>NC_134553.1:2756795-5434692 GCF_025594145.1 Primulina tabacum
GTGTAAGCTCCGGCGCCATTCCAATCACCCTGATAAAATGGAAACGAAAAGGTAAAAATAGTTTAAACTTTTGCTCGGCCTGGAGCAAATGATACCCAAAAAGCAACCAAAAAATCGACAACGGAAAGAAAAAAAAGTACCTGTATGGGCTTTGGATCGAAGGAAACCACAACTCCAGCTATCTCTGTGATCCTCTGTCATGAAACAAAGAAAGTGTCATGAATGGCATAAAAAGTAAATGATTTTACTTAGGGCTCGAGCTTAAGTACCTCAAGAATGTAACGGAACACCCATAGCTGGTCACCTGAAGATAATTCCCACAGACGGCCCAACTTGATATTCCCACTGAGCAACACAAGGACAAGCAGTAAGTAATCATGTCACGAAAATTTTAGGCACAGAGAAGTCCAGTTTGATGTACCAATTCTAATGCAAAGTACGATCAGATTAATAAGAAAGTAAGAAACCATAATGATATACCTGGCCGGGCATAACTTCACCATTGATGCCACTGATGTTGATTCCAGCAGTATAAACATGCTTTGTAGTGAGCATCAACAATATCACGGCCAAACGCCTTATCAGCACCAATTCCACAGTAGTATGGTCCCTGAACGTAAGCATGAACAAGTTAGTAATCATACACAAATCCATTCTAAGTAACTAGAATCATATTTCGAAGTTGAAATTCCCTCACAATTAGTACATCGTTCCATTACCTGAGGTCCTGGAAATCCTCCAACAGGCCATCCATACGGCCACTTCACATCTTTTTGTAACAAAGTGAACTCTTGCTCAATCCCGTACCTGTATTTTGATCATAACATGAAAAATCTTGTTCCTATGTAACCAATTTTTTTTAAAAAAAATGATAGATCATAACACAATGTGGATCAGATCTTAATTTTGATTAATCTGGCTTACGCTCGTTATGTTTGATGCCTTGACTTTGATGTTTGAAACGCATCGAGCAGCAATTGTCCAAAAAATTGATTAAAGTGGGCATATTATACGAGTCTAAGCTGGATTTGTTGAAACTTAAGCATAAATAAGTATTCTTAATATTTAACTAGCAGTGCTGGGCACGCTCATCGCGCGTGTTAAAAATAATTAATTAATTAGTCGGAAATATTTTTTCCATCAATTAAAGATTAAGCAGACGGTTTTCTCCATCGATAAAAAAAATTTCTTTTATGCATGATAATATATACATTAAATAAATTGTCACATAAGTATGTTTCCGGACAATAAGCATGATAAATCTAATATTATATTTTAAAAAAGACAAAACAAAAAAAAGTCAAAAAAATTTAACTATTAATAACTTCCTGTAATCAAATCACATGCCAAAAAAAAAAAAATCATATCTTACTCTTTATCGGACTGTCTCATCTTTTATCATATAAGTCATATCCCATGTCATTCTAATTTAAAAAAAAAAAAAAAAAACAAATGTGCAAAATGGTAATACTTTATTATATTACATAATTATTACTCTTGTTGCATTAATACTTAAACATCATTTAATTGAGCATATATTAAACATATCAATCCCATAAATCTCGTGTTTTATGCTTAATAACCAAATAATCTACTGCACCACAATAAAATCAAATTTCCAAAGATTATCTCTTGTGAGACGGTGTCTCGAATCTTTATATGTGAGACGTGTTAATCCTACCGATATTCACAATAAAAAGTATTACTCTTAGGGAGTGTTTGGTTTGGTGGATAATGTGGGTTTATTTTTTTTAACTCACCTTATCCCTCGTTTGGTACGCGTTATTATTTAACCAAGTCAATAACTCCTATGAATGATTAGGTTATATTAGGTGGGTTAAAATAATAACTCCTCACCCCATAAGATTATTTATCCAACTCTTAATCCTTACTATTTTTCCAATTTTACCCTTCTCCTATATCCAAACTCACCACCACTTCCCGTCGCCGGACCTCCGCCGCCGCCGTCGCCGGACCGCCGCCGTAGTGGAAGAAGAAAAAAAAAAAAAAGGGCAATTTTGTCATTTCATCAAAAAATTCAAAATTATCATACACTTAAAAATCATACCAAACATAACACCATATATTACATTACTACAACAATCATTTTCTTTATCATTTAATTAATAATCATTAGTTTATTTTATCCTCCAAACCAAACGCAGCCTTAGTATAAAAAGTAATATTTTTTCACGGATAAGTAAAATAAGATATTTATCTCATAAAATACGACCCGTGAGACCGTCTCACACTAATTTTTTCAATTTCCAAATTAGTGTGCTGGAAAACAAGTAGAGTCGGATAGGATCTGGAGTTGATAGAGTGAATACTCACCACTCGTCTTGCCTCCTTTTGTGTAAAAGTTTGTTTTGTAGGTTAGCAAATGCGTCCAAGAACACTTTGTTAATTCATCGCCACCCCTTATACTATTTTTGTTCTTCTAATAATTTATTATATTTTTTTCTATTTGTACATTTAAAATTCACTTCAATCAAATCTAATTATATTTTCTTGAAATAGAATTAAATATGACTAGAAGTGCCGACTCAAAAACAGTTCAATTATTCGAAAATAGCAGGGGCAAAATTATCCAATCCACAAAAATGAAGAGTTTGACATGAGAATTTTAAGGTAGTTTGGGTGGCAGAATGCAATTAACCATTCGCATTCTCCCCTCTTATCTTCACGGCGAGACACAACGTTAGTTGAAATACTTGAAACTTTGAAGAAATCTCTCTTATCTAGATTTTGTCTTGGGAAGTAAAATCACAAGTAACAGTTGTTAAATGGCTTCTGTTTCAGCTGCTTGTAGTATATTTGGGACATCAATGCAAATCCCTCTGAAGAGTAATTCCAGACAGGTAATTCATTTTCGATTAATTAACACATTTTATGCCCTTGTTTCTGTATTTATCACACCGTTTATTCATCTAATGAACATTGCAGATAACTATCCAGAATACTAGGATGGTATCCTTTGGTTGGGCAACAACCGGCGCCGGTTTGCCTCGCAATATCAGAGTTCCAAGATTCCAGATTTGTGCTGTGAGACATGCATATCACGTACCAATTAACTAGGGGCATACTAATACAAATTTCATACACAATTTACCAAAATGAGATTTTTTTTTTCCAGTTACACATTGCTGAAACAAACTCATGAAAACCAAATATTAACAAAATACAATAAGAAGTATACAAAACCTTCGATTTATCATTTTTAAAAAAAATCTGCAATAAATTATTTCAATCATTTATGGTACTTCAGATTGAATAAAATGTTTTGTCTATAATTTATTGTAAATACCCATCATCGTCTTGTTTTGGGGAAAAAAAATTTAATATACTCGATTGTACGAAACAGTTGAAGTCGGAGACGGTGGATAAAATATGTGGCATAGTGAAGGAGCAACTGGCTTTAACCGCTGATGTTGCAGTCACCCCTGATAGCAAATTCTCAGATCTCGGTGCTGATTCTCTCGACACTGTACGTATGCCTCTCACTTAATATGTATTTTTCGTTTTCCCGAATGTAGAATATGTTTTCATGTTATTCAAGGATGATAATAGCTTCTAATTATGAGTACTGTGATTAAGCTGCAAATTGGATCCTAACTCAATTAATGTTTTACAAATTTGTATAAATTTTGAAACAATGTAGGTTGAAATAGTGATGAAGTTGGAGGAGGAGTTTGATATCACTGTGCCGGAAGATAATTCAGGCAATATAGCAACCATAAAAGAAGCCGCTGAATTGATCGAGAAACTTGTTGAGCAGAAGGTTGCTACTTAGACCCCCCCATTCACCCTACCATCCATTGTTCCTCAAATTATGCGGATGTTATTCATGGATTATTTGAGATTAGGTTAATGACTTCTTTTTTTTCCTTTTTTTTTTTTGGGTTGAAAAATTAACATTAAGTTATCGCGTACTGTTTTGAAATCTCTTCACGTATTTGAAGCTTCGTGACAAGAGTTTATTTTATTGTTGTCTGAAAAATAAATCATTTTGATGGAGGTGTTTGTCTAATTAGACTATCAATCATGATTTTGATCGATTCGATAATAATAATTTTTTACTAGGAAAACGATTATTAAAAAAAATTTAATTCATCTATAAGTAATCATCATTAATATACACATTTTTATCTAATTTTTTAATTGTCGATAACTATTTTTGGGAAAAAAATTTGTGAAAAAAATATAGATTGTATTTGATAAAGTAATTAAAATAATTATTATAATTCATTTTTTTTAAAAAAAATACGAGCGTATATATTTGATAGTAATAGTAAATCATAAGTCTCTTTATTGATCATTTAACACAGATTTTGGCAGTGGGGTTGGTCTAAAACACATAATGTTTGCAACAATTTTCATCAAAAATGCTAGTTAACGCCGTCGCCGGGGATCGAACCCGGGTCACCCGCGTGACAGGCGGGAATACTCACCACTATACTACAACGACATTTGTTGTTTCTTGAAAAAAAATCAATAAATATAAACATAAAAAAACTGCACTTCTACGCTTTACATTCGCTTCGCGTCGTTTCCGCAGAATTAAAAAGCTCAGATAAAACCTCAAAATCCGCATTAACATTACTCTCATCATTCAAGCATTAATTTTTTATTTTCTATATTATAATGAGAATAGAAAGTTAGATAATTGGACCAATTCGCCGATCTCGATTAATTAACTTTTATAGATGATATCTCATTATGATGACAATTTGTGTGTAAAGTCGAACTATTATTTATCCAAACATATTTTCTTATAATTTATTGATATTATAATTTTTCATGTTTTATTGGGACAATTTATAGGTTATTTGATTGAGTATGCTGATGGAAATAATAATTCTTCTCAAATCATTCCTGCATGTGGTGTAGTTTTCAGGCGCTGCAACAAAGATATAGTATTTAAAATGTCAAATTTCTTTCTTTGGTGCTAGAATTTGACTAAAAAAAAATGTTATTTTGATATTCTTATAATTATTTAACACACGTAGCGTGTGTGCCTTGACCGTTAATCCTAATAATAGAAGAGAAGTCCATTGCTGCTCTATTGTCGCTATATCTGGCGCCATCATATAGTTTAAAATCAGTTTATTCCATTTGATTTCGATTATTTTTATAAAATATCTATTAATTCAAGAAAATTTTGTTTCTTAATAAAATTCGATATTTGAAAAAAAATTTCTAAAGTTTCAATGTTTCCTGAAAATAAACCTATTTCTTTTACTAAACCAAACGCTTCCAATTTTTTTTATAAAAGCCAAATAATTCGAACCAAATAAAACTCGATTATTTCGACATAATAATAAATATTTAATATAAAGAAATCGAAGTTTACTAATAATTTGGTTTACTCAGTATAGCTTTTTGACAAAAAGAACCGAAACCGAATATATCTATTTTATTATTTAATAATCTTATTGTTTGTCATTATATTATATTTTTCATATAAATAATATTTATCAATAAATATATATAAAATTCTATAATAAATATATGGGCCGGGTTACAAAGCCCAGCCCCTTTAAACAATGAACCAATGCCCCTAAATTTTATTTTTTTTAAAAAATAATTTTTTATTATAATTATTATTATATTAATAAAAAAATGATTCGTCAAAACGATTTCATCTTCTAGATCGATCTACCCCTCCAACTAGCACTTGTTGGTTTCCGTTTTCCAGTTTCAACTCCCACGACAGCAACACACAAAAATGGCTACGGATTCAGACACATTCCAAGTACATTTTCTAGCTTCCTTTTCTCATCCAATCATTCATTACTCCCTGAAGCACATGGCGAGGAAAAATATATATTTTAACGCATAAAAGTTAACCATGCTTAGAATGGTTTAGATCTGGAATTTTAGCTGACATTTTTTTCTGATTTCAGTCTCTTAACACGCAATATTTTTACGTATATGCAGAAAGAGGAGGATGAGAAGGAGTTAGATTTGGTGAACGACGTGCAGGAGGCCCCGTTGCCGCTTACTGTCACTTCAAGGGTTTGATTTCAACTTTGCTTTTATTAATTTTTGACAAAACCGGAGCCTTTGAGATTGGATGACTGAGGATGTTGGGGAAATGCAGGTGTTGTATATGTTGGGGGATATAACTGCCGGACCCGCTTATCGATTTGCACAATGGTTGGAGTTGGTCCGTAAACGGAGCAGCAAGTATCCGGCATCGGGGTTTCCCCATCGACTTCAACGTCAGGAGAGCATACACATGAGGTACTTTTTTGCCGGTACGTGATGTTTGGGTACTGTCTTTTAAATGCTGTTGCATTGATGATACATCGATTGCATGGTCAGTTATTAAGACCACTGAGTGAGCAACTGTCTGCTATAAGGTTAAGATGGTTGCTTAATTGAGTGAAAGCAGTCCCGTTTTAGATTCCTGATTCAAATTCTAATTAAAGCTTTTTTAGGAAATATATGCATGGGGTAATTCATATCCATTTCGAGTTTGACATGAACCAAGTTATGTAAACGCTCATATTTTGTTTAAAAGAAGTTGGACATTTTTAAATGAGAGTACCATTAAATTAGTATGTGATAAACTGTAAAGTAACACAAAAGTCGATTGATTGAGCCCAATAAATTTCTTTGGATTGGATGGCTTCCCTTGGAGAATCATGGAATATGTTTATAAATCTACTTAGCTGAGAAGCCATGCCTACCTAGGGATATAATATAACTAGCTATTTCTTTGTTATCATGTCACTTGGCTTTATGAATGTCACTATTTACAATTATTTTTAATTATTTGAATATCCACTTTACTTTTTTTTCCCTATCTGTTATCCTAAATTTTTATTGGAAGAATTTCCCCCATCAGGATATGAAGGGAAGTTTCTTTAAGATACCTGTTGTGGTTATTAATTTGTATAAACTCTTTTCGTGAAGAACTCTCCTTCCTAAGAAGAGAAGATTTACTGAGATCTGACCCACACCGCTGATCAAGAATTTTGTTTGTAAATTGCCTTATGTAAACTGAACATATATTTGTTTTGCGCTTAGCCAAATAGGTGATGCAGGAGTTGTAAAAGAAAGCTGCATTTTATCAGTGTGAAATTAAGCTATATCTCAGCTACATCAACATTCAAGTGAAACAATACTCCTTCTGGTCTTAAGAGGAGCAAGCGTTTTATTTGTAAGCTCAGGAGAGGTGTCATAGGCAAAAAATTTGAACTTGTTGACATCCATTAAAGTATCACTTGCATGTTCCAATATTTCTATGAGAGGTTGATGATTAACACTGTTCAATATAGGTCTATTTGTGTTTTTATATCCTTTTTATTTATATGAGAAACATTTGCTTTCCCTTGGCTTATATTTATGTTTGTGTTTTAGTCAAGAAGAAAATAATCTTGATTCAAAAACTGCCTCAACTTCTGAACGAGCTCCAGAAATCAGTTTGTGGGAAAGACTTGGTAAATCTGGCATTATGGACATCAAATCAACTTCCTTCTCCTGGAGCACCCTTTCTTCTCTTCACCACACAGAGCATAGCAGCAGCACTGAGCAATCCGAAGATGAGATGAATAAAGCATTAGAGGTTTACTAGAGAAGTTGTAGTTGGTGAATCACTTTTTTTCTCCCCAGTTTCCTGATCTTTGCATGACTATAGTGTTGTAATTGTTGTGGCTAATCAAATTGGTTCAAAAGGATATCTTAATGCGGCCGCTAATATTGTTGACCAATGCGTGTATGTGTATACCTATTTGGGCAAAGATACTGTTATTCCACACGAAGTAAATATGCTCGTGTGTAATACTAATTGTACGATGTGTAACCTTTTATCCTCAATGATTTGGCAAATGGTAGATGCCATAAAACTTTCTCATTTTCTCCAAGCATGATATTTTGTGTTTGTATTATCCCCTTTTCGTTCCAGGATTTTGAGATTTAGATTTTCTTTGTGTGAATTTTTTTACTCCTCCCTCTCCCTCTATATGTATGCTAATAAAATATATGACAAGCCATTAACCAACTGCAAATTATACTTTCCGGAGTAGCTGTTAAGTTCTACATAGAGCACGAGAGCTCGTCTAATGATTTTTTTTTACATTTCAATGTATGTACTGTTGTCGTTCTTAATCATTGCTTTGTTATTTTTATGCCAGTGCAGGTCACTGTTAATTCTGGTGGCGTGGTGTTTTTCGCTCTATTCAACCAACCAGAAAACAACGAACCTTCTTCCACGGAAGCTGCAGCTGTTATAAAGTTCTCCTCATCAAGGATGGCCACCCAGTCTGAACGACTTGGGTATGAATTTGCGAAGTGGCTCGGTGTTCAAACTCCACAAGTTGTTCCTTCACTCTTTAGCAATGATTTGTTTAGATACGTGAAACAAAAACTTGAATATGCTAAATTTTGTACACCAACATTCAGGCTAGAGTCATTCACAATTCAAGTTCTGAATGGCTGCAAATTAAGGAGGCTGCAGAAAAAGCAAAAGATGCAGCTATGAGAGAAAGGGATGAGATTGGTGAGATGACGTGTTCAGAACTCCTGGAAGCTCTGGAGCTTAGTCGCGGCCTTTTACTTATGAAGTGCGTATAGAATCTCTTGCCAGATGCTATAGTGCGTCTAAGAAAATTTTCTTGCACAAATGCTCATTACATTAGCATTAAATAACGAGCGTAATAGACAGCAAGGTAACAAATTACTGAATTTATATTCAATTGTGATTGGATCTTCACAGCCTAATTGAGTCGACTCGTTTTTTATGTACCTACTTCTGTAAGTCTCTCGAATTTCTCGCATGTGTGATTATCATTGTCAAAAATTTCAACACCCCGTAAGATAGGGCCTAAGGCCCATTTAAAAATTAGAAACAAACTTTCAAGTTAATAGTTAGCTATGCACTTGTAATTAATCCAGGATATGGCAAGATTCTGCAGGCTTATTATCAAAAGCATGCATGCTTAATGTTTTACGTAAACTTGACATTTGTAGTTATGTGCATGGATCTCCTCTGTTGGAATGTTCAAATGCATTTGAGTCACTTGAAGCTGCAGAAAAGACTTCCGCAGCCCTGGGAAGAATTTTGATGTTGGACCTTGTTATAAGAAATGAGGATCGTCTACCTTGTCGCCATCTCAGGTGGCGTGGGAACTTTGCCAATTTACTCTTGTCTGAAAAAGTAGTTAGAGTAAACAACGATGCTCTGGAGGTAGCTTTTAATTCTGCAATCAAGAAATATAGACCCAAAGTGATTCGGGCACTTCAAAAAGAAAGAAGAGCAACTTCTGTTGACTGTAGATTTAGCCCTCCTCATCCAGGATTGGTATCACAGTCTTCTGATATTTCCGACATAACCGAATCTCCAAAATCTGGTACTATGAGTGTAGCGAGTCTCGCTTTGAATGAGTCATCTGGTTCTGATTTGCATATTGTGGCAATCGACTCTGGAGTTCCTCGGAGGCCGCCAGCAGGGAAACTTGCAAGTGACCAAGCAAATTACCCGAAGCTCGTCGAGCTACTCATAAACTGCCCCGAGTATGCGTCAGACTTGTTGCGTGAAATAACTGGAGGAAAACTAGAATCTTTACCACTTGATACCGATACCGAGACTGATTTACGCAGAAATGAAATAAATTCAGTTGTGGTTGAATTCAGAAATGGGTTTCGAGCAGCACTCAGAGACTTGCAGGGATTTCACATGTTTCTTCTCACACTTAACCAGAAACTAGATAGTTTGTTACGTGCTTTTCTCAATATCATTGACAAATCTTCTGGAGACCTTGACAAAGAGGATTTGGTGGTTCCTGAATCCCCGTCACTTGCTAAAGAGATGGAGGTCCATTGTCCTTCCCCAGGCACGGATAGTATTCTTGTTGATGACAATTCGAATTTGAATGATTTAGAATCACAGCGAACACCTCCCAGGCCACCATCTTCTGGATTTAAAGAAAGTTCTGAATATTCTCCGATACCACGTGATAGTTCACATGGGAAATTTAGTAAAGGAAGTGGTGAACCATTAGGTAGCTTGAGATTAACGTCAAAGATTCGCGACTTTTACCGATTTGCAAAGGTTTGTGACACAGTTTAAGAGTTGTATGTTGGTCTGAAATAAACGGCATCCTATCATGCTTTTTGGTCGTGTAATGTTTTGAATTCTTTTTCTAGTTAAGCAAAATTTGGGTAAATGTTTCAAAAAATTTTAAAATTATAATAATAGGTAAAAGTGGATATAATTTTAGGAACGATCCATTGTCCGAGAAATATTCTGTGGTAAGATATTTGAAGGAATTTTGATATACAGGTTGTTCCTTTTTCAGGTGGATGCAGAATTAAATAAAGAATTGGAAAAATGGAACGATATGCTTAAAAACGATGCAGTTAAACTTTGCCAGGAAAACAATTTCATCACTGGATTTTTTGAAGGTAGTGATAGCCATGGTGTGGTGGATGCTTATGAGTTGAAGGTAAAATCGTCTTGTGACGCTCAATTTTGACGCTATTTTGGTAGTTTTTGATATCTTGGAAATAAGAAGCTCCTTTTTATTTGAATCCTATTCAGGTGAGGCTTGAACACATTCTCGAGAGAATAGGGTTGATATCTGATGCAGCAAATACTGAAAAACCATCAGAAATCTCAGCTGGTCTGTTCATTGGCGGTGCACTCGCTGCTCGATCCGTATACACTCTGCAGCATTTAGGGATTACCCACATTTTGTGCCTGTGCTCCAATGAAATTGGGCAGTCAGATTCTCAGTTTCCTGAGTTTTTTGAATACCAAAATTTTTATGTATGTGATGCAGACCCTTTTGTTTCTCTTCATCTTCAAAGCTTCCTTCACCCCATGCTTCATAATTTTTTTAAACCTATTAATTATAACGTCATCTCCTGAACAGATATATGATAATGAAGACGCAAATATCAGTAATATCTTTCAAGAAGCTCATGATTTCATTGACAGTGTTGAACAAATTCGTGGGAAAGTTCTGGTTCACTGCTTTGAAGGAAAGAGTAGAAGTGCGACTCTAGTTCTGGCTTATTTAATGCTCCGGAAGTAAGTGATGGATGATTTCTTGACGTTTCAATTCTATATGATATTCACGTGGAACAGGAATTGATTATATATGTTATGGTATGAGAAAAATAGAATATGGAAAAAACCCTTGCAAGGGAATTAAGTTAAACAATTGACAATGAAGATCTGAACTAACAACATTCTGGATACCCTACCAATAAGCACATCCCACTTTTATTCTTTTTCCCCTCTCACGACCCTAATGAGCCCCTCGTATTCGGCCTGTGCTGGTCGGACTTGCATTAATAGTGTCCGTTGAACACATAATGAGTCGCAAAATATGACAAATTGACATGCAGACAAAAAGTGAGTTGATGAACAAAGAACAAAATCATCCTAAGAATAAAAATAAGTTCTTGTCTTACCAACCAAAGAAATTGCCAATTGGCAATTCTTTTTCGAGGGGAATACATGTTTGATAAAATGCAACTTTATGGCATTTGTTAACATTTCTGCAGATATTGAGTATTGCGTGGGAAGATACGTGAAACATTCAGTTGTCACTTTAGAAAAAGATTTAGCCCATCAAGGTTTTTTTCCCAATGCAGAAACTTTTCTCTATTGGAAGCATGGAATGCACTGAAAAGAGTTCATCGTAGAGCCCAACCTAATGATGGCTTTGCGAGGATTCTTTTAAACCTGGATCGAAAGTTGCACGGCAGAGTTTCTATGGAATGGCAACAACGCAGACCAACAATGAAGGTTTGCCCCATCTGTGGAAAGATTGCTGGCTTAAGCAGCAATTCTTTGAAGCTTCATTTACAGAAAGCTCACAAGAAACTATCATCCGGCAGTGTGGACAGTGCTATGAC
This sequence comes from Primulina tabacum, assembly GCF_025594145.1. Classification (NCBI taxonomy): domain Eukaryota; kingdom Viridiplantae; phylum Streptophyta; class Magnoliopsida; order Lamiales; family Gesneriaceae; genus Primulina; species Primulina tabacum. The sequence goes on from NC_134553.1 coordinate 2,768,667, forward strand.
TATGGAGATACGGAAGGCTTTGGATGCACTCAAAATAAGTCGAGGAGGAAGTGTCAGCCCGACTCAGAGACAATCTCATTCCATGATCGATGAATAGATGGCCTGAGCTTTTCTTGGCTCGTGAAGTGCTCTATACTAGTTTTTATCGAGTGTGTGTTTGAATTGAGTTTTACATAGGTCAATTTGGCGGAATCTATTGTTAAGCTTTAATTTCTCCAGGAAATTTGAGCAACATATGGATGGAACATTCATGAATAACAAGCCAGGGAAAGACATATTTGCGTCGGCAAACCCCAAGTATAGTTATGCTGGTGTAAATCGAATAGTTGCGTGTGAAGCTAGCTGTATTTACTGGTCAAATCTTGTAAGTAATTTGTGTATGAAAATAGTATTTCTTTTAGTTCTACATAGGATTAGAAATCATGAATTATGTATGCATCTGTATTTTCTAAAATAATAAAACTGCTTGCATCCTTTTGATCTTGAATAACCCATATGCTGCTAACGTTAACTCGATGTTACAATGTATGAAATAAGCATAAATCCTATCCCCCTTGATGAAAATATCTATTAGCTTAGCCCCTTTGATTAGTTGTTTGATAAAATATTCTCATTCATTATTTCTAACACATAGAAAAAATTTAAATATATTATTTGTTCATTTAATTTATATAATCTTCAAAATGTTTTCTTAATAAGCTCAGCCACCTACCCGGCTAGTATATACTACGGGCACCGAATTTGGTGAAAGGTGGGGTGATGATGTTCCAAATTTCTATCCCTCCGTTCCGTCCTTGAGGTCAATGTTGTATTTTTTTCATCTGTCCGAATATATATTTGTATATATTTTTTGTTTTATTTTTCTTTTTCTATTGCTAATCTACTTGTATTCGTTAATTACTTCATACAAATATTCTTTTAATTACTTTGTATCAAATATTCTAAACTTCATCAAATTATTTTTTTAAACCCCCTTTTCTTTTACTTCGCTTGATTCATTGTTAATCAAACCTCGTCAAATGCTTGGCTTCAATTTTGTTCTTTAATTATTTATCTTATATCAATCAAATCATTAAATTAAAACTACAATATTATCTTTTATATTTTTTTATTTAAATTCATTAATTATTTAAAACAATAAAATTTTAGGCCAAATTTAATCATTCAAAATAAAAATATTATAATTTATTAAATATTATTTCACATCTATTCAAATATTTTAACAATTACAATATTAATTATTTATCCAATCTCGTCAAGTCAACTGATACTTGGATTGACGCTTAAAAGTTACAAGGAGTTGATATCTTGTTAGTCTAAACTCTAAAAGTTCTTTCAACCCGAATACAATTTGGTACGCTCCACCATGTACAAAGACGGAGTAACCCAATTGAATTACAAATCCATTTTCAACTTATAATTATCAAAACGTGTACAATACTAACCCACTCCTAACACACTACATCAACCAAGATCATAAGCACACTGCATCCTATTCTGATCCTCTTATTTTACACGAACATGGGGACAGAACAGCAAAAAAGTCTCGTGTGCATAGGTTGAATTCTCGAAATTTCTAAAATAAGGCGGGAAATGCCGAGCAAACAAGGTCTAAGTAGCAGGAGCCATGTTTGATGATGAAGTCGTCTGAAATTTTTTTGCTTCTTTTGAATCTAATCCCTCTGCAACTGAGGAGGTTTCCTCTCCATTAGAGCCAAAACTTCTAGGATTCATACGAAGCACCTCCTCTTTTGTAAGGATTAATATCTTACGAGCCATGCCACAAAATTCTCTGGTTTCGACAAGAAAACACTACTAATGAGCATGCAGCAAAATATTAGATGCACTAAATACGGAAACAGTGTAATAAGATAAACTGAAACCTATGGATAAAAGTGTTTAGAAAAGAGGGAAATATATATGTATATATCTTACTCCCAAGGATCGTCTCCAACAAGCATCATATCATCCTCATCATCTGTATAAACAAGAAGCCAATTCTTGCTACGAGCCCTGAGTTCGCCATTGAATACGAAGAGATTATCCAATTCAGCAATCAATTCATCGTAATTGTTGAACTTCGCAAGTTCTATAGACCTTCCAAGGGCCATTCCCTGCTTATGAACCTGAAATCGAGACATTTAAAATATATTTATATATATAAAGATGAATAACTATTGTCTGTAGAGGGAAAATGTCAATATCCCAGATAGAACCTTGGTGCAACTTCTTGTTGAAACAGTACTAACTTTGCCTTCCCTCTCTCTAGCTGCAGGATGGAAGCTTTGAAATTGTTTCTCTGATTCACAAACAGCAGCTGAAAAGTTCGGTTTTGAGCCCTTCGACTTATCACACCTTTGATCAGATTCAGTCGGAGAGGAATAATAGGAGATTATGCCTTGCTGTGTACGGCCTGAAGGCTCCATCCCTGTATTCAGCAATGCTGGCTTCGACGGTACATAGTTGCTGATAAGTTGAATACCAAAGAGCTTGCAATTCCCTTCGTTAGATTTCAGAGACTCGGGCATTTGTTTGCATATGGACTTTTGTGTTAGGTTTTGTGGTTGATCGGGCAAGATTTGGACGTAAGGTGAGGTTGGTGGAGGCATCAACCAATTTGTTTTCTGATTGTAACTAGTAGGACAAGATGTCGTAGAAAATTCTCTTAAAGTACTGTACCTGGCTTCCGAATGTGGTTGATAATTCGTATGGCAACTTTGAACATGAGTTTTTGAACCAGAATTCATCGCATCAAGTGGCCTGTCAGAAGGAACCATAGACCAAGTGTTCCCAAGTAAACCAAACTTTGCCTCTTGCTCTCGTGTTTGCCGCTTCAAATTTGATTCATCAGAAAACATACAGAAATTGCGGGTTGAATCAATCTGTGATCCCAACCCTGACAAGAGATCTGTGAATGATTTCTCCGTCCTTCCTGAAGATAACCAGTTATCTGATTCATATCTTCTTGAAGTAGAGACACAGTCAATTTGCTCATCTTCTACTGGTGGAGCACATAACAGTCGCTTCTCAGACATGTTTGAATCGTCTCTCTCCAAGAAAGTGCCTCTCAAGGTCGATAGTTCTTGTCTTTGCGAGACCTTTGGAATCCCACTGGAAGGTGTCGGGTCTAGTGCCATCTTAGGCGCACCTAGATTAAGTTATAGGCAATTAATCATGATTCGGCTTCCAATTAGATATATAAAACTACAATCATAGAAAAACGACTTTGGATAGATTAAATTGAGAAACACACCTTCCCTGGTAAGAACAGAAGAGTCTGGGGATGAAGGCAAGGTACTTGGTCGAGGCCTTTTTGATCTGGGGACTGGAATTGGGTTCATTGCATGAGGAGGTAAAGCAGGTTCTATGTTCCAAGGTGAAACCCTGTCAGGTCGAGGAATGGCAGAAGTTTCATCCCACCGCACCTTTATGCAAAATTAAAGGAAGAATTCTCAGAACAGAATAACGAGAAACAATTAGCAACTGGATGTTATGAGCCAAAAAAATTAACAAGGCAACGAGGAGAAGGAGCCTCATTGAGATACAAAAACAGAAACCTTTAGACATCTCCATTTTGAATTTGGCCATCGTTTTGCATCAGAGTCTCCAACACCAACTATAGTTCCAGTAAACCTAAAAGAAAACAATTTACATGATAAAACAGCACGACGAAATCAAAAGAAAAGTTGCATATCATTCAAAAATACTACCTACCTCTGTTCTGGTGTTTCTTCACCTTCAAATTTCATTTTAAATCTCATTCCCACCGAATAATTGCTTTTTACAGAGTTTACATATTGATCATATGGGACAATAAACTCAGCCGGGCTGGTCCTGTGACCAAAATGTGACAGGTGTTGAGGGGATGATTAAAATTTAGAAGAACAATAACGCTTGCCACTGAGAGAGATATATGTTAGCTCGAGCAAAAAACCTGGGCTTGTAAAACACAGTGAACATGGTTTTTGTTTGAGTAGCATGCCAAGCTGTTGCAAGAACACCAAGATGCATGTTGTGGCTGGATATGACCGATGATGGAACATTACCCTGTTGTTTCATAGCACGCCTAACTCCAACACGCAGCTCTCCATTCTCCCCCCTGAAATTGTGCAGCCTTTGAATCAGGTGTATAGAAACATAGCCATAGCTAAAGGCGTAAAAGTAAGACTGGTATCTAGCCTCAAAAATATGAAGGCATCCCCAGCAACAAGTCTCTTTGAACTAACAAACACGCTCCACCCACTCTGAAGGAGGTGCCTCCTGGGTTGACCTGGGATTAATCAAGCAAACAAAATCAAAAGTCGACCCTCCTTTCAGAAGCAATCAAGAGTTGGCTCGTATATAAAGGCAATCTACTAAATAAACACAGATTCCATATCATATAAGAATGTGGTTTTTTCTTCTTTTTCTTTCTTTTCTTTAATCTTCTCTCTCCCCACCTCTCTCTTTTTTTGGGCAATCGAGCATGCATTATAGAGCAACAGTTTGGTTTCTAATAACTACTATTCTTGGTAAATGATTTTTTGATATTTTAGACTCTTAGCTCTCCCTGAGCAACAATTTCATTTCTTTACGTCAATATTACTTCTTATCTCATAAACGTAAAATAGAGCCATTATATAACAAAACAAAGACACATTTACTATCCCAAAGACTTATGTATGTAGACACACAAACACATACACATGATTGGTTGATAGAATCGACAACTACTAACACGATCTCAATTTTCTAAAGGTTGAGCATGATTTATGTCAATCAAGAATATAGTGAATAAGCTCAAATCATGAAATGAGATTCATCAGAACGTTACCGCGAAAAATATGCCTGAATCGCCACTCAATTCCGTGTAAATCTTTGGCCACTAATTCCTGAGTGGGAGGTTGCTTTGTCATGTCCTGTCACGTTATATAATCGTAATGTTACTAACACAAAAAATCTTACAGCCCTAATCAGATAATATCTCATGACTTCGGCTGGACTCATCCTAACCAATGGGGGAAGGCATTCATCAGCATGTCGTCTTAGAACTGAGAACCCACCATGGGTGCTCGTATCTGATGCAGTAAGAATCTTACAAAAAGAATGGACATGAAAATGCGGTGGTGGAGGACGCAAAGTCTCCTTCTTCGAGGCATTCTCATCTTGCTGCAATAGCAAAACACATCAGAAAGAAAAAAAAAATCAAGAAATCTCTTACCCTGTGAAAAAGTTCCATCCAAAGTACATAAATAGGACAAAGTATTAGCTCATATAAATAGCACAAAATTGTTGCTCACATTTGGTTCGGGAATCAAAATAATCTGCGCAAACACTTCATCGGTATCTGGTTCAGCCTGTTCATGGAAACATAAAAATATAAAACATACGAACTCCCTACAGATAATAAACCAATACAAATTTCATAAAATGCTGTAGACAATCTAATTGGTTCATTTATGTTTAAGGGAACAAATTTACCTTCAAATACACATCAAGAACTCGACAGAGGATCTTTGGAGGAAGATTATACACTGGCATCTGCAGGTCTGCACTTTGTTTAGTCGACGCCTCCACCTATTCAATAAACCCCACAAACTCCAATAAAAGATCCAATCAAACAAAAACCCCATTAATCTGTGAAACGCATCAAACAACCACCATAGTTATATTTCATGCTCTCCGGAGAGAACAACTATAATCTCGTAGGATTAGTGAGCTCCAATTTCTAGTTAACAAATCTAAACGAACAGCATTAAAATAAAACAGTTGGACTCAAAATGCCAAAAATGGAAACAGATTGACCAAAAGTATTTTCAAATTCAAGAACTTGCGAAACGTTACAATTACTAAAAAAAATAAAATCTATTAAAACAAAAATCACACCTGTTCTATGTGACCCTGAGGAAAATAGAAAACAAGCTCGTTTTCACGCGGCACGGGAACTAAAGGACCGGCGCATGCTTTCCATAACTCCGTGTACAGCGCTGTCTCAGCATCCACTGTGATAAATAAAAATTAAAACTTCCGATCGATGTCACCAGAAGATAGACAAAATTTTCAGAAGAAGATATTAAAGAGGGAACAAAATATGCCAAACTTTCACCTGAATCATCTTTCCTGGAACCTGAGCTCTGTTTCTCCTGTCTGGAAACACAATCATCTGTCTCATGAAAACCCTTGACCAGAACCTCAGAAGCATCCATGCTCAATAAACAACTTTCAACTCAGATCTCTCACATCTCGTAACCCACAAACAAAATCAACAAAAACCAAGGAAAATTCAACTCTGAAAACCGGTAAAACAATAGGGAAAAAGAAACGAATCAGCCCAAAAGCCCACACCTCACGCGTGTTCGTGACTACGTAAGACAATTTGAGATAGCCGGGAGGGACCTGAGGCTTTTCTGCGAATGAATTCAATCATCCTTGAGAATTTTTCGTGTGCCCGTGTAGAGTATATATCGTTAGGACAAATGAAAGGGTAGGGAGAGAGTAGGAACGGAAATAGGAGGTGACAAATGGGGTCCGGATATTCGGGAAAATGAATCTGATCATTCGTATTTAAAAAATAATAATAAAAATTCATCAATATTATATAATAAAATACCCTCTTTCCGTTAAATTCCCCAAAAGCGTGTTTGGGAATCAAATAAAATAATCACTCGGCGTGTTGCAAAATTATAAGATAACCAAAAAATTTACTTTTAAAAAATAATATAAATTTGACATATGATGATGATGATGGTATAATTGAAGTGAGATTATCGTTATTTTTTTTATTAAAAAAATTTAACACGTAGAAAATAGATATAAATCATATAGACGTATTGACATGATTTCATATTAATATTTTAAATTGATCACGTCTGTTTTTGTATTCCATTCCCTCTTATTATAGAATTTCAAATTCTCACATTTAAAATGGAGAAGTCTAAACTTTGAAATTCATCTCAGTAACAACTGTCTTTGTCAAACACGGAGCATTTGTTTCCGCTTGTGATGGGAATTCTGAAGATGCTCAAAAAATATCTCAGTTTGAATTGTTGATATAGATTGTTATAAAACCAAACAGAGCTTTGTCCAGAAGTAACCCAGTGGCGGGGACCGGCAGACAATCTTGACGGCGTTAGTTGTGGTTGGGATGTTATAGCTAGGGTCATCAATGAACGTTAAATGGGAAGAAGTTTAGTTTTCGTGGGAAATTGAGGTTGTCTTGCCAAATACGGGCATTGTAGGATGGGTTTAGTGCGCACACTCTACCCTATTTAATAATCTCTCTTTTGGTTACTTTTATTTATTATTATTATTATTATTATTATTATTATTATTATTATTACACCACTGCGCTTGCTTCGGCCACATTTATTTTATGCCAAGAATATCTGTAGCCTGTATGTATGTATGTATTCAAGGATTTATAATATCAGCTCCAAAATTACACTATTAGTTAAAAAGAAATGAATATACTAAATATTATTTATTTATTCGCTCATGCGTCATTTATCTTTTTACCTTAGAAACGTGCATCCGTTTTTTTTTGTGTGTGCTTTTTGAATAAACCCAAAAAAATCAAATATAATAGTCTATAAATCATATTGACCAGATAGATAAATTATATTGAACAAAAACTTTATATCACAGTTCAGAGTCGAGATATTATTGGCACACTCATGCACCATGCTTGTCTTTATGGGTTATGGATAATTTAAAGATATTGTCTAAGTTTTTTTTTATGTAAACAATTAAACAACCTAGCTGCTAGCTATAGCTTACGCGTATCTGTGTTATTGGCTACGGGAAATTAAAATCCTGGCCTGCTATTTTTTTTTAAAAAAAAAAAAAAGTTTTGACTTTTATTCATCCATCCCCGATCATTTAATTTTCAGACCCATTATATATATATATATATATATATATATATATATATATACACGGAAGAGTTAAAATTTTAATGTAAGTTATAAGTAGTTCAGCGGATAGAGTCATTGTTTTTTGGGGTTTAGGATATAAGTTCAATTCTCATTGAGGTCATTTTTTTATTCTTTTATTTTTCAATTTATTTTTTAATTTATATATCAAAATTACAGTGTAGTCCCTTACTATTTCTTATAATTATATTTTGATCCTCATTTAAATATAAATCAAATAAATTATAAAAATATTATACAAGCACGCCGGTGCACTAATATATACTATTGTGGTTGCATTTAAATTTTCATATCTATCGGAAGAATGCAAAGTATTAACAGATTTCTTGCTCATAAAAGTATGTTTCCAGTGAGGAAATTTGCCATGTGTACATCGTTTCTTTCAAGTTTTGGTTAGATTTATATACAGAGAGTATTTATACAGCCTGTTGTAGTGTAGACGATGCTATACTAGCTACTTAGGTTAAGTTTAAATGTCATTAAATCTACCGTAAAAATGCGAAATACACCAAGTTTTTTTCCCTGATAACTTCATGGAACATGCGAAAACTCATTTTAAATGATATCTAGGATGTTGATCAAGAAAAATTTAAAACAAAAGTGTTGCGGGTTGATTTTATACGTACACATAATAGCAATTTTAATTTTTATGTAAAATTTATTGTGTTGGTATAACTTTTTTTCAGAAATTTTTTTATTATGTTTCTTTTTTTCTTAATAATTCAATGTGTGTGTATAACACATGTTTTTTTAAAAATTAATATTAAAAATGAATAAGGTGTATTATTAATCAGTTTAAACAAGTGCTTTAGAAAATGATGATATATGTTATGAATATGATGATGCCTTGACAGGTTACGATTATGCATATGACTTTTTACGATCATGAATTGTATTTTGCTTACATTATTTTTCAATGTTGCATGCTATGTATATATATTTGCTATCACGATACAAGTGTGTTGAGTCTTTACACTCACTAGGTGTGAGTGATGCAGGTGAGCATGTCGATAAGGAGGCTGGAGGTGCCGAATTCTGAGTTGGTAGGACTGGATGTGCGCACACGATCCCAGGATTATATCTTCCGCGCATCACGTTTTTATGAATTTTGAGTATACATGATCAGTTTATACATTTGTTATGATATGTTGGTGTTTTTCCAGGTTTTTTACTTGGTTTTATTCTACGCACATTATTGCTGGCCGAGTTGACAATGTTTTTGAACTGCAGTATCTTATTTGTCATTGAATTACGATTATTTTTAAATATTGTATTTTTCAGTAGTCTTGCGTGCATGTCTAGAAGGTGATTTTCAAGATTTACAAAAAATAAAAAATAAAAAAATTCTAGCAGTTTTACATTAACTTTAGGAAAATCGAATTGATTAGATTTGGTTTTTACCGAGATTTGTCATAAAAATTTGTCTTAATAATTAATTTTATAAGATATCACAAAAATTCATTTATTATGCTACTCATAAAATGTATGCGTACGCCACTCGTTATAGATGTACCTACAATTAATGAAAATATATATAATTTTTTTTTTTGTTTATTTGAACAATTGAGGCTCTCAGAAAAAGAAAGCATGGCTACAAAATGAAGAATGAGCAGCGTGAAATGTTCGAGGTAGGCGAAGCATCAAGTCGGTCGGGGGTCGGAGGGAGCCCGACAAGGGAGGTCCCAGCACGTGCGCCTATTGGTTTCCGAATGACAAGACATGTATTGATCCACCTTCTACTCGATTTAAGATTTAGATCCCACGATAACTCCAACTTAAATAGAGGTAGAAATTAAATTCGCAAGTTGCAACGCATGCATGCATACTAAAAGTTTATAATTACATGACTGATTTTAAAATGGAAAATATCATATATTCACTTTAAATGACAAATCATTGTATGCATTGCATTTTTTTTTTTTGTTGCTAATTTTATTATACATGTGATTTCTAACGACATCCTCGTTGGATTCGTTATTGTTGATTTCAGATCGAACGGCACGAAACAACATTTCTTTAAATTATCAATCATAATTATAACTTCTGTCACTTCAAATTTGAGTCATACGTACGTAGTTATAATTTAAAATGTCTTCAAGTATTCAAAAATAGGATAAAACATAGATTACTAAAAAAAATTATCGAACTTTTTAGGCATGAGAATAACTCGATCGGGGAATGACAAATAAATTATAGGGATTATATAATTATAATAAGTTAAAGATATATATGTTTCGTGTTGTCTCGATCTCCTTATCTCGTTCTAAACTCTCACTTACTTTAATAATTGGTGAATTAATTGCCTCTCTTCAACGAGGACAAGGATGCCTTTGACACTTGAAGAAAAGTTGTAAGAAAAGTTGTGGTCTTTTTAATAAATAAATATATTATCGGATACTAAATAATTTAAATGTGTTGATCGTGGCGAGAACTGGACAATATAAATTCATTTTAATAGTAAACATTGTGTTAGACAGGTCGACTCGTTTCATAATTATAGAAAAAAATTAAAAATAATATTTTTTTCTTAAATCGAGTCGGATATAAGATTTTATATATATATATATATATATATATATATATATATATATATATATATTTCAAGAGAGAAACACAGGACGTCATCGAAACCACCTAATTTGCATATTTTGCACGTGTTTTAATGTTGAATACTAATTTTATTTTATTTCGTTCCGGATGGCGGATCGTATTTTTACTAATTCATCTACTACCCTATAATAAATTAATTAGATTGGTCCCACGTCACAGCACCTGACCCCTAATGAAAAGATAATCTTAAATAATACTATACTATAAGATTTTAAGCTCGATATGTATATATACATAGTTATTGCTTTCTTGTACGTGTCTGATAATTAATTTGTGGGTTCATCGGTTTAATTATGGCCAGAAAATTAAATTCGAACTCATGGACATCCAATTAAAATCCAACTTCTATAAACCGTTTCATTTGACTTATTTTTTTTTTTAAATTGTGGATTTCAAATTATGTGTTTTTTTTATAAAAATTTGATAGCTTGCATGTAACCCAATCTGATGTATGAAAAATATTATTTTTACGTTAAAAATATCACTTTTAATTACATTTATGAATCAAGTCGACTTGTACGGAGATCTTAATATGTTATAATTGGAAAGTGTAATTAGTATAACAAAGTGGGATATGATTTAAATAGCATTGGTAGTTGAATTATGACAAAATACAGGGGTAAGAGTTTTTTAAAGTATTGAAACTGGAATTTTTTCTAAGTCGGAACAAAATTCTGAAAGGAAGCATAGCTTTTTAACTTTTGAACAGATGGGGTTTACAACAATGAATATTGTGAAAGCGTAGGGTAATGCCTTTTCTTTTTCTAGCCTGGCAATCGAACATGCAATACTGCAAATTTGTCGTGTACGTCTTTCCTTACGTTGTCATTTCATCTGAAAGTAATGTTATATTTGTTCATGTGTGATTTAAATAAGTTTATTATTTCTGTGAAATTACTTCTAGGATTTTAGAGAGATGAATTTCATGAATTACGCCAGTTTGCTGGGTTGTTAGATTCCAAATAAGCATATCCAACTAGAAAATTGACAATAAATTTGTACTCTTTTAACTTAAAACCTATCGGGTTTCAAATGTTTTATTCTAAAACGTAAGCCCAACAATATTCATTCCAACGATATCCTGACACCCATTCAAATATATATTTATTTATATATATATATATATATAAAATAGATCTCTCGTGAGACGAGTCAATCCTGCCTATATTTACAAGAAAATAGATCAAAATAAAAAATACTTTAAATTGGTATCATATTCCCCACCAAAAAGTGTGTACACACTTAGATATTAAACCATCATGTAGTGACGGGAAGGTGCGGTCATCGATATCTTTCGGGTGTGTACTGGTAAACTCTCAGAGTTATCGTAGTCAACTTTATGATTTGTTATGGATGGCATTATGTGATCCGGGATTAAATTTGTGGGAATATTCGCAGAAAAATAAGATGCTCGGTTGGGAACTTAAAGTAGCCAATGCCACGCAATATGTAGTTGAAGAATTCTGTAATAAATCTTTTTATTGTTAGGAATCATACTTGAAGCTAAATATTCGATTTTGGCAATGACATAGGAGCCGAAATCTGATTAAAGGTTCAGCGAAAGTGAGTGTTGTCTTACAATTCAAAACAAAATTTTAAAAAAATATAAATCCAAAATCGAATGAAAATTTGAAAAAAGTTTGTGTTAGAATATTTCTGTCACCCCAGTTTTTGTGAACGACAAAATAACAGTATTTAGCTGTTTCAGGACCCAAGCGTTTATTGTTCGTAATTACAGGTTTTTGACCGATGGATACATATTAACTGCTTGAGAGAACTTAAGCAGTAGATCACATGTCTTCCGATCATGTAAAATCAAAATCGTTTATAGTCTGGCCACACTGGTTAGATTTGAACAATTCAAAATGGATACGTTGAACTCAAGCTGCTTCTGAAAAATAATTATAGCATAGTTTATACCAACTCCAAATGAAATAATTTTTCTCAAAATGTCCAAAAGTCAATCAATTTTTTAGAAGCTATGAGCTAAAAGTAAGAAAAAAATAAACATTAAATGCTTATTTAATGTGTTGTACAATGACCGAAACGACAATGTCATTTTGTCGGGTATCAAATACAAACGACCGTTAAAAAGCACTTCCGACTGTTGAAACTTTTCAACTATAAATATGCATACTTTATATTGAAGAACAAGTTTAGTTGAATAAGTTACAAGCTTATATCTTTCATGTCTATATTCATTCAAGATTTATTACGGTACGTACTTGAGATATCATGCTTCAAGATGTTCAATTAGCACACACTCATCAAAATATATCAGATCTTTCAACGACCACTTTGTGCTATCATACCAACTCAAATCGTTCAAGCTAACCACTGCTTGTTGTGTTGTTGGCCTTCCTATGGGAAAATGCCTGCGGTAGAGAAGATAAAGCGTGGCGCAAAGCTTTTTTTGTTCTATTTTGAATTAAAGCTTCTATATATATGGCATTTGTGAGGCTACCTCCGCTGGTCAACTGAATATGGAACCGGCTGCTTTCAGAGGAAAATTTCCTGTGCAGGTATCTTGTTTAATTGTCATTTGCATGTCCAAAGTGACAAAACTTCGATTTACCGTCTTATCTCAGGGAAGTCTATATACTAAGGTACCTCTAGTTTGATCTTTGAACTTTACTCCCAAGCTATCCTCTTTGTAATTTGGCAATATAAAATATTAAATCATGAAGGAAGCCATATACATCCCAAGAAGGGAAGCCATTATACATCCCATTTTTTAAACAGTAACTGTTATTTGGGACAGGGACGAGGTAGGTTTTTTTCTTATGAGGTGAGTTTCTTCTCTCCTTTCTTTCAGGTGAAGTTTAGAATTTTCAAGGAGTGTCTTCCCCTTCCTGAGAGTTCTCTCAGACATACTATAAAGGAGAACTATAGCGGTTCAAAATTTAACCAAGAACTCAATGGACAGCCACTACAAAAAAAAGTGTTTCTAGAAGCGGTTTTTGAGGAGTACTTCTAAAACCGCTCGTGCAAACTGAACAACAAAATCAGTTTTACTTAAACCATTTCTATTTCCTTACTTTTAGGAGTGGTCGCATAACCGCTTCAGTTGCGCAATTTTTAGTACCGATTTGTATCAACCGCTGCTATAAATTGCTCCTATTGATTTAGCTATTAGAACCATTCTGGAAACTACTCTAATTGAATATTTTTAACAGTGGTTTCACAAAACCGGTGTTGTGGACCGCCCTTATAGCTCTGTTTTTTTAGGATTGATTTGAAAATTGCACCTATTAAATACATTTAGTATTGGTCGTATAAACCGTTTCTATACATTGCTCTTATTGATATAACTGTTAAGAGCATTCCAGAAATTGCTCATATTGAAGACATGTAACAGCGGTTTTCACAGAACCTGTGTCGTGAACCGCTTTTATTGCTCTATTTTTTTAGGATAGGTTTAGAAATTGTACCTATTGAATACTTTTAGTATTGATCTTATAAACCGCTTCTATAAATTGTTCTTATTGATATTACTATTAGGAGCATTCCGGAACTGTTGTAATATGCGTAATTGGTACGAGCATTATCAAACCGCACCTAAAATAAACAATAAAAGCAGTTCTTCAACCTGTACCACCGGTTGAAAAAACCGCTTCTATAAGATATAAGGTCATCAATAAGAGGAGCGATTTTGCAACCGGTGGTACAAGTGCTGGAGCGGTTAAAAACCGATCTTAAAATTGAAAAAAACCGCTTTTGTAAGAGTATTTTTTTGTAGTGAGCAAGTAAGACTTCTGTGCATTTAACTGTGATTTTCATCGTCATATGCACTCTAGGATAGTATTTCTGTTGACATGGTTCTAACTTACTAAAGAAACTTTATTTCCAATGCAGTTTAGCAATTTATTGTCATCGTTTCACCCTCTTTTTGCATCATCTCAACTTGCTCCCCCAACCTTGTCAAACAAGCCCCTATCACTGGCAATGCCTCGTGCAGTTACTGAAGATCAGTTTATGTACACATCTCGGTTGCTAGCTTTGGATAATCAGTATTCAGCTAGAATGCAATATGGTCATGCTCCACCAGTTGTGCGGCCTCAAATTGTCCCGAATAACTCTTTTCCACAGCATGTAGGCCAAAGAACAGCACATATATATGTCAGTCACATGCAACCAAATTCGGATCATTGAGGCTTGCCAGTTTCCTGCAATTATTATGTTGCCAATGCTTAACAACCATATATTCGTGAAGGCTTAGCCCATCAGAATTATTATGTTGCCAATACTCAAGAACCATATATTCCTGAAGGCTTAGCACATCAGATTCATGAGGATCCGTATTCTAGGTATATCCTCTCTCTCTCTCTTTCCTAACTTTTGTTGGTTAGTACGATTTAAAAAAGAAAAAAAGAGGCTTTTGTTGAAAAAGTTGACTAGAAATGCTTCTGGTTTTCTCAAAAGAGGTTCTTAAAGAAACTGAACTCAGTCAAGTAGTAAATGTTACATTATTGTGTTGTCCTCTCTTTTGTTGGTTAGTACAAACGCGTTTTGATTTTAAAAAAGAAAAAAAGAGAGGCTTTTGTTGAAAAAGTTAACTAAAAATGCTGCTACTACTAGATATTGGACCAGCACAGAAACCGCACATCACGTTCAAGGAAGTGGGATATCACATGATCAAGTCACCAATTTGGGAAGGGAGCATCATCAGTTATCTTTACAGAGTCGAGTACCTCCATATTGAGGCGGCACTCTATCCTCGTACGTTTCAAACCTTGTCCAGCCACGAGTAACCACACCTATTACACTCCAAGGAAGCTTTTCCTTCTCTTCCAATTACTATACTGCCACGGGGGCAGGATGGATGAGCCGATGATCCTACTACATCTTTAGACGAAACAGTGTTCAAAGATCTTTTTGTTGCACTGACTAGTACAACACCAAATGCCCTGCGCGTATCAATTATTGACCGATCATGAGGTCCAAATGTGAATCTATGTTAATCCCATGTTGATTGTCATGATGTAATGTCGCTGGTGCGTGACACTTGACACTTGACACTAGACACTTTGAAATTCACAAGTGGGGCTTTTTGGAGGAATTGTTTTTAAAATCCCAAGTCAATATGTATACCTCTTTCACAGTCATTAAAAAGATGACAACCGCCCCCATAACACAATCTAACAAACGCAACAACGATGAAGCCAAAATGATCTTTGTTTACCACTCCGAGACCGATGAAGTTATCCTCTTTGATCTTTGTATCCTCGATTCATTCAATGTTTGGAGTTTTTTTTTTAAAGTCAATGATAAAACCTTCAAAGATCTTAGTATGCATGTTTATCGATTTTTATCAAAATATTTGTTCTCTCATGTATATGTTGGATTCTCGCAACCTAGCTCGAAAGATTCATTCATGCACGTCGTTGTTGCCTCATTATAGAATTTAAACATTTAGTGGTTGACCCCTTGACCGGGTGTGCTCGACAACAATCTTATCTTATCTTACTATCTAAACATGGGGAGAGTTGCACACAATATATCACAACTCTCTATTTCGGAAGAGCCGATCACGTTAACCATAACAGTTTTTGAATTATATTTTCGAAATAAAACTTCTTTTTGAAACCCGCAATTGATAAACTTAAAATTTAATTATCCATTTTTTTAATAAATATTTTCACATTTAATTCTGGATTTTTTTATACAAAAAAGATGATAAATTGATTTGTACATTTGTGGTGAAAGCAAACCGCGTTTATAATAGTTTTCTTTTTCCCGATAATCAATTAATTTTTGTAATAAAATATCATATCGACTTGTAACAATCTATATTTCAGACCCCATTATGAAAATAGATAACGGATAAGTACATATGTTTCCACTCTTTCTCCATTAATGATTGGAGTTCGAGTTCTTCTATTGTGTATGTAATAAATAATAAAAAAACTCAAATATTTTGAATTACTTTTTTTTTTTTCACTTGTACAATCAAGAGCAGACAGTCTCATGAATTTTTATCTGTGAGACGGGTAACCCTACCGATACTCGCAATAAAAAATAATACTTTTAACATAAAAAGTAATATTTTTTTATGGATGACCCAAATAAGATATCTGTCTCACGACCGTCTCCCACAAGTTTTTACCTGCTATTAGTTTACCACTACATTAAGTCACATGTAATTGTAAGATTCCGAATCTATTTGATACTGACGATTTTTCAAATGCTAATAATGTCTTTTATCCCAATTATAATATTAAATTTGAAAATTATTCTTGTTACACGAAATAGATTACACATAAATTTGATATAATCGCTGAATTATTTATAAAAAATTGACATGCAGTCCATATAAATTATAAATATGGTCAATAAATTTTTTTAACAATTATCACACATTATCCAAATGATAATTATAAACTACAACAAAATAATTATATATTTTTTCAATATAATTATTTATAGTTTATATAAAAAGCAGATTTAACTCCAAAAAATAATTATATACAAAAAAACCAACCATGGAAGTCTGCTACACATATACAATAATGCTAATATATATACTATTAATAAAACAAGAGTACTTTTGGTGAAGTTTTTTCTAAAATTTTGAAGCTAACATTTCACACATTTAACTATAGTATATATTTAATTTTTAAATTATAATATTTTATAATTATAAAAAAAATCGGACAAATCCCATATCATATTTAAATTTTTAATATCACAAATAAATGAAACCTTTCAAAACAATAAATATCTACTACTATAATTAAAAATCTCTATAATAGAGACAAAATAGTGTCTTGGTCTATTTTTGAATCTTCCAATTTTGTCTTTATGTGATATCAATATTACACTTTGGTTTTTATTTGTTTTTAATTTCAACAAACAATTTTGTTTTATTTTTTTAACTGTAACAATTCAAATAATATTTTAATCCCTCAAATCATTTACCAAATTTTACTTTATTTTCTCGATAATTATAAAAAAATTTTACACACACCGCGTCTACGAGGCATATGGTTACAACGTGACCAATGTCTAGTTCGAATGCCCGGTAACGCTTATGACCAACATTGCCTGGGACAGGCAGTCAAAGTGGGACCCAGTCTGCAGGAACTCGATCAACTCTCTCTTCTTTAATACACGATGTGTGTGTGTTTTTTGGCTCTTCAAATCTCTTGGGATCTCTTCATCGCCTCTTGCCTGGCGTTATATCTCGGTGCCTGGTCAGTTTCGTTAACTATTTGGGTGAGGAGGCTTGGCGATGGGAAATTGCTGTTCCGATGTCGCCGGCGGTAAGTCGGCGGTCGGAGGAAGCACCAGCACGGCGGCCAACCCTACGAACGACGCCGTTGATACCTACCTCAGGTCTCGTGGCCACAACGGCCTCTTCTCCCAGATCGAGGTGCGTTATTGCTTCTTTTTTTTCCCACGAGAGGGCGTGTGAACTGGAGAGTGAATATGTAACTTTGAGAGGGATGGGATTGTTTAGAGGTAATAAATCGGATTGGAGTTTGTTCTTTATAGTATGCAGAAGTCGCTATTGTAGGAATGATTTGACTTTTTTTTTCTCACGAGACCGCCTCTTTACTCGGGTTCGGGGTAACAACTATGAACTCATTAATAGATGCCAAAGTCATATTAGTATTCACTTTTGGGTTCCGCGGTACCAATATGCTTGTGATTGCCGATTCTAAAAATCTTAGTTGATCTTACGCGCTAGCTTGAATTAAGTCTCGAGTGTGTATGATGGCTTTTAGGCTTTGCGATGCTATTCTTTGTAGGCTTTGGGCACACGAGGACCCGTGAAATGCTCAGGGTCTTTGGGAAAAATGCACACCACGGAAGTTTAGAATTTTCGGTATGGTCTGAACACTAGTGTTTCCTTTCATGTATGCTTCTTGAAAGCAAAAGTTTATCCCAAAGGAAGTTCTGAATGATCCAAGGAAAAAGGATAGCCTTGTACACATGTCTGATCCGATGGACGTTGACTATAGATTTTTGCATATATTGTTGAAACACAAAACCAGACCAAGAGTTTCTGTCAAGTAAATTCCTTTTCAAGGGAGTAGAATCTGACAATGTTTCCTCTTCTATTTTGATCAATGATCCCTAATTCATATATGTTTTCTACCTGATTTTTCGGAAAAAGGCTATGATCAATTGAATTTCTTTATTTTTAATGACAAGAACATTTATTTATTTTCTTCTTTTTGTTTATTGTTGAAGTTGAAAAAATTGGAGTCCGGGCACAAAAATTAATATCCATCCAACTCAGTATTTGGTTGTCACCCCAGTTAGCAGTCAACTTCCCAGTCAACAGACTAGTCAACTAGTCAAAGTTAAACTGGATTTATTGACCTTCTATGCTCTGTCATAATTCCATTTCAGTTTGTGTACCCATGTAAATCACCGGCTCATGTGGAGAGAGACCTCCTTTTCATGAGCTAGCAAAATGGAGTGTGGCGTCTAACACATGGTAGAGTGGAACAATGTTAATGGCA
The DNA here is from genome assembly GCF_025594145.1 of Primulina tabacum. Lineage (NCBI taxonomy): Eukaryota > Viridiplantae > Streptophyta > Magnoliopsida > Lamiales > Gesneriaceae > Primulina > Primulina tabacum. The sequence goes on from NC_134553.1 coordinate 2,787,658, forward strand.
ACTCTCTTCTAGAAATTCATCGACTGAATTGTCTTTGCTCCATCCCCTCAATAGTTTCATTATGCCAACTAGTTAATTGTTTGTCGTTGCAAGCCTTCTAATGAAGGAGTCTGATGAGGATAAAATATGCTTATATGTGTTTGAAGCTGAATTTCGTTTTGACAGATTCATGGAATTATCCAATTTTGTAAATACAGATTCATAGACTATGATTTTCAGCTACAAAAAGGAAACTTCTTATTTGATATGCATTTTGACAATTGTTGACGTTGGGTCAAGTATGTCATCCCGTGATCCACTCTGAATTCTCTTTGACTTGGCATCAGCTTCATTGACTTCTTGATATTTTCTGTAACCGTACTAATAGTTGTCTACTGGCTTTAGTAAATGGATTTGACTCTACAACAGTGTCCACTTTCGACATACTTTCTTGTTAATGAACCCTTTGAGGTTGGCATTCTTACTGTTTTTGCATGATGTGCAGCTATCTCTTTCTGCTTCAAACTTGCGTGATCGGGATGTGTTCTCCAAGGTATGTTGATGTATCACACTGAACAAGAAAGTATACAAGTTGAATTTTCTACCAATTCGTAGTTAGACAATCATATTATGTTGTTTGCCAACTACTTATCATCATATCATGCCACCATTCTCTGTTCACATCTCTTTATCTTGTTTTCACAATTTCACAAATCATTCTATTCATATGTCAGCACTAGAGTAATTAGCTCTTTTGTACATTCAATATTTTTCTGATGTATTACATGCTGTGGAGATATGACTGTAACTTTGAATTGCAACTGTTCCAGAATAATACATGTCAATATTTCCTTAACACTTTTTCTATGTAAAGTCGTGCTCTCTAGTATTTACCAAGCATACCTGCTAATTCTGGTGATTCCCTTTGCACATAAGTTGCAGCTGTTGGATACTTGTTCTTGCCACTCACAGTTGATGTCACCTTTCAGAGTGATCCTATGGCGGTTCTTTATATGAAAGGGACCGATGGTTTGCTTCAAGAGCTTGGACGCACCGAAGTAGTTTTGAATTCATTGAATCCCAAGTGGATTAGAAAGCACATAGTTACTTATCAGTTTGAGATGGTGCAGAATTTTGTGTGAGTTTTGATGTGTTACTATTGCCTTTATAACAAAAGTATCAAAGACTTCCTTATTTTTGTCGCAATTTTATAAAACAAGGAAACTGTATTCATTCCAGGGTTCGAGTCTATGATGTTGACACTCAGTTTCACGATGTTGATGTGAAGGTATATCAATTGTCTTTACTGTTTGGCTTTTGTTTATGAAAGATGGTGCCTTTTAAATTATTTAAATTTAATTTGCACGGATGTACCATTACCCTGATCGATGCTAACTCTCTTGGATGATATTTACAGCTAAACTATCTTTGTTAAGGTATGCAGAGATTTTGTTGAATAATCAGTGAGGCAATGTTAGTTTTATGGTTTTGGTTGGCTGGGTTTTTTTTGTTTGGCAAAATTCTTGTTTGACATTCATCTAGCTAAATTATCTGCTTAGCTTGTCTCTCTCTCTCTCCGATACACAGAAAAAGTAGTTTTATTTATCGAAGGAAAGATCGTGTTTCTTTGTTTTTTTTGTTTTCTTTGTTAGCTAATGGCAATGTGTAAAATCTGATAGAAGGATATGGTAAACGACATATTGTTTTTCTGAGCCTAATTGCTTGTGAGGTGTTCTTGCAATGGCGCATCTGAAGCTGTTGTTGAATAGCTTCTTTTTGCCGTCTCCTGTTTTTCAAATTCTTTATCATCCTGGTTGCCGATCTTTGCTCTCTTACATGTATTTGCTGTATATGGAGTATGTTTTTACAGTTTGACGAGTCCTGTACTCTAATATGGATGCCGAAACGTGATTTATGCTAGTTTTATGTTCACTGCTATCTACCAAGTTTGTATTTCTGTTTGGATAAATATATTCTTGTCTTGCGTAGGCACTTAAGCTGGAGGAGCAGCAGTTTCTTGGTGAGTCTAGTTGTTCATTATCACAGGTATAATTCTTTATCATTCTAGCCATGTTGCCTTTATCAAAGAAATGCAGCAGAAATAGAAATAAAGCAATCAGTATTAATTGCACAATCAATGCCTCTGAGAACCCAGACACATTGCGCCACAATGGAGTTCTGTTTTTCTGGGTCCATTGTTTTTATAATTTGCTTTGTTTTACGATATAGTTTAGAATACAGTACTTGCTTTAGAGGATAGTTTTTATCATAGTCAAGTTTTTTTGATATATTACCCTGGTTGGAATACCTCGTTAATCATATGAGTACTGCCTATAAGTTTTCATAATAGCTTCTCTGATATTGAATTTATTAGTTGACTGGAGTGTCGCCAGAATTCAACTCTGTTTCAGTAACTTCTTTATCATGGTTTAATTATTCAATTGTCCAGCGTTTTTGGCAACATGAAATATATTTGTTAAAGAGCTTTCTAAATTCCAGTGCAAGAAATTACTATTAGAAGTTGGTCATTTCCCTCACCAATGTGATCCATATTTCTTTCTTCCTATTAGATTGTCACAAAATCAAACAAGACATTGACCTTAGATCTTGGACGGGAAGAAGTTCGTAGTCCAACCCATGTGCGAAGATATGGTCAGCTCACAATTTACGCCGAGGAAATTGTGGCCTCAAAGACTACAACTGAATTGATATTGAGATGCTCAGGCTTGGAATCTAAGGATTTGTTTTGCAAATGCGTATGACTATGGAAGTTCTTCCTTTTAATTTTGCTGTTGTATTTGCATACGAAGGTGGAAGAGCTGATGTAAAGGTTCTTGTTTTGTTTTGTTTTCTTTTGTTAACAGGATCCTTTTCTGGTGATATCGAAAATCACAGAAAGTGGTGTAACTGCTCCAATTTGCAAAACTGAAGTCTTGAATAATGACCACAATCCAAAATGGAAACCAATTTTCTTGAGTATTCAGCAAGTTGGAAGTAAGGTACTGAAACTAGTCCTAAAAGGTTGCAACAGTAGATTGAAACTAAAAACTCATTCATCCTCTCACTTGGTGGCATACTTCCATGTTAGATAATTAAGTAGCTTTTTCCATAGTCCTAACTAATTCTTATCTAACGCACCGTGGAGTTTTCGTTCAAGCTAGCCATGAAAAACTTATTCCATGCTGAAACCCTATAACAAGCTAGGTTCTGGACCGGCATTGGTGTGTTCAAATTAAACATGAATAGTTGAAATAGAACTGAATGCGAAATTGGAAGTTACGTTTTCTCATCCCATTTTAAGCTACTTTCTTTTTTCTTTTTTAGGGGTTCTTTTCAATGTAATAATAAATTCTTATTGTTGCAGGACAGCCCATTAACCATCGAGTGTTTTAACTTCAATAGCAATGGAAAACATGATTTACTTGGGTAAGTGACTGTTCGTTTCTATTTGCCAAGTACGTTTACTGTTTCTGAACTTGCATTCTCCACATCCTTATTGTCCAGGAAAGTTCAAAAATCACTGGCAGGGTTAGAAAAGCTACATTCTGTTGTCACAGGGGAGAATTTGTTCATCCCAGTGTCTGTTGAGCAAAATCAACAAAACAAGGTAAAATGTCTAGTTTTCCTCAATAAGTTTTCCTACCAGAATGTCATTGTTGCTTGGTTTTTGTCTTTCATCCATAGGTCTTGAAGAGTCAGTTGTTTGTGGACAAGTATTCAGAAAACATCCGTTATACATTCCTAGATTACTTGGCTGGAGGTTTTGAGCTGAACTTCATGGTTGCAATTGATTTCACTGGTATGCTTGTTTACATGTGTGTTTGATTTTGTTTTGGCTGTCTTACGTGGCTAGATCTGTTTATTTTTTTGAGAACTGGATTTTTTTTTTCAATTTCAATTTGTGCATTGAAAAAATAGATTATTTTTGGCGATAGTTAGATAATCAATTTATGCTGCTGTACGTTCTGCCTAGATTCATGCATCATAATTTTACTCCTTCAGTGGTATTTATTATCTTAGGAAGATTTTGGAGAGAGCCTGTTACTTATTATAATACATTACATATCGAAAATAAAGAGTTGTTACTGTGAAAGACAAACCAGGCCATGTAATAGTGGATGGCAAGAATTATAAATTTTACATGGTTTCTGTATTGTTGAGACATTTCCACAAATTAAGTTGATATAAGTTACTTCTTGTTCTAGGCTTGATTTTCCTCCTTCCTAAAATGGTTCTTGCTGGTTCAATCTCGGATTATATTTTTGAGGCAGATCCTGCTATATAGCGGTGGTTGTCTGGTATTGTTTCAACCAATTCCAATAGGTTGTTTGGGCTAGAGGTCGGGTTCAAGGTTACATAATAATTTCTGTATAATATTTTGGGTTTAGGATAAAGGTGACTTCCACCGAAACCTAATACTCACCCAATTATATTTATGATAATAAATGTTAATATAGAGATGCAGTGGTCATGTCATGTAGTTCCTACTACCTCACCTTTTTGTATATATGTTGTGGTCCCTTAGTGGCCTCCACCTATCAACTTGATATATTTTGCTCATTACTCCCTACTTCTGCTATGGCATGTATGGTCACATTTAAAGTGAAGGACTTTTCTTGCCCCTTTGCCCGATGCACTGAAAAGTACCATACTTTATCTGCTTCAAAATTCTGAATACGTTAAGTAAGAAAAAAATGCGCCAACTACACTACTCATTACACAAATGAGTACCGAAAAACTGTAGAAATATGACCACAAAATTGTGCACCGTGTGGAAATAATTTTCTGATTTGATCATGAATAAATTAGATTGATTCCATCCATTAAACTGTTCTCATTTTTGGATTTTTATTGCCTGGGAATGAAGAGGAAGTGATTATGATAAATAAAGATTTGCAGTTTGTTTGGGCATATGGTTCTTGCACAGTGGATGTAGGTCAGGTGGTTGAACCACATTATTTATGTGGCTTTCCTTTTTTGGACATCTTTTACTTTTTGGAATTCTGAATAAATCAAACATGAAATTCTCTGCAAAATAATGTAATCATTTGATTATCTAAAAACTGTGTTGCCTCTTTCTTGTGGACATATGAGGGGCTATAAGCCTAAGTTATGAAAAAGGTTGAAGTATCAAAGGTGGATTATGCATGAGCATACATTTTCTGATTGTCATTTTCCCTAGCTTTATAAAATTTAAGAACTAATTTATCAAGATTTCGCTTTTCCTACCTTCAAATATGTGGCGTCTTTGCTTATATCTCTTAGTGATGAATGCACGTCAATGTATATATTTGAATACAATTTGATCGGAGTTTTGAATAGGTCTTCACTAATGCTCGCTTGTTTAACCAGCTTCAAATGGCAATCCCCGATTACCGGATTCATTGCACTATATTGATCATTCAGGAAGATTAAATGCATATCAGAGAGTAAGATAGATGTATTTCTAAGTGATTTTAACACATATAGGTGTGAAAAGACAAATAATTTCACTTCTCTAAATTTAGGCAATTTCAGAGGTAGGAGGAGTTTTGCAGTTTTATGATTCAGACAAAAAATTTCCTGCTTGGGGTTTTGGAGCACGTCCAATTGATGGTCCTGTATCCCATTGTTTCAACTTAAATGGCAGCAGTCATTATTGTGAGGTGAACCTTCTTTTTTAAAACTTGTTTCTTTCCACTAGTGGTAATTTTTCATCATCACTTATTATTTGTCCCAGGTTGAAGGAATCCATGGGATTATGATGGCATATACAAGTGCTCTTTTCAATGTTTCACTGGCCGGACCTACATTATTTGGACATGTAGTTACGAAGGCAGCACAGATAGCTAGTGGATCTGTTGCCAATGGTGAAAAAAAGTATTTCATTTTGTTAATCATCACGGTAATGAAACTTACACTTTCAAGTTTCGTATATGGATTGTTTATACTGAATTGCGTTCTTGTTGATGCATCTGCATCATGCATCTCTTAACAGAACTGTGTAATAACCTTGCAGTTATTAGGTCAAGTCATTGTCGCTTCTGTCTGATTTCATGCGTTTTTTTGTTTGATCCTGTCTTATCTGTTCCAACACCCGAACCTCTTTAGGATGGGGTTATCACAGATCTTCAGGAAACAAAGGATGCCCTTGTCATGGCATCAGATCTGCCACTGTCCATACTAATTGTTGGGGTTGGAGGTGCTGATTTTAAGGAAATGGAAGTATGTATTTTTCTTATCTTCTTTAAATGGTCTCAACTTGTTAGAAGCATATCCTAAAATGGGCGTAGCAACATTTCCAGCTGATATTTGATATCCATCCCACTCTATGCTGTACTTTTGCCATTTTCTTTTATCAGATATTAGATGCAGATAAAGGGGAGAGACTTGAAAGTTCGAGTGGAAGGGTTGCATCACGTGATATAGTTCAGTTTGTCCCTTTCCGAGATGTACAGGGTAAGCCTGAAATGTATTAGATAAAGAACCTCTTGGTCTATGTGGGATAATATTCAAACACGATGCTTGGTTGTTGTATACTTGTATAGTTCAAAATTGTGCTTTCCGGAGAGATGACAGATGCCCTGCCAAAAAAAATAATATCAGAACCAATAGCACTGGATTGATTCTCAGTCTGAGCAATGGATGAGGATTTTTGGATCCGCATGAGAAATAATCCAAATCCCTGGATTGTCTGATAACCTTCACTAGAAAGCAACCAAAGTGTTTTGCATGGGTTAACCTACATTTTAAAGATTTGGATTGCACCATTATTATCACCACTTATAAACTTTAGTGTTGCAGTCGGGCTCGATTCAATATAACTGTTACCTAAAGTTGGAGTCTAAAGTTGCGCTAAAAGATTGTTTTAAGAAAATTTTAATTTTTATTTGCAGGTGGAGAAATCTCCGTGACTCAATCTCTTTTGGCAGAATTGCCTTCCCAGTTTTTGACATACATGCAAGTTCGGGGTATTACTCCAAATGCATGACGATCTTAAATTTGCTTATAGCATTCTTGTTATGTGGCCTGTGGCTGGAGCACCAGAGCATCATCTCCGTTAAGCTTCTGGTGAGATCTTTTTTCGTCTTACCAGTGAAAACACTTGAAGTTGTTTATATAACAATTTTGCACGTGTTCTTCATTCTGAAAACGAGTACAGAAATATTTTTTTGTTTAATGCGTAATGTTATATTCTTGTTTAACGTGTAATGTTTCATTTTGTTGGAAAAGATTTGCTTTAGAAATATTTCTTGAATGATGAAGTTGTAGAGAGTTTCATTTTGTTGATAAAGATTTTGTGCAAGATAATTGCAATTTGTGAGGAAATGTTTTTTTGGTCATCCAGAGTGTTTTTCTGATAATTGCTATTAGCCTATGTATAGTTTTGCTTCCACTTTCAAGTAAAAGAATTGAGAGGAAGTTAACAGTTTGTTGACCTACGAATCTACGATGTTCCTGTCTTTCCAAATGGAGAGGTAAGGCGATATGTACAACACAATATTTAAATTTAAGCGTAATGAATACAAACAATTTGAACGAACTTGCAAACTTCTCCGGTTGACCAAAATATATCTTTTATCAAATTCTTGTACTCTGACTTAATTTGAATAGATGCAATTATATATATATAACTTAATTCAAATTTAAATGTTTACTTAGAAGATCTCAAATTGCTCGTGAGCCTTTTGATTTATTAATAGGTCATAAGTATATTTAAAATCGAACAAGCTCATTAGATCAAGCCATTATATAATTTCACTTGACAAGGTTCAAAAACCAAATTCAAATCAAACAAATTAAGACTTAATTCCAACTTGTCCTAAACTTAAATGCAAAATAATTCGTATTCAATTTTCGAGGCGAGCCTTGAGATACCTCTGTAAAATTTAACCTAAGCTCAAACATAAAGATGTGAATGATATCCAATTTTTCCCCGTTAAGGTTTGGAGCACCATGTGTCTCGTTTATTTTGCTCACGCATTACATACTTTGAAACAAGGAGTCGCTTCCTTAACTCAGATTTTGGTAAGGCTACAAACACGATTAAAAGTATCATGTGCTAATTTTGGAGAATAAAACATTCTGGTCTTCAAATTATACAGAACCATCAGCCAAATATCAATACATATTGAGGGAGGAAGAGTAACATTTTGTATCAAAATTGTAGGAAGTCCACATACGGAAGATGCGTGAGAGAAAAACCTGCCAAGAATTATAGGGCAGCTAATCAAATATGCAGAAGACACCACTTGAAGGGAGACTGCGTAATCCATTCAATTTGTTTCTGGTGGTTTTGTTTGGTGAAATGTTTCCAGACATTCTTTGGCTCTGTGGACCTTTGATTGAAGATAGAAACTCCCATTCTTAGCATTCCGTTCGAACAGGTTATCATACTGCTGAAAACAAGAGGTGATATTCCAAGTCAATGCCATTATGTGGAAAATATAGAAAAAATTTGCAGACAACTGTTTTTAGTCATTTTATAGGGATGGGAAACCTTCAAAATCTCTTCCCATGTTGTCTGTTCGGTGACACCTAAAATTTGCCTTGCCTCTGCTTCAGTCATTGTCTTACTTGCCCTTTTGATGTTCTGCACAGCTTCTTGAGCAACTCCATTCTTTGAGGCATCTGAAATAAATAGTAGAAGTGAAAGAAATATTGAAAAAGGCCAACCGTGAAAAAGAAACTGACGACACAGCATGGTCATAATCCCTGAGTTAGTCCCTAACTAATTTCAATGAAAGCAAAAGATACATACATTCGATCAGAAATGATAATGATGAGGGCTTATATGCACCAATAGTAAGATGTTATCAGATTCAAAACTCCCTTGCTATTTCACCATATAATAAACAGGTTGTCATTGAGAACATCTTGTAATCTGTTGAAGCTTCTAAGATGTTCACGATAAGCTTACACAAGAACTCCAGTCATAATCCCAAAAGAGGACTTACTTGCAAGGGCCTGACGATATGCTTGCACCAATGCTCTGGCCATTATTCCAGATCCCACTACAATCAAGTTTGCGAGAATCCTCGCAGCCTACGAGATTGAGTAACAATAATAATGAATTAGCAATTGAATACAGCCTCCCAAATAATTACTCTTGATTTCAATTGGTGGAGAATTTGGTTCTTCACTTCGATACAATCTTGGAGTCTAAATATGATTATATTTTGTTTAAATACTGGACATGTACGTTATTTCAGGAATTTTCCATATAAAAACAAGATCCAAACATAAAAGCAAGAATACAACTGCGTTAAGATAAAAAAAATGTAGTTATTTACAGTTCATATAAAAAATAGATAAGTTATCAATGAAAGTCAATTCAAAATTGGCAGAAATAGATCAAATGCATAAGAAAATTTAGTATTCTTCCAGAGCTAATTGAATGTCGCATTTCCAAGTTTTATCATTACCATGTTACCTTGGCAAGGAATACTGCTTGTTACACGAAAATACGCCTCATCGATACAACAGAAACAGAGGAAGAGACATAAAACAGCCTTTAAATTGTTCCAGGATAAGAAATTCATAACCCTATACTCGCGCAATATCCCTCATCATTGGCATATGAGCACTTGAATATAAATCAATCTTGACATGCTAAAAATGAAAACAAATGAAATCCACGGTTTACTTTCTTAAAGTACTACCGACTCTCAAAGTACCTTCTACAGGAAATAAATAACAGTTTGTGACGATTAAAAATTAAAGAAAGTGGAATTCATAGAAATCAAAACTCGGGAGATTACTGCACAGCACTCTCCCGCTCCTTCAAAATTTGACATCCTCAAATTCCATGAAGAGCTATAGAACTAGCCATCTGATAAGACAAAATAGATATCTTGACTTTAGGTTTCAACCATTATTAAATCTCTGTAAAAGCACTTCGATTTGCACAAGTAATTTTTGCCTCCAATATTTTCCAAATCATTACAATCGAAATTCATGGGTTCTTCAGCGTCTGCCACCCACCAGGTATGGATTTTATTCAGCAGATGAATACAGAATGCATGATACACACATGAAAGAACATGTTTTGTTTTGAGCCTACAAAAACCCATTTGGATAACAAAAATACAATAGTATGAGAAAACAAACCGAATACAAAATAGCATTTATATGCAACAATCATACTAAATGAATATCAATGGCCGTAAAGAAATTCATCCAATTCCCAAAACCCCACACGCGATACCCAACCCGACCCAACCCGACCCACATAAAATGGTTTGAGCAAGCCGAATGAGAAAAAAAAGCTCATTTTTCATCTATTGTTTTGCGTTTCAACCATGTCCGCGATTGATATAAATATGTGCGTGAGAATAAGTTAACCTACTATCAATAACTAGCGAACATATTAATATTCAAACACACAAAAGGAAAGGAGACAAAGACAGAGGTGAACCATGGCAGAGGTGGCGATACGCAAGGGCGGTGGAGGTGGCGTCGACGGGGGTTGATGAAGGCGGCAGCGTCGATCAGGGCGAAGATGGTGATGATTCGTGTGTAGGGATAGAATGGACTTTTTCCTTTGATTTTATTTATTATTTTTCTTTTTTTAAAAAAAAATTTAACGGGTTTATTCTTAATTATAGAATAAAAACAAAAACCAAAAACAAGGAACCGGGGTTCTTAATCCCGGTTCCCTTAATTTCTTGAGGACCCCGGTCTTTTTGAATTGACCCGGTTTTTATTTTTGAGGATGCTAAAAAATTTGTTTTAGTTTAAAGAAATAGATGAAGGTTGTGCGAAGGAACCTGTTTTCTTCGAAAACAGCGTTTCTTGGATCGTTGAACAACGCCGCTTTCATCCCACAACCTTCTTCAATCATACCTCCAGCTCGAAACCTTCATTCAGTGACAGGTACTTTGCTTTCCATTTGACCTGATTCTGCTTGTTTTTGGTTTTTGTGGCATGTCAGTGTTCTTGGGTTATTTGCAGTACTTATGGTTTACTTATGGAATTAGTTCTGTAAACTTAAGTTTTCAGACGGTAGAACTTTACGTTTGAAGATAATGAAAAGGGGATGGATCATTTAAGTTAAACTTTGATATATTCTCCGACTGGAGATTGGTGTGCTGGTTCTTATGAGTGTAGTTCTTAGTAAATGTTTTGTTTTTTGTATTAAAATTTTGCATGCTTTTAGATGTTATTTTGTTGTATGATTGGCTGAAGATGGTTGAGGATTGCAATAGTAAAATGCCAAATCAATGAGCTTTAAATTTTCTGTTGTTTCCAGCGTGAATTAGATTTCATATACAGATGTAAAATGCCTAAGTGTAATTGATTCTCATATATGTGCTGATTTCTTTAGATGATCCGACACTTCTTCATATTCTTGAAGGGTGCAAGCTACCCCCAAATTTCAGAACAGCGAATTCCGTACACGGAAAAATCATTAAACATGGGTATGGAATGTGCATGCCCCTTTTATCCATGTTGATTACCGTGTATACATCATGTGAACAACTCAATCTTGCTAGAAAATTACTAGATTGATTTTTCTACCTTAATTTTGATGTGGTTTATTCCAATTTGTTATCAATAGTTTCGTGAAGGTTGGGGAATTTGATGTTGCCAAGAAAATATTTTTGGCATCATCTACACGAGATGTGGTCACTTGGAACTCAACAATTGGAGGTTGTGTAAAAGACGGATACTTTCTTGAGGCAATTGGCCTATTCAAAGATATGGTAAAAGCAAGTATTGAACCAGACAAATTTACTTTTGCATCTGCTATTGCCGCTTGCTCCAGGCTTGGAGCTCTTAATCATGGACAGTGGGTGCATGAGTTGATGATCGAGAAAAAAGTTCAACTAAATTATATTTTGTCTTCTGCTCTCATAGATATGTACTCAAGATGTGGAAGAATTGAGATAGCTAAATCTATATTTGATACTGCCTTAAGAAATGATGTTTCCATATGGAATGCTATGATTAAAGGTTTAGCTATGCATGGCCTTGTTTCAGATGCAGTATCTGCGTTCTCAAACATGCAAATAGAAAAAATTTCACCTGATCCTTTAACCTTTATCAGTATTTTGACAACATGTAGTCACTGTGGGTTTGTGGACCAGGGTCGCTACTATTTTGACATTATGCAAAAGAATTTCTCGATTCAGCCACAACTTGAGCATTATGGAGCAATGGTTGATCTGTTTGGGAGAGCAGGACTGCTAGAAGAAGCTTATGCATTAATTCAAGAAATGCCGATGGAACCTGACGTTGTCACATGGAGGGCACTGCTTAGTGCTTGTAAAACATACAAAAATCACGAGTTGGGTGAAATTGCGGTTGGAGAAATAAAGAATCTTGAAAGTGGAGATTATATATTGTTGTCAAATATGTACTGCTCTGTAAATAAATGGGACGATGCAGAAACTGTGAGGCATGTCATGAATAAGAAGGGTAGTCCGTAAGTGTAGAGGAAGAAGTTGGGTCGAATTGCACGGTTCCATTCACTACTTTAAGGCTGGTGATAGGTCACACCCTGAAACTGAGGCGATCTACAGAGTATTGGAAGCGTTGCTCCATCGCGCAAGAATGGAAGGTTATGTATGTGCACGTGACTCAGTTTTCATGGATATATCTGAGGAAGAAAAGGAGGAAAACTTGAATTATCACAGTGAAAAGCTGACATTGGCGTATGGGATCCTGAAATCGAGTCCAGGAACTAAAATTTTGATTTCTAAAAACTTGCGTACTTGTACTGACTGCCATTCTTGGATGAAAATCGTGTCGAAGGTATTGAATAGGATTATAACGGTAAGGGATAGGATGCGGTTTCATAGTTTTGAAAAGGGCTCTTGTACCTGTGGAGATTACTGGTAGCTGAACTTGAGTTCGCATATCATTTGGTCCTGCATCGACTTCGCTAGAAAGACTTCTCCTCAACATCGTAGCAAATCTGATGTGAACAAAGGTTGAGCTGCATGGGATGAGAGAAACAATGAGACATCCGACCCAGGTCGAGCAGTTCAGTGTATTCCCTAAAAAATACCTCAACTAGAAACTAGTAAATTATGTGAGAAAAAATTCAACTTCTGTTCACATAAAATTTTCAGGTTTTAGTTGTTGATCTTAGTTGCTTCTTAATCCATTGCAGTGAGTTTTAGTTTCTTGCTTGTTATATTTTGATTCTTGAGCTATAGTTTCTCCTTAATTAGGTGAAAAGCAACACCAAAAAGGAAAAGTGAAACAAAATGAAAGCAGCAACACAATCTTGAGAGTGAGGCCCGACCTTCTCAGTTCCATTGAGATCGACGCTCCATCAAATCTTGAAAATGGAAAGTTAATCCCATCGGATTTAATATCAATAACAAATTTTTTTTATGTAATATAGATTTTAATTATTTATATTTATAAAATAATAAAAAATTGTCTGATCTTCCATGAGGATATTGCATCATCACCACGAGGTTTCTATATGTAGATGTATTAATTTTCAATATCTCATGTTTCTCTTATAAGAGATTCACGTAAGTTCATTTTATTTTATTTTATTTTTTAAAAAAAGGTGACGCTTTTGTTTTATTAAAGATAACACAGTTGTAAAGTACTGGTTTAATAATTTAATTGAGAAAATCAATCTTTTTCTATTTGAGTTGTTACTATTTTCATAGTATTGTATACACTACTATCTTATATTAGAACTCTTTGGAAGTAATTAGCTTAGAAAATGGTTAAATATCATAATAAATCCACATTAAAAATAGATTAAAAATTATATTATATTATTATTATTTGTGAAATAATCATGGTTTAACCATCCAATCCATCCAGCCATATAACAGGTAACATTTTCTTTTAAAGTACAACTAGATAAGAAATTAAGATCGCTACATTCAAGAAGGGATTATTTAAGAAGGGATATACAATTTGCTACATTCATGCATCATATTTGTCCTCGAATAGGTCTTTTGTGAGACGGTCTCACGAATCTTTATCTGTGAGACGGGTCAATCATACCGATATTCACAATAAAAAGTAATACTCTTAGTATAAAAAGTAATACTTTTTCATGGATGACCCAGATAAGAGATCCGTCTCACGACACAAAATGCGACCCGTGAGACCGTCTCATACAAGTTTTTGTCTTTGTCCCCAACTAGTACATATTAAGAAACTTTTTAGTCAATGCATTTCAAGTATTCAGCTAATGATGAATCATGTTTTTCATAATTATTACAATATAATAATTGGTGAGAGGATTACAATTTGTCAAGACAAAAACTTAATATTACTTGTTTTTTTTTTGAACTCTTAGATTTTAAATTCTTTCATTTTGTCCCCACAAACTAACTTGTTTGATTACTTAATATTAGGATAAGATTATAATCACCCCTTAATTATACTTGAAATTAAGCATATGTATAATCTTTGTTATATTATAATGCATAATTTTTTTTAGAAAAAACTATATTTATAATTTTAATATATTTTCAAATTTAATTTTACCATTTTTTCAAAAGATTTAATAATTAAATGACAAATAAAATAAATTATTAACTCAAAAACTTTTTTACATTCTCTTCTCGTTATTTTCGTCATCTTAAGTATTATCTTAACTAAATTCACAAAAATAAATAATCATAATTAAAATCCAAATTTACAAAAAATAAATTTTAATTTCAAATAATATTTATATTTTTATCACATTAAACACATGTATTATTGAGGACTAATACATTGAATCTGTCGACACTTGCCATCCGGACCAAACATCCCCTCCTCCGCCAAAAATATATCGGGTTTTCCTGTTTCTACACGCAAATGACATACCTGCAATTTATTTAATACAAATTTTTTTGGTGATGCATTGCGAAAAATCCCAGCTTGCAAGAAAGGGCTTACCCTCAACTACTATTTGTAATGACGTTCCAACTATCGAAGTTCTCTCGCTCCAACCATTTGCATTAATATCAAGTTAATGTTTTTTTTTTCCATAATCGTTCCTTTGGGCTTATTTTAATGTGATAAAGCATTGGGATTTCCTTGATTTATTGTCTATTTTGGTTTAATCTTGAGGGAGAGTGGTGGAGAAGTGTGAAAAATGAAGAATGGAAGACGGGTTTTTGCTGTGATTTTGGTTTTGTGTTTCTGTTGGAGGATCGGAGCTTTCAAATTTCAAAGGACTCAACAAACTGAGAGAATCTCCGGTAAGAATATTGTTTTCATGTGTTCTTGGTGGGCACTTTGCCATTCGTTTGTTAATTTAACTTGATTGAAATTTCGTACCTTTATCAGTTAAGTTGCTTTAACATCTTGTGGTTTGGTTTCATTTTTGTTAAACTATTTTTTATTTGGGAAAGTGAGGATTTGCTTGTTCGCAATTCAATTATACTTTTTTTTTTCTTTGGAAGTGCGAGTTTCAAAAGGTTTCTTGAAATACGTGTGTCTAGTATGCTCGCACAGAGCACTTTTCTGAAATTACCATACCAGCATTCCCCAAACACCATCCCGCTCTACTATCAAGCGAACTCGTTTTCTAAAGGTAGCTCCTGTGACCCATGATTTTCTGATGTGTTAGAGGTTCCAGTTTTGGACCTACTTTCGGTCGTTTGTAGATCGAGTTGATCCAGTCTCTCAAAATTCTCTTGGTTGGGTTATGATGACATGCTTAGTCGTATGGATTTATTGTATTAGGGAAGGAAGGATTACTCAGTAGAGAAGTTTAAATCACTCTATGGTATCATATGGTGTTTGTATGTATTGATAACATCATAAAGCTGCTAATGGTAAGTTAACGAGTTTTGTTGTGCAAGCTGCTGTTAAAGCCTATGAAGCATGTATTTTGGGTATTTTTGTTAGGGTGTCTGTTTTGGACTGAGAGAGTTAATTAAAAGTGAACATATGTTACGTGCCTGCGTTTGGGATCGTGTTATGGGTCGTTGGACAGTGAAATCTTTTCGTTCGGAGTAGAATTCCTGTCTTTTTGATTTACGCCCTTGACGACCTATGATTAGCTGAAGAGTTGGGGCTCGAGAGAACAAGAGAACCACCCGATCTTGAAAAATAAACTTTTATTGATAATATTTTTTGATAAGCATCTCTTTCTCCCAAATCCCTACATATACTAATGATGCAATCCCTCACAACTGAAAGAAAAATCCTACCAAATTTAAAAGATATGCTGAAATCTCAAAAAC
Source organism: Primulina tabacum (assembly GCF_025594145.1). Classification (NCBI taxonomy): domain Eukaryota; kingdom Viridiplantae; phylum Streptophyta; class Magnoliopsida; order Lamiales; family Gesneriaceae; genus Primulina; species Primulina tabacum. The sequence goes on from NC_134553.1 coordinate 2,803,776, forward strand.
AAGGAAATAGTAAAACAAGGAAATAATTATCTTTGCTAACTAGGAAAAAATCTTCTTGCTCCTCAACTTTTAACCCTAAATTTCCCATGTGTGAAACGTTGATACCTCTTGGGCTCGTCCTCCTCATTCTTGGGCTCTTTCTCCACATTGGTGTCCACAGCCCCTTCTCGGCCCACGTCGTCTTCGCGGCTCGTGACAACATATATAGGATTGTTTTGAAATGTGTGTTCAAAAAATGGACTGGTTTAGTAGGTTTTAAGAATTTTGTATTGACAAAAACGGTTCTACGAACAAAAGGAGTGCATGGCCCATTGTGCGTGTTTTATTCTTTGTCACTAGCTCTTCAATTTGTTCACTCTCTCAAGGTATGTCAGGTAGGAAGAATAACTCATACTGTTTGAATTGACATGACATCAAATCGTTAGGAGCAAGTAACACCTGGTTGGGTATTTGATTCTCTAGGTTTTTTTAAGTCTTAACTTATATCTATCAGTTCGGTTGATAAGTTTCAACTTCTTTTGAGGTATTATTAACCTTAAAGTATAGACTTCCTTTAAATAGCTGACATTTGAATTTCAGGAAGTGCTGGTGACGTCTTGGAAGATGACCCTGTTGGAAGGTTAAAAGTTTTCATTTACGATCTCCCCAGCAAATACAACAAAAAGATTCTACAAAAGGATCCAAGATGCCTCAATCATATGTTCGCTGCAGAGATTTACATGCACCGTTTTCTTTTATCAAGTCCTGTTCGAACTCTTAATCCTGAAGAGGCTGATTGGTTTTACACCCCTGTGTATACTACTTGTGACCTCACACCAAATGGTCTCCCTTTACCTTTCAAATCGCCTCGTATGATGAGGAGTGCGATACAGCTTATTGCTTCAAATTGGCCTTATTGGAACCGGACTGAAGGTGCAGATCACTTTTTCATCGTGCCTCATGATTTTGGTCCATGCTTTCACTATCAAGTAAGAAATTCGATCGATGCATCTCTATGTTCTGTACTTACAAATTCAGGATTTGGGTATTGTTAACTATGCTATAAAATTGTAGAATCTGGTATAATTACAGAAATCGGGTAAAACTCAAAAATCTTGTTATCACTGACAAAAATCGTCAAAATATCGTCCTATGCATTTGTATGTCAAAATGCCAGTAAACATCACGTAAACAAATTACATCATATATTTAATAAATTAGGGCGAGTTCTATGTTTAAATAACGAGTTAAAGTAGTGTTTATCTCAGTTGCGTCTTAGCTTAAATTTCTTGAACCTACTATTAGAATATTTGAAATAATTTTGTTACGCAGTGGAATAATTTGTTATTAAATGTATGTACTACTCTTGTTCAGGAAGAGAAAGCTATTGAAAGGGGAATTCTTTCACTACTCCAACGGGCTACCTTAGTTCAAACATTTGGACAGCGAAACCATGTTTGCTTAAAGGATGGCTCTATCACAATTCCTCCATATGCTCCTCCACAGAAAATGCAAGCGCACTTAATTCCTCCTAGTACTCCTCGGTCTATCTTTGTTTACTTCCGAGGTTTGTTCTATGATGTTGGTAATGATCCTGAAGGTGGTTACTATGCAAGGTATCCTCTCAATCTTTATTCAGTAAGAATGCATGTGTTTGAAAATAAGATAAACCTATATTGGTGAATCCATTATGAACCATTTTTGAAAAAATAACTAAATATGCAAACAAAATATCTGTAGTATAAAAAATTAAAAATACCTTCTGCGACCTTAAACAGAGTCATTCATTATGAGTTATAAATTATTGATTCAAATTTTATTTGAAAGCCATTCATTTAGAAGATATAAATTATTTATTCAAATTTCATTTGAAATCACTGTTTACTCATGTTCTGGATTTATGGAAATTACGATGATAATTTGATGATTTCATTGAGGATTGAGAGACATGCCCTATTCTTTTTGTAAACACAAAAAACCTCCTTACGCAATTGAATAAAGGTGGGCCTAGTAATTTAATCGAGGGGGCTAGTTCATATTTTAGTTTGTGAAACATTCATCTAAAATTTTCCCATCTGGAATATAGATTTTGTGGTAATATATGCTACTAACTTCTCAGAGGAGCCCGAGCGTCAGTGTGGGAAAACTATAAGAACAATCCTTTGTTTGACATCTCAACAGAGCACCCGACCACCTACTATGAGGATATGCAGAGGGCTATCTTTTGCCTGTGTCCACTTGGATGGGCTCCATGGAGCCCCAGATTAGTCGAAGCAGTTATATTCGGTTGCATACCTGTCATTATAGCTGATGACATTGTCTTACCATTTGCTGACGCTATTCCATGGGAAGAAATTGGGGTATTTGTAGCAGAAAATGATGTTCCCAAGCTGGATACAATTCTTACCTCCATTCCCATCGCTGAAATACTAAGGAAGCAGAGATTACTCGCCAACCCTTCCATGAAACAGGCCATGCTATTCCCGCAACCTGCTCAGGCCAGGGATGCTTTTCATCAAATCTTGAATGGGCTTGCTCGTAAGTTGCCACATGGTAACAGTGTCTTCTTGAGACCTGGTGAAAAGATATTGAACTGGACAGCAGGTCCAGTAACTGATCTCAAACCTTGGTAAGATGCTGCCTGTTGGTAATGGTCCCATTTTTACACTAGAATTCGATACCTTTTTGTTTTTGTAGCAGGATTTTGTGTATCTTGAAATATATTTGATTACTCTTATATTTTCTTGTAAAATAATTCATTACTGCTTGTGATAGCATTTCTGGATGTTGTTTGACGGCATTTCAAATTGCACTTCATTCGATAATATTTTAAATTATGATATGATTTTATAAATATATCAATTCAAATGACACTATGATCTTTTATTTTTTACATAAATAATAATTATTTTGGATATGTTTTTTTTTAATATAACTCTAATGCATATTTAATTTTATAGAATATGTTTAAATTTTACTATTTATTATTATAAAAAAATACTAAATAACATAGGAAGGAAATCAAAATTTTCAAAACAAAATGTATGCAAACATATATTTGATCTATAACTCGTGATCTATGGAACAAAATGGGTTAGTTTCATTTTGAGTTTCAGCCGTTACTTGTATATTTTAAAGGGTAATCTATTTGCTATACAAACACACAGAAGAATTATGAGACGAGAAAATAAATACTCGAAATAATCTGGCATTTCGAAAAAATTTACAGTAAGTTATTTGCACAACAGGATTCATTTAAGAACTGATAAAAGAAACCATCATGACTCTTGTAGAACAAATGATCCTTCTATCTTTTTCTCCGAGAATTTAGGAAAAGTTAAAGGGGCAAAAGGGTCACTAAAACTCGAGGATGGCGCGGGTTTAAACACGTACGGGCCACCCTTAACACCCCAAACCTGAAAAACAAGGGAAAAGAATATTCTAAATTACTAAAAGTACTAAAAGACTTTAAGAAAGAATATTTTGTAGAGTCAAAACCAACTTGGTTCCCATCTTCATCGTATCCTTTGTCCCATTTGTGTATTTCATTATTTTTCGACACAGCGAGTTCTGAGGTGCAGAATGAAGCACCATTCTGCAATATTTTGGACATATTAATTCCTTAGCGTGTCAAATTCTACGGTTACGAAAACCTGATGCAGGTTTATCGATTCAAGAGAGAGACAGTAGACATACCCAGGTATTGGGAAATCCGTCTCCTGGAGTAGATCCTTCGTATAAGCAATGTTTCCCTCGTTCACAACGTTTCAGATGAATGGTTGTCAGATGCTCAGCAATGTCCTACAGTTAAAGTTGAAGTTATTGTCCAAAAATGTCCTTGTCTAACATGTTCTGCCACAAAACCTAATTGCCTTTGATATAGCATCACTTCTGCCCTTTGAGACCTCGACTCAGACATTTGGCAGTTTGACTGGCCATATCCACTGTAATCTAATGCCATTAATATGTGAGAAAAAACTTTATCATTGGAGAATTAACCAATCTCATTTTCTTTTAGAATATGCTGTACCTAAAACAAAAGTAATCTTATAGCCTAATCTTGTGTGATATTTGGGCTTACTTTCTATTATTTGAGACTATTACTTCGCTCTTTCTGTCTGCTAAATGTCAATGTCGCCAACTAGTGATTCAGTTCAAAGCAATCGTAAATGTACACCCCTTGTCACCAACTAGTGATTCAGTTCAAAGCTATCGTAAATGTACACCCCTTCATCAAAACAAAAGGAAAACGCAGCGAGAAAGGAATATGCAACCAGAAGATTCTATCTTTATCAAACACGATGATAGAAGGCTTTCTATCCACCAAGGCACGGTTTGATGGGAAGGAAGAGACGTTAATTAATTACACATATTTTTTCATTCGCTTAGCTCAGCTTCTACGCTGGTTAGAGTTATAAATCATTTTGTTATCTATAATTATTGATTATCATCCCTATATTTCATCATATTTCATCCTATCTCATGAACTAAATAGTGCCCAAATATACAATAATAGCACACAAGTTATAATGGATAAGTTCTTTGAGCCAAAAGTAAGAGGAAGCAAAGATAAAATAGAATCAATCACAACTACTCTTTTAAGTTCACATTCTAATAGTAAACAAAGCTTACTCCAATAACTTCATCAGGTTGCGGCCGTTGTTCCTTTGATCGATCACAGAAGTTCCTGTACTCTTCTGCATCCCTGATTGCATACGTACTCAGCTGTTCATTGAGCAGGGATGTCAATATCAAAATATCACAACTTCGCTTCAGGGAGAAAAGAAAGAAGAAATACAAGATTGACTTTTGAAAGGTCCTAAGATTCTACAACCACTCAATTTTAACTATTGAAGACAAAGTATAAGAAGAAACTGAGACAAAAACAAAAAAACAGAAGAAACTGAGACAAAAACAAAAAAACAAAAAATAGGTAATCCCACAGCGTGACATACAAAATCCAATACGTTATCTGTAGTCGCTTACCCATAATTTGAGTGTGTAGGACTGTTGTGATAAACACATTTACTATTTGACATATTGAAAAAATATGAAACAACCATCACTCTCGGATGAGAAATCACAAGAGTATGCCTACAGGTCAAATAAATAATATAGGTAACAAGGTCAAAGCATTATAACACGGACAGTTTGATCATATTCTTAATGCATGATAAACCAAAGAGATCCTTAATTTTGGGTCATTAATAATTGTTTCATGACCATAATCGTGTTAAATTAAGACTGCATAAATTGTAAGGGAGAATCATTCTTCTCAGTAATATTTCGTTCTCCGAAAAACATCCTCACACAAAAGATCAATATAAAGCACCCCTTTCTAAAATATCTGCATGGAATATATATTATGATGGAAAATTCTTAATTTTTATTCAAGAATTTGTATGCTGTACCATATTAATACAGTATTTAAGAGTTAATCTACAAGAATGCTGGTAAAGTTGCATATCAATTTTAAAAGGTAACATCCCAAAATTAAGTGAAACACAGACTTGAAGCTGACCTCAACGTCACATTTCATCTCCTTTGAACACGGTTTAACCATGAAAAATCTCTGCATCCAGAGAATGCACATATAAATGAAAGAAAGTAATAGGCTTCGGAACATAGGCATCCTAGCAATTATAATGTCAACTATTCAAAAGACGTAAGAAAATAAATAAAATGTCATTATCTTATCATAGTTTCAGAACCAAGAAGAACTGGAGATATAAAGGAATTAGGAACAGCATGAAGAAAATGACACCATGCCAGGTACCTGCCGAAAAGGTTTGTGAGGAGTCCTCCAGAATGCCTAATCACAGAAAATTGAGTTTAAAAAAGGCCAATTATGCAAATGAAATATTAATCCAAGCAAAAACCAAAGCTTATTGAAGATGACTTCAGAAATTCTCACCTGTTCAAAATATAAAATCTTTGAACCATCCACCATTTCTGTAGCAGGGCATGAAAGCCATCTGCAAAATTAAATATGAAGTCAAAGAGATTTAACATCTTTTGATGAAGAAAAAGAAGAAGAAAATAAAAATTCTTTCAAATTATATTTACACTAAAAGATGCCCCATTTTAAAACGAATTTGTGAATAAGAAGCTTTTAAACTGACCAGAACTTGGAAGCACTAAATGGCAAACTAACATTCAAAACCAGAAAACATTTATCGAAATTTCAGTTGGTTTTTCATTAATTCCGATTCCGACTTCCCAAATTCTCGAGCTGTCAAACATAAACAACCATATCTGAAAGTTTCAAGCTTCAACAGTGATATTATCACCAATTTCACAAAACGGTAAAGAAAATTCGAGCATCAACACAAACAAAAATACAAAGCATATGTCAATTAATCAAACCTCATCTCACCAATGAAGCGTTTAAAACGCTGCTAGAGTAAATTTTCGTGGTTGAAAACAAACAGTACCTTATATTGAAGTAATTTTCCGGGTCTCTCGATGCTTGCTCCCTCGAAAACTAACAAATATGAAAAAAAAATTAATAGAACTCAATCGCAGAAAAAGAGTATCAAGAAATCTACCTTCTCACCGACGAGAGAGTCGGCGACGATGCGAGTATGGTCCCAGCGCGTGGTAGACTTGGTGACGCGCTTTAGCAATAAAGCGCCGCCGATCAATACTAGAGCTTTCAGCACCACACCGCGAGCTTTGTTCCACCCGTTTGAGTCGGAGTCGGAGCCCGAAGCCGAGCCAGTGCACATAGTATACCGCTACTCAATCCACACATTGCTCATTCACCATCCAATTTTCAGAAAATATAAAATTAATATTTTGTACTTTTTTTATTAAAAGGTATTACACTTTGGACCCCAAAGTTCTTGTAATTATCAATTTATCTCTTAAACTGTGCATCAATCATTGCATTACTTTTACCCCTCCAGTTCGGTTTTTTTTTTATTAATTTAAAAATAAAAAAATATTTCAAAAATAAAATAATTTTACAAAATTACTTTAATCCGTATTTCGTAAACACGTATTAGAGTGAAGTGGAACATTATCCATCTCCCACATGGATGAGCATCCGTGCTTACAAAGTACGGATGCTCTGTATATTAATATTGTATTTTTATATTAATATTGTATTTTTATGTTGCGATTAATATTGTATTTTTCAATATTGGAAAAGTAAACATAAATGGTTCAAATGGCGATAACACATGTCTGAGGCATTAAAAATTTGGATGGATATTTTTACAAATTTAACAAATGAAAATGTAAGTTGGAAATTGAAATAAGCTTTAAACAAACATGAACAAAGTGCAGAAAATTGAAAGCTAGAAATTTGCGAATGTTTGTATAGTCGTGGCTCGTTCATCTGGGTTTTAGTAGTGTCCCACTTGACTCTCAAGCCTGGTGTTTGGTCCATTCTTGGATCCATATGCTTCGACCCAATAGAACTTTCAGGCTATTGTAGAAATGTTGGATCCATACGCTTCGGCCCAAGACATTAAGTCATGTTCGGCCCTCTGAGTTTCAAACATGGTAATCTAACTTCTTTGAAAGGGTAATGCATGAATTGTCTAAATTAACATGACATTTGATATTTGGGTCGATAATCCTACACAAAAAAAATTGAGTTTAAAAATGATCTCCATTTGACCACATTTTTTTAAAGTAAAAATTGATAATCTCATATTAAATAAATAATCAACGAATGCCATAAATTTAAATGAACAATCGCAATTGACCTTATTCCCCCTCGGATTTTCCGTGGATCTGTTTCGTGGTTGCAAAGATCACATAGTGTAAAAAGCATATTTCTTGGAGTGTGGAGAACATGCAATTAAGTAAATTTCCCTGCTTTTGTTAATTTCAAACTTATCAAGTGTTCGGTAGCTTCACTGCAAATTTGTCACGCGCACAAGATAAATTATTGTATTGCCCGAATTTGACTTTATTATTTCCAGTTGGTTCAAAGATGTTTGCGCAACTTTTACGAAAAAAATATTAAAATCTAATATGTCTCCTTAATTTTCACAAAAGACGAGTGTGAATTTTTTATATTTCACACGAGGGTTTGATGCCTCTAAAATTTGAAATAATATAATTTTTTTTATTTTTTTAAAAATTAGTATAAACACTCAACAAGTGTATATGAACGCTTATATTTATAAACGACAAAAACTTGTGTGAGACGGTCTCACGGGTCGTATTTTGTGAGACATATATCTTATTTGGGTCATCCATGAAAAAATATTATTTTTTATGCTAAGAGTATTACTTTTTATTGTGAATATGAACAGAGTTAACCCGTCGCACATATAAAGATTCGTGAGACCGTCTCACAAGAGACCTACTCTTTATTAACATGGAAGAATCGTGATCCCTGACATTTAGCATACAAATATCGTTAAATATAACGAACTATAGAAGTGATCAATGCTTGGTAAGAAGAAATTCGATTTGGTTAACAAAATAAGTAACAGTTGTTGCACATGATGCGTACGTGTACAATTTATTAAAGGCGTGAAATATGTTTTGTGGACTTATTTAAAAAATAATAATAATTACCGCGTCGAATTTATATAATTAATGTTATATTCTCATCAATGTCACGCGATGTATTACTATAATACATGAAATGATAATTTAAAATCATCAATTTAAATTATACAATTAGATATTAATAACATGTTGTAAAATTAAAGAAAACAAGTGACTTAACAACATGTTGTATTTATTTATTTTTTTAAAATAACGTTGTTTCTTAAAAATTAATTAATTTAAAAAAAAATTGAACTAATAATTCTTAATGGACTATTATCTTGTCTATGCAACATCTATTTGACAGACAATTCCTCGAAGAATCATAAATTACGTATAATTCAAAAAATATTAATATCCACAATATTAAATCTCACAATAGTTTCCTCGTAAATCATCTTCTATCTGTTGTGGGTCAAAGGCTCCTTCGATTCGTATTTTTTATAGAGAAATATTGTATCATTTCTTTTTTTACCTCGAAAAATTAAGGGTTTCTCCACAAAGTTAGACAAGAAAAAATTCAAAAACAAAAAAAAAAAGATTTATTTAAATCAAAGGTCAAATTAAATATTGTATAAACATCGCTGAAATTAATAATTATATAGCTATCCATTAAATAGGATCTCTTCATAAAAAAAAATCTGAAACAACATCCATATTGTTTATTGTAAAAACTTTGATATATTTTTCAGGAAGAGGATCTCTCAGCCAATTTCGGTGGTCCATGGAGAAGTTCTAGCGGTCCTTGAAGGGGTAAAACTTCTAGCTGAGAAGAATTTCAGTAACGTTTTAGTAGAAACAGACTATTTACTGGCAGTGCAAGCAGTCACAGCCACTCAGGAGGATCTTGGATATGTTGGTATTTGTGCTACTGATATTAGAGAACGCCTCAAAAATCTTGCAATCTCGGAGTTCTCCCATGTTTACAGGTCGGCTAACGTAGTAGCCCATCATTTAGCCAGTTTTGTTTCTTACTCCCGTCTTCCGTCTGTCTGGATGAATGACGAGTTTTTTTTTTGGTTAGTGCAACTTGTAAAGGATGATTTACCTCAATAAAGTTACAAGTTCTCTTTAAAAAAAAAAAAAAACTTTGATATATTTTTCAGAAAAGCAGATGAATATCGTAATAATTGGGCACAAAAAGCCATCGAATTTGAAAGCAATCCAATAATATTTTTGAATAATTATAGGGTATCCAAAAGATCCGATACACAAATCAAGGTCAAATGAAACGGAATTTAACATTTAAAATTAAAATAATGTTAATGACATTTCATCCTAAGTTGACTACTTGATTAAAACGCAAAGCTAACATAAGCTTAGATAAACATTATTATATTATATATTCCCATTTTACGAAGCTCAAGGGTTGTTTAGAATTAAGTGTAGCCGGCAAGAAATTTCCCGGGACACTTTCCTACTAGAAATTAAGAAGAATATTATAATATGGTCAACTATATTATAAAATTTACATATAAAAATTCGAGGTAGAATCGAATAATATAAAACAAAAAATTGTCTATATATAGCACCCGAAGTATAAACCCCATTTGATACCTGTGTATGAATTGGACGCTCCTGCTACGCTTGGTAAGTTTTCTTCTATTTCTGCAGAGTTCATCATCCTAGCTCAACTTGCATGTGCAATGGTCAACTTGTCAAAATCCCGGTTGCCGCCATACCTGCCCATCCTTCTTCTTCTCCTTCTCCTAGCTTCGGCACATAACTCACAAGCCAAAACCAAAAATGCAGTCAAAACCAAAGTGTACCTCTCACCAAAAATCGAGTTGGAACCAGGCATGGTCTCCAACAAAAACTACCTGGCCATCGATTTCCCCCAAGGCCACGTCGCCATCAAGAGCTTTGACGCCGAACTAGTCGACCAAGATGGCAAGTCCGTCCCTCTCTACCAACTTTATCTGCATCATTGGATCCTTATAAAATACTACCAACCCACCCTTAACGCCAGCCTCCCACCGATTTTCGGAAACATCAGCGGAGTGTGCAGCGGAAATTTTCTAATTCAGTACTTTGGATCCGGGTCTGAGACACGAAAGACCCTGAGCCACGTCCCGGATCCTTACGGGATCGTGTCCGGCAACCCGTCGGATGCTCCCGCGGGGTACGAAGAGAAATGGTTGCTCAATGTGCACGCTATCGACACTCGAGGGGTGGTGGATAAAGTAGGATGTCTCGAGTGTACATGCGACCTGTACAACATGACGAGGGACGAAAACGGTCTACCCTTGCCTCCGGATTACTACGGCGGCTTGAGCTGTTGCCTTGATGGGAGTAGATGCAGGTTGAAGGGAGGGCACCAGGGTGGGAATAGAACCTATTATTTGAAATATACGGTGAGGTATTTGGATTGGGATACGTCCATCGTGCCGGTCAGAGTCTTTGTTCTTGATGTAACAGATATTGTGACAAAAGCCAACAGTTCACAAGGGATCGTTTATCGGCATGATTGTCAGGTAATCAAGCAACTAAAAAAGAAAGTTCTTGATGAACATGAATTGTCGAAAAGATTCTAATGAATGTATGTATGTATTATATATCGAATAGGTTGAGTATCAAGTGAAATCTTGCTCCAACACTAGTCTTTTGGATAAGAATTGTTGCACTGATACGAAATCCGTGAGTTTTACTTTACCAAAAGGCGGCAATCTAGTATATGGAGTTGGGCACCTGCATGTAGGAGGCGAGAGTATTGCCCTCTATGGACAGGTACGTATTACGGTAGTTTCAAATCTCAATGATATATAATTTACTAGTTTATAAGGTTGTTAATTAATTTAGCAATAAATGGATCCAGGGAGGAAGAGATATATGTAAGTCCACTACAAAATACGGGACAGGACATAAAGCTGGAAACGAAGCTGGCTACGTTGTGGGAATGTCGACCTGTTACCCGAAACGAGGCTCTGTCAAAATTAGTGATGGGGAAACTCTGACTCTCGTATCTAAATACAACAGTGCAAGAAGACATGCAGGAGTCATGGGACTCTTTAACATCTTGCTTGCTGATTCATGATCACTTCACTTGTACCTTAATTAACTCTTACGATTTTATGTTTTATTGGTTCATATATATAATAATTATGTGATGTATTTTGTATTACAGTGTCGATCATAATAAGATACACGCGTATGTATTATTAATTAGTACATTTTGTTGCTTGAATTGTGTCGAATAATCTTGTCATTGCTATAATTCATTAGGAGATTTATTATTAAATTATGTTTCATATACTACATATGACTAATATTTCTTCCTATAAAGTATAAACTAAGCCCATACTTCATCTCTTTCATCTTCAAACAAATTAAAGCCACATATATAAATTCAACGGAAGTCAATTAAAAACAGTCAAGAACTATGATTATGATATGTTAAACCTGTTTACAAGCCCCTCAACCTGATAATCTCAAAGTTTATAAGATTTCCAATTGTAATTAGGAATCCTTTTTAACTCGTAAATATAAAAGGTATATATTTTAACAGATAACTCTGCATTTTCAAAAGTAGTGGACGTGCCGGAGTGGTTATCGGGCATGACTAGAAATCATGTGGGCTCTGCCCGCGCAGGTTCGAATCCTGCCGCCCACGTGTTTCTCCTTTTGAATCTTTTCCTTACTGACTGAGTGCTCCTTTTTCCGTTTTTTAAACATTTACATTCAGGTGGCAAAGTAATTTCGTAAAACACGCCTTTAATAATGACCAATTAATTAATGATAATAATATAAAAATGTATAAGATTTCAGATGTTTAAACTTTTTCTTTTAAAAAAAAGTAACGTGGAACTAAATTATAATTTAAATTCCTATTTTTTTTATTTTTTATTTTACATCTTCCATTGTTTCATATATAATTCACAAAAGAAAAAGTAAAAAATGAGTAATGTGCGGTCGTAGACAGCTATTGTTGATATTAAGGACAAGCACATCGTTACACTTTTTAAGGGCTAAAATTCTCAAATTTCGTATCCAAGTTTCAAAAAATTTTTTAACTGTTGAAAAATATATTTAAAATGTGAGTATTGAATATTTGAATGTTGAATATTTGAATGTTGAAAATAAGAGTTGTAAATATTGAAAATTAGTGTGTGATGATGTAGGTAATGATGTATTTTATTTTTGGATTATTTGTAAAGATTTCCTATAAATAGATCTCTCATTTGTGAAAAAAATCACAATTGAGTAGAGAGAAAAATATTATAAAGTGTGTAGTTTGGTAAATTTTGAGAGTTTGAGATTTTTACTTTTTACCATAAATTTTTACTTTTTCACAACACGTTATCAGCACGAAGCTCTAAAAGTCCTACATACTTTTCCAAGCTCCAAACAGAAGAAAAAGGTAACAAAAATAATTATATTTATTTTAATGTTATTTATTTATTGTGTATTTATTTAATATACAATATAATGTTATTATTAGAAATAATAAAAATAAATTTTTCATAAACTTGTTATAAATCCTGGGAGGATGTTAAGACGACATCCCACACTCCCGGTAAGGGATACGACAAGTATAAAAGCCTATAAGGTTTTTAAACAAAATAAATTATGACACTCACTATAATATTATGATATGATATACATGATTATTTAAACATGTCTAATATTATATATATCATATTATTATCATAAAATTATACAAATACATACCTTTATTTTTTTTGTACCCCAACGGTCATAAATGGTAAACAACGGCTATTTTTTGCCCTATAAATATGATCTCACAAACACATTCCATCACTCCAACTTTCTCTTCTTCTCTAAAAATTATTCATCATCAAATTTTTCGAAGAAAAAAGAAGATGACTTTCTCAATGTTATTTTTAATTATTTTGGTTATCATACTCACGAGTCTTTTATTTATCGGAGAATATCCTCCTCGTGTGTTTTCTTTATTTTTACAAATACTTGTACTTGTTGTTTATCCGTTACTTTGTATTGCAATAATTATTAACTAATAAAATGCATCGTAATTTTTTAGTACCACCATGTCAAATTTAACAAAGCTCGAATTTGTTGCGCTCGACATCACAGGAAAGAATTATATGCCATGGACTCTAGATGTAGAAATGCATCTTGAGTCATTGGGTCTAAGCGAGACCATTAAAGAAAATGGCATATGCACGTCACAAGAAAAGGCAAGAGCCATGATATTTTTGCGTCGACATCTCGACGATGGATTGAAATGTGAATATCTGACTGAAAAAAATCCCATGGCTTTGTGGAAGGGATTAAAAGAAAGATTCGAACATATAAGAGAAGTTATACTTCCGACCGCCCGGGATGAATGGAATACATTGAGATTCCAAGACTTTAAAAAAGTCAGTGATTACAATTCGGCGATGTATAGAATAATCTCGCAATTAAAATTTTGTGGACATGAGGTCACAGAATCTGAGATGCTTGAAAAAATATTTTCCACGTTTCATGCATCAAATATTACTCTACAGCAACAATATAGAGTACGTGGATTCGCGAGATATTCTGAACTCATCGCCTGTCTTCTTGTGGCGGAAAAAAACAACGAGCTATTAATGAGAAATCATCAGTCCCGACCCACTGGATCAACAGCATTTCCAGAAGTAAATGTTGTAAGTAAAAATGAATTTAAACCTGGAAACCAAAATCAAATTCAAAGACAAGGTTTTGGTCGAGGTCGAGGTCGAGGTCGTGGACGTGGACGTGGACGTGGACGTGGAATTGGTCGTGGTCGTGGTCAAGGCCGTGGTTTTGAAAATAATCGAGATAGTTATTTTTATAACTCATCTCAAAAGAACGTCCCAAACCATCCACAGAAAAGGCATCATGAGAATACAAGTGTTAATGAGAAGCACTCAAAAAGATATGAAAGTTCTTGTTACAGATGTGGTACTCCAGGACATTGGTCCAAAGTTTGTCGAGCCCCTGAGCACCTTTGTAAACTTTATAAAGAATCATTAAAGGGGAAAGAAAAGGAGACCAACTTCACTGAACGCAGTGACCGTTTGAGTGATTTAACTCATTTTGATGCTGGTGATTTTATGAATGATTTCTCTGGAAATGATCAATATGTTGGTGGGATAGAAATGAACAATATTGATGCTGCAGATTTTCTCAACGATTTCTCTGAAAATGAACAATATAATGGTAGAATATAAATGTACAATAATCTATTTTTCATGTATTCATAGAATAATGTTTTATTGTATAATTATGATTTGTGTTATATTTAAATATATATTGCAAGTAATTTATTTCATTGCATATTTTTTTGAAGTTCAAATATGGAAAATGCTATGAGCAAAGCTGAAGTTTGCATACCCGACAGTGGTACAACGCACACTATCCTCCGAGATAAAAGATATTTCTTGGAACTAAAACCAACAAAAACAACGGTGAATACAATATCAGGTCCTGTAGACTTGATTAAAGGATGTGGTAAAGCACAATTTTTGTTACCTAATGGTACAAAATTTTTGATCAATGATGCTTTATATTCACCACAATCGAAAAGAAATTTGTTGAGTTTTAATGATATATATTCCCATGGGTATGATACTCAAACAATGAATGAAGGGAATGAGAAATATATGTGTCTTATCACATATAAATCAGGAAAGAAATATGTGATTGAAAAACTACCAATGCTCCCTACTGGATTGCATTATACACATATAAGTCCCATTGAATCAAACATGGTAGTTGATAATTCTTCGATATTATCCAATTGGCATGATCGATTGGGACATCCTGGTTCAACAATGATGCGAAGAATTATAGAAAATACACATGGTCATCCACTGAAAGACCAGAAGATCTTTCAGAATAATAAGTTTCAATGTAAAGCATGTTCTCTTGGAAAACTTATTATAAGACCATCACCAGTCAAAATCCAAACTGAATCACCAATGTTTCTTGAACGTATTCAGGGTGATATTTGTGGACCAATCCATCCACCATGTGGACCATTCAGATACTTTATGGTATTGATTGATGCCTCCAGCAGATGGTCACATGTATGTTTATTATCAACTCGAAATGTTGCATTTGCAAGATTACTTGCTCAAATAATAAAATTGAGGAATCAATTTCCCGATTATACAATCAAGAAAATTAGACTTGATAATGCTGGTGAATTTACTTCCCAAACTTTCAATGATTATTGTATGTCTATGGGAATCATTGTTGAGCATCCTGTTGCTCATGTACATACACAGAATGGATTGGCTGAATCATTGATTAAACGTCTGCAAATGATTGCTAGACCAATGATAATGAAAACAAAGCTCCCTATTTCTATATGAGGACATGCAATTTTACACGCTGCTTCATTAATTCGCATCAGACCAAGTGCATATCATAAATACTCCCCATTACAGCTTGCATTTGGTAAAGAACCAGACATTTCTCATCTGAGAATTTTTGGATGTATGGTGTATGTGCCTATTGCACCACCGCAACGAAAGAAAATGGGACCTCAAAGAAAGGTTGGAATTTATATCGGTTATGATAGTCCATCAATCATTCGATATATTGAACCTCAGACAGGCGACGTGTTCACAGCACGTTTTGCTGATTGTCATTTTAATGAGGAAATCTTTCCAATGTTAGGGGGAGAACAGAAACATACCGAAAAAGAAATTACATGGTATGTATCATCATTGTTACATCTGGATCCAAGAACAAAACAATGTGAAAAAGATGTACAACAAATTGTACACTTACAAAGAATAGCAAATCAAATACCAGATGCATTTGCAGACACAAAAGGGGTAACTAAATCATATATACATGCTGCAAATGCCCCTGCTCGAATTGAAATTCCAAAGAAACAAATGGAAGATACTCATGATGTCATTAAACGCCTGAAGCGTGGAAGGCCAGTCGGTTCCAATGATAAAAATCCTCGAAAAAGAAAATTCATAGAGAAACACGATGATCACAAAATAGAGAATGACGTTTCTGAAGAAACACATGATGATCACAAAATAGAGAATGGTGTTCCTGAAGAAACACATGATGATGAAAATGTTCTGTCAGAACCACAAACTGACGAGAATCATGAAATCTCTATCAATTATATTAATACTGGAAAAATATGGAACCGAAAAGATATAGATGAAATTGATGATATATTTTCTTATAATGTGGCAATCGACATCATAAATGATAACGAAGATCATGAACCAAAATCTTTTGGTGAATGTAAAAATCGGCAGGATTGGATAAAATGGAAAGATGCCATCCAGGTTGAATTAAATTCGCTAAATAAACGTAATGTTTTTGGACCTATAGTCCTTACACCTGAAGGTGTAAAACCTGTTGGATACAAATGGGTTTTTATTCGAAAGCGAAATGAGAAAAATGAAATAGTAAGATATAAAGCTCGACTTGTTGCACAAGGTTTTTCTCAAAGGCCTGGAATTGATTATGAAGAAACGTATTCTCCTGTGATGGATGCAATTACGTTTCGGTATTTGATTAGCTTGGCGGTATCTGAAAATTTAGAAATGCGTCTTATGGATGTTGTTACAGCTTACTTATATGGATCACTTGATAGTAATATATATATGAAAATCCCTGAAGGATTTAAGATGCCTGAAGCACAAAGTTCAAAACCCAGGGAATGTTATTCTGTGAAATTACAAAGATCATTATATGGGTTAAAGCAATCAGGTCGAATGTGGTATAATCGACTAAGTGATCACTTGATGAAAAAGGGATATGTAAATAATTCAATATGCCCTTGTGTTTTCATTAAGAAAACAACATCCGGATGCGTAATTATTGCTGTATATGTTGATGATTTAAACATCATTGGAACGAATAAGCGACTCCGACTTTGCAGAAACAAGAAGGTAACACTTGTTGCAAAACGATGAAAGAATTGTATAATGGTGTGGTATTTTATTATCGAGTTTAATATTTTGTGGGTCTTTTTTCGCATGAAAGATATCTGCTCTAAATGCTTCTGAAATTTTGATTTTTATCCTCATTACGGATTAATGGGGGATTTTGCTTTTGTTTGTACATGAGTAATGATAAAAGAGATTTTCTTTGTTTAGACCATTCGAATATTTTAAGAAATGGGAATTGTAGTCCTCCGTGAGTTGTTTTGTCCCTCGTTTTTTATTGAAACATAATGAAAATCGAACTGCCGACCACTTTGTCATTTTTAGAGCCGAAAATAGATTAGTGGTGTCCCGTGTAGTGTCTTGAATTTTTAAGCTATTGTTGTTTTGTAATTTTTCTTGATGAATATGGAAAGCCAATATTTGATTGTAATTTGTAAATAGTTTAAAGCAATATAGTTGACCATTTCAAAAGGTTCGAGAAAATTGTAGGCAAAATTTCATTGTAGTCTGTTAATTTGACGCGAGGATGCTTGTTTATGGGTAAGAATTTAAGATCGAAACAATGATTTTCTCTATATATTATTATATATGGATTTATCGACAAAGTTGAAAAGGTCATATTTCGTGTTAGATCGTCGAGTAGCGCAGCATGCTCAAAATCCCGAAGGACCAGGTTGCAGGACACTGTGCTGGTGATGGGAAGCTAGGGCCCCTTATTGATGATTCAGGCCTTTTCTACAAGCCTCTCCAAGCCGATGGACGTGGATCGAATGAAGTTACTTTCTATGCTTCATTCTCTTCGAACACGAAGATTCCAGACCATATCCGCAAATTCTTCCCCAACTTCCATGGTACTCAACTAGTTGAGGCATCCGATGGATCTGGATTGAAACCTCATCTTGTTTTACAAGACCTGAACTTCGGTCGGATAAATCCATCAGTAATGGACATTAAGATTGGTTCAAGAACATGGGTTCCACAGGCACCAGAGGATTATATCCAAAAGTGTTTGGAGAAAGATAGAGAAACTTCAAGCCTTTCGCTTGGATTCCGGCTATCGGGTTTGCAAATTTACGGTAGTGGACAATCTGGGGTGTGGAAACCGGATAGGAAGTCTGTCCAGTCTCTTTCAGCAGGTAAAGTTAACTTGCTTCTAAAAAAGTTTGTTTCTTCAAACTCTTGGGATTCAAAACCGGATTGCTCTTTCGCTTTGATTATCTATGGTGGTTCCTCGGGTATCCTATCGCAGTTGCTGGAGTTGAAGGCATGGTTTGAGGACCAAACCATGTATCATTTTTATTCTAGCTCGATTCTGATGATGTTTGAAAACGAGCTTGCGAGAGATGGGAAGAATCCACGGGCAGAAATCAAGATTATTGATTTTGCGCATGTTTTCGACGGAGAGGGTGTTATTGATCACAACTTCTTGGGGGGAGTCTGCTCTTTGATAAAGATCATCTCTGAGATTCTTACTACTCCCGAAGAGTGTACTTCCATCGTCCCCACTGAAAATGGGTGCGACTTAAATTAACAGGCCATGCTGTGTGAAACGATAGAGCATCGAACGATGACAGTTGTTTCAATAAAATGATACCAGTATGTAATTTTTATATAAGTAAAATTTGTGCAACAATTTTGCGAAGACTACGCCTGGCCATTTTTGAAGTTTGAGTGAATTGTCCACAACTCTTACTAGTAGATTTTAATCATAGATCGTGTATCGATCAAGAATGTTTAGTGTGAGTTGATTAGCTATTTGTTCTTTTTTGATTTTGAATTTGAGATATTGCGAGGGA
The DNA here is from genome assembly GCF_025594145.1 of Primulina tabacum. Taxonomy (NCBI): domain Eukaryota; kingdom Viridiplantae; phylum Streptophyta; class Magnoliopsida; order Lamiales; family Gesneriaceae; genus Primulina; species Primulina tabacum. Next base: position 2,822,914 of record NC_134553.1, read on the forward strand.
ATCAAATAGAATATTCATCTCACACAAAAATTGATTTGTCCGATCATCTCAAAATATTTTTGTGTATATTAAAATTGTTTCAAGATGGGTGTGTTACATACTAATTAAGATATTGACATGGAAAGTTCACTTATATATGGTTTAGATTATTTACGTGTATAAGATATTTAAATCTTTTTTAATTTTCAATTTGGATTTAAATATATTATCGGAAATGTTGATATGTAATAGAATGACAAAAACTTGTGTGAGACGATCTCACGGGTCGTATTTTGTGAGATAGATCTCTTATTTGGGTCATCCATGAAAATGTATTACTTTTTATGCTAAAATATTATTTTTATTGTGAGTATCGGTAGGGTTGACTCGTCTCATAGATAAAGATTCGTGAGACCGTCTCTTAAAAGACTTACTCTAACGTTTTGTTTTTGTTCTTTCTCATTAATGATAAACGTGTGTGTTAGGTTCAAAAAAAGGAGAAAACGTCGGAAGAAGTTTATTGATCCGATAAAATTCATTTTAAAGAACAAATTAGAGCATAGAAAAATAAACATGATGTCTGCTATTAAAATTTTATATAAATTCGTCATAAGGACTTTAATTAATACACAAAGACACCGTTTGTCTCGAGTACTTCTCAGTATTAATATAAATAGTCATATCTTACCACTTGTTCTGTACAAGTATTATTTATCTCGATCAATCATATTATTAATCATTTATCTCACATCAATCAAATTCGTAATTATTTATCTCACATCAATCAAATCAATAATATAAAAATACGATATTACCCTTAATAAATAATATTATTAATATTCTATTAATATTTTCAACAAAAACAAAATGATAATATCATATTATCTCAAATTTAATCAAACAAATCAATCAAATCAAACTCTATATTAACTATCATTTTCTATTTATTTTATTATTACAGAGTATTACTTATCATTGTACTATATATCCCATACCATGAACCAAACAGTACCAAAATGTAGTTTAATTCAATTCAAATAGTATTATTACTATATATTGGAATAACTCAGAGTTCCTTTTCTTTTCTTTTTTGATAATTAAATGATATGTCACATTAATTTATTCGCCAAAAAATAATAAATTTAAATAACGATATGAAAATATTGCTACTTTAATTAAATATACACGATAAAGTGCAGAAAACGAGCAATGTCCTGATACCATCGTCGGTACCGTCCACGAGCTATGTGCTATACGACGTCGTTGCAGTAGGTGAGTTAAGACGTCGCCGTCAACAACCGCTCCCGTAGCTTTTCTTGGTAGGTATATCGATCGATCACATGTCGGAAAATGTCCACACCAAAGGTCAAACAAATCTTCAACCTCGACCATGTTTTATACAAATTTTAATATGTATTGCAATAATATACAGACAAAGTTATAAATTCAACCAATCAGGCACACAGATAATATATTACACGTCTATACATAAAAGAGATAATTCAGATACTAAAAATATATATTATCTACGGTCTACCTCAAACGCACCTCCACTTCTTCTCACCAACTATTCTTTACAGATTCTATACTCAAATCCCAACAAAACAAAATCCCCTAATCTACCCTTGAACAACCCAAAATTCCAACCAACTCCCTGATTTTTACCAACCCTTGCCCAATGCCAAATTAATATTTATACCCCTAACTCACGACGTTTCCTACTTAGGTTCAACTCTAAAAGAAAATAGTTGACACCCAAGAATTCCTTCATTTCTAGAAATATGGAGACCAAGCAAGAAGAGATAATTTTCCGATCGAAGCTCCCGGATATCTACATCCCAAAACATCTCCCGTTGCACTCCTACTGTTTCGAAAACATTTCCAAATTTAGTACGCGACCGTGCCTTATTGATGGCTCGACGGACGAGGTTTACACCTACGAGGAAGTCGAGCTTACGTCCCGAAAAATCGGGAGTGGCCTCAGCAAGCTCGGGATCAATCAAGGCGATACGATCATGCTCTTGCTCCCTAATACACCCCATTTTGTGTTCGCGTTTTTAGGTGCTTCGTATATTGGGGCCGTATCCACGATGGCGAATCCATTTTTCACTCCTGCCGAGGTTTTAAAGCAAGTCAAGGCCTCGAATGCCAAGCTTATTATTACACAAGCGTGTTACGTGGATAAAGTCCGAGACTACGCGCTGGATTATGGGATCAAGGTGATGTGCATTGACTCGCCGCTAGCAGAGGGGTGTCACCACTTCTCGGAATTAACTTCCGCCGATGAAAGGGACATGCCGGCAGTGAAGATACACCCAGACGACGTGGTGGCTCTGCCGTACTCCTCCGGAACGACCGGGCTCCCGAAGGGCGTGATGCTGACACATAAAGGTCTGGTGACCAGCGTGGCCCAGCAAGTTGACGGGGAGAACCCGAATTTGTACATACACAGCGAGGATGTTATGCTCTGTGTGATGCCTTTGTTTCACATTTACTCTTTGAACTCCGTTTTGCTCTGCGGGTTGCGGGTTGGGGCCGCCATTTTGATCATGAAGAAGTTTGACATCGTCCCCTTTTTGGGGCTGATGCAGAAGTACAAAGTGACGATTGGGCCCTTCGTGCCGCCGATTGTTTTGGCGATTGTTAAGAGTCCCGTGGTGGATAGATACGATCTTTCGTCGGTACGGACGGTGATGTCCGGTGCAGCGCCGCTGGGGAGGGAGTTGGAGGATGCTGTGAGGATAAAGTTTGTGAGCGCGAAACTTGGGCAGGTACGTACGTTGGTTCCTTGGTTTACTTGTCAGCAATAACCATTAATTATTTAACATATTCGATTTTCCAAAAAATTTGGACTGCAACTCCATTCAGAAAAACCTGAGTTTAATCATAACTCTCAAGAGTCAGCTCCGCAAATGTATAAAAGTTCATTTTTAAAAAATTATTGGCGAGATTTTATAGATAAATCTCCAAAAAAACAAATGAAAATGGTGGTGCATGCAGGGTTATGGAATGACGGAAGCTGGGCCGGTGCTGGCGATGTGCTTAGCATTTGCAAAAGAAGCGTTCGAGATAAAATCCGGCGCATGCGGCACAGTGGTTAGAAATGCTGAGATGAAAATAGTCGACACGGAGACCGGACTTTCTCTAGGACGCGACCAGCCTGGTGAAATCTGCATCAGAGGCGATCAAATCATGAAAGGTCCGGTCCAGTCCTCTACATTTTAAAAAATTCTTAATTCATTCTATTTTATATAATATGCTTACTGTTATTTTGTGACGATACAACTATAGTAAAATAAAAAAATCCAACCCGCAAATCATAGCAAGATCCGGGAAAAAGGTCTCATTTGCCTTTGTGCAACCTCCAATGACCACCACCACCAATATAAATGACATACTTCAGTTGCCCCCACAAACTTTACTTTAAAATGGGTTGGTGATATATATTTTTACTCAATCCCATTAATTGTTTTAATATTCTTTTATGTGGGATATCGTTCAATCTAAAAAACTAGATGCGACAAGAGCATCTACTAACGCCCACTCACATGAGAAAATGTGTGGGACATTCAAATAATTGAACGTCCTGTGTCAGTTTTTTTCTTTAAAAAAATTAGATAATTATCGACGGTTTGAATTAATAACAATACAGGGTATTTGAATGATCCGGAATCTACCCAGAAGACAATAGATAAAGAGGGATGGCTACACACAGGCGACATCGGGTTCATCGATGCGGACGATGAATTGTTTATCGTCGATCGATTGAAAGAAATAATTAAGTACAAAGGATTTCAAGTGGCACCAGCCGAACTCGAAGCGATACTCCTCAACCACCCTTGCATTTCCGACGCGGCCGTCGTCCCGTAAGTCATTACTATGTTATATATATATATATATTACGTGCATTATATTTATGAAGAAGTAGAGTTGATAAGCAAATTTGGGGTTTATTTGAATTTGCAGCATGAAAGATGAGGCCGCGGGAGAAGTTCCGGTCGCCTTTGTTGTGAGATCAAATGGATCGGTCATTTCGGAGGACGAGATTAAACAGTTTATTTCTAAACAGGTAATTAGACGGATTTGGATCCTTTGTGACTGAAAACATCATTATGTGTTGCGTACGTTTTACACGAGATGATCGATTGATCATCTGATTGACCTCAGATAAATTTGAAAAATTGTCAAACGTAACGAGAAGAACATCTGATCATCTCGTGTAAAAAGAACACATCACAGGTTCATCCACAGCAGATTATCTAAATCCTAATTAGACTTCACATGTTCATTAAATTTCTAAGAGAATGTAGTCTAAAATAAATCACACGACATAAGGTGAACTAATTCTAAGAGCAAAGTAAATATTTTTTTTATAAAAAAATTATTCAGCAAAATGTATCTTTATTATAAGCCCACTTTTAGCTTTGTTGATTTTATTTAATCTATTGTATCGTGGGATTAAAACGATTTTTTTTTTTAAAAAAAGGGAAAACTAATTTTTTATTTTCTGAATTTCGATTTTTTTTTTATAATTCTTTCTCATAAAATTCAATTATATAAGTGTAAGTTATATACGAAAAAATATATATAATTGATATAATATATATTGTTTGGTTTAGGTGATATTCTACAAGAGAATAAATCGCGTATTTTTCATCGATGCGGTTCCCAAGTCTCCATCAGGCAAAATATTGAGAAAGGATCTCAGAGCAAGATTAGCAGCTGAAGTTAATTAAACATATAAAACACACATTTTCAGAAGAATTACTTTAATTACTCCATCTGCAATATTTTTGAAAGTACCCATTTGGGAAATTAATTACATGCTTGTAAATTTATGTGTAAGGGGTTTAAATTCTGGAATCGATACGACTTTCTTGAATTTAGTTATTGCAGCGGTTCACGTGCAGTTCCTTGCCGTTTTAGATCATTTTTCTTAATAATAATTTGCCAAGTAAAGAATGGCATAAAAGGATCTTAAGGTACGGAAAAGCACAGTATTTTGACCAATAATGATGAAGCATTACTCGACAAAAAACTTGTACATATTATTTCGAGAAAAAAAGGAAAAAATTACTTAATTAAGAGCTTGACAGTAAAAAATAAGTTGACTGGAAACAGAAAAAGACTTAATAAAAAGAAGTTGACTGGAAACAGAAAAAGACTTAAATAAAAGAAGTTGACTGGAACCACAAAAATGTCATTACGTGATAAACGTAGAGATAATGAACTGTTAAATGATTATTACTGATTATATAATATGATAGACACTTATAATTTACGTACATCGTATATATTATTCGAGGTCAAATGGAAAGAATGGCCTTTCGATAAGCTCAAACTCATATACGAGCCGGCATCTATATTATACCTGGGGAAGGTTTAAACTTGGATGAAATGAATGGCTACCCGCCACAGCACATGCCAGCTGATTTAGTTCTTTTTGCTCATCCTATGTCCATGTGAGACTTTTAGCAATGGAGGATTTTGAAGGTTAGACCATATCTAAGCTCGAAGATTTTCGGTTTGCCTTTCGATATAAATATGTTTCTTGGCCTGTTGTTGCAAGATTTATCATTACGTAATTCCAGTACATGAAATTTTATGCGTAATTTTTCAAAAGTACTATGTTTTAAATGAACTTAAATAATTTTTGCTTACATTTGATGAAACAGTTTCATTTCTTGTATGCGTATATGAATGGTGTATGGATCTTCCGTTTTGCGATGATTTTCAGATTTATTTAAGGATATGCATGTTGATGTTATCAGAAATATGAAATTTGAACTGATCTTGATTGCGCTTTGCCATTTATGATCTTCGAAGGAGCACAAGAATACCTACTATCGGTGAAACCTGAAAAGGGTCGTGCGATCGATTCAAAGTTTGAGGTTAGAGATCTCACGAAAGTGTCTTATAATAATCAACTCATACTAAACAAAGTCAATGTGGACATCCCCAAAGGAGTTATATTCGGCGTAATCGGGCCGAGTGGCAGCGGAAAGTCAACCTTCTTGCGGGCCCTTAATCGGTTATGGGAGCCCCCTTCTGGCTCCGTGTTTCTTGATGGTGCAGATATCTGTGAGCTAGATGTCCTCGACCTTCGTCGGAAAGTCGGTATGCTGTTCCAGCTTCCAGCTTTGTTTGAAGGTAAAATGCCGTCTTTTGGCATATCCTTGTTTATTTTCTCGAGGATAGGGATCTCGTACAAGCAAAGGGCATATTGGTTTGCAGGTACAGTTGCGGATAACATACGCTACGGGCCGAGTTTAAAAGGGAAGAAGTTGAGTGAGGAGGAGGTGTACAAATTACTGGCTCTTGCAGACCTGGATTCATCTTTCTTCCACAAGACTGGTGCAGAGTTATCTGTGGGTCAAGCTCAAAGGGTGTCTCTCGCCCGAACCTTGGCCAACGAACCAGAGGTTGCATACCTAAAACAAATTTCTTTATCATTTTTTAAAGTCATTGTGTGGTTTAAGTTTCGTATCCGTGTTGTGTGAAGGTTTTGCTGCTGGATGAACCAACGAGTGCGTTGGATCCAATATCAACTCAAAACATAGAAGATGTTCTGGTGAAGCTGAAGGAAGATCGAGGAATGACGATTATCATGGTCTCTCACAGCATCAAACAGATACAAAGGATTGCAGACTTGGTCGGGCTTCTTGTAGATGGCAAGATAGTAGAGATTCTAGAACCAAATCGTCTCTCTGAGACTAAGCATCCGATGGGACAGAAGTTCCTCCAGCTTAGCCCATAACTCTAGCTTCTCAAAATTTTCACCTCTGTTTCGATTTAATGATTGCATCTCTAGTTCTTGTGTTGGGGGTAAGTGTTATGGTTGTTTGTTATGTGTTGTGTTTGCATATCTACAATAAGTGCATCGGATAGTAAGCATTGAGCCACTGTTGTTAGTTTGTTGAACATCATTTGGTCTAAGTTGCTGAGGACTGGCAACCAAATTAAAGAATCTACTGCACAAAATGAGATTACAAAAATATTGTAATAAAGTAACAATATTTAATCCTGTGCCTATCTAATTAACGATTATAACCTATCCAAATGAAAACTGAAGAATCGGAGAAAAAAAGGAAAAAATTATTTACAGCCTTTCCCGAAAGAATTCTACCAGTTATCCAAACTTCACATCCTAATTTTCATTTGTTTGCCTAAGACTACTTTTTCAACCGTATGAGTTAACATAAAATTTTGGTTTAACTTTTCACCACTCTCTAGAATATAATATTCTTGTATTGCATTTAAATTTCAAAATATAATACAACATTTTAAATGTTTAAAACATCAAAAGGACTATTAAAAAAATTCAATAATTTAGCACATTCTCATTCTCCAAAACCAAATATGTATAGTGAAAATTATATCCTTGAAAAAGCAAAATAAATAAATGACATTCTTTAACATAAATGTTACGTGAATAGCAGAATACAAAACCAAACATGACCCCTTTTTTTTTCCACTTTGTTATCAAATTTGGTTAAATATGAAATCTCATACAAATCATTTAGTAAAATTACTTGTGCATTTGCAGTGTACATGGAGACTACACCGGCTTGAGTCCATGCTTGAGTGCAGCCTTCCACACGATATCAATCTGATCAACATTGATAGCTCCAACTTCATGGTGTTCCCACCCTTCAAGAAAGTGAACCAGCCCACCCGCATGGCAAGCATGAACTATGCCTCGTCCCAATGTATACTACAATAAATAAATGCATAAAGTTAGAAACAAGGCTCGATTTTTACGTCGAATCGTACGCAAAAGACCCCCTGTTTACAATCTAAATTTAATTTTTTTTAACTAACTACGCAGAGTGTAGTTAAATACCTCACACGATCCCAGTCCCTCGACTTCGTCGGGAAGTCTCATTGCTGCAAGCATCCCGTATGTGCAGTCTCTCCTGAATGGAATAACGGGTGGAACTACAAACTGGTGGAAATGTGTTCCTGATGGAGCCCAATACTGTTCACGTGGCGTTGCCCATTTGCCGATGATCCATGTCTGCACAAAATGCATGATTCAACATTTGCATTTGGCTTGGTTGTGTTCGTATAGCTTGATGGATTTCGAGATACATTTCAGATGGTTCGTTGTTATGTACCATAGTCTTGAAGCAGAATGCATGCATAAACGACCAAAAATGTTTACCTTACAGTTCTTAGCTGCTTGATACTTGGTAACCTGTACTAAGTATTTTTGGCAGTCCGCAGGTAATTCTTTCTGAATCTTTGTGAATCTCTCAATCGACAATGTTAACATCTGCATAAATCGGATGTTTTCATGAATTCTTTCATGAGCTTCATATGATATTTGATCATATTACAGTTCAGAATAAGATGGTACGAAAATTTTGTAATGTTTTGCATACCAGAACTTTAACCTTGCGTTGAGCAAGATAAAGGGTGATGGCCCTGCCAAGTTTAGAGGTCGCCCCTGTTAAGAAAACCTCATCAACGTCTCGAGGAATCTCACGCAGGATCACTGCAGCCGTCAAGGTGTTTCCATGAACCACTCTGACTTTAAGATCGGGATGCTTTGAAGTAAATAGTGTTCCACCTCCATTCAGACCTTCATTCTGGAATTTTCATTCATTTAATTAGGAAAATAACCACAATATTCGGTAGTAATGATTGCCTTGTATGTGTGCAGAGCAAATCTTCGAGCACCAAATGCGACGGTGCTGAAATAACCCATGCCATACTCTCGGGAAAAGGTCGAACGACCTTTGAGTAAAAGGTACATGTATCTGGAACCCACACGTGGGTAAGGTGAGAATACTCAGGGGCATGAGACAACTTTCTGTAAGGAACCCCATAACAATCAAAATAAAGTGCTTGGGCTATTAAGCTATATAAAGATTTTTGTTGCAAAGTTACTGGTGATTATATTTCCTGGTATCGGCAGTAGCTGGCTTCGGGTAAGGCAAAGTGCGCCATAGCTGCTACATTTGCCCAATATTAATCTGCCTCTTACATGAAAAGTAAAAGCAAACAAATGTTACCTTGTTTAATGCAGCAAGGCTGATGACTTTAACACCAAGCTTATCAGCCGTGAGGATAGCATCTTCAATTTGGTTATTGATGCCTTTTGCAGCAAAAGGTAGGAAATACTGCAAAATTTATCACCGAAAACTTCATGATTCATTGAGGCGAATACAAGGTTCATTTCAAATCTCTCGGCTACATATTGCATTATATCATTCATTTGCTCTGTATCATCCAATATGTGGACTAGATGAAGTACAATACAGAGTACCAAATTTAGTAGAAGATTTGACCCATAAAAAGATACCTGAAAACCGAATCTTGGCACTGCCCAAGTTTGGTGCAGTTTCCCTCTGAGATGGTAGAAGCTACACAAGAAAGTCTTTGACTTGGCCCACATGACAAGCATCACCAAAAATGTATAAGGCCACAACGGAAACAAGAAGAGTTTGTTACTGAAAGGTATCGAGCTAAATGATCGGAAAACAAAGGGTGCGTGCATTGCTGAGATCACATCTACAACGTGTGCTAGAAACACAAAATCCGGTACCCTGCTACCTGTGCCATGGCGTCACAAGCATAAACAACGGTTAAAGACCACAGCGTGGATTAATGTATGCAAAAGTTAATAAATTTATAACTACTAACTATATTCAGAGAGAATTTATAAAAAAATTTGTCATGAAACAACTCTATAATTTAGAGGAAACTCACTTGTCCTGGAACATATTTCTTGATGAAAAGCCCAATAATTTGCGTGCATTGTATTCCATAACTTATCATAAAGAGGCATAAAGAGGCAAAAATTAGACCTCATCTCCTTGTGATGAAGGCTGTGGTATCTGCAGAGTCAATGAGCTGATACTTTATCAAGAAAACCAAACAGAGGCATAACTTCAAAATTAGCCCATGGATAACAATTATTCACACACATGCGAACACAATAACTGAACTAATGCCAATTAAAACTGCGTGAAAATAATTGTGTTGAAGAACACACACACACATACTTGCTTCGATACTAGATACTTGTAAAGCCCCAATAAATTGATATTTGAAATTTTTAGAGGGATACAATTTAGACACTTCATATAATTTAGTTATTTCTTTTTTCTCAATCAAAACATAGAATAAGAACTTACGTTGGTGTGTAGATCAAGTACTTTAGAATAGGGATGGTCTCGAAAAGGCCATGGGGAAACACTTCAACATTGCAATGCCCCAAACATCGAAGAAAATCGAACAGCAAAAGATAACCGTACATCATAGTTATCGATCCATAACCAAGAAAGGCAGTTCCCAAAGTCGGAATCCCTACAATTATACATAGTAAAAGCTGCTCCAAGAATGTTGTATGCCCCGCTGCATCACCAAGAACGAAATACATATGAAACAATAAAAAGTTTTACATTTTCTTTTGCGGCAAATGCAAAATCTAATCTAACAAGGGTGAAATACGAATAGTAAACTAACACGATAATCCTATGTGGTTGGATGTTAGTACTAGTGAAGAGGGCCGTTGTTACTTTGTACCTGTGAAAGGATGATTAATTTTAGAGCTATGATGCAGCCAATGGTACCGTTGAAACAAAGTGGGGGAATGTAATAATCTGTGCATCCAATAAAACAATGGCTCCGATATTCCAATGTGGAGAATCAGGCAACATAGTACGCCCTTTGTGTTCCAAACGGGAAGACTGGCCAAGGAAGGGAAACTCAAGTACACCAATGAAGCCAGAATAGCTTGAAGAATCAGAAAATTATCCCTGTCACACAAATTATCAAGAAACTTGAAGTCTTCGACAAGCACAAAAATTGTATAAAAAAAGCCCCCCCGAAAATAGAAATCTTAAAGAAAACGAAGTCGAACCAATGCCACTCCGCATCGATTTGTTTAAAATCCACGCCTCGTTGGTCGATTTGCCGCGTCCGATTAAGGAAAAGCATGCTACTGTAAGTGCTCCATAGCTGATGAACAAGTGCTCTGTGTTCAAACAAGATAAGAATATGCAAGCACCAAGCACCTTTCTTGATTTCATCTTTGTAGATAGAATACAGGACTTTTGCTATTAAAGGTCCATATAACAAATACTGTTTCGAGAACAAAATTGACAAACAATCAGACTTTATACTTTTGGAAATATTAGACACCAAATTTAACATTTTTTCACTCAACGAAAAATTGGGCTTTGAAGTACTTGCCTTGAAATTATTCAAATTCTCCCATGGCCAAGAAAAAAATGGAGCATCCCTTTTACTTGGACTGCAAACTCTTTCTTTTTCTGATGACATCTTTCCCTCTTTTTCTTTCTCAACCATTTCTTGTTTTCTACATATACATATATAAAAAAAACTGTTTATGACCTCTGAGTGAACCCTTCAACTGTCAGAAAGAAGAAAGATACCAATACATATACATATATTAAAAAAAAAACTGTTTATGACCTCTGAGTGACCCTTCAACTGTCAGAAAGAAGAACGATACCAAGCTATATATACATATAGAGAGAGAGGAACCAAAAAATACACTGTTAATATTTTCCTCAGTTTACTGGATCCAACAACCATATTCAAGCATGTGAATGTGATGGGCAAAAGTTAGCCATCATGTTTCGGGTACATAGGTGTCATCTAGAGAGGGGGCTGCTTAGACCAATTTTAGTTCGCATTCAGACTTTCTAAAAAAGAGTTTATGCATGCGTGAGTCTAGCTCTAACTAGTCCGAAACTCGCTGTAACGGAAAAAAAACAACGACGTCGAATATGGGTCGACCCGACTGCGTAACATCACACAATAAAGGAATTGAATATGGGCAGGGTGTGCATGACAGAGATGGATGGATACTTGGAGAGACAATTTTTATGGTGTTTTGGTGGTGGCTCGCAGATTGTAGTTTACGGTTGAGATGTTGACAATGAACTCAATTATCGGCTCCCTAAAGTTTGGCTAATATTCAGTCTCCATTTAGACAGCAAGGTCCACGAATTATGCATGGAGGGGTACCTTGCTAGCTAGCTACCTATTCCATGGAGCTTTTCTTGTTGAATGGTAGAATCATTAACAGCGAGTCTAGTTTTTAGAACATTTCCTCTTCACATGTCTAAGAAACTCCATTTTTTTTATTAGTCTCGACGTTTACGCGTTATGTTATGTGCATGTATTATATAGTTAAATATATTTGTAACTTATAGATGATTTTTTTTTTGATATTGAAATATGATGGTTTCACTAAAATAGCTTTTTAGCAAATGAATTTTGTTAATACAATTGGTCTATTTTTGTAAAAGACAAAAATTTACGTGAGACGGTCTCACGGATCGTATTTTATGAGACAGATATCTTATTTGGGTCATCCATGAAAAAATATTACTTTTTATGCTAAGAGTATAACTTTTTATTGTGAATATCGGTAGGGTTGACCCGTCTCACTGATAAAGATTCGTGATACCGTCTCACAAGAGACATACTCTTTATAAAATTCAATTTGTGTCCTTAAATCTCACACTTCTTTATATACAGTTTGGATAGACCCAAAACTCGCTTTCTCATAAAAGTTTGGTGAAAAACGCGATGTTTTCCAACCAAGGGTATTTCTTGCAATACACTTTTGGAAACATTAAATATTATATGTCTATTGCTACAACTTTTAAAAAATATATATAAGGGGGCAAATACATTCCTCCCATGAATTTATATGATCTCGTGTTGAATCAATACAAATAATTTAAGGTTATCTTGAAGAAAATGAATAATTTTTTTTTTTTGGTAATTTGAAGGGTATTCTATTTTTCATCGTGTTCACAAAAGATTTCATTGATTTTGTGTGGTGAAAAATTTATGGGTCGGCAGTGCGGATTTACATCATCTTTTGAACTAATTTTCTACCTAACACTTCATAAATTTTGGGCGCACTTGGTTAGTTTTCGTTGGCTCATTTACAGAATATGATGTGCACAGATATTTAAGTTTTGGCACGACCTTTTTACCTCTCCTGTATTTACGGAGATGATATAGGTTTCACAAGAATGATCTAGAGATGTATGTTTATATATTACATACATACAGTATATCATTTGAGTAATTCATAGAAAAATATTATTTTTTTATGTCAAAAATATTTATTTTTATTGTAAATATGAACAAGTTTGATATGCAAAACCGTTTTACGAGATACTTACGTTTATTTATGAGTTTTTGTGAGACATATTTTGTATCATTCCACCGCTACTTCGGTAAGTTCTGTTGATAATTTAGAAGGTTAAGATATATTGATCAACGAACTGTTAAATTTGATTTTTTTGAAATTCCTTGTGGTTTTCAAATTATATATCTTAAATAAAAGAAATTACAATTTTAAAATCCTGGAAATAATATTTATTCGGGACGAAAACGTACAATCTCAGCCGTCCTTTTGCTACTGTAATCCAAAAATTTACTGAATAGTCATTAATTTACTTGTACTATTTACAATTCGATATTTAATTTATGCACAATGATAACTTATTTAAAATTCTTGATTTTTTTTTTTTATTTTTCACTTTACAACACATCACTCGATCTTCATATATAGGACTAGTAAGACATGTTAATTAATTATTAATTAAGCAGTAAAAATCAGTTTTGTTTATGTTACCAACGTATAAGTAGTTTCTTTATCCACTCAACATATGACAAGTATGCTGAATAAATAAATTATAGTCACTTGTTCAATCATAATGCATTGATGAATGATCATGATTCATCCCTCGATATATATGATATTACCCATATGAGTAATATCTCTCAAACCGTAAAAATTGGAATAATTTGATGTCGTATGTGTTATTCGTCTCTTGCAAAAGAACGTTATTCATGCTACCACCTATATGCACCCAATCGAAATTAGCACCATGCGATCTACCAATTAATTAACGAAATTAAACAATTATAAAAATATAGGGTAAAAACTTGTGTGAGACGATCTCACGAGTTATATTTTGTGATACAGATATCTTATTTGGGTGATCCATAAAAAAAATATTATTTTTTATGTTAATAATATTACTTTTTGTTATGAATATCGGTAGGGTTCACTCGTCTCACAGTAAAAATTCATGATACCGTCTTGCAAGAGACCTACTCAAAATGTAAATAACACCTGTTCATTTGAACAATAGCTTCTTTTTTTTTTTTTTTTGTTTTGTTTGGTTGTGTGGCAAAATTCAGTAGTTAATACACTAAGCATTATTTTGAATAGTCTTCGCGGCTTAATAAGTAGCGTAGCTTCATCTACTGAGACGACATATTTTGTGCAGCTAATTGGATAAATAGTAATGCAAAAACGGCTTAGATATTCTATTTTTAATTAACTCACATAGTATCAAATATGTGGGTTTTCTTAGTTATTATTTTTTAGAAAATATAAAAATCAAATATTTTAATTTTGATTTTTTTATATAATGGATACATAAATTTAAAATGATTTATGTGTAGGAGTTAGTTGAGAAAAAGACTGAAAACTGTGTTGAAATATATGTATTTTGGTGGACCTTTTCATCATTAATATTAATCAAATACCTCTTCGATGATTTAAAATGAAGTTGGAATGAGTTTTATATATAAATTTAGACAAAAACTTGTATGAGACAGTTTCACGAGTAGTATTTTGTGAGACGGGTCTCTTATTTGGGTCATCCATAAAAAATTATTACTTTTTATGCTAAGAGTATTACTTTTTATTGTAAATATCGGTAAGATTGACCCGTCACATATAAAGATTCGTGATAACATCTAACCTATTCATAAATTTATTCATAAATTTAAAAGCTGGATTCAAGTGTGACTAATTAAGTGACGGTAACGAGTACTAGCCTTGACAACAACTTATGTCCTAACGTGTGTTTTCTACATCTCCAACTAATCAGGTTTTCAAAGAAAATGACTCCTAATTATTATACTTTTTATCATTTTGGTATAATAAATTAAACACAAATTTTTTTTTCTTAAAATATCTTATTAGTCAATTTTATGAGACATATATTTTATTTAGATGACTCGTGAAAAAATATTATTTTTTATAGTCAAAAATATTACTTATTATTGTAAATATAACAAGATAGCTAAAATCGATAAAAAATGTGAAAATTCTCTTGGTCGAAATATATATTTATTTATACGGTTTTTCATATATAGTAATAATAAATATTGTAACCACGTACATCACATAAAAACGTCTCTTTGAGATGAATGAACCTTTCTGCACATGGAATTCAAATCCACTGGCAAAGGATCGGAAGCATATGGATGCGATCAGAATTTTCAGATCATATCGAAGAGAATGCGTCGTATCGACATGTACTTGAATTTGGCTCAAATTTAAAACCGCTAAGCCTACATCGATCCGACGGTGTCGAGTAGAAAGACGTAAGACATTACATTATTATATATCTTATCATAATATATTGATTTATCATCTTTGGATTATTCATTATCTCGTTGAATCGATCAACAACACACTAATTAGTCCTCCGATCCGAAACTCGACAAACCCTGATCGGTGTTGGTTTGCTGCTGCTCATGGATATCTAAATAGTCCTCCGATCCGGAGCTCGACAAATATGGAGAAATCTTTCACGTATCACATTTGTTAAGCCAGGTTGTGATACGGTTCGTTAGTCCCATCGGATTAATTAATGTCTATTTTAATTATAATAGAAAATAAAAAGGAAGCTTCCCACGCATAATTTATTATAATCTAAAGCATGCAGGTATTCGAAAAAACAGTGTAGGAATGAAAAAACATTACTGTATCTAAAAACCAAAATGAGTTAACATATAAATGTTTTTACATGATAATATATATGTATTCGAAATTACATAAATATTTTTCTCTTCAAAATGCACCTCATCAAAATTTCTAGTATCTCATATTAGCACCAACCTGTTTTCACATGTACAAAATGCATGCACACCAAACTGCACACAATACCCATTTTCGAATTTAAGTTGGTAGGTTTGCATTCGTAATGCACCGATCTGTATTCTGGAGCCTAACTGAAAGAAATATATGTATCGAGAAACAAATCCAAACTTAACCCATGAAGTTGACCTGTGCATTCTCAGTTCTGTATTTTTGGAGATCTTCTTGGGCACAAATGAGCCTACACAAAAGAGAAGCGAGTTTCTTCAATTCACAGCATAAGCTCTTAGTATGTGAAGTCAAGAATCAATATAGATCGTCTCTTCTACACAGTCCCCCTTTCTATTTTCTTTATACCTAGACTAGCGAATCGTGTTCTTGTAAGAGATTCGAATATGATCTCTTATGCTTTTCGATTATCTATATTCAATGGACATATAATGAAGTATGCAAGATTATCAAACGTGAGATTCTTGGTGGTTATAATAAATACCTCCATTGCAAATCAGATATCTGGCGAAGTAATTCTTTTTCCCTATCATGGGCTGCCTCTAACTGCAAAAACAGAGTCCAATGAATGGCATCTGTACGGACCATCTTCTCACTAGTATTTTTTTTAGAAGAAGACATGTTTAATGTTTAAAAGAGTACAGGGAGAAGTGAATTCATAAAAACTCTGTACTTTTGCATACCGAAGATTTTTCTGTCACAGTTGTATTTGTTGGCATGCAGCCTGCATCTACAAATAGGACTAATCGAATTAAGTACTAAGAATAGACATATATCAAAATATCTTAACTCCAGATTCATTAATCAGGTTACCTGCATAATCAGCAACAGCTACTTGCCTCGTAAGATTATGATGTTAGAATTTTTCTCAAAATCATGTTTTACGTGTATACAAACATGATATATAATATGCGGAAGCTTAAATCGAGTGTTACCTCCGACCATTGAAAATTTTGATTTCTCTGCTTTTCTTCTCGGTTGAAGCCTTCTAAGCACTGCACGCTCTCTTTAGATGGTGTATATTTCTTATGAGGTGTGTGTGCTTAGGGACCTTAATCGTTGCTATTTATAGGCATCTCATACCATCAACGAGAAATTTTGGGAGCATTATTTTCAAAGGAATAATCGTGTACGCATCTCAGTTTCTGAAGTTGAGTCGGCGTACGCAACTTTTCGTCAAAAGTTGTAGGCTTCTTGGCCGTCGCCAACTCCTACACGGTATGTCTTCCTTTAACATGTGTCAAATTTATTACATTCTCCCACTTGACACATATATCTCATTTACCATAGGAGAAAACAAAATACATGAATCATGGCGATAGGTTATCTTAAAAACGAATATTATCTTCCATGTATTACAATGCATTATGTCTCTCAAAACTGTATAACTTAATGAATAAACCCAATGTTTATTCGAGGTCCAACTTTATTGATATTTCTCGAATTAATGAATATGTGCACAACAAATATGAGAAAATATCACATCATAGTTTCATTAATTTGTTCTTACAACAAAATTACATAAAGGAACCAAGTCCCATTCTTTCTGTATGATCCTTAAATTTCAATGGTGGCATGCCCTTAGTCAAAGGATCCGCAATCATCAATTTAGTGCTAATGTGCTCGATAAGTAACTTCTTATCTTTAACACGTTCTCTTATGGCTAAATACTTAATGTCGATGTGCTTGCTTCGACTACCACTTTTGTTATTTTTAGCCATAAAAACAGCAGCTGAATTGTCACAATATATTCTTAATGGCCTAGATATAGAATCCATAATTCTAAGCCCTGAAATGAAACTCTTCAACCATAAACCATGTGAGGTTGCCTCAAAACAAGCTACGAACTCAGCTTCCATAGTGGAAGTAGCAGTCAATGTCTGTTTTGCACTTCTCCAAGATACAGCTCCACCAGCTAGCATGAAAATATATCCTGAAGTGGATTTTCTTGAATCAATGCAGTCAGCGTAGTCTGAATCAGAGTAGCCAATTACTTCCAAATTCTCAGTTCGTCTGAACATAAGCATATAATCTTTGGTCCCTTGAAGGTACCTCATGACTTTCTTTGCAGCTTTCCAATGGTCTAAACCTGGATTACTCTGATATCTTTCCAACATCCCAACAATAAATGCAATGTCAGGTCTAGTGCAAACCTGAGCATACATCAAGCTTCCGACAGCAGAAGCATAAGGAATATTTTTCATTTGTTCCCGCTCTAGATCATTCTTTGGGCATTGGCTTAAATTGAATTTATCTCCTTTCACAACGGGAGCTATACTTGGTGAACAATCTTTCATCCGATATCTCTCTAAAACTTTGTTTATATAGGTTTCTTGAGACAGACCTATAATACCTCGAATTCTGTCTCTATGTATCTTAATGCCAATGACATAAGATGCATCGCCCATATCCTTCATATCAAAGTTTTTAGAGAGGAATTGTTTCACCTCATATAACAGACCCTTATCATTGGTTGCAAGTAATATATCATCCACATATAGAATAAGGAAACAAATCTTGCTCCCACTGACCTTCTGGTATATACATTGATCCATGGGGTTCTCAACGAATCCGAATGAAGAGATAACATCATGAAATTTTAAATACCATTGGCGGGAGGCTTGTTTCAATCCATATATAGATTTCTTAAGCTTACAAACCAATTGCTCACCATTACTAGAGAAGAATCCTTCAGGTTGTTTCATATAAACCTCTTCCTCTAGTTCTCCATTGAGAAAAGCTGTTTTCACATCCATTTGTTGTAAATCTAAGTCAAAATGTGCAACTAATGCTAGAATGATACGAAGAGAATATTTCTTAGATACAGGAGAAAAAGTCTCCTTGTAGTCGATTCCTTCCTGCTGAGTGAATCCTTTAGCAACGAGTCTTGCTTTATACCTTTCAATGTTGCCTAATGAGTCTTTCTTTGTTTTGAAGACCCATTTACATCCAATGGCTCTTACACCATCAGGCAACTGAACAAGATCCCAGACTCCATTAACTGCCATAGAATTCATCTCTTCTTTCATAGCATTAAACCATAGTTTTGACTCATTACAACTCATGGCTTGTGAAAACGTTTCAGGATCATTTGCGGCTCCGATGTTAAAGTCCGATTCTTGTAAATACACAACATAATCACTAGATATTGCTGATCTTCTTATTCTAGTAGATCTCCTTAGGTTGTTTGGTTGATCAACAATTTCTTGTTGTTCTTCATTGACAACTTGATCCACTGGATTTTCATCAACAATTTGTGGAACTTCAGTAACTGGTTGTCTAACACCCATTTGGTCTTGATGGGTGTGAATAACGACCAATCTGTCATTTGAATAAGAGGGTTGTTCATTAATGTGATCATTCTCAAGAATTATGTGATTTGAATGATCACTCCCACTAATCAAATCATTTTCAAGAAATTTTGCATTTCTTGATTCCACAATTCTAGTGTTGTGAGATGGACAATAGAATCTGTACCCTTTGGATTTTTCGGCATAACCAATGAAATATCCACTTATAGTTCTTGGGTCCAGTTTCTTTTCATGTGGGTTATAAACTCTTATTTCAGAAGGACAACCCCAAACGCGTATATGTTGCAAACTCGGTTTCCAACCTTTAAATAACTCAAATGGCGTCTTTGGGACAGTCTTAGATGGAACTCGGTTTAATAAATACACAGCTGTCTTAAGAGCTTCAATCCACAAAGATTTGGGAAGTTTAGAGCTACTAAACATGCTCCTCACCATGTCCAATAATGTTCGGTTTCTCCTCTCAGCTACACCATTTTGGTCCGGAGAACCAGGCATAGTATATTGGGCAACAATCACGTGTTCTTGGAGAAACTTCGCAAACGGACCAGGTGCTTGTCCATTCTCAGTGTATCTACCATAATATTCTCCACCTCTATCAGTTCTCATGATCTTAATATGTTTTCCACATTGCTTCTCCACTTCAGCCTTAAAAACCTTAAAGGCTTCTAGTGCTTCGTTTTTGTTATGAAGCATGTAGATATACATTTATCGTGAGTAATCATCAATGAAAGAGATGAAGTATTTCGGACTTTGCATGTCCATATCTGGACAACAAATATCTGAATGTATGATTTCTAATATTTCTGTACTCCTCTTGGCACCCTTTTTAGACTTATTGGTCTGCTTTCCCTTAATGCAGTCCACACAAGTCTCAAAATCAGTAAAATCTAAAGTACCAAGTACTCCATCATTTACTAATCTTTTAATTCTCTCTATGGAGATGTGTCCCAATCTCCTGTGCCACAATATAGAGGAATCTTCATTTATAACACATCTTTTAATACCTCCCTGAACATGCATAGTGGTGTTATTATTTTGTAAAGAAATAGAGAAAAGACCATCAATCATTGTACCATTTCCAATAAGATTTGATTTATAAAAAAAATTTATTGATTTATTCAAAAACTGAAATGAATAACCAAGAGGTACAAGTTTTGAAACTGAAATTAAATTCCTAGAAAAACTAGGAACATAAAAAGTCTTTTCTAATTTTAAAATATAACCACTATTCAACACTAGGCAGCAAGTCCCAATAGCCTCCACATGCGAAGACATCTTGTTTCCTGAATAGATGCTTCGCTCATTTTCTATTGGCTTCCTTAGGTTTTGCATACCCTGCAAGGTATTTGTAACATGGATTGTAGAACCAGAATCAATCCACCATGTGTTATAAATCATATTAACCATATTAGATTCATAACAGACAAATGAAGTAGGAATACCTTTCTTTTCAAGCCAGTCCTTAAATTTATTGCAATCCTTCTTAATGTGTCCCGTCTTTTTACAGAAGAAACACTTGGATTCTTTCTTGATGTCAGGTTGGAGTGGAATTATTCCTTTCCCTTTTTCCCTTGACTTTGGCTTGCTTCTTATACTTTCCTTGTGTAGTCATAAAAACATTTTCACTCGTTTCCATTAACAATCTTCCTTCCTCTTGAACACACATGGTCATTAATTCATTAATTGACCATTTATCTTTATGTGTGTTATAGGAAATTTTGAAAGGTCCATATTGTTGTGGAAGAGTGCATAAAATGTAGTGCACAAGAAAAGTTTCAGACATTTCCACTTCAAGTGTCTTTAGCCGAGCCGCTGTATCCCGCATTTTCATTATGTGCTCTCGCACACCTCTCACACTGGTGAGCCTTAATGAAGAGAATTCCATAATTAGGGTGCTTGCAAGAGCCTTATCTGAAGACTGAAACTGTTCATCAATAGCCTTCAGTAATTCTTTGACATTATTATGCTGATCGACAGAACCACGCATACCAGCAGAGATTTTGGTTTTTATGAACATTACACAGAGTCGATTAGATCGCTCCCATTTTTCATAAAGATCAACATCATCCGGAATGCTGTTTTCAGTAATAGCAGATGGTTCGTCTTTCCGTATAGCATAATCAATATCCATCCACCCTAATTGAAGAAGAATTCTTTCTTTCCAAATTTTATAATTATCGCCCTTTAGATCGGGAATGTCACATTTCATATCAGAAAAAGTCGCAGGTTGCATAACTGCACAAAATATCATATGCTTAAAATTTTGAGACAATATCATGTTTTACCAATGTAAATCATGTTTTTTAAAAATCTAGTGACATAAAATTTGCCTGTGGGCTAAAATTTTAATTCAATAAGATTTTTCTGTAACTTTATGATAAAACTATCAAAATATATTTTCCTTAACTCATGTGGGTAAATTAAGAAAAATATAATTTGATATTTTAACCTAATTAGTTATATAAATATAATAAAAATCCATGTGGGGTAAATTTTATTATTTTTATATAATTAATTACAATTGATGTCCATTATGTGATCAAAACCCACTTAATGCATAATTTTTTCATAATTAAGGATGCTGTGGTTATTCCTCAATTATTTAAAATTATACGGTTCACCGGACAAAATTTTGGCTTCACTTAATGCTTTATATAATAATTATTTCGCAATCAACACTTTCCAAGAGTGCTCCCAGGAAAGATGGGTAGTGCTAAGGCCCTTTAAATACCCAACTCCTAGACAGAGCAATGTTCATCAGGGAGACCAGTGGCTAGTCAAGGCAGTTTAAACCGGTCTATGAAGAACTCCCTTAGATCATGTTTTCTTACGTCACCTTATAATTATTATTCAACTTAATTATCCACATTTATGTGAATCTTTATAAGCCAAAATTTTTCATATTAAATAACTTTATATTCACATTTTTACTTAATATGAACAAATACGTTCCCCATCAGTTTTTCTCTTCAATCAGAGTAGTGATAAAGTGAGATTATTTGTTCATTTGTGAATATCTGAAATATTTTAATTTAAATATTATATTCACATCTCACTTGATATGTTCATTTTAAATTATAAACAACTCAATATAATTTAATATGAACATAATGTGAATATTGATTTACCAAAATATTTTTTTTTAATACAATTTGCATTTTAAATTTCAAGAATAAATGCAAACATAATATTAAATTTGCATGTACACATCAAACACTTATCCATAATATTTGACATTTTATATAATATGCAAAAATAATTTCTAAACTTGTATTGAACTTAAAATTATTTTAATGTGTACAAATTATTTAACCAAATGCTATATGTATACCGAATTATACATATAACTTAATAACACATTAATTTTTATTTAGTTTTATTATTATTATTATAAAAATTATAATAATAAAAACTAAATAATTAGCATGGGTCCCACATATTAATTAAATATTTATATATAATTTTTTTTAATTAATAATTTTCGTACAAGAATTTTGAAATTTTGAGCAATTGACTAATTGAACAATTGACTCAGACCCATGTCTCCTTCGATTTTAATGTTGTATCTCTGATTCGATTTTAATGCTTTGTCTGTGAATAATTCGCATTTCACATCATTACAGAATGCATTATTACTCCATCTTCTTCATGCAAATTTTGTGACCGAGAATTTGCTCTCATAATTTTCAGAAACTTTTCCTTCCGAGAATTTCAAAAATGCAACGTGAAGAAATTTTGAAGAAATTTTCAGGTACGTAGACTTTCTTAAAATTCATATCCACACTTCAAGTTTTACGTAAAACTTTCAAAAAATTTCTTAAGTTTTGATATGAAAAACAAATATTTTCAAGGCAGATGTATCATGGCTCTGATACCAATTGTTAGAATTTTTCTCAAAATCATGTTTTACGTGTATACAAACATGATATATAATATGCGGAAGCTTAAATCGAGTGTTACCTCCGGCCATTGAAAATTTTGATTTCTCTGCTTTTCTTCTCGGTTGAAGCCTTCTAAGCACTGCACGCTCTCTTTAGATGGTGTATATTTCTTATGAGGTGTGTGTGCTTAGGGACCTTAATCGTTGCTATTTATAGGCATCTCATACCATCAACGAGAAATTTTGGGAGCATTATTTTCAAAGGAATAATCGTGTACGCATCTCAGTTTCTGAAGTTGAGTCGGCGTACGCAACTTTTCGTCAAAAGTTGTAGGCTTCTTGGCCGTCGCCAACTCCTATACGGTACGTATTCCTTTAACATGTGTCAAATTTCTTACATATGAATGCAATCCTATCAAGAAAACCATAAACAGATAAAGAAAAAATTTAGAAGAACGCCCAATGTAATTTTCTCACAACCATGCATTACTCTTTGAGAAATATTCGACTGCAGAACAGACTGAAGCATCGGAAAAATGGCATGACCAAGAGGATTTGACTGTGTAGCATTGGAAGGAAATGACAAAGAAATAGCGGGATGTTGTGTGATCACCTAAAAATTGACACAAACAGATATGTGATTCAAATGCTGCCCAGAAACCATTAGTCATAAAGTCACTTGTGCAGCAACTTGTGATTGCAATTTAGACTACACCAACATTGCAACCACCAATCACAGTTTAGTCGACCAAATCATATGTTAGTAACTCGTAGAATATATTTATCAGATAAAGAAAATAACAGATAACTCCCAAGTGAAAACACAAATTTAACAGGAAAAATTAGTGACGTCAAGTTGTCTAGATTTAGTTTAAATCCATTGAGTTGAAAACACAATCACAAATGTTCAAAAACAAATCTTAACCTGAAGCAATCTCCAGCCAAGACTTGCAGGCCAACGCACAGCAAGGAAGAATGTGCCACCTTTGTTATCACATAAGGAAATATTATCACGCAGAAACTCTAGTTACAGGCATCAGGTTTTGAAGCAAAGAACTCAATATGCTAGAACACCTGCAGATTTTTTTTTTCCGAATCCCTCTAATATAAGCATTTTTAATCCATTCAACATGTTAGATTAGATTTAAACCGTGATACAAGTTATTTCTGCTTTGTACAAAATTTATTCGACATCAAAGAAGTAATATTAGCATATTTAAAGCATAAAAAAATATAAAGTAAATAGCTAGGAAGACACACAACATTTTTGTGATGGATTTTTGACCAACCTGCATGCTGTAGCTTTTCTGTAGCGTAGGAGCTGGAACCACCTATGGAATAAGTTAATTTATCTGAAGTAAATGTAAGCGCAACCAGATAGAAGTTACAACAGGACATGAATAACAACCTTTTCAATCTCAACATTTTCTGATGTAACTTTAAATCGTCCTTTTTGCTGAACAACTGCACATTTCGCCGTCTCCTCAAGTTCATCAACACTAGCTGCATAAAAATTCCAAAGTGAAGCAAGAATGTGTATAATTTTTTATACATGCAAAGCTCATTTCCATCAAAATGAGAATTTTTGAACTATAGGGCACCTCTTACTTGATGCTTTTAATCCTCTGGACATAATATCTAGATGCCCGTTATCTGTTGTTCGCTGACCTGCAGCTCCACCACTTGAAAAAACTTGTTCTTTGTCTCTAATATAACAGTTAAATAAAAATGTCGAGATAAAAAGTGAGATACCGAAAGAAAACATTGTGAACATACAATAAGAAACTATTTGATCACTCGTTGCGACGTATGGGAATAATTGTAGATTTTTCAACCAGATGGTAAGAATTTACTTGAACAGGAAATCAAAAACCGACTCTAAACATATTGTAACTAAACAAAAAATGAAATCACTTTTTCTGCTGACTGCAGAAGTGAAGAACTGAATCCTTAAAGCATATAGAGAGAAAAAACGGACATGCTGTTTAAAAGACTGTCACTCGTCGTCGGGATGAGTGAATCTCGAACAAATGCGTACCCAATATGAGTTGTTGTAGGAGCTGCATCTGATAAATATCTATTTATATTGGACAAAAGTTTTTCTGCCATTTTTTCATTTTCATGAGATGCTTTTTGAAAAGAATTTTATTCCTTGATATATTTTCCTTTTTTATCTTTAATATTTTGTCTTTCTAGATATGAGGATAATCTCGAAATTGATGATATGATCTCTTATAAATTCAATATGTGATATAAGACTATATTTTGATATGACTCGTAATATCTTTAAGATATGATATCATAATATCTTTAAGATATGATATCACAATATCTTTAAGATATTATCCTTGTTTTAAAAAGAGTTTGTTTCCTAATGAAATTTGTTTTTCTATGTTAAATAGGACTCAAAGGAGAAGAAACGAAAGTGTGAGAGAGTGACGATACAGAGCAAAAACTTTCGGAGTGACAGAGATGCATTTGTACGAAGAAAAGGTTTTCTGATTGAAGCCATCTCGTGATTGATAACTTGTTGCTGTGAAGTGCTGCCAACATCCGAAGACAACACCTAATCACCGTGTTGATTAGTGTGTGGAGTTTTGAAGATTTTTTTCACTTCTCAGTTGATGCATCCTATGTATTTTGGTTAAACGGTTTGTTAGAGGTTTAGGATGCAATTTGTTACTCGCCTTAATAAGGGAGTTGTTTTATTCTTTCACTAGTAATGGTTTTTGTAAACTTACAAGTTTTTCTAGTGCATTATTTTGCC
The DNA here is from genome assembly GCF_025594145.1 of Primulina tabacum. Taxonomy (NCBI): domain Eukaryota; kingdom Viridiplantae; phylum Streptophyta; class Magnoliopsida; order Lamiales; family Gesneriaceae; genus Primulina; species Primulina tabacum. Next base: position 2,848,758 of record NC_134553.1, read on the forward strand.
CTAAGGCACCGCACAAGTATTTTATACTTGTGCATAATTTACATCTCGTATCTCGTATTATTATCATTATTCCAGCTACGTGTAGGTGTGTTAAAATCATAATTTCCGCTGCATGTTGTCGTGGGTGTTACAACACCTACGCACAACACCTACATTCTGATACACACAACACTCACTCTCAACTCACACATACACTGTGGAAACAGAACTTTCAATTGGTATCAGAGCTTCCACTTGACGCTACTAAGTGAGATCCTGTTTTGTTTTGTTTTCAGAGTGAAAAGGAATTATGGAAGGATCAACAAATACTGTATTTAGGCCTCCCGTGTTGGATGGATCAAACTATGCATTGTGGAAAGTAAAGATGAGGGTTTTTATTAAATCCATTGAAGAAAGAGCTTGGCAACGTGTACTTGATGGTTGGAGTCCACCAAAACTCGAGGATGCTGATGGAGACACACGGCTCAAACCTGAAAGTACATGGACTGTCGATGAAGTGCAAACTTCAAACTTTAATTCCAAGGCTCTCAATGCTATATTTTCATCTGTTGACACAAGGATGTTTAATTTAATCACCACTTGTGTATGCGCCAAAGATGCTTGGGAGATACTCCAGAAGCACTGTGAAGGATCCGCAAGTGTGCGTAAAACTAGGCTAAGGATGGTGACATCAAAGTTCGAAAGTTTGAGAATGGAGGACAAGGAGTCTATTCTTGAGTATGATAGCCGGTTGAGACAACTTTCTAATGAAGCTCACAGTCTTGGAGATCCCATGTCCAATGAAAGATTGGTGAACAAAGTTTTAAGATCTCTACCTGAGAAATTTAATGTCAAAGTTTGTGCAATTGAAGAATCTAAAGACACTTCAACAATCAACCTGGATGAATTAATGAGTTCCCTCAGAACTTTTGAGATGAATCTTGATTTACAAAAGAAGGATAAAGGGAAGACAATAGCCCTTGAAGTTTCAGCTGACTCTTATGATGAAATCCTTCAAATATCTAAAGAAGTGAATGAATCTGATTTAGGTGAAGATTCTATCTCTCTAATTACTAAAAAATTCGGTGATTACTTGAAGAAAATGAGAGAGAAGAAGAAAATTGGACAAAAATATGTGTTGCCCAATATCACCACTTCTGCAAAAGCTCAAAAGTTTACTCCTATGAAAGGACAATTTCGACCAAAAACTGAATTGCAAATCCAATCAAATGTCAGAAATTTGGACTCAGTACAATGCAGAGAGTGTTCTGGATTTGGACACTATGCCAATGAGTGTGCCAATCGACTTCGAAGAAACAAAGGCATGGCTGTCACTTTGAGTGATGAAGAGTCTGATGATGATCAAGGATCAAGTGAATCTGAAAATCACACATCGTTATCTTCTGTGATCAAGGAAAAACGCTCAATGCAAATCAATCCTTTGGGTGTTGCCACAGGTGTTGCAATACCTGGCCGCAACACCTCTTCGAATTCAGTATGTCTTAAATCTACAACCCTTACGGAGGCAAGTCAGTCTGAAACTCAAGAGGTAGATGATGATGAAGTCACTCTAGAAAGTGTGCAGACGATGTACGAAGAATTATATGAAGACTGGATCAAAAGAACTAAAGGAAATGCAATTCTCTCCAAAGAGAATGTTGAGTTAAAGCCACAAATTTCACGACTTGAAGTAATCTTAAGCAAGAAAGATTTGGAATTATGCAAAGTCAAAGAGGAACTTGGAGAAGCAACTCAGATTCTTGCCAAGATGAATTCAAGTTCATCCAAACTTGATTCACTTTTGATGATTGGACAAAATGACAAAGCTGGACTTGGTTATCCGAATAGTCTGTTCGAAATTGGAGAATCTTCCAATACTGAGAGAAAACCAACTGTTTTTGTCAAAGGAAGTGTTAAAACCTCAAATGCTACACAAACTGAAAAAGGTGCTCCATCTAAAAGGCAAATATCTACCAAGAAGTCCAAATCCAGAAAACGCCACTTTATCTGCCACTATTGTTTTAGACCTGGTCATATCAAACCCTACTGCTTTAAACTGAGAGATGATTACAAGAGATGGGAATCAAAACAGGTGTTGCCACAGGTGTTGTATAACACCCGACGCAACACTGCCAACAGAAAACCGACGGTAAAAAGGGTTTGGGTACCAAAGGCTAAGATTCAATGTTCTGTTATTTATACTTCATTAAAGACTAACATAGCAGGAATATGGTACTTTGACAGTGGCTGTTCGCGCCACATGACAGGTTCTAAAGACCATTTGATTGACTATGTTGAACTGAGGAGTGGTCATGTGACATATGGTGGTGGTGCTAAAGGAAGAATTGCTGGCAAAGGAACCTTGAATGTTGATGGACTGCCTAATCTACACAATGTGCTTTATGTCGAAGGGCTTAACTCAAACTTAATAAGCATAAGTCAACTTTGTGATGACGGTTTGCATGTTAAGTTTGATAAAGACAATTGTGAAGTGTTTGATAATTCTAATACTCGTATTTTGACAGGTACAAGGTCTGCTGATAATTGCTATCAACTTGGAGAAGACTTAGTATGCAATCATTCAAAAGTAAGTGAACTAAACTTGTGGCATCAAAAATTGGGACATGCAAACTTCAAGACATTAAAGAATCTTGGTAAGTACGATACTGTGAGAGGTATGCCTAATTTATCCTCTGGAATTCCGTATGTTTGTGGTGCATGTCAAAAGGGTAAGCAAACACGTGTTCCCCATCAAGTGTTGCAACACTTTGGGACAACACGGTGTCTTGAACTCTTGCACATGGATCTTATGGGTCCAATGGAAGTGGAAAGTCTTGGAGGTAAGAAGTATTCATGCGTTTGTGTGGATGATTTCTCTCGCTTTACTTGGGTAAGATTTCTTAGAGAAAAATCCGATACATTTGATGTTTTCAAGAAATTACATGCTAAGATTACTAATCTACATAATCTGAGGGTTGGTAAGATAAGGACTGACCATGGTAAAGAATTTGAAAACTCACACTTTATATCATTTTGTGAAAAGAGAGGGATAACTCATGAATTTTCGGCCCCTAAGACTCCTCAACAAAATGGAATAGCCGAAAGGAAGAATAGGACACTGCAAGAAATGGCTAGGGTCATGTTAAGTTCAAAGAATATTTCAAAGAGATTTTGGGCCGAGGCCTTGAAAACAGAATGTCATATTTCAAATCGTGTGTACTTAAGGAGTGGTTCTACTATGACATCCTATGAAATCATCATGGGAAAGAGGCCGAACCTTAAGTATTTTCATGTCTTTGTGTGTGTATGTTATGTTTTGAATGACCGAGACCATCTTGCAAAGTTTGACTCTAAAAGTGACAAATGTTTATTCGTTGGTTATTCATCTAATAGTCGTGCCTATCGCGTGTATAATCTGAGAACAAGAACGACTATGGAGCCTATTAACGTTGTTTTTGATGATCTTGCAGATCTAACGGGAAAAACAATCGAGGATGATATTGATGGGCTGCTGAACGAAAGTGAGACACTGCCTAACACAGATGTTGCACCCGGTGTTGTAACACCGGAGACAACACCTGCACTGGCAGAATCAAATGATGAACTAGGAAAGTATACTGAGAATGATGACAGTGTAACCAATGAAGAGATTGATATTCACAGCAAGGTTCAGAAAAATCATCCATCATCTCAGATCATTGGAGAAACATTTGGAGAAATGCAAACGAGAAGAAATGAGAAGGTAGACTATCGCAAAATGATGGGACTAGTATGCATGACTTCCGTATACTCTCAAGTAAGTCATTCTTGTTTTGTTTCACTCATGGAACCCAAAAATATAAATGAAGCCTTAAAAGATGAATTTTGGGTTGATGCAATGCATGAGGAACTTGAACAATTTGTTAGGAATGATGTGTGGGATTTGGTTCCCAGACCCGATAATGTGAATGTTATTGGAACCAAATGGATCTTTAAAAACAAAACTGATGAATCTGGAATTGTTGTGAGAAATAAAGCTAGGCTAGTGGCTCAAGGGTATACTCAAATTGAAGAAATTGATTTTGATAAAACGTTTGTCCCTGTTGCCCGGATTGAATCGGTTAGACTTTTACTTGCTATTGCATGTCACATGGACATAAAATTATATCAAATGGATGTGAAAAGTGCCTTTTTGAATGGCATCTTGAAAGAAGAAGCTTATGTAAGCCAACCTAAAGGATTTGAAGATCCACACCACCCGAACCATGTCTACAAGTTGAAGAAAGCACTCTATGGACTTAAACAAGCTCCAAGAGCATGGTATGGAAGGCTTACTGAATATCTGCTTGACTTAGGCTTCAAAAGAGGTGAGGTTGATAAAACCCTTTTTATTCAAAAATCGAAGCATGATATTCTTGTGTGTCAAATTTATGTGGATGACATCATTTTTGGTGCTTCTTCTCAAAAGCATGTTGATGAATTTGTTAAATGCATGTCTACCACATTTGAAATGAGCATGGTAGGAGAATTAAGTTTTTTTCTTGGATTGCAAATTAAACAAATGCATGATGATATCTTTCTATGTCAATCCAAGTATGCCAAGAATTTGGTGAAGAAATTCTCTACTGAGAACACTAAGCACATGAAAACACCAATGGGGTCGACTGAAAAATTGTCCAAAGACGATGTTGCGGCAGGTGTTGAAAACACCCAGTATCGCAGCATCATAAGCAGTCTTCTTTACTTAAGTGCAAGTCGTCCCGACATCATGTTTAGTGTTTGTTTGTGTGCTAGGTACCAGGCTGATCCTAAAGTCACTCATCTAAAGGCTGTCAAAAGAATTTTGCGATATATATCTGGAACAGTTGACTTAGGTTTATGGTACACCAAAGAAACAAACACCAATTTAGTGGGCTTTAGTGATGCTGACTGGGCTGGAAACTTAGATGATAGGAAAAGTACCACGGGTGGGTGTTTTTATCTTGGTAACAATTTGGTGTCATGATATAGTAAAAAGCAAAATTGTGTATCTCTGTCCACTGCTGAATCTGAATATGTTGCAGCTGCTAGCTGTTGTTCATAACTTTTGTGGATGAATCAAATGATTAAAGACTATGGTTTCAACAGTGACACCTTAATTATATACTGTGACAATTCAAGTGCAATTGATATTTCAAAAAATCCAGTACAACACTCTCGAACGAAACACATAGACATTATACATCATTTTATTCGAGATTTGGTTGATAAGGGTACAATTCGAATGGAATTTGTTGGAAATGAGAACCAACTGGCTGATATCTTTACAAAACCATTGGATTTTGAGAGATTTTCCAATCTTAGGAAGTCTCTCAGCTTGTGTACACAATGATCGCTCACGGATGTTGTCCTCGGTGTTACAACACCTGTGGACAACACCCAGCATGCATGTGCATTTCATTTTTAGGATGCTAGACATATTGCATACATCCTGCTTTGTGTGAAGCCTGTACAAGTGTAGGATACTGAATGGTGTGCTCTCAGTTGTGAATCAAACTTTCCATCAATATTCTCCAAAGAATGGTGTGTGCTCAATCTAAGTCATAAAGCTGTTGAGGATGATCGTGTACCACATGATCTTGTCCAATGTAGATAATGACTTAGAAAATTCTTGAGCAATATGGTGAAAAATAGAAAAGAGAATAAAATAGAACAAAAAAAATGTTTAGAAGAAAATGGAAAAAGCTACCTAGAGGAGTCCAATGAAGACCGTTCTTCTAGTGTGGGAGCTACCACTTCTAAGTCAAAATACAGATGGAAAAAGCTACCTAGAGGAGTCCTATGAAGACCGTTCTTCTAGAGTGGGAGCTACCATGTCTGAATTAAAAATGTTCAAGAAAGTTTGAGTCCAACTTGTGAGTGTTGCCAAGAGGTGTTGCCAACACCTAAGTACAGACTGATCACAGTTTAATCACATGTGTGTGTATTTCATTTCTTTGATCATATTTTAGGCATAAACTTAAGTCATTCATACTGTTGTTTTGTGAATTCATCATGTCCAGTGGGCTACCAGTTTTTGATTCATGAAATTCGAAGAACACCCTAACCAACGTAATTTTGAAATATCTTGATTGCTAACTGTTTGTGGGGTTAATTCGACGTGGTGTTTTATCCTGCCTGATTTCTTGAAATAATGATGGCACTATTTCAGAAAGTTACCGTTGGGTGAGAGTAAAAATTGAGTTGAAAAGGTGCTGAAGTTGCGGCTCAACAGAATGTTACCGTTGGAGAGGTGTGCTTAAATATTTAGGGATAAATAAGGAACAACTTTACGGCTTACTATTTTCCCTCATATTCTAAAATCTCTCCTACCCTAACTATTTGTTTTCTTTTTCGCGCAAAAGTATCTGTGTTCTTCGTAAATTTCTGTCTTCTTCGAACTTCCCTACTTTGCTATTCTCTATTTCGCAGATGGCTGGCTTTGATCCTCAAGACATTAGGAGTGAAGTGGCTGACTATGAGCTTCTGCTGGGTGAAAGTGTCCATTCTGGACAAAAAGGGGGAGTAGATATGTAGATACAGATATAGCTGGAACCAGTGGAGCAAAAATGGCTGATGATGATGGCAGTAATGAAGGATAATGAGATTTTGAGTTTTTTTTTTCTCTCTTGATGGTTTTAGTATTTTAGTTGTCCTTTTATTCTCTCTGATCTTTGTCCCTCCTGATTAATGAACTATTTCGGTGTTATGATCCGAATGTTGCAACATCTAACATACAACACCTGTGTGAACTGTATTTTTCATCAGGGGAAGGCTTAACGGTAGAATTCAGGGGGAGTCAACTAAAGTTGGCTGAGTCACTGATTTGCTAACTCAGGGGGAGCTGAGATGTACAACCATTTTTGGGTTGTTTTGTCCAGAAAGGCAAAAAGAGGGAGATTGAAAGGAATTTTATTCCTTGATATATTTTCCTTTTTTATCTTTAATATTTTGCCTTTCTAGATATGAGGATAATCTCGAAATTGATGATATGATCTCTTATAAATTCAATATGTGATATAAGACTATATTTTGATATGACTCGTAATATCTTTAAGATATGATATCATAATATCTTTAAGATATGATATCACAATATCTTTAAGATATTATCCTTGTTTTAAAAAGAGTTTGTTTCCTAATGAAATTTGTTTTTCTATGTTAAATAGGACTCAAAGGAGAAGAAACGAAAGTGTGAGAGAGTGACGATACAGAGCAAAAACTTTCGGAGAGACAGAGATGCATTTGTACGAAGAAAAGGTTTTCTGATTGAAGCCATCTCGTGATTGATAACTTGTTGCTGTAAAGTGCTGCCAACATCCGAAGACAACACCTAATCACCGTGTTGATTAGTGTGTGGAGTTTTGAAGATTTTTTTCACTTCTCAGTTGATGCATCCTATGTATTTTGGTTATACGGTTTGTTAGAGGTTTAGGATGCAATTTGTTACTCGCCTTAATAAGGGAGTTGTTTTATTCTTTCACTAGTATTGGTTTTGTAAACTTACAAGTTTTTTTAGTGCATTATTTTGCCCTGAGGCACCGCATAAGTATTTTATACTTGTGCATAATTTACATCTCGTATCTCGTATTATTATCATTATTCCAGCTACGTGTAGGTGTGTTAAAATCATAATTTCCGCTGCATGTTGTCGTGGGTGTTACAACACCTACGCACAACACCTACATTCTGATACACACAACACTCACTCTCAACTCACACATACACTGTGGAAACAGAACTTTCACTTTTGATTTCGGCTGCTCAGTCGTTGAACCCAAAGTGTTCAGATCATCATTAGATTTTTCATTTTTGACTCTAAGAAAACAAAATGAATTTCAAAAGCTAGTCCAACCATATTCAATTTTGACAAAGTGTTTCAGTCGCATTATTGTGAGCTTTATGCAATGGGACTATGGGAGAGACATAGTACGCAGGACTATGTATCTTCTTGGCACAGTACAACAGGAAACAAAGCATGATCCAATATTTGAAATTAAAAACCAAAAAGCTAGTTGAATATTAGCAGAGGAAAAGGGAAACAGGCGGTATGAAAATAAACATTATATGAAGGAAAGGGTTATCATATTATGATTATGAAGACATACGCGTTAGTTGTGGAGTCTCCTATTGAAAGAGAAGCATGCACATTATCATCCTGTAAAAGGCTATGAACTTAGAATCTGACACCAAAATATATCCAAGAGTAACTTTTTTTTCCAAAACCACATAACGGCTTAAACATACTGAATCTGCAGCATCAGAATATCCACTTGAAAAGGATGACTGGTGTAGAAGTTGTGAAACTTGTTTAGATAAAGACAACTGATGTTGAAGTTGTGAAGCTTGTTTAGACAAAGACATCTGATGATGAAGTTGTTTGCTTTGTATATCTTCATCTTTTTCTGTTATAACATCATCATCCTGAATCTGAAAGAATATGTAGTTAAGCAAGAAACAATTGCATCGATTAAATCTAGCACACAAAATTCGAAAATATTGAATACCAATGAGGCCTGCGCCTTCATGTCTTCAAGGTTGAAGTTCCAATCACTAATCTCACGTATATATTCGTTCTGCAGATGTTTGTGACCAAATTAAAGAAAAACTCGCAACAAACACCAAGCACAAAAAGGTTGAGTTCTCACAATATGTTTTTTAACAAGTTGAGACCAAATTTTCTTCAAATGAAAACTATACACTAGTCAAGAAATTGCATCCATTTTATTAAAACTATGGGGAGATTTAAAATCAACCTCGCGCCAAAAAAGTTATAATAAAACCTTATCTCAGTTATCAAGGATTAATTATAACCTATTTTATTTGAAAACAGAGATTGTTGTTTGAAAAAAGGACTTGACAGAAACAGCCGAGGATGCAAAAGTAAACATCATTTCAAAAAGACTGATTCCTAGAAGGAAATATTATACAGCTGGATATATATTTTTATGGAGACCCGTTGCTTCAAAGTATGAACTTAAAATCAGATATATAAATGTACACGAATTGCTATGAATATCAAACAAATAATCAGCTGTTGATATTGGGTTCATCAACTTGTCATTGTCACCGAGGGGCGAGGATGTGGAATCAAACCTGTGATATTTCTTCTTTCTGTCCATCTGGAATTTTCTTTTGTGCAAGCATGTCTTCCTTCTTTCTCTAAACATATAATACTTTTATTTTAGAATATGTTCACATCGAGAAATATATGATGATGATGACAGCTATTAACTATTATTTTGGAACAGCGTTATAAAATAACAAACCTTTAATGCCTGAAGACAATCACCAAGAGTTGGCAACCCCTCTATTAGAGTTCTAGAAATATAGTCATTAGATCTTGCTTGCTTGAAAAAAGAATGCCTCATTAACTTTTTTGCAGACGGCCTTTTTAAAGGATCTTTTACCAAACAACCAGCAATCATCTGCTTAAAGGACTGGAAATGCAATTACAGGACACAAACATGTAAATAAATGTTTCATTGATTATTATCAGACATGCTTTTCAGTAATATACCTTAGAGAACTTTTTGTCGCTCTCGTAATCAAGACCTGGGGGTGCATTTTGCAAGGTCATGAGCAATACCTATAAAAGCAAACCATACTGTGAACATTCTTGAATCAGAAAATAACCTGGTTACCAGAGGGCTCCCATGTTGAAAGAAAACCCTACTTAGATCAATAAAGACCTTCATTGGAGGGTATTTTGAGAAAGGGGCATGACCATGGGCAAGCTCCAAAGCGGTTATGCCAAAAGACCAAATATCAGCTCTGCAAAACATTTACCCTTCAAGTGAGAAAAACTTCCGTATCTTTGGTTATTATAGAAACTGTAGAAGTATACAAGACTTATCCACTGACTTGAAGTCATAACCATGCAATTGTTCCATGACTTCTGGAGCCATCCTACACAAATACAAAATTCACTCCCATGATACAGACACAAAAAGGACAAATGGTGAAAGACTAAGCTCAAACTGAACTCTATAATGAGCAACATCATTCAAACAATGTGAATTTTATGAACTCAAGCTTATCTGTCACTTTGGCTACGCAACCAACAATTTATTGAAGTTCCCACTGATAATTGCACCGAGTATAGAAGGATGGTGTCAAATGTTATAATTTCCAATGAATAGATTTAGTTTTTATCGTATTAGTATTTTGTTAAATATTATCCTATCAATCTATGGTTGTCAATCTTGCCAGATGCTCATAAGTCATAACATTCAGATACCAGACCGACATAAAAAATAAATCACCAAGGGTCTTAGTTGCAGGAAAAGGTATAGAACACTGAATCATTTGACTCATACCGGCAAGGAGTGCCCACAAATGTATTTCTCATACGTTGCCTGTCACCAGAATCAAACAAGCAGGCAGAAACACCTAAATCCCCAAGTTTGATACCACCATGTGCATCAATCAGAATATTACCAGCCTGACAGAACACAATAAAATAAAGTAATGCACAATATTAACATGATAAAAGATGTGAATATTGCGCACTATACTAACCACGTGTCAAGGGCCTGGTGCTAATTTATTGTGATTGTATTAAAGCAAGTGCCCAGCACGATGCTCATGCTAACACAGGCACTCAGCTCAAAAAGATTCTTTTTTGCATGTTACATAAACTTCCTGAAATTTCGAACTAGAAAATGCTACTTCTCATTACACACGTAAGAGTTTTTCACACACATTTATAACCTCACAATAACTTGAAAGGAACCTAGTTTAGATGATGATGTGGTCCATGGAATCGAAAACTGCTGATACATGCCTTTGACATTTCTTGTAAAAAAACTCATACTTAAGGAGCAGACTCAATTAAGTAAAACCCTCAATTAAGTAAATTTTAGAACTTAAGGAGCAAACTCGATTAAGAAGAACACATGTTTTTTCCTTAAAACCACCCTTAATTGTTGCACCTGTACAATATTCTTATGATTATCATTAACAGAAGGAAATGATATGACTTAGAGAGCCGCAATCAAGATTTTTGTATCCTTACCCTTGATTAGTGAAACAGAAAAATAATGGCTCGCTTTCTCATCTCATTGGAACCTTCGCAACAACCACCTATCCAAACATGAAAGCTATTGAGTACTATGTTAATCCAGTCCCTAGAGATACAAGGCATGATCCACAGTCTCTACCATGTCTTATCATGCGCTGGAAATATCCTTTCTATCAAGCTTTTTTGAAATTACCATACTGAATGACAATTAAAAGTTTAAGCAATTAAAGAGATCAGACACTTAAGTTTCTTATTTTCAACTGCCATAAAATACACACTTTAAGTAGATTGTATTTTGACAAAATTAAACAGACATCTACTCACCTTGACATCACGATGAATGTGGCCATGTTGATGAAGATATTCCAAGCCCTTCAACACCTCACGTAAAATTGTAGCAATAACTACCTCCTCGAAACCATTTGGATGCACAGCCTTCAATATGTGAAGGCAAGAACCTCCAGCCATGTAAGGCATAACAACCCACAGAGTGTGATCAATAACAAAGGAGCAGTGTGATTTAAGAACATTTGGGTGGTCAACTAGGACCATTGTTTGCGCTTCCCGTTAAACATTATTCTGGATGTAAATGCCGGAACTGAGTAAGAAAATTCATTTTGCCAAAGTTTCAGGATGCAGGATTGATCATCATTCATTTAGAATGACTAGTTTAAGGACGTACGAACATATCCAGGATGTCGTACATGTAACTAAGTGAAATTGCTTCTAATAGAACTGATAAAGTTTATAAGATTAGCTCTTGGTGAAAACATTATAGCATAAATATAAATGAACTTCCATTTTTAACAAAACACTCTTTAAATAACAAGGGAAACACCGCAAACACCTATCACAAACATTTCAAAGTCATAAGTCTTCATTCACAGGATTAATATTCATAATCATAACTTGGCAGAGAGATGAAGTACCAGATCACAATTAGCCAGCTCAAAGTCCAGAATTTTGATGGCAACTATCTCATCAAGCGGATCGCACAGCGCCCTATGGACCGAGGCACTGACACCATTCCCAATCTCCTCAAACAGAGTATAATGCTCTGCTCCAATTGGATATTTCTTCTTCTCCTTCTCCATTGAACTCAAACCTCAATCTACAATCAAAACACTCACGTAAATACAAATCAACCCCAAAGCACAGCCTCGAAGCTCGATACAGATATAACTACGCCTAGCTGGTCATCCTAGAATTCGAAATTCATCAAGAAATAAACCTGATTCTAGACCCACATAAACAGACACGTTGAAATTCAAGCTTTCTTAGAGAATTTCCTCATCATCATCAGTTGCATGGATGAATAAACGCAGAACATCCTACATTCGAAACTCCATCAACAAACAAACCCAATTTGGAAAAACAAAAAACAAACTTGCGTAGACTCGTTGAATTCAATCTTTCTTCGTGATTTTGCTCCTTCTCATCTATTGCATGTGATATCAACCAAGAGCGTGAATAAATGCAGAAGCATCCTAGAATCCGAAACTCGTCAACAAATTAAACCGATTCCAAAACCCAGAACAGAATAACGTAAAAACTCAACTTTATTCGAGATTTTCCTGCTCTTCATCCGTTGCATGTGAAGCCAATAGGCAATAGTACACATGGTTAGCCGGAACGGAACGGGAACGGTGACAACTGTTCCAAAGTTCAGGGCAAATCGGTGATTGTGTTGTAGCGCTGTTCTTCGACTGTTTTATCGGCGATTTAACGGGAAAGCAGAACGGAATGGGCGGAACGGAACGGTTTTGGTGTTTAAAAAATATGGTTATGAGATATTCATGGTTCATTACGGTGTATGGTAATAGAATGATTATGTTATTGATATTATATTTCATAGTTGTTGATGATTATGAAAATGAATGTGTAGAATAGAAAGTTGATCTTGAGCCAAATAGGAAATGGAACTGCATAAACGGTATGAAAAATGTGGCAGTAGTTGTGGTTTATAGTATAATGTCTTGTATATTGATCCAATTGTTGTGAGACTATTTCCATTAGAAAGATAAGATATAAGGCTATAACTTTCATGTTTTGAGTTTTGTTCAAATCATTAGGGAAGACGAGCCAAAAGTGGCCCGAAGTGTGTCGTGTGTATCGTTGTTCTTGCACTGACACATGTTAGGAAAATGAGCATAACTTTTTACACAGACCTTCAAATGACATGAGGTCAATTGGAGATGAAAGAAAACACATAGGGCTACAACTTTAATGTTGACCACTTTTGCTAATTCGGAAGTTAAAAATGAGTTTTTCGGCAGAATGTGGCGTGCATATGGACAATCACGTCAATATCCAAATGTTCGAAATCAATTTAATCTACGAGATAGTGATGAAAAATATAACAATGATCTCGCTCCTCCGCGTCACTCTTCATGGTATTAGCTTTGGTATGTTATAATTTTTAGTGTGTATTTCTTATTGTGCTATTATTGTAAAATAGTTTTGTATTGAAAGATTAATTTGTAATAATTTCATATATTTTATTTTTTAGTATGATGTAATTTATATTTTATTTTTTTTACCAATTTTTTGAATTTATTAATTTTTTTATACAAACGTTCCGCAACCGTTCCGCAACGTAACATTGGAACTGGAACGGTAGCTGTCGTTCCAAGCACCGCAACCGTTCCGGCAAACCACGATAGTACATTAATAAATGCAGGAAAAGAATCACGCGGAATGATGATGACACATTAAATAAAAAGAAAGCTTGAAAACAGATGGCAAGAGAAAACCTGAAACTGGGGGAGTTGAACGTCGACAGATATAAAGATATATATGTATCAATAGATGAAAATGGAGGGAGAGTTCATCCAGCATATATCTCTGCCATTTGTTATGTTGGTAGGCAGCATTTTACATACATTTCTTATTTTATCATCCTTTTTATTTTAGGTACGTACGTATTTACGTGGATTGTTTTATATTATATCATATTTTTCGGATTATGCATATCTAATAACTATTAAAAACTATAATAAAATTTTATAAATCAACTCAACTCTACATACATAATCATCATGTACATAATAGTTAATATTTTTTCGGATTATGTATATCTAATAACGATTAAAACTATAATAAAATTTTATAAATCAACTCCACTCTACATAATAGTTATTATTTTACGTATATCACATGTACATCGTTCGTTAGTGATTATAGTATATATGTGTGTATAAATATGTTTTTTTTTTTAAAAAAATTCTATTTGTAAGATTATTTATATATATGTACACTATAAAGTGCTTTTCCTAATAAGACATAAATTGTATAAAAAAAGCATCCAATTTGGAATATAATTATAGCGATACGAGTTACGACGTACGTTTCACTAACCAAATATGGCAAAAATAAATCACTATTATTTTATATTAATTTAGATTGCAATTAATGAAAGTACTAATTTAGGTTGTGTTTGGTTGATAAAATTTCAAATCCATGAATTTCGATTATATTTTGTTGTTAACAATGAAATATTATATCAAATCTAAATCCATACATTAGTTATTTACGCATTAGTTATATAAAATAGAATAGATTTCAAATAATAGAATAAATTTCAAATGTCACTATTATTAGGTGAATTTGAAATCTATAATAATTAACATGAAATACTATACAAACATAAAAATAAAAAATTTGAAATTTATGATATTAATGATCTAAACAACAAAAATATAATTAAATATATATTTGAAATATTTTCATCTACTTTATTATATTTAATATTTGAGTGTCTTTCAGTTACGAACATATCTTGATATGTTTGGTGGAAAACGCAAAATTATATATATATAATTGGAAGATCTTTTTCATGATTACTTATATAGGTGTCAATTATGCTGGTTTCTGTCACTAAATTAATATTGTGATAATTACTCTATTAAAGAATTTGGAGCCACTTTTCCTGTCCACACACCAACATAGTGAAAGTACGAGTACCTAATCTTGAATTCAAACTCCATAATCATCAAGGTGTCATTTATTATAACATTTAAATCATGGAAATATAAAGATTGTTCAGACTATGGAAAATTTCTTTTGGGTCTCGTAGGAACAAAAGCTGTGAACCTAGAATCAGTTGTCCAGCATTAGCCTAAATCGTCCTATTACAGGTAACAGGTATACCCTTTTATTTTTTTGGCTACATCAATGTTTCAGTGTGGTTGAATGCAACTCAGACGATGGTTCCACTGCTCGAACTGAGACCAAGCCAAGCCATTTGTTGCCTTGTAAATAGCTTGAATATATTTCTCGTGACTACGTTTCTATCTGAGATTTTACAATCCCACCTCTCTTTTTTAATTTTTCGAGTGTTTGCCTATTGACAGTGATATATATCTCTATGTAAATTATAAATTAATTTAACTGTCCTAAAAATTAGGGAGGAGCGGTGAAAAAGAATCAACTTCGAAGATGATTCTGACCAACTGAAATAACTGATGGCTTAAAATCCTGTAATCTCAATCGGCGGTCATTTTCACTTAGTAGACATAGCAAGAAGGGAATTTGAATCAGAAACATCTGAATATATATGATTTGGGACCCAAATTCTACACAATCTTTAGTTCTTGGAGCCATGTGGTATGCAATGGGCACGGATCCTGTTTTCCTTCTGCTGTTGCTTTCTCCGAGAGTGAATAAAACCAACCATTCCGCCATTTGAACTGACAAACGCGACATTTATGAATAGTTAGGAGGCGTGACAATTTGAGGATTTAGTTTCATGAAAACAGAAATCCATGTTCTTTACCTCCTTGACTGCAGTGGGGAAGTGAGCAACCGAGCGTGAGTAAGCACATAATCTGTCTTCCATCGCTTCTTCGAAGACTATACCTTTTTCTGCAGCAGCAGCGGCTGCCAATTCAGCTATAAGAGCGGACACCTAATGTCGAAAATTTTAAATTAACCTAGTTGTTTGTATTCAATCCAATATGCTTTCAGAGTTCAATAATGTAAGGTTTTAAATGAGACGATCATTCGATACAATGTTATTATCAAATGATCCTCATTACATACAAGAGATGATTTCTAGAATAGACTGAACGAAATTACCATCAAAATTCCAAAGTTCGAATTATTCTTAGGTAAGGTGAAATGGGTACATCTACCTCAGAACGATATTCCTTCTCCACAGCACCAACTGTTGCACCAGGGTTACGGGCTCCAACAAGCATGAAAGCACATATCCAAATAAGCTTCTCAAGCATTTGCTTTTGAAATGCATCTTTCTCAAGTACCTATTTTTTCAACAGAAAATAATCTGTCAAGAAAATTGAAGTATTTAAAAGATAAAAGATAGCAACAAAAAAATACACGGAAAATATCATGTTTGATCAGCGAGAGCAACAATTGCCAGTATAAGGTGTGAGCATCTAGGTGGTGAAATAACCAAAAGATCTAGCTAAATCTGTTGCGTGCCTTACAATATTTGAATGGCACTAACGAGCTACAATTTTTTACTTAATGGAGTGGAGACAAACTTGTGATTAAAAAATTAGTATCACGTCGTTTCAATCATGCTTTGATGGAACAATAACACACAAGGGATTCTTGAGTCAATATGTGCGGTAATTGCTTCCACGGGTATGTGTGGTTTCTGACGCGGCATAAAGACCAAGACATAGGACTTGAGTTACCTTATAATGAAATTTTTGAACTGAATCCTTCCTCACAACTACAATTTTGGCTCATTCCAAAAGACTATCTTATAGCCATTAGTCAGTGGCAAACTGTTCTCTTAAAGATAGCAACAATCCAACCCGCTATATAATTACTGAGTTGAATTCGCGGGAGAAATAGATCAAAACATCAGACTTTACCTTGCAAGTCAGGCCTCTAGCCCTCAGTCTTCCAGCAACTGCCGATGCCCACTTCCCATAAACAGCCGTTAACCCTTCAGGATTGGTGTCAGTTATCCCATCAACAGGAGGTTCGCCCAGCTTAGACACAGCAAAATACGCCAAAACTTGATCGGCATTACCCAGTCCCTTACTTTCAAACCATGGCTCCAGCATTCCATTCTGGAAAAACACCAAATCTGCTATAGTTTAAGATTCAGCATCTTTTAAGGTTTAAAACACCTAATTTGGCGAATAAATAAATGGACTGAAACCAAAATTTTGTGACAAATTTGGCAAAGATAAATAAATGTAATGTATTTGAAACTAAAAAATCATCCAAATTTCATTATAAATCAATAAAATATTCTATATTTCCAAGATAAATAATTCATTTTGGGTAAAGATTACAAGCAATGAGCTATAAACATAGAGTGGACCATCTAAGTAACTAGGAAAAAATGATTATATTTTCTAAAAGAATCAGATAAATATGTTCATATCAATCCTCTCATACCCCCCCATTATTCGAACTCGAACGACATAAAAGAAAATTATCACCATAACCATGAATCATCGAAGAAAATCCGCCAAGCAACAGAAATCATGAACACAATCATACCGCTCCACCGCGATTTCGGAGTAGAATCAAGAACGGCTTCCAGATCATCATTTCTTGTACACACTAAAATCGGACCCTTGAAATCAACCGGAACAGATTCCCCTCTCTTAACCAAAACATCTTCTCCACTACCCAAATCTTGAAGAGCTCTGCCCACGCGTCCTCCACCTACTATAATGGCAGGAACCACCACTTTCTCAGCCGCCATGGTGGCAGAAATCGAAAAGGATACAGTTGCCGCGAATTTGGAGGTGGTATTTAAACGGGAGGGGCGGAGGGAGGAGCTACAGGGAGAGAGCACGGCGGCCATAGGTGGGGTTTGGAGAGTGAGGAGCAGCCATCAGTGAATAATTTTGATGATTCTGATTTAGGAAGTGAGCCACTCGTTTTCCACGACTATATCCGAAACACCCACAAGTTTTTTTTAAAAATAAACAATTTTAAAAAATTAACAATTTTTTTTTTTTTAAAAAAAAAAGCCGAAGGGCCGAGGTTTCAGACCCCGGTTCCTCTTTTTAAATTATATATTTCAATTATCGATATAAATTATAATATACAAAACTTTAAGGGCATTCTTTTTTAAATACTAATATTTAAAACAATCAAATTGAGATAGCGGAGCGGGCCGTCAACAACCCGTCATTTGATAGGCTTGGCCGATCTAACTGGTATTAGACAATTGTAGTTATATCAGGTGTATCAACATATCGTTTGAGCAATTCGAAATAGAATAGATCTTTTGTAAGATGTATTCAGGAATCTTTATCTATGAGACGGGTCAACTCTACCGATATTCACAATAAAAAATAATACTCTTAACATAAAAAAGTAACACTTTTTCATGGATGACCCCAAATAATTTGTACCACAAAATTACGAAAAGTAAGACTATCGCACACAAATTTTTGTCTTCGAAATATTACCAAATAGGAGGGGACAATCTAGTTGGCTTAGCTCATTTTAACGACTTTAATATGTCAATTAAATTGGCATCGACAATTTTATGAATAGTAGAGTAAGTTGTTTAAAACGTTTTCACTATTATTATTTTGATAAAAAAAAATATAAATCGTGTTGTTTTTTAAAAGTAGATAATATTCTTGAAGTCAAACATTTGGGCCTCCCGGTGATAATGGATCCTGACTTTCCCCGGTTTAAATTTGGGCCCGTGCACTGAGAATCAAAGCTTGAAGTCCAACAAAAATATTTAAAATAGACATTAAATACTGTTGGTCGTATACATTTTTCTTCTTAAAGTAGAGAATTTATTTATTAGTTTCTAACAAATTTGTTTTTATTCAATTAATGTGATATTTTAATAACCTAAAAATTTATTTTATGCAACTTGATTTAAACATGGGAGAAACAAAATTGTGCTTCATTCTTTATATTAGACATGGTAGTCCACATATAAAATCATGAGTAACATTATTAAGAGATAAGGTACGATACAAAATAAAAAAGTTAGAGATGTAAACGAATCAAGTAGAATAGTATCAGGTTCAAGTTTGACTCGGTTAATGTATATACATGATTGAGCTCGATTCAATCTTTTATAATAAGGCTCGATTTCGGCTCGTTTTAAAGTTATTAAGCTTGTGAATAGATCGAACTCGGCTCGTTAATAACTCGTTTATCATGTGTAATGAGTCTTACTCAAGCTCGAATCGTTAAGTAGACTCGTTTTCAAGCTCATTAAACAAGATCATTTTCGGACTTGTTAGACAAGCTCGTCCAACATTCTTAGCCAAAATGTCAACCAAGATATAAAAATTTAGGAAGTAAGCATATCTTTTTATAGTCTTTCAATCACTTTCATTACACTCAAATTTTGATGTGAAGCGATACAAGTTATTATCGTACAATCAAGACCAAACAAACTAGTCAAGTTCGATATAGACGAGCCGAGCTCGAGCTCGCGAACTTACAAGTCGAATATCTTTAAGTTTGAGCTCGGATCAAAACAATTGTCGAGTTCGAAATCGAGATCTAGCTCAGCTCGATAAATTTAATAAATAAATTTGTTATCGAACCGAACTTCAAATAAGTCGCAAATATCTTTGATGTTGCTGAAATCCGCGTTGGTAGCTGGGAGGTCGGATCTTCACTTGGGGAGCTCATATCAGATCTTCGAAAGGTAGCTAGGAGGTCGGATCTTCACTTGGGGAGCTCGGATCGGACCTTCAAAATCTGAAAGCACAAACATGAGTGTTAGAAGGGGGCCGGAAGGTTGTTCCGGCGTAGCCCCTCCGACGCTCAAGTCAGAGAACAAAAAACTGAGAGAGTAATGTGTGTGCTGAGAGAATGTGAATATATGAATGAATAAACAGTGAACGAAACCTGGTATTTATAGGGGACCGATAGAGTCCTGATTTGGTAGGTTTAGATCCTCAGAATCTTGAAAGATTTGAGTAATCTTGTGTCAGATTTGGTTAGATCTTGTGCCAGATTTGGTTAGATCTTTAATGGCTTTATCTTGTTGGGCTTGATTTCTGTGGGCTACCCGTTAATATCTAGGTAAGAGCTCTCAGAAGCATGAGCCCGCGAAGGATCTCATTTTCTTGGGAGCTCGGCCAAAGCATTCCCAAACGGCATGAAAGCAAACTCTGGGAGGTCGGCTCGGCTTTGCTCTTGGAGGTCGGCATAGGAGGTCGGCGGTGGAGGTCGGCCATCTCACTGATCGACGAGATTGTGAATATGAGAGGTCGGTCTGGATGACCTCCCACCAGCTTCATGTGAATGAGGTGATCTCCTGATGGGCTCTGTCCCGAAGATGACCTGCGAGGCTTTCCGAGTACCTTTATGGGCTCTCTCTTTTTGGGTTACCGAGAGTAGGTCGGACCAATCTCCGATCCGGGGTATCAATCTTGATTCATTGTCGTAAAAAGGGGCCATACCTTTTGTCAAGCCGTCAGCCGTAATAAATTACCGGATTTTCACATAGTTCCAAGTACAGATTTTTAATGCACAACAAAAAAAACTTCCTTGTTCAAAATTTCAAATTCAAATAGCCGTTGGTTTCATCTGTAACACCAAAAAAGAACACTACTACATAATAAATTCATGCCACCCCACTAGCACACAAACCAAATCTTCCCCGAGGTTCAGAATCTCCACTCAACTCTCCAAAATCTCTCAACCTCTTCCTTCGAAATCCAAAATTTTGAACCATGGCTTGTTGCAAAGAAACTACAGTTTCTCACCAATCTTCCTGCAGCTCTTCCCTGTATCGGAACCCACTTATCGAAATGAAACAAAGCCGTAGCTCCAGCGAAGGCGAGTGGAACGGCGCCTCACTTTCCGTGCGTATGCGCCGTAATTCAGCTTTTGTCAATGATGATAAAGAGAATGCGGTACCAAATATTAGACCCGAAAAACCTGAAAAAATTAATTGGCAAGGAAACACGGTTATTGAAAACGGGAAAAAAGACAGTTTTTTAAGAGATTCTTCAAATGGGAAGGAGAATTTGTCGAAGCCATCTTCTTTGCAGCTGTGCATAAAGAAGCACGAGCCCGAATCAAGCATTGGATTGAAGATTTGGGATAATTTTGGTTCAGAGAACACGGATTCGGTCAATGTTTGGGAACATTCTGATTCGGAAGCTGCACCAGTTCCTTCATGGACGACTTTGCCGAATAGGTTAGTAATACTTGATGAATTTTATCCAAGATTTTACCTTGAAATAATGGTGGAAAGGGGAACAAGTTTTATTTTTAAGAGGCACAAAAGAAACATCAATTGGCCATCTGGAATCGAAAAAAAAAAGGATCAAAAAGTCCAGATTATACTGGCTCTGGATTTAATCAATGGAGATGGCGTGGTGATTGTGCTTTGCAGGTCCTTGTTGTGTAGGCCTTTGCCGGTGGATGTGGGGAGGTGCACATGTATTATATTGAAAGAAAGGTCGCCCGATGGATTTGATGGAGGCACATTGTACACACTTTATACAAACGTAAGACCAATTTCTAAGTTTTTACGTTTGGCACTTGACCAAATATCATGTGAAGATTATAGGGCTTGATGCAAAATATTTCTAATTGCTTTGTCACATGATAGGAGGGTCAGGGGAGACAAAATCGCAAACTTGCGGTGGCTCGTCACAGAAGATGCAAAGGAAGATCAGAGTTCACAATATCTCAAAATCCCAAGGCCCAAAAGATTGGCTTAGATGACAACTTAATTGGCATCGTGACTGCCAACATAATGGGATCAAAGTACTATATATGGGATCAGGTAAGCATCAAGTTTCCTAAATTTAGTTATATGGTCGCTGTAAAATTTTGTTTATTTTTTAACTAGAAACAGAAATTGATCTGTAAAAGCCTATTTTTATGGCTTCGATCAGGCCTCCATATCCCGACGACTAATACAATGGGCTGAGCAAGTCATTAGAATTATAAAGTTAAATTGATTTCCATATTAAAGTTACGAGCCCACAATGAGCCATATGATAAACTTGTCTTGAGCTTGAGAATTTCGAATGTAAACTAAGCAGTATCCGTATTTATTGCAAAAAAAAAAAAAACTCGTGAGTAGAAGCATTTTATTTTCTTGAACTGTATTTGCCGTGTGTCACAGGGGCAAAGCCAGAATGTGTTGAATAGAAACCCCAAGTTATTGGCTGCTGTGAAGTAAGTTGAATCCTTAGAAACCATTTTACAGGTTCATGATGAAGTTATGAAAGCTTGACTACAGATTTTGCAGATTTGTCCCTACTATATCTACCTGGACTGGAAGCTACCGAAGCATGAAGGCATGGGTTCCAAAGCACTACTCTATGCAGCTGAAGAATACTAATCAGGTAAACTTGATGCGTGATTCGTTCTCGCTGTCTGGGCCCCGAGTTTTGAGTATGGAGGTGATATATAAACTCAAAAAATTTTAGGAGGATATAAATAAAGTTTTTGTATATGCAGTACATAAGAATATTATTTTGAGGCGATATATAAGGGGTCCTCCCCAGCACCCCTGTCAGGTTCCTCTGACTACTCTTCCTTTATATACCATAACCATCCCGGAAATGGTCGAGTTATAGTTGAAAAGTTTGTGTTTTTTGTTCTGCAGCAGGCAAGATTTGGGTGCCATCAGCTTTCATTAATAGTTGTAGATGTTAGGTCCTGAACTTCTAAGTTGGTTTGAGAAAATGCAATTTTTATCTACATACCGAACTTTTCCGAAGAATGAGAGCCTATAATTATATCGAGTACCTTTTCATGTATTAGGTACAACATATTAACGGATTACCCACAGAATGGGTGGTGAATAAAGATAAAGTTCATCAGCTGTTCTCAAGAGTTCCTCGTTACAATAAGGTTTGTAGGCTGATTTAATCTGATGACTTCATTCTCTTACAAAACTTAAGATACTCGATTACTTCGCTTAGATCTCGAAGCAATACGAGCTGGATTTAAGAGACAGAGGAGGAAGGGCAGGTCTTAAAATTCAAAGTTCGGTGAAAAACTTCCAGTTAACTTTGGAGGTAATCATTCATTACAAGTTTTGTTTAAAGCAACCAAATTATTCGAAGAGACCTATCAAAATCGTATTTTGGTTGACATTAGAGGAATGGAATGCAAACGATCCTTCAACTTGGAAGAGTGACAAAGTCCAAATATGAAATGGATTATAGGTAGGTGACATCAACTATAAATGTCATGTATCCTTCCTTGGTGCTATTTTCTTTGAAATTACTGAGAATAAGAAATAATCTTTTTTTGCAGATATCCATTGACTGGATACCAAGCCTTCTGCATATGTTTGGCTTCCATTGATACAAAACTCTGCTGCACAGTATGATTCTAACATTTATTAATCGATCAAAATTCCAATGTAAGAATCAAATCCTATGGATTTTAATGTAACTTGCTTACATCTAGAAAGCACACAACATAGCATGGCCTTGTTTTGAAGCTAAAGGGCAATTGAAATTTGACCATTTATTTGGGCATTGCTGTGTACATTTGTGGAAATTTAGTTTGTAATGTGTATTCGACAACTTCTCGTCTTGGTTAAAGTATCCACATTCAAATAGTTTTTATCTTGCCAAATTTTATACCCCACAAATTAATTCGAATTTAATCGGTCGGCTCAAAAATTAAAGACCGTCAACTGTCCATTGACTTTCAGTGACGTGATAAATGCTCCAGGAAAAATGGAATAAAAAAGCCAAATTGCATCATGATTTGACTCTTTGGCTTTAGGTGGTGAAATTAGGTTTAAAAATTTACATGTAATAAAAAAATACAGAATTTTTTGATAATAAAAAAAATGGACAAATTATGGATGGTTTCTTATCTATGGCGAAAAGGAAATTTGAGGTTTTTGTGATTATATGTTAAGTAATATTGTTGGCCATATGTATTGTTTGTTCAAATTAGAAATGTATTTTAATTTCTATGTAACTACGGTATATTTTAAATCTCGGGTAGAGCAAATTCTTGAATACGGGAACAAAGTAACAACAATTTTATCAAATCACAAAAACTTGCACAATGATTTCCTAATTCAAAAAAGAAAAGAAAAACTTGTACTATGAAATTTTCTACATTTTTCCATCAATTTTCCTTCTGCAAGGGCATTAAATATTTTATGCGCTTATGTCCTATATTTTCATACATAATGAAAGCAACTTTTTAACTCAATAAATTGGTAGAACAATATTCTGACACATTATCAACAACAGTTACCTTAAGAACGGACATGTAAGAAGGGAAAACTAATCACACTAAAACAAAGATTGCCCAAAATAGATTTTAGATTAAGTTCCTCCGTAAGAAACCATATATTAAAGAAATGTGATGGATGAATTGAATAAACATTATATCTACACATCATTAATTATAAAATAGAGGGGGAAATCTATCATTCCTATTAGATCGAAGACAGAGGAGAAGCATGCATTAGTACTAAAAACCTAGCTAGTTGTTTTGCATGCTCCAAGTTATCAAGTGTCAATCTGCCTGTTGGCTTAAAAAAAGAATCAGTTCATCTCAGTCACTAAGTCATGAAATAATATCACTTTTATTGCTAATCATCAAGCTCGTACATTGGCAATGCAAAGGAATCATAGTCCCCGAAAATAATGTCATGCTCCTCAGCGAACCTGCTCGAATCTTGGAAATCAAACGAGGTTTGTATGTCTTCAGGAAAGTAACTTCTGGGAGGAACATCGCGTTCAGAAAGGCTCAAAGGGCTGTCACAGGTTGCTGTTTGCTCCAACATCTCCTTGAACTTGGAGGATTGTTGCAATATTCCAAGGGCCGACGTGGCAGTGGTGGAGCCACCAAGATATGGTGGCGTTTCGGTTGTGGTCTCAGCCGAGCTCGAGCTTTGATCATTGTAACTAAGGTAGCCCGATCCAGATTCTTGATTAGGGTTTTGGATCTTGTTAATGTCAACTTTGTCATTAGGGTTTGCTCTTGCGAGAGGTTGCAACAAATTGATATAATGACTTAGGTCGAAATTAGTGATCGCATTGAGCCCACGATATTGTATGGCTGCCATGTCATATGCAGTCGCTGCTTCTTCTTGGGTAGCTGCACAAAATCGAAATATAAGAAAAATTATTCAAGGTTGATTGGTAAAATCGGTTGCTTTAAATCCATAACTATATGTTATATTAATGAATTCAACAATCATAAAAAATTTTGTGAGAAAGTGTTAAAAGTTTAATTACATGTTCAATAGCAGATCTTGCCAGCTGGTGAGAGTTGGTGATCTACACAATATAATTAACCAACCATATTTGTTTGCTTTCGATTTACTAACTATTTGCCATTATATTCTTTGACCATAAATGCCTTTCATTTTCCCTATAATATCTTAGGCAAAAACTTGTGTGAGACGGTCTCACGGGTCGTATTTTGTGAGACAGATCTCTTATTTAGGTCATCCATGAAAAAGTTTTACTTTTTATGCTAAGAGTATTGCTTTTTATTGTGAATATCGGTAGGGTTGACATAAAGATTCGTGAGACCGTCTCACAAGAGATCTACTCAATATCTTATATATTATTAATTCCATGTTGATATATCATATGTTTTAAACCATAAAGCAACTCATGTATTACTTGAAAAAGATAACATTGTTTTTATACAAAAAATAATAATCTAAAATATGCATTAATGATTTGAGTTTATAAAGTAAGTCATGAGAATAGTAACCAACATGAGTGCACCCAATTGTCATTGTCATTATTAAGAGTACCAAAATTAATTATTCGAAAGACTCGTCAACTACATGTTGCATACATATTGGAGTTTGTTTAAATGCGATTTAAGAGTATTTTTAATGTTAGTGATCGGGATGTTTATGTTTGGTTGTTAATATAGGTAAAACAACACAGATTTTGGTTTATTATTAAGGAAGTATTCTTAAGTAGTGTTTTTCTATTAGGTTACATCTTTGTTGTCCCTTTTCAAGTTTATCATCCATAATTTTATTTGATAATTATTACTATATTTAATGGTAAGTGGAAATAGTTCGAGCATTAAACAACAAATGAGTAAATTAACAATTAAAATAAAGAATTAATTAAATTACAAAAATATATTCATATAAGCAATGTGTATGTATTACGCGTACCATATGTCCCAAGGTAAAGATATTTGTTGCCAAAAACTCTTCCTATGCGAGCTTCCCATCTTCCATTGTGATGATGTCTAAGCAAAAAAAGGGCAAAAAAATAAAATAAAATAATAATTAATGCCCAAAAATCTTGAAACCAGGAAATAGATAGATAGTAGCAATCGCTCGAATTCATCATGCCTATTAGTTTCCCCATTTCTAGAGCCAATTTAGTCATTGTCTTTAGTAGGAATGGCCAAGAAACTGGGTACGAAATGGAAGGAAGATTATTTTTTTATATACAAAAAATGTGCGTATGATTTTAATATTTTCTCCGACGGACACATATTTTCGACACATGAGATTCACCTCTACTCGACATCATAATACATACATGTATCTTTCGAATTTTAGAGAGATATTCATAGAGTTAACAAAAATTGGCAAAGTTTGAAGTGTGAAATGTTAAATGTGATAAAAAAAAAAAAAACCCCCGTTTTGCAATAAGTGTTAGTAAGTTCAAATTTTGGCATAGGACCCTATAATATTTATGAAGCTCATCAAATTATTTTAGTTGGGAGATTGTGAATTTTTTCAAAGCCATTAATTATTAGGCTCTATGTGAGTCTTTGTCATATGTTAATTTTGTCACGAAATTGGACATACAGAAAAGATAAAAGGAGACAAGTAGAAAATATTTTTGTAAGAGTAAAAACAAATATATATTATTTTAACCAAAAAAAATTATTAATTTTTATAAGATGAAATGAATTTCAATAGAATGTGGAAACTACCTTGCCACTCCTCTATACTTTGACACGCCTCTAGAAAACCCACTGCTTTTCCTGCCATTTAAGTTCATGAAAATTAATCAGTTGATAACCTAAAAGGTAACAAGAATCTTGACCAAAATGAAGTACTTATTTTTTAATATAATATCCATAAAATATACACTAAAAAATTAAGAGGGCATAAAATTTAATAAATTTTCACTAAATCTTTTTTTTCTTTTTTTTTTTGCTAATCACTCAATACATGGTTGTGATTTTATTTTAATTTGTACCTTCTTAATGAACCGATGTACTCTTCCTTTGATTGACCTTCCATTTCCTTAAACTCTTGTTGATAAGTGGAAATCTACTGAACATTAAAACAAAAAAAAAAAAGACAAGCTTTGGATCAAAATAAGTCGTTAAATTGTAAGTAATCGCCAATTTCATGAAGTCGATAATCCAATTTAATTTGTTTGGAGTTGGAATTACTAGAAAATTTAGGATGGTGTCTTGTCCCCAATACTTCAATGCAGCCAAGTCATATGCATGTGCAGCTGCTTCTTCGTCATCGTAGGCCCCTAAGAACGCAATTTTAAAATCATAATGTGGGATAAGATTCGGTGAAAAAGGCCAATTCGTGATCAAATCAACGAGCTTTTTCAACACTGAAAAGAAGTGTTTTTTAAATGCCCATTTGTTTAAATTTTTAAAGAGGGATTTTTTGGATTTATGTTTTGGATATTTAAGTTAAGTGATAGTTATGGCCAATATACTTACCAAGATATACTGCATTTTTGTAGGATCCCATCAACCACCATTGAAAAACAATGCAAACCAACAAAGAGTAAAAAAGGTGAAATCACATTAGTGATGCCAATATTTTGATTAAATAAACTCTGTTACTCTTTCTAAAATTAATCATGAATAGTTTTTTTTTAAAAAAAAAAAAGAAATGAAATCTTGACAAATGACCTACCTTGCCTTCCTTTCTTGTTCTGGGATTCATTCCAGCAATTCTTATCCCACAGATGAGCTTCATATCGACCCGTCCACCGGTGTCTGAAATATTATTTCACCACCATTCATCAAATTAAAAACTCACGATGATCAGTAATAAATGGATGACTCCAACATGCAGGAGAAAAGATAAATCACGTAGAGAATTAATTACCTGGTAACCCCTCGATAAACAGAGCTACGTTGCTGAGGAGAATCTCTGGGAACACTTTTACGTGTCCGTTTGGCCTTTGGAGAAGCACCTTTGCTCTCCTTAATATTCTTGTCGCTCGAACTGACAGCGCCGTTTTTAAGGTTCTGCTTTGACGTTTTCGCCATGAAGATTTTTTTCAGTGCGGGGAGAAGAACCTCAAAAATCCACACGTTTTTAAAATGTAAGAAAAAAGAAAAAGAATACACGGGGTTTGATGAGATTTGTTAACCAAAAAAGAAGACTAAGTCCTCCGATGTTATAGCGTTAGTGAGGTGGGGTGGCCGGCGGGGGAAAGGGTGGTTTTGTAGGTATTTAGTGGCCGTCTGAAAACGGCTGAATTTTCTTGTATGTTGTCTTGATTTGGTGTGGGCTATTGGGGGTGTCTTGATTTATACTGGTTTTGGCAAATAAACTTTTTCACTTCAAAATTTATTACACGGCTGCAATTTCTGGTCGTCATATTTTAGTTTACCGCATTTGCACCTCTTCCTAGCCAAAAAAGGAGACATTTAATATATGTATCTAAATTACGTTTTGTCCTACCAACTCATTCTTGCTTACATAACTACTGGTTTAATAATGAAAATATATATATATACATACATATGAATAGGTCTCATGTGCAACGATCTCATTTATCTATATATGTGAAATCAGTCGACATGATTCATACTCAAGTGAAAATATTATTTTTGACTTTGGACTTTCATGGATCGATTGAAGATCCGTCTCATAAAGTTGTTCGAACACCATATGGAATAAGGTTATAAATGACAAAATTAGGAGTTGGGAAGGTAAAATTAGGGACTGATATTGAATTTTACAGTACAATATGAATTACCCGTCTCCATTATGGGCATGACAATTTCTATAGTTACTGAGTGATGCTGACATTGTTTGATATTATGACGTGAGCGCCTCAGTTAAAAACTCAATTAGAGATTCATTTGATCGAGCTCGAGTCGAGTTCAAGTTTTAATTCTTCCTATTTGACTAGTTTACGAGTTACTCGATAATCATATATCGAGTTCAATTGATGAAATAATATAATATAAAATGGTTCGATTTTATTTTTCAAGTTCAAGCTCATTATGCTACAAATATTTTAGAGTTTTTTGAGTATAAGCTCGAGTAACTCAATATTTTTGTAGATCGAGCTCGAACTTGAAATGTAATACTGGACCGAGTTTGGTCGAGCTCATGCCTACAAAGTATAAATCGAATAAAGCTTTAGTAGTAACATATTAGATATCGACTCGACGAGTTTATAACATATTAATAGAGTATTCAAGAGAGACAATAGGCTATTTTGACCGGATCGCGTGATACATACATCAAGAACAGATACGACCTGGTCGACCAGAATCCCCTTCGGCCACTATATTTTGATTTGTCCATATCATTTCGTCTTAAATTCTTTTAATTCTATTTGTTGGATGCATGATTCAATTATTATTTTAATTTTGAAAATATAACTTGAGAAGATACCAAATATGAAATCAATATATGCCCACAAGATTAACTTAGATTATCAATATTATATATGGATTATTATATTCTACACCCGAAGTTTTGATCTCTCTGTGATGTGGTCAAATTTTAGTCATTGGATCATCAACATATATGTCAATTTTCATAAAAACGTGAGGAACTCACACGATCTAATGGTATTGGAATAGGAGGATAAACACTCTCGATGTAGCATAGACTAACCCATATATAATTAATCACAATATTCTTAGAGTAATTACTTTTAATTTTTAAAACATAATAAACTTTTCTTTCCCAAAATATTCTTAATACCCTTTGTCTTGATATATGAACATTTAATTATATATATAAAAAAAAAAACAGTATTTGATTTCCAACATAATTAAACTCTATACAAAAATCCAATTTTGGAGTTGATCCAATTAAACTTTCCCAAGAAAACATGCCAAAAGTTGGAAATCATAGTCACGGTGATAGAGAGTCGAACGGTGGTGCTGCTTCTGTTGATAAGATGAAGGAACTTTTAATGGTCCTGGAATTTTTAATGTCACGGTAATAAAGCTTGATTTATTGTACCTGGCATTTCTTTGGTTTGTTTACATCAGATGCTGTCTTTTAATATATCTCTAATTTGTAGCAGTGGCTATTAAATTTGTGGCATTGTTTCATTTGCACATCAGGCGAGGCATCTCTTCTTCAGAGAGACTAACCCACAACCCCAGGAAGTACACTCTATGGCAGACAACCTCTGACTTTACTGGTGGACAAGCTAGTATTCACAGGTAACATAAGTTTTGACCACTTGGATTCTTAGAAGAGGATCCACCATATTGGTTCATGATCTTGTGCATCTTATCACACGTGTTTATGTGTTTCAAATCTTTGTTTACATCATAACTTTTGCAACTGACCTTATGGAGGTTTACTGTTACTGACGATCTCAATATATATTTCATACCTGGTTATTTTGGTTTTTCAGGCAACATTTTTTAGAATTCCCACATGGCTTGTCAGCAAAGCATTTCGAAAAACTTAATGTTCAATGTGATCTTCACTTAAACTTTCTCAGTCAGCAAGAAGAAGTTACATTCGCTTCCCCATATTTTGAACCCGAACTCTCTATATATTAGATGATCAAGCTAAAAATTAAAATGAAGTTGACATGAATGATCATGGGAGCCCTTCATTTTTCATTATACAGGATGCCACTTCACCATCAGGGGCTCGATCAATCTTCCTCTTCAAAGATGATCAAGATACTCGCGGCAGGCATTTAGGGTCTTACCCTCATGATTCTCCCTCACCATGTTCAGGTAACATTATCACAGGGTTGTACTATTTAGAGTTCATGTTTACATCAATCTTCCTCTTGATACAATAGAAGAAGATAGCCGCCAATGGCACTTGTGTAAACTATTTATTGAGGTTAGATATTTGGTAGTTATATAGTAAAAATATGAAACTGAGCTTCATGGAACGATATGGCAGAGTCTTGAAAGTTGTGCATTGTATTTTTTTTCCCTTCTCCAATGTGATTATTGTTTCATTTTTTGAAAGGAGGTGGAGGAAAAGGTTATTGAAATTTATTTTCCTTTTGTTTGTCATTTATATAATATATATATATATATATATATACGCAAAAAAAAATTGAGGAGGAGAAGGTTGATGTTTCGTCCATATTGATCCCATCACCTTCCACTAGCATTCGATTCTTGAAACGACTTTATTTCATAGGATTTTTGCCTTAATTCCATGGAACATGATCCTTACATTTTTCTTTTTGGATGTGTTGAGTTGACCTTGTGTATTTAGTATAGATTCACTCGAAATAATAAAATTTAAAATTTATGGATTTCGAATTATTTGTCCATAATTTTAGTTTTTAAACCTAGATGAGGCGCGCATGTCAAGTATTGAATTATGTCGCCAAACGAACTGATTCGATCATTGGAGCCTTTGATTTAAGTAATGAAGTGTAATTTATAAATTCCAGTAAACAAAATTTTGAAGTAGTTTGTTTTTGCTGAAAAAAATATTTGATATAAGAGCTCATGGGATTTGAATCTGTGTTTGTAAATTAAAGAAAATTGAGTAGATTTATTAAAGAAATTCGAATTTCAAATCAGTTAAACCTTTCAATCAAAACTTGCCAAAAGAATACTTAATGATAGTTTTTGCCAACTCACGGACACTGTCGTCGTTGGATAAAAATATGTCGGAAAAGTTTCTCATTTAATGTTTGTTACACGTCAAATGCTATGTAATATTGTATATCGTGAACTTGAAGTTCATAGGATGTAAAATAAAATAATAGGCTTACATAATCCATGAAAAAGCACCATTTCTAAAATAAAATAAACCAAAACCTAGTTTTCACAAACACAAGCCATATATATAATAATAATAATAAAAAGGAACTCGCTACTGCACCACCACCATGTGAGAAATGGCCATATTTGACAAAAAGGGGGGAGGGGGTTTATTGAAAAGTGTAACGTATTTCAAAAATTGGAAAACAAAATTAACTTTCACGTGTTTATTAAGAATGAATTAAGGGGATTGGAATGAATGATTCTTTAATTTAAAACGTCGCACAACATAGATACGAAATTCAGGTAGCTGATTGGTTGCAAACCGAGGGTTGCAACTAAAACAAACATACAAAATTACAGGTTTAAAATGTATCCAGCCAAATTCGAACCAAATAAACCTGAAAAACATTTCAAATGCAGAACACAGTTTATAACTTGATCATCCTACCATGAACCCTCGGCACCAACAGTTGGATTCTGGAAAGCAGAGAAATTCCAATACGTCTTCAACGAGTATGGCGGAAAAGTTGTCACTCCTTCCTCTGTGATCTTTGATATCTGTGGAGTAATATTAATTGTCACTGAAAAAGTATAATAGCTAATCCTGAAAAACCATAAAACAGTCATACATTCCACTCCAGTAGTAGTTAATTTGGGAATAGATTCAGCTATTTGGAACTAGATGGAAATCATACATACAGTAAATAAAAAGACATCAGGTATGCTCAAAATAACCCAAAACTTTTTTCCATTCAAAAGAAATTTGCTAAAGAAATACATAGATATGTATATACATCCGGGCGCTCAAAAATAGATCTCCAATCATAGCATCATGCAAGAACCATATATGATTGCATACCTTCGCCAGACCATCTACGAATTTTGATATATCACGTAATCGTAACTAGTTCTTTATGCTTCATTTCAAGCAACGAGTAATAGTCCCAAAAATAAAATATAAAGGAAGGTCAAGAGAGCATCAAAATATTTTAAATAAGTAGTTTCAGGAATATTTCAGTCCCGATAAAGAGAACCTGAATCTTGTTAACAGCTGATCGATCACGATACAGAAGCACACGCATACATTTCTCCACTAACTTTACAGCCTCTTCAAAAGTCAAATTCTCGCGCCATTCATCACGCAAAAGAGGGCGTGCTAGGTGATTACCAAATCCAGTTGCGACATGGTCATCCTCATAATGTACACCTATCATACTAACCTGAATGCATTCAAAAAGTAACGAACCCATGATCGATATGACAAAAAATTAAAGGAATTTTATTTTTTGTGTGTGTGGGGGCAACAAAAAAATATTATAATAAGAACTACCGTTCCAAGATACTTCTGCCCATTCTTAACCCCACCAAGCACAAGCGAATTCCACAATGGATTGAACTTGTTACGGCGATTGTACATTACCCTGGTTAGATAATTATGCACCTCTTTAGGGCCCAAGGAGTTCCCATCATCCCACATGTTATCATTCAAGCTACATTCGCAAAGCAAGATTAAAAAATTTACCACAATACATAAAATAATTGTCTTGATAAATATTAGCCAGGTGAAAATAAAATTACCACTGTTGAATGCCATACACTTACATAAGCTCGTCAAGAAAGCGCATTATCTCCTGAAAATCACTGATCTCACCACTGGCTCCTATAATAGAATGTTTCCCAACCGGCTTCAATCGCTCCACACCTTTGTACCGAAGTGTAGATCCATATGAACCTATTAATGAACGTGTTAGGAGACTAGAATGACTTCGGAAAGAAAGGTCTCAGTCATCAATCATCACCACCTAGCATCTTCGGTGTGACGAAAAGTAGCAATCATTCAGAAAACAATCATTGATAATAAATAAATAATTGCAATATAAAAATAATAAAATAATGCATACCCTTCAACAACAGCTAGCAAAAAAAATGTCGAGTCACTCAGTTTTATATCTTATGAATTATGAAGGAACAATGCAATCCAAAACAAGGAAACAGGTAAAACAATGCAACAATATTAGCGCTCAGAGCAAAACAGGAGTTCAGTGAACCAGACCATTGCTCATTTTGACATCCAACATTTAAACCTCAGAAATCTCCCTTTCAAGTATTAACATATACTGTGGTGTGGAATTTTATCCTGGAAATCTAAACAGGGAGACCTTGGTAAAATTAGTACCAAGCTTGACCTAGCAATTCATTATTTACCATACACATAGAGATAGATGTTGAAATAATATAATAGAAGATGCAGATTCGGGATCCAACCTCCCATATCAGCAGCCAACAGAATACCATCTTTGTATTTGAGACCAACCACTGAAGTCCCCGTCACATATGGATACCTACGCCAAAATACACAACTTAGGCAACTATCTGTGAAAACCAAACGTTTTTATTTCATCATTTATAATAAAACTAAAATCTGAGCTAAATTCGAGCATATCTAATTCCATAACAAAAAGTTCAGAAACTCTATGATCTAGCAGCCGAGAGCTAGGACTCCATTTGCTTTTCAAAAGACCTCATCTTGCTATCATTGCATCATGCATAGAATATTAAAGACAATAAACACAAAAAATTTAAAAAATATCTCTCAAATTCAGAAACCAAACTACTAAACGAAAGAACAGCAAATAACAAGAAAGTTAATGAACTCCCGAAATTTTTTACCATCACACATTCAAAAAACCTTGGCTAAATCAAGTTAAAATGGATAAAATTCCGACCAAACAGCACCTTAACACTGGCAGCCAAAACCCTAGGTTCTTAACCAGTTATCAAAATTAATGTATCACATGTTCATAAGTAGATTCGATGCCAGAAATCATACAGAGTTCTCTGAGAATCCATTTCCGAACCGAGCAAATTGTTCATAGCTGGAGTTGAATCGACCAACTGAAATCATTAAACCCCAAATAATATATATTAATACAAAATCGCAGAAACGAAATTTAATTCGATGCTATGGAACCCATGATGAACTTACATTAATTGCCATGATTTGCGTGCGATCTTGATGCAATGAACAGAGTACAGTAGAAAAATGTTGAATTTAGCTTAGGTTTGTTTATCACGATCGATCCTCAATTACTTGAACACCGGGTTTCCCTTCGCACAAGAAAACATTACCAGGCCTCTTTTGGATTTAAGGCTTTTGATGACTTTGGACTCGGCCCATTATATTATCCAATCTTAGTTCCACTGCAAATATTCATAGGGATTATATAAACTGATAAAAGTATACTGGGCCCCATTCCATGAAATTGAGCCCAACAAAATTGCATTAGCGTGAGAAGTAATTCACATTGTTGGTTAATTTGATTTGTACGTTATTGCATTAGTTCAAAGGTTTACGTAGTTTGCACCGAAGTTCAACGGCTCATAAAAACTACATTAATAATGCCGTTATTAAAATTTGAGAATCCCCATTGTTTAATTGAACATTTGGATGAAGGTTGTAGTTCTTTACATACTTAATGAAATTTCCTTCAAAAAAATTTTTTTTGAATAGAACGAAGAAAATATTAGGATTGGTTAGAAGTACGATATGACCATCATATTTGACGATTGTTTAATATATCTATTAATATATTTTTTTGAATATACATGCTTGTAAAATTAGGGCTTCTGGGATTTAATTGGCACAATAATGAAAGTGCGTGACAAAAAGGTGAAAACTTTGTTAACTGTTAGTGACTTAACATCGGGGACGTGAATGAGTTAATTTTAAAAACTTTTAAGAATTAAACCGGTAAATAATATTTTGAGAGAGAAAATCGGGTCTGGACTGTATGAACTATTTAATATATTATCCTCGATTTCGAATTAATTAAAAAAGATAAAAAAAAAAAAAAAACATGTGAGATTGGGGATGGAGGGTTGGATTTGACGTGGGCAATATTAGATTTACAATCAAACGAAAAATGACAAAAAATTGTGTTAGACGATCTCACGGGCCGTATTCTGTAAGACGGATCTTTTATTTGGATCATCGATGAAAAAATATTAATTTTTATGCTAAGAGTATTACTTTTTATTGTAAATATTGGTAGTGTTGACCCGTCTCACGTGTAAACCGATAAATAATATTTTGAGAGAGAGAAGCGGGTCTGGACTGTATGATCTATTTAATACATTATCCCATATTTCGAATTTGAAAAATAAAAATAAAAATACAAACAAACATGTGAGATTGGGGATGGAGGGTTGGATTTGACTTGGACAATATCGAAAATAAACAAAACATAACCTAGAAACATGTCTCTTCATTAGGAGGAAAAAAGTGTAAGGTCATTTTAAAAAAATAATTATTGATAAAGAAAACATAATTATATAGGATGATATTTTATGAATTTTAGCATTTAGTTTATATATTAATAATTACTTTATTCTTCAAAATAAAATATGATCAAATAGTTTTAATATACTCCTTAACGCGTAAGATTCACCCATAGATATATTAGACTATTTGAAAGTTTCAACGGAAATCTCCTAGAAATTTCGAGCTATTTATTTATTACGTACCATGCATTTACTGCATATTCGGCTGAATTCCCGGTACTCGTTAATGTAGACATTTATTTTGTTTACTCGGTTTCATTAAAGATAACACTGTATATACTTGCAGAGTATAACAGATTTAATTTAATTTTTTTATTATATGTTAAGTGTTGAGAAATTTAATATATGCATAATGATCCTGCGAATAAATGAAAATAACTTGCAAATTTTCATGTACATTAAAAACGAGAAATTACAAGAATCAAAATGTAATAAATTTGAAAATTTAAATGAAAGTACTGCAGTGTTTTCTAATCGAGTAACTTAGCCTATATCTACATCCAGCGGCGGAACCACGAATCTGACACTATCCGGGCTAGAATTTTAAACTCTAACTTTCTTTAATATTTTAAATTAATCTACCCGGGCTAGTATCAATTTATCCAAAATTATATAAAAATTTACATATAAATTTTTAGGCTCTAGCTCTGCCTCTGTCCACATACGAAAAATAAAATTAAAAATAAAATTAAAAATAAAAAATACCAAATGTAAAAAAGTATGTTACTGTAGGGAGATGGTCAATACGATTAGGCGTTTAATTATGTAGTTGATAGGCTGTTTGAATATTTACGAGCCATTTAAGTTTGATAAATTTTGTCCAGGCGGTTAAGAAAGTAAATTGAATACGTTATACAATTCAACACGTTAATCTATATTTAAATAAATGACGAATTGGAAAATTCGATAATTAACTTACATTTTAAAATTCATATATGTTTCTTTAAATTTTTAATTTCTGATACTGCGCGGGTATATTTATTAATCAAGTTAAACTATATATATTTTTATTTTATAAAAAAAAAAATTCTGGATTGCATGTTTTATATCATTGTCATTATTAAAATGTGCGATATTTTAATGTAAAATAAAATACAAAAACGTCACTTCTAATCACGGGAGGTGGCTATATATTGAACCAATAATAATATTTAAAAACACACAAGAAAAATTATATTTGAATGAAACTTTGAGATAAAATTCAAAAGCAAAAACACGAAGGTTTAGATAAAATAAAATAAAATAAAATAAAATAGAATATTATACCATTGACACTTGGTTTTATTTTACGTGACTTGATTTTATCTTAATTTATTTGCTCAACCAAAATATATATTATAATTTAGTAAATAGCTAATTTTGGTGTTTTTTTAAACTTAAATTAAAAAAAAAAAAAAGACCACGTGATCAACGATCGCATCAAGTGTACGGGACAAATTTGTAGCGTAGATATATCAATACTATTAATTGACTTTGTAATAATTTTCTCGGTCATCGTTTGAATCCAAAGTTCCAAACGAATAGGTCAATAATATCGACTAATTGATGAGATCATATTTTAAAACACTGTACACAACATAATTGTAATAACTCAATATTGGTATATAATTTTTAAGAGTAGGTCTCTTGTGAGACGGGTTAATCTTATCGATATTCACAATAAAAATTAATACTCTTAACATAAAAATGAATATTTTTCATGGATGACCCAAATAAAATATCCGTCTAACAAAATACGACCTGTGAGACCGTCTCACACAAGGTTTTTGCCAACTTTTAAAGATGATAAAAAATATTCCACATAAATACTGTAATAATTTTTGTTGATCAACATACAAAATCATTCAAAGCCATGACTAAATATTGGGAAGATAATGTCATGTAATAAATTGAAATATTCATGGGTGATAAAAATTAAACGAAAGTCAACTATATTTGTATTCAAATTTACTGGGGACGAAGCAAGGGTAATAATAATAACAACAACAATAATAATAGATATTTTTTAAGAAAGCATTACGGATCTCGTCGTAAACGAGTCAATAAGATTAATATTTAAAAAAAAAATATTTTTATCATAAAATTTAATATTTCAGTGGATTCTCTACCCCATAGAGGTATATTTCATGGAATATCCTCACCTTCTTATTTCACTACTCTCTTGAATTTGTTCAGGGTTGTGTTTGGACTCACAGGTTCCAGCTTTTTGTTTAGCCAAACAAACTAGAATTTAATGTTTTATCTATACTTCTGTACTATATTATTAAGTGTGAGGACATGATAATAACTACCTAGAAAGAACATCAACTTTTTTTTCCAATTTTACCCTTATATGATATTAATATTACACTATTGTTTTTTTTTTTAAATTTCAACACACACTTTTATTTTTTTTATTTCAACCATTCAAATATCAATTTAGTCCCTCCATAATTTGTCATATTTCACTTTAGTCCTTCAATAATAATAAAAAAGATTGTACACACACGCATCGCGTGTGCAGAGTAACTAGGGGACACTAACTTTTTCTTCAAATTTTATCTTTATATGATACTAATATTACACTTTTATTTTTTGTTTTTGTTTTTAATTTCAACACACTTTTATTTTTATTTTTTTTATTTCAACAATTCAAATATCAATTTAGTCCCTCCATAATTTGTCAAATTTCACTTTAGTCCATCGATAATGATAAAAAAACTACACACACATCGCGTGTGCAAAGTAACTAGTTGTGCAAAGTAAACTGCATGCGCGATGCGTGTGTACAATTTTTTTATTATTATCAATGCGCTAAAGTGAAATTTGACAAATTATTGATGGACTAAATTGATATTTGAATTTTTGAAATAAAAAAATAAAAATAAAAGTTTGTGTTGAAATAAAAAACAAAAAACAAAAAACAAAACTGTAATATTATCATCAAATAAAGGTAAAGTTGAAAGAAAAATTTGATGTCCTCTCTAAATAATCATTATCATGTACTTAACTTTAATAAAATAGAATTGATGAATTATCAAACAAAATCTAGCTCATTAAAATTTAAAATAAATATTTTTCCCATTTAAATACGAATGGGACGAAATATAAAAGGCAAAAATAACGGATAAGATCGTCAACGCCGGACCCTTATCCTCTCTACACTACAACAATACGTTAAGACACGTTGCCCTAATCCTACGCACATATATGGTCAATAATGTTCTATTCGACCTTTTTATATTTTATTATAAAATAAAATACTTTGTTTACAAATTATTAATGAATTATTTATTTTGTCAACTCCACGTGTGTTTTATTCATACTAGGTAATTATTTGTTATTTTATTATGAATAACACAATCAAAGCATTGATATTTAAATTACACAAAAAAAAGATTTATGAGATGGTTTTGCGAGTTAAATTTATTGAGATATATATCTTATTTAATTAATCTCATAAAAAAATATTTTGTTTATTTTAAAAATATTATTTATTGCGAGAAATATAAATAGAATTGATAAATATTTATTCACGTGTAAAATAAGTTTGAACTTTGATTATACTAAACTAAAGTTGAAATTTCTCGATTATAAAAATGAAATAAAAATGAGAAAAATTTGTACGAGACGGTCACGAGTGATCGTATTTTATGAGACAGATCTCTTATTTGAGTCATCTATGAAAAAATATTACTTTTTATGCTAAAAAATATTACTTTTTATGCTAAAAATATTACTTTTTATTGTGAATATCGGTAGAATTGAATTGTCTCACATATAAAACTTCGTAAGACTGTCTCACTAAAGACCTGCGCAATAAAAATATACTTAATTTGAATGGGGAAACATGAGATATTTATGGTGCCACGTCACCCATTGGATAAGGACGCTTTTTTGCCCACACACTTGTATATAAGCCGCCCTTCTACCTCTTCCTCCTCACACGGATAACGCCTCTATTGAAATCAAACTTTTCTGATTCCCCCTCTTTCAATTATTACACACATTATTTTATTGGATTTCTTGACGTGTGCCTTTCTGCTTTCACATCTCATTCGTATATTTAATAATTTCTTCACTTGATAAATCATTGGAGCCTGTCACTCTTGCCAACTCATTCGATTGAAGGATTTTTGGAATTCTGTTTCTTATATTAGATTTTGGGATTTTGTTGAGATATATTGGTTTCTTGTTTCTTGAGTTGCGTTAAAAAAAGAAAAAATTGATGGCCGCTGCTGTGGGTTGTAGTTCTACATCTAATTCTTGGAATCAATTGAAGGATTCCAATTCATCGCTGAGAAATTTGAGGAATAATAACAAGAAAAAATTCAGGGTGTCGTGCGTTTCTTCCTCACCGGCCGTTAGTGATCCGTACAAGACGCTGAGGATCGAACCTGGTGCTTCTGAATCTGAGGTTAAGAAGGCATTTAGACGCCT
This sequence comes from Primulina tabacum, assembly GCF_025594145.1. NCBI lineage: Eukaryota > Viridiplantae > Streptophyta > Magnoliopsida > Lamiales > Gesneriaceae > Primulina > Primulina tabacum. The sequence goes on from NC_134553.1 coordinate 2,889,352, forward strand.
CGCTCTCCAGGTGAGATTCCTTTGATGATTCTACATATCCTGTCTTAGGTGGATTTCTTATTGAAGATTTTTTCTTTGAAGAATATTTTTGGGGAAGATCTAAGATGTTAATGCATTTTTGTATTTTTTTTAAAAAAAAATCATTACTTTTCATGGTCAATAATGCTATTAAATTTTCGAATTTTAGCCACCATTTATGAAACGTAATGAAGAAATTATCTTCACAGTGATTTGCCCAAAAAATTTGGGTAGATGATGCATAATTTTGTCTATTTAAACCAGACAAAAGTTTTTTATTCCATTTTTAAAAAAAAAATCTTGAAATTAATGTCATGTGAAGTTCAATTCTCTTGCCCTTTATTTAGTAAAATAAAATATTCTGATCACTGGTTGTTTTATATGATTTGCAGTATCATCCTGATGTATGCCGAGGAAACAACTGCGGAGTCCAATTCCAGCAGATTAACGAGGCTTATAATGTAAGTATATATCTAACTCAATCAATCAATAGTTAAATAATAGAGAGTTCAATAATGACCACTTTTCAAGGATAAGTATATCTTTTACTATGCGCATCTCGAGAAGCTAATAGTATTTTTACACGACATGAGTGGACCCTTCATTCAAATGATTGATTTCCCGGAGAGACGTGACGTGAAGTGATGTGATGTGTTTCCACAATGCAAATATTAAGACAAAAAGAATCGAGAATGGAGATTTGTGTGTGACAACAATGTTTGTATGGTGCAGGTTGTGATGAGCAATTTGAGAGAACCAGAGGTGGAGACGTACGATTCGGAGGTGGGCGAGGGCATGGTGGATCAAGAGTGGGATCTGTGGGAAGAATGGATGGGATGGGAAGGAGCTGGTATCCGGGACTATTCATCCCACATCAATCCTTACATTTGATGGGGACAGACAGTTAACGATTATTTGTGTAAATGTTGTTCTGATTTAAGAAAGAAACCTACAGCCCACATCTTTGCAATATTCTAACAAGAGAAGATGGTTGAGGTGGTTGTGTATATACATATTTTGCTTTCTTTAATGTGTGAGGATTTAATTTAATAATTAGGTTCGTGTTCTTCATTGGATTTTTTTTTTTAATCGGGAATTCTTAACTTACATAAGTATCATGAGAAAAAAATTAAGAATTTTTATATTAATCAATCAACCAAAAAAAATTGAAGGACATTGCCTCGATTTGTGTGATAAGTTCTACGTTGGTGTCAAATCCAGCTTGTCCCGTCGTGTTCGTAACTCTTCTCTTGGCCAGCTTCAAAACAGAGGATAATTAAAAAAATAAAACTAAAACACAGAATAAGATTAAAAATCATCACTTTGATAAGTCATATATTCAAATAACAAAAATAATACAATTTAGATGACTAAATTAGTAATTTTTGTAGATTAAAAATCAACTAAAAGCAAAACTAAATCACAATTTTAGTAAGTTATATGATCACAAAACAAATTATACAACTTAGGTGATTAAATTTATTTATTTTTTAATGTATTTGGTGGCATTTGGAAGTGTAAATATCATTTGATATATATGGAAAAATTGAGATTTGAAATGAAATTGGTATTTGGTGAAATTTGAGAAATTCTTTAAACCGAAGAAATTTAATGGGATTTGAGCGGAAGGAATTTGATGAGATATAATCTATGGAAAAAATAAAAATAAAATTTAATATTAATTTAGTATATCTAATTCAGAAGTTTATATATATTTTTAAACTTAATTAACATATTACTACATCGATGCATACATATTATTTTTTATAATTCGTTTGATTTATATTTAAATCAGAATCAAAATGCAATTATAAAAAATAACGAGGAATTTCAAAGCAAATGAATTAAAAATAAATAGGAAAAAAGAAAGGAAAAAAGATTTATAATCGAACCCACAATTTGATGTTTAGAAAATAAAGATTTTATCCGCTGATCAACGTCTAACTTGCATAAAAGTTTCAACACTTTATTAATATATATAATTATTAAAACATACTATAACACCAAAACTTAATTACTCTATGTGTCTCATACTTAATAATATAGTATAGATGATATTCTTAGAATTACATACTCTAAATTCACATACATCGTTTCATGAGAAATTTATGTGAAAATCAAATAAAATTTGTAAGGACCGTGTATCGTATTATCGTAAATCCTATATTGATTATCGATAGTTCATGAATTTGTTATGTGATTACGTGTATGACGTATATAATTGACAAATGAAAGTGAGAAAATAGTTGGTGATAATGAAAGATTGTATTAGAAATTGATTTGTGCTTGAAAAGTATGCGGAACCGCAATAGAAAAATAACACATATTACGATTTTTAGCATAATTAACTGAGTATTAGTCCAAATGAAATGAGGTCAATTTCATTGAAAAGCTAATACATTGTACTAAAACTTTCATGTTTTGAGTTTTGTCCAAATCCATTTGGAAATAGGAAAAAAAGTATCCTGAAGTGTATCGTGTGCGTTGCAGTTTTTGCATTGACACATTTTGGGAGAATGAGCACAACTCTCACATCCGATATCCAAATTGAGTGAGGTTAGTGGCAAATAAAAGGTAAGACAGAGATCTAAAACTTTCATGTTGACCACTTTTGCAAATTCGAAGCCGAAAATAGCGTTTTGGACAGAACAAGTCGCGCTAGGGCGCAACAATTTGCTCAAGGCCAAGCCAAAATGTGTTCGGCAGTACCAGGCGCGCTAGGGCGCCCAAGTTTGACCGCCCCAGCGCGGTTACATCTGCTGCACACTATTTAAGGTGGATTAGAACGACCTGAGTTATCATTTTCAGAGGAAATTTCGAGAGAAACCGAGGAAACTTATATTCTATCGTACGAAATCACCTCGAAACGTTGTCCAAACTTGAAACAAATTATATATTCGAAATCCTCGAGTCGAGAGCTTCCTTTTGAGGTAAGTTTCTTCTAGTTTCAGCATATTTAATTATTGAAGTACTGGAATAGCATGTATTTGAAGTCCAGATTCATATATGTGGAAAAATAACCGACAAGAAACTAAGTTTTGAAGTCGGAATTGAATTATGTTCTGATTTCGATTTGATATGAATTTTCAAAGTTTCAAAAGATATTTGAAACTTATGTTGTTGATTTTGAATGATGTTATTGATTGAAATAAATATGTTATTGATGTAGATAAATTTTTATGCTGATATCTTCAAGCTACATCGACTGGAAACAAAGAATTGAGGTATGTTGCAACCGAGTAACATACGACAGGTATCTGTATCATATGATATATGTTTGATTGATTTGATTGAAAATATATGTCTATATGCCTTATTTGTTGAGTTGATGTGGCATACATGATATACACGTTGAGCTATGATCCTTGGATACCTTGATATGATTGGATTTGATTTTAGGGTTTGTGAACACGATGCTATATTTGTCATTATGTGGCCCTTAAAACATAGTCATCAGTGGCTCCACTGATTGATTGAGATTTGATAGTGCTTTGTCGACGTTATCATACGAGTATCTCTGATTGAGGCCGATGTGCCAGCTCGATCATTGATTTGATAGCGATTCGTTTGATTCTGACATGTGCTCAGTGGATGGGCATTTGATCTGATACCTCCACGACATACATGCATTGCATATCATATATCATTGTTTAGATACTTGTGATATATATGATAGTTGTTCCATACGGAGGTTTGCTCACCCCTAAGGGGGGCTGTTGTTGTCTTTGTGTGTGGACAATGGCAGGTACTCCAGGATATCAGGAGGCCGGAGAGGGTACTTCTGAAGGGAGTCACAGTATGCGATGAGGTTTTCTGTTTTTCCAGTATATATATATGTATGTATGTATATATATATGTATGTATGTATCTATATATCGGGGCATGTCCCGATGATTTGAGTTATTTGTATGTGGTTGGTTTTGATTACGTGTGGGCCATATTTATGATGTGAGATGAAATACTATTTTTAGTATTCAAATAAAATATTTTGGGCTCATTGTAAAGAAAATTTAAACTCGTTTTTCGCTGTAATTAATTAATCCTAATCAAATTGAATTGTAATAACTGATTAGGTGCTAAGGACCCCACAAAATTATTCTTATACGTAGATAGTTTTCGTTTATTTTAAAATGATTATTATATAGATTATTTTGAAATTAGTAAGAAGCAAAAATAGGAATTATTTAGAAATAAATTCTAAAGCTAATATAATCTAAAATTTGAGTGTGTAGAGAAAAAATTGTTTCAAACTTAATTTTTAGTAAAACAACAATAATATCCTTCATCTATACATCATTTATCTTTTTTATCATCTAAATTTTGGTACTCATACCATTGAAAATGTGTTTATATAATTATTATTACATTTTGAATATTTAGTATCAAAGTTAATTTATCTTTTCAGATTGAATGCTTCGAAATTTATATAAGATTAATAAAAAAAAAACACATAAGTTGAAGTTGAAGTTGAAACTGACAGTCACAAATACCTCAAAACACTTACACTCGATTAGAATCTAAGAAATGTTTGTTGTAGAAGCTCTTCCAAATACCTTGTAACCGTTTTTCAAAAGTTATTAAAAATATTTATTATTTTTAACGCTGCGTGCTTAGTCACCTAGTTGATATATCAAAATCTCAGGTGTACGGTGGCATTTGACATTGAATTAGATAAATAAGTAAATTTTTTTCTGTTGTTTTTCCCAGCTGATCGGCAGACCTATTGGACGTTGAGATTTTTCTTTACTTCAAAAGCTCTAGTGTTGTTTTCTAATAATTTGTTTGATGTTTCAATGTTCCATTCTGGACCAGATCATGCTGAATTTTTTGTGAAGTATTCAATTGGAATTTGCTCCCCTTGCATTTTGGGTAATTGGGTTTGTTCAGTGAGACGGATGGCGGGAGTTTTAACAAGCAAAGCTATGAGCAAATCCAAATAACATGAAATTGCTCTCATTCTTACACAGAAACACCCGTCGTCTCGCGCTATCAGAATCACACCCTCACTTCACAACCTTCGCTCCTGAACCGACCCATAATCTTGAACTTCATCCACCACTGTCTTCCATTCAATCATTCTCAAAAAATCCTTTCTTTTGCCTGTTAAATATTTGCAGAAGCCTCTCTTCTCTCCGAAAAATTCAAGCTCTTTTAGTCGTCAGTGGAGAAGCGGATGACCCTTTGCTGAAAACCAAGTTGCTCGGTCTCTATGGTTTGTTTGGGCACGTCAAGAACGCCCGCCATTTGTTTGATCAAATTCCAGACCCGGATTTTGTATCTTGTAAAACGATGATGCGGTGGTATTTTATCAATGATTTGTACGGTGAGATTATTGCGTTTTATAGATTAATAAGAAGAAGGTTTTTGGTTGTTGATGACATCGTTTTTTCGATTGTCTTGAAAGCGTGTAGAGAGTTGAGGGATTCTAGCAAAGGGAGGCAGTTGCATGGTTATATCATTCAGATGGGGAGCACTGATAGCTTTGTGTTGACTGGGCTTGTTGATATGTATGCTAAGTGTGGTCAAATTGACATAGCCTGCAAGGTTTTCGAAAGAATTTGGAATAGGAATGTGGTTTGTTGGACATCGATGATTGTAGGATACGTGCAGAACGATTGTGCTAGAGAAGGGCTTCTTTTGTTTAATCGTATGAGGAATCACCTCGTTGAAGGAAACAGTTACACTTTAGATAGTATAGTGAGGGCATGTGCGAAATTGGGGGCGTTGCATCAGGGAAAGTGGGTGCATGGATTTGTCATAAAGAATTGTATCGAACTGAGTTCCTGCTTGGTCACTTCTCTTCTAGACATGTATGTCAAGTGCGGGGCCGTTATAGATGCTCGTTTGATTTTTGATGAATGTTCCACCGTCGATCTTGTTGCATGGACTGCAATGATAGTAGGTTATGCTCAAAGTGGCTATGCTCACGAAGCATTGGTGTTGTTCACAAACAAGAAATGGCTGGGCATTTCTCCCAATTCAATCACATTGGCTAGCGTTCTTTCAGCTTGCGCACAATCCGGCAATTTTAAATTGGGTTCATCAGTTCATGGTCTAGGGATTAAGGCAGGGATGGATGATGCTAATGTGATGAATGCTCTAGCGGACATGTATGCAAAGTGTTGTCGGATGCAAGAAGCCGTTTATCTATTTGACTCTATGGTAGACAAGGATGTCATTTCTTGGAACTCGATTATTGGTGGATATTCTAAAACCAGCCACGGTTATGAAGCTCTGAGATTATTTAAAAGAATGAGATCCACTATTTTCCAGCCTGATCCCGTGACCATGGTGGCTGTCCTCTCTACTTGTGCTTCTTTAGGAGACATTAGATTTGGTTCTTCACTTCATGCATACACCATCAAACAAGGTTTTTTGTCATCTAGTAGTGTTTATGTTGGCACGGCTCTTCTTGACTTATATGCCAAGTCTGGTGATGCAAAATCGGCACAAATTGTTTTTGACGAGATGACAAACAAGAATACTTTAACATGGGGTGCGATGATTGGGGGTTATGGAAAACAGGGGGACGTGAGTAAGTGTATCGAACTTTTTGGTGATTTGACTAAGCATTTGGAGCCAACGGGAGCAATTTTCACCGCAATGTTATCTGCTTGTAGCCACTCAGGGATGATTAGAGAGGGGTGGAGATGTTTTGAATCAATGTGTCGGGTATACAATTTCACTCCCTCGATGGAACACTATGTATCCATGGTTGACCTATTGGCTCGTTCTGGAAGGCTCGAGGAAGCCCTGGAATTCATCGAGAAGATGCCAGTTCGGCCCGATATCACTGTTTTTGGGGCCTTCCTCCATGGATGCAGTGTTCACTCCAGATTCGACCTGGGAGATATGGCTGTAAAGAATATGCTAAAAATGCATCCTCATGATGCACCCCATTACGTTCTTTTGTCCAACTTATATGCTTCTAAAGGAAGATGGAGCGAGGCTAGTCAACTTAGAGATTCGATGAAGAAAAGGGGTTTAAGGAAGTCACCTGGATCTAGTCGGGTGGGCTTGCATCATATCAATGAAATATATTCTCAAAATATGGCTTCATATGGTTAAAAGTGTGGCTCACAACCCATTATGCAAGCATTGGTTTTTTGCCTTGTTGCATGTAAAGACTGTTACACCTAGCTAGTCTGGCATCGCAAGTTCTCTGCAACTAAAATGCTCAAGTTGACAGTAGCGAGGAGAACTTTTTGAGGGTCAAAGATGCTGATATGAATGCAAGTCCCATGTGGAGGAGCCGATCCTTTGAGTATATGAATGGTATATTGAGTTTTTAAGAGGACGGAATCTTGTTCTTCCAATTGCTGCCAGATGACTTTTATGCCGGATCAATTTTGAAGGATTAAACAATTGGGATATATCCTTGAAAGTTATATCTTAATGTATGACACTTTTTTTCACAGTAGATTCTTTTGTTGGTACAATTTGCATAAGGTTTAGTATCTTTGCCATTACTTCCATAGAGGCAATCAAGAAACCACCATCATTCGGTTGAATGCGTACCAAAATATAGCATGTGCCGTTCGAATGACCATGAAAAATAGATATAAATTATACTAGGATGCATTTGGATTTGAGTGAAATCCATTTAGTTGTGTTGATGAATATTAATTGAATTTAAATATGAAATAAATGTAATTTCATGAGCCAAATCTTTTTGTCCAAATTAAATCGTTTGTGGATGAAATTTGAGCGAAAGCAGCAGTCCAATGAATGACAAAGTTGATTTTGTTTAAAAAAAGGATAAAGGTTAGCGATGATTGATTTGAGGATGCCCCACCATGTGAATGAGGTGTGGCTTTCGACAGTTGACATTTCTCAACTTCAGATCTGATATTTGTTGGCCTAACACCCAAAATTCAATCCAGGTCTATTATATGTTCTTGTACCATGCTAGCTCACTCAATACCAGCTGTACATACACTGATTTTTTTTTTATTTGCAAAGGAAATAAAATTGAAATTTGAAAATTGAAATCTTGTAACATAAAAACATACCATTTTTGTATTTATAAAAAAGGTAAATGGAACCCCGACAACTTTCTTGGATCCGTTGATAATTAACTTGAAAACCCTTCGCCATCCATTGGCCACACCACGCCTACACGCAAAAATTTAGAGATGTCCACCTCATCTTCCCTTATCCTGCGGATCGCCGCCGCTTTGCTCTGCCTCCTCCTCCCTTCCGCCGCAGCAACGGACCACATTGTCGGTGCCAACAAGGGCTGGAACCCCGGCATCAACTACACTCTTTGGGCCAACAACCAAACGTTCTACGTGGGCGACCTCATTTGTAAACTACATTATTTCTCTCTCAAATTTGTTTACACATTTTTACGTAAGATCTGAAGAATTTTTAACAGATACATGTGTGTTTGTGTTTTTTTTTTGGTGGGTAGCGTTCAGGTACCAGAAATCACAGTACAACGTGTTTGAAGTGAACCAGACAGGGTACGATAACTGCACGTTAGATAGCGCGACGGGGAATTGGAGCAGCGGGAAGGACTTCATCCCTCTCAACGAGGCGAAGAGGTACTACTTCATTTGTGGGAATGGGGGATGCTTCAGTGGCATGAAGGTCTCTGTGCTCGTTCACGCGCTAACTCCGCCGCCGGCAGCTTCCTTGGTTGAGGGCCCTAAGGGTTCTTATGCTCTGGCGACGGCGCTTGTTGGTGGATGGAACTTGGTTGCAGCTATTTTGAGTGGCTTGTTCACGGAATTGTTTGGATTTGGGATGTTCTAGCGGTGCTCCGGCGGTGGCTGAGGCTGAGTGCTTTGTTTTCAAATATTATTTTCCATTAATTTGTGTACTTCATTTTTCTCACTCCATTGTTTTACAGACTATGAACAACCACGTTCCTTTCGTTTTTTACACTCGACTCTATCTATACAGATATTCAATACTCTGCGTAAAACTGAGAATAATTTAAACTATCTGAAAATGTAGATCGAGATTTTGATACTGACCACGGTTATACCAGTTATTCAAACTCACATTAAATATCATTTTTCAATCATTTGTACATTAATGATTTAACTCGTGACAATTACAAAGCAGTAGCTGTACAAACACGTAAAATATGTACAAGAGTCAAGAACGCTAGTTTTTATAAACTACATCATATATTCAACTCACATCAGTACATTTTTGCGCGACACTTTCAATAGCTAAGATTCTTGATTTCCCTTTTGTTTCTTCCTTGATCTGCTAAAAGCCTTGGAAGGAGTAGAAGGTGAGAACGCAAAGGGGAACAACGGGAGTTCCATCTCTCCTTTCAGTATCTTGACAACGTCCCCGATATCTGGTCTCAACTCAGGCATTTTCTGCAAACAAGCAAGTGCCAAGTTGATGCACAACCTTGCTTGACTCTTGTCATATTCATCTCTCATTCTTTCGTCCACGAGCTCTAGCACATTCCCACTGTGAGCTAAATGCCTGCACCAACTTATTAGGTTCGCTTTCTCAAGCTTCATTGGCGAGGAAAGCACGTGCAAAGGCCTTCTACCAGATATGATAACAAGCATCAGGACGCCTAAGCTGTAAATATCTGCCTTTTCCATCAAATATCCACACCCACCGTATTCCGGTGCTACATAGCACAATGTACCTCTCATGCTCGTTGTGCTGCTTAACTCACGACTAAAAAGGTCACCGCTCCACATGTCACTCCCAATAGAAGGGGAATTCGTCCTTCTCCAACCCTTTCTGAAGCTAAACTCCTTGTTCGATTTATTGGTATTGTTGTTTTCTTGACGAAACTCTCTCTTTCTGAATCGTAAGCGTTTCGCCAAACCAAAATGAGGTACTTTGAACGTTTTCTTGATTAGATCAAGCTTCTTTGACTTGTCGCTCTTCTTCTGGAGTTCATCCAAGTGCTCCTCTCTCCACCATTCATGCATCTTTCGATGCTTCTTGATGTGCGTTTTCCACCTTTTCGACCCTTCCTTGTCAACAACACTATTAACAGGCGCAAGCCAATGTTCTCGGACCTTAGTCTCCTTCACTTCCTCACATTTATCCAACTTTGTAGAGTTATCCAAGTTGGTTTTCTCTATGGTACCTCCCTTTTCTTCATCCCAACTGGTGTTAGTCGAGGGACATATTTGACTCCCTATCCACTCCATCACATAATCTTTACTACACAATTCACCATCCCCATCCTGCCTCCACCACCAATCCTTTCCCCATTGTTTGACACCCTCGCTACTGCAATTATTATCATCATCAACCAAAGCAAGATTCAAATTCAACTCCTTACTATGATCAATACTACTCAATTCATCATCATAAGGCACAAACAAATTCCAATCATCCCCACCATTTTCCAAAGTTGACAACTCCTTCCCCTTCAAATTTTCACACTTATCATCAATCCCATTACCAAGATTACAGTTAAAATTTAAAGAGTTAATTGCCAATCCTAATCCCAACACATTATGATAAACTTTACAACTATTTTTAGAAGAAGTAGATGCTTGCAAGGCTAAAGCAAAATCTACCTCATTGTTTTCATGACTTTCCACTGGTGTTCCAATGGCTCCACCTACTCCACTGGCATTCGAGTTAACTGAAAGTTCTTGACTCTTCCACAATTCTTGGCTTCTCCCCAAGTCTTGGCTAAACAAATCAACCCCAAATTTACCCTCAAGCTTCAATCTTGATAGCCCGAAATCCGAAATCTTGGCTCTATACTCTGAATCAAGCAGAACATTGCTCGGCTTCACATCTCCATGGATCACTGCAGGCTCACACTCAAGATGCAAGAAAGCCAACGCCTTTGCAACATCAAGAATTATCGCAAACCTCCTAGCCCAATTCAAGCTCAAACTATTAAAAACCCCATTTTTAGACTCAGAAAACAAACATTCTTGCAAACTTCTATTTGGCATGTACTCGTATACCAGAAGCCTCTTATCCTCATCCGCACAAAACCCCGATAAAGAAACAACAAGAGGACAAGACTTCAGCCCTCCCAGAACCTTTAACTCATTTTGAAATTCCTGTTCACACTGGAATGAACTTGAATCGAGAAGTTTTACTGCTACCAATTTCCCATCTTTTAGAATACCTCTGAAAACGGTACCAGAACCCCCTTTACCTATTGAGTTGGACTCACTGAAATTGTGGGTTGCGTTCTTGAGCTCTTTGTAACTGAATCTCTGTAGCTTGTCTGATGGTGAGGGGGAATCAAACGGGCTAGTGCGTGATTTGCGCAACAACGAGTACCAAAGATAATAAAGAAAATACAGAATGGAAAAGAAAACAATGAGAGAAGTGAAGACCGTAATTGCAAGTAAAATTATGCTTGATTTTGGCCTTGAATTTGGTTGGAATGGCTGTCTTGAAGCCATTTTCTTTTCAGGTAGAAGAATGTGGTGCTTTCTTTCTGGATGCAAAGCTTGATTCCTTGGTTTACTCGTCCCCTAACATATATATCATGCAATGGATGAGTACTACCAAAGCATATAAAGCTTAAACTTATAAGCAACTTTGTGGATGATATGGAATAGTGCATATGAGTCATTCACAGGGATAAGAAATTTTTAGTATGTAAATATTTCAGTATTCAATTTTAAAAATTTAAAGAAAATAAGTGAAGGGAAGCAACTCGTTCATACCCGCTTTTGCTGGAAACATTATTATGAAAAGGATATATATTGTTCAACTAAGATATTATTCCAACCATTAAACAAGTATTTTGGTTATAGCATTCCCTATTAATCTAAGATATCTGTCACTATTACGGTCCATAATACTTTGAACTCCATATATAACATAATCCCAATATAGAAGCCATCTAGATTAAAATAATTATCACGAACATCAAACATAGACGATCTTGATTCTTGAAGTTAAATAAAAGAGAATTATACTTAATTCAAAATATATGTATTTTCTAGTATGAATGTTACATTGTTTGAGGATGATGATTAAAGAGACAAAGAAGCCCCAAAAGGAGTTTTCAGCACTCAAACAAAAAGGATTCATGACTGGAAGAATCAAGATATTTGGAGGGAGAATTTGAAGGTGCATGGTGGGTGTTTTGTGATCATCAATATATTGATGATTAGCTAATATTGCTTCCAAATTTCATTCACTCAAGGATTTTTATCAATATCCAATATTACGATCAATTGAGCATTTTTGTAATTATTCAACAATATTATAATTAGAAAGTGCTCACTGTTAAATTTGATATGTAATGATATAAAATATTTATGAATCGTTTTCAATTGAAGCCAAAATTAACTTGGATCACCGCATCTTTTCATTACGTATCTTCGTAATTATGTTGCTACCTAAAAGCAAATACGTTGTGATTCATCATCCCACTACATTGATTGAATAAGGAAAGAAAAGAAAACTTTAATCATTGAAATAATAAAGTAAAAGTTTTTATTAAATTGGAACCATATTGAAATGTTTACAAAAGATAAAAAAATTAACTATTCTAGACATTATTGACCGAAAAGTGAGATTATTTCGAGAAAAATTACGTTTTTTGTGAGATGATCTCATAAATTTATACCGTGAGAAAAATTGACACGATCTGTATATACAAATTAAAATAATATTTTTTGATGATTCGGTTCGGATATAAGATTTTATGTCTCACAAAATTTACATATAAGACGATCTCACTGTGATTTTTTTTTTATGAATTGTTTTCTTTAATATCAGACACATTCAAATATAATTGAAAAATTGGTGGAAAGTTTTCTTGCATACAGATAATGATAAGTATAGATTTTGGGGTATCGGCAAATCACTTGTCTTGGTTAATTGAACAAATCAATAATGATAATGTCCTTTTAACTCATAAAAAAATTAAATTTAAAGTTCGAGCGTCAAAAAGATTTCGTCTTTTACATACACTGTAGGATTGTCTGTATTTATAATATTTTTTTACCTACAGTAAATATTTATATAAAATAAAGTTATATGTAAATAGTACTTTTTTTTTAAAAAAATATAAGATCTTAGGTACGAACAAAAATTAAATTTTAGATCTTCAAACGATTCATATTATCTATTATATATTTTAAATATATCATTTTATATTAGAAGAGATTAACTATGGTATTCAAAATGAGAATACATTGAAGTTATACCAATAAACATTAGGTACTTGATAAATTTCGTTATCATCTATTAATGTGTTCTTTGTGCTTGGAAGATTCATGGCCAGTGGATGGCAAAAGGGGCCACATGATATTTGGGCATTGGACCAGACTCAACAAAGATGATAATTATTGCACTCAACAATCTCCTTTCCAATAATTGCAGTATTCCTTGCAATCAACGGGAATCGAACTCGTGACCTTGGCTCTGATACCAATTGTAGGACCGAGTGCTTACCGTTTTACCAAAAGCTATAGCTTGCAGTGATGGTGCAACTAAAATCTTTTAAACCGCACAGCAGCTCAAGTACCACGGTTCGATCGCTCTATCAAACAGAGACAATTATTGCACCCAAAAGCAATTCTTGTATTATTTATGTTCATATGAACGGTTTGCATGGGTACATACGATCATCTTTTTTCGTGGGAATTGTATCAGTTTTCCATGGGATTTTGAGCATTTTAGTGCCTAATTCTTCAACTAAAGACAAAATTATGTAAGTTCTGATTTGCATATATACCCAATCTCGGGTCTGGAAACTTTCGTTCAAGCCAAAGTTGTTTCTTGTCTAGTAGAAGCAAGCGTCTTATGTTATCAATTATTCTGATTATAACTAGATTGCTTTCACATCAATTTAAAATTTCTAGTTTTATCATATTTATATAATACAAATTTTTGGTGTTCTTGAAAATTTAATTTGTAAATTTTGAGAATCCTGTTGATTTCACGCTTCGAGTATTGAGAGTGCATGACATCATCTGTAAATCTCTAACTCAAATCTATTTCTAATTTTAACAAATGATCAAACGACAAGCAAACAGTCTTTCTACCACTTTTGTGTGTGAGTATTTAGCTGAAAAAACTTTCCAGAGATGGCAGCTGCCACAGCTGCTTTGAAATTGGGATCTCTGGTTAGAGTAGAAGCCATATGTTCCACCAAAGAGTGTTGGAGTTCAGGGGCAGCGATTTTGCCTCTTGACTTACTCCTTGTAGTTTCATCATGACTAGTCTTTGGAATGGTGAGATCGAGCGTGATCCCTGCAGGTCCGGATGAACTAAGAGAGGTCGAGCATGGCATGTTACCAAGATTCGCGCTCCTATTCGGGGTAGAATTTGCCTCGAGTTTCAAGGGTTGAGGATGGTTATGCTTCCCTTCATAAGTTGCAACTAGAACCGCTTGATCTTCCATGCTTCTTTGAACCTGTGAGAGTGTAAAAGTAGAGGTTAATTAGTTCCTTGGAAATCAAATCAGTCTTGTACATGAGAGCTACTATTTTTCTGCATCAGCCTTTAATTAATCAAATCATTTATCTTCGCTTGTGCCGGCAAAAAGATTTGCTCCCTTTTATGCTCATATTTCTTCCTTTTTTTCATATCTCGAGTTAGATTTTTTTTGTTCAAAAATACATAGAATTAAAGTAGAATAGAGTAACGAAGAGACAAAAATGCAATACCATGAAAATCAACTTTCAACGCAAAAATTTATGAGTCCATGAAATTATTTGTTTTCCTTGCTTTTGCATATAATTAGAAAAATATGGTACACATAATTATATAAAATATATATCACAATTAGGGGTGGGAAAAAATACCGAAATACCGAAATACCGAAAAATCGTACCCAAAAAAATACCAAACTTACCGAAAAAATCGGTATACCGAAATTTTTGGTATGGTATCATACCTTTCGGTACGGTATCATACCGTACCGAAATTTTCGGCATCGGTATCGGTATGGAATATTTTTTTTTCGTACCGAAATACCGAAAATAATTTTTTTATTATTATTTTTAAATTTAATTTCGGTATACCGAAAAAATTGTCGATATACCAAAATGTTTTCGGTATACCGACAATTTTTTCGGTGTCGGTACGGTACCGGTATGAACTTTTTTCATACCGAAAATTCGGTATACCGAATGTGCGGTATACCGAATTTTCGGTATCGGTATGAAAAAATTCCATACCGATATTTTCGATACGGTATACGGTATCGTAGTTCGGTACGGTATACCGTATCGTACCCACCCCTAATCACAATCTTAGAGCTAGCTATTATCATATATTTATCATAATCACCATAATATCATGCGTGTTTATTCCAATTTGGCTTACAGAGAATAGGTACTATGTTGAATTATGTTGGTTATTTGCATCAAAGCTGCCACCTCTTATTTGTTAGTCAAATTTAATAAGTCAATTGTCAGTTCCTAAATTACAGGCAATTTGTTAGTTTGTTGGTTATTCATTAGTCTATAAATTGTAAAGATTCCGTTGAATAAAACTGAAGTTCTCAGCTTTCTTTTCTAATATATCTTCCAACTTTTTTCATACTTTTGTACAAAGATCTTATTCATATTTTTATTCTTTCATCTTTAAACTATCAAAGTGGTATCAGAGCTCTCTTCTTAAGGGATATGTGAGTTCATTTGACTGTTTGAAATGGAAAGTGAATCTCATTTTTCATCAATGGCTCCACCAGTCTTCGATGGAGAAAATTATCAAATGTGGGCAGTGCGTATGGAAACGTACTTGGACGCATTGGATTTATGGGAAGCTGTGGAAGAGGATTATGATGTTCAACCTCTTCCAGCTAATCCTACTATGGCACAGATCAAGACACAAAAGGAGAAAAAGACAAGAAAATCAAAGGCAGAAGCATGCTTATTTTCAGCGGTTTCGGCAACGATTTCACAAGAATTATGTCTCTCAAAACAACTAAGGCAATTTGGGACTATCTAAAGGGAGAATATGCAGGAGATGAAAGAATTAAAGGGATGCAAGTTCTAAACTTGATCAGGGAATTCGAACGTCAAAGAATGAAAGACTCAGAGACAATTAAAGATTACTCTAACAAGCTTCTTAATATTGCAAACAGAGTAAGACTTCTTGGATCTGAATTTACCGACACAAGAATTGTTGAAAAAATTCTTGTTACAGTACCTGAAAGATATGAGGCAACTGTCACTACCTTGGAGAATACAAAAGACTTGACAAAAATTTCTCTTGCTGAATTGTTGAATGCTTTGCAAGCACAAGAGCAGAGAAGACAAATGAGAGAGGATACAACATCTGAAGGAGCCTTGGCAGCCAAACATCAAAATTTGGCCAAATACAAAAAGAAGAAGAAGAATTTTGAACGGAATGAAGCGAGTACATCCGTCTTTCCAAAAGGAAAAAATGGAAATCAAAAAAATTCGTATCCAGTTTGCCAACATTGTGGAAAGAAGAGTCATCCTTCATTTAGATGCTGGAGGAGACCTGATGCTAAGGGTTCCAAGTGCAATCAACTTGGGCATGAGGCAGTGATATGCAAAGAAAAAGCTCATCATCATGAAGTTGAAGCCCAAGTTGCAAATCAAGAGGATGAGGATCAGCTTTTTGTGGCATCTTGCCTTGCAAGCATTAGCTCATCTGAAAGTTGGTTGATTGACAGCGGATGCACCAACCACGTGACTCATGACAAGGGACTTTTCATAGATTTCAAGCCAACTGATATCATTAAGGTAAAAATTGGAAATGGTGATTACATTTCTGTCAAAGGAAAAGGAACAATTGCCATAACAAGTGCTGCAGGTACAAAGAAAATCTTTGATGTTCTTTATGTGCCAGAAATTGATCAGAATTTGCTAAGTGTTGGTCAATTAATGGGGAAAGGCTTTAAAGTAATCTTTAAAGATGGTTTTTGTCGCATTCTTGATGCCATGAGTCGGGAAACTCTCAAGGTTAGAATGAAGGGTAATAGTTTTTCTTTTGATCCCATGAAAGAAGAACTTGTTGCATATTCTACTGAAATCAGCAACATTGGAATATGGCACAAGAGGCTCGGTCATTGTCCTTTGGAAAAGATGCAGCTCATGCAGGAAAAAAAGTTGACAATTGGCTTACCAAACTTTGGAAATCACTTGTTAAACTGTTATACTTGTCAATATGGTAAACACAGAAGAAGACCATTCCCAAAGTCAACTTGGAAGGCCACTCAAAAGCTTCAACTTATTCACACAGATGTATTCGGGCCTCAAAGAACACCATCATTAGCAGGTAGTCGGTATTACATCAGTTTTATAGATGATTTTACAAGATTTTGCTGGCTTTTCTTCTTAAAATTCAAATCAGAAGTTGCTGGAGTATTTTGGAAATTCAAGAAAATTGTGGAGAATCAAAGTGGTTGTAGGATTCAAACGGTAAGATCTGATAATGGAAAAGAATACACTTCACAGGAATTCAATTTGTTCTGTGAGAAAGCCGGCATAGAACACCAATTAACTGCTCCATATACTCCGCAACAAAATGGAGTTAGTGAAAGGCGAAACCAATATATAATGGAGATGACCAGATGTATGCTTCATGAGAAGGAGTTACCCAAGAAATTTTGGGCTGAAGCAGCATGTACAGCAGTTTTTTTGCAAAACAGATTGCCCTCCAAGGCTTTGAAGGATAAAACTTCATTCGAGGCATGGTATGGTTATAAACCTTCACTCAAATTCCTAAGAGTATTTGGTTGTATTTGTTTCTCTCACGTTCCACAGGTCAAGCGGGATAAACTAGACAAAAGGTCCGAACCATGCATCTTTGTGGGTTATAGTTCTGCCTCTAAAGCCTACAAGGTGTATCAACCTCAAACAGGGAAGTTAATTGTTAGCAGAGATGTGTTCTTCCTTGAGGAAGATAAGTGGAACTGGGAACAAACAAAAGACACATCTACAAGCAAGATAAAATCAAGTTTGCCAATCCAAACTTCAGAAATTGAAGCGGAAACGGAAGATGATCCACCAATCCGTGGAACAAGATCACTTCATGATATTTATCAAAGATGCAGTGTAGCCATTTGTGAACCTGCATGTTATGAAGAAGCCATTAAAGACCAAAAGTGGAAAAAGGCAATGGAGGAGGAGCTATCGATGGTAAAAAAGAACAAGACTTGGGTGCTAGTTGATAGGCCAAATGATAGAAAAATAATTGGAGTAAAATGGGTGTTTAGGACCAAGTTCAATGCTGATGGGTCTATCAATAAGCACAAAGCTAGGCTGGTTGTCAAGGGATATGCTCAAATTTTTGGAGTCGATTACTCAGACACATTTGCCCCGGTTGCCAGATTAGACACTATACGGTTGGTCCTAGCTATAGCAGCTCAAAATGGGTGGAAAATATTCCAGCTAGATGTAAAATCAGCCTTCCTAAATGGTCTACTGGAGGAGGAAATCTTTGTTGAGCAACCAGAAGGATTCA
The DNA here is from genome assembly GCF_025594145.1 of Primulina tabacum. Lineage (NCBI taxonomy): Eukaryota > Viridiplantae > Streptophyta > Magnoliopsida > Lamiales > Gesneriaceae > Primulina > Primulina tabacum. The sequence continues at coordinate 2,907,736 of NC_134553.1, forward strand.
TTGAAGAAGGCCATGAAGACAAAGTGTGCCTACTAAAAAAGGCACTCTACGGCTTAAAACAAGCTCCACGAGCTTGGTATAGTCGTATAGATGATCATTTATTGAGCTTGGGTTTTGAAAAAAGTCTATCAGAAGTCACCCTATATTTTAAGAAACAAAATAATGGTTTTCTTGTTGTCTTTGTATGTGGATGATTTGTTGGTGACAGGTAGCAATGCCAAGCTTATTGATGGATTCAAGCAAGATATGATGCTGGTCTTTGACATGACGGATCTTGGGCTAATGACATATTTTCTTGGCATAGAAATCAAACAAGCTGATGGAGAAGTTTTCATCTGTCAGAGAAAATATGCTAAAGAAATACTTAAAAAGTTTCATATGGAAGAATGCAAAGAAATGGCTACACCAATGAATCAAAAAGAAAGCTTAAGCAAGGAAGATGGTTCAGACAAAGTTGAAGAAAGATATTTCAGAAGTATGGTTGGATGTTTGATGTACCTAACTGCTACAAGACCAGATATTCTTTTTGCTGTAAGCATTCTCTCTTTTTATGCATTGCGCTACTGAAATACACCTTCAAGCCGCAAAAAGAGTCATTAGATATATCAAAGGGACTGTTGACTAGGAGTGGGCATAAAACCCGAAAAACCGAAAAAACCGACCGAAACAAATAATTCGGTTTAAATGGTTCGGTTTTATCAGTTTTTCGGTCGGTTACGGTTTTAAAATTTATGAGATTCGGTTTTTCGGTTCGGTTTTCGGTTTTACTCCCCCAAAAAACGAATAACCGAACCGGCCATGTTATTGTTAAGTATAGGGCTTTTATGAATAATGGGCCATATTGTATAATGGGTTATGGGCCTATTTGGATTTAACCATAAATTTTCAATATGTTTTCTTTTCTTTCTTAGGGCGACGTTTTTTTTCCTTACCACTCACCACTACCGTCTACGAGACTACGACTACCAGTCACCACTCGGCACTCACCATAGTCCACAGCCCATAGGTATGCAGACCACAACGCAACGCTCGTTTATAGCTTATGGTGTTCTGATGTTGATGTTACTTTATATTATCAAATGAGTTATTTTATTGTTTCGAATTTCGTTTTTAATAACATGGTTTTGGCTCTAGTTCTCCTCCTCCAGTACCCATGACATATTCTGAAACGCCAAGGGTGGGAGGGGCGGGGGCTGGCAGGGGAGCAGAAATTTTGGAGGGGTGAATCTGATTTTTGTCTAGATGCGCACAAAAATTGTTGGATTATATTTGATGTGATTCGGAATGACAATAATAGTTTGGAAAAAGAATCGGTTTGAACTTGATTCAAGAGTTAGATTCTTTGATCTTAGGACAAAATTGACGTAGATTTTGTTTAATTAATCCGGTTCGATTTTCACAAAATGGAATCCTCTTAAATTATCGGTTAAAGTTGGGTCGAGCCAAAATTTCGGATATTGCTTAATATATTGTTGATTGGAAATTAAAGAATTGGTATATTATTATGCTCATGAAGTAAGAAATATTCGAAGTTGATCTTTTGATGTCAAAAGTTGAGTCATCTTTACCAGAAAAATTAGATGACAATCGTTGGCTGATCGAACCCACTAATCAAGGGCGTTGATTGAATCTTAATATGTACAAAATTACTGGAAAGAGAGGAAAGAGAGGAAAATGGGTCTTGTGGTTTGATCGAACCTACTGTCCATTCTATATACATATACATTGATACATTATTGCTTTTTCCTATAATTAGTTCATGGTTTCCATATATGTTTGTATATCTATGTATATATATGTTTATTGATTCAGCAATTAAAGTTTTTTATTTTGAGTACTTCTGGTTTGATTTTGCAAGGGCACACATGCAATGTTTATCATTATTGTTTCTTGACTGGTTAATTTGTTTCATTTTTTATAGATGGCAGAAAAGGAGGGTATGATCGATGAAAGCAAGAGTTCAAATGATAACTCCTAATTCGTCATCTGTAGATTCGGTTGATGTTGGGAAAAAGCGAAAATCTGTAAGACCTAGATCTCTTATTTGGGAACATTTTGAGAAATATGAGGATTCTAATGGGACACGTAGAGCAAAATGTAATTATTGTGGTTCAAGTTATGCTGCCGATTCAAGTTTAAATGGTACTTCATCATTGGGTGCTCATTTGAAAAAGTGTAAAAAATATCCATGTAATGTGGAAACTAAACAAGCAAAAATAGCCTTTCAAAACATTTCAAAAGATCATATAATAATCAATGCTTGGAGATTTGATCAAGAAGGTTGTAGGAAAGCTTTGGCCAAGATGATACTTGTCGATGAATTACCTTTTAGTTTTGTGGAAATGGAAGGATTTAGACACTTTATAAATGTGATACAACCATCATTTAGAATTCCTTCTCGTAGGACTATTACAAGGGATTGCTTTGAACTTTTCTTGGAAGAAAAGAAAAATCTTAAGCTTTTTTTCAAGGAGACACGTCTAAGAGTTTGTCTTACAACAGACACATGGACTTCAATACAGAGAATTAATTATATGTGTCTTACTGCTCATTTTATTGACAAAAACTGGAATTTGCAAAAAAGAATATTAAATTTTTCTCCAATATCTAGCCATAAAGGCGATGATATGGCAATTGTTATCACTAAATGTTTGCTTGATTGGGGTTTGGATAAGGTCTTCACTATCACAGTCGATAATGCTAGTTCGAATGATACTACAGTGAAAGAGATGTCAAACCAATTAAGTAAATGGGGAAGTAATTTGATGGATGGTAAACACCTTCATGTGAGGTGTGTGGCTCATATAATCAATCTCATTGTTCAAGATGGCTTGAAAGAAGTTGGAGATTCAGTGAGACGAGTTAGACAAGCTATAAGATATATTAGACAATCTCCTGCAAGGATTAAAAAATTCAAAGATTGTTGTGAACTTGAAAAGATAACAAGTAAGAAGTCATTGTGTTTGGATGTTGTTACTAGGTGGAATTCTACTTACTTGATGTTGAAAGTTGCTTTGGAATTTGAAAATGCTTTTGTAAGTTATGGTATTCATGATCCTGGATTGTTGGATCATCTTCTTACCCATGTTTGTGAAGATGGAAAGGATGTAGGTGCATTGACAAGTGTTGATTGGGAAAATGTGAGAAAAATGGAGAAGTTTCTTGAAGCCTTTTATAATCTTACGTTGAGAGTTTCAGGTTCATCATATGTTACTTCAAATATCCACTTTCATGAAATTGGCGAGCTTTCTTGTGTTTTAAAGTTGTTGGCAGAGAATGATGACAGTGTTTTGGCTACGATGGCAAAAAGGATGAAATTTAAATTTGACAAATATCGGGGTGCTCCAGGAAAAATGAATAAGATGATTTTTATTGCATGTGTGCTTGATCCTCGTTTCAAATTTGATTATGTGGCTTTTGTGCTTTCGAAGATGTATGGGCAAGAGAAAGGGGAGCAATTAAGAGTTGAAATAAAGTTGTATATGACTTCTTTGTTTGAAGGATATAAGAAGGTCACTTCAAAAATGTCTCAAGGATCATCCACTAGTAAAGTTGAGCCATCGGGTATAAACATAGGAAATATTCATAAAAGAACACTAATACAACAAGAATACTTGAGACATAAGGCTGAAAGTGGAAATATGGATGCTAAGATTGAGTTAGATAGGTATCTCGATGAAGATGTTGACGTTGCAAATGAACATTTTGATATTTTGCTTTGGTGGAAAATTAATTCTTCCAAATTTCCTACTCTGGCTGAGATGGCTCGTGATGTGTTAGCGATTCCTATTTCTACTGTGGCGTCGGAAAATGCTTTTAGCACCGGGGGACGTGTTCTAGATTCATTTAGAAGTTCATTAACACCTCGATTAGTGCAAGCTCTCATTTGCCTTCAAGATTGGTTCCGAAAAGAATCTTCTCCCATTAAAGTAGAAGAAGACTTGGATCATCTTGAAGAGATTGAATCTGGTAATAAATTTGTGTATTTTTTATGTTTTATTTTAAAATTATTTTGTTATTTAATGTTGGCAATAATTTTCTTACTTTTTTTTTTAGATTTGATCAATATTAGAAGGGATTCTTGCATTGGAAGAGATTCTTGCATAACCAATATATAAACATTTCCATGAAATATTGTAAGTTAAATTTCACTTAATGTATCTTGTATTTGGTGCATTAAACTGCTAAGCCAATAAGCTTCCATTTTATTTTGAAAGATGAAGATGCCTTGTGTAGATCTGGTCCAGAACTACAATTTCACACTAATACTACAATTCCACCAAGCTATTGTGTTTGAAAAAATTATTGTTTGTGAGGTTCTACCTAACCCTGAACTATTCATACTAAAGGATACTTTTAATTACAGGATCTTCTGGTACACAAGTAGAAGCAAGGCTGGTTGGGATCAATATCATTATAGGAAGGTAAGATAATGCATTTTTAGATTTAAGCATTTACACTTATTGTTATTAGTTGTAATGAATTTATTGTTTTTTTCCATAAAAAAAGGATTTTTTTTTATGACTTTGTGAAAAATCTTTGCAATTAATTTCAATAAGTTTAAGTTATTGTTTCAAAATTGTGATTCATAATCACTTTATAATTGTAATGAATTTAATGTCTTTTTTTTTTTTTGCTAAACAGGATTTTGGAATTTAAGAATTGGAAGTTCAAATATTTTGAAGGAGATGGCCATACGAACTGTTTTGGGATTGTCAGACGTGGAGTTCCATTCGATCTTGTTGACACTTTGTTATATTTCCTATTACTGAATATTCAGTTGGCTTCAAGCATTTCGGTGTTTACATAGTTAATTAGTTATATATTGTTATTATATTCGCATGACATGTTTGCACACAACACATTATATATATATAAGATTAAGTCCCACAAATCAAATGTTTGACAAATACTATGATTTAGATTTTATAGACATAAAGTGACGTATAATTTTATTTATTAACAAAATTTTAGCTAACCATATGTAACCGACCGTCTAAACCGAACCGTAATACGAAAAAACCGAACCGAACCGTAATAAAATGGTTTGGTTTTGGACTAAAAATATTCAAAACCAAAAACCGAAAAACCGAAACATGGTAGAGAAAAACCGGACCGAACCGACCGACGCCCACCCCTACTGTTGACTATGGTGTAAAATTCAAGAAGTGTCAAAACTTCAAGTTGACAGGATTTTCTGATAGTGATTGGGGTGGATCCAAAGATGATATGAAGAGTACATCTGGGTATTGTTTTAATCTAGGATCTGGTGTGTTTTCTTGGTGTTCCAAGAAGCAAGAAAATGTGGCACAATCCACTGCAGAGGCGGAATTTGTTGCTGCTATAGCAACAACAAACCAAGCATTGTGGTTGAGAAAGTTGTTATGTGACTTACACTTGAAGCAATTAAATGTTACAGAGGTATTTGTTGACAACCAAGCCGCGATATCAATATCACATAATCCAGTTTTTCATGGAAAAACCAAACATTTTAAGATCAAGTTGTTCTTTTTAAGAGAAGTGCAAAAAGAAGGAGAAGTGAGCCTGATTTATTGCAAATCTGAAGACCAACTTGCTGATATATTCACAAAACCTCTTCCAGCAAACAAATTTGAGTTTCTTAGACAAAGACTTGGAGTTTGCAGCCCTTAATGCAAGGAGGAGTGTTGGTTATTCGCATCAAAGCTGCCACCTCTTATTTGTTAGTCAAGTTTAATAAGTCAATTGTCAGTTCCTAAATTATAGGCAATTTGTTAGTTTGTTGGTTATTCATTAGTCTATAAATTGTAAAGCTTCTGTTGAATAAAACTGAAGTTCTCAGCTTTCTTTTCTAATATATCTTCCAACTTTTTTCATATTTTTGTACAAAGATCTTATTCATATTTTTATTCTTTCATCTTTAAACTATCAAATTACCTTCTTTTTGACTGGGCATCTTGGAGCATAAGAACACCTAAAGTAAGCCCGCGGAGAAGGGTTATCTCTAGTCACTTTCTGCCCATACTTCCTCCACTGATAACCATCTTTTACTAACTGCAACCGTTGAAATTTACAGTCTTTGAATACAAGACACATACCAAAAAACAAACTGATATACATATGTATGTGTCATGTGTGTGTGTGTGTCTTGAATCTGTGGTGATTATATTCATTACTACTTACGAGACTTGCATCAGATGCTTCGGTTCGAACATAAGTCCGCCGTATCTTTCCTTTGTTGTCTTCTTCCTCTCTCGGTTTCTTGCACGAATCTTCATCGCTGGAGCTGCTTTCAGAAGAACCGTTAATAATGTTTGCTTCAATATTATTGTTGATACCACTTTCAGGTTTCCTCTTTCTTGAAATCAAATCTAACTCCGGATTCTTGATCTTGTACTCCTTTAATCTGTTTTGTAATTCATTGTAATTCTCGCACATGACCGTCAATAATCCAGTCAGTTTCTTGTTTTCAGCACTCACCCTATTCAGTTCCTCTATCAAAGCACCCCTCTGTTTGACCAGAAACAATAATAATGAAGTTAAGACTCAGAAAATATCAACAACTCAACTGATTTGCTCCATCGATTTCAAATGTAATTAAGTTAGTAGCATATTGTATTTTCATTAGACGGGCCGACAACTAAACACATATTTCACTCATGTTCACGTTTTTTTCTCGATCAGTAATTACTTTCAAGAACTCGAACACTGTCAGAAGCGAAACCAGAATTTTTACATCGACACAACAAAGTTTACCTATATGCAATAATTTTAGTTTTCAGTCAAATTCCAGATGAAATATGTCTGACAAAAAAATTTCTTTCATATGCAATAATCCCATATAAACACAATTGCTATCAGTTGCTACAGTGTGTTTTGCATGTTAATATGTGTTCTTGTGGATGTACTGACCTCTTGTTTCGCACATACTCTTGCTCCCGATTTCAAACTGCTTTCCACTTCATGTTTCTGAAATCCAGAACAAACAAAAGCAATCACCAAACTTTCATTACCAAACACAACTTGAAGTTGAACTGCATTCAATTTACTGTGACAAAGAACTAAATAAGATTACCATACTAAACATTTCAGGAGCTTCATCAAGGAGCCGAAGAGGTTTCGAATTCAGATCCAATGAATTATTCAGAAGACTAATGAACTCCATATCTTCCGCAGATTCAAGAAGGTGAATTCCAAACAATTTAACTCAATTTAAATTCTTCTAGATCTTTGATATGTTCTATATATCCGAGAGTGCAACTTTTGGCTGCTCACAATAGTCAAACAATGAAGAGAATATTATATGTACATGCGTGCATATATGTATAGATAGATGAAGAGTGAGAGAGGGTAGAAAAATTAAATAAATACAATTGAACCGACAAGTTACAAAGAGGTGGGGATTGGGAAGGAAGATGGATTGCCGGAGAATGAAAAGTATATTGGATTTATCTTTGAATTTATGACAGCATGGATATAGCAAGAAGTTAGAGTAAGGTCGGCTGATTCGGCAAAAAAAAATGAAAAAAAAAAGATAAATAAATATTAAGAGAGAGCAAATGTGAAATATATTGGGAAAATAACATTTATTGAGTTAATGATGTCAAAATAAATGTATTTTTAGCTTTTTAAGTTGTTTGAGTTATTTTAAAATGTGAAATACATTTAAATTTGGCTTTTTTCAGTAATTTTTTTTTCTCCATAATATTAAAGTTTTAACCTTCTTGATAGTTGAGTTTCAATAGAAGTTTTCGTAGCTCATGATATCCCCATCAACATGGGACGAGTTTGTTATACATAATTTGTTCGTTAATTTAATATTGTCTATCAGACTAACGTATTTTGCAAACTATTTATTTGTTTAGTTTTTCAAACTAAGTTACTAACAGACACCAGAAGAAGCATGTTCCGAGTGAGAGGGAACGATCATTTTCTATATTCTTGTTTAGTTTTTCGTTTTTCCCTAAATATGAATATAATCTTTTCAGATGTATATTTCTTGAAAAAGGTAATTTCCCAAAAATATGGAAAAAAATCTAAACTTGCTCCAAATAAATAGGAGTTGTCACTTTTCGAAGGTCAAATTCTTTAAAAGAGAGATATTTTCTAAAAGAATTTTAAAAACACAGCAAAACAAAACTAAACTAAACTTCGCCTAGTCGTTTTAAAATATAAATATACTAGTTTATTTATTTATTTTATTCGAGGAAATAATAGTAGTTTATTTTCAAGTTCGCATTTATTAAATGGAGAAAAGTTATTGAAGACGTTTCAAATATTGGGAGTGGTTTGATATAAGTCAAAGTCACGCCCGCCTTTGACCGAATTAGAACGGAACAACGTGCGAGCCTTACCTATAAAATAATAATACTGTAATTAAATTAAGATTTCACTTTGAACTAGTTTTTATACTGATTTATCGCTATTTTTTTTATTAATGATTTATTTATTGTCCGTGGGACTTAATTTTTTGGCTTTGCTTGGCTGTCCCGTCACGTTTGTTTTCGCATTTTCCACTACGAAATATTATTTTAATGACATAATATAGAGGAGTTGGAGTTATGTCATGGAATGACTAAACTATGTTAATATTCTCGATGTGAAGTCGCATAAAGATTCGCTAATTTCTTGTCCCGATGATTTTTCGTTATACATTTCAAGTCTTTATAAATTTATATTTAGATTAGATTATTGTTCCAATATGGACAATAGAAAACGGACAACGTCCCAACAGTATGTTGGATGTTAGGATACGATGATACTCTACCAAGAAGACATTGCACACGTTAGTAACATGTCGGCATCACACCAATATCACGTCGAAAAAATTATTAGAATCTCAGAAAAACAGAGATAACATACTAAAACTATAATTTGACAACATAAATGACCAAAAAAACACATAAATATAAATATACAATAAATGCAATTTTTCCCAATTAATTCTGTCGACATTTAATATTTCTTATGTCCTTGTGAAAACTTGGAATATATACATCAAAAAAAGGGGGAAAACTTGTACAAAACTTGGAATATATATATATCAAAAAAAGGGGGAAGCAGGAGTACTGTTTTTCTCCTCTTTCTTTATTATTTCATGGCAATTAAATTTTTTAGATTATCAATGAAATATCGCCTACTTCGAAATCTTGAATTTTAATTTTTTTTACAAAAGTATAGATAATTGTTATATCCAAAGTATAAATAAAAATATATTATTTAAAGAATTTGTCAAAAATGTCGGATTAAATAAACTTAGAAAAAAGACTTTGGCATGGCCCAAGACTAAATCAATTACAACTAGATGATGGATGTCGTGTTCGTTGAACAACCGAGTGCAAATCGGTTAACTTTACGTCCATATTCATTGAATATTTTCTACTCTCATCTAAAAAATATATAATTTAGTTAAGCAGTAACATCTGTGATATATATATATTATATATATATATATATATATTCCCATAATAAACAAATTGAGAAAATCTGCAAAAACATATATTTATTATATTATAATTATAATTATAATTATAGTCTAAAAACTTTTTAGAAAAATTATATTCGATAAATTTAATAGATATCCAAGTTTATCTTTATCTTTCTTCCAAGATATTTAATAACTAATGTACAAAAATTTAAATAGTTCTTTCAAAAACTTCTCACATTTTCTTTAAACCATCTCGTTAGGAAGCAAAAATTATAATTCAATTTAAATTTACGAAAATTAATTTAATTCTAAATAATATTTATATTCTACACATGTGCATTAGTTAAAATTAAAGGTCTTTAAATTAAGAATACATAATTGTTATAAGAGTAGCACCACCGCACATGCGTCATGTGTAATATAATATATTTAATATTATATGTTACACTAAAATTTTTATGTATCAAGTAATTAGTTTAATTATGATTTTTATATGTAAAAAAATTCTCAAATATTTGATTTAATTTTAATTTTTTACATTAAAAATAATATATAAATAAATTGAATATTTTCCTACCTATAATAGTTAGTTGGGATAAATATCGAAAAAATTGATGAGAAATTCTTAGAATTACTAATTTATACATAAAATAAATTTATATATCTTTATAATATAAGGACAATTTTCGAAAAAAATATATGTTATATATATAGTAATGTTAGATATTTAAAAAATATTTCGTAATAGTTTCTTCTCAAATAATCCATACTAATATACTTTCATTATTAAATAAAAGTAAGATAATATGATTATTTTTTGTCACTAAAATACCCAAATTTATCCCCAAAATATTATTTCAGTACCGATAAATAAAATTATCTGTTTACTAGTGAAAATGAAGGGTCGTTTACTGGAAGTCGAGAAAACAACATAGTCTTCACTCTTCACTTTCTAAGCACGAGGGTTGGAATTTGAACTCAATATGATGACCAGATCCGGCCAAAATTTTAGTTTATTTAATTTAATAATTAAATAGTTAAATTAAATAGTTCACCAATATTGTTTTATCTTTCTTCTCATTTTTTGGATAATCACATCTAAAAATTTTAGAATGAAATGTATTTTGATACAAATGTAAAATAAGCAGATAACTAAGAAGTAAACTATACAGATTCTTTGTCAAGAACAAATTTGATGTTTTCAACTTTGTCGTCTGAAATTCTTTGAAGTTGCTGTTGTTATAAATTTGATTTATCTTTTTTATTATTATTAATATACCAGGAAAGCAAATATTTATCAAACGGAAGGGAAATTAAAATTAAAAAAATTGCACTTTAATATATATTTATATTTATATAATCGTTATTTCTTTTTCAGGAAAAAAACGAAGCAGCAATAGACGAATTGTTTATTTGTGAAACTACTAAAATAAGTGTCGGACAAAATTTTATCCATAAAAAAGAACTGAACCATCTCTCTGACGGCCCCTTTAATTTGGTGGTATTTCTTATATTTAATTTAAAAATTCAAAAAAAAGGATACAAAAAATTGACACCACAATCTTCTTTTGAATAAATTAATTGGCTTCTGTTGATTTTATTGGTCAATCAGACCCTTTCCACCTAGTTTGAATATGGATATGTCTTGTCCCATTTGCCCATGCATGCATATAAAGATATATTTTTTCTAGGAGTACGAATTTGACACGTCTTCCCTTATTTATTACATTATTATTTTAATTTATCGAATTAATCTTCCATAGCCCATCGCTATTCCCAATTAGGAAGACTGATTAAATAATTTCCATAGGTTTACTTTAAAATGTAAACATCGATTCATTTTAAAACTTGTTTGTTAGTAAGATAAATGTTCTACTCATCTATAAATATATATATGGTCGGCTAAGAGATTGATTGTTCGAATCAATAGAATAGATGAACGTTTGATCAGTGGTTATGGTTTCGATTCTCCCTATCAATATCTTTTCTGACGAGGATGTTGGACATGTTATTCAGTGCAGTTTATCTGACTAGCTGCATTAAATAATTAAGGGTTTATATAGTGCAAACTGAAGAGTAACGACTTCAGATTCTCATGTAATTTATATATTGTTGCCTAAAAAGAGAGAAGCACATGAATGGTATTGCACATGATTTATCACAATTAAAATTTTGAAAAATTTCGGAAGCTAAAAAATTAATTGGTGCAAAATCAACATCTCTGTCATGTCTGCCGATTAGTCGTGTTTTTAGTGCTTGGCAAGTTAAATCGTCAAATTTTCAACGTGGAATTAGTAAAGGTGTAGAGTCTTTTTTTATTCTTTGTTTCTTTCTTCCGTGAGGATTTCAATAGTATATATGAGTCGGGGAGTAGAAGGAAAAATACGTTTTCATTTTATAATAATTTATTCGTAAAATAATTAAGATTTAAGGAGGGATGAAGTGATAACCAGAGCTGATGAAACAGATATAATAGATACACACGTACAATTAAATATTACATAGATTTGTATATTATTAGGTTGTAATAACTATTCTTCTTATATATTATATTAAATGATATATAGTTTTTATGAAAAAAGAAATTAATAACTAAATAAAACCTGATGCACTGTCATTCAACGGATATGATCATTAATCATGTTAAACACGGTATTTGGTTTAATATGAGTAAATCACGCAAGTAATATTGCATTTAAAACATGGAAGAAATAAATGGCAGCCGAAACGTGAATATTAGCAGTGAGTGTGCTCACATTGATGTCTTGAATCTTTTTCAACACTTGCACGTGCATGCCATTAAATTGGCGTGGAAATTTGACCCAATCACAAAATTCTAAGAATTCGACTGAAAATTTTGGGGGAAATATGTTTTTATCTGAGTCACTTGTGAAAAGATATTATTTTTATTTCAAATATATTACGTTTTATTATAAATATAGATGTGATTGACCTGTCTCACGAATAAAAATCTGCGAAATATTATCACACTCATCACACGAACAAAGATTTGTGAAAACATCTCATAAAAAACTACACTTCGAAAATGATACTTATATTGTTTAATGGTTAAAAAACAATCGTTACTAATACCTGAGGCTGAGCCCCTTTGGCAAGAAATTTTTTCTCAGGCATCAGTTGAATTCAAGTCTGTGTTCGAGTATTGACTTTCTAAAGAGAACAAATCATTCGATCCATGTCAAAAAATGAGGTAAGTTGTGATATACAATGATATTAAAACAGAAAGTTGTCTCTTACTGGACGAGCTTTCAAGGGATGAAACTGCTCCTCGGTCACCATTAACGTGAGAATAATGAGAAGAACAATAATAACAATAAACTCATCTCCCAGCTACCGGTTCATTAAACACCGCTATTTTTCTTAGAAAAGCAACTGAATATATATCTTAAGAGCCAAAATGCAAAGGAAGCAATGAAGTCATCAAAACATCCCCAACGTTTTTCTTCCTTTCAAACTACTGTAGCAAGAAAACATCAAGCGATAGTATCTTAAGCTAAATAAAACAGCAGGCGACGAGGAGTCTAGTTCATTCTTGAAACGATGAATGAATGTAAATAAGTTATATCCCAAGATGAAATGAAAACGTTAATGAGGGTTAATCTTTCGCCACGTCCGAGGTGGCGCCATCACTAGGTTGCGTTTCAGTTGTAAGAGTTTCTGTCTTTTCATCATTCTTTTTAGGGCTGTTCATCTCGGACATCTCAGCATCTAGTTTATCTTTAGCACCAGCGATAGGAACTGAAACCTCTCCAGATTTGATGCCGCCACCGTTTTCAGCTTTTGCTCTGAAACCATAAAACTTACTGAACATCATATTGGATGCTGTGCATTATAAAACATTTACAAAATTTAAAACATTTACAAAATTACAAATGTGCATACTCAATCAAATCGAGGTTTTTTTAAATGAGGAAGGATGACTCACCTTTCAGATGCCGAGGAACCTTTATGTTTCTTGGATGGACCTGGATTAGATTTTCCTTTCTTTTTCTTGGACCTGCTCCAGTACATGGAAAATTTCCTCTCAAACACCTCCTCAACATAATTGTAGCTTGATTACAGAGATAAAAAAAAATTAAATGTTTTAACAAGAATATGATTATACGACAAGTTTATCCGTCCTTTTTTTCCAGTTTACTTTCGCAGGACTTCAGCAATTTTAAAAAATCCGAAAAATGCAAAATTGTATAATCATAAATTTAATTAATAAAGGATGTTAACATAGTTTAACCGCAACCAGGCAACCTCAAAGATTCGACAGAGGAATGAAAATTCTACATACTAATTTAAAAATAAACTTACATAACAGGTTTTTTGGCAGCAGCAGGAGGATCAGTGTCATGTTTCTTGGAGTGCTGTTTTATATACCACATGCAAAGAGAGAGGTAAGCCAAACCGGTATATACAAGAACAATTAATTAAAATAAAAAAAATTGATAATGAGTTGATAAATAACAGAGATTCTAACTTGAATCTGGTGGTCATCCAACGGTTCCCAAGTTTCTTCATCCATGAACAAGATTTCCTCATCACCATCATCATATATGATCTGCAAGAAAACGGCTGACTAATCTGAAGGGGAAAATGTAACAATAAACTCGCAGAAACTATGAAAGCTACTGGCAACTGTGCAATAGTGAGTATACTACTGGACATTAGAAAGAAGTTCGTTTTAACAAAGTTAACTTCTTCGTAGGCCCAGGAAAAGGTCATCGCTTATAATCCCCACTCAAACGCAAAACGGACTCATGATTTTTTTAAAAAAGAACAGGAAGAAAGGAAGTATCCAACCACCTTGTGCTTCTTTGCTACATGATCAAAAGATACAATAGTGCCTGGGTAATACCTGCATAAACAGAACCTTGAATATGAGCAAATAGAAGCATAATTTGGAATATACATGTAAAATTTAAAGATGATTAGCCATCTTTCACTTGTCTAATCCATCTTCTGAGTTTGAAATAGAAAACACAGATGATACTTGGAGAAAGCAAGTTGGTTATGAGAAACTGGAGGTTAAACTTTTGTAGGGATTATCCTTGTTCCCGAGGCCTAAAATCATTACTTAATTTGTTGTCAATTTTAGAATCTCTACTGAGGCAGATCCGCACCCCCCCACCAGTTTACAATCTAACTTTTCTTGCACCTCATTTATGTATTTTTCACAAGAACATACATCCCACAGTACCAAAACCTGTTCCCCTTCTGATCCGACACTACTCTATTTAAAGAGAGATTGATGGAATTAATACATCAAAGAACTATCCTGAAATTCATTTCCACATGCATCAGAAGTTTAATAAACTTAATAAACACCTACCAGGTGTAGGAAAACATCATCAGTATTCCCAAGGAAGGATAGACGCAGTTGGAACATTTATTGAAAAGAGCAGATGGTTCCAGTGCAGAAGAATCTATTATTGTGTTTTGAACTCATAAAGCAATCCTAATCTGTAATTTTTCTCAGAGAAACTGTCGAAGATACACCAATTGATCGAATTTTAATAATGTATATAGTCCATGCCATTAATGAAATCTATATGATTAAGAATAAGAACTTCCTACTCCCTACTTCCTAATACATTATTATGATTTCGTGAACGCATGTAGTCCAACATACAAAGGAGTTGCATCACCAAGAGATAAATGCAAGAAATCAAACAATGGCCAGAACTTTTCTTAAAGTTAGAAAAACTCAACGAATAGGTTCCTTCATTCTTCAACCCAAATCAGTTAGATATGCTGTTCAAGTAACATGAGAAATCGTTCATGCACACAAATAAGATGTTGTCATGAATAATTATGTGAAAAAATCCATTAATATTCAGTGCTTACTCTCTGTCATTCGGCCACCAAACCTTGATCCTTAAATCAATCAAATCCTCCCCGGAACCAAGATGGGACATTAATCTCTACATTAAAATTTCCAGAAGTGTGGTATCAAGATCAGATACAAACAATGTCACAGCTACGAAATATACCATTTATTCCATATTAATATTACTGTAAAGAAATTAAGAACCATTCCAGAATTAAATTAACCGTTAAAGGTAACTGTTTTTTTCTTTGTTTTTTCTCCATTTTTGGAGCCATTTCTCCTATGAATCAGATTTTTCAGTTTGAGAAAGAGAAGCTGCTACTGACATGAAAATTAAGGAACTTACAGGTGCAGGATCCATCAAATATCAATTGTAATTACCTTTTCTGCATTGCTTGATTCATGTTTCTTGAGAATACTCTCACTTCTAATTTGTTCATTCCCATGATCAATAAATGGTGATTCATCTTTCCTTTCAGAACTGGTCTTAGTAACATTTTGTTCATCTATCTTCACTGTAACAGCACTAGATCCAGCAACACCCCTCTTACCATTCTCCTTTTGGATGTTAGAACCTTTTTTCGTACCCTTCGTTTTCAGTAGTTTCCGTCTAGATGAGGTTTCAAGATCAGTCCGCTGAGCTATCATGCCCTCTTTCTTCTTTTCGAAGACCCCTCCATCAGCACTCTTGGCACATGGATTGAATGATGAAGAAAAAAATGACCAGGGAATTATGAAGAATTTGAATTGAATGAAGAAAAAATTGAGCAATATGAAATCACCAGGTTTACAAGGAACCGTTGTCGGGTATCTCAATATTTCAATAATAACATTACCAATGCCAATGATAAACATGAGTGGACACTAGGCACGCTAGGAATTTGTGTCAGCAATGGAAAGAGCAGCAGCCCAGGAAGTAACTAATTGAGTATTTTCTAAGGATAAGAAGAAGAACATGAAATACGAACAACTTCAATATTCAAAGTAGATCAACTTCAGTCAAATCTGTCTAACAGATCACTTCTGGTAGTGTAAAGTGATTCGGATCACCTTCATTCCTAGTTTGTGAGTACAAGCCCCCTCATCAAGAACGAAGGAAGGCAATCGTCCCACGTCATCATCGACTATATTTATTAATATGGTGTGGCAATCCGTCAAGATCCCAAATATAGGAATCTCTATTTGGGCACGACACTTCACGCTACAAGACACGAAGTTGGTATTTCTTTCAATAAAGTCTTTCTTATTCCATTTGATTTGAGGCCGCAAGGACCCACAAGGTATAACCCTATTTGTAACCTCCGATGTTGAGTAAATATATCATCCTAGTATTTTTGCTATTTAAGAATATCTTTCCCCTTCTCCAATTTTCTATCATTTTCATTATCTCTTTAGAACAATGTGAAATAATTAATCAATGCATCTATCTAGGTGAAATACCTTCTTACCCCATGTTATCCATCAATAGGATTGATAATACTTGTGATTACCCCATGTTATCCATCAATAGGATTGATAATACTTGTGATTCACAAGTGGAATGAATGGCCTTTTCAAGTGGTTTCACATATCTAAAATTGGGCCATACAACGTATACAATTGTCACTAGCCTTTATTTCGTCACATGTTGAGTGTTCCGACAATGACATTTAATTTTAGGAGATCAAGTTTGCACATTTTATGCTATTTAGTTCTATGTCGTAACATGAAAAAGGGTTAAAGTTCATTTGGAAGTTGGTTAATCATAGTGTATATTCACAATCTAAGAGAATGCCTAATTCCTTCATCAATCCAAGTTGCTAAATATGTCTTTATAAAACCTTGATTCCCACATAATCTTTGTCCCTAGGTTCAAAACTTTATAGGCCGTGTACTCGGTTGATCTACAATATTCGGACCAAGACAATACCTGAGTTGAGGACTAAGAGGTGCTCGACTTGACTCAATTTTGTGGGGAAAATTTTTTCTACAAGTTAAGATTCGTGAAGACTAACATCCATTTAACTATAACACAAGAAGTACTAAAGCACCGTGATATATAATATAGGGACGATAAATCAATAAATATGAGTAACCGGATGATGTATGACTCTAGTCATTTGTAAAACTTGAGCGAAATGTTGGATAAAAAAATATGCGTAATCATTAAATGACTTATCGTTAACACCAAACAATGCCTAAATGAATAGACGAGTGCTATTTTAGTGATTATTTAGATATTTTAGCTTAGTATTTGATTATATTACAAATATTTAACCATAACATACTATTGCTTTTTACTCCACAAGCTTCAGGGTGGTTTTCCGTTAAATCCTTCTTCAAGTCCTTTTTATCTGATAAAAACGGTTTTTCTCTTTGTCCTCTTGATCAAACCATTTGGAAAATGCCAATTCCATCCAAAGTTCATGTGTTTTCGTGGACCGTTGTGTTCAGTAAATTACCATCATGCAAGGTGATGCAAAAAAAGTTCCCTAATTGTTTCTCTGTCCAAATTGTTGTGTGTTATGCCAGCAAGAGGTGGAGACCCAAGATCACTTGCTTACTTCATTGTCCTTTTACGAGCTCTCTTTGGTTCAAAACATTGGAGGAGTTGGGTCTAGTTTGGGTATTCCCGAGATCCATTTAGGATTTATTCGCAATAGATTTTGGTCGCGATCTAGAAAGGAGGGGCAGAACTTTTTGGGGGTGTGGCGCCTCATTGTCTACTTTGGTCCGGTTCGTTGGAGAGAAGTATTTTTGACAAGCGAGAGGACTCGGTTGAAGAGTGTGAGCCAAGATTAAATTTAAGGCCCCGTGTTGGGTTACGAAAAATGTGGAGTTGACAATGTTTCCATTCTCATATTTTGTACAGGGATTGGAGTCTAATCTTATGTTAATATGATCTTGGTTCTTATTATAGCATGTGTGGACCTCTAGTCTACTTTTTGAAATTAAGATTTTTTATTAATAAAATATCGTTTCCTATCCAAAAAAATTTGGATACTAACATATTTAGGATCTAGTTAGTGGTATCGTACAGTCTATCTGACATTAATTAACCCCATAGACACGGACAATTGTTATGAGTAGTATGCACACATCATAATCATCGATCCTCCAAGAGCTAGGGCACAACATGCATAAACATTCTTTGGCCATCTATAAATTATAGTTTCTACGTCTTATTATTTATGGAGATAATGAAGCATATCTCCAATTTATGATTAAACCACATACTTGGCCAACACTCTCAAGGTCAACTCATTAGGTATAACAATCTTCTGCGATGCCATTTCCGATTTTGAGGTTGTAGTCAGGATAGTGCCACATCGTTCGTCTAAAACAGAAGATAAGAGGCCTATTGATTTACATGGCGTAATCTCACGTGATAGTACACACACAAATGATCGATAATAACCATTTATCATGTTGTCCACTCCAAATCATCACCACTTATGGAAATTGAATCATAAAACATTTAACATCCATTGTCTATAACATGCTCAGTTGTAAGATGAAAACCCTTTCGTGAACTTAACTACTTCCAAATATTTGCAAAATAGGAATCGAAAGAGCCAACAACTGCAGCATCCAATGTGGAGATGAATTTGTAGCTGCAATCTCATGAGGCACAAAAGGTCATTAGTTTTCCTTCAATGTTATGGGTCCTTTAATGTTATGAAGAAAGAAAGGTAAAAATGTTGCTGAATCCTAACTTTGAGTTGTCGGGGACAAAAGTAAGTTTTTCAAAGAAAGGATATTTGCCTTTAAAAAATCTTTACTCGTCATGCTAGTTTGGCAAAGTGCAATTCTCCATTTATACTTCCTAGCATTCATTTCTGGTATTTTGTTTTTTGCAGCGTCTCTTCAACTCTCTTATTTTGCACAAGTGTTGCAGCTTAGCACATGTACCGACCAGCATATATGACCCATTCTTCAGGGTATTGGTGCATAGTAGGAAAGTGGCATTTTATATTGTGTGCCGAATATTAATTATTTTTTAACAAAATCTCCTTAATATCTCCTTAGATTTTGATTTCCCCGTTAGGGGTCACAGGCTTCTCAACTAAAACCATACTTGTCAATTTTATACAACAAATGGACTCTCTCGCCGATCACTTTGATTGGTAGGATTTCCTTCACCTAGCCGTTAAAGGTCAACAAGGATGTCCGTGGGGGATTGAGCTCATGCCACATATTTGCAGGTGGAGTAGGTCCACCGGCTCTCAAAAGGTTAACATCTTCAATGCTTGTGGAAATCACAAAGACGAAGAAGATGTGCCACATATTTTCAGTTGGAATGGGTCCACCAGATCTCGAAAGGTTAAAATCTTTCAATGCTTGTGAAAATCACAAAAACCAAGAAGATGTTTTCAATCTCCACAATGTAATCTGGCTCATAACAATTATTTATGTCATATATGAACAAAATATGCTCCAAATATTGTTCAGGACTATACTAAAGCTTATAATCGGAGAACAAACAGCACCTTAGGCTTTTGAAGAAGAGCTGAAACGAATTCTAGGTAGAGTACGTTTCATTCGACAAACACATGCTAGTAATGCCTAGTATAACATGCTGAATGATTATCAGAATCTAAAGGTCATTCAAATATCTGTCCTCTGCCATATGGAAATATATATATATATATATATATATATATATAGTGTGTGTGTGTGTGTACAAACACATACGCAGAAGCAAAGGAACAAAGCACCCCATTGAAGTCGGATTTACTTATTGTAGGAACGAACCATGTTTTCCTCACTGGGCGCTCCCTGGCAAAGAGAAGTAACTATACCAGCATATTCAGCAACATCCAGATTCTTTGCCCTCACTGCTTTTTTAAGAGGACGCTGGAGTTTGTCCGAGCAGTTTCTGAAGACAGCATTCCCCAACTCCCAGGATATTGGTGAAATATTCTGAAGAAGGAAACAGTATATTTTATAATCGGTGAAAAAGAATGACAATAACTTCGGGTCTACTGTAATTGCATTAAAATCAGGGAGAGCGTCATCACCTTTTGATCCATTTTGACACTGTCCAAAATCGGTCTCAGGAGTTTAAATGGAATTTTGTGACTCTCTTGTATCACATAAGAAATGATCATTTCCATATATCGAAAGGTATCAGGAGGATGGTTGGGCCTTCCATAAAATTGAGCAATTGTTTAATAAGAAATACCAAGAAAAAACTGATGTCATAGACAAGCCAACTAATCTTTACAAATACAGAATTTTTACAACAAATAAGCATTTTAAGAAACTGAGCCACTCATTTGATTAAGATATGCAAATTTCAAACATCCACAGAAATATTGGAATTTATGGTGCCATTTGGTTGGGTTTTCGTTTCCCCTAAACAAATTCAACTCACAATTTCTATGTTTGAAATATTGTTTGTTTTAAATTTTGAAAAGCTGACGTGATGTGTAACTAAAAAATGATGAGTAATTATTGAATAAAAAATTGGGGAATAAAAAATAATTGTTTAGAAAAAGAGAGACAGAAAAAATATGTTATTACGTAATGATTATCCATTTAACAGTTAATTGATTGTAAGTGAGAGCACGATAGTTTGATTACAATGTTAATAAAATGAAAGGTTTTTTAAGTTGAGTTGAGAGCGAGTGCACACTGCAAATAAACAAGACCTATCTGCAGACTTACCTGATGGCACTAAAGAAAATTTTGAACATCTGAACAATCAGTTTATCGCCATCTATGTCCAGAATAATTGCAGATGATTTCAGTTTAGCAATAGTTTCAAGCATACGAAGAGCTCTGTCATAATTGCGACCAGAATCTGAGGACAAATGCTTCAATACAATGATGCATAATTGAAAAAGTTCCTGACACCATTAATCGAACCCATTAGGTAAGGATACATAAATAGCGTTTTTGGAGGAGGAATAATGAGTAGAAGTGGATGGCGGAGAATAAGTGGATGTATTTACATACCTTCATGTAAGGATCTTTATAAGTACACTCAGGAGCGCTTATTCTTGTTAGCTCCGTGAAACAACATGCGACTGCAATTTGGATATTAACATCGGCGTGATGCAAAATTTCATCAGTGATCAACATCTGCATCAATGGAACAAGTGCCACCTCTATAGCCGCAGGAGGCTGTTGATCCACCTTAGTCAAAATGCTCTCGGCTTTCTGAAAGAAAAATCAAATGATAAGCCTTTATTCACCCAGTTGCAAAATACTGCGAGTGAATAGGAGAGGGATGGAGAAAAACCATTTGTTACTAATCAAATTGTTGTAGGAAATCTTAATAAAGAAGAGCAATTTCATCCACCAAAATTGTCCAAATTTAATGTGAGCAGGACACACGCTGCGCAAAATGATTTAGCACTGGAAAATGTAAAGCAGCAAATAAGAGGAAAATGAATGAAATAATCATCAAACAATAAAAGGCTTCGCATGGAAATTTCCAGTTTCCACATGCACATGGTGCAGATTGGTGGAATGACTTTATTAATGCAGCATAAAAATGAAAATTAATGAGCCTTTTATGGATAACCATTTACGACCGAGAAGGAGATGCTCCACAACTTTATGCTCAGAAGATCAAATTAGGTTCACCTATATTCTTGTTCTATGAAAGACAAACACAACCGCCTTAGAGTTATATGAAATGGATGACCCTGTCAAACATGCTTATATTTGTACAAGGCTGTCCAATGACTCAAACCGTTCAAATTTCAGATAAGATATTTTCCCTAAAAGTTCTAGATATTCAACAACAAAGATGTTCAAACAAGCAAAAATCATTTACATCAACAGTTGGAGTTCATAAGATTTTTATAAATCTCTTCAAGAAATAGACATTCAAAGCAGTTGGTCCATGTCAAATGAATAAAAATGGAATCTTTGAACCCGCGTATACAGATCAAAACTCAAAGAAACACATAAATGACCAATGCAAAAGGATGGTTTAGCCCAGTGTGGAGGATTAAACGGTGCAAGCTAAGGTACCCCACTGAAACATATAAATCTTCAAATTGGAAAAATTAGTTTTCAGAAATTGCAAGTTTAGCCCACTTAAATCACTAGGCCACCCCATCATTGAATTTTCAGTCCACCCTGCATTTGAACTCTTTACCTCAAGGAGCATGAGTAGTTCATCGATGGCGGATGGTAACGCTTGGAGCTTCTTCCCAACACCCAGCATTTCTTTGGCAAGCTTTTTCACTGAAACACGAGTAGAAGCCATTTGCCTGTTCACCTGTTTAATCAAGAAAAAAAGGATGAGACTTGAGAATCAAAGTAAAATTCAAGAATTCCACTAAACAGCAGCATCCCCACAAAAACCCATCTTGAAAACACTAAATGAAATGTAAAACACACCTTAGATTAATTAATTTAAAAAAATGCAAACTCGACACTGCCAAAATGGTGATGATGCATAAAGGGGTTGAGTCAAATAGGGATACTTTGCAAAATTTCTTGCATGCAAAGCATGTACTCAGATTTTCCTCCATTTAATGAATTTCTACAATTTTCAGGGTTTGAAATCCGAGTGGTTGATGCGGATTTTTTTCCTTTTTGGATTAAATTATGGTGATCCACGATGCAAAGGCCAAAGTAACAAGTGACTGAAATCTACTTTCCGGTTCTCTCCAATTCTGAGACTCTTGACTCAAATGACGTAATTATCCCTGGTGTTTGGCAAAACTTGTCTTGAGAGGTGTATCATAATTGTAAATTCGACTTAATTTTTTTATTTTAAATTTTTTACTATTTTCTATATTAACATCTGATTCTTCTCTTTTTCCTCAAAACAAATATCTGATTATTTTTATAAAAAAAATTAAAAATCTGATTATGGAAGATTTGACCTTTTGCGAAAAATGAAAATTTATAAAAACAACCAGATTACAGATTTTATTGAAAAATGGAAAAAAAGTAGACCAAAATGACGGAATATCAATAACATATATTAAGTGAAAACTGCTTGTTGATATAATTAAATTATATCAAATGAAGATTATTATTATTATTATTACATCATTAATTAATAATTTAAAAAAATCAAATTATTTATCTGGTGGACTGTACATGCACGTATGATGTAACACTTAATTTTCTCAAATTAAATTCAAACAATGGTATTTCAAATTTGGTAACACAATCCAAGAAAATGACAGAAGAGGAGGGTTTTAGTGAGACGATCTTACAAATCTTTATCTGTAAGATGGATCAACTCTACCGATACTCACAATAAAAAGTAATACTATTAGCATAAAAAGTAATATTTTTTCATGAATGACTCAAATAAAATATATGTCTCACAAAATACGACCCGTGAGACCGTCTCACGCAAGTTTTTGTCATGATAGAAATGTGTTGAATAACCTAACATAAGTTTCATTTTTTTCCTCGAAGCAATGTTTCAAAAAAAATTTAAGCATGTGATAACAAAAGTATTTTTCAAAAAATAATAAAAGCAGATTTAAATTTTATATATTAAAAAAAGAATTAAAGTGTCATTCTCATCAAAAATTCTGAACGCACTTAATAATTTTAAAGTGGACAAATCTGGGTTTTTTTTAAAACTAATTTAAATTTTAAATTTTTTTTCAAAAATAATGTAAAAAAAAAAAAATTTGCAAATTTACGGCAAACCGTGCTTTGTAAGCACAGACGCCTGCACACGTGGAGCAGCGTCCGTGCTTACAAAGCACAGAGCATGCTCCACGTTTACGCGCGGACGCTTCAACGTGGAGTAGCGTCCGCGCTTGGTAAGCGCGGACCCTCCAACGTGGAGCCGTCCGCACTTACCAATCGCGGACGCTGCTCCACGTGCCTTTTTTTTTTGTTTTTTTTTTATCCATTCCTTTTTCTTCTATTGGACCGACACTTATCTAGTTGGATTCGTTCTCCTTCCTCCTCCTTCTACCTCTCATTTTCTCATTCACATGTTTCTCCTTCCTCCTGGAAAATTTTTTGAGATCGTTGCCGTAGAACAAAATTTAAAAGATCTATATCATATTTCAGAATGACAGATAATCGAAGTCAAGAAGATCCCAGTGTTCTCTATTTACAAGCGACACATGTCTTCAAATGTTTCTTCCTCAACCGTTGATGATATTGTCAAAGTGAAGAGGTCAGACAATTTGATTTGGAAGTTATTTACTGATAATTACGTACACAATCGTGTCATTGCATATTTAAATCATATGAGTTTTTATGGAGTTTTAGAATGTGGTTCACAAGTTTATGATAATCATTTGATTACTGCTCTTGTTGAACGTTGGCGACGTGAGACACACACGTTTCATTTTACATGTGGTGAAGCAACAAATCACGTTAGAAGATGTTTCGATAATTTGGAGTCTACCAATTGATGGTGAAGCAGTAACAGGGGTAGATGTGTCAAATAAAGTTGAGGAATGGCAACACATATGTTTGGATATGTTGGGATTTTTGCCAGCCTCAAAATATTTGAAAGGTGTTCATCTGTCTATGACTGCACTATATGATCATTGTATGTCTAACCTTGTTACTGATGATACTTCATAAGTAGATGTTGTGAAATTTATACGTCGTGTAGCGTTAATGATTATTGGAGGAATAATGTTACCTGACTATCAAGAAGAGTCTGCTAGACTAATATTTTTGCAACTGCTACGGGATATTGATACCGTGAAGTCGTATAGTTGGGGTAGTGCAGTTTTAGCATTTCTATACCGTGATATTGATATTCATATTTATCTTTCACATTTCGATGATATACTTAATCTCGTAAGCAGGATCACAACGAACAACTCCCAATAGCGTATGTGCCACTGTTCAAATTCTTATGGTCTACACCAACAGAGGTAGATATACATGTGTGAGGCCCGCCATATTTTGTTATTTTCCAATAACCAGTCTTGGTCCTTCAAAGAAGCGCGAAGTCCCTATCGACAAATGACCGTAGAAGAATTGTTTTTACAACGTAACTTCCACAAAATGCATGTGCTTTCCACAACACGGTACTCACGCCTGACAACTCTGACTGAATAATCTTTCACATATGCAATAAGATCATTCTTATATTTAAATAACATATTAACGCATAATTCACCGCTATCCGGATTGTAATAGCTTGATTGCACTCCAGAAGGTACATCGACAGAATCAAGACGCTCTTCCCCAAAAAATTTATTGAAAAACGATGGCATTTCAGAAGTGTTTGAAAAAAATGGTACGGTCTGCCTTTGTAATGTGTCACGAGGGGGTTGTCGAGATGATGTCCCCTCATCTGGATTTGTAAAAGTATTCACTTCATCATCAACATTCAATTCTTCTTCTTCAGACTCGCTATATGACATATCAGGTTCAGAATCAGTCCTCCAAATATCATCATTATTGGCCTGATCCGAACAACGAGTACTCGTATCTAATGTTGGATTCGGCCAATATGGAGCATTATTTTGTTTCGACGAGACATTGATATATTGATCCCAAGACCCACTTACATCATCGAAACTCATATTACCGAGTCCTTCGGTAACCTATGGAACATAAGATTCTACATCCTGGAAACCACCATACGTAGACGTACCGGGTTGATTATTGAAACCTGAATCGGATGCATGTGGAACGTAGGATTCAGGATCATCAAATCCAGCATCATGCTCAATTGAATTTGCTTCCACGTATAAATGCAACATACGCATATTGTCACATTGCATTATAAACTGTAGAGCATCATCATCAACGAGATTGACTAGAATTTCATGCCAGGATGATCTTTCCATGAATGAATATTTTGTTGACAACTTCAAAGAAAAATTCGCTGGATCGATTCCTAACATTTTATGCACAACTTCAATCAACTCCAACAAATTAATAGACCGTACTAGTCGTATCGGTCTAACAAATGGAATGCTATATTCAACAGATCCATTACCGATAACCACATGACCACCAAAATATAAGAGTATATCGATGTTAGACATTTTGCCAATGAAAATCTGAGAGGAAAATGAAGAGGAAATTGATCAACCATCCGTCGAATATATGATCTATATATTGAAATCGATTTTCATTGTAATAATTGAACCACGTGAACTTCTGAAAAGATTGTACAAAACAAAGAAAATGAATGGAAAAAAACAAAAGTCATGGTCAAAAGAAATTACGGAACGAAAAGGAGTGGACCCAAAAAAAAAAAAAGAAGAAGAAGACCGTGCTTCGTAAGCACGGACGCTGCACGCTGTGGAGCAACGTCCACGCTACGAAGCGCGGACGGCTCCATGTAAGCGCGGACGCTCCAACATGGAGCATGCTCCGTGCTTTGTAAGCACGGACGCTGCTCCACGTGTGCAGGGTCCGTGCTTACAAAGCACGGTTTGCCGTAAATTTGCAAATATTTTTTTTTTTACATTATTTTTGAAAAAAAAATTAAAATTTAAATTAGTTTTAAAAAAAACCGACAAATCTGGTTATATTAATTAATCTGTTTTACTCTATCCCATTTTTCACTATTGGCACTTTCAGCTATTGCCAATTGGGAAATTTATATCAATTTGCATTATTTATTTTCTCATAAATTCGAATCAAATAAGATCCCTTTTTAAATAATTGCAGTGTTTTTAAGGCTTTCTCAAATAAAACATTTTATTGCGAAAGTAAATAAAATGTTTTACTCATATGTTGACAGTCGATGTATAATCTGCTAAAAAAGTTAATGCAACAAGATTATGGTTTTTTTGGAATTAAATTTATACAACAAATCGAATTTTGTAGCAAAAATCCAAGAAATACAGAGAAGGATTGATGTCTAGAAGAGCATCAATTTTCGAACTTGTGTGTTCTTTATTTCCGATTATCCATTTATTACCGAGTGAGCAACGTTTGTCGTATTCATCAGACGTAGAAGATTCTTAATTTTCTGGTGTAAATCTTCGAGGCAAAAACTCGTGTGAGAGTGAGATAGATCTCACGGCTCGTATTTTGTGATACGAATCTCTTATTTGGGTCATCCATAAAAAAATATTACTTTTTATGCTAAGAGTATTATTTTTTATTGTGAATATCGATAGAGTTGACTCGTCTCACAAATAAAGACTCGTAAAACCATCTCCCACGAGACCTACTCAATCTTCAAATAGTTAAACTTCTAGATTTTTTTTTTGCATTTCCTGGTTATTGTCTAAAACGAGCGTTGAAAAACAAACAACTCGACGATCCTCATTATCTCGATTTTAGATAAAAATTTAAGTGAAATAACTACTATTATTTTTTGATAAAAGTTAACTTTTAAATTTAAATATTTGATTCTTTACAAAAATCATAGAGGCACCTAGATGTCATGCAGTAAATTTTTTCAAAAAATTATATATTTAGTTTTTATTTGTTCTTTGATATATTATTTTTTAAAACTTCAAATCTCAAATATGCATAAACCCAGGAATAACCTGCTCAACTAAAAAAATCCTGTTTCAGAGGATTTTTAGAAAAATACAAATGCAATTTCATTCTCAAAATTCAAGGTTTTAGGAAGATGTGAACCAAACAAAGATCTACTTCGGATGGCAGAAAAGCGAGATAGGAGAAAGTGAACATTGGGGACTTACGAACACTGAACAGAAGCTAATGTGCCCGATTTTAAGAAACGTAAAAAGTTCACCACTTCAAATTCACATAACTTTCTCTCTTCGATCTCAAACATGAAGCTCCAATTCAGAGCAAGAGGCTATTTGGGCGAATCTAGGTTCTAGATTTCTGAAAATAAGAGTTGACCTTTTCCATCCAACGTACGTACTCAACTTTATCTTTGTTGGTCATGTATCGATGCAGAAATACAGCCAGATCGTCATCGACACCCCTGGCTTCTAAGAAATCATAAAAGGAATTCTGCATTTCATCATCCAATTCCCTGCAAACCACAACAGTGAATTAATGTGATGCAAATGAATAATACACAGTGACGTCACAACTTCTTTAATGAAGGAATATGAACAAAGCTTTGCTGGTTTTGAGCAAAAGGAGCATACTTGAAATCAGGGCCCAAATAAGGTAGATCCTTTGTTCGCTCCAGCCCCCGAGTGAATACTTTGCGAATTTCAATATTATCTGGCCATGCAGAACAAACAAACTCCAACACATTGATGCTCCCCCTCTTGAAAATGTCAACAATTAAAGTAATATGAAGCTTCATGTCATCCTCATTGTCCGAGTCATCACCAGCTTTTTTAACTGGAACAGATCCATCAAACATAGTCACTTCAACTTTGACATCTTCAGTCTCACCATATTTCCTGACTAACCGAATGAACTGTTCCCCTGGCCTTGCATCAACCTCGAACGCATTGAATTCTGGTATATGCTGTAGCACATAATTAGGTATTCCATCGTTTTCTACTACGCTTAATCAGTTCATCCAATTCAGCTCTACATCAAACATAATTTCTAGTAAAAACAATCCCAACGAGATCCACTAAAGTGAACTGGTTCAACCAATAAACTATATAGCACTAAAAAGTAGCAATTCACTTCTGTCCACATGTATCTGTAAATAATTCTTTTGTTCTGTAACTTTGAAAAAGAATAAGAAGCTCTTTTACTTTTTACCGTAAAAATGTCATTTAAATCTTGTTTATGATAAAGCATCCGATAAGATCATCTTCACAAAGGATTTGGTACCTTAGAGCAGATGCACATAGTTATGTAGAAAAATGCAGCTGAGATAATTCGACGAGTCAATGTTTATTTGATCGAAATCATGTTTTTTTAAACTACTGTGGCTCCCTTCAAACGAGGTAAATTCCGTAAATTTTCCTGCTTGGCCACCTTTCCCAACAACTTCAACCCAAGACCAAGGAAAAAATGAAGAAACCATGTTATGTGCCAATATTCACAGAGGCATGCAATTGACACATGCTGGAAAGTGGGAAATGGTGGCCTCAGGTTTAGATTCAGTAATCTGGATCCATATCAAATTTATGAGTTTGTCTTGTCAACAATTCCATGATATGCTAAATTGCTGATCTTCAGCTCAATGGGAAGTTGGTTTCCTATTTCTTGTGTACATTATTTGTTATTCTTCCAGATTTGCAAGACTATTACAAATACAAAGTCAGTAATGTCCATAATGAAAAGCCAGATTGGAAGCCCAAATCATCCTCTACTCCTCCTCTATTAAATTATAACATATCAAACCACAACTATGAACTTCCAACTGATTTGAATCTTTACTGCCTATAATCATATTTAATACAAGCAATTGACCAAATTGCACCGCAGGGGAAAATTTTTACAGCACACAAAAAAATGTGAGTATAAAAAAAGTACTGATAGTCTGATACCTTCAGAAATGCTCGACTTAAACATGAGCAATTTTGTTCATAGGGGGAACCCAAGAATTTAGTCGGAAGCCACCGATTATTCTTTAATGCTTCAGTTTACCTTCCATTTTATCCTCAAATTTTCCAAATTTTATCAAAACAAACTGACTACCTCCAGGATATATCATTAACATAAAAGTAATACTGTAAGACGAAGTTGAAATGAGGCAAAAAACGAAAAAAATAAATAAATAAACAATGGTTGTATACAAAAGTTGCTGCGGTACCGGGGATGGAGGGGAATATTCGAGCGCGTAATGGATTTCTTTGTGAATCAGGCGGAGAATTTTGCCTTCAAAGGCGGAATTTTCCATTTCCGAGACGTAATTTCGTGTTGAATTTCTGAAAGCATTGCACATGGGCTTCCACAGTTGCTGCTGCACGACATTTTTCGCCGCTGCTCGTAAGCCTCTCATTAGTCCTTGAGCCATTAACGAAGTTAACATAGAAAGAAATTGGGGGGAGAGGAGAATAGTAAATCGAACTAGTGTTCAGAATCAGGGTGACATTATCATCGTTAGGGTTCAGGCGGGATTAGGGATTTTCGCCTCAAATTTTAATTTATTTTTCATTTTTAGTTTCATCAGTGTGACAAAAAAAATTCTTACAAGAATCTCACTCCCTCGTTTATCTCAACTGGCCACCAAGATACACGCGTTGCAACGTATGTGTCATGAATATATAGAGCTAATATATTATACATTCATGACACTTAGCCATCATCACAACAAAATATTTTGTACTTGAATCATGAAAGACAGTGAATTCCAAAGCTTAAATAAATCTGTCAAACTTTACTTTACATGTTATAGGTTTTGATCATAAAAAATAATATTTTTTTATTTTAGCTAATAAATTGATAAAAAACAATAAAGATGTATTTTTTAAGGCATTTATGTATAAGTTAAATACTCTCTGTTCTAGCGTAATAAGAAAATATTCATTTTTATAGAATCATACCCAAGTACAACATAAACATACAAAATAAATAGAAGAATCTATTAAAGCGTTCTATTTACAAATTGAAATGAAATAACAAAATGTAAAATACTGCAAAACTTTTGTTAAATGAATAGATGTTAAATTACAAATTGGCAAACTCATTTTATTTGCCAAAAAAACCAAAATATTGTAAGTAAATTACTTGAAAAAATGAAGAATAATAATTCTAGCAATAATAGCAGAATTAAATCATTTACGAAATACACAAACTATGTTTTGTTTTAGTTGAAATAGAAATAAACAATTTAAATATATAGAACAAAGGAAATAATAAATTAGTAAATTCATGCTTAGGATCAAGTTTATCATTTTAATTCAAAAATTTTAAAAGCCAGCGGCGTTGGCTATGAATGGAAATGTGTCGGATAAAAGAGAAGTCTATTGTCTATATCATGTTCAGTGTCTACAATCCACATCTGCATGTACCTTGGCCTACAATTCACATTTGGTAGAAGACTTCCAATCGGGTGGTATATTGATCCATGGGCTCGAAATGTGTAAATTCCATGCGTACTGATTGCTAAAGACTCATCTAAGTTGACTCCCATCGATATAAAAGAGAAAACATGATTGTATATGCCCTTATGAACCTGCCGAAAATGCCTCCCTTCCTCATTATCCGCAACATACAACTCTTGCAATTCAATAGGTGTAGGGATATGATCCAAATTTGTACTTCCATTTCTACAGCAGAATTGTGATGTTTCACCATGAAACAATATAGTGTGGCAATGGAGACAAATTCTTGGGTCAGACAATTGCCACCGATAATTTATCTCACTTTCACCGAAAGTTCTTGCTAGATTACGATATCGTCGTATGTTATTAATGACATTGTTTTCATTGAAATTATTTCCTGCAATAATTTTCAAATTAAAATACAAACTAATTAATAAAAGAAAAATTTGTTGCTGGAAGATTGAACCAATAGAGTATACAGTGGAAATTGATTATTCCAACCTATTTGTAAACCTTGTTTTTTTTAAAAAATATATTTTCTAAATATTTCACGATATACTGTTTATTGAAAAAAGTTGAAAATATATTTATGAAAAAATGTTTTGGTGTCATGATGTTTTAATATAATTAATATTTATTATATGAGCCTCATATATTTATGACACAGACAATGCGTGTGCCTCAATGGCTAGTCTTAATCGATATATTTCATATAAGCGTTAATGAGAAATTAATATATTTCACATTATACAGTAATAATATATATTATATTATATTTTTCGTATTTATTATAACTTTTGAAAATGACAATAATTACTTTAAATATAAAAATTTTGTACGAAACTCTTAAAACAAAACATTAAAAAATGTACCATGTGTTATATTTTCCATGTTTATAAATATATGTACTTGACGATTAGGTAAAGAATATATTTAAAAAAAATTATGTTAGAGTTAGCAATTATGTTGTTTTTAAAATGGATAGTTCATATAGTTATATGTTGATTTATGGTGTCTTATATTAATTATAGATGAGATAATGTAAAGGCAAGAAAAAAATGATACATGTTATATAAGTGGTGTATTTGAATTTGGTAGATTACCTTGATGATTTAAATAAGTTTGATGTTGACATGTGCTAGTACTCCCTTGCTCAAAATTTGATGTCATTGTTTGATAAGATAATGTCTGTATATGACACATTTGTCTAAGTGCAGTTATGGAGATACCTGGATCTGAAGTTGAATGTCAATTATTTAATTATTATATTAGGATTTAGGCTCAAAATTTGGATTGCATATCATATAAAAGAAATGTTCAAAATAGTTAAACTTCAAACAATGCAAATGAAATATACCATCTTGATTTGAAGAAGTTTACATTATTGTATGTGGTCTGGTAGTCGTAGCCAAATTGTTGTTGATTGGAACTGAAAAATGGGTAAGAGCATTATATGCGTGTAGTAGAATATTTAATTAAAATTCAAAAATAATAATATAAATGTACAAAAAAGGAAAATAATGATCGATAAAAAGAAAACAATTCATATCTTACTTAATGTACCATTCAAATGTGTAGTAACATCTGAATTTTGAAAGTTGGATTCATCAATGAATACTTTTTTTAAAAAAAAAATCAGATTAGTAAAAACTTTATGATTTATAAAAAATAATGTCATTTTTGACTTATCAATTTACTTTATTTTAATTTCAGTCCAATATTTTTGTTACCCCTCCTACATTATAACTGTTTAAGTTCGGATTTATATATGCATCAACATTGTTTAAGACCATTCTTTTACTTATGCAACATGTGCGCTTAAAACATTAATGATCGATGAAAGTTTGCATTTGAAAATTTATGAACAAAACTAGTTAAAAAATTTATCAGAATCAAATTTTAAATCAGATATGCCTTTTGTTGACTTGATAAATGAAATTGAGCTCCATACTTCACAAAAGAATTGCAAATTCAAACTTGTATGAAATCGTGAAGATTGGATTGCTTATGATTTTCGATAATTCATTACAAACAATATGATTTGAATGTTCAATTCGAGATTTTGCATTTCAGATTCTAGGCTCTTGAATGATTTGTGATCTTGCCAGTGTACCTGTAAAGATTTTATATTAGTGAATTCTTGTTACCGATAAAAAGAATACAATTCAATAGAGATTATGTAGGCTGGTTCATTTATATATTATAAAAAGCCATTGGATTTAAAAAGGAAATAAAAACAACCTTGTGGTAAGAACTGAAACATATTTATAATATTTTTAAAGATGACAAATCTAGTATACAGATAGAGCACCAACCTTCCTCCGTGAAAAGAAATTCCCGACCACTAATTGACACCTCTGACTCTGATATACCAAGGTTGTGCGTGCTTACAACACCATATGCCACACTTTCAATCAACGCATTCACTACTCACAAATATTATTCAGAGAATGGGAAGGAAAAAGAAATAAAAAAAGATTACTGCGCCATCTCTGAGAGACATGATGTGAAAAGTGAAACGGCTTCTTGCAAATGGTGCGAGCGTAAATCTTCAGGCATGGGTGCAGTAAACACCGTGTCGAAGCAGCTTAACTGAACCTCGCCTGATGAATCCTTCGTCACTATCGGAAAGAAGACGACGGGAGACTTCTTCTGCCATCTTTGAGTACACTACTCTGAGGTGTAAAGGTAATAGATTAGCTGTTTGTATGCTGCCGAAACAGAGACAGACAAATAGACGGCTTTCGCCCAAGAATATTTAAAAAAATGCAGCTTAATTGAAGGACTTTGAATCATAGAGAAGATAGCACAAAATTACGTTTCTTATGCCCAGAGACAAATCTATAAAGCAAAAGATCCCGCCGAGGAGATCTGAAGTAAAGCTACTCGGTGAGATGCAAAAGGTAACCGCAGGAGTTGCCATTTAGCGCGGCAATTTAGCGAAATAGAACAAGAACTCCGCAAGAATAACAGGACTGCAATATCAAAAGCTGGTGACCAGTGAAGTAGTGCAAAAGTAGCAGAAACTATAGCAGCCATGGTCGAGCTTGATGTACGTAATAATTTAACACGACAAAAAAAAATAAAAAGGCCCGTATATATACACATACTTAATGGTCTTGATATATATATATATATATATATATATATATATATGTGAATTTATATATAAGTGTGTGTGTGTGTGTATAATTAGTCGCATCAGTCATCTAAATTTCTGTTAGGAACCTCAAACAATCTATGAACTGATGTATAATAGGGTGACAACAATGGAATTCAAGGAAAGGGAAATATTTTGACACAATGGCATGCTTCTAACGCAAAGTTCAAACATCAATACCTTGCATCAAGTGATAATTTGCTGCCCGAAACAGCCAAACATTTGTTTAGTCGGACGATGAAATCCCTGCAGTCATCATTCTTGTTTTCAAGAGTTCCCTGCCAAATTAAGACTGGAAAATCAGGAAAAGAATGCAAGTATGTGCAAATATCATCATATGAAAATCTGAAAGCTTAATGGGTACCAGTAAACATAATATCAGCCTCATAACCAACATGATCTCAACACTGAGAATTACTAATTCTGCAACTACAAAAAGTAAAGAAGATTGTACCAGTTCAGTCATGGTGTTGCTGTCTTCTTGCAATGAACTTCTCAAGACATAAAATGAAATAAAAATTCCGGCCCCAAGGTCCCAGTCTTCAATTTCTGACTTGTGGTCCTCCATGGAAGTTGCAAGCCTCCATATCTCTGAATGTTTTGCTGCATGACAATGACATTAACAAAATCGCTTTATGTAATCTGCTATGGATACATCATCAGGAACAAACTATTTGAGTAATATATCTTGTGGAAGTTAAACGTGAACCTAAAAGAACATACATCCAAAAAAATTTAGTTTCTGAAGAAATGTAATATAATTCTATCACTTCCCATTTAACCAAATTAATGACACACTGTAAAATGCAGTAAGATTGCAGAAGCATTGAATCCCATGTCCTCTTCTAATTGCATAGATCAGCCGGCAAATATTATCACGAAGATAAATGGGAACACTGTAGCTAAGCACACATATCAATTATCAAAGTTCCAAAACAAAAAGAA
Organism: Primulina tabacum; assembly: GCF_025594145.1. Lineage (NCBI taxonomy): Eukaryota > Viridiplantae > Streptophyta > Magnoliopsida > Lamiales > Gesneriaceae > Primulina > Primulina tabacum. The sequence goes on from NC_134553.1 coordinate 2,942,874, forward strand.
TAAACAGTTGTAAATTCAGCTCAGATTAATGAAAGCTATCCAAAACTAAGCACCTGTTTAAATACATAACCGCGAAGTACCTCGCTTGGCATAAAACCATTCAAAAGAACCAACTGATCAATGACGGACACCAAATTCGACTCAGTGGAGAAGATCAGAAAAAAGGACCAGCCAACTTTCTACCTGACAAAAAGAGAGAATGAGCGACTGAAGTCAAAAAAATGGAGTGAGCTCTCTGCCATTGTGAGGATTCAATGAAGTGATGCAAGGCCTTCATGAGGTCACCGTTGTAACTGAAGTATATGGCCTGCGTTTAAAAAAGAAAGACGAGAAAAAGCCATGAGAAAAAATTCGATAGTTGCCACCGTCAGTGGAAGTAAATAAGAAGCATTCCCAAGCTATTGCAAGTATTTTTTGGAAAAAGTTATTTAACTGAGGCCTTCATTTAATTGACTCATTCAATATTCCTAGTAAAACATGAGCATATGATGCAATCTCAACAGTACCGGCAATCAATAAGAACCGAATTTTAGTAAAACTGGTCATGATGAGCTTCAAGTAAGGCAAAGCAAAACCATTAATCTACGAACATATTCAAACTGGTTCAAGAAACACCAACTCACCAAAGCTTCGTGCAACCACGAAGAAGGAACACCTAGGTCTTCAATGAAGCTCCATTGTGAGTCCTGTGCACTCCAAACTTGACAGTACTGGAAGAGAATTTCCCTTATGACAGTAGTTTGCAGATAAGGATAATCTTCACGATGTGTCATATGAAGCACCACGTATATGGCCCAGTGGCATTTCCCTACACAGAGTAACTGAGAAACAAATCCCATGTCGAGAACATGGAGATCATTTGAACTAAAAATTCCGATGGCTTCTAAAACTGCGCGGTGATGCCAAATCATGTGATAATCGAGTGGATCATTTGTTGAGGCAAAGGCACTGAACATGGTCTTTAGAGCACCAAAATCATCTTCTTGTCTAGCATGAAGAAGCATAAGATAATAAGCAGAGGTCAAAATGTTCACCTATTTTCCAATTGCCAGCTTCTTCAATTGGTCCTTCATCGACATAAACTGGAACTGGAAATGGAGCATTTCCATCATTAAGAAGCTTCTGGTAAGTATTAAAAACAACAGGTAATGAAATATCAGGTGAAAACTGATACCACATTAACAGTCCTAGGAACCTTCTCCAGTCAATTTTTACACCGTGCAGTGCTCCATGAATATTTCCAGCAAGCAATTCAAGAAGCCTTACCCTATTCTCTTCAAAAAAATTAAAATCCATTCCATTTTTTCTCCAAATATCAAGCTGATGAGCAATATCTGAACGAGTTGCTTGGGACCCACCAGCCTGGCTCAACAGACAGGATAGTCTTACATCCCCTCTAGAAGAGGCAAGCTCCACGGCAGCATCCAGCTGCCGACCAGTAAGAAGCAAGAATATGTGCTCTAAATCACTGGACTCGTCGAGTGAACTAATATCCTCTTGTACACGGTGGTAAACACTTTCTTGAATCCAATAGCTGAACTCTGCCCGCCTCATAAGTGGCAGTGCTTCCGGGTCAACTTCAGGATAATTTTGCCTCCCATCTGGTACCATATCTTCCTCATGATCGGCTTCAAGAGACTTAAATTCTGCACTCATTTTCCTCGACGAAAAGAGAACTTTTACTAATTCCCAAACCATTACTTGGTGCATGAATAGGACACGAGAAAGAGGTGGTAAACTTGACACCTCTAATTGCTTCTCGATTATCTCTATGTAACTTCGACAAATCTCTGGAAGTGTCATTCGGTTACAGACAAGCTTTTGAAGCTTTAGGTCAAAGGTTCCCAGATCAACTCTTTTTATTTCATGATTCAGTTCCTTGTGAAGATTGAGGGGGGAGTCAAAGCAAAGGTCAATGAGTTCCTTTTTCACTTTATTGCTCTCATCTCTAATCACTTTGTCAATTGCAACCTTTTGAAGATTAATTACAGAGGATAATTCACATTGAGCAATAGCACTGCCAACAGGCATACCAGAATGAACAAGGACTCCATTGGGTCCCCATCCTACCCGAAATGACCTACCCATAAACAATGCTGCATCAACTATAATATGTGAATGACTTCCAGCTAATGGTGTTTTGTGAAGTTTAAGATCCAGCTTAAAACCTTCAGATGTAGACGCCTTTAGATGCAAACCCTTATTCTGTTGAGCCATCAACATGGAACCCTGGCAGTTAGAACTAAAGCTCCCAGGGTTATACTCTACTAGAGCTAATGGAGTCTTGCGAACCAAACGGGGAATCATCTTACGCTCTGTCTTTGAAGAAGAATGGTGTAATGGAGACATTGATGGTTCTTTAACACATGGTGGACTATCACTTGACTGCATGCCACTAAAACCATCTGCCTCATTTTCCTCAGCAGGAAACAATAACATTCTCAGTTCTTTCATCCTAACCGGGTCAAGCCTGAGATGAGCAGGAAGAGAATGTGAAAGCAGAGTTGGACCCTCTAAGGCAGTCACTTCATCAACATCCGAATCCTCATAGTCATTCATTTCGGTTGGAACTTTAGCTTCTGGAGACACATCATTCATCACAATATCCTCTTCATCTTCACTCAGACCAAATCTGCTAAAATGTTGTACCAAGAATTTCCATTCACCATTAAGTGGATCAAACGAGAGAAATTGTGCCCCTTGACTTGCCGTCTTGCGCTTCAATATTCTCACAATTTTTCTTATGCGGCTCTTGGTAAAATAATCCAAAGGTTTTAGCCGCAGGATTAAAGTTACTTCAGCTTCCTTGTTGAGGCCCTGACCAACCACAGGCTTGGAACTTTCATCTTCGTAGACAATAACTTCGCATCTATTGAATTTGATGATGCGGTCTAGATCCAAACATCTGATATCGGTCTCCCCAACAAATTTAACCCATCCATAACCAACTTTTCCAACAGTAAAGTCTATGACTCTGCTACAGTAACCTGGATTTGTAAACTCCTGAATAGCTAACTCACTTAAGCAAGGTTTTGTATAATAATCTGAGTGTCGCAGTGTTGGTAAGGGAGTTTTAACTTGACTAGAAACCTGACATGAGAGAAAAGTATCCACTCCGTCCACAGAAATTCTTCTTCTCTTGTGCAGAGACTGAGGGCCATGAAGTGACTTAAGCATTCTTAAATCAATTTCCCTACTCATCTTGAAAGATTCGTGAAAAAGGATCTAGGCATGAAGCAAAGTATGTAGAGTAACCCTGATAAAATCACATGCTGTTCAAATTAGCATGAGCAACACAACATGTGAATGTGAATCACAAGCATAAAATAAAAATTCTCATAGATAATCAAGGAATTCAACACATGTGAATTGCATTTACCCTGTGATATGTTCAGTCTCATATACCACGTTAAAATAAAGTGGTTTACCCTTGTTTTTGAAGATAGTTGCAAACATCTCCTAATGATGATTAGTTCAAAAATGAAAAAAGATAAGTTGTGAAATGACGTCTTTTCTCAAAACTAATATTACGTCAAATTCCAAACTGGAGCAAACTGCAACTGTTTTTTGAAGAACATTTGGCACTTCAACTCACGGGGATTTGGGATCAGTTATTAATTCTCGATTGCGCACTGGCTTTTTCAGAAAAATTCTTGAATAATCTATGACTATAAAAGATAAACCTACTACAGCTTTGATGCAGTTGAAAACAGTTCCAGCTATTGTAAGATATGACAACTCAGAAACCCATCTCTACCAGACAACCTAATTAGATATGTTTGAGCCAGCAAGCCGAGAAAGAACTACAATTAGCAGAGAAGCAGCACATATGATACTTGGTTAAAGTACTATGCTCCTAAATAGAACCCTGGAATCGCCCAAATGAGATACCAACCATTGCATTTATCCAATAAAATGCATACCCCAAAAATACGAGCCAAATTGAAAAATCACAAACAAGTCTAACACTAACTACCGAAGGAACTGATTTGCAAAAGCGGACATGAAGAAAAAACCGACCAGTTTACGTGATTTTGAGCTTTCCCGGTCCCGCTTGTGTCTCCGGTGTGAGATGCATATCAGCAGCGCGGGTCTGAAGAGGCGCGGGTTTTAGGGGCTTCATTCGAAGTCAGATTTAAGTGGGCCGTTTTGGGTATCATATTGCTAAGGGCACCCATGGTTAACGAGTGTTAATAACATCCATTAATTTTCGCCCACCAATGTGCGTGCAAGAATTAATAATCTTGACTGACATGACAGCCAAGAAATTCATCAGAATGAATGGCGTTATTTCGAAATTTGCGACGGTTTTTCGTAAACCATCGCAACTTTGCGACGGTTTTTCGTAAACCGTCGCAAAGTGAAAAGCGTCTGATTTTTTTAAAAAAAGCTCGCTATTTGCGACGGTTTTTTAACACCCGTCGCTATGTGCGACGGTTTTTGAAACACCGTCGCTAATTATCACCAACGGCTATTTTCAAACGGCAAAATTATGCACCAACGGCTATATTCGATTATCGTAATTCGTTTTCTTTGTATTTTGTGTTTTTTTTTAAAGAGATTGTGTTGAATAATATTTTAAATAAAAGAGTCCAACTTTTTTTTCATTTCTTAATAATATTGGAATTAAGTTATTTTTAAAATAATAATACTATTTATTTTTAGTAATATTTGTTGTAAAATTTTAAAAATATTAGAAAGATATTGAAATATTAAAAATAAAAAAAATGAGTAAATGGACAGTGGGACTCATAAATAATGAAAGTTGAAATTAAATGAATGTGGGTGTGTGTTAATAATGGGGAAGTGTTAATGTAATGAATATGTGGCTCGTGGACCCCATCATTTTTGATGAGATGGAGAGTTATTAACATGGATTAATTCCGACGGATGCGGATGCCCTAAGGCCTAAGAGCGCGTTGAAATTATAATTATAAAATTTACTTAATTTTTTTTTAATGGTGCTCATGTGTCTTTTAAAGAATAAAACTAAAATTTTAGAAATTCTATTTTTTAAATCTTATTTTGAAAACATATTTTAACCTCTCTTTTTTTTTGTGACACGCGTGTACCTACTCATAAAATTATCCCAAAATTATACTTCTCAATGGTCGAAAATGTGATTTTAAGTGTAACAATATAAAATTCTATTCTTTTTTTTTTACAAAATTCCAAAATTTTCACACATAGATTGTTATAAAATAAATACATACGCCTGTACAGGCATGCTTATCGGTTCCACCGGACCGTTTTTGGACCGGTTCCCACCGGTTCTGGGTCCGGTGAGTTCGGAACCGGTCCGAACCGGTTAGGAACCGGTTCCGGTTCCAAGTTGAAAAACTTGGAACCAATCCAAACCAAGACCTGCTCGGCTTCGAATAAACCGGTTCCGGTTCGGTTTAAACCGGTTCCGAACTTTAATTTATTATATTTTACTATATAATTAAAATTAGTAATATTAATGGACAATTTTTTATTTAGTATTTTGATTGCAAATAATTGTGATTACATAAAAAAAATATAACAGAATAACTTAAACATTTATTTTTATAATTGAACATCTAAAATTCATCACGATTTATTAAAATATATTTGGAATATTCTGGATCTTCGTCGGAACTTGAGCTTTGGAATTCGTCGATCGCGCCAGAGGTCCTATTCTTTTTTTCTGCTGCAAACCAATCTTGTAGGTACGTTAGCATGGAAAGTGTTTCTGGCTTTAAATTAGTTCTTTGGTCACCAATGATCCTTCCACATACTGAAAATGCTGATTCGGAAGCAACACTTGAACTTTGAATGGGTAGGACATCTCTTGCAATTGCAGATAACACTGGATAAAGTTTAGAATTTACTTTCCACCAATCAAGAACATCGAAATTATCCGTAGTCTCAATATATTGACTTAGATAAATTTGGATCTCATTGTAATTGGTTGTTGTCACCGATTTTCCTTTGAACTTTTGTCGTTTCAAACTTTGAAAGAAGTTCAGTGCTCCACTTTTGCTCTTATATGTCGGCATCTCCTCCGGCTGCGCGCTCGGTTCATCACATTGTTCACTAGCATACAAATCAAACAATTCTTGGAGAGAATGCATGATTGACTTCTTTTGATCGTCAACATTCTTCTTAAGAAATTTAGCATAATATTTCAAAAAACACGTCTAATCCTCCTTGATTTTGAGTAGGATCAAGTAATGTTGCTAAACCATGCACAATTGGGATAGTTTCCCAATATTTTAAAAATTTGTTTTCCATATTTGAAACAAAATCACGCATAACAGAATCATCGCGATATTCAATAAATTTATAAAACATATTGAAAAGCAAAGGTAGAAACATGGTTGAAGTAGGGTAGTTAATGCCAGAAAATTTTTCGGTTGCTTCTTTAAAAATTTCTAACAAAGAAACACATTTACTCAAAATATTCCAATCATCGTCTGTTAGTATCAAAGCTTGTGTTGTAATATTATTATAATACAGAGTAACTAAATCTTGAAAACGTAATAAAGTATGAAGCAAGTGATATAAAGAATTTCATCTAGTTTCAATAGGAAGAAGAAATTTTTTAAATTTAATTCCGGTTGATTCGACTAGTGTTTTACAGTCACGTCCATATCTTCTTTCACGTAATAATTTTCCACATAATTTGAATTTTTCTATTACAGTGGATATTTGTTCATCACATGCACATTTAACACATAAGTTGATAATATGACACGCACATCTAACATGAAGCAAATTACCTTCTAAAATTGGTTTTAGTGAATCTTTAAGATATTTAATTGCAAGAGTATTGGCACTCGCATTATCTAAAGTTATCGACATTATTTTATTTTGTATGTCATAAATCTTAACAACATTTAAAACATATCTAGCGATAGTGTATGCGTTGTGAGACGACTCTAAATGATCTAGCGCTAAAATTCTTTTTTGCATAGTCCAAGTTTCGTCAATCCAATGACATGTAACAACAAGATATGATTCATATTTTAAATTAGTCCAAATATCAGTTGTCAAACTAACTCTACAAGAAATATTTGAAAGATGCGATTTTAGTGTTTCTTTATATTCTTTGTAAATATCAAAACAATATTTCTTAAGTGTGTGCCTAGATTATTGTGAAAATCAGGTTGAATAGTACTAGTAAATTCAACAAAACCTTCTTGTTCAGCTATTATAAAAGGTTGACAACATTTGGTAACAAACTTTACGATGGCTTTCCGAGAAATTTCTTTTGTAATTGTAAAAGCTTTACCACTAAAAGGATTAATTTGTTGTTGTATTGGTTCCCTACCGAATGGTTGTAGCGTACAAGGTCAAGTTTATGTACCTTAACTAAATGTTTTTTCAAAGTTCCGGTACCACCGGAACCACCACCCGTTTTGTAAGAATACCTCGTTTTGCAAATTTTACAAATGGCAAAAGAGTTATTCGTACCTTGTTGTTCAATATCAAAGTGATCCCAAACTTTGCTTCGCTTTGCACGGGCTGTCGTCGTGCTCGTTGAGATTGTGTTGCTTGCTCGATTAGACGATGGCGTCCCTACATCTTTGTTGGGGAGTTCCATGGCTTCTTCATCCTCGTGGTCAGGTTCAACTTCATCAAAATCAGGGATGTAGCCAAAATGTTCACCAAAGTCGGGAGCGTATTCGCCCCTACCACCACGACGATTTGAAGATGATGCCATTGAAATTCGAATTGTTTAAATGAATAAATTGCGAAATAGTAAATATATAACAATAAAAATAATACGGATTATAGATAAAATTATAACACAATTATTGAATATATTTGGAGATATGATAGCAAAGAAAGATATTAATTGTAGAGAAATGAAAAGTTGAGAGAAAATTGATATGTGAAATGTAAAAAATGACTTGTATTTATAGATGAATTTTGGGGTTATAAAAAAGATTGTATATTTGCACTTTGGGGGCTGAAATCTGCAGTGTCCAACGGCTGCAAATGCAGCCGTTGGTCTGCATTTTTCAGCCCAACGGCTGGGCAGCCTTTGGGCCAACGGCCGTTGGCCCAAAAGGCTATTTTCTTTTATTTTTTTTAAAAAAAAATTTTTGAATTCGGGTTTGGGATCGGTTCCGGGTCGGTTCCGGATACGGTCCTGAACCGGTTTGAAACCGGACCCGGAACCGGTTGAACCGGCTCAGAATATGCTGAACCGGTTCAACCCACAAACCAATGAATTGTATATGGTTTCGGGTCCCGGTTCTTTCATTCCGGATCCGGTTCCGGGCTTAACGGCCCGGTTACGGGTCGGTTCCGGTCCGAACCGGTCCGTTAAGCATGCCTACCCCTATATTTTCGTTACATTTTTATCACTTTTTTTAATTTAAATAAATTTAATTTTGATATATTAATCAAGTATTAGGAATTGCGAAGGCATTTGACCCGGGCTAAACCCATCTAATTCTTTCTTTATTCGTATAAAAACCAGAAAATGTTGATTTTATTATTAACGCTCTCCGAAAAGCAATCATTTTCCCTAATTTCCGTAAAAAAATGGACAAGCCGCATTTTACCTATTTTTAAGAAGAAAAAATATGAATACATGCCACGTTATTTTAAAATACCTAGAGAACGATGCGCACAAAATTGAGCCCTGCCGTCTGAGGGATGATGTAAAAAGGAATGTTCACTCCATCATCGACAAGTTCGCTGAACGCGGTCTTCACTCCCTTGCCGTTTGTCAACAGGTTCATATATAGTAATATTTCTTCCTCGGGGTATCTGAATGTATATCTATAACTTTTTTTTGACTTCACAGATTGTACCAGAGAAAACCAAGGAGAGTGCTGGAGGACCATGGATCTTTGTCGGATTCCTGCCATTTTTTGACCCTCCAAGGCATGACAGTGCAGAGACAATTAAACAAGATGGCTACTCATCAAAAGTTGCATCTTTGCACGAAATATTGTGTTCATTCAAGACAATCTTTGATGCTCTATATATATCCCTTACATGCATTCATTTACATACTTTTGTTGCATCGAATTTCTTCTCCATATTGCTGCAGATTTTCGTTCATACACACTTGAAAGCTCTTGCATTTCTCTGTTCGTCGAAAGTCTAGAGTTTGTTGTGCTACTACTCTAGATAGGAGTCGTTGTATCTTAGGGACGATTGCCGTTAACGTAAAGCACTTGTATACGGGCAATATCGTCTTGCGGATAAAGGATTTATCCTTGCCTCGACTTAAAGAATCGTTGCTGTTTCCAGGATTTCGAGAAGGACATTTCCAGAATTTCGTGAAGGACACAAGGTTTCAAACAACAATCGTAAGACGATATTACGTGTTCTACATCTCTGAATTCTCAAAATGTCAAGCACATCATTCACTCCTATGGCCACTGCTCCCGCTCATGGTGAAAAGACATCGAAATTCACCGGTGCCGACTTCAAACGTTGGCAACAGAAAATGTTGTTCTATCTCACTACCCTGAGTCTGTCTCGTTTTCTGAATGAGGATCCACCTACAGTTGCAGAAGATGATACCGACACACAACAAAGAAACGCTGTGGAAGCATGGAACCACAGCGATTTCCTATGCAGGAATTACATCCTAAATGGACTTGATGACACACTTTATAGTGTCTATTGTTCAGTAAAGACTGCAAAGGAATTGTGGGATTCCTTGGAGAAAAAGTACAAGACGGAGGATGCGGGTATCAAGAAGTTTGTTGTTGGAAAATTCCTAGACTTCAAAATGACCGACTCCAAAACCGTGATTAGCCAAGTGCAGGAATTTCAAATCATTCTTCATGACTTGCTTTCTGAGGGAATGTTATTGAACGAGCCCTTCCAAGTAGCAGCACTAATCAAGAAGTTGCCGCCTATGTGGAAGGACTTCAAAAACTATCTTAAACATAAGCGCAAGGAGGTGAAACTCGAAGATCTAATCGTGAGACTTAGAATCGAGGAAGACAACCGAAACTGTGAGGCCAAGACGTATAAAAGGGCGATGGAATCTGAAGCTAAAGCAAATCTAGCGGAATCAAGTACTAGTCACAAGAGAAAGCGACCGAACGATGACAAGAAACAAGGAAAAGCCAATAAGTTCAAAGGGAATTGCTTCAATTGTGGCAAGCCGAATCACATGGCAAAAGATTGTCGTCTTCCAAAAAGAGACAATAATAAGCAGAAACAAAGGCAAGTGAATGTCGTCGAAGAACGGTATGTACCAGTTGATATTTCGCAACTTGATTTATCCGCTGTTGTATTTGAAGCCAACTTGGTGGACAATCCAAGAGAGTGGTGGATAGACACCGTATCTACTAGCCACATTTGTGCCGAGAATGAGATGTTCTCATCCTACTCTCCCAACAGTGAAAGGAAACTATTTATGGGAAACTCTACAACGTCTGATGTCGTAGGAGTTGGAGAAGTAGTGCTGAAGATGACTTCAGGCAAAGAAGTAACGCTCAAGAATGTACTGCATGTGCCGGACATTCGGAAGAACTTGGTTTCTGGTTCTTTGTTGAGTAAGGCCGGTTTTAGGCTTGTGATTCGAATCGGACAAATTTGTATTAACCAAGAGTGGTGTTTTTATAGGTAAAAGGTACCAAGATAATGGACTCTTTAAGATGAATGTAATGCATGTTATCCGCCAAGAGGCGAAGAATAAAGCTATAAATTCTGCGTACTTGATTGAAAGTTCATATTTATGGCATGAAAGATTGGGACATGTTAATTTTAACATGTTGCAAAGACTTGCAAACCAAAATGTAATACCCACATTTAAAAAGTACCCACAACACAAGTGTGAGATCTGTGTTGAAGCAAAAATGGCAAAGGTCCCTTTCCATTCGGTAACGAAAAGTACTACTGCCGCTTGAGTTAATCCATACTGACATATGTGATTTAAAATATGTACAAACTCGAGGTGGGAAAAAGTATTTCATAACATTCATTGATGATTGCACAAGGTTTTGCTATGTCTATTTATTGAAAAACAAAGATGAAGCAATAGAAACATTCAAAGCTTATAAGAATGAAGTAGAGAATCAACTCAGTTCAAAGATCAAAATGATAAAAAGTGATCGAGGTGGAGAGTATGTTGCTCCGTTTGAAGAATTTTGCACAATCTCTGGCATAATTCATCAAACTACAGCTCCATACTCACCTCAATCAAACGGATAGCAGAACGCAAGAATCGCACTCTTAAAGAGATGATGAATGCGTTGTTGATAAACTCAGGCTTACCCCAAAACTTGTGGGGGGAAGCGATTCTCTCAGCGAACTACATTCTCAATAAAATACCACTCAAAGGAAACAATGAGACTCCATATGAGAAATGGAAAAAACGTAAACCATCTTACAAATACCTCAAAGTGTGGGGGTGTTTGGCTAAAGTAGAAATACCAAAGCCAAAACAAGTTAAGATTGGGCCTAAAACAATCGACTGCATCTTCATTGGATATGCAACTAATAGTAGTGCATATCGCTTCTTAGTGCACAAATCTGAAGTTCCTGATATCAATGAGGGAACGATAATTGAATCAAGGAACGCCATATTCTTTGAAAATATGGTTCCTTGTAAAGAAAGGAAAGAATCCCGTCTAAACAAAAGACCTTATGAAACTTCGATTGCACCCGTTCAAGGCAATGAAGATATAAGGCGCAGTAAGAGAGCGAGGGTTGAAAAGTCATTTGGTCCCGATTTTCTAACATACTTGTTAGATAATGAACCAAGAACTATTCAAGATGCTCTATCAAATCCAGAAGCTCCTTTCTGGAAAGAAGCAATCAAAAGTGAAATAGATTCCATAATGTACAACCACACATGGGAGTTAGTTGATCTTCCTCCGGGTTGTAAACCTTTAGGATGCAAATGGATCCTTAAAAGAAAATATAAAGAAGATGGATCTATAGATAAATATAAAGCTCGATTGGTTGCCAAAGGGTTTAGACAACAAGAGGGATATGATTTCTTTGACACCTACTCTCCAGTTACGAGAATCACATCCATTCGTGTTCTCATTGCCATTGCAGTGTTGCATGACCTTGAGATTCATCAAATAGATGTTAAAACAGCCTTTCTAAATGGAGTATTGGAAGAAGAAATCTATATGGAACAACCCGAGGGGTTTGTTGTACCCGGACAAGAGAAAAAGATGTGTAAACTTGTCAAGTCTCTATACGGACTCAAACAAGCACCTAAACAATGGCATGAAAAATTTGATACCACAATGATATCAAATGGTTTCAAAATCAACGAATGTAACAAGTGCGTCTACATTAAAGGAAATGAAAATGTATATGTAATTGTTTGCCTTTTATGTAGATGACATGTTAATCATGAGAAATAATCATGAGTTGATCATGAATACTAAGAAAATGTTGAAAAAGCATTTTGATATGAAAGACTTGGGGTTATGTGATATAATATTAGGGATTAAAATCTCTAGGAATTCTGAAGGAATTATATTATCACAAACTCATTATGTTGAAAAGGTTCTTGAAATGTTCAAGGCACTCGACAATGCTTCGGCAAGAACACCTTTAGATTTGGGTGTTCATTTAGCAAAGAATCGAGGAGAACCTATTGATCAACTAGAATATGCAAGGATAATCGGTAGTCTAATGTACTTGACTAATTGTACCCGACCAGATCTTGCATATTCTGTAAACAAGTTAAGTAGGTTTACAAGCAATCCAAATAAGGATCATTGGAAAGCCTTGACGAGAGTGCTTGGATATTTAAAATACACCATGAACTTTGGATTGATATATACGAAATATCCAGCAGTATTGGAAGGATACTTGTGATGCAAATTGGATATCTGACACAAAAGACTCCAAGTCCACAAGTGGATATGTGTTCACGATTGGTGGAGGAGCGGTGTCGTGGAAATCTTCTAGGCAAACATGTATAGCTCGATCCACGATGGAATCCGAGTTTATTGCTTTGGACAAAGCAGGAGAAGAAGCCGAGTGGCTAAGAAACTTCCTAGAAGATATTCCTTGTTGGAATAAACCAGTATCTTCTATTGTTATTCATTGTGATAGTCAATCAGCAATAGGAAGAGCACAAAGCAGTATGTACAATGGTAAGTCTCAACATATTCGTCAGAGACATAATACCATAATACAATTGATCTCAAATGGGGTTATTTCTGTTGAATATGTGAAATCAAAGGAAAACCTAGCGGATCCGTTTACTAAAGGTATAAATCGAGATCAATTGTACAAACTAATAAGGGGAATGGCTTGAAGCCACAAAATAAAAATGTTTATAGCGGTAACCCAACCTTGTGAATTGGAGATCCCAAAACCTTGGTTCAATGGGAAAACTAAGTTATAAACATTGGTTGAACACTTGGAAACAATGAAGGCTCATTCCTGAAACGTCCAAGTAAAATGTGCCGGCAACATGTGGTGAGGTTAAAATTTTTTTTAATGATTCCTATACCTAAGAGGTAGAGTATGGCATGATACTCTTGATAGGAGATCACCTATATAAGTGCGTAGTGATGGCCGCTTCAAGAACACTTATGAATCTAAGATATGGTCCAGGGCCGAAACAGACACAACATGAGAACAAAATATGTTAGAGCTATTGTTGTGTAAATGCTGTTGACTTGGTTTACATAAACGGTTGAATGGTTCAAGACATCGCGTCACCAAGCAACTAGTAAATCCGATAGTATTTTACTACGGAAGGTTCAAAGCCAAAAGCTACCTTTCCCGATGCAATAATAGTTCAAAAGAACTTTCAAGTGGATCTGCATACATGCATAAATTTCATTCATGTGGGGGATTGTTAGAGAAAATGTGAATAAAATGGAAGTGTGAATGGAAATGTGGTTGTCCCACATTGGAAGCTTAGAGAAAGTTTTCCTCCTTATTAGTTCTAGTGTGGACTAAGGGTTTGGGCCCAAAGGGGTACCAAAGCTTTTAGAAGGGGGAGACGCTACTATGCTAGGTCTCGGTGAATTAAACACACACGCGCGCGCGCCCGCCCGACCCGGCCCGGCCCGGCGCGGTGCGGTGTGGTCTTTGACCAATATTAATCTTTTTGGACCAAAATTGTTTGAAGGAATAAATTTTGTTGGTGTCCAAACAGAAGCTGGTGCGCCCTTGCGCGCATTCTTGCACGCGAACAGAAGGCAGCGCGCGGCCGCGCATGATGTCGCGTAGCCGCGCGCGCCACACTGGTTTTTCAAAGTGCGCGGACAGAACATGGCGCGCGGCCGCGCCAGTTCTCGCGCGGGTGCGCGCGCACCGCTGTGCGGAAGAAGAACAAGGCGTCCTTTCACCGAAACAAGATGGCTACTCATCAAAAGTTGCATCTTTGCACGAAATATTGTGTTCATTCAAGACAATCTTTGATGCTCTATATATATCCCTTACATGCATTCATTTACATACTTTTGTTGCATCGAATTTCTTCTCCATATTGCTGCAGATTTTCGTTCATACACACTTGAAAGCTCTTGCATTTCTCTGTTCGTCGAAGTCTAGAGTTTTTTGTTCTACTACTCTAGATAGGAGTCGTTGTATCTTAGGGACGATTGCCGTTAACGTAAAGCACTTGTATACGGGCAATATCGTCTTGTGGATAAAGGATTTATCCTTGCCTCGACTTAAAGAATTGTTGCTGTTTCCAGGATTTCGAGAAGGACATTTCCAGAATTTCGTGAAGGACACCAGGTTTCAAACAACATGTCCAACAGTTTGTAACATTTGATATTTGAAGGATATCCCAAGAAAACACATGCACGAGCTATGGGCGAGAGTTTGTCACGATGGACAGCTAAAGTGGAAGCAAAGGCGAGACACCTAAAAGTTCTCAAGGATGAATATTCAAATGCTCTTTGGTACTGTAGCTCATAAGGAGACTTATTTTGGTTTGTAGGAGATGGTACCCAGTTGATCAAATAGGTTGATGTCAATACACAATCGCCCAAAAATTTAGCAGCCACATGAGATTGAAAGAAAAGAGCTTTAGCAACATTAAGAAGATGCTAGTGTTTTCTCTCGACTACTGAATTCTGTTGTGGTGTCTGGACACAGGATAGCTGATGAATAATGCCTTTTTTCCATGCACAGGTCTGTGAAAGCAAGTTCCTTTACATTATCTGTGCGGAGGGCTTTGATCTTCTTATGAAATTGAGTGTCAACCATAGTGTAAAACCGAGAAACAACTCTATAAGCATCTTACTTATGTTGAAGCAGAAATACCCACGTGAAACGAGTACAATCATTTACCAAGGTTAGGAAATAATGTTGATTATTTTTCATTGCAACATTATATGGTCCCCAGACATCACAGTGTACAAGATCAAAAGAAGAATCAGACATGTTATGATGAGATATGAATGCTAGTCTTCTTTGCTTAGCTAGTGGACAAATGAGGCAGGATTTACACTTATCTAAGTTGACTACATTGCATTGTAATTGATCTTTTAAGGTATGCATGACTTTAGTAGATGGATGTCCAAGACGACTGTGCCATGTCTCTGCCAAAATCTGATTGATGAAAGTATTCTGACAGACCGAGCTTGTATCCATAACATATAATCCTTCGACTTTCCTACACTTGCCGATCATCTTCCTCGTGATCACCTCCTGGATGGTGAACGAATTGTGATAAAAACTAATCATTGATTTAGTGTTGGCAAGAAAGGAGCTGACAGATGGTAGATTGAACTTGAAATTTGGTATGAACATAACATCTTCAAGAATCAAAGATGCACCAAGTTTAATGCTGTCGCAAAACTTAACGGTAATGGTTGTGTGATTGGACAGAGTAATTGTAGAACCAATGACTGGTTGTAGTGAATTAAACAATGATGCACATGAACAATATGCTCGGATGCTCTAGAATCAATAATCCAACACGACGGAGAAGATAGATCATTAAGAGCATATGTGGATAAGCAAATACCTGTGGTGTGCACATTTTTTGAGTCAATAAATAGATGTATTATGCTTGTCTGTTGAAAAAAAATCACCCTCAACTGATGCAACTGCTCTTTATTGAAACCTTCGAGCAATTGTTGAGATATACCACCACTGGTGTTAGCATGACCCGATGAGGCATGTGTTCCAGAGACTTGATTTGCATTTGCTGTCATGTACCGAGTTGTGGTAGTTCCTCGAAGTTTAAAACTTGGAAGATACCCATGTATCTTATAGCAAGTATCCAATGTATGGCCATGCACATTGCAGTTGGTACAAAATGGTCTTTCCTTCTGAAACCTCGTTGATCCTCGGCATTGAGCATGTTCTGCGGTTGGTCATTCTTCAATGCAAATGTCATGTCTTGTGTAGAATTAGGAGCTATGAATTGTGCACCAATTGCTCTATGTCGTTCTTCTTAAACAACCAATGAGAAAACACAATTTATGGGAGGAAGTGGGTCAAGCAACAAAACTTGACGTCGAATTTGAGCAAATGAATCATTAAGGCCCATAAGAAAAGTCATGATATATTCCATTTGAATATGATTGTCCATCTTATTGATCCCTTCACAATTACATCCACCACAACTACACATTGGACGAAAATTGTTTAATTCTTCCCACAGAGCTTTAATATTTGTGAAATATACACTTACAGATAGTTGTTCCTGACGCAAGTTCACGAGATCGCGTCGCAATTGAAAGATTCTAGGCCCATCTCTTTGTTGAAATCGCTCCTTGAGATCTTCTCATACTGCTAGCCGCGGATTCGGAGAAAGAACACTTGCGGAAATTTCTTTCGATACTGAATTTAAGGTCCAAGAGATCACAATGTTGTTGTTTCTAGTCTAGAAACCAAGTAGATTTGCGTCCGCCTCCGATGGTTTTTCAATTGTCCCGTTCACAAAGCCCAACTTGTTCTTGACAGAAAGTGCAATTCTCATGGCTCTGCTCCAGGACGCGTAATTATCTCCTGTCAAAGATTGCGAGACCAATGTGAGACCTGGATTATCTGAATGATGCAAAAAATATGGGCTCATAGGATCATCAATGGCGGAATGACCATTTATGCGAGAAAATTCAGGTGGATTTCCAGGTACCATGGGATATGCAGCTCAAGAATCACCGAAGGCAGAGTATAAATCAAATCGATCTGGACGCAGATCGGAGATCACCAAGGGCAGAAGATTAATACAGAAAAATCGAAAATTGAAGCTTTGATCGACGTATCCCGTGTGAAAGCTTTGATACCATATTAAGTGATGAGAAAAATATTTTGTTTATTGAGAAGAGAAAACTTAAGACGTAATTGATACATGAGAGTATTTGTATGTCTACTCCTTTCTACCATCTAAATACTATTAGATTAATTGACCCAACTAATAAAACTAACCAACTGCTCAACTAACTAACATCTTTGTATATATAATAGAGTCAGTTGTCAAGCTGAAGGGCCTCGACATTGAAACTATTCAGCGACACTACACAGTGTGAGAGGCCGAAGCCGGAATATCGTGGTTGAAACTAGAAATAGATTTGAATTTTTTGGTTTATCGTCAATAATATCCACATTTCTTTCTTGTATATGCAACGTACACGTATTTGTTTTTGCTACGCCTTGTTTCATAGAAGGCACATTCTTCCTAGGTTTGAGTACAATGAAAATTGGATTTTTTTAAGAAATTAAATTTAGTGGTTTTTATTGTATATATAATATTTAAAATATATAAAATTAGATTCTTTCTTGCCTAAAAAATAATATGTTCTTTTTGAAAAATATAAAATAAGAACAAAGAAGTATATTGGTTTTAGAATTATGTGTTTTATGATTTTATTTTTAAAAAAAATTAAAATAAACTTTGTAATATGTAGGGATGTCAATAGGTGTGCAGGTAAATGGGATGAGGTTGGGCACAATAAATGGGCTCTGGGAAGGGCCTTAGGTCCAATTTTCTAGATTAGTCGGGTATGGAGCAAGTAATGCCCACCCCATAGATGTATATCTTTTTTTATTTTCCATATATGTATATGTTGAATGAAATTAATTTGTGATCTTCATCAAAGTATAGTCCGACTCATCAGGAAAAGAAAATGTTTTTTTTTTAAAAAAAAGTTGGCCGACAATTATGAAAGAATGAAAAGTCACTCTAATATTGTTTATTTGATCATAAGGTTTTCAACTTTTCATTCCTTGTAAAATATTGCTGAAATTTATATGATTGTAGAAATCTTTGTTTAATTTGGTTTTCAAATCCGAATCTTGATATGTGCTATATATGTATGCATTTCTCTAAAACGTCCTTGCTTTTTCTGAATTTTTTTGTGTGTCTCCATGGTCCAACCGACCCCTGTTTTTATTAGACGTGGGATGGGTCCAAATCATATTTAAACGGAGTGGGTTAGGTAATGGGTCCATGAAAATTGAATGGGATGGGTCTCGGGTCTGATCGTATACGTCCCATTGACATCCTTAGTATGTCGACACTTAATAAGATTTAGATAAATGAAGTGAAATGTTCTTGTACCTTTCAAAAATAAAAATAACAGTCCCCTGAATAATAATCTGGATTTGGGCTGTTAATTCTTCGCAGAAATTATTAAAATTTTGCATCCACTAGAGAAAGATGCAAATTCAAGATTTTTGTTACATATGGTGGCGATTTGAGTGATAGGGTCAAAGGTAGGGAAAAAATGATATGTGGTCAGGAGAACTAAATACAATAGCACATTCATGTTAGTCAAGATGACTTTATATTTTATGCAGATCCACAAGATTGGGTCAATAAATTCAGAGACATTAGCCCACGTTATTAAATTGACCGTTGGCTATTACCATGCCTGATTGGTCAAATTGTTCAAGTACCGCTCCATTAATTTCCACAACACACTTGATTATATGTATTGAAGTTGGTATAGAATTCTTATTCGAGTTGGTGGAATACATAAGTTATTGATCAATGATCAGAAGTTGTATATATATATATATATATATATATATATATTTTACTAGCATTTTCTCGAGTGAGACTATCACACAAAGTAAACTTTGTAAAAATTTACCTTATTGTCATGGTTCACAGGCTTAGTTCAAGAGTTTACTCAGTACACATCGAAAAATAACGGATTTTCGGTGTCTATATATTGAATCTTGAAAACATGAAATATCACATTAAACTTGTGTAATACAACTTGTATATATATATGATCATATAAATTTCAAATGTACTTTCACTTGATATCAATTTGTTTTAAATGGTTCAACAGTAGTTCTTCTCATTTAAATATATCAAAAAGATATACAACTCAAATAATTTGTAAAATGTGTGATTTTTTTTTAAAAAAAAAAAAAAACAATCCGTGTTAAGGACCTAGGAACCAAAGAAGGCCCAGTTGAATCCCATATTTGACTTGTATGGTCCAATATAAGTTTGTATTTTAAAACATCCTTGATGGATATAGTCGTATGAATCGGAATCGACAAAATCCAAGTTAGCTCTTCTTTGGCTAGAAAATATGCTACATTATTAGATTGACGCAGACTATTACAAATAATGGCATCATTTTTTTGTACAAAGTTACGTAAGCGACTAATTCTTTTGGTTTTTTTAAAAGACCTGTTTCTCATGTATTATGTACTAATTTCTCTTATGTTTGATGTATTTTTTCTACTCTTTAAACTACTCTTGACTATAATATTTGTATGAAAAATATATATCGATGAACGCATTGTATATTTGTATAATATTTTTTATAATAATTTATTTGATTTATATTTAAATGATGATCAAAATGAAATTATAAAAAATAGTGAGTTATTAGAGTGTAATTTTGATATATGAATTAATATAAATAAATAAAAAAAAGAGAAAAAGATCGAAATAAAATTAAACTTATAATTTGATGATTAAGAAACAAATATTCTATTCGTCGAGTTGCATGTGATTTATAATAAAATTTTAACATTTTTTTATATATAATTATGAAATCAGGTATGATATTAAAAATTAATTATTTTAAAAATCTCAAATTTAATAATCCAGTATAGATACAATTCCAATATGAATATAAAGGGTGTTTTGGCCAACCCACACAAGGAGTTGTCAACAGGCATCTTCACCACACACGCACGCAAACATATAAAACATTTGCCACCACCAGTTTCATTTACCCGTTTCGTTTTCTCTCTCTAAGCAGTCATGATTTCCGGTGACGACGAGTGGGTGAAAGCTGCCATGAACGACGACACCATGGTGGTGGAGCTCCTGGTCCGGTTAAACCATGCGTCGTTGACGCCGTCAAGTAATCTCAAGCCGGCGGCGTTCCCGATCGAGTGGACGGTGCGTCAACGCAGGTCAAAGCCTGTTTCCGTTACCAATACCTCGAAGAAACAGGCTCCCAGGGCCAGCCCCACCACCCCGCTGTCATGGAGCGGTGCCACCTCCTACAGCGGTGGATGTGGTGGGGGAGGTTGCGGCGCCACCTCTCTGGAAGAGTCCAGCCGACCATCTAAACCATCCACCTCTGCGAGATCTAAGGTTTGTACACGGAAAAAAAATGTTTACACATATGCAGCATACATGTCCTCTGTTCGTGTTTAAGTTCTTACGTACGCGTGTTCTTCCACTGCGGCGAAAGTCAATTCCGGCAGCCGGCTGTGTCGCGTCGGCGGCGGGACTGCTATCGTTGAAGGAGATGTCTTCTCTCCGAGTTTTTCCCTAATACAGCTCTCGTGTCAGTTGTTATTCCATGATCTACTGCGAATTGACGGAAATACCCCTGAGCGTCGTTTATATTTTTACTGCCACGCTAACTCAGGAACCAGATTCAGCGCCATTCCAAACCTTTGTCTTCTGTTTTCCACCTGCTTTGTCACTTTCGTGAAATGACAATAATACCCTCGTCTGCAACAGGTGTACCCCTGAAAATCCCGGCATATGATTTGCCGAAATGCCCCCCTCCACGCTTCCATCCTACAACTTCCATTTATGGATTAATATCAATATCCCATTCTTCTCTCCGATTAGTAATTGTTTGTTTCAATCGCAAGTAAATATTTTTTTGCTATTTTATGATTATATATTTTTGGATTAATGAATATATGGTGGTACTCAGAAATGGGATCATTTCCATTTTTTAATTTTTGAGCTGAGCTGAGCAGAGCAGAGCAGTCAGCATCCCGCCCATCTTTCCATTAATATGCGCCTTGCCTTGTAGTTGTAGTCACGCGGCCTTATTTTACATATCACCCTGGGGCAGGAGATTCTCGTCATTTCAGTTTCGGAAAAGTTTCTAGCTTCGCTCTGATTCGATACCCAACAACAGTGGATTTAAGAATTTGTGGATTCGGTATTATTTATATTTTTATTTATTTGGTTGGGGCGAGTGAATTTTGGAGCTGTTCCCTTTGCTGTAGATTAGGCAAATATTTATGAAAGCCTCCTAAGTCAAACTTTGTTCACAAGTGTCATAAACCCAATTAAATTTATAATTTCTCAACTTACTGGCCAAGAAAACAGAACAAAGAATAAATTTCGGAAGGTTGGTTTTTTAATAGTATTTATTATTTTGCTTGCAGTGTGGGGATATTATGGTCAATTGATGAGGTGTATGGTGCCCTGTTTAAACGGTGATGGCGACATAGGTCTGCGTTTTGTTTGGTGGAGCGTTGTTAGTGGTTGAACACTTTATCTTTAAAGAAGTTCAAGTCTCGTTAGTATTAAATTAGGGGAGAAATCCAATGTGTCTGAAGCATGAACCCTTTGCCAAAGTGTGTTTTTTTTTTCTTTTGGCAAATAAATATATATATCTAGTTCTGTTTCTGCTTGTCTTTATCATCGAACCATCGTATGCTGCCACTTGTGCACAACTTGAAGCGAACTACCCAAGGAACCGCACAACTGTACGTGAAATGAAAAAAGACTTATTCCAACAGTAACAGGTAACAGGCTCGGAAAAGGGAAAACAGGACTTCTTGTTAGCATATGGTCAACGAGGATGATTCGATATTTTTATCGGGTGAAATGAAATTCACTCTTTTAATAATGTATACAATTTGTAATTTTTGTTTCGTTCAAGGAGATACACGTGTTTCTTAACTTTCTACGACTTCCCAATATGGAATGTAAATACTTTGAGTCGAACAGTGTTCTGACTTTTAGATATATGGATTGCGTCGTTTTTCTTGGATTTTCCCACGCTGTCACAGGTTAAGATATTACTTCTTAAATTATTTGAGAGGGGTTGATTATGGTGGGCTATTTCTATTTTCACCTCTTTGATATGTTTCTTTTTTGTGAGGTCCAGGAAACTAGATTTTTGTTCAATTAAGGATTATTAGGCCGTATATGAAGGTTTTCGGATGATAGAATTATTATAAGATGATTTAATGCAAACCGTGTGGAAAAGTGCACGGTGTGGATTTAGCTTTGTAGTTGGAGCGGAGGGTCCATTTTTTGTCACCAAACTATGCGTTGTAAGCTGATCATGAATTGCCAAATCAACGTCTTCATCTAACTTTGGGTTCCTTGATTAATTTGCATTTCCACGTCTTTGTTTTATCCCTTTACTTTATTTGGGGCAAATTCAGTTTCCTCGTATCAAGAAATGAGGGCAATTCAATTCATCTTTCAAAATCTACCTATATCTGCTTAAGACATCTTTTTCTAAATATTCTTGGTTCATATCTTGGGAACATGAGTTGTGTAGCCTGTTTATTCATGAATTATGTTATCATTGAGTACTGTTAATTGTTTTCTTTAGTTGCCATAAAGACAAAAAAATTCTCGGACATGAACAAACAACCATCTCTCTACTTCCTCGGTTTAAACTTTTATGGTAAGAAATTTGTCAAAACCTAAAGAAACAGTCAAGTCTAGAATGTTATTTGTTATATTTCCGTCCATGGTGCATACACGGGAACATTAAATTGTTCTTTCATTTAAACTTCTGAATATGCACTGATCGTGTTTTATGTTACAGGCTAATTGCGACGGTGAGAAATCCTCCTCCAAGCTGTCACGAAAGAAGAAGGTGAATCTATTTGGTTCATTGAGTTTGCTTAGATTTTATGTCAAAAAATGCTTTGGTGGCTGAGACATTCAATAATTGATACAGTTACTAAGACTTAAGAAACATTAGTTACTGTTTCAGAGTTTTTAAATCATTGACTACCAACCATTATGTTTTTTGGATGTCGTATACTCTAGAAATACCTGTATGATGCTACATACAAAGGTGAATTATTCTAATTTGACAAAAATAACTGAGTTGGTGCTGGTAGTTCTGGAGCTGAAAACCACGTCTCGCCTAACTTGTGTAATTAGTCAGGATCTTGATTCGGCTTTTAGGAACTGGGATATCTTTGTCTAAGGGCAGTTTACATGTCGACTGAAAGCTGAAATATACATAGATTATCCATGCGAAAGCGATACTCTTCAGTATTTGAGAAAGTGGTGAATAACAAAAGAAGCAGCATTGACCTGCAGGAGTTGACTAACAATTTTACTGTATATGGTGTTCATGCGCAGACATTGGTTGAGCTCAAAGAAGAGGAAAACTTACTTGTTAAAGAAAGAAGAGAGCTGAAAAGAGTACAAACCTATTTTTGTTGCTTTTATGCCCTAACAAAATTTTTATTCACATTCAAAACTAAAAATATTGAAGCACAACCCTATTTCTTTTCAGGATATAGTATCCTTGCGCCAAAAATTGGAGAAACAAAGGGCTACAAATGAAAGCTTGAAGAGGGCGAAGGTGCAATTGCCTGAACTCATTTGTTTGTCCAATTATTATGCGTATTCCATTTGGTTTTTTTCTTATCAACGCTCCACTTTGTACATTTTAAAAAGTGACTTTTCAGAAATATGCCTAGGTTTTGGCAGTGGTCTTCTCGTGAAGATACTTGGATAAAGTACTTCAATATACGTAAATATATATCTAATGCGAGGCATATTTTAAAAAAATCTGCCTGCAAAGTTAGGAGGTTACTAAATCATGTAAATCTCTGGCATTTTGGATTCCAATTTGGTTCAAGATGGTCTTTTACACAGTTTTTATGATCTGTGGAAGATTTGAAGTGTAAGTTGACATAAGTAGCTCTTATGAAAGGCTTATTTCCTTGTGTTTCTCTGTCATTTCCATATTTTGGTATTTAAATATTATTATGCTTGTTGTATGTCACTTTAGAACTCCCAATTTTGGTATGGTCGTCTCAATTTTGATAATTCTATTCATTCACTTGCTCTCTTTTTTTAATTAATTCAGATGCTTTTCTGCCATCTCTAGTTGTACATTAAGGTTATGCTATAGGTAATCATATCTTGCAAAAGGTTTTATCACTGGAAAGCAATGAGGGCTGGTTAGCATAAAATTTTTTGGTCCTTCGCCCTTCACTCATGTCTCTTGATCGATCTTTTTTTACAGACTAAACTGCAACTCCCTAATGACAGAGGAACAACATCCGTAGCTAAGGGAATTATTTCAGTTCAACTTCAGCAAAAGAAAACAGCTTTTGATTCCGTCCCTGCTATGGTAGCACCATTCTTAGACGGTGATACTATTCTTCAATGTTCCACTCTAAAACAGAAGGAAATGGCTGCATTTAATCTTAAATTTCTGGTTCCTGACCTGAACATCCCGTTTGAGGAAGAACGCAACCTAGGAGTTGCTTGTGAGGATAGCTGGAATCAATAAACGAAATAACAAATATAATCAAAGAATCCCAATAGCAAACAAGAGCTAAACCTTGATTTGGAATGAAACTGCTGTGACCATCTGATAGAGCCAATTAAATGTTACAACGTGAAAAGTACTGCCTGTAGTTAGGATGTATTCTTTTTGTTTAGTTATGAAGGAATTAAACGGATCCTTAGCTGTTAGATGCAGTCATATTCTTTTCTTCAACGCCTAGGTTTCTTTTTGGAAACGTTTCTAGTTTAGATAAAATGTGAACTCTATTATGTAAGATTCAAGTATATTATACATTACATTTTTTGGATTGAAATTGAAATGTTTGTGTTAGATTATTTCCCTTTCTAGATGATGCTTCGTTAAATCAACCGTTTGTAGCCGCATGCATCTTCTTGCCGCGGTTGAACTGATGATATATATATATTCAAAAAATTTGTTGTCCTAACCGATCGTGTTATTTGGCAACCAGAACTAGATTAAAAATTCGAAATGTATTATTCAAGTTTAGATTTTAAATTTTATAATTAGGCATTTAAATCTCCGGTTAAACTTACACCCTTTGCCACTTGACAACACCAGCGGCGCCCTAGCATAGGTCCCCACGATAAATTTATTCTCGTCGGCAATTATTTCTGCACTCTTGCTCGCTTGGGTCAATGGATTTGGATGGAAATCATGTGTTCGCACGTCCGTGTTAAGGTATGCTGATGGCGGCGACTGATAATTGGATGGCCGGAGGGGTAGTGAAATTCTGGGGGACAGCGAGCTTGAAGAGTTGAGGGAGGGACAGCAGAGATGTTAAAGTTCATTTTTTGCTCAGGCGGGAGCGGCGCTGCCGTGCAAAGAGGAGGGAGTTTCGAAGGGTAGAACAAGAGCACTGTTTCGGTTTGCCAAGCAGATTCGGTGAGTTCCTTTTTGTTTATTAATTAAATTATATATATTAATTATCGTATTTTCTTTACCGAATTTTTATGCAAAATAATAATATATAAATATGTTAGAATAATTTTTCATCTTTATCTCGTTATGTATGAATAAGAGTATTATGTGGAGAGAGAGGTTGAGAAAGAAATTTGGTATACGTAGAGATTAAAATAAAATTATAAGTATATTTTTAGAAAAATTTCCCATGTTAGAAAATGTTTTATATTTTATTTAACAATTAAAGCCACACCATTTTTGTCTCCCATACTCGAAAATGTTTCCAGAAAGAACAAAAAAAATTGTTAAGGGAAAGCACGTCAGATTATTTTCTTTGATATATTGCAAAAGAAATAATTTATTGTGCTTTAACTATATCTCTTTCAAATACTTTTCCCCAAAAATATCATATTAAAATGATTTAATATTTATTATCATAATCATGAAAATCAAAAGATTATACAACACAATATTATTAAGTTATTGCAACTTAATTTTGTTGTAAACACTAAATTAAAATCTTTTTCAGTGATTAAATTCATTTAACAATACTAAATGGTTTTATAGAAAATTGTATTATTTAAAAATAATAATTTATTCCTTCACAAGTTATTTTTATAAGTAAATTACTAAATAATTACACAATTTTTTTAAAAATACAATTTGTCTGTGCACCTTGTTAACAATAATTATTATTATTATAGAAAGTGAAATGTAGTGGGCCAGACAAAGGAACCTCCGGATCACATCATATCTACTCCACATTTAAATTCATATTCGGCAAAGAGGATAAGCGTAAGCGTTCAAGACATCTATGCAGGCATCATCGTCTGTCCCACACAATTATGAACAAAAACCTTCAATTATTCAACAATATCATAGTCCCAGAATCTAAGCAGCCTCCGTTTATCCCTTGCTTTTTCCCCGGGAAGTCGTTTTTGTGGCTCCTTTCGTAGGCCGGGGCACACTTTCGTCCTTGAGCATAGTTGAAGTTGTTGGATGTAGTTCTGTACTCTTTTGCTCCTCCGCATTCGCGTCCTCGAGGGATTCCATCAAAGTTCTTAGCTGTGCATACTCACTCATAAGAGTCAGTGACTCCATACATAGAACAGCAGCGTTTGCAGAATTTGTCGGGAATGATCTTTTACATAACGCTAACAAAGACTTGAAAACCATGAAACACGGGGCCGAAACATATTCACCATAACAATACGACACGATATAGCAGTCATAGAGGGAAAAAACAATCTGTCGGTAAGAATCTATTTGGCATACCTGCTCCTCCAACAATACCACACGATATAGCAGAAAACTTATATCCAGGTCATAGAGGGAAAAAACAATTTGTTGGGAGGATAATCTATTTGACATACCTGCTCCTCCAACTCCTCGATTTTCTTATCCTTGAGTTTCAGAAGTCTCCTCTCCCTAGCACCGAGAAAAGGTCAGGACCTCAGAAAAAGTTTGGAATGAACAAATTTACGTCAGTCATACAACAGGACATAATCCCAAACCAAATATTCAACTACAAAAATCTATCGTGTATCTTATGTAGATTAGAAATGAGAATATTACTAAAAGTTTGGAATGAGAACAATTGAAGCAGTTAACAAAGTTGGATGCTCAAAATCGTACAAATAGTAAATTAGTAAACGGTTTGCACCACTGCGCTAAAGGTCAAAGTTTTTCCAAAATAGGTGCATTAAATTAAATGGTAGTTATTCTTTCCATGGATGACAAATTACTGTCATGACACTAGTGGGAGGAGAACGTATTACATCAAATGCAACACACACCTGGCACAAACACTTCAAATTGGAAAAAAGTTAAAAAAGAGGTTTTAATCCAGCGTATAATAGATATCTTGCTACTAGCTAGCTCAATTTAGAGATGTTTCTAAGAAAAACAGAACATACAAGCAAAACACCAACAGGCTAGAAGTAAAGGGTAGAAATTTCTAAGATGAAAGGAGGCTAAATTTTCATCCAGGAAAAAGTCAAAACAAGTTTATCCAGAAGTAACAAATCCAAGAATGGCTAGGACCTGAATCTAACAATATCCAGAAAAGGTGCCTAACACAAAAGGCCAGCTACAATAAGGACTTAAGTCTTCTTTTTATGTCTGTTTAGGTGTCGAACAGTTTTGCCAGAATTGATGAATCAAGCATTAAAACCAGCCTTGCATGAAATAAGAACGCAGTTGGATACAAAAAAATCCTTCTATTAAACAATGCTCTTTCTAGTGCTTTTTGAAAAGAACTTTTTTCTTGTAGCTATATCCTCTACTTTCTGTCCTTCTTGAACACTTTTTCAAATTTAAAAGTGCAATTTTACACAACAATTTTGTCAACAAAAGCACTTTTCTCATACGATGTTTAATGTTAAGAAAAAGTTTCTCCTCTCCACCCAAACACTATCCAAGCCATCAACTAAGTAGAAAGCAATCTCAACCAGTAGTTTAACCATGTCATTGAAATTTTAATCCAAAATGTTGGGAAATCTTATTCATCCATATCCCTAGGTGAAGAGTGTTACCTTTCTTCAATATTGTCTATCTTTGATTCCCATATGCTCTGGTTCTTCAAAAGATTGTCATTGATCTACAAAAGTAAATATGATAAAGTTTCAAATTATAGCACGATAACTCATGTTAGACCAATCTTCTTTGCACGTTTCAATTAGTGTTGGACAGCGTTGTACCAATGCTACTGGTTTAACAAATGAAAATGAATGAGAAAATTAAAAAGATTACTCACATTATCGAGAAATTTCTTTTCTTCGGATAATTTGTCCAGCTTGGCCTGTAGTTTCAGCAACTTTTGATTTTGACTCAAAGCTTTCTCGACAGCAACAGAAGATTCTCTTTCAGTGTCTTCTTCAACTTCTTGCAGTAAAGACTCGAAATACTGTATCCAAAATAATAAAAAAATACTTACATAATAAACAAAGATACCATCAACTTTAATTGATGATAACAAACAGAGGAACTAACATTTTTCTGATTTTCAAGTTGAGAAGAAAGAAGCTCATTGTACTCGTTCACTATCTGCAGGGAAGAAAGTCCAAAATCATGAATGAAGAAAAACATGCAACTATGTGGATTGACAAGGGATCAAAAGCATGTGCCGGTGAGAGAAGACAAAAATAGTAAGCTAAAAATGTACAGATTCAACTTCACTGTCTGGAAGAGTGTCACTAAATCCAATGCAATCACCATTTTCATCATCTTTATGTGTGCAATGGTGGTTCAGCTCAACCAACTTTCCATCAGTTTTAGATTGGATCAAACGATGAACATAGTTGTCTCCAACATAGTCCCACACCCTTTGAGTTTCCAGTTCAAGGGAATAGCAATGCTGTGTTTCTTTCCAATGGCTTACAGCATGTCCATCCTTGTACCTACCCCAAATAACGTGATAAGAAACCAAATACAAATTTAATATGTTTAGAAATCATTACTAGCAATAATTCCAGACAAATCAGGAATTATTATGCAACTCAGATGGAGCAAACCAAATTTTTTACCTCCCACAACCTACAAAACCACAAATGACACACATCCAGAGGTTGTCTGAGGTTTGACAAACATAACAGATTGATTTCTCAGGCTGTTGCTGGCAGTAACGACATACCTAGATAATCAACATCATTAGTAAAGTACCTTGGATAGCCTTTATCATAGCTGAAATAATTCCAAAAAGTGATGAACAATGACTACCGGGCAAGAAGAATCTGTCCATCTAGAAATACAAGAGCAGTGAAAGGAGTGATTGCAGATAGTAGTAAGAATTCCACCCGAATCTTGGTCTAATTTCTCTGAAATAGGCAACTAATTTGAAAAATATAAGTAATTCAATTTTTAATCTTTAACTGTAGAATAATACTACCAGTAATACACACGGAAAAAGATTAAAAAAAAATAGAAGTAACAAAGCTCAAATACTTGTAATCCAGTTCATAACAAAGATCAATGGCTTATAAACTCGTTTTGAGTACCCCATATTTTTATTCTTATCGTGCATTATTATACTTGAGTTGATGAAATCAACAATGTTGTTTCAGCAATACCGATAAAAGTTCTACCGACGACCATAACAACCGCGAGCTTTGGTGATTGCAAAAGCCGAAATAGCAATAACCTCTACATAACATAATTTGCTTATTTTTTACATTACAAAAGTTAGTCGAGCACAGAACGTATTACAACTGACATCTAACATGCAGTACCAAGACAAACTGGACAAGAAGGCTGTTCTCCAGAGCTTCCTGTGGAAGGCTGTGAGTGCTCAATAGATCCAGTATACTGTATATCTGCAGTAAAAAACACATGGCAGGTCTCCTCCTGTATTCAGAGACAAGCATACATAGAGTTATAAATAAGAATTCTGCGTTAAAGTTTTAATATTTCAGATAACAAATGACCAGATAAGGAAACAATACCTCAAGCGATGAAAAGCATTTGTGATTGAAATGTTTGTAAAAAGAATCAGCTGAATTTTGATCATCTAGCCTGATTAAAATACTGTAGCGATCCTCCGACCCCTCAGTCCTAAACTTTTACATGTAAGAAAAATCATTTCTACAAGTGAAATATTAAACTAGCTGTTACAAAGTTCTTGTATCGACCTGACAATTCGCATTTCCAACATGTGCTGAATGAATGAACCACAGAACTTGCAAAAATCTGAATATGTCATGTGATTAGGCACCCCTAGAACACAAATAAGCGGCTTCCGTTCCGCCTAAAACACACACGTGGAAAAAAAAACGATAAGAAGCTGAACGTTTGGGAGAGTCGTCGTATTTAGCAGTTTAAACAAAAATTAAAAACCATCAAACAAACATATATATTCTAGTCATATTTACACGAATCAAGTATAAGGACTGTGCAAGTTACCGATCATTTTTTGTAGTATGATATATAATCGGGTTTGTCTTTTACCAACTGTTTAACTAATAAAATCGAAACCTTTTTTTCGTAACGTGCTGATGCAGATCACATGTAATGACAGCAGCAGCAATAAAAACGTTTATAAACTATTTCATGAAAAGAAACCGAATCGTTTATTTATATGGGCAGCTCAGGCGAGACAGAGTACGAAAAGGTTAGACTATAGATTTTCTTAACAATGGAATTACTATAAATCGGCGGAGATTCAATTAAATAAAAATCAAGTCATCTTACAGGAAGGCTGGAAGACAGTGAAGAGGCGGCGTCGCGGTACAGATGCATGAGGCCTCTGATTTCTTCGATTCTAGGGTTTCCGGAAGAAAAATGGAAAGCCTGCGCATTAGATGGCGTGGGTACGTCTACAGAAGGATTTCCGGCGGCTTTAGACCAGAACAAATCCTCTGCCAACGCCACAGCAGCGGCGCTCGCACAAGTTGAAGTCCCTTCCAACATTGTTGATTGTGGAAAATCTCGTGCAAGACTTGAGCTTAATATTCTTTTACTCCGTCGCTTCGATGCCGAAATAAAGGATTTCAAAGTCTGGTTAAGTGTTAACTAACTCGACTTAAACCTCACCGTCCCATCTTTCCGTAATCTCTAATTAATTCCAGACGACTGTGTTATATTATTAAGTACGATGACATGATAATAACTACTAGAGAGAATATCAAATTTTTCTTCTAATTTTATCTTATATGATACTAATATTACACTTTTGTTTTTTGTTTTTTTCAATTTCAACGTACAATCTTCCAATTTTACCCTTGTATGATACTAATATTACACTTTTGTTTTTTGTTTTTTTTTTCAATTTCAACACACACTTTTATTTTTATTTTTTTATTTCAACAATTCAAATATCAATTTACTCTATTCATAATTTGTCAAATTTCACTTTATTCCATCGATAATGATAAAAAAAATTGTACCCACGTAACTAATGTCAACTAGCGATTGGGCCCTGCAAGGTCGTCTGTACAATTGTCTAAATCAAAAAATTAAAATGAGCTTTGCCCCATGATCGAGCCCAAGTCCAAATATAATCAAGAACCTAGAAGATCAATTAGTTCGTCAATTCAAAATTGGTTGGAATAAATCAAATGACGTGCAAATTGGAAAAGATTGTGAAGACAAAATTGTAAAACATGTGGATTTTATTATACCATCCATGTTAAATAAAGAGTAGGTCTCTTGTGAGACGGTCTCACGAATCTTTATCCGTGAGCTGATATTCACAATAAAAATTAATACTCTTAGCATAAAAAGTAATATTTTTTATGGATGACTCAAATAAGATATATGTCTCACAAAATATGACTCGTGAGATCGTCGCCCACAAGTTTTGTTTTAAATTAAATATTAAAAACTATATTAGAATTTTAGAAAATTAACACAAAAATAGGATATTTTGAGGCCCATCCATCGAGGTCCAATCGAAAAAGGTCGAGAAAAAGACGAGTTTTCTTTGCTGTATAAAAATAAAATAAAAGAATCATTATTCCCACACAAAACTCCCAGCGTTGCAATAAATGAAGAGCAAAGAATGTGAAATTATGGCATATTAACAATGGATATTCTTGTTTTTCATACATCTAGTCTAATTGGAGGGACTGTTGATCACAAACGTACAATAAAGTAATATATTGTATGTATAAAAAGTTAATGT
This sequence comes from Primulina tabacum, assembly GCF_025594145.1. NCBI lineage: Eukaryota > Viridiplantae > Streptophyta > Magnoliopsida > Lamiales > Gesneriaceae > Primulina > Primulina tabacum. Next base: position 2,975,019 of record NC_134553.1, read on the forward strand.
GGTGCTCTGGTGTTGTGTTGTCAATACGAGCACACAACATGCAACGAAAATTAATTATTTAACACACAAGTATAACTTGAATAAATAGATACTAGATTTAAATTACGCACGAGTATAAAAACTTGTGCAATGTCTCATGGCACAAATTCACTATAAAAATATGTAAATAGTTTATATCAAAGCAATATTAATGAGTATAACAAAACCAAATTATTTGACACTCAAATGAATTAAAATGCATCAAAATCAACCAAACTAAAAATAGATGCATAAATCGAAGCTGCTTAAAACAAATAATAGAAAACACTATTCGATCAACACTCAGTGTCACTGTTGTTTTTCACGTGTCTTCAACACCCATCAACAACACAACAATTTTGTGAATCAATCACACAAATTCTTCATAAGAAAATCTCCAATACTGAACTTGTACAAGTTCGGAAAAACTCCAGCAACTACGTAAAAGTCCTCTCCAAGTCGTCACGTTCTTCTCTCAATATTCCATATATATAGATCTTTATATCTTAACTTATTTATCTTTTCATAAGAGCAAAATCCTACAAACACGAAAACAAGAGTTTATCAGGAATAAATATCTATTCAAATATATAGAGAGTAAATACCAAGATTATATCATGTCAATTAAGTTTAGCAGTAAATCTTATTATTAGATCAAGTCAGATTAATCTAGAAATACAAAATTCTTATTTTTTAATGCAAAGATTAATTAGAAATAAAATATTCGTTTCATTAACTATTAACTAATTAAGCAATATTTAAAATCGAAATTTTAATTAGTTTTCTGATCCTAATCAGGTGGTGGAAATAATTGTCCAGTTTTTTTTTTTTAAAAAGTATAATATGATATAAGATTATGTTATCTTTCTAAAAAAAGTTACTATCATTTAAACCATATTAGATTTTAAAATACAAAAGTGAAACGTGTCAAAGTCGAATCTGCGGCGACCAATGTGTCGAAACCAGAAAAGCGTCTGATTTTCACAAAAAACAAGCGTTGTCTTCGCACGTGTCAGCCTGTAAATACATTTTCCGTTATAGCGACACATGGCTACTAAGTTATCCAATTCCCACGGTCAAAGCCAAATTTATCTCCTTTCCGTGACGAACACGCGCAGATAACAATAGAATACGTTGCCGTAACGCGCGGTTGGAAGCGTGAAGATTATGAACTGATTATTCCACCAGCCCATACTTTTGTCGTGGGTGCCCACAGGAAACCAAACCGCATTCAGATCCTTAACCAAGTGCAACTCCATCGAATCTCTATCAGGAATCTCCCTATAACGCGTTTTATTTACGGAACTGCCATCGACACCTCCTATTAATTTGTTCCTTGATTCATTCCCTTTGTCAGCTTCTCCGATCGAAAGCGTAATCAATGGCGGCATCCGTCTGCGAAATCAAGAACCTCTCAAGGTACTACACAACACAGCCACTTCCACCGATCCCTCTCGCCCAACCGTTTTTGCTCCTCCTCCATCTCCAGAACGTCCATCTCCAATTTCGTGACCCGACCCGCGACAGCCCTCGCCCGCTCCACCAGCCCCACCCGTATCAGTCTCGGCCGGGCCGGTTCTCCAACCGTTCGATTTTCCACCTCCAACAACCGCCAGCACAACCAGAAGTCGAACTCCAGGCCACTGTGTTCAGCTCCGAAGAAGACGTGTGCCTGTTCTCCTACGACGCATCCTGGATCCTTTCGGTGCAGTTTACACAAGAACAGTCCTGCCCCGGGGCATGTCAATAACCGGGATGCGTCGCGTCGGTCGGGTAACCATCAATTGAATATGCGGAGATCTGCGATGACGAATTCCTTGGTTCGAATCGGAACGGTGGAAGGCGATTTGATGAAGAGAGCTCTGGCATCTTTGATTCGCCCGTCCTCGCACACTCAGCGCCGCCGAGAAAATTTCCAGCCGCGGCCGAGCCGTTTATCCGCAATGTCTAAGGCGGCGGAGAATCTTGTGTGAGTCGGGAAACGTGAAGGTTTCGGAGTTCTGTACATTTCGGAGTGTGAATTAAGTGGGTTGACTCGTTGAGTAGAGTATACAGTTCTTCGTTGTAGTGAACGAAGGGCTCGCATTATTTCTTTTTATGAGAAAAAGAATTAATCTTTTTTTATTGTAAATATTTTCGTGGGGAATTTCTCAATTTTTGCAGTGGGAAATTGTATGTCTCGTTATTTTCATACTGAGATTTGTAATCATGTGAATTAGCCCATTTTTAGGGGAAAAAGTTGATTGTCATTATGATTTTCTAGATTAACAGAGCATTTGATTTTTTTTTTAACGGTTTGATTTGGTTCAGTTTTTGGAATTTCAGTTTTAAAAATTCCTAATATGAAGGATTTCGGTTATAGCTTTTAATTATTAAGATAAGAAAAAAATAAATTCAAAGAATCGAAATTTGATAAATTTCAGAAAAATTAGGAAAACCATCTCCCATTTAAAATAAGTAAATTTATTCATAGAGTTTTATTTTCAACAAGAAATAGAAAGTGTAACCACATTTATAAAATAGTTGTCATGTCATCACTCGCGTACAAGCCAAGCCAAGCCAAGCCAAGCCATTCACTTCACGAGATATATACGTTTTCAAAAGGTCACTCTTATCAAGTGTTGCTCGAGACCAAAGATTTAACCCTTTATGTGAAACCTACAGCAAGTTTAATTACTTCTCCACTGGCCATCACGAGACTATTGCGAACATAACAAAACGATATTGCAAGTGGAAATAAACAGCCCTACGAACTATTTTTGCTCCTCGATTATCTTTCAGGTAGGTTTCAAGTCTGTAAACATTGAATCCCACTTGTTTTCTTCCATACTACTGGACCAATACTCACCATCTAGGGACTGACCCAATGTGCTCGAGAAGCTACTATTGCAAGGGTTGACCTTTGTTTCGACCGTACTGCTTGGAGTTTGAATCGAGCTCGAGCTTTCATTGTCTGTCCCGTGCAGATCTTTGTACCCGATCATCAAATTTTTTGGACCAAACTCGAATTTGTGACTTTCATTTCTTTCCCTAGTTGGCCTAGTTTCTTCCATACCTGCCCTGATCAAGCTCCTTTTGTTCCTCTGTAACATAGACACCTTCCATCTCAGGCTGTTGCTTCGAACTTTAACGAGTGAGAGAGAAGAACTATTGCGATGAGTTAGAGCTTCGACTTTCTTGAATACGTAGTTCTTGGTTTTCTTGATGGCGAACATGATCGACCACAGCATTGGATGGATTATTCTTCCTTTTCTGGCTAGCTTGAGAATCTGGAGTCGATGTTTGGCTATGGCGATGCCCATACTCTGAAGAAATTCATGGTTGAAATAGAGTACGTCGTCTTCTTCGAGCTCGTTGTATGTGAAAATGACGGCGTAGTCGTAGACAAGAGATGGTTCAAGGCTGGTTTTTGATAGCCAAGTGAACCAATCCATGGCTTGGTTTGATTTACTTGCAAATGCCGGTGGATGGAGTGGTGAGTGATTTAGTGCATTGTGAGATCACATAGAACCAATGTGTCCAGATTATTTAGAATTAATTGTCCCGGCTACAATTAGCTGGTGGTTGGAACTGAGAGTGACAGATCAAACTCTATACTTTGGCCTAATTAATGCTATGTCCCCAAATGGAAACATGACAACTTCTGCGCCACTGCTTTTATATAGATTGGAGTCATGTTCCAGAGACTTTAATTGATTCATTCTTTTAATAAAAACATAATTACAGTTGTTATGGTAAAATATAATTGTTTGTGCCTTTTTGTTATTAAATATATGTTAAAATCCGCCAACACCAGATGTACCGGCATACTTTCTCCCTGTAGGGGAGAGGCGTGAGTTCGATAGCAAATTAAAGCAAAATTTGAAGCAGAAACTCACATATGTTAATAAGTTCACAATTAACGAAAGGTTGGATTTTTAGCAATTCACTCTTGTCCAAAGGATTAATGAAATAGTGTCACGGTAAAATAAGCACTCCAAAGGAGGGTAATCGAATCATATTTATCCCTGTCACTGAAACAAGAAAAATACTTTCTTGGATCCTCATACCTTGCCAGAGCTATTACTTTAAGAACGATCTTTGGTTTTCGTGTCTCGTGGAGCGCAGTCGCTGCGTGACATTGTCTTAAAATAACCAAAATTTCTAATCTTTTTCCTAGCTTCAAATAATCATAAAGAAAAGCTCGATTGTCTTGAGCTGATCCAATATCATTGTGGTAGAAAACGAAAACGTAGAACATGTATCAGTAAATGATCGTTGTATTTCCACAGAAAATGGCCATTTAACATAGCAGATTCCAAACAAGAAAAGGTCATTCTGATTCGCTTTTAAGGCCATAGATATTGCCAACAACTCCAGCAATGCTAACTATGGTTGCCAAAGTTAACATAAACCAAGATAACACCACCTCCTTGTGGCTTAACCCATTCCCTTCTTTGCTTAACCTTAATGCAATTAGGGCCGGGAATGTGAAACCCAACGAGACTGCTGTTGTTGCTCCCGTAAACTTAAAAGCAGTCCCAATGTTCGGAATCATAGTCGAACCTAGATATATAAGCGCCAAGTTAACTACAGTAAGAACCAAGCACCTTTTCCTACTCTCAGAAAATGGATTTAGTCCCTCAAACAATAGTGTATCTACTGTTTGCCTTAATGAGAAGTGAATCACGGGGAACACCAAAATCAAATGAAAAACATACCCAATACGTACAATGTAATTCAAAGCTGTGCTAAACCGAATTCCAAGATCCTTATCAAAGTTGGTGAGCACATTGGATTCCGTATCATTTCCGAAAAGCAAGTAGTCAGAAATAGCAGTTGAAGCATAAACTAGAAGACAAATAACCGTTGTGATCCTTCCTACACGATACATTTTGTGAGGAATGCGCCCTTCAAGCTCGTTATAAATAGGTTGCACATTAAAGTGGCATACATAAGCATTTGACATGATGGAAATCACAACAAGTAAATCAAGAATAGCTTTCTTGGATTCAAAGTCGGGTAACATCCTTGGAGGCTCGATTTTGCCTTCTACGAGTTTAATGAAAGCAATTACAAATGAGATAATAACAAACAACACTGCGAGTGCTACAGAAGCAGCTGATGTCATGCTCAACGAATCAATCTTATCTAAAGCACAAAGGGGAGCGAGAAAGAGCACCAATACTATGAGAACAACTTAGCTTCCTATAATCCCAAATACCATTTCCCAGCCATTGATCAAAAACACCAATATGTTCGAATCGAACCTGACATAACATCACCAATGATGATCAAATAAACAACCAGAAGTCCAGCTTATTAACAATAATGCAAAATTCAGATAAAACTCTAGTTGTCCTACCCAATGCAACCTGAACAACTTCACCATATGACGAAGCCTTACATTGAACTGAAAAGCGTACCAACAATTCAACGCTAATTTCCGACAAAATACCCATTAAGACAATCAAAATCACACCCAAAACCAAGCCCAAGACTTTCATCGTGGCAGGCAAAGCCATGATGCCAGCCCCAATAATAGAAGTGGTGAGATTAAAAACAGCCCCATAAATATCCGATTCAGATTTTCTTTCCCCAAATATAAGGGGTAAATCATCAAAGTCTAATACATCATCAAGATCTAAATCACCCCCTGTACTGGGATGTAAATACCCATGTTTTTCTTGAGCTAAAGAACCTAAGCCCAACGGATTCTTGAATCCAAAGTTTCCATCTTTCACATCTAATCTCGCATAATTGCTATCCATCTATTGTTTCCACTATATTCTCACAAATCAATAGAGAGAAGGGGATACTCACGGAAGAATCGATGACAAGTTTGATATGCGATTTCTCGGATAGTTGATAATCGATTGCATTTTCTGAAAGAAGGCTTTAGATCTCAGGTGAATAGTTAACTTTCATCCTTCGCATGGTAGACCCAATCCGTACAAAAGACGAACTCCATATAATTTGGGTTCTATGGTTCCTCACTGGAGAATAAGGAAGTGAATCTATGACGTCTCAGACTCTCAGCTATGAATTTGCGCTTTGCAAACATTTGCTGACACTTTATTCATCTAAGGAAAAATCACATCTTTTATTTAAACATATTTTGTTTTGGATTAATAGTTTCATCATTTTTTTAACAAATTTTTATTTTTTCACCGCGATCAACTAACATATTTGATAGTAGTAGGTCTCTTGTGATACGGTTTCACGAATCTTTATATGTGAGACGGATCAACCCTACCTATATTCACAATAAAAAGTAATATTTTTTCATAGATAACCCAAATAAGATTTCCGTCTCACAAAATACGAACCGTCTCATACAAGTTTTTGTCATTTAGATAAATGTGGGTTGGTTATGCCCTCAACATCTATTCTATCTATTCTATTTTATTAAGAGTGAGGGTATGATAGTAACCACCTGGGGGACACCAACTTTTTCTTCCAACTTTACCCTTAGATGCTAATATCACACTTTTGTTTGTTTTTTTAAATTTCAACATTCACTTTTATTTTTATTTTTTATTTACACAATTAAAATATTAATTTAATCCTTTCATAATTTGTCAAATTTGATTTTAGTCCATCCATAACGATAAAAAAGATGCCTGTGAAGAGTAACTAGTTTTCATGATTTCTTGTCATATGTTAGTGCTTGTGTTATGACGATGAATCTAGTTTTATTACATATGCTGAAATAGTACCATTGTTTATTATTTATTTTTTGATTATAATTAGTAATAGAATCCAAATTGGGCTTCATTCCTACCAATTATATAGCTCAATTTGAGAGGCCCAAAATTTAAATTTCACATAATATGCATCACGCCTGAAAATTTTAAAAATTTATGGAATAGTTGGTCTCTAAGTTAAAGTTTTTTTTCTGGATTATATATTGCATGGAAATAAATTTGAACTTTGTTGTGATATCTTTGCTTTGCATAAATATATATACATATTTGATATCTGGTTTTAAAATGTCTCTTCCTTATTTACTATTTACGAAGAAATAAAGCAACAAATAAATTATTTAAAAAAAATAAAGAAAAATCAGGCACGTATTCGGAATATGCAACTCATTCATATAACGTTGCTGCTGTGCTATAACCAATAAAGAAGCCAGCTTTTCATAAAGAAAGTGGGTAATTGATAAAGATGCGCAGCACACTTGGAATCCTGTTTTTTCCTAATAAAATAATAATAAGTTGAGATCTTTATTGTTGTCACCTGATTATTCTGACATTTGAGATTTTTTTTCTTTTTTTTTTTTTTGCAATTATTAAAAAATATTTTTGTGTGTTTTTCAAACTCAAATTCTATTTAATTTAATTGAAATTTAAAAATTGGTCAGGTGGTGATTTTGATTATCTAAAAGTGATTATGATAGTAAGTTAGAATTTGAGTCATTCATTTATCAGACACTACCCACTTCTGATTTTTAGTTTTTCATTTTTTGTCTTCAAACACTACTCATTTTTTATTTTTTTTTTTATTCACTTCTTTCTAATCCAGAAATTAATTGGTTTTTTATGAGACACTCTCACATATTTTATTCATGATACGGGTCAATTATGTCTATATTTACAATAAAAATGACATTTTTGGCATTAAAAATAATATTTTCCATGGATGTGACTCAAAATAGAATATATGTCACAAAATTGACCTGTGATACCATCTCACACGAGTTTTTGTATCAATATATTTAATCATTTTTGTAAAAACATAATTTGTTTTCAAACACTCCCTTAATTGTCTGGTAAAAAAATTTGATCCACTAGTATCTATATTAGATTATTAAATTTGAGATCCTTAAAATAACCAACTTTTGTGTCTATGGTCTGTTTTAATAATTATATATATTAATAATGCTAAAATTTTAATGCAAATCGTATGCAGCTTAGTGGATAGAGTCATTGTTTCATAAGCATCAAGTTGTATGTTTGTTTCCTACTTTGATTTTTTTTTCTTTCTTTTTTCTATTTATTTTTAACTTCGTGTATCAAAATTACATTTTAATCCCTTAGTATTTTTTAATTACATTTTGATCCTCATTTAAATATAAATTAAATAAATTATAAAAAAATATTGTACAAACAAATATGCAACAACGTGTATAGGTTGGTGAAGTGGTTTTACATTACTTCACGCGTTCTTTATTTAAAATAAATAAAATATATATTTATCTTCTTTTTTTTTTTTTTGTCTTCATGAAATAATAAAGAAAGAGATATTAATAAAAAAAGAATATCTACTGGTACTCCTAATCATGCAATAAAATATTTGTACTATGAAAACGAATAATTCAATTATACCCAATCAAGTGTTTTAATTGGTTTCAGACGCTAATCACTCGCGAATAATTCCAGTGTTTCGTATTTCGTTGATTCATTTTATTTCTCGAGAAAAGTTGGTGAAGCTATTGCTTTCATGATAAATAAACCAAATTGCGACGTACAATTGAGCTAACGTGTGTTAAACTCATTAATTTTACGCAAGTCAAGAAAAGGACCTCATCATGTCATCATATCGTGATATCCACTTTAAAATCTCGGAACTCGAGATCTCTTGAGTTTTATCGTTTGAAGATGTGACTTGGAATGAGATGGATTTTTGGCGGACGTGAGAGGGTAACTAAATTGAGAAATTGAAAGGATTTGAGATCCAGTCTCAGAAAATGTTGGGACGGTCCAGTATATTTTAAATATACGTCTGACAAAATCTTGAGTGGTTGATTTTGGTTTGACTCGTTTCTAAATTTATCTCGTGTGTTCAAAAAATTTAATCTTCCCTTAAAAAAACAGATTTTTATCTATTAAAAATGTACAAGTTCATATTAAAACGGGGATATATGAGAATTCTATAATAAAATAAAGAGTAAGTCTTTTGTGAGACGGATCAATCCTACCAATATTCACAATAAAAAGTAATGCTCTTAGCACAAAAAATGACCCAAATAATAAATCTGTCTCACAAAATACGATCCGTGAGACTCTCTCATACAATATAAACATAAATTTGGTAAATGTAGAAAAAATTTAGAAATATATATATAAAAAATCTTATCCAAATTTAAGTCATAATTTTTTACATAATAATATTACAAAATATTAACTATATATGATACATCGGGAGACACCTTGATCATCAGATAATCATGGGACACTGGCTGGGTAAGATCCATATCAGGTGAAGGAAGTGCTCTTTTATAAAACGACGTTGGGTATGCGACATCAAGGAAGCTGATCAGACCAGCATATGCCCAAGTGAACTCGAGCTTTTAGCTTAGACCCGAACATGACAATAGGGCTTAGAGGGCCAGGAGTCTTGCCCTCGTTCTCACACCGCGATCATCTGTGCGGACACCTTAATATATGTGTCAATTTCGGGTCTACGGATATAGGATATCATGCTTCGAAATCATTTATATGACGTTCAGCGCATGAGTTGTCAGATGTGACAGTATCAGCAGGTAGGACATGGGCCCATGGGTAGTAACCAGACACTGAAAGCAAGGTTATCACTACATTTTCTCCTAAAAATATCAAGGTTTATTTAATCCAGATGACGAGATTCATTCACTTAAATTTTCATCAAGCACTCAATATACATTCTATCTATTGTGTTTCTTTTTGCGAAAAACACTGGACTGGACTAGAACATCTGAGTTGTTACACCAAAAAACTTTTTTGTGCCCGATTAACGCTCTTTGTTCTTAAAGTATGCATATTATTCAGCTTGAGTATCAACTGTCTGATCAATCGAGTACCCGAGAAAAATCCATCCAGAGACCTAGTAAACCACTAATCCAACTCACTCGATTCACCTTACCTCCATCAATATATATAGATTTTTATTTGCTATAGCATATCGTGTCCATGATTAAAATTTAGGATAAACCTAAAAAATCGAGTGCTTTGCGAAGCCAAGTCGGCTTAACCAGTCGGCAGCCGCTCTCCACCTCCTTTTTAAATCATTTTCTTCTTTATTTGACACCGCATTTCCATATTTTATTGTACTACAGACGTTGGCACCCAGCCATCACATTCCTCCACCAATTTATCTTTAATAATTTTGAATTCTTGATATTTTACTTTCTCGTTTAAAAATATATCGTGGATAATATCGTTTCGTCCGAAAAAAGTAGATAAAAGGAGTTCATTTCCCACCGCACTGATACGACAACAGGAGCAGGACGTGGTAGCTAGTGGTTCCATCAATTATGGTCTTTTTTTTTATTTTTTATAATATTCACCAGAAGAAAAAGGTCTTCGTTACCTTTCTTTATAAAAATAGTAACTTTTTAATTATTGAATACAATAAATCGATTATTTTGTAATTAAAAAACATCCTATTTTTCGGATCATGTCTTTGATTTCTCAAATCATACAAGAACTTCTATGTTAATGACATTCATGATGCCTAAGATCTACTCTATTTTTAAGTTCAAATCTCAGTAAATCCATGAGATTTATAGTTAGTTAAGTTAGATTTAGATAAATTCATCATCATGATATCAAAAAAAAAAAAATGAATTGAAACAATTGAAGAATATTTTTGATAGCTTCCAGTACAAAAGAATTTAAACTGAGTTTAATTATAAGTCACAATTATCCTAATTTAGTCGCAAACGGAAATTATTGGATAAATCTCGTGTGATAGACTCAAATTGAGAAGACAGAGAATGAAGAATTGAACGTATGATATCTTAACATGTGCCTACCATATTCTGGCCACACTTAATTATTCCATATATCCAACTATATATAATTAATTATATTATATATATGAAAATTTTATCACTTATATTCGATAAATCTCACACTACGTGCTAGCCAACAACAATGACTACGTAAACGTTTTCTTTCTGATGTTGAAATGAATAATCGGCGACAATGAAAATGCCGAACACGACAAGACTAGTAGGATGAGAAGAAGTACAAGCAATTAAACATATCCTTTTTCTTTATTTGAATTTTTCCCAGCCCACCTACATTGAATTTTTGTAATTCTCTGGGCATCCGCATCCGTCCACATTAATCTATGTTATTAACTTTCCATCTCCTCAAAAATTATGGGGTCCACGAGCCACATATTCATTACATTAACACTTTCTCATTATTAACACACACTCGCATTCATTTAATATCAACTTTCGTTATTTATGGGTCTCACTGTCCACTTACTCATTTTTTTTTAATTTTAATTAATTCAATATCTTTCTAATTTTGTTAAAATTTTATAACAAATATTATTAAAAATAAATAGTATTATTATTTTAAAAATAACTTAATTTCAATATTCATTAAAATATTATAAAAAAAAATGTTGGACTCTTTTATTTAAACGGTTAGTTTGACATTATATTCTAGTTTGACATTATGACATTATGTAAAAAAAATGTTGCACATAGCGACGGTTTGTGAGAAACCATCGCAAGTAGCGACGTTTTTCAATTTGCGACGGTTTACGAAAAACAGTCGCTATTTGCAAAATAATGCCGTTTATTCTGATGAATTTATTGGCTGACATGGCAGTCAAGATTAATAATTCGTGCACCCACATTGGTACATGAATATTAATTGGTGTTAATAATCACTCATTAATGCACCAATGTGGGTGCCCTTAGGGCGTAAATTCAGCTGGGGTGATCGAGTTGAAGTATAGTATTATTTTATATTTGTTCGACTCTCAATTCGAACACGACTAACTCGAATTAAACCGATTTTGATTTTTGATCTTTTTAAAAATTAAATACAATTTTCAAAAATAATAATAATATTTTAATTTAAACATATAATAATAAAATCTCGTTGATATATTATTTGAATTTGAGAGTCTAATGGTTGAAAATTAAATTACTAAATAAATAAATAATTGTTTAAAAATAAAAAAATATACAAATTAAAATTTATATTATGAAAATTTATGATATAAATATAAAATAAATATTTTTTCAAACATACTATATATAAAAATGTAATCAATAGTTATTAATTATATATATTTTTAAAAAAGCTTAAAATTTTCGGATCAACCCGATCCGAACTCGATTATTTCCGGGGAAAATATCGAGTCAACTTGACTTGACCCGAATCCAAAACCCAAACCAAAACTTGATTTTTCGGGTCAAACCGTATCGAGTTGGCGGGTCAGGTCCGATTTTGACACGCCTAATAATTCTTTAGATTATGCGTATATATATGTCTACTCGTGCACATTAATCCAAATAAAATCACATGACTGATTATTTCGGTGGTAAAAATAGCCCTAATGAAATTCAACAAAATTTTAGGCTTGTTCATTTGGCTTTTCTCAAACGAATTGAAGTTGATTAAATCAGTCCTAATTGAACGCTTAAAAGATCAAAATTTTTTAATTTTTTTTGGTCACGGATTGGATGGACGAACTCTCATATTTATCAATAATAATTCATTATATAGTAAGAAAACTATTTTCCATGATTTATATAGAGTAGATGCACGATTTATATAGAGTGGATGCAATTAGATATTTATTATAGTCACTAAGCACACTATACAATGTTGGACTGGAATTTAGTTGAAGTGGTTGTGGATGTGAATGTTTAACTTGACCCACATTACAAGACTTAACTCACACCTCTTTATTAGTATTTTTCACATTTACTGGATTAAGTATTTGGAAGTTATATATATGGACTTGAACAATTATCATCCGTTGAGGTTGAGTTATGTTCAAATTTCAATCTAAACATGGCATCAGAACTCAAGTTCACACAACCCGATAATGTTTTGTAGACTACACACTCCAGTTGTTCATTCTTGATCGTGAGGGTATGTTAGATTTCTCACAGCAGCTTAATTAAGTTGTTGGAGTTATATATATGAACTTGGATAGTAACTCATAATTGTACCAACTTTTGGAGTTGAGTTAAGTTTAATTTTTAATCTTAACATTTTGGTACACAGATTATCATATTGTGGTTGTGATCTCTTTTGTCATCCTCACAAATCCACGATAAAATATGTACGCTATGTCGTGCACATATATGTAAAGCTTATTTGTGTTTTCAAACTGATTAAAACCTATTAATTTTGTTTTCATTTTACTTTTATTTATTAAGTGTTTTAATACGATACAAAACTATTGAAATTAGTTAACATATTTAATGATTTGGGTAGATGGCAAAAAATGAAAAATAATATTAAAATATAAACTTGATTATACATTTAAAACAAAAAAATTTAATATAATTTTTATATTTGGAACTAGAACAATAAAATTATATATATAAATCAAACTCTTACTAGCCATGACTCCCCCACCAATAGGCCCACGACATGTCGCATTATCCACCCTATTGGATTTGTGACAAATATCACTTCAACATATACATAAACATATAATAATAGATAATTGACATAAAAAAATATGCGACAAAAAATAATGAAGAAAACTAAACGAGTGGATGACTTGAAAGTGAGTTTCATGCTTAAATAATTTTCAGTATCTTGTATTGATACCTCGTAAATAGATCCATCAAGTCTGAATCAGATTTGGACCTTCGACTCATTTCTAACCAAGATAGGTGGTCTACGGTAGACATCACATGTTCTGTCCAATAAATATCAAGTTTGAGAACCTCATTTATGTATTTACTATATTAATTTTTAGCAGCCTCTTTAGCTGTCATCTCATAAATCCTCATTATCTGACTTGAACTTGAACGTGAGAGAGATTACGCCGGAACACTTTCTCGATCTCCTTTTAACGATCTTTTTTGTGATTTCAGGCTCATAATATGTTCCATGTCTGAGTTCATACTAGTCTCATCTAAGTTTTGATTTATATACTCTATGTTTAGGTGGGCCTAGGCTTGTTTTTGATATCGAAACATGCAGAACCACATGAACCATGAATAGGACAAAGTTTAAAATATTAATGGCATCATTCTACTTTTCTACACACACGCCACACTATTATTATTATTATTATTATTATTATTATTATTTTTGTTATTATTGTACACGCAAATCTGACACTGACAACTTACATTGTATCTCTCACTTTCTCGCGATATGTGTCGTGTTCATGTCCTGGATGTACGTAAAATAAAATCTCACGGTATTTTGTTTCATATTCGAACTAAAGTACTACTATTTATAATAATAAAATAATATTAATAAAAGCAAAGTCTGTCGCGTAAATGCTCAACTGAATTGTCCAAGTGGTAAGGTTGGGCCAAAAATTAAATATTAAACACCAACTATAGCTTGTGTATGTAAATTTAATTTTTATTTGAAATATAATTTTATATTTATATATAATACTTTGAAATATAACGATATTGGAATAATTTATTTCTGTTTTATTAAATTTTTTAATCACTAATTTATTATTATTTGTTTTATTTCAAATATAATGATATTTACGAGGAAATAGTATTTTGGGAACAAAATTAATTAGGACAAAAACTTATGTGAGACGGTCTCACGAGTCGTATTTTGTGCGACAGATATCTTATTTGGGTCATCCATGAAAAAATATTACATTTCTGCTAAAAGTATTACTTTTTATTTTTAATATCGGTAGGGTTGACCATAGCCGTACATGTATTGAATGAGGTCTGAAACGAAAATTGAAAAATGAGCCCTCTTGTTACATTAATAAATATAAAAATTCAATCTGCAAATTACAAATATACTAATATATACATAAATATATCAAGAAAAATATTACATCAATAACAATTCAATAAATATTTAAAATAATTACATTAATACTACTCGTCTAGCTTTTTAAAGACGAAAATATTTATAAAATCTGTGTAATCTAATTGTCATACCATTTCTTTTTTCGATCGACAACATAGTTAGCCTATTTAGTTTATCTTGCGACATTGTTGATCGAATATAATTCTTATAGAAACCACACTTTTAGTCTCTATAACTGTAGAAACTACAAAATCAAAGAATTCTATGAGTCGAAATAACAAACTACAAAATCAATGAACAAAGAAATATCAAAAAACAATGAATTTCATCTTTCAACCGTCCACACATTCAAGCTCTATTCACATTTTATTTTATTTCTTTAGACTATCCACTTATTAATTATAACAAGTCGCGCATAAAATTATATAAAACTCATAACTCATTAAAGAATTTAAATCATGCGATGTGTGCTTTAGTTATATATTTAATTAACATGATCTCTAAGCACATTACAGAGCTCATATCGCAAGTAAATTTCATCTTCAGTACGAATCTTTTGATAGGTTAATCTACAAATATAAATATAAATGTGTATTTATAAAGAAGTTTTGAAATGGAAATAAAGCACAATTCATGAAGAAAATTACTTACCTTCAGGCTTAAGAAAAGTAGGGAACCGTAAAATTTATTTGTTGAATGAGAACAAAAATCATGGTTGAGATTTAGAGTGAGTTAAAGAACAGATAACATATACCATATATATATATATATACACATATAAATTTGGGCCCTTTATTGGGCCGAGCCACTGAGGCAACCGTTTGGTTGGCCTCATAAAAGGTCCGGCTCTGAGGTTGATCCGTCTCACACATAAAGATTCGTGAGATCGTCTCACAAGAGACATACTCATTAATTAATATTTGTGCTCAATTTAATTTTAGTAACAGTAAGATGAATAGAACGAGTGGGATTGATTAATACAATTTTTTTTTTAAATATATGAAACTTTTTTACGGAAAAAGTGTACGAAATAGTTCATTAAATGAGAACAGCAACGGCACGACGTGAATAAAATCCATGACCCATCGACGTGTTTTATCACTATTGGCTGTTATGGTTCACGATAAATCATTTTTAGATTATTTAATTGTTTTGGATTGAATATTCAATGTCCCAACGGCTCATGCGGTCAAGTAGGACGTTTTGAAAACACGACACATTCATTATTGTATTAAAATATACAATGAAATTTATGATGTTTTTTATACTCACGTAGAGTTTATTTACTTGAGTATTAATGAGTTGAGCTTTTAGACACGAGTTCGAAAAGATACGTGGCTATGTATTTTTAAGCCAAAATTATTATAAAATTTAAAAATATAATAATTTTCTAATGAGACTCCATAATTATTTCTTTAATAGTTTTTCATCTCTTATATTTTGTGTATCAAATTGAGAAATATCTAAATATAAAAGCAATCTAAAAATAATTTCTAAATGATGTATCGAGAAGTATATATTTATTTCAATTCGAACTATATTATAATATAATATACTAAAAATTAGACGATAAACCTAAAATTAATAAAAAAAAAACTATCTTTATCGTTACCAAATTTTATGTCATGTCACAATTTTTGATAAACTAAATACTTTTCTTTTGAAATTATAAAAATATATTTCAGATAAATTTATATCTCATATATAACTGAACATATAACAACAAAATATATTTTTTATCTTTATTTATAATTATCATTCAATTACATAAAAATTATTATAAAAAACATCTTAAAATTGTAATTTTATTTTAGTCTCTAAATTTTTATACAAAAATTTTAAAATATAAATGACGCATAATGTGACAATAGATACGATAAATATGTATACATTTTCGTCAGATTGAATAATTATCGTTTTCTCGCTGAAATAAGAAAATATTAATTTCTCATGACTTTTCATCCGATATCTCCTGAAACGGCCTAAAAGTCCCATATCGCTAGTTTCCTCCATTTTATCGTGATAAAAGAACGAGACGATCAATGGCAAAGCATCGTAATTTATGCCAAATGAAGCCCCAAAGACCGAAACTCGAGTCCAAGAAAGCAAATTGGAGGATTTAATTCCCGAAATCTCAAAATTTTCAAGCCGTACGGCCAGCTGCATTTATAGCCGTAGATAACGGGGCTCTTGTTAAATATTACCACATAATCCGGAATTTAATCCTTGTATTTTATATGATTACTGTATATTCATCATAAAAAGGTCAATACTTAACTACATCGAGAGTAATTCTCTCAATATCGTAACACGATTAAATCATTTGGATGTCGAAATTTGACATCTTGTAGTTATGATCAAAGAACTAAAATTTATACGAGATAATCACTTCAGGACAAAAATTTGTGTGAGACGGTCTCACAGGTCGTATTCTGTTAGACCGATATCTTATTTGGGTCATCCATGAAAAATATTACTTTTTATGCTAAAAGTATTAATTTTTATTGTGAATATCGATAGGGTTGACCCGTATAACAGATAAAGATTCGTGAGACCGTCTCACAAGAGACCTACTCTCAATTTAAATGTAAAATAGAAAAATCCATTAGACATAGAATGAAAGATCATGATAATTACAGTGTTTTACATATTTTCTAATGAATATCTCATTTATTTATTTATAGCATATTTCAACCTATATCTATTAATATATATTTTTATTATTTCACATAAAAGTTTGAAAGTAACATAAACTTTTTTGGCAAAAGTATGTATTTATATGTTGCTTTAAAAGGTGTTTCATGTCTCATTCAACGTTCAAAATAATTTTCTTTAATTTTATTGTTGAGAATTTTACATCAAATTTTTTTGAAACAGGATTTTACATCATATGTAGTGTAAAAAATAATGTTGGAACATCCTATAAAAATAAAATAAAATATGTGATGATATATTGGAAAATCATGCCTTCTACGATTTCTGATGTTACCAATTTTTGTGTCTATACTGTAAAAAAAAAACATGGATAAATTCCTATTTTTTCAAAAAGAGAATATTCTTTAATTTAATTTATTTGAAATTTTATACAAATTAAATAAAATATTTACACGCAGAAAATCCCACGAAGCTCAGCCGAGGATCCCGAGCCGGGGAAAAAAAAAGGGCTTTGTGGGCCCCACCTCGATGGGTACATTAAATAAACATCTTAGATATAAGGCAACTCTACGTATCGTAGTTATCCGAATGATAAGCAGGAGCGCTTATCATCTCCCCTATTTCCTGACCTCTTAAGTTTTTTTCTCCGTCAACAACGATATAATGGAGAGAGAAAGTGGCAGTACCGTGTAAGTATATGTAGAGAGAGAAAGCAAGAGAGATTCCCCTCATCTTCACCTCGGGTTCGCCGTTTCTCTCCACAGATCGATCTACCACTTCCCTTCTGGAAAGTATACCCTCTTACCTTTGTTTCTCTCTCTGCATATACATAATATTTGTGTGTGCGTGTCTGCGTATTGTTGGAGTGATTTTTTTTTTCTGCTTTCAAATGGGGTTTTGATGTTTTTTTTTCTTTACCACTAAAACTCGACTTTTTTTTTTCTCCAAGTGTAGACGCATAATATTGATTCTTGACTTTGCTTTTTGTGGGTTTGTTTCTTCTTTTCTCAGTTTTTTCATTTGCTTCCCTTTATCTGTGCATCTCGGATTCCTCTTGTGGTTTTTTAAAGTAGCTTTCATTTTTCTGATCCATTCAATTAACCTCGGATTTTTTCTTTAAAAAATTTTTAAATTCGTATTTTGTCGGTGCATGTTCCACCCCTTATGTTGATGCTAAAGCAAAATAAGGTTTTTTTTCTCGAGTTTTCCGATCGATGATGACATAAGATCTAGGTTTGTATTGAGTCTTGTTGTTGATTCTTTTGCCTGGTTTGATTTTTGAGTACTTTTTCGTGGTAGTTTTATCTTGCATATTTTCTTTTCAGTTTTGATTCTTGTGTCAATCAATTATTAAATGGATGCTCTGTTTGACAATTAAATAAGCCTAGTGGTAGGTTATACGACCCTCTTCTTAATATTTTATATTTGATTTCTACTTAGTGTTTTTTTGTGGGTTTTTTTTTTACAGATCTGCGACTAAATAGCATTTGAAAATTTTCCCTGGCTTGAAGAAGTGTTTGGTGTAATGTCTTCTCTCAGTAGAGAGCTTGTGTTCCTGATCCTACAGTTCTTGGATGAGGAGAAATTTAAAGAGACTGTTCACAAGTAGGTTGATTTATTATTATACTTATGCCCATGTGTGTATTTTGTCTTTTCTGGTGATTTGTGATGAATAAGCTCTTTATTAAATAGAAGTATTCCTAATTATAGGCTTGAGCAAGAATCTGGATTTTTCTTTAACATGAAGTATTTTGAGGATGAAGTGCACAATGGGAACTGGGATGAGGTTGAAAGATACCTTTCCGGTTTCACCAAAGTGGATGACAATAGATATTCAATGAAGATATTTTTCGAAATTAGGAAACAGAAGTATCTTGAAGTTTTGGATAAGTGAGACTCTACTTTCATTTTTTACGAATTTAAATTTAAATGGAGTGAAACATAGAAATTTACACGAGTTTGTCATAATCAGGCACGATCGGTCCAAAGCTGTTGAAATCCTTGTAAAGGATCTTAAGGTTTTTGCATCTTTTAATGAAGACCTTTTTAAGGAGATTACTCAGCTGTTGACATTAGAGAATTTCAGGTATTGAAGAAGTTGTCATTTGTTGATGTTCGCCATTACATTTATTGGAATGCCTTTTATGCGAGTCATTGTTTCTTAGGGAGAATGAACAATTATCAAAATATGGAGATACAAAATCTGCCCGTGCCATTATGCTGGTTGAACTGAAGAAGCTTATTGAAGCAAATCCCTTGTTTCGGGACAAGTTACAATTCCCGAACCTCAGGAATTCAAGGCTCCGTACTCTCATCAACCAAAGGTAGATTTCTATGTGTGACAAATATTGAGTAGTGATAAATTGGGTTTTTTTTTTGTTGCACAACATTTTTAGTTGCTGATTTTGTCCCATTTTTTTGACATGGTGAGGAAATATATTATGTGTGCGTGACTTGGAGTAAACTCTGTCTCAACAGTTATACGGCGACTTGAAATGCTCCCCGATTTTAGTTTTGTGTCACATAAATTGTTGATATCATGCCATATAAATGCTCCTTTTAGGATTCATATTTTCTAGGTACCTGCTACCTTGCAAAGAAGAAATTGACACATGCTAATTCTGCAGCTTAAATTGGCAGCACCAGCTTTGTAAGAATCCTCGGCCAAACCCGGATATCAGAACTTTATTTGTGGATCACTCATGTGGACAGTCAAATGGTGTTCATGCGCCTTCTCCAGCTAACTAATCCTCTACTTGGAGCAGTACCAAAACCTGGAGGCTTTTCTCCTCTGGGTGCACATGTGGTTGGGATTATTTTCTGCAGTTGTTATCTTTGTCTTATTGTTTGCTTCTTGCTTACCAACCTGTGATTGACGCGGCAGCCATTTCAAACAACTCCAGCCTCAGTTCAAACCCCTCTTGCTGGTTGGATGTCGAATCCCCCCACTGCATCTCATCCGTCTGTCTCTGGAGGACCTCTAGGTCTTGGTGGTCCATCAATTACTGGTAGCTCTCCTTTTGAGTTTAGAGATCTAAATCCTGTTATGGAGTTCCGCCCATTGAAGATTACATTTACACTTGAAACTTTGTTTTGTGGACTCTTCACATTTTTATCGATGCTCTGATTTCGAGCAATCATGTGAATTGAAGTCTTTTCCTGCGTAGGTCCGTGCTTTTTTAATAAACAATTATGCTCTTGTTGCAGCTGCTGGCATGAAGCATCCAAGGACTCCATCTACAAATCCTTCTGTTGATTTTCCATCAGGTGATTCTGATCATATAAGTAAAAGAATCAGGCCTATGGGAATTTCCGATGAGGTATTTGGTTAAGGGGTCGACACAATATTGCGCCGTGGATTTCCCACGATAATGCTTTCATATAGTAATCTTTATTTTTAATTAGCAGGTAAGTCTACCGGTAAATGCTCTTCCTGTATCATTTCCTGGGCACGCACATAGCCAGTCTTTCAATTTGCCAGACGACCTTCCAAAGACTGTGGCACGGAATTTGAACCAAGGATCATCTCCCACGAGCATGGATTTTCATCCTATCCAGCAAAGTCTACTTCTAGGTTTGGTCTCCGAGAACATAATACCCTAAAACTGTTTTTTTCTCACAATTTTGGTGTGAAAAGTTTCAATATATTTATTCTCTTTACGGTCTTTGCTTTTGTGATAAACCAGTTGGTACTAATGTGGGAGAAATTGGACTGTGGGAAGTTGGTTCAAGAGAGAGGCTTGTTCAGAAAAGCTTCAAAGTTTGGGATTTGAGTGCATGTACAATGCCTTTACAGGTGCTACCTATTTCATTATTAAATTTATTTCCGATTTCCTAAAATTTCTCCCCGACTAAATTTTAAGGCACTTGATTTGAAGCACTAAGTTTTGTTGTTTATCTTAGGCCGCTCTCGTGAAAGATCCAGGGGTCTCAGTGAATCGTGTGATTTGGAGTCCTGATGGTTCTTTGTTTGGTAATTGCGATTAATATCAAAGAATGCGGATTGCGTAGAAACTTAATGGCTTAATATGACGTAGATCGTTCTTCATCCGTTCTTCCATGTAGGAGTTGCATATTCCAGACACCTTGTACAGATATATTCATATAATGGAAATGATGATGTTCGTCAGCATTTGGAGGTATAGTCCCTTGTTCTTTTCTTTTTCACTTGAAGTTTTACTTTTAGAACTCTTTGCCACCAACTGCTGCCATTGTAGATTGATGCTCATGTTGGTGGAGTTAATGATCTTGCCTTCTCACACCCCACTAAGCAGCTTTCTGTGGTGACATGTGGGGATGATAAGCTCATCAAGGTTGGTTAAAGATAAATTTCTACAGCTCTTTTTCAAAACACACCTTTATTGGTGTAATATGTGATATTCAGGTTTGGGATGCCACAAATGGTGCAAAACAATTTACTTTTGAAGGTCATGAGGCTTCTGTATATTCTGTTTGCCCTCACCATAAAGAGAACATTCAGGTAATGGATCCATCATATTACATTCATTTTTTCATCTATTATTTCTTGTGGATAAAAGGATGAGGCATAGTCATTTTGTTTTTTCGGATTTCCACTTGATTATGAAGTCTTTCCATGATTTTCAGTTTATATTTTCTACGGCTTCTGATGGAAAGATTAAAGCATGGTTGTATGATAATTTGGGATCTCGAGTTGATTATGATGCTCCTGGTCGTTTTTGCACCACCATGGCCTATAGTGCGGATGGAACAAGGTTGATTACCTGCTTCATAGATGATATTCATGTGCAGTTGTTTCTCTTATGACCAGATTTTAAGTTGGCAACTTTATTGTCCAATGTCCAGGTTGTTTTCCTGTGGGACCAGTAAAGATGGTGAGTCACACATTGTTGAATGGAACGAAAGTGAAGGAGCCGTGAAGAGAACATATCAAGGTTTCCGAAAACGATCTTTG
The DNA here is from genome assembly GCF_025594145.1 of Primulina tabacum. NCBI lineage: Eukaryota > Viridiplantae > Streptophyta > Magnoliopsida > Lamiales > Gesneriaceae > Primulina > Primulina tabacum. The sequence goes on from NC_134553.1 coordinate 2,997,315, forward strand.
GGGGTTGTGCAGTTTGACACGACTAAGAATAGGTTCTTGGCTGCCGGTGATGATTTTTCCATCAAAATTTGGGATATGGACAATACTCAGTTGTTGACCAGTATTGATGCTGATGGAGGTCTTCCGGTGAGTTTTCTTTGATCACGTCATTTTATATGCTTTTATGTAGTGTGCGTGAAATCTTGACTTTACTTCTCACACATTCAAGGCAAGTCCTCGGATACGCTTCAACAAAGATGGGAGCCTGTTGGCTGTTTCTGCAAATGAAAATGGAATAAAAGTTTTGGCAAATGCTGATGGTCTTCGATTACTTCGTCAGTTTGAAAATCTTGCTTTTGATGCGTCCAGATCATCCGAAGCTTCAAGGGTATTTGATTCTATTGTTTAAATATCTTCTGAGCCATCTAACTGAGTTGATAATAATCAAAAGCTTTTCATATTTGTTTATCGTGCAGCAGCCTACGCTAATCCCAATTCTAACATCTCCCAGTGGTGTTGCTAGCCTCGCCGACAGGGTTGCCTCTGCTGGTATCTCTGCAATGGTATCTTTTGTTTTCCTTTCCTGCGGCATATCTTTGTTAGTTTTGACTGTAGTGAAGAATTCCATTTGTCATCTTTCATTCATAAAATGTGTTGGGTTAATGTTAGAATGGGGATGCGAAAATTCTTGGAGACATGAAACCTAGAATAGCTGAAGAAACTAACGACAAATCAAAGATTTGGAAGCTCACTGAAATTAGTGAACCCTCACAATGCCGGTCGTTGAGACTCCCTGAGAATTTAAGAGTAACAAAGGTGAATTCTTTTTCAAGTGCATTTCTGCATCTGATATATGTATATATTCATTTGGTAAGATAAACATTCATTAATCACTTCCATTAACGAATGTATGTATTTACCAGTTCCACCCTTTTTGTTTTCACCCATATTTTAATGCACCTTGATTAGCTTTTATGCCTTTGATATAACTAGGTTTTTCTTGTGTTGATCTCAGATATCGAGGTTAATATATACGAATTCCGGAAATGCTATACTTGCCTTGGCTTCAAATGCGATCCATTTACTTTGGAAATGGCAACGAAATGATCGTAATTCAAGTGGAAAGGTAGGAATTGGGTCAAAGTTACTTCACATCATTTCACAAAGTTGATTCAACCACGTTTGAAAAATAAAATCATCTTGAAATCGGGCATTTCATCTGTAGGCAACAGCTAGTGTTTCACCTCAATTATGGCAACCATCAAGTGGCATTTTGATGACAAATGATATCACGGACACGAACCCCGAGGAGACTGTTTCTTGTTTTGCTTTGTCCAAAAATGATTCTTATGTGATGTCAGCATCCGGAGGAAAGATCTCTTTGTTCAATATGATGACTTTCAAGGTAACATATTACCGATTCTTTATATGCTGTATTTGGTTATTGCACTGGATGTAGCTGTCACTTGGTGTATATTCAGTTGTAGCATACAAAGAGCCTGTATATAGCTACATTATTGTGCTTACGATGTGAACATACTCATTCTCTCTATTTCTTATGGACGAGGTCAGACCATGACAACCTTTATGCCTCCACCACCGGCAGCAACATTTTTGGCATTTCATCCCGAAGATAATAATATAATCGCTATTGGCATGGATGATTCTACAATACAGATATATAATGTTCGTGTAGACGAGGTATATCAATTAAGAGCACTTAATAGTTTGTTTTCTGGTGAATGTTATTCTTATGCCTAAAAGTTAAGAGTCAAAGTGGCCTTATTAAACCCAAATTTTCACAGGTCAAAAGCAAGCTTAAAGGCCATTCTAAAAGAATTACAGGTCTGGCTTTCTCACATGCATTAAATGTTCTAGTTTCATCAGGAGCAGATTCTCAGGTAAACGACTTTTTATTATTCGGCCTTACAGTGTTGATGATTTTAATTATTGAATTATTCTTATAACATCGTTCATCTCCAGCTTATTGTATGGAACTCTGATGGATGGGAAAAGCAGAAATCAAAATATTTGCAACTTCCTTCTGGGAGATCACCAATGTCACAATCTGAAACACGCGTCCAGTTCCATCAGGACCAGATTCACTTTCTGGTTATACATGAGACTCAGCTTGCTATATATGAGACAACTAAATTAGAATGCATAAAGCAGGTACATTTTACCCCAAGAAAACCTGATCAATGAAAACACATTTACTTGCGAATCTTTGATGTGTAATTTGTTCCATTTCAGTGGGTCCCACGTGAATCGGCAGCCCTTATAGCTCATGCTACATTTTCATGTGATAGCCAACTGATATATGCCAGTTTCCTTGATTCTACTGTCTGCATTTTCACCGCTGCACACCTCCGCTTGAGATGTCGAATAAATCCTTCTGCTTATCTCGCTTCAAGTATCAGGCAAGTCTGTCAAGCTAATGAATTTTGGATTATTTACCTTCTAATCTTAACTAGGGGTATAAAAAAACCAAATCGAGTTGAATATGCCGAATTTCGAGCTCGAGCTTGATTCGAAACTATGTTCGAGAGCAAGCTGTTCAAACTATTGCTTGAAATAATAATTGAAAGACTCGAAATTTATTTATTTAATATATATATATATATATTTATCGAACAATATAATTCAGCCTTAAGTTTTGGTTGGAAAAAAAATTGAACATGTTAGACTTCTGCTCGAGTTCGATTTCAATAAATTCAAATACTTCTCGAGCCTGCGTGATTCGTTTACACCGTATCAACTGAATGATCTTCAGAATAAAATAGCAAATTAATTTATTATTTCAACTACATATTTCTGTTGGACTTTGTAATTTATCTTTAATGCCTCACCGGAAGCATTTATTTTCTTTCATCTAGCAATTCAAATGGGCACCCCCAGCACCCACTTGTGGTCGCGGCACATCCACAAGAACCGAACCAGTTTGCATTAGGTATGTCAGATGGTTCAGTTCATGTTATTGAACCCCTTGAATCCGAAAGCAGGTGGGGTGTGCCACCACCCAATGAAAACGGGTCCTCGAGCAGTGTACCAAATACACCTTTAGTTGGAGCCTCTGCTTCAGATCAAGCACAAAGATAATCTAATGGCTGTCAATGCACAAGCTTTACACCACCACCTCCCCTCCTATGGTGTGTTTATTTATCTATTGCATTGTCTATATTTGGTAGTAAACAGCTTCCTTTTTGCAAATTAAGCTGATAAAATAAACGCGCATCCGACTGGTAGTCGGACTTTTTTTTTTGGCATTGTAATACATTTCTTTGAAGACATGCAGTTAGGGAGCTGGACTTGTAGTTAAATTCAGTCTGTGACTTAGAAACATTTTGATTACCAACAGTTTGACTGAATAGATGTGATGTAAGATGAACCATTCAGGTAGCTTCAACAAACGATTTTTTATTTTTACATCAATGCTGAGATATTGTTTTGGTTTTTCTCAAACCCACTGCGTTATTTTTTTGGCATCGAACTGTCGTCTTAAATTTTGTTTATGGAGAGTTTCTTTTTTGGCATTTCGATAGAGATATCATGCACTGGTTGAGATATTCCGTGGGTTATTTGCATTTGTTACTTACCTCTTTTGTCAAGTGTAAAAATTATAACATGTCAACGTCGAGTAGATGAATGTGCATTCCATACAGTTTGTTTCATCCAATGTTTCGTGATAGCTGTATGTCGCTTATGAATCATGTATTGAAAAAGAAGACTTGTCCCGATGAACATCAAAGAGGTGAAAGATGTTTCAAACTCCGTGGCACAAGGGGCTCGATGAAACGTCGTTTGACTTTGGCCATCAATAGCTTGTTACGAGTATGTCGATGACACTGATGATCGAAGACACTAGCTGTGGCACATTGGGTATATTAAAACACAGGGTGTAATACAAGTCCATGTGCAACATAGACCTACCCCTTAATTCCAAATGACACAATTTTCCTAGTTACATTCTAACAATTGGATAAGTATAATAATGTGATGCGAAATCATTATTTCTTCAAATTAGCTGTTCAAATATAATCATTATAATCTTTTTTAACTTTAAAGAATTTCGCATTCTCAGCACATCAAGAAACAGATCCCGCAATCAAAGTTCAAAACACCACCGACAAGTTCGTCAGCCTTAGCCACATTAACAAATAACTCGCTTAACTTTTACAAGGCGCCAGCATTACCATACTCAACATGGATACCTACAGAAACATGTATTTATTAGTACACAATGTCCAGATGCAGCATGTCCCTTCATCTGTTTGCACCTTGCAGCACATTCTTTGTCGCGACAGAATCGGCTTGTGTCCGAAAAATGAACTTTGAATATTATTATAATAATAAATAAACGCATCAAACGATAGAGATCAAGAATATTCCTTATGCATAAATTAAAATTAATATATTATGTATATATCATTCCAATATACAACACAATTTTTTTTTAAACAACGGAGAAAAGCTTTTTTTATTTTTTTTAATATGATAAAGAAATCTTAATGTAAGACATCATATTCAAACAAAGACCCCGATTTGATGATTGTCTCTGATGTATTAATATGAGTTTTTCCGATATGCTTATATCATCACTCTTATCTCCAGTTTGTGAAAATGAGTAGTATTTATCAAATCTTTTATGTATTTCGGTATCACATGCTTACCAGTCAAATCTTTTATATCTCTCGAGTGTCATATGTCCATCGACTTCCACTTAGTTCGTCCGAACCACATCGTACTAGGAGTTTTCATGCTCTGATACTACTTTTAATGCTCCAAATTGACGATTATCCACCGTTGTATCAGCACATCACATGCCCACCAAGTTCATTCCCGAACTACACCATACTAGAAGAACCCAAGATCTGATCTACTTGTAATATAATGTCTCAGATTTGGCGACTGTCCTTCCACTGTATCAATACTTATCTTTCTAGCGTGCTTATGTGCTCATTCACATCCACCATGAAAAGCTTCTCAGGGGTTACCTATCCAAAATTGCCTTAATTCAAGCAAGTTTAATTTTGGAGTATTTAAGTGATGAGTTTCGAAAAAGAAGATGCTTTTACTACTCTTATTCTAATGTGAGATCAGTTCATTCATGTTTTATTGTCCATTCATCGACAAGGTTTCCATCTTTCAATTATTAACCACTTATATTATCCACCATGTATCATCTAACCTCTTCTACTCCGAGTACCACGCTTAACATTTACATATCAAAAGGAGTTAAGTCAAGGACTAAAAAAGAAGACAAGACTCCCTAAATTCGATGAAATCGTCGACTTCGAAACCAAGAGCGGCTTCATGATGAACATCCATTATTGTAATTAAAAGACATACAAAAAAGTTCATATACTAACCCTTCTTAAAAATATTTCTTTTGATATAAATATCATATGTATGAGTTTACATACTACTACTTACATCTTCAATTACAAATCAAATTTGAAATAAAAACATGATTTTAGAAGATGATTATTAAAAAAATATTTGAAAATGTTCTTAGATAGAGACATAACCAACATTAATACGTTCGGGTCTAACATTATGATCACTTTTTTTAAAAAGTTAAATAGTTGTATCGAAAACTATATTTAATGTTTGTAAATAATTTCTATTTTTTTTTTAAAAAAAAGCAATTACCATTTCTGGTTTTCAATGTTTCTAACTTCATAATATAGGCAGTTTTTTTTTAAGTCTGCTGATTTAGGTTATTTAGGCTGCGACAAGATTTGAATTGTTCATGGAGAAGATCCAGCGGATAGAGTTTTGGTGCATTCCACCATATAATAAATAAATTAGTTAAAACGTACTATTTATGTGTGGTGTGTGACTTCAAAGTCAACATGAAAAACAGTAACAAAAAAGAATAAAAATATATATGTATATGTATATATTTGATGTTGATCTCTCGCTCTTGTCCTGTGAAGGATGCTGATTTGCACAAACATGCTCGTCATAACAATTATCATAATCACCTCAACAAAGAATAAAATCACATATGCTACAATCTAACAAAGAAAAAAAAAACCAAGAAGGAAGCGGCTCAACTGAAAAGTACTTCAAAATTAGACAGAAAAAATAAAGAAAATTTGAGAGATTTTTTGGTCGACTGGTGTTTCCCTTATCTCATAATATCTTAAATAGCAACCCGCCATGAGTGGCGAAGAAAGGAGCAAACACAAGCGATTCTACTGCCATAAGTTTGATGAGGATGTTGAGCGATGGACCTGAAGTGTCCTTTAGAGGGTCTCCAATTGTATCTCCTATAACGGCAGCCTTGTGTGGTTCTGATCCTTTCGGTCCAAGGGTTCTTGCATGCTCCGATGCACCAGCCTGAAGGGACAAAATTGGAGTTGAAGCTGAAAAGGTGCTCTAATATCTAACCTCAGTGAGAATAATGAAAAAAGCGAGTGGCGCAATTCAATCAAAGCTAAAAAATGCAACTCAGTCAACACGAGCTCAACTCATGTTTATGTGAAATTTTCATGTCACTTCACGTATTATTTTTTCCAATGATCATTTTTGAAGTTCAAACATTTCAAACTCAGAGCTCACATAATTCAAAACACATACAAGTCTGACTTTAGATATATAAATAGACTCTTAATTCTAATTCAATTTGTATAGCAAGTCGACTCAAGCTTGATTGAATCACATGTTTAAGCTCCAACTGACTTGTGCGCACCTCTAAATTGAAAATCAGACCGTATAGTGAACGTTGTTTACTATGAAACAGGCGCTTACCTCAATGTATTTCTTGGCATTGTCCCATGCTCCACCGGTGTTGGAGGCCGATATTGCAATCTTATAAAGTTACAAAGGAATAAGAGTTTAGTAACGTAGTCAACGTAGATATTAAATCATAAAGGCCTTAAAATGTTCACTTCTAGCACAACAGATCAAAGTCATGTACCTGGACACCAGAGACAAGGGAGCCGGCAAGAACACCAGAGAGCGTCTCAACGCCGAAAAATACTCCAACAATGACAGGAGTTAGCATGACAAGGGCGCCTGGGGGAATCATCTCCTTAATAGATGCATCTGTTGAAATCTTGACACAAGTGGCATAATCTGGCTTCGCGTGGCCCTCCATAAGGCCAGGAATAGTGTTAAATTGCCTACGAACTTCCTCCACCATTTTCAAAGCAGCGCTACCGACACTCATTATGGTCATGGCAGAAAACCAGTACGGGAGCATCGCACCAACGATTAAACCAATGAAGACTTTGGGTGTCAGAACATCAACAGTTGAAATGTTTGCACGGCTAACGAAAGCACCAAAAGTGCTAATGAAACAAGAGCAGCAGATCCAATGGCAAATCCCTAAAAGAAAATGCAAAGGATTAAAATAAGATTAGGCCGCAAATCATGGATCTTCATTTTTAAAGTATTAAGACGATAACAAAACCGAAAATGCAACCTTCCCAATAGCAGCAGTGGTGTTCCCAGCAGCATCAAGGGCATCTGTTCTTTCCCGAATCCTGTGGCTCATGCCAGCCATCTCAGCTATACCTCCAGCATTATCACTTATAGGACCATAAGCATCAATAGCCAAACCAGTGGCAATTGTGCTCAGGATGCCGAGGGCGGCCACTGCAATACCGTACATGGCAGCAAAGGTAAAACTAACAAAAATGCTAATAGCTATAGCAAAAATGGGGATGATAACGGATTTATATCCCAAGGCAAGGCCAAATATGACATTGGTGGCAGCACCGGTTCTGCATGAATCGGCAACATCTTGCACGGGGCTGCATACAGAAGTTCAGAAAATGGAGTCGGTAGATAATTGGAAGGAAAAAAAAATTCATGCAACATATGGAAAACTAGGGAAATAATGATATTTGTCAAAGAAAAGAACAAAAGTAACTACTATATGCACCTGTAAGCATTGCTGGTGTAATATTCTGTAACAAATCCGATGATGAGTCCAGCCCAAAGCCCAACGGAATCCACACAAAGGAAAAGTTGCCTGTCGTGCCAATATGAGTTGTAAAAGAAAACATTAGAAGTAGTTATGCCGTATCAAAGGTATTACATGGCAACTAACTGCACACAGATGACATAATATATAGATTCTAGAATCTCGATAATGGTAACTTTAAACAAACTGGACGACTGCATCTTATTTTGTTGAAAGTGAAAACCAAGAAACCTGTTAGGCACTCTATCTTCAGTTATTGTTATTGCACTATAGGGATTCAGTTAAGAGTGGAACAAAGCAGATCAATTAAGAGGTTCACTTCCTTAGATATGCTTCTGAGTAGTTTTTTTCCCTTAAAAACAATATTTATTTCTCAAACTGTAAGGGAAAAAAACTACTCAGAAGCATATCTAAGGAAGTAAACCTCTTCAATATAAGATCGTCTCAAGAATATCCCCATAGTTGCCAGATGATAAAAATCCAAACAGAAGAACAATAATTCTTCACCACCGGGTCCATTTCAATTTTCAGATTTAGTAGGAGCTCACCAGTTCTTCACAACTTTTTGGGTGCCAAAATTGTAGATTGTAAAGGATGATGGCACACAGGTCCACGTAACAATTGCAATTCCAACAGTCATGAGAATGGTGGAGATGATAAGCTGTTTCTTTAATGACGGTTCAATCTCCTTGACAGTCTTGATTTCAAAAAAGTCGGTAGCAAATAAGGTCGTTATCAAACAAACAATTATTCCCATGGAACTAACGAGCAGAGGGTAGCACATAGCAGTGAAGTCGTGAGTTATTCCAAAAGAGGATATGGAAGCCACGACAAGGGCAGCACATGAAGATTCGGCATATGAACCAAAAAGATCAGACCCCATTCCAGCAATATCTCCGACATTGTCACCAACATTGTCAGCAATCACCTGCAAAATAAAATGAATATTTTGGCAACAAAGTCCTTTGATAAATAGCACCAACTACTGAAAGGTGTGCAGTATCTTACAGCAGGATTTCTGGGGTCATCTTCAGGTATGTTTCTCTCAACTTTTCCGACAAGGTCAGCACCAACATCAGCAGCCTTAGTGTAAATACCGCCTCCAACTCGTCCAAACAAAGCCATTGACGATCCACCAAGACCATATCCAGTAATTGCCTCAAAAAGGCCTTCCCAATCATCTCCGTAGTAGATCTTGAATAGATTGATGGTAATATTCAGAACCAATAGACCATTTGCGGCAAGGAGAAAACCCATAACTGCACCAGATCTAAATGCAACAATAAAAGCTCTTCCGACCCCTTTCCTAGCTTCCAATGTTGTCCTTGCGTTTGCATAAGTCGCAATTTTCATCCCAAGGAAACCAGAAATGACAGAGGTAACTATACCAAGCAAGAAGGATAAAGTACTGAAGATGGCAGTTGCGAGAGCAGGCTTGCACAACTTCTCCTTGTCATAGGTGCAAGGCTGGTACTTTGTGCTGAAACCCTCAACCGATCCAAGGAACAGGAAAATGAGAATTGCAAAAGCCACCATGAAGACACCGACATACTGATATTCAGTTAATAGGAAAAAGATGTAGCACCTGGCATGCAAGGAATATTTTTCCATCTCAGGCAAAGTAGAACCAATCATGCTTTAACTCATTTGTCCAATAATTGCACATCATATCATCAAAATAGAATGTTGGACAATACAAAAGTACAAAACCAAATCGCTTGGATAGCCTAATCAATGAATTGCACATACTCCTGTACCTCTCTCACCTGCAAAAACTGTATTCTGACGCAACAAAGTGGCATTTATGTTCCAAATTGAATATTCTTTTTATTCGAAAAATAACATTTTATTACTGGACTGGAATTTTGCCTCCAAAGATAACTCAACTAAGTCAACTTAAAATAATGGACGTGACACCCGTCAATTCATGAAGCCTATAGCCTACAGGGGACAGTGTTTTCGCTTCTTTATTAATTACTAATACTAATTAATACCGTGGATTGTATATAAAGCACATACCGTGAAGTCAATAGCTTTAATAATTGGCAAAAACTTATGTGAAATGGTCTAACGGATCGTATTTTATGAAGCGAATCTCTTATTTAGGTCATCTATGAAAACATGTTATTTTTTTATGCTATGAGTATTAATTTTTATTATGAATATTGGTAGGTATTGGTTCAAAGACTAATCCTTGATTAAATCCATGCACTAAACCCGCGTTCACGCAGCACCATCTTCTCACGTGCTTCAACACGAGGTGAGTAGAAATATCAATATTAACTAATTATTTGATTGTCAGATTTAAAACTAATTATTTTGATCTAGAATACATAATCAATAATATAATAGGATAATCATCCCTTAAATCAAACAGAAATGATAAGTTATTATTATTATTATTAACTGTGAGACGATCTCACAAATCTTTATCTGTGAGATGAGTAACCCTACCGATATTCACAATAAAAACTAATACTCTTAACATAAAAAGTAATACTTTTTCATGGATGACCCAAATAAGATATCTGTCTCACAAAATACGACCGTGAGACTGTTTCACACGAATTTTTGTTTTCAATAATTTTATTGATGGAGATTCGATCTGTCACCTAACTTGGTGACAGCTCACAAACACCGACAAGAAACTCTCCACCGACATCATACTCAACTTTATCCTAATATAAAATTATAATAAATAAAAATATCGAAACTCATTATTCATAAACCCTAGTCCAACTTTCGCCGCAAACAAAATCAGCCAAAAGAAGATTTACAATTAAGTAGATATAACGTTTATAAAAAAATTAAAAAATCCGAAATAAAATGAAAATTCATTCGGCAGGTAGCTATCAATCTCAATTATAGACTATTCCATATGAAGAAACCTTTTCCGCCTAAAGTTAAGGTACGAGATTCGAGACTATATTCACGCAAAAACAAAATTGTGAAATCTAGACGTACTTGGATGTAGAAGGTTCAGACTGCAGCAGCACGTTCTTGAAAGTGGGAAAAATCATGTTTGTAATTATTATTATTTTTGGTTTTAATAAGAGATCTTGAGGAAGACACGTCAAAAGGGTTTTACAATTTTACATTAAAACAGTTTTTTAAAAAACGGACCTTGAAACAGTTTTGATGTAAAAGAGTGGGAAATTTTTTTTTAAAGTATTTTTTTTTTTGAAGAGAAAGAGAAAGAGTTGACTTAAAAATTAAAAATAAGAACTATGTTGCAAAACAAATTCCAGGAGCAGGTTCAGAAAATCTTCAAAAGTCTCTCTTCGACCATTCATCTTCTTTCAGAGATTAATCCTAAAATCATAGCTGAAATTCTCAAAACCTGATTTTCTTAAAAAAAGAATTAACGCAGCAAACTCCCTATTACAACTTTGAGCTTTTTGCCAGTTTCAGTACGAAAATAGAGAGCTCGCATAAAAGGGGAGGAAAATGAATGACGTCCAAATCACGCAACACACTGTACTAACGCACACTTGACAATTTTTTTTAAAAAAAATCAGATCTAGCGATATGACATTGAGATCTAAAGCAACACTGACCCTCGGAGATAGCGTTCTGGATTTCAGCGCACTTAGCGACAACGTTATGGTCGTTCATCCCTTCCTCTTCTTCTATCAAGTAATCACCGTATCCATTCATTCCCGTTCTTCACAGAATCCGATACGACACTTTCCGACGAAAGTTTCACGCGCGAAACCAGTAGCCATTGCACGAGCGAGAAAACGATGCCTATGACAGCGCACACCGGAATCACAATCTCTGTCCCCAGATCCGGGAGCAAAGCTGAATCAGACTCCATACTCGCCATAACCTTTGCTGCTCTCGCCGGCGAAAATGAAGAGCTGATCGAGAGTAAAAACAGAAGGAAACTGCTGTCACGAATTTAGGGGATGGCGAGTTCAGTGTGGTATTTATAGTATCCCAAGGACATGGGTGGAATGTTAGGGTGCGGGCAAGTCCACCGCAACCTCAAACTAAGCTTTGTCCGTTGGGCTGTCCTTTTTTGTACATTTAATTTATTTATTCTTATTGTCGTGAAATCATACCTAATATTACATTATTATGAGAGAAACAAATTATTTCAACAATATTTTTTATTTTTCTAAAAATTTAATTAACGATAATAATTAAATAGTGGGATGTGAGAAAATGAAGAACTATATTTTAAGTAGAGGGAGAGTTTTTAGTATTGTGCTTGGGCGGTGATAATTATTTTCTCAAGAGTAGTCTCACGAATCTTTATACGTGAATCGGGTCAACTCTATCGATATGCACAATAAAAAGTAATACTCTTAACAAGAATAGTAATATTTTTTCATAGATGACCCAAATAGAGACTCGTATCACAAAATACGACCCGTGAGACCGTCTCACATAAGTTTTTGCCAATTCTGAAAATGAATTATAAAATGATTTAAATTTAATTTTTTTGCTATTTTATTATGTTTTCAACTCAACCAGTAGCTAGCTAGTAGAAATAAATCGATGACTCTGTCGATTGATTCTTGTTGGAATTATGACAAATGAAATAAAATAAATAAATTTCGTTTGTATTAATTAATTAGTTGAACTGATTATACTTACAAAAATTGAACCGACAGAAATGATTTTGTTAATGAATTAGTTTTAAGGTCGATTCACATTTCTTGCGCAGATTGATTTGGTATTCGCTACGCTGCCCACTTTGTTTGATTTACACTATAAAAAGTACATCTAATTATTGTGCAAAGCTATTATTGTAGGAAGATTCTAAAGCAATGTTTTTTTTTTTTAATAATCAGTGTGGATTATTATCAAGTAAAGAGTCCTTGGCCAAGGTAGGAGAATTGGGTGCCTCAATTTAAAGTTGGTTAAACTTGTCCTTTCATACAGCAAATTTTAAGTCGAAATCATTCCCCATTCTAGTTTCGCTTTAATTTGTATGTGTATATATAATTTGTATGTCCATAATTGAAATTTGGATTTATTAAATAATTAAATTTGATGATGATTTTGGAATTGTGATGTTGTTTCTTAAACTAATTTAACCTGTAACAAAATTGATCAAACTCTTTTATAATCCATCTCCTTCGAGCATATATATTTCTTTTATAAACAGAGACGGGACATTTGAATTAGAGAATTATATCCAATGTTCAAAATATTTTAATCTTGAATAATCATGAAATCTTGTAATATTTTTATTCCATCTTATTCAAGCGTGTGTATTCCGGTCTTTCCTTCATTTTTCTCTCAATAAGAGTGTTTTTTTCGAGGTATTTCAAAATCATTGATGTCGAAGCTGGAAAATCAAATGGGAATTGATAGGACCTTACAAATGTTTACTAGTGATTCTGATGAAGTTTTTCATCAAATCAAGAAAACATAAATGATAAAATTGAACCACAAAAGAGAGAGAATTAAGGAAATTGGCACATTATTCAAACAAAACCTCCTGGTAAAGATACCAGCACACTTCAACCATACTAATCAAACATTCTACCACAATTTCAACTGGAATCTAGAACTTCTGATCCTTTATGCATGTTGATGGATGATACACATCCACTAGATCAGTTTTTATGTCTCTCTTTTATGGAGTAGTAGATGAAACACCAACTGGAATAGAAGATCAGAGTTGTTTCGATTGATTTTGTAAGGAGAATTTATGACTCCTGTTCTCAGAGCATTTCCTCGGCTTGACCTGTAATGTTAAGAGACAGACACGTCTTGTGAATCCTCCCACTCAACGTGCCGATGCACATATTGACTGTTGATTGTACAAGTCATTCGCATCGTTTGTCAACTGCTGGCGGTTTCTTCTCCGCTTTGTGACTAGAACAAATCCTTCCCCATCTCTACTGCTATTCTTCTTCACATTCTTCATTCGGAGCCTTTGGTTATTGTTATCACACATAGATTCTTTGTTTCTCTCGTTTCCATAAAATATCTTTATAATTGCACCGTCATTTGAAATTGCTTCGGCAGGAGAGGTTGATGTATCATACTTCTTGCTGCTCACTGGAGTGGCGTTTGGAGGGTCTGAAGAATTCTGTGCTGATTTCACTATGAAGCTAAAAAGTATCTGCCTTGCTAGCTCTTCTTTATCTGCGTCAAAACTACTTTTCTTAGATGTTTCTAGACTAATATTAGATGTAATATTTTGGTCAAGCTCCTCCCTATTTGAAAGTGGTGGAACCATGGCATTAGAATCAATAGACAGGCTTGAAGCTTCTACAACTGCGTTCGTTGGCAATGCTTTTTGAGGAACATATTCAGGTGCATGCGGGTTCATGGTCTTGGAAGAAGCGAAACCATTTTTCCTTACAACGGGGATTTGGAAATTTGAGAAACCATACCTTATTCGGAAAGTATGACCTGCTCTGTAATAGATAGGTAACCTAGGTCCGGAAGGAACTCTTACAGCTACTGATGGGAATCCCTGGAGCTCTGTGCGCATGACTTGGCTCGCGGAAACCTCGTAGATACTTGGTCCAGCTTTAGGCGAAGGGTAGGGACCTGGACTGAAGGGCTGAGCAGCAGCAGAAAGTTTCCTTTCGTTTGTCTCTGCAGATTTCTCCTGGTTACTAGAACGTGAACTGTCTTCAGTACCCGAGGAGGAATTTTCCAAAGAGGATTCATTTTCAAAGACTTCATCTTGGTTGTCCCCTTTTGTGCCTTCATCATCTGATAGTGACTCACATGAGCCATCTAAAGAAACTTCCTTACCCCTTTCCTGCTGTTGTCCCTCTTTTGGACTAATGCACATCCGATCGTCAGTATTTTCCTCACGCGATTCTTCTACTCTCTCCAGAAAAGGCTTTATAACCGTACCTGGTGCAGCTGCTGCTACTTCTTTGTAAGACAAAGATTTTAAAGCCAATGCAGGCAGAGTGGCAGGGACAGGAGAATCTTTAGACGTTGATGTAGGATAAATTTTGCTCTTCGAGCTCTTTGGAGGCACTCTACTTGAATCATCAATTTTATTTAAGCTGGCAGTGCTGCTTTGCTTCAATGGAAACACTTCAGCAAAACTTGCCTTGAATGTTGCCTGATGCCCTTGAGATACAGCATCATTTCTATACCTGCTGTCCTTAAAGTTTGAGTATACAGAATTTATCTTGTCAAGGTCTGGACGCTTTCTGGTAAGCTTTTTAAGAGCACTGTTTCCTGACCGACTTTTTGTGCTAGCTTCCTGCCATCCTTCATCCGAGTTTGCTTCTTGGGTTTCTTTTGACAATGGATCGTCACTTGCTGTGCTTTCAATGGACTTGGATAATTCTTGGGAGAGTTTGATATCTAAAGTGATACTTTCCTCAACTGTGGTACTAATTTCTGTACTTCCACTTCAGGGGCATTTTCGTTTTTTCCTCCTAACTGCTCTTCATTTGATTTATCACGAACTGGAGTAAACTGTGAGATCATAAAACAAAAGAAGGGAAATATGTAGTTCAGAAGAAAAAATAAATGCATCCTCCCAATATGACCTCTCAAAATGCTGCAAGTTGATATAAAAAATATCTGGCATCAAGTATCGTAAACCTCAAAACAATTTTGTAATAGCAAACATGATTTAGCAACTCCCTGGTGGTATTTAATATCTTTAGTAAAAAATTAATCATTTATTGCAATGAACTAGACATTAGATATAAAAATGCAAAAAAATTGTTTATCAACTAGTCCTTTTTCAAATGAAAAAATACTTTTGATTGTCGTTTCCTCTGAGTATCTGCAGCCTTTGACTGCTGATCAGGATTTATATAATCAAGGAGATCTGACACACTACACAAGAAGGACTAAGGCTATGGTTGGATGGGATGAAGATAGAAGGTTTCCATAGTATTAGATCATTACCTTAGATGACCTTTGCTGGCAATGGAAGCATCAGGTTTAGGTGTTCCATTCCGGGCTGCTTCTTGCTGCTCCAAGGCTTTTGATTCAAAATATTCAAGCCATGCAGCGGCATCCTGAAGGTGCTTGGTTCATCAGTTCTCGACTTTTCTAATGTTCACTTAAAGAGATTTATTATGTCTTGATATGAACCTTTTGGAGGGCGCAGCTAGTAATGGTATATTCATGCATTTGAGAGTT
Source organism: Primulina tabacum (assembly GCF_025594145.1). Taxonomy (NCBI): domain Eukaryota; kingdom Viridiplantae; phylum Streptophyta; class Magnoliopsida; order Lamiales; family Gesneriaceae; genus Primulina; species Primulina tabacum. The sequence continues at coordinate 3,013,318 of NC_134553.1, forward strand.
TGTTTTGCAAACATTAATTTTCATCATAATCTAAATGCACACGTAAAATATGATCGTAAGAATTCTTGTACTGGAGAACTGCAGTAGAAAAGTAGTTTCAACTAGAAGTCTTCAGCAGTCAGTAAGCATGGGAGCAGATGAAACGTGGGTACACCACAAGACGTATCAAAACAATGATTATCTTATATCATGGTGGTATCAGTAGAACAGCTAAATTCTTAGACGTAGCAATTTATTATAGCGGTAAAAAACAAAAGCAAAGATTAAGTGAACCTGAGTTCGAAGATCCTCTGCTCCAAGCTTAGCCAGAAGAATTTGTAATGTAGTTTGTTCATGTTGCACGCTGAGTGAGTAGGCTTCCATCAAAGAAAGTGCTATTGCTATGGCGTGATAGCTGGCAGCAGTCTGTCACATAAAGTGTCATATTGGTCATAGATTTTATAATTTTTTGGTAATTCATGGGTATGATATACCCCGCATTTAAAGCTGTCTCATTGTTGTAACTTGTTCAGCGCAGTCAAGGAGATCCAATGAAATGTGTGTATTTGTGCCAGTATGAGCAATAAATTGATGGAGTTGTGTATGTGTCAAGTGATAAAGTGACACCGGAGTACAGACCTGTATGTGATCCGCTCCTAATAATCTCTGGTTGCACTTAAGGGCTTCATGTAAATATCTGAGAGCAACATGAACGTTTCCGATACCCTCTTCCATCATAGCAATGTTGATGTAAGTAGCTGCAGTGTTTGGGTGAGACAGACCACACGTAAAATGAAGAAGGTACATAGCACGATTGACATATCTGCCCAATTTTATAACAATTATGGTGGGTGAGTTTAAGAACCAGGAAAGAGAGGAGAAATATTTGGGCCACACAGAAGGAACAAAAAATAGAAAAAAGCGGGTTACTGGAAAAAAACAACAAAAAAGTAGCAAACTTTTCAATGGCGAGAAAATCTAAATAGGTATAACGCATACCCACAGAATCACATTCACAAGTCATAAATTGATAGAAAAAATCGAAGATAACATCAAAACCTTAAATAAAATCTGACTCAGCGAGGAGCCTCACATGATTGATAATATACTTCTATCAAGGATAAACCTTGAACAAATTTCGGATTCGTGACATAAAGGAAAACAGGCCTGTGAATCAATGATAAGATGCTTCCATAATACAAAGAATCTACTAAACTTACTTTAAAGCCAATTCGATGTGTTGGAGACGATAGTAAAACACAGATAGATCGCCATAGCTTTTCATCGTGTCTGGATGATCAAGCCCCAGCTCCCTCTCATTGATATCTAATGCCTTTTGCTGATATATAGTAGCCTGGATAAGACCGTGGCAGACAAAATTAACTAGGCAAATCTCCTATATGTCGTGAAATCAGCTTTCTAAAGGAAACCAGCATCTTTTTTGTTTAACGAAGCAATAAATCTTAACATACGCTCCATGGCATTAATAATCTTTCAACTACAGTATATCCATTACAACTAAAACTTCAGATTTTCAAATTAACTCTTAGAAGACTGGGAAGTATGGGGCAAAGTAATCCAAAGATAAAGATAGGACCAGTTTTTCGTTCCCAAATTTGTACTTTCTAGGTTCCAGATTCCACATTTCTAAACTTTAGAACTGCAAATGCCCCATTATGATAATTAAAAATAAATTCTGAGATAACTATATTACATTGGATAGATTATGTTTATTATATTAACTGGGCTAAGTTTATTTATTGTTTAACTGATACTTGGTTTTTGAAGGTAGCATATCTACATATAGAAGAGTGGCTCATTGGTTGATATCTTGGTGATACCTGTCTGCTTCGCTTCACCAAGCAGATGTGGTTTTAGAAGGTGGCACATTTACATATAGAAGAGTGGCTAGTTGGTTCCATATCTAGGGGATACCCATCCAATTAGCTTCACCAAGCAGACCCTGAGTACTTTATTTGTCAGTTTGCTGCAATGAACCTGACCCATAGGCCCATACCTTACTAGACCAAACACACGGGTAGTAGTAGTTGTTTAACAGTTGCCACAGCAACCAGGCCCAACCCTACGGGGGCTTGGGCATCCACACCATTTAGGAATAGGATGAGGAGTTGGCACTTAGTGTTACTCGTTAGTCTGCTCATAAAACCAACCCATTTAATAATAAAAGCTTCCTATCAAGTTGACAACGTGCTTATAAACATGCTACAAATAAACCAAATATTAATTCAATAATAAATAAACTTATCCCGTGTGTGTGTGTGTGTATATATATATCATAGCGTGACATTTGTTTCAATCAATTTATTCTGGGGAACTTAACACAATAACATATATCTCGTTAGCAAGAATTAAAATTTCAATAATGTCCACATGCAGAATCACAGTCACTGTGCAAGATTGTTTTCTTCATTGATTCACTCTTACATTGTCTAACCTTCTATACAACTTGTATATCCATAAAGTTTGTATTGTTTCCTTGGCGAGGCAGATATATACAGTATTCAGTCAAAATACATAGCTTTATAACCAGAGTGAAGCTGAAAAATAGTCTTACCTGATTAAAATCTCCAGTGTGGTATAGAACAACAGCTAGAAGACTGTAAGCACCTGCAGTTGTACGATGATAGGGACCACAAACGGCAATCATCTTTGCCAGAGCCTTCAGTTCCAAGGTCAAAATCAGATTCAATTATGAGGACATGAAATGTTATAGAACATTTATAACATGACCAACAATTTTGGTACCCTCATCCCACAGTCAGCAGCGTCTTCTAGCTTACCCTTGTCTAGAGCAATCTTGGATGACTCAAGTAGAGTTCTCCCATCAGCAGAAGAGCACCCTACATGCTGTACGTTATGAAATAAAAGAAAAGAAGCAATCATTCAGATAGTTAGTTATAGAAAGTATTAAAAATAAATTCAAAGTTGAAGCAGTATGCTGGGACCTTGCAGACTGGCACTATACTGATGATATCAGATTTCTTGAATGGCATCAAGCTTTCTAAATCATAGTCGGAACCAACTCTAATCCAATCTAAAGAACAGAAATTCAACAAATATTTATAAGCTAATTAGGACATAAGATAAATTATCGGTTACTACCTTGTGACAAAGTCCCCTGAGAATCGACAGCTTTCTCAAATGTTGGAATTCATCTCTCATTCTCCAACCAAATCTTTTCTCCAAATATATCCGCAGCCATTGCAATTTGAGAATTTGATCACCGAGGCCAATATCCCCGACGTTGTTAGGCGCAAGCAAGAAATTTAAGGTTGAGGCAATGGCAGTGGACAGAGTATCTTTACTCTGAACAGAAGCAATAACAGCTCGAATTACATGCTTAAAAGCTCGAGCAATCATCTCATGTATACAAAGAGACTGTATATGAGGAAGCTTCTCGGCAAGTTCAACCTGGTTCAAGAAATACAATTAATTCCAAAGACAAACAGCAAGAGGATTAAAGAAGCCCCCACCCAAACACACACGGACAGAGGTATTATTCACTCACCACGCGGCCTTAGGAGCGCATTTGTAACCCTCTAAAATGCATGAAGTCAGTCAGTGTGCGACCATCGACTGGAGAAAGTTCAAGAGATGCGAAGTCTTTCACCTGAAAAAAAAAAGGTAATTACTAGGACATTTGTCTCAAACCTAAGGCGGTGTTCCCAACTCTTATCAATTTGAACTAGTAATGAAATAATTACCAGCATGGGCAGAGCTATATCGTCATAATACGTGTGCGCCATATTTATCAGCTCATCCGCTGACTGCATGTTGTAACAATGAATTATTAGCACACAAGCAATTGAATTATGTTTAGAAATGATAATGTGCAGAAATTCTTACAAATTCTAACAAGTTAACCTGAGAGAAAGTGAGAAACTACACCAGTATTACATTGGGAGGGGTCAAATACTCAAATCATGAGTCCTTGCCCCTCAAAATGCAGGCTAATGTTATTGTCTCATTTCGTCAAAAAGCAAATCAAATGACTCAATGTCAAGCATACTCAAAATTCACTATAATTGTTGTGAAAGAAAACGGAAAATAATTTTCTAGAGATAAATTAGCATGTCTTATTGAGGACTGACAGCATGGCTTTGCACATGCATCAAAAGATATCAGCCATCCTGTCCTTTCTGCATGCCTTCTGCCCTTTGTACCTTGGACCCCAGTATTTGGCTTTTGGGGAAGCAAGAGGGAACCATTACATACTATTTCTTGCCCACGTAAATGATATAAGATAATGAAACAATACCTTTGTATCAAGGTCAATCCCATTTTGTTTCAAACGTAAAAAGGACTCTTGAGGAACATATTTCAACAAGTCCACTACACTGTCAGAATCACAGGTATTTGTCTCCCCCATGTTGCTCTCCAAGTGTAGATCGCTGGCACCGTTAACTTTTTCAGACCCTCTTTAATTACTTTCCGGACCAGAAATCTTGAACTTTCAACATCCCTTAAATCAGGTTGAAGAGCTTGGCCTCCGACGGATGCTTCAGAACAGGGATCGTTGAGCATTACCCTTAAACTGTCAAAAAACAAGGCATCAGTTATTTTGTATATGATGACTGATTCACTAACATTCGCAACCACGCAAAGATAAGTAACAAAACCTGTTGATGTTTAGTGCATTGCTGCCACCATCAGGTTGGTCCTCAATTTCAATATCTCGCATACAACTCCCACCCTTTTTAACATCTACATCGACCTTGACAGTTGCGGTGTAGCCGCACTGCCTAACAACAACTACACCCAAGGAAGCAGTATCCTACCAATTATAGCACACTTATCAATATCATATCACACAATTGGTCCAACATTACAATGCTTGAATTTGGCACGCAGCACAAAAAGAAGAATTAGGATACCTAAAGCATGCTAGTGATTAATGATAGGCCTGCAAAACACTATGGAGGAGGGTTATACAGAATTTCTTTTAAAACTTACTGAAGAAGTTTAAATCCCATTGGTGGACAAGGAACACAATATAATTCCACCATTTAACTGAAATGCCAGTGTTTTGGTTTAAGGCGAGCAAAGAAATTAAGCATCAGAAAGAAGTATGATAGTTCTTTAAAGCTATGCGTTGATAAATAATTTCCATGAAGAATATCTGACTATTTCATATGGAATGATGGATTATCTGAATGTACTCACAATCCGGATGATACACCCCATGGAACATTCCAACGTAACCAAGCTAACGACCTTTAAAATGATGAAGTAAAAAAAATTATACGCGGGCTAACAATACTAATTTTTAGTAAAAGGAACAGTGAAAGCAACCATGACCACATATTCTGGAAGATGTAAAAACCAGAATTATGATGCATGAGATAACTGGAATTATTTGTCTAGAGTACAGCCAAGCTATTCAAATACTCCTCCCCCAACCAAAGTAGGTTAGTGAATAAAGTTGTGTTGTAAGAGGTAAAAGTCAACTCACATGTATAACTACGCTTTCATCTGCAGTTACACCTTTCAGTAGATTTCTTCGAGAAACTTCATTAACAGTTTCATTGGATGCAATACTGCCTAAAATTTTGAATCCAGATTTCAAGCTTGCATCTGCATAATCTCTTTCGACAATAATTGAAAGGTCACCAATGTGACCCTCATGCACGACTGAACCAGGACCAAAATTCATCACGCGCTTTGCAGTGGAATCGATCACTTTCTGTATAGCTGAAACAGCTTTAAAGATGGAGACATCAAGAAAAAGATTATGAATCAAAAACGCCTTTCTATCTCGAATCACCCTATCTTCTTCCGTTTTGCAAGGCATGCTTGCCAATATTGTGAAGTCTGTCGCCCATGGTCTACTATCGTACTCTCCAAATCTTCCATGGCCTCCACCATTTCCTCCCAAAATCTCATCCTCTGCCGGCAAGGGAACAAAGTTTGAAGCTGAACCAGCAACAGACGGAGGGAGGAGCCAGGTATTCGCACGGAATCCATATGGAAGGTTGCCAAACTGGAAAGAGCATCACATGCCCGCTCATTTATCTTAAAAGCTTCTTTAAAAAAAATCTCTCAAAAGCTTAATTTCAATTTGGATAACGGTTGCTTTGTCTAAATGCAAGTTTACCTTATTGTGTTCAACAAATGCTTTCATCAAGGATGCATAAGCCTGCAAGTACGATAGTACTATTTATTATGTTTTTAATAAACGAGGTTGCATTCTTTTATGAATTACCTATTTTGAAAACAACCGTTGCAAAATATGAAGGGTATTTTCGTATTTTTTAATAAAATTTTAGCTCCCGAATTTCGACTTGCTCAATACACATGCCAGCTGAGTTCTCAGAAGCAGCATTTCACAACTCGATCGGGCTCATTATCAAAAATGTTAGTGGGGTTGAGCTCGAAGATAACTCACATTGGCAAAAGCTTGACTTTGCTGTTGCAGAAGATCCACCAAGGAATGGCTCTTTAAAAGTTGTTTCCCCACAGTGTAGAATCCTTTCACAGATGCTACCACTTGTACAATCTTCCCATTGCATATCTTAACCTACATTATTCACATTGTATAATTATTGATTCTGCAACAGAAACTCAGTTGTGACTGATCGCATAAGCTCATTTCAGAAAGAAAATTTAAAATTCCATGCGGACAGTTTTAAAAATATAATTTTTTTACCCAAAAGGACAGTCAACCCTATCAAATTATTTGTTTTACTCCCAAATTCAACTCGATTTACTGCTAAAATCCTAAACTAGCTCGGTATGATCGTGTGACAGTTGCCTAATCCGCATCAAAACTTTTTGGACCGGTAATGAGTTTAACTCAACTTACTGCTTAAATTCTCTGAACTGTGAAGAAGAAAAAATAACCTGCATTACGAAGTCATCGCCATCTTTCCGCGCTTCTCCTTCCTTAATTTCCGTTCTTTTCGAATCTGCGTTTATCAGAAGCTAACTTACCAAAGAAGATGGAAAAGAAATATGTAATCCCTTGACAGAAAAAGGAGAGATAAATAAACGCACGTAGAATTGGAGGGGTGAGGTCAGAGAAAGAGAAGAACTCGTAGAAATCCGAGAGCCTCGGAGTTGGATGAATCGCCGCCATCCCGTAAAAATCCGATATCGCTGGTGGAGGATTCTCCGGTGACCTTGGTTCTCCATCGGTGGCGCTCTGCTGGATTTTGTTTTTCTTCGAACGGGAGTCCGCCCCCCCGCCACGCTTATGCTTGGCGAAACGTGTCGTGCACGCGACGATGTCCAGGAGCCTCCGCACGTGGGCAACCACCAACGACTCCTCCCTATAGTCCTCTGTGTACGCAGTGGCATTTCCGTTAATACGCCGAAGTTTCTTTTTTTTAATCTTTTAGGAAAAAAACGCATTTCGAAAAGCAAGAAATAACGTTGTTAGAATCTGCCGCTCTCCCCGGAGATGCCTTCCACCAACTTATTCAACGGAACGGCACCATTTATTTATGACAAAGTTACGTGTAAAACAAATGTTTATTTTATGCGGAAAAATAATATTTTTGATAATAAATGAATTTGTGTCAATATTCGTCTCACAAAATTGAAACGTAAGACGTTTTTATACGTGTTTTTGTGTTTATTTTAAAAATAATAATTAATAATTGTTAAAATATTTATATTTACCGACAGATATTTTTTAAAAAATCTATTATTTGACGATGGAACAAATTTTTAGTATACGTCTTTCATAAAATCAAACAGGTACAAAACTTGTATCCACCAAAAAAGGAATTTCCTACAGAATTACCAAAATGATTGTTTGTTTGCATGTGGTATGTCCATGTATATAATAATTTAAATTTTATGCATTGTGAATTTATGTTTACAATTAATTATAGTTGTTGGATATCAATTTATTAAAACAAAAAGTCAAACAAAAATGACTTTTGTAGGAGAATCTTGTAGTTTTTATAAAGTTCAAAAAAAACTTGAAAAAGAAAAATAGTAATATTCCTTTATTCAATCCACCAACAGCCCACGCCGCTCACTAGTGTTGTACCTGTACGTGTATGTGAAAAAGTTGTGCCTACCTTCAACCATTTTCAGCAAACAAGGCTTCAGGTTAGCAATCTCTACCTTGTCACTCAATTTCTGTCCCTTCACCTGTCACACGTTTTCAATGGAAACTTTATTTAGTTAGATTTCATGGATTTGATTATTCCAATAATCCACGAAGAACCTCGGTAATTGAATCAATTCTTGATTGCCTTACCTCATGAGAAAGAGAGTAGTTCGTGAAGTGGCATGTCTCCACATTAGAAGCCAACAGCTTCTTCACATCGATTACTTTATCAGTCGATATACCCTTAATTGATTTTTCAAACGTACAAAATTAGTATAAAACCAACCGCATTGGCATTTTGTTTGGAGGCATGCGGATCCATTAGCTTCGAATAAGGACAACACTTGTTTAAATTTGTTTTATAAAAAAGAACATGGCGTACGTGAAGAATTTCGAATAAAACTAAACTCAATATTATTTCATGTTATATATATATATATATTTTTTATTTCATGGTAAACAACAGCCTAGACCTTTCAAGTTCTTCAATATGTGGACGCTGCATGATGACTTCCACAAATTAGTTATGGACAAATGGAGATTTTTTGGGTATGGAACAGCGCAATACGTGCTTAAAAAGAAACTCTCGGCTCTCAAGAAGCCACTACAGTCGATGAACAGATACTCTTTCAGCAGCATATCGGCAAGGGCTACTGCAATGAAAAACAAGCTGGAAACTATGCAAACTAGCTTACTGAGAGATGGGACCAGATCGCATGAATATGCTGAATTAAAGAGGCACACAGAAATCATCTTGGAAGCTGAGAGAATTTTCATAGCACAGAAATCAATGATTAATTACTTGAAGCAAGGTGATCGATGCACTAAATTCTTCCACGATTTAATCAAGCGAAACCGTAAGCGGAATGCGATCAATGCAGTTTTAAATAGCGATGGCAGAAACTGTAATGCACAAGAGGATATCGCGGCATGTTTTGTTGATTTTTTTAAGGGTCTACTGGGATCAAAAATTGAAAGAACAGCTTTTGAACATGATATTCTCGATGAGGGGAGATTGGGATGGACTCACCAAACCAGTCACAGTCGCCGAGATTGAATTAGCCTTGAATGATATAGATGATGACAAAGCACCGGGACCGGATGGGTTTGGGGCTAAGTTCTTCAAGAGTTCTTGGAACATCATTAAAGAGGATGTGTGTGCAGCTGTATTAGAATTTTTCTCCTCGAAAAAACTTCTTAAACAGTGGAATCATTCAATCATTGCATTGGTGCCGAAGAGAGTTGATCCAGCCACGGTCAAAGACTATCGCCCTATTTCTGTTGTACGGTATTTTATAAAATTATTTCTAAAATTCTTGTCAACAGGTTATGCGGGTGTATGGGAGAACTTGTAGATGGTGCTCAAGCAGCTTTTATTCAAGGGAGATCTATTGTTGATAATATTCACTTAGCACAAGATTTGATGCGCAAATATGCTCGTAAGCGTGGATCACCAAGATGTATTCTCAAAGTTAATTTGGAAAAAGCTTACGACACAGTTGATTGGGGGTTTTTGCATGAGGTTCTCTTAGCACTGAAATTCCCATGTTTATTTGTTGATTGGATTATGGAGTGTGTTACAACGACATCGTACTCTATTGTGATTAATGGACATTACCACAGGCTCTTTTATGGGATGCGTGGCCTCAGACAAGGTGATCCTCTCTCCCCATTACTGTTTACACTATGTTTTGAAGTACTGTCTCGTATGTTGAAACGCTTGTCTCGATCACCGAATTTCAAATTTCATCCTCGATGTGCGAATCTTAGAATTACACATTTGGCTTATGCGGATGATTTGCTTCTGTTCTCGCATGGGGATCGAACAAGTGTATCAATGATTATGCAATGTCTACATCTCTTTGGAAATACGGCTGGACTTCGAATGAATTCATTGAAATCAAGCATTTTCATGGCGAGCGTAGATGAGTATTCCAAGCAAGATATATTGGAATTCACAGGGTTCACGGTTGGGACACTGCCATTTAGATATTTAGGGATCCCTATTGCAGCGAAGAAACTTTGTGCCGCAGATTATAGCGATCTTTTGGACAATGTGAATAAAAAGGTTAGTTCTTGGCCTCGTAACTCCTTATCGTATGCTGGGAAAATTGACTTGATTCGATCTGTCATACAAGGTGTTGAATGCTTCTGGTTATCCATTTTACCGATTCCTCCATGTATTATAAACTCCATACAGTCAATTTGCCGCAAATTTGTTTGGCCCACTAAGCACCCTCCTATTGCTTGGTCATCATTATGTAAACCACTTGCGGATGGGGGATTGGGTTTGAAAGATTTGAGATCTTGGAATCGTGCAATACTAGCAAAAACTTTTTGGAATATTCACTCCAAGAAAGATAGCTTGTGGATTAAATGGGTTAATCACATTTATAGTTGTTTTGGAGGGGTGTGGAGTTGGAGTTCTAAACATGATGATTCGCCCTTGATCAAGAACATCTTGCTCATCCGAGATGAACTTATCCGAGTTAATGGAAATGAGGAGGCTGCTATTGCTCGGCTTCAAGGTTGGTTTAGTAAAAGTGGGGGTATTGCTAGAGCTTATGATTATTTTATTAAAGCTAAAGGGAAGTGGCCATGGAAACCTATATTGGATAAGAGTTGCATTCTACTTAAGCACCGTTTTGTTCTTTGGTTACTTGCTCACTCATAGCTTATGACTCGTGATAGATTGGGCTTCCTTCAAGATCGAAAATGTGTTCTGTTTTCGGAGGTTGACGAGACTGTTACACACATTTTCTTCCAATGCAAAGTTTCGAAGCTTATTTGGGACAATGTGCGTAATTGGCTGTGCATGGACAAAACAATGGCTTCTCCCACATCCATACTACGAGCATTCCGAGGCATCTACAAAGGCAACTCCTTGTTGGCTAAAATGAGAGTTACAGCATTAGCGACAACTGTCTATGATGTCTGGAATTTGCGCAACAGAGTTATGTTTGATAATGAGAGGATAGACTTTGATGCTATTGGATTCAAGATTAAGATTCATACATATAGATGTGTGCCTCATGGTACTATTGTCATGTTATAGCATTAATTTTCTGCTTACTATATCCCTGTCTGTTAATGGTTTTTATTTAGGTGCTGAATTATGATCTATTTCTATCTCCTGGGGATGTCCAGCGTATTTGTACTTGACACTTTTTACTTATTATAAATGTATTTCATTCAAAAAAAAAAAGATACATGTGAAATGCGATGGCCCTATTTAAAGGAGAGGAGGCTCGGGCTGATGGATGGACATCTTGCTCACCGTGGTAATTTAGTTAGGCATCGGATTGGATTTGGAACCCAGTGGTTTTACGTATTTTTGTAAATAAAAGTTTAAATTTTATGTCAAGAGTTAATTAATGACTAGAAATTGTGTTTGGCGGAACTAAGTAATGGTGGGGTTGGGAAATTGACCGCTGATTTTTTTGTGTCCCGCCCGTGGCATCTGTTGGAGCACAAAAAATTTATGTAACAGGTCTCATGAGTCGATTTTGTAATATAAATATTTTATTTAAGTTACTCCTGAAAATTTATTTTTTTTACGTCAAAAATATTACTTTTTATTGTTAATATAAGTAGGGTTGATTGTCTCACAAATAAAAACTGGTGAGACTTTCTCACAAGAAATATATTCTATATCACAAAAGCTCAGGTGAGATAATCACATAAGTCAATTTTGTGAGATGGATCTCATATCCGACCCGATTAATAAAAAAATATTATTTTTATGTCAAAATATTGTTTTAAAATTTCGGTATTGATCATGTCGATATATGAGACTATCTTACATGATACCTACTATATTATATTTTATTTGTATTCATGTATTTATAATACGCTAGTATCTGAAACAATACTTGATCTAAAAAATTAAGAATTAGAGTAAAAATTTATAAAATTTGTAATTATTTTTAAAAAAAATTAAAAAGATAAATGCGTACAATTCACACATATATACCGTCCCAAGTAAGGATGGCAATGTGGTGGGGTCGAGCAGGGTGGATTTGTCATCCACATTCTCGTCCTCGAATTCCATCCTCACCTTATACCCGTCTCGATCCTCGTTTTTTTGGGTTTGAGGATTGAGATCAACTTTTCACCCCTACCCCATCTCCGATTCAAAAATATCAACGTAGCAAGATGAAGACGGGATCGGGAATATTCTCAAACCAAAACCTATTATTATTAGTGTTAATATTAATATTAATATTAATATCAATACTGATAATATTATTATTAATAAATTTTTAAAATTAATATTATTAATATATTATTAATATTAACTATAATATTATTTTATTTTTGATATTATTTTGAGAGTGGGTTTGGAGATGTGGATAATAATCTCATATTTTTCCCGAACTATTTTGGGGATTTTTTAAAATCTCCGAAAAGGAACACAAACCCGAAAAAATCGGAGATCCCCGTTCTCGTTTCGGTTTAGATCTCAAACTCATGGAAAAAGTTGTCATTCCTATTCTCAAGTATTTATTTTTGTTGTAACTGAGAAGGACGTGCTTGCATCTGGAGATTTACTCCCTATTATTAAATAATATATACATGTCAACTTTTTTTTATTTTTTTATCAATTTTAGTTCGGTTATTAGATAATTCCCACCTTTTATTTCTGCCACTAGATCATTTTTTCTTAAAATATATCACTCATTAACATAAATTAAAAATTAAAAAAAAACTTAGCCTACCACTAATATTCTTATTTTCATATCTTACATTACTATTTTCACCAAAATTTCTACATGAATAAATTCATTGATATTATACTCACAAACTGATTATTAATGAACATGGATTGCATAACATCTTTAATGGATTCAATCAAAATCTGATACAAAATTCAAGTCATAACTTTTCCAGGTTTGTGTTGTATATATTTAGATTACATGAATATTTTTATTACGTGAAGTAATAATTAATTATTGTAAATCCGATTTATTTCTTATAGGATGCTTGGAAACCTCAATGTTGTGGGAATATTGTTTAAAGATTTTGGACCTTAATGCTAGAACATGTCTTTTGTTCATTCGGGATGTGAAAGTTTTGCAATTTCAATTATTTGTTGAGATATATGTCATGTCTTTGATATTTCATTTATGATATCATATTTTTATGTGATTTTGATATGCTTTATACTTTATTGAAGAAACATGATTTATTTTTTGGATATGATTAAAATTCTTATAGTTTTAAAGCGGAAGAAGCAAGCGAGAATTTTTTTTGTTTAATTATAAGCTTTAATGTCCAAAATAGAAATTAAATAAATATATAAACAAGCTATGTCATTTTGAGATTTAAGTAATTGTATCTCTTATATTGACTATTGTATAGCATTTACAATAGCAACAGTGAATTTATTAGCGTTTATAAATGGGTAGAACATAGAATTTGTTACAATAATTAAATTTTAAAATATTGATTTTTGACATTTTATATGATTCTACCACAAAAATAAGAATAATAGAAATAAAAATCTCAAATCTCAAACGTAAAAGTTTTACTATCAAATAAAAATTTCATGTAAATTTTAAATATAAAATATTAAGTTTTAAAATTTGAGAATAATAATAATAATAATATAATGATTTAACACATGTTATATACCTGAAACGAAATTAGTTTAATGATTAGTTTGGTTGATTTTGGTTAAAGTAATGTGAAATATAATAATAATAATAATAATAATAATAATAATAATAATAATAATAATAATAAAAAGACACGTGTAAGAAAAAAATAAAGAAGAGTAACTCACCTGATGTAGGATAGAATTGCCCCGCATCTACCTAGTTTTGTAAAGTGGGTTTCCTTAAATAAATACTACGACAAAAACATTAAATAAATTCTACGACAAAAATAAATAAATAAGTCAAAGCTTTTTACCAAAGAATGGTGGAGTCTTTACTGATGACAAGTATATAATATATATTCTCTGTGTACACGGTATAAAATTAAATTAAATATGAAAGTTTTAGTGTCGATATTTTGATTTATTGAAATTCTATTTGATATTATGATATTTAAAAATTAAAATTGAAGTGAAAAAATAGATTGTTAATAAGTTTTAACTGAAAATTTTGGAAAAAAGTATAAATTAAGGACGACGATGTACTTTAGCATACATAAAGCAAAAAAGTATAAAATATAAGCTTCTAAAATATATATATTAGCTAACGACGCACATACATGTGTAAAATAATGATTATTACGTATATCAATTATGATCATGATCATTAATAAATGTAGTTGATAATGATAATAAAATTATATTAAATAGGTCATTTGAAGAGATAATATGTGAATAATTTTTAATGTGGATTATATGTTGTAGTTATGAGTAAATTCTATGAAAAACATTACTTCTCTAAATAAATATGGTATTTTCGAAAAAATTAATATGCGTCACGAATTCGAACCATTAAGAATATTTATTTTTAAAAATAATATATGGACGGTAACACATTGATGTTGAAGTTGTTGGAACAAATGTATAGGAATTCATGGATTTCAACCTATTTTCAGATATTTTAAGCTAAAGGCATTTTTATTTCCTCTTCTAAAAATTTAGATAAATCAAACTTAAAGTTTACTATTCTATTTGTTTCACAAAAACTAGAGATGATTCCAGAACAACATGATTTGATTAGTAAATTATAGACAAAAACTTGTGTGAGACGGTCTCATATGTCGTAGTTTGTGAGACGAATCTCTTATTTGAGTCATCCATGAAAAAATATTATTTTTTATGCTAAGAATATTATTTTTTATTGTGAATATCGATAAGGTTGACCTGTCTCACAGATAAAAATTCGTGAGACCGTCTCACAAGAGACCTACTCTAAATTATATACCAAGTTGACGACTTGTTACATATCCTACAATGCAGGAAAATTAGTTTCCAAGCTTGGAGCATAGTTATGGTTTTGACTATTCGTTTAAATTTGTTCGATTGTTCAATCTTTAAACCTTTTTACCACAATTTTGTTATTGCAGTTAGCTATATGTCAAATATATAGCTACATAATAGACTCAACTATGTTACAGTAAAATAATTGTTATAATCCAAAATAAATATAAAGGATACTAAATAAATCTATCTTAAAAAAATTCGGTTGGATTAGCAACACTGAAATTTTGTTCTTGTTAATTGAATTTTCAATAAGTCAATCAGTGTGAACTCTGCGAAAATATACTTACTTAAACTGGTTGAACAAATTACTTATAAAAAAAATCAATTGTGTTCGCAGAATAGTAGAAAAATAAGTAGAATGAAAAGTAAATAATCACAAAGTTGTTTCTGGATGTTTAGATATTTCAAAATTTCTAATTCACATCTTATTCCTCGCGGAAGGTTTACACTAAAAGATTTTGGTAATTACAAGTAATTTGAAATCACTTACTTCAGTAGGACTTAACAATGCATAACTGAAACACTTAGTAAAACTTCAATATATACACTTTGAGCAGTAAGACTTCTCACTTTCAATTACACGGATTTCACATAAAAATTCTAAGCACATTATATGATTCTCTCGGATAATGATGTACCAGCGTGTACTGGCTATTTCAGTTTGACTCACCGAAAACTTATTCAGAGAATGACAGTTTGTTTTTTGTAATCCAATGATAGATGATATAAATGTCTAACCTTTAGAGCTTGTTAAATTAATATATTTAGACTATGTTTGGTTTGTTGGATAAACAATGAATTATTTAATAGTCCAAATCAATTTTATGTTTGTTTCGTTTTTAACGAAAATGGGATGAGCCACTCGGCCCAAACTGTTCACATTATCTTCAGGATGATTTGTCACTTTTTGTTAGTGTGATAAATTATCATCATTTGAAGATTGACTTTTATAACCTCAAATTTAAAAATAAAAAATATCATATTCCTTTTAAAAGAAATATCTGTTTTTCTCTTAACAAAGAAAAAAAATTACTTATAAATTCCAATTAATTTTATTATTTATCTGTATAAAATTAATTTTAATAAAGTCATTTTAAAAATATTTATCAATATAATACTTTTAATTATATTATTACTCACAATTTTAGTTATTTTCAAATAAAATTATTATACAGAATATTAATAAATAAAAGATATAAAGTAACGACGGTAATAATATTAATAATATGAATAATATCAAATAAGAAGAAACAAATTAATAATTAATTAAAATAATAAGAAATGATAAATACAAGAATAACACTAATACTTGTATTAAATATAAGAATAATAATAAATAACAAGATTTAAATAATAATAATAATAATAATAATAAGAATATTGAATATAAGAATAATAAGAAACAATTTGAATTCAATTATTCATTATAGGAATAATATCGTTAACAATGAGATAATATTGCACAATGAAATATAAATTATACTAAACATTATGAAATATATTATTAATATGAATATCAACTTATTATTAATATTTATATTTAATATTACTTTATTACTAAAAATACTCATCAAAGAAATAAATTATTAATATTAATATAATTAACAATGATATAATAATTGAATTCTTATTATTTTTATTATTAATTAATTTTATTTTATTATTACACAATAATTTTTTAAGGTACGAATATCTTGATCATTTTATAGCAATATACAAAATTAATGAAAATTTCGCTAAGTGGAGTCAAGTGCTGAAATTTGTAAATTATTGATGAAATTTAATTTAATATGTTTGGATAATTTATATTAAGTTTAATATTAATATAATAATTATAATTTCTTAAATTAATTAAATTTAATTAAGTACTTTTATAAATATTTAATTAATAATCAATTTTTTTAAAAAAATATAATGTTAAATATTATATGATGAGGATATTTTGGTCATTACAACATAATTTACAAAATTAATCTATAATTTTAAAATCATACCAACTTTATATTTTTAATAAATATATTTAAATTAATTTTAATAAATGTAAATTATAATTATAAATATTTAATTATCTATCCAATTATTTTAAGAATATATATTTAATTAGCACTTGGGCATTTTGGTCATTACAATAAAATTTACAAAATTAATCCATCATTTTAAAATAATACAAAACATCATGTTATTTATCTCACCATACTATTAATCCACATCTCTCATTTTTTAATCACTCTAATTACTAATCATTTACTTATCTCATCACACACCAAACAGAGCCTTATAGTTTAATCTGCAACATTAATCTTTTCAAAGTATATATTTTGTAAGATGATCTCACAAATATTTTTACGTGAGATGTGTTAAACCGATTCATACTTACAATGAAAATTAATATTTTTTAGCATAAAAATATTTTTTTAGTATATAAATTAATAATGTTTTTCATAAATCAAATCAGCAGAAGATCTTTCTCATAAATTGACGTGCGAAACTATCTCATAGAATTTTTTATGTTATTTTTATATCATAAATACTTGTCGGGTCCATATATTTATTCGGTATTTTATCACTCTCTGACCGATCGATTGAACAATTTATCTTTCCCCTGGATTTTTTTTTTCTTCTGTATATGATAAAATACTTTTATCCAAACGATTTAGAAGCTTAATTGTTTCAAAAAATGTAAGGGCTTCTAAGTCGTTGAAATATGTTATAAGTTCTATAAACATTATATAAATTCATCCGAATGGATTCTAAATATATGTGTAATAATCTAATTATAAATTTATACATGCATGATAGCATATATAAAATAAATCAATTCAATGATCTTAGTTTATGGGATTATTAAAATGCTAGGTGAATCAAACCACCGTATGTGCCATTAGTACTATGTCCGATAAAGCATGTATAATGAAAAACCTACAACATAGGCGTACTAAATTAGTTCGCAATGCAGCGTAGAATAGGGGATAATCTTAATTATTTATGTAATAATTAATGACTCTAAAAAAATGAAAGAAAATCACCCGACGTCATTAATGGAAAAATTATACTAAATTAGTGATATAATCCCGAGCTCAAACTCAACTACGTACGAAAGCTAGGTCCAAACCCAAAAAAAATTGAAAATCACGATCTTAATTATAAGCTAGCTCTCACGAGTTAAAATTTTAGTTTTGAACCCACAAAAAATATTTATGAACATGTTCAACAGCTTATTGAGTTCATGATTATATAAAATTAACAAAGATATATTTTATTCGCGTTAATAAAATATTTTATTTTATATAATTAAAATATTTTTGGAACAAACAGCCAAATATCCATGAGTTTATACACAAGTGCAAGCGAACATTTAACTAAAGCTCGAGTTCAAATAAAAAAATAAGTTGGATCAGCTTCGAATCTAGTTAGCTCGACCAAGATTATGGACGAAATCATCTGCTACATTTGGTGTTATAAACTGTGTTATAATAAAGCAACCCGAAAACAGAGATAAAGAGGGGGTTCATGTTCTACTTTTTCCGTGTTTTAGTTTTATTGGTGATAAGATAAAAGTAGCCGTGATTAACATAATGGGTTGATTCAGAACCAGTTCGGAGCAAATTTGATAAAATCCGATTCAATCAAGATCTTATTAATTTAGTTTAGAGTTGAAACAAATCTGATATTCTAATTGAACTGAATTAGTTTTTAAAAAGCTTACTCAATAACCGGAACCAATCTGGTCTGCTCCGGTCCAGTCATCCGGAATCGGTTTGTGCAAGTTCAATATCGGCTTCTATTATGAATGATTTATCGTACTATAATTACGATGAGAAAATAATTTATTGTAGTATAATGTTTGTCTTTTTGAAAAAAAATATATATATAATATATTATTATTTTATATAAAATATGAAAATCAATAATAAAGGATTTTTTTAAAAATATTTATGTGATAACAACAATAAAGTATGGTAAACCAAACCACTGAATCAATTAACTTAATCTAATATCATGTTGAAAGAGTGAATTTTAAAATTATAATCAATTTGCCTGATTTGACAATTTATGTTGAAAATAAAAAAATTGATTTAAATCCGACTATGTTCTACTCTTCTCTGATTTATTCGACTGGTCCAGTCAAATTCGGTGTAACCCATTTCATTTGGACTCGATTTTGGATTCAATTATGTACCAAGCTCATAAATCCAGAACCGTTTTAATCTAATATGCTTCGAATAATTAGTTTGATTCTATTATTTTACAATTGGAACCTGTTAAACAATGTCCTATCCGGTCTAATCCAGTTTGGTAACAACAAAAGTGGACAAAATATGTAATATTTTGGCCAAAACTTGTATTAGACGGTCTTACATATCGTATTTTGTGAGACATATCTCTTATTTGGGTTATCCATGAAAAATATTACTTTTTATTGTGAATATCGATAGCGTTGACTCGTCTCATAGATAAAAATTCGTGAAACCGTCTCACAAGAAACCTACTCTAATATTTTTATATATTTTTTAATTTGGGGGAGAGGATTATCGAACTACCTGTAATTCCAAATCTAACATATATATATATATATATATATATATATATATTATTTTTATTTTGGGGCCTGAAACTCCACATCTAACCCTATCTGGCAGTAGCAAAACAAGCCAGGTATGGAAACCAAGAGAAAAGCCCTTTCGTCGCAAGCTTTCCATTCTTCATCTCGAAATTTACAGTAGAGTAAAGTGCGGTTCCTACGCTCCTACAATGCCGGAACTACCGGAGGTTGAGGCGGCGCGTCGGGCCATTGAAGAGAACTGCTTGGGAAAAAGGATCAAGAACTCGACTGTGGCCGATGATCCTAAAGTCATCGACGGCGTGTCTCCGTCGGACTTCGAGGCCTCGATCGTCGGGAAAAGAATTGTCGCTGCTCATCGCAAGGGCAAAAACATGTGGCTCCAGCTCGATTCCCCTCCTTTCCCCTCGTTCCAATTCGGTACTGCTGTTATTTGCATTTATGGTTGGGGCACATTGTTTTGCGTTGTTTTCAAAGACTTAGATGATTCTCGATGATGCAACTTTTTGTTCGATAATGGCATAAGTAGAAACTGTACTTGACTTCGAACGAATTTTGTGCTAATAATTTGAATTAACAGTTGCACAGTTCAGGTCCCTACCGATACTTGGGAATTGGGATGTCACTGCAGATAACATAGTCTCGCGACTCATGCACTGAGAATAGAAGAGTATAGGAACTCTTGCTATGCATTATTTGTGTACAGTAGTAATTTTACTCTAGAACGCTTGTAAGTGCTCTGGTAGTTTCGATACTGCCAGCGTTCAAATTGAAGTGATTCTACTCGTTATATTCGTTACATGCATTAAACGAGTTTATTGCATGCATACATATTCTTACTTTCCAAGTTCAAATTGAAGTTTAGAATCTTTATATTGAGCATAAGGTTTTCCCTTAATTGTCGAGGATGGTATGATAATTTGCTTCTGAGAAGTTGTTGGCAGTTTTATGCCGTTTTGTTGGAATGAAAATCTTATCGAATTAAGTAAACCCTGCTCATCAGGAGACCTCAAGTTCTGGTTTGGTTGAGTATGATGTGACAGTTCAGCGTATGGGTTTTCAGGCTTTGTAGTTTGGCAAAAAGATTTTAAGTTTCCGATCTTTCCGAAAATCATTTGGGTAACTGTAATAACGAAGATTTGTAATATCACACATTGATAAATCAAAGAAAGATTCTATCTCTTAAAAAAACACTAATTCTTTGGGATTCTAACTGATGGTACAAAGATAGATTTTGAATTCTTGAAATGCCTGTCCGTGTATTCATTATTTTCTATCATTTTTTGGTGGTAGTTTTGGGTTTTGATATATTTCAGACCTGTCTCTTGTTGCCACATTTATGTGGAGACACAATGAATATTTACATCCATTGGAACTTGATTAACCTTTTGTTCTATGTGAAACGTGGAAGGTTTATGTCGTTTTATGAAATGAGATTATAAAAGAAAAAAGAACTACCGATAAAGGAGATAAGGGGGAAAAATCTGCAATATTTTTTATTTGGTTTTATTTCTCTCTTTTCGGTCCAACTTCTATCTTTCTGATTATCCTCTTTTTTGGAGTCAGTGTTTCGTAAAAGTAGTAAAAGCTAAAGATCAGAAACCAGTAACTTATTGAAATTCTTGGCAATCTTTTTCCATGATTATAATGGTGAATGAATTTATTTTCTCTCTCTCATGTAGCAAGATGGTGCTTGTATTGGCTTCATCTTTTAGTGATATATTTTTTTATGTCCTTTCAAATATTAAATTGGAAATACGAGCTTGGCTGGCTCTTGTAATTTTTCTTGAATTGCATTTTATAGGAATGACTGGAGCTGTGTACATAAAGGGCGTTGCTATTACGAAATACAAGCGGTCGGTGGCAACTTACTCATGTGAATAGATTTTTGTGATAATACAGCAGTTGTTAATTCATTAATTTTACTCTACGGAATGAGATGATCCTTGATAACAAGTGTAAATGTTTAATTAAATCAACAAGTCACTTTCTGACCTGATGTGGGACTGAGGGTATGCTATTTAAGAATATGAAATTCGGGTCAAATGACCTTTAACATCTTACAGTGTCTTTTATCGTATCTCTAGTTATTATGCTATTGAAGGTAACAGCATACTCTGCTTCTGACAGGTCAGCGGTGAAGGATACAGATGAGTGGCCTTCTAAGTATTCCAAGTTCTTTGTGGAGGTGAGGTTTCCTATCCTCGGTGTACTGGAGCTGTCACTGCCGTTCATATAAAGTTAAAGACTAGAAGAAAAGTAGGCGTGTTTAAGTATCTACGTGTTATATGGGTATATGCACCTAAGCATTGTGGTATATGTGTGGTTTTTTCCTTATTGACATGCAGAATTTTAGGGTTTGGGTGTTCCTGCTTGCTGGATATTGGTAGAAAACTGGATCATGCATGATGTACTTCGTTCTTGTACTTCTAAAATATGTGATTCCTCTATGTTGTGGTTCAGCTAGATGATGGTTTGGAGTTCTCTTTCACTGACAAAAGGAGGTTCGCCAAAGTTCGCTTGCTTGACGATGTAATGTATAGCTGCTTGCAGCATTTTGTTTTCATTCATGGAACTTGGTTTACTAAGAAACTATTGTTATGGAAATCCTTGCAGCCTGTTTCTGTTCCCCCAATCTCTGAGCTTGGTCCTGATGCATTACTGGAGCCCATGGCAGTAGATGAGTTCTGTAACTTGCTGAGCAAGAAGAAGATTGGGATAAAGGCTCTTTTACTTGACCAGGTATAACCATTTTTCTCATCTCCTTACTCTTTGGATACTGTGAATATACGAGCGAGTTGTGGAGGTTTTTTTATCAAATCTTTGTAAAATGAACCTGAGCTGTAACATTATGAGAGGGTTCTTTATTTTTTCTGGGACGATGGACTTGACAAAGTCTTTTTGTAGCGTTCCAAGCATTTCAAAATAATCCGTGTTCCTAAAATGTGTAGAGATTGTTTTTTTAAGGAGCATTGTCATCTTTATACAAAACCCATTTTCATGGAGGCCAATAAACCTCTCTTTGTATCAAACCCACTTTACCGACTCAACATTGTTGCAGTCAAATTATGAGAAATAATTGGGATCAGACTACCAAGTTGACATACTGCTACCTGGAAATCAACCCAAGGGACTGCTTAGATATCCTCTTATCACTGGGCATACTACCCGATCATGTTTGATTATGACTTGGGATTACCGCACCACCACTCCACTACACTAGAATCTCTTACAATCGGGGTTTTTTTTTGAGAACTGACAGTTTTTTCTGTGCGGAAGATGTTTGATTTTGAAATTTAGTTTGGTTTGACAAAATGTTGTATATGCTGGCATAGTTCTGTAGAATATGATATAAAAACCACATCTCTTTAAATTGTGTGCGTACTGCGTAGAGATCCTCTACTTTCAGTGACCGATGAATTACCCATATCAATGTCATTTTCTTATTGTAGCGTTTCTTAGCTTTAGCTGAACAACTTAAAAGTTCATTGTGCTTTTGAACCTGTAGTGCATGGAGAATATTTATTTAATATTCATATCTATGAATAAAATGCCATTTTGTCAGCCAGTTGTACTGAGGCTTGAGGCTGATTTCTTTACAGAGTTTCATCTCAGGTATTGGCAATTGGATGGCTGATGAAATATTATATCAAGTTAGTGTGCTCCTCCATCTGTTTTACTTTCCATAAATACTGACTTACATGGCTGCTTAAGTATTTTTAAGTTTATGCATTCAATTCCAACTGGATTCCTCTACCAAATTTAACTCTAGATTGTTCGTTTCAAGTAAGTTTTGGGATATTCTTAGGTCTTAGCAAAAATCTCCCAACTCCACATGGTGTTTGCATTTGTTTTGTATTCCTCTCCAGGTTCTATGTTAGAAATCAAATTTGAGGATTGTGAAACCATCAATTACATTTTATGACGCCTCTGCAGTTACCAATTTGTTTTTCAAAATTGTGTTTAACCAGATGTCTCTCCAGTTGATTAAATAGACCTAGTAGCTTTAGTTTTATCCAATTTATTTTGTATTTGTATAACAGGCAAGAATCCATCCGCAGCAAAGTGCCTCCAGCATGTCCAAAGAAAACTGCTCTACATTGGTCAAGTGCATTAATGAGGTTAGCAATTGTATTTGAATCTGGTCTATTCTCTTATCAGTAAAATTTCTTCAATCGTGCATCAAGTATGGCTGTTCCTGGAGATGGCACTTCAGGTTACAAACTCTGCTGTTGGATTTGATGCTGATAGCCTCTGTTTCCCTGTCGAGTGGTTGTTTCATTTCCGATGGGGTAAAAAGCCTGGAAATGTTAATGGTAAGATGTTTTTGTCATATATAGCCAATTTGACACCAAAGGTTTCCTTTACAGGTGATTAAAAACTCTGTTGAGGTTGGGGCAGACAGTAGTCAGTTCCCTAGTAATTGGATTTTCCATTCCCGGGAAAAGAAACCTGGCAAGGCTTTTGTTGATGGTTTGGCTCTTCACAATCAATGCATTTTTATAGTTTTCTTTTTTTTCCTGGTATCGTCCGTGTGTATAACTTTTCTGATTACTACTCGGAATTTCAGTCTTCCTGTTTCTTAGATGAGGATCTTCCAACACTCATCTTGACATCCTTGACTGAATCGTTGTTTCTTTTTTCTCTCTCCGTGATTGGTTTAACTACATAGGTGTGATTTATCTTTACTGTTGGATATACGTTCTAATATGTTTTGAAATTAAAATATGAATTCTTGAGTTGTACTTTTGTATTGCCGAATGCCAATTCTTTTTGTGCAAAAGCTCAAAACCTCAATTTTCTTTTTCAGGAAAGAAAATCGAATTCATCACTGCTGGTGGCAGGGTATGCGTTCTTAAGGACATTGCCATAAAGTATGTTTTGTTTTGGACATATTTTCTCAAGATTTATGTTTCTTCCTTTTTTTATTTTTTGTTTCAGACAACTGCGTACGTGCCAGAGCTGCAAAAATTGTGTGGCGATCAGGCACTGAAAGAAGCGGGTAAACCATCTAAAGGCATTGATCGTGGAGATCCTGATGATGATGTCGAAAAGTTAGGAAATGAGGACGAGGCTACAAATTCGAAAGTTGTGAAATGTACGAAGATTAGTGGAGCCAAGAAAATCTCGAAAAAGTGGAGCTCAAAGGCTGAAAACTCTGATGACGCTAATGACAAGTACTCGATGAAAACTAGTGGAGCTAATAAACACCCAAAGAAAGAGGCGAGCCCACGTGTTGATGACTCGGTCAATGATAAAGATGGCGATGCTAAATCTTTCAAGAAAATAAGTAAAGCCAAGAAACCCTCGAATAAAAAGCTGAGTCCAAAATTTGAGGGCTTGGATAATTACGAAAACGACAGTGACATCGTTGATAGATCTAAGAAAACAAGAGGGGCTAAGAACCCTAGGATCCTGAGAAAAACCAACGAAGACAATGAAAACGAGACAGAAAATCAAAGGAAGCAAACTAGGGGAAAGAACTCTGCGAAGAGAAATCGAGAAGAAAGCAATGACTATGGAGATAAAGTTAATGAAGAGATGAAAGGAAAACAGATGAAGGGTGCGTCACCAGCAAAGAAAATGGTTGCGTCCGATCAAAGGTGGAAGCAACAGAGGACGAAAGCAATATAATTTCTGCAGATGTTACTTTTTGTGTGTGAAAATCACTGCTCACGTTTGGTAAGACACGATATGTAGAAAATGTGAGTTATTTCTAAGCAATATTGCTATGCGTTTTGAACGTATTTAGAATGACCGAATCCTTTTGCTTGATAACCCATCTAAACAAGCTTCAGTTATCTTGTTTGATTTGTCACCTGGTTCGTGGTCGTGCCGAAGTTTATTTTGATGGTGCATGTTCTTCAAGTTTGTCAACTAATCGAGGACATGCATACATTAATAAATTATTTTGTTGGACGGCCATGGTTAGTATAAAATTATAAATGGCTCAAATCCTGATTTCAGAGGTTAGATTTAGCTGGTTATTATATACGTGGTACACTGAAATTTCACTCATTACCTGGTCGCTATAATCTGGCGGCTGTAAGTGTACTTGTTTGTTGAAAAAATTGATTATTTAAGTTTTTTCGGTCTTTGACACTTTTTCTTG
Organism: Primulina tabacum; assembly: GCF_025594145.1. NCBI lineage: Eukaryota > Viridiplantae > Streptophyta > Magnoliopsida > Lamiales > Gesneriaceae > Primulina > Primulina tabacum. The sequence continues at coordinate 3,038,990 of NC_134553.1, forward strand.
CCAAACCTTTAATTCTTAAAGAGACGGGGAGTTATAAATATTTGATTGGTGTGATATTTGATTGTGAAATATGAGATATTTGAGTATAGAAATATTTGATTGATGACGTAGATGAGGGGGACCATAAATATTTGAAGGAAATATCCTCCTTGTTGTGGATGGCCTTAGCATTTGACTCAAATTCTTAGAGTTAAAAATAATTATGTTGTCCATATTTTTCGATTTATTATCTTGTTTTTTTTACCAGTTAGGAATGTAAACAATTCAAACCAAACCAAACAATATCAAGCTTGAGCTTGGTTAGTTTAGGATTGTTAGAGGCTCGAGCTCGATTCGAGCATTTATTATCGAGCTCGCGAGCCTATTGTGAAATCATACATTTGTGTAATAACAGGGATTTTATTTTGAACCATATATTTGATGTGACATCATGGGTGATTCTCTCCGAAATAGTTATACCTCTTATATGTTGGTGTGAAGAAGTAACGTCTCCTTGATTCGATGACAGTCGAGAGATATAACATGGTTTGAAAGAGAACTCAAATAACTGGGTCAGACGTGTGTAAGTATAGCTGTCATCTTTAGGTAAAAAAAATTCATATTTTTAAATTTGTGATATTTTAAAAATACTATTTGCGCGTAGGATATCCAAATATAGGTTGTATTTTGAATGAATTTTTTGCATTTATATTTTGCATTACCTCCACAAGACCATTTCTACAATACATTTTAGCCATCATATACAGGGAAATGTAACTTCGGAATAATTTCAGTGCTCTAACTTGTAGATGATCGTACAGACATCACCCCACCCAGAATTACATCTTTCAAAAAAGTTGAAATGAAACAAATGTCCTTTGCTTGTCTCTCCCCTTGAGTACGCAATGAATAACTCAGTATTGAAGTGTCATATATATATTTTGGGAACAGGGAGGGGGATGCTACCTTTGAATAAAGACAAAAACTTGTGTAAGACGGTCTCACGAGTCGTATTTTGTGAGACGGATCTCTTATTTGGGTCATCCATGAGAAAGTAATACTTTTTATGCTAAGAGTATTAATTTTTATTCTAAATATCGGTAGTATTGACCCGTCTCACAGATAAAGATTTGTGAGACGGTCTCACAAAATACCTACTCTTGAATAAAATAAGATAATGTAACGAACAAAGAATGTTTACCTTCAGCGACTACTATCAAATTTTAGACATCCATAATCTACCAAAATAGAATGTGTAGTTAAAATTAAAATTCAGGCTTGACAATTTCTGTTGGGATATCTTTACCTGCAATTCTATACGGACTTCCAGAGCACTCATATTGAAGCCAATCCTTTGCACAGACAAGTGCCTGAAGTGTGGTTGGCTGTAGCGAACTCCGATGACCATCAATCTTTTTATCTCCTGTATCAAACACTGAATCTGGAGGAACACTAGAAAAGGAAATAGACAAAACATCAGAAGCCATTTTTGCAAGAGTTGGGTACTTTGTTCTGTTCACTTTCCACCAACCCAAAACATCGAATCCTTGTACACGGGGAAGAACAGATTCCTCCAGATATTGATCTAATTCCGACTTCAAATGCTGTTGACCGCCCACAATATCAGAGATGTATATGTCAAAATCTGGAAAATCATCTCCATTTGAGACGAGATTATCCTCTTGACGTGTCTCTGTGTTTAGCAGAGTGTCGTTTCCCTCTTCTAGAAACATTGGTGCAGGAAGGCACTGCACAACGTACTCGAGGTATAGTTCGTGCAACCCCTCATCGACAATCTTTATCCAAGTTTCAGCATCCACACCGTATATCCTGGAGAAGTTGAACTTTACAAGCTGCATCTTGAACAGTGGATCCATTACAACAGCGATTGCTAAAACCAGGTAGCAATCCTCCCAATAACTGGAAAATTTTTTCAGCAACTGTTTAGATAAGCGGCATAGAAAGAAATCCCGACTCGCATAATCTTCCATCAGTTTAAGCTGGATTCCACACACTTTATGGAAGAATATATTGCTTTGTCGGATAGACAGGTGAGGTTAGAATACTGGCTGCTTCGTATAAAACTTCCAAGTGTTTGCAGAGAGCTTTCACCTGGTGCCATTCTTCCGTTGATGGAGTGAACTTGTAACCTGGATCAATGGTATCCAAGCAAGAAAATACTTGCTCTAGCTCAGAGGCAGCCATTAACATGTCATAGGTGGTGTTCCATTTTGTAAGGTCATCGGTTGCCAAGGTCTTGTTACTGGACACTTGAAGCAGTAGTCTCAATCTGTTAAATCTTTCTTCGTGAGCTTCTGAAGTTTTTACAAATTTCACACTGTCACGGACCTTGTTGATGGCCTCCTTTATAAAACCAAGCGCCTCTTTTGCAAGACTACTCAATATACGAGCATAGCAGCTGTTGATTATTAGCTGACCATTTAGGATAAGGGAGTTCTTGATTGATAATAGGCGTCTAAGATTTCCCCCGACATTTTTATTGGCATTGACACGATCCAGAGTGATAGTCAATAGCTTTCCTTCAGAATTCCAATCAGCCATACAAGAAGCAACCACGTTATTGAACACGGTATCAGAATCAGGAAAGGGTATCCTGATAAAATTCAAGATCCGCCTCTGCAACTTCCAATCATGATCTATAAAGTGCCCAGTAAGAAGTATGTAAACAAGGCTTTGATTAGAAGTCCAGAAGTCTATTGCAAGACTGATATGTCCTGAAATCCCATTAAGATGGTCCAGAATCTGCTGCTTCTCTCTGAAGTAAGCCCACAAAATTTGCTCTTCTACAACATTAACACTCATCATATTAAGCTCAGGGTGAAGAGCCCGTACAAAATCAACAAATCCAAAATGTTGGCACATGTGAAGTGGGTAGTCAAGCCGAATGATCATTTTTGCAAATTCACGAATGCAAAATTCCTCATTGAGATAAATATTGGCCACTTTACTGTCAGCTTGGTAACGCTTCTTGGTCGATTGGTACCATTAACAGAAACGATACTTCTGGGGGATGGTGTGGAAGGACCCAATTGATCGTCGTCCTGACTACTCCGGCTAACAGGGCAGATTCCCAAAGCAATATGTCGTTTCAGGTGGCTTGTGCCAGCTTGCTTGGAGCCTGATATGTAAGAAAATGACTTCTTGCACTGGTTACAGAAGGCCCTAACACAGTCAGCATTTACAGTAGAAACTGTGAAGTAATCCCACACCATCGACTTCTTTCTCCTGCGTTTATTAGACTTGACATCTGAGTCGAGTGAATCAGTTTGTTTTATAGTTTTATCCATAAAGCCTTCCAGATATCCAAACCAAAAACAGAGAGATTACGAGCACGATTTTCCTTCTTTAAGTTGAAAAATAAATGTAAACTCCGTGACTCTTCCAGCTATCCAAGCAACAGAGAGCTTTTATGAGCACAATTTCCCTTCTTTAAGTTGAAAAGTACATTTGAACTCCACGACTTCAGAAGACTTTAAGGAGGGATCCAGCCACCTAACAACCAGGAAACAGGGAAGGCACCAGTTTGAGAACAGTTATATTTGTGATCGAGCAATGCACAATTCTCTAACAGAGGAGTTTAATGCTCTCCAACCGCCTATTTTGTTTTGTACTCCGCAAACCAGAACGCAAAAAAATATTGAAATCTACAGAAACTAGTGTACTTCTTTCAATTTATTCTTGTGAACTCTTTCAAAGTACTTGCATGCAATACTTTCAACGACATTTATAGTTCGGAAAATTGCATGGCAACAATAAAAATTACCAGTTGGAAGTAAAATAGAAGCAAATAGAACAATTTAACAAACGAGTGAAATTAAAAATTAATAAAATTGACCACTCCATGGCAGTGGACTGTGATACCAACGATTATCCTGCACAGTAAAAATTTGTTTCTATAAACACTTTCAAAACATGCTAAACAATGGGTTTGTTTGGAGCATTAGTGTATTGTAGTTTCTAGTTTCTTCCTCTTGTTTTTATTTTTTATTCCGATTTCTGAAAAACAAATAAACATGTTTGCTTGGTAGTTGAAAGAAGCAAGCAAAAACTTGGGAGAAATGTTTAAAATAGTTACGACGGCTGAATATTCAAAAATGATTAAAAAGAGCGTTAATAATTTAAAAAATGCAGTCTTTATGTCTGTAGAACATTTTTCAATTAACTAATTTAACTAAATTTTGAGACCGATGTTTAAAAATATTTTATACCAAGAAAATAAATAAACAAAATAACAACAACAGCATGTTTAAACAACAAAATATAAGATTAGTTACAAGAAAGATGATTTACTAACTATAATAATAGATTTTATAACCAAATAAAAGTCAGATATAATTGCTATTAAATAAAATAGTACTCAAAATATTAAAGAAAATATTTTATCACTATAATAACAAAACAATATAATAAATTTTTATTCATGAATTCATGGTTTTATATAATTATTCTCACATTCTAGTTGAAGTTAGATTGATTTAACTTTCGATCATACACGCGAAAAAGATGTGATCTTATGAACCACCATTCGGAAAGATTGGACGACATACCTTCAAGGTGGTAATTATTGTACAATCTCAAGAACAAACATAACATTCTCAGTAAAAATAAGCACAATCAAAATGAAAAAATATCGCTCCACCAACATCACACAATAAACCGATCTACGCATCAAAAAACCAACAAAGTTACCACAAACGAAAAACAGAAAATCGCTCCCATCATGTGGAAACTGAAAACAATAAAATCGAATTAAACTATAAACACAAAATTCAGAAACACTCACCTCAAATGCGACCGAAAACACAGGGTTCGGGGTTTTTCCAAAGAATTTTTGAAGAGATGGAAGGAGGGAGAGCGAGAAGATGATGATGGGCTTTGAGTTTCCAAAACCCTAACGGACTTTTTGCTGAGTGGCGGCCTATTGGGCATGTAAAGGTCCATTAAATCAGGGGATCTTGACTAACATAATCTATCACCGTCCATTCAGCCCAAATATTCTCAACCGTTGAAAGGTTTTTTTTATTTTAATTTGATTCCGATAATTTTCCATCACCATCAAGTAAAAGATACTAATTCCATGTGGCATAAACCCTTAACTATTAATTGCTGTTTATACCATATTTATTTTACACTTTTAATGATTTTTTTTAAAAAAAAAATGTTTAAGTAAACATATTTAATTTCCAGACTAGATTCAAAATAACGGTAAAAAGCGTCAAATCTATTATTGAAATACTATTATTTTTATTAAAAAAAACTAAACTATGAGAAAAAAAATGGTATGATGCATTATAAACGTTTCATGTATATGTCTCAGTCATCTCCCATCAAAGTACCTTAAATAATCATGTCCAATACCACAACACATTTTTTTTTTTTACGATAAAATCTATAATTGTTACTTTTTCGCATGTATTGGTAAAGCACATGACTAATACATTAGTCTATGAATCAGAATAACAAGGTAAACCATTGGACAAATTATGTGTGATAGACTCGTTCAAGAAAGTGTTGATCAGATGAATCACACTCACAACTATTGACCAAATGTTAACATATTTCATAAACTTGTACATCCTATAATTTTTCAAAACGTACGTCCATGAAGTATTGTATAGTAATTTAAAAAAGGGCAAGATTCAGTGTTTTTCTGAAATTGTTGCTGGACTTCAATTCCTTAGAAATTAGAATTATGTCACGAAAGAACAAACATGGTTGATTTCATCCTACATATATGAACACTATCCCCATGATAGAATCAAGGGCCCAAATTTAGACACACATACATGAGGTCCACTAATTTTTTTAAAATCACATATGTGTGTGAATCTTGTCCATTCAAACCATGTGGGGTAGTGCCCCACATGTAGCATCGAAGCTACCAACAACAGTACTGCGCTAAATATTCGAGATCAACAACTTTTGTGAATCATGAAACAACAGAATCTTTTAATATATATTTTGTTATAATCTTGTGTTATTTACCACTTTGATTTACTTTTTTTTTAATTTTTTTCATTTACTTTTTTTCAAATTTTCCTTGATTGGTCAATAAACTTTTGTTGTGTAAATTCAAGATTTTGCAACCCGCTGATAAAGAACCAAATTTATATACCCTCCTATATATTAGATTTAGGAAAATAACTTTGTCATCTTTAACTTTTATCTATTTTGAATTTGGTCTACTGAGTTCTCAAATTTTAATTTTGATACACTATCCTTGAATTTTTTGAAATCGAATCATATTTCGTACAAGTCCTAATATAACACCGGAAAATGTTGTTGCGACAAAAAAAACGTAACTTGATATTGAAATTCACGAGTCAGCAGGTAACCTCCGATAAATGAAAACTGCAACAAATATGAGAACACAATGCTGATTCAAAGAATCAAATCAAGAGATCCAAAACCAAATAGATGCTTCGTGTAACATGTATACGATGATATATATATATATTCTATTTACCATGAGTACTTGAGTAGATCATTCTAAAAAAGAACTTCTTGTGGAAAAATCTATGCGATCATATTTCAATGATAAGATGAAATGAATTCGATCAAAATCGATGCGTTTCACATGGGATCTCGGCCAAAAGGGAGCCTTAGCCGACCAACCTTTTAACAAGATCGATCCGAGGCAAGAAACACGTAGAATATATCAAAACCCTGAATATTGCCATATCTTCCCACAACATTCTTGAACTTCAATCAGTAATATTCGTCGAATCCTTGAAATATATAACGAGAAGTTCAAGAAAGCTGTGGAAAAGCATGACAATGATTCTCATTGAGCGATCGCATGTGCGATGATCCAAAGGAGGAATAGATATCCTGGGAAGCAAAAGAATACAAGGCAATGGTGTATATTTATAATATCAGAATGTATGAAGTTACCTTAGCTTGGTAATTATCCAAAGTAGGACATGAAAATCAATATTCAAATTTCATTAATATCAAATCTTTGTAAAATTCAGAGATTTATTCCTTGAAAAAACATTGTTTCTGAGGTCGTGACACGGCAGTGTGATATGGAGTGAAAGGACCACTTTTATATAATTCAGAAAACAATCAAAAGATGCAGCTTTAAAGAAAAATTGTAGCAGAGCTGTGTGGAGAAAGAAAGGTAGGGTTCCCCTTCACGTTCTTGGTGCAATACATACAAGCTGCTGAGTGTGCTGTGGGGTACTGTCTACAAGCCAACGAGTAGTACTCAACTTTGAATTTGGTCATGAGATGTCAACTTTTCTTTAAAAAAAACACAAAGTGTTTCATCACTTCGACTCGATATAGTCCTATAGATCTGAAATTAAAGTTGGATTTTTTTATTTTTTTTTAAAAATATGATGAATGTTAGTTGATCCAATCTTGTGATTCATTTTTTTAAACTCAGCAGATTTGAAATATCACGACTGTTATTGAAATTAATGGATTCGAATTCATTTTTGTTTTGTTCGTCCAAACAAATTCCGTTTATGCAGAACCTAAAATTATTTTTTTGGTAGAAAGCAACAGTGGTCATGATCTCACTGTTACTAGGAAATCCTATTATATTTTGTATTTTTTTTTTCATGTTACGTAACATGGACGTGAAAACGGAAACATGAAACCATCAACATCCCATCACATGTGAGAACAGTTGATTTAACTTGTAATTTGGAATATGACGAGGGCTGACACTGTTATTCTCTGTATATATTTCCCCACAATTCTTGCTCAATATATATTCTTCAATTTACAAAGGCTATATCCGTTTAACTTGAGTTATATTCGATAATAATTGAATTCACGTCCAATTATCACATCAAATTAAAAATTGGAGGAACCACTATTCGGGTTATCTGGTTTGAATGGGCAAATTTTGGAAGAACATTTAGTAAAATAAATATACATAGAAAGTCTATGATCACATATAATTTCATGAATACAAAAACTAACGTAAGACGGTCTCATGGGTCGATTTTGTGTGACATATTCTGTTTGGGCCACTACTGAAAAAACATTAGTTTTTAATTGTAAAAATGAACATGGTTGACTCATATCACCAATAAAGATATGCGACTTATGTTTGAAAATTAAATTCTTAATATACAGCAAATGATATTCAATCGTGACTTTCTATCCTCGTTTGCAAATAATTAGCAACAATTTATTCACATTCAATACTGTTTTTTAAAGTAACAAACAATTCCCCCGACTAAAAAAATATCATTATCATTATTATCACTACTATTACTAAAAAGATTATTATAGTAGTTTTTAACATAAAAATTATTAACACCACTCATTAATTATCTCATCCCACAACTTATTAAATTATATATATCAATATATAATATATTGTATCAATAATAGATATGCGTGATCGGCACATTAGGACTGTCAGAATTTATATTCGAACGAGTGCACAAACCATTGGATGAATGGTGATGGCCATGGCACAACACATGTGCTGTTTTGCATTTTTGTGTTGTCTCTGAATTTCCTTTTTCGTGATTTAAAAATTATTAAGTTTTAGAATCACTACACCGTATATGGCCAATCACCTATGCGTGAAACTAGGATTAAGCTACCACTTTCAGATTTCTTGCCCCGTAATTATATTTCATTCAAACACGTATGGTACACATGATAAGATAAACATGTGATATATAATATAAGGATAAGTTAAGGATAAAGAAGATGAAGGATATTATATTTAATGTTTGGTATGATTTTAATAAGAGTCATTAAATTTATATATTAGATTGTAATGCAAAATTAACCTTATGATAATAAATTTTATAATTTCAAAGTTGTTGATTGAGCTCATAGATCTTGTGCTTGCATGATTTATTTATTTTTACCTGATTTTATATATTATATAATATGATAATTGAGCCCTTAATTTTGTGAGTCAAGTCGAATATCAATTTTTAAGGTTAATCGAGTGATACCAATAATTTTATTGATATTTATAAAAATTATTTATATAATTATATCGAATTCATTTATATAATAATCATATTATATAATATATAAAAATAAATAAAAATATTTATTTGATTTTAATTTCTACCTACTAGCATAGATTTATAAAAATCATTTATAAATTGATGATAATTTAAGTCATTTGTAGTGTATTTTATCATTAAATTAAAATTATCACACTAGATTTTGACTGAAAAAAGAGAGATTTGGATTTATTGTATTTAAATCAATAATGACATCAAATGCCTTTCTCAAACTAGTAATAACTCGTGCCAAAGAAAATTGTTTGAATAAAATATAACATAATTTGAAGCACGCAAATGAACAGAGTCTTTTGTCACTTTTTAGTACCACAACATTCTTCTTAAATCCAAGAACCGGAATTCTCAAAATACGGAGTTAACGGTCAGTCTAAAATTGAACTGCATCACTAGGATTTTTGCAAAAAAGGTTGTGAATTGCACAGGTTAATCGGCATGATTTCACCCCTACCTCGCTATCGCGTAGATAGAGAATAATAAAAGAGAACTTAATCAGCCAAACAATAACCAACATAATCTAAGCATCAATAGGAAGAAAATATACCAATAAAAAAGGGAAGAAAAAATATTCATTTTCCTCTTTTCCAAGGAATCTCATAGTTACTTTTTGGCACATACGAAAAAGCTCGTTATCTAATGTTCAATCTTTCAAAATTCCAACGCAATATTTTTGGAAAAGGTTAATCAATATATGACATTTTGTGTGTGTGTGTGTGTGTTGAGGATTATATGAACCAAAATATATATTTAGGATGTTGGTAATTGAATCTAAAAAAAGAAAGTTGGTAGTTGGTAATTGGTAATTGTGATGCAATTTATGTTATCAAAAAATATGTATAGCAAAATAAAAAAAAATGCATCATTTCTTTCGATCATTTCAGATTTTCCAGAATACATAATATGGTATCATATCCTCTTCCACACAACATACATGAAACATCCTCTGCAAATACATAGTGGCCTTCATCTCCAGCGGTTCAACAGCTTGACTTTGCACATTCAACCTTGATCGAAAATAAGGGATCGAAAGCAAACTGAGGCATCATCGGGAAAAAAAGGCCCCAACTTGTATAACAATAAATTATACTTAAAAAGATTTTTAAAAAAATCAATATAACACAATATATATAATATCAGTGTCAAACACTTCGACAAAGCATTAAAATACGTCTGGATGAAAACGCCCAGGGATTGAGTTGCCCTGCTCGGCCTGGCGCAAATGCAATTTCAACGCATAGTTGTTCACCTGCAAGAAAGTTAAATCAGGATTTCCATTGATGACTGTATCTTTAGAAGCAAGTAATTCTTGTCAAATTCTTCAGGGGAAAAAAGAAGAAAGTTTTCAAGCCTTTTTCGTAAATTGGCATGTATATTCGTTAGTAGAAGATTAACTATAGCTTGGGCGCATCAGATGGTTTATGCATTTAATGTTACCGTTCGGAACACCTATGAAGGAAGGACATACTGACAGTAAACTCAAATAAAGAGAATAACCAAAATTAACATGAAAACAAGTCAGAAAACATGATATAACTTATTTGAGATCCAATGAAACCTTTAATTTCAAGTGAAGCACCACGGAAGAGACAGGCATAAAGTGCCCTACCCAACTAATTTGAAATTAAGGTATGTGCAATTATGATGATAACGATTATGCAAATGGCATAATAATAATAGCTTTCCATAGACTCCAGATTTTTCTCTTAATATGCAGAAATTATACAGTTAAGCATTGACCTCAAGAGTCCGCAGCTGCTCTTGATATTGAGTCACCAACAGCTTCAATTGCTGCACCTCCTGGTTCATCTCATCATGCTCCTTTTGACGTTCATGCTGGATGGCTACTGCTCGTTTGAGGATGACATTCTCTCGGAGAAGGGCCTCAATTTGTTCCTTCAGCATCATATTTTCCTGGATTCATAAAAATACCTATAAACCTAGGTAACACATGTTTCCATATAACAATAAAAAAATTTCCTGTAGGGAAAATGAGAGTGACAACAGCAAAAACGTTTTCAATCAGCCTATCGAGCACGGAGATAACATGTCATCTTTTAGTGGACACAACAGCAATGGATGTATATGTTAAGGCTCATCAAGCCAGACAGGAAAGCAACAGCACACTTAATGGTCCATGCACGTTAATCAGTTATATCTTAAAACTCAGAAAACCTCGAAACAGTTGATAACAATGATATCATAACATTTGTTTCATCATCCGAGACTTTTAGCTTTACAGTATATGTATAAGATAGGAAATGATACAGACCTTAAGAAAATTTTGAGCTGCTTCAACACCAGCCCTAGCGCTGATAGATTTCTCCAGACTCTCCAATACTCTTGCTGCCCGGGTTCTAGCATCATCTATGCTAGCTGCACTCATCATCTCCCCAACAAAAAAGTCCACCCATCCTGCACCATCTACAGGAAGGTGATTTTGAACTTGAGGCTCCTTCACAGGGACTGAATCCCCCTCAGGTGGTGTCTCATCTGTCAATGATTTAAAAGAATTATTTTCAAATGATTTATTTAATCAATTAAAGTATTCAGAATCTGTTCAATAACCAAGAGCAATAATCATGAAGAGATAAAAATGATAAAAGGGAGAAATGCATCATACGCCAAAAATTATTCCAAAGGAACGAAATTCTGCCTGATAAAATATATTATCTTATCGAGTAAGAAAACGGTTGGGTAAATACAACCACTTTAGTGTAAAAATAATAAAGCATGGGTATGTCCATCATTCTTGTTGAGGTGCAACCAAGGATCAAAGTGTGATATTCTTGGATGACAACCTGAGAAAGTAAACTTCTATCGCTTTTATTGATACAGTAAGGTTCATTAACCAATTATTATTTTTTGCCCACCGTGCCATTACACGACTAAGCTGATACAAGACCACATAATCTTCTGTAGCAATAACAGGAGTATTCCAGATTTCCTATCAATCTTACACAATTTTGTCTACCAATTACCTGCATCCTACTCAATAGCACTTGGATGGATCATTCATGCCATGAAATGGAAAATCCAGTCAACAATCCTTTCAAAGAGGGTTTTTCCGATGTCACAACAAAGCATACCTTCCATAACTTATTCGAGTTGAAACGAGCAGTACAATCAATACAATCGTCTCAACATGTAAAATGAAAGGAACATCTAAAATACATGGTAACTATGCATATAGAAACACGAGACATTGAAACAGCACACATGATACATCATGACCACTAACAGCGCAGACATACCATTATGAAAATTAGTATCTTCTTCAGATGTGGAGCCCAAGTTGCCCTTGTATACAAGACGAAGCTCGTGAAGGCTTTTAATTGCAGAATCTAAGTCATCACCGTAATTTTCCAAGGCTTCCTCTATAAGCTGAAAATATTGTCAAATGAGAATAGTGATTACTGTTCTTCAAACATATGAGGAAGAAAACTAATGTTCGAAGTTCGAACATTCAATAACCATGGGTTCAACATATCAACCGGGGAAATAACACAATCAATTTTATGAATGAATCTTAAAGATACACAAAAAATATATTCAAAAACTTCATTTTTCAAGAATCCCAAAAGCTGCACATTTTGCAAGGGAAAAAGGATCCTAGACCCTGCTGCAAACATATCATATCACTGTAATATAATAATCCTCGATAAGGAATATAGGCAAAATTGCTTAAAGATACTTCATAAAAATTATTCCTATATAGTAGTGTACTTCTTTTGTGCCTAAGTAAAACCAATGCATCATTTCCTTTCCTCTTCTCCCCGATCATAGCACCGTGACACCTCATGCAAGGAATTCTGTGCTGGCAACAAACCACCATAGGGATACAAATATGTGATTTCCTGTCGTGATTACCAATACCACTAACAGCGCCCAAATTATATGTGAATTTAAAACCCTTTTAAAAGCCCACATATTTGACAAAAATACGCAAAGAAATTCTTTCAAAATCAATAGAAGCAAAAGAAACACTTGGTAAAAATTGATCGAAACACAGACAACATTTCTAAAAAGTGAACTCAACGCCTGAGAAGCCGTCGAACGAAATCAATGATTTGTAGCAAATAACAAATAAACTAATAAACGCATCAGATACAGCAAATCATAGATTCAAAGAAACCTTCGACCGTGAGAACATAGCACATAAAAAATAACAGAAAAAAGCTTACCTGAGTTTCCATATCAGGAAACAAAGCCTTGAGCTGATCAATTGGAACGGGAGATATAGGAGGCGAGTAAGAGAATCTAACAGGAGATGTGGCCGAGGAGCACCGGAACTTCTTGTAAACCGGTGGCGAAGCAGATTTCGGCGATGTCGCTGCAGAATCGATATCCTCGAAGAACGATCTCTTCCCACAAACAATAGCAGACATTATTTACACAATCGGATTTCAATCCAATAAATTATCGTTTCAGACAAAACAACAAAAATTAGGAGAATGCAAAACTCAAACCGACGAATGAACCAAATAATACGAGAATCGGGAATTAGAGTTAGGGTTCGAGGGTGGACTCGGGATTCCAATCTTGGCTATGGGGTCATATAAGTCCTTTCCTTTACCGTCGCATGGGGTTGCTTGAGCTGTGTGTCAAGTATGTATATTTATAGTGGGTAGGGATAGGATTAGGACGGCGACGCTAATTGGGCCGGATTCAGGATATTTAATAAATGGGCCTTCACATGGGCTTAGTTGAGCTTGAATTTCTTCTGGGAATACAAGTGAATTAAATATGTACCTGTATGATAAATAATATAAATTATGAAAACAAATTTGTGAATTGTATATTCAAAATCATATATTTAATTACAAATCTACATAATAATCTATTATTAAGAGGAAATCTAATATTCAAAAACATATATTTTTGTTACATATAAATAAAATATAAAATAATTAAATTATACCTAAAAATAATTAGTTGATTTTTTTATTTTCAAAATACGTAATAATTTTGAGATTTTGGGGTGTCAAAATTTTAATTCAAAAACATATGTGAAAAAATTTTAAAATTTGAGATTAAAATTAAGATTTTCTATTGTTTTTACAAAATATATGATATATTAGTTGATGATTAAATTCATAATTTTTTTATAAATAAATTTATTGTTTTGACTGTATTTATTTTATGTTGATATACATTAAATATTAAAAATTATTTAATTTGGGTTCCTATTTCAGATAATATTTTTTTAAAATTCAAATGATAAACTTGATACAAAAATAATTTTATTTTAAGATACTAAAATTAATGCTAGTCTCCATTTTTTAAAATTTTTATTAGAATTTTTTTTAATTTATAAAAAAGTAGGAAGGGATGTAATAAATTATAAAAACAGGAATTAAACACAAATTTGCAATTATTAATTATTTTTAAATAACTTTAATTTTTATTTGTGTTTTTTTTATATTAAGGATATTAACATATTTAATTATAATTTTCGAGTAACTAAAATTTTTGGTAATCTGATTTAGGAATTGAGAGACATTTACAAACTTACTTAATAAAAGAAACAAATAAACAAAATGTTATTATTGTCAAGTTCTCCGTATAATATACTGAGTATGTCTTTTGTGTGACGATATCACGAATCTTTATCTGTGAGACAGGTCAACACTACCGATATTCACAATAAAAAATAATATTTTTTTATGGATGACCCAAATAAGAGATCTGTCTCACAAAATACGACACATGAGACCGTCTCACACATGTTTTTGCCTAATATATTTGGAGTAGGCCCCTTGTGAAACAGTCTCACGAATTTTTATCTGTGAGACGAGTCATCCCTACCGATATTCACAATAAAAAACAATATTCTTAGCATAAAAATTAATACCTTTTTATGAATTACCCAAATAAGAGATTCGTCTCATTAAATACGATCCGTGAGATCACAAATTTTTTTTGTATATATTTGATTATAAACTCAAACACAAAACTTAAGAAATAAATTAACTACGTACTCGAAGATAATCATGATTCACACACAAATTGCTAGACACGAAACTCAAACAAATAATAAATTAATATAAAATTTTCTTTATCCAATGATAAAATATACCAAACTTAATACTTAAAGTCGCCTTCTTAAAAAAAATATTAATATATTACATGCATATGTTATACCGGTTGGATAACACTTATATTCTATATTATATTATTAAATTTGATACATTTGTTTTCTAATAATTATAAATATTAATAAAATATTAAAACTTTAATGTAAGTCACAGTGTAATTCAACGGATAAAATTTGTTCTTAGGAATCAAGTTGAATGTTCAATTATTCATTGAGTATTTTTTATTTTTATTTTATTTTTTAATTTATATAACAAAATTGCAGTGCAATTTTTAATTTTTATAATTATATTTTGATTATCTATAAATATAAATCAAATAAACTATAAAAAAATGTTATACAAATATATAATTCGTACGTTAGTATGTATTATTTTATCGCTGGTTTGTGGGGTATAATATTTCAAGCTAAGTATATAAGCTGCACTCTCTACGTCACCAAACCACAATCTACCTTATACCTCCGCCTCGATACCTGCCTCATTTCACATGCAGATATCCGGTAACACCGCCACCGCCACCATCACGGCTCGCCGCCGCTTGTTTCCTAAAGGAAAACCCACAAACGGCCACCTCCCCTGTGGTGCTAACCCTCAAGAGACAAATAATTCTCCCCCGATTGTGAAGAAGAGATTGATATCACCGCCGCGCTGCTTATTCAACGCGCATTTCTTGAAGTGGTCTGCGGCGGACGTACGTGGAGTGACGCGACATCATCCCGTGCCGTGCGCATTGGCCGCCTCTGTGTTGTTCTTCATGTTTGTGGAGTACACACTCCACATGGTTCCGTCAATGGCGGCGCCGTACGATTTGGGATTCGCCGCCACGATGAGCCTCAACCGGATGCTCGCCGCCCGCCCGGCTCTTAACACCCTTTTAGCTGGACTCAATACGGTACATTAATGTGCATGTTGTATACTTTCTTTATGTCCAACAGCTTCGGAGCCACACAATTAATATTGATATTGTTATTGAACTTAAAATTTCGGATTTTTTTTTTTAAAAAATTAGAAAGTGAGAATGTCAAAATGTTCTATTTTACCTATTCTTATATAACAAAAAATGGTCTCAAAGTTACAATTTTAAATCGGTTAATCGATGAGTGTTTCTTTATGCTTATTATATTTATGAAATGCACATGCCAAGCTCTTCTGTCAAAGAAAAAGATGTTTTGGTATTTTACTTCACTGTGGATTTAGCTTGAGATTTGATGTTGAGACCCGTTCAAGTTTGTTTCTGCATGTTTGTTACCAATTCACGTGCGATGAGCTGTGACATTATTTAATAAAAATATTATAGACATTTTATATTATATATGATATGATTATTCATTAGTGATTGAATTAATAAAATAATTTCTTTTGTTGACCAATTGGTGTTTTAGCTTGTCGTGACACACATATTTTTGTGGTCAATAATTGAGAACTTCGGAGCAGGTTTTTGTGGGGATGCAAACGGGGTACATACTATGGACGTGGCTGATTGAAGGGCGAACGAGAGCCACAATTTCAACCCTCTTCATGTTCACATGTAGAGGAATTCTTGGATATGTCACACAGCTGCCTTTGCCTCAGGTCTTCTGTCCGTTTCCCCTACTGTTCTACTAGCTTGCACAGAAAGATGGACACATATATTTAAGGAGATTCAATGCTTTTAATCGGAAAATATTTATAAAATAATGTTCAAAATTTTTATGTACATGCGGTATTAATTCATCGCCACAAATTTAATATATACAATGAATTGTCCACTTGTAAAATATTAAAGGGTCCAGCTTTTCTTATGTTTGTATCGTTCACGTGCATCTCCGAAGTGCTTCATCAACGTTTTGTGAATTTGCATGTTTTTATACTTTAGAGACCAAAATTTTATGAGTCCTAGCTGGAAAACATTTACATGCATATGATATACGAGCAAAACTAATGTTGTTGCTTGGGTTGTTCATTGACAGGAATTCTTGGGCTCGGGGGTTGATTTTCCGGTGGGCAATGTTTCGTTTTTCCTGTTTTATTCCGGTCATGTTGCCGCATCAGTCATCGCATCTATCGACATGAAGCGGATGAAAAGATGGGAACTGGCCTATTTATTTGACACCCTTAACATTTTGCAAGTTGTGAGGCTCCTGACTACCAGAGGCCACTACACGATCGACTTGGCTGCTGGGGTTGGAGCCGCGGTATTGTTCGATTCGCTGGCAGGGAAATATGAAGATAGTGCCGCAAATGGTGCCTTTTATGATTCTCCGAAGTGACGATTCTTTCGATGTAACTTTAGTTTTTACATTTAATTAATGGTCATGAGTTCGAATTATCCTCTATCAACATTTTTCGTAGTTTGTCCATTGCGATTTAATCAATATGCATCGAAAATTAACATATATATATATTATATATATATATATATGGATTCCATCATGATTTTTTTTTTATGAAATTGTCATTGTATATGCTGGCCGCTGTATTAATGATGCGTTGACAAACAAAGACATCTTCTTAAGACAGATAAATTACAATCTAACACTGCAGCGTAATTTTACAAAAAAAAAAAAAAAAGGATAATAGCTTTAATAAGATATATATTGATATCAATGTCCCATCAAATTATAGATCAAATTAGTTAAAAATTATAGGATATGGATATTAATGTCCCATCAAATTATCGATTAAATTAATTAAAACATTCAATTAGTAGTAACCTTGAGATATTCTCATTGCCCCGACAACGATGCTTATTAAGACAGGACAATCCTTATTCACACCACCTAGCATCGAGAGATGCCACCTTTCTTATGTCGTGTACACATGCTTAATTTTACAACAAATAATGGCCTTTGTTTTCCGAGTACTGTATAAAATCTTTTTATCTTTATGAAATGTTTAAAAATTATAGTATATTTTGTTTTAATTAAATAGCTATATATATTTTAAAAAAGGGGTATTTTTTTCTATAAAAAAAATCAATTAAAAGGAAAATTTACCTTGATCGTTTTTCCTTGACTAGTTATTGGGTTCCTTTACTAAAAAAATAAAAATAGATATACGTGTTACTGAAATACATGAACTTACCTATACGTGTTATTGAATACATGAACTTACAATGTCAGCATCGCATGAACAATATGAACACGAGTGGATAATAATGTCCATATTTGGACGATAAATATGAATTTGATATATGATAATCTCTAGTAGATTGGGTGAACAATTTATAGATGTACTCTCTGTGAAGATTTTTGGCTTGATGGAACGAGCATGACCAAGCCTGATTGGATGAGCTCGGGTGGCCTAATCTGGCCTGGTGGGTTGAGCCCAGATGGCCTGGTCTACCCTGGCTTGACCTGACAAGATGAAACTGGGTAGTCTGGTTTGGCCTGTGAGTATCCTTGACCTGGTAGGATGAGCTTGGATCAGACGATCTGCACACTCAACAAGAAAATGCCAGTGAGGTGTCGTAAGGTTTTCGGCGTGATCATTCCGACGCTCGTGTCAGTACAGTTTCACTAACTAGAGTGATAATTTATTGAATGCAGTAGAATGCAATATTTGTGAGAAAGAATTTATTGAATGCAGTAGAATACAATACTCCATGTCCCAAAAGAATGAGCAAAGCTGAATATTTATAGAAAAGAAGATGATCTCGATTATGGTGCTACATCTGTCCACGCCCAATCCTCTAACAACTTCCTATGCCTTGTCCTTTGTTAGTAGGCATGACAACCCATACTGCTTTTGTCTCGTTATGAGCACTGATTCGCATGCTAATGATTTCGATGCACAATGACCTATACTTGCGGGACCATCTCCTTGCGATCGACCCAAGTGGGAAGAAAGCCTATCTGGAAAGATTTTTGTTGGTGATCAAGTGAGATAAACTCTGGTCGGATGATATGAACTTGATAAACTTTTATCCGAGCTCTATTCAGTTTCGCGAAAGTAACTTGAAATCTAGACCCATTAAATTTTTCTCTTTTCGCATGAGTTTAAGAATGACCCGATTCCTCCTAACATCAATATACTTGATAGATCATCATCATGCAAGACCAATCAAGAATAATAGGTTGAATGTGTACGTTGGATGAGAGAAATCTACGTGCCGCATTAATTTCTAATTAAATATATATAACACCCAAGTATAAAACTCATCTGGTCTATAATAAATTAGTTAATTATAAATACGAGCCACGTGTGACATAAATACTTGAATAGTCCCAAGAAATTTCAATCCCTTCATTCTATATATTCTTCTGCACGCTGGATTTCCTTTTCTGGAAACATTGCTTCCCTCTCCCATTCATCATATAAACACACACACACACAACGTATTGATCGCCTCTTTTTTCTTATTCTTCAACAACACGAATGAAAATGGAGAGTCATGATCATGGGGCGAGTTCTGGATTCGTATTTGGAGAGGAAACGCACTTCACGGTGCTGAAAACGTCCAATTTCTTCGCGGGAGATGGGTTCTGTGCGTATGATGCTAAAGGGAAGCTGGTGTTCCGGGTGGATTCGTATGGTCCGGGAGCGAAGAGTACGGGTGAAGTGGTGCTCATGGACGCCGACGGGAGATGCCTTCTCACCGTCCGCCGCAAGGTAGCCGTGTGTATCAGTTAACTAATATGAAGATTTTTTTTTCTCGACGTTTCCTTCTGCTGTTTGTATGTATGCGTATCGCAGATTCACAATCGTAACCGCTATGAAACCAACCTAAATCTGATACAAAAAACGTATTTAGTTTTGTAGGATACAGAATTTGCCAACAAGTAAGATATCTTTTAAAAAATAGGGACATAAATTTCAGAAAATATACTAATTATAACACTATATTATGAGTTAATGCTCACATTTACTGTTTTAATAAATTCAAGAAAATATGTAGTTTAGGAGATTGATTGTCAAGTTTAGCTTTGAATCTACCAGCACGAATCCGAGCCTCAATTTGGACTGTAATCGGCGCCCACCTTCGACCGTGATCTCCGGGGAGGTGGTTCTATCTTATGACAAAAATTTTGACACTTTGAATAAATTAAGCTTTTTTATTTGTTCAATCTCGGAGAGAAACGAAACAGAGAAGATAAACGAAACCTACACGGATTCTTTAAATTTTTAAATTGGATCACCCAACTAATATCAAATTGACAAAAAACTAAAACATACAAAAATAAATATATGTGCCTCCGCTCTTCATATTGCTTGTAAATTGTTAAGATTGAGACTTAGCTTTAATTTAATCCCAAAAATTACCTCAAAGAGCGAAGAATGTCCAAGTTCATATATGAACCTCTCAATATTTTGTTTATGTGAGACGATCTAACATGTCATATTTTATGAGACAGTTCTCTTATTTGGGTCATGCATGAAAAAGTGTTACTTTTTATTGTAAATATCGATATAGTTGACCTGTCTCACAGATAAAGATTCGTGAAATCGTTTCATAAGAGACCTACCGATCGAACTAAGAGGGGAATCTTTAACGAAATCAACTTTACTTCTAATCTTGTCAATATTTTATTTTTATTTGGTGTTTATTTCCCTACAAAAATTTATGCAATAATTTGTAAATAGGGACCCCTAAATTATACCCACTAAAGCGTCTTAGGCATGTATGACTGTTGTATTACATGTGCCAATGTCTTCCTCGAAGCATTCAGTCAATATCACATTATATATTCTGTGTATTCATTAGCATACCTACTCGATTGAAAACCCTTTTTACGGCCATAGCAGAGGCCGAGTCTGCATCACAGGTGGGACGGCTTCACCGGCGAGAGAACCGACGGCCAAAAGCCGCTGTTTAGCGTCCGAAAATCCTCCATACTGGGGCATTCTAGCACAACTGTTGAAATGTACAACAAGGTAGGCGAGGAGTACCAGATAGTCGGGTCCTTCGCCGGCCGCAGCTGCACTGTACTAGGCGCCGACAAGAAGGCGATGGCGGAGATCCGGCGGAAGGTCGACGCTTCCTCCAGTGTGGTACTTGGCAAAGAAGTTTTTTGGCTGTCTCTAAAGGCAGGAGTAGATGTGGCGTTCGTAATGGGGTTGGTTCTGGTATTGGACCAGATTCAAGGGGACGATGAGTATGAAGCGGCCAGGAGAGCGGGTGTGGATGCAATGAAGGACCATTTCAGAATTTCTTCTTAAATTAAGAAATCATAGTTTTTTTGTTATGCATGTACGATGGTCATGGTGGTACTTTGTTCGGATGAAAAAGGTTTCAAGTAATATGTATCGAATATTTTTAAAAATAATGAAAGATAAAAATGTATACATGGAGATGCTAATTATGTTATCGAGTGATTTTATTTATAATTTAATGTTTTTTCCCAACATATTTACTTTTAAATATGTTGAAATTAAATAAATAAAGAATGTGAAATCCACACTGAGTTCGACAGATCCAACAACTCCAAGTCTCCAACTCATGCAAACTGGAAATAGCAACATGTGGTAATTTATGGAAGATGATCTCTGGAAAACAGGGGAAATTTATTAGTTAAAACGATAATTTTTATCCTGGACTCCAGCAAAAACATGTCCAATTAATTACTCTACTAAGGTCGGAGTCGGATTTTCGGTTTTTGTACAGACATAAACTAACATAAAAGAGCTTGAGATGTTTGGTTTGGTAAACCTCGTTGTATAAAACTAAAAAATATATAATTTAAAGTGTGTCTTGTCTTGTTTTGTCTAGTCAGTTACATCGCTATTTCTGTCCAAAAATTTCAATTGGGTTTGTGATTTGTAAAACCTTGTGTTGAATTCAAATGCAAGAACATTCTCAAGATTCAATTGGGTATTATTTCATTAATTGTCTATTTGTCATTTGCACCAAAATAGAGTTAAGAACTAAGAAGAAGGAGCTGGTGGTGAACTGAAAACACAGAGAAAGAAGAAGGGATGGCTGCTTACATATACTATATATTCACCAAGTGATGCATCATAAGTTGTCCAGCAATACCCATGTTATATGTCTTGCTTAAATATGTGCATAAAAGGTAATTGTTTTTAAATATCAAAGTCAATTATATTGCATTACTGACTAAATAAAGGTTATTTTAGAAATCAGTTAAGCCAAAGCAGTAACAATTCAACTTTTCATACCATGATTAGTGGGAATGGCATGACAGATAACAAAATATTACGTTAAAAGAAATTGAAAAAAGCAAATGATCAACACACTAAAATAGACAGTGAGAGCAGCATTTTAATTATGGAATAAAAAGAGAGACACCAAAAACACCACGGGTATGCATGTAAAGTTTATGTACATGAGAGATGAGAGGTCATTCAGCTGCAATAAAAAGCAAAAAGAAAGTTTAATGTTCAAGGATCACCGGTCACTGACACTTCTTGCTCCATACAGCACCCCTTCATACTCGATATTTCTCGTTCCTCCACATCGACATTTAGCTTTTACGGACAGTCTCCCAGGTTTCTTGAGCTATGATTCTAGATATAGTTCATTACCTTACTGGAAAATGCTACAAGAAAACACAATAGAACTAAGTAGATATAATACTGAATGCACCTGTTAGAAATGTAAACTATCTAAGCCATTATGCATATGAAAAAGATAGCATCTAATGTTTCTTGTTTTCTTTTAACACAAATTTAATGAACAAATATGCTATAATCCGACTGAAAAAGATTGCATCTAACCTCTTGTCCCTTTTTTAAGCAAATTGAAGAACGAAAACTAGTATCAACATCCATCAGGTTACTTCGATCTTACAAAACCCCCAATGTTAATTCTCACGTGTTGACCCACGTGAAAAAATATATCTGGCTCAACATGAGCCATTAACAACTTGGGTGATACCCTCATTCTAGTATGAATAAATCATCCATCGGAAGACTTTCACCAAGTTTTGTGAATATAATCCCGTGTTACCTTTTGAAAACATATGAAAAAAAAGAAACAAAAGCTCTGCACCCCTTCCCTATCCATTCAATGGAAGAATTGTAGAAGTGCCCTTAGTGTCCCTTTTCGGCCAAGAGAATAGGGGCGTCACAATTACCAGCTAATAGTGTTTCTCCCATACCTTTCTTCGTTTTCTCTATCAAACAGGGCTGCTGGTGTATCTATATTTGACTCAATGGTTCTTGGTTCCCTACTGATCTCCAGAAGAAAACCTTTTTCTCTCCGTTGTGACAAGTTAATGGACAATGATTCCGGTAGGGAATCCTTGAAAATTTCAAAGCATTCCATGTCAAAACCCTACACACAAAAATAAAATAAAATAATAATAATATAATAATAATACGAGTCTACTAACAAACTGTAAACGATGATATTAAATTAACCATCACGGCCACTGCTCATACCTCTTTAATTAGCAAATTCTTGAGATTGGGTGCACACTCAAGTAAGCTGGGTAGCAGTTCCCATCCACTATAATTCATATCTATTACTGCTGATAAGATTAGGAAACCGGGGAAGTAGATGAGGCAAAAGTTGCAAGATCTTCATGAAATGACGAGCATATAACAGATCACATCTTTTACATAGACAAGTATAAAAAAGAACGAGCATTCATTCGGGTCAAGAAGATAGAATCTCATTATGATGAACGGTTCTGACAAGATCAACTTCACGACATTTGAGCAGACTTTTATCAGCTCAGAAGCATGTTCATTGAACTCGTATGGATACTGGCTGATACTTTGATCAAGATCTAGCCGAGCTATCTGAAGATATTTCAGGTTTTTTGCCAAATAACGATTTTCCAAGAACCCACGATAGTTTAACTCTTCAAGCTTTGGAGCTTCAAACTCGATTTCACCCTCAAGACAGTAAAAATCATTAACTGATTTCAAAACTTTAAGTGAATGAATGCAGATCCTAAGTATTTCTCCAGGGTAACAATAGCAATTATATACCAACAAATACTCGAGCATTGGACAGCCTTCTAGAAGAACATTAGCATCCTTAAATTTCACGAATTGAATGGAGAGTATTTTAAGATTCGGTAGATTGGATCTGCATTCAAGATCACGGTCAACAAAGTTTAGAAGAGATTCAGAGACACTACTTTGCACCCAAAAGACTGTCGAACAAAGCGTTGGCATTCTTGAGATGACGGACCTGGAGATCAATCCTCTTGGCATTAAGACACAAAGCATCACTAACCCAATCGGAAATGCATAACCCATCACTAAAGTTCTGACAAATCAGACAGAAGGCATAGATAGGATGAACTTCAGACAAAGTGACATTTAATAATCTAACAACAGAATTCATAAAACTGATCGGATTGGTGCTGGAGGCTGATCGTTGTTTTAATAATAACGAGTCATCCAGGTGGGGTCTAAGATTTGGTATGAAACAGAATATATTTTTCCATTTGATGGAGCAGATAGAAGTGGCAACTGCATATTTTGTTGGCAGGAACGATAGGATGTGACAGAGGATTTCATTGGGCATATTGCTTATTCCATCAATTTCATCACCATCTCGACCATCATCATCCAAGATTTTTTCATTTACTGGTGCTTTCTCAAGGGACCTAAAATGATTTTGGATTGTATCCATATGCGAGAAATTCCCCATTGTAAACAAATAGGAGGGAGACATATCAAGGATATTTTATGCCTCACAAGGGTATTGTAGCTTATCTTAAATGGAGCTGTCGATTCTTGCTTCTGCCGTATACAATCCTGTTTCTTGATTTGCATTGGAAATGTAGCAACCCGTTAGCTTTGTTTTGCTCAAGAAAATATTATGATGATTTTCCTGCGAAACAGTATGAAGTGTGCATTACAAAATGATTCTACTAAAGACTTCTTTAATATGTCAAATCACCAAGGTAGATATTAACTCAAATACTGGGCAAATCTTGTTAGAAAACAAAGAAATTCAAATCTTAACGGTGCATGAACTTCTTAAACAAACAGACCAGAATTTATTGTGGTTATAAGGCATTTGCATCGTAATACAGGACACTGAAGTAGAAAACTGAATTTCCAGATACATTATATAAGTAAAATAATGGTAATTCTTGAATCCAACAGGCCATGATAAATTTCATTTCTGCTCTTGAAGAACATGTAAAAAAAAATAATTTTTCTAGTATGAGCATGCATGTGAAGTAGAGACAATCTCAATCTAATAAGTTAATAACTAGCAAGTGGACTTTCTTTTATTCACTTTTTAACCATTCTGTCATGTACAAGTTAACCAACTAAGATAACAAGCATTCGAAGACAATCTTACTCGATCTAAATTTAAATTAAGCAATAAATTTTTAATAAGCATAGGTGATCAAATACATATTAATTGGAAACACGAACTATCTTCCAAGATTTAAAAGAAATGCACTCACAAGTGGCAATGTTTGGCAGAAAACTTCTGAATCTTCTCCAGTTCTCTTTTCCCACTATCTTCGATGGCACCTCTCTTCTTTTTTTTCTTTTCTTATAGTTACTTATTTCTTCTATCCCCTTATTTCCTCTTTTATACTATCCTATATTCTCTACTATCAACATTTCTTGGCTGCAGCTCACCGTACCTTGAAACCACCACCCTCTCGGTTTTTTTTATGAACTCCTCCAGCTAACACTTTCCCTCACACTCTGCGCATGAAAAGCAAGATACATGGTAACACATGTGTTTCCATAAGAGACACGTTTCACATGCACGGACACGTATTTAAATAACAGCAACATGGGCGACGGGTTAGCAACTTTCAAGTGACTGAATGATTGTTATACACACACATTTCACCCATCTAGAGTTTTTAAATAAAAAAGTAGGTATGCAATGGCTTCAACCTTCAATCTCCGTTTGTTCTTCAGGCAATGTCACATTTTCACTAGGTCACTCTAACAAACTACACTTCATTTTAATCCTACAAAATATCATTCGCCAACCAATTAACTCCTTATAAGTGGAACAGTTGGTTCAAACATTGGATTTCAAGTATCTGAGTTAGTCGCGAACACTGAAAATTAAAGTTCAACATGACAAATATTGGATTAGACATTCAAATATGAAACATGTAATTATTCGAGAATCACAAGTGTTTTTTCAACATGGACTTATTGATGCCTAACCAGAAAATATAAAAGCTTTAAGGCATCATGATGCAGGGAGTCACATAAACAAAATAAAATACATCATTTCCATCGTTACAATCCTTATGGAGAAAGAAGGCAGGCATGTTGGACGCATGTATCCAAATATGAAACTGAAACAAACTAACATTAATCAATAAGAGCGTCATAGAAATAGGCTCCAAATTTTTTAATCATGTATGATCACCTCCACGCCACATTTATCAGCATCTTCTACAAAAAAAAAAAAAAAAAACAAGAAACAGATCCCCATTTTAAATTTTTTCTGTTTTCCTGAATTTTCTAGAAGCAGGTCGTTTATAAATATGAATTCAGAAGATACAACGTTGGACGGCAAACACGAAACTCTTACTTCAATATAGTAAATGGAATACCAGACTTGAAATTTAGTTTGAATCTTTAAAATTGTGCTAATATTTCGTTATTCAATTCAATACGCAAATAACTTTAATTCAAGACGTCAAATCATGTTTCCTTACGCTGCTGCCCACACAAAAACTTCCCCTTTGAGAACATTGGTTCTTCAAGAGTACAAACTTTACTAGATTGGATGGTAGACAAAACCAGCTACTACATGCCAGTGGGAACAATCTAAATTCATTTTCCGAGAACGCAAGATAATATATTCTACTGCGTAAAACAAGATAAGCTTCTCATTCATCAAATGTACTTGAATGCCAAACCAGGAATAATTGTGGCACACCTCTTCTCAGCATAAAAAAATCCCACAATTCCCGAAACCATGAAACGCGGGCAAAAATGGTGAATTAAAATGGATCAATCACATGCATTCAAACAATCGATAAAGAGAAATTCCACACAAAAGGGTAAAAACAGAGAATCTACCGATTCCACGTTCTCTTGTGTCGCCGTATAAAATGATCGGCTCCTGATACGTAGGCCTAGCAAGTAGCAATACGCGGGGAATTACATATGAGTACAGCCGAAGTGGGCTCTTAAATCAGTTACGGGCCGGGAAATGTGGGCCAAGTCTTGAATCTGAAGCGAACAAAAAAATTGATTGCGAAGAAGTTGATGTAATTGAATAACTAATTATGAGTTTCTGCAATGTAATTTTTTTATTTTATTTTGGGACAAGTAAAAGACTAATGCAGTAGTCTGCAAACCAAACTGACCAGAAAACAACACCGTGTGTGGCAATCTACTGGGAAGACAGAACTACTATCCAATGTAACTATTAATTATATTGTTATTTGGTGTATGAATTATAGTTTAATAAAAATTTAAATTTTATTTACGCCAAAAGAAAGTTGGAAGTTTTAATTTTAAAATATACTAGCATTAAAAATACAGTTTTCTTCAACTCCAATTTAATGTTCGATTGTAACTTCATTTTTCAATAGTTCACATATTATTTAAAAATTTATTTGAGGTGGCACTAAATCTTTCTTTCTTTAAGCCAATATTTTCTAATTAAAAACTAATAATATTTTCCAAGGGAAGTTCGTTAGTCTCTATGCCGAAAAGCCATGTTGCCAACACAACCGAGACCAGCTATTAAAAGAGAGATTCTCTTTATTATCTTCTCTATTTTGTACATACTGATGTATATTTGGATGTCCTAATTTTGTTCTGTCATCTTACACTTTGGGCCACACCCGAGTCTGGAACAGTTCGAAAGGGGGCAGGATCTTTTTAAATATTGTAAAAAATGAAATAAATATTCGACTATTTGACACAATGAAATCTAAAAATGGGATTCCAAATTCCATGTAGTTCATAAGTGATTTTATTACTACAAACAAACCAAAATACACATTAGTCATTCATTACTCGCAAGTTTCTTTAAGCCTACTGATAAAGGAGAGGAAACTTTGATAGATAAAGAAGTTAAGAGTCAGAATCTCGTTATTCTTCTATATTTACACCAAAACACCACATCATCATGCTATGCAAAATTTAAACATGTTTAGTTTGACTCTTTCCCCCTTCACTTGATCCATATCATGACAGAGATTGGACTAAGAAGCTGTGGCCAGTGGAGGCCAATGAGATCCTTCTTCGAAAAACTTGGATGATGCGCTACTTATGCCCAATCCATATTCGCTTTTCGAACCTTCCTCTTCATCATCATCATCATCCGCATCCCACAAAAATCGAGCATATGAAGCTAGAACATAGCTGCAGTAGACAATAATATTTACATGGTGTAAGTAAATACGCAGCAAAACATGAACCTTCCATGGCTCAATCATTTAAGAAGTTTACAAACCATAGTTTGCCTAGTCCTTGTTATTTTTTAAACAGGGGATTAAAAGCCAGTATGAGTAACTCGTGCTCAAGTGGCTCGCAACATTATTTCATGATCTAGGTGATAAAACCAAGATACCCAAATATAAGGAAAACATATTCCACAGAGATGAAAGTTGAGACTCAAATGCACCGTCCAGAAAATTTGAGGAATGCCAGAACAACGAAAGCGGTGTCGACCAATCAATTCACTCATTAGAGATGTATATCCACCTCAATTTCATCATGCTTTCGGCAACAATTAAAGCTTTTTGTATTTATTGAGCATATATGTTGTATTGACTGGAGAATTTGAAGTACCATTGAGAAACTAATAATAAACATATCAGCAAAATGAACTTATCATTCAAGATAAGAATGTCGAATTTTTTTCAATGTAAACAAAGAAAAGAGTAAACCAAAATTATTAGTCAAGATAATAATCTACAATCTTGGAGTAGCCATAGAGAAAAGTATCTAATCAAGAAAATAAGAATGGATAACTTCAAGCTTACCAATCATTGGGGTCTGTTTTAACAGCTTGATCAAAATAAGTCTCGGCTCTTTCAGCATCATTTTGTGTTTGCCATATTAAATCAGCATAGAGTGATAACACACTGGCATCATTTGGGTTGGCCAAAATCGCCCTTCCGCAATACTCCTCTGCTTTAGTAAAGTCTCCCTTAACCTTTAACACAATAAAAACTAAAATCAAACCTAGAGTAAATAAATATACATCAACTTGATGAATTAAGCATCTGTTTGCTGATTTTCCTGAAGGTTCAGTATCAGCTAGCCGACACTGACCCCAGATATAAACAAGAACAAGATTTTGTGCATTCATGCGGGGGAGAACTTTCATTTCAGGAAAGTTTCACAAAAGCAACTATAAACAAGCTATGAAACAAAAGTATTTGAACTAAATCATAAAACATTTTGCAGAAGGTTCTCTTGATAATTACTACAGGTAAAACCTAAGAAAACAATAACAAGACAAAAAAATTCCCCTCGCGCGAACAAGCGAAAAAATCCAACTCCAATAATATCATAAAAGGCAGGGAGAAATGATTGTCGAATGATAGAACTTTCAAATTTCATATCTGCACACTCTATGTTGCGTAAGCTATTAGGATGGGTGCAATTAAACTCGAAAATTAATCACTGTAAAAACGAAATCTTTAAGATGACAAGATAAAGTGATAACCTCCTTCAAGAATTTAGCATAATTTGCCAGTAAAAGAGCATTCCCAGGATTGGCTTTAATCGTCATCTCATAATACGCATCTGTGTTATCATGCCCATTCCAGCTCCCTGAATCCTGCGAACCAGATCCATCATA
Source organism: Primulina tabacum (assembly GCF_025594145.1). Lineage (NCBI taxonomy): Eukaryota > Viridiplantae > Streptophyta > Magnoliopsida > Lamiales > Gesneriaceae > Primulina > Primulina tabacum. The sequence goes on from NC_134553.1 coordinate 3,068,752, forward strand.
AGATCCTCTCCCACCTCCGCAACTCTTGCCGCCACCGCCAACCAACGGCATCAGCGGCATCCTCTCCCTTTCCGCTAGAGCATAACAACCCTCGGTCGCCATCGACTCACCCAATCCAGAGCTCGACAGCAAAATGGACCCCATATTCTGCGGTTCTTTCCTCTCCATGACCTTCGGTAGCATCAAGCTCTTCTTCGGCTTCAACGGGTCTTTGAGATCCGATTCTAATGCAGACCGCGTCGGAGTGCATCTTCCCGGGCTGTCTTCGCAATGAAGCGACGTCATAAAGCAGACCGATCGGGTACGCGTCAATTGGGGCAGAGTATTAGATTCCGAGGACGACCCGGATGCTGAATTGGGTAGCCATGAATTCAAGAGTGGTGAGGAAGAGCTTCTCAGTAACATTCTTTTCATTCGATTAGTTTCTTATTCACTAACAATAAGGTAGGATTCTCCAGCAGATATATAGATATTGCCAGAAGAAGGCAGTGCTCCGCCGCGCTTGAGGAAGGGAGGCGGTGATTGGGGTCAGGTTTTAAAGCCGACTTTGAAGAAGAAGTGGCCGAATGGTGGCCGTCGGATCGGAATCAGATGAAAATGGAGATATGCATGTACAGAGATTTTTATTTGATTGATTATTATGGACTACATTTGATTGCATCATGATTTATGCATATCACAACAAATGTCTTTTTTTATATATAAAAAAATCATTAAATTAATAGATTCACTAAACCAACCAATTGTTCATTTTAAAGTAATTTGTCTTTTTGTTAATTAAAAAAAATATAGACATAAATAAAAGGCTTTATTTCAAAATTATAATTTTCAATTTGCCATACCTCATCGCCAAAAATTTCAAATACATTATACATCAAACAATTTTACATGTTTATAAAAATATATCCAATCGTTAAAAAAATACAATGAATTACTACTCAAAAAAATATCTAAAACGCTGTTGAAAAATATCCGAGCTAGTGATGTAACTGAACACTTAATCAAGGGCCAGTTCGATTACTTATGTTAATACTTTCTCATACACGTCTGTCACACAAAGTTTAGCGTGATTTATATACTATTGTCTCAAGCGATTGCGAGTTTCACTATCATAAAAAAATATAATTATATATATGTAAAGATAATATACAATACGGACGAACATAAATATTACATAGAGTCGGGGGGAAAAAACTAAATTAAATTTGGAATAAAGTAATAATGCATCCATAAATCATGCACCACAATAACAAAGCAGAGAAATATATATTTTATCTGTGATTCAGACTGTTTCTCAAGCAAATAAAAATGACAGATTAGAAAGAAAGAGAAGACGACAATTCCACAATGATATTTCATAAAATGGGGCTCCACCAATAAAGATTCCCGTGTTATTTCTGGAGGAAAATCAAACTACTCAAGATCATATCATTGTCATTAGATCAAGATTTTTGTAGCCTGAAAAAGACAAGCAGGCCACCCTAATTCATTGCAACACAAATGTTATTTTCAAGATTGTGTATATTTACTTGAAGTAAATTTATCCATATTCAATGTATTCTTGTCTTTCATAGCATGACATGAATCACTAAATCCTTGTTCAACCAAGGAAATACCCAATTGCCTGAAAAGAGAAATGGTCTACTTTGTAAGAATGTTTGTCATCTTATCTACAAAGACATGATATTAAACTCATGCTATCCTGACTCATTTTAGCATGTATATATATATATATATATATATATATATAAAAGCTTACTGAACTATATCCTAATCACGATCATGCGTTTGTTCTGCCATTAATTCCTCCCATTCCATGCAGAAGACCAGAAGAAAAAAAATCCAGAACATCACAGCAACAAAGATTTGGAATGCATCCTGAAATCTTCTGAAATTGCGGCAACACCTGGTCAAAGTGCAAGAGAGATCGTTGAAAAGTACAACATAGCAATAAAAGAGAATCCTGGTTATAACATAATCAGATGACACCGGATAGGTGGAAAAAAAAGTGTCATGCAAGTTACGAAATGGTGGCTATAATAGTGAAAACATCAGTTGCTCATCACGATCTTGTTTTTCAATAAAGAATATGTCAATATTACGTGTAAACAGTGGAAATTGGACAGTTCAGGACACCAATTGGGAGCAATATGGTTGTAGAGTGATCACCAAGTTGAGATTGAAGATGGTGGCTAGCAACACGATGCAATAAGAATGGACAGGGAGATGATCCATATTTGTTCAGATTTGGCAAGTATATATACGGATATACCATGGACTGTTGTATTTGGTTGATGGAAGATGAGCTCTTAATATTACGGAAACGTCATAGTAGCATGATAGTTACTGCGAGTAATAAGTGTGATGGACTAAATGCCTGATTTCTTTAGATATTGTTGAACTCTCCATAACCATATCAATGGTAGGTTCTAACTATGGGTGATTTCGAGAGAGAACTTATGGTCCAGTTATAACCATGTGCAAGTGTAAAACAGGTTCACAACACGAAAGTATGCTAGGCAATTAACATATACGCAAATCCAAATACTTCATTTAGAAAAAAAAATCCCACTAAGTTGATCAACAGACTGCAAAATGCAAATGCTTGGCAGGACACCTGAGAATTCAAATGATCGGGTCATGAAAAGCAGAGCTTTGGAGGCACCACGTTAGGAACTCATGCTATCACAACCACTGTCGTTGGGATGGTATCAGTCCTATAGTTTCGTGGTTCAAAATCAATTTACGCATAGAAAGATCCAGCATAATTTGCTACACCATGTAGTTTTCTCTCTTCACAATCTTGGTTAGGAGTTTCCAAAAAAGAAAAAAAAGATCTTGGTTAGGAATACCTCGATTAATCAATTTATAGCCCGGTGAAAAAAAAAACATGAAAGATTATATGGCTACTCAACCTATCCAACGCGTAAGTTCAAGCCAAATTCCCACTAGTTGAATTGATTAACCAAGCTACGAAGCTCATATCATTAAATCATGGATAAAAACCAAAAACAAAATAGAACCAGGAAAAGGGCTCCCGGAATAATATAGTAGAATAATCAAAAAGATACCCGAGGATGGGAATGAATCAATGAATGTTAATCTGAAGGTGGCCGCGATTGTGGCGGCGGTCTAGATGTTGTCACGTGGCAGCGGCGGACCTACCAGAAATTGGATCTGAACGACAACGGAGTAAATCAACGGTGGAAATTACAAGGTTATATGGTTCCTAGTGGTGGCGGGATTGTAGTATCGAACCTTCTTTGGAATACTAATATTCTTTCACCAGAATAGAATATAATTTTTTGAAAAATATATAAACTTTGATTATATATATATACAGAATTTATATGAATAACAATAACTAATTATTATATGAAAAGTCATATGTTGACTAAAATTTAACACATATAGATTGACTGATCTTGTCTTAATTTCATTTAAAAAAAAAAAATCACATCTTTCAATATAATATAATCGTTAATTCAAATGTTGATTTTTACTAATAAAAATAATATGTTAATTACACTATATATATATATATTGGATTAAATTAAATTTTAGAGTAAGCCCTGCACTTATGAGAATCAACTCAGTATATTGGATTATAATATTAAATTTTAAAAAAAACTAAACATTTGAAATGCCACCTGCGCAGAAAGATTAAATATAAACATTGATTTGGTTCGGTTTCTTGTTGCTTTGGTGGATTCTTGTTTATAGTGTGTGGAAGTGAAGTAGATTTTTTCAGCTCACTCTAAGAATGGGGATTTTCAACATTCATATTCGAATAGATTATATTGCGGCAATCTCTGGTTTGTGGATATTCATACCGGAGCTTCGAAATTTGCAAGTTTTGCTCAAATACATTCAGTGCTCGAAATTACTCCAAGAAAATTATGTAGTGCCTAACGTCGGTTGATTCTGATAACATGTGGCGGAAACCACCTTCGTGCTGTATTTGTTGTGTTGTTTGGTGATACTGTTAGGCTCCAAATCCAAAAGCAGAGCTGTCTCTTAGAGGAGAGAATCTTAAAAATTTATCAACTGTTGTGCAATTGCTTACGTACGTAACCGATACAAGACTCGAAGTTATTCCGAATTTAAAGCGCAAGTTGTAATCCTTCACATGATGAAAAACACAGAAGGAAGCGACCAAAAGCCGGAGTGGTTTTTCAAGATCATGCCAGAGGGAACGAAAACGAAAGCGCAAGTATAAGGTGGGTTTTCTCAAAAACAGAAGATCTTCTACCGCAGCCATCGGTGGCAATTGAAAAGGTAACCCCACAACCTCAGGAGCATTTGTCATGATTTGTCAACTCAGGTCATATGGGGAGATGCTCAAGAAAGACTGCCTAAGGCCCTAGCTTTTTCCCTTAATCTTACCAGTTGAAGTTCTTGGTAGATCGCCGAAAACAACGGTCCTCGGTGCCATATAATGAGGCAAATGGTCCCTGCAAAAGTTCATTATATCTTGAGGATCAACGTCAAATCCATCTTTTAACTTCACAAATGCACAGGGAGTCTGCCCCCAGTGGTTATCAGGTCTTGCTACAACAGCTGCTTCAAGAACTGCTGAATGCCGGTACAAGACTGTTTCGACTTCAATCGTGCTTATATTTTCCCCGCCCGAGATTACTATATCTTTTGACCTGTCCTTCACTTCTATGTACCCATCTTCATGTTTTACACCAAGATCGCCACTTCTAAACCATCCACCCGCAAAGGCTTCTTGGGTAGCTTTAAGGTCTTTTAGGTATCCGCTCATTACCGTGTTCCCCCGAAACATAATTTCACCCATTGTTGCGCCGTCTTTTGGAACACTCTTCATGGTAGTGGGATCTTTCACATCAACTTCCTCCAAGCCAAAATGCTCCATTCCTTGCCTTGCTTTAAACCTGAACCGCTCCTCCTGAGGCAAAGAATCCCATTCGGGTTTCCATATGCATGACGTACCAGGTCCATAAACTTCCGTAAGCCCATACAAGTGTGAAACCCGAAAACCCAGCTCTTCTATCTTGGAAAGGATTGAAGGTGGTGGTGGTGCACCACCAGTCGTTATGTGGACTTTGTGAGGAAGTTGCTTTTGATCGCTTGAATTAATAATCATGTTTAATACTGTGGGTGCTCCACTCATATGTGTAACATGGTGAAGCACGATGCTGTTAAAAATTTCCTTAGGCTCAACTTGCCTAAGGCAGATGTTGGTGCCACCCAAAGCTGCTAGCCCCCAAATAAGGCACCACCCGTTACAGTGAAACATCGGCACTGTCCAAAGATAGACGGGCATAGACCCCATCCCGTGCATAAACGCCGTGGCAAGTGCGTTTATATACGTGCCCCGATGGTTATAAACCACCCCTTTTGGTCTAGACGTCGTGCCGGAGGTGTAGTTAATACTGATAGGGTCCCACTCGGTTTTGGGTCGTCTGGCGACAAATTCACCATCTCCGCTAGCCAAGAACGACTCGTACTCGTGGATATCGGGAATATCACACGAGGGAGATGGACTGTTATGTTCGGGGATGAGCACTAGAATTGGTGGTTTGGTTTTGTATTCTGAAGCGAGAATATGGAATGCTTGCTGAGCGATATGAAGTAATTGGTGGTCGACAAAGATAATCTTGGCTTCGGAATGGTGCAGCAGGATCGAAATCATATTGGAATCGTGGCGAGTGTTCAATGTGCAGAGAATTGCTCCGGCCATTGGCGCTGCAAAATGCAATTCTTGCATTGCTGGTACGTTAGGGGCCAGGGTTGCTACCTGTTCTAAAAGCACAGCATTGAGAATCCAAGATTTTAGTGTTTAGAGATTATCGAGAAAATAAAGCGTCGCAGAGACAGCAAATCAGTTAAGCAAAACCATTTTCCCTCTCAGCGTTTCACACACAACAACGTACGTGAGTAATCAATATTCTCAAGTGTAAGATGCAATCACGTGATAGATAGTAGTCAAGAACTTGTGTAAATTCGAATCACGGATCGAATTTTACAAGACGAATTTTTTATTTGGATCATCAATAAAAAATATTTTTTTTATGGTATTCAGTATTAAATTTAACTTTAAAAAAATAAAAATAAACGTCCGAAAAACTGAGATCATATTATGGAGTAAAAAATTTATTTTTGTGTTAAAAATATTAATTTTTATATAAGATCATATTATGGAGTACTAACTTCGTGAAAAAATTTATTTTTATGTTAACATTATTATTTTTTATATAAATATATCTTATGTAGAATCTTTTTTAAAAAAATGTTTATTAATAAATCATTATATTATCTCCTTCGAACAAATAATTTTAAATCGTTATATTATTTTATATATTATTTATAATATTTTCATGGACTCGAACGTGGTGAAATTGAACTAATATATAAAATAGGATATCTATAGAGAATCTACATATATGAAAGCCTGAATAAGTTTAGAAGGGCCTGTTTTTGTCCGGTTGTCGGTCATCACTTAACACGTGCAATTCACTTCGCGAAATAGATGACCACTTGCTACCTGTTTTGCAATCCACTGCAATAAAAAAAAGGGAAAGCAACCTACGGAACCGGTTTACAGAGCGCACATGTCCTTGTCTCCTCTTTCCTCCTTCCCTTTTGTTCGTTTCTGCCATCTTCTTTACTTGTTCACTGTTTCTTGAGCTTCATCTCTCCCTAGCGGTGCTCTCTTCTCTTGGATTGCAAAGCTCTATAATAGGTTAGCGTTCTTCTCTTGGTTTTGTTTGGGTTTTTTGTTCTCCCTCGTGTTCTTCGCCTTTGTTGTCTTAACTAATTGAATGGGTTATTTAGGCGACGATGCCCTTTGGGTAAAAAAAAAAAAAACAACACCGTCGCTTTCGTTTGGGTTTTTTGTTTTCCTTGATACTCTTCGCCTTTTTTGTCCTAATTCATTGAATGGGTTATTGGCGATGGTCTGTGAAAAAAAACCCACCGGCACCGGTTGATTCTTACAATATCAAGCATGTAGATTCAGTGGCTAAAAAAAAGCACTTAAACAAGCTAAATATTAAATTATTTACTTACTCTCTCTCAGACATTTATACCTAACATACGATGTCATCCAATCTTTCATACAGGAAACATAGAGCATGGTAGCTACACAAATAAAAACTGCTACACCATCAAACAAATCTGGTAATATTCTGCTTTTACTTAAGGGAATTCAGTTTCATTCAATGTCAAAATTTGTGTTGTCTTGAGCTATTGATTAGAGTTTAATCGCAGTAACATCAAAATCTTACACTTTGGTTTATTTATGAGGCTGTGAAAAAAATCCCCTTGACATTTTGTGTCTAAGATAAAAAAAAGCAAAAAAAATTTACTATACTATTTGATCCTCCAACACCCGGTGCTGATCGGTTGAAGTTATGGTAATTGAGAACCCCGTTATTTGTTATGTTATTTTAAAATTCCCTAATTGATCTCTATTTTTTTGGAAGTTGCTTGCTATATTTAGTGCATGGTTTTATTTTGATTGATCTTTACATATATTGTTAGCTAGCTACTGTCTCTCTCATATCTTTATTATTCACTTGCTTACCATTTCATATAGTTTAAAAACATATTGTGGTTGTTTTTTACTATATTACTTGTGTAATATAATATATTATTTACGATGAGAACATATGATTTATAGTTTATTTGTGACTATTTGTAACAACTTTAGTTGTCCTCGACTACTATTTCTGTACAAGTAACACTTTATGTTGCTTTGAGAAGCGTCAAACATTAACCCAATTTTTTAAATCTGAGATTTGTAGATTGATTATTTTCCTTTTGGGTTTTACGATGGAGCTTGTTGTCAAAAGTTTATTTTTATGAATTTATTCTATAATTTTGATTCAGTAGTTATGTGCAGATTCTCTACGAAATACCAACCATCACCATATATTTTTATGTCAAAAATTGCTAATTTGCTTGTATGGAAGTTTCTAACATTGTTCATTATTCTAACATGACTTATTTACTAAGCTTTGAACATAAATTAGTTTTAAAACAAAAAAATAGAAGCTCATCCACCAGCCAACACAGCCAACTCATATATCTCCTTTGTAAATGTTGAATTCAAATTAAACTCTACTTTGACCATCTTCATCAACATAACAAAGGATATGTGTGAGTTGGCTAGGTTAATTATTGCCTGTTGTTGCCTTCTAAATTAATTATTAAAACTTTATTAGCATATTTCTTGTAGTTTGCAAGCAGCAAATATGTGTTTTGTTTTAATTAACAATTACTTTAGAGTACTTTGCTTAAATCTTGAAATCAGTTCCCTTATAATCATCAGGCAGGACCTTATTTACCATATCATTCTTTTGCAAATGTAAAGATCGACTCATTAAGCTTTTAAGAATAGTCATCTTAAAGTTTCAAACTCTTACATCATATAACTCTTACATCATATATTCTTATAATTGCTCCAATATATTTTTATTCAACTTGCTTTTCTTTTACTTAGAACTTCACTTTTCAGCATATGATCAAATGAGGTGAAACTTTGGCTCATTTTTTTTTATCAAACAAACACTTTTTGTCTCTTTGATTTTAAATTGGTTAAAAGGACAGATTTTTTTTTATACAACAGATTTTGATTTCCTTCGGTATGATTGTGTATAAGTTTTTCTGGAGTTATTGTTTTTTATTAACGCGTTTTTCTCGAATTTGGCTTGGAACAAATATTGTGGAAGATGGATCACTGACATACGAACACCTTTTCAGGCTAGAAGACAACAGAGGATATGTAGAAATGCCGGTTCCCAGAGGCTGTAAGAGAAAGCATGCCAAAGCATAGACCAACCATATGCTTTTCAGATTCGAAAAATCAGTCAAATCCTCAGCTTGACTGAGATGGTAATTTCACATTCATTCACATGTTTCTCCACCTCTCTTTAAATTGTATGAATAGGTATTAGTGTAAATACATTTTCATTCGCAGGTTAAATCTTTCTAGATTAAAGCTCAGCTGAAAATTACAGAATCAGAGCATCATTTATACTTTTTAGTATGTCCAAGTTGTTCCAAAGCTTGTGGAGCTGCCTACATATATGAATTTACGTGTCTCTATTGTAATCACGATTTTCCAAGTCTCAAACCACTGTAAGTTATTCTAATACCTTGAAATCATATACCCATTACAAACGTAATTGCTAAAAATTTTATTACAAATTGTAATTAGCTTACATTGTAACCTACTATATTCGTTTAGGTTTCGTTTCCAAGCAGAATTGTTTGATGGCACTCGAAGTTTGAACGTCTACCTAAAGCACAAGGAAACAGAAATGTTGTTAGGCATGTCCGGTGAAGAGATTATTGAGGCAGAACACGAGGTATATTCTATTACCCAGTTCTTTTTAGCAAAAAAATTTCATATCTTTTAGGTTTCATTCTCTTTATCTACAACAGGAAAGGCAGCGCAGCCCAGATCACATCAATGAAAAATTCAAAGATTTGCTATTTCTTTTTCAAGTCAGAACATCAAGCAATGAAGGGGTTGAAAATTTGTACGGAACACAATCATAGCTTGTCTCCCGCCATTTGATTATATAGTTTTCATCATATTAAGTTTTAATATGAAAAAGTTTTCCATTTCCAATTTAAGGCAGCTAGCTAAGCTTCTTTTCCTTTTACACAAATTCAAAATTTTCCCTTGCTATTTTCACCTATGTAAGCTTCTTCCACTTTCACCATTCTCATTCCTTGAGCACAATTCCAACCCTAGAATAATAATCATGTAGCTACGATAATAAAGTAAAATAAAAAGATAATCATTGTATTCAAGATAAATATGACTTGAAGAAAAAGATGATAGTATTCAAATCATTCGATCTAATCAGCTATATCAGTTTTCAAATAAAATTGATAAAACATTTGCAAACTTACAATATGTATATGCAACTCTAACAAGTTTACACATCGTTGAATAAATGAATTTTCATGTCTAACGTGTCATCTTACACCTAGGTATTTCAGACATGTATAAATCTATTTATGTAATTGTTTTTTATAAAGTAATGGCTCTCTTTTTTCCATACTTAACATTGTTTTCCGTTTTTTATTCATTTAAATTTAAAATTGGACAATTTAATTTTGATTAACACCTTCAAAACTGAAAGTATATGTTATTAACTATGTCATCTAATTTTAAAGGAATCGATGGTAGTTTTACTCTGGTTCATATTTAATTACATTTATGTGTTTAACGGCAATTAATGTGTAAAACAATTGCTTACACAAAAATAATATAGTTCATTTCTTAAAAAAAAGAAAAGATAACACACTGCACCGCAAACTTGGGCAAAACACCTCAAAATTGAGGTGATCATACCTAGTATAACAAAAAAGTTAGAAAGATAAACAGCCAAGTTAATTACCACGTCGAATCCAGAAATCCCTAGCTGGGCCATCGCAGAGGCAAGCTTCACACACCACAGATGAGTCTCTTCCCAACTGCATTTGTAGCTGCCGTACACAACCGAAGTTCTATCTCCATAAACCCTCGCAGCTCTCTCCAGAAAGCTAATCGGCGTTAACGGCACGTAATTCACCGGACACCTCACCAAACCCTCGAATTTCTTCCGCGACAGATCTTCGAGATTTGCAGTCAATTCACAGAGTTGGCGGGATTTATTACCCCAATAGTGCACTTTGCTTGATACGTCACTGAAGATCCGACGAGCTATTAGATGTGAGGTACGCCGCCGGAGAAATAAATTCATTTATTGGTAAAACAAGATTTTGAAGAATAATTTATTGGTAAATTAGCCTCAAAGGAGCATCAAAGATTCCTTTGAGAGATACTCGGTGTATGGATATTGGATACGGTGGCCGATGAGTGGCCACTGTGCATACTTTATCATAAACAAGACTTTGAATAATAATTGATTGGTAAATGCATCAAAGATTCCTTTGAGAGATACTCGGTGTATGGATACGGTTGCCGATTAGTGGCCACTGTGCATACTTTATCATAAATGATTTGACATTTTTGTTGAATAGTGACTCAAACGAGGGTTTTATTCTCAGCGAGTGTGTTAATTATCTATTTAATTAAGACAAAAATTTGTTTGAAACGGTTTCATGGGTCGTATTTTGTGAGACGGTTCTCTTATTTGGGTCATTCGTGAAAAAATATTATTTTTTTACAAAAACTTGTGTGAAATGGTCTCACGGGTCGTATTTTGTGAGACGGAGATCTTATTTGGATTATACATGAAAAAGTAGTATTTTTTATGCTAAGATTATTATTTTTTATTGTGAATATCGGTTGGGTTGACCCGTCTCACAGATAAAGATTCGTGAAACCGTTTCACAAGATATATATTTTTTAATTAATTAATAATATTAGTTAGTCCTTAGATGTTATATTAAAAGTAATATTTTTTCAAATTTTTAAAAATTTTGTACTATAGAATTATAAAAAATATTTAAATTATCAGGCACGAAAAATATTTTACTATCAACAAGAATTGTACACTCGAGATATTTATTAATATTTATTAAATATCGATGGAGCATCGACGCAGATTTGTTGGTCTTAGGTTTGAGTCTCGCTAATTCCATGTTGTTTTTTTATTTTATTTAGGTAGATTTAGTTTTTTCGTTGTACTTTCGTTGTCCGAGATAAGTAAGTCTTGAATTCAAGTTCAAATCCTATGAGTAGTGCCTTACATTTTATCTTTATATTTTATACCAATATCATACATGTACTTAAAAAAAACTTATTAAATGATTTGATCGAAATTTTTTAAATTTTATTATTCAAAATATTTAGTTCTTCATTAGATCTCACGTAAAAATAATAACAAACAATGTTTGCATAGTTATGTTACATAAAATAACAAATATGTTTATTCTAGATTATTTAGAATGATAATGTTAAATTTATTACATATATTATAAATTTCTAATGTTTATTTCTTTTTAAATATTCGAGTATGTAGTCGGTCTAAAATATAGCCAAATTATTCTAAATTTTTCTAGTTGATTGGTTAATGCTTGAACTTTTAAATCCAAATAATCGAAATGACATAACAGAACTAAAATATGAATAACAAAACAATGTTGTCTAACTTTGATCTTTTTAGCATATATTTCAGGAAAAAAAAAAATCTATATAAATTTACCAAAAAAATTAAATTAGTAATCAATTTATCGAAATAAACAAACAAGATTATTTACCTTAAGTTAGTACGGTACATTATCATGAGTAATTCGAATTTATTTTCCCCACTAAAAATATTAGATGAATGTGAAATTGTTGTATCAATCAAATAAGAGTAGGTCTCTCGAGAGACGGTTTCACGAATCTTTATCTGTGAGACGGGTCAATCCTACTGATGTTCACAATAAAAAATAATATTTTTTCATGGATGACCCAAATAAGAGATCCGTCTCACAAAATACGATCTGTGAAACCGTCTCACACGAGTTTTTGTCATCAAATAATATAACTTTTGATTAGTACAATATAATATAAGAAGATGATGTGATTAATTTTCCAAGTATAATTGGTAGTTAGTATGTAAAAAGAATTACTGTGTGTTTTGAAAATAAAATAAAATGTATATAAGAAATATAATGTAGGGGTAATAATGATGATTAGTTAACTAAAAAAATTAATTAACAAATTATCAACTCAATCCATTAATTTTATATAATGATCCATTTGACGAACATAACTTATTTTGATAATTTTATCTATCGATATCAATCTCTTTCTTTCTATAAAACTAGTTCAACGACGCACGCGTTGCGTGTTTGTATAATATTTTTTATAATTCATTTGATTTATATTTAAATGAGGATCAAAATATAATTTGAAAAAATAATGAGGGATTACACTGTAATTTTGATATATAAATTAAAAAATAAATTGAAAAATAAAATAATAAAAAAATGAGATCAAATAAGAATTGAACTTATAACCTAAACTCCAAGAAACAATGACTCTAACCGCTGAACTATATATAAGTTGCATTAAAATTTTAACATTTTATTAATATATATAATTATTAAAACAGACCATGATACCAAAGTTAGTTACTTTAAGTACCTCAAACTTAATAAAATAGTACAGATAGTATACATATAAATGGGTTAGTTATTTGACTTCAAATTTGGTTAACTAATAAAATCATCATTGTTTTGTGCAAGACATTTCTCGCAGACATCGCAAAGCTGCGTACCAAAATTGTGCGACTTGCCAAGTTATCGCGCCAAATTGAAATTTCATTGAACAAATAATTAGTTTCAAGACAAAAATTTACGTGAGACGATCTCACGGATCGTATTTTGTAAGACGGATCTCTTATTTAAGTTATCCATGAAAAAATATTACTTTTCATGCTAGAAGTGTTACTTTTTATTGTGAATATCTGTAGGATTGACATGTCTCACATATAAAGATTCGTGAGACCGTGTCACAAAAAACCTACTCCTAGTTCAATCTCTAAAATACCAACCCTTAGAACAAATAACCGTACGTTACACTATATTATATTTTATATTACGATTTAAATATATATGTATAATTAACCCATACCATTGAAATGTGGTTGAAATCGAGATATATCCCGACAAACTGGATATATACTTTATTTTCAAAATTAAACAACATGAGCAAGAATTTGTGAATAAGAAGATCGAGCTCTTTGGTTTTTCTGTACACCCCCATCTATTCTCCTGCTTTTTTTTCCAACTATGTTTTAAAACTACAAAAAATCATATGATACATTTTCGTGTATCAATTTTGTAAGACATATATTTCATTTGAAACATTATCAAAAAATACTAATATTAATGTCCAAATGATTTATTTTTATTGTAAATATGAACTATGTAGACCCGCGAATAAAAATCCCTTTTTTTAATGAAAATTCAAACAAAGCAAATTGAATTATTAGACAAAATAGATTAAATATGATCCATTTTGTTCGATTCCTAATTTTCAGCGGTTTATTTTGGATTTTTGTTTGAACTCAAAATATTTAATATTTACTGACATAAAAGAAGTAATAAACCGATAATAAACAATGCATAAAAAATGATAATATAAGATTTATTTTGTACATGATTAAGCAAATATATCACCCAAAGTAAAAAAATTGGAAATAATTTATTTTTAGTGGATACAAATAAAATAAATATGAAACCAGAATTGAACGACACACAAAAACAAAACAATAAAATATTTAAATTTAACAAAAGCAAAATATTGAGTAGAATTTTCGAAATTCAATAAACTGGATTCACCTCGAATCAATCGGGCGAAACGAGTCGTACACCTTCCCACGTCATATCCCACCACCCGCCGCCGGCGAACCCCTCACATCACGCGCTTGACGGGCTTCAAACGTTGGCGGCGTGTCTTCTCGTTTTTCCCAAATGCACCGCAAAACCCACAAGCTGAAACCTTAGGCGACGGCGGCTCGACCGCCGGGGACACTCTCCCCGTCCTGAACCCCCTTCCTTCGCCGTTGGATCTGCTTCTCTCGATCTTCAGTTCAGGAACTCGCGCCGAATCCTCGGAGGCGGCGACTGGAGTAGAGGTGACCCCATCATTCTTCAATTCATTCCCTTCATGCTGATTTTCCTTGCTGTTGTTTTCCTGTTTAGGCTGTGCGAGCTGATTCAACTCACCAGAGACAATTTTGTCGTCCCACACCAATCCCGAGGAGCCTTGCCTCCTAAATGACACCTCCGATCTCTGTAAACCAGCCATCAATTCAGATAATCGGATTTAACAGCTTCGCTATCTCTTCTCTTCGATTTCGGGGTTCCTGACTTCCCCCGTTCGGAGTGTCCTTTCGCTGTTTCGGTTATCGGGGGTTCTCCAGATATTTCCCCAAGGGCTGCGAAGTTATTCTTTTTTTTTTTTAATATTTATATATAGTGTGGGTGTAGTCTTAAGACATGCATTTACTTATCATATACAATTAAACATATAAAAATTATATATTTGAATGTCAATCACGGATGTTTATATAAATATTTACGATAAATATACAATATAAATTATACATCTGAATGTCACATTATCGATGTTTATATGATGAACATCTAAGAATGATATTCTGTACATTTTTTTATAAATAAAATAGGATAAATATATTCAAACAAAGTGAGATATAATTACATCAAAAATGAAAGAAAGCGTGGGAGAGATCCGTCCTCTACCTAAGACATTAATAACATGATTAGCTGATGTTCTTTGCTTAAACGAGCTAGAATGTGGCATTTATGTGCAGATTTGGAAATTTGAAAAATAATAAAATGAAGTAGAACAGTTGAATTCTATTTTAAAAAACAAATGTATCAAACTAAAGAATATTATAGTCGATCGACTTCTTGATTTGTATGTAGATATGTAGGAATCTCTTCCACATTGATGTCTGAGACAGTCATTATGTTAAACAAAGTCTAATTTTTATATGATTTTGTTGATAAGATAAGATTGAGAATATGAGGCAATGGGGCGGGGGAGAATATCACGGGTAGCAAATAAGGCCAGAGTCATAATTGTGTTTTGTTACGTAATAATTTAATTATTTGGCATATTGTCTGAACCATGACAAACGTTCATTGATTTTCTATTTTGTCCCATGCATTAGTTGGATCTTTTCTGTAATTTTGAGGTTCTAGTTATCATAATACGAACAATTTACACAAATTTTTTTTACTATATACCAGTTCTGTATGATTAAAAAATAAAACTATAATTTATATTTCGTATATTTATTTTTATTTTATATGTTCAATCTCATATATGTATTTTTATTTAATTTTTGATAATTTTAGTCATTTCTCCATTAAGAATTTTGGTATTTTTCTATACACATATCAGACACATCAGTATCACGTCAGATAAATGACTGAAATACATAAAATCAATAATGAAAAAATAATATTGAACTTTGAATGACATCTAGTATCAAAATTACAAAGAGATAAATATACAAGAGCAAATTTGTTTTTTTACATTATTGATTCAATGAATAAGAAATCATTTTAATATGTAATATATCAAAACGAAAATCAAGCATAAATACATAAAAATGTGAAAATTGTGGTTTTTATTTATTTAATTTGTCTTGTTTTGAGTTTTAGACTTCTAATCATAAAACTTGTCAATATAAGTTTTCATCCTGTAACTTTAAATTTTTTTCCTTTGCCTTTTTTTTTTGCCAAAAGCTACCAAACTCATCGAATATTGCTTATTTGTCATTGACGCTTTCCTGTATCAAAATTAAATATTTATATCGCACATTAAAATAAATATAAACATAAATAATGGAACAAAATAAAGCAAAACGACACATTATTTTAAAAAGGGAAAAAAAACCTTGTATTTTCACTTTATCGTTGTCTATATTAATTTTAATGTAAATAATATAAACTTTATTGTGGTCACATAAACTAGGTACGAGAGAATCAATGTCAAATTTGGTGTATTTTGCAAACCATGAACAAATCAAATAATTCTCCTAGCAAAGGGCTGAACCGTGAGAAAAAAGTGATAAGATGATCTTCTTTCTTGGTGTATGCTCCATTTCAGAATGCTTTATCTGAAATGCAATACCGATATCTTTCATAGCAGCCAATGGTGAGTTTGATCCATTGGATTATTCGATTTGTTCACAAAAGAAACGAGAGAAAAGAAAACATATTTGATTATAATTAAAAGGAACAATCTCAAATTTCAGACGGAAAAAATGACTTGAAAAGAAAACAAGTCAAACATTAACAAATTACATGACTAAACCCCAAAATAGATCTAACATACAAAATTAAAATTGTAATTTTTCTCATGATATATTTTCATAAATTGCATCCAGAATATTGTTTCATTTTATGAATTTTGTATTTTGTATGCATTTCTTTCGTTATTTTTATAATTTTATTACATAACACTATTCTGATACTTCTATTCATATACTACAAAAAAACGGTTGGCATAACGACGGTTTCCTGTAGCGACGGTTTATAATAAACCGTCGCCTTATTAGCGACGGTTCTACCCAAAACCTTCGCCTAATAAATTAAGCGACGGTTTATCAACAACCGTCGCTATGGTAGCGACGGTTATTCAAATGTCGTCGCTGAAATAGCGACGGTCTTTGAAAACTCGTCGCTATTTTGCGACAGTTAGAACAGACCCGTCACCATTTTGTACGACGGGATTGTTAATCGTCGCCTTTAGCGACGATAATAATTATGTCTATCGCCATATTAGGCGACATGTTTTTTATCCGTTGCCATGTGCGACGGTATAAAACTAGACCGTCGCAATAGAAGGCGACAGTATATTACTAAAACGAGACCGTCGCAATAGAAGGCGACAATATTTTTTATCCGTTGCCAATAGCGACGGTTAAACCATAACCGTCGCCGATCTCTGTTAGCAACCGTTTGTCTAAAACTGTCGCTATTAGCTATGGTTAGACCTAAACCGTCGCTACGAATTTTTTCTTTCAACAATTTAGTGATCGTTCGTTGACCCGCGATCCCGTCTGCACCACGTAAGTTTATGAAATTTTGTTATTCACATTAACGTTACATTATGAAAAATCGATATGATTCATTTTTTATCAACATCACATGAGGAGATGGAGCGCTACATGGCTGAGTCGATGACAAAAAATCAAAGCTTGTCCCAGCCCATAGTCGGTGAACAGCATGTTCAAGACTGTGGTTGTGGGGAAGAAGAAAGGGAAGATGTATAGGTGTGGGTCGATGGCCAGCACCTTATATCAAGATGAGATGGCTCCGGGTCAACGTGTTGGGTCATCGGGTGTCAGTCAGTCGTCGGAGAACGCCATGCTGAGAGATCGCATCCCAGTCATCGTATCTACGTTTTTTTCTGATTTTTTTTTTACGACATTTGTACCAAACACTTGTATTATTATTTATAGATTAGTAATATGATTACATTTCTCAAATGTTCTTGTAATTTTTTTTTCAATTATATTTGACAAAATATATTTTTATATAACTACATATTTAAGGAAATATTTTTTAAGAAAAATAAAAGCGACGGTTTTAAATTCGACGACGGTTTATTAACCGTCGCTTATAGCGACGGATTTCTTTTACCGTCGCCAGTAGCGACGGTTGTACGTAACCGTCGTCGATCTAGATCGGCAACGGTTCCGAAAAAACCGTCGCCAACAGCGACGGTTCCAATCGCAAGCGTCGCTAGCACCCACGGTTTTTGCAAAAACCGTTGCTATGGTTCTATATATACCGAGGTTTGCGAGCATTTTTTCAGCGATTTGCGCCTTTTTTTCTGGGAGTTTAAGGTCTATCAATTTTTTTCGAGTTTCTTTTTTTTTTTGTACTAACATTTTTTCGTATTAATTTTGTAGATTTGCTCGTCGGTGTGATCTTTCAACGTTACGTAGATCTGCATATCTTCGCGCACGTCAGGTTTTTAAAGCGTTTTTTTTTACAGAAAATTTAATATTTTATTTTTGCGTAGTATTTTATTTATGAAATTTTACGTAGTATTTGGATTAAATACCGTCGTTTCATGAATCTACGGTTTTTTCAAAAAAAAAAAAAAACGTCGCTTATTATAGCGACAGTTTTCGACAGAACCGTTGCTTATTTTTGCGACGGTTTATGACAAAGCCATTGCTTATTAAAGCGACGGTTTTTGACAACACCGTCGCCTACTGTAGCGATGGTTTTTGACAAAACCGTCGCGTATTTTAGCGACGGTTTGTTTATAACCGTCGCTTAACTTAGCGACGGTGTTTATGTTAACCGTCGCTACTCTAAGCGACGGTGTTCTTAAAAAAAACCGTCGACATATTAACTACGGTTATTGAGAAACCGTCGCTATAGAAGACGACGCGACTTTCCGTGACAGACATGTAAACCGTCGTTAAAACCGTCGCCATACCCTTGTAGCGACGGTTTTAGCGACAGTTTTGACCGTCGCTAACTTCCTTTTTTTTGTAGTGATATATATAGTTTTGACAAATTTTGGTGGCCATTGGTCAATAGTTAGGATCAATGTTTTTAGAATTGGATCCCACCAACTGGTTCAATCGAGAATCGATCACGAGTCCGATCTTGACAATATCCAAAAACTATTTTACCGGTCAAGAATCAATGAGATTGATATTAAACCGATTAAAAATTGTTTGAACCGGTTCAATTTTATAATTTCTTTGGATTTTGAATTTCATTAAAATATTATTTTAATATTATTAGAATTTATTTGATTTTTTAGATTTATATATTTATTATTTATATACATATTTAAAAATTTTAAATACGTTATTTACTATATTATATTAGAGTAATGTTAAAGATACAGCCTAAATATCATATAACGATATTTACGATAATTATATCGTGAGATTTGTTATTATATCGTGATTGCATTGAATTTATCGTGAGATATTAATAATGAAATTTTGTATTGAATTTTTTGTGTTGAAAAAATCATTACGTACAATTTATTATTATTTTATACACATGAAATTGTTTCGATTAGATCGGTTGAATAAGCTGTCAGGATAAAAGAACAATAATGTAGGCGCGTGAGTCGTTGGGCCTCATCCACTTCCTATTAGAAATCAACTACGGATGTCGTGTCATAGTTGAGCCACTTATTAATTATTATTAATTATTTATTCCTTCGAAACATACTTTCTTGATATATTTTATGATTTAATAAAGTTTTACAAAAACTAATCTAATAAAATTCGAACTAACAAAAATGTTTATAAAAACACGAGCATCCGTCAGCCAAATCAGAAAATGGGTCAAGGGGAGGTAATTCATCTCACATTTGTTTTGCACTGGTACCTGTTCAAGTTCTCGTCAAAACATGGGTTTGAACCATTTTTTGTTTTGTTTTACAGCATGGATGGAATTCACAGAAAGAATGAAGAACGTATACAGTGGCTGGAGTGAGTCCAAGTATATGTTCTTCATTAGTTTGAAAGTGTGCATACAGAACGTTGTTCCTAATATTGGGTACGTTGTTAGGTATATATGGAAGGACTAGGGAAAATGGACGCTGCGGATAAGTAGATAAGAATCGAAGGATGTTCATGATTTTAGATGATCTTTCTTTTAGTTTAGTTTTGGCTAAATCTTCTTTATCTTTCTCTTCTTTTCTCTTCTATCATATGATTGTCGTTGGTCCTTGGATCATTGTATAGTGAGAGAGATGCCTCAGTGCACACTTTCTATATTTAAATTTATCAGGAGCAATATAAACTCTCTAGACCGACCTGCTAGTTTAATTCCTTGTTTTTGAAAAATGTTATATATGAAACTTGGTTATTTTTTTTCATTGAATGAAGAATCCAGCGTAATATAGTTTGAAGCTTGCAAATTAGATCAATGAGTTTCGTACTAAAAATTGGGTCAACCAATAAAATAGCTTTGCATATAACTGTAAGTCTGAGATCCTTTCCAGCACTTGAAGCCTTTCTCCATTGCAGGCCTGGTTTTCATTCAAAATATCCATTTCTAACTTGAAGAGATGTGGAGAATGGACATTATGGAAGCTTTAAAAAAGGGTCTATCTCAGTTTTATAAATCAGAAATTCTTGTTTTCACACTCCAACAAAGCAATTATTGTAGTCTGATGCTAAGAAATGGGATTGTTTGGTGACTCGAGAGCGCGAACACAGGCTAAGGTTATTGAAGGAGTGTACTTCTTTTTGAATGAAAAATCTAATTTTTTTTAAAAATTCTCTGAAACAAATATACAATTTACTTCCAAAATATAAACAGCAGCTCTCATTTGGCCAGTCTCGTCTCATGACTTCAATAAAGGAACGACAAATTCTAGCAATACCATAACCCAAAAGGTGGATGAAATAACGCAAGTTCAAGATTTTCTTGCGATTCCGAGCAACAATCATCCTTGAAATACCTGCAACCAAAAGAAAGGTTCATATATACATTTTTCAGCGACTCAAAAAAGTAGAACAAGCAAAGTTTGGTTGTAGCAACAATCCTTTAATTGGGAAATTCTGAATTTGTTTGTCTCCAATTAGGGAACACCCTTCAATCCAATTCCATTCCCATTTCCCTTCACCAAAAACCTCCCTCCAAACAATGAGCCCTGCCCCAATATCTCTATACAAACAAATTGCCCCATCAATGCCAACACACTTAACACTAGCACAATGTCCCTCACTTCCCAAAAGCCTAACTCCCAATTCAATTGGTACCTTCTCGACGAGACTCCAAACACCATGGTTCCCTATCTCCCAAATACATATATTTCTGACGTCAGTGCCTCCAACCAAGGTCAAATTCCAGTTTCTTGCCACCAATGTCGCGAATGCGAGCTTATCTGCCATAGGCACACTCAATTCTCTCCATTTATTCGTCTCAAGTTCGAATCCCATCACACAATAAGCCCGAGCGGAGGTCATCCAATACAGTATCCCGTCTGAAAACACACTCTCATTTGGTGTCCAAACTGTTAGCCTCACAGCAAATTCTACCGGCATTAGGCTTACTGTTTTCCATGTGTCATCACTCGATTGGTACATTTCTACGGTTGGTTGATACTCTGCACCGCCACTGGCTAACTCTGATATCCCACCTGCCACATAAATCTTGAAACCGAAATTCGAAAATTTATGGCTTAAATCATTTTCCACCACTCCTACAGCCGGATTGGTTCTCGTCACATTTAGCATACCAAGGTGTTTAAACTGCCTGGTAAAAGGGTTGCATATGGCAAGCTTAAGGGATGTAGAGCTCGTGACCCTCAAAAGTACTAGGCCACCGATTGTAGCAATAGGCCTAACTGGGCAACTGATGTGGTCAAGACTCAACACATGCCAATTGTTGCTGATTGGGTTGTGGGCAATCCAAGAAAGGCCTCTACTGCGGGTCGGCAAGCCCAAGAACCACGGCGGGTGACGGTGGCACGATGACAACTCTGACGCACCCTTGGCTGCATCATGCCAACTCCGGCAGACGGCTTTGGCACAAGCGAACGAATCCGGGGACAGGTAGGAGAAGATGTTGGCTATTAAATCAAAGGGAAGATTGCTCCACATTTAATCAAGAAGTTATGGATTCGGAGGTTCTTCAAGAATTCGAAGCAAGGTATATAGGGTGGACAATTGGCATCAACTTCCACCAACGGTGGTTGTGTGCAATAATTATTGCGGTTTCGGACATGGACAGGGTGGTATTCGCATGGTTTCGTGTGCCCACATGAACTAAAATGTGACCCCACATGCCACTATTAATTTTTATCGTCCGTCAGAATTGTACCTTTGTCAATATTCCGTGGTATTAAAATGAAAGTTAATTACATATTACCCCTTATATTATTGCTTTACTACAATTTACAAATATCACAACGACACACTAGTATTGAAAATTTAACTTTAGCCCTGATTCCTACCCTAAGAAAAATCTCACCCCAGCTCTCTACTTTTCAAATTATAATAATTATATTGAAATGGTTTTAATTTTAACCCAGTAAAAAGGTAGATTATTTAAATAATCTACGTATGAGATACACTAACTCTTGATTATTTTTTTCGGTGTTAAAGAAATTAGGGACAAATTAATAAATCTCGATCCAGAATTAAAATGTCTTCAAGGGGTAAATGGAAATCAAACCCATATAATAAAAAGTATTAAATAAATAAAAGCTATTAGTATTATGGTTCTTGGAGTTGGTGAAAGGGCAAAAAGAAAAACTGGACCCCTAACTTCTGTCCCGATGCTAAAGCTTTACAAATCAATTGTCATACGGAAAACTTTTAGATAAAATCATCCAATCTTTTGGCTGGGTTACGAAAATAGGACGACGTATTTTGTTAACTAGACTAGACAGACAAGTATTTGGATGTCTGAACAAATTTTATGTTAGATATTTTAAAATTTTATTAATTATATAATAAATTTATTAGTTTGTTTTGACAATTTTATTTCATAATGAATTTAAAATGCCAAATAGTTAATTTTTAAGTTATTTAGTGGATTTCATTTAAATACCAACAACATAAAATCATTTTAGATATTCTCTTCAGATACTTTTCAAATCTAAACCTTTTAATTCAAGAGTAGGTCTCTTGTGAGACGGGCTCACGAATCTTTATCTGTGAGATTAGTCAACTCAACCGATATACACAATAAAAAATAATACTCTTAGCATAAAAAGTAATATTTTTTCATTGATGACCCAAATAAGAGATTTGTCTCACACAATACGACCCGTGAGATCGTCTCACACAAATTTTTGCCGTAATTCAAACACAATCTTAAGTTATATTTGGATAGTTGAAATTCAAATATATTAATTTATTTAGACAAATTCACTGAATAATGAATTTTAAATAATTATTTTGAGTCGTGATTTTAAATTCATCCAAAAATAAAATCATTTAAAATCGTCCTCGAATCCAAATCCTTCAACACAATTATTATAGTAGTTGTTAAAGTATATCTCTCAAATCTTTCCTCAAGTCATTTATAATAGTGACTAAATATATTTAGTTAAATTGTGTCTGGATTAGTTAATTTAATTTGGTGATATGTTTGATTTAAGAAAATCTTAAGATATATATTTCAAATTGAACTATCTTAAATGTAATTAAAATCTACCACAATTACTATTATATTGCATAACTGAAATACAAAGTTCACTTAAATTTATAGCAAAACTTGTGTGAGACAGTCTCACGGGTCGTATTTTGTGATATAGATCTCTTATTTGGGTCATCCATAAAAAAATATACTTTTTATGCTAAGAGTATTACTTTTTATTGTGAATATCGGTAGTGTTTACCCGTCTCACAGATAAATATTCATGAGAATGTCTCACAAGAGACCTACTCTAAATTTTTTCATCCAAAAAAGTCAAAGAAATTTGAAATCCATGATTACAAACACAAATTATATTTTTCTTAAACTAAAACCAACCAACCAACCAACCAACCAACCCACCCTGTCCCCCTCAACACAGAAAATGCAGTGATAATTTCACAATAAAAGTTGTACAAGTTAAACATGCATACAGCCAATCATGTCACACGATCCGTCTGATCTCTCAAGAACAAGAAATTTTTCGGTGTCCACGAAAATTTTTGCCACCCCTTCCCCGGAAGCAATCCACTCGGAATAAAAAAAATTACAGTTACCACAAAAAAACAAGGTTAAACATCGCATGGGAGGATGTTCTACTGAAGTTTCTTTATTCCAGGAAAAGAAGGAAGCACAGCAATAAGTGCATCGCCATATCCAACAGGATCTGTCCAGTTCAAGACACCGAAACTTTTATAGTAGACTATCAACCGATGCACAATAAATTAGTTTTCCAAAGGGACTCGATATATTTTGAAGGACTAAATATATATTTTTGAAAATATTACATAAGGAAATTGATTTTTTTTAGCTGAGGGGACCAAGAAAGCAGCAAGGGGAAGAACATTGCATACCTCCATCTTTTTTGAGAATCTTAACAACCTCCCCAGATATGTCAGACTGAAAAAGATTCAAGAAAAATAAGGATTAAGTGAGGTATTCACAGCATACATGAAATGAATGATTTTTTTAATTCAAAATTACAGCAAGAATATAGAGTAGAAATGGAAATGATAGAAGTAGGCGAAAGTGAGAGAATTTGTTTTATCATTATCAAAACAAGAAAAGTTGTATATAAATATAAAGTGCCAATGGAGATGAAAGCCAAGTGAGAACCTCGATTGGGATCTCGCCACCTAGTTGATCAATATAGCAGAGCACCTGCCCTTCCTTCACTATATCTTTCTGTGAAAAGCAAAAATAACTGGTAAACTCATAACCGATGAGATCTGACCAAGAAGACAGCGCTTCGAGTTTTATACAACATTTATTGGTACATCTACCAAATTGAGTGGATGTTCATCACACACATATGAACTAACTAGATATAAATTCATCATGGGTTTCATAATGACATACAAGGGAAATATTCGCTCAAGCAGCATGTAATGTAACACCAATAATACCTCTTTGCAAGATGGAGGAGCCTTCTTCCCTTTAATGGTTCTCGATCTCCGAAAATAACCAACCTGCGTCAGGTATAAACTTATGAAAAATTTCAACAAAATAATGACATTACTGCTGATAGTTTCTTAAATCCTCACCCTTGGAGATTGAAGTATCACCAAGCCTTCATCTGCCGCTTTATCAAGCAAAGTCTGAACACCATAAGAGGAGGACACTGGCTTGGAGAGGGCTAAAGATGGTGATGAAGCCGACCCATTCGTATCAGGTGTCTCGACAACTGAGTGAGCAGTTACTGGAGCAGAAACAGGAGGCTGTGGGGCCGCACTTTGCCCAGCCAAGTCTCTTGTCACATATAGTCGAAATCCACCGAGCTAATCATGAAAATTTGTATCAGCAGAGAAGGGACAAAGAAATCATGAATCAGCAGAACTTTGTTTTCTATATTATAGTACTATTGAAGTTGGAATGATGCTTCCCAAGAAAACAAGTGTGGTATGTTTCAGTCAGTCATACTGTTTTAATACATTGTGATGGAGAGGACGAGTAGGCTGAAGATTCGAAAGCATAAAAATGGCTTACTTTAAGTTCAAACTCGGCGATGGAAGTAGTGTCACATAACACTGTCAAAAGAGACTCTACCTGCAAAAATTAAGATTTTTAGTAAGGTTTCCATCATTGCATGCAGCAAAGCACAAATTTGTCACCAACTATGCACTTGTGCTTAAGTTTCAGTGCATCTGGTGCTTAAGAGTAGACAATCAAATAGAGCAGGAGCACATTTTTGCTGTTTCAAAATTGATGAGAATGAACAAACAAATCAAATGTTTGTAATCCAGTGAAAAGTCGCCGATTACAATATGTTGATGTAGATATTTCCGAGTTTTTAAACCCCGAACTTGAATCACATTGGGTGAGTCTCAATAAAAAATGTACTACCAGTACTAGTTTATCCGCAAATTTATTTTCCATTCTTCGAAAAAGTAAAACAACGGGGAAGTATAAACGATTTGTGATTATTCATTTAAAATTTCTAGTCAAGATTTTTGTGTCACAGAACACCACAGTACCAACATTTTATATATAACTTCAACTTGTAAATCTGTGCAAGTCAATCTCTTTTTTCCAATGAACTACATGATACCATAAAATAGGAAATAAACCGATAACATCATAATGAATGGAAAGGGATCAAGACACTGGCCATGAAAATAACAACTCACCTCGAATGAATTGGGAATGTGGCTTACTTCATCAGATGATTTAACTATTACTGAATTATCTTCCAAATTTGCAGTAGCTGTCATTCGTCGAAACACAAATATGAAATGAAAAGAAGACGAAAGAAATAGCAAGAGGTTGCGATAGAAAGTAAGTGGCACATTATTGAATTTTGACTATATTTCTACACCTATAGTACGGACAAATAAAACAGCCTCAAATACACACCTCTCTCTCCCAACTTCTTTCACCAGTTTCTTTTTCTTTTTTATTTTGCTATTTTCTTTTTCCACTATTGAACTATATTATGTACAAACAGTTTCAGGAAGTAAAGTACAAGTCTGTAAAGAGAACAGAAGTGGCTCGAAAGATGCATCAGGTTGACTGACTATGTCCCTTTATCCAAGCCTTAAACAAAGTCCAAGAAACAACTTTAAGAATATAACAACGAACCACATAAATTTTACTTAGAAATGACCTTAACATTCATTTTCACCCGATGAAACAGTTCCTCCTAAAAAATGGCACGAGTTTCAAATCCTCTACAATTACTTTGCCTAGATGTTTGGCATGTCTCCAATGTACGAAGTGAATGGAGAATCCAATAAATACATGAGAGAGCATATAGCACAAAGAGCAGCAAAAAATATTGTTTACATAATATAAATAACATTAATGTTAAAGATCGTCTTCTTTCTTATACACCGGAATCAACAAACCAATAACACCAATATCAAATCAAGTACTCGAACAACCAAGCCACTGTCAAATTTAGATTACTCACGCTTCACGCATGTACACCAGAAAATCAACTTCACACCACAAGAAACAACACAACAACGATTACGTGGTTTGGTCCTTTTAGAGACCTACATCCACGGAGAAACACCACCAATCTTTATTGAATTTCCAGAAGAGTTTGTAATACAACAAGTTTACCAATTCAACAAGAAAGAAGTATTACAAGATTCGATCAAGCTTACTTCCCTTGATTCTCCTTCTTTCTTATATTGGCTCAGTATTCTTCTACCCTCTGACTTGATAGTTCACCGGGTTTCCTCCTTTGTTGTTTTGTTCTCTGGAAGCTTGTTCTCTGTTTTTCTTGCTCTCTTCTCGACGAAGCCCCCCTTCCCTCTCTTTTATCAGTTTTCAACCGTAATACCTGTCCTCAACTGATATGAGCTTGTTTATCCTCCAAGCTAGTTGGGCTTCATCCTTGAGTAGCCCATTCCCTTCCAGCCCAAGCTTTTTGAGAAACCCGATTAAC
Organism: Primulina tabacum; assembly: GCF_025594145.1. Taxonomy (NCBI): domain Eukaryota; kingdom Viridiplantae; phylum Streptophyta; class Magnoliopsida; order Lamiales; family Gesneriaceae; genus Primulina; species Primulina tabacum. The sequence goes on from NC_134553.1 coordinate 3,096,236, forward strand.
AATCTCCACCTTTTCTCTAAAGGTTGGCTGCTTCTCTTCCTTAGACGAACTTTACTTGTCTTCCACTACATTTACTAAGTTCAAGCAATGTTTGAACTTAGTATAAGGCAGTGTTTTTGTTAGCATATCGGCAGGATTATCCTCTGATGCAATTTTCTTCAGGGACACTTCCTTTCTATTCAAAATGTCTCTGACAAAATGCATCTTTACATCAATATGTTTAGACAGTTCGTGATATACCTGATGCTTTGACAAATGTATTGCACTTTGGTTGTCACAATGTACAATTACTCCATCTTGTCTTATTCCAAGTTCACCAATGAAAACCTTTTAGCCATAAAGCTTCCTTGATGGCTTCGGTGGCAGCTATAAACTGTGCCTCAGTGGTTGATAGTGCCACGACTGATTGGAGTGTTGCTTTCCAAGTAATGGCTGTCCCAAACACGGTGAAAACATATCCAGTTGTGGATTTTCGAGTGTCCATATTTCCAGCAAAGTCTGAATCCACATAGCCCACTAATGGTTGTTCTTTCTCACTTCTGTGTTTGAATTTTAGTCCCATATCTGCAGCTCCTTTCACATATCTCAATAACCATTTTAATCCTTCCCAATGAGCTGGTCCAGGATTAGCCATGAATCTTGATACCACACTTATGGCAAACGCTAAATCAGGTCTGCTACAAACCATTCCATACATTAGGCTCCCCACACCACTTGAATATGGAATGTGTTTCATTCTTTCAGTTTCTTCTTCATCATGTGGAGTTTGATCTTTTGAGAGTTTGAACTGTTGTCCAAGTGGTGATAATACTGTCTTAGCCTTGTGCATGTTGTACTTTATCAATACCTTCCTTAAGTATTGTCCTTGACTTAGAAACAAGCTTTTTTCTGTTCTATGTCTTTGAATATCCATGCCCAGAATTTTCCTTGCTTCTCCCAAATCTTTCATTTCGAATTTTATGTTCAGTTGTTGTTTCATCATCCTTATTTCTTCCATGTTGTCACTGGCAATGAGTATGTCATCTACATATATCAAAAAATACAACATGATTCTTCCTCCTTCCTTCTTCAGATAGACACAACTGTCAAAATTGCTCATGTGCATTCCTATCTCTTTCATATAAACATCAAACTTCTTATTCCATTGCCTAGGACTTTGTTTTAAACCGTAAAGAGACTTCTGTAAGAGGCAGACTTTTTCTTGATTTTCAGTTGTGACATAACCTTTTGGTTGTTCCATGAAGATTGTTTCTTCAAGTTCTCCATATAAGAAAGTGGTTTTGACATCTAACTGATGTAGCTCTAAATCCAGCTGAGTGACCAAGGCAAGAATTAATCTTATTGAGCTGTATTTTACTACTGGTGAGTAAATTTCATTGAAGTCTATCCCTTCACGTTGAGTGTAGCCCTTTGCAACCAATCTTGCCTTGTATTTCATATCCTTAGTTGCTGGATTTGATTCTTTGAGTTTATAAATCCATTTGCATCCTAATACCTTTTTATCCTTGGGTTTATCAACAAGTTTCCATGTCTCATTCTTATTCAACGAATCCATCTCCTCATCCATTGCTTTTATCCATTTCTTACTGCAGTTGCTCGTCACCGCTTCTTTGTAGGATGAAGGTTCCATGGTTTCCAATTTTTCAGCTATCGTTAATGCATACCATGTCAGATCAAGTTGACCATATTTCTTGGGAGGCTTAATTTGTCTTCTTTGTCTGTCCCTGACCAAAGAGTATGTGTTTGTTTCTTCATTTGTTTCCCCTTCTTGAGTTTGTCGTGTTGAATCATCCTCTATGTCTATTCGAGTTTCTGGTTCCTTCATTTGAGTCTCCTCATCAGGCTCCACCTCAACTTGAGATTCCTTGAACTCAGAGATCTCACTGGTTGAGTTTTTATCTTTTAAGTCATATCCCATTTTTGATTCATCAAACACAACATTTCTCGTGTTAAAGCATCTTGGTCCTGTTGGCTCTAAGTTCCATACTTTATAGCCTTTTATTCCTTCGGGGTAACCAATGAATATGCATCTCAGGGCTCTAGCATCCAGCTTATCTTGCTTTATATGTGCGTAAGCAAGGCATCCAAACACTTTTAGATCTTTGTAGTCTACTGGACTATCACTCCAAACCTCCATGGGTGTCTTAAATCCCAGAGAGCTTGTTGGACTTCGATTGATCAGATAGCAGGCTGTGGAAAGAGCTTCACCCCAGAATGTCTTAGGGACCCTTGCACTCAATATCATGCACCTCACCTTTTCCAGTAGAGTTCTGTTCATTCTTTCTGCAATTCCATTCTGTTGTGGAGTGCATGCCACTGTCCTATGCCTTGAGATGGCTCTTTCTGTGCATAATCTGTTAAACTGTTCGGACAGGTATTCAAGTCCATTATCTGTCCTAATATGTTTTACTCTCCTATCAGTTTTGTTTTCCACCATTAACAGCCATTCTTTGAACTTGCCTGCCACTTCATCTTTTGTTTTCAGTATATAAGTCCATACCCTTCTCGAGAAGTCATTTATTAGTGTCATAAAATACCTTCCTCCCCCGTGTGTGGGTGTTCTTGAAGGTCCCCATACATCAGAATGTATGTATTCAAGGGGTCTTGAGGTGGTGTGTTTGGCCTCAGGGAAGCTTACTCGTTTTGATTTTCCCAAAACACAATACTCACAGAGCTCCATTGTTTGAATTGATCCTTCACCTAACAGCTTCCTCTTCATCAGCTCATGGAGACTTTTTTCACTTAGATGTCCCAGTCTTTCGTGCCACAGTTTTGTGTTGAGTTCCAGTCTTTGTGTCACTGCAGCTTTGCCTATCACTGTACTTCCTATCATTAGGTACAATGAGTTTTTCATCATAGCTTTCATAACTACCAATGATCCTTTCATTACCTTCATTGTCCCCCTTTCTGATCTGAATGTATATCCCCCAGAATCCAGTGTTCCCAAGGATATCAAATTTCTTTTTAATTCGGGTACAAATCTTACATTCTTCAACAACCTGTCCACTCCATCATGCATTCTAATTCTTATTGTGCCTTCTCCTTTGATTCTACAAGCTTTATTATTACCTAGCAGAACCATTCCCTCATCAGCTTCGGTTAGTTCGTCAAACCAGGACCTATTTGGGCACATATGGAACGAGCAACCAGAGTCTAGTATCCATTGAGTGTTTGAATCTTCAGTGGTGATGACAAGAGCATCTGCAGATTCATAACCATCTGTCACCATTGATGCTTCAATGTGATCTGCTGGTTTATGTTGTTTCCATTTATTTTTGTCGGGGCAGTTTCTTTTGAAATGGCCTTCCTTATGACATATGAAACACTTGAATCTCATTTGGCTTTTGGACCTTGATCTATTTCTTTTAAATTTTGGTGTTCTCTTTTCTGGCCTTCCCCTTGTCACTAGAACTTCACCCGAGGGTTCTGAATTCGATGTGGTCTTTCTTTGTAATTGTTTAGACCTTATTGCTGACAAGATTTCTTCAAGTGTTATTGTTTGTTATCTCCCGTACAGAATTGCTTCCTTGAAGTGTTCATATGTTCTTGGTAATGCATTTAAGAGTATGAGAGCCTTATCCTCTTCTTCCAATTTGATTTCAATATTTTCCAAGTCATCCAGGATCTTGATGAATTCTTCAATTTGGTCATCAAGGCTCTGTTCTTCCTTGATCTTGAAGGAGTACAGTCTCTGTTTCAGGTACAACCTGTTCGCCAGGGACTTCGTCATATAAAGGGATTCCAATTTACTCCACACAGCAGCTGCATTCACTTCCCTTGCTACTTCCCGCAGGGGTTTATCACCAAGGCGTAGGATGATTGCACTGTGTGCTTTTTCAATGAGTTCTTCCTTATCTTTAATTGAACTAGACATCTCCTCCTTCTTCTTTAAAGCTTCTAACAGACCTTGTTGAATGAGTATGGCCCTCATTTTTATTCTCCATAGGTGAGAAATCGTTTTTCCCTGTAAACTTCTCAATATCACACTTCATCGTTCCCATTGTTTGGGTTCGCTTCCCACAGACGGCGCCACTTGTTAAAGATCGTCTTCTTTCTTATACACCGGAATCAACAAACCAATAACACCATTATCAAATCAAGTACTCGAACAACCAAGCCACTATCGAATTTAGATTACTCACGCTTCACGCATGTACACCAGAAAATCAACTTCACACCACAAGAAACAACACAACAACGATTACGTGGTTCGGTCCTTTTAGAGACCTACATCCACGGAGAAACACCACCAATCTTTATTGAATTTCCAGAAGAGTTTGTAATACAACAAGTTTACCAATTCAACAAGAAAGAAGTATTACAAGATTCGATCAAGCTTACTTCCCTTGATTCTCCTTCTTTCTTATATTGGCTCAGTATTCTTCTACCCTCTGACTTGATAGTTCACCGGGTTTCCTCCTTTCTTGTTTTGTTCTCTGGAAGCTTGTTCTCTGTTTTTCTTGCTCTCTTCTCGACGAAGCCCCCCTTCCCTTTCTTTTATCAGTTTTCAACCGTAATACATGTCCTCAACTGATATGGCCTTGTTTATCCTCCAAGCTAGTTGGGCTTCATCCTTGAGTAGCCCATTCCCTTCCAGCCCAAGCTTTTTGAGAAACCCGATTAACAATTAACGTTGACATAATTCAATCAAATAGTCCCTCTTAATAAATTGGCACGTTTCAAACCCTCTACAACTAGATTGTCTGAATGTCTACCATGTTTCCAGGGCGAGAATCCAATAAATACAAGAGAGCATATAACACCAATTTATTGGTCAAACCATTGACATCGTTTACTTACTAATATGACCATTGTTTCAGTCAGAACCTCAGTCGTATAAGTGCAAGAGAGTTTGTCATATGAACCATAACCAAGCATATGAACAAATGAACTTACCATCAGTGCCAGAAGCTGAGCATCGGATTACTGGATTCCTTGATCTGTTTGACAGCCTCAAATCATCAAATCCAACAGTCTTCGAAGTTAAACAATGCAAAGACTGCAATTTGCCAAGTTTGGGTCTAACACACCCCAATTCCAAGTTTGTAATCTTAAGGCCGGAAGCACCCAAACCGCCTGACACAAAATATTAACATGAAAGAGCAACATCACGTTACGCAAAAACACCCAACAGATGGGCAGTAATTGGAGCAATTTTAGACATCCACTCTTCTTATTCCCTCATAAAGGTTTTTAAATATATATTTATCAGCATAAATAAGGTAATTTCAAAGAATGCACGTTCCAGAGACAATTCAATTAGTAAAAAAAAATCGAACTTCCTGAAAAGCGAGGGAGTACTAGTCCCAAAATCAAGGAAAAAGAAACCCATTACAGAATCACACATAAAACAAAAACAACATCGGTTTACATCCCCATGATCAAGAAATCAGGGCATATTGGCCATACATGCACACTGGACTCTGCACAATTATTTGGACAGTAAGATGTTGGGCGACGTAGATTTTAAGGCGAGACGAAGAGAGAGGTGAACTTACATGAAGCCATGTGAAGAGTTGGGCTTCAAAATCGGCTGAAGAGTCTCCTGAAGCTTTGGTTTATCGATGTTACCGAAGAAGACGGAACTAAGAAGATGTTAGTCCTATCGATTTCTCACCAAACGAACATGTCAGAAGTTTGTCGACGCATACGATGTTCCTCAAACATAAAATTTAAAAAAAAATCTTATTTTTAATTTGTTAATTATTAATTATTAAATTATAAAAGTCAAAACACTATTTTCTTTAAAAAAAAGCAATCTTTTTATATGTTCTAATAACATTACACATTTTTTTTTCTCTAAAGTGATTTCACATTTTTTTCAGTATAAAAAATGTGGCAATTGTTTTCTCCAAATTATCTTGATCGAGTTCTTGATCTACATAATAAAAAAAAAATTAAATATATTTGCTCATATAATTTATTATGATCAATTGAATAAATTAGTTTGAATATATAACCATATTATATTAACATTTTAAAATTATTAAATTGTTATTTACGAAACTAAGTCGATATCTTGATAAAAAAAATTAATTATGTTATATTAATTTATGATATCTTCGTCTTTATATTGTATCAATTAGTTTTCAATCATGAAAAATTAATTTTTTGGTTAATTAGATTTAGATGTGCTGTCAAGTGTATATCATATTGAATAGAAATAAAATACAATGAAATAATTTAGGTTAAAATAAAGTGAGATAGATTTACTTATAAAAAAAATCCAACTATAATTGATAATTATTAATCAAAGAGATAAATATATTCTTATTAAAAAATTTTCAAAACCTTGGCATGTTTTTTTTTTTTATTCTTACCAAATCAACCATTTAAAAAATTGTGAATCAGTAAAAAACCGGGTAAAAAGCTTATTAATTTGGTAATTTAATTCAATTGTCTCAATATTTTTTTTTAGAAAAATAGAATAACTAGATTAGAATATTTTTTTAAAAAAAACCGTATAGGATATCTAAGCTGATGATATGCCCCTTTAAAAAAATTATGATATGGTAATGTTCAAAAAAACAAATTTAAAAATTGATGATATAATCAAATATTATCTAACTATCTTGATAAATCTAATTAAAATTTGGGCTGCTGTTTATTTGGGCCTCAGTTGAATTGTCGCTGATTATGGAGTAAAAGCCCACTTTGTAATAAACAACCTTCATTTTTTTAAAAAATATCATATATATATATATATATATATATATATATATATATATATATATATTATTTCATATGTTATCAGAGCGACTTTAAATAGCATATTTTAAAAATTTTAAGTTGAGGAAATGATTTTGAAAATATTTATGTGATTAACTCAATAAAGTCGACGTTCAACTCGGGTTTATATGACAAAATGAAATTTCCATTTTTCCAAAAGAAAATGCAGGAATATTAGAGGGCAGTGGCTGCCAATTATGACATTTGACTGATTTGTATGAAGAAATCAAATAATGATTTCGAGCTTCGCTTTTGGGCCCCCGACATAGCCTATTTCAATTTGATTTCGTTTTTCTTTACTTAAATGATGTTCATGTGTTAAATTCAATCGATTAAAATATCGTCTGTCCGTAGTGATTATAAATGTTTAATGGACGAATCAAGTATGATGCTATGACTATAGTACGATTTAATGGATTTCAATTTATAAACATCACATGTGATGGCAATCAAATAAATATTAATATTGACTTATAACTCATTTGACATCAAAATTTTAAATGTGAGATGCAATCTCGAACTTCAAAACTCAATTGCAATAATCTCTCGACCTCAACCAAGAAAAGAAAAAAAAATAGTGCATGATAATTTTTCACAATTTTTGCCGACCATATATGCTCTTTTGTGTTCTATCCTTTTTCATTATATAAGCAACAACCAAAATATAATGAAAATAAATATCTAAAGAGGCATTTCTGTACTTTCGTCCGATCTGGGGCCGGGTTTCTGTTGTCCCTTTTTTCTTCACATGATTGATGATTCTCTTCCTATATGGGTTTGATTCTTTTGAGATACTCTTTTACAAAAAAAGATATTTTTTATGCCATCTTTGTTAGAGTTTAGAATTTATCAGAGCTTTAGGTTTGTTGGTATCAAAAATCATTTCTTTAAGGAGTGTTGAATATACCCACTTTCGAATTTACCCGACATCATTTTTTTCTATAAGAAAAAAGAAGTTGGTTTTTTGTTTTTTGTTTTTTTGGGTCTTAAAATTCTTTTCTGGTTGCTGGCCGCTGGGTGCATAAATATGTATAGATTACCAAACCCTTGAAAGAAAAAGAAGGAAAACTATCTTCCTCGGCATATCACCGAACCTTATCTCCATCTCCACACCGCTCTTTCTCTCATATCAGTTCATAAAAATCGCGCCTTTTCGAGTTTCTATTAGGAGCTTTTTGTAGAAACAAGAAAAGAGTTGAGAGAAAGAGTAGACGTGTGGAGAAATGCAAGCTGTTTTACAATCAAAAGGGCTTATTTCTTTGCCTGCAAATCCCAGAATCAGAGCTTTTTTGCCACCACCACCATCACAGAATTTAAGGTATAGATTCAACCCCACAAATCCTTTACTTAAACCAAGAACTTTTCTCCCTCCATTGTTTTCGGCAAACGGGTCTTCCAAATTCCAAGTCACCAAACTTCCATTAGTTGGTCAAAAGTCAAGAAATTTCCCCAGGGCTGAGGCTGCAGCGGCTTCGGCAGATGGGCAGTCTTTGTATGGAGAGAAAGAACCACCCAAGTTTATGGGTGTTGAGCTCGCTACCCTCAAGAAAATTATACCACTTGGCTTGATGTTTTTCTGTATTTTATTTAATTATACAATTCTCAGGGATACTAAAGATGTTTTGGTGGTGACAGCCAAAGGCTCTAGTGCAGAAATCATTCCTTTCCTCAAAACATGGGTGAATTTGCCTCTGGCTATTGGGTTCATGATTCTGTATACTAAATTGGCTAATGTGTTGTCAAAGGAGGCTCTTTTTTATACTGTGATTTTCCCATTCATTGCCTTTTTTGGGGCATTTGGATTTGTGTTGTATCCTCTTAGTCAGTATTTCCATCCCACAGCTCTTGCTGATAAGCTTCTGAATACTTTGGGTCCAAGGTTTCTTGGGCCGCTTGCAATCATGAGGATATGGAGTTTCTGCTTGTTTTACGTTATGGCTGAGCTGTGGGGAAGTGTGGTTGTTTCAGTTCTGTTTTGGGGTTTGGCTAACCAGGTAATGGTTTCACTCGGAAATAGTTCTTTTCAGCGCAGTCTAACGGATAGTTACGCTCGTACCAATTATCTAATTTGTGAGGATAATATGTATACTTATTTGAACCATCAATGGTTGGATTTCATGAATTGATTCAAGATCCCTCCTTTTGCTTGTAAGAAATGATTGACAAAGTGATCTGTTTGTTAATTCCTCGTTGTTACTTTTTGGGTATTGTGACAGAAGTTTACTAAAGTTGGATATGGATAATATTAAATTGGTCATCTGGATACTTTGGAGAATGTTGAAGGTGTATGTTGTAGTCCTTGTGTGTTCCTTGTCGGTTGTTGACTGTTCCTCAATTGCTTCTTGGCTTTTAAATTTGTTTCATTCTACTGCATGAAAGGATGAAGTATCCTGAAATGGATTTCTAGTTGATTTCTATATTTGGTTCTAACGTGGCTGCGTAATTATTTTTAAAAATATTGATTTGGTAAAGTGAAGTCTTAATTTAGGCATCGAAACTAGCATGGGTAAATTGGGTTGGCTAGTGCTTAGTAGTTTAATGTATTTAGTGATTTACTTCCAGCTGAACTAAGTTTGTAGGTTATCGGGTGGGGTTTCATTTGCTTTCCTTGACAAATTTGCTAAAATCAATCTTTTTTAATGCTTATTTTTTTTCTGTTAGACACATTATTATTGATGTTTTAAAGGTGTTCGCAAGATGGCAATCATCTCAAAATGAGGGATAGGGGAACTTGTTATGTACTTTTACTGTTCCTATTTCTCTTTTATCTTTATTACGTGGTTTGGAAGATAAATGTGCATATCATTTAACAGTCATTGGATTTCTTGTCTTGCAGATTACGACTGTTGATGAAGCCAAGAGATTCTATCCTCTGTTCGGACTTGGAGCGAATGTCGCCCTTGTTTTCTCCGGTCGAACCGTGAAATATTTCTCGAAAATGAGACAAAACCTTGGTCCCGGGGTTGATGGTTGGGCCATCTCTCTGAAGGGAATGATGAGTATCGTTGTAGTGATGGGCCTTGCTATTTGTTTCCTTTATTGGTGGGTGAATCGTAATGTTGCTCTTCCCACCCGTAGTCAGAAGAAGAAGGTAATTATTTACAAAATCTTTAAAGAATAGAATTTGAGCCGCTATTTTCTGGAAGGGTTCACGTAGGATTCATGCCTCATGAAATGGAGCACCATCCCTTCTACTATTGGTGTATTCATTCACGACAATATTTTACTCCCATGAACTCCTGAGTTACTCTTGGTCATAGGACATTAGCGTGGTTTTTTTTTCAAGATTTCGACTTAGTTTAGATCTCACTTATTTGTAGTGCAAGATTTTGAATTACATTTCCCTTTGCAGGAGAAGCCAAAGATGGGGACAATGGAGAGCTTAAAGTTCTTGGTATCATCAAGATATATAAGAGATCTCGCAACTTTGGTCGTGGCATATGGTATCAGCATCAATCTTGTTGAGGTTACTTGGAAATCGAAGCTCAAAGCTCAGGTAAGCTTTTAAACAAGGACATCACCCTTTGAACCTAATTGATAATATTGATTTATTTTATATTGGTTTCTTGGAATTTCACAGTTCCCGACACCAAATGAATATTCATCCTTCATGGGAGACTTCTCGACTGCCACTGGGATAGCTACTTTTACAATGATGTTATTGAGCCAATGGATCTTTAACAAATACGGCTGGGGCGTAGCAGCTAAGATTACACCAACTGTCTTGCTTTTATCGGGAGTTGGTTTTTTCTCGCTGATTTTGTTTGGCGACCCTTTTGCTCCAGCTCTTGCCAAATTTGGGTTGACTCCACTTTTAGCTGCTGTGTACGTAGGAGCCATGCAAAACATTTTTAGCAAGAGTGCAAAGTACAGCTTGTTCGATCCATGCAAGGAAATGGCTTACATTCCTCTTGACGAGGACACCAAGGTTTGAATATTAAGCTGCCTATATTACCCACTATTTCTGTATGATTTCGTTGCATATATGTTGGACAACAACAATCCTACTTACTGCTACCTGTTTTTGCCCATTTGGCATGACAATTTTAATGTCAAGCTGTTATATGGTTCAAAATATTTGAATTGGACTAGTATCTTCAAGTATAGCAAATTTTTCATATCGGGGAGTTTATGAGAATCTTAAAATTCATGTTGCCAAGCTCCCGCTCCCTTTCTGCATAAGTAGGCATGGAGGTGAAAAATTATAGTAACTTGGAATATTTTCTTTCATCAGGTAAAAGGGAAAGCAGCAATCGACGTTGTGTGCAATCCTTTGGGGAAATCTGGCGGGGCTTTGATTCAACAGTTTATGATTTTGACCTTTGGTTCACTCGCAAACTCAACTCCCTACCTTGGAGGCATACTTCTCATAATCGTTCTTGCATGGTTGGGAGCAGCCAAATCTTTGGATGGTCAGTTCACGACACTCAGACAAGAAGAGGAGCTGGAAAAAGATATGGAACGCTCTGCTGTTAAGATCCCCGTTGTGTCATCTTCGAACGAAGGTAGCAACGGTTCTTTTATTAGCGGTTCAAGTGACACAGCCAGTGCATCATCAGAACCCTCCTCTCCTCGAAATGCCTGATGTTTTTGTTGGGGTTATTGGATAATAGGATGAAAAGGTAAATAGGGGAATTGGTCTCCTTTGTTGAATTATAGCATTTAGAATTTATTCTCTCTTAAGTTTCCTGATGTTTATGTTGTAAGATATTGATTCAAGTGACAGGAATAATAAGAGACCACAAGCGTCGTTTCAACAGAGACAAGATTTTATGTCTATTGACCTCCTGTCGAGGGTAGATATCTTTTTTTTTTTTATTAAAATTATTTCAATTACCAATTCAATAATTCCCAAATTACAATTTTGGCGATAAACAACAAAACTGACATGCAAGTAAACAAACTGTCTACAGTTCCGAGAACTATGTCGAGTTAGCTCGTTCGTCACTTGATTTGCATTCTTTTTACAATGTTGAATCTTTATTACATCCTATTTGGAAGCCAAAAAATAATCGTATTGAGCTATTTTAAAAAGGTTTTGTTGAGATTTCATTGTATAGTTAAATATTTGGGCTTATCTAGTGCGTTCAGGTAGTGGTCGTGGATTTCCAAAGTTTTTTTAAAAAAATTGAACACGAGTTTTGGGTTCTCACGGTTAAAATAATAATATAATTAATTATTATTATTATGTTTTGCAAACAAATATACCAGTACTAAAAAGACATCCTTTCAGACAAAAGGAAACGTGATATATTTAGCTAAAAGATGCCCTACACCGTCCCCTGATCCAGTTACATAAAAGGCAAAAACCTGTGTGAGACGGTTTCACGGATTTTATTTTGTGAGACGAATATCTTATTTGGGTCATCCATGAAAAATATTACTTTTTATGCTAAGAATATTACTTTTTATTGTGAATATCGGTAGGATTGACCCGTCTCACAGATAAGATTCGTGAGACCGTCTCACAAGAGACTTACTTTGCATAAAATTAAGTATTAATTGTCGTATTTTTCTCAATCGTCTTCAAGGTTGTTTTTTTTTAAAAAACCTAGTCGATGTAATTCAATAAAAAAAATCATGCAACCAACTGATCACTCAACATTCTAGCATATTAGATATTTACATCTTTGCTAATTCAATTTGAGATTAATAATTTGAAATTTCAAATAGAGAAAAATTTAAAAAATAACTATTGAATGGGACCACCTTTCAAAAAAAAAAAAAAAAAAAAAAACTATTGAATGGGACCATATTCCGACATAATTTCCCGAGTTTATTATATATTTCTACGACACAGACAATAATATTAACTATATCTACTGAGAATTATTTATTAATGGCGATTGAAGGACCACATGACCCTCCGTAGGATCTGCTGGGATTATTTTATCAAGTCGTGTTTCGTGACTTTTGTCCGATTATCTGTCAAATTGTCTTCTTTTGGACGAGTCGTAACAACAAAAAAATGGAGCCAAACATATATATAATCATCACCTAACAAAAATTTTAAATATAATAACGAAATTTAAATTATAATTTTTTACTTACAATTGATCCGTGAAACTTAACATTTTGTGAAAATAATTAATAATAACTTAATTCGACAAGCTACAAAATATATCATTTTTAATTAAACTATCATTCAAAATATTCGTCTCTCATTTGATTACCAAAGACGATTCTTAATAATCTTCTAACCATTGCAAAAACTTGTGTGAGACGGTCTTACGAGTCGTATTTTGTGAGACAGATATCTTATTTGGGTCATCTATGAAAAAATATTACTTTTTATGTTAAGAGTATTACTTTTTATATAGAATATCGATAGGGTTGACCCGTCTCACAGATAAAAATTCATGAGACCGTCTCACAAGAGACCTAATCTAAAATCAAATCCAAAGTCACACGTTTGTAATAATAATTTTAAAATTGTCAATAATCTTAAAAATTTCCCCCCTTGGCTAGCTCGATCTGAGTGACGCCGCCACTGTATATATGCGTGCATAAGGTTAAAGAGAACTCATTCATCTGCAAACTGTTCAAGAAAAATTTCTTAAAGCCCAAAACACACTGCACAAGCATTCATGGGTACACTCTCACTTCACAAACTTTCAATCATTGAATTCACGGACGAAAACACGAAACAAGGGACAGAATCTTGGTCCAAATCATGTGAGGACGTAGTTTCTTCCTTAGAGAAATATGGTTGTTTCATTGCCAATTATGATAAAATCACCCAAGAAATGCATGATGGGGTTTTCGAAGCTTTACAAGAGTTGTTTGATCTTCCAACTGAAACCAAAGTTCAAAACAAATCCTCTAAGCCTTTGTATGGATATGTAGGGCAAATCCCTTTTGTTCCTCTCTACGAGAGCATGGGAATTGATAACGCTAATACAGTTGAAGGGATTAAACATTTTGTGGAAGTCATGTGGCCGAACGTCGGAAATAACGGATTCAGGTATATTTTTCCAGTACTAATATTGCAGATCTCCGTTATTGTATGTCTAGGTTTCAGCTTAGTTAATGATCTTTGATTTTCAGTGAAAATCTCCTCGTGTACACAAAGTTAGCAGCAGAACTAGAACTTACGGTGGCTAAAATGGTGTTCGAGAGTTATGGAGTAGTGGACAAGCACTACGAGTCCCACGTCGGATCTGCGAATTTTCTTTGTCGGGTCATGAAATATAGGGAACCTAAGACCCACGAGAACAAAATGGGCTTTGTCTCTCACACGGACAAGAGTTTTTTGTCCACGATTCATCAAAATCAAGTCAATGGCCTGGAAATTAAAGCCGAAGATGGGGAATGGTTTGGTGTTGAGCTTTGCCCTTCATCCATTGTCGTTATGGCAGGCGATGCGATTATGGTCAGTCTATTTCTTGGGAGTTATCTAATATATATTTCATATTCATTTTTCAAGTTACTGCATTCATATAATACTAATGTCACTTTTCTCTATTTTATTTAACCGAAGAGAAAATAGATTTTGAATCAAATCATTTGTTCAATTTTGAGTTTTGGTTCAATAAATTTCAAAGTTTGGTTTTGCTACATTAAATTTTAACTTTCGACTATTTTGGTCTATTTATTGATGTGACATCATAAAATATTGACGTAAGATATCACGTTAACTTGTACCAAAATAACCGTAAATTAAAAAGTTAACGTACCAATGAAAACTAATTGACCTAAACCCAAAATTGAAAAAGTTATAGACCAAACAAATCATTTTCCCTTTATATAATCTCTTTGAAGGCTCTATATGTTAAAAAAAATTGACCAGATCGAAGTAACTTTAACTTGAACATATATTGGGAGCAGGCATGGAGCAATAATCGGATAAAATCGCCCTATCACAGAGTAACTATGGAAGGCAAAGAAGCAAGATATTCCATTGCACAGTTCTCATTCATGGAAAATATAGTTCAAACACCTCAAGAATTCATCGATGACCATCATCCCTTGCTGTATAAGCCGTTTGATCATCTCAAGTTTCTTGATTTTTTCAGCAAAGAAGAGAACAGGAGACTTGAGTGTGCCATCAAAACCTACTGTGGTGTTTGACTCTCACACATGCGCGCGCACATATATATACATATATACGTTTGTGTATTGTGTGGATTCTCAAGAAAAATTTACTTGGTGTGGTTTGTGTGTCTGGTATCAATTAGGGCTATATTTTGCTTAAATTTTATGAGTGATGAAATAATGATATATGTTGCATTGCACGTGTGTCTTGTCACTTTAATTGATATATATTTAATATGGAAAAAAACATAGGAATTAATGTGACAAACTAAAATATTATGAAATAAATAATTTAATGTCAAAGTATATTTATAAGGACTACAAGTAAATATTGCATACTCGTGAGCCTGCAGCTAAATATACAAATATTATTTATATATAAAAAAATCAATAATTTAAAGTTTAAACTATATATCCCAATGTGAATCAATAATTGGTCTTTTATGAAATTATAGAATATTAACTTTGACACATATATAATTTAAAAAAATTCATCAACGAATTAAGTAAACTAAATAACCTCATCGAAACTTTGTCCCACAGAAGTCAAGTAGGGTTTATTTGGCAGTGGAGAAACAAACGTTAGAATAATACGAAAAGTGAGAAGGAAAAATACTTCAAATAATAAATCTGTCGGGCAAAACCAAAACCTCTGTCCGTATAATCATGTAATAGTCCATCAAATGAAAAAATATTATGATTAAGTCTCAAAGCCATTGGTTTGAAACTAAATTAATTTTTTTGAGTTGGAGAGGATAATGTTACGATTGAAACTCGTGGGACCTCGTCTCAAACTTGAATCCTTGATATGATATCAACTCGATTCAACTTTTTTAAACAATAAAATTAAACTGAAAACCGCATCTACTGATAGCACAATTTACGACACCTATTAATTTGTATTGAAATTGATATTTTAGTTATATCTTATAGGATATATTTTACAGGCATCTGTAAATTATTTGTATAAAATAAAACTGTGGCAAAGCCCTCGTTATATTTCCATTTATGAACAGTTTCATTTAAAGAATTCTTTTTTTAAAAAAAAAAAAATTGGCTTGTTATTTCTTATAACATATATTTCTAATTTAGATTAATGCAAGACGACGTATCATGTCGGATTTGTTCCGATAGCAAATGTTTATATTTAACTCAACATCTCAACATCATCCGACAGAAATTATGTTTTTAATACATATATATCGTTTTCTAATATTATCAAATTATATTGAAAGACAAATGAGTAATTTTCTGGTCCATCCAAATCTTTTTTGCTTCAATAAAAATACTAATTGTAGATTTTATTCATTATCTCGTGACATAAGGCTTTAGATAGACCTTGTATTTGCTTACACTCTCTCAAAATAATACTACCTTTATAATATATAAGTTCACTAGTGGCAAGGCAAACTCGATAACTTTGTAGTTCACGAGATTTTTATTATACAACTTTTCCAATAACTATTTGTACCACGCAGCTCACCAACTTCACTTGCCTCTATAGGAGGCGCGCTCCGGCACATTTTAAAACTATTTACTCTGATTTTATGCATTTGTATTTATGGAAAATTCGTTGAAACTTATTACTTTATGCTAGACCTTTTCAAATTATGGTGGTCGTTTTGACTTGGGATTTTTATGATGTGGTATTCAAACATCACAGTTATAGATATATATATATCTAATCCCTTTCATTATTAGATAGATTAAAATCGAATACGTCAAATAAAATGCCAAAATCTTTAAAAATTAGCCTTAAGAACTAATAATGCGCACTACGGGTTAACAAAATTCATCATAAAAATGCCAAAATTTGTTATGCGACAAATTAATATATGATATTTTTACTATATTTTCATCAATGCAAGTGGATCGAAATTTCTTATTGTGTTCGCAATCCCATATCTCAGAATTAGTGTTTTCCTACTAATTTTAACTAGGAAGTATCAATAATTATAATAATTCATACGATTTGTATCAATATCAAGCATATAGTTATCTATAATTACTATATAATAATTAATATTTGGAAGTTAAATTTTTTTGGCCAAATAAAATACGAAGAGTTTTATTTCGCGGTAGTCCAAGTTTCATGCGAATGAAAAGAACATCGCTTGCGTGTGAAAGGTGTGATATAAAGATAAAATAATTAAATAAATAAATATTTTTCGTCTCTTTCGATTTAAGATTTTTAATTTAATTATGATTAAAACGTATATCATGCGTAGCATCCAAAAAAAAAACAATATAATTCGTGACATACTCGCAATCTTAATCAAATCAATTATTTGCGAGCAATGCTAAAGGTACCACCAAAATGTCGTATACCACAATTTACAACAATTAAATCGTGAGATTTTGCATTATATTTATCATGAGATGTTGATAAATATAATTTTTGTATTGAATTTTTTTTGTGTTGTAAGAATTGTTGTATAAATTTGGTTGTATATGTAGCATTACTCGTTATTTGCCACACCATTATACCTTTTTCTTCAATTTTTAATCCCAAGAAACTTAAATTATATGGTCCTACAACGATTTTCTCCATTTATCAATCTTTTTGTCAACTTCAAATTAGAAGTACTCTATCATTTTTAATTCAAAAATCAGATTCTTTCCTTTTACACCGGTGAAGTTTTGTTACAATTGGAGCTTAATCAATCAAAGACCTCATTTTCTTGGCTAGGGATTGTCTTCAGAATTCAATTAGAATCATATATAATAAACTTCAAATTATTTTTTAATTGAATTCAAGATCCGTTTAAATTCCCATTTCGAATTCGAGACACCAACCAAAAAATGAAAAAAAAAAAAAAAAAAAAAAAAAACCACTATAAAAACCCCCTCCATTGAGCCTTCAAAACCTACTAATTAATTCCACCCAAATCTCCCACAGTCCAAAAATACTCTAAAAATTCATGGGTTCCTTAACCCCACAAAAGCTCTCGGTTGTAGACTTCACCAAGAACATGAAGCCAGGCTCAACTTCTTGGTCTTCTGCATGCAAAGAAATAAGAAAATCCCTTGAAAACCATGGTTGTTTCGTAGCGTTATACGATAAAATTTCGCCCCAACTTCACAAATCAATCTTCCAAGCAGCCGATGAGTTATTCGATCTTCCTAATGAAAGAAAAGTTCTAAATATTAATGAAAAACCCTACCATGGTTATGTAGGTCAGCTGCCCATTGTACCTCTCCATGAAGGGTTGGGGATTGATTATGCAACCACTTTACAAGGAGCTCAAAGTTTCACTAATCTCATGTGGCCCAATGGGAACGACTCTTTTTGGTATATTTCTTCTTAAATTAATCAATGAAAAAATATTCCCTGATGAAATCCAATAAATGTTTAAAAGAAGGGAAATTATGTAAATTACTTCTTTCTTTCTTTTAGTCAAAGCTCGATGTCCTTCGCCAATACAGTAGCAGAGCTAGAGAAAATTGTGGTAAGAATGATGTTTGATAGCTATGGAGTGGAGAAACATGTCGATTCCCACATCGACTCGACGACATATCTCCTTCGATACTTGAAATATCGAGCTCCAGAGACGGGAGAGAACACCATGGCCTTTCCCTCTCACACAGACAAGAGCTTCATCACCATACTTTACCAAAATCACGTCTCCGGGTTGGAGGTCAAAGCAAGAGACGGAGAGTGGATTCATGTAGAGTTTCCTCCTTCCTCCTTCGTTGTCATGGCCGGAGATGCGTGCAAGGTGATGTTTTACATGAACACGCCATATATTTTTTAAAATATAAAGTAATACTCACATATATTTAGGGTTATATATAAAAAAACAAGTTTTACACCGCATTAATTTAATTTTATGAGTGATTTAATATGATATAAAAAGTTACTGAAAATAATTAATGTATTTAATGAGTAGATATAGACTGTATATTTGGGACGAACGGTAAAAAAATGTTTTTGAATCAGGCATGGAGCAATGGCGGGGTTCTCTCTCCCAACCATAAAGTGACCCTGGCTACGAATGGAAAAGAAACTCGTTACACAGTCGCACTTTTTTCTTTCCTGAGCAAACCGGTGGAAGTACCCCAAGAGCTAGTCGATGATCAGCATCCCCTCAACTACAAACCCTTCGTTCATGTCGATTTGCTGAAGTTTTACGATACCGATCATGGCCGTCGATCCCAAGATATACTCAGAGACTTCTGCGGAATCTGAGTTATATGTACGTATTTATACATGTATTATTATGTTTAATAAGTTCTGTTTCTTAGTACATAAATTAAAATTTGTTTTTTTTTAAAAAAAAAAAATTAGAGACTTTGAGGCTGTGTGCATGTAATAATAAACAAGTTAATTTTATTGAGTGGTTTGGTAACTATGTTTGTATAAACTTCATCATGTTTAACTAAAATGGTGGCTTGTCCATGTATTCCTTGCTCACATTACTTAGCTAGGCTTATGCATAAGTTAATGAATATCGAAACAAATCAAATTACTTTATGGAATAATAGTCAAAATAATCATGTAAGTTTGTCTATTTTGTTTTTGGTCCTATAAGCATTCGATTTTGGGTTTTTGTCATGTAAATTATGCTATATTTTGAGTTTTAATCTTTTTTCCAAATAGTGATGATGAGGCTCTGGACATGTCAACATTTTTCATTACTAAATCAGCAATTTCTAGTGTTTACATCAATATTTTTGTGTGCTACGTTAACACTGTCACAAAAAGTGAAAAAACCCAAAACATAACATAACTTACATGAACAAAACCCAAAATTGAAGAGGTGTATTAAATGTAGGAGATTTATTGACTTTTAATGACTTTTGTAGATTTTAAAAGTCTAGAGGTATTCAATCAAGACTTTTGCATACTCTATAGAAGTTTGGTGGTATTCAAAATAGACTTTCATGGAATTTTAAAAAGTCAAGTGGTATTCAACATTGACTTTTAAAAACTCTATAAAAGTCTAGAGTTATTCAAATTTTCAATAGACTTTTAATAATTTCATGGAATTCGGTAACATACAAACATTAAAGCCTAAGGTACAACTATAAATTGTTAAAAATTGTATTTGGTTCAACCCAAAGATTTGGATGGATTTTTAAAACTTCTAACTCATACACAAGCTATTTATTTCTCTCTCCATCGTTTCACATCACCGTTCTTCTTATCTTCTCTACTCTCATCTATCTCTACTACTCTCTTAAATTTTCGAAATGTAACTCTATATTTTCATCTTTCTTTATCAAAATTTTCATTTTTTGGCTGATTTTTCATTTAATAATTTTTTATTTTAATATTATAAGAAATTTTGAATTCTATATTTGATTTTGTGATTTTTAATTGATGATTTATACAAATTAATGTAATATTCAATAATAATAAAAGATGATCCAAAAAATGCCGCTTAATTCTTAATAATTGAATAGCCTCGCAACAACTATGATTTTTTAAATTCTTTTTAGCAATTTCAATTAATGTGTAAGCTATGATATTTTTATACAAAATTATATCCACATAATGATAAATAATATTTTTTTCACATGTATATTATCAATTCAAAAACAATGTTACAGATTAATCAATTGATGTATTTTAAAAATTTACAAACACGCATACAAACTCACACACACACACACACACACACACACACACACATATATATATATATATATATATGGATTAAATGATTTAACTTTTAAATAAATAAATTTACTTATTAATATAAATATTGAAAAAATATTTCAAACTGAATATGTTATATATGTAATTATTCTTTGATAATATGTTATAATTAAGTATAAAATTTATAAAATTCTATTAAAAAAATTTCCCAAAATTCTATAAAAATCTTGCAAAAAAATATACATGAATCCAAGTAAATCTGTTTATAAATATGTGAGATTCTGTATAAGTCAATAAAAATCTATCAAATCCATAAAAATTTATAATTTAAAAAAATCATTAAAAGTAATCAAAAGTCTGAATTGAATAAACCCCAATGAGTTGTTAATCCAAAAATTACCCTTAAATACAAAAAATCAAATTTTGATTATATATATTGTAATGCCCGGAAAATTTAATCCTAGTAATCTGTAATTATTGATTTATAATTTGATATTATTATGAAAAGATTAACCGAGACACGATTTGAAGTAACGTGTGAAAATGTATGTGCGAGGACAGTACCATCGGCGCACATGCGCGACATGAGACGCGCACATGCGCGAATTGGACAGAAGGTCTCGCGCATATGCGCGATAGGAAGGCGCGCATATGCGCGAGCTGTGTGAAGGTTCGATCACAACTCCAGAGAGTCTCGCGCATATGCGCGGAAGGTGTCGCGCATATGCGCGAGCTGCCGAGAAGAAATGTGCGAAGACCAGAAGGTCTCGCGCATATGCGCCGATTTAGGTCGCGCATATGCGCGAGACGTGTTGCGCGTAGAGTTCGCCATTTGCTTTACATGCGTGAATTTATATATATATATATATACAAAACGTACGGAAATCCTTCATTATTTCCGAGAAAAGAGTCGAGAAAATCTCTGTGAAGTTATAGAAAATCCTTACGCCTTTTGTGCAAAATCCGTCCGTCTGATTTTAAATCCGACTTCGATACTGTAATCCTATCGACGTAGGCTACAACTGGACGTAAGTTTTACTACGTTTTGACATGTTTTGAAATTATAATATTGTCAGAATTGCATGGAATTCATATATGATGTTCTGGACATGTTAGACATCATAGAATCGAAGTCAGATTAAGAAACGGACTGATTATGGAATTGTTATGATTTTCTGAAGTTAATTGACTGAGATATAATATTAGATTGTATTGGTATCGATTATTAGTGGAGGGAATTATTATCTGGTGATGTTATATTGACCGGGATATCGGGATTGTGCGGTTATACCGTTGATTTTGAATTATTGATCAGATTGGTATCGATTTAAACGGTATATTGATATGAGATCATTGATATTGCCATTGCCAGATCGAAGGATTGACAGAGTTTGAATTCCAGACCGAAACTACGAACGAAAGGTATAATTCAATGTGGTATTGGGAGATCGACTTGAGTCGGTTTAGACTTGAGTTTCCATAAAGCACATACTTTATTTTATTGCATTGATATTTGCATTGATTTGATTGATATACTTGTTCTCTTGAATTATGGATAGCAGGTATTAGACGAGTAATCTTGTGACAGAAGTGCCTGATAGTGGTGGGATCGCCACGGGCACATTGCACGATGTCACAAGATATGATATTGGCGATAGAGCCACGTCCATGACGGTTAGGTCAGGACACTGGATGTTTGGTTATATCGACGTGGATAGAACTGGAGTCTTTTCTATTACTGTTGGTCGATATAGGAATACCACATCTGGAAACCGGGATCCCTAGACTAGGATTGAGTCTAGTCTAAATTGTGTAGCTACGAGTATGGTCGACAGTTTGATAAGAGTTATGTTTCAGATTTTGATACATATTGCTGTTACCTGTTACATGCTTTATATTTGTTTATATGATTGCATGTTTCGTTGATTTATACTGGGATTATATTCTCACCGGAATTATCCGGCTGTTGTCTTGTCTGTATGTGTACATGACAACAGGCAGGACAGGTTCAGGGTCACGGAGATAAAGAGAGAGATCGTGATTAGAGTGGCGGCTCCGGACTGGGATTAGAGATATAGTTGACCCTTGATATTAGCTGTTAAACCTTAATTAAATAAATATATGTGATACAGAATTGGTACTTTTATATACTGAGATGTATATATATGTTTTTATGTCACTACGTTCCGCATTATTTAAAAAAAAAAAAATTTAGACCATGTTTATTATAATTGATTAATTATTCCCAATGATGATTAAGAACATGATTAGCGTCCGGATCCCCACATATATATATATATATATATATATATATATGTATGATTTAGCAGAATATGTAACAAAATACCTAGTTCTATCATTTATTTCTTTGAAATTTAGAGGAGATTTTTTATATTATATACAGTTCATATCTAGAAGATGGATTTTATGATATTCTCCATGGGGAATGTCGTCGTGAGAAATAAATGTATCACAACTTCCATCCAGTCATCAGTAATTATAACACGGATAAATCATAAAAAATGGGTCCATCTCCAAAAAAGAAATTAACAGAGGAAACGACTAACAAAACCAGGAATGAGATGTCACGAAACGCCTGAGAGAGAGAGAGGAGGAACCCAATAGTTACCGTAACTAGTGGATCATGCTATGCCGATCCAAATTCGGAAAACCATTTTTCGTGTTTTTCAATATCAGCTGAAGAAACGCTGGGTTGGACCTTAGCTATGGCTTCTAAGAAGTCGCACATAGCAACAGGATCTTTTGATATCTCGTCCTTGGACATGTTCTTGATCTCGTCACGAGTCTTTCCTGCTATCTTGCGCCTCATGCCATTTAACGATGCATCTCGGCAAACATTTGTAAGATCATCTCCACTGTAACCCTCAGTCCTACGAGCCACTTCATCGATGTCCACATCTGCAGCAACCTGGTGGTGCAGACAAATGCATCAAAATTGACATGGATTATATGAATTTTTGGTTAGGCCGAGCTTCAACAGCCTATTACATTAGTGAAGTGGCAAGTATTTTATTCATAGTTAATAAATGTCATTTTCCTCTCAGATACTATGAATACTAATGCCTTTCTTAATAAAATGTTTACTATGAGTTTTATATGATGACAGCCACATCTTTTTCTGCTCCAAATTAGTGGAGCACACATAAAGTAGAGCAATGACCCTCAAGCAGTAGGGATATTATATGCATGTACGTCTAATTCCAAAATAAACATCCTTCAAGCCCATAAAGAAATAAGACAATACCTCCACAGTTTTCAAATTAATCCGGATAAGCTCCTTACGACTTTCAGCATTTGGAAGTGGAATGTATATTCTTTTCTCCAGACGCCTCCTGAATATATCGTGAATGAATCAGATGCAAAAAACAAGTGCTACTTGCATGTCGAAAAAGAAATAATAATCAACAAGAGACGCAAACAACTAGGATGCAACCTCAATGCCTCATCGATATCCCAAGGAAAATTTGTAGCTGCCAAAACCATCACTATCTTGCGAGTACCATCTTCATTGGTAGAAGAGGCATTGACACCATCAACCTGAACTAGAAGTTCAGACTTCACCCTTCTGGATGATTCGTGTTCACCTGAAGCCCTGAAAGATAGGAAACAAACTAGATGTTATAAGAAAGTTGGTAGGGGTGGGGCGAGACATCAGCAATAAAATGCAGAATTTAACAGGTTATTAAAAAAATACTCATGTTCGTTCAAATGTATGAGATGGGTTCTTCACAACTTGCATACTGTATAAAAAAGGGTACCGAGATTATAACCGTGCCTGGATTGATGAAACTCTTATTATCTTACCCTCGAGCATTGCAAAGAGAATCGATCTCATCTATGAAAATGGTACTCGGGGCATAAGCCCTTGCAAGATCAAACAAGCATCGGACCATTCTTTCACTTTCTCCACGCCATTTTGAAGCCAAGGTAGCAGAAGAAACGTTGAAAAATGTTGTGCCACACTCGGTAGCAACTGCTTTAGCAAGAAGTGTCTTTCCAGTACCTGGTGGACCAAACATGAGCACACCTTTCCATGGCCTCCTAATCCCCTGCAAAAGAGATGTCATAAGAGTGACTAGTTGAGCCATGCATGCAGATTTATCACCTCTTGTATCCTTACAAGGAAGAAGACAGATTCTAACAATGCATCCACGGAATTAGCAACTTCAAATAATTCTCCCCTCAAACAGGTCAAAGTTCTATGCCTTCCTATGGAACTTTTATCTACAGGTAGAAATAAGGATTTATAAATTTTTGCCCATATAAAGTATGGAACTTCCAGTTAGCTATACACGAGTTACTATCTGCTTCACACATTAGAGAATATACTGTAACAGACAAACCCACCATTAGTTCTGAGACTTATAAAGCATATAGATTATAGTTACATATTTCAGGTAAGTAAAAAAAAGTAAAAATATCACAAGCATTCTTCTGGACCAAATTTACTGATACCTGGAAATATTCAGGCATCCAGAGTGGAAGAACCACGGCTTCCTCTAGAAGTCTTTTTGCTTCACTCAGGCCAGCCACATCATCCCATCTAACACCGGGAGTGGTCTCTAAAACATCCCTTTCAAGCATTGCAGCCAAGTCAGAGTCAGGCCCTTCATACTGCACTTTTTTGGGCTTTACATCATCAATATCATCATTCTGACAATCAGAAAAGAAATCCCTAAAATACTCGACATGTCAAACATATTAACAATATACAAAAGCAGAATATGATAAGATTCTGGATCAAAAGTCAAGATCCCTTATAATAGCGTACAATCCACTCAATGAATCCCATTAATCTAACTACTCACAATTTACATAAATGAGAACTCTGAGTGAAATTGCCAAATTAACATTCGCCACAGGATGACAAATCAAGAAATGAGAGTGCTCGATTTAAATAAATAGATGGTGAAATAACAACATAAAAGTAAACAGAATTCCACCGAAGATTAGTTAATTGTAATATGTTTAGTAGAGCCCAAAAAGAATCATAGAAACACTTCATAGATCACTTGAAGTGGTAAATCAATTCAAGCAATCCAAACAAGTAATGAGAAATGGACAATTCCTTGGCCACAAGAATACAATTAATGTTATACATATATTCATGAAACTTTTAGCTCCAAGCTTGTTAAAAAAAAACTGCTTCCGGAAATAGATAAATAATTTGTGAACAAGCTTAGCAAACATCAAAAGCAAATGATATACCCAAATCTAGAGAAACAACATGATATTCTTCATTGAGTGCAAAATGAAGGCATTGCACGTGAGTATTTCATTAATCAATGTCAAACTTATATTCTTTCTATAACCAGAGTACTAAGTAACTGGGTATCCCATACCACAAGACTATCAATAAATTTATACTTGCAAGATGCTGCTCCCAGATGACATAGCAAGATCCACATACCCAAAACACATATTCTAGATTAATAACTTACTATGGAATCTGTTTTCCCAGATGAGGATTTCCCATTGCCTTTCTTGAGAGCTGTAGATGCTCTAACTCCAACGTTGACCTTACTAGAACCACCAGTCCTTCCACCACGGCCAGTTGTTCCTGTTTTTGCAGAACCTCCACGACCCCAAGCACCATCTTGTGGGGACTTCCTCATGCCAATTTGACCACCCCTTGTAGATCTTCTGACCGCAGGATCTCGCGGAGGTGGTCTCCACACATCAGGGTCATCCATCGGGGCACCAGATGATGTTGGATACTCATCCAATGGTTGGAACACAAAAGATGATTTTGTTGAAATTGGTGGTGAATTTGGTCGCCCTCCTAAACGAATCTCCCTGAATGACCTCTTCTCAGCATCTAATTGCTTCACAACCTCTGCTTCTTCTGAAATTGCTTTCTTGACATTCATCCATTTGGAACGAAGCAAATGATCGTCAACCGTATTCAAATGCCTGGAAAAAAATTTTTGAAAGGGAAGGACAACACAAAGACAAATTTTGAACACATGACTTCAGACTGAGGAACTGTATAAAAATACCAAGTGCTGTTATTTAAAGTTGTCTACAATTATCAGTTTGCTTCTATAATAGCAAAATTATTACACACGAAGAAGCAGAAACCTCTCTAAGAACTGAAAAAATAGTACGACCTTGCTGTCTGGTTTCCTTATATTCTCCTACCATTTCAACACAAGCGTAAAAGACTTTAAAATTTGTAATCTATACATATATAAACATACTGCTGCTTGCGGATCACTGCACGTGACAGGGACCAACAAGAGGCAGAAAGTAGCTCGGTTTCTGGGATTGCTCTTGGCGAATCAGTTGATAAGGACGGGAATCCATCAAAGATAATTTCAGTACACGCATATGCATAAGGATAATCAATACAAAAACTAAAATCCCAAAATGCAACTCTTTAACTAAAAAATTTCCTATTTCATAATCCAGTTTGCTGTATCCTTCGTTCTTACAAAAAGAGCACAACAGCTCTCGGGATCCAAATCTTGAGCATGAAACTCTGCATACAACACAGCATAAACACAAGAACAAAGGCGGGCCGGAGCAAATTGGCTAAAAAAGAATATCTAAACAAAGAAAAGTACTTGTTAATCTGAGTAATGGCACCATCAAAGAAGATAATGGAAGTATCGTAGAGTCCTTCCACGGCATACTCCCTCGCCAACTTCAAGTGGTCTTGCAACCCCGCCAACGTGGCGCCAGCCATTTATAGGGTCACACGAACAAACCCTTGAGAATTCCAATGTGGGTAACAGAAATTTCGCCGGAATTAGGATTCAGATTTAAACTAAAGTCGAAACTTAAAAGCTTGGAAAGAAAAAGGCAAAGAGGAATGAATTGTAATGCAAAATAAAATGTAGGCCCTTTAACACTTTGAATTGGGGAAGTCGAGAGGTGGGAGTTGAAGCCGTAGATATTGAAGAAGACGGCGACGTTTAAACCGTCTCATGAATTTTGATCCAACGGCCCCAAATCAATTGGTAACATCGAATGGTCTAAATCATCGGGTTGAGCCTAATAATTTTGTGAAATTGGTTAATTGATAAAGAGATGTGTGAAACCATCTTCTCTGTGCTACTCTTCAACAGCGAAAAATTCGATAACATCAAGAGCCATGGATGTGCGTCTCGGTAGCCAAATTGATCGGTTTCAGTTGGACTACAAGTATAAAAATTGTGATATATGAGTTACATCATTGATAGTGTGAAGACACGATTAAAATTGAGTTTTCAAGTCGGAGAATCAATAAGATTTGAACATGTGTTTTTTGACCAAAATTATAGGCAAGAAAATTATGCTTATGTTCACATATGTCGTCTAATGTGAAATTCCGCACCACCGTACAAATGGTGGCTAACAAAGTTTGAATTTACGTTTGGTTTCACATTTGATGAGTATGCTATTTATAGAGTTCATTTGCTAATTTGCTAGAGATCTCGTCCAAACTTTCTAAGTATCTCAAGCTCAAGACAGCAACTCAAGTTAAAAGAAAAATTGAGTATTATTTGTGAGTGAGTTTGATAAATTATTTTATCGGTTATACTCGAGTTGAAATTGTGGATATTAACTTATATACTTAATTATCTCCCTATAATAAATATTTGCAGTAGTAGCATATATCGAGTAAATCACGTAAATCTTTTCGTTCTTATTGATTAATTTATTACGTAATTTTGATATTATATTATCATCATGATCGTCTCAACATATCCAACGGCCCCAAGCCATTTGATATCATCGAATAATCTAAATCATCGGGCTGAACCTAATAATTTTGTGATATTGGTTAATGATAAAGAAATGTGTGAAAGCATCTTCTCTGTACTACTACTCTTCAACTGCCAAAAACTCGATAACATCAAGAGCGTCAAAGATCTTTGGAGTTCAAAACACAGTCCAGAGATATCGTGAGGTTGGACTGAGGCCCTGCTGGAATGATGCTATCTATCTATAATTGGGCCAAAACACATATTTACCATGTCTCGTACCCAATTAAATAATTATTTAAAAATCATAATTTTTGTTATTTTAAATTAATATTTGTTTTTGAAGTGTTTATGGATAACGTAAATCTATTTTAAATGTTAATTATATTATAGAGGTTTTCAATTTAAGGGTTTTAATCGTGTACCAAATTTTGGAAGGCTGAATCCCCGCCTAATTAATGCCAGAACCAATTAGATCAACAACCATTAAGTTGGCGAATTAAGCTTAAAATGAGGTTTGAAAAGTCAAATAAATAATTTAGGTTCGCTTATGGACCAATATATTTGGATGGGTGTCGTTTCGAATTCAAATTCTGAATACCTTTTTTTTTTAATTAAAAAAACACATGTGAACATGTTCTTGTGTCAATTTTGTGATACAGATCTTCAAACCGGTCTGATATATTAAAAAAACCGGAAAAATATTTTAATAACCTCGACATTTTATAAAATAATTGATAAACTGACTCAGATCGGTATCCCTAAGTCGAGAGGTTCACTTGCTTCACTTCAACTTCATGGAAGATGAGGGAAGGAGCTATGCATAGGGGTGATTTAGGGGGACGTGGAACGAATGCGTTGGCAGTTCGACCTGATCCGTCTTATACATATATCTTATTAAGAGCATCCGCATTCGTTGGGTGTTTAAACACCCACCAACTCATCAAAAAGTATGGGTCCACTGCCACATAATCATTATAACAACATATCTCTTTTAACCAAATTACTTTTAACATTCAAACTCATTATTTATGGGTCCCACTGCCACATACTCATTATAACAATATATCTCTTTTACCCACATTCTTTTAAACATTCAAATTCATTAATTAAATATTTAAAATAAAAAATAAAATATATACAATGGTTTACAAATAAAAATTAAAAAAAATTACAAATTTATTTTTTTAAAAAAAACCTGAAAGTCAAAATTTAAAAACAAAATTTGAATGAATTTTTTTTTAAAAAAAACCGAAATTCAAAATTTGAAAACAAAATTAAAATAATTCAAAATACGTGGGGCCCGTGTGTAAGCAAATCAGCGACGGTTTTTGAAAATCCGTCGCTAATAGCGTCGGTTTGTTCAAATCTGTCGCTAATTATCCCATTTTTTTAAAAAAAAAACTGACACATGGTCGTTCATATGCGTTCATACATATGAACGCCCCACCCCCTCGCCCACTCACATTAACACCTCTTTAACACTCAATGTGGGTGCCCTAAGAGATATTTGCCTTAATGGAATCATAAGAAAGCATTGGATCGGGTTAACTGACTCATTTTATTAAAATAAATCTGAGAGACTGTCACAAAAGATATTCGTTTTTCTTATTTACTTAGCATAATATAAAGACAAAGAAGATTGAAAATCATAAATTTTTTTTCATGTATATTTTTTTCCAAATTTAATTTTCAATACACTATTCAGACATATGATCTCAAATACATGGATTTTACGCTTCTAAAAAATTTGAAATCTCACCTCAAATCAATTTTTTTTTTAAATAGTAGTTTTTTTTTTTTTGAAATATTTTTAAATAGTAGTTAAAAATGCGTTATTATAGCCTATCTTCTAAATCACATAAAGAAACCAGAGCCCTTGGTTTGGAATCGATTCGTCTGATTCTGTTTTCCTAATAAAAGTCGGAATCGAAGTCAAAATCTATTCCGACAGTTTGCACCTCGTATCGATTCCATTTTAATTTCTAAACATTTTGATTCGAATTAGTTCTAATCAAGTTTGGAATTATCTTTATTTTCTAAAACAATAAAATTCATTTCTTAGAGGATTGTTGTTTACATTAATTTATAATTTAGATTTTTAATAGAATAAAACAGGGGTATTTAAATTAAAATATTAGAAAATAAAAATCACATAAGTTTGAATTAATTTCTTCATCTTGGTTAATTTATATCTACACCATACTATTAGGTCATGAGGTTATGAGAGTAATTATTTGATAAAAATATCATTAAAACACATTTATTGAATTTGTAACTCACCTACGACGTACTGTCATATATCTCATCAACTTTTTAAATTTTCTAAATTTTTTTATATAAACTTATATAAAAAATTTATAAATTTATTGTAGTGATGAACTTAAAAGTAATAATAAATTGTGTAATACAAAAAATTTATATATATACTAGTTACTTTACACAAGCGATATGTGTGTACAGTTTTTTTAATCATTATCGTAGTCTTTTTTATCATTATCGATGGACTAAAGTGAAATCTGATAAATTATGGAGGGATTAAATTGATATTTGAATTGTTCAAATAAAAAAATAAAAATAAAAGTGTGTGTTGAAATTTTTTAAAAAACAAAATTATAAGATTAGTATTATATAAAGACAAAGTTAGAAGAAAAAATTGATGACTTTCTTAGGCAGTTATTATCATGTATTCAACTTTAATAAAGTAAAATAGATGTACTAGACAATGATATTGGAGGGTTGGTGGCACAAAGCATATCTTCTCCTCATCTTATGTTTTGACATTACATGGCTTGCTCAATCCAGGAAAGAGATGAAAGTCTATCTAGGTGGACTCCTGGAAACCTACGTGTCTTTTTTAAATAGCTCTCTCTTTTGGATTTTTAGTATATATATATAGTGGACAAATGTTTTTTTCCAAAAAAAATACACAATAGATTCATTTATCATAATTTTCTCATGTTAATATATTTATATTTGATTTATGCTGTCTTTCATTCAAAATTTCTTTACGAGATTTAAACTAAATGTTTAAATCGTTTTTTTTTTTCAATTTTTCATTCTCACAACACATATTTAATGTTTTTTCTTTCAACAATACCTTTTGATCGTGGTTAATATGACGCAATAGTTTAATGAATAATTCTATTTTCGCAGCAATTACCTTTCCTAGCCCCACAATTTTTGACATAGAATTACCCATGAAGAGTTGTTGTCTGTTAATCACGGGTGTTTGTAGAGAGCATCTCTTTTTTGATGCACACATGCTTTGTTTCCACGGTGTCAATGAACCATTCATTTGGATTGTCCACTAGATTAGTTTCAAACACAACCGCAGAAAGCATGAGATCCAACATGCCATTTGACAAATTCTCATCTTCGGTGATGTTCACTTGGTCATTTGACTTATGTGGATCACCTTTATTTTCTCGTCAATCTCATGTCAAATTGTTGGCTTGCCACAATTGTAACAATTCCCTTTTAACGTTTTGATCTTGTCCTTCTTAAGACCATTTTCTTGGTGTTTTATCTTCTTTCTAGTGCTTTGTTCCATCAAATTTGACAACGCATCAATAATGGTTTTTCCGCTTTTTTTTCCGGATGTTCTATTGTCCTCCTCAATTCTTAACTGCAGAATCAAGTCTTCAAGACTCGTGTCTTTGTATTTATGATTTAGATAGTTCTCAAAAGTCTATCCACATAGGAGACAACTTTTCAATCATGATCTCCATTTGGAATGAATAAGTGAGGGTCATTCATTTTGTATGAATTTCTAGCAGAGTTATTTGTAACTTTTACACTTGTGCCTTACAGATTTGGAGTTAATGA
Organism: Primulina tabacum; assembly: GCF_025594145.1. NCBI lineage: Eukaryota > Viridiplantae > Streptophyta > Magnoliopsida > Lamiales > Gesneriaceae > Primulina > Primulina tabacum. The sequence continues at coordinate 3,128,138 of NC_134553.1, forward strand.
GCTTGAGATCCAAAAATCGTTCGACAATAAATTTCTTCGAGATGGAATCTTTGGATCTATATATTTTTTAAAGTGACTTTCATACTTATTTTTTCGTTTTCATTTGACAATATATGCTACATAGTGCATTGTCAAGTTCATTCAAGATATAGTTTTTACATAAGAAGTCGATATGATTACATATATCGATGAAAACCCTCTTTTAAGGATCATTCTTCTTCATCAACATTAGGCTAGTGTTCTTTAAGAAATCTTGCCAAAGCCAAAGCCAAAGCCAAAGCCAAAGTGTTTAAAAATTAAAATTTTAAACAGTAAGACTTAAAATTCGTTTATGGAGCTAAATTAGAGAGAATGAAAAAAATTTGATGTAAATAATGTAAATGAGGGGTAATCGACTAAAAAAAACCTTGGATTAAAAAAACACGTCGCTCAATTTTTCTGTAATTACATATTTGGATTTGGATGGTTTTAAATCACAAATCACTCAATTAGAAGTAGAGTAGATCCAGAAAATCTAGCCGAGTTCATTCAATGGAAAAGAAATTCAAATCATGTATCTCTACAATATTATCTACTGAAAAAGTTTAATTTGACAAGAATTACTAATTTTATATTTATATAAATTTAATACACTATAATTTTTAATTTAAAAACCTTTTTTTAATATTAAAAATTGGTACTACGTGGTGATAAAAACATGTTATATAAAGTCAAGAGCAAATACGTGTTCGGGGGCGGGAATGCAACTCCCACACGTATTGAATTTCGGCAGTCATCTGGATTTAATCAAGCCAATATTTTATATTGGTACACGCATTTTAGTAGGATCACAAATTTATTCATCAAAACTCATGTGATATAATTTTATGAGTCAATTTTTTTTACGATATGTGTTTTCAACTCGATCCGATTTATTAAAAAATATTATATTTTATGTTAAAATATTACTTTTCATTTAAAATAACGATCGAATTGACTCATTTGATGAAAATATATATATGTGACATTGTCTCGTAAAAAAATAATAACTAATACATGAGTAAAAACATCTATAAAAGTTTTAGAAAAATATCGTATTCAAACATAATAAGAATGATAATTGAAATCCGACATATTACAGTAACATAATCGTACGAATTCAATTTGGCCGAAAAAACAAAAAAAAGCGGTGGTAAAGTCAAATAAAATGGGCTTTTTATGAGAAAGACGTATGGTGTTTACATTAGGCACCGAAATAGCGTCCATGTTGATAGAATCAATCCCTTCCTTAAAAAGTTGGAGGATTGAGTTAACATAAGTACACCCACAACATGAAAATTCAACATTTTATTGAAATTAAATAAGGTGAGTGGACGTAAATTTTTTTTCTCTCCCTTGAATCCGAATAGTAAGTCTCTAATGAGACGGTCTCACGAATCTTTATATGTGAGACGAGTCAACCCTACCGATATTCACAATAAAAAATAATACTCTTAGGATAAAAAATAATATTTTTTCATGGATGACCCAAATAATAGATCCGTTTTACAAAATACGATCCGTGAGACCGTCTCACATAAGTTTTTGCCGAATCCGAAATATAAAACAGATCAAATCTTGTATGAGCTTTATATATTGTTCTTTGAGTATGACTTTTATTTTTTGTGGAACGGATTAATCATGTCTATATTAATAATAAAAAAATATTTTTTAATATAAAAATTAATATATATATTTTTTATGAACGAATCAACTAAAATATTAATATTATAAAATTGAATTATGAAATTGTTCAAAAAAAAATTGTAATTTTTCTTTTGGAGGAAAAAGACAAAAATTCGAAGCCCATGTTTGAAAGCGGGCCATACATGAACCGACAAGGCTGAAATCGGGTCAAATCTAAACACTTCTTCTTTCCTAGAAACTCCGGGCACCTCTACGTACGGTGTACGTGCATAACAAAATAGTATTAGCTATTGCGACGATTATTAAAAATACGAAAAGGTATTTACTTATGTATTTTGAAGTTATCCACTTCAGACAATCGTAATCGTCAGACGCACGTGGAACCATATCCAATTATTACTATTTAATTAGAAAAGGTATTTACTTGTGTAATTGGACATTTTATCTACTATTTATACTATATCGAGTGCCTTTGGTTATAACTAGAAAATAGATTTAATGTTCGTGACAGGTATCCAAGATAGTGGAATAGGTGATATTTGATTAATGATCATAAATTCGATTCTATATATCAATATTTTATCAGACGAGTCTGTCGAATATAGTTTGTCTGACTAGCATGATAGGCTATTGCAATTAATCTACGAGTTTACCTAGAACACACAAAAAAATAGCGGCCGCGTGTTACATCATCATTAAAAAAAAAAAGAAATTTACTTGAGTATTTGTAATTATTCTGATTTTTGGACTTTTGCTTTTACTTCTATTTAAAAATGAAACAAAAACAAATTTTTACATTTATCCTAACCCAAAAAGCAATTTATATATATATAAATATTTTTAAAAACTGAATTTATTTAAATATTTTTAAATTTACGATTTTTGCATCCAAAATCGCTCATTATTAAGCTAATTTGATGTTAGATTAAGTTTTTTGTAACAAAAATAATCATTTTTTTCTAAATTACAAAAATATTATTTTTTTAATTAAAAATATCATAAAAATCTATTTTAATACATTTATATATAATCCACAAATAATGTATCCCAATATTTTTTTTATTTTTATCTATAATTTTAAATTTTTAAATGGACACATCGTTACATAAAAAGTATTTACACCAAAAAAATTAATATAAATACACACGTCACTTGCGTACAACACTAGTGCACAGAAATCATGACACGTTGTAACAAAAGATTTGGATCATAAACTTAACCACGTGAAAATAAAATGCAGGAAATGTGCGTGATACGATATTATATATTTATATTAATGAGACGAGTTAATGTGATTTATATTTATAATGAAAAATAATATTTTTCATGAATCATGTCGGATTTAACAAAAAATCGATGAATTAAATTTCTCTCAAAAATTCGATTCGTTTTGTTTACCATTTAAGAGATTCTGATTTAATTGTTTCGGACATAATAAATGCAAACAAATCAGACAATTGATATGATTTTTATTAATGGATTTTCTCATTTGGTATAATTTGTTGAATATATAATCCATACGAGCGATTCTTGCATGTGATTTGTGTATGTATCTATAATTTTATTTTTATATAAAATATATTATGTTTCATAAAAAAAAATTATCTATGTTTTTTCTGTAATAAACCAATATGTATCAAATATTTTAAAATATTTAATACTAAAAATTAATATGATATGTTATTAATTTGTTGAAATAATTATATGAGAAAATTGTAGGAAAAAAATTAAAAATAATGAATAAAATAGTTATTTATAAGGATACATAATAATAATATATTATTAATTAAAGCCAAATTTCTAAATTAAATTACTTTAGTATTTTGGATAAGTTTATTTTAAAAATTTTATTTTGTCACGCAAACTCCATATTTCTCGTTCCAACGTACCTTCCGCGCCGACCACAGGGTGTCTGCTGACGTCATCACCTCGCTCTCGTGTGTTATATAAATGGCGATACACGGCTTTGGGATCATAACACACACTAATCTGTATCTATTCATCTGTCTATACATACAAATTATCGCCATTTTCCTAGCCACCTTCGATAGTTGTTAACAAATACCGATTTGATAACGTCCCAGATGATGACCTACTCCAAAAAATCATCAGGTAAGATCGATACGGTGTTTGGTTTTTTGTTTGTTTTTTCCGGGTTTTCGTTTCATTTCAATTGAATTTGATGCGTGCGCAAGATCACTGGGAATTACTGAATGTCTTCAAATTTTATAGAGATGGTTTTTTTTTTTGGGCACTGTTATTCTCGTTTTCACCAACGGAATATAGCTGAAGATGGCCTTTTTTCCCTACGTTACAAGTATCAGATTAGATTTAACAATTAAGTGTTGGTGTATTTTGAATGTTAATAAGTATTTTTTTGGTGAGTAATAACTCTGGTTGATGGAAAACATTAGCAGATGGAATAACTGCGTATGGATAGATATTGGTTCTAGATAAGACACTAGATGGAGTTAGAAATCCTTCAAAGTGAACTTTAATGAAGAAATTGAAATCATAAAATGGTAAATATTTTGGTCGCTTCTATTGAAATTGTGTACGTAATTTCAGTGAAATGAACTTTATAATGACGGTTGATATCAATCTTCTTTCCCATTTCTTTGTATTTATATGGATCAATATCTTTTTTGTCAGAATCTAATGGAGTCTAGTGCCTTGCTCTCTTTTTCATTTTCTATTATTGTTCAGGCAGTTTAAGATTGCAACAACCTTTGCGGGATGGCTTTCCTTTAGCACAAGCTGAAGTTTCCCATGTGAAGGAACTTCTTGAATTCATTTGCTCGGGTCCCATTTTAAAAGAAATAGGCCTAACACCAAAGAAGGTGGCTGAATCCATAGACAAGTGGACATTTTATGGATCTCAGCTGTGTAGATTTTTTAAGATAAATGAGCTGTATCTTACCAAGCCTCAGAAAATTCGGATCTATCATTACTATGTACCAGTCTTCTTGTGGTGCGAACAAGAAGTTTCTCGTCACCGTTCCATGTTCAAAGAAGATGATGAAATCCCCCCTTTAGTGGTACATTTAATTTTGTCTTATGTCTACGTTTCTACAAGGGTTGGAGCCTTATTTTTTGTTTGGTTCAATGCAATATATCTAGAAGTACAAAACTAAACAAGGGGAAAAGCGGGCAAAAGTTGCATCTCTAGATAAACTGCTATTGGTTTTACTTTTATATTTATGTCACTCTGGAATCCGGACGCAGATTGGTTTCAATGCACCACAGGGGTGTGGGAAAACTACGCTAGTGGAGGCGCTGGATTATCTTTTCCGAATTACTGGAAGGTAGGATGCTAATATTTATTGAAAAATAACTCATAGAAGCCCACAAATCAATACTAAAAAGCAAAAACTTTAATATCAGGAAATCTGCCACCATATCCATAGATGACTTTTACCTGACTGCAGAGGACCAGGTATGGTTTTACCCCTTAAACCCTTATGTTGCATCAAGTGATTTTTCTTTCTGAACGAGTTCCATTACATCGTTGCAGGTCAAGCTAAGGGAAAGCAATCCTGATAATGCACTTCTTGAGGTAGTTTAAACCGTCCTTTCCGAAAATCTCAGTTTTTCCATTGTAAATGTTGGAAGAAGTTATTATTTTCAATTTTTTTTACTTATCTTACCATAGTTACGTGGAAATGCTGGAAGCCACGACCTTTCCTTATCCGTTGAGACGCTCAAAGCAATAGGCAGTTTGACTAAAGAAGGTTAGTTGTTGCATGCCTATTTCTTTTATATCTGTTGTGTTGATCTTTTACTTTCATGATGTAACATAAAATTATTGTTGTACATTTTTAGGGAAAAAAATCAAGCTTCCTCGGTATAACAAGGTTAGCAAAACACATGACAAAACTTTTTGATCTTGATGTATGGATGGATGGTCAAAAGTTTAAAAAGTTCCTATGTTTCTTGCAGTCTGCATATAATGGTCGAGGTGACAGAGCTGATCCTTCCACATGGCCAGAGGTGGAGGGGCCTTTAACGGTATGTGGTCATGATAGGCAGTTTGTAATGGAATTGTATTTACATCTTTTGAATGTCATACATTGAAATAAATTTCAACGCAAAAATTACAGCTACCCAAGATTGCATCGAATTTGAAAAATTACAAGTCAGATTTCTCAAATGTGTTGTTTGCGACAAGGCTCGAAGTAAAACTGATTTCAGTGCATTGCCATGATCACTGTATTACCCTTTTTGGCCAACAGGTCGTTTTGTTTGAGGGATGGATGCTTGGTTTTAAACCCCTTCCTGCCGAAATCGTGAAAGCAGTCGATCCTCAGGTTCGAGATCTAAAGTTCCCATTAATATAGAATCTCTTTTGCAAATTTAAGATGTTATCCGTCAAACCAATTACCTGAACTTGCTCCTGAACTTAAAATTTCAGCTGGAGACAGTAAACAAAAATTTAAAAGATTATCATGATGCATGGGCCAAGTTCATAGACTCCTGGATAGTAATCAAGATTCAGGACCCTGGTTGCGTATATAACTGGCGATTGCAGGTTAGTCTGGCACTGTATCCTCGTTTTCAAGGTTTAAGAAAATTTTCTTGCTCGCAATACTTAAAACGAATTATATATTTTGGTGGAATACACAGGCTGAGATAGCCATGAGGGATGATGGGAAACCCGGGATGTCTGATGAGGAGGTACGACAAGTTTATCTGTGCCTTAATGATATTTTTAACCTCTATAGAATAAACAGAAACAACAGACCCGTATATCAAATTTTCGCAAGGAAAGAAATAAATTTTCTTCCCCGTGTTGTAATTACAGGTTCGGGATTTTGTTTCAAGATATTTGCCTGCATACAAAGCTTACCTTCCCACCCTTTACTCCGATGGACCGAATGGAGCCAATCCAGAGCATTTACTGGTCGTTGAAATCGACGTGGGCAGGAATCCCATTCTTACTCGTTGACATCAGCGCCACTCAGGCTTACAAAATGGCCCATTTCTTTATTTTTTATGCATATACCAGTTAAATGTAGTGATTGTTATTGCGTAAATTGTCAATCTTGTCAAAGATCTGACGATTAAATTAAATAATATATGTTGTCCGGATTTCTTAGCATCTTATGCTTATGGTGAAATGGAATGAAGACAAATTTTTACATTGATGATATAATTTTTCTTTTAGATTGATATGTACTTAGAGAGTGTGTGCAACTTAAAAAAAAATGATTTTTATATTTTCTTGTGCATATTTACGAAGAAAAATCTAAGAATAATTTTGTAGAGGTTTCAAAAAAAATTTTTTTTTTTAAAGAGTTTGACGGTAAGATTGAGATTGAACATCATCATACAGAAAATGAAATAAAAGTACCCGCAGAAAAAAATGTTCCTTTTCATGTGTAAAGGTATAAACTAAATTTTCAAAATGATAAAGTGCAAAAATATTGATCACTAAATGACATTATTGTATATATGAGTAAAATCCTGGGCCTATTACAGGTATTACTCCTAAAATCAGCAAAGAAAGGCCTTTCTGTACATGTAAAGACCGGCTAGGGTGACTTCATCTCAACTTGTGCTCGAGACCTCTGAAGAAGTTTTGGAGTCTGTGACCAAAACATAAATATACGATGAGATTCGAAAACTCAGATAAATAATGCAACTTCGTGCAGATCTTAAAACAAAGTTTACTACGCTAAGATGATTTTTTTAGAATAATTATACACAAGTAGATATACACAAATTCAATTTTGAGAATATTATACACGAGTAGATAGAAATACACGATGCAAAATGTGTCACATACCTAATCCAGCAGTCTCTGAGCTTTTCACTAACCTCAGCTTCTTACATGATTCAACAAACATTCTATCAAAAGCCCACAAAATATAACATTTAGATTAATAATCTTAATTAACAAAAATAAACAGGATCGCAAAAAAGAAACAATTTTGGGGACTTATAGGCCTTCAAAACTCAGTGTCAAAACACTAAGAATTAGATTAACACAATCAAAAGTAAATCCAGGTTGGCCAGAGAAACAATTGGCTCCTCAAGAATTCAACGCATTCTAAAGATAAATTTTTGCAATTCTTCTCACAGAATACGGTTAGCCAACCATTCCATTTATGAAATTTGGAATCCGTCAATTCCGAGTTGCCAATTTTTCGTCTGTGTTTCAAAGTCTGAGTGCTAAACATGAATATTAGTCTTACTTGTTAAGCATGTAAACAGGTCTTCCAATGCAGCCAATAGCTCCTGATAGCTACCATAAACTTCAAGATCAACTTTTCTTAAATAAGGTGCCCCATCTACAGCCACTTTCACATACTTGCAATTTTTCATCATGCTCCTTCTATTTGATCGCAGCGGTGGCCATCCCACAACTTGAGATCTAAAATTATACCAAAGAAAGGCAATCAGTAGGTGTTTCATCTGATGTATAATTATTTCTTCCACGTTATCAACTCAAATCATTAACCCAACTCTAAAATACACTCGATCCGAGGATGTTATTTAATAAAATAACAAAGCTTAATCTCATGATGCTACTCATTTTCATCACTTGCAAATAAACGTATGGTGGCTGGTTCAATTCTTCCTCAAACAATCAACAATTACCAGTTTTCCTATTGAAACATTAACTTTATGTTTTAGCCATCTTGAATGATAAAAAAACATTCTTACATAATCCTGACCTCTGATTTTTCACTTTTTCCAAAGAAAGATACCGTGATTCATACAGAAAAAATATCAATGTCTAATATTTCATATGTTTATCCGAATCCATTTCAGCACGAACTTGGTTATGTGTCGTGGTTGGGCTCTCCACTGTCCACCCAGTTACTTCACATTTAACTCCAACAATCAACAACTTTCATATTATCCAACAGACCAACACTCTTAGTAAAATTTTCACATTTTTAGCAATATAAGAGACAAGGTGGTCCAGATATGCTATAAAGTTGATGATTAGCCAGGAATTAATCCTAGAATTCAATTTCCTATCAAGTCACAAACTTACTTAGCCGGAGGAAGTTTTGGTGTGACAACACCCTCGTCTTCAAAATTGGAACCAACATTCAAATCCACCGTCTCGGAAAACCCGCGCTTTTCGCCTGGCTTTGGCTCCTGCGCCGGTCTAGCTCCGGGCAAGCCCAGGGTGAGTTCCGTCTTCAATCCACCGGCATATTCGGTTCCCGGCGAGCCTGCTGCTATTTCCAGCGACATTCTCCCGTTTTGTCTCCTGAAAATGGATGGGGCTTTAGTGATTGATTTGAACGAGAGGTGGTCAAGCCACATTTTATACGAGCAGGGAGGAGGAGAAGTAATCGATGTCGTTTGAAAGGACCATTTATATTCGGACACGTGTACTCCAAACAGCTGCTTCGATTCGTCCATGTCGATTTGTCTGATGGGGGAAAGCGTGTGTGCGATTTCGAGGGTGTCTGAAGGAAGAGACACAGGAGATATTCCCCAAGAAAGTAGGGGCAACAATGTCGGATGTACAACTCCTAAAGCACTGAAACACACACATCCATGTGAAGGGGGAAGCTGTTGCTTTGTCGGGTTATTGTAATAATTATGGATATATACGACACGTGCTTTTATCAGTCTGTTATGGAGAAGAATTTATTTTTAAATATGTCATTAATTTATTTTTAATGCTGAAGTATATAATTTATTATGTAAATTAAAGGCAACCTGGCAAATTATATAATGGCACATATAAACTTTTATTATCGTATAAAATTTTATTCATTTAATTGATTTGGATCTTTTACTTTCTAAGTCTCGTTTGAAGAAAATATAATTTGGGAAATATTAATTTTCTAATATAATTTTGGGAAATATTAATTTTTTTTTACAATTTAAGATATAAGACAAACATTTTAACATTCATAATTAAGCTGATTAAATGACTTAGCTCACGTAATTCAAAGAATGCGGACACAAAACATTATTATTGTACAAAAATATAGAAAATTTACTAAAATGTAATTATCGTGTTTCGTGGGTGTCTGGTCGTGTTGGGATAATGTGGTCCTAGGAAAAAAAATTTCTACGTGTATTTTAATGTCTGGATTGACTAAGAATTTTTTCCTTCGAGAATTTAATTATTAATGTCTGGAAGTTCATATTATGGTAACGAAAATTTCAAGTTTTCCGGCTAATAAACACACACACACACACACACTAATAAACTACTAAGTAATTTTCACAATGACATTCATGAAGAATGTATATAATTGATTGTGATTATTGTACGAATGATATATATAACTCGTCAAGTTTGTAGGCGATTATTAATCATATTAAAAGTATTAAAATATTTTAATTTGAGTACATTTTACCTTAGTCTATTAAAATATTTTTATTTAAGGTCCTTTTTTTTGGGTGTTAATTTTCGCATTTTTTTTAAAATTATAAAAATAATCTTTTGAATGACTTAGCATGCCAATGCATCGTGCTAATCTATGTTTAAAAATATATAAATGAATAGGTGACTTAATTTTTCAGAACTTTAGCTACTGATCATCCATGACTCCTTCGAGTCTCACATATTTACAGCCAATCAAGATGAAACGGCCTGGATTTTGTCGATAAGGAAACACATATATGGTAAATCATCTTATATTTTCGGAGAAATGAAAACAATCTTTATAAAATGGCTTGGGGTTTTATAATCTTTAAAGGGCTTCTCGAAAATAATAATGAAAAACAGATTTCAGACTTTCGAAACTAAAATTATCTTGGTGCCTACAAGTTATTTTCAGTTTAAAAACAAACAGTTTACGAAAGTTGATCTTGTTTGATTGGTCATCCAACTCCAAACTAAGTTGGTTCATTGGAGGTCGGGCCTTCATACGTCACATTCGAGGCAAAATTCCGATAGAAGAGTAAAAATTAGGCTAACAAAATCCTTGGATATATTTCAAGAACAAATGTACTTTTATTCATATCCCAACAAAATACCACATAAAATAGAAAATTATACATGATAAATAATCGGCCAGAACAAAGAGAGAATACAACATGCTATTGACGTTGGCTGAGCTATTGATTAGAGTAAATTTTTTCCCTCAGGTGAGATCAGTTCCCGGAACTTTCTTTCAAAGATGACCTCTTTCTATTACAGCTCGATCAAATAACATAGCAGAAAGCGAGAAAATAAATGATGCAACCGCAGAACGTAACATCAAAAATCATACATCGCAACATATACGTACCAGAATAGGATGAGATTCGCTGTTGAGGAGGAAATGTGAAGCCCATATGACAGTATTTTCTCCTTTTGTCTCGTTAGACTTCTAATCCTCAACTACTATTCTTTGTTTGATAGATGGAATGTGTAAATACTTCTTTCCAGATAAATCGCTGAAAGCAAATGTTAGATTGGTCTAGTGAATGGCAAGATTTTTTAATGCCTGCAATTTCTCTACATTTCCGTTTGATGGAACCGAGAAGGCATTAGGACCAGAAATTGAACTGTTTATGCCACCATTTTCAGGTATTTTGTGGATTTGGTGGGAAGCTGAATTTCGGACAGCAGAGCCTGTGGATGCCCTCAAAATACGTTGAGTATGGAAAATACTCGGCGCATCGAACCTTCCATCCTGCAAAAGTGTAACAAATGAAACCCCGCCACACAAAAAGAATCTTGTTCATCTAATACAAATGTAAGATGATTTCTGTTCTTTTAGTTGCTTCAAGTTGCTCATATTTATATCGCACAAGACACAAGCAATATACTAACAATCAAGTTTTCTGTATGCATAGCAAGCGAAACATCATGGACATTTTACATGACTGCCATACCACTGAATTTCATAAGAATGTGAAGAAAATAAACGAATAAACGCACGAGGAAAAAGGAATTGAAAGGTAAACAAAAAAAAGCTTTATTCTCGATTTAGAGAGATATTACCAACTTAACCAGAGAACTGGCCTATTTCTGAACCAAAATAAAACCCACAAGAAATGAGGCGGCAAGGAAGATCCAGCTTTCCGTTTGTTTCAAGGTTCTAAAATTCGTTAGACGGTAGCCGGGTGCCTGACCAGCACCTAGAGCCTAGGCAGGAAATAGGCGATGCTAAGTAGATTCCACAAAATCAAAAGTTTTGTAACGGTTCTTAGATTAAATTTCAACCCAAACTTTGTTAAAATTAGGGATGTAAATGAACCAAACCGTTTGCGAGCTATTCGAAGCTCGGCTCGATAAAAAGCTCGCTTGAGTTCGTTGTTAATCATATCAAGTCAAACTCAAGCTCGATTTCGAGCTCGAAAATTTAATCAAACCAAGCTCAAGCCTAAGGATATTAGGCTCGTGAGCTCGCAAACATGTTTGATAATAGGCTCGCAAACATGTTTGATAATAGGCTCGCGAGCTCGAGCTCGATTTGTTTAGGTGGCTCGTAAGCTCGAGCTCGACTCGTTTAGGTGGCTCGTCAGCTCGAACTTGACTCATTTGTTGAGTTGACAAATAAAAATATTAGTACTAATGTTAATGGAAGGAATTGAACACAAAACATAGTTGAAAAAAAGATTAATTTACAACATATAGTCACAATTACATTTTTTTATTTTACTTGCATTTCATTATACTAAAATGTTCTTTAAAACATAATAAATTAACAGAAATACATCAACTTATTCTTTTTTCCCCAAAAAATTTACATCATCAAGTCATATACACGTTGAGTAACTTTAAAAATTATTATCCTAAAATATTATATTAAATTGAATATAATGAATTTATATTGATTAAAAAATAAAATTTATTTGGAACACAGCGAATGGAGTATTAAAGGAGTGAAATTATTGCAATGTTATTTATATGGTGATATCAGTGTATGACGAATATTTGTTATCTGGATGTTGGATGTATTATTTTGGGATGTTCAATAATATAATGAGTTTATGTTTTTTTAGTTGTTCTTTTTGTCGTTTTGGTTATTTATGAATGAATTTATATTTTTATTTCTGATTTAAAATTAGTTAATAGATATATTTAATTTTTAACAAGCTCAAACTCGAGCTCAATTCTATGCTTTACGAGCTCGAAAACGAGCCGAGCTCAAGCTAAGCTTGTTAAACATGATAAACAAGCTATTAATGAATCAAGCTCGAGCCCTGCTTGATTAACATGATAAACAAGCTTTTAATGAGCCGAGCTCGAGCTTTTTTCGAGCTTAATAATTTCAATACAAACCGAGCTCGAGCATGATAATAGAAACTCGAATCGAGCTCGAGCCGAGCTCGAGCATCAAACAATCCTAAACGAACCAAGCTTAAGTCTGATACTATTTGGTTTGGTTTGGATTGTTTACATCCCTAGTTAAAATCCAACTGACACCTGGTTAATTCTTCCTGCTTCTTCTAGCTTAAGGCGAGTCAGGATAACAAACAATGCAAAAAAAATCAAAATAAAGAAAAAAAATTACCTTTAGGGCCTGATTCAAATTTCTTATGTGTGCAAAAATAAGCAGACAAAGAAGATTAAAATAGTGTGTTAAGGTAAGCGCAAGCCAACAAATCATAATTTTAATTGGACTTTCAATCCCAAAAAATTAAAAGCGGAAACCTATAATTCTTAAAAAAAAATTCCCAAAAGACCTCTAAACGCCCCTTGCCACATAGGCTGGCCGCCTAGCACCATTTCGGTGCAGTCGAGCGACTCCTGTCTCCTAGCCCGAGTTTTAGAACACTGGTTATTTTAATAATTCGATTTCTTTTGGAAAAGTAAAAAGGATTTTGTGCATATATTATACACGAGTTTGTAAATAATATATCGAAAATCTATTTTTTTTTTGTTGCTTTGAACTATGGCTTCTATTTTCTATATCCACATTTGGGGTAAGTAGCCTGGGAGATTGTAGGATACTGTCATCGATTACTGCCCCCACAAAAAATCAGGTGATTTTGCAAAAGCATTAATGAAAATGTTGCATGAATTGGCACTATACAATACCTTCCAATTTTCTGTCTCAATGAAATTCATCGATATGTTTTTCAATCATTTAAGTTTCATCCTCGTGTTTTTACAAGTCACAACCACAAGCAATTCTGTGATTTTATCACCACAGTCCATTTCACCCCTCAAAACACAAAATCCAACTAATTAGTTACATTTCATGGGAATGTTTAATGTTCTGTAAATAAAATATTTATCGACTTTAAATCATACTCATTGGTACTTTTTCGAATTAATAAATGACAAAATTAACAATCAAATAAAATTAAATTATTTCTAACACTAACTAGTCTGAAGATTACATACAAGTAATTACCGATTACATGCGATAAAAAATATAAAAAAATCAAATATATAAAAAAATTAATTATTTAATCAAAATATTCCTATTCAGAACATTATAAAAAATGGACCTTTAAAAAAAAAAACAATTGATTTAGCTACACACCTTTTAAATAATTGATTCAAATAAATATTTTTAAAACATTATATTAATATACTTTTTAATGAAAACAGAAATATTTGATTGTACACATAAAAGTATATACTTATATTTCAATAATTTTCAAATTTACAAACTTTTATAACTATTTAATTTGTCATTTAAAATATTAAAAGTAAATTTTAAAAATCTTTAATAAATTAAGGGTAATTTATTTAGTTTATATTCTTGAAAATTTTGGCATGAAAACGATGAGCCTATTTTAATAAGTTGAATATGGTTATAAAAACACAGCGATGAAAATACAATGATTAAAAATACATGGGCGAAAAATAATTTAGAGCTTAAAAGTTGGGATTAAAATGAATTTCAACCCAAAAGAATATTCAATGTACAAGGACTCCAGAAGCTACACGCAGGCAGGTGATGATGCAATCAGTAATGCAATCCAACCATTACACGGAAGAGTGCCAGAAAATTTACAAGTATCATGATCAGGATAAAGAAAATAAAACTATCAAGGAAATGAAGGCTTACGTGATGCAGCATCATGGTCGTCCAAAATCCTCATTAGGGACTCGTGGACTTCGATGCAGTCCTTGAGCCTCCAGTTTCTGACTGGCCCTAGAGCTCCGTTTCTGAAAAGTTGAAAATAAGGCTATTCAACATCAAGATGCAGTATGAAGATGGAAAATTTAAAATTTCATCAAGTGACGTACGATGAAACCAGGCTGTTAGATGATTCTTCTATCAGGTTAACAGCCTCGCTCTTCTTGCTTGGCTCCATAAGAATCATCATTTCTGCCACAGCAGTTCTGTGCCTCAAAGAATCTGTCAACAAGAATAAAAACCCCAATTAAAATGGACAAAGATTGCAGTAACGAACACCTAAATAAGCCAGTAAAAGACCTTGATGTGCCTGAAGGAAGAGGTTGTTTGCATCAAGGAGAGATTTTCCGTGCAACTGACTACAAAAGCAAAAGAAAGAAAAGCAATCTTAAATAACATGTATAATTGCAAGTTAGTGCACATATAAGTCAGAAATTAGAAAACAATTCCCCCAATAAATGAAGGAAAAAATAAATAATAACAATAAAGGACCTAAATGACGGGCGTTCAGCCTCTAAAACTCCCCATATCAGCTTTTCAGTATCAGTTACTGATGCTGGGAGAGATCCCACTTTATGAAAGAACTTAATCTGCAAAAAGTGAACTAAAGATTATGCAACGTATGCATATGAAAAATGCATTTTGTTGTGAGGAATAAACTAACAGCAACTGGAATACCAGGCAACGATGTGTCTCTGAGCTATCAGCATCCAATCTCATCATATGTTTTAATGCCTGAACAAAGAGGTGATTTTCATTGCGTCCACAATTTTTAAAAAAAAAAAAGCAAGAGAGAAAACACAATCCATTAATTGAAGCAGCCAAATGTGAGTGTCCACGAAGACATGGAGATTACAAAAAATAGTCCATTTATGATGCAGAACTTTAAAAATACATTGTTGGTACAATGTGCACACAGAAAAATCATACACAAATTGATGGAACATCACTGCTATAATTGACTTACTTTACTTAACCAATCATAACTTTTAGTTGAGATCATGGAAATAAAAAATGGCTGACAGGAGAAAAATGCAAGAGAAGACAAAAACAAGCCTCTATAGGAGTTTGGTAGTGAAGACTTCACCTGTAATGCAAGTAAGATTTTCTGCTTTCTCATGTTAACTTCGAATGAGAGCAAGTGTGTTTCAAAGGAATCAGATGAGTGCTTCTGAAGTAGTTTCAAGTACTTTGTAGCTTCCATCAAAGGATCTTCAACCTACATACATACACGACATGGTAAAATATTACCACATTTCATTTTTGCCAATTGCATGCGAAATAGCGCAGAATGAGGAATTAATTTTTATTTGTTTTGTTATTCTTGGCTCGAGGTTGAAAATGTTAAAAAAATTTAGATTTAATGTATACTAGTTATAAATCTTAATTTATCTAAAAAAATTCAAATTGAAAATTTTTAATGGTGAATACGTAATAAAGTTTTACTTTGCCATTTTTGCATTCTAGAACTTCAAAAGTTGAAGCTATGAGCAAACTTGAAGACCACATTCGATCTCATGAGGTTTTGGATTTTATAATCGTGGCTATATATTGATAAATATATATGTACTTCAAATTTGTTGTGCATTACATTTTTTTATGGTTGCTAGTATTCATTATTACTGAAGACAATTAGAAGATGAACTACGCTAATTTATGAATTTGGCTGGAGAAGGAGCAGAGCTCAAAAAACGAATTTTTAACCATACTATTCCAATTGGACGTTTAGATCTAAATATGGTAAGTACCTGCAATAACTTCTCCCCGTATGGATCCATGTCTACTGGTTTCATATTGCGTTTTCCAGATTTTGAGACAGCAGTAACATTTGATTCTTCCTTGACTTCTGCTTCCTGCACATATGCAAGCAAAGATGGACAAACTGTTTCAATTACATTCTTTCATATAAGCAAGTCTGCAAAGCTAATTACTTTCTTAGCTCTTGCTTCAGCTTTTCTCTGCTTTTGCCTTAATTTCTTTTTGTGTGAAGCAGGCAACCTTGACATCTCTTCATCTTCTTCAGCAGATGACTTCGAAGGAGAATCATATAGCCTCAAATAGCATCTGCATATCAATTTAATTTAAATGTCAAAAAGGATGAAGGATCTGAAAGAAGAAACTAAAAATCTGCCAAAAAATATCTTCATTTCAGAAGAGAAATAGAGAGCAAATACTTGATGGCTCCAGCAGCAGCTTTTCGAAAATAGGAATGTGAATGAAGACGGTCTTGAAATTTCAGCATTTCTACATAGGTTCGAAGAGTCATTTTTCTTAAGCAATACGAATGGAAGTCAAATTGGTCCTCAGTAATATCTGCATAATGCTTTTCCACACCCAAGAATTTCTTCAAGGCTCGCCCAAGGTCGCTTTGACGTAGATAGCTTTCTCCAGCCGCTAATTCATACCTTAAAATCGAAGAAAGAATAATAGCTCTAGTTACAAGTTTCTTATTTGGAAGCGTAAGTTAATTTAGAAACTGGTGAAAATATGCACACCACATGCACTGCATGTCGTGAAGGTTATTGTGCTGTTCTCCGTCTTTTGTGAACAACACAGCTGTCTTTTCTGCCAATACTACCTAGAATAGAATGTTAAGATAAGGGCATGACCAAAGAAAAATTGCAAATCGTAACAAAGTATGACCTTGGTAGGTCTAAAGGTGAGGAAAAATTTAACAAAAATCAACCTGATCAGCTTGCAGCATACGCTTAACGCATTCACTATTGACATACCGATCAGCAAGATCCATACATCTAGCCTCATCAGCCAAAGCGGCAGCTGCTGCCAGGTCACCGGAGTGCTTTAATATGCGGCTCTGAAACATAAAGGAATCACATAGACACAGTAATATTATAAAACCGAGCCACTGCCACACACACACATATTAATAAGTCTATCTACGGGTAATTGAGATATGCCGATCCAATGTGACCAGAATGGGAGATCAAGTAAAAAAGTAAACTATAAGACAATTACCAAGCCAAGTAACAAGAAGGAATGATGGATGACACATATGCCAAGATTTTCAATTACTAAGGATAAAGGCATCCGCAAAACATTGAAGCTTAATTAGCCTAAACACTTAGGGAAGCACACACTTAGGGAAGCACATATATATCCACCAGCTAATGGAAGTCTGGATGCAATAGACATACAAAATCCAACTATGATACTCCTAAAGATTCATATCAAGTGCAAACAAAAATTGATTGGAGTGCAAGAGCAAAGACCAAAAGGCATGAAATTAGTACTGTCAGAGCACTCAGGAATCATGCCCTTCAATTTCTGCAGAGTTCGACCCAAAGAACTATATAATATGGGGAACATTTGTTTTCCAAAGATTAAAGTCCTGGCTTCAAAGCACACCAAGTATGTGCACGGGTAAACAAAATAAAGAACTGAAATAGGATGAACATCTTTTAGCATCTATAAGAAAAAAATTGTGGTTTCAATGTCAATGCAGGCATCATCATGGCATCACCCGTTTGCCAAAGCATTACCAAAGTCAACAAACTTCCCTTCTCCCGAGGCCTAAACTGGCAATAATCTCATTATTCTAGCAAGCCATCTTATGCCCAGATATAAGAGTCCAATTACAGGAATCTTACTTTTAATACAGCTTCAGGATTTCTACTTCAATAATTCGGTGTATCTCGAAAAACCACATAAACTTTAGTTCAGTTGTCTGTTTGATGATAGACCTGAAATTCCATACATCTCTCAACCTCCATGAACCCTCATTCCGATAAATAATTACACACATGAGAGTAAAATAAACTTATAAACAGGAAGAGTGATGGAGATTTCGCCGGAGTCTGGAAGATAACACTAAGTCTTACATCAAAGAGAATATATCGATTGTATCAAGAAATATTGCATAACATATAATGCTCCAAAAACAAACTCTAGATGGTACAAAATGTATGCCAAGATACACATCAACTCAAATGCAAATATGTAAATCACTCGGATAACTGATTCTTCAAAGAGCCAACAAAAATAAATTTAACAAGAAAATGAAAGGTTCAAGGAGGTTACCATAAAAAACAAAGATCAAAGAGCAGTAAATTAAACAGTTTCAGAATCAAGATACCACGAACATGTCATTACCTTCACTGAGTATAAATCAATAACAGTTGGAGTGTGTTCTATGGCCTCATCAATTTTTCTGAGAGCAATTTCATACTGACCACGTCTATCGTAATGCTGGACAGAGAAAGTATCTTAGCAAAACAAAGAAATATTCTTTAACAAACCCCAGGAAGAAATGTCACAAGATACAGAAGAAAAACAAACCTGAGCCAAATAAAACAAGATCCACATAAGAGTTGATGGAGGCTCTTTGTCCGCCCTGAACACAAGGCAAATGTAGATTTTTTGAAGGAAATTCAGAATCTTTCAGTACATGAAAAATGGAGAAAGAATCCATATTTTTCCCAAACATATTATCCATTCCACTCAGTTTAGTTTATATGAACAACAAAATCAATAATCATAATCAAGATAGGTGCATTCCATATCTGTATGCAGTAGCCCATAGTCGTTTTAACTAATTAAAAAAAATGTTATACTGGACTTTGAGAACCAACACAAAACAAGCAGGTGGAAGCCTTTAAAAAAGTAAATCACAAAAGCAGGTAAAAGTACCTCCTTGGATATCCACCAGTGGTTGTAATAGAGTGCTCTAACTCAAGAATTAACTGCTCTAAAATATCTGCCTGCACAATAGTATGGTAGCTCTTTAAACACTATCCTACTATTTCCAATCCTTAAAACATGCAACCAGTCGTTCTATAAAAGGATCGAACTAACCTTTCCGGGGTGATCATAGAGAGGAGAAAGATCGGAAAAGAGAGAAGGAATACCCTACATATGCATCAATAAGCTTAAAATATCTCTGAGACTTGTCAACTAGCCATTAAAACGAATAATTGAGGCTAGTACCTTGGTCAGAAAAGGTCTAATATAATTTCCAGCTGCTACACGAAATTTTTCAGCACTTAGAAAATCAAGTGGAATCCTCTGTTCAATGGATATTCAAGAAAAACAAAATTATTAAAGCAGAATCTGAAAAGTGCATCAAGACAGGCTTCATTGAGATTCTGGACTTCCTACCTCTGGGGGCAATAATTATTAGATTTGGAAACTAGCATGAAAAATACAGAACTATACACTGATTATTTACATGATTCCAATTAAACAGTTCCGGATAGCGATGCATGAGATGATATCGCACATAGGTAGATGTCTAGAAAGAAACTGAATGCAATTTCTATATTAGGGACTATATGAAAGTGCTTGTGAAAATTTGGGGGAGATGAAGTTATGGAAGAGTATAGAAAAGTCTGCTACCTTGACAGCAGATGACCTACTGTATTGCTTGCTCACTGATTCATACAAGACCTCCAAACGATAAATGTCTTCAGAAGAATACTGGCCATTTTCTGAATACAATTGCATACACCTCTGGAGACCTTCGTAGTACCTAAGTAGGTAAAATATAAAATCTACTTGTTCAAGTGAATCGCTGTATCAGAATTATGGGAAAAATGGTGAAACTTAGTAAATCGCAGTATCGGAATTATGGGGAAAATGATGAAACTTAGTAACTTTTATCGCAGTATCAGAATTATGGGGAAAATGATGAAACTTGGTAACCTTTTAAAGCACATACGGTAACTAAAACCGATTAATGTGATGTGTTTCTGATAAACAAAGTTTACTTTAGGTACCTGTAATTGTCAGGATTCATTGAAAGAAGTATCCTGTAAGAATCTTCTGCTTGATCAAAGTGGCCAAGCTTTTCAAGCAGAGAAACCTCCTGCTCCTTGCACGACAATTTATCAATCTACAGCACAAAATCACAAGAAGTGGGAAGTTTAACATGAAATTAGAAAATCAGTGCACTAAGTCAACTACTATAACTAACAATTTTGGATTCTTTGTTGCGCAACTCCTGAAGGGCCCTCTGAAACAATCCACATTCTTCCAGCATAGATATCTGAAAATAAATATACGACTCATTGCAAAAACTAAAAAACATGCAAGGTATAATCATTTCCAATTAATCATCGTCGACATACATACTATTAACAGACAGGCTATTGCAAAGCAATGTAAAAAAAGGAAGAACCTCATCAATCAAAGCAGAAGATCATCAAATTTAGATTTGCAGACAATTCCCCAAGAATGTACGCTAGAAGCAATTAAGTAAATTATTCAATGCTAGGTCCAGAACCAGATTATCTTTAGCATAATAATGTTCTGATGATGAATACAAATACCAATAATAGACAAATCCCTGCCAAATTATTTAAAAATTTAAACTGTCCTCCTTGAGTAGAGTAGGTGTCTTTGTCATTGTGTGATATTGATGTTGAGACAATGGAAATGGAAAGATTTGATGATCATAACACGTAGAGCAATGACAGAATTAAATTTCAAACACATATACCAATGAAACAAAAGGAAACAAAAAACAATTCAGCGTATAAAGAAGAATGTTTTCAGGATTTATAGAAGTCAAAATTTCAAAATCAGCAGTATGAAACTAACGTAAAACAAAGTCACGGCTAACAACAATACATGCTACAAATTCTTTAAACAATAAGATGTCAGAGAAGGCAGAAGACACTTCAACCAATTTATAAGAATAACTAGGAGCCAAACTCTTAACCTATGGTCCTAGATCAGTCAACTTTGGTACCTTGTACAAAAGCATTTCACCGTGCTCACTGCGTTCATTATCAGGAGGGTAGTCATCCTCAAGAGTCCCTTCATATGCTTCAAGGATATCAACTGCCTTTGATCCACTAGTTTATCAAAGATAATCGCAGATTATGAATCTAAAATTAGAATATATAAACGAACACAAATTAACAATACATCCACTGAATTAACATTATATTATATTATCACCACAATAATGACTACACATGTATGTCACTGACTAGTGAATTCGAATCATCAATCATGTATGAAATAGTTTCAAAGATCATTGATCGTGCATCTTAAATTACCCTTTTTCGAACAAAGTTAATATATCAGAGCCTATAAATATTATCAAAGTTTATTCCCATTCTTATTAATAAAGATTTTTTGGATCAATCCAATTAAGTCCGTAGAGTCTACTGATTTGACCATATCCACCTTTTATATCAGGCTGGGGGAATGAAAAATGATCTATAGAGTTACGGCGTTACATGAAGAAAGCTAAAATATGCCCTCTCTTACGCATTAGAAACATAATACTAAAACACACTTGAAGTTAAGGTGATGAGCAACAGCAAATCCAATCCAATTCATTCGATGATTTGGCTTCAGAGTGAGCAGTTGTTGTCTCGTCTCAACGAAACCTGCCAAGTCACGCATTTGAGCCTGTAAAACAAATATAGAACCATAGACATTACTATTTGCTGTAATAAAAATTGGTAGCTTAACAATGAAAACAGTAAGGTGGTGACATTCTTTTTAGTTTGCTAGATAAACAGAAGCAAAGACATCTCAATGTTTCCCTGTGTTCCTCTAGAGTTGATCTATCCAGAAAAAGTTTTGGGGAATTATATGATGGATTGATGATACACTTGTGCAAGTAGGTTGAGTGGATGAAGTTGTCTGCACAGCAAGAATGGCTAAATAATGGACAGAAAATGGAGGATATAAAAATAAAGAGTTGCCCTTAGCCACCCTGAGTAACCAAAATCTAGGGTTCTTGGCTATTACAAACGAACCACAAGGCAATGACTATTAACATTTCATCAAGTCCTTCGTAGGAATACATCAAAACCATGCAAGTCCCATCTCTTTGTCCTTGACAAAGGCCCTCCCATACTTAAAAGATTACAGGACATTCTATGCATTACTCAACATGACGAAGCTCAATGCAATGTCGCGTAGCACAAGAACTCAGTGCACATCAATTATCTCCTCCACAAATTGAGTAACGTTGCTGACAGCTGATACCTATATTTAGGTAACTAATCATTCTCTACGTTGTTTTCATTGATTTAAATCTTTATATCTACCAGCTAAAGCTACATTCTATAAGAATTGTATACATCAAGGTGCACACAGATCCATAGAGAGAGAGAGAGAGGAAATAACAAACTACAATCTGAAAACTAATTATACGAAAATATATTATCAAGAATAGATACTTAGTGAGCATAGCAATGTAACAAGATTTTTTATTGTTAAAACGTAAAATATTTCTTGATGGCATGGATGACACTATGCACCTGTAAAAGAGAAAGGTCCCGAAGTATTTCGATATTATCTGGATCAATTTTAAGTGCATTGCGATAACACTTAATTGCCTCCCTGTATTCTCTGTCTGACCGATACAAAAGGCCATAAACGTGCCAACAAACATGACTCTTGAGGTCATTCTGCACAAACAAGAAAAGACTTTGAATTGATAGCCTATAGCCGAGGGCGTAAGATAAGGCAAAGGTCAACAACCTAAACCACGAAAAAGATCGAGATCAACCTTCAATCCAAGTCTAACAAGTTCATAAGCTTCTGACTTGCGATCCATGCAATTCAAAGTCAATCCTTTCATAGACAGAGTCTCTGTAGCCAAAAAAATCATGAAAGAAAAGAAATAAACAGCAAGAGTGGGAAAATTCATCATGATTCACGGCCATAAAAGAATGGGGATCTGCTTGATCACATGAGAAGAAGGAAATGATCTTTCCAATACTTATTATATTTCCCTTCGCAAGGCCAAGTGTTTAGCACTATGCGGCTGTCAATGGGAAAACTACACGTGGCGTCAGAAGCCATGAAAAATATCCCACCCTTGGATTGCTCAAATCCAAAACGTCATTCTTAAATTTGCCAAATTGTAAATGGAGTAATAGGACGACCGGACATGGTTTTCCATGCTACTCCCCAAAAATATAGAATAGTTGACGGTGAAACCAGAAATATATCAAAGAACAACACATAAAAAGAAAATGATTTCAAATAAAAGAGATAACACTCGATTGAAAGAAGATTATTTACATCTCAATCATGATTCTACCAAGAATCTTCAGAATATTTTCTAACTAAATTCATCAAACATCAAACAAGATAGTTCCAGGACTCAATTCCAGGATGTGAAACAAATGAAGATATAACGAACATTACTGGCTATCCAATTACTTAAATAAAGAAACAGATTTGATGGTTACTATTGACCAAGAAAGAATCAGCCTTCCTAAATAGGACCAGATAAAATTTCCTCATACCTCCATGATCAGGGAACTTCTTTAGAATTGCATCAGCAGCCTTTAAACCTTTCTTATACTGCTTTGTCTCATACGATTTCTGTTTAGATCAAATCAAATCATGTTACAATAGAACAGCAAGCTATGAGAAAGATAGTATCAGCCATTCAATAATGTCGATTTGATAGCACATAGTCAAAAATCAAGTGATATTAATGCATAAAATAGCTAATAGAAAATACTTTCCACAAAAAGATCAAGTTTCACAACACACCATCTGGATGCAAAATTACTCAAACGCGAAAATTTCATATGAGGTGGAGAAATTTGTGATAATAATTGATATCATATTATTCTTCAGTATAGTAGCAAAGGAGCATCACAGACTACAAATACTACTTATGATTTCACATCCCATGCTAGACTTCATCATGCTCAGGAAATCTATCTCCCATATATTTCAATATCATTGATATAAGAGGAACAAGCAAAATTAAGATATTGAAGTATTGAAACACACGTCCTATGAACTCCAGTCTTGGCAATGATAGTATTATATCATTTGAGTTGGTTTTAAGTCCGAACCTAATAAAAGCAGTTTCTTTTCATATTTCAATTAGTTGATGCTTAATCCTGGGACACTATAGCTTGTGAAAAGTGTACTAAATATAAATTATAAAGACAATTTTCCATGGTGGACCTTTCGAAACTGGTAGCATCAACTCAAAATGGAAGAATGCACTGTCCTACTATCAAAATTTAACAATAAAAATAATAATAACAGACTCACAAATCCTAGGGTTCTACTCATCGCATAGTTTTCGAATTTAATAACTAAAATTCACCTAGGCTTACTGATTGTAAAAATAAAAAATTTAAGAAAAACATACAACAATGAGTTTAAAGAGGTTGGCCTCTTTCGGGGGAAGCGAAGCGCCGCCCATCGCAGCAACTGCACCGAACCGTAGAGGAAGCGAATTTGAGATGGGGAGCGTATGAGAAGTCCAAAGCCAGAAACAAATACAAGGAAATGGGTTATGCCTCGTGCTGCCCTATTGCGCAAGAGAAAGAGGCCTGATCAAGGGTGATTTGGTCATCTCATATTCGGTGGATTATGTTATTTTTTAATTTAGTAAAAAAAATTGATGCTGATTGTTTAAACGTATTTTCAGAAATATAATTGTAATCATCATTGAAAATCTAAAATACAAACTGAGTTATATTTCCATAGGTAAATGACAGGTTTTCCAGTTTTTTTTATGGGTTAGAGATTCCTGACAAGTTATATTTAAATTCGGACCTCACCCTTATCATTAAGTTTGAAATGAGAGATTTTTATTTTCATCGGAAAGAAAAATAGTATATTTATAATTTAATAACTTTTTGGGACATCTTGAACGATATTAAACTAATTTATAAATTATTTCATTAGTTTTTGACTCGTAGGATGATATGATAAATTAAAACATAAGAAAAATATAACTTTTTAGTTCTAATTATTATGACTTCAAAAGACCACGAATTATTCTAATTCGTGTAAAAATCAACTTCTGTCAATAGGTTTATATATGCCTTTTCTTTATAACCCAATCTTAAACCATTCATATTTTCTCAATCAATCTTCCACCACCACATACACGTTCGAGGGTGGCAACTTAGGAATCGGCGGCAACACTCTTAGTAAGGTTGGGGATTAAATCTTCATATACGTGACGAGACATTGTATTTCACAAACAACACCGAAAATATTGTTTATAGATATCACCAAGATCATTAACTTTATCTCTTCGTAGAGAACGCCACAAGTGCATTATCATAACCAGAATCGCTCCCATCCTGTAACCTTTTCATCTTTGATTTTATTGCGATTTCTTGTTCGCTTGATGGGTTATTCTTTAGGGATTGAACAAATCAATGGTATGTTCCTGCATTTATAGTCTTGATATGTTTGTTAGGTTTTTGTTTAAATATCACGTATGCTTGTGATCTACACCAAAATGGGTATATGTCTTTTATTATGATTTTGAGTTTCCATTAATGCTGAAAAGTTAAATCGCAGATACATTTTTGGTATGACATTTGACAAAGATGTAATATGGATTTTGTTAGTGTTATATGAATATGAATTTGATTATTTTTCTTATTACCAGTGGGGAGATTTGAAAATTTTGACCAATATTGAAGAGATGTAAGTATTAATTATATATTCAATAAACAACATAATACAAAAGAGTAGTATTAATGAGGATTGCATTTTTACATAAACACAATTTGGTTAAAAAAGTACAAGGAATAAGAAATATGAATATATATGAAATTATTCACTTATAATTGATGATGGTCTAAACAAAGATATCTTGCATATTGGTCAGAAATGCTGAATTGGAAGATCATTTTACAGGGAAGTCGAGCAAAAAACATATGACAAACAAAGAAAGAGCTTCTGTAAATGAATGTCGGTGTTAAAACTCAAGGCAAACGTTTCCAAGCTTGTTATGCTCACAGGTTCTTCTATATCAAGATGGCTATAAACAATCTCGTTGATTTGAAGATCTTTAAGTACACCAAAGAGTTACAACAGTGTGGTTGTTTCTTGGAAGCAAAGTAAATCAAAATAACTTCCTTCGTGCAGACATAATTCCATACCACACGGGTATAGCTCTTAGAACTCACCAGACAACATTTTAAGTCCTTTTGATATGAATCTGCCACAGCAGCTGTGGATCGCAATTGGCAAAAATGGCCCATGAGCGAAACATTTTCTTAGGTAGCCAGCCATCAAGAGTGTTTCAAATGTCTTTAACCCATTGAGTAACCATCGAGTGTGTTTCAAATGCATGATGTCATACTTGACTCTGCAAAAGTTTAAGAACAAGTGAACCAATAAAATTATTAATTGAAGAATTATTTGTCATTTGCGTTAGAGTGGGTGTCGAGCAAGTCAACTTGTGAATTTGGTTCTGTTGACTTTTATATAAAAACTATCTTTATTTTAATGATATTTTAGAGTTTTACTTAATATGTATACTCATGTAAGTTACATAGATAAAATCATCGAATATAGAATAGGTACCATGAAGTCTGCCTCTCAACGTAGGATCATGAAATTCATTCGAAAGCGTACGATATATTCTAAACGAGTTCCAAATCAATTCAGCCGCCTAAAATAAAGATAAAGGTCGCTCGAGCTTGAGACTGACAGTTGTGATGTAATGAATGACATCATTTTCATTGGTAAGGACATATAGATGTCTATTGTGAGAACCCGAAATTTGCGAATACAATCAAAGGAATTGGACAAATTCATTATGCATGAAATGTCCCTTGAATATACCAAAGTGACTCTTGGTATGCTTGAATGAATTTATTATGAAAGAGATGACCCTTGATATACCAAAGTAACTCTTCGTGTGCTTGGATGAATGAATGAATACAATTAATGCTTGCTTGGAATGCAAGGGGTTGGCCATGAGGAAGTTCAAAGGGCAAAATCTCACCTATAAATACACTATTGTATGTTGAAGAGACCACACCCAAAATCATCACAAAAATTTGTCTCTCTCCTCTCTTCTCCTCTCCATTTCGGCGTCTAAGACAAGAAGAAAAGGGAAAAGGCTTCGTCCAGTCCGAGTGATCAGAAGATCCGTCGAAGTGCTGCTAGATCTGCTTCATAAATTTAGGCAAAATACTGCAAGGTTTCGGTCACCGTCTGACCGAGATTCAACGGGAGTTGTACGTTCGGACTTAGAAATTTCGAAAAACTACACCTTCGAACTCGGTAAGTGGGTTTTTGCTATGTATTTCTTTGTAACTTAAAATTTGTATCAGTATGACATGCTTGTATGTGTGTCAAATCATTTTCGAAAAATGCTATATTATGTATGATAAAAATCTCGATCGATGTACGATATGTTCTTCTGGTCTCGACGTTCTTTGAATCTGCTGAGTCCTCTCATAATTCTGATAAGTACTGTTTGATGAATCTGATTTTGTAATACACTGTTATGATTCGAGTTGGATATGGAATGACGATTGTACATTTTGTTATGGCCCCCATCAGTGGGTATAAAACTGTATTATGGCCCCCATCAGTAGGTATAAAACTGTGTTTTGACCTCACCCCTTAGAGGACTAACATATGGGGGACAATTTGATCATGGATGACGAGATGAATAACAATGTTCCGTTTGTTCTGATCTGATCTGTTCTGAATTGTTCTGATAAGTTTTGTTTCACCCTTCGAGTCTGATTCGGTTAATGTTTGATATGATAAGTTTTGAAAGTCTGTTAAAAGATGTTTTACAATTACCTTTATATGTATTTGTGATAATCGATCGGCCCCCACTTGCTGAGTGTTTCCCAAAGCACTCACCCCTTACATCTCTCCCGAGATAAGAATGAAGAACAATTGAACGAGGAGGAACATGAGATGTTCTGGGGCTGATGATCACACCAAAAGATCTAGACTCAAGACTTTGTATTTATTTCGCTTCTGCAATTCTGATGTAATTTTCATTTTGTTGTCATTGTAAAGACAATATTTATTTATGAAAAAGACTGGTGTTTGACTATTTGCTACGAGGCTTAATTGTTTTCATGTAAATTGATAAACAATGCTGGATGTCACCGACGCCTCGGTCTCGGGACGTGACATCTATTCATACATTATTATTTTTAGATAAGGAAGTCATCTTGAAGATTTCAGAAATAAAATTCATTTTAAGAATATTATTGCTGATGAAATCTTGAATATGACTAATAACATCAGTAAAAGTCGAGGTCAGTGTTTAATTTTAAATCCTTAAGAAAAAATTGCCCACTTTGGTGCTTCGGTGGTTGTCAATCATCTCATAAGATATAACAACTTTCCTTTTAATAACAACATATTAAGTAATAAGTAGAATAACCAAAAATTGATATGAACTCTCTTTCTTTTTTAAATAAATAAATGCATACAAAATAAATGTAAATGTGTATCCAGAAAAGTTCATAATTGATTGATCCATAATAACCTCTTATCATCTATTATATGTTATCAATCTGCAGAGACATATTGTTTTATTAATTGAGTATCTCTTGATCCAAAAGTCTGATAACATCACGAGACACAATTGAACCATGAAAACTCGCATCATTCTGTTAAACAACACTTCGGGCACCTAAGCGCCATTTTTTTATGTGTCTGAGCATCTCTATCATCTGGAATGCACACAAGGAGGCGCTTGAGTGCCTCTCCTACGGCACAAAAGGCAGCGCCTCCCAGCCCTCCCAATTTTCAGGTCACACATGGGGTGCTGGGACATCTTTTTTAAGCTCCTCAGCGCCTCTCCTACTATCTGAAAAAATTCTTAGGCAACTTTTAAGGTTCGTGTTTCTTTTGTTCAAGTTTTTTCGTCTTTTTATCTTCTTAATTTATTTTTAAAAGCCTAAAATATTCCAACATTATATTTAAAATTATAAACAACATGCAAAACCATTATTACTTCAAAAAGACCATGACTTAGTGTAATTCTATATAAAATCCAACTTCTATCAATAGGATTATGCCTCCCTTTATTTATTAAATTATAATAAAACTGAGTCTTAAAACTCAAAATATAGTACAAGTTTTTTATATTCTTTTTATGGAATAAAATCATCAACTCAGATCTAGCTTAAACATACATATCTTCTATATCATTAATCTTCCACAAACACATCCACCTTCCTGGGTGGCGACGGAGGAATTGGCGGCAGTTCTCTAGCGAGGGACGGAGGTAAACTCTTCTTACATTTGACGATACATTTTATCTCACATATAATTTTAAAGATTCCATGGCACTGCGGGGTGCAACCATGCAAACATAGAAAATACATAATGAGATCACCAGTATTATTACCTTTATCTGCATTCGCGGATAATGTCGTGAGTGTCATTATCATAACAAGAACCATTCCCATTCTGTAACCTTTCATCTTGAATTTCTCGTGATTTCTTGTTTGCTTGATGGGTTATTCTGTAGGATTAATCGGTATTTATAGTTGTATTTCTGATTATCAAGATATGTTATATCATATATGTATATGAATTGCACCAAAATGGGATTATGTATGGCATCACATTTGCTAAAGAAGTAAGACTTTTTGGACTATTTTGTTAATGTTATATGCAATTTCTTATTACGTCCCAAAGGGGAGATTTGCAAAAGTTTGACCAGTATAGAAGAGACCAATGTCAGCTTGTAATATATCCAATAAACGACTTAATATAAAAGTTATTTTTATAATAACAAACTTAATTTTAAGTAATTGTCAATATATCAAGTGTTGGATTGTACGAATTCATTATTAAGGTGTTATTATTTGGGCATCTTATATATGTTTGATATATATATATATCTATATATATATATATATATATATATATAATATGATTCTGGAAAGCACGTAATCTCCTTGCATACATTTTATTTTTTATGGATGACCCAAATAAGAGATCTGTCTCACAAAATACGACCCGTGAGATCGTTTCACACAAATTTTTGCCATATAGAAATTTATATTTTATTTTATTCGAACTTAAATAGTAATAGAAGTCAGAAAATTAAAATGTCACAACTTAAACAATTCAGAACACATCAAAAGTTTCCCTATAATTTATCTTCCCGATCAACAAAATATCGTTCAGTAAAAGTAGGAAATTT
The DNA here is from genome assembly GCF_025594145.1 of Primulina tabacum. Taxonomy (NCBI): domain Eukaryota; kingdom Viridiplantae; phylum Streptophyta; class Magnoliopsida; order Lamiales; family Gesneriaceae; genus Primulina; species Primulina tabacum. The sequence continues at coordinate 3,158,702 of NC_134553.1, forward strand.
AACCCTTTTCGATTTTATTTATGCATTTCAAAATACATTCAATGAAATATTACGTTGTATCTCAAATATTCTCTTCAGTCTTCACTATGTCGTCGGAAGTGGCGGAGGGAGCGGATGAATTCTACATTCAAAAGCACATTTGAATGAACAAAAAAACTGAATAATCACTGGACATCTTTCGACGCAACGATGGAAGCACGAAAAATAATCCCGAGCCAAGTAAATAGTATCATTATTGTTGATGTAATCTGCCCGCACACAGATCATTAGCAGATTAATCATCATTAGAGGAAAGACAAATTTCGTCTTCGAATTCTCCATTTTTTGGTATAGTCTTGTTCTTAAAAATCCTTTTTATGTTAATGAACTACGTCGACGTTAACGGAGATAAGTTGAATTTATGGTTTATTGTGATTGATTTTTTTTCTTTCTAATTTAAGTAAAAATGATACCCTACGAATGGGCTCATCAAAATTAGGCTCAAACCAGATTTTGGACTCTTGTCTATCCCTAAATAAGGTAGAAGGCCCATGATAGAACTCAGGTAAATACCAGGTTTGAGAGTCTAACTGTTCATTCACTATATTGACTTTCAGCAGCACTCTTAGCTGCTCTCTCATTATATTCTCAGTCTCTGACTTGAGCATCGGAGGGGCTACGACAGGACACCCTCTCGTCTAACGGTCCCCTTCGTGATTTCAGGCCTAGAATAAATTCGAGGTCTGCATTCACAATGCTATCACCTGCTGGAACCGAACCCTAAATTTTCAGTGAGTAGCAAATAATAAATACGTCAAATTCTCGTTAATATGTATGGAATTAAAAGTTTTATAAATATTTTTGTGATTTAGAAAATTGTCACTAATAAGTAAGCAGAAGAACAAAATAAAGTTAGTTTATAAGGATTACACATTTGATATTACTACAATTTTGATGTGGTTAATGAAATATAGGCTTTGAAGGCATTTCATTAGGCGAGCAGAACAACACAAAATAATTACAAGCCAGAATATAAAAGATACGACTGTAAACTTATATTATAACTGAAAATTCACTAAAATAATGAAAAGTGCTAGTGAAATTTAATATTTTTCATAGCATACAAAAATCATTTTCTGACTTAACTTATAATATATGACTCTCAAAACATGACTATATACACTTAATATTCTTAATCGGATGCCACTGGCCTCTCGCCGTCAAATACTGACAAGGTTTCATGTTCGAGACTCCCCAGCTCTAGTTGTAATAAAAAAAAAAATCTAAACGGGGCGAGCAATGGGCGCCCCAACAAAGTTATCTGTGTTTATCTAAAAAAAATCATTAACTTCGGTGATCATAACCTTTAAATTATGGAAACATACCGACTAATCACTAAATTTTAAGTGGACACCGGCAGAGGTATCCCGAAGGATTTTTTCAAGTAGAATCGATGATCACTATATATATATATATGTTCTTTAGCAGAGTTCACAAGTACCTACCAAACTTTTCGATTCACTCCTACTTTTTCTGGTTATGATTCTATATATATTATGGAAACCTTCGGAAATATCACATTCTCCTGTTAATAAACTAATAAATATTACAACCTTAATCCGCCGGTGACCCAGTGGACAAGACTTTAATCTTTTTAAAACATATTATTAAAGCCGAAAGTAAATATGTATTTCTTTGTTTTTTTTGCCATTAATCCATCTCATGAGGGTCCACCACAATATGAATAATCGATCACATGCAAACATGCTATATATACATGACCAAATAGAATTTTATTGGCAAAGAGAGAATACAAATCGAGATCGATGCCGAAAACGAAGGCCGCACTTGTATGGATCCTCGTGATTATAATGGCAGTGGGAATCCCGATTTGTGAATCCAATTTCAGGGACTGCTACACAAAATGCTTCATTTTCTGCGTGATCGAGCCCTCCCAATCTCTTTGTTCCTGCACCACTCACTGCTTGAAAGAATGCATCTTTTCTGAACTCCCAAAACTACAAGCGTCTGATAATGAGAATTCGGACAACCTTGGATTCTGCAAACTGGGCTGCTCCTTCTCCGCGTGCTCCACCATGAGCACTATACTCAAACCAAGTAAGGAAAATAAAATATATATTTTTTGTTTATTAGCTTGTTCGTATTTTGGGTTTTGATCGAACTTTTAATTTTCAAATTATTTTGTTCATTTGTTAATAATGTGGTGGCATTTGACAAGTTGGCAACTTTCGATGTCATGTCGGTATTATCTAGTGTTATATCAGAAATTGGATCAAAATATGCGGAAATGAAAAGTTAAGTGTATAGTACTATCAAAACCAGATTTTGAAAACTTAGTGGACCAAAACTCAAAACAAGTGAATGAATCATAAAACAACTACTTCCCTTTTCGTTATGTGTACCCTCGTGTCTATATATAACAGCTTTGGTTCAAATTTCAAAACCACGGGCTGAATAATTTTGATGATGGTGCTTGTTTTTACTGTGATTGATTTCAGATGGAGATAAGGTGGAAGAGTGTGTGGGATCATGCTCAACGAAGTGCACCAACACCTACTCATTACCATAGAGACAAAGTTTTGGGTTTTGACTCGGGACACCAAACCCACCCACCCTTACCACTTATTGCTTTCATTTGCTAGATATCATCATCTGTTCACTTTTTCTTGTTTAAAAAAAAATTGGTGTGATGGTAATGTATACTTTGATCGATCTATCTATCTATCAAAATAATGTTTTTGTGCGTTGGAAAACAATATTAATTTCAGCAACTATATATGAAGAAAATACGAATGATCGTCGACGTCGCGTTACTTGTGTACGTACTGATATACTAAATTTATGCACAACAAGATGGGTAGACGCATTACCTGAGTCACGAACGAGCATTAACAATAAGGGGATAAAAACTTTAACTAATACTTTCAAAACTGGACGGTAATGGAACCATATTTTTCTTCTTTTTGGAGAGGAAAATGAATATTTTTATATTAAAATCAAGGGGAAGACAATCCCTATATTTTCCATATATAGTTTTTTTAGAAATAATTAAATTTGGTCGGTTATTTTTCATGTTTCAGTGCACGAATATGTACATGGAAATTTGATAATCCTACGTATGTACTCAAATCAATCCTTGTTAGTTCGTTAAAATTCTAGGACTTGTGTGGTACGAACATGATGGTAAATAAAAGTGACCCGTGAACGAGATATGCCTAACCAAGACAAACCTAAAGCAACAGAGACATGTGAGACTCCTGACAACTTGTATATTATTACATTCGAAGTTGTGGCCTTGATTTCTGTACAACTTCACGACGTCACTCATACTATATATATATATATATATATATATATATATAATTTTGATACGTCGATCATCGATCATGTTTATCTATGTATATGAAATTTTAAAAATTTGTATGGCTTGCGCGGGAGGACTCGAAAACATATCAAATGGAAGGAACATTTGTTAATTTTTACGTTAAATTTTTTTTTAAAATGATATTATTAATGATTTGATTTTACAATTATGAGATAATACTTTGTGGACATAAAGAACAATTTCCTCTGGAACATAATTTTTTTTATTATTATTATTGTCATTGCATCAAGACAAAAACTTGTATAAGACGGTCTTACGAATCGTATTTAATGAGACGCATATCTTATCTGGGTCATTAATGAAAAATATTACTTTTTGTGCTCAAAGTATTACTTTTTATTGTGAATATATTGACCCGTCTCACAGATAAAGATTCGTGATACTGTCTCACAAAAGACCTACTTTTGCATCAAAACATTGCGCAATCTAATTTTATTTGATATTTTTTATAATTATTATAATATGAGGATAGAAGACAGAAGACCTCTTTAGCTTGTCGATTTTTATAATTAAAACTGTTACAATTAAAAAAATTTGTTAAAAAAAATGACAAAAAATTGTGTAAGACGGTTTCACGGATTGTATTTTTTGAGACAAATCTCTTATTTGTATATTCCATGAAAAAATATTATTTTTTGTGATAAGAGTATTAGTTTTTATTGTGCATATCGGTAGGGTTGACCCGTCTCATATATAAAAATTCGTGAGACCGTCTCACAGGAGACATACTTTAAAAAAAATATTGGACTAATTATTTATGCATACTATATTTATGTTCTAATTGATACTATTTTATCTCCTTTGATAAATAAATTTCATGATTTCTGAAAGAAGGTAAAACTATGACGTCATATTTATTATCTATTTCTCACACGTCCCTCCATCAACAACGACATTTATCACTTTCAGTCCTCCGATTTTATGTCATTTCACTCGCACGCTACATTTTGCCCCTCTCTCTGATTCTGATGCCAAAATCATCGATTCCTCTTCCCGTAGTGACAAAAGTTGGGTTTTTTTCCTTGATTCTTCTCGTACTTATAAAAAGCCATGTTCTATGGTGCGGTAGTATGGGATCCATGGCTAATAGTGGCGCAAATTGTGTGCCTTCAGTGCCTACACTATCTAACCCTTGGAGTATTACTGTCAATTCTTGTTGGGACTCGGGTCTCGAAGATGAGTTTGGTGTATTTCTTCGATTATGCTACGGTTAATTCTGCGACAATTACTGGTTGGAGTGTTATGGCATCCTTTTTTCTCAGCTCTGTTGCTGGGTGAGTATGAACTATTGTTGATGTGGCCGATCTTGAGATTACATTGGCTGTTATGCTCATCGAAAATTGTGTTTAAGTTGTGCTGTATTGTCAATATGAATGCTGGGTTGTTGTGCTGTAATGTCAATATGAATGCTGGGTTTTTGTGTTTTGATGGGTTAATTACGCTAATTCTTCTTATATTTTTGCAATTGCTTTGATGATCTGTTCATATTTTTATAGCAACATGGAGTATGCAATGCTTGAAGATAGATTATTAGGAAAGAATTTGTGTGAGAAAATAGAATGTGCGGAGTGGATTGGAACCTCAATTGTTGTTTGTAGTCTTTAGCTTTTATCCTGATTAGATTTGTTAATGTTGCTACAAGTTCTATGGACTTAGACTTGTAGGTTTTGTTATTTTCAAGAAACCGGATTACTGTTCTTTTTATTTTCTTTTTCATGAATCCTTGTATAGCAGACAACAAAAAAAAGACAAAAAGTCTTTAAGCTATATGAATCCTCCTATGTCATCGTGCTCTATCCTTTATTATATCATCATCTATATTTAAATAGCACTTTGTTGTAAAATAAACTTTTCAATTAGTATTATTCTGCTCCTACTGATGAACTGAGTCTTTCTAGGGTTGGTGAGTTAGTGATGGTGTTGATTTGATTATTTTCCATTTTTATGAACCAACTGAATGAATCTGATTTCTCCTTTTCAGCCCATAAAGTATCTTCCTCTCTGTTTTGTTTTTAGTTCATCAACACCAAAAAAATGTCACGTTTTACGTCGTCACATCCCCACGTCTTTCTTCTCAGTAGTTTTGAATAAATTGAAAAAGCAATGACATAAATTCAACAATTGGGGGACGGGGGACTGTTGATCATTTGCTTTACAGTTATGTCATGGATAGAATAATTAATGACTACTTTAGAGAATTGTGACTCAAATTGAGTAGAGTAGTAGTTGTTTTCAAAAGTTTCATGGTTTTGATACCGATGTCCATTACCTCGCTTGAAGAGCTTAGACTTGCAATGATAATTCCGAAAGTTCAAATGTTGATCCATTATATCTTATTGAAACAGAGCTGGTTTTTTACTCTATTTAGTTGAAAGGGCTAAGAAATGCCTGGATTTTTCTGCGACCCTTTATATCGTCCACCTGTTCATTTGCGCTATTTATGGAGGTTGGCCCTCATCAATAACATGGTGGGTTGTGAACATTACAAGCCTGACGGTGATGGCATTGTTGGGTGAATACTTGTGCATGAGACGAGAATTGCGAGAAATTCCCATTTCAAGAAATCGCTCGAGTAAGCTCTTTTTCTGTTTGACTAGTTACTTGGTCTGAAGAATTGAATTTATTATATTTGATTTCTATGTTATTGGCCAAAAGACTCGAACTTTGCTGTTTCTTTTATTTCTCAGATGTCTTGTGTTTTGGTCATATTTGACTTCTATTCCTTGATCTTGTTTTCATGCTTTAAGCTAGTACTCAATACATTTTATTCTTGCATGTAGATTCTTCAGTCCCCCAACAGTCTTTATATATGTATGTTTCTCTTTAGAGTTTCCTGTATCTTGAATATAGCATTTTGAATCTTCTCCGGTCTTTATTTTGATATTAGGTAAATGATCCTATTTGGCGCATTTCTTATTGATTCTAGTTTAATTCTATGTGGGCGATCTCTTGAAATTTAGGATGTTTGATCTAGTTTTAGTTTATTAAATTTAATTAAAAGAACCACACTTTCAATTTGGCAAATAACAAGATTAATTAGCTGGCAAGAAAAGGTGCCTTTCCAACTTCCAGGAAGTTTGTGATTTGGACGCACATACAGGTTTTTTACATTCCAATGCATGTTTCTTCAAATGCATCCATTATCCACTAGTTCTTGAAGGAAATACCACAGAGAAGTTTTTTCCCTGTCATCATTAAGCAGAGACCTGTTTCTTAGGTGAATTTTTTATGTTTCAAAGTTTAATGATTGTTCATTGAGACTCAACTGAAATTTAATTCAATCCAAGCTTCCCACCTATCTCCCAAGATGTTGCTAGGGGTATAGACTTATAGTGTTCTATTAGCAAAACGTTCAGACAATGTTTCTCTCCAAAAGTGATGAGAATTAAGATCGAAGTTTCTGGCCAATTCTTGACTTCACCTCGCCAACCTGCTAATGACTCGCACCAAAGGAAGAAAGTGTAGGAAATTGAGGATCTCCTAAAGTAGGATATAAAACTGGGATTGTGTAGGACGTTGAAGGACTTTTGTATTTGGCTGGTTTGATGAAAGCCAGTTGTAATTTTATAGTCTATTTCAGGCATGCACTAAAATTTTCCTTTTTACCAATTTCTCTGAGTAGCTTCAGAAAACTTCATTCGAGGGCCAGGTTGAATAACCCTGGCATTAATGCATTGCTGTTAATCTCTAAATCCTAGTTCGATTTCAGCATATGCCTTTAAGATTTCTGAGATTTCTGTCTGTTAAACAACATAATAGAATAAAAAAGTATAATCTAGTTTGAACTAATAACACTGGAACATGCGAAGAAAGAAGAATTCCTCCTTTCCAATTCGATCTAATCGGTTTATTTGGAAAGGTTGAATTTTGGAAAAATCAAACCAAAGTTGAAGTAGACCAAAATGATTTATTCTTTTTAAGAATCAATAAACGATCATCAAAAAAGTCTGCACCTATATCTAAGGAAACAAATCTTCACACACTTGCAACCTCAATCACCAAATTAAGTGATTCAAGATAACAGTTCTTTGAGATAACATATTATATATTATTATGGTTTCTTATTCCATTTCTGTTCATGGCTTCTTGCTAAGCTATGTACTTATTGAACGATTATGCTAATATGTCCACGACTGACTGAAAATTTCTGTGTTTCATGGATGCAGATGTTTGACGAGCTTGAAAAGAAATTTTTTAATCCTCTTATGAGTCGCCAAGGTGGTTAGGATGCATACGATTTCTGAATTATAGTATATCACATTTTATGTAGCACAGCTGAGATATATATCTTGTTTCTGCCAATTGAAAATCATTAACAAGAATTTTGAGTAGCACTTTGTTGATGTAATGGCACTGTATACTGTTCTGTAATTATATCTGAAAGTCATGGAAAAATGATCAAGGTTCTTACTATATGAGGTTTGAATATACAAGGCTTTCTTGCTCTTATTCTGGTAATTAATTTTTTCCGGTTGTGCTTGGAAAAGACCGTGATACCTGCAAATACCAGGTCTTTTGCGGCAAGTACCAAAACATTGTTTTTGTGTATTTCTTATGCCAGAATCTCAAGCTATGAGAATGCATTGCTGGATATCGTCATAATCTCAACTAGTTAGTTCAATGTCGATATTCCTCTTGTAAATGGATGAAATTCATTTGTTATAGGTGGAAAAATCTAGAAACTGTAAATAAGAGTACCTAAGAAAAACCCATTATAATTATGGTGTAAAAGCCTTTGCTAATCAAATAAAAATTCAATAAAGATTGTCAAATAAAAATTCAATAAAGATTGGCAAACATATCAAAACCAACTAATCTCTCAACGAAAAATATAATAAATCAACCACAACTCACGATCTCTTATCAAACCATGACAAAAATTCAACTGCCTCAACCATAAAAATCTATTCTTAATTATAAAACAAAAAAAAAAGTATAAAACTTCCCAACAAAATGGCAATATATCGATCAAAGATATAAATACGTGAAATCCCTTCATAAGGGGGAAGGCATGCTACCTTCCCTTTAATATTAGGCATGTAGAACTCTTTTTCTGCTCCTGATGCATTGCTTGCATCAGAAACAGATGGTTTTTTTGGATTGCATGAATCGTACAGCACTGTGTTTATCGAACATGTCGTGGGGCGGGTACGGTGGAAGGGTGATGGTATTGGGGTTGGAACATATGGGGATGGTGCTGGGGTTCGATCGGATGCCGGTGGTGAGTGTCGGTCAGGTGATGGATTTATTGGGTTTTTTTTTTTTTAAAATTAGCTTTCATAAAGTATGGGATATTAACTATTTTTAAGTTTTAAAATAAAATACAAATTTATTATACAGACAAGAAGTAGATTTTATAATTATTAAAATATATTAAATTTTAATTTTTTAAAAGCGATGTTATTAATTCATTATGCCAAAATGCGTATGATCGAATCACTAATATGATTCAATCAGAGTCTATTAGAATTAAAATTCGGGATTTATTCTATCAGAATCTTTATCAAAAATCAAATTTAAATCCAACGAGGTAAATATTATGGAAATAATTCCACCAAAAAATCAACTACTTGATTCCTCCTCGAATTCAATATAATGAGCAAGTATAATCTTAAATTTCTCGTCATCTGATAATTCTTTTCAATGGTGATTGAGAATTTGAGCTAATCCGTACAACTTTCATCTTTACCTTTTAAAACAAGAAAATTACAAAATCAAATTGTCCACCGTATTAATTTATTTTCTTTGAAATTTCCCGAAATTAAAATTTTGATTTTCTTTAGTAATAACTTTATCTCGGGCTAATTGCACCGGGTTCCCATTGAAAAGTCTAGACATAAAACTCCCTACAAATATAAATAGGTTAGTGTAGATCTCTTATGAGACGGTCTCACGAATCTTTATATGAGAGACGGGTCAACCCTACCCATATTCACAATAAAAAGTAATACTATTAGCATAAAAAGTAATATTTTTTCATGGATGACCTAAATAAGAGATATGTCTCACAAAATACGACCTGTGAGACTGTCTCACACAAGTTTTTGTCTGTTTGCTCCAAATTTAACTGTGCCTTGCGTCGGTTCTTCATGTTTGAGAGTCACTCTCGGCTTTGATTGAAGGGCAAACCTAATAAATTTTACAGCAAATTATCTGAAAATCTTAAATTTATGCATATTGTATATTATATTTTACATTATATTTTGTGAATTTGTTATGCTTAAATTTTGTGAAATAACAGTTTATGTCATCTGCTGCCGGTCAAAATTACGGAATTCATCATTTTATATGTATTCAGAGTTAATATTGATGCTCGTTAAAACTATATATAATCATCCATGCACCGATTACCAACAATCACATTAAGTCTCAATATTAATCCCAGAATTCGATTTTCTCAGTCACACAAATGAAACCAAGTAAGCCGTGATGAAAGCAGTACCAAAACGGATTATGCACTGAATTATGGAGCATATGGCGGCCGGCGTGATATTGACGGTTCGACCGGGGCTTGCTGCTGTGTTTTGCCACCCTGAGAAGGGGCCGGTGACCGTGGAGCTGGCTTTGGTTTCGCCATTATCCACCTGCAGTAACTTTTGAAGTAAATTGTAGTTCCATGCGATTTTATATCACCAACTTGCTTCCTTGTCGATTGTGCATGAAAATGCCTGAGACAAATACTCAACACAGAGCCATCTCAAATTCTTTGCCCACAGTCTTCTGCAAATCTATATATAGCCATAGACATATAATCACCAAACAGACAACCTTAACTTGAATTCGTGACCTTTCTTGAAATTACATGGGAGATTGTCGCGGCCATACCAAAATACCCATATTATAGGTTTTGACATTTTTTTAAAATAAAAAGGTTTCCTTGTAATTAATTTTTTTGCCAAAATCTAAGCTCGTTGCAGAATATTTTATAAAATCCATCATATTTTATTTTCAATCCCTCGTGTGAACTGACGAAATCCTATTCTTATACTTAAAGAAAATTGATAAAAATTTAATACCCAATAATTAAAAACTGTAAAAGCCCAAACTTTGCTAACCAAATAATACTTTATATATGTATGCATATAAAAATTCTCAATCGAGAATATAATAAGCCAACCAAAATTAACGAACACTACCAACGTAACTAGTTATGACCAAAAGTATACCGAACTCAACCCAAAAAAAGTAAATCTAAAAATAATAATAATAAAGAAAAATAATGACACTTCCTAACGGAAATCGAACTAAGCGAGAATGTAATAAACATGTAAGCAGCTCCCTTAATGAGCGAAAATGCATGATGCCTCCAGGCTGTTGTAAATGTTTCTCTTCGCATAAGATAAATCTTTAACGGCTGGTCTGCAGTCATTTGTGAAGATGGCGAATCCAACGCAACAACCTGCTTCATCAGTCATGATCCCGGTACTGGTAGTACTTGGAATAAACTCTTTTTCTTCTTCTGAAGCATTGCTTGCATTAGAGATATATGGTTTCTGTGGATTGCATGAATCATATAGCACTGTGTCTAACGAACATGTAGTGGGGCGGGTGCGATGGGATGGTGTTGGTACTGGGGTTGGAACGTCTGGAGATGGTGCCGGGGTTGGAATAAATGGAGATTGTGATGGGGATGGGGATGGGGATGGGGATGGTGATGGTGATGGTGATGGTGATGAAACATCAGGCGATGGTGCTGGGGTAGGAACATCAGGGGATGGGGTTGGTGATGGTACTGGGATTGGAACGTCTGGAGATGGTTCTGGGGTTGGAATAAATGGAGATGAGAATGGGGATGGTGATGGTGATGGTGATGGTGATGGTGATGGGGAAGGGGTAGGAACATCAGGCGATGGTGCTGGGGTAGGAACATCAGGGGATGGGGTTGGTGATGGTACTGGGATTGGAACGTCTGGAGATGGTTCTGGGGTTGGAATAAATGGAGATGAGGATGGGGATGGTGATGGTGATGGTGATGGGGAAGGGGTAGGAACATCAGGCGATGGGGTTGGTGATGGTACTGGGATTGGAACGTCTGGAGATGGTGCCGGGGTTGGAATAAATGGAGATAGTGATGGTGATGGGGTTGAAACATCAGGAGATGGTACTGGTGTTGGAACATCAGGGGATGCGGATGGAGATGGGGTTGGTGGTGATGGTTTTGGTGTTGGAACATCAGCGGATGGTGTTGGAGATGGTGATGGGGTTAGGACATCAGGGGATGGCGATGGGGATGGTGAATCTGGGGATGGGGATGGGGTTGGAGCATCAGGCGATGGGGTTGGGGCGTCAGGAGATGGAGATGGCGGTAGTGAGACAGGCGATGGTGATGGTGTTGGAGAATCTGGAGATGGTACCGGGGTTGGAACATCTGGCGATGGGGTTGGGGTAGGAGCGTCTGGTGATGGGGTTGGAACATCTGGAGATGGTACAGGGGTTGGAGTGATTGGTGACGAGGATGGCGATGGTGGTAGGACCGGTGGAGGTGGAGGCGGCAAAGACGCATGACTATTGTCGCAAATATTCTTTGCAACTAGGAGCAATTTACGTTCCATGGGATCCAAGTTGTTCACGTAGCAATGCTTCGTGATCTTTCTAACTTGCAAGCAACAGTAAGTACGTGCATCTTGAGGAGCATCAAATTCGGACCCTCCGCAAGTGTCCAAAAGTTGAGTCACCGATTGGCAGATTTTATGCGAATTCGGCGGTGATGGAGAAGGTGGCTGCGCTGGTGGTTCGCTTGGGGGAGACACTGGTGGAGGCAGCTGAGGAACTTTGATCCACGGGTTATCGCAAATCTTGGTGGCACCATTAATGAAGAATTGTTCTCTTTTGCTCAATCCTACTAGACAATGGTCTTCAATATCTCGAACTTTCTGGCAACAATAGGGACGGGCTCGAATTGGAAATAAACTTGACCCGAACTTGGTCCCACAAAATGCAAGGAAATCATCCCTTGCTTGACACTGATCTCCATAGCTTTGGCCCTTACCTTGGCATAGTGACAGAAGAATAAACAACAACAAAAAGAAAATCACCACACTTTTTGCCGCCATTGCTTGCAAAGCTTCTGTCAATTTTTTTGTGGTGAATAGATTGCCTACGAGTGGGTTTTATAGAGCCAAAAGAGTTTGATTTTGTTTGGGAATTTAATCATATCTTGAATTATGGTTTTATTTGATTTCAATAATATAGAGTTTGATTTTAGTCATTATCAATATCTGCATAAATCTTGAAGTATTTAAGATGATAATTATAAGATAATTATTAAATAAAATCACTCAATCTAGTCGCGTTTTATTAAATTTGGACTCTGTCATAAGCTAATGATAATTAGAAAAATCAATTTTTTTTACGTTGATTATCCCTTAATCATATAGCTTATGGTGCATATAGTAAATGGCATATTAATTAAATAATACGACATTAATGACTTAAATTTGTATGAATTTTAAGATCCCATCGGCTTATCTAAATTTATCTTTAATATCATAAGTACTTTTTAAAATTTATTAGAGTGATAATAATTTAGTATTTGTTTAACTTGAATCTTGGAGTTGTGTTTCATTTAATTTGGAGTTTATTGTAAGTTAAAATGTTTGATCCATTTCAAATTTTGATTTAATCAAAAATTGAATTTGAATATTTTATCATAAATTCGAATGTATCGGTATCACCACCGACTATTTAGATACTGATATATATATATATATATATATATTACTTTGGTATTTAGAGAAATTATTATTTTTTTATAAATTTTCTGAACCATAAAATATCAAATTTAATTTGGGATAAAAATTCTTATCACAATCATTATCAAATTTCAAAATCAAATTTCTATCAGAGAAGATACATACATACAAATATACAATACATATAATTCGATCAACTATTCATTTCCTCCTCGAATTCAAAATTGTTAAACATAATTCTAATTTCTACGCTATTTTTTAGTTGGTGATGAGAATTTTAGCTAATCGATCTTTACAATATTAATCTTTTATCTTATAAATAAGAAATCTATTATATTAAACAATATTAATTTATTGAGTTCATCTTTTGTAAGACGATTTCGTAAACTTATATCTTTGAAATATATAAATCTAATTCATATTTACAGATTCATATTTCTATACAAAAAATAATATATTTTATGAATTGAATCCAACCGTAGTTTGTGTAATTTATTTTTGTTGATACATACTTTATGATCTCGAAATCAAATTTTAATTTTGTTTATTTGTAACTTGTTAAATCACTGTAATTTCTTTCCCCAAAAAAAACTCTCATCTATTCTCTTCAAATTTAACGACACTTACGCCTCATTCTGTTCACATGTATCAAATTTTACATTATGCAATGTAAATATTGCATGGCATTCTGTATATTTTTCTGCTTCGATTTATGTTGTCTGCCGGAAGAACTCGTAATTTGTCAAGGATGTAATAAATTTCGATAAAAATTTGTTTTCTTGTTCATTGGCTCATTGGAAAGAAGAAAATTTTTGAATATAAATTTGATACCAAAGCTGCAGTTTTCCGTCAAGAGAAAACAATATTTCACTGAACCAGCAATAATGAATTATAATGTTTCCGACAGAAACCCTTGGCAAGTATTGACATAATCAGATCATGTTCCATTAATTTCAGCATTACCAAAACTTACCTAGAACCAGAACTCGACTTTTTCAGCCACAAAAACGAACCAAAATAGGAAGAATGAAACGTTACCCCCTACGGATTAATCATTGGATTATGCAGTATTTGGTGAAGCAGTATCCGACTCAACTGTTTCCATTTCCATTGGTTTAGCAGCAGCTGATGGTACTTCATTGCTTGCATTAGGGGCTTGGTCAGAGCTTGAATGAGGATTATCTATCTCCTGATCATGTGTTTCGCCACTCTGAGAAGGGGCTGGCGAGGGTGTCTCATGTGGAGTTGGCTTTGCGGGCTTCGGTTTCGTCATTATGCGCTTGCAGTAACTGTTGATGGAAATTGTAGTTCCATGTGTTATTATACATGAAAAGTAAAGCAAACCAAAACAAATAATAAAAGCAGCTTGGAGTCTTCTGGAAAGGATTTGAGCAGGGTACGCGAGCTTTTTGAAACCTGGCTTGAATAGTTTATGGTAAATATCAAAGATCAACGATTTCAAGCCAAGCGGGAGTTTTTAGAGAGTGTTGGCATATTTCATACTATCGTAAAATTCTTGAAAAAAAATCGTATGTAGCTGATGGTCAAACAGTCGTGTAAAAAGATCTTTAAGGAGGGAATCTTGTCGTCGTTTTCCTCTTATCTATCAAGAGCTTGTTATTTTCTTGAACCAAATTTACCATACCTATCAAGAGCTTCAGCTTTTTTCCTCATATCGGCAGACAAAAGAACTGGTGTTGCATTCTTAGGAAGTGAATCTTGTCGTTGTTTTCTCTCTGTCAACCAAACCTCTGCTTCCATGCATTCATTCACAACCTGAAAGCAGAAACATAAAATGACTGACAATTCATTAGATAACTATTATGTGGCTACTGGGAGCAGGCTAACACCTTTTGCTTCTCTTCCATTCCAATGTGATCAAATCTGGGATCATTCGACGCTGCTGCTTCTGTGAAATTCTTAATGCAATACATAAGTTGGTCTGCCGCAGGTCCCCTCATTGAATGCTCCTTGTAGCGCTCTTCTATGGGATCACCTTGCTGCCAGATTATATTTCCAAAATTTTTTTTAAAAAAAAAAATCTTACTACTAAGATTAGAAACACAAGAACATAACAGAACCACCCAATTTCAAGATACTAACCTTTTTGAGCTCCTCCAACTTAGAAATATAGACACCTTTCGTTTCATCCTCACCATCTTCATACAACCAATCTTCCACCACCTGCAATCTGGAGATGAACTGTTCTCTGTCTGAATCCGTTACGAAGTCGCAATACTTTCCATTAAGCTGCACAGGCAAAACTATCAGTACCAAACGGCAACTGTTCAAGCAAGAGCAACATCATCGTACATACCTTGTTCCGCATGTCATAAACATAAGACTCGAGTGAGTTCTTTTTATCTTTAGTTTCTTCCATCACTCGATCCTGCAGAGCCATCTCAAATTCCTTCTCCACAGCCTTTTGCAAATCCACGGCCGCCAGACCTCCATGAACGAGGACTTCAGTTACAAGAACATTTGTTTTCCTGACCTTTTTCTTTGGATCCTCCACCTAATGAAACATGGTAACGAGATATCCTTATAAGCGGGACAACTATCAAAAGTATCCATTGGAAGTTTTCTATCGTACATAAGCAGGTACACAATGGATCTCTTCCATGAAAAACAATACAGAGTGGCATGGCAGCATAGTAGATTTTTAAATGAAAAGAAAAGAAGCATAAAGGGAGAGATTTGCAGTGTCTATTATTTGAACAAACCTAAAAATAATATAGACACGCTAACTATTAGTAGGAAGATTGAGAAAGCCGTGAACTCAAAGATCAAACACAAAATCCTTAAAAAAAAATGAGTAGACATTGTTTTCACCTAACCTTGGAATCAGTTTCCATCTCAGATGTCTGATCACCAGATTCCAGCACACCATTTTCAGCACCAGAGGCATCAATTTTGGAGTCTTGCATATTGACATCAGTTTCAGTAGGAGCCTCGTCAGTTTCCATCTTAGTCGGTTCCATCTTAGTTGGTTCGCTGGCCAACTCTTTTATCACAGGAACTTCTGTTTCCTCCTCTTCCAAGAGCTATCAAGAAGCCACAATTAGAATTCAAAGAATACAATTGAAACACCAAAGTCTTTGTTCATAACAGAACATCCAAATATCACTGCTCGTTATAAAAATATGCGGTTGACCAACTTTGTCATGTAAACAATAAAGTTCAAAACTAACTGAAAATTTCGAACATGATTCCTTTTCCAGAATTAGTAGCAACATTTATTATTCCCACATTTATAATAATCACATGTTTTCATCAGGTATTTGACATAACACTTTATATAACAGCGGTCTAAAGTTGCCATGACACGTGAAGTGCAACTGAAACATACACTGCTGCATATCGTGTTAAGATCACGCATTTAAACATTTTCACACGTGTGCTTCATTAGAATATGATGAGTAATTAAATGTAAAATATGAACGAAACAATGTATTATCACTTATTAAGTCAGATGTGGATCCACATTTGTAAAACCAAGTACAGATAACTTCTTCCCTGCTCAGACATTCAGCACATGTTAATAATCAATAGTTCAACCATTGTATTGAAACAAAAGATTTAATTTTAAAAATACCTTTTGGTGCTTAAAATCTGAGTACGTAAAAACATATTGAAAGAAATTTAAAGCAAAATTAGCAGGTCTAATATATCTTATTATTTCTAAAATTGGTAGTCCTGAGTCCTGACATTTTAGGATGTGAATAATAGGAACTCTAGTAACAAACAAATGAATTACATGATTCGACTGTGAATCTTTATCAAATCACGGAAAAGCTTTATCCTGAAAGCTTACCGTTGCTGACTCAACAGATACAATACCATGAAGATTTAAATGCACTTTGACCTTTACTTTCGCCTGTTCACCCTTTGCGGATTGGAAAGGTCCAATCTGCACACCAACACATCGGGTAATGTCATGTGATGGCAAAGAATATGAATCAAAAGCTGTGCTATATAAAGAATAAGCTAATAAGCTTGTGTAAATGCGCTCAACACAATTACCCTGTAGGTGCTAATATTGGCAGGACCCGATGATTCACTGTCAGCGTACTCCACATTCAAGGTGAATGTGCCAGATCTGTATAAAGTCAAAGCCTTCACACTGGGTATAGCATTACCCCTTGCGAATACAACCTTTCTCTGCTGATTATCCACCTCTCCACTTTGTGTATCTGAAGCATAACCCTTCCATGACAAGCAAATGGAGAAAGGGAAACTCTCATTAACCTGCAAAAAGGAAGTCGACAATATCAAGTCAAGTTTCACGTTAATCATTGAGTATATTGTGTACGAGATTTATGTTGGGTATGCACCAACTTAAATATTCAAAAATAAGAATGCTTAATCTCTCCTAAATGTCAGCAAAACTGGACGAACATCAGGGCAAAAGCTGCAAGAACGAAGTAAACATCCTGAAAAGCCTAAGAATCACTTACAAAGAAAACAAGCATTTGATCTTAAAGGGGACCATACAGTTACCAATGAGTCTCTCTACTTCATGAATTTCGATAATCGATAATATACATCATACAAACTTTCATTCCGTTGTAGTTACAAACTAAATGCAGTCAAACTAATTTTGAAAAGCTAATGCATACCACCATATAGAGGAAACTAAGTATATCTTGTTTTGCAACTAAAAAATAAGCCTCATGACACATACAGGACCAAGTAAAGATTCAAGAAAAACAAATAAAAGCATGTAATGATTCTGAGAACACGAACAAGCAGGAACCTCAAGGATGATCAATTGAATCCCAACTAACAAATGCGTCTAGACATAGTTACCATATGGATAGCTCCATCATTGAAATCATTACCTGAAACTCTCGAACTTTAAATGTGGGACTGAGCATAGCACACTGCAGAGCGCATCCCTTTGCAACACATTCACTGGCATTCATTGTGCGGCGAGGCTCCTTACCAAAGAAATCGGTTAAGATCTTAATAATAGCAGGAACTCGAGAGCCTGAGCCAACAACTTCAACTGAATGAATATGCTCAATAGTCACTCCAGCTTCTACCAGAGCCTTCTCCAATGGGATTTTCACTCGTTCCAAAATTGGAACACTAATTTGCTCGAACTCCTCCCTCTTTATGACACCTTTGACATCCTTCTCATCCATCAAGCACTCAATGTTAAGAGGTGCCGCAGGATTTGCGCTGAGGACCTTCTTTACCTTTTCGCATGCAGCTCGTAGTCTTAAGCAAGCCTTGGCATTCGTGAAGACATCAATGTTATACTCATCCTTAAATTTGGCAGCAAAATGCTGAAAAAGAGCTTCATCGAAATCACGTCCACCAAGAGACCGATCAAAAGCATGTGCCAGTATCTGAAGCTGTCCTTTCTTGAAGGCAGCAACACACACTTGCATACTTGCATGCCCAACATCGACAAAAACAATGTTCAATGATTCGTTTTCAGGTAAATCGGTCTTGTAAATCCCATAAGCTAAAGCTGTGGCGGTTGTCTCATGAAATAGACGAAGGGGGCGTAAGCATGCAATTGTTGCTGCATCTATAACAGCTCTTCTTTGAAGGTCGGTGAAATAAACAGGTATTCCAATGCAACAATCTGCAACCGGTGCATTCAAATTCTTTTCAGCAATGCTCTTCAAATTGGAAAGCACCATTCCCAAAATCTGAGTAGGCGTAAATGTTCTTGTTTCTCCCAGATACTGCGCTTGAATTAAAGGATAGCCATCGGGCCCATCGATAACTAAAAAGGGCAACGATTTCAGATCACGCTGTAACTCAGGATCTGAAAATCGACAACCAAGTAGTCTTTTAATCTGAGATATTGTATTTTTGGGATTTGTCAAACTTGAAGCAGACCCTGCTGTCCCAAGGAACCTCTGCTTGTCACCAAATGATACAATAGCCGGAGTTTCACGTTTGGACTCATCATTAAGGACGACATCTATACCTCTCTGCCTTGCAACAGCAACTACGCAGTTATCATTCCCGAAATCGAAACCCACGACACTCATATTTACTAAAAGCTTCCTAGCAGCACAAATCTACCCAATCAGAAACTGGTTAACAACCTGAAGCATAAAATATTCAAACATCACAATTATGCCTATATAAATTGTACACAACATAAGCACTCAATTCAATTTCTTCAGCATGCTTGAATTAACACAACAAAACATTTTGCAAAAATGAGCTGATAAAACTTCTCGGAGAAAATTAATATATTCAGCGTCCACAACGTCATTATATCTTCCGAAAACTCAAACACAATCACATCAAGTTAATTTATCTCGTATCGATTTATAAGTAACATGAAGAAAACGAAGTAACGAAACCCCACAAGGAACCCAATCAAACCAAATAAAGTAAAAGCATAATGATCGAACATCAACAAAGATTCTATTTTCTGAAATACGAAAAAAAAAAAGAGAACCAGAGTTCCATAGATCCAACAATTCAATGAAACTTAAACTACAGTTCGAGATTCCAAACACCAAGTACCTCAGTAAAGATCTGGGCACTGAAAAATGAAATTATGGAATACTCTTCCAACAAATATACAATATTGCAGAAGAATACAAGCAGAGAAATTACCGAAATCCCTGTTTCAAGTACTAAATGGGATCAGAGAGCAAGAGGGTCCTTTGAAGAGCAATTCAGGTGACTATTCCAAATCCCAATACATGTTTGAAAATGAAGGAGAACGTGAAGAAGTTGGAGGAAATGGTCGTCGTCTTGCGGATGACTCCAGTAGATACATCGCAGCTTCTAGAAAAATCTTTTGGGTTCACTTTTTTTTTAATTTCAAATTCAATTCTTTAATTTTTTTTCCTTTATATAGTGGGCTTTAACGGTTTTGACCAATGAAGATCCATGGGCCGACTCTATACTTTTGTAGGACAAATTTAAAATTGCCAAGTTTGATGTTTCATGTTTAAAAAAAAAAATTTGTTAAGATTGAACCAATATAATTATATAAATCTAAATAGCTTTTTTTTAAAAATGTTGGGTTTTCAATAAATATACTAGAAAATAATCTAAACATTGGTTATGAATTGTTGATTCTTGGTCTTAAGAGTATATTATTTCGTGTTAAGATAAAATAGAGTAATTTGTATGAGTTAGAAGTTAAATAAAAAATAATGATTCATGTTGATAGAGAGATATGAACATGATTTTTTTTAAAAACAAAATACAAATATATATCATGTTACCAAATTATCTTGTGCGCACACAAACTAGGTATGGTAGGAATGTAGACACCTGATATGATGCTCTACTATCTCGCAGCTTCGAAATGTTCGTATCTACCCTTAGTTGCACCATCTAAGGTAGCTTGAAATATCCCTTCGTAACCAAAAGGTTCAATATTTGCAAAATTATATAGAGTTGTTAAAATATCATGCCAAAGAGAGAATCTTTCAGATTCGAGACAGCAGGACTTGGGAATTCAGGGACTAGCTCTGAGCTAATAGCATGCATACTCGAGCATGTCCGGGTTGGTCCAAAAAATTATAACTTGACCTATCCCGCACCCGGACCAGGCCTTTTTTGGATGGGTGCGGGGTTTCAAGGGCCGAGTGTAAACTCGTAGCGACAAGCAGTTGAAACCATGCATATAAAATACTCTAAATAACGTCACAAATAATTACACATCAGTGGCTGCAGTGACTGCTCCAATTTTAAAAAAAAATTATTGACTACAATTTTTCTAAAAACCATAAATTTATCCCTCAACACCACACAATCGAAAATTCAAAATAGGCTCCTTATGCAGCTCGTGCTTATGCGGTATAAAGCTTGCCTCAAACTCGTCTTATAAGCAATCTTCGACTTGAGTAGGTTTTCATGATTTCTTGAGCATGGAGACCAATAGACCGAGGAATATGGGATTTTTTCCAAGGAAGAAAAATTAAAATGGTACTGAGAGTGAGCTACTTTTCAGCGTATAATTACCAAAGGAGACACCTTCGTAATACCTGCTGCTATTCAACAACTCAAACACAATACAATTATGGTACTTGGGCCCAAAAAAATCACATAAACGATAGACACAAAGAACATGGGCATTCAGACCTCAACATCAGCTCTCCTCCTGTTATGCAATTGGGCGATGGATCTCAAGTTACGGTACATATCAGAGCAAGCGAGAGCGAAATCCGAGAGTGCCCGAAAAAGCACAGGCAAGTGGCCTTTCAAACTCATAAGAGATTTCTCTCTTACATGTATGCATTGCCGCTGGTAAGCTTCTTCATCATCTTCGACTTTCTTTTTTGCTGCTTCCACGGCAAGCTGCCGTTCGGCGATAATATCTTTGTCCTGAGCAGGGGCAGGGTCTGGATCCGTTTCATCTGAGGGCATTCGTTTCTGCAAATATTTGTTGTACCAGTTCTCAAAATCTCGAGTCTTTTTTATGTACTCTTTCCTGGAGTCTGCACATTTGTTTCTAAAATCCAACTCCTCTTTCTGATGTTGCCATATAGTCTGTATTATAGCGGCGAAGTTATCAATGGTGGATTTTGCTGGCTCATCAGGGAGCTTCTCGAGGAAATCATACCAGGCGTGCAGGAGCATCAGTATTGGGGGATTTTGAGGTCTGCTAGGTGATGTAACTTTCTCCTTCAAGCTTGTATCTATAGGCACAAGATTTAGCTTCAACCAACCATTGAGGGCTTTCATGTACTCTTTTTGCTGAGTCATAAGCGCACTGAAATTCATATGCCACTCCTGTACGACACCACATAACTGGCGTGTGCGCTCATGATGGTGGTCACTTGTTTCTTTCGGGGAATGTGATATGTCTAGTAATCTTAGAGATTGAACAATTTTAGATTGGCTCTCATGGTGTTCCCTCATTATTTCCCACATTGTCGCCATCCTGTATCAAATCCAGACACTGTCATTACTTGGGTGCAGAAAAGAAAAGGGAGAAGTCAAGTCATGCAAGGTGAAAGGAGATGCAAGGCATTCCTTTATGGAACAAAGAAAATGAGCCTACTGCGTCAAGAGGAATATTTATGACGCCAGAATTATTTGCCAAATGACAAGTACATGGGCTCATGGAGATGGAGAATTAAACTATAATATAAATTACAAAAGAGGGGGGGAGACTCACCCATCGACAAGGGAGACAAGTTTTGGATAGAGTTGTTCATCCCGTAAACGGTTAATTTCAGAAACAGTGGAATCCATGGATTGCATATCAACAATGTATCTTGTATGCAGAAGGCTAACGGAAGCTTTCATTCTCTCCAAAGCATCCGTGTTTGAACCACGTTTCTTCAGCTTATTCAATGAAGCAACCTTCTTTTGATATTCAAGTTTCATCTGCTCACCTGCCTGTTGAGTCAATTTACCACAAATAAAACATCAACAGTTGTGTGCTGGATATTAAGAGGTTTATATTCATAAGATACAGAAAACAAGAGTGATATCTACGAGGAAAACTTAAAATCTAATCTCGGGAAACGGCAGAAAGACATTGACGATCAGTGTAACTGTAGAATCTAGTATTTCCAAAGGCTATAAATGATGATAAAGATGTGACTTAAATCTTCTAAATCATATAATACCATAAGGATCATGTAACAACCGCTAACCAAGCGAGGGCGATCGTCATCCTCCAATAGTTACACCACATTACAACTCATCACATACAACACATGATCTTGCTACAAATATCGATTACAGATCAAAAAAGCTTGTAATTTTACTGAAAGTTCAACTCAAATCTTTTGAATTGTATGGCAGTCAAGCGTTGTACTTCAAACACTCTCAGAACATGGGCAGTTGTTGCTCCAAACAATAGCAATAGTTGCCACTAAGAATACTGATTAAATGGTAATACAATTTAATAAAGCAAAAATTTTAAAGGCAACAAAAAATAAATCAGTAATTCAAATTGAATAAATACTACACCTTCACTTCTTCATAAAGCTTTTTCTCCCATGCCAGCATCTTGTCCAACACCGTTGCATGAGTTTCATTCTCTTCCGAATCAAAGTCATCCATACCATCATCAGCATTGGGTAAGCCTCTGAAAGACCTGTTCCATGTGATCACACGCAAGACCCTTTCGGAGTGATTAATATGCCCTGCTCATCAAGGACAAAAAAATTGTTATCCACATGAATAGCAAAAAGAAGTTGTGGCTACGTTATGGAAACCTGTATTACCGTTTTATACTGTATATTAAACAATCAAAGGCACATCTCCCAGAATCAATGCGACCATATAGGATCATATGCTTAATTGTGGTTCCAAGACTCTCAACCACATAAAACAGAAACTATTATTACTCTATAGCAAATACCTCTTTTATCAGCAAAATTTGAGTGATAATGGAAGCGAGTGGCCTCGAGCATCCTGGAAACTTCGTGAGCACTCTCTGAAGCCTTGAGAAAACAATCATCAAGATCAACAAATATTTTCTCCAGATTCACATTACTTGTCCCACTTTTCTTTTTACCTTCGGCTTGAACCCCCTGTTTCACTCTCTTTACAATGTTTGTCGCTTCAATTGTTGCTTCCGGATGAGGAGGCTCAGGCGGAAGCTCACTCGCCCTTTCCAAGACCTCAGCTGCCTCAGCTTTTTCGCTTCTCCTAGGTGTCTCTTCAACTTCCATTTTCCTAGACCTTTCTTCAAGTACCCTCCTTTCCATGTCCACACTCTCGACCTGATTTTCCTCCACCTCCGCCATCATGGGCCCCGGAACATTCTCTATTGAGAAGAAGTAATCCCACGAAGACATACCCTTAATCTCCGGCATTGGAGGTGGTGGGTGTTGCAGACCTTGAAGACCTTGCGGCTGACGCATCCTTTCCTCCTCAACAGCCCCATCAAGTAAAACTGCACTTCTAATCCCACCACCACCACCACTAGTCTTACTACTCCTACGCTTCAGGTTATAGGTACTCTCTAATTCGGCATCCTCCTCGTTTTCCTCCTCGATAACTGGGTTCGAAGGTTTGTTTTCAGGTCTAGGAGCGGAAAACTCAGGCATTGTAGTCGCGCGTTGGAGAGGCGATAAGTTGTTGAAAGACGAGGGAAGGGGTGGCGGTGGCGGAGGGAAGTTTTCATCTGGTGGGAGAGGAGGAGGAAGAGTAGCTCCGCTATTGGATAAGGCGGCAGCGGTCGTAGCATCAACAGCTGTCGAAAGGATATATAACTTCTCCCTCCGCAAAGTCGCTGAGAGCAGCCCCGGTGTTCTTCAGAGACATGGCGTGAGCCGTATGAGCCGCCGCGAACTTGTTTCGAGCCATGACAGCCCGCTCCATGAATCGTCTTCTCTCCTTGCATCTGTTCACCGTCTCCTCGTTCTCGATCTTCGATTGAGTGCAGCCCATTACAGGAACTGTTAACAATTACTCATGTAACACATTCAGCATGTAAAAAACTCGTACTCGGGCAACCGCTAAAGAAAGAATTTCAGATTTTTCTGTAATTTTATTTTATTTAAAAAACATATATCTTTTGCTCCCAACTTCGCGAGGTTTCCGCCCCTCTAAATTACAACATTCCTTATTAATGTAATTGTGGGAATAACAAGAAGTCTAGATGAAGCAGAGTATCGATTCCAATGCTCGACATTGGTGTCGTTTTACCAGCGGAAAGTAGAAAAAAGAGGGAAGTTGGTCCTCCACATCAGTACCGTGAATAAGTAGAATATGGTACAAAAAAGTGGAAGATTCGTGATTACCTAGAAAAATTAAGAAATTTCTCGGTTTTGATTTGCTGTCACCTTCGAAATTAATCGATTAGCACCAAATGCATCTCAATTTCTGTCGTGGCCGTGCCGCTCGCTGGCGACAAGAAGCGTTGGGGAACTTTCTAGCAGGCGCAAGGGTGAAAATTCCGGCGAAAAAGTGAGTATCGTGATCTTACATAGTCTAAAGTGTTATTCACCAGTGGGCCCTTGGTGTATGGTTATTAACCATTCAGCCCCTTTTACATTATTAAATTAAATATACTAACGCGAAATTGAACAGCCGCTTATAAAATAAAGATTATATCCACTTAATTATATAGTGAATTGTTTTAAAATTTTATTACTTTAATAAAATATATATATATATATAATGACACCAAAAATAATTATTTTAAATGTCTCAAATTTATTAATATAATATTAATATTAATTTAGCACTTATCATAAAATACGAGTCAACTAATATGTATTTTTATAATAACAATCTAGACCCCTTAAAAATACTTCTGCTAGTCAAAGACAAATTATTATTAAAAAGAAAATCATTTGTGCATATTATATATTTATGTCCTTGTCTGATTAGTTGCATCAGCTTCGAACTCAAGAACAAGAATTTCCATAACGACCAAACATACGAGAGAAGTTGGTACTCCTAAAACCAACGGCAATAAATTAATTAAATAAATAAAAACAAAATTTATAAATTTTTTAAATATTGGTATTGCACAAACATGAATGTGGCAACTGCTCTACCATAATCTTAAATCTTGTGAGAAATCAATCGATAACTCAAGGTAGATAAAAAAAAATTATTTATATCATAAGAAATATATGAATTATGAACTTCAATATCGCGTTGATTTCCTTTCGACTGGTCACGTATGTTAAATAAAATAAAATAAAATAAGCTATAAGTATAATAAAAAGTGGCATTAATCCCGAGTAGGAACTTGACTTTGTTAATAATTTGTGTCAAGATTAATGTCCTAACACATGCTAAATAAAATGAAAGAATAACGTACGAATTTACGATTGGAAAACATAGGAAACAAAGAGAAACCATGTATTGATCAAACCCTTCCTCTGAGAGATGCAAGTCTAGCTACAAAATCATCGTATTCGGGCAGCTTCGGATGCACATGCCCATGCTCCTGCTCCTTTGCTTCTAAAACTTCGGGTTCCAAGGAGGATGCTCGAGTATGAACTTTAGGTGCTTCGGCTGGACGCAATGTTTCGTTAGGAAGAGAAGTTGTTCGGTTCGGACCATCTCTGCTTCTCTTTGTCGCGTCGCTGGAATCCGCTGGAGAAATATTTGAGCTCGATTTTCTTGGGTCTTGAGGTCCCTTTTTCTTGCTGTAGTGCAGCAGTAGCTCGTCCATCATCTTCTCATCTTCTTGGTTGTTACAGCCCTCGTCTAAGAACTTCAAGATTCTTCGACCTTCTCCTGCATTTTCATTATTTACCTTCGAATGGTATCTTTTACCAGAGTTGCTAGCATTTTCATGTACTGGCGGAGGCTTAACATGTCTCGTCCTGACTGATTTTGGAACCGCATTAGCCTTTCCGATCAAACCAGTTCGGTCATCGTCTTTTTTATTTTCCCTCGTTGAGTACTTGTACTCGGACAAGTGGAAGTTCTTGTCGGTAACCTCATGTTTGATATGGTCAGGAAAAGAATTGTACTTAATAGCTGTGTTTTCACGTTTCTCTGACTTCAAATTTTGAGGCCTGTTCTCATGGTTTTCCACCTCCAAAACTACTCTTTTTACAGATTCTGATCCATCTGCCTCCTGGCTTCTTGCTTCTGTATGCACTCGAATGTCCTTAACAGGAGAACCTTTGTCCGACGTTTTCAGCGTATGAGGAACGTTGTTGCTGCCTCTACGAGATGTCACATCTTCCCTTTTCGACGAAACTTTGTCTTCGATCTTAGTGGCTTCCTCGTGTCCGTAATTTGGGAGGTCGTTTCTCCTTTTAGGAACATCAACTTCTCTCAGGTTCTTACATTCGCGTTCTGCGCCACCAGGGCCCTGTTTTTTCAACCGAATTGCTAGTGTTCTCATCTCGTAAGCTGCATTTATCTTCGATTATTTTCGTACCAAAACTCTGCACATGAAAAAATTACAGCTTAGAATTAAAAATGTGAATTTTGTGAATTTGGCTGAATGGTTATTTTATTCCTTAAACATGGTATTTATACAAGAATAATCGGTAATTAGAAAGATGGTAGAGATGATTACCAAATCGGTATAGATCATTACCAAATCTCTCATTCGTTTCTTGATATAAACATGAAAAGATCACGAGAGTGGTGCAATTGTAAACACTCTTACCTTTTCAGTGGCAGGTTCATTAAGCAGCTTGTTTCGCAGATCTTTTGAATTCCACTTCAAGCCATACTCCGAAGCTATATCTTGCAACAATTGAAGATTCATGTCCTTTGATGGACTGCCACCTGACTTCAACTTCTGAACGAACTACATAAAATAGACCAAAACACCGTCCATCAAGAAGACAAAAGTGAGATTGCTGAATCAATCACACTGGCATATTCTTGTGGTTTATTTAAATTCACACCACTTACCTCTTTATTGGCGTAAGAAATCATGGAATCGCCATAGTTTTCCAGAAATAATGTCCTCAGCTCTCTCAACTCCGGTAGATCAGCAAATCTTGCTGCCGCAAACATCAGAGATGACACGGCTTCTTTGCAATCTTCTGGACATTCTCTGTGACGAATAAGACATATTTGGCTCATATAAAATAAGATTGGCGCAAAAAAACAAGAAACTTTTATCATCTTTCGCCTAGATCATAGCAGCAAGAAAAGGTTCGTTTTTATAAATATATCCATCCATTAATTGTATGTCGACCGGTGTTGAATAAGGAAATCAAATTTCATACAATCTGAACTGAAACTGATAATTTTTTCATGGCGGGAATCTATACATCCCTAAGAAAGTCATGAGTGGCAGATGTAATTTTTCGGTATTTCAAGCATCTCAGGTACTTATTCATGGAAAATCTGTCATTCGTACCTCTGTTTATTCATGACCACGAGATGATTCAGTACTTGCAAAGAAGATTGCTCAATGAATTCATAGCAACTAGAACGGTTCAGCTCGACCAGAAGTCCGTCAACCTGTTACAACACAAAACAAAAGAGGTTCTGAAAATCTTCTAGGAGATGATACGTGATTTGCAGTTAGTGTGTGAAAAAAGCAGGAAGCCTAAACAAAATTAGGATATTATGAATTTAAAGGGTGCATAAATTAAAAACAAGATCTCATAATTACAACACATTAAAGCATTATATAGGTGTAAAAAACATTAAATATGAGTGAATTGAATAAAATTCTTGAAAAATTATACTGAAATGAAGAAACATTAAATAAATTTGATGACAGGAATACTGCAAATTATTTAGAAATCGAAATGGAGGAAAAGAAACAGAAGAGAGCAACTCACTCTCCCATAGGCGTTAATGTCTAATCCATTTTTCAGAAGATCAGCAACATCCTTCCTCATATAATTCAGCATTGCATTCCTCTTCTTCAGTATCATATCAATTCGAGCCCTTATCAGTTTAATATTCGACTTGCTATTTCAAGAAAACCCAAAAAATAGACAACAAATTAAACCAAGAAAAATGAACCGACCTTTCCATAATAAAAGGCCTCAAAAGAAAATAAATCCAGCAACGCTTGTAGCCGAGTTTGAGGCAAACAGAGAGTTTCCCTTCAATTTTTTAAAGAAAAGAATCAAAATTTAGTGTTTTTAAAACTATAAATTTCGGCCAAAGCACATAAAATGGGCACATTCTACTGAATTTCCGACGGGAAGTCGCTTATGAAATATATACGAATCCTACCTACCTTTTGGTGTAGAACTTGCTTTTTAACAGCCCCTCGAACATTTTTCTGCTGCTAAATTTATATTTATCCAAGAAAAGTTTCAAACTTTGTTCTGTAAATAACTGTCTAATATTTCAATTAAAGAAAGAAGATGAAAACCCAAGGTAAAATTTCGGAGAAAGAATATGAGTCTTCTTAGTAAATGAATGTAAAGGGTACAACTCAAATCGCCATTAAAGAAGTCGATGAATGTTTTAAGTTGTGAGCCGCATTTGGAAAGGAGACAAATTAAAACGGAAATCCAGGTAAGGATTCTGGACTGGGAGATTAAAATTCGAACACGGTTTGGATTAAATGAATGTGAGCGGTGTGGAAGTGGCCATTAAAGAAGTTGAAGAAGAAGACGACGAATCGCGAGCTGCATTTAATTGGGAAATAAAAGACAGGGAAGGATTCTTAAATAATCGAAAAGTCCAAGAGGGTATTTGGAAGAAGTCGTGTGTAGTGGTCGTTGATCAACCCGCCATTAAAGAACTTGGAAGAAGAATGTAAAATATACCAAGCGGCTGGAGCCGAGACATGACAGGCTGGGAGAAACAACGCGACAACGAATCCGTTGTTATTCCCATGTTCCGTGTTTCGTCTTAGACCACCATGTTCCGTGTTTTTAGACAGCATAAATGTTGAGAGTTGGTATCTTATTATCTCACGGATTTTTATGTATGAGACAGATCAACCACATCGATATTCACAATAAAAATTAATATTTTTTCATTGATGGCTCAAATAAGAAATATGTCTCACAAATATGACCCTGTGACATCATCTCACATAATTTTTGTCAAATATTGAACGTCAACAATCCTCAGCTTGTACGTAAAAAAAAAAAAAAAAAGACTTTTGTAAAATTTAGTAATCAGCTATATTATTTATTTAAGTAAAAAGATTTTTTAAAATTATTTATATATATTTAAGGTGTTTATAATTTAAAATTTATTATTTATTATTTTATAAAATATATTAATGTTCCAGTATGTCTAATTGAACATTATTTTAAAATAATCCGATTGATAAGTTGTATGATTATAAAAAATATTGTTTATATCCTTGTTTGTTTGTTTTTTTTTTTACCGAATTCATTTTATATAGTTAAGCGGTATTAAATGTGGGAAAATAAACTCATTTGTCACTTGTACTAACAATCTCATATTTAAAGCATACTCGTTCTATTCCATAAATATCATTTTCCCTACCAAAAAGGCCAATATTAGAAGGATATTTCAAGCATAAGGTGGAATAATTATTAGTTTATCTCACACACAAAAATCATATCAAAAATAATATTATTTTGTCATCTTATATTATTTTCCTTCTCTATCATTTTTTTTCATTCATTTGTTAATCATTCAGTAATAGTTTATTGAAATTTCAAAAAAATTAAGATAATTATTTATGCAATTTTACAATAATTGATTGAAAATTTACTCATGCACCAACAATTTAGTCATTCTAAACATTTATGATTGAGATTAATTGTAATAATATTATAAATCGAAGGTGATATATGTCGGCAAAACAGGAAATGCATTTTCTGTGGTGATTAATTTTGAGGAAATGACGGGTCGTATTTTGCAGGTTGTGTTGAAAAGTTGTAGAAAGGATAAAATTTCATACACAATTCAATAAATGCATGCAGTTTCACACCTCAAAATTCGATTATAAATAGAGACACAAATCGATCATTTCATTAATTCCTTCTTCGAGTTTTCTCTAATCATGTAGCATTTGAGTGTTTAGTTCTATAATATTTGTGATGTGTTTTTTCTCCTGTATTAAGAAAGTGTGTTCTCTTTGGAAACACAGTGAGTGATTGTACACCGTAAAATATTATAGTGAAGTTCTTTTCATCTTACCCGTGGTTTTTACCCGAATAATTTTTAGAGGTTTTCCGCGTAAATCTCAGTGTCCAGTCTGTTCTTTATTTTCATATTTATTATCTCAAATTACCACTTGTAAGACCAACAATATAATCAACGGTCGTATAATCATATCATGATATTAAAGATTGTCATTATCCATATCTATTTTCTACCATAATACAGTGAGATGTAGAACATATCTCTAATTATTTAGCATTAATATTAGAAATAGATTGTTTTAGAATTTCCAAACACTATACAAAATAGAGTTGCACAATCACGATAAATAATCATTGGAGATTATTAAATTATTATGCTGTCTTCGAATGAGTTCACATAGTTTTGCTAACAATGCACAGTTTGAATAATTCTTCGTACTTTGTGATTACCGAAGCTTTGGGACAATTTACATGACACGGAAGCAGAATTTGTAACTTTCAGCAGGACAGTCGTGAAATTTGGAGTATTACACAATTTCAGTTGGCTATTTAGAATGGATGAATACAAATTCGATTGTGTTGCTTAAAAAAGGTGTCCAAACTAGTAAACTAGTTGAGCATTTGAACAATGATCGAAAAATTCATCTTATAAAATATTTTTGGATGAAACTGTCGAATAGAACTTACCCAATGTAATTTTTCAGTCTCACACGACTATTAGGTTAGTTAAGAGGTTTGTCAAATGTGGATTGAAATAAAAAGGCTACGAGTTTCCGTGTCGTTAAAAAACAAAACAAAATTGATTTTTTCAGAGAAAATATTCTAATTTGAAAAAAAAAATAATCAAAATTTGATCTCTATATTACCTACAATAGTATATGATCACTATTGATCATGTCAAATTATTTCATGATGTATACAAAATTTATTGTACAGAGAAACTATATATTGTTAAATGCCTCATTAGTTAGATTAAAAATTTACAAATTCATTTAATTTTTTGGAATGCCTTCGATTAAAATTTTCTCACCAGTAATTATAATAAATTTACAATATAAATAATACTAATACAATTTAAAATACATACTTGAAGTTATAACTCAGATGTCCAATCTAAGAAGATCCGCAGACGACCACTTGGCACAGCCCCCTTAGCCGGCCTTCCGAGTCCGCCGGTCCACTCAAATATTGGCTCAACTGGGAAACACAGCTGGGAAAATAAATTATTATTTTTTTTTGGGAAACTTTAATTAATTATTTTATGGATAAATTCGATCATTCGTAGAATCATATTGTTAACAAATCAAATGAATATACATATTTCCAGCCGACCTAACGGATTAATTATATACGTAATAGGCACGTTGAAGTCAACCAGATTACATGTAAAATCAAAGTGTTATAAACTTAATTTAAGATTTTTAAAAAATAAAAATGATAATTTGGTAGTTTTTTTCAATTTGAACTAACAATAGTTTTTCAAAATAGTTGAAATAATTAATCAAATAATTAGAAGCGGGTGATGATCTCGATTATTAAATTGTAGTCATCCATTGGAACTAAAAATAATATATCGCATATTTATCGTATCAAAATATCCTTGAATATGTCGTTTGACCCGTGATATGAGAAGATAAATTGAAAAATAGAAATAATATATTTATTTTTTAATTCAAATTGTTGTAAAACCTGAATCGAACGCAAGATGAAGTAAAAATGTTGAATCTCATAATTAACTCTATTTTTAGAGTTAATCGTGGTCATTTACCATCGAACGGTTGGTTCGATTTCGATGGCGGCCGGGCTGGGATTGGAATTCTCATTATCGCCATCGACTATGAATGCAAGAGTTTACAATATTGAAGGCCTTAATAAAAATATTTTTGTCGTTGAGAAAAAAAGAAAGAGATATGTCATTGTAATTATCAAAATCGCAAAGGTAACTTTCTTCTTCTTCTTCTTCTTTTTTTTTTTGTTTTTCTTTTGGCCAATTTAAACTATGAGTTAGATATTTCCTTAAAATCAAACTGTCCAATCTACTCAAATCCACCAATTCATTATATCAAATATTTGATAATCACAACAATTTTTGTGAAATGATCTCACGATATCTAAGATCACTAATGAAAAAATAATTTTATGTCAAAAATATTTATTGTAAATATAAACATGATTGACTCGTCTAACGGATAAATATCCGTGAGACCGTTTCACAACAGACATGATATTTTATAATAATTGGCTAATTAAATGATTAAAACAGTCATTATCACACATAATTCTCACAACAACAAAAGACATTAATATTTTATTATTATAATATGGGCAAGCCACTAAGGCTGAGCAAATTTGGTCTACCAAAAACATTTCAAGAAATTGATAAGAAAATGAAACAACAAATTCCCCGGTTGAAGCAACAATTCATGTTGAACCAGTCTATCCAAGTTGAGATTTCTAGGCAACAGATCACCGTAATACAACAACGTTGTCAAAGTCGCCGCCGGCTCAGCCACCAACATCCCCATTGTTTTTGCCACTGTCCCAAACATCATTACTCTCCACCGCTGCTACAAAATTATTGATCCACATCCCAAGTTAACGATGGCTATTCTAATTTAAGAAAGAAATTTACAACAGATTACTTGATTCTTATAAACCATAAACAAACCCTATTCAGGGGAAGTACCAAAAAATTTACACTGGTTTGTGTGTATAAGAGGCATAAAACTATAAACTTATTATGATTGGTATCATTTCTAATTCAAACTCTATTTCTTTTTTCTTTTTTTTAGTAGTCGAACAAAATGACTGTAAAATCCATACTGATACAAATAGAGGAGTAAATATGTTTTATAAAGAACAAGCATTGTGATCGGAGAAAAGAAAGCATACCATGAAAAATTTATTGATTTCTTGATGGAAAGATTGGGTTTTGTACAATTAGCTACACGTGGTGATCTATAGGAAAGACTAAGTTTACATGAAATTAGGCTGGTGCGGGGCAAGCTTTACTTCTCTCAAATTTCAGGATTTATGGCGGAGAAGAAGGGAAGGGGAGAGAGTCCATCCACAAATTAATTAATGCAGAGTTGAGTTAATTAAATGGAGATTTAACAAGACAAACATTGGGCCTGACGAGTGACGACACAACATCCACTCACGCTCCTTAGTAGATTAAGGCGCCGCACACATAATTTATGCGCCATTGGGTTTGTCTTTTTCGACAAGAAAGAGGCGTGAAAATGACCCACAAAGATAAGATTAGGCCTTTTGTGAGACGGTCTCACGAATCTTTATCTGTGAGACGGGTCAACGCTACCGATATTCACAATAAAAATTAATGCTCTTAGCATAAAAAATAATATTTTTTCATAGATGACACAAATAAGATATCCGTCTCACAAAATACGACCCGTGAAACTGTCTCACACAAGTTTTTGTCCAGAGATAAAACCTACTGTCAAAGTATAGGGGAACTTTTTTATCATTATTATTATTTAAACTTTTCATTTGGCAATTTGGTATTCTTTTGTTTTATATGATCCAATTTTAAGAGGAGTAAATACTATAAGATATTCGATTCTTCACTATTTCTATTGAAAAGAATTTGGTAATATTTATCAAAATAATTAAGAAATATTTGAACTTTCGGTTATAAGAAATCAATCTCAAGACAAATATAACCAGATATGCCCACTTTTTCTTCCACGTTTGGGAAAGAGCAACACTTTTTTATAAGTTATGGGCTCGAGTATAATAAATCATATCAAGTCTAAATTTTATATTTTTTAAAATTTAAAATAAACAACTGTTTGAGCTGGAATATAATCATTATTTTTGTTGTTTTTTAAAGTAGTAAAAGTCAATTTGGAAATTGTGATTGGGCAGGGAATCGTAAAAGTATGTTTTGGGAAAGGAAACCAAACATTGTTTTAGTTATCAGAAAAGGTGACCAAAAGTGTTCCAAAACCTCATCAATAACCTTAATACAGTCAGAACAAAAATACATTCTCTGCAAATTGATCCATACATCTGGCAAGAACATATTCACAACAAACCTCATAAGCCCCACTCGAGACCGAAGCAGGGTGTTGTGAGTGTCATGTATCCTGATAGCATCTGATCCAAGATTCAATACATGCGGCCTGCCCAGATGCAAACACATTCCACCTATTGTTCAGGCTGGTCTGTCTCCTCTTTATCGGGGTCTTCCTCCTCTTCCTCTTTCTTTTCTTCCTCCTCTTCCTCATCTTCTTCCGGTGGATCGGCTGGCATTGGTGGAGGTAATGGAGTTTTCATTGGGCTGAACTGCGGGAAAATGTCCGGTCTCCTTCCTGGTTTCGGTCTATCCCACTCCTGAAAATGATTGAAATAAGCTTTGTACTTGATTATCGTTTCAAATCTTCTGCTATAGTTGGTTTTTTACATCCCTTGCATTACTGGATGTTCATCACAAGTTTGTTTTACATTCAGATGAATATCCAATTAGTGTGAGAAGAAGATACAATGCCAAATGTCACAGGAGATTTATGTTGTAAAATCTTGCCTGATCCAATATTTACGCTAAAAATAGAAAGAACAAATGGGTATGACATGGATTACAAAAGAAAAAACAAATAGGCATGACATGGATTACAAAAGAAAAAACCAGCCTCGCTTCTCTATGTTGATAAATGCCAACGTGTGAACCGCGACCCAAAAGAGGAAATTATCCTCCATGTTCAAGTACCATGACTTGTTGACAAGTATCTTTCAATGCATTATGCATGCCAATGAAAGAAATCCACTAAATTTCAGTAAACTTTATGCAGCCAGGCAAACACAATGTACATGTTTCTCATTTAAAAGTAGAACTCGGGGGTGCTCCTAATTGTTCACCAAGAACCAGTGCCAATGGCTTGAAAGTTACCACACATCTGTTAAGCATTAACTGTAGCCCTGATGTTCTTGATGGCTCCTAGTGTGATTATAATAGTGGTGTTTGAACTAATCTATGAAATCAAGAATTTGAATTGCATAATCAGTATCAGCTGTAGTTTTTTTGCGGGATACATTGGGGGTGGGGATTTGAACCTAGCACCCTGTAAGGGGAGAGGTCATGCCAGGAGGCTTTTGGCCTATAGGCCGTGGTTATTGGTACGACAAGAAATGTTCAACATCAACCATTCTCAATGGATGAGCAAACGACAATTCTTCATGTCATGAAATTGGGATGAGTCTAATGTCAAAGTTGTAGGAATCCTAATGATAACTAAAGTCAAGGGAATTCATTTGCATTCTGCCATACAGTCCACCAAGAGAGAACATAATACACAACAATCAAATTGAAAAGACTCCTTAAACAACCAAAACAGGAATAATCACAAGCAGTAATATTCTTGAGTTATTCAAGATAAATGTGCTACTGCTTCACACTGTCGGCAACTGATAATCAAGAGTTCAGCTGTGTCTAAAAGGGCAATTTCACTTTAATTTCCTCCATGAACAATTCATGTTTATCATAGTATGCACCTGTCTCTATCATTTAAAATTTGCAAAACAAAACTCAAATCTTTTCATGTTTATCACAGTATGCACCTCTCTCTGTCATTTAGAGTTCGCAAAACAAAACTCAAATCTTTTCAGTCTATTCCATTTCAAATAATTCGGAGTTCCAACTAAGAAATGTGCTCAAATTTCTCACGAATTAAAATTTTGACTGGCTACTGTTTTTTTATTTTTAGTGCATCTAAGGTCGAGTTTAGGTCAGCTTCCTCTTCCAAACTCCATAACCAAGGATTGTTCTTCCTCAATATTATTCAACAATTAGGAAAAAAGTTTTTCAAATATTTCCCTTTCGATTTCTGCTTTCCCTCGCTCTTATTCTATTTTCTACCAAAAATTTGAGCTCAAAATGCTAAAGCAGAGCGTAACAAGACGATGGCATTAAATCAGCATCCCAAAATTCAACAATTCACTACTGAATAAAGTTGGAAATTTTGAGAAGCCACCGTTAAACGATGAATCGGCAAATCAAATTGAACAGAGAAATAGAAAAAGACAATGAAAACCATCCGAAAAAAGTTCACAGAGGTAGAAAGCAATTAATTGAACTCACAATTGGAAAATCAAGAGGGGAACGGCGAGTCATCTTCTCTTCTTCAGGAGCCATACCCACAACCACTGACCTCCGGCCTCCGCGCGCTAATCCCGGAGAGTTAGTTCTCCGGAAACCAGTCAAATCAAGAAACATAGAAGCAGATGTACTCACCGTAACTGCCGTGGATGAAGTTGAAGGAGGTGAGGAACAAAAAATCGGCGGAGTGGTCGGAGTTCTAGTTGATGAGAGGAGGGAGAGGGACAGAAACGCCATATGGGGCGGCTGGTGCAGGCGCGTGGTATAGTTTTCCTGCGACAATTGTTTAGCTTCTCCGCCAGAAATATACGGTCGCACACGGCAATCACAGAGAGCTGCGGTTCACGAGTCACGACTACAAACTTGAGTTTGGATCCGAATGTCATATAGTTCATCTGATCCGACCCGACTTGGCAAAAAATAAGCTAACTTTTTATAATTTCCCGATTATTTCAGGATAATACGTCCGAATTGTCAAATAAAAATAATATTTTTTTAAGAATTGAATTAGAGATTTCGATTTTTGCATTTGATAAAGAAATCTGCATCAATTTTTATGTAAATTAATTTTTTAATATAAAATATAATAATTCTTAGATAATTTTCAATCGCTTGGGTTTTATTTAATTTTCTCAATAAATATATATTTTATCTAAATAGTTAATATTTTCATGCGTCATTGAAGCTAAATATTGTTATTACAGGAGTCTTTTATTTAATAATACGGCATATGCATATGATCCAATTAAAATATAGTATTATTTATTTTTTAAAAAATCAATTTATAATAAGAAAGTACTCCTCTGATTTTTATATGATTTAAAGTACATTGAAAGATTTAAAATGTAATTTTATTTTCACAATTAAAAATAATATTATTTAAATTAATAAATTGTATTGTTTATTTTTAAATTTGTATTGATAATGTTTATATAAATAGTAAACTTTTTTATCAATAACAATAAATTTATTTTAAACATATAAATAATATTTTTATTTGATAGTTTTTTATGAAATGAAAAATAAAATTTTATGAAGAAAATAGAGACCATAGTTTGATAATTAGATATTAAGTATTAAAAAGAATAAAGTTTTTTTTAAGAAAAAAATATAAAATTTCAAATATAAAATATTTTTTATTCGGTTATAATAGCATGAATTGACGATGATACATATTTCGGATAAATCATATTTTGTATTAAAAAAAAACTTAACATTTATAAGTGAGTTATATAAATTCAATAATAAAAATAATTTGATTGTTTTTAAAACTTAAATCCATGAAATCTCAAAAAATCCTGCCAACTTTGTAAAAATTTCACTTAATTAAATGAAATTACATAAAATCACATTACATTTAGAAATCTCATTTGTCACTCACTCAAATGGTAAATCTCACCAAATATCGTCCAATTATATGTTGTCAAACACAATGTAACTCAATTGTAGACTTTAATCGATCATCACTCAATTGCAAGTAAGATTGTATTTTTGTGAGACGGTATCACGAAAATTTGTAACCTCAATTAGTAAAATCCCCAAAAATGAATTTTCTAAATGAGAAATTTATATATAATATAAGTATCTATTTAATATATTAAATGTTTAATAATTAATATATAATTTATATGTTATTGTACCAATTTATAATGAATATGTTATTGTATCATGTCAAGTCGATGACTTTTCAAATTAGAATATAACCCTTTATTAAAAATTAAAATCACATTATTTTTATTACAGTTACGGTTTTGTTACGTAAATTATATATATATATATATATATATATATATATATATATATTTGATAAACACATTATTATGTCATTCATCGTCTAATACAAGCGTGATATTAATTTTCAGCCGAAATACAAAAATGGTTATTTTATTCAGTGTTTCATTGTTAAGATATATATGTATATGAAATCAATAAACATTTCAGTTTGATAATCAGACACATTATGGAGAAGGTGAAACATATTATCATACTTACAGATTTTAATGATTAATTAGAAAAATTAATTGTCCGTGCATCGCACGGGTGAAAAACTAGTAATTTTAAAAATTTAGGTAGTATTCAACAGTGTTTTCAAGAACTCTACAGAAGTCTAGAATATTCGAACTTTTTATATACTTTTAATAACTCAATGAAAAACATTAACGTACAAATATCAAGTGTTAAGATACATATATAAAATGTAAATAATTGTTTTTGGTTCAACCGATGATCTGGATAGTTTTTTAAATCTTCTAACTCATACGTAGTATATTTTGTTGTTCCCCTATACTCTTCAAAATATATTTCTATCTACACTTTATATTTTCCTTCACATTTGTTTCATTTTTTTAGTCAATTTCTCATTTACTTGTTTTTTAAAAAACAGTTTGAAATAAAAATCCAAATGGCTGACTTCGTATGAATTTTATAATCGATTTTTAATTTATGATGTATACAAATTAATATGATATTCAATAATAAAAAAAAATTGAATAAAAAACTGACACAAAAAATTATATGTGGTTTAATTCTTAAATAGTTGAATAGTCTTTGCATCGGGGGATTTCTCAATTGACTCATTTCCACGAGACAACTAACCAAAAAGGATATGGCTTGGATCCTTTATATTTGATATACTTTTATATGAATTTGAAAGTGGATGTGATCGATCGAGTGGTCTCAATTGCAATACATCTCCATCATTGTTATCCTTGAGATCATCTCCAACTATAAAATCTATTTGAGATCATCTCAAACTATAAAATCTATTTTTGTGCAAATTTTACACTAAAATAGTGTGATTTTTGCATCAAATACAACATTCATCTCCAACACATTAGAAAAATATAAGTACCTCCCCTGTAGTATACAGACCCAAAAAGCATCCAAGTCATGATTAGCCACCCAAAAGCGGTAGACGTGGTTTTTCCTGTTCATGACTCTGGTGATATTGAATTGATTATTTGCTCCCTGGGACCACAATTTTTTTGCAAACACAAATTTCGTTGAGTATTTAGTTTGAAATTCATTCGCTTACAAATATGATATCTTTACAAACAACAAGCTGACTGATACTTCAACTAAATGAGCGACCAGTTGGTTGAGAAAAACTTTGATTAAGATTATTGATTATTTTATTTTCTGATGTCAACAATATACGTACATTAGACAAATATGATTACTCTGATAACCAACGTGCGATAAGCAAACTTGTAGATTTGGCATTCCTCTCCTAGTTCGTCTATATACTTAGATTTTTAAAGTATATTTATGTAGTCGATAACACGACAAAGAAATCGATTGTAAGCTATAATTTATAAATATATTTTATAAGTTAGTTGATAAAATAATTTTTTTTATTGTTTAAAAAATATATTTTTCAAACTATATGATTTATAATCTTGAAATCATAATTATAATTTTTTTACTACGAAAATCATAAAATTTTATTGGCTCCTAAAATTTCAAGTAATTTTTTTTAATAAACGAAATCATCATTAACTTTTTAGCTAAACATTGTTTTTTGTACATTTTTTTTATATTTTCAATTAATCTATAAATTATATTAAGTTTATTAAAAATTACATTAACACAATGATAAATGGTATTTTTAAATTTTTTTTACGTTATATATATCGATTCACACACAAAATTACATAACAATACAAGGACACATTTTTTAAAATTTTACAAACATACACACAAACCTACACATATACACTTATACATGTATGTAAATTTATCTTCATTAATACATTTAAAAAAAATTAAACTGAAGATGTTGTCATTATCAAATAATTATTAGTTAAAAAATAAAAAAATAATAACACAGTTATAATTAAGAATATAAAATCCACAAAATTATATGAATTTTTTTATAAAAAACATATAAAAATCCACAAAATTTCAGTTTGTAAATATTAATAGATCATAAATATATTATATACTAAAAGTATATTATTTTATTTATACAGTTATTAAAATTCATTAAATTATTGTTATTATTATTATTATTATTATGTGTGTGTGTGTGTCTATATATATATATATATATATATTCATATAAATCGAAGAACGATTTGCTATTTTTTTTAGCCCTTCGATAGTGCATCCGCCCTTCGTCCTCTCTTCCTTTTCTGGCTTGTTGCGAGGAAAAAAGAAATGGCGGGAAAGCAAGTCGCCGGCGACGGCGTGCCGCCGAGCTTGGCTGGGATGTCCAAGAGTCAGCTTTACGACATCATGTCTCAGATGAAGGTTACTCATTTTGATTCAATCGATTATACGGCATATACATTAATTTTACTGCTCTTTTTTTTAAAAAAAATTTGTTCGCTTCGAAAATTACACGGTGATGAGATATTGGATTTCTATGTTGGCAGGCTTTGATAGAGCAGAATCATCATCAAGCGCGGCAGATTCTGATTCAAAACCCCGCTTTGACGAGAGCTCTGTTTCAGGTTTTTTTCAACCTAGGGTTTTTTCTTTTTTCACTTTGATGTTGCTAGTTCAATTATTGTTTCTTTGAACTAGAGGTTGATGTAAATTTTATGGATACTACTTAAATTTATTGGTGTAGCTGATATTTGAAAGCTAAAATAAAAATTCTGACACAAAATAAAAGTTTCTGTTTTAAATGTGATTGGGTTTTTTTAATGAAGGTGAGTGATGTCGTAAACCTGGAACCACGAGGAATTTGAGTCATTGTTCAATTGTTGTGCCTAATTTTATGCAGGGATACATTTTTTTATGTTTTTAAGTTTGATATTTCTAGGTTTCTCTAAGGTGATTAGACTGATGTAGGAATGTGAGTCATTGTTCAATTGTTGTGCCTAATTCTATGCAGGGATACATTTTTATGTTTTTAAGTTTGATATTTCTAGGTTTTTCCAAGGTGATTAGACTGATGTATTGCATAGGAAACGGAAAATTGGGCACAGAGTGTTAATTCCTTCTTTCGGTTTTTCTGCAGTACTGTACAAATGCATAGATATATATTAGTTGCTTTGCTTTTGTCACTTGACACAGTGTTTACATACCTTTTCATCCATTTGCGTACCTTCAATCCAAATGAACTGTAATACTTCTTCTTTTGTACTCACCAACGATATTAAGTTCCTCTTAGTTTGCGATGTGATGGTGTTAATTCATTTGGAATTGGTTTATTCTTCTCCACTTCAATCATTTTGTTCACATAAATGGAAATATCAAAGAAGACGTAATTCAGAAAGGGAAAATTCTACCATGTATGCTAAGAACGGGAAAAGGGTATTTCCAAGATCTAAATATGGGATCTAGGAAACCTGAAATTTAGACATGTCCATACCAAACACGCATTTTCATGGTTCATTTTATGAAGGTTGAATTGGAGTCTAGATATATTGGGATTTTTGCTATATTTTTGGGCACGTACTTCCGTTAACGCAGGGTATCATCTATAGTTAAAACACTACCATGCAAAGGTGACAAGCGCCAAGTTTCAGAGTTCCTTTCGTGGAAGTGAACACTTCATACCAGCTTATTTGCTAGAGAATAATAGTATCCGCGAGCTTTGTTTGAATTCCTCACCACATC
Source organism: Primulina tabacum (assembly GCF_025594145.1). Classification (NCBI taxonomy): domain Eukaryota; kingdom Viridiplantae; phylum Streptophyta; class Magnoliopsida; order Lamiales; family Gesneriaceae; genus Primulina; species Primulina tabacum. The sequence goes on from NC_134553.1 coordinate 3,200,879, forward strand.
AAGATACAAGGGCTTAGAAAGTTCAAAATGTCTATAAGATTCACAATTCAACTCAAGAAATTCAAACAATTTTTATATATTGCTTGGAAGCTTTTGGCTTACGTGCTATTTGAGCTACTGACATGTATATTTTCTGATCCTATCTCTCATTAGGCACAAATTATGCTCGGAATGGTGCAGCCACCTCAAACAGTACGTTCTTTTGTCTTGTCTATACGTTTTATTTTGTTTACTTTTTATTCGTTTTTGAAACATTCTGTAATTTTTTGTATTCTGTGTAGGCTCCAACTGTTTCTCCATCAGCGTCGCAAAATTCTCAGCAACCAATAATACCAACTCAGCAGTCCAATAATCAGGTGTCATCGTTTCCAGTTGATCAGAACCAGGCGAGAAAGCAGCAATCAATCCAAAATGTCGTATCAAAACCTCAATCCCAATCTATTCCTCCAAATGTTCAACCCCAGCTGCCACCGTCTCAATCCTTGCCATCAATTCAGAAACCTAAGGGGCAACTTGGTCCCAGATCAACACCATTGTCTGTTCCACAGTCCTCTCAAGGGCCTAATCCGACACAATTGCCGCAGCACACTGCTCCACCACCACCTTCACTTCATCAGCCCTCAATGCCCATGTCCTCTATCCCCACACAATCACAGCAACCTCAACCTTTGCAGAACACAGGCAGTCAATACTTACCTTTGCAACTGCCTCAACAACCACCATTACCACCACAGCCAAGACCACAAATTCAACCCTTCTCCCATCAGGTTCATACTCAAATGGGACCAAATTTGGGTTTCCAGCATCCTGGTGGACATACTGGACAACATATGCATCATTCCCAACCAATGTTCCATGTAAATAAAGGCTGGCTTTTAAGCTAATTGAGTTTGTTTCTTTTCTGCGTGGTGTCCAATAATCCTGTTTTCCTTTTCTCTTCTCTATTTTGATGGGTGTGTTATTCAGCCAGGAACGGTGCCTCCTGCTGGTCTGGGACCTTCATTTCTGCAAGGACAGCCACCACTCCCTAATCAGCCCCTTCCGCCATCACTTTATCAGGTTTTTCATTTTATTTCATGCCAAGTTCAACGAAGTGTATTGAAACTGATATTTTTTACCAGGTGGATGTATAAAATCTTTAGTCCCACTCATCTTTGTACTTTTTGTGTCAAGACTTTTTTGGGAAGAAAGCACCCTTATTATTGTTGCTTCCAGGCAGGAGGCCCTCACCTAGGAATGGAATTCAATCAAGTAGGAAGCTCCAGCCAAGTGGATAGAGGACCCAATTGGAGGCCTGGCATACCCGAAGCTAAAGGACCACATTTTCTGGGACCACCTTTAGTCGCCAGTCCAATGGGTCCCATGAGTCAGCCTCCTCGACCACCATCTGTAATATACTCGTTTAGATTTTCCCAGCATCTTGAATTAGAATTCCCCCAGAGGCTGTTAATCTAATCTCTGCGACTATGCAGTTAACTCCTGAGATGGAGAAGGCGTTGTTGCAACAAGTTATGAGTCTGACTCCAGAACAGATTAGCATGCTTCCGGCTGATCAAAGAAATCAAGTGCTTCAACTGCAGCAAATGCTTCGTCAATGATAGCCAAGTGGAGTTGGAACTTGTGATGTAGTCACATCTTTAGCTCCACCTACGGACAATATAATTCTGCTGATTGTATTTCGTATCTTTTACTGTTGTTTATTTTATTTCTATTATTGTTTTCCCTTTTCAATCTTCTAGTTAGCCTCCTGGTTTAATCCCATTGAACTCACATCTGTGTGGGAGCTCGTTGATTGCGATACCAAAGTGCATGTCGACTAGACGACTACCTACCTTGGGTGATTATTCATTGGGCAGGAAGAAGTTTTTCTTGCGTCCCCCCACCCCACACCAAAACTAGGTTAAGAATTCACTCTGTATTGCCTGAACTTAAATTTCAGTTTAGTGTTGATGCATCTCAAAACCTGGATAATTAAGGTTCAAGAACATTGCAGATTTGCATCAGATTTCCATGAATTTTCGATTATCATCTTCCTTATATTTTCTTAGTGTCGTCTAGGTTTGCCGTTGAAATATGGTAATCCTTATATTTTCGTTGTTTTGTCTGGTTTGTCCTTGAAATTTTGTGTTAGTAATGCATCATTTATTACGTACCACAAAAATTATCCGTTGGCCAAGCCACCGAGTATATTGGTCGACCAAACCCAAGGTCTCGGGATATTTCAGGTGCAGATCTGATGGCACAATTTAAAAAAGCAAGCGGCGAGGTTATTCGAGTATTTAACGCTTGTAACTGTCGGTCATGCATGGAAGTCTAAGCAGCTTTTTTTTTTTTTTATGCATTTGAATATGGGCAAGACACCACAAATGGAGTTGAAACGAATTATTTGTAGAGAAAAGTCAACTTGTTCTTTTTCCTAGTTGTTACGAGCAAGGGCAAATTTATAACCCCTATGATGTGGCTCTTTCGTTATATAATTTACACAAACCAATAAAACTCAAAAAATTCCCACCCATTTGGGATACAACGTGGTGATCGCTTTTCAACCTGTCCAAGTCCCAAATCATAGTTTTTACTGCAATTGATGCTGTGGAAATCAATGTTTCTTGAATTCTTAGCAAACAGGCGTGCGCCAGAGCTCTTCATATAGCGAGCGTGAAATTTTCTTAGATAATAATCAGCGGTCATTCATAGCCATAATTACGCTATGGAGAATCAAAGTCTTCGAAACTGGAAAATTCAGAATCTTCACCATCCTCCAAATCTTCTTCATAACCATCAGAACTCATTATTGAATCTCCATCTTCACTCTGCACAAAGGACAGAACATCACATTTTTACCTGTTTCTTGTCTTATGTTTGGTAATTCCCCTCACATGTCCAAAATCTTGGATTTCAATGCGGCATTAGCTTTATGTCATCGCATGAACTACTCAACTAGAAAGTATACATGCTAAATGACGAGTATGTGAAAACAAAATTACTCATTTGATCAGCAAAAACACCGTTGAATTGATTGTGATCCTGTGACTTTCCAGGCTTGCTGTTCTCCACGTTAGTGGAAAACACCCTATAAAGAGTTAGGATGGAAGAGTTTAGTTGCGATAAAAACGCTAAAAACTTCTTCACATGGATATATTTATACATATTAGCAACGATAAAATGACGCAACACAATGGTATAACACTTGCCTGTAATTTCTGTTGTCCAGTTTGACAAATAGATAAACAAATTCTAACCAATACATGTTTTAGGAGGAATGAAAATTTTGACAGGATGTGACGCGGGCGACACTTAAGGACACATTAAAAAATACAACATTTGAAAAGGTGAATATCCCTGCTTCGATTTCACTGGTCTCCCCTCTTTAAAATTATAAACTTAGAATATACAGATAAAGAACGATGTCATGTGGCACCAACAACATCTGTTTTCAGCAGAGATGAACTACATGGGTCCAGAGGTTCATCTCTTCAACAAAAGAATACGAAGAGTTAAATGCAAAGAGAGTTGAATCACTCCAAGAGCTAACAACAAATATACGTCAGGTTCAGAAGTATTTTTACCTACAATTTGAGTAAACAAACAGCTTAAAATAAAAGAAAAGTCCACAAACAAATAGCGAAAGCAGACCAAGAAATGAAAATTTAAGAAATTGAGTTGACATGTAAGCCGCTCAAGAAGATTAATACGTGCTTGAAAATAAACTACATTGAGAGATACTATTATTGCAATCAACCTCCAAAACGTGACTTCAGAGACGGATGTATTATAGGGCTGTACTGGGCTGTAGCCCAGCCCACTTTTTTAATAATTTAGCGACGGTTTTTGAAAAACCGTCGCTAATATTTGTGACGGTTTTAGTAAAACCGCCGCCGATCTGGATCGGCGACGGTTTTAATTGCACCGTCGCTACTAGTGACGGTTTATTCAAACAGTCGCTAATAACAGTCGCTATTAGCGACTGTTTTTTGAAAAACCGTCGCTTCAAAAACTGTCGTACATCAATGTCTTAGTCCAATCAAGTCCCGTCCATTTACAAGGATGAGACCAAATTTATGCTCTGATCCGCCCCACCTCAATTCTACAAAATTTCTCTCCCAAGTCCCAAGCCCTTTAGTGACAGAATAGAATTGCGGACTCCCGAAGAAATCGAATTGCTCATCGACAAGGCAACAATCCAGGTAAGAATCGGCTATACATTTTTTATTTTGTTTTTTATAGCTTCTCTGTGTGTGATTTGTGGTTTCTTGATTGTTTGTTGTTGAGTTGTTGAGTGACTATTACTTGTTTATTTGGTTAATAATTATTTTATTCTTGTTTAGGATTATAAATTGAACTATTTCAAAATGGAATATCAATCTGCTGCAAAGAAAGGAAAAACATTGATATCCTCTTTCTTTAAGAAGAGAGATCGTCAAGCTAGTGAAGATACTTCAATTCCTACGGTCCTTACAATGCAACATCAATCCAGTGAAAGTCTTCTATTTCCCAATATCCAAATTCCTTCATGTTCCTTTCCTAGAGACGATCATCAGTCTTCGTCTACTTTTATTGAACGAGATCCAGGAAAAAGAAAACAGATATGTGAATATCATGTTAATGTACGAGATGAGATAAGACGTTCATATCTAAATATGGGGCCTTATCAACCAGATATGTTGGAGTATCCAGGTACAAAATTTGGAAGCCAGAATCGTCGTTTTCAGAAAAAATGGTTTCAGAAATTTTATTGGTTGGAGTATTCGCCTTCAACAAATAAGGCATATTGTTTCTATTGTTTTCTTTTCCTGAATGATGTTAATTCATCTAATATCTCGGCATTGGTCAATGAAGGATTTGACAATTGGAAAAGGGTAAACCAAGGAAAAACATGTGCTTTTCTTGCCCATATTGGTTCTGCAGCTTCTTCACCTCATACTATGTGTGAGAGAAGAGCTGAAAATTTGATGAGGCCCTCACAACATATTGATAAAGTGATGCATGCACAATCTAAATAGAAAAAAGAGAAAAATCGTCTGCGTTTGAGCACCTCAATTGTAGCTGTTCGTTGGCTAGCACTTCAAGGTTGTGCTTTTAGAGGTAACGATGAATCTCTATCTTCATCTAATCGTGGAAATTTTCTTGAATTGGTGAAGGCTTTTGCAAAAATGAATATAGAAATTGATGAAGTTGTGCTTGAGAATGCTCCAAAAAATGCCCAATATATCGCTCCAGAAATTCAGAAAGAGATTTTACATATTATGGCCAATAGAATACGACAGATGGTTCGTGAAGAAGTTGGAGATAAATACTTCTGTATTCTTGTTGATGAAGCCCGAGATATATCTAAACGAGAGCAAATGGCCATTATATTGAGGTTTGTGAACAATCATGGGATTTTGACAGAAATATTTTTTGCCATCAAAAGTGTTAGTGACACTACCTCAATGAATTTGAAAAATGAGATATCAAATGTTCTTGTTCATCATGATCTCCATGTTAAGAAAATCAGAGGCCAAGGATATGATGGTGCTAGCAATATGCGTGGAGCGTGGAATGGACTTCAAGCATTATTTCTCAAAGATTGTCCCTATGCATACTATGTCCACTGTTTTGCACATCGTTTACAACTGACATTGGTTTCTGCAGCTAAGGATGTTAGTGTTATTTGGGAATTCTTTTCTCATTTGGACAATATTGTTAATATTGTCACTTCTTCTACTAAGCGCATTGCTGAATTACATACTGCACAGAGAAATGAAATTGAGTATATGTTGTCAATTGGAGAACGTGATTCTGGAAGTGGTGCAAACCAGATTGGTAATTTGCAACGAGCAGAAGCTACTCGTTGGAGTTCTCACTATGATTCGGTAAAAAGCTTGATAGGTATGTACACTGCAACTTGCAAAGTTTTTGAAGTTCTCAGTGATTATTCTCCAAATGAAAGAGTTAAGGCTGAAGTTCGGGGGATTTACAGAAACATGGCAATCTTTGAATTTGTGTTTATTTTGCACTTAATGCATAAAATTATGAGAACAACAGATACTCTTTGTCAAATTCTTCAAAGAAAATCTCAAGACATTTTGACTGCTATCACATTTGTCACTACTACCAAAACTTGCCTTCAAGAATTTAGAGAATGTGGGTGGAATGAATTTCTTCAGGAAGTTAAAGTTTTTTGCTCAAGAAATGAAATTGATGTACCTGACCTTGATTGTCTATATAAGATTGGACGTTCCTGTCGGCAAACTACAATAGAACATCATTACCACTTTGATGTTTTTAATGCAGCAATAGATTTCATTTTGATGGAGTTAAATACTCGATTCAATGAGTCATCGGTGGAACTTCTTTCTCTTAGTACAGCTTTAGATCCTAAAAATTCATTTGACTCATTTAACAGTGATGATATTTGCAAGCTTGCGAAGAAGTTTTATCCTGGAGATTTCACAGATCAAGAAATTGTTGCTTTGGAGTATGAACTGATACATTATAAACTTGATGTGATGCAGAATTTAAAGGTTTCTACACTTGTTGAGTTGTGTCAGCAATTGACCGAGAGTGGACGGTCAAGTGTTTATGTTATGTTGACTAGATTGATTCATCTTTTTTTGACATTACCTGTGTCTACTGCCACTACTGAGCGGGCTTTTCAGCAATGAAGCATGTGAAGACGGCACTTCGCAATAAAATGGAGGATGACTTTCTTGCCGATTGTTTGACACTCTATATTGAACGAGATTTAGCTAAACATATTGATGTAAATTCTATTATTGATGAATTTTATGTTTTAAAATCTCGTAGGGCACAACTTCGTTGAACGATATAATGTAATTTTTTTTAATAATATATAACTTATCATATTGACTTCAAGCCCCCCCCCAACTTTTATTCCTGGATCCGTCCCTGCGTGACTTACAATATCTTGTTTTATCTGCTCTACGTTCTTCTCCAGTTCGGATACGCGCTGACCGAGAGCCTGCACCATCAAGTAAGAGACATGTCTAATATATACAAATCGAAGGGGCATCACAACAATCATTTAACTATGAGCTCATGCTTTAATAAACCATTGCTCTTTTTTTCCTAATATATTTTATTTTTATAAATTTGGAAATGAGATGTAGAGAATAATGACCCAACCTCATATTGCTGTAAGGAAATTCTACGCTTCAATGCTTTTGCCTTTGTTAGAAGGTTTATCGGCCTTAAGGTAAGAGGTCGGTAATAATTCTTGCTGCGATAGAAAACTACAACATGGCCTTCGGGGACTCCTGTCAATTGACACTAGTATTCCACCACTTTCATACTCCAAAGTACCGGCCAGCGCTTCTTTATCTTCACCAACTGAAACTGTTGTTGGTCCAGCCCTGACTAAGACTTTCTCCTCACCATCCTTTAACTGTTTCGTCAATTCCTGTCTTTCTGCTAAAGCAGTAGCTGTTAGGTGAGTTTTTAATGGAGGTGGGGCCCACGCGGAATTTAAAAATGTTTTCTCACATATCCCACATCGGAAAATCCTCAAAGTTGGTTCAAGAAATTTGTTATAAATTGAGCATTCCTTGTTTGTTTTTAGTATCCCAAAATCAAAAGTTTTTCAGCTTTGATAAAAAGAGAGTGCATAGAAAAATAGTGTATTTTTTTTCTTGAGTGCGGGAATTCTCTTGTGTGAGTTAGAGAAATTATTTTCTCGGTATACACGGGTTTGGGAGTGTGAGGAATATTGAGTGTATTGGTGTATACACTTGTTGTAATATTTCTTCCAGTTATAAAAGTTGCAGTGCTATGTGGACGTAGTCTATTTTGGGTGAACCACGTAAATCTTTGTGTTCTTGTTGATTATTTTATTCCGCATTTTTTTGGTACTATATTATCATCGTGATCGGCATCACTTCGGGGTAATTTCCCAACAACTGGTATCAGAGCCTTGTTGTGAAAATTCTTAAAAATTTTGAGTATGCTCTGTGGTTGCAGCCTTGTCTGATCTTCCACATCAGAAAAGATTTTTTAGATTTTTTGCTAAGGCTAGAGAAGTGATGGTCGGAGATGATGGATCGGGACCGGGAATCAACAAGTTCGACGGAACAGATTTTTCGTTCTGGCGGTTACAGATAAGAGACTATCTGTACAGTAAGAAGCTGCATCAACCTCTATCAGGAAAGAAACCAGAAAAGATGGAGGATGATGATTGGGAGCTCCTTGACCGACAGGTGTTAGGTGTGATACGACTGACCTTAACGAAGAACGTGGCGCATAACGTGGCGGAGGCCAAAACCACGGAGGAAATGATGACCATTCTGTCAGACATGTACGAGAAGCCATCAGCAAACAATAAAGTACATCTCATGAAGAAGTTAATCAACTTGAAGATGGGAGAAGGTGCTTCGGTGGCAAAGCACATAAATGAATTCAACACGATTGTCTCTCAGCTGACATCGGTGGACATCAAATTTGATGATGAAATTCGGGCACTTATTCTTTTGGCGTCTTTACCAGACATTTGGGAACCGATGCGGGCAGCGGTTAGCAACTCTGTTGGAAAAGGAAAACTACAACTCAATGATGTTAGAGATCAAATCCTTGCTGAAGAAGTTCGCAGGAAAGACTCGGGTGAAGCAACATCATCGAGATCTGCTCTAAATCTTGATAACAGAGGAAGAGGCAGGAATGGTGAAAGGAGTTCAAACCGATGGCGCGGTAGATCCAAATCAAGAAATGGAAAAGACAAAAACATTCTTGAAAAGAATATGAAGTGCTGGAGCTGTGGTGAGACTGGTCACCTGAAAAAGAACTGCAGATCAACGAAAAATAGTGCCAATGCTGTCACTGAAGAAGTACATGATGCTCTGCTATTATTCATGGAAAGCTCTGTTGATTTTTGGGTTATGGACTCGGGAGCTTCGTTTCATACCACTGGTGATCGCGATGTATTTGATAATTACATCGCTGGCGATTACGGAAAAGTTTTCCTGGCTGATGGAAAACCTTTGGAAATTGTTGGTATGGGAGATGTACGAATGAAGATGTCAAATGGATCTGTCTGGAAAATCAACAAAGTCAGACATGTACCAAAATTGACACGCAATCTGATCTCGGTGGGACAGCTCGATGATGAAGGCCATAATGTGACCTTCGGTGATGGTTCCTGGAAAGTGAACAAAGGAGCCATGATCGTTGCTCGAGGAAAGAAAACTGGAACACTGTATATGACTTCCAGTTGCAGAGACACACTAGCAGCTGTGGATGCTGGAGCCAATTCAAGTCTATGGCATTATAGACTTGGACATATGAGTGAAAAGGGAATGAAGGGTGTCAAAAGAAAAGCTACCAGAATTAAAGACTGTTGAACACCAACTATGTGAAAGTTGTATCTTTGGAAAGCAGAAGAAGGTGAGCTTTTTAAAAGGTGGTAGAGAACCGAAAGCAGCAAAGTTGGAGCTGGTTCATACTGATGTATGGGGACCATCTCCTGTGACATCCCTTGGAGGCTCGAGATACTATGTCACATTCATTGACGATTCGAGTAGAAAAGTTTGGGTTTATTTTCTGAAAAATAAATCTGATGTTTACGAGACCTTTAAAAGGTGGAAAGCCATGGTGGAAAATGAGACCGACTTGAAGGTGAAGTGCTTACGATCTGATAATGGTGGAGAATATGAAGATGATGATATCAAGAAATATTGTGCACAGAACGGGATCAAGATGGAGAAAACCATTCCTGGTACACCTCAACAGAATGGTGTAGCTGAAAGGATGAACAGGACCTTGAATGAACGCGCAAGGAGCATGAGATTGCATTCTGGATTGCCAAAATCATTCTGGGCTAATGCTGTTAACACTGCAGCATATCTGATCAACAGAGGACCTTCGATACCACTTGACTGCAGAATACCCGAAGAGGTATGGAGCGGCAAAGAAATAAACATTTCTTTCTTGAAAGTGTTTGGATGTCTATCCTATGTTCATATTGATTCGGCAAGCAGAACAAAACTTGATCCGAAATCAAAGAAGTGCTTCTTTATTGGTTATGGAGATAATGAGTTTGGTTATCGTTTCTGGGATGACCAAAATCGGAAGATCATTCGGAGCAGGGATGTAATATTTAATGAGAAACTTCTGTACAAGGACAAGTCAGACATTGGAGCTGGAGATGAATGTCCTGAAGTCAAGAAGACTGATGAAGTGCCATTGACATATATTCCTGTGAATGAATCGAAAACCAGTAACCAGGAAGATGAAGAAGAAACTGCACAAGATGATGACCCACAAACTCCGGTGATTGAACTCAGGAGATCTTTGAGAACCATTAGACCACCTGAGAGGTACTCCCCTGCACTTCACTATATTTTGCTGACAGACAAAGGTAAACCGGAGACCTATGAAGAGGCAATGCAAAATGATGATTCAACCAAGTGGGAGTTGGTCATGGAGGATGAGATGGATTCACTGTCATCCAATCAGACGTGGGAGTTGACATAACTTCCACAAGGCAAAAAGGCGTTACATAACAAGTGGGTGTACCGGTTAAAAGAAGAGCATGATGGTAGCAAGCGGTACAAGGCAAGACTTGTTGTAAAAGGCTTCCAACAACGGGAAGGAATTGATTACACCGAAATTTTCTCTCCGGTGGTTAAATTAACCACTATCAGGACAGTACTTGGACTAGTGGCGAAGGAAGACTTACATTTGGAGCAGTTGGATGTAAAGACTGCATTTCTTCACGGTGACCTAGATGAAGAAATTTATATGAAGCAGCCACAAGGCTTTGAAGTACGGGGAAAAGAGAGAATGGTGTGCAAACTTCAGAAGAGCTTGTACGGTCTCAAACAAGCTCCAAGACAGTGGTACAAGAAGTTTGATGGATTCATGAGTGAAAATGGTTTCCTAAGGTGTCAAGCTGATCACTGCTGTTATGTGAAAAGGTTTGACGGTTCTTATATCATACTACTGCTATATGTAGATGATATGCTGATAGTTGGAGCTTGTCTAGAAGAAATTGATAAACTCAAGAAAGATTTATCAAAGGAATTTGCCATGAAGGATTTGGGTGCTGCAAAGCAAATCCTTGGAATGAGGATCTTTAGAGACCGGGTGAATGGATTCTTGAAGTTATCTCAAGAAGAGTACGTAAAAAAGGTGGTTAGCAGATTTAATATAGATGAAGCTAAATCTGTGATTACTCCTTTGGCTAGCCATTTCAAACTAACCAAAGCACAATCACCATCGACGGAGCAGGAGAAGGCTTATATGAATAAGGTTCCTTATGCTTCTGATGTCGGAAGCCTCATGTATGCAATGGTGTGTACAAGACCAGACATAGCACATGCAGTGGGAGTCGTGAGCAGGTTTATGAGTAATCCAGGAAAGCAACACTGGGAAGCAGTTAAGTGGATTCTCAGGTATTTGAAAGGTACTGCTAGTTGTTCTTTATGCTTCAGGAGGTCAAAATTGGGCTTACAGGGTTTTGTCGATGCCGATATGGGTGGTGACCTGGATGGCAGGAAAAGTACTACTGGATATGTGTTCACATTAGGTGGTACAGTTGTAAGCTGGGTGTCTAAGCTGCAAAAGATTGTTGCGCTTTCGACTACAGAGGCTGAGTATGTTGCAGTTACAGAACCTAGCAAGGAGATGATATGGTTGAGATCCTTTCTGAAAGAATTGGGTCAGAAGCTTGAAGATAGCACGTTACACTGTGACAGTTAGAGTGCTATTCATTTAGCAAAAAATCCTGTTTATCATGCTAGGACAAAACATATACAGGTTAGGTACCATTTCATCAGATCGGTGCTGGAAGATGGAATCTTGATGCTGGAGAAGATATCTGGAAGTAAGAATCCAGCCGATATGCTCACAAAGACAGTAACCATTGACAAACTGAAGTTGTGTTCAACTTCAGTCGGACTGCAAGTATAAATGGAGATATATGAGCTGCTGCAATGATGGTGTGAAGACATGATTGAAATCAAGTCTTCAAGTGAGAGAATTGTTAGGTGAGTTTTTAATGGAGGTGGGGCCCACGCGAAATTTAAAAATGTTTTCTCACATATCCCACATCGGAAAATCCTCAAAGTTGGTTCAAGAAATTTGTTATAAATTGAGCCTTCCTTGTTTGCTTTTAGTATCTTAAAATCAAAAGCTTTTCAGCTTTGATAAAAAGAGAGTGCATAGAAAAAGAGTGTATTTTTTCTTGAGTGCGGGAATTCTCTTGTGTGAGTTAGAGAAATTATTTTCTCGGTATACACGGGTTTGGGAGTGTGAGGAATATTGAGTGTATTGGTGTATACAATTGTTGTAATATTTCTTCCAGTTATAAAAGTTGCAGTGCTATGTGGACGTAGCCTATTTTGGGTGAACCACGTAAATCTTTGTGTTCTTGTTGATTATTTTATTCCGCATTTTTTTCGGTACTATATTATCATCGTGATCAGCATCACTTCGGGGTAATTTCCCAACAGTAGCTACACTAGGTGGAAGAAAATCCTTTCCTTGGTACATTACTATAAAATATTTGTTTCTTAGAAGCAAGACTCCCCCAGTTAATTTCGCCAAAAAGACCGGGAGAAGAGGAGGGAAAAAGAGCAATTAATGTACAAGAATGACTTGCAACTGAAATCAAATGCAAATTCCAGATGTCTCATAATATACCAGTGTAAGGTGTAATGCTTGACAGATGAAGTTAATATGCTACCAGCAGTGTAAGGTTATGAATTTGTGTTGCGGTGACTCAAGGCAAAAATTATTCACTAGAAACCGAAATATTTACCAAAACTTATCACTAGTGATTTTCACTAAAATCAGTTTTCTCAACGAAAACAAATGTTTTCTAAAACAAACCATCAGAATAAAAAATTAATCAAGAAAGCAAAGAGTCGATGCAAAAGTTCGAGACCACGAAACACAATCTTCAGCCAACACTTGCACGCGTGTTGTCTGAAGTGTCCTCAGCAATCACGGCAACACGCTCAACAACGTTGATGATATTTTTCTCTAAAACTCCATGAAGTGCAAACGTGAGTGTATAATTGATCAAGCGGCGGCGGCCATGAATGTCCTCTTTTTTCTTATTTATAAACATCTTTTTTTTTCTAGAGTTTATCTATATAAGGTAACCTATCAAACAAAGAGAGTTAAATATTGATACGTTATCAAGATAAACTTTACATATTTATCTCATTATTTAGAAAGACAAAATCTCATTAAATATTATACAAAATCAAATCAATAAGAAAAAGATAATATTAGAGATATAATAATAGAGAAATCTTTTAACTTAAAAAATTATATCAATTAAATTCGAAAATAAAATTTTCTTCTACCAAAATTTAAATGTAATATTTAAGTGACTTCCCAGTCCAATAGTAACATGAACACATTACTCCGATGCCAATAATCCCTTTCTCCCAACCAATGTTATAATATATTAAAACAATAGAATGTGAATAACTCGTCGACTTATAATTTAATTTGTATAATATATTTTTTTCAAAAGAAATATAAATATATATACAATACATGTAATAATCAATCATTAAAATCGCTTGATAGATGCTATCGTATATTAAATTTGTATTAAATGATGAATCATGACGATTTATCTATATGTTATATATAATCATGATTTATCAACTCTCATATCAAGATAACATAAACAAATGGGAAGAAAAAGCTTCATGGTTAAATTTTGCTCCTCGTGGAAAATTAATTCCGTGTTTGATTGCCCAATTCCCAAAGACAGCGCTGTTGATTCCAGTCCACACAAATAAAATAAATTAGAAAAAGAACGAAACCCAAAATAGAAAAGAGTATGTGACATTCAACCCAACACTTGTATATTCAGTTTCTGTTTCGAAAAACTAATTATCTCCGAAGTTTGCATGAAAAGGGTTCCCTGAAAAGTTGTCAGGTTTTGTTAACAAGTTTGAATTCTTTAACAAATAGGTGTCTCCTTGTATTGGGATTCGGAGGAATCTTTGCATTGATCCCAGAGCAAGCAGTGAAGGGGTCGGGTCCATACTCGGAAAGAAGCTCACAAATTTGGTTAGAAAGTTGAATCCTTTACGAATAGGAATCCCTCAGGTATTGGGACTCTGACGTTAGGAGAAAATTTGAGTATAAATTGGTTATATTAATGAACCCGGGTGGGAGAATAGATGAATATGTAGGTGGAAATTGTCGCCAGTGGTTTACGTGCGATCAGACATTGTTTAGTTTCTTCTCCTTTTCTGTTTCTAGAAATCCCGGAGAAAAGGCTCTCAGAATTTGTTAAAAACTTCAATCCATTCTAAAAACGATAGGCATATTTCTCAGGATTCCAAGAAAAAAGAGATAAAATTTGAGCATAAATCGGTCTTACTGTCTAAAATATCATACAACGTAAGGTAGGAGGATAGATGGACTTTTGGCCGGAATTTCTTGCAAGCAGTTGGGGTAGGGAGTTTGTTGCCGGAGGATTTGGCGGCACCGCCGGTGTTGTCACCGGCTATCCGCTGGATACTCTGAGAATCCGGCTGCAGCAATCGAGGACAGGATCTGCTTTCAGCATTCTCCGCCGTGTCGTCGCGAGTGAAGGGCCCTCTGCTCTGTACAGAGGCATGGCTGCTCCCTTTGCTTCCGTCACTTTACAGGTTCTTCTATTCTTCAATGCTTGAGAATTTTCTTTCATCCTAAATATCACTGAAAAACTAGAGATATTTTTTTTATGATGCGTCTGATTAACATTGACAATGTTACATTTGCAACTGCAGAATGCTATTGCTTTCCAGACATACGCCAAATTATCCCGAACATTTGACAAGAACAGAGCAGCAGATGATCCACCCTCTTACACAGGAGTCGCCCTCGGAGGAATAGGCACCGGAGCGATACAAAGCCTACTCCTCAGCCCCGTCGAACTCATAAAAATTCGTTTACAATTGCAGCAAAAAACCATCAAAAACACCAACGGCCCTATGAACGTTGCTAAAAGCATACTCCAAACTGAAGGGTGGAGAGGCGTATACCGAGGTCTAACCGTCACAGTATTAAGGGATGCACCGGCCCACGGTGTGTACTTCTGGACATACGAATATATGAGAGAACGGCTCCATCCGGGATGCCGGAAACACGGGCAAGAGTCATTCCAAACCATGCTTCTTGCCGGGGGTCTTGCAGGAGTAACGAGCTGGATATCTTGCTACCCATTAGACGTGATCAAAACTAGAATTCAGGCCGAGTCGGGTTGCTCGCATCCGGGGATGGTCGATTGTTTTCGAAGGATTGTGAAACATGAAGGGTATAAAGTGCTTTGGAGGGGTTTAGGTACAGCAGTTACCAGGGCTTTTATAGTGAATGGAACCATTTTTAGTGCTTATGAGATAGCATTGAGGTGCTTTTTCGATGGCAACACAATCATTAGCTAGGGATTTTAATGACCGATTCAGCAAATCTTGATGAAGTGGGACGATTTACAGATTTGTTTTTAGGAAGTTGTAAGATTTTTGGGCCATAATTCTTTTCGAGAAAAACTGCAGCATGCATGATTTGGTATTAGTTACATTTGAGGCAAAAGGGGTAACTCGAAAGTAAAGAAAAACTTCTTTAGGATTGTTTTCTTGTACACTTCCGTTATTGATTAAAATTCTCAATTAATCATAACAAATGAACTTATGTGTGTGTGTGTGTGTTCTTGGTAGACTCATCATTACAACACACAAGAAGAATGAAACAAGCTCACTTATAACTCCCACTCTACAGTAATTAAGTTCCTATTCACATCGAATCATCATTTGTTCCTCCAATAAATTTATACAGCTTGATAGGGCCAAGGCTCCTCATAGAACTGTGGACACTGACCGATCCCATCTTCCTCATGGAACTGTTGACACTACCCAGTGGAAGTGGAACCAACAATTCTGTATACATATCCATGAAAAACTTGTCCACTATTTCAAGATAAGCCGGGCAAGAAAGCTGAGAATAGTTGTGGAGAACCTCCTCAATATCCAGCGTTTGATCCTGATCATCATCTATATCCATCATCTCAAACTCTTTCATCTCTTTCGCCAAGGCTTCTGCCCCCCGGAAACTACTCGACTTCTTCCTTGCATTTTCCTCTCGTTTCAAGTCACTTGATTTGCTGTGATCTGTGACGCATTTTTCTTCATCCAAGTCCTTTGTCTGCCCTGTGAATGGAGCATCCCTTTTCATGCAGATGTTGTGCAGTTTCTGGTTCTTGAAACTGATCTTGCTGCTGCTGCTGTTATCAGGGAAGATGGGGTCGGAACGGGAGGTTTTGGGCAGATTTTTGTAGAGGGATTTGAGGGTTTTGATCACAGTTCTGTTGAGGAATTTCTTGGTTATGTGGAGGGTTTCCTGAATCAGCTTCTTGGGGTTTGGTTTTGTCATGTTCATCTTTGTTCGAGCTATGCGGTTGCAGAAAATTGGTAATTTGTTTTAGTTTAGTGCTGAAGGAACCACAGTAGGTATTATGTATATTATACAAGGAAATGAAATGGGAGATAAACATATGTACTTGTGGACCTACCCCCACCCCAACTGGATCGAGCCGATTTACAATTGTGGATTTTGTTTCGAGATCTGATTATATCTCGAATTTGATCAATACTCGAAATGGTGATGCATAATTAAAATGGTTCGAAAGATCTATGGATTTTGATCCTAGAAGCCTTTAGGACAAAAACGGACTAAGCCTAGCTAGTCCATGCAAGAACAAGTTGATCCAAAGCATATGATCGTACTATTTGGTTCGGAGGAATTTCAGAGAATTTATCGTCGCATTTATGTGAGTTAACTGTTTCTGTCCCCACCTAATTTAATTTTAAGATGTCAAGTACATCAATACAATGTATAAAACTGATCATAAAAGTTCCTAAAAAAAAATTTTTTAAAAAAAGGGACAAATAAATGTGACCAACCCATAGAGGTGACGTCGTTCCAAAATTTGCTACGTGTTGTCATTTTCGGACGCTTAACAATTAACATGGCGGAGGAGTACGTACAAACAGGGGTAGTCAATTTTAAGACAAATTATGTGTGTGTGTATATATATATATATATATATATATGTGAAGATATTGTTGAATTTTATACATTCTTGCGTATTAATTAAATATAATTTATGAACATTTGTGGTTATTTTATTTTAGCAGTTTTAAATTTTTTGAAAGTGAGTATGAGTCATGACAATGAGTGGAATACACAAATTTATTAAAATAAATTTTATAATATTATTTTTAAATAAAAATAGTTAGTTAGTAGTTAGACGCAGCAATCGAACAGGTTGGTCTGTCCAGGCTCCTTGTTGCACTTCATGATGTGAATATGACGTTTTCCTGAAACATATATTCGATTTAAATTTCGTTGGCAAAAATTATTATTTCACTGTTGTGATTTGATTTGTTTTTTGCATTAACGTTGTAATTTGTCCATCTTTCGTTTTAGTCCAATAACTTAATTTTTTTTGTTTTGGTCATTTTTTTAGACCAAAAGCCACTAACTCCTCTTAATATTGTTAATCTGTCATCGATTTCTTCTACATAGCTCTTGTATCTAGAATAATCTATATTACACATATCACAATAAATCTAAACAAAAACAAAAAGAAAAAATAAAGCAAAACGACATCCAATGTATTAAAATGAGCAAAAAAAACTTGTCGTTTCTTTTTTATTTTTGCTTAGATAGATTTGAATGTGTATAATATAAGTTTTATTCTTGCTACATGAGTCATGTAAGAGAATATCAGTTAGAATTAGACAATATTTAATAAATTTAGTGTGTTAAGATAAAAAATCAAAACAAAAAAATCTAAGTTATTAGATAAAAACCAAACATTAATATACTACCTAAAAACATCATTTTCTTAAATTGTCTCATTCTCCTCAAAATAACCAAAATTTAAATTTGATAGAATCCTATGATTTATGCAAGGCCTCTCATACCTCATCGGACCAGGATCCTCTACTGTGGCATCCCCAAAGTACAGGATGTTGTGGCACAAATTTTTTTTAAAAAATCTTTTTTATATATATTTTTAATTTTTTTAAATCATTTTTTTGGATTTTTTGTTTTAATATATCTAAAAAATATTTAAAAATGAAAATTTTGAGTGAAAGTAAAAAAAATAGATTAAAACAAAAAATCCAAAAAAATGAAAAAAAAATTAATTAAAAAATATATATAAAAGTTTAAAAAAAAAAAAATTTGTGGCACAATATCCCCTATATCCCCTACTGTAGGGATGTGATCCTGGTCCGTAAAAGGCGAAGCATTTGTATAAAGATTATATTTGCTCAACAAGGGCCATTCTGCCTGCTATTTCCCTTCCATAAGGTACGTAAGAATTCTCGTTATCCAGGTATTAACTGAATCCACATCTTTTCGCTGTTTAAATCTTTATTTGGGGTTCGGTTTTCATCATCTTTTTTCTTACTTTGAACAAATACAAACATATGACTTGAGCTTAACATGGACCTCCGATCCATTTTGATTTCAGCCTAAATATTTTCGTCTATTTCAGGAATCTGGAAAGGGGTCATGGCTGTTTCCCCCAGCAGAAGAAGCAAATGATGAGTGCTTCAGAACCTGGTTCAGCCCAGTGGCCTCACCTCTGGCAGATTAGTTGGCACCCTGTGTTCGAAAATAAAAATAAAAAAGTCTATAAACACATGATGAATAAACAATTCAAGACAGATTTTAAAAACTACTCGGATCATTCAAAGCCACCATAGAATTTTCCTATCAAATGAATACAACATAAAAATTACAGTTACAAATTAAAATTCCGACAACAAACCATTGTAAAATCCTACACATAAACAGGAATGAGTAATCCCAAAATAAACATACAATGATAAGAACATAAAAAAACCTGGAGCCTGGAAACACAAATCGAAACTATTATAAGCCTAAACATAGCACTTATCTTTCAAACTTTAAATGACAGAAACCGCGACAAAAACAACATAGAAGAAAACGACTTCTGTCACAACTGAGAATGTTCCCGCGCTCGAATATGGCGACGCTGCTGGAGAAGCATCCATGGACGGCTGCCTAGGAGATCTCGAGTTCACTGATATCACTTCTACGATCATTCTTTGCCCGCTTTTGCAGTGATCCGGGTCGGCACTCACAATGTAAAGTGGGCCAGATCGATCCAGATTGATCAGGGTGTGCCCATCATTGAAGACCGAAATTGGACGAGTTGAGTTGCAGTGATAATATCCCCACTTGTCTACTATCTGAACTGTATCGCTCTTGTACTCAAAACCTGCACTCAAGAAACGAAGCGAAACATTTTCTGTAATTACATATTATTTTATTGCAAATATTTATTAATGTATCATATATAATTCATCCTATATGATACGGAGTTACGGAAAATCTCCCCATTGTGCATCCCTGTATTCATTATTGAATTTTTTTAATATCATACGCAATGCTGGTAGCAAAGAAACAAGTTATAAATGAGACCATGCATGAATGAATTGTTTATTTACACATGGAAGCTACGTATGGCTTTCTGTACTAGTCAACGCAAAAATTCAGGTATTCGAGCAAGATCACATGAAAAGGTTAAATTTAGAGCATAAATGTTTAATAGAATTCTGTTTCGTGCTCGAAAAAATCATGGATTACCCCTGTATCATCCATTATTGTTTACTTTGCAGAGAAACAATCGAGAAGATGAAATCATGCGTAACATATAAACTTACGGAGTGAATCTCCGACGTGGAATCTCTTAGTTGCAGCCCATCTGGAGTACATATCAGTTTCATTGGCGGCAGGCTGCCGCCAGCCCTGATCTTCGCCCACTTTGAACTCCTCGGCCACCGTGGCAGGAGCAGAACCGACGATAGACAGAACTATCAAGACAGCGAAGGGAAACCCCAAGAAAGTTTCCATTTTGCTAGGCTTCATTGTATCTGAATTCTTAATTTAAAAGTTAAGTGGATAGGTAAAGAGAATAGGAAATTTGAGAATGAATTGGGTTCTGATAAGATATATAAGAATGGTGGTGAGGAAAGGGAGGAGGGATTTTTTAAAATTCGAGAGTAACCGCCGGAGGAGTGGTGGATCGTGGCGGTTAACGGTTGTTATATGTCCGAGTCCAGTCCTATTTTACATTGGGCCACAGATTGGACTGAACAAAGCCCATATCACCCACCATAAAAATATGTTCTAATTAAATTGACTTCCTAATAAATTTATATAGGACTCAAAACATATTTTATTAATATATTCCATAATTTATATATATATATATATATATATGGAAAAATATATTTTTCGTTATGTAGGATATATTATGAATTACAATTGAAAAAATCCTACATATGAATATACTTGTATTTGTTTTATTCTTAATAATATTGCAAGGTTAACTTTCATGTCACCATGAACACATATCATCTAATGATATTAAGATATGAAAAAATTTGTTCTCGGTCGAGTATAAGTTAACTCGATTGAGTAGGTCTCTTGTGAGACGGTCTCACGAATTTTTATCTGTGAGACATGTCAACTCTACCGATAACAATAAAAAGTAATACTCTTAGCATAAAAAGTAATAATTTTTTATGGAAGACCCAAATAAGATATCTGTCTCGCAAAATACGATCCGTGAGACCGTCTCACAGCAATTTTTTGCCAACTCGATTATGTATGAGCAGCTGATTAACTAAGTTAGCAATAACTATCTAACGTGGCAAATTATTTAGCAAAGTACGCACAATACGAGGAGGTATGTCTCGCATATTATTGAATCGTACGTCTCGAAATTTTTCAATATTTTTTAGGGATATAATAATATTTACACCAACTAGAAATATAAATATTTTATGTACACTGAATATTAGTATGTGCTCCCAAAACACTATAGTCGGGCGTGTTTTTATCATTTAACTTATAAATTTTCATTTTTGTTATTGTCATCTATCAATTAACAATTCAGTCATTTTCACCAAATTGATGACGTGACATCTTACATTTCACCATTTTCCGATGTCACACAAACATTTTCCGGCTCCATGTTATCATTCCGATTAAATATTACTAAAATTGGAAAAAAAATATTACTTAGTGTATTAAAACTTTAAATTGACTTATAACATAACCAAAATATAAAATGTGTAAGTTAGGAGCCATGAATTTAATTTTGCACGTACACACCATGGTCATTCTGCGTTTCTATGTTCTATAATATTGTGTGTAATCATTGAGAGTCCTTCGTGGCTCGATCCGATAGCCAATAGATACCTAGCACAGGGTAAAAAAAAAAAACACAACCCGGGCCGTCCAGAATAAAGAGATTGCGCCTGCCATCATCAACCAAGGAGAAAATCTTGAATTGAAATTAAGTTTCATTCAGAGGTGACAGGCAAATCATGGCATGATCACCAAATAACATGGGACACACGTATATAGTCTAACCAAATACTGAGAAATATTTAAGAGAAAACAGAGTGCATGCACATCAAATAACTGCATGTGCCGCCCCTCTTCCCCACTCCACGTGCATATATATAGTAAGTCAAATTCATGCACTTTCGAGAGCTATTATGGGCACATGCATTGTACTTGGAAGCACATTATTCATCGCATTTGTTCAAAGTCATATCGTAACAAGTCCGAATTATGTTTTGCTGCCCCGTTATTTTAATCTGCACAATGTTTATAGGTCAATTATTCGCTGTAATCCATGTTAAACTAATAAATATTTACTTTATTTGTTAATTAGCAATTGATTAGAATAACGATAGCATGTTGCCCTCCATGTGCAAATTCCCAAAATTGAAGGAAATTATGGACACCACACTACCTTCGTCGGTGCACGAAGCCCTCGCACGCATTTCAATGATTGCAAACTACTTTTCAAACTTATCATCGCTTCTTTGTCACCTTCCCGGTGCGTCTATCTGTCCGACTTTCGAGGATGATCGCAAGAAGCGAAACGGGAATCATTGTTGACAAAGATAAATTTTAATGAGTTTTTTTTTTTTAATCTCTGGTATTTTATTAAGTTTGAGACACCTAGAGTAACTAACTTTAGTATCATGGTTTGTTTTAATAATTATATATATATATATATATATATAAAATGTTAAAATTCTATGCAAGTTCAGTGGATAGAGAGTTTAAGTTGTAGGTTCAATTTTTATTGAGATCATTTTTTTATTCTTTTATTTTTCATTTATTTTTTAATTTATATATCAAAATTACGGTGTAGTCTTTCACTATTTCTTATAATTATATTTTGATCCTCATTTAAATATAACCAAATGAATTGTAAAAAATATTATACAAGCACGTAACGCGTGCGTCGATAGACTTAGTTCTTATTAAATTTTCACAGAGATGACATTCAAAATCAAAATTGAATTGAGAATAGGCATTCATTATATTCGTCTCCCTCCATTCATTGCCTTGTATCTGGGCCGTACACGTTATTACGAGGACTGAATCAACAAACCATCACAAGTCACAACCGTCGGATACGTTGTCGACTGATTTATGTTGCTGAAGCTGTATTTGCCTTCGGAGCTCCAAAACTTTCCGGTGCGAATTCGAATGCTTGGAGGAAAGAAAGGTCGGGCTGGCGGCGGGTCGATATTCGGGTACAAGGCGACCCAACTTGAATCTGACTCCACATGCATTACACAAAGTTTTTGGGCCCATTGGGCCTATTCTCCACTGTGGGGTCTTCTCCGATGCGCAGTGGAGGCATTTTTTTGCCGTTTTGGGTTCTGAAGGCGGCGAGAGATGGAGGAGGCGAGTGGACAAGTCGCGGGGGGCTGCTCTTGAGCGTTTGCTACGTTCTTTGGTGGGGATTATGACGTCGGTGGGGAAAATTAGAGGCGAGTGCTGGGTGGAATTGGCGGAGGAAGAACTTTCGGAGGGGGAGTTTTTCTCGGCGATTACGGTGAGAGGGATGAACAGGTGGAGGTCTTCGGTTGAGTATGATTCCTCCACGAAATTCGAAAGCCATTCCAGCTCCGCTAAATCATCAGACTGTTGAGATATATGAGACGAAATTAGTGCCGGCAAAAATGAAAATGAAAATTAAAAATGCGGCAAATCGAATCAAGACAGTGCGCACTTACTGGTACACACAGTTCATTTTCAGAGAACTGTGACTCATCGATTCTATCGCTGTCAATAAACTGCCCGTCAACGCCGCCGGAAAGCGATGGGTTGCAGCTGTCAACCGCCGTAATGGCGGAGGTGTGGCCTGAATTGACCTTTAAACTGTCGGCAAACGCGTTGGTCATCATTTCCTTCTCCTTTGGAAAATCCAGTATATCATCCACCGTGAAATTAATACCATTATTGTAGTAGAACTTAGTGACTGTTTCATCATTCGCCGACGAAAATTCCTTGTAATCTTTGAAAAAATGCTCCATGATATGAATTGGATTTTTCAAAATTTGCTGGTTATAATTTTTAAATTGTGTTGCAGAGCAGCGGTAGAGATGGGAGAAAAATGGTTGGCTTTTGAGGACTGAAACGAGGGGTAGAAAGGTAACCCTGCGAAGTATTATCTTTTAAAATCACATTCCCCCATGCACATGCAAAGCAACCCAACTACCCAAAGGGATCCCAAGCAAGAAAAATTATCTTCTTTATTTTCTTTAAAATAAGAAAAATTATCTTTAAACGGCATGGGAATAGGGCCAGTATGAAAATCGTGGGCCATGGATACCCTACGAGAAGTGGGCTACTCAAAATGGGCTGGCCCGGTCCATCTCAGAATAAGAGTGGAGCAATCAGATAAAGCAGCGTTGGAGGTTTTGTTCTGAATCTAAGCCTCTGCATCAAAACTATACCCAGAAACAATAAAATATATACATAAAAATTAAATTTTAATAGAAGTACCAAAAACATTTCAAAAAATTAAATAAAATAAAAATATTTAAATACATAATTATTTTACGTAAATCATATTTAAATACCAAAGATTGACTTAAGTAACCTGATCTTGCTAATAATCCATCGCATCTAAAATCAGATGAAATATTTTTTGCAAATTTATTAATTTGAAATCTGATATTAAAAAACACGATCAAACATTGCTTCAATTAAATAACTTAATAATCGATATAATATTTGAAAATGGAGATGTTCAAGTAATCATTTTGAGTTTAATAAGTTTCACATTTCCAACTACAAAATAGAAATCAAAATGATGATGTCATGGGAAAGCAGGCGAGGTGGGAGTAGGCATGCGCCCGGGACTGCTGTTAGATTCTTCCACAATAAATATTTGTTATTATTATTATTATTATTATTATTATATTCTCGTAAATACATGAATTCTCAATAGTTTTGCTGTAGATTAATGATATATTAATTTTCGACTTAATGAAATAGGTGAATATTTAAAGAATGATTTTAGGTTTGATTATCTATAATAACATTTTATCAAACGAATCTGTCGTACATTATTTGTTCGGTACGATATATATATATATATATAATTAGAACATTTCTATTTCTACAAATTCTTCAACCTTAGTGAACATGGCTTCCCGGTTACTCAATGCTGATGTCTTGCAACTATTAATTGTAATCATGTCCAAGTAATGTACCAGACATGGAAGGCGTGTAACTATTAATTGTAATATGTTTTACATGATCTCACATGTTTATTTATAAACAGATTTATGTAGAATCATGTGGACTTTTTTGCAAGATTTTTATAGACTTTTGTGATTTTTTTAGATAGAATTTTATAAATTTTGTATTTAAGTATAACATATTATTTTTTATTAATTTTTTTGAACCAATAATTAATTGACATATATAACATATTCGGTTTGAAATAGTTTTTCAATACTTATATTGATAAATAAATTTACTTATTTAAAAGTTAAATAATTTAATCTTTACATGTGTATATATGTGGGTTTGTATGCATGTTTGTAAATCTTTAAAAATACATCAATTGATTAATCTGTAACCTTGTTTTTGACTTGATAATATACATGTGAAAAGATATCATTATCATTGTGTGGATACAATTTTGTATAAAAATATCATAGCTTACATATTAATCGAAAATGCTAAAAAGAATTTAAAAAATCATGGTTGTTGCAAGGCTATTCAATTATTAAGAATTAAGCGCATATTTTTGGATAATATTTTATTATTATCGAATCTTACATTAATTTGTATAAATCATAAATTAAAAATCACAAAATCAATTCTATAATTCAAAATTTCCTATGATATTAATAAAAAATTATTAAATCATAAATTAAAAATCACAAAATCAATTCTATAATTCAAAATTTCCTATGATATTAATAAAAAATTATTAAATGAACAATCAACAAAAAAATAAAAAATTTGAAAGGAAATATGAAAATATATATAGAGACACATTGAGATAGTGATAGAGACAGATAAAAGGAGAGAAGATAAAAAGATATGTGATGTGAAGCGACATAGAGATAAATAAATAGCTTATGTATGAGTTATAAGTTTTAAAAATCCATCCAAATATTTGGGATGAACCTAATACAATTTTTGACAATTTATAGTTGTACCTCAGGCTTTAATGTTTGTATGTTAATGAATTCCATGAAGTTATTAAAAGTCTATTGAAAATTTGAATACCTCTAGATTTTTATAATGTTTTTAAAAGTCAATGTTGAATATCACTTGATTTTTTAAAACCCTATTAAAGTTTATTTTGAATACCACTAGACTTCTATAGAGTATGCAAAAGTCTTAATTGAATACCTCTAAACTTTTAAAATCTATAAAAATAATTAAAAATCAATAAATCTCCTATATTGAATACACCTTCCTAAATATAGGAGTAAATTTTCAAGTTTTTAAAAACTAATACAAAATTTTTATTTGTATAACTTTTTGAAAAGAATAGTATAATAACATTTTCAGAATTATAGTAATTTTCTATCAATAAACTCTACAATTATTTTTGATTTCATAATTTTACTTTTTCCTCATCCGATCGAGTATTTTGGAATATGTTATTAAGTAATATTCGGATACAATTTTTTTTTCTTAATTGAATCTCGTGAAATTTTCCATTACAATTGATGTTTTTTTTTTTGGGTTTATATAACTATGTTTCTTTAATAAAAAAAAATGTACTAAAATAAGAAACATTAAATATTAGAAAATAGAAAAAGCAAAAATGTTTTGTGAAAATATGTAATAGTAATTAATAGAAGCGAGGAGGCGCGTGCAAAAATCTCATGATGAAGTCATGTGCTAAGGCCATCCCCCACAAGTCTTCTCGATTCCTTTGTCGCCCTTTTCCCCTCAAAATATCGCTATTTTCGTAACAAAAGTTATATGCCAGCTCAAACCATCACAAAAATACAAAATAATTAATAAGCTAGGCGAATTTAGAAATATATGTAATTTTGAAGGTTATTTTATAATTATTTTCCTACCAAAAAATATACTACTCCTGCCAAGGGGATGTTAGCGAAATTGCTAGTACCAGAATTATAGGCATTAAACGACATAAATATATTATTGACAATATGAGTATCGTGTACGTAAGAACAAAATCAAATCGAGGTCTGATATGTATAGTAGCAAACGAAAGAGTACCTGAAACATACCAGAAATCCACTTTATTGTATAGTGGTATTTATATCTGCATACCAACAGATTATGATCACAATTTTCAGATTATTCTGCTAAAAATTGTTAAAACATGATAGAGAATTCGAATAGGGGAAAGACAAACAAATATACCATTGGATTCAATAACCTGTAAATTATGAATATATTTTAAATATGATCGATCAGTTTCCAAAGCAAAAAATAAAATAAGCAAGCCAGTGAAAATGGGACTAGAATACGATTCTTGGTCCGAAGACAGAAGGGCGGTCTGTTACGGATATTTAGGCTAGATATATGAGTGGCATATATTTGATAGGATTTTTTGGCTTTCTAACCTGTATAAATATTGATAATAATGAATAAGAAAAACAACACAAATTATCTAAAAATAACATGGTATCAGAGCCAAATTAAATCCAAATTTTTTCGGCAATATGGCTGCCGCCACCCCTCCACCGCCGCCTGCAAAAATCGATTCTAGCTCGCCATTTTACTTAGGGCCACAAGATCGCCCTGGCGATTTCATTACTCCCATCCGTCTGAAACTCGATGACTTTGATGATTGGTCTCATGCTATTCGCGTTGCTCTTTCCTCTCGGCGCAAATTCGGCTTTCTTAACGGCACAATCACAGATATTGTTCCTCCCTGTACGAATGATGATTGGGTAACGATTCAGTGCATGCTTGTTTCATGGCTCATGAATACGATTGACCCCGAGGTACGTTCTATGCTCTCGAATTACGATAATGCAAAACGCTTATGGGATGATTTACATGAAAGATTCTCGGTTGTGAATGGTCCGCGTATTCACCAACTTAAGGGCGATATTAATCGTTGTGAGCAAACAAAAGTTATGCCTGTTGCTGTTTACTTCAGTAAATTGAACGTTTTATGGGATGAACTTGATAAACATGAGCCTTTGATTTCTTGCAAGTGCGGTAAATGTACGTGTCAGGTCGGTAAGCAACACAGCCAACGACGTGATGATGACAGGTTGCATCAATTTCTTCTTGGCCTATGTTCTGATTATTATGCACAATTGTGATCGACTCTCTTGTCACAGGATCCTCTTCCTACGTTGAATCGGGCATTCCAACAAATCGCTCAAGATGAGCGGGTTCGGGGGATCACACGCATCACCGAAGAGAAACCCGATGCAGTTGGTTTTGCTGTGAGAATGGAGCCTCGATCCAAACCACGCCTCGATAAAACGACGAAGGCAGCCTTGAATTGTTCTCAATGCCACAAATCGGGTCATGATATTACAACCTGCTTCGACATACATGGCACTCCAGATTGGTACTTGGAAAAATATGGTTCTACCCTTGAGGGAAAAGGAACTTTGAAAGGGAAGCCGTCAGCTTCTTCAACAAGAAATTCGACAGGTCATGGTCGTAATGGCGTTCGTGCTAATACTGCTACACCCACAATTCCTCACAGTACATCTCCTGCCACCTTGAGCCACGCCCCTGCTACACAACCCTTTCCAAGTTTCTCTGCCGAACAATGGGCGGCATTCTCGGCCGCGTTTGGTTCTCTTTCTCCTTCTTCTAACAGATTGCAGGGTAAGTTGGGTATGGCTGATTGGATAATTGATACAGGCTGCTCTCATCACGTTACCGGTAACGAATCATGTTTATTGAATATTAAAGCAGTTTCTTCATGTCCCGTGCGTCTTCCAGATGGTCAGACACTGGCTGCCACTGAAGAGGGTGCCGTGCAACTAACGGACACCATACTGCTCCAAAATGTCCTTTATGTTCCTAATTTACAATGCAATTTAATTTCGGTCTCACAACTGATTGATGATATAGATTGTTGTGTTCAGTTCGATTCTAACTCATGTGCCATACAGGACCAGCGTTCGAGGGAGATGATTGGCACGGGTGAGAAAAGGGATGGACTTTAATTAAATGTGCAAATGGTTGCGGCTGTGGATGTTGGTTCGAAGACCTTGGAGCTATGGCATCATCGTTTGGGTCATCCTTCCGAGAAAATAGTGAAGTTGCTTCCTTTTTTACATGAATCTAGGGGCAATTTAGATACCGGCTGTGACGTCTGTCATCGTGCCAAACATTCTAGAAATAGTTTTTCATCAAGTGAAAATAAGTCAACTCGGATTTTTGAGTTAATACATTGTGACTTATGGGGTCCATACGATGAAATATCCTCTTGTGGTGCCCGTTATTTTTTGACTTTAGTGGATGATTATTCTCGTGCCGTATGGGTTTATTTATTAATTGATAACCGAGAGGTATTTAAGATGTTTATGTCTTTTATTGCGATGATTGATCGTCAATTCTCTCAAAAGTTGAAAATTGTACGGAGTGACAATGGCACAGAGTTTGTCTGCATGAAAGAATACTTTGTGGCAAATGGAATATTATTTCAAACCTCCTGTGTGGGTATCCCTCAACAAAATGGCAGGATGGAAAGAAAACATAAACACATTTTGAATGTTGCTTGTGCATTACACTTTCAAGGAGGCTTGCCTATTTCCTTTTGGGGGGAATGTATTTTGGCTGCTGCACACTTAATAAATCGAACTCCTTCTAGCGTTCTTCTCAACAAAACTCCTTATGAAATTCTCTTTGGTTGTGCTCCTTCTTTCAGCGAACTTCGCATAATTGGATGTTTAGCTTTTGCACATAATCAACGAGCTAAGGGTGACAAATTCGCTACTCGAAGCCGTAAATGTGTTTTTGTGGGATATCCGTTTGGTAAAAAGGGTTGGAGTTTATTTGACCTTGAGAAAAAGGAATTCTTCGTATCTAGAGACGTCAAATTCTTCGAAAAGGTATTTCCATTTTTGATTGACAAAGGCACAAATCTCGCCCCTGTTGACGGTCCAGTCCCTTCCACTGACGAGTTTATTATTGATATGGACGAACATGGGACGATGCACGAGGGTACCCTTAGTGGAACGCCAAAAGTGGAGACTTCCTCTCCGGATACATCTCCCGCCGGCTCGGGAGAGGAACGACTGGGTCGTGGCTTTCGGGATAAACTCCCATCGGTCATCTTACGCGACTTTGTCCCGAACACTGTTATCACCAAATGTCCATCCCTTTCCCATCCTACTCAGCCATCTCAAACTCCCTCAGGTACGCCGTTTCCTATAGCCGATTATGTTGGTTGTGACAAATTTACTGTGAAACACCAGAATTTTCTTGCAGCTGTAACTGCAGGGATTGAGCCACGGTCTTTTAAGGAAGTTGTTAAGGACATCGGCTGGTGTAATGCTATGCAACAAGAAATTCGTGCTTTAGAGGATAATGGAACTTGGACTATGGAACCATTACCTCCTGGAAAGAAAGCTCTGGGCAGTAAATGGGTGTACATAATCAAATATCACTCTGATGGCAGCATTGAAAGATTAAAGGCCAAATTAGTTGTCTTTGGTAATCATCAAGTCGAGGGAATAGACTATAACGAGACCTTTGCTCCAGTGGCAAAAATGGTGACAGTCAGAACTTTCCTGGCAAATGTATATGAAACTTCCACCAGGTTTTCAATCTACTGACTCCAACTTGGTCTGTCGTTTGCGCAAGTCACTGTATGGTCTGCGACAGGCACCTCGATGTTGGTTTGCTAAACTCGTGACAGCTTTAAGCCGGCTTCATTTTCGCTTGAACAGAATCATCAATTGACGCGCATCACGGGGCCATGCCTCTCCGATCCAGAGCCCTATCGTCGGTTGCTTGGGCGTCTTATCTATCTGTCTGTTACCGGACCTGACTTGGCTTATTCGGTTCATGTGCTGTCGCAATTCATGCAGGAAGCCGAAACAGGCACATTGGGATGCTGCACTACGGGTGGTTCGTTACTTAAAGAAATCTCCGGGTCAAGGTATTCTTCTCCGCTCAGACAGTGAGCTATCTTTGACTGGTTGGTGTGACTCAGATTGGGCTGCATGTGCTCTTACTCGGCGTTCTCTTACTGGTTGGTTTGTGTTTTTGGGGCATTCGCCAATTTCCTGGAAAACTAAAAAGCAGCATATTGTCGCTCGCTCGTCAGCGAGGCAGAGTGTCGTTCTATGGCCTCTCTTACTTGTGAACTCAAATGGTTGAAAGACTTACTTCTGAGTTTGGGTGTTCATCATCCAAAGACGATTCCTCTTTTCTGTGATAGTCAGTCTGCTTTGCATATAGCGCATAATCCGGTCTTTCATGAACGCACGAAATATATTGAAGTTGACTGCCATTTCGTGCGTGATGCCATCCAAGAAGGTCTTATTGCTCCGTCTTATGTCCTGACATCTGTTCAACTGGCGGACATATTTACCAAAGCTTTGGAAAAAACTCAGTTTGAACTTCTTCTCGACAAGTTGGGCATTCTGGACTTGCATGCTCCAACTTGAGGGGGGTGTTACGGATATTTAGGCTAGATATATGGGTGACATATATTTAATAGGATTTTTCGGCTTTCTAATTGGTATAAATATTGATAATAATGAATAAGAAAAACATCATAAATTATCTAAAAATAACACGGTCCCATAATTCTTTTATTTCCCCTTTCCTCGATGTCTTTACCAACAACTTTTTCAGATTATTTACATCACCCGAGGGGCCAAGGTCCATTTTCATCAGGTTTTATGCATGTAAGTATATGTAAATATTACACACATATATCTGTATGTGTACGCGTATACATGCACGTGTCGTATTTCTTGGAGTGAACAAAAGCTTTTGATATTTGATAAAGTGGAAAAAGATTCTTGGGAGGAGACGAGATGTTACCAGTGGCTAGTTCCCTTTGTTTGGATTCAAGCTGCGAGGCTCAAAGCTCCGATCTTTGGATGAATTTCTTGGTTGGGCACTAAATTGGTGGTTATTATGAAGAAAAATTTGTGGGATTGGAGGCATGTTTGACGGAAACAAAGAATGATGTGAAAAATGATGTAAAATGTTTGGGTGGATTTCTTGGCTGAGCACTGAAGTGTTTTCTGTTGTTGACCGTGATTTTTTTAAAATAAATTATAATAGCCCGAAGTTTTGAACGTTTGGGATTAGGCTCGAAGATTTGGAAGTTTAGAGGGTGTGTAGCATTGTTTTAAGTTTCTTACATTAAATTAACGTTGTACGTGAAAGATGGCTATGTATTGTAAAGATGGTAACACGGTGTCTCGAGCAGTGTCATCGGCTGCATCCCTGGGCGTAGACAATGGGAAATATGTCCGGTACACACCTGAGCAGGTTGAAGTCCTGGAGAAGTTGTATCAGGAGTGTCCAAAGCCGAGCTCAATGCGCCGGCAGCAGGTGATTAGAGAATTCCCCATTTTATCGGACATTGAGACTAAGCAAATCAAGGTCTGGTTCCAGAACAGAAGGTAGTTTTCTGATTATCAATTCTGCTAGTATTTTATTTCATTTTTTTTTTTATAAAATATGAAACACAAGAGTCCTTAGATGGAAACTTTAGAGTCCGAGTTTAATAATTGGTATATTCTATATTATTGGTTTTTACTTGGGATTTTTGTATATATGGTTCTGATTCATGATCGGTTTGATTGTTCTGACTCGAACCCATGATTTATATCCAGGATTGATCACAATATTCAGGAAGTTACTCTATATCTGAAGATTTTTGTGTTATGGCGCCTGTCCTTTTGATCAAATAATTAATTAATGACTTAATTAAAAGTGTGATGAGTTCTACGGGCTGGAAGTTTATAATATGGTGGTTTTCTTGAAAATGCAGATGTAGAGATAAGCAAAGAAAAGAGGCCTCGAGGCTTCAATCCGTGAATAGGAAACTCACAGCCATGAATAAGCTCTTAATGGAGGAGAATGATAGGCTGCAGAAACAAGTGTCCCAATTGGTGTATGAGAACAGTTATTTTCGCCAACATACCCCCAGCGTGAGAATCTTGTATCTTCTTGTTTCACTATTGAAATTTAGGGGTTAAAAATGAAGAAACAAATCAGGTTTGATTGTATTCCTATCGCAGAATGGGCTTATGATGAAAGGCACCGGCTGTGAATCTGTGGTATTGAGTGGTCGAAAACATCACTCGGTGCCTCAGCATCCACCAAGGGATGCAACAAGTCCTGCAGGATGAGTACCTAGCAAGAGTGAGCAGGGTAGTTTCTCGAATGTGAAAAAAGGGAGTGTCCTTAAATTTTTTTGCCAGCCTTTCAATACATTAGGTGTCCACCACTGAGTAGAGTTATGACTGTTGGTCATTTTCTTGATGTAAGGTTTTGGTGGGAGGGGGGGGGGGGGGGGGGGGGGGTTGCATATTTGTTGTTCCACCATGTGATTCAATTTGTTTTTTGTGTATGGGGGAGGCTTATGGAAACTTATTTGGTTTTATGATATTCTTCCCCAGGCTTTTGTCCATTGCAGAAGAGACTTTAACAGAGTTTCTTTCAAAGGCCACTGGAACTGCTGTTGAGTGGGTTCAAATGCCTGGAATGAAGGTAAAATGCGTATTAAATTCGTTAAATTTTAAGTATTCGTACATGTGGGGACAATTCTCGGGTAAAATACGTAACACACCGATATGCATTATTATTACCCATATTTGTCGACATATTCAATGATGATTATTTAGTCATTGATGTCAGAAGATACGATATATATAATGGTCCTCCATGCTCTTTAAAGTATGATCAGTGAGATTACGTTATAGTTTTGATAAAAGAATATTATATAAAACAATGGCCTTAATCAAGATTCCTGCGGTAGTTGGGGGTAAACGTTTTTATATGATAATGGATATGCATGGACTCTTACCATGTTTTGTGGTTATTTGAACTGATATTACCCTTTTTCCATTGCCCTAAATTTGGAATAGCCTGGTCCGGATTCCATTGGAATCATCTCTATTTCTCATGGTTGCACTGGCGTGGCAGCAAGAGCTTGTGGCCTGGTTGGTCTAGAGCCCAACAGGGTTAGTTTCCTTCATTCTCACTCTAGCCTTGTGATTTTTCTTAGGTTTTAGTGATGAAATTAAACGGTGAGGTCTGTTGTAGATTGCCGAAATGCTAAAGGATCGACCTTCATGGTTTCGCGATTGCCGAGCCGTGGATGTGCTCAATGTGCTACCTACTGCCAGTGGCGGGACCATAGAAATTTTATACATGCAGGTTGGTGTATGTTAATATCAACACATTATTTTATTTTTGGTTATAATTTTTAAATCCACTTGTGAGATCATGAAATTTGAAATTTTAGCTGTACGCGCCAACTACTTTGGCGCAAGGTCGTGATTTTTGGTTGCTGCGCTATACTTCGGTCTTGGATGATGGCAGCCTAGTGGTAGGCGACCTTCTTTAGCTCATAATTTTAGTGGTCTTTTTCTCATTTTCAAACTCTACTATAAGTTTTGGAGCAATTTCAGGTCTGTGAAAGATCACTCAGCGATACTCAGAATGGATCAGGCATGCCACCTGTGCGGAACTTTGTGAGAGCAGAAATGTTGCCTAGTGGTTACCTTATTAGACCTTGTGAGGGTGGAGGGTCAATTATCCACATTGTAGACCACATGAATTTGGAGGTACTTTTGTGTGTCATTGATGACTTTGTATGGCCTCATGTTATGTTGCTTTTCTTTCCGACTTGTTAATTTTCATTAGCAGAATTATATTTTTCATTTTATTGTTGAAATGTGTATGAAGGAGGGCCTGATGTTGTGAGCAACATTGCAGTAAATTTCTAAATCTGTGGACAATGGAACTGTATCAACTGTTCCAATTAGTGAACTGGTTAGTTGGAGAAATTGCTTTATACTGCACGTGCTTGTTTTTATATTTTTTCTTGGATAGGCATCCAGTGTTCCCGAGGTTTTGCGCCCACTTTATGAATCTTCAACTATGCTTGCTCAAAAGACCACGATGGCTGTAAGAGACTCAAGCTACTTTCTTGAATGCTCTATAACTCTTGAATCACAAAATGGAGGGCCTGGAGTCTTTTCTTTCAATTTTGACGTGTTTTGCCTTTCTTTCTTCTTTATCACCCAATGCAGGCTCTTCGTCAGCTTAGGCAGATATCTCAAGATATTTCGCAGGCCAGCATAACCAACTGGGGAAGACGGCCACCAGCTCTACGGGCACTTACGCATCAGCTCAGCAGGTTGGTTACCATTTTACACCCCGTCTTTAGTTCTATGTGTCATTCCTTACATTAAATATACGCAATCATTTATAGGGGATTCAATGAAGCTCTTAACGGATTCAGTGATAAAGGATGGACGTCTATAGGCAATGATGGTGTGGATGATGTTACTATTCTTGTCAATTCCAATCCCGAAAAATTTGTGGGCTCAAATGGATGTACATCCATTCGTGATGCTGTCTTATGTGCCAAAGCATCTATGCTTTTACAGGTATTTTCACCACGTGTTTGTTTCCATTTGGGTTTTTTTTTTCTCAATTTCTTGATCTCATTCAATTTGTCCTTTTCTCGGTGCAGAATGTGCCTCCTGCCTTGCTATTAAGATTTTTACGAGAGCACAGGTCTGAATGGGCTGACAACAGCATTGATGCTTATGCAGCCACTTCTGTCAAAATCGGTCCCTGTGCTTATTTAGGACAGCCTGGAGTTGGTAATTTTGGGGGTCATGGTGTCCTCCCTTTGGCTCAAACCATTGAGAATGAAGAGGCAAGTGCATTGAATTTCTTGATAGTGTAACATGATATCGGCCTTCGCAGACTGTGTTGTGACTTTCACGCATTTCCCATTTTGTAATAGCTGCTGGAAGTAATTAAGCTTGAAAGTGTTGGTTATTTTCTGGATGTTGCAGTGATGCCGAGAGATGTGTGCCTGTTGCAGGTAATTATTTCCTTCCCTGTTTGTTAAATTTCTCGCAAAGGGATGAGAATGCTGTTGGCACATGTTCTGAACTCATATTTGCCCCTATCGATCCATCTTTTACTGACAATGCTCCTCTTTTGCCCTCTGGTTTCCGTATCATTCCACTTGATTGTGGCAAGGTGAATGTTCACACACGACTTGTTTCTTTTCTTGAGCAGAAATATGTCTAAGAGGACTAAATGCCTAGTGTAAGCACAATGATGCTGATAATAGCCATCAGTAGATTTATTGATTATAAAAATCCTATTACTATAAGTTCCCACTTGATTTATCCTTGATTAACCCTTTCACGTAGTATCATCAACTGATACTTGGCTTCAATTCTAAGTAGGAGTTGTCCAGCCCAAATCGCACCATGGATCTGGCATCCGTTCTCGAGACTGGTGCAGCAGGCAACAAGCCTTCAAAAGACCTTGATCTTAGTAGTGGTTCTTCTAGATCTGTTGTCTCTATTGCATTTGAATTTGCATTCGAAAGTCACATGCAAGATAATGTTGCATCAATGGCTCGACAGTATTTACGTAACATTATATCATCTGTTCAAAGGGTTGCATTGGCTCTCTCGCCATCACATCTAGGTTCTCATGCTGGCCTTCGATCACCGCTTGGAACTCCTGAAGCACATACTCTTGCTTTTTGGATTGCCCGAAGTTACAGGTGCTCTATTTAGTGCTTGAATGTCATATTTCTAAAGATTTTATGAGCTAGGCAACTTTAATGTGATACGTATATAACTGTTACATGTCTCAAAAGGTCGAGTGACCAGTAAACTTAGCTCTCCGATTTAATAGCCTAGTATTTTGGATGTAGGATCTACTCTCATACTTATGTGATAACAATAAATACATTAGATAATAATAAGAAGACCTTTTTTGGAAGTCCTAGTAGAAAAGCACTTTTTAGAAATCGGAAAATGTGGAATTCTAGCCTTCCGTTTTAGATTTGCTGAAATTAAAAACTTAAAAACTTTTTTACCATTATATTTGCATCTAAAAATCAAGACTACTTGTTCTTTTATGGACTGTATTTTAAAACCCAGCCTACTTTAAGTGTTTTTTTAAGTCGTGGATTCTGTATCAAAGTGGTCTAATTATGCTATTATAATTAACATATTCATGGATCAAAATATCTGCATACAATTATGTTGTATTTTTATTGTAATTGTTTAGCTCACCCCCGTTTCATTATCTTGTTAGAAACTATATGGGAGCTGAGCTGCTCAAATTTACCGGTGAAGGTAACAACTTTGTTCTCAAAGATCTTTGGCATTACTCGGATGCCATTATGTGCTGCTCAGTGAAGGTAACCCCTTTTTCACATCCAGTCTCATAATATATATAAAGAGCACAGCATATGTTTTGATTGATCTTATTTAAGCATGGAACTTCTAAACTTTTGCAGGCGTTGCCTGTTTTTACTTATTCGAACCAAGCCGGTCTTGACATGCTTGAGACGACATTGGTTGCGCTTCAAGACATTCCTTTGGAAAAGTTATTTGATGATCGTGGAAGGAAAAATCTCTGCTCCCAGTTTCCGCAGATAATGAATCAGGTTAGAGAATTCCCAGTACTTGGAACTAAAATTTAACAGATTCATCCTTGCTTGTGTTAGTTATCATTGGCTAATGAAATCATTTGATTGAACTAAAATTTAATAGATTCATCCTTGCTTGCGTTAGTACATGCAAATGTCAAGAACATTGTGAACAGGGTCGACTGAGGTCTGTTGCCTCCTTTTCTCTCCATTGCACACAATCTAATGGTAATGACATGAAACCGTGATCTCAGCAACTAAGAACAATGATGAATGAACGAAGTCAGCCAGAATAATGTATTTCTGTGATTTCATGCTCGTAAAACCCCGAATCTTCAGTACTTCGTTCTTTTCCCCGTGGAAGCTATATATATTTTTGGTGTTCTGATAGAATTTACCTCGCGACTTAATTTGAAGCTGATGTTCTTTCCACTCTGACAACATTATGAACAGGGTGTTGCATCTCTTCAAAGTGGCATATGTCTGTCGAGCATGGGCCGGCCGATCTCGTACGAGCGAGTTGTGGCTTGGAAGGTCTTGAATGAAGATGATAATGTCCACTGCCTCTGCTTCATGTTCGTCAACTGGTCTTTTATGTGATTTTTACTATCTTAATTACTGAAATAGTTTCAACTGACTCCGTTTGTGGCTAAACTCCTATGTTTGATCATGCTTCTGAAATTAGACAGTTGTGATTAACTAATTAATGATGCTTTTGGGATGTGAGTTACTATGTTTTCTTCCTGTACTGGGTCAAACTCTGTGCACTTGTGGTCATAATTCTTCTACAAAAATTCGATACGACACTGATCATTAGTTGTCATGTATATCAAATTATGATTGTTTTTATAATTCAACGTGTCTAAAAACTGTCAAACCAAATAAAATCCATCCCGTGACAATCAGCACGTACGTGATATGATTTTTTAATGTTAAAAATGAGTAGGTTTTTCGTGAGAGGGTCTCACGAATCTTTTATCTGTAAGACAAGTCAATCTTACCGATATTCACAATAAAAAGTAACACTCTTATCATAAAAAATAATATTTTTTTTATGAATGATCCGAATAAGATATTTGTCTCACAAATACAATCCGTGAGACTGTCTCACACAACTTTTTGCCTTTAAAAATTTAAAATTTAGGCAAATAAAGTATGTATTATCATTTTTTAAAAAAAAGAAATGGCTTTTCCTACGTTTTGGCCTAAAAAATGCATCTCTCAGCTGAGTATTTGTTTAAATTACTAATTGACTCCAATTATATGTACAAAAAAATTCTTCACAATTTCGAACTGAACCCCTTTTGTACGATAGTCGATGCGAATATAATAAACTTCAATCATTTGTCCATAGTTTAAACTGAAACCAAAAGAGTGTAATATATAATTTATTCTTGTCTCGCATAATAATTCTTTTTTTAATAACAAAAAGGCAAAAAAAAAAAAAGAAATCAAAGTCCCGGTTTCTTAAATATTTTATTCACTAAATATTACATGGTCTGGTCAAAATCTATAATTGTGGCCTTTAGATATACTGAACGTTTGAAATACATATAAATGCAACTTTAACAGGCTTGCATTGCCATGTTATATGTACAGCTTAATGAGTAAGCAAAGCTTTAGGTACGAATTTTCCGAGTTATTGCTGGTGCCAACGGCTCTAAAGTGTAAAGTGAAAGTGACCTTAATTATTTCAGTTGTTCCAGATTTATAATTATTATTTGATAAAGCAAAAATTCCAACTACTGTAATATCCCCAGCACTCCCCGAAAAATTCATTTACACTATTATTATTTTGACAAAAACTTGTGTGAGACGGTCTTACGAGTCGTATTTTGTGAGACAGATATCTTATTTTGGTCATCCATGAAAAAGTATTACTTTTTATGCCAAGAGTATTAATTTTTATTGTGAATATCGGTAGGGTTGACCCGTCTCACAGATGAAGATTCGTGAGACCGTCTCACAAAAACATACTCCATTATTTTTCACACACACGCACGTATATATATTTAAAAAAATGACAGATTTCTTTCAAGTTCAAGTTCAATCTAAATTAGAATCATCATTAATATATATAAAAAAACCAAGAAAGAAACTATTTTTTTAATGTGAATTAAATTATAAAACTTAAAAGGTCACTTCAGTAAAAGTACCATCTCGAGTGCTCTCACCCCTGTCTAAAAGCCCCTTTAAAAACCCAATTCATAAGACACCAAACTTCGTCTCAAAAACCAAAACCACGAATGACACACATTCCCAACAAAATTTCATAGAAAGATATGGAGCAAAATCTACCAATTAGAGCAAAGAAAGTCTGGAGCATAGTCCGAGTCCTATATTTCATGCTACGTAAAGGCATATCCAAGGGAAAATTGTTTTCAGATCTCAACATGATGATTCAACGTGGCAAGAGCGCCGGAAAAGCCGCCATACACAACCTCATGTTCCACCACCACCTTGTTGCCGCCTCCTACTCCGGCCGCCGCTTCCACGATGCTGGTGGCAACCTCGAGTATGAGTTCAGCTGCAGCAACAGCCCAGCTTACCCTACATTCCACCTCCCAAGCTTTATTATCAACAAGCGAAAACACTCACACGCGCAGCCACCCATCGATGGCGAGTTACTGGTAGCGGCTTTGGAGATGATCAACAGCGCGGCGGCGTCACCGGCTTTGCCTGGATTTGGGCCGAGCCCGATGGTAAGGCAACTGAGGATAACTGATTCTCCATTTCCATTGAGTGATGCTAGGATTGATGAAGATAATCGTGTGGATGAAGCCGCAGAAGAGTTTATTATGAAGTTTTATAAAGATTTGAAGAGGCAAAGTGCATGAATCAATTAATCTTGAAATAAACATCGTTTGTTTTGGATTTTTTTTAAAAAATAAATTCCCGAAGATAATTGTTTTGGAAGCGTCGCCAAAATTTCATGCACGTTTGCATGTACTAATAATTAATGAAATTGGTAAAAAAAATGGTTTATTTCTATTTGTTTCAGTCTCTTTTTTACTGACGGTTGATCATTATATTTTTAT
Organism: Primulina tabacum; assembly: GCF_025594145.1. Classification (NCBI taxonomy): domain Eukaryota; kingdom Viridiplantae; phylum Streptophyta; class Magnoliopsida; order Lamiales; family Gesneriaceae; genus Primulina; species Primulina tabacum. The sequence goes on from NC_134553.1 coordinate 3,240,857, forward strand.
TTATTCATATGCTTATTTATTATAAATGTATTAATGGAACAACCATAATTAAAAATTATAAGTTTACCGTTCTGAATATTGTAAGACAAAATCATTTATTGAAGAGGTGACGAATGTTATAACGAGCATGCAGCATATGGATCCCATGCTTTTGAAGAGGTTGTTTTAACTTAAATTTACTATATATTGAAAAACTATTATGTCCAATTTACGTATAGTTTTTAGAAAAGTTAATTTCCCGGTCCGTTTCGGATCAATTGAGGAATTATAAGCATAATCTGTTATTCAAGGGTTAAACTTTTTAATTTTCAGAAAATGCACTAAGAAAAAAGAAAGAAAAGCCAAAAATTTAGGTAAATTGGTATGGTTAAAGTGTGAAAAATCAGGAATTTCTTGGACGCTTGCTTTTCATTCTTTATTAAATCCTATTAAGCTGTCATTTCTTCGGTATATTTCCTTTATGATTTGTGGCTTTTGAGAGAGCGACATTTGCCTTTTTCAAAAAAAATTTAAATCGATCATTAAACTTATGTTTGCATATTCTAGTGGGAGCTGAATATATTATATAGGAAATTAAACTAGCTTTTACCAATTTTTTTTTACCAAAATCACTCGTGTAGAAGCATAGTCAATACTCGCCAGTTTTTGAATTTCAATTATTCTAAGCATAAATAGGGTTTAAGAACACACAAAACTGATTTTTTGAAGTCAAAAGTCAATAATAATCAGAGGCGGAGCTACGGCCTCTTGTACCCGGGCTTTAACACGGGTGTTCCATTTTTTTAAAAAAAAATTTATATGTAAATTTTTGGATAAATTTGATATTAGTCCGGATAGATCAATTTGAAATATTAAAGGAAGTTAGAGTTTAAAATTCTAGCCCGGGTAGCGTCAGATTCTTGGATCCGCCACTGATAATAATAATAATAAATATTTTTTTTGGGATGATAGACAATTCTGTAAGCTTTCCTTTCAAAGTTTACGATAATGCTTCATTGATTATTTTTTGACTCTATAATGTTCAAACTTAAGGGAAATATTGACATTTTTATATTATATAGTTTTGTATTATGATAAAAAAAAATATGATTAATTAATATTTATTATGAAAATTAAATATATAGCGTAGTTTATTAAAGATTTATTCTGATCCGATATTAAGGCGACTATCCCCATGATAGAATCAAGGGTCCAAATTTAGCCACACATACATGGGATCCACTAATTTTTTTAAATCACGTATGTGTGTGAATCTTGTCCGTTCAAACCATGTGAGGGCACTGCCCCCACATGTAGCATCGACCTAACCCGGAAAATCATTTCAAATAAAGCTTGGCCATTGTAGGTATTTTAGCTCCAATTAGACTACAAATCTAACGATGGGCCCAAAATAGTGTAGCCCAGGAATAATATTTTTTAAATTTCTGTACTTAATTTAAATTGGGACCAAAGCCCAACCCGTTTACATACTACGGGCCTCGATTCAGAAACACTGAATTAAATTCGTGATACAATGAGGTCCAAATAATGTTCAATATTCAGCTAATATGATTTAAATAGTCAATACTCTAAAAAAAAATTTTATTTCAGTGTTTATTTCTCACTCTTTCTTCCTATTCAAATCGTCCACACATATGTTCCAGTCGATCTTTTATGATACGTTTATTATTTAATCTATGTCGAGGGTTTAGTATTTGACACATGACGTTTGATTTGATATATGATTTAAAATATTTGACTTTAACATTATTCTCTGCTGAAGTCTTTGATCAGGGAACGGGAAAATCCCCACTACCGCTGGTAGGCCAGTCGGGCCGTGAGCGCGGCGGAAATGGGTTTCCCAAAAAGCCGGCTCGGGCCGGCGTCAACATAGTAGAATGAAGGGAACGACCCTAATGTTGTGTTGGCAAAGCCAACTTCTTGGTTTTCGGGCGGAGAAAAGGGGACGCGGGGACTCGGGTCGAGGCATAGCGTAACTAAGAGAGCCTTTTATTTGATGGGTAAGATCGCCAAAGCTCACTGTGTACTTGATTTTGATTAGTAATAAAAAATGATAAGATGATATCTTAAATTATTAAAATCTCCCAAGTCTCAAAATTTGAAATTTATAGGTTAGGCAATAAAAACAGAAGAAAATAAATGGAAACCAAGTAAAGGAAAAAGAGAGAAAAATTAAAATTGTTTTTTAGAAAAAAGAAACTGAAACTTTACCAAAATTCAAGAAAAATCGAGTTCAACAGAAATAACCCAAAAATTAGTATCTAAAATCAATTTCAAAATTAGATCAAAATCCCAACCAAATCTGGTCGAGCTCTTTTTTTTTTAAAAAAAAAAGAATTTAATTTGTAATTTCAATCAAAGAAATTGTTATTTACTGGGCAGCCTCTCAAAAAGCAAGGATACTCAAACCCTTTTTCGTCTTTCTAACCCAACGTCCTCAAAACCATGGAGTTCTAAAAATCTCCATCTTCCAATCCACACCGCTCGTTACACGGAAATCGACGGTGGAGAACACTGTTCCATTTTTTTCTGTCCCGAAAATATACGTACACATATACATACAGAATCCCGGCCCCCTTCTCCTAGAGCAAAATTGTGTGCGCTTTTTTTTTCCTCTCTCTCTCAAATCGACGAAATTCGATCGCTTCTTCTTTCCAAAGATCCCTGAATTTTTTCGTCAGTATCGGGAAAATCTAGGCGATCGGCGAGTTTTTTCAGCTCAATCACTCCCCAAAGATTGTTCGATAATAATTTGTTGTGGCAATCGAATTACTTGCTATTCTTGGTTAGTGTGTTTCCCTATTTTTACGTTTTTTTGTATTGCATCACTATTATTTGTGTTTAGACACCGATTTTAGTATGAAAACACAGTGATTCTGAATATCTATTATATGTGTCTGTATAACGTGCAAATGCATGTGCCTTGGTGAATTTGTGGGAATTTTTATTAGGGAAAAAAGGTATGAGAATTGAAGGATGAACGATGCCGGTGCTGCGTGGTGGAGTGCGCAGAGGCCGGAGAGGGAAGCAGCAGCAGCAGCAACCGTCACACAACGACATCAATCAGAATCCAAACGAAAATATCATCCCGGTTGTTGAGGAAAACGCGGCTATTGCGACAAGAACAAGGAGGAGGAGGAGAGCAGAAGCAGCTGCAGCCGTAGCGGTTGCTGAGCCGGTGGATGACAAGGTAGTTGCTGCTGTAGCAGCAGTTGAGGTTAGGGAGGTTGAGGATCAGGGAGAGAGGGTTTTGGAACAACCAGAAAGGATAGAGGAGGTGGGTGAAAAGCTGATGGATGACTACGGAAGTGGCGGGAAGAGCGCTGACAAAGGGAATGCCGCTGATGACGAGTTAGCCGCTACACCTATCCCGGAAAGGGTGAGACTTTATGTACACACACACACACACACACACACACACATATATATATATATATATATATATATATATATATTAAAAATCATGTATTTATGATTGTTTTCCTGTATCTATTGGTATTAAGTTTTGTTGCGTGGTTGGGAATGAAAGACTGAAAATGGTTTTTGAATTCATGATCTATTGGTGAAAGACTGAAAATGGTTTTTGAATTCATGATCTATTGGTGAGTTTGTATCTTAAGCTCGAAGCTTTTTCATCTTGTGCGTGGAAAGTAGGATTTCATATTTTGTTTGTCCAAGTATTTGAGTTAGATTGTGTTTTGACATACAAGCATGTTATGTTTAGATATTTGTTTGAATGTCGTGGGTCATTGCAGAGGTATATGTATACCACTGTAAGAAAGCAGATGGAAGCAACACACTTAACGAACATCTTTTAGTTTGTGATATCTATTGAATCTGTACTTCTGTCGTGTCAGATTTTTGATTTATTTTTGCTCGTGTGTACCAAGACGTTGGAGATGAATTTTGTCCTTGTTTACTTCTCATAGTTTCGGGCCATTTCTTATCCTTGTGGTGAACACTTGTTTGATGCAATTAGATTTACGTGGTGTCCTTGACTCCCTTTGAGCATCACGTGGCATCTTTTCCTTTTAGCATTTCCCATATTCCATTTGTTACTTGTCCCTGACTCTCTATAAATAGGCTGTGATCATCTAAGCCGTGTATTCCTTATTTTGTTAAAGTTTTTCACTCAAACCAATCCGGTGTACTTGGATTTCATGTAGATTGTAAAGCGATTAAAAAGATGTCTTGTCCTGATTGAGTGATTTGGTTCTTAGTGTCTTTTACTTTTGTTATCTTCTTTTCTCTCTTTCAAATACATGCTTATGATTGTGCTTGTAAGAATGCTTGAGTTATGCTGTCATCTTGAACTTGTGAATGTTGTAGGTGTTTTTTTGCCTACAGTCCTTGGGAATTATATTTTTCTGGCCTTGTAGGGCGATCAAGATAAAAAGAAAAGCACACTCTCGGTTATTAATCGAACTATATATCAAAGAACTGAATGAGTAAAAGGTTTTTTTTTTTTTTTTATGATATGCAGTTGAAGTTAATGAGTTAAATAGCAGTGGTGTCTAATCAACCTTCATTTTCATTGTTGAGCGCTTATTGTGATATAAGATGTCCAATTTTGTAAATAATTTTAACTCCCAACATTGTGCGCTACAGGTTCAGGTTGGTGGTTCACCAATGTACAGAACTGAAAGGAAGCTCGGTAAGGGTGGTTTTGGACAAGTATATGTTGGTCGTCGTGTCTCTGGCGGTCCCATCAGCGAAAGAACGGGCCCGGGGGCTACAGAAGTTTGTACTCTGGTTTCATATGCTTTGACTAAAGCTGGAATTTTTTTGTCTTCCTTTTTTATACTAATATATTTGTGCTTGAATTTACCAGGTGGCCCTAAAGTTTGAACATCGTAATAGTAAAGGCTGCAATTATGGCCCTCCTTATGAATGGCAAGTGTACAAGTAAGTAAACGTGATGCTTTGAGAGCTTGTTGCTAATGCTTTGAGAGTTGGTTATTGATGCTCCGTCTCTCTTACTTTTTAATGTATATTGTGCTCAGTACTCTGGGTGGAAGTCATGGTGTTCCACGAGTGCACTTCAAGGGCCGACAAGGTGACTATTATGTGATGGTATGTTAATGATTGATTTAATACCGTCCTCTTTGTTATTGTCGAATTTTCCTCTCCCTTTTATATTTCTGAATGTTTAGTTAATCACTCGGAGGTTTGATTGCAGGTCATGGATATGCTTGGGCCAAGCTTGTGGGATGTGTGGAATAATAACTCCCACACGTGAGTTAATCGACTCTAAGATACTAAGTTTTTGTTGGCTATCGGTATTTTACCATTGCTTGATTAACCTTTTATGTCTTAAAATTCAGGATGTCTGTTGAAATGGTCGCTTGCATTGCTATAGAAGCACTATCTATATTGGAGAAAATGCACTCGAGAGGGTGAGATCTCTTCAAAGTTTATGGAAGTATTTTCTACTACTATGTTTCCCTTGACATCTACTCATGTATTCGATTATTTGTGTGAACAAATTTCTTTTTCCAGTCTCAGAATGAAAATAGTGACCCGGAGCTGAAATCAATTGGGCATGTCTGATCTTTCAAGTTCAAAATAATAAGAAAAACACAGAAAACTTCTTTCTGTTTACAGTATTATTGGTCTTTATCAAATGTCAGCAGAAGATGTTTATTCTCCAGTTATTTTTCATATGTGGAGGCTAGTGCATCTGATGTCTTTTAATGGAGATTTGATTATAGCTGTTATTTTAATGCCTATTACTTTTTGGGATTCAGAGGAAAAGAAAGAATGACAAACACAACTGGCTGAAGTTTTTAATGTACGAATAAATTATAATTTTAACATATATGTATTCCCGCTGAATTTTTTACGTCTGTGAACCACTAAATTAGAGGAAGTTGCTTTGTTGGTGCTATAAGAAGTAACTTCATTTGATGGTCCTCTTTTTGAATGTATATATTTTAGGAATGGGTATGATGACTTGCCTAATATTTAAACAATTGCAGGTATGTCCATGGGGACGTGAAGCCTGAGAACTTTTTGCTTGGTCCTCTAGGGACCCCTGATGAGAAAAAATTGTACCTGGTTGATCTTGGTTTAGGTACTGTATATTTTATGTATTGGTTCATCATGTACTTGAACGTCATATTTTTGAGAAATCATTCTATTTCTTTTTGCACAATCAGCTACTAGGTGGAGAGATGGCAATACTGGTGTGCACGTTGATTATGACCAACGTCCCGATGTTTTTAGGTATTTGAGTCAAATGTCTTAAGATTTATTTGGAAAACTACATGTTTTCATTTTATTCTTTCTATTTTCTTAGCCATTCACACCCCACTTTACGATGGAGGCTTAGCTGATGTTAACGATATTATCATTATTATTTATTGTTACTGCTATTTGTGGTTGTAGTACTAGTAGTTTTTTTCCATTTCTATCATAACGTGCTGTTGCTGAAGTGTGTATTTGTCTTTTTGCCATCAGGGGAACCGTTCGATATGCAAGTGTTCATGCCCATTTAGGTAGAACTGGCAGCCGGCGAGATGATTTAGAATCTCTTGCGTATACGCTCGTTTTCCTTTTGCGTGGGCGTTTGCCTTGGCAGGGATTTCAGGTATGTATGTGAAATGACTACTGATATTCTGCACGACCAGTTATTTTTAAATGCCAGCTTTTTTTGTTTGTGGTTCTTATCCTTCTTCCTTTCACCTCTTTTCTTTTTCTGACAAGATTCTGCTTTTCGATAGGGTGAGAACAAAGGGTTTCTAGTTTGCAAGAAAAAGATGGCTACATCACAAGAGGCGCTTTGCTGCTTTTGTCCACAACCATTTAAATTGTTTGTGGATTACGTAGTAAATTTAAAGTTTGATGAGGAACCTAATTACGCTAGATATATCTCCCTTTTTGATGGGATTGTGGGACCAAATCCAGAAATCAGACCAATCAACACAGATGGTGCACAGAAGGTGATCATTATTTATTTTTTTTTTCACAAATTCAACTTGTGAAACTTCTTCCTGGCACACACTTTGGTTGCATGTCTAATTTTTTATTTTGCACTTGAAGCTCATCTGTCAGGTTGGTCACAAGAGAGGACGACTGACTTTTGAAGACGAGGAAGATGAACAACCTAAGAAGAAAGTTCGCATGGGGATGCCTGCTACGCAGTGGATTAGCATTTACAATGCTCGTAGGCCCATGAAGCAAAGGTAGTTAGTACTGATTGCCTTGATTTTGATTTCTATGAGTTTAAAATAATTTATAGTAAATGGCCATGTTCCACGCAGTTTCCATACCATATTAGTTAACCTGCTGTTTATAAGATTTTTTCTCATTTGATATTTGTAGATTTGCTTGCGCCTCAATAATTCCAACTTCACAATTTATTTGGTTTTATATTGCAGATATCATTATAATGTGATGGATTCAAGGCTTGCCCAGCACATCGAAAAGGGTACTGAAGATGGCCTATTCATCAGTTGTGTGGCATCTTGCCTTAATCTGTGGGCTCTGATAATGGATGCTGGCACCGGCTTCACTACTCAAGTTTACGAGCTTTCGCCGTTTTTTCTCCACAAGGTACCTGATAGATGATGAGAATAAAATAATACCTTTTCTCTTTTCTTTAGACTTGGAGTACATACAGAAGTTTTCGATTTTCGAGTAAATTTTGGACCGCTTACAGGAATGGATATTGGAACAATGGGAGAAAAATTTTTACATCACTGCAGTTGCTGGAGCTACAAATGGTAGTTCATTGGTAGTAATGTCTAAAGGTAGGCTTATCAATTATTATCTAATGTTAATTTCTGGTAAACATCATCGATTTGTTAGACTCATATCGTTATGTCCAACTCAGGAACTCAGTACTTACAACAGTCTTACAAAGTTAGCGATTCATTTCCGTTTAAGTGGATAAACAAAAAGTGGAAGGAAGGTTTCTATGTCACATCCATGGCCACTTCTGGGAATAGATGGGCAGTCGTAATGTCTCGTGGTGCTGGATTTTCAGATCAGGTGTTTATTATTTACCGTAATCTCATATTTTAAATTGATTAAATCATCAAGTACGTACAATCTAGGCTGAATAAGTAATTATTCATGCAGGTGGTGGAGCTAGATTTTCTTTATCCAAGTGAGGGCATCCATCGCCGTTGGGACAACGGATACCGCATAACCGCTACAGCAGCCACTTCTGACCAGGCTGCACTGGTTTTGAGCATGCCGAGAAGAAAACCAGTTGATGAAACACAAGAGACGCTTCGTACATCTGCTTTTCCCAGCACACATGTCAAGGTTCATTTCATCTGTTTCATAAAAGTACATCTTTCTACTGGGGTATTTTGCTGCACGATTCCTGGACGCTAACAGATAATTTTTGTTCGTTTATTGCAGGAGAAATGGGCCAAAAACTTGTACATTGCTTCTGTTTGCTATGGCCGTACAGTTTCCTAGACAAAACCTCCATGTTATGAAAGATGCTGCCTTGGTTCAAAAACTGGAATTTTATACTGGAAAGAACCTGGATTCCTTCTCAAGCATCTGGGTTTTGTTATAAAACTTAACGGTGCTTCGTCCTCTTATGAGTTGTAGTGGTAGGCTAGTAGCTACTAGTTTGGGCAAGGTGATTTACGGATGGCTCATTGCCATAGAATGATTGTCTTCACTCGTTGCCATTAAATGTGTATAGTTCCGTTTTACGATAAATTTTCTTTTTAAGGTGTAACACGGTGTTATTTTACCTATCGTAGACAAGATTGAACCTTCAATTTTATTTCATGTCTCAATGTTTATTTCTCTGCCTTTACCTTTATGCGAAACTAATTTATTATTTAGAGTTCATTGGATTCAATTGTTCCAATTTTTTCTTGGTATGTTTTTTCTCCAAACATGACTCGTTTTGAATCTTTAGGCACAGGGAACCCATCAATTCTTGCAGCAAAAGCGTGGAACTATTGTTTTCTCCTGTGGTACGGGTAATTCAATAATAAAATTGGTGCCATTAAATTGAAGTAATTGTTGAAATCTTTTTATGAGCACATGAAATCAAGGTTAGACATACTGCGTCTTGGGCGAGGAGGTGGGCTTTTTTAAAAAAATATTATAAATTAAAAAAACCATTATAAAAATGTAGCAGAATGAAAAGTTTTACAAAACTAGTACAATCCGCATTTCACTGTACCGGATTCAGACTTATTTTAAAAAAAAATTATAATAAGGGTGCCACGGATTCAATTGAATCCGTTCCGTGACACCCTGCCACCGGATTCTGAATCTGTGGCAGGGTCTCACGGATTCATTGAATTCGTGGTCTCCCATCCCTTTATTTATTTGTTGCACCCTCCCATTGAAATTTCATTCGGCGATATATTTGCACCTTCCCCGATCATACCATTCGGTATTTTCGTTCAGCGATTTGTTGGTTGTCCTCGGCATTTCAATTTGTTGGATAATCGGTGACATATTCTTCCGTCTTCGGTATTTTTATTTTGCGCAACGTCAATATTTTCGTTTGTTGATAATAATTCTCGTCGATTTGTTAGGCTTATAATTTTTTTGTTATCGAGACTTGTCAAGTATTATTTTATTTTATCTTTGTTGAATTAATATTTTTTTATGTTGTATTTTTTGTAAGAATGTTTAAAAACATATCATGTTTAATATTGTCACATAAACATGATATTAACAATAAAGGGGTGGGGTGGGGTCAATGAATCCGTGAGACCCTGCCACGGATTCACGGATTCAATTGCACCCTTATTATATTTTTTTTATTTTTTTTAAAAATAAGTCTGAATCTGGTGTAGTGAAATGCGGATTGTACTAGTTTTGTAAAACTTTTCATTCTGCAACATTTTTATAACGATTTTTTTTAATTTATAATATTTTTAAAAAAAAAGCCCGAGGAGGTGGCACGCGGAAATCTCCCGTGAGGGTCAAACACAGGGAAGCTAACTAAATTTTTTATTTATTTTTAAAAAAAATTGTGAACGATCAAAAAAAAATGAAAAAAATGATTTAAAAAATGAAAAAATATTGTAAAAAATAACAATGACCAAAAATACATATTATTTTTCAAAATTTATTGTCAATAATAAGATCAAATATATCCTTAATGTTATTATTATTTTGGTGTGCAGCATATTATTGTTCTTATTCCCTCGTTTTCTTTACCTTTCGCTTTCAAATAAATATTCACCAACAAAGCTCTAAGAATACTCACATTGGTTTCAACTTTTAAAACTCACCAAAAAAAAAAAAAAAATTGGGCAGATGAGCCATGGTATATATATGTAAGAAATAAAGACAAATGGTGATGCATATTTCAAGAAAATGGGACACCCCATATATCCTACTGAAGTTTTGAAATATTTTCATAATAAGATGCACTTTTGTGAAAGAAAAGTAAATTCCTACATATTGTTGTTCTTTATAAATAGCCTATAAATTCCTGCTGATTTCCATATTGTTCGACATGAATTTAATACACTAAATTAAACAACTTAAAATTGGTAATTATTACAACTTAAAATATTATATTACAATTTTAACATAATATATTATATTTAAATTTTAGAATAACTCATACACAACTAGAAAGAAATCAATAACCTTGTACAAGATTATTTTATTCTTGGATGTAATTATCGATACTTGTATGATATGACTTAAGAATCGAACCACGCATCTTTAGCTGGTTCCTTTGTTTTCAATATTCCGTAGGTAATTTTCTTATTGATATATTATCTGTTTAGACATAGAAGTTTGGATATATATGCGATTGGGATATTTGGAAAGTAAATCCAAAACCTCCAAAAATCGTTGGAAGGTTATCTGAAAGCATATATTATGAAATTTTATCATCCACACGAATAATGAAAATTTTAGGATTAATTTTATATTGTGATGCAAATGTCTTATTGCAATGTTCTATGGACAAAAACAAACTTTCCGACCGTGACAAATGAAACCAAACCAAGCCAAGCCATATTTTCTTCTTGGGGGTGTCCTAAGGAACACGCAACCTGAGAACAATTTTTTTGTGGACAGGAAACACTATATAAGAGTGTTTTCTCTTGCAACAAAAACACATAAGAGGAGAAATGGAAGAGGAAAAAAAACATGATTCAAGATCAAACCATGCAAGTACAAATGAAGAAGCTCTGATTGGGGATAAGCTATAGAAGTTGCGGCCTACGTTAGGAATGCTGCGAAAAACGAGCCTAAAATCTTTAATGCATGCGAATGACACCTCAAACAACATAGTACACAAAGAGGTTGAGGGGACAAAACTCGAGATGAACGATAGACAATATTTTATCGATAGGGCTATCAAGGTTCCCGAGGAAGATAACGAGAAGTTCTTGAGAAGGATTAGGCATCGAATGAATCAGTAACTTACTACTCATCCTTGTTTACTCATTCCTCAACTCATCAAAATGTCCGAATAAATTGTTTTTGCTTTCCATTTTCTCAGAGTAGGGATTAACCTTCCCACCATAGAAGTCATGTTCAAGAACTTAACTGTCGAGGCTGATAGCCTCATTGGTGACAGAGCACTTCCGACGCTGCCAAACGCCGTTCGTAACACTGCAGAGACAGCTTTGCGTTGCTTTGGAATCAAGCTGGGTAAACGAACAAAGTTTACAATATTAAAAGACGCTTTCGGGATCATAAAACCATCAAGGTATATCTGTTTCAACTTACAAGAATCAATTCACATGACATAACATTTAAAACACATTTTCATGAAGAAAAAAAACATATATCTGGAAGTGCTAGAAATGAAACCAAACATCACCTAAACATTTCTGAATGTAAAAAAAAAAAATACACGGTGACCAGTTTATGATTTCCGTGACTTATTATTCGGTTTTATATTTGATAATGCATACTTTATTACACTGACTATTGACTAGATGTTTGTCCCATTTCCTCTTATAAAATACATGGAAAACATCTAATTACAAAGTAGTAGAGAATGTAGCGCCACAGCCCACATATAGCACAAACATTTTTGAAATCGACTATTACAATATGTTAGAACTTATTTATGGTATGAGATTTGATCGAGCCATCTCCATTAACTATTCCACACTCACCGGTCTAACTTATATGTGTGTCATTTTTAAAGGATTACCCTTCTATTAGGACCACCATCCAGTGGAAAAACAACCCTTTTGTTAGCCCTGGCAGGCAGGTTAAATCCCAACTTAAAGGTCGGTTGTTCTGAAGTTATCAAATTCAAGACTTTTAGAGGGAAAAAAAAAAGAAGAGATGAAAAATGAATCCCTTTCTTTTAACTATGTGGAATAGGTAAGTGGAGGAATCACTTACAACGGGCATGAATTCAAAGAATTTGTCCCTCAGAAGACATCTGCTTACGTTAGTCAGAACGATATTCATGTAGCAGAGATGACTGTAGCAGAAATACTAGATTTCTCTGCCAAGTGCCAAGGGGTTGGATCTCGATATGGTATTTATATTCTCTTTTACAAGCTATGCAGAATAAGTCAACTATCATGTAACTAAAATGCACCAAGTATCTTATCATTTTTAACTTCTCCGAGTATCTTTAGAACTCTTGGAGGAGGTTGCAAGAAGGGAAAAAGAAGCAGGTATTATCCCAGATGCGGAGGTTGATCTTTTTATGAAGGTAGAACAGGATGATTCAATGTATTTAGATAATAAAATGTCATCATTATCGCATGCACAGGAGTTCGACTTTTATATTTTTAAACTTTGTGGTGTTGTTTCGTAAGGCAACTGCACTGGAAGGAGCTGAGAGCAGTCTTATTACTGACTACATACTCAAGGTAAGATGAGAAACAGCAGGCAACTTAAAGTAATTTAAAAAAGATGACTTCCTACCGTTGGCATCAATGATAAATTCTTAAATGTACAGATATTGGGACTTGATCAATGTCGGGACACGATTGTTGGGAATCAAATGAGACGTGGAATTTCTGGAGGCCAAAAAAAGCGTCTGACAACAGGTTTTCTGCTCGGATGAATTAATAATGTAGAGGACTATGAAGGACTAAATGAATATCTATAGAACGTCTAGCAGAAAATCCTAACAAGAAAATACCTTAAGTTCTTGAAACAAAGAACAAGAATTATGCAGGTCACACAGTGCTAGCTTCGCTGCAAACTATTAGCTCCCAGTGAATATTCTTACCTTGATTGATGCAGGAGAGATGATTGTTGGATCATTCAAATCACTATTTATGGATGAAATAACGACGGGCCTAGACAGCTCAACAGCATTTCAGGTCATCAAGTGTATGCAACAATTTGCACACTTCACAGAGGCTACCATCTTGATGTCCCTCCTCCAGCCAGCTCCAGAAATATTTGACCTCTTCGATGATATAATACTATTATCAGAAGGCCAGATCGCCTATAATGGCCCAAGAAAAGAAGTACTCGAGTTCTTTGAGAGCTGTGGGTTTAAGTGTCCAGAGAGAAAGGGGATTGCAGAATTCCTACAAGAGGTAAACAAATGGTAATTGGTTAAGTTATCATCTATAATATGCAAGGAAACACAATACTTAAGTGGTCCAACTAGTAGATTATAAACCACGCAGGAAGTATTTAGTCAGTAAAAGTGTTCTTCTCAAAGCCAACTTTGACTTCAGGAATCGAAGAAAGCAATTGTAAAAATCCAAGTGATAATGCAGGTGACATCAAGAAAAGACCAGGAACAATATTGGGCAGACAAAAGCAAGTCATACAGATACTTTTCAGCCAGCGAATTCGCCAAAATGTTCAATGATTTTCGCACGGGTCTGGAGCTTCAAGATGAACTATTAGGCCTTTACGACAAGAACAAAAGCCACAAAGCAGCCCTGGTTCGTAAAAAGTATTTAGTCAGTAAAAGTGTTCTTCTCAAAGCCAACTTTAACAAGGAATGGCTTTTGATAAAACGAAACTCCTTCTTCTACATTTTCAAAACTGTCCAAATTGTATTTGTTGCAATAGTTACATCAACCGTGTTCTTGAGGAGCGAATTACACACTCAGAATGAAGACGATGCTGCTGTGTATATTGGTGCACTAGCGTTTTGCATGATCAATAATGCCTTCAATGGTTATGTAGAAATCTCACTCACCATGGAAAGACTTCCAGTATTCTATAAGCATAGGGACCTACTTTTTCATCCACCTTGGGTTTTCACTCTGCCAACCTTTCTGCTAAGAATACCAATATCCATGTTAGAGTCTGTTGTCTGGATGATCATAACATACTATACCATCGGATTCGCCCTCGAAGCAAGCAGGTAAACAGAAATATTTTTTCGCACGTTCTTTCTGAGAAATTGAATGAGAGTTTTCCACGGAACTAGGATAAACTATTTATATTTGATCTCAAATGGTAAAAGGATTCCAACAAACACAAACTTCAAGTTGAAGCATATACCGTTGAGACTATTTCACAGTTCAAAACATACAAAGAAACCAACTCAATCATGAAGTTCACTATTTTGTAGAGAACAAAATCGGGTCGGTTTGAACTTTATTAGCTTGATTGTTAAAATGGATCGTCATATTATTTTATTTGGTAAGTAATTGATATTAAGTTTATTCTAACTGATTTTGTTGTATAGACTCACTATTTAGCTTATTTCCTTTCATATTATAGTTGGGTGACCAAGATTGAGTTGTCTTGAACTTCTTTTGTGCTCGTAAGGACCGGCGGCATAGTTCATATCTCGATTATTTCATATCGACAAACATGGTAAAATGAGGCATCGCATCAAAACACCTCTGACTATCTGACTCCAATCTAGACATTGAACACAAACCTCAAAGAAAGCTAAATTGTGTTGTCTTTATACCCATAATTTGTTTAATACACTTTCCTTCATAAATAGAGTTTATATTGTGGAAAGACATAGATGACCGAGAATTAAATTATCTTTTTCTCAGGTTTTTCAAGCAACTCCTGTGGGTATTTTTTATTCAACAAATGGCTGCAGGGTTATTTAGGCTCATTGCAGGAGTATGCAGGACAATGATAATCTCAAAGACTGGCGGATCTCTTGCTCTTCTATCTGTGTTTCTTTTTGGCGGCTTTATTCTTCCTAGA
The DNA here is from genome assembly GCF_025594145.1 of Primulina tabacum. Lineage (NCBI taxonomy): Eukaryota > Viridiplantae > Streptophyta > Magnoliopsida > Lamiales > Gesneriaceae > Primulina > Primulina tabacum. The sequence continues at coordinate 3,255,923 of NC_134553.1, forward strand.
GGTTTGTTCGACCACTTTACAACGTAATGAATTACGTACGTGAAAAGTAGATCAAAACGCAGATAAATTGTGAAAAAAAGACCAAAAGCTTATAATTATCTCTGCTGAGATAATAACAACCCAGACGCGGTGTTTGGCTATTATTCGCTCTAAAAGCTCTCATTTGTATCATTATTACATGTTATGACATCTGAAAAATCGACATATACTTGGTTTTATAACTGGTGTCAAAGCTAATATCAAATGTTCGATGTTTATGACCTACAAGTAGGTGCAACAGCTGAGAGAAGGATCGTTAGGAAGTAATATTATCCTGCTGAGAAAACAATCGAAACATAACTTTTTATATGTGTCAAAACATTTTTGTTGCTTCTTCTAAAGTTGCAAGGATCTATATTACCAATTTAGGGGCTAACCGCTAATTAACTTTGCCACGACGGTCAGAGGACAAGACATCTAAGACTTGCAATGCTTTCACGCACATGAAATTAAAAATTGGGATTTGGACAACACATAAAACTAGCAGTATCATGCAATATCCAAGCTGATCATTTTTCATTTTACGTTCACGCATGTTCTTATTTTCCTATACTTTTTATCACTAAGTTATGTTTTGGATTCACATAAATAAACACTGCCTGCAGATAACATTCCAATCTGGTGGAGGTGGGGTTACTGGGTGTCTCCCCTGAGCTACGGATTTAATGCAGTCACCGTAAACGAGATGTTCGCTTCAAGATGGATGAACAAACTGGTACGAACGATGGTTACATTCCTTTTTTTTTTTTTTGTGTGATTTATCATATCTTATAATGTCAAGCATAAAGCAATAAGGTGAAGTGTGTATCTTGTTTAAATATTTGGTCTCATTTACAGGCCTCGGACAATGTTACAAGATTAGGAGTGGCAGTGCTAAATAAATTTGACATATTCCCCGAAGAAAAATGGTATTGGATTGGCATTGCAGCCCTCTTGGGGTTTACAGTTCTCTTTAATGTATTATTCACTTTTGCTCTCGTGCACCTCAACCGTAAGTTTACAGCTCCGATTGCCATGATCAGTCTTAGAATTCACGTCACTATATATGACACCTAATATCACTCGGTATGACAGCCTTCCAAAACCAACAAGCTACAATTTTCAAAGACCAAGCATTGACAAAGGGAATGTACCAGGAAAAGAATAACAAAACACCAAAACTTGGACTTGCAGAAAAGAAAAAAGAATCATTCCCCCAACCTTCATCAGTTTTAAACGGAAACAACACAGGTATTAATCGTTCGAATGAATCAATGATTTGTCAAAATTTTCATACTCACTCATATTTTTCTTAACTTTTTCACAAAGATATGTCAATGCAAGGGATGAGCAACCAATCCAATGTCAATGGGAATAATAAAAATGAAAACTTTAGCTTCGATGACACAAGATGTACTGCAACTCAGAGAGGAATGGTTCTTTCCTTTACACCATTGTGCATGTCCTTTGACAATGTAAACTACTTTGTGGAGATTCCCTCAGTAAGAATTAACATCTTTCTCATTCATTCTTGTATTGCCAAGTAAAATATAGGGTCTGATACATCAAGTTTATCCATTTTCCGTAGGAAATGAAAGAAAAAGGAGCAACTGGAGAGAAACTCCAATTACTTTGTGGATTAACTGGTGCATTCAGGCCAGGAGTTTTGACCGCATTAATGGGAGTAAGTGGAGCTGGAAAAACTACGTTAATGGATGTTCTAGCAGGAAGAAAAACACGGGGTTATATTGAAGGTGATATTAAAATATCTGGATTCCCCCAAAAACCAGAAACCTTTGCCAGAATTTCAGGATACTGTGAGCAAAATGACATCCACTCACCTCAAGTGACAGTACTTGAATCTTTGATCTTTTCAGCTTCTCTTCGGCTCCCTAAAGAAGTCAGGAAGGAAGAAAAAATGGCAAGAATTTTTCTTCTGTAAAACATATATTTATTTAATTAATCACTAGATCACATAATTTAGTGAAATTTTTTTGGCAGATCTTTGTAGCTGAAGTGATGCACCTGGTCGAACTGGATGATCTCGGAGAGGCCATAGTAGGGATTCAAGGAATTTCTGGATTGTCAACCGAACAAAGAAAGAGATTGACCATAGCGGTTGAACTTGTTGCTAATCCTTCCATCATATTCATGGATGAACCAACTACTGGTTTAGATGCAAGAGCTGCAGCTATCATAATGAGAACTGTGAGAAAGACGGTAGACACAGGAAGAACAGTTGTTTGTACGATACATCAGCCTGCCATTGATATCTTCGAAGCCTTTGACGAGGTAGAAATAAAAAATTTAGATCTTTCAGCTTCCTCACATGTCAGAGACAATCTTCTATTTATACCTCATTGTTACTCTTAAAAAAATCGTCACTATGCATCAGCTGCTTCTCCTGAAAGAAGGCGGCAAGATGATATATGCGGGACCACTGGGGAGAAACTCACAAAAAATCATCGATTATTTTGAGGTACGGCATGGTCCAGATATGTTTCTTGTACACATTATGAGGATGTTAAGTAAATCAAACCTTCTATACAAACACAGGCAATTCCTGGAGTTCCAAAAATTGATGACAAATGTAATCCAGCCACGTGGATGCTCGATGTTAGCTCAGTTGCAACAGAACACCGTCTTGGTATTGATTTTGGAGAGCACTACAAAACAACAACATTGTACACGTAAGTAAAGACAAACCTCTCCCCGGGGTTTTTCCCATTCAGTAATTTTTGGGTATTATCCTAATACATACTCGTCTTGTTTCCCAGGCAAAATGAGGCTCAAGTGAAACAGTTGAGAATTCCAAATCCTGGGGCCAAAGACGTACACTTTCCTACCCAGTACTCTCTGTCCACATGGGAACAATTTAGAACTTGCCTATGGAAGCAAAAATTGTCTTATTGGAGAAACCCTGATTATAATCTTTCGAGATACTTTTTCACTTTGATTACTGCGCTAATGTTTGGAACAATATTCTGGAGTGTAGGCACGAAAAGGTCCATATCTATTTCAACAGCGTCTTCAAGAAAATACAGTGACAAAACTTGGCAACCATATCCTAATTCTTGCTTTCTAATTTTATACTCTAGGGAAACCGACAGTGATATTATAACAGTTACTGGAGCCATGTACGTTTCGGTTCTTTTCATTGGAATTAACAATTGTGGCACCGTTCAGCCAGTAATAGCAACTGAGAGACCAGTGTTCTACAGAGAGAGAGCCGCGGGAATGTACTCAGCATTACCATATGCAATGGCACAGGTTATTTATCATTAGATCATTTTTTGGATTAATTCAGAAAATTAAACTTCAAAATCCCACCATATGGAAAATGGTTATAATAATTGTTAAGCTGTTAACTCTACCAATATTTCTTCGGTTATATCGCATGCAGGTCGTGACAGAAATACCTTACGTACTTCTCCAAACTTCTTATTACACACTTTTGGTGTACACCATGATGAGCTTCGAATGGAAAGCTGTCAAGTTCTTCTGGTTTTTCTTCGTGACCTTCTTCTCACTTCTCTACTACACATATTACGGAATGATGACAGTATCTATCACACCTAACCTACAAGTGGCAGCAGTCTTTGCAACTTCCTTCTACTATCTGTTCAATTTATTCTCCGGTTTCTTCATCCCCATGCCAGTAAGTAAACTTCATATATACATGCGAATTGATTTCTACAAATGTTATTCACAAAGTTCTAACTTTTTCCACCTTGAAATCACAGAGGATACCCAAGTGGTGGATTTGGTACTACTGGATTTGCCCAATGGCTTGGACAGTTTACGGGTTGATTGTATCCCAGTATGGTGATGTGGAGGACACTATAGCAGTATTGGGGGTGTCTAGTAAACCAATGGTGAAAACATACATTAAAAACCATTTTGGGTACAATCTAGACTTCATGGGACCAGTTGCATTAATATTGGTTGGTTTCACTTTCTTCTTTGCCTTCATGTATGCGTATTGCATCAAGACATTCAATTTCCAAGATAGGTAGATGTTATGATAGGGCGAGGCGAAAGTACTTGTAATATGGTTTCACAAGCAAGCTTCTATCCTTCTGTGATTATATGAAAACTAATACATTCGTCCACATAATTTCCAGTACATGATCTACCCCGACACACCCACTTTTAAAGATCGGATTTTTTCCTCGTAAGCTTCACTTTCCAAAACTTTACCTTTTTAACAGCAAACGTAAATTCTCATACAAGCTTCTGCACAGTTTGAAGATGGGTGAATCCCAGGCGACATTCTCTCAGAACTCGGTTTTCAATCACTCCAATGAAGTCTACACATTCAACACCATCCTGTTCATATAGCAATTATAACTGCTTCCAACAAATTTCCATGCCAAATAAATTTCGATCTTCTGACGAACCTTCTCCAGCCAACCTTCTAAATTCTCACAGTGGAATCATGTATTATCTCGAACAGTAGGCAAAGCTACTAATCAAGAGTTTTCACCAGTAACACACTCTAATCCGGCCAAAATATAGCAATTGTTAAGCAATCTGACGGACAAATCGGATCTTACATCCAAAAATAACTATTATTAAACACGAAATTCCTCCGAAATCATCTTCATATTATGTAAAACCCTTCCACAGCTGTGAAGGAGCAGATAACCCATCCATACGCGCGTCGTCACGACATTCTGTATCCGGCTGATTTTGCAAGACGGTGTACAATATCTGGGCTTGAATCTCGGCCCATATATTATGGGCTTCAATCGTCCTTGGCCCGGCAGGCCTTCTTTGAGCTGCGTGATTCAGAAATATTAGAAACTATCTCAGTACACAAAATTTATAGCAACAAATATTACAAACACTCAAGACTTTTTATTGGTAATAACATAACATGATTTGTTTGGTGGGTTGTCCTCTATCTTTATTATGGGGAGAGTGCCTAATTTAATTAATTTAAATTTAAATATTTTACTAAATAATTAATGCCAAATTTAAATTTAAATATTTTACTAAATAATTAATGCCAAAAACTTGTGTGAGACGGTCTCACGGGCCGTATTTTATGAGACGGATCTCTTATTTTGGTCATCCATGAAAAAATACTACTTTATATGCTAAGAATATTATTTTTTTGTGTGAATATCGATAGGGTTGACTCGTCTCACAGATAAAGATTCGTGAGACCATCTAACAAGATACATGTTCATAATTAATTAAGCACTGGTTATTATTTTTGTTGGTTGGTCTCACCTGTTCCTGGAGATGTATATTGCCTCACAACCCAACTTTTCGAGGACATTAATGAATGTGGACGGGTTATACAATAAAATGTCTTAAAATTGACAGTTGAAATCATTTTGCAAATTAAAAAATAAATATTTTTTTCCCTTGAATAAATCAATACAATGCTTGTGCATGCGTGCGTGGGCGGGGAACATGGATATCGACCTCATTTTAATTACCTAAAATACATTTTAAAAAAAATTATGTCTATATATAATTAATTAATATTCTTCGAACTGTTTTTTTTTTTTAAGGAATATTCTTCGAATTGTTAATTTCTTGTAATATGGTAAAGCCAATTTTCGTTGGGAAAAAAATTAGTTGGAATTGGTGGGTCTAATCTAAAGTTTGAACGATGCCAACCACCAAACGTGATGCTTTGAATTGTGTTCCCAAACAAAGTCTAACACTACTAAAGGTGCATTTACGTCAAGTTATTGTCATTTAGATATGTAAACAATAAAAAAAAATAATAATGCTCAAATAATATCGAGTTGGTAAAGCAGTGAACATTTGTTTAATAGTCATGAGTTGAATTTTTCTTACCAGCATTTTTTTACGACAAATATGTTGCACTGACCATGAGGTCATAAAAAAGACTAATGAATTATTGAAATTTAGAGAAAAAAAAATTCCCACATAGGTCACAAAAAGAAAATCAAGCAGCATCAATTTTTCTAACGTTTATTTAACTTCAAGACATGTTATAATTATCAAGAGTAAGTCTCTTGTGAGACGGTCGCACAAATCTTCATCTGTGAGACGGGTCGACCCTACCGATATTCACAATAAAAAGTAATACTCTTAGTATAAAAAGTAATACTTTTTCATGTATGACCCAAATAAGATATCTGTCTCATAAATTACGACATGTGAGACCGTCTCACATAAGTTTTTGTCATACCTTAAACTTGAAAAAAAATTAAATAAAACACAGTTTAGATTATAAATCTAAGAGATGTGTCGTCTCGAAAAGAGGTGGTATAGACTATTTCGGTTTATAAATCATTTTTTATTAGTTTAATGTATCAACGTGATACATTTATAACACACACCTATTATTGAATCAAACAAAATAATTATTAGGTAATCCCCTACCCACCTTGTGAACATAAGACAAGTTATCAGCATCACAATGCAACGCTCGAAATATCTGCTTTGTATATATTAGGTGATGACGAGTTAATTGAATGACCAATGTTTCAAATTAAACACTATTTAAATTATTTTTTGGGTGACATTAACTTGGCTCGCTGTCTTTTGGGTAATTAAATTAAAGTAATTGTTGAAATATTTTTATGAGTACATGAAATCAAGGTTAGACATACTACGTCTCGGGGGAGGAAGTGGCACGCGGAAATCTCCTGTAAGGGTAACGCGCAGTGAAGCTCGCTAATTTTTTAATTTATTTTTTAAAAAAAATCGTGAACCATCAAAAAACAAAAAATGATTTCAAAAATTGAAAAACTTATTGTCAGAAATAACAATGACTAAAAATACATAGTATTTTTCAAAATTTATTGTCAATAATAAGATCAAATATATCCTTAAACTTATTATTATTTTGGTGTGCAGCATATTATTGTTCTTATTCTCTCGTTTTCTTTACCTTTCGCTTTCAAATAAATATTGACCAACAAAGCTCTAAGAATACGTACATTACATTGGTTTCAACTCTTAAACTCACAAGAGAACAAAAAAATTTGGGCAGATGTAGCCTTGTTGTGGGAGATAGCCATGGTATATGTGGGAAATAAAGACAAATGGTGATGCATATTTCAAGAAAATGGGACACCCCATATATCCTACTAAAATTTTGAAATATTTTCATAATAAGATGCACTTTTGTGAAAGAAAAGTAAATTCCTACATGTGATTGGAAACTTTGGAAAGTTAATCCAAAATCTCGAAAAATTGTTGGAAAGTTATCTGAAACATATATTATGAAATTTTATCATCCACGTCAATATTAGAATTAATTTTTTTATTATGATACATGTATCTTATAGCAATGTTACAAGAACTTTAAATTTAAACAACTCGTCGGTCGTGACTAATAAAATCAAACCAAGCCACATTTTCTTCTTGGGATGTCCTATGGAACAAGCAACTCGAGAATAAATAGCCTATATATATATATAAGAAAGAGTATGTCTCTTGTGATACGGTCTCACGAATCTTTATTTTTGAGACGGGTCAATCCTACCGATATTCACAATAAAAAGTAATATTTTTCATATTTCACAATAAAAAGTAATACTCTTAGCATAAAAAGTAATTTTTTTTATAGATGACCCAAATAAAAAATCTGTATCACAAAATACGACCCGTGAGACCATCTCACACAAGTTTTTGCGTATAAAAAAAGAAAAGGTTTTTTTTTTATAATTATTGGTGATGTTTTCTCAAGTAAAATCCAAAACTAACACATCCTTAACGAGGAATCCTTAAAATCTCCCACCAAACTCAAATAAAAACTAAAGTTTTTTGCTTTGTTTATTACATCACAATCCAACCAGACAGATGTCGACACAAAAAAAAAAATTAAAAAAATTTCATGGATTTCATATTTGAATCCATTAATTATAATTTAAAATCGAAAATTTCGATGTTTATTTCATCAATCCAGATGCATATAAAATAAAATTAAATTAAATATTTATGAATTTAACTAAAAATCACATGCAAATTCTAGTTTTCAACTATTTGATGATATCGACAAACTTATATACCGTCAAATCCAAAACCACATGTAAAGTTTAAGCAAACACACCGTATTAAACACTAATTAATTAAATCATTAAAGAAACCAATAAAATTTGCAAAAGAACAGTCACGGATCTGATATAAATGCGAACTTCAAAGGACAAGTAAGAGAGAGGTAGAGAGGAAACCGGTGCGCAGCAGATCCCATAAGAAGGAAGCCATTGTTGCCATTTTTCCTTCCCTTTTCCCTCTCTTCTCTCGCCTGCTTTCTCGTTACGCTGTCTCAAGAACACAGCAAGCACATCGGAAGAAAAGACTCTACCTTTCGTGCTATCTGCCACCATGTTTTCATTAAATGGAAGCAGTTTACTGGTAATCCAAACCATTTTTTAAAAAATCTTTGTACCTGTCTCGAATCAATCATATGCATTTGAAATGATTTGTTTGTTTTAATTCTGGTTTCATTGTTCTGAATTTGCCAGTCTTCCTCCTGTTTGAGCTTTTTGAAGTTTTCTTTTTCTTCATATTTTATGTCTGATTCGGAATTCGAAAAAGCAGAATAACCCATTGCATGAATCTTGATTGAAGAAGTACCCTCAAAGACAAAAAGACAAATCTTTTTTTTTTCCCAGGAAATCCGTGTTCAGCTATTTTTATTTGATTGAAGACCCTTTTTATTAGTATTTTTTATTTATCGAATCTAATTATGATTGGTGTATTTTTTTTCAATGTTTATGTTTGTGCAGAATAATTCGATTTCCGGGTTGTATTTGAGCTCGACAAATTCTACACATCGAAGGGCTGCGGCAACTCCGGTGTTGGTGGCTGCCGTTAGCTCAAATGGCAGACCAGGTGATCGAAACGCCACCGTTTTGATGGAAAATACGCTGAAGGAAATGAGGGAAACTAGTCCCTCGTCGCCAACACCATCGCCTGTGATTGAAGAGGAATCTAAATCCACCGTAGGTGGCGGTGTTGAGGACGTGTACGGTGAGGATAGCGCCACGGAGTATCAGTTCATCACCCCCTGGACTGTCACTGTTGCCAGGTTATAAAAGATCTCGTTATCGTTGTCTTGATGTTGCTTGTTATTATTTTGTATTGCCGGGAGTTTAGATGATTTCTATGTTTATGATTATTAACTGTTCATGAAATAATCCACAATAATTTGATAACTATAGTCTATGCGAGTGCAAAGATGAGGGTAATCGTGTTTCATATTTTATTATTCGCTTGAGAACTTCAGTCTGAATATATTTTCTTGTATCAACTGTAGCATTCCTTTCTATATCCTCTTTTTCATGTTGCAGTGGGTATCCATTGTTGCGCGATCCTCGCTACAACAAAGGCCTTGCCTTCACTGAAAAAGAGAGAGATGCTCACTTTTTACGTGGTCTTCTTCCTCCGGTGCCTATTACCCAAGATCTGCAGGTCATTGTTTGAGAAACTCCATCCTTCATAATTTCTTTTCACTAACCCTGAAATAAGCTTTCTTAGTATAGTTTTGTGCCATTCTGTCAAGCAGGTTAAAAAAATGATGCACAATATGCGCCAATATCAAGTTCCACTCCAAAGGTACATGGCCATGATGGATCTCCAGGTAATTACTCAGTTTTTTCCCCTTGTTTCTTGGTTTTACTTCATTGTGAAATCCATAAACTTGTGTTCTTTTTAACATTTGATGGCTATGAACAGGCAAGTAGGTTTTTCCTCATTTCAGGAAAGAAATGAAAGATTATTCTACATTTCTGTGTAATCTATAAACTTGTGTTCTTTTCATTGTTTGACGGCTATGACCAGGCAAGTAGTTTTTGCCTCATTTCAGGAAAGAAATGAAAGGTTGTTCTACAAGCTTCTCATTGAAAATGTGGAGGAGCTACTCCCAGTTGTCTATACTCCTACCGTAGGTGAAGCATGCCAAAAGTACGGGAGTATCTTCAGGCAACCCCAGGGTCTTTTCATCAGTTTGAAAGAAAAGTATGTTTGATCCCAGTGATACAATGTTTTTGCTGGATCGGTAGCTGAAAGAATCTCTTTTCACTTGTTAAAACTGATTTGTGGTAGTATTTTTGCAGGGGTAGAATTCTTGAAGTTTTAAAAAATTGGCCCGAGAAGAAGATTCAAGTTATCGTGGTGACAGATGGTGAGCGGATTTTGGGGCTTGGTGACCTTGGCTGCCAGGTGAACGAATCTGTACTTATAATTTCTTTTCCTGTTATTATTTTCATCACAAGCATCAATCAAGAAGCCAAAAACTTGAGTATCCAATATTTACTCCTTGTACGTGTATTGTTTTTTTAGCATGGACATGATATGCTTTGGTTCTTAGATCTGATAATGTTACAGGGAATGGGGATACCTGTAGGAAAGCTTTCCTTGTATGCAGCTCTTGGAGGTATTCGTCCTTCTGCTGTAAGTAGTAACGAGACTGCTCTCACCAGCTTGATAAATGGCTCACACTTCATTTTTGGTCATTTAAAATAACTTGAAACTCTTGGAAAATGAACCCAAAATTTAAATGTTTTATTCATTCCAGTGCTTGCCTGTGACCATTGATGTGGGGACGAACAACGAGCAGTTATTAAATGATGAATTTTATATTGGGCTTCGACAAAGACGAGCAACTGGGCAGGTCAATAATTTGTTACTGTGAATTATATAACCTTAGAGGTAATAAAAATTTGTCAATTAAAAGTTCACTGTCACCAGGAATATTCAGAGCTTTTGCATGAGTTTATGTCAGCAGTCAAGCAGAATTACGGGGAAAAAGTCCTTGTTCAGGTTATTCATTTTTTATGATATAAAAGTTGTGTGCGCTCCATATTTCTGTTTTTCCATTTCCCAACACAATCTATACTCGCCTCACAGTTTGAAGATTTTGCGAATCACAATGCTTTTGATCTTCTTGCCAAGTATGGAACTACCCATCTTGTGTTCAACGATGATATTCAGGTAAATGTACAGTGTCCTTATATATGTTTTAATAAACATATCAGGTATTTGCCCCCTCTTGTATTGTGCTGCTGTTATTAATTTTGACTCGTTTTCCTTTGTGCCAGGGAACGGCATCTGTTGTCCTTGCAGGACTCATGGCAGCTTTGAATTTAGTTGGGGGAACCTTGGCAGATCATAAATTTTTATTTCTTGGAGCTGGAGAGGTGCATTTTCATTACTTATCTTTGAAGGTTTTCTTGTTATTTTTAAAAGTATAGTACGTGGACTGTGAAGTCGTATCTTATATATTTGATTTGCATGCTAATATAGTTTCTCAATTTCTTTGAATCCATTTTGCACTTCATGCGTTCTAGTTCATGTGCACTTGAAGTCATCTTGCACGGCCAGATCTTTGTTTCAAATAACTGATGAAAGGCTTGTTGAAATAAATTTTAAATATTTGTACATCTATCTGACTATCTATATCCATGTGCGATTTTTTTTCTTATGTTGTTATTGCAGGCTGGCACTGGTATTGCAGAACTCATAGCACTTGAGATATCGAAACAGGTTTAAGAATGATAACCATCTCCATCATTAGAATGATTTTTGTTTTGTTCATCTTCTTTGCTCAAGTTCGAATGGAGAGAGTTTTCTGAATCTCATAGTTTAGCTTACTGTTTCTATGTTATGCAGACTGGTGTTCCTTTGGAAGAGACTCGCAAGAATATTTGGCTTGTGGATTCAAAGGTGTGGAGGATAAGTTCTTTTATGGTTCCTCCCTTCATGTTTTATTCTTAAGCATCCATGATTTTTCTTTCTAGGGGTTGATTGTTAGGTCTCGCCTCGATTCGCTTCAACATTTTAAGAGGCCATGGGCTCACGAACATGAACCCGTCAATACTTTATTAGATGCTGTGAAGGTTTGAACTCTCTCATTCTCTTTATGCCTTTTTGTGTGTGTTTGCGAGCAGCAGCCGAAGGAATTGATGTCACGATTTTGACTGAATCTAAAATTCTTTGTCAAATCTATAAAATGTTTGTTTTATTGGGAGTGAATAGGGTTGAAAGTCCCATTTTTATCTCAAAATGTACTAACAACTCTGTAATACACATCCCACAATGGATACACGTGTTAATTGTTATATAAGACTACACATAGGGCTCTTCTAGCAACTTGAGGTTTTCCATTTTCTTAAAGTGACGTTGACTACTATTAAGCTAATTGTCTAGAGCCTAGCATGTGTGGTCCTGGAACCCAACATGCTCCCATCCAACTACTATTGGGCCAAGGTGGACCCAACTAGGTAGAAAGCCCAAGCAGAAAGTTTTAAAGTTTCGTATTTAATTTTTATAAATTGTAAAGTTCGCATTGAAATGTCTCGTTCTCCAAAGTTGAGGATCTGCCCCTATTGCTGGTGTGTATGTACATGCATGAAAACTAGCATTTATGCATGAGCAACTATGTTGCAAAATGTGGTCTACTGATCGATCTCAGTTTTTCAGACTATCAAACCAACAGTATTAATAGGATCATCTGGAGCAGGAAGAACCTTTACACAAGAAGTGATCCAGGCAATGGCAACCTTGAACGAGGTTCTTCTCAGACTCTCACAATATAATATCTTTAATTATTTGGTAGCAAATGTTCTCTCAACTAACTTAAACTCCCATCTGTTTCGCGATCAGAAACCTGTTATCCTGGCCCTCTCGAATCCAACTTCACAATCGGAATGTACCGCAGAAGAAGCTTATAAATGGAGTCAGGTAACTTCACTATCTTTTTAGTTAATACCCACTGATTCAACATTTGTGTCATCTGTAACGAAACTTTTATTATCTCATGCACATAATATTTTCAGGGTCGAGCTGTTTTTGCTAGCGGGAGCCCATTTGCTCCCATTGAATATAACGGGAAAGTTTATGTGTCTGGCCAGGTTTGTTTTATTCATCTCTCCTCTATGCTCTAATATGCACTACGACACTTGGATGTTTTTGCTCTAAATTGGTAAAAATCGTAATGTTCAGGCAAATAATGCGTATATCTTTCCTGGATTTGGGCTTGGATTGATAATTTCTGGTGCGATACGAGTTCACGACGATATGCTGCTAGCTGCCTGTAAGTAACTGATGATAATATAAAGTTAGGGATATCCTGTGGAGGATCTGCTTGCCAACCTCAAATTTCAAAAAAAATCTTTGAACACTCTTTAATTTCCACAAAAAAATAGTGTCTCCCTCAGCTAAACTTCTTGTTGTCAAAGAATAACCAACTTTTTCGTGTGGCTCGAGTTATGGGTTTAACATCATGTTTTTTCCCTTGAAACAGCGGAAGCATTAGCAGCACAAGTCAGCCAAGAAAACCTGGATAATGGTCTTATATACCCACCTTTTTCAAATATAAGAAAGATTTCCGCCAAGATTGCAGCCAATGTAGCAGCTAAAGCATATGAACTCGGTAACGACTCAACTCTTTTGTATAAAACGTGTCATAAATTGCATCTACATTTCTTTAAGGTTAGACATTATGTGCTCGAACTTTCATTATCAAGATCATTTTGGACAAGTCTATCCCAGTGAGTTTTCATTGATCATAAAAAAAATTCCGAGGGATGCATGCTATCTATGCCACGTGTTAAATTTTGTCCTTTTACAGTCCTAATTCTATCATTATAGTTTAACCCTTTCTAAGTCAAATTTTTGGGTTCAATACTGTGTGGGGTCGTTTTAATTTGGTAAAAGAGTAGTCTATGGATTATAATCTGTAAAACATGCTCTGTACTCGAATGCACGCCTAAAGTTTTCTTTTGTTTGAAGGTTTGGCCACCCGCCTACCGCAGCCAGAAAACCTCGTAGCATATGCGGAAAGCTGTATGTACAGCCCCAACTACCGTAACTACCGCTAAACTATCACAAGATAATAATACTATATAGCATTAGTTGTCATATTTCGTGCCATTCACCATTTGTCCAATGTTTTCCAATTGTTGTCTTCGATGCCTAACATACTAGGAGTACATGCACGGGCAAGTAAAATGTAAGCGTAGAATTTGTTGTATCAGCAGACTGAAACAAAATAAGATCCGAATTTATGTTGTCGTAAACGTGAAATGTATTGTTTTAAAATTGACTCGACTTCATTGTGTTAAATTTTGTTTGGTAGTTGTGTGTGATATTGCAGAGGTTACGTCGAAAGGAGGGACGAAATCTATTGTTCATGTTGTCGCCGGATTCCGACCCAATACCTTTCTAATTATCTATTTGAAATTTCTTTTTCTGCATTTTTCCAAAACCCATATTAAAGATTATGAATAAACGAACAGGAACACGATAATGTGCAGAAATTATTGTATATCAATTATACAGGGAATTGCTTCTACCACTGCCATTATTTCCATCCTACATAAATTTTTTATAAAGTAGATATACACGGCTCCAAACTTAAGTTCTATAAATAAAAAAAAAAATACGTACTCGATGGTTACTTACGCTAAAACAAAAAAGAATGACTATTTATGGGATAAAAAAAAAGCAACGAATTTTGACAGGGACTTCCCCCAATATGGGCCGCGCAAATTGTCATGACGGCTGATTGTGTGTGGTGGTTGAGATCTGAGACTTGAGAGTGAAAACCAAAAATAAAATAAAGAAAGTGACGTATACTAAAGTTTTGATATTTAAAATTAGTTAACATTGACTATGTTTTTAAAATTGTTGACTATGTTTTTAAAATTGTTGATTACAACTTAAAAGTCTTGACTGCCTAGTCCGCCTGCTCGGCTGTCTTGCCCCGCCTAGACCCGTCTATTAGTCGCCTCAAGCCGCCTCGACCCGCCTCCCCAACGCCGTATAGCTTGGGCCGCCTAGAACACCCGCCTCATGCATAGGCGGTGCGGTCGAGGGCCGCATACCGCCTAGGCGGCCGTCTCGACCGCCATTTAGAACACTGGTTGGAAACTTAACTGCAAAATTTTCATACATTAGAAAATAATTATCACGATATGATCAACACTAGATACAAAGTTTACCAATAGATCAATCCATGATTTACCTTCCTGTCAAGCTGTCCCAACGCCTGCACCTGCAGATTTTGGAGATAAGAGAGAGCTACAGCCTTGGCTTCACTATAAGTTACCATACCAACATCTTTTTTCCTCAACAATGCCAAGCAACCAACAATTGCTCCGCGTAATGCTTTCCAATCTGCCTGATATGAATGAAAAATCATCTGTCTTTAACTTTACACAATTGGAAGCTCCAGTGCTTCAATTATAAACAAATAACAAGTCCACTAAAAAATATATATATGTAATTCATTTCTGTAGCGTGAACAAATTGCCTGAAATGGTCTCACTTAAAGCACTTTCACAAAGTCGACATTAAGGGATGAATGCATTTCTTTAGAAAAACTGGAACTTATGATGAAGTTGTTTTATAGCTTAAACCTTGTTTACAAATCCATCTCAAATTGAGGCCTGATTCTAGCAGCCAACTTCATGTTAAGCTGATTTAATCATCATCATGACACTCGAGTCGTTAAATTAAAAAAAAGGATTATAATGCATAAATTAAAGAATTGAACATAAGCCTGTCACGGGGAGCATCAATCATGAAAGAGAGGTACTAATATTATAATGAGTGTGATTCAAATGTAACATTCAGCTAAATTAGAAATCTTTCCAGCAGTGATCCAAATATATCATGCCCCTTGTGTCCCTCATACTTACACTGCCTACCTAGTTTTCACTCTGGAAGAACGTAATCCACATGTTGCAGTGATGTAGTTTGCCTAGTAGCTTCACAGTCATGCAGCATTCTTTCACGAGTGACAAATCCTAACTCAACATCTATTGCGAGATTAATGAATGACTGACGCCCCCAAGCGGACACAATTCCTGTGGTAGATGATTGAGATGATTAAAATATGGATGCAAGAATGAAGTGAAACAACGGAATAACTAGATGATGAAGTTAGAGCAACCTGTCAAGAAAGGTTAAAAAAATATATGGAACGCCAATTAAACACATCCAAAGAACAAAATGGAGCAGATAGACCAATTTCTTCAATACCATTGTTTACTCACCAATCTTTCAGAGAAGAATCCTATCCGACTATGTATTGAAGTATCAGTCAGGGGCTTCGATGTTAGTTTATCCAAAACTTCAGCCAGGAGGAGAATTCCTGAATCATAGCATGATAAGCATCAGCCTTCAGATACATTATAATCTGAGGGAAACACGAATAACATTTACAAAAAATTGCATGACATCCAAAATAATAGGAGCATCTATATTGCAGGCCTTGAAAGTTTTACATCATTTCACGGCTCCTAGAACACCGGTAACTTAGTTTTTCTTAATCAGAAGATTAGCACCCGGACTCTTCTCTACAGTAAGAATATAAGATAAATTTTCTTGAGCATTCCCCAATCCTAAAGTTGTTTCTTAATTAAGTATTAATAAATTCAAAAGTTTTCTGGAATTGACAGAAAACAGCAATCAGCAGCACCAAACACACCCCACATAAATCTATCTTACACAGCAAATAGGGATTGCCAAATCCATAGGTTAGGTTACATTCCTGGGGTGCTTTATGCCTTCACAGCACTAAAAAAAATTATTGAAACGCAAAAAAAAAAAAATTTGAAATCTACAAGCAGTATAAACATATGAGGTAAACGATGTAGGGTAAAAACCCAGAAAATTATCACAAACATAAGCCCTCATTACAATGAAGTAACATTGACTTCGAAAATAAAATCTTGATTTTACTATACACACATCACATTGATGATAGTATGAAAACAAAATTACCACGAGAACGGATAATATGGTCTGTAGTGGTCAAATACATCTCCATCTCCCTAACCTGTACATGCGTAACAACAATGTATACCCACCAAAAATTTTAAAATAAAATCTAGGATAGGATAAAATCTATTACAAAAGGAAAAAAAAATTATACTTCAAAACTAACTATATTAAAAAAAATTAGGAAATTCTTACAAGTGCTTCTATAGTCAACATATCATTTTTCAGCAGGGTACCAACTGCACTGACACTTGCTTCCTGTAATTCAAATTAACATCATAAATACACAAATTTTCAGCTTACAATTTGAAAGTAGAAGCAACCTAAAAAATTTAGCATAAACTAAAGTACTAAACATTTGAATGGTATACAAAATGGTTCCTCTTTAACTGTGATTAAGTATAAATCGCTAACCCCTGATGGATAACTGTGTCTAGTAAACACTGGTGAAGATTGAGCAAAAACAACAGAACAAGGGCTTTCAAAATGGTATAGAAATAAACGAGAAGTCAAATGCTTGCAATGGATTTAGAAAAGGAATAGTTCGTTCTGAGAACTACTGTTAGTAGAGTGATGGGTTCACTAAAAGTTGGAAAAGAGTATAAACATTTAATTAAGACAACAGAGTACGGACATTCAAAATAAATAAAATAACGAAAAGGTAAATGCATGACACAAATTCTGGAAAAAATATCTTTTATTCAGATAAATTGTATCAGATTTCTAAGTTCGCTGAAAATTGGAAATTTCATAAACATCGAACAAAATATCAGCATGCTATGGACCTTTGATATTTCATATGCATTAACCAAGATTAAATGTTTACAGTGACATAAGGAAAAACACTTAGTCTTTTTTAGAATAATTGAAACTGGTAAACTTCATAAATACTGAGAAAAGGCAGCAAAGTAATAGCTTCCAAATTAGTGCAAACAAATAAACAAAAAGGTAAATGCTTTACAACATATTCAGGAAATGAAATGCTTATTATAAAAATCCCTGTAATAAAATTACCGTGTTCACCAAAAATTGGTAGAAGTTCTAAACACTGAGCAAAGAGCAGAGTAGTTGCGCACCCAAAAAAAGAATCTTTTCCAATATATTTTTAAAAAATGATTATTCTTTATGACTCTTGCCATTACTCAGATAGTCAGATTGCGCGCCTGTTTTGTGGCACCATAGCCGTAGTGTTTCAAGGGGTTTGCAGCGAATCTGTTTATGTATGTGACTTTTGGGAATTTTTTTTATTAATTTCTTAACAAAAATTACGGCTTATATATCTCAAAAGTGTAGGTTTTTTGTGAAACGATCTCACGAATCTTTATCAGTGAGACGAGTTAATTCTATCGATATTCACAATAAAAAATAATATTTTTAGCATAAAAATTAATATTTTTTTATGGATGACCCAAATAAGAAATCCGTCTCACAAAATACGATTCGTAAGACTGTCTCACACAAAATTCTGTCATCCTAAAATATATATATTTATATAATTTATTTATTCTTTTGAATGCGCTATTGTATAAATTACTTTATTTGAATTTTGATTATCTCAATAAACGTTCGTATTATTATATAAATATAACTTTGAGTCTAATATCGACAAAATAGTGTCACTCTATTTTTTTTTATATCGATATCACCATATACTCAATTATTTATCCAATAAAATTACCTCAACCGCATGATAATTGTTCGACTTGATATCGGTAAAAAAAATTAATTTGATTTTAATTTCTCCAAATCTAATTTATAAATTTTTTAGCAAATGTACTTGTATAAAAATGAGTAGATCTCTTGTGACACGGTCTCACGAATCTTTATATGTGAGATGGGTCAACCCTACCGATATTCACAATAAAAAGTAATGCTCTTAGCATAAAAAAAATATTTCTTCATGGATGATCCAAATAAAATATTTGTCTCACAAAATACGATCTGTGAGATCGTCTCAAGCAAGTTTTTGATTATAAAAATAATAATTTATACAAGGACTGAACACTCGTGCAGTGGACACTACTATATATAAGAAGGGCTTAATTTGTTTGGTTCTGTTAATTTCCTTGAGGATTTATTACATTAGGCATTTCTGGTTTATTTTCACGCACAAATAAAGATTTTTTTTTAAAAAAATTATAGAATTATTATATTTTTTGTGATATTGAAAACACTTCAAAACGAAAAAGAAGAAGAGGAAGAACACACTTAAAACCCATTATAAAAAAAACACTTAAAAAAGTACTTTAAGGTTTATTAAATTGCTGTGATCTCTTCTACAATCTCACCAACCAGATAATTACTGTTGGTCTCCTAGAAATAGATGAATACATTATATTTTCATCCATTTTGTGGTCTTTATATAAGAAAAATACATCCCTCGTCTGTATATAAAATTATAAAATAAATGCAAAAACATTTGGAACATATCATTTCACGCCAAGTTAATCAATGAATCAACTAAAAAAAAGAGGTTACCGAACAACAAGTGTATTTGGTTCATCTCTAATTCGCATAAATAGTGGGGCTATAAACACAAACTACACATACCAAAAAATTCAACCAAAACAAAAAGCTCCGAATCAGCCATCTTGATCGTCGGATTAAAAATCAGTCATTGTTTATCTTCCAAGAACGAGGCCACTAAATACTTGGCTATTTCCTGCGAGAGTTGCTTCCCATTCGACAGAGGACAGTAGTATCTGCGAGAGTGATATCACTAGTTGCTTCATGTCGGGTCTTAAAATGGGGTCCTCATCTACGCATTGCTTCGCTAACATAGCCATCTGTAACGTAGTTATACAGAAGAACAAGAAGTGATCAGCTCAATTATGCTTCTTGGTATGTCAGGACGATTCAAAAATGAGCTTCGGTTTTTGGTTTTGGTTTGTTGTATACTTTACAATGTGCATTTGCCATATGTGAATCTTGAATTTCAATAAAGAAAATCACGATGGTTAATTGGTTTTGCTTGGACTTTTCACTATTCTCAACAAAATCTTCAACCAAGCATTGCGCTCATCTTCATATCACGAAAAAAAAGTATATTTCAAATATAGGCAGGGGGGGGGGGGGGGGGGGGTCTAACATTTAAATAAGCTCGAGTTTGAGTTCTGATATCACATTACCTTGAAAACACAATCGTGTGGATACAAATCCATCAAATTAGGATCAATGTGATCTTTCAAGCTTGCCATACTCATGGAGTCAGGTGCATTCCTCAAAGCCGCCACTACCTGAAACTTCACCATATTAGAGGATCGTGGAGAATTTACCTTGGATAGAATGTCATTTATTGGAATAGATTCAGATAATTCTGAAAAGCGGAGACATGAAGAAAATAATTTAATGTGAACACTCCAACAAAATATAAATCGATTCATGACCAAAAAATTTCATTTGTATTCATCCAGGAAAGCGATGCCAGGACTTACGATCGATACCAATGACCGTCTTTCAGAACTTCTTGTCATAGCCTCCTTTCCGGATATTAATTCAAAAAGCACCACACCAAATGCATAGACGTCACTTTTGCTTGTAGCATTGCCATCCCTCAAGTATCTGAAAAATCAAGAATTTTAAATCGAATAGAAAAATTAATAATACATGAGAATTTATTCAGGGGAAACTTAGAAGTATTTTTGGACAAAAACTTACGTTTTTGCTAGTAATAAGTATAGTTAACACTTACTCTGGAGCAAGATAACCGTATGTTCCTACAACCCTAGTGACTGACTCTTCACCATCGTGTGTTTTCATCACAAGTTTCGCCAAACCAAAATCTGAAATCTATATAAATTTATAACTATTACATGAGGTGATCTATATGGTTAGTACAACAAATAACTGAGGTAGAACAACAAACCTTTGCTCTGAAGCTGCCATCAAGTAGAATGTTGCTTGTTTTGATATCTCGATGCACATAATGTGGTTTTGTGTGCTCGTGTATGTATTCTAGGCCCCTAGCAGCATCAAGTGCTATTTGAACCCTCGTGACCCAAGATATTGATGTATGACCTATTTAGAACATGTAGACAGAATCCAATGTAAGTTATCAGAGCTAATTCTATGATGACTAAAACAAAGGAAAATTTTTAGAATGAATCGTGCTTAAATATTTATACCAATTAATGTTAATTGAGATTCACCGATGGAGACCCCAAGGTAAATATAGGTGGGTGAAGCTCAACAATACGGATTTTCAAAATAGAGGGTATCCCACTGATACTGAGGGCTAGAGTGAGCTAACCTTTAGTCTGAGGATCATGCAAGTGATTTCTGAGAGAACCCTTTTGAGCATACTCGTATACAAGAAAGAGTTCATCAACACTGGCAGCATAACCAATCAATTCTACCTTTATAAGAATCAAAAGAAAAAATAATCAACACTACATAATCTCACAGCCAAGAGCACGAGGTACAGGACATGAACTGCAAAAAAAACATTACCAAATTTGTATGATGGACTTTGCATAGAACTTTGATCTCTGCCACAAATTCCTTAGTTTTTGTAGCAGTCATTCTTTTGATAGCAACTTCCTGAAATTTCACCCCATAACATCGCATTATTATCACTTCATTGACACGTGATGGCAAGCAGCAAATTCAAAAGTTTTGAACCTGGTCTCGAAGAAGGCCATAATACACCGAACCATATGTTCCATGTCCCAAAAGATTAGACTCGGAAAACCCGTCTGTCGAACACAGAATTTCATCGTACGTGAAAACTACAGGCTTATCCATGTCAAATACATCAGTCCCTATCACTGCAGTGGACGAGTCAAATACAGTTAAGAATATGATATTATGAATTTCCCTAAGCAATATTATAATATTAAAGACCTTGTAACGATAGGAAAAACCAGAACCAGGTTTTAGCAAATTTTGAGAAATGCAGTCCAAGCTTATTACACTAATTTTTCAGGAAATTATTCAATTTATTAGAGTGGGTAATGCAGTCCAATCTTTTAAATTCCTTGGTTCATTGTAGAAGAGTGGGTAATAAAGTATTAAAGTGTATGGCTTCCGTTTTGTAGCCAGCTGTCTCATTTCAACAAGAAACACCTCCAACCAACCAGAGGTACTCAGAAATAAACAAAAATCATACTCGTCACACGATACTTTAAAGAAATTAACATTCATAATATAAGAGCAGTCAAGAACATTTGAAGTTTAAACCTGTAGGAATATTTATTTTCTGGTTGCTAGATTCCTCAATATGATGCTTCGAATTCCCAGAGTTGCCACAAATGGATCTCCCTGAAGCACAAAAGAAACTCGAGTTTCGAAGAATGTGAAATTTGTGAGAGTTCTTCCCTTCTGAATTCTTTGGATGGCTTCCTCGCGATCCACCAGAATAGACAGATGATTTCAAGCAAACAAAAACAAGCACCATAACAACAACCAGAACCAATCCAACGGCCAGACATCCGATAATCCACCAATAAGGTATGTGAGACTTGTGATTCACTTGATCTCCAACTGGTAAAAATGCACACAGTAGGTAAAGTGCTTGAGTATCAAACATGGAATGATTATGATTTGTTAGGTAATAAATAATAATATAACCAGAACATATTTTTTCAGGTAATTTTAACGGGAGTGAATGTAAAACATATACATTCAGCGCTTTCCGAAGAAACCAACAACTGTAAATTTTTCGAGGACGCCATAAAGGAGAATGCTGAAACATATCATACCTGCAAAGTTATCAGCAGATGGAGCTGGACCAGGAACAGGTACATCATCATTTACGAGATAAGGCTCGCCTGGAGCTGAAAGTGACGGGCAAAAGGAAAAACCAAGTATAAAGGAGTGACGGAGAATATGAAACACGTAGTAAATGTTATTATCAAAAAAGTACCCAAAAAATCTATATCTGCTGAGGGAACTGGATTTTAACTTTACATTAAAACTCTGTCATGCAAAAACCTGCTTTAGACTCATTAATTATCAAAATAGTAAAGTTTCCATAGCATCATATTTAATTAAAGAAATTTGGTAACGAGTAATCTCATAACTCAAACATAATTTGATTCTATTTTGAGGTATCAGCTGGTTCATAAATCTGACCAGATTTCCAAACCGCACCCATAGTAACTAAAAAACCTATCACCAGTTCCCTGCGCCATGTCTTACACCGACTTTAACATGTGTCATCATGAACCATTAAGGAAGATAATTTTCAGCAGGCGGAAATAACAAACCTGTGTTACAATTCACACCTGAAATTCTATCTCAGACAGGACTCAGATTGCTTTATATTCAATTCAATGTTTCAAATTACTCATTTCATATAACCCTTGTTCTTTGCTTCATTTTATTGTGTTTGACGAGATAAGGAAACAATCCAGGCGCTTTTTCTTAATATATTTTGATTGCACACCACGAGTATAATGCTCCCAAATAACAAATTTCAACCATTCGAAAGCTTTTTTATTCCATTCATACTGCGTGATCCTTATTTTTTACTGAATTTCTTTCACATAATCAAATCTACTGGGAGAGCATATTAGACAGTGCAGAAAATGGAAATTCTAAATAATATTCCAAACATTTCAAATTCAATCTATCCCATATCTTTATTCTATATATCACAGATCCTTGCACAGCAAGATAAAGGCAAAAAAAAATAAAATCTGAAGCGACCTCAAAGGATCAAACCTCAATTTTCCATTAAAAAATAAAGGAAAAAACAAAACCGCACACTAATCAAGAACCCAAAGTCCAACTGAAAATCATGCATTGCCGTCACAACAAAATTAAACAAGAGAGTACATCAAATTAAAATTCAAAAACCCCAAAAGGGGAAGAAAGAAGAAAAAACCGTACCTGAATTCAGTGGTATATAATAAAGTTTCCCAATTGTCACATTATCAGGGTTAGCAATCCCATTAACAGCCTCTGTATTATCCATACTAACTCCAAATCTGCTAGACAAAGACTCCACACTATCCCCATCTTCCATCACATAACTCATCAGATAGTTCCACAGCCCACTTGAGCAACCACACACTAGCTTAAGTGACACCACTGCACCTTTTCTAGCTGCTCTAGTGAAATTTGAAGGAAAATAAGCCAACCCATTGTAAGCCTCCACAACCAAATCATAGACAGACCCATTATTCTCCCTCACGGTAAAAGTAGTATTTGTCAAGTAAGTTTTCACTCTTGAGGCGCAAGAACAGTTCTTTTTTATGAAAATGTAATCCCTACCATTCCCTTCAAATGTAATGTCCTCTCGTAAAACATCGAACATGCTTTGAATCACGGGGAGTGTTTGCTCTGGCGTGGGCTTGAAGGCTAGAAAAGAAGTGCATAGGCGTTTAGTGTCTGTACAGTTGAGTGGAGTTGCTGCTGCTGATGTAATGATTTCTTGAAACAGGATTTTAAGCAGAAAAAACACCAGTATTTCTGCTCTTTCTAGAGCCATAGTTGTAATAATTCAATCTTGATAACCAACAAGCTCAGAAAATTGAATCTTTGATGGGAATTTATAACTATATACCCGAAATTGAGACTTCCATGATTTTTATGTCAAGAATTCAACTGAATATACGTAGCTAAAACAAAGGGGGATCTGTAGAACTGTCGAGTGAGATTTGGCAAAAGCCAGTGGGGTGTGAATCTGGAGATTCTTGATTAGGATTTGTTTTTTCTCCGCTGGGGAAAAAGGAGATAGAGTTACTGACTGGTTTCTAAGTGTAGAGAAGAGTGAAAAAAGGGAACAAAGGAAGCCATTGCCACTTGACAGCTAAACTGGTACAAGTCGCTAGCATCTTTCTTAATCATTCATATTTTTGTTAATCTACAAGTAACCTTGAGATTGTCAATAAAAGGATCTTTCTCAACTTTACAGTCATTGATGTAATAAATTTAGTGTTTGACTCGAGAAGTCACGATTCCACTCACTGGAATTCTGGGGCCAATTTGGTATAATCTGACTCCTCCTCGTCGGCTGCGTGGAGAGACCGGCAATTACATTTTATTCCCTTCACCTGAGGTAACATTTGAATATACTATATTATCAGGTACTCTAGATATTCGTCGAGTGTCCGAGTTGGTGATCACTTATCAACAAATGTGAATTCGATTAATCCGATCAACATGTTCTCAAACTTGTTCGAAGTTATTTAAATAACTAGTGTAGTTTGTATGTAACTGTGTTAACTCATAAAATTACCTCCGGTCAAAAAAATTTGATCAATGTTTGATTATAAAATCATTTGAATAAATAACATTAAAATATGGTAATTTTTGGTTCCACGACTCACACTTTCTTTTTATTCCATGGATTAGCAATGGACATTATTTCGTTTAGAATTGTGAGTTTGTAATAAGACAAAAACTTGTGTGAGACGGTCTCACACATCGTATTTTATGAGACGGATATCTTATTTGGGTTATCCATAAAAAAATATTATATTTTATGCTAAGAGTATTATTTTTTATTGTGAATATCGGTATGGTTGACCCGTCTTACAGATAAACATTCGTGAGATTGTCTCACAAGAAACCTATTCTTGTAATAATTAGTGTGGCCTTCCTTAAAAGCATTGGTTTTATATGCCAGATCGTAGGGAACTCACTCTTTGCCTCTTTTGCTTGAACATATTTTATTTATATCATTGCATTACAATTCCCAGCTGTTGGCAACGCACATTTTGGATAATATATGTATGTATATATGTGGTGACAACTATATAATAATGATATTATAGTAAAATTAATTATTAGATAAACATGGTAGAAATGACATTGCGTGAAATTGTAAAATTCTCCATTAGGCCCTTCACTTCAAAAATCCTAAAATAATTTAAATAGAAATAATTAAATTTTTTTTGTAAGAAAATAATTAATCTTTTGATGAATTAAATTCGGTCGTCGCCGATTTGAACAATTGGAAATGCGAGAGGAAAATAGTTTTTTTTTTTAAAAAAAAAACTATTAACAAGCGGGAAAGCTATTATTATTGTTATTATTAATTAAGAAGGAATATAAATGTTAAATCATGAATTGAATTATTCATTTATGCTTGGATATATATTAATTTTGCCCCAAGAAAACGAAAGTTGAAACAACAGGAAATAAAAGCAAAAAGGGGACATGACAGTTGGAATTCGGCCCCATTATTAAAATTCAAACGCTCTTTCCTCGGAGAAAAAACACATAATCAATGGTTTAATTTTTATTTAGAGCTTCTCTTTGGGATATTACTTGCCCGTTTTTATTCAGTTGCTGTAGCGAATCGGGAATGCTCTTCTATTTATGAGGTGAGTTTTTGCCCCACGGTAGTTGCTAGTATATAGAAAGGAAGTGAATAATATTTACTTATCGCAAAATTCATATGAGATGGTCTCGTGAAACAATTTTATGAGACAAATTTTTTATTTAAATAACTCATTAATTTTTTTTATTATAAATATGAATAAAATTGATTTGTTTCACAAATTTCGACCTATATTTTATATATATATATATATATATATATATATATATATATATATATAACAAAAAGAGTATGGGCTCCCCATAGACAACTACTCCACTCACCATTATTACCAGCAATTTGTGGCTCATGATAAGTGCGAGTATATTAAATTTTACATAAAATTTTTATAAGACGGTCTCACGATCAATTTTGTGGGTCAAATATCTTATTTAAGTTATTTATTAAAAAATATTACTTTTTATGCTAAGAATATTACTTTTTATTATGAAAAAATATCGATATGACTGATCTGTCTCACAGATAAAGATTCATGAAATCATCTCATAAAAGATCTACTCACAACTTCACAGTAGTCTCATTCTCCATTTTTTTCTCATTTAAATTTTTACGTATTACTTTTTCGAAATCAAAGGAGACAGTTGTGAGTTTGTCCTTTACAATAAAATAAATTATAAGTACATGTTTTGTCTTACCATTTGAGGGATTGGGATCGATCATGTCCTTGTGCAATCCAACCATTGCACACAACTTGTCCATCATTTTCTATATATATATATATATATATATATATATATATGACAGAGAGAGAGAAAGGATGTGTGGATATGTGATAAATTATTGTTTAATCTAAATATCATATATAAGGTATAATCTGATACATATGATAGGATAAATTTTTAAATAAATTACCATAATTTTTAAAAATTCAAAAAAAAATCGAACAAAAACACTGAATTGTCAAACGGCCGACCCAAGCCCGTCAGCAAACGGCGCAACAACCAACTTGACTGGTTAGAAAACCTCAACCCAACCCAACCTGAAAAAAGTGTTTGGAGCAATTTTTGTTAAAATTTTTTTTTAATAAAAGAATGAGTAAGTTTCTTGTGAGACGATCTCATAATCTTTATCTGTGAAACAGGTCAACCCTACCGATATTTAAAATAAAAATTAATACTCTTAGCATAAAAAGTAATATTTTTTATGGATGCCCCAAATAAAATATATGTCTCACAAAATACGAACCGTGAAACCGTTTCATACAAATTTTTGCCTAAAAATATATACACAAATCATTATAAATAATATAAATATTTCGAAAAATTTCAATCTTATTTGAATCATTATAAAATATATAAATCTTTTGAATTTTATCAAATTTAATAACTTATAAATAATATAAAATTTTCAACAATCGTCAAGATTACATGAGCCACTTCAAAATTCATCAACAAATCATATAATAAAAAAATTAAATAAAATTAACAGGCCGACCCAATTTGATCAGCTTTCAAACGGAGGTCCAAAACCATAACTCGACCTTCCTATATTGTATTATGTCACAAGCTACCCAACGAGCCTAACCCATTTTAACGGCGTCAAAATTTATTGGTGTTCTAATATTCGAGCTTGAATTTGATCACATAAATTATGACGACGCCTGCTGCAAATGAAGGCCACAGTTAATAAAGCCGTCCATAAAATGGACATGTATAAAATTAAAATTTCTTTTCAGTTTATTATCCTTGTGTTAGTTTGGAGGTAATAATGATTCCACATCCCCAATGGAAGATTAAAGGCCATACATGAAATTCAGCATGCATTCCAGCACACGCTTAACTGGATTCTTGAACAGTGCAAATGGAGAAATAATCAGAATTGGTCACATTTTAAGAAAATACTTCTTCAAGATAGAGCGAGTGGGATGCGGCAAGAAGAGCAGCACCAATACCCGAACCATCATTCGAGTGCTCTACCACGATGCCTGATGCAGTCTCCTCTCCAAGCAATTCATTCAGCGTGTTTTCTAAGCACTTTCGGTATTCGGTGTAGTGCTCATATAGTCCACCATCCATGGCTACAACCGTCTTTTCACCTCCTTCTCGTGGAGTATCCCGCCCCATTTTCTTCAATACACCTAATATACCAGCAGCAGCGAGACGTGCCCCACGCGTGGCAATGATGTTGCAGAGCTCCACCACGACCTTTCTTGTTTTCAAGGAAGTATTGGGTATCTGAGGTGGGTTGAGAAGTTTCAACATTAGAATGTGCAAATGATTTGACGACCATCAAAGATTGGTTTAGCATCTAAACTGAGATGAATCTTTAAACACAGCGAAAAGACGATATTGAAAACAACGAATTTGTATTCAGCGGGGTAAATTCAGCACAAGTGCTAAATTAGCTTAAACATCATGGTTTGGAGAATTGATTGTCTTTGTTTTTATGGTATTCAGCGGGATAAATTCAGGACAAGTGCCAACTGCTAAACTGTCTTGGGCATCATGGTTTGGAGAATTGAAATCTTATCATAAATGAATTATAGAAAAACATACTTTTAAGGGTGTTTGCTATTCTTTCTTTAGTGTAAAAGATAATGTGCAGACCAGTTAAGTTTACCTCTAACAGATCCCTCAGTTTGTTGCCAACCACTTTCAGATCAGAGGATTTGTCCAGATGCATTGCTGACATTTCTGGCGTCCTGCAAAATGTAAGCACCAAGATCAACTATTTAAAAGGAAAGAAGATGCGGGAAATTGCTCCAGTGATTTAAACATGCCAGCGATTTCATCAGAGTGTTCCTTCTATTCGGTTAACTTTTCAATTAGAGCTTTCAAATTTAAATAAATAAAAAAGGGGTGATCTTCAACTTTTCAGCTTATTCGCATGATTTTAGGAATGCTTTATTGAAGATCTTCACAAAAATTATCTTGATTACATTTGTATTACTTCATTTTTATTTTTCTTGCTTTTGAGGAGGCAACAGCCACCTTGCCTTCTAATAAGAAAATCCATGGTTAGGAACAACGATTTTCACTCCATAAAATGATGGTCCATTTGATATTTGTTACACTATCAAATTTATTAACTCAATACCATGAATTTACAAGCGAATAAATAGAAAATGTCAGAATACCTTAGAACGAAAGGGATTTTAAGTCTGGGAGGAACTTCATCGCCGAAGAAGGCGGCCTCCTCAGCCATCCTAAGTAGAACTCTACGTAAAATTTCTCCCAAGTACATACCAGATATTAACTTCTCAAATATCTGTAACAATAGTAAAAATATAATCCGATGGCCAATGGAGATAGAACATATTTCCATACTGGGAAACAACATCACTGTTTGTAATGAGCATTGACACAGTCTTTGTTTTTCCGATGGTGATGTTTGCTAGGAACTTTTCTTTAAAAAATGCTTAAATAAGCCAAAATCCAAATACCAGAAAATCCGCTTCATTGCTCTTTTAAAAAGTCAAAAGTAATTGTCTATTGTATCCAAATATAAAAGTAATCATGCTCTTGTCCTGATTAAAAAAGTGTGTGTGTTTTTAATCGCCATGCTTTTGTATCCAAACTTGTCCATGATAGATCCTACACTTATATAGGATTCAAATAGATAACTGACATATACAACAAAGTTGAATAAAACTGAAATTACAGATGATGTAGCGTACATGAACATGTTAATCACCTGCTCACTAGGATTCAAACTTTCAGCGTCCAACGCAATGTCATATTCGCTCAGCGGAAGATGTGACGACCTGAAGTTACCCCACTCCATATTTATAACCTAATAATTTTTAAAAGATTCATCAATCCAATGGTTAACGGGGAAGACATTATTTAATATAATTCCAGGTTTTAGGAATCAGAATAAATCAGTATATACAATAGAATAAATTAGGAGATATGCAAGTATTTTTTTTCCATTTTCTTGATCTCCTCGTTTCTATATAATTGGTGAATGGTGATGTATTACCCGTGAATAATTTTCAATGAAATGAAGTGTTATTTTTCTTTCCCACAATTCTGATATCTGGCAACAAAATTTTCAGCATAAACTAAAACTTTGGAATTTGCTAACCATTTCTCCAGATTTAGGCAGTGGACCATGCCACTTTGGTATTGCTTGGGCACGTTCCACATAAGCTGCATTAGTTCCCGTACCCAATATCACAGCAATGGCAACGTCCTTGTTGGTGTGCCTTCCTCCAGCTAATGTTCCAATCGTATCGTTAACCTAAGATAGAATAACCGTCAAGAAAGGCATTTTAAACATGAGAATTTCTGCCCAACTCTCAATAGAGGATTAGATTGAAAAACGATGAAATTTTTTTACCAATGCTGCCACCCGCATGTCAACACCCTTTCTATTTAACGCTTTTGTCAGTTCAGCTACCACGTCTTGGCCAACCTGTGACATTAATAGAGTTACAAGAAACAAAATAACATGCTTTAATAAATCCAATGTCAGCCACCTAATGTATTGCGCACAAAAACCATGAAAACATTAGACTGAAAATTGGATGAGAAATTTAATAACAAAATGCCAAATTTTTATGATTTATGAACTAAGGAACTGGAAGTTTTTCCACTCTAAAGGAATGTGAGTAAGCTAGAGATTGACGATAAAACCAAGTACATTGCAAAAGAATATAAACAAACGATTACATGCAATTTACATTATTCCATCTCAAAGCCTCTCAATCTCAACAGCAACAAAGCAGCACATTTTAAATCCATTTCTGAGCACACTGACTTTCTATGTATTCAAACTGGTCCAGCTCCACATCTTTCCAAAGAAAAAGCAACAATAAGATAAAAAAAATGAACATCCAAGTAAGGATCTCAACTTTTTTCCAAAATTGCTCAAGGACATCAAAAACTGTGAAACCTGAAGGCTACATGTAAATCACCCTCGTATAGAAAAACACATTTAATAGAGACTGACATGTGATTAACGATGAACATACTATATCATGTAATACTAAAGATGTGCAGGTTATTGCAAATAACTTAAAGGTAAAAATACTTTATCTGCTGCAATTAACGAACCATTTTATATGAAATGAAGAACACGAGAGAGAGGAATTACGGTGTCATCAATAGAGAAGCCCTTTGTCCACCTAATAAGGTTTCCAGAATTTATTGAATTTTGCATCACGGGAAATGAGAAAGTGAAACCTAGTTCCCTTTGCCTACCAGGAGGTTGTTGAAACATTTGTTCTTCTTCAGCAACAAAACTTGCAAGTTTTTCCACTATAAAATCAAAAAGTGCCTGAAACCATTTGTCTTTAGCACTCAGGCTTTGTATGTCGACCTCATAGAGTAAGGAAATATCTTTTCCAATAAGAAATAGAATAATAAGGCAATATTGTTGATATAAATAACTTACTTCTGAGCTCCCACACATCAAAGCAGGGGGGATAGATGCCTCTGTAAATTCTTGATGAGCAATACCTTCGTCTTTGCCTTTCAAATGGACTCGCAAGACACGGAAGTTCGTTCCACCGAGGTCAAGGGCATAAAAGACTCCAGCCTCATCACTGAGACGGAAATAGTGAAATTGGCGAATTTTAGCCAATTGTTCAAGGACGAAAATAAATAACAAGAAACAAAACAAATTTATACTTATTTCCGAAAGTACTTTCTGATGCTAATTAAACATCCATATATTTTCCACAACAGTTGCATACATAAATACTCGTTAGAAGTTGAGATTCCTTCATGCAAAAATAAATTTCACACAGAATATTCATCATTTCCTTTTCCTTCCCCACAATTCTAAACAAACTGATTCGAGACGCTTCCCTTACTACAATGAATCAATGGACACAAAAAATTGACAACAATTCAAGAGCAAACCAAGAATTCAGCTGAAGGCGCGTCCCATTTGATTTTTAGGTGTGAAAGTTATCATTTTTAGACAAACTCCACATCTTTCATGAAAGTTTCGATTACAATCAATACAGTTAAACCCAATCCAACACGGATGTAGACTTGATGGACTTTGGCAGAAAACATGTGTTTTTGGAAAAGTTATCTAAAAATAGTTTATTATTTATTTTCATTTGATGGCAATTGCGCAACTCGCCCACCCATCCAATAAACAAAGAAGATTGATAATTAATGAAGTTCCACCAAGAAAATAAAAGGAGAATAAATTGGATAAAAAGATATACCCGGTGGGAAGGTTATCGACATAGCTAATAAGCATCTTAAGCTTGCTCCCTCCTTCAGATACCAATCCGGCGTGCATCTCCACGGTCATAGCATCCGCCACTTGTTTCAGCCTCACCTCCGGCGTCCCACACTTCTCCTCAAATTCCTTCACAATATCCATCGCCCGGCCCCACCTCCCAGAACTTTTCATCCTCTGCCGCACCACCAAAGCCGCCACGGCAACGACAGTAGCAGCGCCGATCACCGCCGCACCCACCGCCACTTTACCCATTCCATCCTTCATCTTTCACCTCACAGGAGCTAAAAATTGGGTCTTTATTCGTTTTTCCACAGTTTCCTGGCGGAAAAATCAATATCACGAATAAGGCGTTGAATTATCAGAAAAAAATGACAGGGTAAAAAGGGGAGAATCGAGTGGGGAACGAGGAAAAGTTGGAGCTAATCAGTGGAGGGAAATTTAACAGAGGCAAAAAAGATGGAAAGTTGCGAGAATTTTTCGAGATCTTTTCTGTGAATTCGAAAGGAGATCAAATTCGGGTAACAAGATTTCAGTCGCCATTTTTATAATCTTTGCTCCATCCCACGTGTTCTGCTCCAAATTACTATTTAATTCCATCAATTATATATGTAAACCAAAGGTGAAGTTGACCACCTATTTTTATCCATTTGTTTTAATTTTGTCCGAAATTTAATTAAATGAAATTCTTTAATTCCTTTTTTTAATCATATTTTATTTCATTTTAATACATTCCAGCTTGATAATTAGTCTTATCATCAAAAAAAAAAAAACCCCTTTGAAAATAAATAAAATATTATTGGTATCGTCTCGAAATTCTAAATATTTAATTTCACCCTCTTCTAAACTTCAACACCTGTCCAAATAAAGGTTTATTTTATTAATGTTACTGCAAATTGAAGAATATGATACCCACATATTAATTATTGTTTTATTTAAAAATTACATTAGAAAAAAATCTCCATGTTCACATTGATTGATAAATATAAATTTAAATTACCTAAAAATATTATGAGCACATGTTTTGTCAAGAAAAAATATAAATCGGAGAGTTTTATGAAATGTATCAATAAGTTAGACTTATGTTAAGAGTTGTTTTTTGCGCAAAATAAACTCGAACGCTCGAGAAATCGCACATTTCAGATGCTTAAAAATATATGAGTCATTTTCGGATGTACACATAAAAATACCCATGACTTAGGAGTAGATTTTATTTTCTAGTATATTATTTTAGTGCAAATTTTGTGGAACATGGCTACATGAGTTTAGAATCTGATTACACTTCACTAAATCCAGAGACGGGAGACAAAGTGCGTGTGGTCCTCCTGCTCGGATATTTATAAGGAAATTAAAATTGACAACATTAATCTTTATATGTGAAACGAGTCAAACCTACCGATATTCACAATAAAATGTAATAGTTTTAGCATAAAAAGTAATATTTTTTCATAGATAACCCAAATAAGATATTCGTCTCACAAAATACGACACGTGAGACCGTCTCACACAAGTTTTTGCCTAATTATAATTATAATAACAAAATATTATTTGCACATATTTTTCTAATCTGTCATCTTTACGAATCTGCATATTATTAGTGGATAACTAGTATCGTTAGTTTGAAGATAGATGAAATGATAAATTATGTATAATATAAATACAACAAATTTATATATAGGATAAAATGATTTATGACTTGTTCTAGAATTTGAGTCAAATAGTTTATTTAAAAAATAATAAATTAAATGATTGATTTGTTTATTTGGATAAGAAGAATGGCCGATCTATTATATTTTTTCTGTGACACGAGACATCTATATCCATATTTATAATAATAAACAACATTTTTTTGAAATGATTATAATTAGGATAGAGCTATCTAAAAAACGATTTAAATATTTATATATATATATGTATGTATGTATGTATAAAGAATAAATTATATATATATATATATATATATATATAAAGAAATATTTAAAAATATATTATATTTATCATGTCCGGAACACTCGTAATGATCAAGCATCATATATTCTTGGTTTGCATGATCAGGCATCATATATTCTCTTTTTATAATTGTTTTCTTATTATCTTATCATTTAATTTTAGTTTTGCAAAAAGATAAATTAAAATAAAATTGGCATATATTCTTAAATTATCGTGTGCGAAAATTATCTTATTATATACAATTAAAGGTATATTCGATATTTTATTAAAATACTAATATTTATCACTTATTTACCAAATACTCTACATTAAAAAAATATAACTTTTCCGTTCAAAAAAATATATATAACTTTTTCATCTCGATTTTTAAACACTAACGACTCTTTCACAATCTATAAATTTAATAATTCTTCTAAAAGAACAAATTTTTGCAAACAATCTCTAATTTATTTTAAAAAGCGTATGCTCGAATACTTTTAACTAAATTTTTTTTACAATCCTTTTAAAATTAAAAGATTTGTATTAAGACCGATTGATTTTCAAGTTTTCAGTAAAAATATGGTAATTATTATTGATTTAGATATCGTTTGTCGTTTGGATGAGACGATAGATAAATTTAATAAAATTTCGTCTCGACAAGCGGAGTCTTTTACAAGAAAATGAAGATGAAAAAGGCCGATAAATTTACTGTCCACTTGTGAAAATTAAGGTTTAATGGGACATTACGTAGACAGTTAAATAAAGTTGTTCACGCACAACGGCCAAGAAATTTTTTGGATGAAAAAGGAAAATAAAAAATAAAAGAAACAGCACCATGATTCCCCCTTTCCCACATCTATCTGTTTCCCGTTTGCTGCAAATCGGTCTCACTGTATGGGGAAGCAAATTCTTGTTTTGTTTCTGAGTTCCAATTATTTCCGTCGAAGAATTAAAGTATAAGAAAACATTTATGTTTTGAAGTAAATAATATTTATTATCAAATGGGGTTTTTTTTGGTTTTGTTTTTTCATTTTTATATGGTGATCCTATTTGCATTTTCAACTTCTTGTATAGTTATGATTGAAAGATGGAAATTTTTTTTTTTTATTAATATGTTTACATGCAATTTAGAATGATTCGAACTGACAAAGCATCTTGTGGACAAGATTGAGCGTTGAGGTATTTTTATTTGAAAATGGTGGCGAGAGGGAAAAGGGAAATCCCCTTAAGACCTGTGGTTTTGAAGTTTGGGGTGGCTTTGGCTATTTCTCTTGGTGGGATTCTTTATATTTATTTCAAAACCAAAAGAATCAAACCCCCTAAATCGAAACATTCTTACATATCTCCAGGTTAGATTTCTCACTTTTTTTTTATACTGTTTTCTAATGATACTCGATTTTCTTTTCTTTAAAGATGCATGTTTTTCCTTGTATAGATCGTGATACCAGGAATGATTCAAGAAGAGAACACGGTGTGCTCAGAGACGATAATCATGCTGTGCAGGTAATGCCAAACTCTTGCTCATGTGCAGACCCAAGAATTTGTGTATTTGAGCAGAGTGGACTTTTAGTGTGTCGAGCATTGATGATATTTATTTATTTTATTTTATTGATAGGAGAACCACGATACTCTCTTCGTGCCAGATAGTTTGGCTCTGAGTGTGAAGTGTTCTATATATGATGCAAATTTTCTTATTGTGGTTGACAATTGTATTTTTTTTGGAAAGGGTATGAATGAACTTCCAATCTTATTGATTTTGTTAAGTATAGTGAATGATTATTGAATCTATGAGCTTTTGTGTGTTTTCTTCAAGAAAAGTTCGAGTGAAACTTGCAGAAATTAGAAACAAATTGCTTCCACACCGAAAGACGATTGTGTCGAAATTTACTTTACTTTGTTTTGTTCAGGATTTGTCTACGACAAAAGTTTATTCTCCAAATTCTTTCAGCAATGTCTCTCCTAGTAGCAGAAATAGTGGAGACATAGATGGTTATCTATTACCGGAGTTTAATGAGCTTGTCAAAGAATGCAACACGAGGGATAATATTTCTCCGAGGAAGAGTGGGGAATCATTAGTATCGAATGTAGAGTCACCTAGGGAATGCAGGAGTGCTGAAATTGAAGATCAAATAAGAGAGATTAGAGGCCTTAGGAGTAAAATTCAAATTCTGGAGGAACGGGAGAGGATTCTTGAGATTCAACTACTCGAATGTTATGGCCTCAAAGAGCAAGAAACTGCTGTTATGGAGCTTCAGAACCGGATAAGATTAAATGAAATGGAGGCGAAAATTTATGATCTTAAGATTGGGTCGTTGCGTTCAGATAAGAGAAGATTAGAGGCTCAATTGACATATTATGCAAGAGTTGTGACAGAACTTGAAGCTGCAAAAGCTAAGGTAAAGATCCTACGGAAGAAACTTAGGTCTGATGCTGAACAGAATAGGGAACAGATCTTGATTCTTCAAGAAAGGGTTATGAAGCTGCAGGACCATGAAAAGAAGGCTGTCGAAACAGATCACGACGTTGAACTGCAGATACAGAAACAGAAGGAGTTGGAGATAGCATGCGAAGAAATGGAGAAAGTGAATAAAAATTTGAAGAGAGAAAATTCCGATTTGGCTCGGAAGTTGGAATGTCTGCAAATGCTTGCAACATCTGCATTAGACAATGAAGAGGTAATTGTTTGTTGTTGAGACCAATAGTTATCCTGTGGCTGTTTGTGTGGCACAACAAACAAAAAATAGTATTGAGCAGCTGAATAGTTTGTAGCAAAGCAAAAGAACATGCTTTCTCGGAAAAAGGAAAAAAAACACGCCCATATAACAGGTGTGCAGTTTAACATATACCATCAGCCTTTTGGTACAACGCCAACGTTCGGTCCTCCATTTGTTATTTGATTTTTTTATTTAGAGTGATGGTGGCATAATATTGGGTTTTCATTATATATCAGGAGCAAGTTATTAAAGAAGAGAGCCGGCGTTTAAGACAGCAAAACGAAGATTTAACAAAGGAAATTGGCCAACTACAAGTTGATCGATGCACAGATGTTGAAGAGCTCGTCTATCTCAGATGGATAAATGCTTGCTTACGCCACGAACTGAGAAATTTTCAACCTAGCTGTGGTAAAACACTTGCCCGGGATCTCAGCAAGACGTTAAGTCCCAAATCAGAAGAGAAAGCTAAGCAGCTCATACTTGAATATGCAAGTAAAGAAGGCTCCATGGACAAGGGACCGAATACTAAGGATTTTGATTCTGACCAGTGGTCATCTTCACAGGCTTCGTATCTTACGGACTCGGGAGAGCCGGACTATTCATCCGTTGATACTCTGTCGACTAAAAAACCAAACCCACCAAGCAAAATGAGGAGTTTTTCCAAATTAATTAGGCTATTACAAGGAAATGACAGTCTTCATCATCAGGCTCCACTGAAAAGAAATGTATATGTGGATGACACCTTAGGTAGATATTCTAGCGATACTCAACCAGAAATTCAAACCGATTGTGGTCCCGATGGCCTTATGACAAATTTTATTACTTCATCTGGTGAATCATCTAGATGTTCTTTCGATCTCCAAAGATCCTATTCACGAGGACAAAAGAGCATAACTCGGGAAAGCAGTAGTTGTTCTCGAAGAAACAGTGATGATAGTTCCTTGAGTATTTTCAGAAGAATTGATTCAGTATCGGAAGATGCAAATGATTCGTCTTCAAGTAACCACCAGCCTACACAAGATGTTCAAACTGCTGAGAAATCTGAACTAATCAAATATGCTGAAGCCGTGAAGAAGTCTAGGACAAAATCTTCCTTTCGCAAGAGATCCTCCTCATTTAGTTCTTTGATATCTTAAACATAATTTTCTTTTTTCTTGTTTCTACAACAGCCCTCTAGAAATTTATACAGGGTTCATAAAATTGTTGAAAAGACACTTAATACACATCAGAGGTTCTTTATTATTATATATGGTTGAGATTTGTAGCTAGTTGAGTACGATGAGATTTAAAATGTACATATTTTACCCGGAAAATAAATAGAAAGAAAAGGTTGTTTATTATCCCATTTCTTCTCAATGTTTTACTCAATGTTATGCCTTAAACACTAAAAAATCAAGACGAAACAAGCAAATTGAAGCAGCAAGAATCGACCTCCTCGGCTCCTCTACTAAAATATCAAAATATTTACTTTCAGATTATTTTTTTTAGTACAATTGAGACGAGGTTGGGGTGAGGAAATTTTTTGTTTTACGCGGGTTCCAAACTGCCACGCCTCTCCCCTTTGTGGAAGAGGTTTATGCCAACGCATCTAGAATGTGGTGGCACTGGAAGATGTGTTTGATATATGTATTTATGCACGAATTCATATTTTTCTACGAGTTGCAACATTCTTTGAGTAAAAGTGAGATCTTGAATATCTTTATTGTCAGAAGGAAAATACGATCAGTTCCAAAATTTAAGCTGGTAAACTTGTCAAGTTTATTATTTTATTGTGACTTGATCACTGATCAAGGAAGGAGTGTGACCTTAATCTTAACAGTCGAGATAAAAAAATAGAGATAGCGATAGACCATAGAAAGTATTTTGACCATTGATTTCTCGATATGTAATCCTTCCTTTCAGGGAAACCTCTTCTCGATGAAAATATTTCCTCGACCGATGAAATCTGATGTTCTATTTTTCATTCATATTTCTTTAAATTTTTCACCAAATTTTTCATGACTTTTTGTCTTGACATAAATCCGATCTTTTTCATGTGCAAGATTTGATCTTGTCATGCCCGATTCTTTGTTTTTCATGTACAAATTATTCATTCATCCAGGGGATATTGATCGGTCGATTCTTGATGAGATTCCGAGAGACTATCCTTTCATGAGGTAATTCTCGGAGAAAAACTCCAATTCTAAGAAAAATCAAATTCCCTTTTCTCCAATCAATCATGGAATTTATTGTTTTGTGTTTATGATTTATCACATTTACGTCCGTTCCATTTTGGCTACAAAAGAATAAAAAAACCAAGAATGGCGTACCTTGCGAGGCCAAATTCTTTGTCCTCGTCGCGAGCACCCTATGCTCAAAGATCAACAAACGATCCAGTGACATATAAAACCGCGCAAAGTACTGTAACTTGCACGTATCAGGCACATATAACCGGTTTCTGGCGAAATGTGACTGTTTTATGGAGCAAGAATCTGATGAATCACTCGGTAACCATATCTATCGATAGCGTGGAGCGTGATCACAACTACGAATGCAAGATCGATCTAAAACCTTGGCATTTTTGGGCCAAGAAAGGGTACAAAACATTTGAAGTTGATGGAAATGAGATTGAAGCATATTGGGATTTAAGATCAGCAAAATTTTCAGGCGGTCCAGAGCCCTGCAGTGATTTCTACGTCGCCTTAGTTTCTGAGGAAGAAGTTGTGTTACTAATAGGAGATTACAAGAAAAAGGCTTACAAAAGGACAAAGTCCAGACCAGCCCTTGTTGATGCCATGTTGTTTTTCAAGAAAGAACATGTCTTTGGAAAGAAATCCTTCTCCACTAGAGCAAGATTCGACCACAAGAAACGTGAGCACGACATAGTTGTGGAGAGCTCGACTTCTTCCGGGCACAGAGACCCTGAAATGTGGATTAGTATTGATGGGATTGTGCTTATACACGTCAAGAATCTGCAGTGGAAGTTTCGGGGGAATCAGACTGTGGTAGTGAACAAGCAGCAGGTTCAAGTGTTTTGGGACGTCCATTCGTGGTTGTTTTGTGCACCGGGGTCCAGTTACGGGTTGATCATATTCAAGCCCGGTGCACCGGAGGCGGATAGTGATGTGGAGGAGAACAGTTGGTGTGATGCTGCTAGTGATTGTAGTGCAAATAGCAGGTATTTTTCAACACAGAGTTACTCAAAGGCATCACACTTCTGTCTTTCTCTTTATGCTTGGAAGATTGAGTGAGATCGAAAATCAATTTGTATGCAAATGTGAAAGATTCATTATCATATAGTATATATGATGTAGACAGGAGAAAAGGCAGCTCAATGTTGCTGCTGATGTTCTTGCATGGAACTTGGAAGAGGGTTGCACGTTCATAACTTGGAACAGCATTTACATTACAGATGCTGGTAATTATATGATATAGATACTATATAACATATTGTATAGCCATCGAATTTTGTGCGTTATCCGGTTCATATATAGATTTTGTTAGAACGAAAAAACTTAAATGGTTTTTAAATAATTTGACATTTAATTTTGTTAAAAAAACTTATAATTCGTCTCTTGAAATCCATTAGACCAGCTTATTCAATTGTGTTTTCAAAAGTATATTTCGATCCTCTCTCCACACGAGCATTACATAACATCTTGTTGGCATTGCAAATTATTGAGCAGATTAGGATGTCAAACAGTTGGTAATATATATTTTGCTAAATATTTTTCGGTTAGCGAGATGTTACGGTACCACAATCACTACACATCCAACGATTATCATTGATCTAAATATATTATGAACATGCTCGACTCTAGGTAAAAAAAACTGTTTGATAACAGATCCACCTTGAAAACAACAACCTCATTGAACTCAACATAAATTTTGGTCCCTTGGTCAATGACTCTAATCAATATAAGCAATTCAATTCCTCCATGTCGGATTTATGGGAAAAGTGTAGAACCCTTGCATATCAAATTCTTAAAGAAGCCCTAATTAGTGGAGGAGTTGAATTGGTATATATTTAAGAATTATCTCGTTTCAAAAATATTTTGTTAAATCTAATAAATTTTAATTTATTTGTAAAAAAAAAAAAACACAAACATGGGATTTGAGAAATGAGACTAGCTAATCCCAAAGGTATATTATATAAGTAAATAAATAAATTAATAATTAATTGCATTTTAATTTCAAGAAAATCTTCCTTCCTCTCTCGCTTGGAAGGCAGAGGGTTCCTCTCTGTGTCGACGCATATACGCCAAAGGGAATTCATTTCCAGTTTTTCGACTGTGCAACAACTCACTCTGCTTCGTAGCTTTTATCGGCCGCGTCACTATCACACACACACGAGCGTGTAAATGAGCATACACTCGATTTTTCTCCCATTTCTTGTGCTCATTTTTAATCCAAAAGTCACCGTTTCGCTTGTAAAATAGCCACCGCTTAAAGAAACACGGGGAACGCACTGTAGAAGTCCTTTGTAATGGTACGGTTATTGATTTTTACTTTAGGTGGAAATGAGGAAAAGAAACTGAAAAAGAAACATCTTTTGCATAAATTTTTGTAGCAGATCTCTCTCTGATTCTCTTCTTGATACAGCATGCGTTAGAGGTATATTTTGCTTAATTTTATTCGGTTCTGTGATCTGATTCTTTTTGTTTTCATTTTTATCTTTGGGCATTGTGTTTCATTTTGGTTTTGTTGTGTCCTCTAATCTTTGTCGGTGGTGTTCTTGTTAGTGTTGATGGAAATTTGCATTCTGGCGCAAGGAGGGTTGATGAATTTTTCTGGAGGATTTCTGTGGGTGACGAAAATGCTGACTTGAAATAAATTATGTGAAAACTATTTCTGCTTACTTTCTTCCGTTCTTTTGGGTTGCTTGGTTTAAATTAAGAATCCCTTTTGTCTGTGGTGTGGAATGGGTGGTTCTGGTATTGTCTCCAGCAAGGGCATTGACCCATCAGTTGGTGGGCTGGTTTGGGTTCGACGGAGGAATGGGTCGTGGTGGCCTGGCCGAATTCTAG
The DNA here is from genome assembly GCF_025594145.1 of Primulina tabacum. Taxonomy (NCBI): domain Eukaryota; kingdom Viridiplantae; phylum Streptophyta; class Magnoliopsida; order Lamiales; family Gesneriaceae; genus Primulina; species Primulina tabacum. Next base: position 3,297,742 of record NC_134553.1, read on the forward strand.
GTCCGGAGGAGTTACCTGAGAATTGTTTGTCGATGCCAAGACTGGGGACCCCTGTAAAACTTCTTGGGAGGGAGGATGCAAGTGTGTAAGTATTATTTTAGTGATTTCTTTAATTTGCATGATTATGTTTCTAACTCTAGCAGGTTACGGAACTGAAATGTTGCAACCTGTTAATCGATATTACAGAATATGTACCAGATAATCATGATGTTTAGACAGTTTTGCGGGCTTGAGCCATTTTATCTGTTTACGGAGATTGTTCATGTGGAAAAGTGGAGCAACGCTCATTATCAAAATTTTAAACTTTCAGTTTGTCATTTGGAATGTCGGGACTTGTGTGTTTTCCTCGTCTTCTCAATCAGCATCACTGTTAATCTCAATTCGTCTGTTATTTAGTTTTTTTCCTTTTTTTTATATGTCATCGTGAAAGTGAGAATCTACATCTAGTTATATCACGGCAACTGTCGCAAGATGTTACTCTGAAATCATATAAACAAGCAAAGTATTGTGAATAGTTTAAAACTCACCAGCTGTTTTCAATTTCTGATTTATTTTCCAAATCAGGTCGATCCCATATTTGGTTCGTAAATTTTGTATTTGTGTCAAAATTATTGTTAATTCCCACAAAATCGCCGTTGATATGTCCTCTGTCGTTCTTTAGATACCACCATAAAAATTTTATAATTCTTACAGTTTTGATGATAATAAAAAGTGAGCTGGATTATAAAGGAATATATATATATATATTTTTGCCCTTGTTGAGTTCTATTTTTTTATCATTTGAAATTTTGAATGCTCACCATTTCGGTTCTTAACATCTTAAGTTGGTGATGTCCTCTGTTGCATATCCTATTATAGTTCAGCTTTACTGAATAACGACTGCAGGAAGCACATCTTTTTTACAATAATGTTCTATGAGCATAAGTATTTAAAATATAAGTTTCTTGTCTATGGTTGACCATGACAACTATGCTGCCATAAGTATATTTTCATCAATTATTGTGACTTTTGAAAAATCATATCCGTGAAATGAGGAAAAAAAGAACTGGACAAAAGTAGTGTTGTAAGAAGTAAGTATGAGTACTTCATAGCTTTTTTGAGAAAATACTTGAACTAGAAATGGATGATTGAACATCCTCGATCTTACTACTTTTTCCATCTAGGTGTCCTGGTTCTCAGTATCAGTTGCCTCCAATGCAAAGGATTACTTTCTGTGATGATTGGATACCAAATATTTTGTGTTTTGCTTATTCTATACTTTTAAGCTGAATTTCTAATTTTCTCCTCCCCAAAAAATTTGGTGTTATTTTTCTTGTGTTATGATTTATATGGTCAAAATTATTGTTGATGCTCTTTCAGGGACTGGTATAATCTTGAGAGATCGAAAAGAGTTAAAGCTTTCCGCTGTGGGGAATATGATGATTGCATTGAGAAAGCTAAGGCTGCTGCATCTCATCCCTCGAAGAAAGCTGTCAAATATGCTCGAAGAGAAGATGCCATCATTCACGCTCTTGAGCTTGAAAGTGCTCGTCTTGGAAAAGAGCATCCAGACTTCTCTGACAGACCAGATACATATGAGGATCATCCTCGTGTTGATGAATCACCTTGTTCATTTCACACTAATCAGGAAAGCAATGATCACGTTGATGGAAATTTGAGTAGTTGTGATGTATTAGATTCGAGTTGTTCGCCTGAAGAAAGTGAAGATGATTCCATCCAAGAGGAATCCCAGTCTGGTTTATCATTTGTGAAATCAGATCTTGTGGATGCTGCTAAGGAAGGAGCTAAGCGGTGGAGAACTCCAAATGATTCAGAGGATGATGGAACAGAAGGTGCAAGGCGTATGAAAGGACTCGAGGACTTAGGATTAGGCGTGGCATCATCCTTGAAAAGGAAAAGGTCTCTGGTAGATCATGTTCATGAATTCTTGAAGAAAAAAAATCGGCGCCGTGCTTTGACAAAAGTTTTGGAGAGTTCTCCAAGGTTGCCTGTCCGTGTTTGTGCATCATCCTCTCCAAATGTATCATGCTTTTCGGGAGCATTGGACTGCAGGGTTTCTGGATTAGAATCTAACGTTATTAATAACTCAGGCAGTATGACTGTTTCATGTCAGAATGGAACATTATTAAACACATCTAAGCATGTGAGCAATACTTCAGTTAGATGCAAACTGAAGGAGAATGATTCTCTGGAAGAATTGTTTCATGTGCCCCTTGTCGCTCAAGGTTAGCATCATGCATATATGACTGGATAAAGGTGGTTGTAAGTGTAACCTATTCATTTCTTTCTGTTTACACATCTTAATTTCAGTGTCCCATTGTTGGAAATTACAGTAGAAATTTCCCAGTGCTTTGACAAATATTATTGTCAAATTTGGATATTACAGTGTTGTGTTCTTTGCTGCTCGCATTCTTTTTTGAGAATGTTTGTATCATTAACGTGTTTTGTTTAATATACTTGTGTAAATGTTGCTGTGTCAGGCTTCTCCAAAATTGTTTCCGTGGACTCACAGAAGGTCCGGAATGGTGCTGGGGCAGAATCTAGCCAAAGTAGTCATGTAGAAACCCCATCTTTGGGGTATGAAGAGCACAATGAATCTGGTTCTACCGGTACAGGTGCTGCTTACATTCATGATATCAGCCAAAGCATAGATAAAGGTGCCTCTGAATGGCAGTTGAAAGGGAAGAGAAACTCTAGGTCAAGGAAAACTGATGCAGATATTGAGGCTGATGTGTGTATTGACGGTGACAGCCCTTTTGTTGGCTCTAATAGAAAGGCGGATTTTAGCCGTCTCTGTGGCGCCCTTATGTCAGAAAGCTACAGTTGTCATTCAAATAACAGGCCTCCGGCAGAAACTCATATCGAAAGCTCTCATAGATGGAGTTGGGGCAGTAGGAAAGATTCTTGTGCCGGAGGATCAACACCTGAGCCCATGCTTCCTCAGAGGTCACTTCCCTATCGTCAGTCTCGTTTCATGCTTAACCCAAAGTATGAAACCCCCGAGCTTTCTCTTAGACACCATGTTTCCGGTTCTGGCTTGTATGATGTGACTGTGGAGGTAAAAGGTAGCTGCCGACCTCAGTGTGTTCCTTATATTTCTCTCATGAGCAGGCTAAATGGACGGCCCATTGTAGGTCATCCACTTGCAATCGAGAAGCTAAGTGGTGGTATGTGCGACGATCTAGTTAGAATGGCCAAATGTCGCAGCAGAGGATCTGAGTTGGACACATCTGATTATCGTAATGTAGATATGGTTTATAGAAAGAGGCCACATGGAATAGCCCTGAGCAAGAATCACAATTTTCAGGCTCGCGGCTCACGGACAAAATCTCCAAGATCGAGGCAAAATGTGCTTTTGTCAAAGAAGATTAGAAAGTTGTCTTCCCTGACCAGTTCCCGGAGAACCAAAGAAAAAAGACAACCGGTAGTTGAAAAACTCAAGGGCCCTTGTATAGCTTCTATCCCTTTAAACGTAGTTTTCAGTAGAATCATGGCGGCCATGAATAGCTCGACTCGACCTGCGCCTCGGCTTATTGATCAGCCAGCCACAGAGGATAAATAAATTATGATGTTTGTGTTCACGAATGGATAGATCTGTACTCATCTTTAGTTGAATAGGCAGCCATTTTCAGCATTCTTGATCAACTGAATGCTAACTTGACTAAAAATTATGCCCTGTCTTTGTATAAAAATTATACCGGGAACTGTCATTTTCTTTGTCGGTGAGAACCAAATTCAGACAAGTGCGGGGACAGCTTGAATCTTGACATTAAAGCTATTATTATATATATAATGAAAATTTACTTACGAACTCAATTATTCGAAATACTCAATGTGTCATTTTAATGTTGAATCGAGTCCATGTTATGTTTTCATACAAGTGAAAATAACGTTAATGCATGGATCAGGGTGTGATATCGTTTAAACTTGCTAATTTTCATTTCGGAGTTATAATTTATTTTATTTATATTATTTTTATTGATTAGTCAAATATGCTTATTTCTACGGAAAACGTCATTTATCTCGATTTACTAAATTGTCTGGAATTTATGCAACGGGTTTCTTGTACAATTAAATTCAATTTTAAAATAATATTTTCAAAGTTCTTTGTTTCTAATTAACCCATTATTTAATTCTAACATGCCTCTGTTAAGATATGAAGATGGATATTGATATTGATTAAAAAAAAAATCAATTTCTAATTTTTTTTATTGGATTAAAAAGGTGAGAAGGATTGTGATTGGATAGAAAGAAGACCTCAATACACGCCACCGCACCTTAGCAAAACCCAGGGAAGACCTACTGACCCCTTTACTTTTTCTCCGCGTCAATTTAAATCCGATTGATAATTCAAACAACCTAAAATCAACTCCTTTCTCTCTCGAATTTTTCCCAATCTGAATCGGAAAATCGCCATGGGTAACACGGAGAAGCTGATGCATCAGATCATGGATCTGAAATTCACCTCGAAAAGTCTCCAACGCCAGGCCCGGAAGTGTGAAAAGGAGGAAAAAGCCGAGAAATTGAAGGTCAAGAAAGCGATCGAGAAAGGTAACATGGATGGTGCCCGTATCTACGCCGAGAATTCGATCCGCAAGCGTAATGAGCAGATGAATTATCTCCGCCTTGCCTCGCGCCTAGACGCTGTCGTCTCACGCCTGGACACACAAGCTAAGATGCAAACCATAAGTAAATCCATGGGCAGTATCGTGAAATCGTTGGAATCGTCCCTTTCCACAGGGAACTTGCAGAAAATGTCCGAGACCATGGATCAATTCGAGCGCCAGTTTGTGAACATGGAAGTGCAGGCGGAGTTTATGGAGAGCTCTATGTCAGGGAGCACGTCTCTCTCAACACCTGAAACCGAGGTCAATAGCTTGATGCAGCAAGTGGCTGATGATTATGGGCTTGAAGTGTCTGTTGGCCTGCCTCAGCCTGCAGCCCACGCTGTTTCTGTGAAGAATAGTGAGAAGGTGGATGAAGATGATCTCTCCAGGCGTTTGGCTGAGCTCAAGGCACGCGGGTGAAATTTTGGTATGTTCAGATATGCTTGATGCTGAAGCGTCATATTTTCAAATACTATTATTGCGTGGTGTAATAATAAGTTCCGAACTTCTGCGAAAAACTTGGTATTTGTGTATAAATTCGACTTCATTAATGGGGATTGTGTCTACTATATTCCTTGTGGTCTCTCATGTTGCATATCTAAATATTTTTAAATATTTTCACTTTGAACACTCCCCAATTCGACCATTGGGCAGTATTTAAAGTGAAAATATTTAAAACTTTCATCCCAATTGGCCATACCCTACGATGTATAGAGTTGTTCTATAGTTAAATTGTGCTGGTGGATCTATGTTGATTTTGATGTCCACTTCTAGAAGGTTTCTGTGAGTTCTCTTGTTTCATTGAAGACTGAAGTATTGTTAAGTTTTATTGACGTGCGGTTTAGGATTGACAGGAGAGCTACAGTATTTTGGTAAATGAGATGTGCTTTTTTTCCTTGGTTTACTAATTTAGCTTCTGTGAATATGAGTGGAATTTTACCTCCCATTCTGGCTTCCACATATCATATTGGATTTAACACGAGATGATCTCAAACACTCCATGCCCATTGTTGAGATCTTTTGTATAGATTAAATTTTGATTGTTGGACATGAAAAAAAACCTTCAAAGTGAGTGAATGGTTTAGAATTTCTCATGTTTGAGAAGTTACTTGACTCTTAATCAGCGTTCCAAGTCATGTTTGGATGTTTCGTGCTCATTCAAGAACATTTAACAGTTTGGTAACATTTATTTAACATTTTCCGGTGTTTCACGATCGACAAAAGGTTGTGCTGTCATCATTTTGTGAGATTCAATGATAGGAAGTAGATTGGTGACATTAGTTTAACATAGCAAACATCGAGTATTCGTCATTTCCTTGATATACTTTCATTTAGACACCAATTTGTAAGTTGGATAATTTGGATTCAGGAGATGATGCATGTGGTGTTAAGGGCACTTTTGTGACGTATTTAGTATTATGTTGGAGTGGTTTGGAATTTGGATATGAAATTTATACAGTAAAAAAATTAAAAAAGGAAAAGAATGATGCCATAAGCTTATTTTTTTAAAGTGTTTTCTTTTAGAACATAATCGCTCTAAACGATTGGATATTAAAATAATCTTCAAAATTTTACGAGAAGATATTAAAGCATGATCCCAGAATGTCTCATTTCTGAATAAAATGTTCGTTTAGCACTTTTTGGGATAGTTGATAATAACTAAAATCTGATTTTTTTTAGCATATATATATTTATTGCAACTTAGGTGAGGGGGGTTTTACCTCAGTGGGTCCTCACAGTTTTGCTTATTTCATCAAAACAAGGAACTGGATTTCTCCATTTGTCCTTTCTGCGTAAAACTCTTTTGGAAATTATGTCGCTTAGAAGAATAAAGAAAAGTATATTGTATGGAAATAAAGTTTCAAATGTTCCAAAAATTGTTCTTTTGCACGCAAATCTCGTGAGAGTGATTGTATGTTATTTCGAGTGCCTTACCTATCAAAGAAATATAAGAATTACTCGTGGATCATTGTATTATGCACCAACTCGTTCCTTGCTTCACTTCAGAGTAATCTCCTCTAATACTCCATATATTAATCAAGATACGACTGGACTTGGATTTAAGGGTGAAAAAAGATCTGATTCTGTACAGCAGAATCAAAATTTGCAAGTATGAACCGCGACAATCCTCAGGATGAGAATGACGTCATGTTTACAACAAAATTTGATAACTTTCAATTGTTTGTAGAACTTAATCAAATGTTAATAATCAACTAACGCATCAACAGTCACACTAAACGGCATCTATCGTTCAATGAATAGAAATGACTCAAGATTTACTGATACAGTTGAGCCAAATCAAAATATCCATTGTTAAGTGAGCGGTCAAAACTTAATCTTTATGAATCACATATAAACTTTGAGATTATACACATTTGAAAGCTCCTATAGCGAGAATTATACATCCAAAAAAGAGAATTCAAAATTGTGGCAATGGCATGCTACTAAGCAACAATTGACAAGCGGAGAAAAAAACTTCACAATGGTAATTTTGCCTGACGAGAACCACGAGAATGTCTTTTTTAGGCCAAGAACGATACTGTACAGTTGTAGTATATTACACATGCAATAGATCTAAAATTTCGTCAAAATACGTGTATTTGGCTTGCAACAGGTATAGGAGATGAATCTTGAAGTACAACTCTTCAGTGAATTGGTTATATGAGATCCATAATGAAGCCTACATGGGGCCAGCAGATCTCACCTGGACAGTTGCTGCACGTTGACATAATCTCCCCAGACTATGGGGGACCAGCAGATCTCACCATATAACAACATTGTCACAGTGATGTAAACGCAGTGATGACTGATTTAGGAGTTGTAAAGAAACTAGTCTCTTGTATACGAGGCAGCAAAGTCTTTAATTCTCTGCTTCAAATGCTGTTAAAAAATGTGTTCACGGACTCGTATTAGTGACAAATAAGAGAATGGCAGATAAAAGTTAACGATGTCATCAGGAAAGACCAAGGGGAATAAGTCACCCTCAATTCTTCATGAAGCACGATGAAAATTTTCTTCATTTGTTTATGTTTCTGCAATATCAGATGTTAAACCGGATCATACAAAAAATGAATTAAATTTTAAAATGGTAAAAGTAAACATAAATAAAACAGTGAGCTATACTCGACAAAAGCATGCCCACAGATAACTATACGAAAATAACCACTAAAGTACCTCTCCACACTGACGAAATGATGACTGTATATGCTCTGAGATGTCTTGGTATCTCTTACTATCCCTTCCTCGGTAAGTTTCAAGCTCATTCCCAAGTTTACTGAACTCATCTCTAATTACATCATCAACGCAAATTAGAGTACTGATTTGATGAACCAATTTTCCATTTATAGAGCAACATTTTTATCTAAAAGACAATCAAAATGCACAAATATTAGAAAGTGAAATAAAGCAAGGTCGACATTACCTGTATGACTCCAAGATATTGTTCAAGGAGAAGTAGCTCTCGTACTTCTCTTGATATTCCTTCACGTATTCTTTATACCTAAAGATGGATTGACATATAATTAATTGAGAACCACAAAATCAAGTTATTTTGCAACATGAAATTTAGAGCTTATCAAAGCATTTGTTCATCCAATACAACATTGTGTTTATAAACTTACTGAGAGAAATCCTTTATTGGACTCTTCAACTCGGGTTCCTCCTTCTCATACTTCACATATGAACAACTTTTCTTATCTGAGAAAGATTCTCTCCTTTTCTGAATACCATTGTTGCTCCCCGCTAAAAATGTGTCTTTTTGTCTATCATTTGAGCTACCTATCATATTGGGCTCCTGTTTTTTAAACTCATTCATGGACTGGGAAACAACTATTTGTTTGAGGCTAGGCTGCTGATCTGTCACATTAACAGGAACTTTTTTGTAACCATTAGCTTCTGAGTTTGTCCTTTGAGTTTCAGGTTCTGCATTTCTACTTTTACTGATTTCAGGAATTTTATTATGATTAGGGACAAATTCGGTAGGACCTGCTGATGACTGATGTCTAGTTTCTCTGAGTTGAGGTTTTGATGATCCATCTGGAATTTCAGACACCACAGTTTCAGAATTATGCGGGGAAAGTTTTCTTGAACCTAGAGTGATCTTTTTAGAGGGCTTTCCTCTATTTGAATCTGAATCAGCTGATTTTTTTTCTAATTGTCTATGTTTACCCTTCTTTTCAAATTGCTTCTTTGGCCCTGGTATTTCATCAGGTAAGGGCTCACGAAACTCACCCAACTCCAATTCTGAAAGCTCTCTTTGAAGTTTATTGTCCCGGCCATTCGTTACCAGAGACCTGTCCACAGTATTAGTGTTGCTATCTTTGGGAGAGTAACCCGTTTGCGTTTTAGAATGTCGTCCAGCATCCGTTGCCTTCACCATAATCTTTGGTTTTCTGGAAATTGATTCTGCTGGTAGCATCTGTTTTTCACTGGTGTCACCATCTTCATGTAGTGTCTCCGTGTTTCTTGGATTCTGCATCCAAAGTCTTCCGCTGATTTGAAGGCCTCTTTCAGACTCCTCCACACCACAACCCAAACCGTCTTGTTTACCAAGTCTCTTTCCATTAGAATTGACCTCAGCCCGTCCAACAGCATCAGAGGATCTTTGACCTGGCACCCGAGATTCAGGAAAAGGCCCAGATTGTGTTCCCTGGTTAAAGTCTACTTGAAGGTTAGGGTCGCAGTTACCATGCCTTGCATCTCTGATAGACAATTGATTGATAGGCGACTCAAGGGGGCTTTTTACAAGTTCATCAGGAGATGAATTTTGAGGACTCTCACCGAAAAGAGAGGTTATGGTCCCAGAAATTGGTTGACTCAAATTCGTGTCTTTCAACCTCTTACTACTGTAAGGCCTATCAACAGAATGACATTCATTAGATTGCCTTTTAGATTTGCCTTTAGACGATCTTGTGTAACTATCAGGCTCCCCATGCTTGAACCCATCTTTAACCACACTGTCATAGCCTTGGCTCTCATAGTACTTGTAATGATTTGGTGATGACGGTTTCATATCTTCACCTTCTTCATTAGAAAACAAATAGCTACATGTAGCCCTTTCAGTTTCGAGGTCATCTTCAGGATTATCATTCTCAATCTCCACTACTACATCAGAAACCCAATCATCTTGCTTTTCATAATGTCCTATATCAAGAGGTTCAATGTCTAGAGGCCTGGACTGAGCAGGAGATTTTAAGAGAGACTCGGGCTCAGGTTCTTTGCCATCGTCACTTGTCATGATATCAACATCTTCATCAGGTGCCTGCTTGCTGCTGGAAGATACCTCACTTTCACTATCACTGCTACTCCCACTGCGACTTCCTACTGGACTTCTTTTTTCTTTGCTATTACTTTCACTACCACTTCCACTATCACTGCTATTACTTTCACTATCACTGTCACTTCCACCGTCACTAGAGCTAGCAGCCGGCCCTTCACTATCATCTGAAACTTTCTTGCCATTAGAATGATCTGGCGAATTGAGTGGGATGTCAATTTTCTCCTCTGTATCCGATGCATTTGCACACATAGAATCCAATTGAACCTGTTCCTCCAATTCATGAATGGGAGTTCGCAAGGAAAAGTTAGGATCTTGATCAGGAAGTCGGCCAAAGTTATTAGTTGTAGGTGATTGGTTGCAAACGATTTCTGGGGAACTGAGGAAAAACACATTAGAGCGCTGATAGAAAGCACAGTCCAGCGGTAGAGAACAAGAAGTAGTCATTTAGATGGGGTAAATAAAAGCAAAAAAGAAGGCCTTCACAGAGTTAATGCGAATAACACTAATGCAAGTACATGCCCTACCATAATATGTCAACGGCAGCATATCTGAACAAATTCATAGATTCAAGGCATAAAAGTACAGACTTCCTAAAATGCCAATTCGTGCCTATTTTTGTGGCTCCTATTCCTTATTTCACATTTTTCTATCTCATCGCCCAAATATCTCTATTGATTTGTACTTGTGTCAAGGATCAAATAAAAAAGACTTGGATCAACAGACACTCTTTTCATAGGAAACTATCATTACAATGACAAGGCAAAAACAATAAAAACGTAAACTTGATCTTGATGCTATTGATGCTATCTAGATTTTTTTCTCTATCCACTTTCCAGCACATGGAACTATTGTTTAACTCGTTATAAATTATCAAAGATTCAAAAGAACCTCCATCACAATGTTATCCACCCAAGCTAAAAGTATAATATCTTCTTACAAATCCCAAGAAGTGATTAAGTATAAAAATTAAGAGAAGAAGGCAGGGGAGAGTAGGAGGAGGAAAAACCTTATTGCACAAGGACTACATCGTATAGAGAAGGATATTTAAAGCACATCCCAAGCACCTCAAGCCTACAGTTCTAATTCCACAATGACAATGTACCATACTGACTATGTTCTCACATACATACCTTAGCTTATTACATATATTGAATATGCTTCACGAGTTACAAGAATAAAAAAGAACCTTAAATAAATAAGCACCAGAATTCAGCTCAGACAGAAAGCCTGATAGAACCAGGTATACCTTCCACTTTCAGAAGAAGTCTTCTTGAAGTTTTCTGTGACTCCAGGTTTCAAGTAATATCTTCCAGGAGCTTTAAAAGTTGCAATCTGACAGTAAAAAATGGATAAGTATAATCTGCTCAAGACTCACGCAAACAAATTTTATAAAATTTATCAATGACGTACTTGCTTCAGAATTGGCTGGATTTTCTGTAGAGAGTTCGGCATAGCTTCTCCAATAGCTTTCTCCAATGCCTGATGAAGAAAACATTCAGGAGCGTTATCTAACAACAAAAGTTCCATGAATAGTAAATTTAGTACAGTAAGAAATTGAAAAACATTCCCAGTACCCCTACAATTAGCACCCACCCCCTCCCCCTTTTTCATGTCATATGCCCTAACCTTTAGACTCATTCCATCTGCATGATGCTCCATTAGAAGAGAAACAATGAAGCTTCTCAAATCAAAATGTTTAGCATCCACGTTCTGGTTCTGAATTGGTTTATTGGGGACAGTATTATTTGCCATCCTACTAGACATTTCTTTGTCTAAACTAGTAGCTTTACTTGATGCTTGAGAGGGTGTAGCATCAGACACAATGGCATTTCCCTTCATGGGATTGCTGCTTCCAGATGGGTGAGCTGGTGCAACATATTGTTCTGTATGAGAAGATAATGATGAACCAGAGGAGGGCCTATTTTTTGATGGATTTTGTGCAGACAAACTGGATTTATAGACAGATTTAGGAGGTCCACCTGCTAATGTGAGGGTCAAGCAAAAATACCCAACGGAGACAGTTAGTATTTACAGAAAAGTCAAGCCCAGAGTCGTTTTAGGAATCTAAAATTATTTCTTCTGACTTGAAAATGGAAACAAAATAACTATGGCAAGAAAACAATTCATCGAAATCATTATCCTACTCACCAGGATAGGCTTCAGGTTTTGACTTTTTGAACGGAGGCTCTTTCCTTTTAAAAGGCATTCTCCATGAATTAGCTGAAAATAAAAAAGGGTGGAATTAGTTTAGAGGTGCATTTGGATATGAAAAGCTTATGGGGCAAAAATGCTTTCGCTAAAAAAGTTGTGTTCAGATAGGCTTAAAAAACAATTAAAAAAGCTAGATTTACAAAAATCTGACTTTTGAGCTTCTGCGACTCTCTTTAAAAGAAAAAGATATTTCACTATTACATCTAAATTCTAAACAGAATTGCTTTTTTAAGATATTTAAAAGAGCCTTGCTTAATAAAGCAATTTTTAAGCTGAATGCTTTTGTGTTCAAACTACCCTTAGTGTTGCTAATAACATTCAAAAAACAGTAGTTCAACATAAGACCAAGTGGGTGTCAATCATATATAACATTTTCTTGTGGCGTATAATTATAATGATCGTGATAATAGCATTGCCAACGCACAATGTTAATAGCAAAACGAGGAAATTTGGTACTAAGAACAGAGTTTCTTTAGATACAGGAAGAACAATAACTAATGCACAAAGGTGCTCTTATTGTAGTATGAAAATTTTCAATTCTAACTGTATGCGTCATGAAAGTGAGGTTGCAAGACAGGATGAAGTTGCAAAAGTTGCAAAAGAGATTATGGCATCTCTAGGTAGATGTGGGGCTAAAGTGTAGTGTAAACTGGCTGGAGGGGTCTGGAATTGAGGTAAATTTAGTCCACCTGCTTTATTTTCGGGATGCGTTGATATAAAAATAACTCAACGGGTTAAAAATCGAGCTAAACATACCGGGTTCGGGTTAGACGGTTTTTTTCCGCTTTTTAAATAAAAACTAAACAAAATAATAGGAAGTATTTCTATCAAGATAGCATCTAATAAGAAATTTATTTAACATATATACAAAATTATTAAAAATGTATAGAGAATATTTTTTGTTAAAAAAAATATTTATTATGGGGCAACAGGGATGGATAGGTTATCCTATGAGAAACTGACGCAAATACTAATATTGTTTTATCAGACCGCATTTCACAGCTCCGGGCCAGATTTTCAGGTTTCAGTTCTTCAGTTGACAGCCCTATTTCCTAGGCTATAAAATTTCCTTTTTCATCAATGATTACCACTCATAAAGCATCACATATGTCAAAAGTTCCACTGAAATAAAGACGCTAGAGACAGATAAGTGTTGGTTTTATAGGTGTATAGGATGTAAAGCCAGTGTCCCTTCTACAAAGCATCACATATGTAATCATATCGGTTGAATTGAAAAGCTGAAGACACAATTTTTTTGTTACAAATGGTGCAAAGAAAATCTTTTTTTGAGTGAAGGGGTTGAGCTTTGAAAATGATCATTGATATATCCAAAAAACGCAAATAGAGCATGCTCAAAGGCTTAACCAATCAATATAAATTAGCTTATGAGAAATTGAAGTGCATTTAAAAAGAAAGAATGCAAAAATTACAAAGCTTACATTCAGCCGCAGCTAATGCCTTCATTTGATTCTTCATACTTGAATTCTGATGGTCTAAGACTATGGATCTGTTGTCAAGAAATAGAATGGACTTGATGAAAAACTTAAAAAAAAGTATATCATTCTTGTCTCCTGAAAGGCTGAATTCTATTAGATTCTTACAATAGCATCATGAATTATTGACTTTATCATCTGATCCAAACTAGTTACTCCACTTATTCAATTTTACCAGTAACACAATATGCAGAAAAAATTCTCCCATGTTAAAGAAGAACAAATATGGCGAAGAACTGGAAAAAAAAAATCAATGACTGAAGTATTAAGGATTGGTTTATGATGTATAGGGAGTTATACCAGGGTAGCCCGGTCTTAATAAACATATTTTTTATTTCTCAAATCAAACAAAATATCACCGTGAATACAAGTGAATCGATTACACTATGAGAGATGAAATCAAAATTTTAGCCGCATATAAGTATGTTATAGTGAGAGATTATCATAATTTGAGGGAATTACCAAATGTGAACATGCTAACATACACTTCAAAATCTACCCCAAACAGCCTTCCTTGCAGCGAAAGAGAGAGAAAAACCAGAAGGATAAAAGGAAAAATATATTGTTTTCGGCTTTCTAAGTTGATTTTTGATGTATAAGACTTATACCTATCCTGGAAATTATGGCATAATTTCCAGCTTCTTACACCATTATTAATTGTTTTGAACATCATTTCAATGCATCCGGTGATCTATACATACCAGAATCCCAGACAGCTTCTCACAATTTACAACTTAAAAATACTAACATGTAATATAAATACAAACATGTAATATACGCATGACATAATAGTTCGAGAAAAGAAGCTATACTTTCGTGTTTTATTCTTGCGCTCAGCTTCTTCAGATCGCATTTTGACATGCTTTTTAGTTGATTCATCCAATACACGCTGCACATTCAGCTTACGCCAAGCGCCTCCTGATTCTATTAGCAAGCCATTTCCATCTTCGCCATTTCTACATTCTTCATATATGTCGCAAAGTTCCCCCATTTCCTTCGACCATGTAAAATTGAAGTTTTTATCACCCACAGTGATAACCTTGTTACAGAAAAAGGAAAAGTTTAAATGTCTACTTTTATTTGAAAATGATACGAGAAAAACAGAAACATAAAATAAAACCCACAATTCTATCAAGAAATCTTTAAGCAGAATAAGGTAACTCGATTTGAAAAAGCACACGGGTTGTTTAGGATAATGATGCAGTTGATGTTCAACAATACAACAAGCAAAGTGAGAGAAGGTGAATGAAGGCAACCAAGGACATGATTCTTGCGAGTACTAGATAAGAAATATTTATCATTTACTAAGATGTAAATAAGTGATTTTACTCTGGTATGTCATTCGAGGGAAGTATCAAACTGAAATGCGCAGACCAAATTTTTTGTGCAAATAACAGTAAGACCAAGTAAAGGTCATTATGTCACCACATCACCAGCAATTATGCATTACAACAAAAACATGGCATCGCTGATAGTAGAGTCTTCTCTGTTATCAGCATAACACTTGATTATATTGAAATAATGACAATTATCTTGGCACTTCAAAACAGAAGATAAGAAACAGAAAAAATTTCGAAAATCGTCAGCACATTAAAAAATGGCCACCAGTCATCTAGAAGCATAGTTTCCTACACCACGCAAAAAAAGCATCGGGTTATCTTTAGGAAGAAAAACTATTAAAACCGAAAATTTTAATGTCTGATACCCTGGCTCCAACTGAACTTTTACGAGGAACTAGACAAGTCAAGAAAAAAATAAGGTGAGGAACTGAAGGAAAAAGACTGGCATTCGCATGGCAGGACAAGAATTCAGGGTGCCAGTATATGCTTATCATGTTTTACCCAAGACTAGCAAATAATAATCTACCGATTTAGGCAGCCTTGAATTGTCTCAAAAGTCTGAAGTCAAATGAAAATTATTTCAGTATTGTAGAATGCTGCGAGACTGGCATATATATCCATCATAAAAACCACAAATTCTAGACGCATATTCAACTACTTTTTCTTATCCGAATCGGTTCAGTTTCGTTGCCTGTTTTTCCTCAAAAGCACGCGTTACTTCTCCACTTCTCCCTACTTCCCCACCAGGAGAATTCACGTTTTCTGAATCCATGCTAACTTAAGTGTATTACCAACGCTTTGACATGAAACACGGAACAATGAAAAAGATGTCTCTGTGTACAAACCAAATCAAACGCGGTCGACGTACACTGGGACCTGTAGTTTCTATTTTAGTTCCAAATTGGAATCCGCAAATTGGAAATCCCATTCTAGACACAAAGATGTAACTATACCAAATTTTGAGTTGAACTCCTAACCATGGATAAAGCACCCTCAATGTGATAAGAGTATTAATCTGATTATAATAAAGTGTCGATACACAGCTCAAGACTCAAGTCCAACTGATAAAAAAAAAACAAGCCGCAGAAAAACCCAAAGCTTCAACAGAATTGAGCATCCACACTCACATTTCCATTGGCATTATTCGCATTGTAATCAAACTTGATACGCGCTGTTCCCCCCATAGCCTCCACGCGATTGATCTCCTCAACGAGGTCAGGCACAAGCCTTAATGCCATCGCGAAGTTTAGAGGATTCCTCGTAACGAGGCTGAATGTCTCCTCCGCTTGCCTGGAAGATGTGGGGCCAGAGGCCGACTCCCCTCCGCCATCGCGGCCTCTGGCGACGGCAGCCGCGCCGCCGCCCGAAGAAAGGCGGCCACCCGATGTCGAGGCGGAGTTACGGTTGATTGGAGGAGCGTGAATGTTCCGCTTGCCGCCGCCGCGGCCAAGCTTTCCAGAACCTCCGTACATTGAATTTCGGAATCCCAGAGGGATTGTTAACAATGACTTATAACAGCCCTCGAAGAAATCACTAATTTATTAGATTTTTCGTGTTATATGTATTAAATCCCAGCAGCTCCGATTTTCATTTTATAATATTTTTAATATTATATTATTATTATTATTACCATTATAATTAACTAATTTTAACAAGTTTCGAATGGCCTATTAGTCTAATTCAGATGTTAGTAAAAATCGCAATGTCTAAATCGCCTAATGACATATTAGGAAAAACAAATTAAATAAAATAACATAGTTCAAATTCATCATCGTAGAATTTTCTTATTTTGTTTGGATGGATTCAATTGAGTTAAATGCTCATTTTTACTTCCTTTCAATGATTTTAAACATATCGAAGATGAGTATCATTTAAAATTTAAGCTCGAGTCATTTTATGAAATCGAACATCTTAATTTAACATGTTTCATCCATTCAAATATAGTGTAAACATAAAATACATTTGAAAAATTAGTACGAAAAAAAAGGATAATCGCAGAAACTAAAGTATCAATCCATTGGATTTTCCGTTTGTCTGTTTCTAAAATATTATTATTATTATTCACATTGGCATTGGATCGATCTATATATATCTATCTATATATATATATATATATATATATATATATATATTATTCTACAATCGTGTTCATCAATAAGTTAACATTCATATCAAAATTATATATTCAATATATGAGAGTCACTTCATTGATTGGCGCTTGATGGGTAACATATCAAAACTACATATATTCATAAAAAATTGGGTATAAAATAATTGGTAAGTAAGAGTTTGTGATGAAGAAAGCAATATTGGTTGGTGCACATAACAAGACTCTTGTGTTATTTGTTTTCATCTCGCATTCGACTTGACTACATAAACAACCAAAAAAATACAAATAAAATATCATATTTTCGAATAATACCTATGAAATTTATTTTCTCTAAAATTTTCTAACCAAGAAGAAAATAATTCTAAACAATATCACAATGTTTTGGGTCGAATCCTCTACTCGAGCTATTTATGTTTTTTTGTATGAAAATTACGCTTATTTACTGCAGATTCATGTGTGTTGTGCAATTACTAGGATGCAATTTAAATAAAAGAAAAGGAATTGTCCAAAAAATATCCCCGTATAAGTATCTTAAAATCCTTGATATATATATATCAACGGAAGATGTGCTCAAATCGAGGATAAAAACTTGTGTGAGATGGTTTCATGGGTCGTATTTTGTGAGACGTGAGACCGTCTCACAAGAGACTTACTCTAAATCAACATATGCGAAACCGTGAAATTAAAATATATTTTGATTGTTTTTAACTCGGGTGAATTTTCGAACCCGCATGTTTGTTATGTATATAAATATAAAAAAATAATTATGATTAATTTGAAATACACAAAAACATAAAAATATCATTTTACTTATTATCGAAATATTTTACTCCGGATCAAATCCATGCGGCAGGCCCTAATTTCGGTGATCCAAAAAATGACATGCCCACAAGTGGTTCCATGACTAACTCTTCAATATGTGGACTTAAGTGGTCCATTAACCGTGGGCTGAGAGCTATTATATGGGCCTCTCTGGTCCATGTAAGGAGATGGACCAATAATATAACTCCTTCCCTTTATGCAAGGGTTATCTACTGGGCCCACCATGCATTAGACTTTGTCATTTTATAATTGATGATGATTTTTTATATTTTTTTATTAAAAAATTATACACTGCTTAAAATTTTAGAAAAAAAATATATATATAATTGTTTTTAAAACCAAAATTATTATTTATTATTATAAATATAGATTTTCGCTATATATATATAATTGTTCTTAAAACCAAAATTATTATTTATTATTATAAATATAGATATAATTAATCCGCCCCTATTGTGCTTCACAGGCCATCACAAGATTTTCGGTATCATGTATGCGTTTCGTACATACATATCTTATTGCTTATCATAATTTAAATAAAATAAAATAAAATAAAATAAATAGAGATTTTGACTTGATTGACAAAAAAGAAAGTTGACCGTCTGTATCCTCATTAAACTCTTCTCAAGTCGTCCTTGCCAGTCTCACAATCAATAGAACGGCATTGGACAAAATAAATCCGTTTAGAGCAAGCGATTCGCACATTTAAGTCAACTGTTTAAACATTAATGGAAAGAAAGAAATAGAAAATTATAAGCAACCTACTCAATACGTGTTTTTTTTTTATATAAGAATCTTTATATGTGAAACGGATCAATCCTATCGATATTCACAATAAAAAATAATACTATGAGCATAAAAAACAATACTTTTTTTCATGGATGACTCAAACAAGAGATCTGTCTCACAAAATACGAGTCTTTTGAAAGAATCGTC
This sequence comes from Primulina tabacum, assembly GCF_025594145.1. Lineage (NCBI taxonomy): Eukaryota > Viridiplantae > Streptophyta > Magnoliopsida > Lamiales > Gesneriaceae > Primulina > Primulina tabacum. The sequence goes on from NC_134553.1 coordinate 3,316,539, forward strand.
GTTGATGAAAATGTAATAAAAAAATCCTGGCCAATGGACCCACGTTGTGTCTTGTATTCGATCATATTGAAGACAAAAGTAATAAAAAAAAAAAATAGTTAATCTAGACATATATATATATATATATATTATATTATATTATATTAAGATTTGGACCACCCAACGCCCCTACATCAAAATAACTCGACATGATCAATATAATAATCAAGAAATTTGACCATTTAATTTTAATAAACAAGATCTCGCAAATAAACAAAAAAATCTGAAGGTGACCAAAGGGAAATCATACGAAAAGATAAAAATATTTTAGACTGTGTTTGCAAGAACAAAAACACGAGATTAGTTATACTAAAATGATTTTCCATATCTTCCGAGTTCCAACTAAAATATCCCATAATCTTCAGTCCAGCTCAACATCAGATTTTCATCACTGCTTCCGAATCTCAATGTTCATGAAGAGGCAACACAAATTCAATCCCAAGACCGATTATTGATCCAAATATACAGCAATTTGTCCCACCAAATAATTAGGCAAAAAATCACTAGTTCCCGACGTGGAGCCTCGATTTTCTTTTTAAAGAAAAATATATTGACAATAATTCAGATCGAATCAAACTCTGCAAAAGGTCTGATACTTGATGGACAACATTCATCGGAGATACTATTCAACCAGTGATGCATTCCCTGTGTTGCAAGTTGCAGCTCGTTTTCATGTCAAGGGAATGAAATTAGTTTCTTGAACGTAGGAAGCGAGAACATTAATTAAAAAATGTATGTAATAATGTAAAAAATATTAAATTTAGGGGAGATAGTTTGGTACTAATAGGCCATTCAAAGGAAAGACAGAAGAAAATATTACAGGCCCATATTTTTTTTTACAGGCTCACCTCCACAATAGTTGAAAGCAAATGCAATGGTCAATGTCCACTATTTATAACTGATTTAATATTAAGTTTTTAAGTTTGAGATAAAATCTTGAGATCGAGCTTCCGCCAAACAACTCAGACATGTTTTCAAACAAAATTATTTATAGTTTAATATTGCTATATTTACATTCATCAAATTCTGCATCACCAACTTTTAAAATACAGGGAAAAGAAGTTCCTTGAAAAGGAAAAAAAAGTTAAAATATAGAACTCTCTCGTCATTTTTCAATACATTTCTTACCTTACACTGGAATATTTGACCTTTTGGCGTAAATAACCAACCAAGAGATCATCCGAGCCATAATCCACTGCCACCATTAACCAAGAAACCATTACCATTCTTACTACCAACCCTACTTTCCAATCCAACTTGATGATCCATGTTATGACCCGGGCCCGGATCTCCAAAATGGTCCTTCAACTGCAAGCTTGACCCATTGGTTCCATCAAAAAAATTACCAAATTGCCCACCCAACAGCGAGCTGAAACCTCCACTCACCTCCACCGAGTTAGCAAACTGCCCCACGTAGTTATCCCCCTCAAGAGGTAATAGCTCTTTAATTTCTGATGCACCGTCAGTTTTGCTGTTATTAGATGCTGATGCTGCAGGGCGTTTGCTCTGATGGTTGTGTAAGGCGGCGGAGGAGGAGCTACGCTTGGTGTTCTTCCTGGAGCCGCCGCCGACGGGGATGTTCCTTAACGCGCCGCCTTTAGTCCAGTACCTTTTACAGCTCTTGCAAAAGTGGCGTGGCTGAGAAAGATTATAGTTATTGTAGTAGCAGAATTTCGTGTTTGCGGAATCACACCTCGGACACTTCAAGTGTTCTTGATCTGGGAACTGTGGCTGCGGCTGTACCTGTGATCTGATCTGAGAATACAGCGATGGGTCTTGCATTCTTTGGATGAAAAAGGTCGGTTTTTGGATGAATTTTTGATGCGGGTCAGTTTTAACTTGATCTTGATTTCGGAAAATGAATGAAAAGATTGAGTTTTGGGATTGAATTCGAAGTGGGGTACGCCTTAATAAGGGAGAAAAATAGTGTGTACTGGAGTTTTTGGAATAAGGACGGTCGAAGGGCAGGCGCAGAACAATCAAGAAACTCGGACGTGGATCAGTAAAACCAGGTGATTGGTTGAGTAGTTTTCATCGATTTTCAGGTGAGTCTACTATTTCTAGAAATGAAGAATTTTTTGGAGAAAGAGTGGAGAATTGCGGGAGAGAATTGAAGACATGGGGTTTGGTGCTTCTATCGTTGATTTTTGTGAATTATTTCGGCAACTCCACGTCACAGAGACTGTCAGATTAGATATCGCAAACTATACATACAATCAATTATATGGAATATTGTTGACAGCGCAGTCACTCTCGACCCGCGGATTTCTTATTTATTAATATTTAGTTCAAAACCTTAATTTCCAATCAATCAATCAAAATCAAACTTAAATTAAGACAACTTTATAATTTTTTTTAATCTGAACAATAACTATGGGGTCAATTTTTCCTTGGTTACTTGCAATATGAGTTGATTAAAAAATATTAATGGGGTAATTACTACTAATTGATGTGAAGCATGAGATCAGTAATTATAGAAAAGAATTATGAAGGAAAATAATTACCTAACGTTTTGTTCATTTACTTCCGTTTGTTCTTTGTTTCGCAATGGTTACTTGTCCTAGAAATAACACGTACACCAACACCAATGACCCAAGCCAAAGAGCTGAAACAGTATGTTTCCACTTCTTTGTTTATTACCAAATATAACTTATTGCACACAAAACTATGTAAATCTTATCCAAAATATAAAATGTAAAATTCACCCCGCCCACTAATCTTGAGTCTGAACCTTCACAAAGTGATCTCAAAACTAAAATGCATAGGCTGCCGAAGAATAATTTTGTACAAATTAATGGCGAACCCAAAGTTTACTTCCAAGAAAGAAAATCTACGCGAATTTTAAAAAGAAGAAGAAAACTAGATAAAACCGTAAAATCATACTCTATAAGTAAAAAGAGTAGTAAAAGCATTAGGCTCCTGTCCAAAGGTCGTGAACTTGAACCTCTCAACGGTAAGCAGTAGCTCCGTTCCATAAAGTAGAAAAGCTGCATCTTTACCTTAAATAAAAAAGAGAAAAACTAGGGACAATACAAGACGGCCTTTAGTTTTGTTCACAGGTGAATTACACCCGTTGTTTCCAAACTTCAACCCTGACATAGAAAGAACAGAAAAGAACAGTGCCTCTCCTCTCCAGGAAAGACGTCAAAAAAATGAAGGAAACATAGATGGTGAAGCGGAGAGGGTGTAAACTGATAAACGGTCGCGTCCAGGTACAAAGACAATTGTTCTCCTTTGCAAAGCTATTTGGGGCCCGTATGCTACAGCATCGGTTGTTCATATACAGGTTTGAGAAGGCAAGGCTTGATTTGCTGGACAAAGCGGTCCCAATATGGTGCATGATTTTTTGAAAATGAAGGTTTTATGCATAATACATGTACAGGCTATTCGCGGCAGCACACGCTATTGAGTTTTCCGATGGGTGCCATGCAAGGTGAAGCAGCTTTGTAGTGAAATCGAATGAATTTCCATTGGAGTCAACTCCAGGACTTTCTGAGCCTGTAATTTAGATCTCGACAATGTGCTTCAAATTTCACTGACAGAAGTTTAGATAAGAAGACGGTGAGGGAAAACAAAATACCTCGTCTCACAGCTCGAGTAATGCTACTGCTCAGGGACCTGGCAGGTCTGGAAGGGGTCTGAATCTGCCTTCTGAAAATGTGATCGAGTGGTTAGTGTTAAACAAATAAGAAGCAAGATTGTATGACTGTGGCATAACTTAAGTTTTACCAACTTGACAAATCTAGACTGATAGAAATCTTCACCTCATTGGATTTTTGCTAGCGTCTAAAGTGGTTGCTTCAGTGCTGCCCGCAATACAACCAAACACGCGGAACAGGTTGCTGAAATAGAGACAATAATTTTGTAAGATAGACAACGAAGAAAGCAATATTAAAATAACCACACAGAAACTTGAGAATATACCTGTAAGAACCAGTTGCCACCCGAAGACCGTCACCGCTGAGGCAACATTCAAATTTATCGAAAATAGAATCATTTTCATACAAGTCGCATAGCTGGAAGTTATCAAAATAATTTTAATCAGCTCAGCAACACATGTATCAAAAATAAAATAGTGGCTCCGGGTCATTGGCTGGAGTTCGATTTACCTTGGGTCTTAAATACTCATGAACCTGGAAAGTTGCTACTGGACCAGAATCCATATTGATATCCCACAGCTGAAACCGAATAACATGAATACTCAGCGACTGACAAAACTAACACTGATAAAGACATTTGAATATTTATTAGATCCCGATCCAAAAAATCTCCCAGTACAGATATTCTTCCAAGGATACAAAATTTTCAACAGCAAAATACTGAAACAAATGAATAGAAGATCACGTCATAGATTGTTTCCCACTTTCATGGTCATGATGGAATTGGGAATTAATCTTAGAAAATTTTAGTACTCCAAAATGAGAACAGCCACTTTCAGACACTCTTCTAAATCCGTGCTATTAAATCACAACTACTCATTTTTTTCTAACACCTGATCACTAACGTCTGAGAATTTGTTCATTGCCTCAGAGCGCATGTTTCACTAGCCACGTGATGCCTAGGTATAGCCAATGTGACTCAATTGAACCAACCCAAACTTAAAATATACGACACAGAATAAGAAACAGTGAACTTTTAGACCAATTGGCGAACTAACAACACGCTTGTCAAGGTGCAGACAATATCACTAGAACCTTTAGGGTCATGTAATCACGACTAAGTATATGTCTTCCATCCTTGGCAAACTTAATATCTGATATTGAAGCGATTATCTCGGTGAAAAACGACCTCGAGCCAGGCGCCTCCTGATCCTCAAATCTGTTTACAAACGGATCGTTAATATCTCATTAATTATAGAGCATTTGCAAGAAAACTATATCAAAATGAAAAACAGTTGTCGAGGCATAAGAAAGAAAGGAGGGAGAGAAAAACAACTCAGATTTTTAGTGACCACACACATTTGAGTTTCCATTCTGGAAGATTATCTCATTTAAACTTCTCAGGAAAAAGCACTTAGGAGTACAAAACTAATTAACTTACAGTTTAGAATGTGAATCACACAAAGCTGATTGCCGCAGATCAATAAGACGAATGGATCCTTTTGAACTACTATATGCTAACATGTTACAATGAGTAGGATGGAATTCTGCTGATGTTATCACCTCTGCAATAAGGTAAACATCAGTCAACACGACTAGTTCAGCATTGGCAATATGGTGATTTGATCTGTTTAATAGCCACATTATTCTTATTTGTCCATTCATAAACTAAGACGGGAAATATATTTTCCAAACAGTTAGGTTGTTTTGACAAGCGATGACATAGCATGTTCAGAATTTGGAAGGATAAAAAAAACAGGTTGAACTTTTACTCAACTGATTGAGATTTGGAACAATCCTGATGAATTGAGCAGAAAATAATAGTAACAGACAAAATCTGTTGAAAATATAAAACAAACAGTTCACCAGTTAGGTCCTCCATATTTGCTGGCTTCACATCGACAATATTGAAGCTTTGACTGCTTATTTCCAAGTTCCAGAGATTTATTCTCAGATCATCAGCTGATATAAATGTTTCACAATCACTGAAAAGCATTGCAACAAAAAAATTAATAAGAATTTTGAACTCATAGTCGCTGAAACAAAGAGTAAGGGCGTGGCCATGGAAGACGTAAAATTTTCGTAGGTGTTGTTTCGGAAGCAGGTAGTCCATGTTGTAGTTTTGAGGCATACTATGCATTCAAGCATAAAAAGACAATGCTTCATACGGTATAGCTAGGTGAACAGAAATTTTCCAACAGCTCATTTTAATCAAAAGGTATTACCTCAATTAGGAGCCACTAAGATATTCATTAATTAATAATTAATAAATGCTAAAATATCCGAGTTGTGAGCCACAGTTGTTCAGTACCAATGGAAAATGAAATCATGAGCCTCTGTTATTTTTATCATCCTCAGAATAAATCCAACAATTAAAAAAGGTCACTTAAATTATATTTTTAGGGAGAAATAAGGCAATAACATAGTTTATCATTGTTTAATATTCTGCAAGGGTCTGTCCGATGTGTTCTCGGTAATGCTTCCCCATTTCGCGGCCATATATGAAGAATTTACATCACCCAAAATAAAACCCCAGGTACGGCTTCATTTTTCAGGTTCTCCCTACTCTAGACAAGGATATAAGAAAGGAGGGAACTCGAATTCACTAAAATACTGAAATACATATACAAAGTAAGACAATTTTTTATTCCTCACCTGTTATTTGAGATTGAATTGATATGGTAGTCATGAGCATGAGCATAAACTCTCCTACATCTTGCAATAAGACTGGTCTCACTACTTGTAATCTAAAATTAAAACAAACGATCGTTACCAGGGTATGGGTAACAAAATAAATTAAAATAGATGGCCATCACATGATACATGTGTGTAGAAATCCCGAGTCTTCAAGTAAAACTTCAGCTCAGTTAAGTACAACTACCATAGGCAATCTCAGTGAATGGATGCCATCAGGCAATCCATCATTTCTCGAAGAAAAGTGAGATTGATCTGGATAGCTCCCATTAGAAAGATACTGCTTAGGACTAGAAGAAACCATAGAACTTGCAGCACTACAAACTTTTGAAGGATCAACATTCAATTCAGAAATTTTCTTAACTTTCTTTTCTTGAACCTGCCCAAATCAAACAGAAACATCCGAATCCTTAAAATAATATAGATGCAGGGTTAATAAAAAAAATTAGGGAGGGAATGAAATGAGTAATACCAAAACTGAAGAATCAGAGTATCAATATTTTTAAGGTATAACATGCATAATTAGATTTCATTATATTCGGGGGAAAAAAACGATTCCAGTCCAGGTATACTAGGAAGAAATCCAACTGGTGATCACAAAAGTTGAGTGCTAAGAAACTGCTTTGGTTGGTGCATTAAAGACATAAAAACCCATTAAGAAATAGGCACATTATATGTTCAGAACAAATACTATAATTAATTGAGATCCACATATGGCTGAAGTCTCAATTAAAGCTCTGCATAAAGATAAATAAGATCAATTAAATTGGAATATTTCTCTTCATTTCCAAACAAATTACCAGAAAAGGGGAATTCTAGATCTCACCTTCCAAAACTTTATGGTTTTGTCATTAGTGGACAAAAGAAAGGCGGCTCCGTTAGCTGTCTGGCACCAGCGTATCTTATTTATTTTCTCCTCAATTTCCAAACTCTTCAGATAATCAAACTGCAGAAACGGGCATTAGTATGCATCACAACTCAATCATAATTCGTAGCTACAACTAAAGCCACACGCTTAAAATACAATTATACTGGAAATCTCACGGGTATGTTACATGAGAAAGTGGAAAAAGAAATTTTTTATATAGACCTCAGGTTCATGGCTCTGAAATTCAGTCTTGTAACGAAACTCCGGATGTCGACTTATTGGGTAGTCCATCTTCTCTAAATCTTTTCGATTTCTCCCATGCTGCAAAATTCATTTGCAAAAGGAAACAATATTTTAAAAACGACTGAACAAGACACCACGTCACCAACATAAAATAATTTGACATGAGGATTGTAACCTCTTTAGTATCTGTCCTTTCAAATAAAACCACCCTTCCACCACGGTCACCAGTAGCAAGGTGGTTGCCAGTTTTGTCAAACTCGATCGCAGATATTATATCAACTGTATATTAGAAGGAAGAACCAATGGTAAAACATTTCATTTGAAATACAACTTAAAATGTGCACCAAGTATGATAAAAGTCAAGAGAGGAGGATACTATGCTATCATCTTTTGCTATCTATGTAGAATTGAAGAGTAAAATATAACATCATGTTAAGTTCAGCAACCAATCATTTTAGAATTCACTAATTCATGCATGGACAATGAACATCAAGTTAAAACTATAATAAGAGCATTTTCAAAGCCACTCGATACATGTGGGAAGCTACTAGACTTTGAAGAAGGCTTGCATCTGCAGAATCATCATCATCATCGTCATAATCATAATGACTGTCATGCCCCACAAGTATACTGTCCATGGTACAGAACAAAATGGATGATTTGTTGCACCTCTCAACAAACAAGCCAAATCTAGTATATCATTAGGGATTTACCAATTCTCCGGATTCATATAGATTGGATTTACTATGTAGCCTAAATCCCACTCCAAGATGAATTATATTATCAACATTCATATGAGTCAGCCTTCTAGAATAACCAGCACAGCATTATAATGCTGACGGAGATTTGATCCATACAAAATAAAAAGAATGACAGTTTCATAAATACAATATTAATTCTACAACGGCGTACCTATTGCATTGATAATGTAAGATAAGAAACCATGAAAATAGTTACTCGATCACGTTTAATAAATTCAATAATCGGCAAAATGTGCCAATTTTCAATCTTTACTTGGAATGGGGAAAAATCAATTTCCGTTAAGTCCTTTTTAACCCACTTAGATGATACCAAAACATGACACGTTTGAATAGAGCCACGTAAACAGACCAACATATGTAAAGTCCTATGTTGATAAACGTTGGATTGCCGCATCGTGGAAGCCTAGTATCATCTCATGACACTTGCCACAATCGATTTCCTATGACCCAAAAAGGACAAAAATATTGAACAGACACTCCTTCCAATTTGCCGAATGAATTTCCTGATAATTCGCCATTAGTTAAAAAGTTTCGGATAAACAACAATGCCCAATACTAAAGCAACAACTGGCAGTACATAATTAAACAACAGAATCGCGCTTGAAGAAATATCCAACAAAAACTGTATCACTGCATGCAGAGGGTAAACAAGCCAACCCTTGCTTTGCCTCGATATAAAGGTGATGGCTGGAGTGCAAGCAATAAAAGGTGGGGGATTCGTCTTCAAATTCAGATCAAAGAAAAACCAGAGCAACACGAAGTGATAGCAAATCATAGAGATCCAACGCCAGACTGATTAACATTGTTCAGACACATAATTAAGTTCATGCAATAATATTCTCCAGAATCAAACTAGTATTAAACTACTTAAGTTCAGCACCACACCATCTCTCCTAAAATAACTGATTAAAAACAGTAACAGGCGGATTATTGGCTGAAACTCCCAACCGGAACTCATACAAGTCACAGTTAATTTGGGCTAAACCAATTAATTTCCACTCGAATAACAAACCCAAAACAGGTCAAGTTGCTGGAACCCAAAAGTTTACAACAAGATCCGAACCGTAGCATGAATTGATCACACCCATTAATCAATTTTACCTTCTTGCACTTCTTCTCCAGCCGACCTCTCCCCGAATACCTGAGAAAATTTCCATTCCAGCGGCGCTGGTGGACCCGCCGTAGCTGCCGCTGCCTCTCCACCATCACCACCGTTCATTCTTCTCACAAATCGATGAAAGGAATTACCAGGAACAATAAAAAAATGAGAGGAAAAAAATCAACTAAATTTCCACCGCCTTATTTCACTGCATAAAATTTCAGAAACAACAATACAATCCCAAAAGTCGACCGGAGGGGCTTAGGTTTTGGGATTGGAGGGTCCGTCAGAATAAGATCGGTGCATCGGCTTCTTCATGAAGAGTACGAATTCAGATTTAACAATTTAGGGCGTGCCATATTAACAACATCGATTAGTACAAATTTTTAGGATTCAGATTTTCTCTCTCCGTGCATAGATATATACGTACAAAGATGTGTATGTTATTGCCAGTGAATTTGGGGAGAGAATGGGGAATCTTCGTATAAAAAACTATAATTTTTGCAAAATTGTAATTTTGTTCAAAATGGTAGTAATTAAATTATTCCAGTTTCAACTCATGATTTACACTCCAGGACTTAAAATCTTAATTTAAACTCTCCAATTATGATAAAATAATTATCAAAAATATCATTGATGTAATAACTGGGACAGAAATAATTGAACCAAAAAATGAAATATTCTAGTCGGTTCGGAAAATAATATTTCAATTAAGAACATGTCAAAACATCCAACTAAAAGAGATATAATTCCTCAAAATAGATTCATATCACAAGGATTTAGAGTTTGAAACATAAATATTCCTAGAAGATATCAAGAAAATGATAAAAGAGAATTACAATAAAAATCTCTTGATCATTTATGTTCATCGAGATATAGTTACATCCGATGAACTCATATTCTCTGTATTTCTTAATTTTAAGGTTGACTTAGAGTTGGTCGCATAGTGAAAAATGTGCAGAATTTAACATATGAAATAAAAGATAATAAACAACTTTAAAGCTTCTTATGAATTGTTAATTTTGGTGGAACGTTCATTAAGACACATCAAAACATAGGAAAATGTTTAATCCATTGCCAAAAAAAAAAATTTGCAAGATTTATATGGACAGAAGAACGCATAAAGAGAATTAGCTAGCTAAAAGAGATCTAAAAAATCTTCCAAAAAATGGTTATTCCTCAAGATAATGATCCGGTATTCTATACAGATGTCAGTGATAATTAGTAGGCAGTGATTCTTACAAAACTCACACCATATGAAGAACAATCACATAGGTATTTCAATTGACTGTTATTATATACAGAAGTCATTCGATGACATATCAGCGCAAATAAATTTTATGCAGTAAATTTTGAAAATTGATCATTGTTTTAACTTATGAAAATTTTAGCTTAAAAGTTGATAATAAGCATATAAAAGTTTTTTCGAAAAAATATAATAAAATCTAAACCCAATAATGCTAGATTCTTAAGATGGCAAGATTTGTTTCAAAATTATAAGTTTGATATTGTTATTATTAAATCTAGTAAAATATTCTTCAAGGTTTCTTAATAAAAGACGAACAATGCTAATATCGATGTTATCATGAAAATGTAGAGGCATTGAGGGAACACCTTGAAATGCATCAAACCAAGTTCACTAAGCTTGTCCTAAACGCAGAGATTGCGGGTAGGCTACAAGAAGTTGATAAGAGCAATGTCATTGTTCTTAACATATTGTTTACAGGCTTATACTCAGCTATATTTTGAATTACACAAGCCAATTATCCGGGCTATTGAGAAGCCACCGATTTTTCAAATTAAGAGTTTTCGAGTACATGACTTTATACGTGGAGCAAGGGATTAAAGTATCTCTAGCAGAAATGCTATGTTAGGATCATCTTTAGATGAGTCAGCCAAAGCAAAATTGAAGCTCTGGATCCTTACCTCGAGCCTTCAAGTCAATCTTTTACCTCGGGGATTGAAGATGGAGAGATCAACTTTAGACCCCAAACTGACAAGGGAAAATTTAATGTCGGTACTGACGTGCTTATATTTTATCCATTTCAGGTATATCGACATAACTTGGAGAAATCGAAAACAATAATAGGCATCAACACAGCCACAATCCGATTTGACGTAGCAGGAAAATATAATAGGATATGGATGAAACCAAATTCATATTCAATGAGGTAAAAACATGATATGAATTTGGGGATCTTGTTTCATTTTATACTACATCGTCCAGCTTCTCAGAAATCTCAGTATTACCAAAATGGATCCAGGAAGCTGTTCATGAAATATAGAAAAATAATGATTATTTGTCAAGAGAAGATATTATAGAACTTTACTTTTCAGTGCAACACCATAACTAGCAGGAAAAACGTGAAACATTTCACTTCATCAAGTTGACAAGACCACGCATGAACATTCAAAAGTTCATCAAGGATCTTCCGAATAATGAAACACCTCTTGTTTCATCACTTATTGAAGACGACATCAGACCAGCATGGAGATTATGGGTATATCTCGCAGAGATGAATGAATTCAAATTTCTATTTAAGTTTTATCAAAATTCTGTAAACTGATATTTTCTTTAAAATACCATGACAAAAAACTACAAGCTTTGCATAATAAATATTTGCAAAGAAAAAAAATCCTATGTGGAACAGCAAACTGTCGGGGAGTAAAGAAACTTGTCGGAAATTCTGCAGTATGGCTTATGTAGGAAGATGGTCAGAAAAAATCTGTCAAAATTCCTAAACCAAAAAGAGCCAGAATTTGGGAAAAGTTTTCGACCCAGATCTGATTGAAAACATAATGCAGAGACAAGTTCAAGTGTTGAAGGTCCACACAAGTCGCGTTTTCCCCGGGGACAATATAAAGTAAAATATTTTCTCACAAAAGTAAAAGAAGACGTGCGATCCAGCCACTCCATTAGTGGGGGATTGACTACTCGACCACCACAGCATGACATACCACTAACTAGTAGTACAACAACTAAAAGATGTTGTCGACCACAACTGACATGCAATTCACTAGTTTGAAGTCCGAATTTCAAATCCACCAAGATTTTTGTATATTTGAGACATAAGGAAGATGAAGACATCATTCAAACTCTCCATTTATCTTTTAAAATATATATTGTTATATATATATATTTTCAGTTTATGTGCGTTATAATTACAGCTACGATGAGTAGCTAAATAAGTTTATCATCCTCTACATGATGTTATCATATAATAATATGTTTATGTTTGAATAAAAGAATCAAAGTTTACTGTAACTCTAATGTATTATTTCAAAATTAAACTTTTTTATCCCGAGGTATAAAACGATACATGTTGTGCTAAGTGCTATTCAAGGGATATATCTCAGGAACCATATATTGCGACTGCGTGGTTAGGCTGTGGGGAGCAGTCCGTAAAACTCGGTGGATACAACTCGACGACATTCCGATCAAATATGTAAAATGTTTAATTTATCATACTGAAAAATGATGAGTTATAAAAAAAATCCTGGATTCATGATATATAGGTTGGAAACCTTGCGTTGCCTTATGTATTTGTGCATGCTCGATAGGTTTAACAATTTCACGTATCGAAAAAGGGGTTATAGGATGATTATGCAAAATCTTAAATACAGTAGTGAGCTTAAACTAACTTTCCATGAATAATGGATTAAACTTTAAATGAAATAAGGAGTTGATGATTTATTTGAAATTTACCCTTAAATTAAAGTTTTTATAGTATTTTAATATACGCCACCTAATATATGATTATTACTTTCTTTATAAGATATAATTTATTACAAACAATACATGTTAAGGATACAAAATTATGAAGCTCGTGGTACATGTCAGTATAGATCATGGTCTGAAGATTTTACATACACATTAATTTTATGAAGATATTTCCGAAAAACATTCATTGGACGTTATTATTGTTTGTATTTAAATATCTTCGAACAAACAAATTAGCGTTGATCCGGAAAGCAAAATTAATTTTCCTCTGTATGATTCCCATTTTGCCCATCCTTCCTTCAACAAACAAAAGGTTGAAAATAAAAGGTATGCAGCAGAAAATATTCCTTTATATATTTGAAATAGTTTACACGGTGAAATATTTATATGACTATTTCTGTAACAAATGGTCCTACATACATGGAAGATGATAAACACTATCTTATCATTTGTTGTAACAATTTGAGAGATAATCTAGAGAGGATTCTGAGGATGATTCGGTTGAGATTTCTCTAACATCCCCCCGCAAGATTGAGCTCCCATTGGAGATACCAATCTTGGAGCGCAAAGTCTGAAACGGAGCAGAGGACAGGGGTTTTGTGAGAGCGTCCGCAAGTTGATCTTTTGAGGAAATGTGAGAGACAGAGAACGAGCCGCGAGCAACATGATCACGAACAAAATGATAATCAATGGCAATGTGTTTCATTCTTGAGTGAAAGACTGGATTAACGGAGAGATAAGTGACACTAACATTATCACAGAGAATTTTCAGAGCAGTAGTACAAGGAACATGCAGTTCTTGTAGCAGGTTTTTGATCCAAAGTACCTCGGAAGCACATGAAGCAAGAGATCGATATTCAGCTTCAGTCGAAGAACGCGCTATAGTCTTTTGCTTCTTTGAGCACCAAGAGATGGCAGTACCTCCAAGATAAATAATGTAGGCAGAGGTGGAGCTGAAGTCATCACGGTTACCTACCCAGTCTGCGTCTGTGAAGGCTGTGAGGGCAAGTTTCTGATTTCCTTTTAGAAATAGCCCATGATGCATGGTGTTCTTTAGGTAGCGCAAGACACGCTTAGCTGCTGACCAATGATTTTCAGTAGGGGAATGCATGAAGCGAGCTAGTTTATTGACAGCATATGACACATCTGGCCTTGTAAGAGAGAGGTACTGCAGAGCTCCTACTGTTTGGCGAATTGTGTAGCATCGGTTGGCTTGGAACCATCATTAAGTTGCAGAATCTGAGATGAGGACATCGGTGTAGTGCACTCCTTAGCACCAGTCATGTTGGTTTTAGCCAGGAGAACCCGAATATACTTATGTTTGGTAAGAAGCAGACCATATTTGACTGGGAGAACTTCAATACCAAGAAAATAATGGAGGTCCCCAAGATCCTTGATTGAAAATCGAGCAGCCAGAGCCTTTATAAAGTGGTCCAAGCAAGTGGAATTGTTTCCTGTGACTATTAGATCATCTACATAGACTAGGAAATAGATTGTCGCAACATGTGTATGATAAATAAACAATGATGTGTCACTGTGTGAACTGGCAAAACCATAAGAGTTCAAGAAACCTTTGAGCTCAGTATACCAGGCACGGGGCGCTTGTTTGAGGCTGTAAATTGCTTTTCGGAGTTTACAGACAGAATCAGGTTGAGATTGATCAATGAAACCTGGTGGTTGCTGCATAAACACTTCTTCAGATAAGGTGCCATGGAGAAAGGCATTGTTGACGTCCAACTGACGAAGAGGCCAGCCATTGGATAAAGCAAGGGCGAGAATGAAAACATCTTCAGAGAGATTACCCTGAAGGAAGGCGTTGTTGAAATCAAGTTGACGAAAAGACCACCCTTGACTAACAGCAAGACTAAGGACCAAGCAAACAGTGGTTGGTTTAATAACTGGACTAAATGTGTCATAATAATCAACACCAGAACGTTGATGGAACCCTTTAGCAACAAGACGTGCTTTGTACCTGTCAACCGAGCCATTAGGTAAACGTTTAATTCTGAAAATCCATTTGCAACCGACAATGTTTTGCGTTGATGCAGGGGGAACAAGTTCCCATGTTCCATTCCGCACAAGAGCATCATACTCCTCAGACATAGCATGACGCCATTTATGATCTTTAAGGGCTTGGGTTAATGTGTGCGGCTCAAGTTGATGGTTTGAGGGGAAAGTGGCGATAAGATTAAGTTTTTGGATGGGTTTATGGATTTGTTTTTAGCACGAGTGGTCATGGTATGGGTGTTGGTGATTGGGCTTGGAGTAGGAAAGTCGAGTGGCAGGTGGTAAGGAAGTAGATGAGAGATTAGTTGGGTCAGTGTGTGTGGAATTTTCGTGGCAATCAGGTGGTGTGGCTTGGTCTGTCAAAATGTGGCTCAGCACAGTGTCGGAGGATGTGAGATGGTCGACTAGAGGTTGGGTGTGGGATGTATCCGAGCTTGGTGGCAAAGCTATGGAGGACATATTGAGTGGCGCAACCGTATTGGGAAGAAGTGATGCTGACGGAAACCAATTTGTGAGTGTTTGTACTATTGATGGTAACAAGAGGGGTATTTGGGTCTTGGGTATTTTGAATAGTGGTATAGGAAGTTGCAAAGGTTTCATCAGAAACCATTATAGTTAAGCAAAGAAGAGAATATTACGTGAAGGGAAAAGGAAAAGGGAAGAGAAAATTGGCCAGAAACGTGATGCTCTGATACCATAAAGAGATTTGAAATAATGACTTGTATTCTCATTGAATAATGGTGAAGAATATATACACGTACAAGAGATTGGGTTGTGGACCAAATCTCATTCAAATCAATTAAATATTCTAACTATGGCTAATTACCTAATCTATTAGATATGATAATAGTATAGGCATATACAAATCATAAATAGAAGATACACGAGATAATTAAACATAAGTAATAAAATAATTCCTCTAATAAATACGACCATCTTGGGGCTGTTGTTCAGCAACATGTGACAATGGGCAAGGATAGGTGGTCAACGATTCAAGCCATTTGCTGATGGACATCGGAGAAGATAGATTAGAGTAGAGAAATTCAGTTTCAAAGAATCGAACATGATGAGATGTGTAAATTTTATGTGTTTTTAAATCTTGACATAAATAAGCACTTTGATTAAGGGAGTAACCAAGAAAGGCACACGTAGATGATTTGGGTTCTAGTTTGTTATTAGTGTAAGGTTTAAGCCAAGGAAAACATAAACATCCAAAGACACGAAGTTTGGTGTAGTTTGGTTTGCGATGAAATAAATTTTCATAAGGAGAAGAAAAATTTAAAATCGGAGTTGGAAGACGATTAATTAGATAAACAGCAGTTTGAAAGGCATAAGACCAATATTTGTTAGAAAATTTAGCTTGATGAAGGAGAGTTAATCCAGTTTCAACAATATGTCGGTGACGTCTCTCAAAAGTGCCATTGTGTTGATGTGTGTGCGGCGGGGTCTTGAGATGCTGGATTCCAACGGAGGAAAAAAAAATTTTGAGAGCGGTATATTCACCACCACCATCTGAGTAAACTGAAATAATGGATCGATTAAAATTTTTTTTCTACCACAGCTTTGAATTGGCGAAAAATGGTATAGACATCAGATTTTAAGCGTAAAGGATAGAGCCAAACATATTTAATGAAATGATCAACAAAAATCACATAATAATTGAACCCATCGACAGATTGAACAGGAGAGGGACCCCAGACATCAGTGTAAATTAAATCCAGAGGGCCACGACTTTCCAGACTTGAATCACCAAATGGAAGTCGTTGACTTTTGTTACATAAATAGGACTGACACAAAGGAGTTGGATTCAAGGAGGAGGATAGCGACACCAAACCAAATTGAACTAGTTTGCTAATTATTTTAAATGAGGGATGACCAAGGCGCCCATGCCAAACTGCTGGAGATGCTTTAACGACAGTACCAGTGGACAGTGCCATGGGAGAGATTTTATTTTCAAAATATGCAGACGACCACTCATACAGATCATGCCGATTTTTTCCGTGGAGTAGAGGAGTCCCTGTACGTAAATCCTTGACAACAAAATATGAAGGAAAAAATTCAATTGATGTGTGATTAAACTGACATAATTTAGAGACGGAAATCAAGTTTTGTTTGATAGAGGGAACACAGAGAACATGTGATAAATTAAATGAGGGAGAAAGATAGACATCACCAATGTGAGTTATTGGCAAACCTGATCCATCACCAATGTGAATGTCATCGGGACCTTCGTATGGTTGGTGGAGAGATAAGTTGGACATATTTGGAGTGACATGGTGTGATGCACCAGAATCTAAGATCCAAGGATTTTGTGCTGCGGTAAGGGGTGGAAGTGCAATGTGGTTGGCAGTCGATCGACGCGGACGAAGGTGTGGAAAAAGTTTAAAGCATTTGGTGGCTATATGACCAGGTTTATCACAGTATTGGCAAATGACTTCAGAAGACGATGAAGTTGTGTGAAATGGTTTGGAGAATCTGTTTTGAGGACGAGGGGTTGGAAGAAGACCAGGCGCAGAGGAAGAAGGGTGAGATTTGGAATGTCTGTTGTTATAGGTTTGTTTGACCAAATTTGCAGTGGGTGGGGTTAGTTTGACATTGTGTTTGTCTTGATGAAGGAGGAAGGTTTCATGGTCAATGATTTATCAAACAATTCTTCGAAAGGAACTACGGAATCACGAGTCCTCATAACTGTAATTAGCTCTTTGTAAGCAGGGCCTAATCCACGAGTTGCATAGACGAGGAGGTCGGCGTCACTAGGAGGGTCACCAAGAGTGGTGAGCTCATCGGCAATTTGTTTGATGGACACAAGGAAATCAACAATAGAAAGATCACCACGACTAATTGTGCTGATTTTATCTTTGAGATGAATTATATGTGTTGTAGATCTCTTGGCATAAAGACGAGAGAGTCGAGTCCATGCTTCATGACTCGATGTTGCGGAAGAGACCAAAGGGATGATAGATTCACTCAAGGAGGCGAGAATAGCATGAAGGATTAATTGATCTTGACGACGCCATGGAAGGTAGTTTGGGTTTGGAACGATTTTTCCATCGTGAGTTAGGTTTTCAACTGGGCATGGTAGACTACCATCAAGGTAGCCAAGAAGATCCAGCCCAAAGAATAGAGCGTTGAACTGAGCACGCCATGAAAAATAATTGACTTTGGTGAGTTTAAGAAGGAGTTGTGCTGCCGCATTAATGGTAATAAGGTTTGGAGTAGTGTTTGGAGACATATTGACAACAGCTGAAGAAGATCCAGAGGCCATTTGGAGGAGAGAAGAAAAAAAAATGAAGCTCCAAGGAGGAGGGCTCTGATACCATAAAAGGTATGCAGCAGAAAATATTCCTTTATATATTTGAAATAGTTTACACGGTGAAATATTTATATGACTATTTCTGTAACAAATGGTCCTACATACATGGAAGATGATAAACACTATCTTATCATTTCTTGTAACAATTTGAGAGATAATCTAGAGAGGATTCTGAGGATGGTTCGGTTGAGATTTCTCTAACAGAAAATACCATTTGAGTTGAAAATTTTGCATACTAGATTCTCTAATCTAAGTAAAACAACACTTGAGAAGCGGTTGTAAATAACAATTTTCAGGTTGTATTTGAATTGAGCCATTTAAACTCATGTTTTGAATTCAAATTTATTATTTAAATAAATTAAAAAAACTCAAATTCATCTCCGACTTTTTACGATATAATTGTACTGATCATAATGCCTATAGATGTGTCTAAAAGATAATGAAATGAATTTGAAATAACTCAATACACCGAAGAACGTCGGTTGTATTAAATGACTAAACTATCCTTGGTTGCTTTTCAAATTTGTTTTTTATTTACGCATGAGGTCATATGAATTTTTCGGAGGTGTTGTTTGTTGTGTCGTGAGGATAGTCTCGACATTTAGCGAATCGTAACCAAAGCATGAATTTTGTGAATTTCCTCGTCCTTTTCATGCTTTGTTTCGGGGGGAACTTTAATTACTTTCTTGTCCTGAGGTATTGCAATACTTGCAATTGGTGGATAGGGTGTGTGTAAAGTTTCGGTTAAATCGAATTAATCGAACCGAATTAATTCGGAAATTCGGTTAATTCGAAAGTTCGATTTTGAAATTTTAAACAATCGGTTAATTCGATTCGGTTTCAGTTTTAATTTGAAAAAATCGGTTAAACCGAATTAGTATATGTATTAATTTAAATTGTATACGTGCATTAAAAATACCTTAGAAGGTAGTTCATCTTTTCATACGTCAAAAGAAAGCTCATTCATCCAATGATTTTATCATCGATATTTCTATTTGTTATTGATATTTTTTGTTCAATATTTATTATTATTTATAAGTTCTTCATTGTTTTCTTTTCTTTTCTTTTTATGTGTTAATTCGGTTTCTATGAATATTTCGATCGGTTCGGTTATTCGAAAACAAAATCGGTTATAAATTTATTCAGCTCGGTCGGTAACCAAATAGACCGATTGCATAGGGGTACTGGTGAGTGTATTATTCTGGTTTAAAATGGATAATATAATTTCTCTGGTATGAGCGTTACCTACTTCTACATTAACAAGACCCAAATGTTATCGGGCCGAGTAATGACTGGGTAGAAAAAGTGTAAGCCCAACTAAGCAGCATTTTGACAACTGGGATAGACAGACAAAACTTTGCATTCTTGTCTTTGATTTCTGAACCAACTTCATGAATGGGAAAAAGACATTTGGATAAAGTGTGGAGGTCCACAGGATAAGGACTATGATGAACGGGAATATTGTCCAGGGAATGTAGGGCAGCTCATGTGAATTCACGTGTAGTGCAAAATAAATGCACATAGGAATTTTCTTTCCTTTTTCCTTCCAATTTCAAAAACTCTAACAAATTAATTAATTCAAAAATGTATTATTAATCGAGGAAAACACCAATTTCAAGTGTTAGATTCAATTTTAAAGGCTATCGAGATTCAATTGTTTACTCATGATTATTTGTTACTAATTATATTAGTTTATGAGTGAATTTTCAAAACAATACTTGATTCACAATATCGGGACAACACGAAGCATTCTTTATTCTATTAGATCAAGAGTGTAACCTTGTCTATATCGTGTTTGCGTTTCATGATCTCGAAGAATCATATAATCTTCCTAATCCAAATAACTATTTTATTTGACTACATCAAATATCATATCCCATGGGCTATGAAATAATGAAACAATTAGCATCCCCAAATTCATATATTAAATAATTGATTATAACATTAACTTGTTCATAGAATAACTTTTATAAAAGCAAAATCAACACCTCAACGGCTTCTAAGTAGAAAGAAACTAACGCAGAAGTTGAGTTTAGAAAAAAAAATTATTTTTTCAAGCCAAAAATCAATACTTACTTTTGTCAATGATTGCAGACCTTCCTTAATTTTATTTTTTCAAAAGTTCAAGCATCTTCCAATATTTCGAAAATTTAGCACACTCCACGTGAATTTATATATTACATTGGAATTTAAAAAATATTTAGATATATAAAATATTTTTTTATTGGCCGGTTGATGGATCGCATGTGATCTACTGTTGGACCACTAAAAAGTATGGGCCATAGTTTTCAGGGACAACCAAGGCCCAGATGCATTGAATAATCTGCTTGATTTTGTTTCATATGTGGTCCCTACTATATCCAGCCAATTTAGATTAGGTATTTTTGTTGTCATATAAAAATCAATGTGTTTTATTTAATATCAGTAATACACTTTTATATTTGTAAAAAATAATTATTGAGTAGCTCTCTTGTAAGACGATCTCACGAGTCTTTATCTGTGAGACGGGTTAACCCAACTGATATTCATAATAAAAAGTATTACTTTTAGTATAAAAAATAATATTTTTTCATGGATGACCCAAATAAGAGATTTGTCTCACAAAATACGACCTGTGAGACCGTCTCACACAAATTTTTGTCATAATTATTCGACGAAAATGCCAAATTATATATTTTTAGATTGATGTAAATTCTACAATATTTCACATTTAACCACGTTTTAAAATCGATGAAACTATATTTATCATTTATCAACTATTATTTTACATTAAACCCAAATATTTTAATAATTAGATCAAAACTAAGAAATCAAATTAAATATATTATTATTTATCGATTATTATTTTACATCGAACTCAGTACATCGAATTTCACTATAGTAAAATGGACCTTTACAAGGAAATATTTACGCAATACATACTTTCAGATAAAATTGTAATTTGGGAGACAGGATCCGGGAAAGTGGCGGGAAGGCTGACGGCGTCAGAGGCATCGTCAGATCAGAGGGCAGAATTGATTGCGGTAACGTGGCAGTTAAGTCAAGAGAGGTTAGCTGACAAACGGAAGCGTTAATGTAGACTTAGTGGAAGTACATGACGACACAATACATTCCCAGTTCTTTTGTTAGTACATTAATTAAGAGAGTGATAATAATAACCGATAATCACATTATTATTAAATTTTTGTCACGAGTAAAGCTCTCGATGATTGGGCGGGCACTGATTGGTCCAACTCATTAACAAATTAAAGTAGCCTGATTGATATATTTTCAACCCATTTAAATATGAATTTTCACGAGTCAATTTGCAACGAGTCAGGTTAGCTTGAGATTATTAAAAAAAAATCCAAATCCGAGGGCTAACCTAACTCGTCGCCAATTGACTCGTGGAAGTTCATATTTAAATGGGTTGAAAATATATCAAACTCAGTCCACTTAAATTTGTTGGCGAGTTGAACCAATACGAAGTGCTCAACCCGAAATGACAGCTCTATAATGTAGTAATGAGATTGAAATACGAGGTTTTGACTTTTGTACGATTTAAAATATTTGAGTTGAATTATTATCATCGGTTATTGTTATTAATAAATTAATAAGCGTTCATTGGTATCAGAGTGAATGCCGTAGATTTGATTATCATAAATTGTAATATAAAGAGTGTAATTATTAGGATGCAGATTGTTGAGGTACGACGATTAGACAACGATGAGTAAAACGATCGAAACACAAGGCTCGAATTTGTTAGCACATGAGTGTCTTGCTTTTTGCCATAGTTGATACTAATAATTAGCAGCAGGGAAAAAAGGCAACAAATTATAGAAGTGGAATTTTAACGGTTGTAGGTAATGACGTCTGAAGTTATAATCGAATTTGGTAATTAATATTGAGTTGGTAGAGTAGAGCCACTGAGGATGGGGCGTAGTGCGAACACATTGATCAGTCAGTCAGCGCAGCTCACGCCTATCATTAAATGGTCGTTTTCAAATTTAAATTTATCATTTAGTTTTCATATCAATATAGTTTTTTGGTCTTGTTTATTTTTTTATTTTAGTTTTTTATACTATCCAATTTAAGTATGATATTGTATTTCAATTTCTGAAAATTTTTAGTTATTTTTTGTTTAAAGTGCTAATGTGTTAATAGTTATTTCTGAACAAAATCAGCATCGCGAATTAACATATTTTCTTATATTGAAAAAATGATTTAAATTGCCAGTAAAATAAATTTAGCAGACTAAGTTTTAAATTAAAATATAAAAAAACAAATACAAAGAATAAAAAATGCGGGTTCCCTGGTTCTCAAAACTAAGAGTTATTAGATGACCCATTGATGCGACCCGGTAAAAATGAGTATCATATGCGTGAGCAATTTCATCGGATTGAGTTATGAAAATGATGAGGGATGAGAGCACAGCGGGATACGTCCAAAATATATATAGGTTTTTCTCACGAGAAAAACTGGTGTTGACATGCAAACACGAAGATAACAACGTGAATGGACACTGGAGGGATGTCCGGCGTTGTCACTCCGATGCTAAAGTCAGCATGTGAATGAGAAAAAAACCATGTAGCAAAGAGAAAATGTTGTATAAATGATGTATATTCTAGAGAATAAATGATTTGAGAGATATATGTGTGAATGAAATCTTTTAATATTTAAACAAACATAATATTTGTAGAAAGAAAGTCAATGATAAGTTGTTTTAAGTGCATATTTACTAATTATGGCAAAATGGTTGGTCATACCTGCTTTTCTGACACGCCAAATTGTCCCTTTCGCCTTGTCAAATTCACGCGATTATGACACTAATGGTTACCAAGATAAGATATCACATACTTGTGCACTCGAGTGAGTTGTTATTATCGAGATAACCCGGGTAGAGAACCATTACCCGGGAACTCGTCTGAAAACCCGAGTAGATGATGTCTCGGACAGTCATTCACACGGCTATTTATCGGATTGACCCAAATACACATCATAACCTGATCCATGAATTGAGATAATCCAATACACATGACCCAAGCATCCCCGGGCTATTTATCGGATTGACCCAATTACAATATTTATAAATTGGGAAAGTAAGTTCGAGTAAGGTAATAATAATAGGATGCTTTGCGAGATTGTCTTTATCGGGAATCAAATTTTTTTTTTCAAAAAGACTTGAATTTCACACAACTTTCCAAACAAACTGAAAAGTCACGATTTCATTTCATTTCCAAAAAGATGAAGATTTCATTGTCTATGTACGACAATGTGAATCACAGTTTTGGTGGGGACATGAATTTTATATATATATATATATAGACACACACACACACACACAAAATAATAGTTCGGGTTTGGTGGATCACTATTTAATTCTTGGATATTTTAATTTATCCGTGACATCAATAATTCAATGAATTTCATTGCTTAACATAGGATTATTATTAAATTATAGATGCTCACAATTAATTATGTGAATATAAATGCCTTGTCCAACAAAGGGTTTTATGATTTTGAAATTTAAGTTTCGTGTCCAGTATTATTCATAATAAATTCTTTGAAATATGTACATCAGTTATTGTTTTATCATAAATTTGAGTAGGTCGGTCTCACGAATCTTTATATGTGAGACATGTCAACCCTATCGATATTTACAATAAAAAATAATACTCTTAGCATAAAAAATAATACTTTTCATGGATGATCCAAATAAGATATATGTCTCACAAAATACGACCCGTGAGATCGTCTCACATTGACCTTAAATTATACAATTAATTTACTAAAAAATAATATCTCCTTAATATAAAAGATATTGACCTTTGTACATTATGGGAAGATATTTTTTTAAAATCTAAATTACGAAAATAGATTTAGTGTTGTGCACATAATTAAAGTAATCATAATATAAATCTTTTCTTATGATTTTACTAATTATGCCAACTCATCATTATAAATTGTATTATTATTCTTGCTTCCCTCGAAATAAATTGACTCTTATCCCTGCATACATTATAAGATACAAAAATTCACATGAGACAGTTTACGAAACAAATTTTGATATAATTTTTATGTCAAAATTTTTATTTTTTATCATAAATATGCACAAGATTGATTCGTCCGACGAACAAAAATGTACGATATCGTCCGAATGACCTACTCATTTTAAGAAGTGAACATCATTCGGATTCCTAAATTACCTACACAGCTAAGATTTAAATATAAGATCTCATGGGTTTGACGCCTAGTTTTTGTCATTTTAGGTTTATTTTTTCCAGAAATATTATATTGCCAATAAATTTGGATCATCAATATTATATTATCTATAATCAAATTTATTATCGACAAGAGCAAAGTACCTATTAAATAGCAGTAAGGGAAGAATGGAAGGGTATTCCAGGCAAAGAAATATCTCCACGGCGACCTCTAGTGTCAGTAAAACAATGGAATCGAGGCGAAGAGAGACAAGAATTGAATGAAATTCAGAGATCAGTCCACATTTGCATTGGCGCAGATTTCGTGAATATATTTTTTGTATTGTATGTTTTCATATAAACGTTATACATAATTAATTAATGGTACAGAAGTCAGTGTATCATTGTTCTTACACAAATCTCTGTATTTTCTTTCAAGAATCATCACATCTGTGGTGTATATCGAAGGAATGCGAGTAGTACAAAAAGATATTTTGATTTTTTTACGGTACGTGATCTGGGTTAATGTTTTATAATTACAATTTCACGAATTCCGGGTTGTTCACCATTCTGCTCAGGCCATGAATGGTGGTGTGTATGCGGAATGCTATCTATAATTCACCTGCTCTCTCTTTCACAGACGCAGCGCACGCATACTCTTAACAAATTTATATTTTATTATTTCAAAAATTAAAAATTTACTTTCAGTACAAAAGAATGTTTTGAATTTCTTGGGATTTTGGCCTGCGGTGGGACATTCATGTTTTGTTTCATCAATCTGAGATTGTTAGTGTTGAATTTGAAAGATCAGAGCATGTATGAAAAATCGTATTCACTCTCTCTTTGACAAATGCAAGTGTAGTTTTTTTTTTTTTTTAAAAAAGTATTTTGAACAAAGTTGTTTTAGCTTAGCTTTAGCTGTTATGATGTTAGGAAAGGGGAATGAAAGTGTGGATAAGATGGTAAATTATTTTTGACGGCTACAGAATCCCATTGCCCTGGGCCAAAATTTATTTGTATGTTGTTACGTAAAATTAGAGTGTTCATGTGATTAGCTGATTTGTTTTGTGGGTTCTCTCTTTTTTTGCAGGAGTGGGAAGTTGTGAAAACACAAAGCTCAATTCTCATGCCAATTTATTGAGCTTTATGATGATTTCTGGTTTTGTCATTAACTTGATGTGAAAGCCAAAAGCAAAAGCACTGGTTTAGGCAGCACTAGAAAGTTGAGGGTTTTAGGAGTTTGTGTTTCATTTTTCTTGGTATTGCCTAATTGGTAATAGTAGAAGAAAAAGGAGGAAGAAAGTGGTTGATTTTGGATCCAAAGAACATATAATTTTCATCTGAGATACCTGCGCCTTTTTCACAATCCGACCAATTTTCAATTCTCTGGTTTTGGAGGAGGTTTTGAAGGTGGAACTGGAAGTATTATATGTCCTATTTGCTGCCAAAAAATAAAGTCTCGTGCTCGGAAAAAAAGGTCCTTGCGAACAGCTGACATGGTACCATCCCTGCTATCTGCATTGAAACAGAATTTTACTTAATTTCTGCTCTTTGACTGTCAAAGAAGAGAAAAGAAAGCAAACCTCATTGAGAAAACAACGATTCTTGCTTTACAGATTATGCGCTTGGAAGAGGTGTCTCGTTGAAACTTCCTGATAACTTTTTAGAAAAAAAGAGCAGAAGTGGGATATTTTCTTGTGGGCTAATGAGTAGAGATTTGAAGAAAAGGGTGAAGCAAGTCAAAGGTTGTGATGTTGCTGAAAAGGTTGTGGTTGCTGTTAAGGCATCCAAGGAGATTCCTAAGAGTGCTCTGGTTTGGGCTCTGACCCACGTTGTTAAGCCTGGAGACTGCATTGTATTTCTTGTTGTCGCCAATTCACAAAATTCCCGTGAGATTATTCGAACTTTTGTTTGATTTCATTTGTTATTTCCTAGTTGGATTTAGGCGTTGGTTCATTTTTATATTCCTGCTTGTTTATAGATGAAATCAATTCAAGAATCATATTGCCAGGGAAAAGTCGGCATAACCATGGCCACGTTAATTAATTTTTGTTTTTTGAAAAACAATGCGTTAAATACAATAGATATTTCCCAAATGGTTGATGGAGATACTGTTGATTGTTCTCCAACCTAAATCAGGTAGAAAGCTATGGGGCTTCCCCAGATTGGCCGGCGACTGTGCTAGTGTCCACCGGAGGTCACAGTCTGCTACTACAATTGTGGACCGCAAATCTGATTTAACAGATTCTTGTTCTCAGATGATTCTTCAGCTGCAAGATGTTTACAACCCAAATGAAGTAAGCCAGATTTCTTATTTGTTAAAATTTGAGGTTTGCTTTTTTCCATGGCAATGATATATTTTCTGTTGATAATAATTCAGATCAATGTGAAGATAAATATTGTCCCGGGGACGCCCTGTGGAGCCGTGGCCGCCGATGCAAAAAGAAATAATGTGAATTGGGTGGTCTTGGACAAGTAAGAACATCACTCTTTTCTGTCTATTGATGCATCTTTATCATTAGCTTGTGACGTATTGTGGCTTTTGTTGTTTGAATATTGTGCAGGCATCTCAAACATGAAGAAAAACGCTGCATGGAAGAGTTGCAATGTAACATTGTGGTTATGAAACGGTCCCAACCGAAGATTCTAAGATTGAATTTAGTTGGATCACCTAGAAGGGAAAAAGAGTTGACTACGAATTCTGCTAAGGATCTATCATCAAAGAAACAAGGAAATAACAATGATCCTCTTGGTTCAACCCTTGGTCCTCTTGTTACCCCCTCGAGTAGTCCTGAAACATTCACCGCAACAGAAGCTGGAACATCTTCAGTTTCAAGCTCTGATCCCGGAACTTCACCATTCTTCGTTACCGCAATGACGGATGGCCTCAAGAAAGAGGACTCGTTAGGTTCGAAACAAGATCTAGATAATGGTGATTCGGCTTCAGAAACTGAGACAGAATATTTGTCGTCCTCCTCGAGCTTGAGGTTCCAACCACCTTTTGATGAACATCATGGGGAAAGCTCGAGACGAACTCATAATGGTTCTTTAAGTTCCGGAACCAGTATCCTTCTAGAAAAGCTTATTAAGCTAGATGACCAAGTCAGGTTTGGATCACCGAGGTATCTGTCGAATCATGATCTAAGTGGCAGTTTGAGGGAAGTAATTTCCACATTCAAGACTACTCCCCCTGGACCCCCTCCTTTGTGTTCTATATGTCAGCACAAGGCTCCTGTATTTGGTAAACCTCCGAGGTGGTTCACATATGCTGAGCTGGAGCTTGCCACGGGAGGTTTTTCACGAGCTAACTTTTTGGCCGAAGGCGGGTTCGGATCTGTCTACCAAGGAGTCCTTCCAGATGGCCAGGCTATTGCAGTTAAGCAGCACAAATTAGCGAGTTCTCAAGGGGATCAAGAATTTTGCTCAGAAGTTGAAGTGCTAAGCTGTGCTCAGCACCGCAATGTTGTTATGCTAATTGGTTTCTGCATTGAAGATAGCAGAAGATTGTTGGTATATGAGTACATCTGCAATGGATCACTGGATTCTTATCTTTACGGTAAGCTTTCAAAAACATTTTGTCCAAACTAACTCGCCTTCTTATTATTGCTGCCTGATTATACTCAATGCAATTGCATTACTTCCAGGACGTCATCCAGATACATTAACATGGTCTGCACGTCAGAGAATTGCAGTCGGAGCTGCTCGAGGTTTAAGATATCTTCACGAAGAATGCAGAGTTGGTTGCATTGTGCATCGTGACTTGCGGCCCAATAACATTCTTATTACTCATGATTTTGAACCCTTGGTACTAATCTTCTTAGATCAAGACTCTCAAACTCTTTACTATGCTCGAGAGCTTCCCATATTTTTTTAATAGTAGAGTTTCCCAAAAATTTCAAATGTTTTCAACACTTATTATAGTCATAAATACCTTATCTTTCTTTTTCCGCAAGGTGGGAGATTTTGGTCTAGCAAGGTGGCAGCCTGATGGAGAAACAGGAGTTGAAACTAGAGTAATAGGAACATTTGGGTAATATTCTTGAGCACTTGTTTGGTGTATTAAGGTCCCCATTATCTACGATCGCATTATAATTCCAAATTCAGGAGCGCTGTGTGTTTTTAGGTACTTGGCACCCGAATATGCTCAAAGTGGTCAGGTCACCGAGAAAGCCGATGTTTACTCATTTGGCGTGGTATTGATGGAGCTAGTGGCTGGACGCAAAGCAATCGATATAAACAGGCCCAAGGGTCAGCAATGTCTTACAGAATGGGTATGTCTTTTGTATATATACTCAGGTGAAGAAGGTAGAATTACTAATGTGAATTTTTTATGGCAACTGATATATTAAAGGCACGCCCACTATTGGAAGCACATGCTATTGATGAACTCATAGATCCACGTTTAGTCAGCCAGTATTCGGAGAACGAGGTTTACCGTATGCTGCATGCTGCATCTTTGTGCATCAGTCGTGATCCTCTGGAGAGACCTCGCATGTCGCAGGTACTAAAAGCTGATGTTACTTATCTTTTTAGTTTTCATTCGTTTAAACTTGGTATCAGTTTATTTTACCTTACAAGACCATCTACCATTCACATTCTATCTTCGTTTCGCTAAATAGGTGCTCAGGATACTTGAAGGCGAAGTCATGGGTTTAACCCAGAGGTCCGTGACTGGCAAGATGTGGTCCGATCACCGGATACAAAACGAAGAAGAGCATATCGACCATACTGTAAACAAGACATCCCGGCATTTTAATTCGAAGTTGTCGCTCAACTCAAGATCGAAATTTCAGTGACCCAAGCAATTCCAGAAATTCATTCACACCACTACCACTCTCGGCAAATTGCTATATGGTCCAGCACTCAAGTATCGGATCGATAAAGATTTAATTTGGCTTAGTTGACGTTTAGTACCCTCAGGAACTAGGAAACTTTGTGCATCACCATGATTGTTTTGGGTATTAGGTGAACGGGAGTGACTGTTTGTGAATCAAGGGAAGATTTGAATTCTTAGAAAAACGCACTTATAAAAACTCCTTTATTCTAAAAATGTATAGCAGTAATTCTAAAAATTCAGAATTTATTTGTCTGTAGTCTAAAATTGCATGAAAATAAGAAAAACCAAACGTAGCATTTTTAAATTTTGCAATAAACTATTGAATTCAAGATGAAACTAACTACGTGACTGGTATCTCGTTTCGCTCACGACTTAACTTCAATTTCTTACAACTAAATTCTTCATCATCGGCTGCTGAAACATTATCATCTTAAGCCTTGTTAGAAAATTATTGCCATGTTTATTTTTAGAAGTTCAAAGTTTTGATTTTTTGTACATGCATAGAGTTTAGAAATGTGTATATATTTTAGTTTTTTCATTATTTTCTCTTAAATTTAGCTGGGTTTCTACACATTGCACACTCGTAGCTTTTAGATTATCTTAAAAATGAAACTTTGTAAACTGTATGTGACTTCACTAAAGTTGTCTAAACGATCCAATGGGGTAGTATCTGATCCATTTCAACGGCTCTACTTAACACATGCATCATATATCGGTGATACCTCCAGGTAGGATATCCGGGTCATCTTCAGTCCTAGTTCTAGGTAGTCAAGAAGTCAGGAAAGTCGAACAAGCCGATGATCAGAGGGAGCCAGGCTCGCAGATAAGAGAGCTCGGGTGGTAAGAGTTTTGGTAATATAGCTAGTAGGCAGTGGTCCACATTACGTTCTCTTAAATGTGTGGACATACAAGAACTCGAGCACTTTTCATCTGAAACCCAATATATCAAGGTAGAAAACAACCCGATCCGGTGTGATTGTTCACCGCACTCAGACCCAATTCACCTGATCGTCATCGTATATATACATATTTCTTATTACAGTTTGGAAGGAGATTTTTGTTATTTTCAGGTTTCAAACCCGTCGCCTCTCCCAAGTGGGAAGAAGAATATGTCACTGAGAGCAGAAGGTCCATGGAAGCACATCCATATTTGTGTATCTTTTTGAATTTTTTTGTTTTTTTCTGAAATTTATTTTTGATAAAAATGTGAGGGGACCAGATATAGAAGAATGTAGATTGGGATCGGAGCTGGTATGGAATGGCGATCGCTCTCACACGCACGCGGCTAACAACACCGCAACCACATACCAAAGATTCCAATAACAAATGTTATTATTTATTCAATTTGGTGAGCTGGAACCATCTTTTTAGGTTAAAAATCAATCACAATTCACAAGTCTACTTCACACACACACACACACCGTGTAGGCCTGCATAATTAAGAGCACCAACTAGATTTTTTGTCATTAATCTTTTTTTTTATAAAGATTAAAGAACGTCAATACAAAAAAGTTTAGTATTTAAATTATTCAGACAATGGAGATTTTTTTATATGAATTTTTTTTATAATTTATTGGTAATGCAATATATAATTTTGAAGTAAAAACTTTAGCGTATTATAGGCAGTGGTTAAGCAGTTCTTATCTCTTTAATCTCTCTCTCTCTCTCTCTCTATACGTATAACCTAATATATATGTATGTATATATATATATATATATATATATATCTTCCATGCATTAAATATATCTCTAATCAATCAAAGAGCCGAAAATAACAGAGCTAGGCACAGCTCAGATGGCGGAGAGAGTTTATCCATCTGCAAAACCACCGGCAAACGGCACTGCTGCCGCCACCACAACCAACGGCGCTGCACCCGCTGCATTCCCGGCGAATAAAGCTCAGCTCTATAACGCGACACGCCCAGCCTACCGCCCTCAACCTCCGCCACGCCGGAGCAAACGGCGCGTGTGCTGCGTTTGCTGCCTCTGGACCACAGTATTCATCCTAATCTTGATCCTCCTAGCTGGAATAGCCGGCGTCGTATTCTACGTGATCTACCGACCCCACCGACCCTCCTTCTCCGTAACATCTCTCCAGCTCTCCAAATTTAACCTCACCGACACAACCTTAACATCAGCCTTCAACTTTACCCTCGTTGCTCGCAACCCTAACAAGAAGATCACCTTCTTCTACGATACGATCGCGGTGGAAATATTCTCCGGAGACATCGCGATAGGCTCTGGATCTTTCCAGGCTTTCACTCATGGCACCGAAAACACGACGACTCTGAGAACAGTCGTCTCGAGTTCAGCAGCTACGATTTCCGACGGGACCGATATCTCGCCGTTGAAATCGAGCTTGAAGAACAAGAATGTACCGCTGAAAATTCAACTGGATTCCAAGGTGAAGGTGAAAATCGGGAAACTGAACACGAAAAAGCTGAAAATCAGGGTCGTTTGCGACGGAATCAAGATTACTCCTCCTTCAGGCAATTCTACTGCCTCCGCGACGACTTCGAAAGTGAAATGCAAAGTGGATCCGAGAATCAAGATCATCAAGTGGACAGTATGATCGAAATTCATGTCAAAGGTGTTAAGATTTTTTACTTTGAAAATTTACTTCTCGTGGATTTGATTTGATTTTATTCTTTTTAAATTTGGTATATGATTTCCATCAGGAGCAAATTAGGGTTTAATTTTAATATATAAATACATCTATTTTGCTTAGTTTCACTGTGATTTTATAGATTTTTAATTTGAAATTAATCTTTCTTATTGTAATATATATTTGAGATTTGTGAATTTTGATAACCAAAAACTCTTCTTTGATGATGTTTGGTTCAAAAAATTTCTTAAATGTAGAGAAACGCAAAGCCTCAAGTTCTTGACTTTTTTGTGTAGAAAGTCTGGCTGGTAATTATTATTTTACATTTACCTAAAAGTTGACCTCGAGTATTGAATTTAATGATTTTGCTTAGGGAGATATCTGATCTAGAAAATGACACACATTGATTTTCATTCGTGAGAAAACCCATAATCTCTAATTCATTCATTAATAATATTTAGCAAGCGTTAACTTCAATTTGGAAGGTGGGGGAGTATCAACTATCAAGTGGTGGCAATTGAATGGAAAAATTTGGTAGGAGGTTGCAAGCTTGGGATGGTGCGGCGTCGGTGATAAATGGGAAGGCCACAATAATTGATAATGATGTATGTATATATATATATATATATATATATATATATATATATAAATAATGTGGGTTGGGTCGTTTGCTCGGGGGACCTACCCACCAAATAATTCAACATTTAATTACAAAATGAGGTCTCTTTTGAAACTGTATCACGAATCTTTATGTGTGAGACGGTTCAATCTTATCGATATTCACAATAAAAAAAATAATATTTGTAGCATAAAAAATAATATTTTTTCATGAATGATTCAAATAAAAGATTCGTCTAACAAAATACGACCTATGAAATTGTCTCACGTAAGTTTTTGTGACCGTAATTTTTTTATTTTTTTGAAAAAGCATGACATGTGAACCACCTCAAATTGTCAGATATTATTATTGCAAAAATTAGAATTACTCTTTTGGAACGTGGTTGAATCATAGATCTGATGGATAAGCAATGGCACAATAATTGACGGAAAATTAATTTTTTTAGAATAATTGATTGGACACTGCCATTAATTTGTTTGTTTTTTTAAAAAAATTTAATACTAAATTATCTTTTTGACACGAAAGGTCACATAAAAACAACATAGATAAACAGCTTACAAACTTTCACGAGTCATTTAATGGAATGGGACCAACTCGATAAGGCGAGGATTAGGCAACATGTATTTGCTTTAAATGAAAGGATATGGTTACCTCAAATAATTCATAAAACAATAGTTTTTAAAAGACAAAAAATCATAATTTTTTTGCTATGAAAGGATTTGGGTCGCGAAAGCTGTCTTGTGGTTGGATTCACGACGACTTTAATCTCGATTTATATAAAATCTTGCAATCTTCAAAACTTGTCTAGGTCGACATGTTGTCATTACATTTATTCTACGCTTATAAAATATAATAAATTCAACAAGAACCACCATTTATAAACACATTTTTTGCCAACTTGTATCAAATAAAATAAAAACTTGTTTGAGACGATCTCATTGGTTGTATTTTGTGAGACGAATCTCTTATTTCAGTCATTCATGAAAAAATATTATTTTTTATGCTAAGAGTATTACTTTTTATTGTGAATATCGCTAGAGTTGACCTGTCTCACATATAAAGATTCATGAGAGCGTCTCATAAAAAATCTACTCAACAAATAATGATTGAAGTGCTTAGCTTATGCTACAACTGAAAGTAATTTTTATCATATCTCAACATCATTAAATCAAGTTGATATCCGATATTTAGTGAAAACTGACATCATATATAGATTATCCAAAGACCAACATTTCACTGAATCATCGTGGAGAAACTTTTCAGGTGTATTGTAAAAATATTTTTCCCAGACCAAAATATAGTGCAAAGATTTCCGTAATCGCAATTTATCTCACACCCCAGACCCACATATAGAAAATGAGTTCCAATAAAATGAGATATATTGGCATTATTTTTTAACCGTACACATTTTGTGAAAACGATTAATAATTCTCTAAGAAATGATTATTAAATTCATTAGAGAAAATTGCAATTCGAAGTTCTGTTTTGTGCTGATAGTACACCAGATCGGTGAGATAACTCGTAAAATGCATATTTATTGCCTAGCAATAGCATATACATTACTAAAATTTACAGCTCGAGTCCACAAAGAATCGAAGAAACAACTAGACATTGCATCCCTACCTTGGATTCACAGGTGTTCTTGTTTCTGCAGTAGTTTTGTGCACAAAATCAACTGGCTGCGTGAATACAAATAAGCAGTGCAAAAATTGTTCGGTTATCAGCTACGACATCGCATTAGAGATGGTTTCACAAAAATATGTCGATCAAAGAAGTTGAAAAATACCGGTGGGTAACAAGATTCTTCCCAAGCAAATTCAAGATTCTAGTATTAGACTAAGTCACGTTTAACTTTGTTCCTCCAACATCTCCCCGAGCATCTCCACGCCACGTTTGGACATTTCACCACCTTTTAGCAGTGTTGTGAGAAATCTCGGGTACATTGTAGGATAATCAAGCCCACCGGCCATATCCTACTTGAAGAAAATAAAAAATCAACCTTCAGTGCGCAAAGTTCAAGATGTGAATTTGACGCGCGGTAAGGTAACATGTGGAATTGCAAAGGCTTTCAAGGAACATGGGAAAAGAACGGCACTTCAAAGTCTATAATAATAATTTAATCAACAATGCTAGGCATAGAAGCCACCTGAACTAGGTTAAGGACCTGTTGCTTAAAATATAGTAGAGATAGGTATTTGTTTCAAGATCATAAGCTTCCTTGCATATTCTTGTAAAACTGTGAAGTAAACAGGAAAGCTAAACCGATTTCAGTAGCACATAATCAACAACAAAAGGGATCACAGATGAAATGTAAAAAAATAACAAAGATCAGGACTAAGAGTGTAAAGAAAAAGTGATTCAAGTATGCAAACAAAATAAGCAAAGGAGAAACTATTATCATATTCCAACAACGAGCAGCTGACGAAATTAAGGCAAACATTTATTTGCCTTGTAACTGGAAGTAGAGATGTAAAAGCATAATTAGGATGTGAAAGGAACCAACCATGTTTTGGAAAGCAACTTGTGCCCCAACACTAGTAATTGGTGGCTCGAGGGGCACCTGATGCATAGACGTACACAATTATCAGTTTTCTTCAAAACCAAGTAACATATCATCAATGGTAAAAAATACCGAACCTTTCCTTTTTTATTCGAGATTCCGTCGTCGTCGTAGTTCACTCTCTTGGAACCCTTGTTTATATTGTTTGCTTTACTTTTAGGGACTTGCTCACCATCAGTGACAGTGTTATCATGGTTCATTCCTGAAGCATCTTGTGCAGCACGAGCCACAGCACGAGTCACGGAGGAGCTCGGTCTCAAATCGCCCTCAGAAGGGTTATTCGAATTTGCACATTGCTTCAAAGCCTCTTGTATAGCACCAACAGCATTAATATAACTATCCTGGGATAATGACCCTTCTTCACCTAATATTATAGCTCGTCGACACAGGTCATTGTAACGCCGAACCTTAGCTTGCACCTCGTCTAATTTCTCACTGAGGGGAATTTTGCTCGTAGCAGCATTTGTCCACCGTTGCAGTATGTATTTAGATGGTAAACTGAATACACCAGACATTTGGAGAACTACAATAGCATGACTACAAAGGTAACCTTTATATTCATATGAATGACAAGAACAGTAAATGTCCAAATTTAGTTCATTCCACACCACCAAAAATTCTTGATTACTTTCAAAGTCTTTCACACCATATGTAATGGTAGAACCATCTTCCGTTTCTTTCTTAAGATGGCATGCTGCTGCTCCAAGAACCTCCATTTGGAACTTCTTGAATATCTCATGAGTATAAACATGTAACATTTGTTTCTCAAATGGTGACGGTGATTTTAGCTCCGGTGTTTCATGCCATGCATCAAAGTTCGCTTTGGCCTCCTCTTCGTACCTGTCTTCAAGAATAGATTTATATCTTCCTATTAGATCCCTCAAAGAAGTTTCCCCATTAATATATCTATCAAAGAAAGCGTTAAAGCTTTCAGATCTTGAAGCTGCAGAAAACCCAGCAAAAGAAACGTCCTTTAAAAAGATAGGCACCCAGTGTTTTCGGTCAACGTACAATGACTGAATCCACTCGTCATCTCGAAGGTTGAATCTGTCAAGCAGTTTCCACCATCTCTTCTCAAATTGTTCTTCACTCCAAGATCTGTATATGCATTTCTTGAACTTTTCCAAGAAAGTATCATGCCAGATGCTAAGATAATCTAGCTGTCTAGGAATCTTTTCTAGTACATGCCACACATGGAAAAAAAGCCGAGTCTCAGGAAAGACCATAGAGACTGCAGCTTTGATTGTCTCGCGTTGGTCAGTGAGCATAATCTTAGGACCTCGTCCCCCCATCGCCAAACACCATGTTTTCATCAACCAAACATATGTGTACACCGACTCATCGGCCATCAATGCACATCCTAGTAACGTGGGCTGTATATGATTGTTCACCCCTACAAAAATAGCCAAAGGGATCTTGTACTTGCTCGCATAATATGTCGCGTCGAATGACACAACATCGCCAAAATATGTGAAATCTTCAACGCCTTTGGCATCAACCCAAAACACATTTCTCAGACGATGCTCTTCATTGAAGTCAAAAGAATGAAAAAAATTTGGATTCTCCTCGTGCATTTGTGCGCAAAACTCAAGTACAACCTGAGAGCCGCCGTCTTCTAAACTCAAACATCTGCCCCTGTCATGCTGATTCCGAATCAAATTCTCTAAAGAAGTCCCGGAAAACTGATAAGCGCCAAACTGTTTTGACATGGAAGCCGTCACTTTTTTCTTCCTAGCTTTAGAATCAACAATAACAGAATCTGTATTCCTATGGCTCCGAAAGAAATGTGCTTGATCCGGTAAAAGCTCGTGGTTATGCTCTTTAACAAAACTATGAATATACCACTTCCCATTCGGCTTCCGCTTCACGTGCATACTAGCTTTACAACCTATTTTCGGTGAGGGCCTTGGATTAATAGCTTCATCGGATTGTTGTTTATTCCCATATCTAATGCAAGAAAATTTAGCGTCGATAAATTCTTTAGACGCTCTTGAGCGACGACTACTCAATTTGGCAGTACCAAAGCCAACTGATTTTGCATATTCTTTATAGTATTCATAAGCCCCCTCGTGAGTATCAAATTCCATATCATCCCGAGGATCTAAATTTGAATTTTCCAACACGATACCGCAACTAGAATCCATTTTCAACAGAATTAAAACAAAACAAAGAAAAAAACAAGAATAAGCAGGAACACCCGTTCCGTGCTAAGCAAAATCAAAGCATCGGAATATCATCGTAGGACCAAAAAATTGAACTTGTGAGCGATAATCTATAAAAAAAACAAAACAAAACAAAGCAAAAAAATTAAGCTTAAGAACCGTAAACCCAATGAAACGATACCTTCAATCGGCGTCAATTTTCTTGTTAAGGAGCTTCTAATATAAGGGTTTTTCAAGAAACCCACTCATTATAAGAGCAAAGCAAACAAAACCCAACCTCGAAGGTTGAAAATGCAGGAAATAAAAGACAAGGGACTGCGATTTTGAGGAAGTAATGGCTCTCTGGTGAGAATACACGGTGGGGCGTGCTACGGGAAGAGTCGCGTTCACAATTCTGGAATTCGATCCCTCTTCTGCCCGTTGTCCATTTGTCAATTCAAACTAAAGTCGCGATGCCACATTAACGGCTTCAAATTTTAGTGCGACATTAGTTTCGACAAGTGTAATACCTAAAATCGTTCTCATATGACATAAGATTTAGTAAGATTATATTATTTACAAAACATACTCTATAAAATTAAATATGTATTATAATTAAATGTGTGAAATGACATTTTTGAAAACTGCAATTTTTGTCTTGTATATATATTTGACTCTCGATAATTTGGTCATTTATTTCGGCGACATCAATTGTTTGTTCTTGGTCTCGAGTATTATGGCTTTTAAATCAACTCACAGCCTATAAGAATTCTTGACGGTGTCTTCTCCGCAACGGAGTTCGATCTCGCAAATCATCATATTTGAGCATGCTAATCAAAGCAAAACAATCTATAAGCATTTATGAATTGTCCTACATTTGATATCCTGTACACCTACCGTGCACACCTTTGTGAGCACTGATGAGGTTTCACTCGTCCATTGAATGCGCAATTTTTCTATATTTATATATATATGGACTCAAATGATCTTCTTCTCATTGAGCTAACTTTTGAGGTGGATTTTCAGCCCAAATTTCAATTTTAACACGACATCATAACTCATACTCATCATTATATTTTGGTCTTCACTATGAGTCGCTCTTGTTAACTTTGCGCTCTTCATTCGTGGATGTGAGATTGACGTGTTACATGTCTCTCGCATGAGTTATATTAAGTTTTTCAAAGCTATATACATGAACTATATAATCTTCATCTTAAATTAGCTTTCAAGACAAAGAGAAACTTCAATATTAACAATATGTATTGATTTATTTATATGTGTCGTACGATAACAACAAATTGACCATATATGAAACAAAATAATGCACATTATTTAACGCATTTTCTCAAAATAATCATGTATATTCTATTTTTCACTTAACAGCGAATATTTAGAAAACAAAAATTCACGAAATTTTAAACTTTTTTAAACAAAATAATAATAATTTGTAACATGGTGAGTCGATGAGAGACCATATTTATGCTATATTTACATATAATTATATTTATACTCGAGTGTACGAAAATTTAAATTTGAAAGGGGTCGATGGTTCAACCAACCCACCTGCTCGCACATTAATAAACTAGCTAACACATACATTCGTACGACTCAAGAGGTAAAGCAAAATGCTAGTATAGCAGGCACTCCTTTTTAACCGTTCCCTATCCATTTTTTCAGACCCGTTTTCCGCACCCCCTCTCTCCTTTCCGTTTTCATTTGAATTTCAATCACATTGCTCCCATCCTTGGTTATCCTACCCGATTCTTCTCCGTTAACATACTTCCCATCAATGAACAAGAACCATCTGCCACCTGG
The DNA here is from genome assembly GCF_025594145.1 of Primulina tabacum. Classification (NCBI taxonomy): domain Eukaryota; kingdom Viridiplantae; phylum Streptophyta; class Magnoliopsida; order Lamiales; family Gesneriaceae; genus Primulina; species Primulina tabacum. The sequence goes on from NC_134553.1 coordinate 3,355,639, forward strand.
GTTGGTGTCCAATCTCCAGGACGTACTCTCCAACCGGAGAAAAACGAGTGGGAACGATGATGAAAATGAATCGTCGGAGCACAGTAACCGTGGCGATGATTCGGCTAATCCTTCTTCTTCTGGTAATGGAGGCGATGATGATGATGGGTCAAAGCCTGTCATATTGCTCACCAACAGCGATGGTGTGAATCCCCGGGTCTTCGCTCTTTGATGGATTCCCTTGTTCGTGTGGGATTGTACAGTGTTCATGTTTGCGCTCCGCAGTCGTAATTCACATTTTCTTCTGAAATTTGGACGTGTTTCTGTTTTTCTTTTTTGGGCCAATTGCTGAATTCTGGTGGTGATGGGTTTCCAGGGACAAATCTACGTCAGGGCATGCCTTGTCCTCGAAGGATACACTCGAGGTGGCGTCGGCTGAAGTTAATGGTGCCGTTGCTTATGAAATTTCTGGTATAATCGTGTCTTTCTTTTTGACATTTGCAATTAATGCATGAGTTTAATTTGAGCTGGATGGACGCTGTAGGGGTATCTTAGCGTCGTAGTGGAAATTATTAATGGATTTAATGTAAAGGAATTATTTGAGCCCATTTGACAGTTGATTATGAGATCCTATATGAATGGATTAATGTGGACTTAATGCCGTGCTTTGTGCAACGTTCAGGGACTCCTGCGGATTGTGTATCATTAGCGCTATCTGGTGCACTATTTTCATGGTCCAAGCCTCTGTTGGTATGTATATGTTTCATGCTTTTGTCTATCGAGATCTTGTTATTACTAGTGCTGTTCTGATATTCTTTATATTTATTCACATTTAGGTGATAAGTGGCATTAACAAAGGCACCAGCTCTGGTCACCACGTGTATGTTTTTGTATTTTATGTTGCATCTGGTTTTTGTAATGATGAGTTTAATCTTGGAGTTTTAATTGATTTCATGGAAGCACTAATCTCTAAGGATGATTCAACAAAATATATAGGTTTCATTCTGGTGTTGTTGCTGGAGCTAGGGAGGCAATAATGAATGATGTTCCGTCCATTTCAATATCCCTTAACTGGTATGTTGATTGCCTTTCCTCTTCTTCTCAACTATGTTATATAAGTATGGATGTATCTGATAAGTTGGCTGTGAGATTTGTGGCAGGAAAATTGGTGTGAGTCAAGAAAATGACTTCATGGATGCGGTCTCTGTGTGCTTACCGATAATAAATGCAGCAATCCGAGACATAGAGAAGGGGGTTTTTGTTAAAGGTTTCTCATTGAGCTTGGAAATCCCTACATCGCCGCTGGAAAACAAGGTCTGTTTCTATGACATCATTCAGCGCAGTGGTTCTCTATTGGTTGAACCATTTCTGTTGTGTGATGGTAGCATTCAGCGCAGTGGTTCTCTACTGGCAGAACCATTTATTATATTTCGAAGATAGAATTGAATGCTAACAAGATAACTATTGTTGCAAATATTGTGTAGTTCAGATTGTTCGTCGTTTTGTCCTTCTCGTATAAGACCGAAATAGACTGACCGGAGTGGAAATCCACTCATGTTTCCTTATTTGAGTTTGAGATTGCATTTTTTAGTTGGCTCAAAGCTTGAAGAACGAATAATTTCAGGTTTGAGTTTGGCTCTAATTAGGGTTTTAATTTTAGCGTAATTCGTTTAGTTAGAAATAGATCATTGAGCTCTTTGCTCATATACATTTATACTTATAAATAGTGAAGCCCTCTTGATTTCAACTTTGGCTCAAAGCTCGATTCGATTTTGATAATTTTGAATATGAATTGGATAATATTTTATCATCCAGCTCAAAAATATTGTGAGTCACTTCTATTTTTTTGCCCATAGTTTTTTAACACTGTTAATCTCTTGATTCCTGGAATCTAAGCTATCGTGTCACTCAAGACAAGATTTGATACTGTGACACCATGTGTAGCTACTTTGTATGCACAATCATATAGGCCATAGCGACTTTAATGAATTGATGATCGAAAGAGGATTGAAAAAATATAATCGAGTCCCATTAACTTTCATACATTCGAACTTTCAAATCATTTGACCGAGGACAATTTTTTCACAGGGATTCAAGGTTACAAAGAGAAGTTTTTCGAGGTCTACTCTTAGCTGGAAAGCCATTTCAGCCACCAGGAATCAGGCTGCTTCACGCTTCATGGGCGGTCCACCAGGTCTTGGCGTGCAGTTTGCACAGCTCGGTCGTGATGCTTCTGCTGCTGTAAGTATCTTTTTATGGGAGTATTTCACTATATATAGTTATCTGACTTTAAGTGTGTTTGTTCTCATGGCATTGGTTCAAATTTTGTCTTTATATTCTTTTTTCAGGGTGCTGCTCGCCGTTTGACCACCCAAAAAAAGAATCCTGAGGTTGTTGAATCAGTTGGTGCTGCAGGGAAATATGATTTTAAAAGGACAGCGAAATATTTTCAGCTAGAGGTACTTCTTACATTTTGTTTGCTTTCCAGTTTAGTATGAATCTTCTTGCTGTTTGGTGGTTCAGTGGGGGTTGCTTATGTAATTCTTCACCATATCATAATAAAAAGGGTTGTGAATCCATATGTAAGGCATTATTTCCTTCAGAAATAATAGAATTTGATAGCAAGATACCCAAAGGAAAACTTGAATCAGAGTTCCAACTCTTTTTAAAGATTCTGTTTCATTGTTGTGTTGTCTGCGGATGAATCCAAGTGTGACCAGAATTTTAGAATTAAGGAGCAATTGGTCCTTCATCTAGTTTTACAAGATTGGTATTCTTCATTACCCCTTGAAAGTCTGCTAATGAGAACATTTGTTCAGTGGTTGCATTATAATTTTTCTCTGGTTGTAGTTCACCAATGACTTTCATGGTATATTTGTAATGCTTTGGGGCACCAAATGGTTTTTATTCTGCTAATTAACCTGGTAATATCTTCAGATGCATGAAAAGCAGCTGCAAGAAGAAAGCGAGGATATAGATTTCAAAAGAGTTGAAAATGGTTTTGTAAGTATAACATAGTACATCCGTGGTATTATACACATATTTCTTACATGCATTAGCTTGTTTTGGATTCTGTGGTGATATTTACGGGTCCTAATGGTGTGCGATCTATACTTGCATCTTGGAATAGGTTGTGGTGACTCCATTTACTGTTTCGACGCATTCAGATTCAGACACCTTAACCACTGCTTTGGACTGGATTTATTCAGCTCTTCAGGCTGGACAATAAGAAAAACCTTTGAATTTAAAGTCACACGTGTGATTCCGTACATCAGAAACTTTGGTGTCTCAGTGAGCTCTCATTGCATGTATTTTGTCAACCGCGAGGTCTCGTTTATTTGTTTTTCCAATTCTGCAGCTACTTCGATTCTTGATCTTTCAATATTTTTCTGCAGCAAATGCTGCTACCTTGTGCTACTCGGTGTTTGTGGAGCAAAATTTTAGACATCTTGTGTGGAGTTATCTGTTGCAGAGATGTTTTTAGGTTGTTTTGCCACATCGCCTTTTTTTCCTCGGAAAGTTGGATGTTTTCTGATATATTTATTATTTTTTTGGTGAACATTTTTAGGCTTCTTACTTTCAGTGATTATATAGAATGCTTGTAGTGGGAAGATTTCATCGATCAAGTGGCCTATAAAAATAAAAATTTGTTCTGATATATGACACCAGCTTCTTCTCGTTTTTTCATTACTTTTTAATGTAACTCAGATGATTTTAAGATTTGATTGTTAGAGGGCACGTGGGTTGCTCTACTTTTCCCATGAATAGTGTGATACCAATACTTGTTCTGTCTTTGAATGAAAATTTCAATCCATCGACTTAATTTCATTTAGTGCATGATGGGCGGGGCTTCCTTCTGCTGCAGGCCCCGTCACTCCATCAATGATTTTGGCTTTTTTTTCTAAACATAATAATAATAATAATAATAGTTATCAAATTCATTATATTTTTAAGTGTTATTCAATTATTAAGTAGTTGTGTAAGAGATGACAAATCATAAAACTACAAAAGATATTAAAACAGCAACATCATTCCATTAGAATGACCTATATTTTAGGAAATAAGAAGATATGCAGAACAAGTAAATTTGAGTTTTCTTGGGTTGTTTTTAAATTTTACGGGTGAAAGAAGTACATCAATTTATCTACGAAAATGCTACTAATATTTTTATCAAATAATAAGAAACAACTTTTAGATGAACATCAATTTGTGTGCAAAATAAATAAACTCTTGTGAGACGATCTTTTAGGACGAATATTTTGTTCAGTTGTTTGTAGAAAAATATTACTTTTTATGTCAAGATTATTACTTTTTATTGTAAATATAAGTAGGGTTGACTCATCTCACATATCTTTATCCGTGAGACTGTCTAACAAAATACTTATTAAAAAATAAAAATAAATTATCGGTGACATCATTTCACAATAAATATATTAAAAATAATAATAATAATATGCTTCGTATTTGAGAATGGGGATGAAAGGTTTATTTGGGCCGAACGCAATTCGTGCCTTGGTTTAGGTGGTCGTGGGTTTAATGGATTTAGTTTATTAAAGTTTAGATATAACACAGGTTTGGTATAATTGATTAGGTATAGATCTGGTATTTATTGTTTAGTTAGAAAAATAATAATAATCATAAAAAATAATTAAAACTTTAAAAATGATTTTTAATAACAATTTTTTATGTTATTGGTGTATCATTGTTTAAAAATAAAAAAAAACGTACAAATATTTTTTCACATTACAAATGGAAAAAATACTCGAGATAATACATACATATATATGACATGAGAATCGCGCATTGGGTAAAAGTCGGATTAATGTAATATATTGCAAATCATATTAACCAGATAAGTCATTATAGACAATTCAATGCGATATATATATATATATATATATATATATGACGAATATTATTTATAATTAAACCTGGATAAACTAGTTAATAATTCAATGAATGGAGTAAAATCGCAGTTGTCATTAATTGGTAAATTTCCATCTAATTATTTTTTCCTTCGGTAAATAAATTTGAAAAAAAAATGATTTTAGATTTTAAACATTTTTCGTTTCCGAGAATGCCCCCCGAGAGTGGAGACACACTTCCGGGCTACCACTGGAGAAAAACAATAAATACCCGTGATTGCCCAAATTTCAATCTCTATCCTCTGACCCATCAACTTTCTGACCTTCGTTCTCCTTCTTCGTCTCCCATCCATTGCGATCTCTTCAACTTTTTTCAGCTTGATTTCTTACCCGGGTTCCTCTCTGATTTCCATTTTGTCGACACATTTTATTTTCAGGTAATAATAGAAGAAAATAGTTTTAGTATTCTGTAGCTGTGTTTGTTTATATGGATGTTGTGTATTTATCAGCATGGGCACGTGAATTGTTGGGAAAGAATGTGGAGTTTTATTTTATTCGTCTTATTATATTGATTCTCGAATGTTCCGGAGGTGCCCCGGAGCAATTTTAGCTTGCATTGTGGCTATGTGATTGTTGGCTTTCTTTGTTGTTTTTTTCACGATGTTTACGAGATTGTGTGATGCATTTATGTTTGCTTGACTTGATGGCCTTCAATGTTTGAGAAAGTGGTGAATTTCTTCTTCTCGTCAGAATCTGCTTCTACGCCTTATTTTGTGGCTGGTTCTTGTATCTTGAATTTATAGTTTCTTGAGATGATTTCTGCTCTAATGGTGCGTCAATTTTGATTTGTATCTAGGGTTGGTGGGATGAAGATTTTTCGGTTTTCCTTGGTCAAAATTGATATGAATATGTTGAAGGTTTCGAAATCTTCTTTTGATTATAATATGTTGCGAATTTATTGGTCTTTTGGTCTGTGTTTGATCTTTCTTTGTTTTTTGAGAATCCAGGAGATACATTTCTACCATATGGAAAGTATGGAGTTCTAAGGGAGAGGAAATCTGCATTTGAAATTATCAATTAATTACTGAAATATAATGGTTACATGACAAAGCCTTCACTTGTACGGTGGAGGCAAGTTTCAGGGGTTCCTTTCGTAACTCTCAGTTTGTGGTGAATTTTTTGTTGAGAGTTGAATTGTTTGAAAAATGGCTGGGGGCAGGATAAGGGCAAAGATCAGGAGGAGCAGTCTGTATACTTTTGCTTGCTACCACTCACATCCTTCCGAGGCAGAAGGACCACATGACATTGAAGGACCTGGTTACTCTCGGATGGTTTATTGTAACCAGCCTCATATGCACGAGCAAAAACCTCTTAGATACTGCTCAAATTATATTTCTACCACCAAGTATAATGTCCTTACATTTCTCCCCAAGGCCATATTCGAACAGTTCAGACGCGTTGCCAACTTGTACTTTCTCTTGGCAGCAGTCTTGTCAATTACTCCTATATCACCTTTCTCTGCCATGAGTATGATCGCTCCGTTGGCCTTCGTGGTTGGATTGAGTATGGCTAAAGAAGCACTGGAAGACTGGCGACGGTTCATACAGGACATGAATGTCAATTTGCGGAGAGCTACTGTGCACAAAAAAGATGGTACATTTGGTCAAAAACCATGGATGAAAATTCAGGTCGGAAATGTAGTGAAAGTGGAGAAGGATCAGTTCTTCCCTGCAGATTTACTTCTCTTATCTTCCAGTTATGAAGATGGTATTTGTTATGTTGAAACAATGAACTTAGATGGGGAGACAAATTTGAAGGTAAAACGATCATTGGAGGCGACATTATCTCTTGACGATGATTCAACCTTTAAAGAATTCAATGCGACCATAAAATGTGAGGATCCCAATCCGAATCTCTACACTTTTGTGGGTAATTTGGAGTATAATCGCAAGGTCTATCCTCTTGATCCGAGTCAGATTCTCCTGAGAGATTCAAAACTAAGGAACACGGCCTATGTCTACGGGGTGGTGATATTCACCGGACATGATAGTAAAGTTATGCAAAACGCTACCAAATCACCTTCCAAAAGGAGCAGGGTTGAAAAACAAATGGACAAAATAATTTACATTCTTTTCACCTTCTTGGTGTTCATCTCATTCATAAGCTCTGTAGGTTTTATCGTGAAAACTAAATATGATTTGCCAACGTGGTGGTATTTACAGGTCCCGGATGATAGGGGTTATTTTGATCCGCGCGACCCATTGATGTCGGGTTTTTATCATCTGGTCACTGCTCTTATTTTATATGGATACTTAATACCAATTTCCCTCTATGTGTCAATCGAGGTTGTAAAAGTACTTCAAGCATTATTCATAAACAGGGATCTTCATATGTATGATGAAGAGACTGGAACTCCTGCTCAAGCACGGACATCAAACTTAAATGAGGAGTTAGGACAGGTCGATACTATCCTCTCTGATAAAACTGGCACCTTGACGTGCAATCAAATGAACTTTCTAAAATGTTCCATCGGGGGTATTGCTTATGGCACGAGTTCCAGTGACGTAGAGCTTGCTGCTGTAAAACAGATGGCCCTGGATGAAGATCGGCAGAGCAAAGCTGGTACACCTCCGTCATGGGGGAAAGGTCGGCAAGGATCTGGGGAATCAGAAATTGAACTGGAGACTGTCATTACGTCAAAAGATGAAGATAACCATAAACCTGCATTAAAGGGGTTCAACTTCGAGGATAGCCGCCTCATGAATGGGAATTGGTTCAAAGAACCTAGTGCGGATGTCATTCTATTATTTTTCAGGATACTATCTCTTTGTCACACTGCAATTCCAGAACAGGATGAAGTGACCGGTGTCTTCACCTATGAAGCAGAATCGCCAGATGAAGGCTCATTTCTTGTTGCTGCCAGAGAATTTGGTTTTGAGTTTTGTAGAAGAACACAGTCAAGCATATTTGTACGGGAGAGATATCCTTCCTTTCACGAGCCTATTGAAAGGTGAGATCACGAATAAATAGTTGCCAGTTCTGCTGTGATATTTTTTTTTTTACCTCGGAGCTATAATCTTACACGTGTTTTCTTTTAATTCAGGGAGTTCAAAGTTCTTAATTTGTTGGATTTCACTAGCACGAGGAAAAGAATGTCTATTATTGTTCGGGATGAGAATGGTCAAATCCTTCTTCTGTGCAAAGGAGCTGACAGGTGTGTCATAACTCGAGATGTGTTTGGTGATTGAAGTTCAATTTAAGATGCCGATTCCAACTCCTTCCACCCAACTAAAAAAGTGAAAAAGGTCTTTACCAAAAGAAAAGAAAATAAACCGGCCTCCAGCTATTGTGGCAGTGTCAAGTTTAATCTTTAAATGAGTATTTCTGCCAAAGACCTCAAACGGTCTAGAGGCGCACCTCGGCTTTCATTAAGAGAAGAGTTCTTACGTTCAAAGCCTGTTATAACACCCTTCCCCGCTTGTAATAAAAAAAATTAATAATTTTAAAATAAATTAATATTTTTTTTAAATGCTCTCTTGGTACTTTTTCCCCATTTACGAATGCTAAAGCCATCAAACTTTAGTTTGATTGGTATATACGTCAATGTGCTCTTGAATTTAATGCATACTTTACTTTGCAGCATCATCTTTGATAGGTTATCCAGTTATGGGAGAACATATCAGGAATCGACCACAAAACATTTGAAAGATTATGGGGAGGTTGGATTACGTACTCTAGCTCTTGCTTATAAGAAACTTGATGAGTGCGAGTATTCTTCCTGGAATGAAGATTTTATGAAAGCAAAGACCTCAATTGGTGGAGAGAGGGACTTGATGCTCGAGCGCCTTTCTGATATGATTGAAAGGGATTTGATACTTGTTGGCGCAACTGCTGTGGAGGACAAATTACAGAAAGGGGTGTGTGATGTGTTTTTGTTGCTCTGAGCTGTTAATTTTCTCTCTCGTATTCTCCCATTTTAAGCGATTACATTGTTTGGTAGGTGCCCCAGTGCATAGACAAATTGGCTCAGGCTGGTCTAAAGATCTGGGTTCTGACAGGTGATAAGATGGAAACTGCAATTAATATAGGGTCTGTCTCTTACCATAAGAATGTCGTTTTTAATGATTGCAGATGTAGTAACTTGATCATCAGAGCATCTGAACTGCTAAACTGAAATATTGTCATTATGACGCAGATTTGCTTGTAGTTTGCTTCGACAAGGCATGAAGCAAATATGTATGACAAGTAATGTAGATGCATCGGCCCAAAATTCTAAACAGGTACTTTTTAGTAGAGAAATGTCCTTTATCTTTTCGGTGGTAAAAATTAATTTATTGTTTTCTTTGTTGCTATTGTTTGGCAGACTGTGAAGGAGAACATATTGATGCAAATTAGTGATGGGTCTGAAATAATCAAGTTAGAAAAGGATCCCCATGCAGCATTTGCTTTGATAATTGATGGGAAAACTTTAACTTATGCTCTTGAGGATGACGTAAAGCTTAAATTTTTAAATTTAGCTGTTAATTGTGCTTCAGTTATATGCTGTCGTGTGTCTCCGAAGCAGAAAGCTCTGGTAAAACAAATTTATCTTCTAATTGATTAGTTCCATACTCCGTTCTTATGATATTTGTTTCCTGAAGCTATTAAGCAATTTGTTATTTTGTTGCTAATCTAGAATTACCTTTCCCTGCATCCCATGTTCATGTTATTTGGCAATTAGGTAACAAGATTGGTAAAACAAGGGACGGGAAAAGCCACATTAGCCATTGGTGATGGTGCAAATGATGTCGGTATGATTCAAGAAGCAGATATTGGTGTTGGCATCAGTGGATGCGAAGGAATGCAGGTTCGTAACAAATCTTTCCCATTTCTATTGCAGTGGGAATCAAGGTATTGATAGTTTGTATCATAGAGTTGATAGTTATCTGGTATCAAGTATTGATGGTAAGGTAAATCATTGTCAAACTGATTAGAAGATTGAAGATTTCATTTACTTTTTTGGGGATGTAGATTTTCCAGGCATTATGTTCTCAATAAATAGCCATGAAAAATGTGGCTTATCCGAGTTCAAGTCACATCGGAAATAGAAATTAGCAATAACATTTCTTTTCTCACCTCTGTGAATAACTATTTCTTTGATTCCATCCAAAACTGTCGGACATAATATTAGCAGTTTTGCAGGCTGTAATGGCAAGTGACTTTGCAATTGCTCAGTTCCGGTTTTTGGAGAGGCTTCTTGTGGTACATGGACATTGGTGTTACAAGAGAATAGCTCAGATGGTAATACTTCCCCATGAAATGATATCCCTTCATGCTATCGTTTCTAATTCTAACTTAGAACATAATTATTTGGTTATAGATTTGCTATTTCTTTTACAAGAACATAGCTTTCGGCTTGACAATATTCTACTTTGAGGCATTTGCTGGATTTTCTGGGCAGTCAGTGTATGTTGACTGGTACATGCTTCTTTTCAACGTTGTTCTAACTTCCTTGCCTGTCATTTCGCTTGGAGTGTTTGAACAGGATGTAGATTCAGAAGTGTGTTTGCAGGTTTGTCTTTCCACCACACTTTTCTAACTGTTTCATATATAGTTGGGCTGTAGCATTCGTTGGTATTGTTCTGTGTGGCTGTTTATATGGCATGATGATTGAAAAGTGGTGTTTATCTACTCTAAGTTACAGCTTTTGCTACAATTATGTACATCCTTGTGGCGTAGTACGTGGTACTGAATCAAATTACTACTCGTGATGCAGTTCCCAGCTTTATATCAGCAAGGGCCGAAAAATTTATTTTTTGACTGGTACAGAATATTTGGGTGGATGGCAAACGGTCTATATACATCTCTTATCATTTTCTTCCTCAATGTCATCATCTTCTATGACCAAGCTTTTCGGCCTGGAGGCCAGACGGCGGATATGATTGCGGTAGGTACAGTCATGTTTACATGCGTCATTTGGGCTGTTAACTGCCAAATCGCGCTGACAATGAGCCATTTCACATGGATACAACACTTCCTTGTTTGGGGCAGCGTTGTTTCTTGGTACCTCTTCCTTTTAATATACGGTGAACTACGTCTATCCCTCAACGTAAATGCCTTTAGAATCCTCTTAGAAGTCTTGGCTCCGGCCCCTATATATTGGTGTGCCACCCTCTTGGTAACAGTGGCGTGTAATCTTCCATATCTTGCACACATTTCATTCCAAAGATTGTTCAATCCCTTGGATCATCACGTGATTCAAGAGATCAAGTACTACAAGAGAGACATCAAGGATCGGTATATGTGGAGGAGGGAACGGTCCAAGGCACGACAGACGACCAAGATCGGATTCACAGCAAGAGTTGATGCAAAAATAAGGCAGTTGAGAGGGAGATTGCAGAAGAAATACTCATCTCATGGTAAAGATGTTGTAGTGACCCAACAAACTTGAGCATTTAACACAGTTTTCTAATTCTTGATAGTGCAGTTTGTATTTGTATTTCGCTAACTTTTTGGTCTTTATTGATTCATTTTTTTTCTTCATTTTTTAAAAGAATTATTATTATTATTTTTAAATTGCGGGAAGTGTCTCCGGGAATACTAAGGTGGTTGGATGCACAATATTCACCAGTAGTCGATGTACAAGCGTTGTGTGTGTAAAATATAATTTATGAATATTATTTGTTCTAAGCGCGTACATAACTTGCATAAATTATAATTCTGCATGAGAAGTTAAAAGTAAAATTCTATGATTATAAACATGACATTTCCAATGTAAATTCATAAACAAAAATTATTAAATAAATCTTAGAACAATGATTTTCTTAAAGTGAATTGTGATTTTATTGAAAGGCTAAGAAACAATACCATATATTGGTAAATAATTCGAACGAAAACAACACACTGCACTGCATATCTTGTTTGATGTTATTTGTGTATCAGTGCCATGATTTTATTTTCTAATGAGAATAATATGATTTTCTATTATTTAGAAGTATGGAAAATTGGAAAATGGAATTTTAGCACTCTCAATTATGAGGCAATTAAAATTGACTATATAAAATATAAACTGTAATACAAAATTATTAAATTTTATTAAAAAAACATAGGAAGATTTGATGTTTTTTTCCAATCCCAAACAGCCTACGTCGGAAAAGAAAGTGGATAATAGAGCTAAAATTTAAAGAACTCACGAACTTGAATATGTAGAAGCAAACCATTAAATTTACCCAAAAAAAATTAAAATTATTATCAATAAATGCATCATCGATATGTGAACAAATATAATTTTCAATTCTATGCTTCAAACTCGTAAACCAAAGTAAAGTACAGAGGTGGGGAAAAAATACGAATTTTCGGTATACCGAACTTACCGTATCGAAAAATATCGAATTTATCGAAATTTTTGGTGCACATTAAGAACGTGTTCTATTTTTCTCTTCGAAACCAAATAGTACACATGTATCGTAACATGAAACAGATGATCGAACGGCCTAAACGAACAACATACAACATAAAACTAATAATTTTGCTTATGAATATAATCGAGTCAAGTCGAGCTCAGCTCTCGAATCGAATCGAGCCAAATTTTTGAATGTTTGTATCGAGCCAAAATCGAGCTTTATTTAACAAATTTATTCATGACTCATGAACTTATTCGAACTTTTATCGAGTCTAAACGAGCTTAATAAATATAAATATAAATTTAAATATTCATTAAAAACTAAATTATTATTTAGATTAAAATATAATATTCTTATTAAAAACTAAAGAATATATTTTGGTGTAATTGACACACCAAAACAGTCAGTATAGTGTGCTAAGCTGTATAAATATTAAATTTGAAAGAAAAATCATAATTTCATGATATACAAATTATTTAATCCACTATTAATACTTGATGAGTTGATTCCATTGTTTAAAATTATTAAATAAATAAGCAGTATTTTAATTTTAATCAATATAAAGACACAAGACAATATAACAGTGTTTAATGCAACTACTTTTCTTTTAAAAAGTCAATAACTTGTTTTTACATATCAAAAGAAAAACGAAAAATATTTATATATACTAGTAAAAGAAGTACATATGTTATATACGATCGATTTTCTCGAGATTACATCTCTTTTAAAAACTCAGATTATTCAAATTTATAAATAACATATATTTTGTATTATCTATAAATATTTATTTATTTAGTTAAAAATATATTATCTACTTTTGTTTTTATTTTTATTGAATAAGTAATCAAATAAGTAATTAAAAAAATAATTAAAATTAAGATATTAGCTAAATTTTAAAATGATTATACCAAGATAGTAATTTCAAAATGTTTTTTTAGAATATAATAATAATAAATATGGAATATAATAAGTATAGAAATATGGATAACATAGATATATATAGAATATACATAAAATATTAAAATTTGAATTAAATAATATAAATTATTGCAACCTAAATTTAAGTTTGCTTCCGTGTTGGACGAATAGATCAAAGCGCGATGAGAGAAGAAGCTACCGGTGAATCGTATCGATATTGTATCACATAAATTCAAATTTAATTTTTTGAATTGGGTAAATTCTTGTAATTAGGGTTTATTTGGATTTGTGAATTGGAATGGAACCGCGTGTGGGGAATAAATATCGGCTGGGCCGGAAAATTGGGAGTGGCTCGTTCGGAGAGATCTATTTAGGTATGTTTAGATTTTACTTTTCGTTGTTTGAATTGTATGGATTCTTTACTTTTATCAATTTTATTTTAATCTCTTTGCTTTTTCAGGTACTAATATTCAGACGAATGAAGAGGTTGCAATTAAGCTTGTGAGTGATCGGAAGCTTGTTTTATTGGATTATTTTTATCATTGATATTATTCTTTGTAAGGTTATTATGTTTTGGTTCTCGTCTTAATTAAGACATTTTTTTACATGTAATTTGCCATGTTGTGGGTTCTCCGAAGCAATTGATTACTGAAGGAAGAATTGCGGCTTTCTTTATGAATAACGAACAAAGAAAGATAATAAAAATCCAAGAGAGTTATTTAACCACAAGAGTCCACGTCAAGGAAAAATCGGCCATTTGTTTAGTAATAGATAGCTCTATGCTATGTTGGAGTTTTTTAAAGGAATATTTGTTTTATAACCGATAAAAGCTTTATTGGGCGATGAAAATGTTTCCATGCAAGAAAGAGTTAAAAGGCACTATTCCGAGTATCCTGGGTTTTAGAATGGGGATCTGGTACCTGTACAAACTTGTCTTTTGGTCCTGATGCTCTGTGATACATGTCCTGATGCTTTATGATATTGAGCCAGAGATAAAACGAGATATCAATGCTTAAGGACATATCTTTTGCGGGTGTCTTGGCAAACAATAAGTAATAGGTTACTGTTTTGTTTGACCGTAAATTAAAAATCACTTTATCTGGTTATGTTTTCAGGAAAATATCAAGACTAAACATCCTCAGTTAATGTATGAGTCAAAGTTGTACAGATTACTTCAAGGAGGAAGTAATGATCCTTTTTTATTGTTTTAGTAGTTGGATTTTTTTTTTTTTGCATTTTAATCTTTTTTATGCATTTACTTTTAAATTTTGTAGCTGGAATTCCATATATCAGATGGTTTGGAGTAGAGGGAGACTATAATGTTCTTGTTATGGATTTACTGGGACCTAGTCTTGAAGACTTGTTTAACTTCTGTAGTAGGAAGCTTTCACTTAAAACAGTGTTGATACTGGCGGATCAAATGGTATGATATTCTGTTTGCTTGCTTTTATATGAATGTTCTCGTTGATTTATGTTCAAGTATTTCCTTGTTTTCAGATTAATCGTGTTGAGTTTGTTCACTCCAAGTCTTTCCTGCATCGGGATATCAAGCCTGACAACTTTTTAATGGGTTTGGGAAGGCGTGCAAATCAGGTGATCCATGCTTAAGTTTGAAGTTTTCTTATTTTCCAGCTTTTGTTGGCTTCTAATGATCTTCCCAAATCCATTGCTTCATCAATTTACATGCAGGTTTTTGCAATTGATTTTGGGCTTGCCAAGAAATATAGAGACTCATCAACGCATAGGCACATTCCGTATAGGTTAGAAATCATATATATGGAAAGATTATCTGGCTAAGATTGCAAGTTTCTCTGCGCTCTCTTTTGAAAGATTATTTGTGCACAATTATTCTTCTTTATATATTTGATAAGGGCTTATGGTATCCATTTTAGTTAATCAAATGGCATCTACTTGATGCAGGGAAAATAAAAATTTGACTGGAACAGCCAGATATGCAAGCATGAATACACATCTTGGCATTGGTATGCACGCGAGTGAAGTTTTTGTTTTCTTTTTGCTTGAACTTTTAGATATAAGGGTTTTTGGATAAGCATTGAGTTTATGCTTGATTTGTTCTGCTGCATTTGCCAATACATAGAACAGAGTCGCAGGGATGATCTGGAATCACTTGGATATGTTTTCATGTACTTCTTAAGGGGAAGGTATGTCTTGATCTGAAATGCTCAATTTCCCGACTTTGACACATTGACATGTCTATTCGTCCGGGCAATATGCAGTCTTCCTTGGCAGGGGCTGAAGGCTGGAACCAAGAAACAGAAGTACGAGAGAATTTGTGAAAAGAAAGTTTCAACCTCTATCGAGGTAACTGAAAATTTGACATTTATTATCCTCTCTTCTGGTAATCCTCCCTGACTTTATAAAACTATCCTTTTCAGAATCTGTGCCGCAGTTACCCTGCTGAGTTTGCGTCTTACTTTCATTATTGCCGTTCTCTTAGATTTGATGATAAACCAGATTATACCTATTTAAAGAGAATTTTCCGCGACCTTTTTATTCGCGAAGGTTTGTTTGTGTATCCTTGCACTCCAATATTACCTGCTATTGGAATTCAAGTGTTACCTATTCAGCTTCTTCATCTATCTATGCTTGCTTCTTCTGGCAGGTTTTCAATTTGACTATGTTTATGACTGGACAATTTTGAACTTTCAGCAATCCCAGCTCACCAAATCTCCCCTTGGGGTCCTTGTAAGCAACATCATAGTTTTAGATTATCCTCTGTTGTCTCAAATACAATTGTTTGAATTTTGAACTTTCAGCAATCTCAGCTCACCAAATCTCCCCTTGGGGTCCTTGTAAGCAACATCATAGTTTTAGATTATCCTCTTTTGTCTCAAATACAATTGTTTGAATTTTTTTAATAGGGCCCCGCTGCCGGCACAAGTTCAGGGATGCGCAATGCAAATATTGATAGGCCATCAGGTGACTCTTGTGCATTTATTGTTTTGCCTTACGTTAATTAGCTACTTGGTGTGGAATTAGTCATTTGTTACATAGAGAGATTAGCTTTTTCTGTGCCTTTGTTTGGTAATTTAGCTATCTTTTTTATGTGAATATTTGTAATGCTGGCGCTAATTTTTTCAGGTGGTGAAGAAGGGAATACCCTTGGTTGGTCTGCAAATACTACTCGTGGCAGAAAATTTTTGGATTCTGGAAGCTTATCTAGACAGAAAGACCCAATAGCTAGTGACTCAGCCATGGGTAAAGAAGTAAGAACTCTTCTACGCTCCTCCTCCTCACCTGTAGCATGCCATGTCTTTGCAACTTAGTACACACTAACACTTTTTTCTAATAAAAATTTGGACACAGTTTCCCCCAAAAATATTGGAGTTCCAAAATACCAAGCAATTCATCCTTCTCAAAAGAAAAAAATTACAAAATACAGTTACTTCTGTGCAAAATATACGTACACAGATATATGCATTTCCGTAGCAAATAATATCACTATGCCACATCTCTGATATACCGACATAATTTAGTAATTATAAACCTATCTGCTTACTACAAAATGAGAATACTACTTCTTTGCCTTTGCCTTTGCCTTACATTCAAGTTTCATGCCCCAAAATTTGTCTAACAAGCAAAATCATGGTAACGCCCAAAGATAAAGAGAGTATGCCCATTCTGTAATTTCTGGAAATATACATAAAGCAAAAGTTTTGATGTCATTCAATTTGCACCAGCCCTGTTCAAGAATTAACCCCTTTTAGATCAATTCCAAAACCTGTTACCTGCTCCATCAGAGACAGCCCCATCTACTGGATGAGTACAGAAAATTGAAACATAACAATCATTCGTGAATTTTAACATGAAGTGTTGCAATAAGATGGCAGCACATCATTAATGAAAAATCTTTCTATGTAAACGCCCATTCTCCTCGCCATTGATCACCAAACTACCTTTTCATTACTGATGCATCTTGACACACTACATCAGTTTACCAACACCATAGGCAACATAAGTTCAGACCCACCGACAACTATAAAATTAACAATTCCAACCCATCCACCGTGAGTTGGGACACCTCCTCTTGTTCAAATAGTAAGACGCATCACTGTTGCGTTACTCAAACCATCCCACCATAGAAATATAAATCACACTTTTTTCACACAATCACATGCATTTCATATAATAATCGCATCAACATAGCGATGTTGATAGAGCAAAATCATCACATCCATCACTAAAACTTCATTTAAAAGCTTCAATTAGGCTGCAGATCGAAATCTTAAGAATATGGTGAAACCCAAAACCCACGGAATCGATCCATATTTACCTGGAAAAGAAATAAATCCTTACCCTTACCTAAGTATGATTTCCAACAGCAGCACTAAACACGTGGTGATCGACAGGTTACAAGGCTTGGATTTTGTTTTTCTCACACTGCCTCCCTAGCTCTATTATTATTGTTGTATTTATTTTCTCTTCCTTGTTTTCGCTTCTTTCCTCTTTTTTTTCCAAAGACGCATGTTCCCAATAGTGCCTAACTGAAGAGCACTTGTAAATGCTTGACAACCAAAATCCAGCACATAGTTTCTCTTTTAGTTAATATTTATGATATAATTAATAGTCTCTTTTGACTTATATTATGGGAAAATTTAAACCAACTATTAAATTTTGTTTAAGATACACTTACCTACATTTTTTATTTATCTGTTTTCGAGGGTATTACATCACCTCTTCCTTTTCTTCTCCCCATGTCATGGTGCCAATAGCTGTAAATGAGTTGAGCTAGTGAAATTTCACAAACTCAAACTTGACTCAAAAAAGCCTGAACTCAAAGTACTGAACCTTGAGGTCGAGTTTGAGTTTGGGCTCACGTGCTCATCTTAGGTGTCAATGTCATAATTTGTTTTTCTATGAATATGTTCACTATCTTGAGCTCGAGTTGGCTTCCCTAAGGGTGTAGATGGATTAAAGATTTGAAATCAAAGGATTTGAATTTATGATATAAATCAATCATACTCGCTTGGATGCTTTTGAATTCGATGGATTTGAAATTCCTTCCCTCTCATTTTAAACTTGTTTTCGCTATTCATGTAGCGGATCTTAGATTCTCCCAAACTGGAATCATTTGAAATCCATGCGTCAAATAACTCCCACGAATCCAAATTACTCAATCCAAACGAGACCGGATTTTGGAGATTTTTTTTCCTGTCCTTTTACTATTTCACTTTGCGTGCGTCTCTTATATGAGGTTCCCTTTATTTTTGAATTGTGCAAGTTTGTGTGCACAAAGTTTTTCTATTCTAGTAATGTTTCATTTTCCTATTCTTTTTGTAGTCATCTAATACCAACATTTTGCGACAACTTTCATCTTCAAGACGACCTGCTGTGCCAACCAGTCGCGAGCCTGAGATTTCTGGCCAAGGTCC
The DNA here is from genome assembly GCF_025594145.1 of Primulina tabacum. Lineage (NCBI taxonomy): Eukaryota > Viridiplantae > Streptophyta > Magnoliopsida > Lamiales > Gesneriaceae > Primulina > Primulina tabacum. Next base: position 3,374,176 of record NC_134553.1, read on the forward strand.
TGACCGTTCACGCTCCCGTACAGCAGGTGCTAGCCCAAGTGCACTCCAAAAAAGTTCAAGCTTCACACGATTGGATCAGACTCGCTTTTCTTCTTCAGGAAATCCCCCCAACATAAAGAGTTTTGAATCTACATTAAAAGGAATGGAGAGCCTGAACTTTGGCAACAATGGAAGGGTGCAATATTAGCTTGCTGTTTTTTCCGCTTTTTCCCTCTGTAAATAGTGGAATGCTACATCTATTAACACTTCGGGGCATCTGTTTTTCTTTCCAAGGAAGAAATTGCGAAGAAATTGAATTTAAAACACGATGCTGATTATTTGAACCTCTCAAAACGAGTACGAGATCACAAAGTTGCAGCACCTGAATGTGGTGAAATCTACGTTCGGGTCTTGTTTATATTAACTGCTTTAAGATTCTTGGCGTAACAGCATTTCAGTTCATTACTATTTCCTATGTTCGACAGTTACCACTATTACTGGTGTGTTCGTTTTATGTATTTGACAATACAAGGACATGTCTGTCACTCGAACTCAGAACTTGTCATGGGAAATTAACTATGAAAATGTTGCCACGGGATTAATTGGTTGCTCATAACTCCTTAATTCTTTTCCTATATTAAGATTATTGCTCATATTAACTTTTATTTCTTTTACACATGATCCCAAACCAGATGAAAAGATTTACCATACTTCATTACTTCTCTTGTCATGCATATATATGCGCGAACACATTTTCAATCTCAATTATTATTTTATTATTATTATTATTCCAATATAATATCTTATAAATTATTTTCAGCAATACACGTTTTCAACATTTATATATAGTTACCACATTGATTTCAAAGTGTTGGGACTGGGAAGTGAATATCAACACTTGTGAAAGCGAATACGAGACTAAAAATGCGACTTTTGATGAGAGAAAAATTGAAGTAGAACGTTTTTTCAAAAAAAAAAAAACATTAAAAGTGACACTTTATCAAAAGCGTGGGTCACATGCTATAAGCGAACAATTCGAAGTTTCACTCTCGTCAATTTGCTTGAACCAAAATTGGCTTTCTAAAGCCCTAGATCTTCACCAAGATTTCCAAATCGAAGTTAACATAGGTACACAATCTTGCAACTTCACTTCAATAATAGTATTAGAGTTGTTACGTGTTGGTTTTTCTGATTCAGATCTTAAACTCTGCGGTCATTATTTTTTAATTTTTACATTTAAGATGAGTCGCGTGAGAAACAAATTTGTGGCATTTCGTTATCGAATGGATTATATGGAATTCGTTAAGCTATTTTTCTTTTCGTGCGATTTATTACTTTTTTGAAATCTGGATTCAATTCTTCTGAAAATTGTAGCTTAAATGTGTAAGCGGATGTTCTCCTAGTAGGAATGTGTTTGTATCGTTTAACTGGGTACAGTTTAATTGTCTTGCAGTCACTGCTTGCTTAAATCCTGTAAAAATTAAGTGAGAGTATTATGCAGACATTCATGTTAACTTTGTTTAATGATTTCTGTGTTTTGATAAGTTTGGATTGCGTGCCAGTTTCTGTGATAATGCGTGTTCCTGTGGCGAACTCACAAACTTTGATGTGGCTGCAGACTTCGTGTTTTTGGGGTGCTAAACTTTGTGATATTAGAACAAATAATTTTTCATTAGACGGAAATGACTGTGCTGTGACTTTCCCAAAACTCCCTCATTGTGTCTCCACGTGGTGTGTTTGAAAAGCTGTTGTATTTTGATGAATTATCTTTTTTGATTCAGCTCCTAGTCTGTTTCCTATTGTTGATGCGTACATTGATATATAACGGTTCCCTGTGTTTTTTTTTTATATATATTTTCTACTCATTTTAAATTTTCTCTCATTTTCTACCTCATTCTTTCTCTTAAATTGACGATAGACGTCGGTCTTGAGAATGGCTGATAACAAGACACTGACTGAAAGCCACAATATTTCTGGCGATAATACCTTATCTTCTGAAAATGAGAATGATAGTGGAAATGAAGTATCAATTGATTCTTTAGCGCAGAAAGTCCAAGAGTCTCTTTCTCTTGGAAAGAGGCATAAATTTTGGGAAACCCAACCTGTTGGGCAGTTCAAGGATCTTGGGAACGCGAGCATCCCTGAAGGTCCAATTGAGCAGCCAACACTGCTTTCAGAAGTCAAACAAGAGCCGTATAATCTTCCAACTCCTTATGAGTGGATTACATGTGATATGGACTCTGAAGAGATGTGCGCTGAGGTGTACAGTCTCCTAGCTAATAACTATGTCGAGGATGACGAGAACATGTTTAGATTTAATTACTCGAAGGAGTTTCTTCAATGGGCATTGCGCCCTCCTGGTTTCTATAGGAGTTGGCACATTGGAGTAAGGGTAAAGAGCTCAAAAAAATTGGTTGCATTCATTACTGGGATTCCTGCCAAAATCCGTGTTCGCAATGATGTAGTAGTGATGGCTGAGGTTAATTTTTTGTGTGTCCACAAGAAGCTTAGATCAAAAAGACTGGCTCCAGTGTTGATCAAGGAGGTCACAAGGAGGATTCATTTGGAAAATATCTGGCAAGCTGCCTATACTGCTGGTGTTGTCCTTCCTACACCCATAACGACTTGTCAATATTGGCATAGATCTTTGAATCCAAAGAAGCTTATTGATGTTGGGTTTTCTAGGCTTGGTGCAAGAATGACAATGAGCCGAACGATAAAGCTGTACAAATTACCAGATCAGACTGCGACCCCTGGATTCAGGAAGATGGAACCCCATGATGTCCCTGCAGTTACTCGCTTGCTTAGAAATTACCTGAAACAATTTGTCGTTGCACCAGATTTTGATGACTTAGATGTGGAACATTGGCTTCTTCCTAGGGAGAATGTTGTGAACAGTTACTTGGTCGCAAGTCCCGACAATCAAGAAATCACCGACTTCTGTAGTTTTTACACCTTACCCTCTTCGATACTTGGTAGCCTTAGCTATTCTAGTCTCAAGGCTGCTTATTCTTATTACAACGTGTCCACAAAGACCCCATTACTTCAGCTGATGAACGATGTTCTTATTGTTGCCAAGAAAGAGGAATTTGATGTTTTCAATGCTTTGGATGTTATGCAGAACGAGATATTCTTGAAGGAGCTGAAGTTTGGTCCAGGAGACGGGAAACTTCACTACTACCTCTACAACTATCGGCTAAAACATGTATTGAGATCGTCAGAACTGGGGCTTGTACTCTTGTAGATTGAGACTAGAATTCAGTTTTTGGTGCAGGTCCAGTATTTTGCTGACTAACGCGAACAGATGTCTTCCCCAGCTCTATTCTCTGCATCTTGTGTTAGTTCTAGACATGATTCAAAGCACAAAAGATGGATAAAATTTTGATTGGGAATATATCATTTTCTTTTCCGAATTTCATTGGCATTTTGTTTGGTTCTTGTTTTCTTGTATTCTAGTTTATTGGTAAGTGCGTTGTTAACCAATAATTTTATCAAGTATTTATGCCGTTGAAATTTATTCGTGACTTTATTGTTGTAAATTTAGGCAGTAATATCATTCTCCTCTTCTATGGGGACAATAAACTCTAGACTTAACAAGACCAGGGCCCAGCTTTTGTTAATCACATATTGAAGAATTGCAAATCATCATTCATACTGCACCGGGGTGAAATTCATATCTATGCTATACAAAAAAGCACGGGTTTTATTATTTTACCTTGTAATCTTTTGATGAACTTGTTTGCTATGTTATTCTCTGCTACACGGGATGGACGGATAATATCAGCTGGTTTAATAATTCCTATGCGTACGACAACTTATTTGATTTATAATTGGTGTCTTGTATTATTTCTAATTATATTTTTATTGTCCAAAAATGAACAAGAAACATTATTCTTGGTTTCTCCTTTGTGAATATCTTTACTTTTTTTAATATATTTTAAAAAATTACACATAATTATGATAGATTTAAAATCTATCCTCAAATCATGACACTCCATCCAAATCAAATCCTCCCCTACAATAAAATGCTTTGACAACAAAGGCTCACATCGCAAAATTTTAAACCTAAAAATTACAATTTACTCGGTATGATAGATAAGTTGTCACCTTCGAGGCAGTACAAATAGCACTTTTATGCAATCACATTGAAGTCGCATTCAACGCATGCAGAAGAAGAGACTGGCAACGCTGTCGTTTTTGTCTTGGTCGCCCGGTATTTCCCGCTGTTTTCCGAACGCTTGCATTGTCCCTATATACTTCTTCCAACGTGGTTTTTACGAGGACTACGAACACCATTTCAGCAGAAAGTCGCTCAAGTACTGGGACAAGTTTTTTTCCCAGCGGGGTATCAGTTATTATGCTTTTGATATTGTTTTTTCTGCTATTTTGACCTTGGCTTTGTTTTTATTTTGGAAATTTCCTGTTTCAATTTTTCGAAGACAGGCATTATTTGGAGAAGGATTGGGGCAAATACTTTTTGGAAGATAATGATGGTGGTGCTGGTGATGGTAGGGGTGTTTTTGCTGGTGGAAAAGTACTTTTAGAGGTGATGGTTTTCTAATTTGAGAAGGTACCTAACGAGTTTTTTTTTCCTTCTCTTGAACGGATATTATAACAGTTTTTCTGATAGTTTATCGAGCAATTTCATGAATTGGAATCGCATGCTGTAGTTATTTGTTTCTGTGAATATGGCGCTGTATTCTTATTGACAGTCTAGAATCTAGATATAGTACGTGAGTTGGTTGAGCGAAATCAAGTCTTGATCATTAACTTTCTAATTGCTCTAGTCTCGGTCCATTACCATAGAAAGCTGCTTTCTAAATTTTAGCAACTGCAACAAGATCGTTTTTTGCTGGGATGATAAGCTTGTATGATTACCTTTGCCAAGTAAATGTTTGTGACTATACATTTGACATCTTGATCGGGAATTAAATTTCTGACCTGTTTGTTACAGGTGGGTTGTGGAGCTGGGAACACCATCTTTCCTCTTATTGCTACATACCCTAAGCTCTTTGTTTATGCTTGTGATTTCTCATCTGATGCATTGGCTCTTGTTAAGGTTTATTCACTCTCTCTCGCCTATCTTCTACCGTAATTGTTCAACCCCTTAACAAGGGGAACTGTAATAGAATTGTGAAGGTTTGGTAATGTATAGTTAGATGTTGGATTATTGTGATGGGGAGTAAACTAATTTGTAGCTGCCGATTAATTGATTTTTTTGGATTAGGCAATTAATAACATCTCCATGTATTATTTTTAAAAATCTGATTACAGTCACATTCAAAATTCAGAAAAATAATTTGTAGCTGCCGGTTAATTGATTTTGTTTGATTAGGCAATTAATAACATCTCCATGTATTATTTTTTTAAAAGCTGAATTGAACTCTCCTATTTTTGTGTGTTTAACGACCTCATTGTTGTGTTCGTGTTTATAACACATTTCATGTTATTTATCTATTTTGTATCTTACTTGCTTTGTACGTCATAGGTAAATAATGCTTTAAAATATGTGCCATCGAGATAAATTTTCTAAACTTGCTTTTAACTAAGTAACAATTTGATGACATCCATTTCTTCTAATTATAAGAACAAAACCCCTAGTATGTATATTATTTTGATGCAACGGTGAGGACTTTGGTTTGGGTCTTGATTCTAATTTTAAATATCATAAAAATAGAATAAGTCTGGCATGGATGGGGCTTGTTAGAGGTATTAAAATACTAACTGCCACAGAATCCAAGTTAAATGAGATATTTAACAGCCCACACAATCTCCCTTGTTTTCTTGATGAATAAACACAACTCATTTCTAATATTAAAACGAAGTAATAGGGGCCTGCTTGTTTTCCGATATCAGAGTTATCCAAAAAGAACTTGCTAGTTGATGAGACCTGCTCGGGACAGGAGACATACAGCTAGAAAGAGGGGCAAAAAGTATCTTTCATCTGTAACCCTTCATAATTTTGTATGTTTTTGTATAACACAAAGCAAGCATAGGACATTATATTGTGTTAACCTTTGAAATTGGAGAGAAAATAGTTGTATACAAAATTCAATTATATTTGGTAAATTTTTCATATGGAAATTGCAAAATTGTTAGCTAACTTCTGATGTCGTGTTCATTATTAAGCTTCTGTGCTCTGCCCTCTTAAGAGCTAATCCAATTTCTAATGTTGTGTTTGAGCCTTTGCCACTTTTAAAGGTAGGATCTAACTGTCTTTGTAAAAATCTGTTCCGACTATCCTGCCTTGCGTGAACGTTCTTAACTTGGTTCTCATGAATCATCATAAATAGATATTCCTTCCACATCTGATCCCAGGTCTCTTAGCCGTTCCAGTTCAGGCAATATCACCGAATCTAATGATGCTGGGCGGTCCCTCCTCGTTAATTCGCTGCACTTTAAAGCCAATTCTGCAAATGACAAAGCCTCCTCCATAGGCCAATCTTTCACTGTTGGATCAAGTATTTTGTCAAATTTCCCAGTCTCAACTGCGTTTCTCAACTTGATGGGTCAAACCCATTGGAGGCTTGGCAGTGATGATTTGCAACAACTATATACCGAGTGAGTATATGTCTGATTTTATACCTAACATCCAGTTTGTTGGTACTTTGGATCGATATAACAGAATGTGCCTGCTGCTGATGTCATGCGATACTGAGGAGTTGTATCAGTGGAAGAAGGTGGGATCAACCTGGCTAGGCCTACATCACTAATCTTGCTCGCATGATCTTTGTCTAAGAGAATGTTGGCAGGTTTGAGATCACGATGAACAAGTGGCTCCGGTCTTGTCTGATGCAGAAAGTTCAAGGCAATTGCAATTTCTGCAGCTAATCTGAAACAGGCTCTCCACGACAATGGTGGAGTACCAATTTTACGGTAAAGCCTGTCTTCTAAACTGCATTTTCCATGTGTTCATGTACGAGGCAACCATTCTCTAGACAGGCACCCAACAGGATAACCATATGTGGATGTCTCATGCTGCTCAGAACCTCAACCTGCAACAATTGTACACATGAGAGAAAATTGAAGATTATTCCGATTTTTGACATTGTAATCTTGGAAATGCCATTTTTACGAACATCGTATACTTGATGTGAAAGCATGAATTGGAGTTTGATCTGTTCATGTGATACATTACCCCAGAAAGGTTTATTGAACATTTTCCGACGGCTTTGAATTTTACTCTACCCATCTAGGGGAAGAGACATTTATTGCCTCTTAACTGAAAAAGGGTCAAGTTTTATTATGTGGTTTAGTATATTTCTAGGATAGAATATTTACCAACCTCTCTTTGGAACTGCTGTTGACCTTGTGAAAAATCTGGCCTCCAGAATCTTTATTGCAACAGGCGTGTGATCCAGAAAAGCCTTGTAAACCGGCCTGTATCCACCTTCACCAATTTTATCAGAATCAGAGAAATAATTTGTCGCGGCTCCAATCTCATTGATTGAGTACTTCCTATATTTTATAACATTGCGCGCTAATGCGTCCATTGCTGTTTGTTTCTCATCAGCCTCATGCTTGAACTTCATTTCAGCATGCCTTCTTCTCTCTGACTCTAACTCTGCTATGCGTTGAGCCTTAGTTGTTACTAAAACTGCAGCCTTATACTTTTGCTTCTCTCTTTTAACTATGGCTAATGTAGATTCTTGTGCATGATTTGCAACTTCTGATTTACGTGTCTCTTCTGTCTTCCATTGGTCAATCTCCCTTACCTGAAATTAAATATCATTTTATTAACTTTTTCCTAGAAAATGTCTTTTTGTTACAGCAATGTTGGCATTGTAAACTGATTGCCTTCTCATTAGCAGTTGCAGCTTCTATGCATGCTGCATTGTACTTCGGTGTCGCATGTTTTAGCTCTAATTTTAAGCTCCTCAATTCATCCTCCGCTTCCTGCCACAGACATTGTGTTACAAAATGATGTAACCAACATTATCATGTCTAATATTAACCAATTTCATCACCATTTTCTGGCAGAACTAGAAACGAAAAGCAGAAAACAGATACCTCATCAAGAGAATAAGGAATGTGGTTTCAACAAAAGAATTGTCAAGGTACACGATTGAATGACGATTGAATGATGTTTGGTGATATCTTCTTAGAACTCAAGCTTAACGCAAATCTTAAGCCAATAAGATAAGTCTTATCGACATCAGACATAAAACTCTGTTTGAAATCGTGATTTAATTTTATCATCGAATGATAAGGAGCAATGTCCAATACTGTTATACCATGTAGTCTTGCGAGTTGAGAAACTATACAACTTACAGCTGCTTGTGAGGAATTAGAGCTAATGGAAGAATCCAATTCCCTGTAATTATCCAAGAACTCAATGGAAACATCAGAATTGAAGCTGTGTGCTTGAGATTGATCACTTGAGCCAGTTGGAAAATTGATCGAGATATCATAGGTTTGAGTCATAAGACCATTTTCAATTCCAGAAATCTTGTTACCAGCTACCTGGCTGAGCCCCAACTCACTGCCGTTACTTCCCATTGAATCAAGAGACGACACATTGTTGCTTTCATAGGGTGTGTAATTATAACTACTGCATGGTGAATTCACCGAAGTAAGATTCTTGCTTTTGTAGTGACTTTCCCATTGCACCATTTGCTGAAACTCTTTGCTGCTCAATGAGCTATGAGGGGACAGAGTCTTGCTAGTTAAAAATGGCTTAATTCATGATGCTGTTTGCTGATGTTCCATGAAGTTGTTTGGTGAATTCTGAGGGTATGTACTCTTGATAATATCCACTGGTCTTTGCCTGTTTAACAAATCTAAAGATGTTTCCGCCTCTGTTCTGCAACTCCACGCGAACTACTTTTCATGAGCCAAATTGAGCTACAGTAATGTCATTTGGAACCGTAAAGAATAAACTGATGTATTATGGTATGTGAAAATAAAATATAAATATAAATTACATCTTGTCTCTTAAAAGTTGCACTTTCCGCTTTTGATTTTCCACTATATCTTAAAGCTTGAGGTCTCGGGTGGTGAGCCGCCATTAATTTATAACTTTTAACCTTAATGTGCCCTTATTTGTTGCTAGATATGGAGCAGCAGAGACTCGGGTTTAGGTTGGCCAACTTCAACTGGATGAGGCACTTAGAGAGATGCAGGTAAACCGAGGGTTCATATATTGTCGAAAAGAATGAAATTGTCATGCACAAGCTCTGATCCCAACTAAGCCTAAAAATTGACGTACATATAACTTGTTCAATAATAGTTTACGCTTTCAGTATGCTCAATTATAGTAGGATAGTATGCCACATTGGCAAAATCCATGATGAATGCAATTCACCGGAATGTTTTGATTTACCCAAGAAATTCAGGAAAGATTGGAGTGCCAGTTCAATAGCAGATTTGATTTCCAGAGCTTTTCCACCCTTTGATACTACGTAAACCGAGCAAGAATCGGGTGCATACTTTGCTACACAACTTGGAACATCTGCATTTCTAAATGCCCTGCTATTACACAACACCAAAAGCTGTGTAAGAAGGCTTACATGGAAGCACAGTCATGGGAGCGTTTCAATACATGGAGGTGAAACTTCTCTACTTTTAAGTAGTCTATATAAGAATTTTGTTCTCCCCCATCAGAGAAGACCATTACCCCTGCTGCCACATGTATCTATTTATTTTCCCAAAATGGATGACTCTATTCGTTGTGGAACAGAAGACTCTGCGTTATCTACACAGTAACGTCTAAATTATTGGATCGACCTTGACATAAAAACTCTGCATTATCTACACCGTAAACTTTCCAAGTTCAAAACCTTGCTATAAGACAAGGTGAAAAGCCATATTGGCTGCTGCTATGTCTATAAGACAAGGTGAAAAGCCATATTGGCTGCTGCTATGTCAGGGTCGATCCAATAATTTAGACCCAAGGTATGTTATTATGTCATGAGGAATAAAAGTACTGTTTAAGAAACAAATCATTTATGTACACATACCTTGAAATCGCGTTTTGTGTTGAGGCGCCAAGAACAATGGTGGTGGTGAAGTTAGCATCTGCACACTCACATAGCGTTTTTGCTATGTCATGGCCGTGGAGAACCACATATTTTACACGAATCTGAAAGCCGTAAACATATAATTAAAACTTGAAAAATCATATAGCTAGCTATCAGTGTAGTATTTCATGACCTCAATAGTATTATGTTACCAGTTAGTTAATCTTTTACCAAAATCCAACTAAATCCCAGTAAGAAATGACTAGACTACTAGAAAGCCCCCAAAAGGTGTGTTTCAATTATGTGTTGATTACCGCTTTTCGAGCACAAAAGCCACAGGAAGGAAGGAACAAGTAGAGCACCACTACCCAACACAATTAAGATGCATGAGTTTAAGGATTAAACTAAAGTTGAAGATAAGCAAAAAGCTCAATTTTAATCCAAATGTCATGTTATGCAAATTTCTCCTATTGAGAATTCAAAATCAAACTCCTGAATGCCACAAGAAGACTTGCTAGATGACCGAGGGGAATTTGCCCCATGATAGTCGAAAAGGTTAAATGTTTATAAGTAGATCTTATAAAAAGAATTAAAGTCAGACCACCCTCGATAACAAATAAGATAAACTGATTCCCTCTTGGCTGGTGCCACCCTATATATTAGAATAAGCTAGCACCCACATGGAGATAAACATGGTTGAGTGCATATAACATGTAGGAGGATGATTCAATTGTCGTTCAACTTCAAATATCGACGGCCCATTTCACGGCGTGTTGGCTGTTCTTGTCTATGTCGATGGCCACGACAGTGGGTATATTCCCTTCATCAGCAATGTTAATACAATAATTCGTCGGTTCATGATTTGCCATGTTGTAGGGCTGCATGGCGAAGGAATGGTGGCGCCGTGCAGCAATTCCCCTAGAGAGGTCTCCGTTGCTGCGTGGCCCTACCAATCCTGCCCAGCCATGAAGCCACGTTGTCGTGTAGGGAAAAAAATTGATGGAAATGTGAAGACTATGATCGACACCAATATTTATTGTTATTTTGTTTTGTAAGCGTAAATGTGTCCTATACTTGGAGGATCAAGTCTTTTTTTTTTTTAATCGAGAAACTAACAATTTATTATAATAATATTAATTTGGTTACAAAACAAAGTGGACTGAGTGATCCACAAATCAACTCATGAAATATAATCTAGAAACTCGTTAAAAGCGAATAAAACACTAATATCTGATTAGGTCTGACAAAAGCAAATGTCTAAACATAGATATGCTAAGGGTCCATCTCGCTACGTTGAATATGATATTCTCCCATAAATCCTTCCAAGAATCTTCTTTGTCGTTGAAAACTATGTTATTTCACTGCATCCATACCGACCAAAATATACACTGAGTAATAATGCACCAGAAATACCTGAGACCCTTGCCATTGAGATATCCGTGCTCCATAACAAGCAAGTCTTTCGAATTTTGTGGAAAAGTCCACTCAAAACCCAACTGTTACATAACCTTGATCCAAATACAAGCAAGTCTTTCGAAATTTTGTTATTGTTATTAAGAAACCTATATTTATACATGAATTATGCGTGGTTTCATTTTCTTCAATTTTAAGTCCAATAACACACCTAATTGGATAAATATCACAACTTTTATTCAAGATATTAGATAATAACAAATAGTTGTATTTATAAAAAAAGTGTTTTTTCTTAATATAAAATTTTAAAAGTTGTTTAATTCAGCTATAATTACTTAGCTCTGGTTCATATGCAATTCTTCCATTTAAATCACAAGTAAGTGTATATGATTTGATTCTGGTTTGATATGGTGAAATGAAATATTCCAACTTACAAATTGGACTGAAATAATATAGTTTTTAAACTAGAGGTGTTTGCCTTCGAATTAAACTAAAATTTTAGTTTTAGTTCGATATTTTTATAACTTTACGGTTGTTATCAAGTTTCGACATGACACGTAACACATTTGAATAAAAGATCTCAATTTATATTTAAAAAAAAATAAAATTGAAAGGTATAACCTAACACTCAATTTTAAACATAAAAGACAAATATTACAAAAAGAGATTAAAATACAAAACAAAGGCATCAATTTTTACTTCTTTTTATTATTTCTTTATTTATGTAATGAAAGAAGTTGAATATAATATGTCATTATATAATATTATTATTTTTCCTCTATTTGGTTCTTTTGCTAGAATGACGAAAGGGGAGAGAAGGCAAATTACTAATAGTTGAAAAAGGTGGGAAAAACATTTTAAATGTGACTTGTTTCGCATTAAAATTACCTCGAAACAGAAAAAGATGGCGATAGGGAAATTTCGGGCACCATAAATTATTTTTTCTTGTCTTTTTTTTATTGAATTTTATTCTTGTACTTTGTTTAATATTCAATCAATTCATATGTTTTTTCTCGCAAAAAATGTCAACTTGAAAAGGTCCTGGAAATTTAAGATGCTTTTATTTCATACATTTAAATAATTTTTGACTTCTAAATCTTCAAATATATTGGATGCCCTGAACAAATGCCTTTCAATTCAATTAATATTTATTAGTATTAAATTCAGTAAAGGTGACATTTATTTAATTCCAGGCAGAAGACGATTCCTCCAAACAAGGACACGTGGTCTTCTTGAAGTTTGCCTCATGAAAATTGTTTCTTTTTTCACATTTTTTTCTGCGCAAAAGCATTGATTGGAGTTAGATAATAATCTACGCGTGTCCTATGAAGTAGCAAAGCTTTCCGCACACCTCTCTCTCTCTCTATCTCCCTATCAAAGCCATAAGGGAAATGAGGGAAAATCTACGGGTGGGGAGTAATTACCGAGCATGGTGAAAGTCCTTTCGCCCTTTTTGTTGGTGTTTCAATTCTTTGGTAAGAACCCTCCACTTGTCTTTGTCTTCCAGTATTTTATATTTCCTTTTGTAATGTAGATGTGGGGGTTTTGAGGAACTTTTTTGAGGAATGAATCTTTATTTTCTAGAGAAATTTGTTGGAGGAAGGGATTTTGTTTGTCGGATAAGAATGAAATAGCCGTGATTTTCAAGAGGCTATTAAGGGTTCCCTCAGATCCATGAAACCCATGTTCCATGTGGCAACAAGTTTGAGTCTTTGAGGGTTTCCTTGTGTATTTGGGGGCTGGGTTTTGCTTTCTTGAAGGTTCTTTCTTTGGGTTTCCTTTCTTGGAATTATGGCTACGGTTGGATCTGTGGTCTTCTTCTCCATTTAATGACCTTTAAGGGTTGGCGGTGGAGGTGAGATGGTAATTTTTGGGAATCTAAGGTGTTGAAACTGTTTTCAGCTTTATATAGTATATTTTACGACCAGATCTGATTTCCAAAAGTCCGTTATCGCAAATTATCTGGTTTTCAATCTGCTATTGAATTCTTTTACGAGATAAAACGCTGAATACTTGTGTCCCTGTGTGCGTAATTAAATTTTCCCAGCCTTTTGTTTTTATTGCTGTTGAGAAGACGAATGATGGAAGATATGGCTCCTTCAGTTGCCGTGGCACTTAGCTTAGGTGATCCTGTTTGTGAGAGTTCAGGAATTTCAAACCAAACGGAAATCAAAAGACTAGAACTAGTGACCGAAACAGCAAATTTTCTATCGGATCCAGCTATGGATGATACTGCTAGTTCTAGGTGGGATTCCAGTTCGACATTGCTTGGGCGAAATGGAGCAAAACCTGATATGTCAAAGATGACACAGTATACTGAAAATGGTAAGTTAATCCATGATGCTCAGGAAAGCAAAGAAGATGAGATTCTCTCAATTGGGGAAGACCCCAGTGTTATCAGTGCGGTTGAGTTGCTACCTCTTGATTCTACAGCGGACATAAACTTGCCTCTAAATCTTTCTTCAGAGAGTAGCTTGCCTATAGCCCTCAAAATAGAGGGAATTGACAATGGTCAAATTGTTGCAAAGGTTATTACTTTGGAGGAAAGAAGCATACGGCGGAAAACATCGGGTGAATTTCTTAAACTGAATTCCAAACCAAATGAAGAATGTTCAGATGGACCTACCATAAAGGCATCCATTGTAGCTCTTCCGTTATCCAGTGAGAGTGATACTGGGAAAGGTGGCGTTAAGACTGTCTTTGAAGTGGACTGCATTCCGCTTTGGGGTTCTGTTTCTATCCGCGGAAATAGACCGGAGATGGAAGATGCTGTTGTGGCTGTACCTCATTTTATGAAAATCCCTATCAAGATGTTTATTGGTGACCGTATGATAGATGGGATTAGTCAGACTTTGAGACACCTGACGTCACATTTCTTTGGGGTGTACGATGGTCACGGTGGATCTCAGGTATGCAATTTATTGTTCATTAAGAAGTTATTTGAGTTAGTTTTCAATTGTTGGGGCATGTTTCGATGTTTTACAATCAATTGGGTAATTGGATGCTATCTAACCCAATTTATAAGTGGTTTGTGTTTGTATCTGCTGCGTGAAGAGCTAGATTTTCACAATGATTTTGACTTCGTATGATAATTTATCTCCTCTATTTCACCACCCATTGATGGATTTGAGCTTCAAGGAATTGAATCTAGTCACCCAAAGCCATCATTTTTGTTTAAATACGGGGAAGTTGAAATTTGAATTCCTTTCAAATTCGATACATTTTTAGACTATTTTGGGACATTTGATTACGTCGAGAAGCTTTCATTTGGGATCAAATTTCCAAATCATGTTAATTACGATTGCTCTGTTATATCGATCCATCCATTCAATGCAACCTAAGGATTTTGGCTTTTTTGAAATTGTTTGCTTGGGTAAAAAGTTTTGGTGGGTTGGTAACATTTATACTCGCAGCCAACCATGTTACATTCATCTTGTAGGTTGCGAAGTATTGCTGTGATAGGATCCATTTGGCTTTAGAAGAGGAGTTAAACAATGTTAAAGATGATTTGGTAAACGGGAGTATTAGAGACACTAGGGAGATGCAGTGGAACAAGGTTTTTACAAGCTGCTTTCTGAAGGTTGATGATGAGGTTGGAGGGGCGACTAGCAAAGGTTGTCATGGTGGATATGCAAATGATTGCACATCTGAACCTGTTGCCCCAGAAACTGTGGGGTCAACCGCTGTTGTGGCAGTTGTCTGCTCATCCCACATTATAGTTTCCAACTGTGGAGATTCGAGGGCTGTCCTTTATCGTGGTAAAGAAGCAGTTGCGTTATCTGTTGATCATAAAGTGAGCAAATGTTGTCTTGATTAACTTTCCTCCTTCAAAGATTATAATAATGTCTGGTTTTACTGAACTAATTTTTATTAATTTATTTTCTATTTATGTTAGCCAAATAGAGAAGATGAATATGCTAGAATTGAAGCATCTGGAGGCAAGGTGATAAAGTGGAACGGACACCGGGTTTTCGGTGTTCTTGCAATGTCAAGATCCATAGGTATGTGATGTCTTTTAATGTCACGATTGTATAAGTTTGTAATGTAAATGTCTATTAATGTATGAAATCATTATAAGTTGTCTTAATTCGAGTTCTTCATTACTTTATATACCTGAAAGACTGGAAATTAAACTCGGATCCTTTTGAGGAATAGAACATTAGAACTACTAGTTTTTTGTCAAATGGCCAAAACGTTCAGGAGTCCTTTCGTCCTGTCTCCCAATTGCTCCACTCCACTGCAGCGTGTCTCAAGTTTGTTTACTTCATCTGTGCAGGTGACAGGTACTTAAAGCCATGGATTATACCTGACCCAGAAGTCTTGTTTATGCCTCGTGCCAGAGACGACGAGTGCCTTATTTTAGCCAGCGATGGGTTGTGGGATGTTTTGACAAACGAGGAAGTATGTGAAGTGGCTAGAAAACGGATCTTAATTTGGCACAAAAAGAATGGAACTCAACCATTAGTTGAGCGGGGGGAGGGAGTCGATCCTGCGGCACAATCCGCGGCAGAATATCTGTCAAATTTGGCCCTTCAGAAAGGTAGCAAGGATAATATTTCTGTAATTGTCGTGGATTTGAAATCCCGAAGGAAATTTAAGAGCAAATCTTGATCTGACTTGGCTTTGGCTCGGATATAGCATAAATCTATAAACACAGCTTAAAGTATCTCTTTATTACATAACATGTCCATTCATTTTTTTCAAATGGGCTTGAAGTGTTGATGAGATTGGTGATCAGCATGTCATGTAGAAAAGCAAAGTGACCATTCATAAAGACACATATCAATTAAACATAGCATCATTCTCTCTTTACTGATAATTGTTGAATTATTCGCTTTATGCACAAAGTTTTATATAAAATTCATTTAGTAATTTTATATAAGTTAGATAGATTCAATAAAAAAAACCATACAGGGTGAAACATGATTGACACACCGCAATCCTCGCATATATTAGTGCTTTTGGATGTCATAAACTGAACATGCGTACCATCCATGGACAAAAGTTGGGCGTATTCAAGAACTGGCGTATAACCTTCAATTTGCCTCGCTTTATATATATATTTGAAAAAGACTCCATATATTGTGTGTGAGTGTGTATTGAAAAAGACTCGATGATATATTGTTGTACAATACAAACACCAAATCCGCGAAAAACATCTCCAAGCATAGAATAAAAGGTATATATGGCAAAATACTTGAGGCAAGCAAAAGATCAAGGAAAACAGAGAACTTGATGAAAGAAGCATCGCCGTCCAACAAAATCAGAGGATGACTTAACCGCTGATGACAATAAAACGACCCTATTACCAAGAATTGGATCCCCCTCAACAAGCACTAATTCACATTTTTGGCACAAAATTACAGATAAACAGGAAAGGGTCCAATAAACTAAGTAGCCTGACAGATAGTTCTTCACGAGGGTCGAGCTCTCTTGTTGCTGCATGTAGGGCATTTGTACTGCTTGATGTGCTCGGCTCTAGCAGGGGTAATCTTGACACATTTTCCATGGAACCACCTCTCACATAGGTCGCAGCATATCCAGAATTCATCAGATGCGTAGTTCTCTCCACAAGCACCGCAGAGGGCATCCCCATGCTCATCTTCTTCCTCGTCCAACCCTTCTTCATCATCTTTTGCCTGGGATACGGAAATCTTCTCGGGAGCTACGGTTGGTAGCTGCACAAAATAGGGCAGTTATATTACAACCAAGAAGAAGATTAATAATTACACTAATGCCGGGAAATCAGCTACGTAAAACATAAAAAAGACCGATATCTTCACAGATATAACGGAATCTCAAAAAAGGCTGACTGTTTAACCAATTTACACCGATAATATCATAGATGCAGTTAAATGATGGGAACACAGCCAAGCTATGAAAGCGAATAAAATCTTTTGGTTACAGATAAAAATAAATTCCCCTTCCGATTTCTTACTGGTTTAGGTTTTGGCTTGAATTTGTTGCTACTAAGATTTGAGACTGCTGATTTCTCCTTCTGTTGCTTCTTTGCAGCACCAGACACCACTTCAAATATGGTTGGAAGTTCATTGATCATGTTAAAAAGGCGCTTCCTGAACCAAGAAGCAGGAATAAGATTATATCACATCATTAACTTCACAATTCAAATAAACCATAAAGCATCCTAAAGGTGTCATCAAAACATGGACTATGATAAATTAATAGAATGCAAAGTTGTTTTCTTCAACAAATGGGTTAAATAGCAACCAGGAAACAGTAACACCGTAATTTGTTAACCCACATACTTTCGCAGTTCCCAAGGACCGGAATCAACATAGATTCTTTTTTATTGCATTATTTTGTAACCTTAAAGGATATGCATAAATTCATCCATGCACACGCCCAAATCAATTAGCTTCTCCAGTGATCAAAGTCTTAGACAAACAAAAATCTTAATTGCACACGACCTTCAACGGAAACAAGTAGAAATATAGGAGACAGCTACTAGGGAAGTATTTATTTAACAGAAATTTTGGCATCATTACTATTGATTTGCTGCCTTTCTCTTAAAAATATTTCAACCGTTATTTTAATGTTATACCGCAACTTAACGGCATAAATGAGACCTTGTAAATGACAAAAATGGGATTGAAGATCCACCTGTCAGCTTTATCGAACCCAAATCTTGCTCCAAAATAGAAGGCAACAGAAAGCAACCACGCGTCACTGTGGACAGCAACAAGAGATAACCAATCTTTGTCCTGCATTCCATCTCTAGCAAAGTTGATTCCCAGAGCAGGCTCAGGGAGTTCAGGAGGTACTTCTTCAGCAGGTAAATTGACCTCCCACTGTTCATTAGGAAATCCATACAAGCACAAATTCTCCTTCTCTGTGAATAAAAATAACAACGGATTACAAGCTGAATTAGTAATATTGCGGAAAAGATGACCCAAAAAATACCTAAATACCATCGCCATATGATTCAAAAATGTAGGAATGGAACGGAACCAGTAAGAAGATGTTATTAAGAAAATGAAAACCCAACAACAGCAACATATAAAAATAACAACCTAACAAGAAATGGTAGACTTGAAAGTGCTCAAAATGGATACAAAGGATTGCGAAACCTAAAAAATGAATCAAACTTGATGCATCTGCAGCAAATTAATAGACTAATGGAAATTATCAACTTTCAAACAATCGAGCTTGATTTAGTTATTAAACTTCACATCCCAAATCCTATCCTATTTTATAAATTTCGGAGCCTGATTTGCTCAACTTGGAGTTGTCTATAATTTACCTTTCAACATTCCAAAATATTAATGATTTGCCGCAAACACAGCGAATTTTTCAGTGTAGCGCAAAAGGTAACAAGGATCGATAAAGACCGTGAAATACACGGTCATTAGCCATAATTCAACACTTGATTTTGCTCAACAAAAACACGAAACAAGAGCATTTTTTAAGAGATAACTAGTTCGTACATGAAACAAAAGTACTCAAACTCAATAAAATAAACAAATATATATATACAACTAAAAAGGAAACCCATTTCGCGTAAAAACCCCTGACCAGGATCACACTGTTGGTAGAATTCTTCAACATCTGAAATACAAAAACAACCCACACTTCAAAAATAATATCGAAGCGACATACACCTAGAAAAAAAAATGCACACAAGAATACAGTTCGAAAGACCACCTGTAGTAAGGGCTTTAATAAGGCCACCTCGACGACCCCTAAAGTCTCGAAAAACTTCCTCAACAGTACGCGGATTGTATCCTGCATCCATTTTTCCTTTTCTGTCTTCTTTGTTCAGCAGAAATTCTACAAAATCAATTTTAAAAAAAAAAACTACAAAATTAAGATTACAACATTAGAATTTCAACAGCGAAAACAACGTCGGAAAGGAACAGGAAAATCGTGAGTAGATTAAAAAGGAGTGTGACGAAGCTGGGCGGATTTAAATGTGACGAAGCTGGAGGGGGCTTCGTTCAACTCTGTTGGAAGTAATGGGCCGAGTCCCGAATGTTCAATAGTACCAAAATTTAGCGGTGTATCCATTCTATAATTTCAAAGATTTTTAATGATTTTTTTTAAATGATGGATTTTTGTGGAGTTGATAGATTTTTATTGACTTTTATGGAATCTCATATAATTGTAAAACAAATTTCATAGACTCTTATAGATTTTTTTCAAGATTTTTGTAGACTTTTGTAAACTTTTTTTCATAGAATTATGTGAATTTTGTAGTTTATAATTGTGATTTATTTTTTATTAATTTTTTAAAATAATTATTGGACATAGATAATCTCTTCAATTTTAAATTATTTTTTTATTTATGAATGTAAATGAATTTTACTTACTTAAAAGTTAAATCAATTTAATTTGTGAAAAACGACAAATGAACTATCCAATTTATTGAAATCAAAATTTCAATTCTTTATGTCAATTCAACATATTAATGAATAATATTTTTATAAGTTCATAATAAAATTTTATTAAAAGAACACTCAAAATAATGAATAATCTTTTATAAAAAAAATCTAATCGTTACTGACAATTTGATCAACATCGTTCTACATTCCATTGGCTATGATATCCCTCCATGCATTAGCATTTGCTCGTTATTGTTTTTGAGTATTAAATAACTTATCAAAGTCGTCACCTTCATAAACTTGTGCTGATGAAGACAGTTGAGCTTCATTATCTAGTTCAATTTAAAATTCATCAAATTAACACTTCTTTCAAAGAAAATTGTGTGATGTAGCACATGCCAATACAAGCCATGTTAGGGATGGGAAAAAATACCGAATTTTCGGTATACCGAGATTACCATAACAAAAAAATATTGAATTTACCGAATTTTAAGTACACCGAAGATTTCGATACGGTACGGTAACAATACCGAATTTTTCGGTACGTTAACGATATCCAATTTGAAAATTTTGGTATATACCGAAATACCGGAAAAATATACAAAAATTTTAAAATATATAATATTTTAAAACAATAAATTATAAATTTTTTTAAAATGTAAGGTTTTTTTGGTTCGGTATACCGAAAATTTTGGTATAGTATCGGTATGAATTTGCTTATACAATAATTTAATATATAGATTAACTAAAATTAAAGAAAATAATTAAAAATAAAATTTTATATAATAATTAATAAAAAATTAAATTTTAATTATGTTTTTAAAAAGAACAAATAAAAGGAAAAATAAATAGATGAGAAAAGAATGAAAGTTTGTATTGAATTTGGGAGATTTCTCAATTAAATGTACATTCAAATCTTTAGGTTGAATCAAAGACTTTTGTTGACATTTTATTGTTGTACCTTAGGCTATAATTCTTGTACTTAATAGAATTTCATAGAGTCATTAAAAGTCTATTGACATTTTGAATACCTATAGACTTTTGTAGAGTTTTTAAAAGTCAAGTTTGAATACCACATGACTTTTTAAAATTCTACAAAAGTTTACATTGAATACCACTAAACTTTTATGGAGTATATAAAAGTCTAGTTTGAATACCTCTAGACTTTTAAACTCCATAAAAGTCATTAAAAATCTATAACCAATACATCCTCCTTACTTTACATGACATACAAATTTATTTAGTTTTGGCCCAAAATAAATTCACTAGTGGTAGATTATGGTCTTTAACATATAATTTATTCTAGCAAATGAATTATCCATAGAGACATTAAGGCTACATTTGGTTTGAAGGATAGGATAATGAAATGATTAAGAGAGAAATGATAAAAAGAATGATTGAAGTATAAATATAATATATAATGATAAAATAATATTATGTTTGGTATGATGGATAAGAATGTAATAAATAATAATTTTTTGATGAATTGACAAAACTGTCATTCTAATTGTGTGTCGGTGGGGGGCGGCGGCGGCGGTCGGTCGGAAGCGGCGGCGGCGGTCGGCCGGAGGAGGCGGCGGCGGTCGGCCGGAGGAGGAGGCGGCGATCGGTCGAAAGTGGCGGCGGCGGTCGACCGGCGGCAGAGGTTGGCGGTGGACGGTCGGTGGAAAGAAGTGGTGGTGAGTTTGAATTTAGGAGAAGGGTAAAATTGAAAAAATATGATGCATTAAGAGTGGGATAAATAATCTGGGGGGTAAGGAGATATTATTTAACCTACTTAATATAACCTAATCATTCATAGGAGGGATAGACTTGGTTAAATAATCACCCGTACCAAACATGTGATTAGGTGAGTTAAAAAAAATAAACCCACCTAATCACCTCTACCAAACGCACCCTAGATGTGAAGGAGAGATAGTAAGTAAGAGTACACCAAAAAAGATTTTTAAATCATACCCAGACTTAATATAACAGTAGAGGTAGTCAAAATTTACAGAGTTCAGAAGTAGGATTCACGATATTTAAAATAATAAATATAATTTTTAATAATTTATTTATTTTATATGATATGTCAATTTATTTAGTTTTAAGACATTTTTGTCGAAGCGAGCATATTATTTACGTAATAACACGTTGACTATCTTTTATTTCATACCCATATATAATATGATAAAACTATTGAGTAAGTCAACTTTCGATTTATTTTAATATGATACATGTTTTATACATAAAATGAAAAAATTAACTTTCCAAAAAAATTGAATATTTAAATCTCAGAATTAAAACGTATGTTAAATCTCATTGCAAATCAGATAATGACAAATTGATTTTTTTTAAAAAGGTTAAATCGAAGCAAAACGCACAATTTTTCGTGATTTCAGGATCGAGTTGTATACTTGTATGCACACGCCCGTCCTATATTTCCACAATACGTTTTTTACTTTTGCAAAGAATTAGAGTATATCAGGTAAGATATGCTGAAAGCTGTATCCGTTTTTCTGAATCAATATCCATGTATTATCGCATTCACTAACCAAAAGGGATGCATCAAACCCGACAAAAATAATTCCAAAGGAAAAGTAAAACCCAAGAAAACTTTGATGAAAGATAAGAACTTCGAAAACACAGAGAGAAAAAACAATTGCCACCACGGTAATACATCTAACTTCGACTTCAATTTTAATCAATAATTTCAACAGCACGACGACAACGTGCAGTGCAGGCCCTGCTCATCCACCAGAGTACTGTTTCGAATATGGTCACTTTCCGTTATCTCCACCATATTCTCTCCAACACAAGTACCTTCTTTGCTCTGAAACCAAGATCTATAAACCAACTCCGATTTTGAACACACAACAGCAC
The DNA here is from genome assembly GCF_025594145.1 of Primulina tabacum. NCBI lineage: Eukaryota > Viridiplantae > Streptophyta > Magnoliopsida > Lamiales > Gesneriaceae > Primulina > Primulina tabacum. The sequence goes on from NC_134553.1 coordinate 3,396,728, forward strand.
GAGTACCTCCAGCTTTCGAGTAAGGAGGTGACAATAAATGATATCCGGTAGTACTTAAATCACAAACCAAATCTAAACTGTTCTATCACCATGATTCCATTCCACTTTAAGTACCCAGAAAAAGATGAAATTTGAAGTACTAATCCATGATAGTACATATTAAAGAGACATTTAAGAAATGGAAAATGCATTGACATGCAGGATTTTCCAGAAAGAACCGAATCTCATCTAGGCACATGTAATATCTAAGCATCTATAAAAATTTTGTAAGCTGCTGGGCTCTTGCAAAAAAATGTTTCCAAGCAGTCTGTCATCAGAAAACTGTTAATCCACCCCCTTTTATTGTCACAAGTCAGTAAACACCAACATTGGCTAAAATTCCCTTCCTCTGTAATGCACATCCTGGGGGAAAGAAGATGAATCAGATGAACACGTTAAGGGAGGTAAGCCACCTTGACAATGACAGAGTTAGTTCAAAGCTCAAAAGTTATTGACTAAATAAGTGAGTCAATAAGAACAATACGAACAGTTGCTCATAAATGGTTTTCCAATCTCAGTTTCATTTACTGTTTTAATCCAAATGGCACAAGAGACGGATCAACTTTTTGTTTTCTTCCTCCACCATAACAGCCAATAACACAGGTACAGCAAGATGACAATTAAAACACACCACATACTGAAACATAGAATAACAGAACAGGAGAAGGAAGAAACAATTATCTTACTGTTGGATATGTTGGCATGTACATTACTGGCCGGGGCTGTCCAATTATCATCTGCTGCCCATACTGCATAAGAAGAATTCAGTTTTACTTCCATGTAGATGGAAAAATGTGAAAATATTCAAGAGAAGAGCCATCAATGATGGGGAAAAAACCTGGGCTGCACTTGGATGGTAATAGGGTTGTGGCACATGTGCAGCCTGTGGATTAAAAATAACAGGCTGTGGAGGTGCAAAAGAAGGTCCAATCTGCAAAAGAAAATAATTAGCCGACCAAAAAGAAGAAGCAAGTATAGTTGTGCCCTTGGTATTTCTTCTTTTTTATATTGTAACAGTATATCAATAACTAGGTTCTAGGTGAATGGACGCTTGCGATATACTAAACAGGTCTGACATCTTGTTAACAAATAAATGTAGCATTCAAAATGCTACTAGCATTAATTAATTGAGTCATCTATGATTAAGCTTTCAGATGAACGAAGGCATTTAAGAGAAGTTAGAAGCTTGGTAATTTAACTGGAACTAAAACCTAGCAGCAAGAGTTACATTCATACCCCGACACCTACAGGCATCCCAGGCATGTGTGGAACTGCAGTCATGTTAGCTGGATAATAGAAAGAACTATCAGCAACTGGAGAAGGTGATCTCAGAGTCGTTAGAGATGGAACAAAACTCTTTGCGTTTGGATTTAATTTAAATTCCTGCAAAAACAATTGAAGAGTGAGAAAATAACGAGAAGGATATATTAGGTACAGCAGAATATGAGATAGGAATTATTTAGCATACCCATCCATCTGTGCATTTCATCCATTATCGAAGCCATGAATAAAGAAAAGTGGCTAAATTACAACTGCCATATAAAAAAAAATTGCTTTGTCAAACCACTACTCCCACCTTAGCATGTGGATTCAATGTTGACTTCTCAGATGACAATGAGCCAACAGATGAACTTGGTGACAATCCTCGGCCAGCAGAAGTTGAAGGGGCACCTCCCCCACGATCGGAAGTGGATGATGCAGAACTGCTAGGCCTGGCAATAGAAGTTGCAGTCCCTTGTGTTTTGGGAGGTATAGTACCTTCCAGCGGCATACTGGAAGAGCTTGCCTTTTCCTGAACCTTGGTTGATGTATGTGATGGATCATATGCAGTAGCATTTGGTGACAATCCAACCTTGTCAGAGTTTTCTATCTTTGGTCTCAAAAGCAAATGTGAATCTGTGAACAAAGATATAGATGATGTCAAATAAATGCAACAATAGATAAAAAAACATGTTCTACAAAGTAAAAACTGACAAATTGCTCAAGTAAAAGAGCTGACGAGGCCCAACAGAATGAGAAAATTGGAAATCTATGAATATACTTCGATAAATGCCAGAAAACCATCAGTTTATAAAACTATCCCAGGGGACTCTCTAGAAAGTATATTCATAGATTTTCTGCATCAATATGATACACTGTCAGACGCTATCAGCAAAGAAAATGCTGCTTACCCTCAACTTTTGACACTCGACTTTGGTTGACTACCTGCAGGGGAAAAAATTTGTCAGATGGTAACATTTTAAGACACGAGCCAACTTAATAGCAGTCAGAATGCACTCACCTTTAGCTTTTCTTTGCTTTCACCACCCCATCCAATATCTTGGTTATCATGAAGTCTACATGAAAATTTTCCAATTAGATGCTTCATTAATTTTTTTTAATGAGAGCTAACATTTGACTTCAAAGATAAATAGCTTCGTCCCAGAATTCTTTAAGTTATGCTCTTCCACTAGCATAATAGTAACTGAAATGAAACAACAAACATTAGATATCAGACAATTGTACACCAACCTGCCGGTTTCAGTGGAGGAATCTTTGGGAAGCTGTTCAGATAGCAGTGAACGATCGTCAGAATTTGTATGATAAACATCCCTACTGCTAGAACTCATAGTAGATTGGACTTCTCCCTACACCAGGAAAAATAGAATGAGCAGAAAACATATAGGTTTATTAATAACACCCAGAAACAACACAAACAAGATTAATAGACACTGGCATAGGGGAGAATACAAAAGACTGAGATAAAGCCACAAAATTTTATTCAAGTCCAAATCTTAATATAAATAGTTTCTGGCTTTCACTTCATTTTTCACTGATGAATTGGTAACCAACACTGTCCCCCATCAACTATTTTAAGGCATAGGTACCAAAAGAAAAAGGAAAATGAAACTAACATGAATCGGTGAACCAGCTGAAACAGGAAAACAATTCAGAACTTTTATTTAACAAGGTAAAATACTATAATGAAGAAAACGAAATCGGAGACAAGAAATACCATTAGTGAAGATCTTGATGACACTAGAGTTCCATAACTGGTTTTCCCAATACTCACATTCATGGGAGGGATTTCAGTGGCGGAATCAGAGACATGCCCAAAGGTTTCATCATTTTTCGAATCCAATGATACATCCTCAATCTCATCATATCCACGGTCATCAACTCCCCTATAGACTGATGAGAATCTGGTTTCTTCATCAATTTCAAGATTTCCATCAAGTTGAACACCCCTTTCCTACAGAAACAACATGATGGTATTAAATTGTAAAGTAACAAACAAGGTGTAAAAAAGTCCAAAGAAAAAAAATAGCCATTTCCATCAAGTTGAACACCCCTTTCCTACAGAAACAACATGATGGTATTAAATTGTAAAGTAACAAACAAGGTGTAAAAAAGTCCAAAGAAAAAAAATAGCCTATTTTTGGTCTAACCTCTGCCACATGAAGATCAAGGGTTTCATCACCCTCGATTTCTCTAGCTATCCGTATAGCTTCTCTTTCTAGTTCTCTCATCTGAGGACCTTTCTCAAGCTTTGTTGTGTAAAGTTCCTCGTTAAAGGTGCTCTTCACTCCAAATAAACTTTCATTTGCTTCAAACTGATCCCAGCCCCTGATATTCAGATAATAATACTCAGTCAAAACAACAACAAAAAATAAGTTACATGATACTCCATTGAAGCTTTATCCTGACATAACTATTGATTCTTCTACGTATTATATGGCAGTAATAAATTTATATTACGTTTACTGCTTCAACTAATATATGGTCATATCTAAAACAATCATTAAACTATTCGTATTAAACAATATTTACTGTCAGAGAAATAGAAATTTCAATACCTTAATAACCAATCATACATCTATATCTATATACTTATATTAAAGTTGAGCAAAGGAGACCGACACAATTAGGTCTGCCTTCAATTAAATGACCACATTGCCCTTCACGTTTTGTTTTATGGCCCTTATATTGATACAAAGTATAATTACTAACTTTTTTAACTAAAATCGACTTGACTAAAAAAGATTATAAAAAAACCTATTCAATTAACTAAAAAATATTAATAAAAAACCCGACTATTGCGTGCAATGGGACGCTATTGTAAACAAAGAAAGAACCGTTACGCTCTTCCTTCAAGATAGATAACATGAGATTTCCAACCTATTCCAATGGTCATCAAATGTGTTTTCAGTTTCAGGAAATCTGGGATCGCTGTCATCTGGGACCCAAGGCTGCAATTCTCTTCCCATGTCAACATGCCGGTATTGTGATATGGAGGAATCTGTCATAAGTTCTCGCTTCTTTCCATGCTGCATTTCTTTGGTTAAACCATCCCTGGTAACAGGCACTCCCTGTTTCAGTTCAATAACAAAGTTTATCAGCTAAATTTCAAATTACAAAGTGGACATTTGATTAGAAACTTTTTGCTTCATAATTGCGACAACTTCAGCAGTAATGTTGCTACAAAAACACCTCCTGGAAAATTGAAAAAGAATAAGTTTTTCAATACACAATTGCATTTGCACATATTGACAGCCATTCTAATCTGGTATGATTGTATCACAAAAATATTTTACAAGTGTATATAAGAAACAGGACATAGCAAAACCTTTGCCGTTAGTTGCACAAAATCCTCAGCCTGTATGATCAAAGTCCTTGGAGGGGGCCTGCTTGGAGAATCCAAAATATTTTTCTGACCAGAAGAACCATCATTGATTAATTGAGCCATCTTGAGAACAACTCCTGCAAAAAAAACAAAGGCCACTTTTCAAAGAAAAAACCAAATTCTATTTGCAAAAACATGGTCTAAAGCAGTGTTCTAAAACTCGGGCTAGGCGGCCACCTAAGTATCTCCTAGGCGCTAGGCGCGTTTAGGCGGCTGACGCTTAGGCGCCACTTGACCGCACCGAAAAGGTTCTAGGCGGCCATCTTATGCGGCAAGGGCGCCTAGGCGGTCCTAGGCGGTTCAAGACGGGCCTAGGTGTTCAAAGTTTTGTTGGCAAATATTTTTTGGGCTTTTAACTTTTGAAACCGAATTAAACTAGAACATGACATGACATGAAGAAAGAATTATAGGCTCGTGCTTTTAATTTTTTGGGATTGAAAGCCCAATTAAAACCACGATTTGTTGGCTTGCTCTTGCCCTAATACGTCCCTCTCATCTTTGTCTACTTACTTCTGCACACATGAAAAAATCAAACCCGACCCTAAAAGTAATTTTTTCCTTTATTTTGATTTCTTTTGCATTGACTATTATTCTGATCCTCCTTAGACAAGAAGAAGCAGGAGGAATGAACCAGGTGTCAATTGGATTTTAACAGAGTTTGGGCAAAAATTTAGTCTAAGAATCATTACAAGTCTCTTGATACCGTGGAATCCGCCTAGCGGCGCCTAGCGAAATTTAGAACCATGGTCTAAAGTAAAGCATTAGCACCCAAAAGTGATATAGTTGTAAACTTTGTGAATTTACTTTTCTATATACCTAGATCCTCAGCATTTGTTGCATGAAATATTCCTGAAAATACAGATCCATCCTGCACCTGGACTTCCACTTGATGTCCAATAAGGCACGTCGTTAAATATATTAGTCGATCACGTGACGGCATTTCAAGCCCACCTCCTTTACCTGACATTATAAGTGTTAGGAAAAGAAATATTGCATTCACAAATACCAATGATACGTTGACGCTTACCAAAATATATCCTGCCAGAATTTGTGGTTCCAACATTGAATTTACTATCAAACCTAGTGACAGTGCCCTTATCAGCTCTACGACGGCTGTATCCATTAGAGGAAGACCCGGTCTGCATGACTTGTTGCGTATTCATCTTTAGCAGAAAAACGCGAGTATATGCAGATAACTAAGACAACAAACTGCAAAAGGCGGCAGGTAAATAAAATGGTTTTTTTACACGAGGCATCAATACAACTTAATCACATAGATAATGCAACAAATAATTGATGTAGCCCAAAGATTTGTAAAAAGGCTATGTTACAACTTATCAAATTAACTCGTAGCAACCAAACCTGAACCCATAAATAGTATAGACAAATCGCAAATATTTGAAAATTCCCTCCCGTGAGTGACTTCAGGAATTTTTATTGCACACTATACAATCATACTAATTTGGAAACATCGAATTCCTATGAATTTTAGGATAGCTTCAACCTTTTAATAAGACAACAAAAAAAGGGAACAAAAAACCCACAAGAAAAAGCCTCCAACATGCATAATCAAAAAAGTTTCATCACTAGTAAGTACAGATATCGATTTATTCCTGAAGCATAATAATACAGCCTCCTACAGCACTCATAGTATCAAGCAACAATGAAGCAAAGCAAACAAACAATGACATACACAATACAAACAACTCAATTTTTCAATTGATTTCAATTTTAAAAGGGAGTTAATTGCGACAAAACCCTACAGTTTTTCTTCCTTTTTCTTCGCTGATATTACCGATTACGCCTTAAAAACAAAACTAGGAATAAATTAAACTATCGTTGACTAAAAACCTAGAAAAATCCTCTCCTGTCAATCGAAAACCCTATGATCCAACACAAAAATCAAGAGTACAACACAGCGTAGATGTTGAGACAGCTGTTTACAATGAAGTGGAGAGAGAGAACCGCCCGATCTGGAGCTAAGAAAGGTGTAGAAATCGGAATCGGTAATAAGTGTTGGGAGATTTGTAAGGCTCGTAGACACACAATAACACACGGAGTGAATTTGGGTTTGAACTCTTCTGTTTTATATTACAATTCCTTTTTTGAAAAACAACAAGAAGCTTTTTTAAATTTACAGTTCCAAACTTCTTGTTGTAAACAAATTAAGGGGGTATATTCAATACAGAAAATTTATTGATTTTTAATTAATTTTGTAGATTTTAAAAATCTAGATGTATTTAATTAAAACTTTTACATATTCTTCAGAAGTCTAATGGTATTCAAAATAAACTTTCGTAGAGTTTAAAAAAGTCAAGTGATATTCAACATTGATTTTTAAAAACTATATAAAAGTCTATAGGTATTCAAATTTTCCATATACTTTTAATAATTTCATAGAATTCATTAACATACAAATATTAAAGCCTAAGGTACAACTATAAATTGTAAAAAATTGTATTTGGTTCAACCCAAAGATTTGGATGGATTTTTAAAACTTCTAACTCATACACAAGCTATTTATTTTTCTCTCTTCTCTCATCTATCTCTATTACTCTCTCAAATTTTCGATGTGTATCTCTATATATATTTTTCATCTTATCTTTTCAAATTTTTCATTTTTTGGCTGATTATTCATTTAATAATTTTTTATTTTAATATCACAGGAAATTTTGAATTTTAGAATTGATTTTGTGATTTTTAATTTATGATTTATACAAATTAATATAATATTCAATAATAATAAAAGATGATCAAACAAAATGTTGCTTAATTCTTAATAATTGAATAGTCTCGTCGTAACAACCATGATTTTTTAAATTCATTTTAGCATTTTCAATTAATATGTAAGCTATGATATTTTTATACAAAATTATATTCACACAATACTAATAATATTCTTTTCACGTGTATATTATCAATTTAAAGACAATGTTACATATTAATCAATTGATGTATTTTGAAAATTTTACAAACATGCATACAAATCCACATATATACACATGCAATGATTAAATGATTTAACTTTTAAATAAGTAAATTTATTTATTAATATAAATATTGAAAAATAATTTCAAACTGAATATGTTATATATGTTAATTAATTATTGGTTCAAAGAAATTAATAAAAAAATAATATGTTATGATTAAGTACAAAATTTATAAAATTCTATAATGTCCACAAAAGTCTATAAAAATCTTGTAAAAAAGTCTACATAAATCCAGATAAATCTATTTATAAATCTGTGAGATTCTGTAAAAGTCAATAAAAATCTATCAAATCCATAAAATCTATCATTTGAAAAAGTCATTAAAAATCATCAAAACTCTGAATTGAATACACCTCACTAAGTCAGTTTACGATCTTTTAGAACTAATTCGATAAATATTTGAGTTATTCAAATTTGAGTCGAACTTGAACATGTTCGAATTTTTTTCGAGCCATATTTGAGCCCAAATTATTTTCTTCAATTGTTCGCGAGCCTTTATATTTTATTAATATAATATAACTACATATTAAACAAATAAATTTCAAGTCTTTCGAGTAATTATTTTCAAACGATAGTTTGAATAAAATCATAAATCTTGATTGTATTCGAATCTTGTGAGTGACACTCAAAGTCGAGCTTTAATTCGAGCCAAATTTTTTGGAATTTTCAAATTTTGAATTGAGATCGAACTTGGATAGAACTAATTCGATTTGAATTCAAGTCATTAAATATTTTTCATATTCGACTCGATTCGATTTTTTTATGTCTGAGTTTCCAATCCTCTTAAAATGCGAATCTTAATGGAAAGTTTTTAGATATTCATGTGCTAACAATTATCATGTAGTTCTTGGAAATATAAAAATTTGTACTATTCTATTTATTTATTGTTATTTTAATATATATATATATAGACACACATACACACACATCAAACTGTAAAAACAATTCCAATTCGATAAAAAAAAATTATTAATATTACAAAAAAATAAAATATATTAAAAATTAAAATCACAAAATATATTCAATCAAATTAATCAAAACAAATAATAATTTAAAAATATATCAATTTCATATAAACTTGTGTACTACATGAGAAAATTATATTTTACACGCAATACGTACTCTATACTAATATTATTTATTTTAAAGAAGTGAATTAATAATTATTTTTACATTATTTAAAATAATCTATTATTTATAATTTTATTTTCTTTTTTTAATATATATTTTTAGTAATATTTTTGTTCGACTTAGTTTATATATAAATGAATTTAAAATATTAAAATGTATATTGTATACACTATATATTTTAGTTAAGTTTAAAATTCATGGGGATTGACTGTTAAATAAAAAACAATTTGTACTCTCTAAAAAAATAAATAATAAACAAACAATTTTTGTACTGTCAATAAATACTTAAATATATTATATTAATGTAAAAAATAAAATGGATCTTGGGATATTTTTTTCCCTGAGCCCATGTTGTATTAACTCTCTGTCGATCCGCCGCCATGTCAAGGCCCAAGAGCAACTTGGGCTAATTTTTTTCCAATACATTCACACGTCGAGGCTTTCGTAATACTTTTCATTTTATCAGCTATCGATTTTTATTAAATTATCGTGTAATATTTTTAGTCATAACTCTCGTATGCAAGAATAATTAGAGAAAAAGACATAAAATTAAGTGTTTAACGAAAAATAAAAAAAAAATATCATCACTCATTTGTATAAATTATAGCCATTGTTTTCACACGTGTGCGTAGTTCACTGATAATATACTTATATAAATTATAGTCATTATTTTACCCGCAACATTTGTGCATAGTTTGCTGATATCAATAAATCATTTGGATTTGAGGTTCATATCTCCATATGTTTTAATTGATCATTTGAAACCACGTATTTTGTGTAACATTATTTTTTAAATCAAGCATTTGAGTAGAATACAAACCGGCGGCGCATTAGTTGGGAAATTCTACATAAACATTTTTACTTTCCTCCACGTAACATATAAATAACGTAAATAAAAATATAATCAGCCAAAACCTAATAGAATATCGAGTAGATCTCTTGTGAGACGGTCTCACGAATCTTTATCTGTGAGACGGGTCAACTCATCGATATTCACAATAAAAAATAATACTATTAGCATAAAAAGTAATACTTTTACATGCATGACCCAAATAAGAGATCCGTCTCACAAAATACGACATGTGAAATCGTCTCACACAAGTTTTTGCCTAGAATATCAACGGTGGCTGCAAAAACATAATAAGTAGTCCATACCAGTTGTCGGAAAAAAGCATATTTTAAATATATTTTTTTAATTATAGAACCTCGATATCAATTTTCTTTTTATAATTTTATGATTTAATTTATTATTTTAAAAATATACAATTAGTGTATAGATGCTAGATACATATCAGGTTTATGATAAATCTACAAAAATATAGTACATACATGTTGTGTGTATGCCTCCATTATTATTTCTACTTTATATAATATAAGTCTGTATTTGTAGAATGTCTTTGTTTGGATAAATTTATTTGAAATAATTGTAAATTATTATATCTCGGGAGATTATAAAATGTGTGTGGTAGTATAATATATGTTCACTATTTCAATTGCGAAGAAGGATATAATATCATAATATTTGAATATCATTAAACACACGTGTGCCACAACTATTGTTCGTGATGTTTGAATTATTATAAAATTCAAAATACTTGAATATCATTATTATCATCATCTATGATATTTTTAAAAAATTGAAAAACACGTTAGAGTTGAAGGAAATGTCTTCGACTCGCATCATCTACCATTATATCGAGTGAATTACACGTGTGGGCTTACTCCACTTATTTACGTCAAACGCGTGTGGCACAACTATTTTTCTTGTACAAATTACAACCTTTTGCAAACATTTTACATCTTTACGTGAAAGGAGATACAAACGATTAACATTTAATTTCGAGAAAATCAAGTTACGTCATCCATGCCTCCTACTCGTAGATCTACAGACAAACATAATAACAAAGGAAAATATTTGTTTGGTTTACTACATTTGCCTATTTTGAGTTTTAGTCTACTAAAATTTCAAATTTAGTTTTTGTGCATTAATTTTTTATTTATTTTATTTAAGTCATAGTTCTGAATAGACAAAAAAATGTTAATGTTATATACCAGAAAATGATGATGTGACGTTGAAAAAAGTTGAGTAGTCCAATGTCACTCCAACAATCATCATATCAAAACAACAAATTTTTTGAAAAATGAATAGACCAAAACCCAAAATCAGACAATTTAATTGATAAAAAAAATTTTACTTGTTAATTATTAGACAAAAACTTATGTGAGACGGTTTTACGGGTCGTATTTTGTGAGACGGTATCGCGGTTCGTATTTTGTGAGACAGATCTCTTCTTTGAATCATCCATGAAAAAGTATTATTTTTTATTGTGAATATCAGTAAGATTGACATGTTTTACAGATAAAATTTCGTAAGACGTCTCATGGATGAATGGAAATTCGATAGTGTCCCAATCCCAACAAAAAAAATAATAATATGGATGAAAATGCTGGGAAATGAGAATATATATATCTGGCAAAATGTGAACAACATCGTGTCTGAAAACAAGCCTGAATTCTCGAGATTGTCATTTGGTCAAATATCAAAATGACAGTGCCCAATTATCAAAAGCTATTTCCCCAAGGCATGGTTCCTAATTCATGGAACTCCGTACAAAAAATAATTTTATAAATGGTCACCTACTCTCTTTTATTATGTTTCTTTTTTCCATTTACGTTATTATCCACTAAATAAAACATTTAATATTATAGTACACTATTTTTCAAATTTTTAAAAAATAAGATTTCCATTATAACATAAGATATAAATGTGTGAAATAAAAGAGGGTGAAAGGCATTTTCTTTAAAAAATTAAATAGTTTTTAATCAATATATAAAAAATAAATTACCTTAAAAATAATTATAAGTAGAACCTAATTAAATTGTGAAGTAGTGTCGGGTCCCGTGTCGAAATTAAAACATACAGTTGCATGCGGAATTAATGGTTGGCCATGTGGTTTCAACAATAAAATAAATTATTTCACCACCATTGTAGCATGTGACGTGAGTGCATGGTGAAGTTATATTATATTATATGTATTAATCAAACTTAATAATTTTTAAATGATAAAATTTATACATTTTGACGTAATTTGATACATACGATAAAAGAAAGATTGATAAATAATCATCGTTATCTCATGTTTGGTATTTTTTTAAAAAGCCCATGACAATCTAATGAGCCCTTGATAAATAATTTTTTAGAAGGATAAAATGTCCATTCTATTATGTGCGATAATTTTAATTTAATGATAAAATACACTACAAATAACTTAATTGCCCTCAATTTATAAATGATTTTTATAAATCTATGATAGTAGGTAGAAATTAAAATTAAATAAATATTTTTATATATTATATAATATCATAATTATATAAATGAATTCGAGATAATTATATAAATAATTTTTATAAATATCAATAAAATTATTAATATCACTCGATTAACCTTAAAAATTGATATTTGACTTGACTCACAAAATCAAGGACTCAATTATCATATTATATAATATATAAAATTAGGTAAAAATAAATAAATCATGCAAGCACTATCGGCGCATGAACAGATAAAAAATATGAACTTTTATTATGATAAGGTTAGTTTTGTCATTACAATCTAATATATAAATTTAATCACTCTTATTAAAATCATACCAAAGATTAAATATAATATCCTACATCTTATTTATCCTTATATTATATATCACATGTTTATCCTATCATGTGTACCAAATCATGCCTTTAAATATATATTAATATCGAGTATAATCAGCTTGATGCTATTAATTAAAGTTAATTTTTGTGGATTAACTAACTTTTTGATGTGTGGATTGAATTTTTTTATAATTTCAAAAATATAATTTAACCATCAAATTTTATATTTTACATTTATCTTTTTGTGTATTTCTTTATCACTATTATATCCGATTTTAAAAATTCTACAAATTATTAAAATATTTTTTAATCTTTATCTAATTTTTTGAATTTTTAAGTAATTATATCATTCATAATATATTTAGTAGGAGTAAAAATATGTGCTCATATTTATTGGATTTTTTCTAATTACAAAAATAAAATGAAATTCAGATTTAATAATTTTTACTTGAATGTACTGACTAGTCTACTGAGCTTCTCGTGCGCGTGGAAAAGTCAAATTCAAAACGAGTTGGGAGACGGTCTCACGAATCTTTATCCGTATTCACAATAAAAATTAGCATCAAAAGTAATATTTTTTTATGAATGACCAAAATAATATATTTGTCTCACAAAATACAACTTTTGAGATCGTTTACACAAATTTTTGCTATCCTAAAACAGTTAATAATATAGAACAATAAATAATCAGTTTGGTTCATAATCATTATAGTTCGTGTCATAATCAGTATACATACAACGCGCCATTAATTTACTCCTCCCACATATTATTATTATTATTATTTAACTGTGATCAGAGTTTGCTGGTGAATTCAATTGAATTAAAATGGAATGAATTGTCACTACTTGTATTCAGTCTGTCCCCATCCACACCTTGTAGATAAAAATTTCAGATTTGTCAGAATTTAGTTAAAGTCTGTGTAGTATTGGGCATGATCCTTGATGATAAACGAGAGATATGTGTTGTACTTGTGTAGTTAGACTCGATATATTCATGTATGTTGTATAGATAAATTTTTTGAATATATAGTAAGTATCATGAGGTCTGTCTCAAAACGTAAGAACATACAACTCGTTTAGAAATATATTATATAGTCTAAACAGGTTCTTATTCGAATTAACCGCTTAAAACAAAGATAAACGTCGATTGAGTTTGAGACTAAAATATGTGATGTAAACATCATGTTTCATTGGTAAGGACGTGAAGATGTACATTATTACATATAGGTGATCATTTGATGATGAACAGAACAATCTTCCGTCAAACTACCCAAGTGATTATCACTTATCGAGTGGAATAATTCTCGGTTATGGTTGTACACAATTAGTCATTTGACTCGAGACGACGTAGAGGCTCTACGAACTAGCATGTTTTGATCCGTTTATCGACTTCATTGAGGGTCAACAGGTGACGAGATTGGGTGTAGTTTCAAAATACGTAGGATCCAATGTATTGTAGTAGGGGATTCACCGCTCGTCTATGATTGAATATATCTCATGTGTATATAGATATATTAACAAACACACGCACATATAAGATATATTTATATATAGGCCCTAACTCGGCCTCCATTGACCAACACTGCTTCTGATTTTTATAGGGACATGTTTTGTTGAGTCAACCTTCTTAGTTTTTATTGTCTCGAAGCTCTTGATTTCTTTTATATATATATATATATATATACACACATATATATATATATTGCATTTTCAAGAGTTAGCTTTGCATGAGATTTTTTAGTGGAGAGTATAAATGAGAATTTTAAATAATAGAAAACAAAGAATCCTAATTTAAGAATGATTCATGATGTGATCAGAAATTAAAATTTATAAATATTTTATTAAAAGTTATATGAAATAACACTACTTTTGCACTCTTCTCCTCCCACAAAAATTGGCCAACTCAAATTTTTGGAGAAAAATTCAGCTACTTTCTTCCACCCCATTGTTGCTGGATTTCTGATATCCAAGATCCGATCTGGATATAAATTTTGTTTAGATCTCTAATGCGATCTATACGATGAATCTATTATTTGACCGTTGACTTTATTTGATGATCGACGAAGGAGGAGACTAATTCGTAGGGATTTACACGAAGGACCAACTACGTTAATTTTTGACTGATTTGGTGTGTAACGTTAATTACGTAAAAGTAAACATATCTAAACATCATATAAATGTTTTAAATCATACTACACCTAATGAACGTTTTGAACTTTAATTTTTTTTATACTTTCGTCGTGTATTGGATGCGAGAAAACGATACTTCAACATGTGTTAAATGTATAATTGGTTTTTTTATGAATAATTATTTTGTTTTGGTTAATAAATTTTGTTATGACAATGGAATCTATAGTCGCTATCTTTTCTTGCGCACTAGGTAGATCATGGGGCTAACACAGTATTTTGTAAACCAAACTTGTCAGGTAAACCGCAATGAACAAATTATTTGTGATAGGTTCGCTGATAAAATGTTAACAGATGAAATCAAGCTCTTGATCATTGATCAAACATTCACTCACTCCATCAACTCGAACTTCTCCCGGAGGCTATGCTTTATAATTATTATTTCGATAATGTGTGTTTTTTTAAGAAAAATAATAATATAGATAGATGTATATACTTGCAATGGGTTACTTCCAGGGACGGAGCCACCCCAAAGGCTGGGGTGGGCTGCAGCCCGAGATAAAAAAAATTAATAATTATAATATATATGTGATTTTAATCTACATTAAAATTTTTTCGGACCCATAAAATAATTACATTTAATAACTTAGCCCACTAAAATTATGTTCAACCTATTTAATCATAAGAAGAATCAAATTACTCTATAAATTGCAATTTTAGAAGTAAATACTTGAAGCTGAAAAGGATTGTACGGCGGGAGGCTTCGATTGAGTTAGCACAGATTGTTTTTTGCTACATAATTGGTTTATTCCGTTTATTATGCAGAAAGATTCAAAATATGGCTTTATTGAGTTTGTAGTTATTTTTTAGCTTATGTAGTGATGAAGTATAGAAGATTTGTGGGGACCCGGACGCTAATCATGTTCTTAATCATCATTGGGACAATTTAATTACTTATAATAAACATGGTCTAATTTTTTTTAAATTACAGTATTAACTGCGGAACGTAATGGAATACATTTTAATATACAAGTCAGTATTAAAGTACAAGTCTTGTACTATATACAATCATTCAAACTAAGTTTTAACATCTAAATATCCAGTGTCCAAACCACACCTCTAATCAAGGTCCGTAATCTCCACTCTAATCACGATCTCTCTTCATCTCCTCGACCCCAATCCTGTCCCACCTGTTGTCATGCACACATACAAACACGACAACAGCCGGATAACTCCGGTGAGAATACATTCCAGTATAAATCAACGAAACATGCAATTATATAAATAATGTAAAAGCATGTAACAGATATCAGTAACATGTAACAACATCTGAAACATAACCAATATAAAATTGCTAATCAGACTCGTGACTCCACAGTTCAGACTAGACTCAATCCTAGTCTAGGGATCCCGGTTTCCAGACGTTGGTATTCCTATATCGAACATCAGTAATAGAAGAAAATCCAATTCTATCCACTTCGATATAACCAAACATCCGGTGTCTTGACCTATCCGTCACAGACTGTGACACTATCTCCAATTCAACTATTTTGTGACAACGTGCAATGTGTCGGTGACGATTCCATCCCTATCGGCACTGATGTCACAAGATCACTCGACTAATACCTGCTTCCTATAAATCAATAGAACAAGCATAACAATTCAAATCAATTCACATAATAACAATAAATATGTGATTTAGGGAAACTCAAGTATATTATACTTGAGTCGATCTCCCGGTGCCACATTGATTTATACATTTCTCTTCTCGGTCTAACGAAGTCGAAGTCTCGAATTCAAGTATGTCCATACCACATCTGAAATGACAATATCGAATAGGCACAATATCAATATACAGCTCAATTCAAGACCTGTTCTGATCAATACGCAAATCAAGACATAATCTGATCAATGTCAACGATACCACGATCCAATCTCAATCAATAACGAATCTGATTAATATCACTCTACTGATGTTTCGAAGGCATAACAATACAATCTCAATAACCCCGTCAATTTCAACATTACAGATATAATAATACGGCTCATAATCAATATCAGTACAACCCATAATCTTAACACTGACAGGTCATAATCTCAAATCTGTACAATCTCGCAATACCGGCAATACAATATCAGTTTATACGAATCCGCAACTCATCTGATCCAAATCTGAATAATATCAATATGCCCATCAATACAATATCGATCAGATATCAATCCCAACACTTCATAATCGATAACAACACAAGTATGATATCAATTCGATCTAATCACAATCAAATCAATTCTGAAAATTCATAATAATTTCATACGATATCTGTTCTTCGATCCGGTTTCGATTATACAATGTCTGATATTGCAAGAACAACATATATCAACCATATATGATTCTGGCAGTATCATAATTTCGAATCATATAAAAAACGTAAGAAACTTACGTCCAGTTGAAGCTCTCTTCGATAGAAACTCAGTACTGAAGTCGGATTAAAAATCTAACGGACGGATCGTCACAATTCACAAATTTTTACTACAAAAGGCGTAAGGATTATATATATATATATATATATATATAGATATATATTAGTTGCACGGTGGAGACCAAGTGTCAATTTATCAATCTGCATGACTCGCGCATATGCGCGTCCTAATCCCGCGCATATGCGCGAGGCCTACTGTCTCGGCAGGTGCCCTTCTCGGCAGCTCGCGCATATGCGCGCCCACCTTCCGCGCATATGCGCGAGGTTCTCTGGAAATGAATTTGGCTCATCGCACAGCTCGCGCATGTGCACGCACACATCTCGCGCATATGCGCGAGGTCTTCTGCCACTGTCGCGCATATGCGCGGCTCCTTGTCGCGCATATGCGCGAGGTGTTCTGTCCTCGCACATATTTCGTGTTTTCTTCCGTCTTTTCCGGTCTAATCCTTTCCATCTATAATCACATTAATTATCGCCAAGTCATTTCAGATTAATGGAATAAAATCTCGGGCCTTACAAGATTAGATTTTTGTTATGTATAGAGCTTGAGATTAACTTTCAATGATGTATATTTTTATTTGTTTATGGATTTTTTGTTTTCTTTTGAAGTAAAATCATGTTAAATGTGTTCATATGCAGAAGTTAATAATTGATTTTTCAATTATTTGTTAAGTGACTGCGGCATATTATTTTGAGTTAATTTGAGTTTTTGAGACGATAATAAATTGTTTTACAAGGATTTTAGTAAAGTGAATTGGTTATATTGTTGTCTTAATGTTATTAAATTCCCAATATGTGTTCATTCATCCTATTTAAGTGATTGAATGTTATTAATTATCAAAGTTAGTTTTGATGCTCATTTAAAATATTTGGTGATAGCTTCTGCACATTTCACTGGTGGTGGTCTTCTCATCCTAGACATGTGTTGATAAAATTTGATTTGATTGAAATATTCATTTTAGAAATCAACAATCGACGAGTTTTATTCGATGAAAAATCACATGACACATCTTCAGTAGCTTATATCAAGTTCATGCTATTGTTGTGTATCGAATCATTTAACCTAACGTCAAAAATTTTTCAGCCCCTGGATACTTCCTTTTTTTGTGATGTGACGTATTGATGATTAACAATAATATAATATATTAAATTTCGATATTATTAAAAATAATAATATATGAGCCGGACATTAAATTTGTGGATGAAGCGTGCAATGCATTATAAGAACCACCTTTTTTGGCCTCCCATCCCTCGACGGCAACATCATGCTTGCCTTATGTTGGCATAGAGACCATTTAGGGTGGCGCAAATACACCCAATAATCCAAACCAATACAATTTCCCAATCTTCCTTTGTCCACTGTTTTTTTGTTCTTTTGTTTTTTTTTTTTTTTGGGTTAAATTTGGATGTAAGGGTCCTAGATCATTCAAAATATCAATTAAAATTTATCTAATCTCATAATTTATATAATCGATCGAGCATGTAAAGAACATATAGCGAACTTCGTATCGTTTATCGAGCTCTTTTCATTTTTGATATGCTATTTAATATTAAAAATAAATAAGAATAAGTGTGGACGATCAGATATATCTGAGATGATATATGTGAATCTCGTGTGATGAAATAGTTAAATATGAATGATAAATCTATATAAGAATAATATACCATCAATAAAATTTGAGTCGACATGAAACATAGATGCATAAAGAAAAATAAATTGTCATTAATCAAATATTAAATAATTGGCGATTTTTACTTTATATTGTTGATAAGTAACAATTTAAGAAAGGATTATTATTAATTGGAGGAGTAATTCAAGCAACGGCACACAAAGCAGGCCTCTCTGTTCTGCCACCTCTTCCTCTGCTTCGAAAACCCCACAAATCTCAACTCCTTCTCTTCGATCCACCATTGTATTCTCACCATTTTTTATTCTTCTCCCACATCATAAAACCACTCGCAGTTGTTGTGGACACGGTATGCGTTGTGCGTGAGAGAGAGGAGGGGGGCAGAGGCGAGAATCTGTGAGAAAAGATTGTGCTTGTTTCTCACTCTTTCCACCCTGTAGCTGTGACTTGTGAAGAGGAAATAGAGTAATTTATTACTCTTTATTATTGCGAAGGAAGGACCATGTTCTTGATTTATTTGAAATTTGAAGCTCTCTCTCTCTCTGAATCGTGGTGAAACAATGACCTCAATACTATGTATTTCCACCCTTTACGCCACCTTGGTGAATGTTGATTCCATTATTCAACCGAAATCTCATTTCATAAACGAACAGTTTCGTGTTTGCCTTTCTTTGTCCCTCATTTTCTGCAGTTTTTTTTTGGGCAATTGGGATGTGCGGATCGCTCCCTTTTAATATTGTATCTCCTCAAAATGTCATGTCTCTTTCTTAGTCTATCTGGGCTTGAATCTTTCTCAGTTATTGCACGTGGGTCGTATTTTTCTTCTCAACTTTCAATTAATTTTGGTTTACGGGCGACCCTTTTCGATTTTCAGTTTAATTTTTTTGCATCTTCCATATTTTCAGTGACATTTTGATAGTAGTAGATTGAGGTCTGTGGAAATTGAACATGTTGACTTGTATAGCTTGCTCGAAGCAGTTAAATAATGGATCTCTACGCGAGCGCCCGGAGGACGAAGAAAACGCTGCCACTCCCTCCACCAAACAGGCCATCAAAGTCCTTACAGCCCAAGTAAACACCATTTTCTCTTCTGAATTCATCCTTCATTTAATGTAATTAGGAAGACTTTGTAAGTAACAGTTTCTAAAAAGGCATATTCATTGATTTCAAATATTGCAATTTGTGTTGTCTCCGTTTCTTGCGTTATAGATCAGGGACATGGCCGTGAAGGCATCAGGTGCGTACAAGAACTGCAAGCCATGTTCCGGCTCTTTCAAGAACGATCAGAGCCGAGCCTATGTAGACTCGGAGGCCAGCTCGATGTCCGAGAGATATTATGGTACTTACAGAAGAGCTTGCAGCTCAAACTCCACGCCTAGGCCCTGGGGGAAAGAAATGGAAGCAAAATTGAAGGCCCTTTCCAGCGGCTCGTGCACCCCTGCTTCTGTGAGCGGGAGAACCGAGTCAGTAGTGTTCATGGAGGAAGATGAACCCAAAGAGTGGGTTGCACAAGTCGAGCCTGGTGTGCTAATTACATTTGTTTCATTGCCCCAGGGTGGAAATGATCTCAAAAGGATTCGATTCAGGTACAGTTACTGTTACTAGCAGTTCATGCCTCAGATAAAAAATTTAAATTTGATGTAAACTTTTTATAGAAAGTAATTTTTTTATTCTTGAGAACTTTCTGGTCCATCCTTGAGTTTTTCAATGAAACTCAAGATTTTGTGTGTGCCTACATGTTTTGCTTTTAGAACTGATTTAATTGATTGTTTCATAATCGTAAATACAATTTAGCATATTTGATATGACCAACCAATGTATTTTAGAGACCAAATTTGTAGCAGCAAACAGTGGCTGCAGGTAAATCCCATTTGATCTGAAAGCTGAAAGTTTGAATTTTGTCTGCGAGGTGAGATTTTGATGGGCCATTTGTCTTTGTTGTTTATTTTGGTGGTTAATGTTTTGAATTATACAGTGGTGTGGTCGTATTGAATGGGGCATGTGGAGGCCAATGATTTAAACCCCTAAATTAAGTGGTGGGGTCTTTGGAACGAACAATTGGTCTTCACTGGCTCATAAAACTTGTTTCATCTTATTCTTAGTCACTCATTCTCCACATAGAACAAAATCTTTGGAGAACTGAAGATATTTTAGATGGGGGGAAAGGAGGAGCTACTCTATGGCTCTATTCTAGATTTTCAATATTCACATATTGGATTTGTTACGCGTGAATTCTGGGATCCTAAATGAGATGACCTCATTCTTTTCCTATAACTATGAGGCTTGACCCTTTTAACAATTTATGTATGTATTTATCGAGTTTAGTCTCTAACGAGTTTCCGTGAAGGTAGTTTCTTATTTAGTCACCACTGTATTGGTGAAATGACATAAACCTCTTCCCTCAAAGAAAGAGGCGCGAGTTTGAACCAACATTAGAGCGGAAAAATCCCCCCAGCTCATATCACCCCACCTTGTGGTTATAATAAAAAATAGAAAAAAACTTTCTGATTTAAGAAAGAAAATTATAGTATTTCGGTTGAAGTGACTAAAATTTGATAGCATGTGTACAAAACAATGACAATGTTAAAGCAATGTAGACAGGTAAGAAGATAATAATCTTTTGATATTCAATGGACTCAATACCTTTTATATTTATCATGAGATGAAAGGAGCGCCTTGTTCCTACCTTTCTTTGGTGTATAACTGTTGCTGAATATCCACTTTATTATGATGTTCTCTATGTTAATACACCTTAGTCGAATATAGATAATGATATATCATCAAACTTTCAGATAAATTGCATGCAATTTTATTGAATTACCAAGTGATAAATTAAGCGTCCATATTTAGATCTTCAGCGAATGGTTGGTGGATTGCCTAAAACATGAGTAGGATTGAAACAAAAAACTTGCCTATTATGTGGGAGAATCAGTTGAAGTTATAGCTAGGCCACTCCAGAATTACATGTGAGTTTGGTATAAACTCTTTTAATTAGCATTTTAGAATTTTAGGCCAAGCAGATGTTTGGCATCCAGTAGTTGTGTAATTTGGGATCTATTATGCTAAAAGAAAGATACGAGTTCCCTCGATAGAAATCCGCGCACAAGTTCTGCTCAATACTTCACCATCTTACTTCTGCTTTATTGTTTTTATAGCCGAGAGATTTTTAACAAATGGCAAGCTCAACAATGGTGGGCAGAGAACTACGATAAAGTTATGGAATTATATAATGTCCACATGTTCAATCGTCAAGGGATACCCGTGCCAACTCCTCCACAATCTGAAGACGAGGTGAGTGTTAACTGTGATTGCATAAAAGCTTAGTCCTATGCAAAATTTTGTTCTTGTAGTATGCAATATTTAAATAGTATCTTTCTAATGGGCTTTGACAAAAAAAAAAAAATTGAACTAAGAATCCTACCTTTCCAATCAGAACTCAAAAACTGAATCTGCTGAGAGTAGCCCAGTTACACCTCCATTGAGCAAAGAGCGTCTACCCCGCAACTTCCATCGCCCGACAGGGGTGGACTACTCGTCTTCAAACTCACTCGAATGCCACCCAACGCTATGTCGACATGGCCGTGATTCCAACGTGCTTAATTCGACACCTAAACTCTCGAGCATCAGTGCTGTAAAAACCGAGACATCATCAATAGATGCTTCTGCACGGTCAAGTTATAATTCGAGGGACCTGGACCACTCTGGAGAGCTTTCAGTTAGCAATGCCAGTGATTTAGAGACCGAGTGGGTCGAGCAGGACGAGCCAGGAGTATATGTTACTATCCGGGCTTTGCCAGATGGCACTCGCGAGCTTAAACGAGTGCGGTTTAGGTGAGCCACTCTACCTTTTTACACGTCTATATTGCATTTATCTTGTGTCCTAGACAGATTATTAAAGATCTTACACATTGGATGCAGCCGAGAAAGGTTTGGAGAAATGCAAGCAAGGTTGTGGTGGGAAGAGAACAGAGCAAGGATTCAACAGCAGTACTTGTGAATGAGCGAGGTTAATTACCGGGAAAAGTCAATAATCATCTCGAACCTCTTTAGGACAGGTTTCTAGAATATTCCACGCTCTGCTCGATTCCTTCACGACAGTTTCAACCCCTTTTAGTTCATGTAGCTGTCTTTGCTATGAGAAATGTGTTTTTCTTAGCCATCTCTTTGTAGTTTCCTCTTTTCTCTATTCGTTTTTGTGATTGGTTGTGGTATAAGGGCAGTAGGGGAATCAGAGATGTTTGATCCGATGGGAAAGTGGACTTGTAGCCATCTGCTGTTTCTGTCAAATTTGTTTCTTTTTTGTTTTTTCCTCATGTTAAATATGATATTGTAAGTATATTCGTCCACTACCCTTTCAAAGATGTTTACAGGACATTTTCCAATTCTATATCTTCCCCCCCGATTCATGTAGATAGTGAGTGTAAGCAAACAAGTCTGAATATTTCTGACAATGTATTATTAGTTTAATTCATAAGAATATAATAAACTAAATTTATTTTGGTTAATTTGTCATAAAAACCAAAACAGCAAGTTTAATTCACTCATGTTTTCTTGTGGTTCAACATGCACATAATTAACTTTAGTGAGTCGCAATTTTAATCATATAATTGTTTTCAACTGATCAATTCAATTTTTATTTTCCACAGTAGTAATTTAATCTATCACATTTTGCCAAAAATAACTTAAGAATTAAGAACTGATCTTCGTATGTCATATATCTATGACTAAATTACCAAATGAACCCTGCGTGATTTCTTTTTCTTGAAACAAAACTTATTAGCCTTTGTTCACCACTTAGTTGTCTCCTTTTCATGTTGCAACTGTTATACGAATGTTTTGTTCTCCCTTTTTCCCATGGAAATAAAAGGCGAACACCTCACGTCTTTCTTTATCAAGGAGCAGAATCGTGTCCACTTTGTGATTCCTGCCAATTGTTTGAGGCGATTTTAAACTCAACCTCGGGATTAACAAAAGTTGTCTCCTTTATATGTTGCTCATTATTCTTTTGTTCACTCTGTCTTCCACAAACGGTGAGGCAATTGGAAATGGGAGATAAGATGCCTTGTGATTTGGAGAAGTGGTTTAGCCCGTTTTGTCACTATCTTGTCATCATAGTCATGAGGTGGAGATATACCCCAATCCCGCCAACAGTATCATTATGCGGAAAATTCTATCTTGCACCGTGAGAAAAATTCCCAGCGTGGGATTAACCATTGGATACCGTGGCTTCCACTACATCCAATGGTTCTATCTAACACGGAAAGTTTTAAACCGGTGGGTTTTTGCGGACTGCGAATATATCATTGAATTTAGATCAGCCTAGGCTTAATCTTGAACTTTTCTCTAACCAGTCAGCGAATGGGGTGAACCTTGGATCTTGGTCTATTCACTTTTCAGATTTGGACTCATCCATCGTGCTTTTTACAGTGACCATTTCTTTATACATGCATAAAGGGATTTTTCTCTGTTCGGGTGATGGTGTTGATGTGTCTGAGGATTAAAGGTAAAGAACCTGGTTGCAGTTGTATTGTGTGCACTTTAAGATGCATGCAGCAGTTGTGGATTCAGCCTAGGGATTGGCAAAAGCTGCCACTTTTCTGTGAATGTTTCTTGATTCTTATGTCTTCTGTATTCGTCAGGCTGAGGGAACCTTTCTTTGTCTTTACTTCGTGTTGTGTGTGTGTTACAGTCCGGCTTGGATGCATCGGACTGATGAGTTGGTTTAAATACAGAGACGTCAAAACGGGTAAGTAGGGCGGACCTGTTGTGAATTTTTGGGAGTTCAATTACCAATCCAATCCATCGTGTATATTTTAGATATCACAATGGAATGACTTGACACATCTAATCAATTTTGTGTGTAATTTGGTGGGTTGAGACGAGCTGGTCTACAACTCGCCACAACTCAACACTCCAACCAGTAATTTTGGCCTGGCGGGTTGAAAATTATCACAATTCACTTACTTTTGAGATGGATCTAGCTCATTTTGACACCTCCAATATAAAAAGCGAAGCTGTTTTTTTTTTTTTTTTTTTTTTTTTAATGGTTGGATTAATTCATATCTAAGATGATGCATCTTCTAGAAAGTTTACTTCACTTTTTTTGAAAAAACAAAATTTTTCCCAAACATGATATTCCTACTCCCTTACAAGGGGGAATAGGCACTCAGAAAAGAGCAACTTAATGAAATATATTTTAAAACTAATTATTTTTTTTTAATCCAAATTTCCCCTCAGTCAAAGAAATACAGCTTAATTAATGCATTTTGAAGGGAAAAAATCACTTTGTTTTTGGAAAATAAAATATTGCGCTCAAAGTTTTTACCTTCTATAAATTTAAATCGGATCTTGCTTCTTATAGTGGATTTGGTCCGCCGGTGATGCATGTAATCTAAAAGTTTTAATGTAATGTCAAGTTTTAATGTGCTTTAACCCTTTCGTCTACTTTGCGTTTTCTTTAAAAATATAAATACATATTGAGAATTTGGAAAATAAAAGCGTGTAAATTACCTTAGTGGGCTAATAGGTCAACTCTATTATGCACATGAATCAACAGCATTTTTCAGAAAAAAATTCTTCAAAATTTTGGTATTATCCATATGCAACAAAATTTGGTGGCCAGAAGAAAAAGTATTTGTAACACTTTTTTTTTATCTCATATTGGTTAGAAAATAAAATTTAAATAAGTTGGTTTATAATAAGTTCTCATATTAATTTGGGTTAACCATTTTCATAAAATTATGAGTTTATTTTACGGTCGCGATTTCACGGACATGAGCTTGAAGTGTGCCAGCTTCACTCTCTTTCCTGTTTCGTCGTGATTTTTCCATGTCAAGTTCATGTTGGCACTCCATGTCTTCATCATTTATATTTGAGAGATATCTGTACCTACACCCAAATATGTTCATTTGAAAGAAATGTATATACTTGTCAAATTTGATTTTCTCTTGAGAAAAAAGGTTAAATTAATGAGTTTTTATTTTTATTTTTATTATAAATAACAGTAGTTTATATTTAATCACTAATATGGCTTGCCCAACAAAAAATATATTCTAATTTTTTTTATGATTTAAGTCAGGTCTTACATTCAACCAACCAACAATTATTTTCTTATTTTCTTACCATAAACAGAGATGTCAAAACGGGCTATTAGGGCCAACTGACCCACTTCCCGATGGATCTAGAAATTATCAACCAAACACACTTATTTTAGCTAGAGAGATGCGTTGGCACGGCGTACCTAGTCGATTAGATGTGTAATCTGGTGAGTTGGAAAATTATCAACACAACTTATCTCTTTTATAGACGGACAACCAGCCGACGAATCTAACTCATTTTGACATATCTAATTCTAAATGGTCAATATTAAAGTGAAGTCAATAAATTAATTATTTATATAATCGCACTATACACATGAACCGAATAAAATCTTCACTAAATTATTCCCATTGAATATATACTATATATCGCCACATTTCAAACTCACTAAATAGACCCCACGAGTGCAATCACACTCCACTTAGCACAACCGATTCTGACCTCTAATTAAAGTATTTTTTTTTAATTCTTATTCATTTTTAAAAGACGTGAATGATTTTTTTAAAAAAAATTGGCTAGTGAATATTCAATTATCTTTATATATATGGACAAAGGATATAGAATCAGCTATTGTTTGTATTATTTCTTTAGTAAGCCAGGATTTATTTCATCAGATAATGTTAAAAAAAGAAAAGAAGAAGAGATAAGGTTTAATAATTTGTATTATCTAATTCTTTATAATGAATGAATAAAACCATTTTTTAGTGAATATACTGAGTAGGTCTCTTGTGAGACTGTCTAACGAATATTTATCTGTGAGGCGGGTCAATCTTACCGATATTCACAATAAAAAGTAATACTCTTAGCATAAAAAGTAATACTTTTTCATGGATGACCCAAATAAGAGATCCGTCTCATAAAATACGACCCGTGAGATCGTCTCACACAAGTTTTTGCCTATAATTAGAATGTGCCAATGTGGTTATCGAATGAGGTTAAAGAAGATAAGGTTGTCTAAATAAATATAAATACTATATTATATTTTTTTATTTTAAAGAGCTCGACTTTTTCGTATTTTTGAGTTAAATGTTCTCTCATTTATAAATAATATTTTTTACTATTTAAATGTTATAATTGTTGCATGCACGTGTATGCACATTCGTCCACACCTAATAAATAAATGAGAGAACTTCGATTTGGACATATATATTTCGGGCACAATCAAAATCTAATTCATGTTACTACCAAAAAAGTCTATGCCGACAGAGGCATTTTAGTAAGTTCGATGAGTTAATTGCATATGTTTTTTTCTCTGTTTTCGGATGAGTTGATTTTCAAGATCTCTGGTATTTTCAGATATACGAAGGTGGTATATTAATATTTTGATGTGTCATACAACCGATAATTATTATAATTGCGAATAAAATAATTTAGATCATAGAACAATCCAAACTTAGCATGTTAATTGTTCTCTTATAACGAACAATGATTATTACCCAAAAAATTAATATAAAAGTTTGGTATGTTATGTACATAATGTGAATATTGGTATAAAACATAATGAAGGTATTTTTTTGTACTGAATAAATATAAATTTATAGTCAAAGAAAAATGCTAATGCTATTAAAAAAATAAAGTATTTTTCCCATATTTTAAAAAAATTCACACACACACACACACACATATATATATATATATGGAATCTCAAGTGATTTAATGGATCTGGAGTGGTGGTGTTCTGCTTCATGATTACAATTGTCTCAATCTTTGTTTCTTTCCATTCAATTTTCCTTCTTCTTTACTTCTTTTCTTGCAGCTTTTGACTCTCCATAACCAGACAATAAAGCACCAATACTCTTGCTTTCACCATATATATATATAATGTATATTTCGCACTGTTCTGCTAATCATCCTTCGTTTTCCTCTACGCTTCTTGATTCCGTTTACCGCTCCTTTGATCTTGGAGAGGAAGGAATGGGGATTTACAGGGAAACCATCAACAAGAACAGCAGGGTAGGCTTGTTTCGGACTGAGGAAGAAATGGCAAACTTTCAGCGGGTTTGCATGATCGAGAAATTGATGGAGAAGAAGGTTGGTGATAAAGGTGGGAGGAAGTTCGCGGAGGTGGATTTGCAGGCGAAAAAGTGGAGGAAAGATGGGGGTGGTAGTTTGAGTTTCAGCAGTTTTTCCGATTCGAGTTCCGGCGGAGGCGAAGCTGATGAACTATCGTTTCCCGGAGCTTCCCGTGCGGCGGCCGAAGTCGATTAGAACAGACGGTTCTGGTCCTCATCAGAAGGAGAAAAGTCGGGAAAATCGCCAGGATTTTGAAATGAATCGTGTTGAGAGAGGAGGTTTGGCTGATCTATCAGAGCAGAAACCGAAGCATGAAGGCGGGTTCCTGAAGACCAAATCCAAAGCACTGAAAATATACGCCGATTTGAAGAAGGTGAAGCAGCCGATTTCTCCCGGCCGCAAGCTCGCAACTTTCTTAAACTCACTCTTCACCAACGCGGCCGGAAGTTCAAAAAAACACAAAGCCAACACAAATCCTCACCACTCTCCAGCGTCAAAATCTGCTAACACGTCCACTTGCTCATCCGCTTCGTCGTTTTCCAGATCATGTCTCAGCAAACCACCGTCGTCTACTGGAAAATTTCCCAGCGTCGCCAAAAGGTCGGTTAAATTTTTCCCCGGAACCGTAATCGTTGACGAAGATTGTCAGCTGGGTGGGCCAAAAGAATTACATCAAGAAAAAAAACCGATCCATAAAACTCTATATTCCGAGCTCGTAAAGAACAACAATAAATCTTCCATTGATGAAGAGCTTATGGTGCATGTGGTGGAGTACAACCGCAGAGTGGAGGATGCAGCAATGGATTTCCTGAGAAAAACCCATTTCACGAACCGAGTTTTCGATCAAGAATCGGAGGAAGAAGATGAAGATGACGATATGGAAAGCTGTGCAAGTTCTGATTTGTTTGAATTGGATAATCTTTCCACCATTGGAGTGGAGACGTATAGGAAAGAATTGCCAGTGTATGAAACCACTAGTGCTGACGCCAAACGAGTCGTAAATTAGGGTTGTTCTGTAATTTTCTTGTAAGTTTTTTTTTTTTAAAAAAATCTGAGGGTTTAATTATTTTACGAAAATTTGAATTTACACCTTAGAATATATATATACACCATATATTTTTCTTACAAAGGCACGGGGACTAGAATTTACAAGATTTTTCTTCGTCATGTTGTCCTAATAAATAAGACAAAGACTTGTGTAAAACGATTTCACGGATCGTATTTTGTGAGACGGATCTCTTATTTGTATTATCCATGAAAAAATATTACTTTTTATGCTAATATTATTACTTTTTACTGCGAATATCGATAAGGTTGACCATTCTCACAAATAAAGATTCGTGAGACATTCTCACAAGAGACCTACTCAATGAATAATTAATATATGTCATTTAAACTTTGGGACAATGAAAATTAAAGAAAAGGGCTAGCTATGTTGTGTGGCCTAGCTAGTTCCAATGCAGTAGAACCGTAGCTTCACGCATGCAAACCCTACTTGGAATAAAAACATATATACCACCAAAAAAATTAGCTTCTGTTCATTATTAATTAATAATGGAAACTTGATCATTGGAAAAGAAAGCGGACGCATGCACATTATGTATGTATATGGAAAGTTTAATCGTGATATAGTGCAGACAGTCGCCACCCCCTAAAATATTTATTATTATATATATAATATAGTTCACCCTTCAAATACGTTAAATCCTAAATTAATCCTCGTCAAAACCCACATGGATCATACATATTATTAAGATCAAACGTTTATCATTAAGCCAACAATTATAGTTGTTAACCAAGACATAACTTTATTCGTGGCAGCACAGATCGCACCTATTTGAATACAAATGGGTCGATCTGTTAAACTCATGATTACGGAGAGGTGTGTGTTTAATAGCTGGTGTTGTCTCATATATTTTAGAGATCAGTCTTATCCTTTCTCTACCACCGTCTATATTCCCGTAGAGACAATATTACATGTGAAGATCCGTCGGTACTCTTATTACGACCCACTTAGCCAACTAGATTAAGAGGCGCAACGTCGGTAGCTTGATGTACGATAATTTTCTAGGAGGTCACTCATCCTAGTACTACTCTCACTCATACATGCTAAACTCAATATTCACCCCGAAGAAGTATATAAATATGATTCTTAAGAGACTTAAACTCATGACCTCGCTCTGGTACAAATTGTTATGATCAAGCGATTACCACTAGGCCAAAAGATATAACTATTAATCAATGCACAACTTTATTTCCTTGTAATCGCACCTACATGGGTTGTGGTGGAACATGATGTTAGGCCTTTGAATTCGGGGAAGTGCGTGTCTATCTACTGGTAGTGCTTCATCCCTCATAGATCAGTCTTACCATTTCCTTATCGATATCCATGTCCCCGCAGAGACAGTATTACCCGTGAATAGCTGATGTCACTCTTTTACGATCCACCTAGCCAACCATATAAAGTTGTGCAACGCCAGCAGCTTGACGTACGAGAATTTCTCACTATATCACTTTTCTCAATACTATTTTTACTCATACACGCTTAACACAATGTATATGATATAAAAATAGAAAAAAAAATAAACATTTTACTTGAAAATACTCCATTTTAAAATTTTTGAAGTGGGTTAAAAACTTTGTACTTGAAGTTAAAAGCAATAGTCATCTTGACGCATGGTAATTTATAAATTGATTAATAAACTCATTCCCTATGTCAAATGTACTTGATTGCAATAATTAGAGTGCTGCCATTGTTGAATTATATATATATATAATTTGTGATATATCCAACCTCAATGGCGTGGACGATGGATCCAACCATTCCATATAGATAGAAAAAAGAAACCACAGATAGGCATGCCTATCTAAGACTTGAATCCACAATTCTTTATCAGCCACTAATCAAAAGCCATTTATCAATTAAATGTCACGAAATCAAGAGGACTTGTTATATGAATGGTTTTTGTGGGCAAAGCTTGTTAAAAACCAACCCTGCAGGATTGAGTGGCAAACAAATCCATTTCTGTGGCTAAATTATTGCTTGGTAGGGCCTGATTCCAGTTGTTATGGCTAGGGTGCAAAAGGGGTCGGATCCCTTGCGTTCGTTTGAATGACATGATGGGACTCGTTCCATTAAAAAATTTGATGATATCTTTGGGGGCAAGACCTTGGCTTGATTGGGGTCTGCTTTAGGAGTTGAATATAATATTGTAGTTTCCTAATGTGTATTTCTGACTTAATTCGAAATGTTCAGAGGAGATTTTTTCTTGATATAAATTATTTGGAGTCAAAATTTTGGAAGCCAAGATTCTGAATTCAGGCTTGTTTATATAATTTTAATGCATTTGAATATTAAACCATTTTTTCTAACTTTCTGTTTCCAAGATTATAACGATGCCTTATCTACCCAATCTTATTTCAATTAAAGGAAGGGGAAATCAATGCCCAGATCGTTTAAAAGATAGCCCAACAAATTTTGGTCCGCATTGTCAACGAACTCGATCATAAACCCCAACCACTCAACAAATCTGAACTCGAGTTTCTATGATCGAGTCAAATTAAGATAAAGCCTTACTTGAGACTTGGTAATGAATAGATTTTTGTGAAAAAGAGCTTGACTTAACTCATTGGAAAAATTAGGAACTTAAAAAAGTAGTAGGCATCAAAATTTCGAAAGCAAAGCTTTCATTCTCACTGAAAGTTAAGTTTCGGAAATAATTGAATTCACACCACTATGCAGGGTTTAAACAATGAAAAACTTTACGTTGAATATTTCACAACATAAAATATCTTGTCCTCATCAATCAACGCCACTTCGTATAACGTCCTCCAAAAATACATACAACTCAAGTAAAGAAAAGAAATATTACATGTACACATGCTACAACAGCAACTGCGTCCAAATTTGACCAACCAGGAAATTAATCCAACCTCGATCCCTTGGTACCACCACCTGTTACACCTGCATTAAGAGAAGTGATTTCACGATTAAGAGAGCCTGCAGCAGCAGCAAATGAATGCTGCTGACCATTTCTCTGAAGCATATCTAAGCCCCTCACGCACCGCAAAATGAAAGATTTTTTTTTTTTGTATGAAAGTCTTCCAAAATATAAACCTCACGTACTACATATAATAGCTATAGGTCATCACAATGGAGGTATGATACAGAGCACTTGTCAGGACTTACGCTCCTCACAAAGTAAAAAACTACTCTGATAGGCTAGCACTAGATGCATGATAACCTGAAGAAAGATGGAATAAGCAGCAATTGAATAAGCACTAATGCAAACCTACTACGTGGCTGGCATGTACACCTCAAGAATTGTGTTCTTACAGCGAGGCTTTAAGCAATGGCATATTGGATCGTCTCCTCATCTTTAGGCCTCCACATTGTTTTTTGTGCACACAACATTCCTTCCTTGTTTTTTGAGTAGGTCATGCGGATATCCCACTGCATCGACTTGAATATGTTTTCAAGTTCACTAATTATTTTGACGGTGTCCCGGACTATGATATTTCCTTCAGGTCTCAAAATCCGATCAACCTCAGAAACCAAAGCCACGATGCTACACCTGCAGGCCGGAAAATTAGAACAAGCCAAAACATGAGTTGTCTGAATAAAAACACTGGATCTCACACGCACTTGGCCTTTATCTTTGAGAAAATATGATCGGCGTGGAGAAGATCATAAGATCTTGGGTAAGTGCTGAATGATTCACACCACTCGTGGTAAATTCCAAACAGACCTCGCTCATAAATAATTGGTAGTGTATCAGGAGCATCTATAGAGACAACATTCATAACCCACAAATTCAATTCTCTCAGAGCAGCAGCAAATCTGCAAATAGAACAAGCTAGATAGCGTGAGATTGGAAAATTGAATAGATCGCAATAATGCTACCACAGGATAGCCCATATGCAATTAAGACAAGAATGTTCAAAAGCAAAGAAGAGGAGTAATATGATTCTTCAATTTTTTTTTCACTTACCCTCCATAGATAGCACGCATGTCCATGACATTTCTCACAGTTGACCACTTAATTCCCAGCCCATTTAGATATGACTTGTTCACTACACGTTTCCAGTGTTCATTATCAGCAGCAAAATCTTCTGGAGCTGGCTTCCCATAGGCTCCAACCTGGGAAGTCAACAACCAATAAGGTGTTTTTTCCACTCTGGCAGGCCACTGTTCTGGCCATTGAGAACCACGCTCTGACAAAGCAACAGGAACTTTGTGCATGCATGGTTGTAAAGGTACGTTCCTGAGTAGATAAAGAGATAAGGAAATATTCAAGATCAATCAAATAGAAAATGCAATTGCAGTTCGAGCGACACTGAGCATACCAGGCAGCATTTGGATCATCAGAATTTTGGCAAAGTGGGGGATCATTTTGTGACCTCTGTTCATAGCACTCATTTGAAGTAGGCTTACGATATACAGCAATCCCTACTCTATTTACTTCATCCTTGGAAATTGAAACAACTTCCCAGCACATTGCTTCAGTGAGTTTCTTCATCGCTGTCCAACACACATTTATTAGAGCTAGAAAACCTAATCAGCTTTGAGGGATAGCAGAGTAAAATTGTACCTTCCCAGATCCCAATATCATCAGGAAGTTTCCGGTAAATGGGAGTTGCCGACCAAACAAAGAAACCACCAGGCCTCAGTAAACGGTTCAGCTCCAAGAGAAGCTTACCACCTAAATATTATTACATGTTATACAATGAAGTGAATTTACAATGAAGTGAATTATCACATGTTAAAAGAAAAAGCATAGATGTGGTTATTTCCGAGTCGGAAACTTAAACACATGTACATATAAATGAAAAAGGAGCTGGTTAATGCCCAAATACTTCTCCATGTGATTTTATAGCTCAAATACTCGTGGACTAATCCAATGATCTTTTTCAACTAAAAGTAACAGGGATTCAACTACCTTCAATATGCCAAGGCACCCTACAACGTGCACAATGGACAACATCAAAAACTCTCCCTGGGTAAGGAAGTCTCTTAGTACCCATAACAGCAGATATAGCAGGTATTCCTCTTTCAAGTGCAAATTGAACCTGAGCTTCATGCTCATCTTTCGGAGCTAATGACATTGTCAGCACATCCTTTTCAAAGAGAAAGCCCCCAAAGCTAGCAACTCCACATCCAACATCCAAAACAACTCGGGAGTGTTTTCCCCACGCAATGCCAGGCACAGACTATTTAACAATCAATTGTAATGAGTCAAAACAGTCAAGTTCCAGGTAATTATTTACTCATCATTCATGATAGGAGTCACCTTTTATATGCATGCCACAATTTTGACAATACTATCATAATTGACATAGGAACACATGCAGGGTAACATAATGAAAACTAAAAATATTCATCTCATTGCTAAAACCAGAATCACAAAAATTTGCATAACGGCGAGAAGAAAAGATCAAACATAAGCCTACTTGTTAATTCCTTGTAGATTGAGTAAGACAAAGGAGAGACACATGCACATGCAAGTCCAATTTAATAAGGCACATACAACACTACCTCTTGTATGAATTCAATATAATGAAGAGCGCCATTCTTAAACTGGGTGCCACCACCAGGGAAAGTAAGGTATTCACCGCTAATTTTAACCCAATTCTGGTGCCCTTTAACTTCTGCAAGTTTTGTGTGGGGAACATTATGGTACCAAATCTGTCAAATATAGTAACAGAAGTTGGCATGAGAAAGCAATAGCCAAAAAGATAAAGCTAAAAAACCTATTTTGGAAGTACTTTACCTTTTCCCGGCTTGTAGGCCACTCAATCGGGTGCAGGTATCTTTCAGGAAGTGGAACAAGACAGGTGGGGGGATTGTCTGGGCAGTGCCTCTCCCTGTGTTCGTAGTGCTTAGTTGATGGAAGTCTCCGAACTTCTGCCCAGTTGTCAAGGCACGGAATAAAATCTGGCCCAGAGGTGGTGTTGCAAAGTTTCCAACTGTAAACATATTGATTCTCCGATTGGGATGATTTCTGGGCTTCATTCTCATTTGCGGACTCCGTTGCTTGAGTCGAAAAGAATTCATTTTGGGTTGAATATTCATTTAAAATTTCTGATTCAGATCCAGAAGGAAGCAACTCAACAGAGTTGTTCTTCGCAAAAGAACCATGATCTAGCTCCTCATCTTTATTTATCACCACACTTTCGTCTATTTGACTCTCTCTCTTGCCATCTTTCATCTCATTTGTTTTCTTTTCAGATTCTTTCTCACCGTCATCAGAATTTCTTTCCATCTCTACAGATCCAGTAGCTTTATTCGCCATCTGAGATTTTCCGTCGTCTCCATTTTCTGATCCATCTTCTGTATTTTCATACTTAGAACTCTCTTTCAATTTGTCTTCCTTCTTCTCCTTATTGTCTGTTTCATTCTCTTCCTCTTGATTTAAATTCCTGTCTGTGTCCCCTTTGGTCTCATTCTCAGTTAAATCACCTGCATTATCCTCAAACTGATTTGACTTTCCATCATCAGTTAGTTCATGACTGCCACCAGCAACATTGCTACTATTATCAATGTTATCATCATCATCATTATTCTCACTTTTGCTATCAGTAGTGTGTGTCTTCACCTTGTTCTCGCTTTCCAGAGAGACATCAGTATTTTGAAAACGGACCATAGAAGACGTTGACATCATCCATACACCAACTAAACAAAGGGCTACAAAAACCATTATTGCGACTGTTGAGCAGTATCTCGATGATGATCTCCGACCATCAACTCTAGAGTATTTTCCTGGTGCCATATTTCTACCGTCTACTTCAATTAGTCCAATGTCAGTTTACTTTGACACCTATACACAAACACCTTTCAAGATTGAACCTCGTCATTTAAGGAGTGGATGTCAAATACATCAAAGTTGAGAAAGGTACAAGCAAAGAAACACATTTTATACATCAAATATGAAACATTAAATTTGAAGAGTGTTCTAAACAGCAGTACAAGTCCACGAATAGATCCTCTTTTCTGAAATTTAGATGATATACAAACAAGGAACAGATTCAATAATAATTTCGAAGATCATGGAACGATAATTTCAGCTCTGAAAAAGAACAAGATAGGGGTACTTAGGAAGGCAGAGACTTTTCAGAAATGGAATTTTATCATTATTAATACGGTTCAAATAAAAGAGGTGGCAGCAAACAATGGCCAAAGTAGGTACTTGATGAAAAGCATATGATTTGCCAAAGGCTGGGTGAATGTTCTGAAACTAAACGTTAATTTTATTTGACCGTTATAAATCAGACTTCTGTAAAATGGTGGCCAGGCAAAGTAATTGATGAATCATTTTGTTTCTTGCATATATTTCTGCCTGGACGCTCCAGTGGTGAATATTTTTGCTATTTCGTTTTGAAATTTTCAAGAAATCTAACCCAACGGTTTCATACTAACTTCAGAAAGTACAAAAAAAGGAAAGTACCTATTTTTATTCGATCTATAGAGTATCAACGATCTAAGCTTAAAAGAGCATAAAGCAGCAAGCATCCACAGACAAACTCATCATCCGGAAAACTCAGCCAAGTTCACACATTCAAAAACGAAATATCAGAAAACGAATACGTAACATCATATAAATATTTTTCAAAATTAAACACGTCTACCACTCCACCTTCCAAATTACTAAAAACAAATTGCTCACCAAATTCTGTGGCGAAACTAACGAGGTAGTGCCGTGGTTACAAAAATTACAAAGGTGGTGGCGGAGCCCGCATCAGAAGAGACCACTCCAATGATACAGAAGAGCTGGAAGAAATGCGAACATGAAGTATGTCTTCCTCTAACGGCTTCCAATTGCAGAGCTGACAGCTAAGGCGTCCAACACGAGTGGAAGTGAATTCTACACCTGGTGTGTCGGCGGAGATACCGGCGACGATGAAGAACGGCAGAAAGAAATGGAAATCAAACCCGGCTCTGGGATTCGTTAGCTATACAGAAACTTGGGCCCCCGGAGAGTCAGATATCGATATGCAGAGAGAGGAAGGGACGAATGGAGATTTTTCAAATCAAAATTTAAAAATGACGAATATATTTAATATTTAATACTTATTTGCTCTTCATGTAATTAATTAATTCAATTGAACAAATTAATTATTAATAAACTGTTGTAGAACGGGGCACACGCATTGTGTTTGGAGAAGATTGAAATAATAAATCATCATAGAAGAAAAATAAGAAAAAAATTAATTTGAACAATTAAAAGGGCATTTTTAGGAAAATTAATTAAGAAATTGTAATTGATTTTTAGGAAAATTAATAAAGAAATTGTAATTGAAGATTCTAAGTATTAAGACATTACCCTAAATAGTGTCGAATATAAGATATTTAGGTACTGGTTGTTTGTAATAGTAATAATAATAATAATAATATAAAAATATATGAAATGAAGACTTGACTTTTGATAATATATGTATTTAACAATGTCGTTGCTTTCCAATAAACGCCATTCTTGTAGAGCTTCTATGGGTGTTCAATAAATTTATATAAAAAAAAACATTTACGCCACGGACGTTGACAATATCAGTGCCTTAAATTCTTAAAACGCCGTACAAAAAAATAATCTTCAAATGTCGTAATTATTGCATAAATTCAATAACATAAAAACCCACTATACTTTTAAATATGTCACAAACTCCGTGAAAAAATAACTAAAAGCATCATGCATCGTTAAAAATTCATGCAGATTCCCCAAATTATTAAGTTGAGATATCTCGACGTTTCAACAAAGAGACATGTATTCGCAGATGGCCACCTTGAATGGAGTAAAAATACAAATGGGAAGAAGGTATGGACATATATGGTCGTGACTTTCGTCTGTATATTTTTTATCTATTCAAATCATAAATGGTATTTTAATGTCATGTTCATATTAATATACGATGTTGCTATCATGGATTCATGACCGACATTCATAATTATCAACTGTGTTATCTGACATAGATCACTGCGTGGATAATTGAAGACAACTTTTGGATTTGTGACCAAATCTGAGTTAAGGATCCTGTCACTGTGTATGGTATTAGATTATGTAATGTATTGGATATCATATGGAACATAATGAAACCCATATATAAAATGGATGATGTCAAATGATTATTATCTATGGGGTGCAATACAACAGCTGTAACATAGGTTTACCTGTGATGAAGGAACCATTAGATGATCATATCATATCCATGTAATATACAGCCTTAACACAAACCTGGTAAAAACTGACTATAGTTGCAAACTGTGACCCATATACATACTAACACACTTGTAGCAATCCTTAAAACAATATAAATGTACATCTCAAAAGGCTAAAACAACCCTTACCCCCATTCGTGTAGATTACCATCGAAGCCGAGGCTCGGGGGAACCTGTGCTGGGGCATCAGCAAGTTCTCTCACTCTAGATAGAATTTGGGCAGGGATCGGAATGGAAGCATTTTTGCGGGAAGAAGCGTGCATCTGCTGTAACATTTACCAAGTATAACTAAGCATGGTTGATACTAATATCGATGAAAGTCACTAGAAGTTTCGACGCAGATAATATTTGAAAATTATTTTATTTATCACAAACGAAAATAATCATCACGCTGAAATTTAAAATACAAATAAAGATGTTAGTTTACGAAAAAAATGAGAATCCGCATCATACAAGATTTGAGAACATATTATCACTTCCAGACTGTAGCGATACCCAAACCGTCATACATGAATTGTTCAGCCAATCACAAACTGATTATTGAATATTTTCCGATCATGGTCTATTCCTCTCCTATTCACACAGCCACTAAGGTTTTTTTCCCCGGGTCTGTCTTACACAGGTAGGCTTCATTTGAGAATGAGGAGAAAAAAGTAAAACAGCAAACAAATAGCAGCATATATTGAAATAGATAACATGTTAATCGCATCAGAATCATACTTAGTGGTGGTATAGACGTGCATCTAAAATAAAGTTCAACTATCAATGTGGTAAAGTGAATTAGCCTAATGTGACAACACATTGTGCTCACCCCATCTCTAGCTGGCAACTCTGCAAGGCTAGCTCTGAGGAGATTACGCCATTTATCCTACAAAAAAGCATTCCACCATTCAAGCTTAAAATGATGGCTTAAAAGTGGATGATGTAACCCAGTTCTGCTGCACTTCACTTACTGAACCTTTATGTACCTACCTTGAGATCAACTGAAGTTCTGTAAGAACATGATAAAAAGGCAGAACGTTTAATTTCAGACCATCTACCAGCACCATATTTAGCAACTCCTTCAACCAGCTTAACAACCTCACTTAGAGTCCAAGGTCGATGATGTTTCCTCCTTGTTCCTCCATTTTCTTTGGCAACTGTAACCACCTCGTCGTCCGAACCATTGGTGTGTGGTCTCACATTTTGCGATACCACTTCCTTTTCCAGATGAACCACTTCCTTTTCAGTTGGTGGCATGCCTTCCTCTGGAAAAGAAATCTGCCGGGGACATTCATTTAAGATGCATTAAAACATGTGACTTCAACACAAATTTCACGTGCGACTAATATATCCAGTGGTATTTATTACATGGAGAGTCATTATTATTCCCAGTGTAATATAGACCGGCAAATTTAGGGATGTAAACGATCCAAACCAAACCAAACAGTATCAAGCTTAGCTTGGTTCGTTTAAGGTTGTTTGAGGCTTGAGCTCGAGCTCGAGCTCGATTCGAGCTTTTATTATCAGGCTCGAGCTTGGTTTGTCTTGAAATTATCAAGCTCGGGAAAAGCTCAAGCTCGGCTCGTTAAAAGCTCGTTTAACATGTTAATCAAGCCAGGCTTGAGCTTGCTCATTAATAGCTCGTTTTTCATGTTTAACAAGTCTGGCTTGAGCTCGGCTCGTTTTCGAGCTCGTAAAGCATAGAATTGAGCTCGAATTTGAGCTTGATTCGAGCTGTTTAAAAATTAAATATATCTATAAATTAATTTTAAATCAGACATAAAAATGTAAATTCATTCATAAATAACCAAAACGACACAAATAAGAGCTAAAAAAGCATAAATCAATATATTATTGAACATTCCAAAATAATAAATATTTCATCATACACTGATATCACCATATAAATATAAATGAAATAATTTCACCCCTTTAATACTTCAACTAAATCTGGTGAGAAAGTAGAGAGGACGTCAAAGAATCCATTAAAATTAGAAATTACAAATTCATCTCCAATAACAACTTGTCAAGTATCCTGCAAAGTTAATAATAACATTAGTACTAATATTTTTATTTGTCTTTTGTTCAATTCCTTCTATTGACATTACTACTAATATTTTTATTTGTCAATTCAACAAATGAGTCAAGCTCAAGCTTACGAGCCACCTAAACGAGCCGAGCTCGAGCTAGAGATCAAACATGTTTGCGAGCTCACGAGCCGAATATCTTTAGGCTTGAACTTGGTTTGATTAAATTTTCGAGCTCAAAATCGAGCTTGAGCTTGAGCTTGGCTTGATATGATTAACAAACGAACTCAAACGAGCTTTTTATCGAACCGAGCTTCGAATAGCTCGCAAACAGTTTAATTCATTTACATCCCTACCGGCAATACACATGCACTTTTATCAATAAAGCAGAAACAGAAAACAATAACAGGTGAAATAAATTGATATGAAGAAGCAATTATATCTTTTGATATACCAAATTAAAACCAGAACAGCCTGAAACCTTTTCACATTGATTTTGTTTACCACTAACAATTTGCACCATGTAACACAGTTTTCAATATTTTATTCAATATTTAAAATACTTTGAGCAAACTGCTATAACATCCAGAAGAACAATATTGGGTATCTGTCAAACTGACAAAAGAGCAGTCTATTGAGATAATTTGATAAGGCCCAATCAAGTTAACTGTATCATCTTTTTAGCTTTTTAATATCAGTGAAAATTAAGTAGACCAAAATTACATTTAGCATGCTAAGTAAGTTTACTTACAGGCACTTCAATCAATCTGGGAGATAAGCCAGCTTCAAAAACCTTGTCCACTATTTCATTGCGAAGTTTTTCACTGCATGAAACATTGTTCTTCACCAGACTGGTCGGCAACCCAATGTCACTTAGCTGTAGTTTCTACACAGCAGAAAGCATGTAAATCAAACCACCTAACAAGCTTATTGGAATTATTGTATTCATCATTTTTCGTCACCACTCTCAATTGAAGTATATCTGCACAAGTTGAATTGAAATTTGGCTGCTACACATGGATGCAAGATTTAAAAAAAGTAAACAGGCAGCAGATAACAATTGAGTAGTATCCACATCAACAAAATTATACTATTTATTTATTATAATCATAACTATATAAAATAAGAGGTATTGTTTCATTACCATGAGGGTCATGAAGCTTTCCCTTGGACGACTACGTCGAACTCGAGAGACATATGGGACCTGAACTCCAGAACCACCTAATGAATCCTGTCTCATGAGACATTTTGCATCTGGTACAACAGTCTGAACAGGTATTAGCTGAACTTTTGCTGATGGTTGGTTACATGCAGGAGGTTGCCTCCCAGAGGAAATTATTTTGGCATCAGAATCCCGGGGTTCTCCTTCTGAAAGCTCTTCAATATATCGTCTTGTGGGCTTCCGAACTCTTTTTGCAGGTCTTTCTTCTGCACTACCATCTTTACTCCCACAATTTTCTTGTGTCGTAAAACTTTGTACATTTGTTCTATTACCATTTGAGTGCATTCCCTTTTGGTCATCAGAGCAGGTTGAATTTTCACAGTCCTCCCGTGAAGATTGAACGACACAATCAACTGTAGCACAGGGGCCCGCACACACCCTGTCGTCTGTGATAACAAGAGTGGTAACCGAGAAATCACAAGAATTAGTCAATCCCATGATGATTCTCCTTTTAAGCCATCGCTTGTCCTTCACAGAAGTTTCCCTTCCAAAAGTTGCTTTGAATGTCTCCTGAAGTTCTTTCATTGTCAGATTGTCCAGGTGTATCTCCCCCTTCAACAGAGAGAAATCAGGCATCATACTAATACCTATAGCAGAAGTTGAGGAACCGTCCTCACCCAAACCAGAAATTTTTGAGCATTCCTCTGAAGGTCTAGACTGGTCAACAACACGATCACTAGTAAACCGATGGATATTTTCCTGTAGAGTAAAAATAAAGTGGAAGTCGTCATCATAGTGTAACCATCTTTCATACGAAACATAGAACAATTCAAGAGAATCATAATTATGGCAATAACAATTTTTGGTAACAGGAGAAAGAATAAGATCACATAAAGCTGAAAATAGACAACTATTTGGGCCTCTCCATTCCACAATATATCCCAATTTGACCACGAAAAATTCAATACCCACTAACTGCACAAATAACCAAGTAGGAGTATCAGTAAAAAAACATCTCAGGAAACACCAACTCGAATACCTCATCTCGAATATCCATTTTTTTAGAATCCACTTCAAGGTCAGGAGGCAGACCCAGTTCTCCAGCATCAACTTCTAGGCTCTCACGTTGTAGCAAGCCTAAAAAATAATCAAGGTTCAGCAACTCAAAAAAGGCGGTTGTCAGATAGGATATGATGGGAAAAATTAAACATATGAACCCCCAGCTTCTTTTACCAAAACTAGCAGAGAACCGGAGGAAAAAAGTACCGACTAGTTTACGAGGGGTTTCATGGGCGATATTGATAAGAGCATCACTAATTGACATGTGGCTGCTGAGAAACTAAAAAGTTCTAGCCGCTAAAACTTCTAAAGAAATATAGACATGGACCAATTTATATTGCTCGAGTAGTTCTCAAAGTAATACCACATAAGCAAGCTCGTGAGCATTGGGTTTTACCGATGGCAACAGGGTAATAGTCATGAAACCTTGTGGGAATATAACAGTTGTTAGTAATGTCATAGCGTAACAGCTTGTCCATGTGCGTGGAAGCCTGTTTTTCAACCGGTAAGGTCAAATATCTTACACTCCAACTGATGTCCTTTCTCCTTTCCAGTCAGGTCAACCCACTGAACACAGATCCGACACTTTCAAATTTTTAAACAACAATTTGTCCATATAAAGAAGTGTGGCCAGTTACATGCTGTCGAAAATGACTCACAAGTCATGCGCCCTAAGAGCTTGAGCCTTCTGGCTAGCTGACTAAAACAAAATTCGTGTTGCACATGAGGGTTGAAGGCATCTATATGGAAGTAGTCTCCCTCAACGGAGCACAGAATGGAATAACACCCATCATATTAAGAGCAAGTGAAATTTTATGTAACTATGGAGAAGGACATTGCTTGTTTGAACATAAACTCAG
This sequence comes from Primulina tabacum, assembly GCF_025594145.1. Lineage (NCBI taxonomy): Eukaryota > Viridiplantae > Streptophyta > Magnoliopsida > Lamiales > Gesneriaceae > Primulina > Primulina tabacum. The sequence goes on from NC_134553.1 coordinate 3,439,845, forward strand.
TAAATGGAAACCATCTATAAGAGTAAACTGAGATACAAAACATTCACGCGCAAAGATTAATATATTTTGTCTCTGAACTGAATTCAATCCATGAAACATGCACCTCATGTGCAACAGTAATTATGGTTATAGAGGCCACGCAGAAAGTACAAAACAAAAAATATGAGGAAATTAATCAAAATTTATATTGGTGAACCTTCTGATATTTTAAACTGAGTGTTCGGATCAGATCCTGAGTGTACACATTTCAAAGTTTGTGCAGTGTCTGAAATTATCCGGCCTTCAATTTTGTCATCATCAAGCAATTCCTTTACTGTTATAACTTGATCAGCTGTTGCAGGAACTAATGTCCCATCTCCAACAACCTGAATTTAAGATCATAAATCAATAATTAATTTTATAAAGAAACGGATCTCCATCAAATTTGTGCCCCGTGAGAACAACAGAAGGGATAAAATGCGGATCAAGTGGCACTTCTAACAAAAAAAAGGCATCAATAACACTACCAATCAACTCAAACAGTAACAAAGCCTACACTTCGCATCAATCAAGAGTTGGACTGAAAATGGCAGCCGTATTCACCGAGAACCCACACACTAAGAGCACAAATCAAGACATCATCAACAAGGAGCACAAAAAACTCTGAAAACAGGAATTCCCTTACTATACAACCATCCTTGGAGGATCTCACTGCCAAGATGTAAAACAATGCTGATCCTCGAATAGGTTAGTTAATATCAATTGAAATAGTCATTCCACACATTGATATACCCGAACAAGGTGGTAAACGACAGGATCATCAGTCTTTGGCGGTGATACAGTGGTGCCATTTATCTCGGTGAAGTTATCTTTAACTTTAGCTTCCTCATCGACCACGGTCTCCATATAAAATAACTCAAATTCCACTTCTGCAAGCAACCTGGGGAAGAAAAAATTTAAAACAAACATTTTATCAATCTAAAATTATACAAACATCTCATCTAAAATATAATAAAATATATATACAATAAAATTATATAAACATTTAAAATCTCATCTAACAAACTCTATTTTGAGTTTCAAAAGTAGATGACGGGGAATCATACAGCTCATGCATTATATACTTCACAAATTGATGCGACTATGCAGAAAACATGATAATCCTAGAAGGAATAACTGTAACTGTAACTGAACTCACCACTCGATCCATCGAATTCAGATAACTCCACTGCGAATCATCGAAGAATAATACGCAAGGGAATAATCCAGTGCCTAGCGTAAGGAAAGTGAACCAAAATCCAAGGAAGGATTGGGATTAGGGTTTCCGATTTTGGTTCGAGCAACCTGAGCCGAAACCCAGAGGCGTGAATTAACTCGATTCGACTGTACATTTTTCATTTTATTTTTATTATAATTAAGATATAGAAATTAAAAACTTCTAAAAATAAAATAAAGTTTCAATCTTTGTCCGCCGACACATGTTAATGATCTCGTGTTTTGATTTTTCAATAAAACGATTTTATTTTGGACTAAAAATACGTTACATTTTATTTATAGACAACTTATTTTAACTATTATAATATAATATGAGGGAGGAGTTTATTAATATTTTTCAAGTTTTTTTTTAAAAAAAAGTAATTCACATGCATGAGAGGTGCTGATCGTCTATAATTTTTAATATGTTTTTTTTTAAAAAAAATAATGTAATACAATTTTGATATAATGCTCACAGTACTTGTCAATCATTGTGGCTAATCGCTGACTCATCTAGTAAATATACTGAAATATATCAAAATCGTATCATTACGTGAGAGTGTCACATCAACGATTGACACATAAATAAGTACGATGCAATAAATAATATATATGATGCAATGATATTTTATATTTCAAATTTTCTAGCTATCTCAATATACATTTCTTGTCTTTTATAATTCTTTTTTTTTTCCAGTTAATTCAAAATAGCTTGATGTATAAACTAGTTCGATTTGGAGGATGATTTGAGATACAAAGATATTTTTGGTTATTCCGAATATAATTTAATTGATACTAATTAATTATAAGTTGGGATAATCTTTTTAAAAGACGTGCATAATTTATTTTAAGCTTCATAAGATTTTTATTGAAATAGAAATTGAAAAATATTTGAAAATGTTTTATATGATATTTTAATTAATTTGTCAGGTATTCTAAAAATAATAATAATTTGTCAGGTAAGCGTATCATTCGATTTAAAGTTTCATCCATAACTATTGAAAAGTAGGTCTCACGAATCTTTATCTGTTAGACAGGTCAACCCTATCGATATTCACAATAAAAAATAATAATCTAAGCATAAAAAGTAATATTTTTCTAAGCATAAAAAATAATATTTTTCATTGATGACCCAAATAAGATATCCGTCTCACAAAATACGACTCGTGAGACCGTCTCACACAAATTTTTGCCACTAGTGAAACAATGAATTATCTTACACACGATTTATTATAGGTCACAAATATTATAGCGTGAAATAAATCTAGAATTTAATTACATCACGTTCCCTAGATATTTTGGTTTATCATTTAAGTAAAAAATGTTATCGCAATTGTAAATATAGTGGCACTAAAAATGGTGTGCTACACAAATAAAGATGTGCTTCACTGTTCGTATATTCCAAAGAGAGTGGGCAATAAATTTTTTTTCATTCACGAAACTCATATAGTAAAAAAAAAAAAAAAAAACTCACGTGACACTATCTGATGATTCAATTTTGTGAGACGAGTCTTCGGTCCGATCCGACCAACGAAAAATATTACTTTTTATGTCCAACGTAATATTTTTCACCACAAAACTATCATATTTTTGTTAATTATATTAATATGTATATTTTAAACTTAGATTTTTTTCCTGAAAATATGATTATTGATTACTAACTTTTTTTACACTCGTTAATTATAAATCGAATGGTAATGATACGTATTCTGAACACCAGCGATTATCAATCTCGCTCTTTAGATAAGTAATATATATGAGACTCATGTCAGTTTAACCATGAAAAACGTAGTTGTTTCAATGCAGCGAAATATTTTCCTGTTTTTCACTGATTAATGAATTTCTAATTAATGATATCTAGGCTTGTCAAATTGGGTCAGGCCCGTCGGGTCGACCCGCCCCGCCATAAAAATTGAACGGGTTGGGTTGATAAAATAGCAGCCCGTTTGGGTTGCGGGCCAAACGAGTTGAGCCCGTTTGGGTTGCCAAATTAGGTAGAATTTTATATTTTTAAGTTTTATATAAAAATTCCTATTTCTTTCTTATTTTTTCTCATGTGCCTAAGCCCGACAAATTAGGGTAGAATTTTATACTTTTAAACTTTATATAAAAATTCCTATTTCTTCCTTATTTTTTCTCATGTGCCTAACTTCAATCACTCTAGGTAAAATCTCTATACTTCTATTTTTTTTAAGATGTTATACTCTCCAGTCTCCTCCATTTTTTTAATGTTTAACTCGAACTAATCCAGAATTATCGAAATAATACATTAAATAAAGTATTTATGTGTATTGTTGAACACATAATATTTTTTGAAATTTACAATCAGTCTGTTTCTTCGACTTTCTGTTATATTCCAATGTTTCTCACTTTTTAAGAAAATGTGGATGGTAAGAGCTAGGTGCCTTGTGCGGACAAACCCTTAAGATCGTTAATTTTTGTTTTATTGCGAGGATAAATCCTTAAGAAACTGAAGAAAATATATACTAAAAAAGATTTGGAATTCACATTTAAAGGTTTCATTGTATTTACGGTTGGTGATATTACATGAGTTAATTTTTTGTACATGTGTACGATGAAATCTTGTGTGAATTAGAATAAAGCACTTTATTTTTTTATGGATTATGTTGATTGTTGTATACTTTCAATGTCTTATTTCAATGTTTTTAAGTTTTTTATGAAACTATTTGACTGAAATATATTTTTCCTCTATGTTTATTTTAATATTATTTATTATTTTTAAAGAAATAATAATAAGCGGGTTGGTCCGTCTAACCCGCAGGCCCAAGGTGGGTTGGGCTGGGTTGGCTATTTAGAGGCCCGCCCCGCCCGCCCGCCTAATGGTGGGTGTCGGCGGGTTGCGGGCTAGCCACCTGTCAGCCCGTTTTGATATGTATAATGATATCTTAAAATTATTTTCATGTTGATGTTAGTGAAAATAACAAACTAAATCCAATAATTAATAAAATTACAAACATCTCCATTAAATTTGTATTTATCTTATATTTTATATTCTCAAGTTTGTATGTATCTTACTTGAGAGAGAGCATATGTAATATCAGAAGCTGTCAGATTTATTTGTCAATTTTCATAAATCTGAAATGAAATATATTTAATATTTAAATATAATGGATATTTTGTTATTATTGACAAATTTTAGATGTGATACATGTAATAACACTTATAAAAATAAAAGTAGGTCTCTTGTGAGACGGTATCACGAATCTTTATATGTGAGACGGGTTAACCCTATCGATATTCACAATAAAAAGTAATACTTTTAGCATAAAAAGTAATACTTTTTCATGGATGGCCTAAATAAGATATCTATCTCATAAAATACGACTCGTGAGACTGTCTCACACAAGTTTTTACCTAAAAATAATACATGGAATAGGAACTAGGCTATGCTTGGTGACACGAGGGCCCGAGAATTTCGACAGAGTAGATTGATTTTAAAACTTAAATTTATAAAGCTTATGTGTTTGATGAGCTAAATAGATAAAATAAATATTTGATTTTTGTTCTCGAAAATATAAAATAAACTGCATTTTTATTTCTATAAAATTATATATTTTCCATTTTGCTCAAATTTTATTTTTTGAAAATTTTAGTAATTATTTTCGTGAATAATGATATGACATTGTACACGTCAGTCTCATGTCTGAACCATATCGTCATATTGATGTCTCATATAAAAATTACTAAACTTATAAAAATATATATATATATATATATATATATAAAGATAATTGACTAAGCCTTAAATTTGAAAACATACTAGATCAATATCATGAAAAGTTACATAAACACAACAAAAATAATTTTCCCAAAATATAAATACCTTGCCGATATTTTTAATTTGAAATATGTTGTTTTAAAAGATTTGACTATTGAATAATGATTTCACATCTATAGACAAATCAAATGTCATAGATTTTGTAATAATTGTCCAAATCATATACTAATAAATCAAAAATCAGATTACATAAAAAGCATTTACAGAACTTCGATTCATATGTTTTTTTTTTCCTTTTATTAATTTTTATTTTGGAAATATTCAAGTAATAGCAATCCTATTCTTATACTAGTACTATAATAATTAGTTCTATATTATCATAATATTTTTTTATATTCTCTCCAGCATCGAGTAAATATTTCTCACACATCACATGCATAAAAATTTTACGTGTAGGGCAAATTTTATAATAAAATATTCGAAAAAAATTAATTAATTCGCCATATAATGAAACATCAATCCTAAAAATAAAATTGCACTAGCCAAAGACTTTTTTTTTTTCTCGCGCTAAATTACACCAATTCTTAGAATGCAACCACTGTTTAGATTTGAAAATTGAAAATTATATAAAAGGTAAGTAGTATTGCACGAATTAAATTTTATTCGACGACAAAAAAATGCAACGTGACGTCATAAAATTTACATAAAGGAAAACGAGCGTGAAAAAACTAGTATAAATAGAACCCTACTATCGCCTTCTTTTTACACCCCATCATATCAAAGTTGTCGTCCAAATCCGAATTCATATAGTATTTTGTTATTTCGTTTTCGTTGTTTAATTTTCTGATCTTATCCTTATTATAGGCGACTAATTATTCAATATTACATTTAATTTTTTTATATATAGAATTAATCAAGCGACGAGTGAGAAATGGGGAGCCACTTCGCAAATGAAGCTAGAAATATCCCATCGAGTTCGTACCAATCGATGGTGCAAGAGACTCATGTGTTGCTTGTGGATCATGATCACGAGTCCTTAACAAACACAGCAAAAATGCTAGAAATGTGTTCATACAGAGGTAAATAATAATTTTAATTAAAAGTGTGTGTGTGTGTGTGTGTGAAAAATGATGAAAAAAATGTAATATTATTGGGGTTTCTTAAAAAAATAATTTCAAATATCTATATACATATAGTTGAATGACACCAGTTCCAAACCGATTCGGTACCAGATCAAAGGCAAAAACTTGTGTGAGACGGTCTCACAGGTCGTATTTGTGAGACAAATCTCTTATTTGGGTCATGTATAAAGAAGTATTACTTTTTATGCTAATAGTATTACTTTTTATTGTGAATATCAGTAGGGTTGACTCGTCTCATAGATAAAGATCCGTGAGATCGTCTCACAAGACGACCCACTCCAAATTAAAATAGTTCTGATCCATTTTCAAACAACTCAATCTCATTTAATATCCAAAACCAACACAATCGACTGTGGATTGAACCATATTAAATCTGAAATATATATCGGTAAAGACATTCCATTTCAATATAAAAGTCTCTAAATTTATTATTTTTGAATTCAGTAACAGTAGTGGAAATGGCATCTGCTGCTATGTCGGTGCTGTCGAGTGGAAAGGCCAAGTTCGATATTGTGCTGGCGGATGTGAACTCTCCCGACTTCAAATCATTTAAGCTTCTGTATCATGCTGTCAACATGGATTTACCTGTCATCTGTGAGTTCTTATAAATTTAACATATAGTCTAGGTTTCTTTTATTATGTGTCAAATATATAATATACTTTCCACATTTAATAAATTATTTTACTATTTAATAAGTATAATTGTATTCAACTTTCATTGTCGGTGAATATAATTCGTTTTTTCAACATCATTAAAAAAAGATGTATTTGGAAATTTATCTGTATAGTTTATTTTCTCAATAACATTCTGAATATGTGAAAAACAAAGTCAACTATAAAATTGGGTCGGAATGAGTATTTAATAAGACATAGGAATTAATGTAAATAAGATAGCATGCAATAATATTTTTTTGAGTAATATTTGAAGTAAATGAATTTGATATTAATATTGTATTTTGTGCTAAAATTGCGCAACTTCAGTGCAAAACTTGTACTAAAATGGAATTAAGAGTTAGACATATCCTTGTGAGGTGATATATCTAAACCTTTTTCCATTATTCTTGTTATTCTTTTGAAACATATATATATATATATATATATATAACAAATTTGATAATATTTTAATCTCTGTTGCATGATGATATGTTATATTCATGCATAATGAAGTGATGTCGGAAGCTGACGAAACATACCTGGCCACGATGGCACTCGAAAATGGGGCATTTATGTTATTCAAGAAACCTGCGACAATGGAGATCCTACAAAGTCTGTGGCAACATGTCTACAGAGAAAAAAAGCGAATCGAGGAGAACGAGAGATCTCAAGAAACAACGGCGAATAAGGGCGGTGGGAGATCGGGGAAGTACGATAGGAGCCCGAGTTATGCACCTGGAGGCAAAGGGAAAGCCAAAGAAAAATCTAAGGGACAAAAGGGTGACGAAGAATGGTATCACAGGGGTGATAGCAATTTGGTTATAGATGATAATGGCAACAGATCAGGGGTTAAGAGGAAAATTTGCACTGAGTGGACCCAAGACCTGCATGCAAAGTTTGTGGATGCAGTGACGCAACTTGGTGAAGGGAGTATGTTCTTCTGTTTTTCTTCGTATTTTGGAAAATCGTAGGTCAAGATTTGAACTTTCCATGTATTTTTAAACGAACGAAGCTGAAGGAGTTTTAAATGATGTGTAGGATGTTTTCCGAAGGCCATCCTTGAGCTTATGGAGACGCCGGGCCTGACAAGAATGCAAGTGGCAAGCCATCTCCAGGTATGTTCTTTATATATATATACTTGCGCACATAATTAGAACGCACACATGCAGATTGTTGTTGTTTATCTTCTTCGATTTCATTTCAACAGAAATCGCGTAACAATAACCGACAGACTCCAGAGGAGCGAAGGTCTCATTCCACTTCGCCTCACACGTTTCGTGACCTCAATAGGCCGTCACCTTTCAAGTCAAGGAAGTTTGGATCAATGCCTCCGTTTGGTCGAGCCCACAGGTCTCCCCAATCGGGTCAAATCTCGGGAATAATCCAGCCTGAAAACGGGATCCAAAACAATTTTGGAAGCGTAGGATCAACCATGACCAATGCTTCCAACACTAATCAGGCTTATAATGTGCAATTTGAGCCAGGCCCGAGCAACACGTCACGTCGCAACGTTCACTCAGCGGGTGATTTCTTCATTCTTAAAGATCCGGCTTGCAACTTCTTCTCCAGAGAATCCAGGGCACCTGTGCAAACCTCAAGCCCGTGTCAGAATTCAGGAGCGGCGAGGAGGGATAGCAGCAAGGGGCAGTGGAGTTCGGACACTTCAAAGGCGGAGAGTCATGGTTCGGAGACCAAAGCCAATATAAAGAGTGAATGAGTTGTTGCATCTCCAAACTTTCTTTCAATAAACTTAAGTACTGTCAACCCAAACATTTTATTTGCAGCAAAACAATTTTATATTGATATTACTGATTTCGGCCTTTTGTTTTGTTTTTTTTGAAATTTTGTGAGCTTTCGAAAACGCACAAAAAAAACACAAATGAAGCACACAGAGCGTGTAGAAAAAAACTTTGATCGGGACTTGATTTGTCTTTTCAAACGCGCGAAAGGAAGCTCGGTCAACCACAAAATTGACCACAATATGCACGGATAAACCGTGAGCTTTTTTAGAAAAATTAAAATTTTAAATTTTAGATATCAAATATTTGATAATATAAATTTTTTATACAAATTAAAACTAAAATATCCTAAAGACGTCAAAATATTCTTTAATAGTTGCTCTTTATGGGAAAATTTTTTTCTAAGATTTATAAGTTATATTCTTAAATTATATGGTGTCTTGTGTGTTTTTTTAATCAAGATTGATTTAATATAATTAAAATTATCACGCTTAATCTCCTACTAACATACTTAAATTTGAACTTTGATCATGACGTTTCGTCACAACTCGTGTTTTTTCAGAGCCTAGCTAGGTCTTGATCATGACGTTTCGTCGCAACTATATAGCATAGCAATCTTCTTCAGTTTCAACAATCAATCTCAACCATGGATCTCATTTATGTTGAGATTCTTCATACAAAAGATAAAATATATTAGGCAGTTAATTGATAGCATATTGTGTTTTCATTCGTATTGATGAATCAGAGGACCATATGAAATCTAGACAACACAATTGCAGCTATGTGGCAAAAAAAAAAAAGGTAATTACCGACGGTTTTGAGTCTCTCGCACAAATTTTTTCAATAAAAAAATTAGCGACGGTATAATACGGTTATTATTATACAATCGCTGAGTAAACGTCGCTACAATCAGCGACGGTTTAATCTGTCGCTAAAAAGCAATGGTGTGTCGCCGATCCAGATTGGCGAACCGTCGCTAATTGCCCATAAAATTCCAGCACATTCCGCCCATTTTTCTCTAAATCGCTTCACTCCTGTTATGGCTTTCTCTGTGGCGATTTTAGTCTCGACTTGTGGTAAGTTTTTTAGTTATGATAATGAATTTTGTTAGGTTGTAGTGTAGGTCGTTATCTAGCTGAATCTTTATGCGTGAACAGTACTCCAAAGTCTTCTACGGTGATATTGGGAGTTTGTTGTTGATTTATACATAGTTTTTTTTGTTTTATTGCATGTTATTTAGAAATTAAATGATATGTATTACATGTTTGTTATTAAAATATTTTATAATTTAAATGTTCACTTAATTTTCAACATTAAAATTTTTAAATCTATATTATGAGAAATTAGGAGTTCATACATTAACTTTATTAATTAATGAATAAATAATACCAATTCAGTAAAATACATCTTAATTATTTTTTTGTATGATAAAATGGATAACGATAGAAATTGGATGTATTGTCGGTTGGAGAACGAATTTCTAATAAATGAATATTATGTTGGTGTAGAGTCGTTTGTTTAACATTTGCACATAATCATCCCGAATGTTTATTAAATAGAAATATACGTTGTCCTTACAATCGAAATATTTTGTTATGACAATGATCTAATATTTTTAAATGAAGATATCTCGGTCGTTATAGATTTATATCGAATTACTACAATTGGTTTTTTCATGGAGAAGAATAACTGAGTAATTTAGAGAATAACTAGTACAAAGGGACAAAATATTTAAAAAAAAATTCAACTAATATGTCATCACAAATTTAAATACTATATTATATTTCGTTTTATTATTAAAAAAACAGTTGTAAACTCATTACATTATTTTATACAAATTGGACGCATGAAGCCCGATATTAACTGGACTTTAAGTCCATTAAAATTCTGAAACATAAAGCCCAACTAAAATCCATATTTTAAAGTTTCGATCCTCTGGCTACATTCAGTGCAGGTCCCAGAGGAGAGATCAAACAGCAGTGCAGATTTAATTTGTTCTTCTTCTTCTTCTTTTTTTCGAACTCAGGTAGTTCTGAAAAGCTAAATGTATTCTGCAGGATTTCGTTTCGTGGCTTTGTGATTTTAGATTTATTTGGCGGGTTTTAATTTATTTTTGGTTTGATCCTAGCTAATTCGTTGTTTCTTTGGTCCAACTTCACTGATTTTGATTTTGATTTTGTTCATTCACCATCGAAAGATGAGTTTTTTTTTATTTTATTTTAATGTTACGTTATGGGCGTCTTCGTTTTGTGAGAGTAGCTCTATTTTGTTGTGCTTTTGTAGTTGCTTGATTTATACTGTGGGTGAATGTTTCTGTTGAAAATTATTTAGGGTTCCTATTTTTCTTTCATTTCCCTAGTGTTCCGGGTTCGATTGATTTGGCTTAGAGGATGGACGAGCAGGCCCAGTCTCCCTCTTATTTGACGTTTTTTTAAAAAAACTTTTCGTGCAATTTTCCTGAGGATTTTGAGTTGTTCACCTGGAAATAACTTGCATATATTATTAAAACCTTCAAGGTATCGTAAGACCCGGACAAAATTGGGGCTATAAGTTGTCGGTGGAAGTGAAAATTAGGTCTCTTTCTTGATCTTTTCCAGGAGTGCTTGGTATTGGACTTTTGCTTTTTATTGTTTCGACCCTATCTTTTTGCGTATTTTGTGAAAGATTATGCTTGTTAATGTTTGGATCTGCGTCAGTGGGAAGCTTGAGTGTGTGAAATGGCAGAAGGCAGAGAAGAAGACATACCAAGGGATGCAAAGATAGTAAAGACTTTATTAAAGTCTATGAATGTTGATGATTATGAGCCCCGGGTTGTCCATCAGTTTTTGGAACTGTGGTATCGGTATGTTGTCGATGTGCTGACTGATGCACAGGTGTACTCAGAGCATGCTGGAAAGTCTACAATCGATTCTGATGATGTGAAGCTTGCAATTCAGTCAAAAGTCAATTTTAGTTTCTCGCAACCTCCACCGAGACAGGTAATCTGAATTATATCATGCTTGTGTTTTTATCTTCCTATTGATTGGAAGTGTGGGTAAAGTCGCATAGCCATACATGTTTTTGTTTTGCCTTCCAGACTTTCAGTACCATTTGGTTTATGCTTTTGGTTCGATTATGGACTTTATGGACTTTCAATCCTTGTAACTTCTTTGTTCATATATGTAATTCAGTTAGTTAACTTCCTCGTACTTGATCTGGAATGCTGCGTTGGCTAAATACCTTTTTGAGTATATAAATGTACCAATATTAAAACACGATCATTTTGACTCCAAACTCTTTGGCAGATGCTACTAGAGTTGGCCAGGAGCAGAAACAAGATTCCATTACCAAAGTCAATCACGCAGTATGGCATCCCTCTCCCTCCAGAACAGGATACTTTGATCAGCCCAAATTATCAACTTGCTATACCAAAGATGCATGGTGGCCAACCCGTTGAAGAAACAGAAGACGATGAAGAAGGTGCGGATCCTAATCCCAATTACTTTCCTGCTTCCAGTCTTTCTCAAGACCACAGTGTTTTGCCCCAAGGAACGACCCAACGAGTATCGTTTCCTCTTGGAACTAAACACCCAAGATAACTTTTTTGTATCTGCCACTGCATTGAGATATAAGCAGGAGTCTTGTTACATGAACCAAATTTCCTAGGTACCTGAAGTAGATTCAAGGGCCAACCCTCCGGGTGTGTTGCAGTATGTTATTTATTGTCGATGTAATCGCCGTGATCTTTATCCTTTCCCCTTGATACAGTTTCCATTTTCGCTCTTTCTAGTTGAAAATTTAATCTTGTTATGTATGTTGCCTGGTACGTGAGCTTCTTAATTTGATTTTTCGAGAATAATAAACAAGACAACAAGTGGCAAACAAGAGACAAATAAAACCAGATGCTTAAAGACATTTGCCTTAATATGAGAACATGGGGGGCTATTCTTCACAAATGCGTGTTTCGTTTATCAATCAATATACAGATGAAACTAGCTAATTTTTCTGGTCATTGAATGTTGTGTTACCAACCCAAACTAAAAGAATTAGCATAAGCCCTAAGGTTCAGCTTCTCACGTTAGCAAGGTACTTGCAGCTGGCACTGCACTTGATTTCACCAAACCTCCATCATACATCCGCTGGATTTCTTCCCGATACACCGTCAGTGACTTGTCAGGTATTGTCGGGGTTAACTCTACCACATCCCCCATTTTCAGCTTGGACATGGTTTCACTAACAGGCACGCGGTTTAGCCGCGGCCTCAGCTCTTCATTCATCGGGCATGAAGATGATGTCCATCTAGAATTGCCTGGACCAGCTCGTGCCAATAGATCTCCTACTGATGAGTTTGCTGGGAATTCTTGGACAGACATCTGCAGATTCAACACAGCAATGCAAACATTTATATCAGAATTACAAGCTCATAAAATAGCAAAGAGGGGCATAAATATCGAGTTACAAACACGTTAGTAGGGATTTTTATTTCGGAAATCTTGAGTAGCATGCAAACAACTCATTATTCAGGTAACTAAGGTAGTCAATAACAAACCTTGTCATTTTCAATCAATATGACAAAGACCGGTCCTCCAGAGCCGTATTGAGGTCTGCAAGAAAATGAGCAATTCTCGGAATGGGCGACGAACGTGCGAGGTGGCTTCATGGAGTCAATAAAGCCAGCAGATGTCAATTTTTTTCTCATGGCCTCACACTGCCAAGTAACAACCCATCGCGCCCATTCAACCATCTGAACGATGTGAGACGAGTGTTTTGAATCACCTTCTTTGTACCTCCAGTGAGCAGCAAATCCACATTCAGCTTGCAGATGCATCTCTTTGGTTCGAATCTGAACTTCTAGGGGAACCATATCGTCACTCACCACTAATGTGTGAAGAGATTGATACCTGCAAAATTACAGAGCTTCAGTCAAGCTTCAATTATAATTGTTGCAGTAACTAAATATTATAATCGTTGTATTTTGAATCTAGAATACCCGTTCAACTTTGGAGAAACAATATAGTCCTTGAATCTACCAGGAACTTCTTGCCATAGCTGGTGAACAACTCCTAAGGCTCTATAGCAATCTTCTTCAGTTTCAACAATCAATCTCAACCCATGAATATCATGGATCTCATTTATATTGAGATTCTTCCTACAAAACATAAAATACATTAGGCAGTTAATTGATAGCATATTGTGTTTTCATTCGTATTGATGAATCAGAGGACCATATGAAATCTAGACAACACAATTGAACTGCTAAAGTGAACGTCATCATAGAATCATCCACAAATTTTACACAACCTCAAATATCACAAAACAAATCTGTTAAACAAAAATTCAATTTCAAATAAAGGGACTGGTTAAAGTGAAGGGAGAGGAGTCAAATACTTTAACATTTTGGAATGTATGCTATACAAGCTCTTATGCCTGCCTGATACCCAATGATAGGGAACAGCTTCAGCTGTCAGCGCTTGTTCTAATTTCTCCACAGAATAAGTAACCATTGCTTCATCAAAGGCCTTCACAAGTTTGGATGACAATTCTTGGTACTTATCAGGATCGAGGTGTTCAAAGCAAAGATCTTCAAGCTGCTCTTTCCAAGTTGAAACCCCTAATCTATTTGCCAGAGGAACAAATATTTCCAATGTTTCCTTTGCAAATCTTTGTTGTTTGAGCAAAGGTAATGCACCCAAAGTAATCATGTTATGCAATCGATCAGCCAATTTTATAAGAACAGCTCTTGCATCGGTCATCCCAAGAAACATGGTATGCAATCGATCTGCCTCCGCAGTTTTACAGGCCGTGTTGTTTTCTCGCGCAAGCTTGCTCAAGTGACTGAGCTTAGACACCTGGAAGAACAATAACTGAATGAACTTCACAAGGCAATCGCTTCAAAGTCTTGGGAGGGAAAAGAAGGGGAAAGGCAGGAGAGAGCAGTAATGTAGCAAAACTAAAGCTCAAAATATTTAACGGGCGAAATTCCGTTTTCATGAATACTCAACACATAAAAAAATGAATAACAAAAAGATTAAAAATACGAAGGGGGGGTGACCACCCCTAGACACCCCCTGACTTCACCACTGCCCTACATGATTACAACAAAACAGTATTCAACGCATTCAAAACTTGTAATCATGGGATCACCGAAAAGGAAGGGAACTCAACATCTTACACTTAAATACATAAACAAAGAATTAACCAGCAAGAACTGAGTAATTTAGAGAATAACTAACGTACAAAGGGACAAAATATTTAAAAAAAATTCAACTAACATGTCATCACAATTTAAGCCTTGAACAAGTTGCACATTAACAAAATCCGATTTGTCATACGCTTAAAAACAATGCAGCAGATAAGAACTATATTCTATGTAGTCTCTATGACTCACCCCCTTGACCAACTCAGCAACCTCAGTTCCACAAGTCCTGGAAATATGTTCATAAGTAACCCAAGAATCGTCAACCGTATCATGCAAAAGTCCAGCAGTAACAACTGTGGGCGTAGCTCCAATACTTGCCAGCAGGACCGCAGTCTCCAAGCAATGCTGCAAATAAGGATGCCCACTTGCACGCATCTAAAAACACCATAACAAGATAAAGGAATTGAGTCCAATCTTATCACAACTCTATTGAAATAAGAAAGAAAAAGAATCCGTTCGAATAATTTCAAATACCTGGCCTCTATGCGCCTTTTCGGCTTCACGAAAAGCCTTAACAACGTTATCATCACGAAAGATAAATTGCTTCGATTGGGCTTCAAAAAGCAGGTCTTTAGCATATGGAGGTAATTCCAACTCCGTGAAATTATTATCATCCATGGCGAAAGTTAGCTCCTCCGCTATAACATTCGACGGAGATGGGTCGATGTCTGTCATATTTAAAGTCAAAGTCGAGGAACCATGCTCCACACACGAACCCAGAGCATGCCTCATGAACCTATTAAACAATCCCCCACTCAGCGGCTTCGAATCGCCGCAATTCCTCGAAGGCGGGCTTCGGGAACCAGATAATACTGAACTATTGGGACCCTGGATTACAGAGATCGGGCTCTGTCGGCCATGATCTCTCTTGACGGACGAGCTTAAAGAAGAGTATCGCGAAGAGGACCCCAATTCCTCAGTTATGTCGTGCCACAGCGATCCCAACTCCTCGGATCCACTCGAATACGCCGGCTTCACGGACGGCGATGAAAACAAGCACGAGAGCCCGCCAACTATATGTTTCTGCGAAGGCGAAGCCGATGCCGACGAAGTTGAACGGCCATTGATGTCTACATCATACGATGCATGGGAGTTGATTTGACATACACTGCTCGATGGACTGGCGTAAAGAGCTATTGTCGGAATCGGCATAATCTGACCCCTAATTTCACCACTATTACAACAAAGCAATATCCCAAACTTCTAAATTGTGAACGATCTTATATATATACACACACACACAAACAACAATCAGAAACATAAATGCAAAAAAATAGCAAAATTTCTGATGGATTGTCGCAGTAAAAACATCGAATCAAGATAAATATCCACAAAACGATTTGGGAACTGGTCAAGAAAATGAAGGCGTGATCGGGATTTCCATGATGAAATGTGAGATTCGGAAGAAAAATGATCAGATAGATTCGATTCAGGGAGTGTCTTCTTCTTGTACGCTTCAATTTTCTTTCTCCGGCATACGACTTCCTTGCAGTCCTTCCAGAAATCTATCCAAGGACAATGAATCTGGGCAGGATTCAATTACTACACTTTTATTGGACTTAATCACAATAATTTCATATATATAAAAAAAAAAACACTATAAAATTTCGTAAAGGATAATATCGATATCTTTTTAGTAAATAATATTATATATAGTGTGTGTGGTGTTGAATATCATCTATATTATTATATTATAGTTAACAGTACGAGATCTTTATAATAATTATTTATGTTAGGACTAATCAAAATATTTAATTTTATAATTATTTTATTTATCATACTCAAAATTTTTTCAAGTCATTCTATATTTTACATTAAAAAATTAAATAAAATTTTTCTTTTAAATCGAACAACTCTTATAGATTAAAAATAATTTCGTTTTAATTTTTTAATATCATTTAATTAAATTAAAGATAATAACAACACGCGTGAATATTTTTCATTAGTTACTACAATGATTATTAATTTTAACGTTGTTGTCCGTTACTCATAATTAATTATTTAATAATAAATATTTTTTTTAACATATTCATTGACGTTTTCCTTTTGTTTTAAGCACTTTACTTACTGTATACAATAGCAATAAATTTTTCGTAGAATAATCTCATGTATTACTTTTTACGCTGCAAATTCAATATGATTTATATTTAAAATAAAAAATAATTTTTTGCAAAATGTGAAAAAATAATTTTTTTCACGAAACGAAAGAGGTTGAAGATGTATATCATAAGATTAAAACATTGTCTCATGTGATTTTTGCGATATTATCAGTCTTAACATATGATATTTTAAGCTCGCAATTACGTGAACAAATCGATCAGCGTTAAATAAAAATAGGTTGTTGGATAATTAAATTAAACTATTATAAACACACGTTATCTAATGAGATTCGATGAAATAACTTTTTTATTTCCATGATATCTACCTATATATATATATATGTGTGTGTGTGTGTGTTAATTGTTATTATAAAATTATTTGTTATTATAAAATGAAAAAAAATAAATAAAAATTTCGATATATTATATATTATTATAAAAAGAGACATAGGACACTCGGCTAGAGACGGACATACTTGAGTTGCGTGCAATGTGGTCAACACGACGGTGTGTACACTTGTTTCCTTCTAGTACATTTTACTATTAAGTAGATCCTTCTAGGATATATATGCTATACAAAAGTTTTTTTTTTTTTTTTTTTTTAATTTCTCTCTCAAAAACGTAATTTGATTTATCGAACATTTGTTCTAAATTCGAAATTTTGATAATTCACACTTAAAATTTTGAAAAATTGACATATTTTATCATACATAAATAATATAATTAAATCGCTGGTGTGATATATAGTATCAATTTTCAAATGAAGATCACAAATAAAAATTCCGAATAAATGGTCTCGAATTTTGTTAATCCCATTAATTATCCCCTCCACCGAGACAAAAGAATATCTTCATCTGGTGAATATGAATTGTTGCATGACGGGATGATGTATATATCTGCCTAAAAAATCCAAATGAATTTTTAATTAGTATCGACAATCTAATTCTAACAACATATCCCACCATGAAATGATACAGATGAACAAGTTGTCGCAGACGACCGTGTGTTATTTTTTTTCTAAGCAAAAAATATATCCGCGCATGCACAAATGAATGAACAGGAGATACGTTGATGTGCGAAATGCATGCGCAAACACGTGTTCGCATGCGGAGATCAAATTGGACAAGGTAAGGGTCGCACGAGCTACTCCAGGAGAATCTACATCCTTCGCCTGTCTACATGTCCGATGGATCTAAATTTTAATTGAACTGATACACAATTAGATACTCATGGGGATCAATTATTAATTAAGCTGTTAAATGATTATACATACTTGCATCATAGTTTCATCAAACATTTGGCTAACGTTTTATAAAAGATTATAAATATGAATCATTATATTTGGATTTATAATACACATACTTTACATCATTTTTCATCTCATTTTTCGAACTCTAACGGTGTCGGGAGAGTATGCGAAGATCATATTTGAAGCGTGTAAAATATAACAAAGAGCGAAATTTCGGAGATTGAGCCAGCCCAATTAACTAACCTCACCATATTACATCAAGTCCTCAGTGTTTATTTAGATAATCAAATGATTTAAATTTCATCAACACGATCATATTAAAGGTAACTAGAGAAAATAAAGATTAGGTGGAAGCCTCGGCTCCCCCACAACCACGAGTGGGATCTTTCTCGGAGTGGAAAGTCCGAAAATCTCTTCCATGTTCAAATCTTCGGGCAGCATTTTGTCTGGCAGTCTCCAATTAAACCCATGCAAGAGGTTGGCCAAGCTGTTTTGGATCACCTTCAGGCCCAAACTGTAGCCCGGACACATCCTCCGACCCGATCCAAACGGCAGAAGCTCAAAATCATGACCCTTCACATCGATACTCTTTCCAATGAACCTATCGGGACAAAATTCAGTTGGGTTTTCCCATAGTGACGGGTCCCTTCCTATGGTCCACACATTCACTAGCACTTGGGTCCCCTTTGCTACGTCATATCCGGCCACCTACACATGCAGTACACATATATATTAATTTCTAGAAAATGGACAAAATTATTTTTAAAATTTGATAAAAGTATAGCATCGAATATTACCTTACAATCTTCACGTGCGAGCCTTGGAACCAACATTGGTGCCACGGGATGTAGCCGCATAGTTTCCTTGACAATAGCGTCTATGTAGGGGAGTCGAGGTATGTCCGCCTCTTGCACCCACCGGTTTTGGCCTATGACACGATCAAGTTCTTCCGTTGCCTTGTCGAAAATCTTGGGCTTCTTCAAGAGCTCCGAGATGGCCCACTCCACCGTCACCGCCGAGCTTTCCGTTCCACCGGCAAGCAAGTCCTAGACAACAATCAATTTGGATCCATGTTTTCAACTGATCAACGAATACACAAATTATTGTTGTATAAAGTTCTAATTTTTTCGTTACGTTTTTTTTTTTTTTTTTAAAAAAAAATTTCTTCTTAAAAAGGGAGTAATGGAGCCAAAACATGTTTTCATTCCATACCTGAGTAAAAGCTTTGACACCGTGCCTCTCCAGCTTGACCTCCAAAGTTGGGTCCTCCGACAGATCCAACAATACATCCACCATATCTTTACTCCCATAATTCTCTATACCTTTCCTCCTCCGCTCGGTGTGTTCGTCTAGAACATGCTCCAGGAACATGTCGAATTTCTTGCTCACGATCTTCATCCTCTTCACGTATCCCTGTAGATCCATAAAACCCACGTACGGAATCAAATCTCCGATGTTGATCACCCCGTTCAAGAAGAAAAGCTCGTCCAGCATTCTCTTGAACTCGTGCGGCGACACGATGGAGTCTTTCGATTCATCGGTGTATCTCTTGCCCAGAACCATCCTGCTGATCACGTTTAAGCTCACTGTGGAGAGGTGATCTTTCAAGTACAACGGTTTTCGCGCGGATTCGGAAAGACCTCGGAGGAAGGAACTCATCTCCTCGTTGCGAATATACTCGTACGATTCGAGTCTTTTCGCGCTGAAAAGCTCCATCAAACACATCTTTCGGGCCTGGCGCCAGTACGGGCCGTAGGGGGACCAAGTGATATCGGAGTAATTGTAGGTTGTGTACTTCCCGGCTGCGGTTTTCGGACGACAGGCGAAGTTTACATCCATTGTCTTAAGGAAGGTCTTGGCCAGTTCGACGGAGGAGCCCACCACCACCGGCTGAGACCCGAAACGGAGGTGCATCAAGGGTCCGTATTTTTGTGAAAGTTGGTGGAGTGATTGGTGGGGGAGTGAGCCTATGAGGTTAAGGTTCCCGATAACGGGCCATGGCTTCGGGCCTGGAGGCAGATTAAGCTTTCTCCGATGTATGACTCTTCCGAAGAGAAAGAGTGAAAAGGCGACGAGACAAACGGCGGCCAAAATTGAGATATCCATTTGGGAGAAGAGTCCAAGAGATGGAAAATGGAGTGAGTATACTAATACATGAAATTCAAAGACGGGTGATTTATAGATAAAGCCGATGCTTGTGGTTGTCGAGGAATTATACACAATTTCAAATTAAAATTAATATTCAATCATTAAATAATGAATTACTTTATTGATATTGAGATCTCCATATTATTGCTTTTTATCATAAAAACATAGTGGGTGACACATTTACGAAATAAAATAGTTTTTTCGTGAGATAGTCTCACGAATCTTTATTTGTGAGATGAGTCAATTCTACCGATATTTACAATAAAAAGTAATATTATTAGTATAAAAATTAATATTTTTCATGAATGATCCAAATAAGAGATCTGTATCACAAAATACGATCCGTAAGATCGTCTCAGGTAAGTTTTTATCAACTAAATAAATATGGAACTGATATTGGGGTTGACTTGTGGCAGTGGACTTGTTTGGGGTTCAGTTTCTCGGAAATTTTGTTAATGTTTCCTAACTTTTTCCTTGTATTTTGCAAGCCTGAAATATAATTATTTTAAAACACAATTGAACGTCTTTTTCTTGATTATAAAACACAAATTGACTCGACTCATCGAGATATTATTGTCGTGAAGCACGTTCTCTCATTTTTTAACAATGTTTTTTCCTTTATATCTTTTTCCAGTTTTCCTCGTGGAGCACATACACTTAATTAAAAAAAATTAAGTCCAAGTTTGCTATATAATTAGGCATAATTGGTAAATACAAACAAATTCTTTAATTCTAATATTTTCAGTTAAGAGACGACGACTTGCTCATCTTCCTCGGTTCGCAACGAAAGAAGGTGTTATCGTTGGTCAAATTTTAGGGACGAAATTTTAAGAAATTAGGAATATAAGTAAAAATATGAAATTTGGACTAAATTTACATTAATTTTGGTAATCAGTGGAAAGACGAAAGATCTTTTATATGTTTGGTTTCGTTTTTTATAACTTAGGTGTGAATAAGGAAGGATTCAATGGGAATTTTCTTCTTTCTTTTCATTGAATGGGAAGATGACTCTGCTGTCTCGATTTCGATCATAATTTCATGCCACTTTCTTAGAAATATTCGGGTGCAATTATATTATATTGTTTTATGCAAATAAAATGTAGCATAACGATTAAAAAATAGCTCTAAATTTCTCAGCGTTTTCCCAATTTAAGAATAATTACAATATCATAAAGAAAAGTCATAAGATGGTTAATTTTTTTCTTCCGTAAGTTTGTATCATAAGGCCATTTCCAACCCATAAATCTATTTTGGTGTAGTTTAGTGCAATTTCTGCACCAAATATAACATTAATCTCCAACCCATTTACTTCAAATCTTACATTAAAAGTATATTCCTAAAATATTCCATTTGTTTACCATTTATTTATAAATTTAATAATATAATTATAATTAATGTTAATATTAGTTATTAAATGTATAATTTTTAAATTTAGTGATATAATTATAATTACATTTTATAATTATTGATGTTTGTTTATCCTTTATTATAATTACATATTCTCGGATCCGATTTTTCAAATTATTGATGATTTAGTTTGTTTATCCTTTTTATATTTGCATTTAAATTATCTGAATTCGAATTTGTATTTTTATTTTAACTGTGTACTTGAATGTTTAAATATTATTCAATAAATTTGTGTGTTAGATGTTTAATTATCAAAATTATTTAAAAATATATTTATAAATTTATAAAATTAAATATTTTAATTTTTATTATTAAAAATATAATTATTAAAATAATAAAAAATATTATTTAAATATATCTAATTATTAAATTAATATAATAATAATATCATATTATTAGATAAATAATATTTATAATTTTCAAATATTTATAATTAAAAAAAACAAAAAAAATGAAAAATAAAAAAAGAGGGAATGGGAGGTGCGCACCTCCATTGGAGCTTCTCCCATGCGCCAAAGTGGTGTTTCACGCACACCATTTTGGCCCAGGTTTGAGATGTCCTAAAAAAAAGTCATAAAATGGTTAATTTTTTTTTTTCCGTAAGTTTGCAACGTTGTAATTTTGTTTATCTATATTGTCAAAATTTAGTTTTAGTCAAATATCTTTGTTTTTGTCTTTGTTTTTTATTTTATTCTTTTTTTTTATGTGACGCTGATGATGTGTGTAGTGACGCATCAACACTGTTGATAAAAAAACAAAATATAAAAAAAATTGGAAGATACATTATATATATTAAGATTCGATAACATAGAAAATTAAAATCTCGAAATGACATATCATTAGATATATTTTTATAAAAGATCTATAGGTTGCATCTATGAATTTATTCATCATATCGTCTTTTGATGACCGCTCGTAGATTTTATATTTATATTTATATTTCAAGCCATAGCTATAATCTAAATACATTATTTGTTTATATTTTCTATTCGAGCGAAAAAAAAAAAACTGCATAGAAAAACATAATGAAGGACTAATTAAAAAAAATATCGAGTAAACTGATACTAATTTTATTTGGCACAAATAATATATATGTATAATCATAAATAATATATATGCATAATCATAATTATATATTTTGTAACAGTAATTTTTAAAATATATAACTGATGCGTGTTTTAGACATCGCACTTTTATTTATTTCCATTTACCTACTATTGTTAGGATGGTTGACCGAGACACGAAAATAAATCTATGAGATCGTATGGCAAGAGACATGATCTTTTACGAATAGAATTTATTTATTTTAACGATTATATTATATTTTAATTTACCATTGAACTTTTATAATAGTGTCTACCTATTATATCGTATCGCTACTTTGGTGACGACACAACCGATCATCAATCACAATACTTTTACGATTGAAATAGTTTTCCATGGATTGATGATTATAAATATTGAGTGGAAAAAAAGAAGAAAAAGAAGACGAAACAGTTTTCAGTGGTGGCTCTCAAAGTTATTTTGTCGAAGAAATGGATCAGAGTTGGTAATTTTTTACGATGGACAATTAATTATTCTAAAATGTCACTAGTTTCATGAGATATAATATATTAATATTTACATGAAATTTGAAATTCATTGATACGAGAAGATATTATTTATATTATTATATTAAAACAAAAATTAACGTAAAGAGGTCTTACGAGTCAATTTTTTGATGTAAATATTTTATTTGAGTCACTCATGAAAAAAAATATAGATGAAATTGACTCATCTCACAAATAAAAATATTTTAGATAATATCACAAAGACATGTTATTATGAAAAAATATAGATTAGAGTTCTAAAATAAAAATAAAATCAAATATAAATCCAATCAAAATAAAGTTTGGGTTCTTTAATGCAGTGTTGGTGTCCGACCACTTAAAAAATGCAATATAAATATGAATAAAAATGAAGTGTGGAGACTGGAAAACCAAAGAAATGATTATTATTATTATTTTGGTCATAAAGTATGTCTCCACTAAGGCCATCTCCATTCTCCAATGCTGGTCTCGATTTAGTGCAATAATGTTCGATTTTTTTTCAAAAAATAATAATTTATTTTACTTATTTTTAATTATTATAAATAGTTTGATTTGGTAAAAAACGATCTACTTCAATTTACAGATATATAATATATATTGAAGTTTAATTTATAATAAAAAGTAGTACTCTTAGCATAAAAATAATACTTTTAGCATAAAAAGTAATACTCTTAGCATAAAAAGTAATAATTTTTCATGGATGACCCAAATAAGATATTCGTCTCACAAAATATGATCTGTGAGACCGTCTCACACATGCTTTTGCCAAATTCAAACGACTTTTTTATGAACTCCACTTTAAATTTAAATACATACACCTAACACCCATCCAGGGTGGGCGTATAAATTCCTAAGCAAATAGTTCGGCCTTCCGTTTATAAAGAAAGACCAGCCCAATATGAAGAGAAGAAGAAAGCCCGAAAATTATAAATTGTCTAAAATATAAAAAAGTTAATTTGTATTGTTTCTCCACTAACACACAAATTTATTGAATAATATTTAAACATTCAAGTACACAGTTAAAATAAAAATACGAATTCGAATTCAGATAATTTAAATGCAAACACAATAAAGGATAAACAAACTAAATCATCAATAATTTGGAAAATCGGATCCGGATCCAAATCCTGATTCACCAAAATCACCAAAATATTTTCCAAATGCGCTGCTCTCGTGCTGACGACGTTCTGCATCTCTTTTTTGCATAATTCTTGCTCATTCATTTTGAACAATTTGACGCATTTCTGGATCGCCAATTGTGCTTAGATCCATGTACAAAACTTTATTTTCCTCCTGAATTTTAGCCAATTCTATTTGTTGTTGTCGAATTTCTAGTTTTTTTTGTTCATTTTGTTAATCATTTTTGTAATATTATCACATTTATTAAAAATATAATATTAAATATATTCAATATAAAATGTAATTATAATTATATCACTACATTTAAAAAATATACATTTAATAACTAATTAAATAAATAAAATAAAAAAAATATTTCGAAAATATTCTTTTTTAGAGTAAGATTTGAAGTAGATGGGTTGGATATAAATATCGTATTTGGTGCAGAAATTACACTATTTTAAAGTAGAGTTGCTTTAAAATAGAGTTTTAGGTTGGAGATGGCCTAATTATCCTAACCACTCTCCATTACGATAGCATAGAAGCAAAAAATATATTGAATTAAAATTTTCAAAAAATAAATTTTAAATTCAAATAATATTTATATTATATACACTTGCTCCATGCACTAGTTATATTATATTAAATTACTCATATTAAAGGTTATAATAATTAAAATTTGTAGATACTTTAACCAACCATCGTGTCTATTTGGTTCGTGGGCAAGAGAGAACATAATGAGGTAAACGGGACGGGGCTGTCTTTCTATTCTCTGCCCTAATCCCCCATTTCTCTAATGGAAGATTCGTCATATTTGTTCTTGCGATGACCAAGTCTTCGTCTCATTCTCACCCCACCCCAATAATATATATTTATATATAATTCATAGGCTTTTAGGGCAGATACATGGTTGAGGATTTCAATCACATCATCTCACTGTACCCAATATTTTCTTGAACCCAAACTGTTGGGTGCAATAATTATTTCTGCTTGGTAAAGTGATCGAATCGTGGTGCTTGAGTTTTTATGCGGTTTAAAAGATTTGAGTTGCATCATTACCATTAGCCAAGGTCAAATGTTCGATTTTCATTGATTGCAAGGAGTGCAATTATTGGGAGGGAGATTGTTGGGTGCAATAATTGTCCCTACTTGGTAGGGTGATCGAATCGTGGTGCTTGAGCTGCTGTGCGGTTTAAAAGATTTGAGTTGCATCATTACCACTAGCTATAGCTTTTGATAAAGCGGTAAGCACTCGGTCCTACACAAACATGTACCGATAAATGGCCTCGAATCGGCCTTGTTCGGATGAACACTTGCGAGACCCTAATTCCGTGGATGAAATTGGCATCCATAGTAACATGTTCTCGAAAATTACAAAAACACGATATTATAACACAAAATAATAATAATAATAATAATAATAATAATAATAATAATAAGTAGGTTGTGAGACGGTCTCACGAATTTTTCTCTGTGAGACGAGCCAACTCTATCGATATTCACAATAAAAAGTAACTTTCTTAGCATAAAAAATAATATTTTTTCATGGATGATCCAAATAAGAGATATGTCTCACAAAATATGATCCGTAAGATCGTCTCACACGAATTTTTGTCAATAATAATAATAAAGATTTAGGGGATCCCAACACGAGGGTACATGACTTGCCAGCTTGGCAGATAAGGAATATGTATATTTTATTTCTTTAAACGGAATATCATGGCTTCCTTGGTTCACAAATCGCATAAACAAATAAAAAAATGGCTTTCATGACAACGTACTCCAAACCACTTGCGTCTCTTATGCTCTCTTTGTTAAGCATTATTCTTAGCCAGCAAGGTCGATTGTTCAATTACGAGTTTCAGAAGAAAAAATAAATAAATAAAAATATCGAATGTTATACTTTCAAAACCTAAACAGGATAGATAGATTGACTAATTTAGTTTCGGTGTTCCATTAATCTTTGCCTAAAAATAGGACAGAATAATATATCATTTATCAAAATCTCGAAACGAGGAGATAAATCATAATCATTCATGTTCGTTATTTTGACGGGTCGGAAAACACGACTCACTTACTTTATGTGATGAGTCGACGGATTTAGCCATTTTAACATGTATACTTATGACATGATATCTTGTATATAAAATACGGCCACCATTTCCATGGAGGAATATGCCCAAGGAATCGCTACGAGTGTTTACAATCGCATAGAATTATTCCTTTCTCATTTTACAAATTAAATGGATAGATAAGCTCGCAAAAAGCTACGATTCCTACTTTATTTTGCTGTTTTTCACTACCAATACCATCAGCAACTTTTGATTAAATAAAAATTCATAAAGCCGTCCCCTTCATAAAATGTGTCAATATTGAAATGGGAACGGAACCCCTCAATCATAGCCATCACTTGACCCATACACCCAGTTGCCACTCAATCAGGGGCACCCATTTTGACCATATATTCCTTGCATTTCAACTATCTAGAAGATTCTAGCCACCCCCCGCATTCAATATTTTTCAGGGTTTTTTTTTTTTTTTTTTTTACATGTCACAATTGACAAATGAAATACAGTTAGCAAAAACTTGCCCTTCTCTTGGCACTTTTTCTCAGCTCGTTTGAAGATCAGCTGGTTCGAACGCAGAGGAAAGGCAATAGCTTAAATATATATTTATATATATTACATGTGATTTATGAAACATTTTTAAATGAGATCGAATATAGTACTTTCTTGGTTGAACATATGATGTATCTGAAATAAAATTCTCATCCCGAACTAGAACTCCACGTATTTTTATTTTGAATTCAACTAAACCGATTATATTAAAATATAGAGCGATTCCACGCTAATTTTTTGTACAATTGTGGGATATTTGGAACAAGGTGCAATAAGCAATCATTCTTACAATAAGAGCGACACTATGTTTACACTTGCTGATATAATCATCAAAATCAAGCACTGATTTCCTTTGCACATTCTTTATTTTTACAATTTATCATTAGCATTGTGCTTGTTTTCAAGTTTTCCCCCTCTAATACAGTAAAATCACAAAAATATCACCAGCAGCCAAGATGAAACCATCTTCGAATTTACTACCTTGGCCCAAACCCCTCATTCGCAGCCTTCTTCCACTCCACAGTAAACAGAGGCATCCACCAGGGTCAAACTCGGCATACAGCTCCCAGACCGAGTCAACATGGTGCCCTCTAAGAGTTCTGCTCCGTTCCTTGTCGGGCTACTCGGCATCGATCTCAGAGATTTCGGGCTATCCAAACTCTTCCTCAGAATCTGACTCATGGCCCGGATCAAACGCACAGTCGGGTCCTCCGGTGGACCTGATGCTCGAAACTTGTTGCAGAAGCTGAAGTGCCGGGCTATGGCCTCGTCCGGGCTTATCAACTTTGGGCAACGCAAGATTTCATCTTTCACAGCTTCTGCACATAGCCCGCAAATCCATTTTCCGCCGTATCTGATTCAGGAAAGTTAAATTAAATCAATCATTTGAATCAAGACTTGTCAGATATAGATTCGGTTGATCCTAGAAAATTTTCTTCATGGAAAAGGTGGAGGTGATCTTGAGCTTGACCAAGTTCGAGATATTAGCTGTTTGATCTTGGACAGAATGAACTTTTCCTCAAATCCACAAAGGAAAATTTACGATACAACCAACCAAATTATTCTAGCAATTCTCCAAATTAAAAAAATACATAATCAAGAAAGAAAGTCGATTCAATACCTTTTACGAATTTTTTCAATATATGAAAGGGTGCATTCCTCCGTCAGCCCGCAACAGTCGCATTTGACCAAATCCAGCTCGATTTGGGTCGAAGGATTTGTGCTCCCAGGCCCTTCAAGACCGGGAGCTATCACCATTGAATCACCGATCAAACCTGTTGACATCACTGAAAAAATATCGAAAAAACAATAGATCAGCACCAAAATGAAGAACCTGCAAATGGGGTTTCCAGAAATCCGAGCTTTTACCCCACAAAATCAACAGATGAAGAAGATCAAGTCAGATGCTTGTACACAGACTTACGATGTCTCAATACCTAAATTCTGCCAATTTCTACAAAAAAAGCTTGATTATATATTTCACAAAAATCCTAACTTTCCTTGTCCCACTCGCCTTCTCCCTCCACCTTGGCATCCTCAGGGATGAAGAACATGTACATGAAAGACATTTCAGAAAACCAAAAAAAAAAAAAACAGCAAAATTGGCCAAAAACAAAACCCTTTCGTTTCTTGCCCCTGTTTAATTTCCTACTTCTTCTTACCGCTAACACGGAACAGGTGGAACAAGATACGAAGATAATATCAAATCAAGAAACAGGATTCATAAAATAGAAAAGATTGGTTTTTGGGTTCTATCTCGTCCACAAAATGAATCCGTTTAGCATTTTCATCGTAGAAAAAAAGAATAAGACAGGGATAAAAGTGCGATGAGTGTGTACGCGCGCGCGCCATATATTATATATATTCATACCATGTATATATATATTTGTGCGTGTGAGAGAGATGAAAGGAGGAACAAACTTAGCTATATATTTTTTTATTGCGAGGAAAGGAAGGTTCAATGATTGGCGGCCTTCGCCATGGAACACGCTTCATCTACGTGTTTTGCTTCATTATTTATTGTTATTGGAGCCCAACCAAATGCTTTGTTTGGTTTCTTCTTGGAAACTTTTGTTGAATTATTGACATCCCAAGGCTTCATGTCCATGTGTGAGAACGACGATTGTACAACATATTTTCACGACAATATCCGTCTTTGTTACACGAAAATAATTAACTCAAATTAGTACAAGACTTCGTTGTAAACTATTATAAATATTTTTAAACTTTTATTTTTTTGACAACTTACGTTGAATTATTGTCTCGTTTTATGAAAATGATTAATTTAAGTTGATATTGTATTTCATTATAAATTTTTTTGAATATTTTTCCCCAACACATGTTGGACAAAGGGTACCATAATTATTATTTATGAAAAAAAGCAACTAAATAAAGTGGTGATCCTAAAAATTGATTTTCGTATATTTAACATCCAAACAGAACATAGAGTGCTGTTTCCGTAATAATTGAGAAAAAAAATACTATAGTTTTTTAAATGGACTCGATCACACACACTTGCTCGTGATGATTCATCAATTACTAAATAATAGTGCTATTTCTTAAGGCCTACGATTTTCTAGATTTTTTTTTATTTTTTATTAAAATAAAATGGATTTATAGGTGGGTGATGGAGTAAACTACTCATAGAGTTGAAGGAGAGAAAATAATTAATATATATTATTGATAGAATTTATATTTTTAAAAATAATTATATAAAAATTTGAAAATTATATTTCTTTGCAACAAAGTTACATGGATGAAAACATAAAGTGATATTACAAAAACTCATGTGAGACGATCTCACAGGCAGTGTTCTAAAAATCCCCGCCTAGGCGCTGGGCGGTTCGATTTTAGGCTAGTCGAAACTTCTAGGCGCCACCATATTAATCGACTGCCTGGCACGAAAGCCGCCTAGGCGATTTTACAATTAAAAATCCGGAAGGTTTAACGATTTTACACTTAATTGGAGTATTTTTGAGGGAGTAATTACTTAATTGATTATTCTATACTTATTATTATATATTTTTATATATGTATTCAATATTAATATTTTTTTTAATGTAGATCCATACTAAGAAAAGAAATAGACTAGATACCGGAAGGTTGAACAATTTAGTTTATGTTCAATTCAATGCCAAGATCATCAACAAGAAGAGAAGGCAAGAAGAAAAAGGAGTAGATGTTCTACTCGCTGTGAAGCAACTATGGCACAAGGATGGATTGTTGATGGTGGAGATGAAGATGTTGAGACAAATGTTGAAGATGTAAGGGAACTTCACGAAGAATAATTTGTATCGGATGAAGAGGAGGAAGAAGCCATGGATTTTGAGTTTGAATCCGATACAGAAGAAGTATTGGAAAAATATGGAGATGAACTAGAAGAGTAAGATGTTTAGGTTTAATATCAATATATTATGTTGGAAAAAATATTGAACAAATTTAATTTTCATTGTACAACGGTCGTAGTAAAGTAGTAAACTGATGTGAATGATTTATATATAAAAATTTATTAATATATATTTATTATTACAGTTTTAAATTTTATAATAATATATATTTCATATACAAACATAATACTCATGAACCACTTAATGAATTTAAGCTTAAAAAAAACCGCCTAGTCGCCTGGGCGCTAGGCGGTAGGTAACCGCCGGTCTATCGCCTACCGCTTTTTAGAACACTGCTCACGGGTCAATTTTGTGAAACAGATATCCTATATGGGTCACACATGAAAAAATATTTCTTTTTATGTCAAATACATTAATTTTTATTGTAAATATGAACATGATTGATCCGTCTCACGAATAAAGATTCATGAGACTGTATTATGAAAGACCTACTCAAGTAATATTTACTCACAAGAAAATAGAAAAAGAAGATAGTTTTTCAGACAAGATCAAGAACATATGTATCATGCAAAATGATTTATGTGCCTACCTTTTTATTTGACTTACTATGTAAATCATTTGCAATAATTCAAGACATATCATACATGTCCAGGTTTTTTTTAAAATAAAATATGGTAAATTTTTTTTTTCCCAAACTATAAAAAAGTGGGAAAAATTTGAAAACTAAATGTAAAACCGAGGAATTGTTCCTCTGATCTTATTATAATATTAAAAAAACAATTGGCCATAGTTTGGCCATTGATTTTTTGCAATTAAATTTATTTATTTTTTTAAAAAAATGCTAGTTACTAATACCCTTAAAATGATTGTTATCACAAGCGACCTTGGTACATAAGTTACATTTATGTAATATAATAAACAAACATTATGCATTAAAACTATTTTTATTTCACACAATTATAGAAAAAAATAGTTTGTCCGTATAGAATGGTTTTATTGCATTAATCCAATAATAACTAACTTCTAATTAAATTGATGAAATCTTATTTAAAATTATAATTATACTCTCATTATATAAAATTATTGATAATTTTTAAATTTTCCTAAAAGGGTATTTTTCTTAGAAAAAAGTAATTCTTATATTTAAAAATTCAACCAGTTCTTTGTGGATATTTTTACATAGCACGACAGTCTTAATAAAAAATACGGAGAAATAGTTAATTTAAAATAAAAAATTTCATATTTGATAAATATTTCAAGCATATAAGCGTGTAAAAGACGCTAGTATATCATCATAAATCCATCGAAACATTAATATTTTTACCCATGTAGAATGAAATATTACATCATCGCCTTTATTCTTATCAAAATTATATGAAATTATAATTACAAGGATGACAATATTTTTTTAATGGTAATATTAATAAGTTTTGTTTAAAAAATAATATTAATTACAAGAATAAGGTGATTCTAGAATTTTAAAAAAATATAAAATACAAGAAGATTGAGAAGTGTATATTATTATCAATAAACACATACATCATGATTCTCACATTTCTTAAATTTCTCTCATTCTGTTCAATTTTTTAGATTATATTTTATTTAAAAAAAACCCTACTTATATACATATATATATATATATATATATATTATAACAATATATATATATATATATATATATATTATGTTATTATAACAAACTTAATTTAATTGGCTGTAGCGGATTTGTGCGTGTAAAACCAATGTTTCGTTCACATGGTTTGTCGAGTTGTACTCCAATTAATGTTGTAGCCTTACACGTTTCACCTTCTTAATTAATATATTTATTTATTATTTATTATATTATATATATGTTTTCTTTCTTCTCAAGTTTACGTTGTAAAAGCAATAATAGATTAATTAAGGAATAAAAAAATACAAAAACTTTGCATAGAAATTTCTTTGATCGTTTCAAAAATCGTGTTTCATTTCTGATCAAGTCAAAAATCTTATGCATTTATTTATCCCACTAAGCCCTATTCTTATCTTTGATCAGCTAACTTTTTTTCCTTTTGTTTTACAAAATTTGTCGAAACAATGAAATCCCATGACGTTTAATTTGCCGCAGAAGGAAATTTTGATCGAACAATTTGCCTAAAAAGTAGTTAAATAACAATGTCTCAATTTCTGTAGACACAATTCAACAAAAACCATAATTAGATTATCGTCCTTTATTTTACTTATCTCATCCATATGGCAAAAACTTGTGTGAGACGGTCTCACCGATTGTATTTTGTGAGACGCATATCTTATTTGGA
The DNA here is from genome assembly GCF_025594145.1 of Primulina tabacum. NCBI lineage: Eukaryota > Viridiplantae > Streptophyta > Magnoliopsida > Lamiales > Gesneriaceae > Primulina > Primulina tabacum. The sequence continues at coordinate 3,472,403 of NC_134553.1, forward strand.
TCATCCATAAAAAAATATTACTTTCTACGCTAAGAATATTACTTTTTATTGTGAATATCGGTAGGGTTGACCCGTCTCACATATAAAAATTCGTGAGACTGTCTCACAAGAGACCTACTCCATCTATATTATTATGCATATAATATAAATTGTTTTTTTTTGTGTGAAAACTAATTTTTTCTTTGGACTTTACCCCATTATTTCAGCAACTTTTAAAAAACTAATTTTTTTCCCACGATCTTCGGTTTTCTCAAGAAAAATTAATTTATCATGAAATTATAATACATTGGGTGGTATTAATTAGAAATAGTTTTGCATTTCCAAGAAAGTTGTGAAATGTACGCATATTGATTAAGACCTGTTGTCTGTAGTATATAGCCATAAATTTACATTGACCCACATGCCAAAAAGAGGTTGGACGTGGGCCGAGGCTGACCCGGACCAGCATCCCAGCCCCCCGAAACATGGGTCGTGCCAGTCTGGGTCTTGACATGTCCAGATCCATAGCAATTTGTATAGACTGACTGACTACCTTCTTCTTTGAACACAAATGCTTATATTTTTATTGAATGCTTAAAAACATATTACATAAATGAAATATTACACTCCATAGATTATGATTGAGGTAACATCTTACAAGTGATTTATTACATAAAACTTATTATACATTAAAATACACTTTATAGTATCAAAACAAAGCAGATCAGAAGGATGGACTGAAAAATGAACTCTAGATAGATGCATCATTGACTAAAGCTAATTGCTCCAATTCTTTCCGCTTCCTCATGAGATTCTGACTTTGGCAATGTGTGAAATTTTGCTGCTCCATTTCTCTCCAGTTTTCTCGATCTGTTCCTGAAGTAGAGCACAATTTTTAATACTCAGTTTTGATAGCGGTGTGATTTTGAGAAGCAGATGCTGAGGCAATGTTCTTAGGTTGCCGCAACGATCCAGTTTCAAACACTTGAGGCAAGGCATGACCTTAACATTTTCATCAATGCTTCCTCCATTCGGGATGTCCCATTCTTCCCAACTTTCCATGTTAGAAATCTTAAGTTTCTTTAGCTTCGGAAATGAGGTTCCTTCCAGCCTGGCTCCACCATTAAATGTGCTGTTACCATCGACAGGAAGTCCCGAGAATTCGGGCCCGATAAACTTGAGGTTTTGCATGCCCTCAATGTAGAGTATAACCAGTGATGGGAGTCTCCCCAGTGGAGGCAAGTTTGTACAGTTTAGGCAGTCTTGCAAGGAAAGTTCTCTCATATTGGATAAGTTCATGATCCAGGTAGGAAATTTAGTGCCTCCATATGAACTTATCTGCAAAACCTGAAGATTTGTGTGAACTCGAAGAGCTTCTATCACCTCATCTTTTCTGCTACAAGGTTGAGTTGTAGGGCTAAAATCCAAGTGCAAACCAGAAAGGTGTTTTTTTTCATGCATCTCAGCTTTCCTGGCTTCTTCTGTATCATCTGCATAGCCTAGCCCTTCGACTTTGAGGTGCCCTCGAAGTTTGTTGAGTCTGTTCAAGTCTGCTATTCTGCATGCTACCTCTTCACCGTTGTTTTCTCGACTGATAATTATGAATTTGCTTAATGTTTGGAGAGAGTTTAGGTTACCAATTCCTTTGGGCAATGCCTTGAGGCTGTTGGTCTTATCGATTATAAGATGCCTCAGGTTTACTAATTTCCGGATTCTTTGAGGTAGTTTCTTGAGATGATCACATGAGCTGAGATTTAATGTTTGCAAATTGTACAACTCACCAAGAATTTCGGGCAGTTCCCATAAGGGATTGTTGGATAAGTTGAGGTACTTCAAGCTCATCAGTTTGCCTACTTCGTTAGGTAGTTCTCCGAGCCTATTTCGGCTTAAATCTAACGCTTTGACTCTTGATAAACGACGAAACAAATCAGGCTCAACGGTATCAATTTCGCTTAAGATAGGCGGACAATCATAGAAACACTGAACCCAAAAAGAGTGCAGTTTTTCTACATTTGGGATAGAGGTCGGAAAATGAGCATCTTCTGAACGTATCAATGTCAGATGACGAACACTTCTCGGGGACGACTCCATTTTTTGTACTAAATCACCGTTGACTTCAATCAAAGAGCATTCGTTCTTGGTAAGGTATTGTGCAAAATCATGCATCATATCATGAATCTTGAACCTCAAAATTGTGGTACCATCCTTATCTTTCTCCAACTCTTGGAAAAATGACCTCATCGCCAGATTCTGCAAGTATTTTTGACCTGTTGCCTCTATTTCCTCAAACTCAGTTGATTTGATATACCCTTGTGCCATCCAAAGCTTGATTAGATTATCAGCATCGATTTTTTGATCTTTTGGAAAGTAAGCACAAAACGAGAAGCATTGTTTCAAAGGTGAAGGCAAGTCATAATAGCTCAACATAAAAGGTGGAAGAAGCTCTTTTTCTGCTTCCTTAATTGTCCAAAACTCACTGGACAAAACTTCTTGCCAATGTTGCAGTGAAGTTTTGAATCTCATTAAACCACCAATAGTCTTAAGAACTAGGGGCAAGCCTTTACATTTACGAGCTAGTGCCCTTCCAACATCTTCCAACTCTTCACATTGCTCCTTGCGTGTGTCGGAAAATGCAATTTCACTAAAAAGAAACCACGAGTCCTCCTCTGACAACTCTCCCAACAGAAGCTCGTAGCTGCTTCCCATTGTTTTCGCAACCATTTCGTCTCTAGTCGTGACTAAAATCATACTACCAGCTGCACCCGCCCGGAGAGAATAAAAAATTTGCTCCCATTTTCGACACTCCCCAGTCCACACATCATCCAACACAAGCAAATACCTCTGCCCTGCTATATGATTCCTAAGTTTGCGAAGCACGGTTTCAAGTTCAAATACATACGGTGCCTTCCCTTCAATATGTTCCACGATGGCTTTCGCAACCCGCACCTCATCAAAAGGCTCGGAAACACACACCCATATTCTCATATCAAAATGCTGAGACAGAGATTTGTAAACTAGTTGAGCAAGTGCTGTCTTTCCCATCCCACCTAAGCCAACAATTGAAGTCACATTTAAAGTCTTTTTTTGATTTTGTTCGGACAACATTTTCCTAACAAGAGTATCCTTATCGACATCTCTACCTCGAATATCTGATTCTACAACGTAAGACCCCGCTTTAAGCCTATCGAGACCGTCGCTACCCTCAAGAGGATTCAACTCATATCTATCTTTATCGACAGCTATAAGGCCAAGTCTATGGTTGATATCCTTAATCTTAAGAGCTATATCTCTACGTAAGGCCACTCTTCTCACACCAAAACAAGGTAGCGTGACGAAAGAACACACCTTTTTATAAATAGGGGACGAATATTCTTCAGCTTCCAGGTCATTCTTTGACTTATTGATTGCGGTAATCCATTCGAACAGAACATCATCGGCATCATAGGACACATCCTTGAGGTCATCAAGCCAAACTTTAACCGTTTCTTCTTTCACTTGTCGTTTTTCTGCATCAAGCAGCAATGCTTGAAGGGATTTGAATGTTCTGGTCAGGTTATCGACATCTTTTTTGACATGGGATACTAATCTTATTTCTTCGCGAATCATTTCTTCCATGATTGCTTCTACTCGGGTAAGGATCACAGTGATGATGGGTTCAGACATTGTTGAAGATTGGTGAAACTGAAACTGGATCAAGATTATGAAAATAGCTTGGAATAAGGTGAAAGAAAAGTTAGATCGTCTGCTGGATTATAGAGATGGAGGAAGACTTCCATTTACGCGTTACAAGAAAGACTTGATAAAGGAGACTTTCATCCACGCGTTGATTTGATGTGACTGCTTTTAAAAATATCTTTTTGAATCATTGAGCTCCACGTGAAAATATTAATCCAGGTTGTTTTTCCTTGTGTTTTCTGTCCACTGAATACAAAGTAGAAATTTTCATTTAGTTGCAGAACAAGGGTTATTTTTAAAAATATTATAAATTAATAAAATTATTGAAAAAATACGACAAACTGTAGAGATTTGTAAAACTACGTACAATCCGGGATAGTACCATATTTATTATTTTTTAATATTCAAACTATTTTTTAATATCGCGATTAATATTAAAAATATACTATTTAACTAAATTATATTTAATCATATAATGTTAGTGAACAAAATTATAATTACATTAATATAATACAAATAATTCAAACAAAATATTATAAAATTAATTAAATTATCTTCACAGACGTAATTATACGGAACTTGTAATAATATCAACGGACGATGCTAATATCTGAAATAAATTATATGTATTATAAAAAAAATTACACAAAAAATTACTTCTTAATGTATAATTATAATATTATCAACGAAATTAAACATTACATCTTCGTATCTCTTCAAATGAAATTGACGATAAAATCAACAAATAATATTAATATATGATCGAAGTAGAAAAGATGGATTTTGCACATATAAATCGGATGAAAGAAATAAGCTGCGATCAATTATTTTCGATGATGATGGAAAGAAACCCGCCACGGATTTGGCTTGGCGACGGTTTTTTGTTAAACCATCGCCAATAGCGACGGTTTTTTGTAAAACCGTCGCAAATAGCGACGGTTTTGGATTAAACCGTCGCCGATCTGCCTTTTATTTTTTTTAAAAATCCGTGTCCCCACTTTTTTTCCCTTTAAAAAAAATAAAATAATATGAATCCGGGACTTACCCGGGACAGTAAGTCCCGGATTGTACTAGTTTTACAACACTTTATAATTTGTCATATTTTTACAATAATTTTATTAATTTATAATATAGTTTTACAACACTTTCATTTAGTTGCAGAATAATATAGAAAAATGATAACTCAATAACCTAAAAAAATAAAATAAAAAATTTAAAAATTGAGCCTTGTGAAATAAAATATCAATATTATAATTTATTTGTATTATTAAATTTTGTATCGAGAATTCCTGAAGGAATTTTATTTTTGTGAAGTTTCATTATATTAATGTTGCATTCTGAATTATGTCCAACAATTTATTATTTTTCACAATTTCTTTCTATTTTTTGTTTATATTCTGTGAGACTGTTGCTTAAAGAAATATATATATATATAATATAATATAATGTATTATATATAATATAAAGCAGACAAAAAGAAAAATAAAAAGGAATAATTTTTATTTGACACCCGATGCATGTTGGCATTGAGACCAAAATTTTAACCATTCATTCTTCAAAAAAATAAAATAAAAATTAAAATTAACCATTCAAAGTTAAGTTTTTTTAATTCTAACATATTCAATCATCATAGACAATGTCATCGTCGAAAACCAGCTTGTTGTATTGATTTAATTTTACAGAAAAAAAATTCCCAAAAAAAAAGACAGACTTTAAAACGAAATATAAATTTGGTATAACTCAAATTAAAATAATTTCGTTCGACTTAAGGGTCATAATTATAATTTCATAAAAACTTTTATGAGACGGTTTTATGAGTTAATTTTGTGAAGCAGATCTCTTTTATCCGTGTAAGGCCCGAGAATTTGATTACCGTAATCTGAACTGATTTGGGTGTATTTACCGTAATCTGAACTGATTTGGGTGTATTTACCGTAATCTGAGATTATTCTGGGATGATTTCTTGATTAATTGAAGTGTTTATAGACGGAACGGAGTGGACCGGGAAAGACGAGAACGGACGCGAAATATGTGCGAAGGAAATGTCATGCGCGCACATGCGCGAGTTGGTGCGCACACATGCGCGGTTTTGACAGAAGACTCCGCGCATATGCGCGGCGTGAAGGCGCGCATATGCGCGAGGTGTCCAGTAGCCAAGGAAATGCTCGGCGCATATGCGCGACGTGAAGGGGCGCATATGCGCGAGCAGGGCAGTGAGTTTGGCGCACATGCGCAACGGAAGGCGCACATATGCGCGAGAGATGCCGAGACACACGCGCCGAGAAATGGTGTCTCGCGCATATGCGCCGGTTGATGTCGCGCATATGCGCGATACGTGTTTCTTGAAGGAACGAGCCACGTTTCCTTGAGCATGCATGATATATATATATATATATATATATATATATATATATATATATATATATATGTAGGTACAAGCGATTGTTCCTCAGAATTGAAAGAGGACGAAGCCGAGGGAAGCTTCGGGAGAAATTCAAGTTACGAGCGAACCGTCCGTCTGATTTTGAATTCGACTTCAGTACTGTGTTCCTATCAACGCAGGCTACAACTGGACGTAAGTTTTGTTACGTTGTTACATATTCTGAAATTATGATGTTGTTGGAATTGAATAGAATTCATATATGATGTTCTTGACATGTTAGACATCATAAAATCGAAGTCAGATTAAGAAACGGACTGGTTATGTAATTGTTATGATTTTTGGAATTGATTAACTGAGATTCGATATCAGATTGGTGTTGTTATTGAAATTATGAATTGCACCGATATTGATTATGAGTTCTGGTATTATATCTGTGGTGTTGAAATTGACGGGGTTATCGAGACTGTATTGTTATGCCGTCGAAACATCCGTAAATTGATATTGATCAGATTCAGTATCGGTTGAGATTGTATTGTGGTATCGTATGTCGATGGGCATTGATCAGATTATGTTTTGATTTGAGTATTAATCAGAACAGGTGTTGAACTGAGTTATGTACTGATATTGTATCTATTCGATTGTCATTATCAGATTTGGGTATGGACAGAGTTGACTTCGATACTTCGTCTTCGTCGGACCGAGAAGATAAAGGTATAAATTAATGTTGAGTTGGGATTGCACAACTCGAGTGAGGTTTGGCTTCGAGTTTCCCTAAATCACATACTTTACCTTATGATATTGATTTGATTGATGTACTTGTTCTCTTGATTTTTAGACAGCAGGTATTAGACGAGTAGCCTTGTGACAGAAGTGCCTGATAGTGGTGGGATCGCCACGGGCACATTGCACGATGTCACAAGATAGTGTATTGGCGATTGTGCCAAATTCTGTCACCGGATGTTTGGCCATCGATGTGGATAGAATTATAACTTCTTCTATTACTGATGATCGATATTATATCGATGAGGATAGAATTGGAGCTTCTTCTATTACTGGTGATCGGTACCGTATCGATGTGGATAGAATCATAACTTCTTCTATTACTGGTGATCGATATTATATCGATGTGGATAGAATCGGAGTTCTTTCTATTACTGGTGATCGATACTATACCGATGTGGATAGAATACGAGCTTCTTCTATTATTGGTGATCGATACCATATCGATGTGGATAGAATTGGTATTTCTTCTATTACTGGTGATCGATACCCTATCGACGCGGATAGAACTGGAGTCTTTTCTATTACTGTTGGTCGATATGAGAATGCTAACTTCTAGAAACCGGGATCCCTAGACTAGGATTGAGTCTAGTCTTAAATGTGGAGTCACGAGTCTAATTGACAGTTATATTGATTGATGTTGATTATGTTCCTGAATGTGGTACATATTGATTTATGTTCCTGATGATGGTACATGTTTAGAATATGATTTATTCTTGATATGGATTTATATTCTGATTTGAATACATGTTAGACATATCTGTTATATGCTTTTATATTGTTTTATAATTGCATGTATACATGATTTATACTGAGAATGTAATTCTCACCGGAGTTATCCGGCTGTTGTCTTGTCTGTATGTATGCATGACAACAGGTGGGATAGGATCAGGGTCAAGAAGAGAAAGAGGCTGGACTAGATAGCGTGGAGATCCGGGCTTCGAAGCAACTTAGGATTCAGCACTGAGATATAGTTGAACCTAGTTGAATTCTTGTTGATAATACAAGATTTGTATATTTATGTTTAATATGTAATTTGAATTGAATTACATTACGTTTCCGCTTTGTATTTTAAAAACAAAAAAAAATTTTAGATCCTATTTATACTAATTGATTAATTAGTCCCCATGATGATTAAGAACATGATTAGCGTCCGAGTCCCCACAATCTGACTTGATTCATGAGAAAATATTGTTTTATATCAAAAATATTGTTTTTTATTAAGTATGAATCGAGTCAACACTATTACACGAATATAATTTCGTGAGCAGTCAGATGATATATACTTTTATCTTAAATCTCTATTTAACTCCCACAGCTGGATAAATAAGCATATGAAATGCGATTTTGTCAACATTTTTGTGTTGAAATTTTTCTGCATTACGATTACATTCAAAGTTTTCGGAAGGTCGACTTCCCATAAACTAGGCACTTGATTAAATGTTTATATCTATCGGTAAATTAATAAAAAATCCTCAAAAAACAAATTATCCTCGTGTAAGAAAAATATCTTTGAACTCCTTGAACCTATTTCCTTTCTTAAATGAAAATTAATATAAAATATTAAAAATATGATACTAATTTATAATATTCAAGTATTAAATGTTTCAGATTTAGTATTTATATATATTTTTTTAGTGCTTAAACATATATAGCAGATATTGTTATTAATGATACATTTGTTTTTTCGTATGAAAATTAGTGTAAAACATTGAAAATATGATAATGATATATAATATTGTCTTTTCGAATGAAAATATGTACAAAACATTGAAAATACAGTACTGATATATGATATTTGATTACTAATCTTTTTAGATTTGCTATAAAAGATAAGATTTGATTATAAAATTATAAAATTGTACCAATTTTATTAATATCATCCATCTCTGCACATTTTTAGATACTCAAAAATAATATATTAACAACATATCTGAAATAGATGATACTCATATATAATATATTAGTACTATGTTTTCAATGTTTTATACTGATTTTCATCTGAAAAATAACCGTGTCATTAATATTAATATTTGTTATTCATGTTTACATACTCAAAAAATCAAATATTGAAACTAGATATGAAACAATTGGTACTCAAATATCACATATTAGTACTATATTTTTAATGTTTTGTATCGATTTTCATTTGAAAAACACATGTTAGCTTAGAAAGTGCAAAAATATTTTGTTATAGATTAAAGAACGTAAACACATAATTTTCTTTTAAAAACTAAATGAAAATTTAATTACGAGTATCTAAAGCAAATTTAGGTACTCACAAAAAAGATAGGGTTCCATTCCAGTAGGTGAGATTAGCTCGAATTCAGACCTCGAATTTACTTTAGACCTGAAATCATGAAGAGTACGTTAGAAGGGGGCCGTGAGGGTGTCCCCGCGTAGCCCCTCCGAAGCTCAAGTCAGATACTGAGAATAAAAAAGGAGAGCAGTTAAGGATACTGCTGAAAATCAATATAATAAATGAATGAATTGAAAACTCAAACCTGCATGAGATCCATCATGAGCAACTTACCTAGGTTTAGAATGTGTCAATGTCCAAAAACTTGTTTGGTGCTAATTTCTATGGGCCTATTCATGGAGTAGAACCAATCAACGAGGGGTTCTGTTCTTGAAGCTCTCGCCTTTGTGTGTTCAAATCATCCATCTATTATATTAACACCAAAAAAAATCTAATCAAATTTTCTTGCCAACAAATACACACTATTTTTTTTTACACTGTTTTTATTTTATGTGTATGCACAAATTTAATCAAATAAAAACTAAAAAAATATCATATATAATTATATCAGATTATATATTGTTGAAATTTTATTTATATTTTGTGAAAATCAAATGAAGAATTTAAAGTTATAAAATAAATTTGTTTAAAGCCTAATACAATTTTAGAATGATGTAAGCAAATTTTTAAATTAAATAACTAAAATAGAGTAGTTTTTGAATTTTTGTTTAAAAATAATAATTATATATATACACAATAAGTTTTGTTATAATAATTTTAATTATTTTCTAATAAATTGATTGATGTGAGAAGAAGAATAAAATATACTTTTGAAGAAGGCGATGATGGAATTTAATGAAGTCGATTTCAATCCCAAAATCCACGTACACCAAATGACATGTATGGATGACAGATTCTTAATTTTTCATCATATTTATTTACTATATAATAGCTGTCTTATAACTAAAATTAAGATTTTGTGATGACAATAATGCTTGATTTATGTTTGTTTGGTTGGCACTTTGAAATACTAAAAAAACAGCGGAGATGTGTGCCCATCAAATTCTTGCACGAATGGTTATTTTTAACAATATAGTTTTTATAAATACTACACATCTTTTTGCTCAAAATTTCGATAAGTTGACAACTACTTGTAATAAATAAATATATATATATGTATATGTATATATATATTGCTATTACGTTGTTCATCAATCGTACTCATCAATAAATTGACGTTCATCTATCGAATATATAAGTTTAATATGGTTCGGTTCATCAAATCTAATAAGCATGTGTCGCTTTATTCATGAATAAAAAAACGAACATGAAATGTAAAAGCACAACTTGCTTTTTCAACTCCCTACATTATTGTATCTCTCTTTTAATCAAAATATCACTCACTTAAATAAAGTATCATATAATTATATAAAGTTACATTTGCGATCGAGTTATTGGAGATCGTAAAATCATATATAGAGACAGAATAAACTATTAAAAAAACTATATAAACGAATAAAAAAAGTAGATAAAAACTTGTGTGAGACGGTCTCACGGGTCGTATTTTGTGAGACGGATCTCTTATTTGGGTCATCCATGAAAAATATTACTTTTTATGCTAATAGTATTATTTTTTATTGTGAATATCGGTAAGGTTGACTCGTGTCACAGATAAAGATTCGTGAGACCGTCTCACGAGAGACTTACTTAAAAAAGTATTGCTGAAATATATATTATTTTATATAACTATCGTATGCGTAGACGTAGTGGCCGATTCACATATTCCATATATACTAGTTATTATGCACACGCGATTCGTGTGTAAAATTTTTTTTTATCATTATCTATGGACTAAATTGTAATTTGACAATTTATGAAGTGACTAAATTGATATTTGAATTGTTGAAATAAAAAAATAAAAATAAAAATATGTGTTTAAATTTTTTAAAGAAAACAACAAAAAACAAAAGTATAAGAAAAAAAGTTGGTGTCCTCTTAAGTAGTTAGTATCATGTGATCAAGCTTAATATAATACAATATATATATATATATATATATATATATATATATAGAAGAAGAAAAAACAAGGTGCTCGCTCCATAGAATACCACCCCCCAGTCCGCACCACAGGTTTCCCAAAATCGTGTGCAAGTTGGCCAACGCCCTCTTCATAATGAATTTTCCACGTGGGTTTTATTTTTAAATGCATTATTTAATTAAATATAATCAATACACATTTAAATATTTATTTAATACAAACTTTCTAATATTAAATAGAGTATGTCTCCTCTTGTGAGACGATCTCACGAATCTTTATCTGTCAGACGGGTCAATCCTACATATATTCATAATAAAAAGTAATACTCTTAGCATAAAAAGTAATATTTTTTCATGGATAACCCAAATTAAAGACCCGTCTCACAAAATACGACCATGAAATCGTCTCACACAAGTTTTTGCATGTTAAATATTAACTTAATTTAGCAAGCTTATTTGACTTTTCTCCCAAGAATTGGGCTGTCGGCAGGTAAAACCGTAAATTAGTGTTGTTATCAATGGTTTATTCACACGTGTATTATTATTATTATTATTTACATTTTAAATGTTTGGATTAGAGTATACATATATACATATATATATATATTTTGAACATAATATCTATTTATTTGAGATTCGAAAGTTCTTTAATATAAAAATAATAAAAAAATCATTAATTTCAAGAAGCTGCTGGAAAGAAAAGTCAGCATTCCTCTCGCCCAAAACCGCGTTCAATTTCATCCCCGTCTTTTGTTAGGCATTATATTTTGCGATTGTGGCATAAAATATCAACTTCAGGCTTTGTTAATATTAATAATAATAAAAAAAACTCCGTTCAAAAATCTTAATCAAAAATCTTAATAAATATATATATGAACACTCCAAATTACAAAACCAGACAGACAAAATATGTTTTTAGAACTTTCAGATATGAAGAATGAAATTGTATGCAACAATATGTATTGGACGAAAGTAAATGTATTTTCTATTTTTTTGTGGCTTAAAAAATTATATAGTTCCAACATATGAAGATATTTCGGAGTGTTTTTTGCTTGCTTTATTCAATGTAAGTCTTTCATGTAAATAGACTTCTCCTGATATTGAGTTCTATCTACAAGTTTCCAAAGGTTGCACTTTGATGGGACCATTTTGTAATTAGTTGTGTATCAAGAATGCGATTGAATCTATTGTGATCATCTTTATATCAACGAATCACCACTCAAGGCATCCTTTATATTAGATTCGAATTTGGTAGACCAGATCGCATCCTTCTCGATGGTGCACTTGTCTTGGTATGCATTTGATCGCTCTAGATTGATCCGATCCAACCATTCGCTATCCAGTGGTCACGATCATGAACCATAACACCCCTCGTCACACGTCTACTGGCGCCATATCACTCGCCACACTTCCACGGATTGGGCATGCCTAATCATTGAGCCTAGATTCATTTTTGTTTAAGGAAAAACAATGTGTTAAATGCGCAATATCTATTATATCGTTTATTTTTTCACCATATTAATTGCAGGAAAAATTGTATTTTTATATATTTATCAATTTACGATATTGGTTTTCTATGTTATCAGTTTTAATCTGTTATATAAATTTTTTTAGTAATTTTAATCATTTTTTCTTGTGTGACAACAATATGACATTGATGTGATGCTGACGTATTGACATGTACATCACCGCATCAACGCTCTCAATCAAATCAAAGATGTTTAAAATTACCAAAAAAAAATGAACTTGATTAAAAATCACAGAAAATACAGTTTTGTTTCCCTTCTAAATTACATGTTGGGAAAAGAATCGTGGGCTGAAAAATATTTGTTATCGTAGGTACAAATATCAAAGCACTTGAAAAACATGTGTGCCAAACCCAATAATTCGAAACGCTCCAAACAAAGGTATCCAAAAAATAAACAAATAGAATATAAAAACTCGTGTTTCTTACATCCATTTACTTGTTTATTTTTCTTTCCTTGGGTCCCACCGCTTCCTTATCTCTGCCTTTGCTTCGTCTCAAAAGGCAATTATCACGTGCTAAATCCCCCGTTAATACGTTTGCTCTAGAAAAATTATTATCACCTCAAGAGTTTTTGTATCACACCTCACGATACTTGATCCGATTTCATAGCTCTAGATTTTGATTATTGTTCGCTATTAATTACCAGAAATGCGGATTCATCTCGCCGCCCCAACTCTTTTGGCCAATTAGTTTGAGTTTTATGTATTTCAGTTTAGGTTCAAGAAAAGGAAAGTGTGTGCAAGAATATAGATTGAAAAATTCGTGGCTGAAATTTGAAGATCTGGGCTGAACTAATCGAGGGCTGTTTTCGATAGGTGGATATGTCGGGATTACAGCAGTTTTCAGACGGACGGAGGCCCGGAAAGGCGCCAGAAAGGTCGAGTTTTATGCATACTTGCAACCTTTTGAGTCGGTATATCAAGAAGAAAGGTAGCCTCAGAGATTTCAATCTTGAGATTGATGGGAAAATCGAAAGCCTCGAATCTATAAGTAAGATTTCTATGTTTTAATTCTCCTCGTGTAATTATTTCCTTTCATATCTACTATTTCTGTTTTAGACTTTAGAACTGTTAAATCTGAGTACTATGTATATTGAGATTTGTGAGGGAATTAATAACCTGTAATTATTATGGGAATTCCGCATAATAAGATCTGCAGCCGGCAGGATATGGAAGACTTTAAAAGCTTGTATTAACTTTGCAAATTTTCTACTTTCGAGTTATGATTCTGAATATGTTACATTTTCGCTCATTTTTTAGTTTTACAAGTCATTTTTATACTTGTTAATCGACAGTGAAATCCGGATCTGCTCATGCCGCATCAGCTTCTTCAACTGTTAATTTACTGACCAATATGGATAAACCAGCACGACCTTCCACGGATTCGTTGCCTCGTCCCGCCAGGCCTGATTGCTCCGTCAATTTGCTCGAAGATACACCAGAGAAATACACCAAAAGGTTCATTTTTCCTACTTGATGAATCAAGAATCTCCCTTTAGCACCCATAATCTTCTAAATTAGCTTTTTATAATCTGTGGTCGTCAATCATCAACAGAGTGATATTTTTTTCATTATTATTTCCAGCAAAGATGCAAAAAAGATTGAACCCGAGACTGCTCAGCTGACCATATTTTACGGCGGCCGGATCCTGGTATTCGATAGTTGTCCAGCGGACAAAGCAAAAGAGCTAGTAAAATTTGCCAGCAAAGGCAGCCCCCGCATCTCCGGTGGCCTTGTGTCGAACATCTTGCATCAAAACCCAAGCCCCAGCGCTCTAGTGGCTACAAAACCTTTCTCACGAGACGGACTTCCACCGGTACCCAGTTTCCAAACCACGGCTGGCTTAATGTCGTCGAACAGCTGTAAGGACAAAACAAGATCAGAAGTTATTGGTCACCAAAAAGCTGGTGGCATCTCGTCCAACACCTCTAAGGACTTACCGAACACGGGGAGTGGCGACATGGGGTTGAGCTCTGGGACCGTAGTGTGCATTTCTCCGCAGCCTGTAATTAATGGATCTGGTAATCAAATTACAGGACTACTTGGTTTATACTAGTTTTTTCGAAAAAAAAAAAGATCATAAAGCTTGATACAAGATACAAGTCTAAAACTGAGTGTGGTTTTTGTGTAATCAGATTTGCCAATTGCTAGGAGGTCTTCAGTTCATCGGTTCCTTGAGAAGAGGAAAGAAAGGTATCTCTCCCTCTGATGTATTTTAACTTTGTTGAGATGCTTAATTTATTGGTATAAACACAAAGCATATCAATCAATATCTGAAAGAGATGAGTTGCTATGAATAAGGTTTTGAGTTCGAAAATAGGCGTGCAAGTCTCGAGCCTATCTAGATCGATTCCGAACAGGTTGTCCGTGGTTCGATTTGGCTCCAGGACGAGGACCTATACCGAAAAAATAAATCAAGAGAGAATGGTAGAAACAAGCCGATTTCGTTAGCATGAAGCCTTGTAAAGGGTAGAAACTGGGAAAATTAATGGACCTTTTTCTGCTATAGATTTCATTCAATTGTTTTTCTATTAATGACTGATTTTGTTAGTGAATTATGGGAATAAAATTAATTTTCTAAATTTTTGTTTTTCATTCTTGACATTGGTGGAACAGAGCTTCTGCGAGAGGGCCATACCAAGATCAAGAACATGCAGCCTCTTCTTCATCCAAAGGAGATGAACTCCTGGACCTCAAATTATAGCCTTTATTTGGCGTTCGAGTATGGATTGTTATATATTGTTATCTGGTAATTAATCATCATTTGAACATGTACTCTTGATCACAACTACCGGTTAGGGTTTACATTCGCTTATTTTATTACCGTTTAGGTTTGAGGGATATTATTATTATTTTTTTAAATTTATAATATCGATTTATGAAATTAATTTTTTATTTTTGTTTTGTTTTTTTGTTTTGTTTTTGTGGAAAGAAAATGAGAATGTTCGTTTCTCTTTTAAACAAATGCAAACACTAGAGTCGTTGGGGTTAATTTATCACAGGGCCAAAATTTTATTGATGTTGAGTAAATTTATCAAAAATCCAAAATATTGATATTACATCATATAAACATATTTGAGACATAATTTTTAAATTGCTTATTGTAAAGAAAATCTCAATATTTTACTTCATAAAATTTGAGAAATGGTAAATGATAGTGTGGGTGTAAGACAAATCAAGCTAGCAAATGAGTTTTTCGAGCCGATTTTGTAAATATTTGGTTCATATTCAAAACTCATTGAATTCGAATTGAACTCAATTACATATTATTCTGTTCGATAGTTACCAAATGTTCGTGAACTTTAATATTTTTATTGATATAATATAAATATATATTTGGAACATTTATTTCGAGTACTTCACGAACATGTTCGAATATTTCGAGTCGAATTCGAATATTGATTCGAATTCAATATGAGAAAAAAATATTAAAATTTTAATGTTTCAACTCGAACTTGAATATATCTAAGTAGGAGCTGGGCTGAAGACCTCGAAACTTAAAATTATAAGATGTGAGCACCGATGATGTGACCATTCACCTGTTGGATGTTTGAAATATAAAAAAATTGCACATCCAATAGGTGAGTGTCATCTAATCAATGTTCACATAAGTCTGTATGATAAGTATGAAACATATCAAAACTGTATATGTGTATATGTATACATACATATCCCGCACCCCTAAAAAATTATTAGTACACATAATATAATTTTTTTTATAATAATATTTGAACATTTTTATAACTTTTATGAAATTATCCTACACTCATCGACTTGAATCATATATTCATATCCGAGAATTATTTGAACAATAATATTAAAAAATATGAAGTAGGTCTCTTGTGAGACGATCTCACGAATCTTTATCTGTGAGACGGGTCAATCATACCGATATTCAAAATAAAAGTAATACTCTTAGCATAAAAAGTAATATTTTTTCATGAATGACCCAAATAATCTCACAAAATACAACCCGTGAGACTGTCGCACACAAGTGTTTGCCAAAATTTTGATATCAGTTATAAAATGTATTAATTCAAATACTAATAATGTTAACAACAGTATTTTTAAATTTTTTATATAATAATAGCATTTTAAGTAATAATAGTAGTAAGTAAAATATTAATAATGATTTACGAATTACCGTTATAACTATTTTTATCGTTATCAATTCATTAAAAATGAAATAAAATTCCTTAATTAGACCGAGTTTCTAAACCCGGTCCTTAGTTAAAAGAATAAATAACTCATGAGACGATTTTACAAATATTTTTTAATGAGACGATCAACCTAATTCTTATTTAGCATGATTTTTTATTAATCGAATTAGATTAGATATTTGTGTCACGAAATTAATCGACGAGTAAGTTTTGGTTTAGTTAATAATACCTAATGGAGAATAAATCCCGCTTCTTACCGCGTGACGTCGGGACGGGTAAAATCTCGTGCTATAAATATGCAAAACTCCACTTACATTTCCCCTTTTCAAGTGTCGCCTCTAATTTTCTGCTTTTTTTTTTTCCTTTTCTATTTTTTTTTAGTTTTTCTTTGTCGTTCGAGGCATTTACCCCCTTCTCCTCCCCACAAACCCTACCCATCCTCGAGCCCTTGAGAAAATTGTATAATCGATTGTTTCGCAACCATTTCATTTGAAATCTGACAGAGATGCAGAATCAAAGGCTGAAGCAGCAACAGCAACAGGCTTTGATGCAGCAAGCTCTCCTTCAACAGCAGTCTCTGTATCACCCTGGTCTCTTAGCTGCTCCTCAGGTTTTTCCGAGACTCGGATTTGTTATAGTTTCTTAGTTGGAGTGAGTCTATGACTGTTTGGTTTTTGTGATCGCGATAATTTTCGTTCTCTCTCTCTCTTTTGGTACGCTTTTGCGATTTGTCCGGTGCTATTAATTGTTCAGTCCTTTCTGCAAATTTTAGCGAGTAGGTGTTGTGCGACTATGTTCCGTTTTCGAAGGTCCATTCATACTGTTTACTTTCTGTGTGTTTGGGGCTTCCCACATCTCCTCTAGTTTGTCGAGTTGCAATCGAGTTCTTGTTTGGCTGCTTGCTTTTAGTCTGCAGATAATGTTTTATCAAAAGGGCTCACGAAGTGTCCCGTCTTTTTATCTCGCGAAGAGTCATTTTGTCATGGAAAGTTTTGGTTTTCACCTAAATGAATTCTTTGTCGTTCCTTCTTTGCTTATCTATCTTTAGTGAAAAAGTCCTTGAGCAGCATTTATTGTATGAAGCCATTTTGGTTATTTTCTGAGAAATCCAATTGGTGACTGTTAATATTGGATTGTTCATTGTATACGCCATGTTTTAGTAGATTTTACTTTTGTTCGGACATATTAGTGCGGCATCAGAGATTCAGAGTATCCCCATTTCACGACAGTAGACTTGTAGAGTTATACGGCCCGAACTGTGTTGTTTTCTGTACCTTTTTTAGAACTTAGAAGCTTGCAGGGAAAGTGTTTTTTCATTGTTAAGTCCAACGGAATTAGATTTTAAATAATATAACATGACAGCCTGAAGTGTATATTGTTATATTGTAAATACCTATTTTTCCCTTCCAGTAGGGGCATTCCAACGTGTACGTTATGTATATTCTTTTCCAGTTTTTCCCCTTGGGTTGGATGGTGGATTTGGCGGCACCCTTATTAAGATTTTTTTCCTTTATCTTTATTTCTTTTTTTCCCCATTTATTCATTTTTGCAGATTGAACCAATCCCAAGTGGAAATTTGCCTCCTGGGTTTGATCCAAGTACTTGCCGCAGTGTGTGAGTGTTGTTAAGATATATTTTTCAGTTTTTGTTTCTGCGGAATGCTTAGTCAATGTTAATTTTTTTTAGTCCCCAGTTTTTTGGTATTTTATGAGTCTGAGTATTTGAAGAAATGTAAGGTTTAATTATGACTTTGAATCTTTGTAGTTTTTTATTCGTTTATTGACTTATTCTTTGTTAATGCCTGGAAGAGATTCTCATAAATCCATCTATTTTTCTTTGTTTTGTTTTGTTTTCTTTTTTTACTTCTAGGTTTTTTATTTCTTGAGAAAATGCAGGTATGTTGGAAATATCCACACACAGGTTACTGAGCCGCTTCTTCAAGAAGTTTTTGCTAGTACTGGTCCTGTGGAAGGTTGTAAGCTGATCAGAAAAGACAAGGTACAATTGTTGTCTTGTATTCTCTCTCCTGCTAATATTGTCGCACGTACCGATATGGAATTTGTGCTCTTAAGATGACGTTGATGTTCGTCTTCTTTTTTGCTTTGTTCAGTCGTCCTATGGATTTATTCATTACTTTGATCGTAGATCTGCTGCAATTGCAATAATGAACCTCAACGGAAGGCATCTGTAAGTCAGAATCATTAAATGTGTGACTTAATATTCTCCTGTAATTTAGAATAAAATCATTTTCTTCATTTCAGTTTTGGGCAGCCTATCAAAGTTAACTGGGCTTATGCTAGTGGCCAGAGGGAGGACACATCAGGTGGGTCTACCAATTAATGAACTATGCTTGTGATGTTTAACTAGTTTAGTGTAAAATCAATTTCTAGTAATTTTTGTCTCATGCCGACAATATCATTTGTTTAGGCCATTACAACATTTTTGTTGGCGATCTTAGCCCAGAGGTTACAGATGCCATGTTGTTCGCATGCTTTTCCGTTTACCCAAGTTGTTCGTAAGAATCCTCTCTTGACCACACTCCTGTATATACGCAAGTGATTTAAATTTTTTTGGGTTCCTTACAAAATCGGTGTACCTTAGTAATTATATTCTCTCATTTTTCCTTTGTATGCATAGAAGTAGTCATTTAGGTGTTGCCACATATTGGATATGTGATTTAGTTTTAGTTGATTTTGATTACAATGTTGGTCTTAGTGATGCAAGGGTTATGTGGGATCAAAAAACGGGGCGTTCCAGGGGATTTGGATTTGTGTCTTTCCGCAACCAGCTGGTATGTATTCATCGCTTGAATCTGAATTGTGTTTTTAATCAGAACATCCTTTAGATTAATTAAATCATTTTATTTTCATTCAGGAGGCCCAAGGCGCAATTAATGATCTAACTGGTGAGAATAGTTTGATTTCGTTTCTCTTAATGATTTGGTTCAAGTGATTTACTAGTTGCTCCTCTATGTGACATCTCAGGAAAATGGCTAGGCAGTCGGCAGATACGTTGCAACTGGGCTACAAAAGGTGCTGGTACCAGTGATGACAAGCAGAGTTCCGATGCAAAAAGTGTTGTGGAGTTGACAAATGGCTCCTCAGGTTAGTGGTTGGTTTGATAAGAATGGTGGTTATTGTCATCTAATGAAGATCTTATCGTCCACAGCATGCCAAGACTTTTGCTATTCGTGGTTATTGTGATTTTCCTTTTTGGTTTCATATGAATTTAATATCATCATTTGCTTTTACAGACGATGTCAAAGAGCTTGCTAGTAGTGAGGTTCCTGAGAACAATCCTCAGTATACAACTGTGTACGTTGGCAATCTTGCTCCGGAGGTAAGAAGCTCTTCAACGCCTCACATTCTCCCCCTACCATTCATACATTTAACTTTGAAACAATAAAACATAAATAGGTTTCTGTGGGTGCTTATCTATTTTTTCCTCAGTAGTGTGTGTTGGTTTTGGTTCTGGAATATTTGGACCAAGTGGAAAACGGAAGTGGTAAACAGTGTTTCTTTACTTAAAAGTTCATTAAAATATTAAATCTAGTTATTTTCCTATCACTTGTTAGACAATATGAATACCTCAGTGGTGCACTATAAATCATAGAAGTTACTTGGATATCAAAGTGAACATTTTCTATTCTTTATAATGTTATATCAACCATAATTTATTTTTAGTTTATACTTAAATGTTCTTTTGTAGTTTATACTCAATGAAATGCAAAAACATGCTACACTTTTATTCTGCCAGGTGACCCAGGTTGACCTTCATCGCCATTTCCATGCCCTTGGTGCTGGATCAATTGAGGAAGTTCGAGTCCAGCGTGATAAGGGATTTGGTTTTGTGAGATATAGCACCCATGCAGAGGCCGCTATGGCTATTTCAATTGGAAATACTCAGTCATTTCTCTGTGGGAAGCAAATTAAGGTCTGTTTTACATTTTTGTTTTCGACCAGCTTATTTAATTCGAACAAAAGACATGTACAACTGAAAATCTTATGCATCTCATTGCTGATGAGACACGGTTCAGGCTTTCACGGTGTAGTGAATTGCATTAGTGAGTCAATACAAGATGATGCACACGATTTTTGGCAGCCATATCAACAAAATTAATCACTACATAAATGAAGAGCATCTTTGCAAGAGTTACAAAAAATGAAAAATCCTAGTTCTCTTTTCCCCCTAAATCTTGGAAAAATTCAGAGTAAATACCCAGTAAACTGCATTTAAAGTTGAAATAACTTATTTCCTCAAAGAAATATGTACTTCCATCCTTCTCCTTTGTTTGGGCCTGTTTTCCCTTATTTTTTTGTCCAATCATTTTATTTTCGAAGTTTAAAGACTGAACCAAAGGTGTTGAGCATTTCCAAAGGAAGTACACACACAAATAGACGCAGATATGTGTTTCTCAATTTTATCACTCTTAAGTGTGTGAGATGGGTGTCTGTCTATGATTCTATTTTCAACCTTGACCTTAATA
The DNA here is from genome assembly GCF_025594145.1 of Primulina tabacum. Lineage (NCBI taxonomy): Eukaryota > Viridiplantae > Streptophyta > Magnoliopsida > Lamiales > Gesneriaceae > Primulina > Primulina tabacum. The sequence goes on from NC_134553.1 coordinate 3,493,669, forward strand.
TTCTTAAGTTCTGTTTAATGCTTCTCCAGTGCTCGTGGGGTAACAAACCAACTCCACCTGGAACAAGCTCAAACCCGCTCCCACCACCTGCCCCGGCACTCCTACCAGGCCTTTCTGCAGCGGATTTTCTAGCTTATGAACGACAACTTGCTATGAGCAAGATGGGCGGCGTTCATGCCCTCATGCACCCCCAAGGCCAACATCCTCTGAAACAAGCGTCAATGGGTATGGGTGCTGGTGCGAGCCAAGCCATTTACGATGGGGGTTTTGGGAACGTGGCTGCTGCACAGCAGCTTATGTACTACCAGTAATTTATCAAGATTTGATATTTGGACATACACACTGTGTGCCTCCGCATGTTAGAGTTTCTAACTTTTTAGGATGTTTTGTTATATTTTTGTTTTGGGGTGGATTCCCAACGCCAGACGTATGTATGCTTGTTTCATGTATTGTATACTTTGATGTATGCTTTTCTGCTTTCGTGTGGGAATGATTAGTGCCTTCTTTGAGGAATATCATGGCTTCATTTTTTCCCCTTTGCGAATGATAGCTTAATTTTATCATCTGTTTGACTTTTCAGATGTCCCGTGTAACAGTGTAGGAATGGCTAGTGTCTTCTTTGTGGGATACGATGACTCCTTTTATTTTTGTGGTGTATGATACATGTTAGTATCATCTATTTGCTTTTTTCACTCCACTCGTAATTTCTACAAAAATGGTTCTCCTAACCTATTGTGTCTGTCACTGGGATGTTTTTGTATAATGGGTGAAATAATGTGTTGGTTTTGTTAAGTCTGGCACTGCAATGACCACGTTTTTTTTCTTTTCTTATGGATACCTACTTCAGCGGTGCTTGAATATTTGGAATGGATATGAAATTTGTTTCACAGTTGCTACTTGTTGGTTATGGTACCACTTCAATTTGAAAAACGTAACCTTTATTGAATTAATGTGAATATTTGATATTTTTAGGCTGTGTTTAGTTAGATGGATTGGATTTTCCAATACCATAACTTGTTTTATTGCATTTTATGTAATGATTATTTATCTTATGTCAATTAAATCATTTAATTTAAAATTGTGACATTATTTTCATTTCTCTTTTTTCTTCAGTATACATTAATTATTGAAAAAATAAAATTATATCAAATTTAATCAATTAATTAAATGTACTATTATTTATTAAATATTATTCTATATCCTACTCAACATTTAAATAATTATAATATTTTTTATCTTAGACAATTTCGTCTAAACATAGTCTTATAACCCATTTACGCTTTTCATCCTATGATTTCCTCTTGGGGCAATATGTATCAAAAGCCCTTTAATATAAAAATTTAAAAAAGACGAAAAAACCTTATGTAAGATTGATATTGTTTTAAATCTCGTTTCTAAAAAACAAACATCAAACTCCTTACAAATATTGCACGTGTTTGAGTTATTTTAACATCGAAGTTAAATATATTTGATTTTTTTTAAAATAAAATATATTAATTTATTAATATTTTTAGAGAATTTAATGTGTTTTAGAATTTTCATAGCCCCAGGTTTTAATAATTAATTTGGAAAAATCCTTTGAAAAACGAATTGTCCAAAAGCATCTCTTAATTTTAATATTACCGTCTTATTTAATACTTGAATAAATAATTACAATTACCTTTTTTGCACAATGTAATGACTACACGGCGACCAGGAATCAAACTGCTGGGCATGCAATGCGTTAAGGGATGGAGATTCCAAGTTAGTATAATTTTCCTCAGTATATCTAAGTTTTTGACGACTCATATCGAATGACCATTTTATATTGCTAAACCATTTCATGGATATAACAAGACTTGGACGAGTTTTCGTGGAAGCGTCATTTGTAAAAGGATCGAAACATGATCTAAAATGAGAACAAATTAGAATCTCTATTCAACTTGATTCACTTATAAGTTAGTAGGGGACCTTAATCAGTTCTTTCCCTACTTGTTTGGTGTCAAACTAATGTCTCATATTGATTGCTTCTGATTCCAAGTCCAAAAGCACTGCTTGCTTCATCTAGTAGCAGTACTTTTGCTTTCTTGAGTATAAAACCTTGCTATTGCTATCCTCTGCTTTTGTCCACCTGATAGCTGTACTCCATTCTCACCAACCTATAGAAAAAGGAGAAGAATCTAATTAGTTTATAGGGAATGTGTCATAAAACATCTCATATTTCAAGTTTTCTCAGTGTGCCCTTTATCGAACTTGCAGCCTATCAATCAAGAAAACTTCGGCACCTTCTAAATTGTATGTGGGCTCAAAGAGAGCTCTAATGCAAGTATCATACTTACCTCTGTTTCATATCCTTTAGGAAGGCTACATATGAAATTGTGTATATAAGCTTCTTTTGCAGCTGCTTCAATCTCAACCCATGAAGCATTTGGATTCGCAAATGCAATGTTCTCTCCTATACTACCAGCAAAAAGTGCCGGCTCCTGATCAACTAAAGATATCTGCCTTCTCAACCACTTCAAATCAAGCTCCTTCAAATCAAAATCTCCCATCAAAATTTTCCCACTTAATGGATCATAAAATCTCTGAATCATCCATAAAACCGTTGATTTTCCTGATCCACTTCCTCCCAGAAGAGCCACCATCTTCCCACCTTTTATCTTTAGACTAAAATCCCTTAAAACAGTAGCACTTGGCCTAGCTGGATATGCAAATGTTACCTTCTTTAACTCAATATCAAACACCTTGGAGCTTTTAAACTTCCTGCTTTTCTTGCAATCACCACCTATTGCAGGCCTACGGTTGAGGATAGCAAAAACTGCAGGTATTGCAGTTGCGGCCATGGAAGTGTCTGGTGCGAGGCCAGCTAGTTGTCCAACAGAAAATGAGCTTAGAACGAGTATCAAGAAAATCTTGTACACCACCCCAAAATTTGTCTGCCCTTGTTTTACAACATAGGCACCAAAATAGAGAGTTAAAGTATAAGCTCCGTACATGGCACCTTGAGAAAATCCGAGGATTAATCCAAGAATTTGCGACTTTTTGACCAAAATTCTGTTAGGCTCAGATAAAGCTTTATCGAAGGATTGAACCAGGCATTCCTGTGTTCCAAATGTGGCTACAGTTCTTATGTTTGACACTGCTCCTGCAGCTATATTGCTAGCCCTGGCATAAGAGGTGTTGTCTAATTTTGGTCCAATGCTGATGATCAAGTTTAAATAGCTAGCTCCAAGTGTCAGAGGTGTAAGAGCAGCAGCCAGTAAAGTTAGTCTCCATTCAAGAAAAAAGGAGATGCCAAGTCCAACAGCTGCTGAGCTCAACCCCATTAGTAATACGGAAAAACGGTCACCAAGAACTGACCGAAAGCTAACACAATCTAATGAGAGTCTTGACTCAAGAATTCCAGTTGAATTCTCATCGAAATCAAACCAACTTGGTTCTTGTCTCAGTATAGCTTTGAACAACATATTTCTTAATCTTTTAGTGAGCTTTGTTGGAGCCCAACCACAAAAACCTTGTTGCCCTGTCATAAAGGTTATACAACCAAATCCTAGTCCAACCAGTACCAAACATAGGTAACCAGCATCTCTCTTCAACTTCTGCTCATCGGTGAGAAAGTAGACGTTTAGAGCTTGCCCCAGAATCAGGGGAAATACAGAGAGAATTGCACCTGCAAGCATGGCAAAGAAAATCCCTATTATCAGCAGAGTCAGCTCTGGTTTCTGCAAGTTCCAGATGTCTCTAAGGTTATATTTCGTCAATTTTGACTGATTTTCTTTTTCTTCTACTTCATTTTCATTTTGCACAGATTTCAAGTACATGCATTTTGATATTTCATGAACATTCAGCATTTTTGATTCATTGTGCATATATTTCTCATATGCGGAGAAATCTAAGTTCTTGGGCTGATCAAATTGATTAAGAACAGATTGTGGGACACCTTCCAAAGACAACTTGACAAGATCAGAATAAAATCCAGATTTTTCCATGAGCTGACGATGATCACCAATCTCAACAACTGATCCGCAATCAAGTACCACAACAGTGTCGGCATTTTTTACAGTAGCCAGCCTATGAGCTATAATTATGGTTGTTCTACCCCTCGATATCGTATCAATAGCCTGTTGAACGAGAAATTCAGCCTCGGGATCTAAGGCACTCGTGGCCTCATCCAAAAGGAGGATCACTGGATCATTTATCATGGCTCGTGCAAGTGCTATACGCTGTTTTTGACCTCCGGAAAGCAGTGTTCCTCTATCCCTAGTCTGCAAACACAAGTTTTGAAGCATAGTTACAGAAAAATTTCACATATGAATGATACACGAGCTAAATATATATTAGATGTTAACCTTGGTATCATAGCCTTGTGGAAGGTTACTGATGAAATCATGAGCATTTGCTGCCATACAGGCTCTAATGGCCTCTTTCTTGGTGGCATTTTTCTTCCCCATGATTACATTCTCAAGTATGGTTGTTGCAAACAGAACTGGTTCTTGACCGACCATACTTATTTGATTTCTTAACCATTTCACTTGCAATGTCCTTAGATCATAACCATCTAAGGTAATAAAGCCTGAAAATTTGAATCACGACTGGTCAGATTTAGTGGGGGTTTTTAGGATTCTCGAGGTTGCAATTATCAGCATTTAGGAAATAAAAAGACCGGGATTTTACCCTGGTTTGGATCATAGAACCTCTCTATGAGAGCTAAAATGGTGGATTTTCCAGCTCCACTGGTACCAACTAATGCTAGAGTCTTTGATGCATGGATTACTAGGTTTAATGACTGTAGAATTTGGATAGTTGGACGAGAAGGGTAAGCAAAAGATACATCTCTAAATTCAATACTCCCACAAATATTTGACGGTTTAAATCCATTGGAACCATAAGGATCAACGTCTGGGATCCGATCGATAATTTCAAACACTCGGCTAGCTGCTACGGTTCCTTGTGAAAATTGAGCAAAATACGACAGTGCCAGAGCCAATCCCCTGTCATATGTGACGTGAATGCTTTTCTTATATAACAATAGTATAAATTCAAACATCGTGATTTTTTTCTTTTGTATTCGATTCAAAAAATACACTTGACTACTGAACTTGAGAAAACATTCATATCTTGAGCATCTTGGGGAAGAATAGCTGAATTTTTACCTGCCCCCAACATTTACACCAAAGAAACATGCAATAGCCGCACCACCAGAGAGTTGCCCTTTTGCAACCAAAATCAAGCCGTACCAGAATGCCAAAGCCCATGTCGCATAAGTAACAAGATAGATAATCCCGATCCCTGCACCTTTTGCGAAACCAATTTTTGCTCTCAGTGGCACTGATCTCTCTAGAAAATTGGAATACTTTTCTGCCAAAGCATCCTCTGCTACAAAAGAAAGCACATTTCTGATACAACTTAAGGCTTGTTCTGCAATACTTCCAGCTTTCGTGTAAGACGCCTTTATTAAAGAAAAGATTTTGGTCAGGAATTCAGTGAATCCGATGCGAGATGTTTGTTATGATATACTCATTATACCTCTTCTTTTGCGGTTAGGCTGCCATATACTGCCTTGTAGGTGATGCCACAAGCCATTGTTAGTGGGGTCACAGCAAACACTGCCAGGGAGACTTTCCATGATCGCATGAAACCGACCACATAGCCGCAGATGAAGGTAAATATATGGTGAACAAAATGTACCATCTGATTTACAAATTTATTTATCATACTTTAAGACTTGTCAACCTTCTCCGCCATCACTTCTTGTATTTGTGCAACATCACTTGAAGTTCCATGCATGTTATCACCAGTACTGATCTTTGTGTCAAAAAATTCCATGTCCTGGCGTAGAATTGCTCGAAGATATTCAGTTCTTATTCTGTGTGCTGATCTTTCTCCCACCATTCGCCAGCATGTAATCTGCCACAGTAAAAGTGTCATTTACTGAAATGCACATACAGAATCTTGAGATTTATGATTAAGGGGGGAAGGAAAGGAAATAATGTGTACTATTGACCTAAATAAGCTCCCATCACAACAAATGCTGCCAATCCAGTCATAACCAGACATATCTGAAAGCCGTTAAACATTCCAATCATCATTAATCCTGAATTCTTTAGAATGATTTTAAAATTTATTAAATTCTCGAAGCAATATCCTGAAATTTTGTTCGAGTACTCTATTGAAATATTTGCAAGTGCATACCTTCTGCACATCTCTCATCATCTGATGCCTGTCGTTTTCTTGTCCTCTGGCAAGTTCATTGGCAATATTTCCAAAAAGATAAGAATACCATGGAAGAGATCCTCCATTAATGAATGCTCCTAAGCATCCCAAAACAATGAGAATGAGGTCCAGCTTTGTTGAATATCTAAACAAGCTAAATAGGCCTACTGATTTTGGTGCCATAGGATCATCTTCTTCATCATTCTTTTCCCCGATTGCTGACTTCCGATCGAAATCATCATACTCATTATCATAGTACCCTTCATGGCCATGGCCATAATAAGGCAACCTGTTGTGAAAATGATCATGACCATGATGAATCTTTGACATTTCCTGGTAATTTGATTGTTGATCATCATCATTATTTTCATCATCGTAAGCATTTGATACATAGAACCATCTTGGATCATTATTTGGTGGGGTGGTGCCATAATCAGTCATGCTTAACTCATCTTTATCAGCCAAAGGGCCACCACTTTTATCGCTCACTTCATTGACATTTGACAAGATTGTGCTTTTACAGGGACTGGTACGCAAGTCAGAAGAGTGATTACTCTCAAGAAATGGGCTTTTGTGATCTATTCCAACATAATTATGAGGCTCAAACCTTCCTGACTGCAATCGATCATAGCTCGAGTGAGGGCTATTGTAGTAGAGATTGGTGAATCTTTGGAAGCCACCATAGGTACGTGAAAGATAATAGTCATTGGCAGATCTCCTGAATATCCTGCTACTAGCACTGGATGGAGTGGCAGCAGCACTGGCTGTCCATGGACTAAGTGCTGCCCCAAGATTTTGATTTTCCTGCCATCTGGTTGGCTTAAACTGCCACGAAAGCTCCCCTTGCCAAGACCTATCATTATCAGACGCAAAGGGGCTGGTAGGAGTGGGATTTGTCAGCTTGTGAGGCGTCAGATACTGAGAAAAATGGTTGGAGGTACAGCTAGAAAATGACTTAGATACTGGGACCTATCGGGAGTAGTGTAATGTTGCCTCTCAGTTGTATACATTGGCGAATTTATAATCTCAGATGTATGATCTGCCATAAATGTAAACAAACAATGATCGATTAAGCAATTAAAAGGCTTGTCGTAGTGAGGAATTCTTTGAGCATTTCACAATCTATTATTGATTTTGAAGCAGATGCACAATGCTTGGCAATGGAGCAGTTGGTTTCAAAGAAAGAGAGAGTATTTGAGTCGCGATTGGTGGATGCATTCACAAAAGACTGTTGCTATAGTTTTGGCTAGCCAGCTCGCAGACAAGCATATAGAAAACATATTGAAAAGGTTGAAGAGAAATGAACTAATTTGCTTGTCAAGAAAAAGATCTATTTCGTAGATTACTCGTTGTCCGATATTCATCGTTCTGTCTCAATAGAAACCACCGAGTTAAATGAACAGCTTACATCAAGTTAAAGGCTTGCGGACTTCACATCATTAGATGTGCTCGACTCCTTTCATTTCCACCTTGTATGTCGCAGCTTCCACTTGTCATCTTGCAGGTATCCAGAGTGTTTGTCTCTTTCTCCACTTCAATATTCTTGGACACACGTCACGAAACATGGTAGGAACATGCTGCATTGTTTTATCTTATTTTAGATGTTTAAAGGAAACGGCATCTCCCATTCAAATGTCCTCTTATGCTGACGCCCCCGCTGTTTATTAAGGCTTATTAAAAATCGACGAACCACCATTGATGCCCCGGGTAAGGCAATCACATGTTGAACAAGGCAAACCCGAGAAACTGTTGTACACGGGGCCTTTTCATGTTTATGGTAGCCATTTTCCGAGCTACACGTACTTCTTTATTGAATGGAAAAATAAATAAATCAAGAATATCATATTTAGATTTAAAAATAGTCAAATAGCATAACATAAACAAGCTACTCCAATTTTTTACTGACATAGAACAAACTAATTCACTTGGAAACGGAACATCGTGACAACAGTTATAACATCACACAGTCACATGCCTCGAGAAAATCAATCATGTATGAACAAAAAACCCAATTGCAATCCAATGATTCAATAACATGTGTGACCACGATTAGTTTCTTTTAGCTCATATGCGGTGTTAGATCTCCAAACGTTAAACCAGTAAAGCTGCAGCACATTTCTAGGCAGATATGGTGGAGGAGACGTCGTGGTCAGGCATAATCTTTCGTTTTCTTCCCTTCCTCCTGTTATCCCCGGCCCTTCCTACCATTCTTTCCCCCGACTGCACCTGCATTCACATATAAATGTTCTAACTTTCTCGAATATGCTGCACAGCTTCATCATTTAAAGGTATGCAGTGAACTAAATAGTAGCAGAAGGATAGGAAAAGATACATTAACTCAATATCATTACCCCTTCACCTAATCCTTCGAATTTAGCAGCTTTGGCTTTTGAATTGCCTGAGATCCCAGAGAAGTTTCTGTTGCAATGGGTCTCGTTGTAAGAAGGTTTGGGTGACGAAAAATATGTAGGAGGGGCTGCAGAACAAGAAGATGATGAAGAAGAAGAACCAAAGGAGTCAATGTCGCTGTCAAACATATTGTAGAAGAGTTCTTGCAGTTCTTCAAAACTTTCATTTCCATTGTCCTGTCAACCACACAGATTAAAGAACTGAATTAGAACATGTTTCCACAACTCCAACCAAAAAATTTGTTCTTATTGCTTAGGCGGATCCTGATTTAAATGGGGGAATATTTGATGCACTTCTCGGGATTGTCGATCAAAAACCCATATCAGAAATGTGGACTCCCAAGTTGCAAATATAATGGGATATATAAGTTTCACAAGCATATGAAAACATAAATTACAAATCATCAACTCAATTTAACACGACTAGCAAATCCAAAGGTGCTCTCCTCATTTTGTTCCATGCATCAAATAGGTCTTTTTGAGGAAAATCATGGAAAATGACAACATAAGCTACAGAATCAGGCACTCACATTGGATTGGCTCATCATTGATACCATTTCATTCAAGAAGTCACCCATACCCTGCACACATCACGCAAACAAAAACATGCCATAATCAACATATGACACCAAGGGCAATTTTTTTATGTATCCGGCACCAACGTTATGCCACTTGCAAAGGCCTAAGCCAATATCACACTTGAAGCCATCAGTCACTTCAAAAATTATAATTTTAGACATACTACATAGCATGTCTCAGAAACTAAAATTAGAAAATGAACACGCATGTCTATCGCGTATATGGGCATATTGAATAGATATGTAAAATTGCTGATTTATATATTATAGTTTTAGTTTTCAAAGCTATACGTGCACATGCAGCCAACGAAACTTGTTCAGTTATGCTTTCAAATTTGAAAGATGGTTGGTTAATACAGGTACAATTGTGCACGTCTTCTTAAAATTTGATGTTTTGAAATAACATGAGTTATGTATCTAGATATGTATATACACATAGATGATGTGGTTATGTTGAATAGATATGTAAAATTGCTGATTTATATATTATAGTTTTAGTTTTCAAAGCTATACGTGCACATGCAGTCAACGAGACTTGTTCAGTTATGCTTTCAAATTTGCAAGATGGTTGGTTAACACAGGTACAATTGTGCACGTCTTCTTAATATTTGATGTTTTGAAATAACATGAGTTATGTATCTAGATATGTATATACACATAGATGATGTGGTTATGTTGTATTGATATGTACGTGTATATTATTTTGAATATCATGTCCTAAAATCTTCTAAATTCATATTTCCCTGTCCGTGAAACATAGGACCTTGAGGTATGATTATTATTGCTTCTAATCCAGGAGTCGACAGAAAATTATAATAAGCTAAAATCATTTGCCTGGAAACATGATCACTCACCCAAAACATGATATCAGAAGGGGGTCATACATAATTTGTGGTTGCATAAAATGTCTGCAATAATTATAGACTTACATTTTCGTCATTATCGTCTTCGCAGTCATAAACTCCTAAGTCATACAAGAACCTTTTATCGCTGTTTGAGAGCACTGTCCAAATCCAAACAATGCAGATCATAAGTCTTACTACGCACAGAATAAATGAACTTACATCATGTTCTAGTAGGGACGGTTAACAGAAACAATCAGTTCATGTTCAAACATAAACTTGAAAATTTTACAAGTAGCTCATAAATTCCTGGATAACATACATAAACTATGTAAACACACAACTAAAACTCAAATAACAGCAAATTCTTGGGTATTCAACAAAAAAGAAAACAAAAACAAAAACTTGCATATCATATGATATCTGCAAAAACAAAAATATTTATTTCTTTTTTTCCCCTAAAAATTGCTCAACGTACAAAAAATACAACTCTTCGCAGAAAATTGGCCCCTTCATGATTTCTTGAACTAACATATAACAGAGAATATTTATAATAAACTAGTTCGCAGTCACCAGAATAGGCTTGCTGGATGGCCTGAAATTTCTTCTTTGCATCTTCCAAATGCTTCGCACTCCCCGAGGCGGAGCAGCGATCCGGGTGCCATTTCTACAATAGTAAACCAATTAGACCCCAAGCAGCTTTCAGATTTCCGAAGAGAAACAAGAATCCAAAAACATGATTGCCGCAAAGCACATAAGTTTTTATCTTAAAAAATAACACACAAAAGCAAAAAAAACGAATTTTCCCGTCCAAAATACAAACGCAATCGATGCTTTCAAAAATTCCAAGATCACATTTTTCAAGGATCCCTTCTCCCGTGAGTGAATAACCATATGAGCAACACAAAAAACTGTATTTCCTAGTATTTTAACACAAAAAAAAAAAAAAAAAGAACGAAAGAAGAAAAAGTCGCTTCAAAGCTAACCAGTGCAAGCTTCTTGTACGCATTCCTAAGCTCTGCCGTCGTGCAATCCTTCTTCAGCCCCAAAACCGCATAAAAATCGTCGTTTTTCTCTACCCCTTCAGCCATTCCTCAAAATCTCCCAACCCACAACAGCTGCGGAAACTTTCTCCAAGAGAATTCCAATCCTACTCCCAACGAAACCTTGTCAACAAGCAGCCGAAAACACAGAAGTTCCGTGTGATTATGCGCGGTTTTAATAGGATGCACATGTTATATTATATATAATACTATGCATCAGAATGCCCAAGTGGGAATAAAAATCACATCTTTGCGGGAGTATTATGACACGGAACCTCGTCAATTTGGAAAGAGAAAGAGTGCAAAAACGAAGCCTCCAGAAGCTGTGGGCTTGATATTTTTGTGCACCATCATCTTTTCCGCCTTCACCTCGACTTTTAAGTCATCGGGTAAAAAATCAACAAAATGTCAATTTTAATTTAGATATTTTTTTTAGCAATTAATTTAGATATTTTTAGTCACGTATCTTTTATTGGATCCATTTTGAAATATGTTATTAAAAAAAATTAACTATATAAATTACAAAAATTTAATAAAAAATCAGTCATTAATTATGATATATATATTTAAAAAAAACTAATATTGATTATTTAAACATAATTATATGATCGTAATTGATTCAATAAAAAATAAATAAAAACTTGTGTGAGACGGTCTCACAGGTCGTATTTTTTGAGACGGATCTTTTATTTGGGTCATCCATGAAAAAGTATTATTTTTTATGCTAAGAGTATTATTTTTTATTGTGATTATCGGTAGAGTTAACCCGTCTCACAGATACAAATTCGTGAGATCATCTTACAAGAGATCTACTAAAAAAAATTAATGAGTAGGAACTTACAGGAATAAAATAGATATTTTGATGAAAATATACTAATCACTGTCGAAACATGTCAAATCTCGTATCGAAATTTCCGATCAATATCGAATCATGTCAAATCTAACATATAAAGTCTTTTTTTTCACATTCATAGTTTTCGGATCGAATTCCTACCTATATTGATATTCTCAAGCTTTTATTATGAAAATAATTGCTCAAATTTATCTTATAAAAACGTAATGATTGGATTGAGGGATTTAAAAATAAACTGAAATGACATTTTTTAAAAGTTTTATAAATAATATTGGTATGTATATTTGTATTTAGGTAAAAATTTACGTGAGACGGTCTCACAGGTCGTATTTTGTGAGACGGATCTCTTATTTGATCATCCATTAAAAAATATTAATTTTTATGCTAAGAGTATTATTTTTTGTTGTGAATATCGATAGGGATGATCCCTCTTATAGATAAAGATTCATAAGACCGTCTCACAAGATACATACTCTTGTATTTATAGGTTTTGAAAAACGAATATTGATTATCAAATATAATTTTGACATTTGATTGTGTTTTCATTTACATTTACATAAATTAATGTATTTATGTATAATATTTTTATTCTTATGTACTGGCTAATATTTTACTTTACCTTTTTTTTTATTTTTGTGTAGAATATCATAGAATAAAAGTTCAAATTATTAATTCACGATTGTATCTCTTATTCGTTTTTTATATAGATATAAGTATATGTATAGAATGGAAAACTTTGTATGCTTAAAATTACACTCATCTTATTGAATTGGATTCAAATATAAACTTCTATGCAAACGATCAAGCTGGAACTTGAATTGTAATTCGAAATAAATTCATCTTTTTCTTTAGATTTTCCAATAAACTTAAAAAATTTATGGGCAAATCATGAATAATAATTAAAAAAAATTTGATCCAATTAAATTTAAATGCAATCGCAAATAAGATATTTTAATACTGTACGCGAAAATCATGTGGTCATCGGAGCATGATATTTTAAACATTGATTGGCCACTAAAGAAGACGATTTTTAAAGTATTAAAATGAAGATAAGTCAATTATATCTATATTTTTTTATGAGTGATTTAAATAGATGATTTATATCATAAAATTGACTCGTGAGATCGTTTCACAAAATTTTTTTGTGTAAAATGAATAGAGCAATATCTATTGAAGGTAATATCGCTCGAACATCAAATTAGTTGATACGAAATTAATATTAACTAATTAAAAGAAACTTTTAAAATCACAATTATATTTATATCAATAAAAAAAGAAAGAAGTTGATCAAATAATCATCGTGCCGATTGCTTTTGCAAATTGCAATTGGGTGGCAACTAAATGTTAATTTTTGGAAAAAGTAAAACAAGTGGCAAGTATTTTTTTTTTATAAATTTGATTGACGTATATTAATATTTAAAAAACAAGTGGGCGAGTTGGAAGGAAACTATACAATGAATACTTCATAAAATGAAATAAATATGCACGCAATTTGCTGAGACCAACCGAAGAAAAACGACAAATCTTGTGGGATGTTTTACTTGTGAACGTCCTGAGACGAATTTAAAATTTGATCCAATTCATGAAAAACATTATATTTTATGTTAAAAATTATTATTTTGGATCAAATTGATACATCTCAATAATATAAACTTGTAAAAACATCTTACAATAGATCTGTTTACTTGGACATTTCTCAGACATTAACAAAAGCTTTCAAAATTTGTTATCAATATTTTTTGTCATGTACGGAAATTTTCAGGTTGTGTTTGAAACATTGGCGAAAATTTTGCTCAAAAAACATTTCAAATTTACATCGTGCAGTTAAAATGCTCCCACTACTCAATCATATCACAATAACTAGTTTCACCTGCATTTCAGCCATAAAAAGAAGACAAAAGAATCCAACACCAATGGCCGGAATATTCAAGCATCGGTTTATGAATTAAAGTTTATCATCCCACACAAAAACTAACATTCAAATTCTTTTAGTAAGCACAAAGCCTCAAAGATAGAGAGCATCCACTTATGTACTACTGCTCATAAACCGAAGAGAAACCTTTATTATATCATCATCCATGGCTTAATCAGCTCCTCAGCCAACACACCTAAAAGAGACATCATATCCGTAAGCTATAAATTACTTGCATGTCACCAGCCTTATCCACTGAAAAGACAGAAATGAGTTTAAATGGGGTTCAGACTCCACCCATCATGGAAGGAGAAATATCGTCAAAAGTCCAAAAGGCTCCATCAAGAAAAGCATCCATTGACGAATCCCAATTGCTACCATCGGCATACGGCATCTGAAATAGCTTCATCTGATAGTCATAATCTGAGACATATTCAGGAATCTTGTTCAATGTATTCCTATTATTAGATGATGGAAGATCATGTGATGTTGACTTCACTTTTTTCGCTGGGTTAGCATCATCCATTAACAGAGTTTGATCATCCCCAACAACAGTTGGGAGAATTGACGATATTTCTGGAGTCTCTCCATGGTTTTCTCCCCAACCGAAATCTGAACAGCCGAAAGGGTCAAAGGAGTTGAAAGAATTGCTCCCTTGCATCATCTGTGGGTTATGCTCTGGGAAATCCAAAGAATCCAAGTAATCATTGCTTGTGATGAACTTTTGGTTCGTATTGGGATGAACCATGTCCGAGCACTCCTGAGGTGGCACTTTACCAGAATTTATTTTAACGGTCCTCCTTAAAGCAGAGGCTGGGGCATCTTCAGGAAAATTCAACTTAGCTTTCTTGCCTCCTGATCTTTTGTGCCTCGGTATCATATGCTTTTGCAGCTTCCTCGGCAGTGTTAAAAGTTCCGAGCCAAACTCTGACCCCTTTCCTTGGATCGCGGATTTCAGCAGCCCATTTACCCCATGGACGCTGTCGAATCCCTCTGTACTGATTCTTCCTCTTTCTTTTTGAGGTCTTTGCAGCATCCTTGTCAAATTCAGAATACTCGACAGTTTTCATATCTTCCAAAAACATGAAAAAATCTCAAACCAAAGAATTGAAAAGGAGATGTAGGGGGTACAGGAACAGATATTTACCCAAGCCCAAGAAATTTTTATAGTGAGTACAAAAAAAACGACCTGACAGAACTTTACATTTCAATCTTATGAAATTAATTACCCAAAATCATGTATGATAATGATAACAATTCACATATTCTTGACTAGATAGAAGTATGAGAATAATACCCCTTCTAATTAAAATGCGCAAAGGCTGCAATTGGAACTTCATTCAAACGAATGAGGGGAAGAAAGCAACTGTTTCATCAGACTAAACACTTCACTTCAGAAAATTAGGCACATACTGGCAAGAGTCGATGAAACAGAATACAATTATCACCTCGAATGAATTATACTACAGCATGTTCACCCATAAAAAAGATCAGCTCTCAATTCAAACTAAACTTCAAGTTATCATTCCAAAAGCACAACAAAGATTAACTCCAGATTTGAAATCCTCACAAACGGGAAATTCATTTTTCAAATATCACAGTGCATTTCAAACCCTTTAATGTCAGGGTAGCTTAAAATAGATACATCAGAACACCAAGTCCTTTCAAAGAAAAACCTGTCTATAAATGAAATCTTCTTTTTTTTAGCATGATAGATAGCTAAAGGATACATGAAGAATACCAAAAATATACCTTTTTATTCCATCAAATAGATAAATCCCAGCAAAGTCATATTAGACTTACCAAAACAGTGAAACGATAAAAAAATAAATCCAAATTTTGACTCAACATGCCTAAAGAAACAAATCAATTGTTAATCTTACCACCTAATAAAATAATCATAATCAAAATAATCAAAGCCAATCATTTCTTTATTATTTTATACATCAATCCTTCCACTAAAAAGCTATTCACCCCTAAATCGAAATTCAGACTATGCATATTAGTTACAAAATCTTTAAAAGCCATTAAACTTCCAGAATGGATGCATCCCCCCTTAGCTTGTATAACAAATTTTCAACCTATCAGACGATAGATCTTAGAATATAAAAATTTAATTTTTCAACTTATCAAACAATAGATCATAGTATGATTTAATAAAACCCCAAAACAATCTGGAAAATAGAATCACCAACATTACCAGGAAGAGTTTTACTTTTGGAAGCAGACTTCTTTTGGACATTGAACTCCTCTTCATGATGATCGGAGTAATCCTTGAACTCAGCTTCGAGATCATGGTCAAAGTCAACGAGGGACCAAGACCTCACTGGCATGGAGTGAATCTTCCCCGTGTACTTGTTCTCATTAAGATCGGCGGCCCCTCTTCCCCACAACATATCGGGTGTGACAGTGAGCCGGCGCGACGGCCGGCTCGGCGGCGGTATGCCAGATATTATAGCTCCTCCACACATCCCGAAAAGAGAAGTGCTATTGTGGTCAACAATTTGGTGCAAATTTGTTGGAAGATGAGAAATAGGTCGAATCGTTGGAAGAGAAGATATGAATCGCCTCGTCTCTTTATAATACATACGTAATTTATTAGGGCCAATGTACGAGGCACTTGCATCATTTGGTTTTACTTTTTTGCCCCTGCATTAAGGGTTTGATTCACCTTCCTAAAATTAATACATTGTATCGTACTGAATGGACGTTTTATACAGTATTTTTATATAATTTATTTTGTTTATATTTAAATAAAGATTAAAATATAATTATAAAAAATAGAAAAAAATTATAATACAATTTTGATATATGAATTAAATAAATAAATTAAAAAAATAAAAAATAATGAGAAACTATACTACAATTTTGATATATGAATTAAAAAAATAAATAATAAAAAGAAAAAAAATTCAAGTAAAAATTGAACATACGACTTAATGTTTAAAAAACTAAATATCTATCAGTTGACTTGCTTTAAAATTTTAATACTTTATTTATATATATAATTATTAAAACAGACTATGACACCAAAAATTAATTACTCTAAACATCTCAAATTTAATAATATAATACAAAATAATATAGATATTTATTCAAATATATATATATATATATATATATATATATAGACACATAGGTGGGATGTCGCTTTCTTCTCACAGGCCATCAAACACAATTTAAAAGACAAAAGTATAGGTCACGTGTAAAAGAAAAAAACATACACAGAAATTCTTGACACAATTTCATAGATAAATTTCGATGAAACTTATTTTTTATTTGAATCATTCATGAAAAAAAAATTAACAAAAGTATTACCTTTTATTGTAATCTAGACAAAATTAACTCATTTAAAAAATAAAAATATCTCAAACCATCTCACAAAAAAAACGTACTCAAAAACATAAACGAGTGAACACAAGAATAAAATAATTTTTTGTTCAAATATGATCAGTGTTTGATTTTTTATATTTTATATTTTTTGTATTTATATTTGTTTTCAGGTTATATAAGAGAATGTAATCTAATATAATAATTTACAATATCTAGAAAAAAAGGTGCCAAACTCAAGAAATGAAGACGTGGAAAACAAATCCGGAACAACATAACTCAACCCCCCAAAACCAACTAGCCATGTAAAGCTATAGAAGTTCGACAACTCGATCTTGGAAAAACAACGATGTAATATTCCATAAAATTCAAAGGATGCAAAGATCTAGAAATCATGCTCAAGGCTGTGAATTGGTTGACGAGTAGTTTAAAAGATATCCAAGAAAATAACACTAACATTACAATCCATCCGGCACTCAAACTGATATTTCCTCTGTTTCGCAGCAAAGGAAAACTAATATAACCCATAAATCAAAAGGGTTATAACGTGCACCAACACCAATGACATCCACAGTTTTGGCAGTATACTAAATGGCGATGCTATTTGGGCAAAATTGGGGAGAATGCTCCGACCTATCACTTGAATACAAACAGCAATTGCAACTCTAGCAACAATCTTATGTGACTCTCATCATAGGTAAAGCTGGATGAGTTCATCACTAACCACAGAAGGGGTTAGAACACCTAAGTCTGTAAAAAGTAAGGTAAGATACTGTGGTGGGGTATAATCTCTGGCAGATGTTTCAACCTCGACCTTTGATGGGATTGGTACCCCAAAATCAATGGGGCGTAGGGCAGGCACCATGTCTTTCTGGTCTAACGGATACATGCGTGCGAACTGCAAATAACACAAAACCTTAGACCGTTCAACCAAAATATTTATATATTTTTTAATATATATGTATATATAATTATATTTAATCATATGTAG
Organism: Primulina tabacum; assembly: GCF_025594145.1. Lineage (NCBI taxonomy): Eukaryota > Viridiplantae > Streptophyta > Magnoliopsida > Lamiales > Gesneriaceae > Primulina > Primulina tabacum. The sequence goes on from NC_134553.1 coordinate 3,511,818, forward strand.
ATTGTTTAGATTTTAATTTTCGATAAGTATATCTTTTTTTATTATATTATAATTTTATATAACACAAGGTTTTTTCGTTCCGACCGTCAGTTCAATGGTCCATTTTTCAAGGTAAACCAGTTCAATTATCGGTTCGGTTGTGAAAACGTTGTCCGAAACATCCATATGCAAAATAATGACTATGCAGAAATGCCTGTTTGAGTCTACTTTTTCTTGATATGACTCAAAATATGGTCGCTTCATTTATTATACGTGAAAACAAATTGTTGCAGTTTACCTTGTAACTTTCGGCAGCAACATATACTGGTTTATTCATGCTCTTAGCAACCAATGCAATTTGGTAGGTACCCATCATATTTATTATACCACCACTTTCAACTACTCCATCAGCACCAACAAACACCATGTCTACTTCATCCATGCTATACGCCACAGCAGAGTCAATTAGGAGCTTGACAGGCAGATTAAGCTTGGTGAGCTCATTTGATAATCGTAGTCCGTTTCGATCTGGTCCCCCTTCTGCATTTCACAGTTGACTTACGTGCTTAGTCGAGCTGCCAGTTTGTACAAGTTAAACCGTTGAACTAATATGGTTTAATCTGTTTCCCTTACTAATTACAGAAATAAAAATTTCACCATTCACACATAGCAGGATAGTGAATTGCCACGTCAGAAAGATTGTGCTCATCAAGATACCAGGATAGTATAAATCAGTGGTCATGTTCGCATAGCATTCACAAACTATGCAAAAACAAGTCCTCTCGTAATGTAATCTGAAAGATACAAAGGCATTAACCCATAGTCATTTTCAGTTACTTTTTTCGAACATTGATCAACTTCCCACTAAGTGTACGCAGATACGAGTCCACCAAAGGATTGGACCACATAGATTTTGGATATAACGTGAACCAGGAATACTAATCAAACCTTCGATGTATATTGCAAGGTCATCACATTCAAAATTATAAAAAAACAAAAAAATTGAAAATAGAAAGAAGTCAACACAAGAATAAACACCTGTGCAAAAAACTCGAAAGAGTTTCTTGTTCTGAGCAGCTGTTCTCAAAACTTCCAGCACTACTCGAGAGAAGCCATGCACCAGAATGGTACAGCCATCAAAAATAAAATCTTGACAAAGCATTGCAATGATCTTCCGTGCCTGAGATTTTTAACAGCTTTCCACATCAATACATATATACGTTGATGCAGTGAGATGCAATTTGACATGTGAAGAATGGTGATCATTAGAGAATCTAAATCATTGCCAACGGATACCTTGTATGATATCTCTCCAAACTTCTCAGCACGTTCAATCAGTCTAGACTTTGCGGAACCAAAGTCCTCATATTCTAAGGCTGAAGTTCTTGTCACATATCGCATGAACAGATCGCATCCAGCTGTTAAAGAGATGGAAGTTATGTCCCATGACTGCAAAAAACCACGAGGAAGATTATTTATTAGTTAAAATTTATTTGTAAAATGGATGTACTCTCCAAATCAAGACATTACAAAAAAACCTCTTAGTCTGGGATAATCCAAACATCAGGAACATCAATTATAACTAAGCATTTCAAGCATTCTTCCAAGTAGTTCCAACGACAATAATAATCATTCAACTTCAATTTTGAGACTCGTAGAAACAAATTTCAAAACGGCGGATAAAATACAAGTCCAATGAACATAGAGCATCAATAATACTAGGAAAATGCCAGAATTTTGGAGACAGTATTGTAGTATCGATTTAAAAGGAAAAAAGATATACATAACAAATATAGAGGGATTAAGCTTCTGAGGCATACTTTTAAGTTATGAGAGCGTGTGATAGAGGGGAGAGTTAAGAGTATCACTACTGTATCAATTAACCAATTTGGTTTTATGCCAGGTAGGTCTACAATGGAAGCTGTTTTCTTAATTAGACAAATGATAGAAAAATACAGAGAACATCAGAAGAGAAGCGTATGGTATTTATTGAGTTAGAGAAAGCCTATGATAAATAATCTAGTGAATTAATTTGGTAGGTACTTAGAAAGAAGCATGTGTCTCAATACTACATCAAGATCATTAAATATATGTATGAAGGTATCATAACTAGTGAGGTCTGTCGGAGGGATGTCGTGTGAATTTCCTGTGACAATAGGACTTCATCAAGTATTGGCTCTAAGCCCTTACCTCTTTGCTTTGGCTATGGATGAACTGACGGGACATATTCATGATGAAGTATCTGTGTGTATTTCTGATAGACGAAACTAATGAATGTGTAAATAAAAAATTAGATAGATTCGTGAAATTGTTGAGAGTAAAGGTTTTAGGACTAGTCGCTCAAAAACGGAATATTTAGTTTGTAACTTTGGTCCTGAATCTACATGAACGAGTAGTCCAATTGAAATTGACGGTCGAGAAGTCCAGAGTATGAAGCTTTTCGCTATTTAGGATTTATTATCCAAAAGACTGGGACATTAGAGATTATATGGAGCATAAGATTAAAGCAGGGCGGATGAAATGGAGGATAACATCATGAGTCTTATGCAATAAAAGGATGTCCTGCGAAATTGACAAGAATACGATATAAGAACATTGTTCGACCAACTATGCTTTATGACTCAGAGTGTTGGACCAATAAAGGACTACATATGAATAAGATGACAGTAGCATATGTACATATGTTAAGATTGATGTGTGACAAAATGGGTAAGGATAAAATTAGAAATGAAATGATTACAAGCTATTTAGGTGTAGCCTCCACTGAGGATAAGATTAGAGAAAGGACTTCTAATATGGTTTGGTCACGTGAAGAGGAAACTAAACATGACCTCAATCCGACATGTCTTAGATTGTCAGTTAAATGGAAAGAGTGGCAGAGACAGGAGGGGCAGACCATTGAAACTTTGGATAAATATGGTTAAAGATGATATCTTAGACGTGCTATGATTATTGTTATTATTATCATTGAGAAAAGCGCGGAATGCGATATGACCGAGTGGTCTCACAGATATTTCTTGTTTCTAGGTTAAATTATCTCCAATCTCACAATGCGATGCAACCTATGAAATTATGAATCGTGGGGTGATACTTTGTGTTTACATCAAACAAGTAAAACCGTAAAAGGGCTTCGTTTCTGCGCGGCGAACTTCAAAGAGAGTAATAAATAAATAAAAATAAAATCACCTACTTTTAGCGAATCAGACGCTCTTTTGAGCTCAATCTCAAGTTCCATCGTAGTGGTGGCTTGACTCGATCGAATAACCGATGACAAAGCCCTAATGGCCGCCACAGCCTCAGCCAAATCCGGCAGTCGCCGCCAGTTATTAAACTCATCCACCACGCTGAGCTTCTTATCGTCCTCTCCACCGGACGTATAATTATCAGAAAAGGCGTCATCGGGGTGGTGGCCAACAGCGGATTGCGCCTGAGCCAGCCAATCACTAGTGACAACCCCATGGTGTGCCGCGCGTGTTTGGTAGTAACGGGAGACTTGAGGGTTAGCGTTATCGGCGGCCATGACGGTGGAAGCGGAGGAAAGGGGCCTGCTGTCTGGGTTCGTGACAGTGTCGTTTCGGAGCGGTTTGTCGAGAATGAAGGAAGCTGACCTGTGCCACATCTGCTTATATCGTGTGTGGGTTCGGTGTTGAATTTATCCTGTTTTGAGGGCGGAAAGCAACCGAATATGGATCAGAATTTGTCCGATTATGCCGAGAGAAAGCGAAATCGCCGGTGGAATTTCGGAATTATCGGGTGATTTCTGTCGAGGTTTGTGGCTTTTTCTTGCGTTTAATGCTAATGTTGGGTCTAATGGAGTTTAGCAATGTTTAATGGTTTTAGCTTTTTGACAATGTTTAGTATTTTTTTTCCCGTTAAATCAAATATTCCTTACATCGAACTAATGATCTCTACATATATCATGTAAGAACAAATATATATTACACATATTTAAATAAATTTAAATAAAAAAAAAGAACATAAGTCAAGGACACCCAGTATTTCAAAACAAGAGCAAAAAAATTTGTTGTTTTTCTTTATTTTTTTATATATTTTAATGTGTATAATAATATAAAATTTGTTTTTGTTATATAAGTCATATATGATAGCATCGTTGTCATATAAATAATAATTGGTGGATTTAAATATGGGTAATTTGGAGAAAAATATATCTGTCAATGATTTTTTTAAGATTCACTACCCATAAGTTTTTTTTTGTATATTTTAATACCTGAAAAAAGACAAACTTAGTTTTTACTATATGTTTCATGTATTTTTACATTTTTACCCTTTTTACTTAATAAAAAATTATATAAATCCCTTTTTTTTTGTTAGTCATCTTCTCTTTCCACTCATCATTCCCGATGCATTCGGATGACATGTACATTGAATTAAAATAATTTTTTATTAAAAAAACAAATTCACAACTAAGCATTGAACTTTTTGAAATACTTAATTTTACTTGTGAAATACTTAATTTCAATTTTAAAATACTTGATTTAGTAAATAACATACTCAGAATGTGTATTAAAATACTGGATATTCGAATATGCAACGCAAGTTCACCAAGTGCTCGTATTTCCATCCAAAATCCATTTGGATGTCATGTTCATTTCATTTAATTATTTTTTAAAAAAAAAAATAAATTCGCAACTAAGCAAATTTTTCAAATAATTAGTTTTACTTGCGAAATAGTTAATTTTAGTTTTAAAATACATGATTTGGTAAATGAGATGCTCAGAATGAGTATTAAAATACTGGATATTCGAATATGCAACGCAAGTTCACAAAGTGCTCGTATTTCCATCCAGGATCTATTTAGATGATTTGTTTATTTCATTTAATTATTTTTTTTATTTTTAAAAAAACAAATTCGCAACTAAGCATTGAAATTTTTTAAGTACGTAGTTTTACTTGCGAAATACATATTTTCAGTTTTAAAATACTTGATTTGGTAAATGAGATCCTCAGAATGAGTATTAAAATACTGGATATTAGAATATGCAACGTAAGTTCACCAAATGCTTACATTTCCATCCAAGATGCATTTGGATGACATGTTCATTTCATTTAATTATTTTTTTATTGTTAAAAAACAAATTCGTAACTAAGCATTGAACTTTTTCATGTACTTACTTTTATTTGCGAAATACCTAATTTCAATTTTAAATTACTTGATTTGGTAAATGAAATACTCAGAATGAGTATTAAAATACTGGATATTCGAATATGCAACGTAAGTTCACCAAGTGCTCGCATTTACATCCAAGATGCATTTGGATGACATGTTTATTTCATTTAATTATTTTCTTTATTTTTTTAAAAAAGAACAGATTCGCAACTAAGCATAGGAACATTTTGAAGTACTTACTTTTACTTGCGAAATATCTAATTTCAATTTTAAAATACTTGATTTGATAAATGAGATACTCAGAATGGGTATTAAAATACTGGATATTCGAATATGCAACGTAAGTTCACCAAGTGCTCGCATTTCTATCCGAGATACATTTGGATGACATGTTAATTTCATTTAATTGTTTTTTTATTGTTAAAAAAACAAATTCGCAACTAAACATTGAACTTTTTCAAGTACTTAGTTTTACTTGCGAAATACCTAATTTCAATTTTAAAATCTTTGATTTGATAAATGAAATACTCATAATGAGTATTAAAATACTGGATATTTGAATATGCAACATAAGTTTACCAAGTGCTCGTGTTTCTATCCAAGATTCATTTGGATGACATGTTCAATGACTTTTTAGCAGCCACAAAGCTTTGAAAGAGAAAAAAGGATTTGAGCGAAGATTTGAAGATTTCCGGACAATGTTCTTCGAGCGAATAACCCTGTGATAGGAACGAGTAGCATAATCCGTGGATTTACAATTTACATAGAAATATGAAGTCGGATACACGTCGATAGTCATAGTCCAGTAGGTCGAAAGCTAGGGAATTTAATAAAACGACATGCAATTCACCCTTGATAAATAATCAAAGAGATTTAATTACTTCACTGAGTTGAATTAGTTTGGCATAGCTTGAGAGGACATGTTCAATTGGATAGGAAATCTTGTCGAAAGCATAGATCATTGTCAAACGAATTAAGTAGATTAACGAGGGGTAGGTAAACCGAGATTCTCAACAAATTCATTTCTCATTGAACTTTAATCAATCATTCTAGCTTATTTATTTCATCATTTAATCCTTGAACCATTTCATCGAGTTTTTATTTAATAATCGTAGTAGTAAATAATCATCTGAAGTATCGCTGCTAAAAATTGAATAACTGAGAATAATAATTGAGAAATACAATCCTTAGGATGAACGATATTCGTACTCTTGTACATTATATTATTACTTGATATCGTGCACTTGCGATTATTTCGAGCTTGAATATTATTAATTTTTACTAAGAATTTTACAATGAAAGTTTTGCTCGATCACTAAGCATGTAACATTTTGAAGTACTTAATTTTACTTGCGAAATACATAATTTTAATTTTAAAATAATTGATTTGGTAAATGAGATACTCATATATGTGATAGAATAATGGATATTCGAATATGCAACGTAAATTCAATCATGTTTGGTTTTCCAACTAAGATTCATTAGAATACTTATTCATGTCATTTAAAGAAATGAACACAGTTCATTACTGATCGTGGAGTAAGAGTAAGTTGTTTGTAGATCAAAATAAACACTTACTTTTAACAAAAATATAGTAGCATACTTGTCCCGGAGTAAAAGTAAGTTCTTTCTTTGTATACCGAAATAAATTGTTATTTTTATTTTATGAAGAGTGATAAACAATGTATTTGTTAAAATTTCAATTGCATTGAAATTGCATCATAATGCATATTAGAAAAATCCAGTATTTTATTACCTATTCTGAGTATCTCATTTATGAAATCAAGTATTTTGAAACTGAAAGTAGGTACTTATCAAGTAAACTAAGTACTTTAAAAGTTTCATGTTTAGTTGGGAATTTGATATTATTTTACAAAATAGATATCACACGAGAAGAATATGTCGTCCAAATGAATCTTCTAAGGAAAGACCAACACTTGGTGAACTTCCCTTGCATATTCGAATATCAGTATTTTAATACATATTCTGAGTATCTCATTTACCAAATCAAGTATTTTAAAATTGAAATTAGGTGTTTCGCAAGTAACACTAAGTACTTGAAAATGTTTAATACTTAGTTATGAATTTGTTTTTTTTAACAATAAAAAATAATTAAATGAAATGAACATGTCATCCAAATGCATCTTGGATGGAAATGCGAGAATTTGGTGAACTTACGTTGCATATTCTAATATCCAATATTTTAATATTCATTTTGAGTAATTCATTTATCAAATCAAGTATTTTAAAATTGAAACTAGGTATTTCGTAAATAAAACTAAGTACTTCAAAAAGTTCGATGCTTAGTTGTGAATTTAAAAATAAAAAATATTTAAATGAAATGTACATGTCATCCAAATGCATCTTGGATGGAAATGCGAGTACTTGGTGAACTTACATTGCTTACTAGAATACCCAGTATTTTATTAACTTTTATGAGTATCTCAATTACCAAATCAAGTATTTTAAAACTGAAATTAGGTATTTTCGCAAGTAAAACTAAGTACTTGAAGAAGTTCAATGCTTAGTTGCGAATTTGTTTTTTTAAAAATAAAAAAATAATTAAATGAAATGAACAAGTCATCCTAAATAGATCTTGGATGGAAATACGAGCACTTTGTGAACTTGTGTTGCATATTCGAATATCCAGTATTTTAATACTCATTCTGAGTATCTCATTTACCAAATCAAGTATTTTAAAACTACAATTATGTATTTAGCAAGTAAAACTAAGTACTTGAAAAAGTTCAATGATTAGTTGCGAATTTGTTTTTTTTTAAATAAAAAAAATTAATTAAATGAAATGAATATGTCATCCAAATGGATCTTGGATGGAAATACGAGCACTTAGGTGAACTTGCGTTGCATATTCGAATATCCAGTATTTTAATACACATTCTGAGTATGTCATTTACTAAATCAAGTATTTTAAAATTGAAATTAAGTATTTCGCAAGTAAAAATTAAGTATTTCAAAAAGTTCAATGCTTAGTTGTGAATTGTTTTTTTTAAATAAAAAAATATTTTAATTCAATGTATATGTGATCCAAATGTATCGGGAATGATGAGTGGAAAGAGAAGATGACTAACAAAAAAAAGAGATTTATATAATTTTTTATTAAGTAAAAAGGGTAAAAAGGTAAAAATACATGAAACATGTAGTAAAAACTAAGTTTGTCTTTTGTCAGGTATTAAAATACAAAAAAAAAAAAAAAAAACTTATGGGTACTGAATCTTAAAAAAATCATTGAAATATGTATTTTTCTCCAAATTACCCTTTAAATATTTCAGCTAAAAAAATTAAAAAATATCTAGTTATAATATGAAAACGAAAAATTGAGCATTACACTAATAAAACTCAAAAATCATCACATATATGATTAAAATTATATTTTTCATGTCGTTGAGATATCCATCTAACAAATAAATTAAAATTTGTTATATCATAAACATTTTATTTCCTTAAAAAAATTAATAAATTAGGCACACAATTTAGATAAATGAATTTTTTTTCATATATATATTCGGAATGTTAGCATTTTAAAATGAATCTGTAAATTCTATTTGATTTGATGCTACAACTCATGCAACTATAAATATCATAAACGTGCGGCGTGCCGAGGATTTCTTGGCATAGTGACAAGTAAGAAGGAGGCTCGGAAATTCTCACTTTTAGAAAAGATATTGGATTATAGTCTCATATATGTGAGTTTACATTTGTTGTATTGGTAATTTGTTGGATTGAGTGTATTATTATAGAGTAGGTCTCTTGTGAGACGGTCTCACGAATTTTTATCTGTGAGACGGGTCCATCATACCGAGATTCACGATAAAAAGTAATACTTTTAGCATAAAAAGTAATATTTTTTCATAGATGATCCAAAATAAGAGATCCGTTTCACAAAATACGACCTGTGAGACCGTCTCATACAAGTTTTTGTCATTATTGTATATATTTGTGATTGATGAAAAATTCTAACATTGAATTAATGGTCGTAATCACTCAAAGAAAATATCACAAATGCATGTCTTCGTTTTGGTCGTCTAGAATCAAATTGTGGCAATTCAAGCCATATGGCATGAAAAATTAGACCCTCATCAAGAGTTCTCGTCATGTTAAAAAAACAAATGTGGATTAAGTTCAAATAATAAGAAGACACATAATTAAACAATATCATCGAACATAATGCTAGAAAACTGGATCATCAAACATGAATGTCGCATCGTATATATATAAGAACCGCGGTCGAAAATGGTTGATTTAAGTCTCTGTTAAGTCTTTCCTTGTTCTCAATTATCCATTTATGACAATTGTCCAGTTCAATATCCTGAATTTCCTGTTTTTGAACATCAACAAATTTGAGATTCAACTAAAAAATAATTAATTGAAGTGTATTGAGTTAAATTATTTTTAAGTGGTATTACGTAATCACCTGATCTTAAGCAAGAAAATGGTGGTGTTTTCAGTCAAAAGTTGAAATGAAACTCACATTTTGCGGAGGATGAGGCCAAAAACAACCACAAGTCCCATAATAAGACAATGATCCTCGTAGGGCTCCACCACCATTGTTAATACATCTTCTCCCAGAACAACACCACTGTTAGTTATCTTTCTTTTAACCTGCAATAAAATTTATACACAGCTAGCTGATCATAATTATTGTTTAATGATCAAGGGAGCCGAAGAAAGTGAAGCAAATCAGTGCTCTTTCTACATCAAATTCTTGTGATTTCATTACCTCAGCAACAAGTTTACCAGAGTTGTCAACTATCTTGCAGGACGACTTGCAAATTTGAGCTTCCATAACATATTCACGAGGCTGGTTTTTATCCAATCCAACGACAACCTTAAACGACGAAGCCCCTCTACGAAATCCCAGAACTTTCCTGATGTTAAGGACTTTTGTCACGCGAAATTCGGGTTTTTTCTTCTTCTTGCCTGTGTTAGCTGGTCTGTAACCCTCCCACAACCCAAGAACAGAGAGTTTCTGAAAAAAGTAACATGCAATATCGAATGGTTTAAGAATGACATTAACCAACTCTTGCCGAAATAAATAAATTTTACATTGTTCTTTTACCTTCGCAACTATAGTGAATAAAACCTCGCCCTTAGCATCCATGATATGGACTTGTTTGCTACATTTTGTATGGTAATTATCAACTCGATAGACGATGCAGCCATCTGAATCGAATACAGTGCAACCGTTGCTGCCTAGTATGAGAGATTTCATCAACAGGGTGAATACTTGTTGTTTGGAACAAACGGGAGTAGAAGAGGAAAGCGTTTGAGGATACACTTTTGCCATGTAAAAAAACTTCAATTGGTTGCCCATAAGTATCTGTGAGGAGCTCTAGAGTACAGATGCGCTGTACCGCAGGACTTGTAACAGGGCCAATAGAAACTCTAGCTTTTATATTGTGATTACTCAGTCAATGGTGTATTGAGATACTTTCTTGCAATGTGTTCAGTGCTTTGTGAATGTCTCACACCCCCATGGGTGTGTGTGTGTGTGTATATATATATATATATATTATTGTTGGGTGCTTCTTGCAAGAGCACTACATGAGCGCCGCAACATGAACATCTTGTATATATCATATCAGTCGGTCTAAAAAAACGTGTTGTATTAAATGTTTGTAAGATGTTGAGATGTACATATTGTGGAACGTCACATCCATCGTGTGTGTGTCTATATATATAAATATTATTGACTCGCTTTAAATTCAAGAATTATTCATTTTTGTGAGATAGGAATTGGCAAGAAATGATTGTTTACTCTCTGGAATATTATTACATTAGCTTATTGCAAAACTTTTTACTATTTGAAACGACATGTTCCAAGTCCACCTGTAGGTAAACAAAAATCTTGGTTCCTTATTGTGTTCACAAGTGTGCTCAAATTGGAATCCAAGTTGTGGAAGATACAAGATTTCTTCGGTCCTACATGACCTAAAGACTGAAGCACTCTCTATTTCATACAGTGCACAATACATACACTTCCCTCCATGTTGACATAAAGATTATCCCAAGTGACCATTCAGACCACAAGATTTCATCATCTTTACTTTCATATACAACAACTTGCATTTGGTTTTTTTTTCCCTCTTTAATTTAACATTATATTTTGGCATTCTGCTGCAATCTGCATGCATGCTGTGCATTTTATATATATAGTTGTGCAGATTCTTAATTCTGTTCCCCTTTTAATCTCATTACCCATTGATTATGTTAAGGTGCTATGACAGCAAATCCTTGTCGATATTTAATCAATCGCCTTTTGTCCTTTATGTTTGGTTAGGTATCCTCCACATAAGCACGGCAGGATGTCAACCGACCCCAAAAATCTTGGCTTCCATGGCTTATCATATCGGAACCATATTAATGTTTGTCACATCAAAAAATGATTAAAATTATCAAAAAAAAAAAAATTGTAATAGTACTTATACTTAAATTTGACAATATCTAAATTGTAATTATAAATAGGTAAATATATAATATAAAAAATGCAATTTTATTTTTTTAATTGGTTTATTATGAACTACTGATCAACATTTTCTCAAAAGCTTGAAAGTGATCATGATCTTCTTTTCATATCTGAAGTATAATACTTGGATCCCACTCAAACTAGATATATCAGCATTGATTATTTCATTTTCTTTTCTTTTTTTTTTTAAAAAAAATGGGAACAGGATAATCGAATTAATTTGACATTAAGGCCAACAAATTAGATGGTCCAAACAATTTATGCCAGAATCCGAAAATACAGATCGAAACTTTGCGTATGCGGAATCGATTTATCTTAAGGTCATCTCCAACCACAAAATTTATTTTGGTGTAAATTTTACACTAAAATAGTGCGATTTCTGTACCAAATACAACATTCATATCCAACCCATTTAGTTCAAATCTTACACCAAAAAGAATATTCTCGTAATATTTTTTTATTTTACATATATTAAATATTATATTTTATTTAATATATTTTTAATTATGACTAATGTTTTATTATTAATAAATTTAAATAATAATATTTAAGTTTATAATTTAATTATTATATTTTATTTAATATATTATTAATTGAGACGTTTGGAAAATATTTGGGTGATTTTGGAGGATTCAGATCAAATTTACCAGATTATTGATTATCTATTTTGTTTATCTCCTAAATGTATTTTTCTTACGATTATTGTCTTTGTATTTGAATTATGTGTTTCAAGTTGCATTTGTATTTCGATTATCTTTTTCAATTTAGTTATGAATTGTATTGTTATATTAATTTTTTGTATTTGTATTAAATTATATTAATTAAAAATCAACAATTATTATTTTATAATTTTTATGATTAAATATCTAATTATTAAAATAATAAAATAAATATTATATTATTATTTAAATAATATTTATAATTTAAATACAAATATGTATAATAAATATAAAAAAAATTAAAAAAAAAAAACCGTGTGCCAAATTGGCGTAGGGGTCTCCTCCACCGCCAAATTTGGCGCAGGAGGAAGGGGACTCCGCTATTTTGAGAAATTAAAGTTGCACCAACAGCTTTGCAGATGGCCTAAATGATCGATGATGGTCTTGATTTAACCAATATTTATTTGTTTATTGGACCTAGTTAAAGAAGTCTAACAATTTTCTTACTTTTTTTTTTTTAAATATAACATCTAGTTCACAAGTGGCTCATCATATGATCGGCCCCATATGGACCCATATCCATAGCGAAGGGTTCAAGCCCATTTCCAAGTCGGAGAACCGGTCCGCTGGTGGAGACAGCTTTGACGAGTCGTAATAAGTGTGCTAAATAGTTAGGAATTGGAGAGTGAATTAAGTAATTATTGGAATTGTGCCATTAGTGGATAAGGGTGAGGTGTGACATGTGTGAAAGTAAGTTGTAAGGTGCGGCATTTGTGAAGACAAGCTATGAGATAGGGCGGGAGAAGAAGAGAGCTATAAGGTATTAAAGATGATCTGAGTAGTGTAAGTGGGGAGCTCGCCCATAGCAGGTGAGCCCCTGACTATCGGAGCAAGCTCCTGGCTAAGATGATGGATCGTCGCCGTCGGAGATTTAGTGTAGACGAGTCTTAAACGTGTGGTCTTTCACTTTGCACGTGCTAGAGCACATATCTTTCCTATTAATACGAAGTTTGAGAACTTCATTATTCATTTGATATATTGATATCTGAGCAGCGCCCTTAGCGGCCTTCTCACATATACTCAGAAGAGTAGGTCTCTTGTGAGACGGTCTTACTAATTTTTATATGTGAGACGAGTCAACCCTACCGATATTCACGATAAAAGTAATACTCTTAGCATAAAAAGTAATACTTTTTCATGGATGATTCAAATAAGATATCCGTCTATACGACCCATGAGACCGTCTCACACAAGTTTTTGCCTACTCAGTATCTGACTTAAGAGTCGAAGAGGTTATGTCGAGATACCTCTCAGTCCTCTTCTAATAGTTTGCTTATGATTTCAAAATTAAATCAAGTCCATAATCTTAATTCGGATTAGTTTCGGTCGTCAGAACTGGACTACACGTTTTCAGTGAGCATCAAATGAGATGATAATCAATATATTGTATAAAAAAATTAAAAAGATCGATTCAAATTTGGATCCAGTTCGTTCTTGTTTTTTAATTAGAAGAATCTAAAAGGATAAATGATTTGATTTTGATTTTTTCCACAAAATAGAACATTTGAAAAACATTTTGAGCATTCAACTTGGCATTTTTTTTTCAAGTATTTGTACCTGCCAGAACCAAATCAAAATTTTAGAAAAATTTGCTTTCATGATGTTGATCTATAAATGCACTAGAGCACCGCTCGTTATTCTATATAATAAGTAGGCAAAAACTTGTGTGAGATCGTCTCACGGGTCGTATTTGTGAGACGGATCTCTTATTTGGGTCATCCATGAAAAAGTATTACTTTTTATGCTAAGAGTATTACTTTTATTGTGAATATCCGTAGGGTTGACCCGTCTCACAGATTAAGATCCATGAGACGGTCTCACATGAGACTCACTCTAATAAATATTGACAAATTAAGTAATAGATATCTCAAACAATCATTTATTTATCTAATATCTGATAAAGAAAAATAACTTTTAATTCCGAACACATGATAAAAACATACAAAACAAAAACTTGTGTGAGACGGTCTCACGGGTCGTATTTTGTGAGACATATATCTTATTTGGGTCATCCATGAAAAAATATTATTTTTTATGCTAAAAGTATTACTTTTTATTGTGAATATCGGTAGGGTTGACCCGTCTCACAGATAAAAATTTGTGCGACCGTTTCACAAAAGACCTACCCAACATACAAATACCACAATTTTTAAAAAGGGATAACAAGGATAAAAATCGATGATATCATATATTTAAAGTTGTGTTTATTTTGATTGATAGGATTAGATATAAATAAATAATACCGTGATTATTTTAAAAAAAAAATTTATGCGTGTGATATTTGAGGAGCTTCCGAAAAGGGCTGGTGGACACGGGACAGCTGCAAAACTAACAAGCACAAGATATAGCAAAACACGTTTTACTTGCCCGCTACTACCACAAATAGTTTTGGTTTTCGGCGATAAAGGCCAATTTCGAGCAGTCCACCTCATTGGCAATTGGCCTTGCAAATCCATTTTTTTAATTTATTTTTGGTCGAACATTGAAAATGGGAATTGGTACGTGCCACACTTTAGGATACACTTGACAAGTCATCCCTAAATATTGTTCTTTCTGGGAGAGGAATAAAAATTTTCTACGTGACTTGTTTATTTTATGATATTATAATTTTATTTAGATATTATCTTCAAACGTTTGGTTCAAAATCAGTATCGTCATCTGAACAAAAGAAATAAAATTTTGTGCTATGATGTATTATTATTTTGGCAAAAATTTGTGTGAGACGGGCTCACGGATTGTATTTTGTGATACGGATTTCTTATTTGAGTAATCTATGAAAAATTATTACTTTTTATGCTAAGACTATTAATTTTTATTGTGAATATCGGTGGGGTTGACCCGTCTTACATATCAAGACTCTTGAGACCGTCTCACAAGAGATCGACTTTTACTTTGACAAAAACTTGTGTGAGACGGTCTCACGGATTGTATTTTGTGAGACAGATTTCTTACTTGGGTCATCCATGAAAATGTAAACTTTTTATGCTAAGAATATTAATTTTTATTGTGAATATCGGTGGGATTGACTCGTCTCATATATCAGCATTCGTGAGACCGTCTCACAAGAGACACATACTCTATTATTTTTTAGGTTAAAAAAATTATCACAAATTTCATGTTATATAAATAGGAACAAATTCGTTATTTTAAGAATATGTGATACTTTAACATAGATAGTACGCGGTTTCAATATGTCCCATTTAATTTAGATTAAATTAACGGTAAATTTCCAAAAAATACATCTGCCAATGTTTCAATTAAAATTCAGTACCCAGCCATAATTTTTTAGAAATTAGTACCTGACAGATTTATATATTTAGTTTTAACTACTCATAAAACAAACTTTACATTTTTACCCTTTATTATTTAAATAAATATATTATTTTATCCACAAAAATTATATTATTTTTCTCCATTTAAAATATAATTTTAACAAAATATTGTTTCTCAATTATCATGTAATAAAAGTAAATACTTATTTTGACATACAAAGTACCTATTATGATGTTTCAGATACTTGATTTTGCTCTTTGAATACTTCAAATATATAAGTAAATACTGTATTTTCGAACATTCACCATAAATTCAGTCATTGTTGGTCTTTTCATGAAAAATACATTAGGATGACTTATTCATGTCATTTTATTTTATTTTAAAAAAAACATAGGTCATCACTCATCATGAAATAAGATTAAGTATTTATTTTGACTAACAAAATGCTTATTTTGGAGTTCCAAATGCTTGATTTTACTTTTTGAATACTCCAAATGTATAAGAAAATACTGGATCTTCGAGCTATCACAATAAACTCAATAATTGTTGGTATTTTCATTAAAAATACATTAAGATGTCTTATTCATGTCATCTAATTTTTGAAAAAACACAGTTTCTCACTCATTGTTGAATTAGGAAAATTACTTATTTTGATCGATAAAATACCTATTTTCGGGTTCCAAATATTTGATTTGGCTATTTGAATACTTCAAATCTGTAAGAAAATACTTAAGTTTCAAGTAATATTAAGTGACTTTTGATTGTGTCATTTGTGAAGTTAAAATGTGATACTTAAATAGGTACAAAGAGTATCTAATTAGAGTATATAAATACATGATTTTACCTCGTAAATACTCATATCCAATTATTTGAGGATGCAAAAATATAATTTGAAGTTAATATTAAGTGACACCGATGATGATATTCGTGAAGCAAAAATGTGATACATAAATTAATACAAATAATTCATAATTCGAGTTCACAAACACTTGATTTTACCTTTTAAATACTCAAATTCGATTTAGTATGTCAAAATATATAATTTGAAGATAATATTGAATATTTTTTAATGATGAGATTTGTGAATAAAAAACGTGCTACCTAAATTAGTACAAATAGTACCTAATTTGATTTCATATATACTTGATTTTACCCTTTTAAGACTCAATTTTGATTATTTTGGGATATAAAAAAATATATTTTCAAGTAATATTGAGTGACGTTTGATATGTCATTTGTGAAGTTAAAATGTGATACTTAAATTAGCACAAAAATTATCTAATTCGAGTCTACCAATATTTTATTTTACTCATTAAATGAGAAATATTTTAATGTGAGTTTGCAAATACTTGATTTCGTAAATGAGATACTCAGAATATGTATTAAAATACTGGATATTCGAATAAGCAATAGAAGTTCATCAAGTGTTGGTATTTTTATGGAAGATACATTTAGATGACATATTCATCTCATTTAATAATTAAAACAAAACAAATTCTCAACTAAGCATGAAAATTTTAAAGTACTTAGTTTTACTTGAGAAGTACCTAATTTGAGTTTGCAAATACTTGATTTTGTAAATGAGATACCCACAATATGTATTAAAATACTGGATATTCGAATAAGCAATGTAAGTTCATCAAGTGTTGATATTTTTATGGAAGATACATTTAGATGACATATTCATCTCATTTAATAACTAAAAAAAAATAAAAAATTCTCAACTAAGCATGAAAATTTTAAAGTACTTAGTTTTACTTGAGAAGTATTTGCAAATACTTGATTTTGTAAATGAGATACCCACAATATGTATTAAAATACTAGATATTCGAATAAGCAACGTAAGTTCACCAAGTATTGACATTTCCATGGAATAAGCATTTGGATGACATATTCACATCATTTAATATTTTTTTCTGTAAAAGAAAAAACAAATTTCCAACTAAGCATAAAAATTTTAAAGTATTTGTTTTTATTTGTGAAGTACCTAATTTGATATTGCAAATATTTAATTTGTTACATGAGATACTCGTAATATGTAATAGAATACTGGATATTCGAATATGCATTGTAAGCTCACCAAGTATTTATCTTTCCTTGGAAGATGCATTTGGCTGATATATTCATCTCATTTAATATTTTTTTTGTAAAAACAAACTAACTAACAAATTCTCAACTAAGTATTGAAATTTTAAAATACTTATTTTTACTTGAGAAGTATCTAATGTGATACCTAAATCAATACAAATAATGCCTAATAGAAGTCCACAAATACTTGATTTTACCATTTAAATACTCAAATTCGATTATTTGATGGTGTCAATATTGAGCTTTGAAGATGATAAGTAAGTCTGAGTGCTCAAATCGACGTTCGTATATAGGAGAATGTAAACGTTGTTTCGGTAACCTCTAAACATCGTTGATCTTGTGTATTTATAGAAGTCTTGAATCCAACGTCTATAAATAAAATGGCTTCTTTGACTTCTGATAGGATCAGCTTTATTACCTAAAAAGATTCCTGCAAAAAGCTTCAGAACAATCAGTCTTGTTTCATACCACATTTGGTAAAACGTATTAAATGACTTTGTTCAGCACTAATGATGCATTTAATACTCGTACTTGGTAAAGTAACGACAACATTTAATATATGACCGATAGGTTCTGATTTAGCAAAAGTCAAGTTCTGCTTCTGTTTTTCTAAGCTGATAAGTACACGAAGAGTACTGCTTTGTTAAGGCGATACGAGAACTTTTGTTTTCATATTATCTTCTGGTTTACTAACGAGATATACTAGTTTTGACTATCATCATCACAATTAAATTAAGTCTATCAGAGAATTTGTTTTTTTCTTTTATAAAAAAATATTAAATGAGATGAATATGTCATCCAAATGCATCTTCCATAGAAAGACCAACACTTGGTGAACTTACGTTGGATATTCGAATATCCAGTATTCTATTACATATTATGAGTATCTCATGTACCAAATCAAGTATTTGCAATATGAAATTATATACTTCTCAAGTAAAACTAAGTACTTTAAAATTTTCATGCTTATTTAGGAATTTGTTTGTTTGGTTCTTTTTTACAAAAAAAATATTAAATGAGATAAATATGTCATCCAAACGAATCTTCCATAGAAAGCCAACACTTGATGAACTTACATTGCATATTCGAATATCCAGTATTCTATTACATATTATGAGTATCACATGTATCAAATCGAGTATTTGCAAACTCAAATTAAGTACTTCTAATTCAAATGCATATTCCATGGAAATACCAACACCTAGAGAATTTATGTTGCCTATTCGAATATCCAATATTTAATACATATTGTGATGATCTCATTTACGAAATCAAGTATTTTCCAACTCAAATTAGGTATTTCTCAAATAAAATTAAGTGCTTTAAAATTTTCATGCTTATTTGAGAATTTTTTTTTTTACAAAAAATATATTAAATAAGATGAATATGTCATCCAAATGCATCTTCCATGAAAAGCCAACACTTGGTGAACTTACGTTGCATATTTGAATATTCAGTATTCTATTACATATTATGAGTATCTTCTATATCAAATCAAGTATTTACATACTCAAATTAGGTATTTATCATCCAAATGTATATTCCATGGAAATACCAACACTTGGACTCTTGGAGAACTTATGTTGCCTATTCGAATATCCAATATTTTAATACATATTGTGAGTATCTCATTTACGACATCAAGTATTTGCCAGCTCAAATTAAGTACTTCTCAAGTAAAACTAAGTACTTTAAAATTTTCATGTTTATTAGAGAATTTTTTTTTTACAAAAAAATATTAATTGAGATGAATATGTCATCCAAATGCATTTTCCATTGAAATACCAATACTTGGTGAATTTACGTTGTCTATTCGAATATCCAGTATTTTAATATATATTGTAAGTATTTCATTTACGAAATCAAGTATTTGCAAACTCAAATTAGGTATTTCTCAAGTAAAACTAAGTACTTTAAAATTTACAATTTACATGCTTAGTTTGGAAATTGATATTTTTTTCAAAAAAATATTAAATGAGATGAATATGTCATCCAAATACACCTTTCATTAAAAGACAAACAATGACTGAATTTATGGTGATCGTTCGAAGATCCAGTATTTTCTTACACATTTGGAGTATTTAAAAAGCCAAATCAAGTATCTGAAACTTCAAAATAGAAACTATATATGTCAAAATAAGTACTTAATCTTATTTCATGATGAGTGAAGAACTATATTTTTTTAAAAATAAAATGACATGAATAATTCATCATAATGAATTTTTAATGAAAAACCAATATGATTGAATTTAAGGTGATTTTTCAAAAATATAGTATTTTTTTTTACACATTTGGAGTATTCAAATAACACAATCAAGTATCTGAAACTCCATAATAGGTACTAATACTTTGGTAGATGTAAAACACACAATTAATTTGATGGGTAAAATTATATCTTTATTTAAATAATAAAAGAGCAAAAATGTAAATTTATTTTTTTGAGAGTTAAAACTAATTTATAGTGTGTGTCAGGTATTGATTTGTAAAAAGAATAATCTAGGTACTGAATCTTTAAGTAAATATAGACAGATGTATTTTTTTCAAATTTACCCATAAATTAAATTAAACAAATTGTTAATTACCACAACGGATTTATTGCAGCCAGATCAGAACTTCTGATTAATGTGCTTGAAAACCCTAAAGTACCCCGGGACGGGAAGAAAACACGCACACGTGGATGATTGTGATTGGTTGGGACTTTTATTTCTATTTTAACGAAAGTTGATTGATATATCACAGCACATCAATTTACAGTCCATCTCTCTCCCGTCTTGGATATTATTTATTGTTTTTAATTTTGATTTGATATGACACAGAAAAAATGAATTTACTTCTCTCGCTTGTGATCGATGTATTTGCAGTCATTATGGGGGAGAAATGATGCAAGAATTGGGCAGTCGTGCGATGCTTTTCTCGAATTAGAATTGGAATAAACCTGAATAACGAATTGAGAGTGATTTGCTGACCGAGCGATTGGCATTAGATTTCTTCCAGGATTTGTGTGTTCTTAATTTTATTGTTCGATTACATGTGCAAGGGAAGGCTTGAATTTCTTTTATTTTTATTTGTTCCTGTTTTCTTGTGGTAATGGATTTTTGAATAATTTTTTCCTTTTTCGGTGCTTACGTATCTTGAAATTCGAATTCGAGTTGTGGGTTAGTTTTGGAAATCCGAATTAGATTCGGTTTAGGATATCCGAATTGATAACCGGCACATTTAGGGTTTCTGTTGGTGGAATTCGTTAAAGTTGTTCATCACGGACGCGCCGCTGGAGTGGATTCAATTCTTTGAATTTTTTTGGTGTTAGATTTACTGTCGTGGGAATTGATAATTTTATAGTTGTGTTGTAGAGGAAACATAAGGATTGTTGCAATTCCGCAGTCATGATTGTTAGGTGTTGATAAAAGGAAATCATTATTTTTGTGTATTCGAATATCTAGAGCCTTTTTTGAGGTTTGCTTGCACATTCTGAAGGCTTTCCAGAAAGTTTGTAAGTCATCGATTTGGCGTTAGATTGATCTTGGTGACTGAGTCATTTTGAAATTGGATAATTGGCATGTTTCTGTTATTGACACTTGGGGGAAGGGCGCACAAGTGGATGTTGTAGTTAGCCAATGATAATATCAAAATGAGAGGGAAAATAAGAAGTCTATGGATGCTCCCAATAAGAATTTTTCTGATCTGATAGGGTTCTTAAAGTCCTGGATCCCTTGGCGGTCCGAGCCAGCTCATGTGTCAAGGGATTTTTGGATGCCCGATCAGAGTTGCAGAGTATGCTACGATTGCGATAACCAGTTCACCTTATTCAACCGTAGGCACCATTGTCGCCGCTGCGGCCGAATTTTTTGCAGAAAGTGTACTTCAAATTGGATTCCTACACCACCCAGTGAACCTGAGATTCCACAGGAAGAGTGGGATAAGGTTAGGGTCTGTAATTACTGCTTCAGGCAATGGAAGCAAGGTTTATTGGCACCCGTTGATGATGGAATACAGGTTCCCAAAGTGGACCACATCAGCACCTCTCCGTCTGCCACCAGTTTTATCAGCACCAAATCCTGTGGAACCTGTGACAGTAGTAGCGTCACCTTTGTTTCAATACCTCAGTCTTGTGCAGTTAGCCCGCCTCAATCAGAAACAATGGAGACTACAATAGAAAGACAAAGTGTTACAGCAACAACAAGCAATGATTATGCCGTGGAGATAGGAGAACAAAATCTATCTCAAGACCAATTTGGATTATGCTCCAACAGGTTCTTCATTCTGCCTTTCATTTTTGACTGCTTGGACCAATCATTTAGCTCTTATCTATTATCAGAAAGCCTAGGTTTTTTAGATAGTTAACAGTACTCTACTTACTCGTGATCGGCTTTAAGATTTTTCCTAAGTGTGCATGATATCAGGTTCAATATGGACGGAGCCGAATATTCCACGTGAATTTTGTTCCAATCAGGGCGGTTCTTTTGTTTGTTTAATTGATATTTCCCATTATATTAACTATTTTCTGTGGTGCGTGATCGTGAAATTATGCGCAAGAACCTAATATTGATGAAACTACTCCAGGACTATGAGCTTTTCAGTTTCCTCGGTGTGAGTTTCATGTCCTATGAGTTTTTAATTATTAATCCACGTACCAATGAGTGTAAAATCGGAAACTTATCCATCACATGATAACTAATTCAAATCTACGGATGATTCATGATTGTAACTTTCTGTTTCGTTCTTGTGGAAGTTGATTCTTTATATGGATTTGTGTTGTGAATGTGAATATACTCTTGGAAAAATGGCCGAGTTAGTTATAATGTAATAAGGTGTTGAGTTTGTTTTCTTCATTGTATAACAAGTAGTTTAAATTGATCTTTTTGGTATCGATTTGCCAATCATTTCAGAAGAGCTCTATTAAATTATATCATAATAATGCAATTAGTTTCTATTTACCAACTAGGACACAGCTGCCATTAGCATCATGGGAGCTTTTACAAATGAGAAGTTATAATTTATCAGTTGTCTGTTGGTATGATTACTGATTGTTCCTTGCGAATTCTCTGTACAGGAGTGATGATGATGATGATGATGATGATGATGATGATGATGAATATGGAGTATATCACTTGGGTTCAACAACTAGTCAATTTTCTCAGATTAATGGCTATTATGGTCATGTTCAATTTGAAGATATGGGCAGTGGCTATGAATCCCACAAAGTCCATCCTGAAAGCATTGCTCTTGATTCAGAAAGTCGTACTAGTTCTCCATTACATGATATTTTTGATTCCCAGGTCTCTGATGAAGTCCAGCAGATTGTGCAAAAAGTTGTTGAGCATGACGTTGGTGACGATGATGAGGCACCTTATGCTACTGAAGATGTTGATTCTGAACCTGTTGATTTTGAAAATAATGGAGTTCTGTGGCTCCCTCCTGAACCAGAAGATGAAGAAGATGAAAGGGAGGCAGTTTTGTTTGACGATGACGACGATGGAGATACTGCTGGAGAATGGGGGTACTTGCGCAGTTCAAGCAGCTTTGGGAGCGGTGAATATCGAAGCAGGGACAAATCGAATGAGGAGCACAAGAAAGTCATTAAGAACGTGGTTGATGGCCATTTCCGTGCTTTAATAGCACAACTCTTGCAGGTAGAGAATCTTCTTACAGCGGAGGAAACTGATGGAGAGAGTTGGATAGAAATAATAACGGCCTTGTCGTGGGAGGCCGCTACATTCTTAAAGCCAGATACGAGCAAGGGTGGGCAGATGGATCCAGGGGGCTATGTGAAAGTCAAATGTTTGGCTTCTGGGCGTCGGAGTGAGAGGTGGTTGCTCAATTTTTTGCTCTGTTACTTGTTATATTTATCTTATGGTACCTGATAATGTTTTTTGTGAATGTAAATGTTTTGGTATGAGTTTTTTAGTCTTCTGGAGGCAGATTGTATGAACCCACAAAAAAATGAAATGGAGTTGAATTTGATATTAGTTTGGGAAATGGTTATGACATGGGCGGTTTATATGCATGACTAACTCTTCGTCAATGATTTTTGTTTCCTTATAATTTTTAAAGAATTTTATTAAATTTAAGTTGTTTCATCAAACATTTAGTCATTATAAATATTTTGGTGTCATTCTAGATAATAGACGAAAATTGCTTTTGGGTTGAACAAAGTTCTCACTCGTATCTCTGCTACTTAAGTTGCATGTGCTCTTTAGACATTTGTAAATTTGGGAACTGGAAAGTCTGAGGCTTGTGGATAAGTCCCGGGCTCTGTTGTCTAGAGGAAACTGGAAATGTCTAAGACGTAGAATTGAATTTAGTCGGCTAAGCTGTGATCTTGTGAGAATTATTAATCTGGTTTATTCAGCTGATGGTTTAACATGAATATGTAGTTTCTTTTCCGTTTCGGTTAAGGTTAGAATCAATCAGGCTGTTACTGATGAATCATTGTGAATGACAACAGACAATTCCGGGATTGTCTTCATGATTATCAATCGAGAACTTACTGCCATCAAACATATATCTGAATGAATTTTAGAACTGCTCCAGTCCCCAGTTTAATGCTGATTTCTACTTCTTTTCGATATATTGTTATTGTGCAGCCTTACAAACTTCATTTTTATTAATCCTTGATAGCACGGTGGTCAAAGGAGTTGTTTGCAAGAAAAATATAGCTCATAAACGGATGACTTCAAAAATTGAGAAACCTCGCGTGCTAATGCTTGGTGGGGCTCTTGAATACCAGCGTGTTTCTAATGCTCTTTCAAGCTTTGATACTTTATTACAACAGGTTGAGTTGATTATCCTTTTTAATGATTTTAAGCGAAGTCTGAATTTTCTGTTTGTTGATATTATTATTATTACTACTACACTACCGTTAAACACCATCTGCACCTAAATGGGGGTTTTCGCATCCATGAGAGTTGAACTAGACCGAGACTTCTGGCTTTGTAAAGACCAAAAGATTGCAAAGCTTGAATATTTGGTTGAGGAATTTCATTGAAAAAGATGTTGAAATTTCTCTCCATAAAGGCCCTGTTGACCAAGGGATGAGCCACCGTATCTCCTTCCCAGAAAATTTGGAGATTATTACCAATTGTGAATTATAGATCTTCTAGCATCGAGATACGAAGTTCGACAACTCTCATTTTACATGCTTAATTTGAATAATTGTAGAAGATCAAAGAGCATGTTTGATCCAGATTGGAAAGATGAAACAAACACATATTTGGAGCCATTTCCAAAGGTTTCCCAAATATGTTTGTACCCTAAGAAGTTCTTAAACGCCAACACCACATTTCCAAGATAATCCCATTTAATTCCCCAATTGATGCCTCTTTATCTGAGCTTTGGCAGATGCATCAACAATTAATCTGAACCAATTCGATGTTGGTTTGTGCCATTTACCACATTAGTCCAGAGTCTGTTACCAGGTTCTAGATTAAACTCCCATTAAGTAGCTATATTTATTCTTTTCCTAATTGTGATTTTGAATCCCTTAGTGTAGTGTATTAGCGAGAAAAGTTTATGATACTTCATATAATTTTTCAAAGAGATGTGGAGACTCCCTTATATTTACCTCTCTTTTTTTGGTTATGGGCAACACATCGAAAATCAAAAAAAAATATCAATTAGATAGGATCATGCTTTTCTATATTTTAGGATTCTGAACTATCTTTCCATTTGATAAAAGGATTTGAAATCTTCCAAATCTCTAGGAGTCTTAGGTCATGTTTGGATTGATGAATTTGATTTGAAGGAAGAAATTTGATTTGGGCTGAATTATGGATTTGGAATAATAATTGATTGTCATGTTGAGTGTATTTGAAATTCACCACAATTACTATTGAAAATGTGTAGCTTGACATGGTGTGATTTTGATATAGACTTGAATTTTGTCCATTCAAGCACGCGAAAGAATTTGAAATCAATGGTTTGAAATTCATCAAAGAGATTTGATTTTTGATTTAATCTTGCAAGCTTTATCTTTTATAGGACAGAACTAATATGAATAAAATCATCAGAATATTTTCCTTTCTAGTTCTCCATAGATGAAGATATGAGACATGGTCTCCACATTACGCTAATTTTCTTTTATATGAAACTAATGCATTTATTTACATTCATTTCCAGGAAATGGATCATCTTAAGATGGCAGTTGCAAAAATAGATGCACACCATCCTGACATTCTTTTGGTGGAGAAATCTGTTTCGCGACATGCACAGGAGTATCTGCTTGCAAAAGATATATCACTTGTTCTGAATATCAGAAGGCCACTCTTGGAGCGCATAGCCCGCTGCACGGGTGGCCAAATAGTTCCTTCAATTGATAATCTGTCTTCTCAAAATTTGGGATATTGTGAAATGTTCCATGTCGAAAGGTTGTTAGAAGAGCATGGAACTGCTGGACAGAGTGGAAAGAAGCTGGTGAAGACGCTGATGTATTTTGAAGGTTGTCCAAAGCCGTTGGGATGCACGGTCTGTCCCTTTCTAGAACAATACTAATGATACTAATGTTGATAAAATAATGAAAGTTCTATCTATTAGCATCCTTTTGAAACCAAATTGATATGAAAGCGAGTGCAATTTTAATATTTCAGTCTCTTACACATTTTTAATGTCTTGAGGAGCTTCTTCTCTGAACTTATATATTTAAGATTAATGAAGTCTACCAACAAATCACCAGGTTCCCTATTCTTTAAAACTTATTTTCTTTTGATGGAAAAATGTAAAAGCTTTTTTTACCACCTAATGGTATACTAACTCTCTTCAGAAATCTTACTGTTCTGATGGTGAATTAAGATGTTTATTGCTTCAGATATTACTTCGAGGAGCCAATGGAGATGAGTTGAAGAAAGTAAAGCATGTTATACAATATGGGATTTTTGCTGCTTATCATTTAGCTTTGGAGACATCTTTTCTTGCCGATGAAGGTGCCTCTCTGCCAGAACTATCATCAAACTCCCCAATTACAGTTGCAATTCCAGAAAAGCCATCTACCATTGAGAGGTCCATCTCAACTGTTACTGGGTATACCATCCCTGCCAATGAACAAACTCCCGGGATTGAGTCATTCAATGAACCGCAGAGATCAAATAGTCTGCCTACTTCAGATCTGGTAAATGCTGCAATTACGTCCTTCCACAAAAATGAATGTACAGACAAATCTACACTTCCAGCTCCTAAGAGTTTTCAGTATCCCAGAGCTCTTGTCTCATCTTCTGTTGATAATTATCAGCATTGTCCCTGGAATGAACCATCTGCTTCCCACTCATCAGAGGAAAGGGACCTAGTAGATTTTGCCATGGCATCAGAGGTAAAAACTTTTGAAGCAGATGAATTGGCTGCCACCAAAGATTTTCTCGGTGTAAATGCTTATTATGGCGATTCAACTATCAGAAGTATGAATAAGAATATCTGCAACCTGGATGCAAACACAAATGATTCAAATTCGTCATCATTTTTCGCTGATAAAAAAATTATTGGGGAAGAACCTGGTTTAAATGAAGATTTTCCGCCTTCCCCCTCGAACCATCAAAGCATCTTGGTTTCCTTATCATCGCGATGCGTGTGGAAGGGAACCGTTTGTGAGAGATCCCATTTGTTTCGGATCAAATACTATGGAAGCTTTGACAAGCCATTGGGTCGTTTTCTGCGGGATCATTTATTTGATGAGGTACTCTCGTCCTCTCCTGGTGGGCCTTGAAAGGATAATCATCAATAAGTTTGGTATTTGTGTCTTTTTGCTGGAGTTGTCTTAGGTTTGTATGGTACTGAGAGAGTCTGATATGTTTGACAGGATTATAGATGCTCCTCGTGTGAGATGCCAGCAGAAGCTCATGTTCAATGTTATACTCATCTACAAGGTACTCTTACAATCTCAGTTAAGAAACTGCCAGAAATGCTTCTTCGAGGTGAAAAAGAAGGAAAGATTTGGATGTGGCATCGTTGCCTAAAGTGCCCAAGAACTAATGGTTTCCCGCCTGCAACTCGAAGGGTTGTGATGTCTGATGCTGCATGGGGACTGTCCTTTGGAAAGTTTTTGGAGCTAAGCTTTTCAAATCATGCAGCAGCAAGCAGAGTGGCAAGCTGTGGCCATTCTTTACATAGAGACTGTCTTAGGTTTTATGGGTACGGTATCTGTTTTCTCTCTCGATCACTCTTTTCTCAATTATTATGATCATGAGTTATGAATGTAAGTTATCAGCATTTTGGTTGTCAAGTAAACTTGAAAACTTGGCCTTGGGGTATATTGAAGCCAGGTACAAAAGTCAATGAATGAGATCTGTTCAACTGGGCCATTTTGTTACCTTATTTTGGATAAAATATTATTCATAAATCTTAAAGAGTGCTTGATGAATGGCTAGCAGGCTACCGAAACACAATTAAAATGCATGCTGCTTTTTGCTTCATAAAGCTTCAAGAGTGCTTGATTGCCTGGCAGCACTCCGTGTGTGTTTGTGTTAATGTTTGCAAAAGTTTTATGATTCTGCATTACATGCAGGTTTGGGAAAATGGTTGCTTGCTTTCGGTATGCGTCCATTGATGTTAACTCAGTCTACCTGCCTCCCTCAAAACTTGATTTTAATTATGGAAGTCAGGAGTGGATTGAGAAAGAATTGAATGAGGTGAATGACACACATTTTATCTTACTTTGAGTTTTATTCCCCTTGTTTCTATGGCCCCAACAATTTGTCTGACTTTTCTGACAGGTGGCTTGCCGCGCAGAGCTTTTGTTTTCTGAAGTGCTTAATTCTCTTCGTCTTCTGGTGGAAAGAAAATCTGGCCCTAGTCAGCCCAATAATTGCATTAAAATTCCTGAATCAAGACGCCAAATAACAGATCTAGAAGGGATGTTGCAGAAAGAGAAGGAAGAATTTGAGGTCTGGTATTAAATCAAATTTCAGTTATTTTTCAGTTCTGAAGATCATGGATTATATACTGACAACATATTTCTTCATGGTTGATATGAATATCAGTGGAACTACAAACATCTTTTGCGGAATGGATTACCTGATTGCAGAGTTGATAGCTATACATGTGGTTGTATGTGCATTTTGGGGTTCTATTCATGCTAAGAGATTGTACGCGTAGTTCTGATTTGTAAAACTCCGATTCTAGTCCAGCTTTATAAGTGCTATTGCCTTCGAAACAAATATTTAACAGGAAAAACATCCGTCTTCTCTCCCTGGTATAGATGCAATAATAGCTCAAAAGTATTTTTGTGATTCATCTTAGATGATGTTTTTTCTCTTAAATTGTCATCATGCAGTTAACCTTTTTTCCCATAACATTAGTGGTAATTGTCATTTCTCATTGAAATTTTATCCTTATGTTGTTGCATCCCATACATTTCTCTTGAATTGGAATGTAACATTGTCTGTGCAATTGATATCTAGATTTAGATTTTTTCCGTGGATAAAATTCAAAATTTCAAATATCTAGTATTAAAATTTAAATCAACGTTCATCGTTGTATTTTTGCTAGATTTTAATGGAATAACATTATATTAGTTTGAAGTAAAGCTAGTTTTTCGGAAGCCTGGAATGACCAATTGCGAAAGCCTATAAAAAATAGATATTAGATACCATGTTACTTGTGGAAAATACAAGGAATGGATTTAGAAATTATATTTTATTTCTTTTAAACTTATTGTGGGCACCAACACATGTTCATAATTGGGCAGGAATCCTTCCAGAAAGTAGTGAAGATGGATGAAAAAAAAGGGCTGTATGCGATAGATATTCTTGAACTGTATCGACTCAGACGACAAATATTTTTCCAGTCTTATATGTGGGACCACCGCCTGATATATGCAGATAGTTCTGATGACCAAAACCAACCAGGTGATGTGGAAGTCTCATGTTCAGAACCCGTTCAGAAATCCCCCAGTGTTGGTGAGAATCTTCATGATATAGATGTCCCTGTTAAGACTGGTGAAACTTTGTGTATTGTTGAATCTATTCCTCTTGATGCAAAACCTGACCAAAGTCCTGATGAAGAGGTCAGCAATAGGCAAAGCGATTCTTCTGAAGTTGTTCATCAACGGACGGATGTGTCTCTTAGCCCTGATCATGCAAATCAAGATCCGACTACAATTTTTGTTGGGGTGAATACGACTAGTGAATCTGATCCTCTGGAGTCAAATATTAGTGTCCATAGATCCCTCTCTGATGGGCAAACTCTTATTTGTTTATCAGATACTCTTGAGGCAGCGTGGACTGGTGAAAACCACCCTGCTACTGGAATCCCCGAGAACAATAACTTTTCCGAATCATTAGAAGCAGATACATCATCTACAGTACCAATATCTGAAAAGTTTGATGTGGAAGACTCGGGGGAGGATTTGAGCATGTCAAAGGTATCTCGAGGTTCTGATAATTTGGAAGACACTGTAAGCTGGTTAGGTATGCCGTTTATAAGTTTCTATCGATCATTAAACAAAAATTTTGTTGGAACTACCCAGAAACTGGATACACTCAGCGAATATGATCCAGTTTACATTTCATCATTTCGGGAGTCTGAACTCCAAGGTGGGGCCAAGTTGCTTCTGCCTGTGGGGATTAATGACACTGTCATTCCAGTGTATGATGATGAACCCACTAGTATTGTAGCTTATGCACTTGTTTCTCCTGATTATGTTGCCCAAATTTCTGATGAGCCGGAGAGATCTAAGGACATTGCTGACTTGATGTTTTCTACGTTATCCCTTGATTCTGGGCATTTTCAATCGTTTCATTCTTTGGACGAAATGGTGCTGGACTCTTACAAAAGTCTTGGACCTGGGGATGAGAGCATCTTATCCTTGTCAACTACTCGTAGCTCTTTGCCTGTGGATCCATTGTCTTATACAAAAGCTTTGCACGCCAGAGTGTCTTTCTCGGATGATGGACCCAAGGTGAAATATGCGGTTACTTGTTACTATGCGAAGCGTTTTGAAGCTCTTAGGAGTATATGTTGTCCATCCGAAATGGATTTTATTAGATCCCTCAGCCGATGTAAGAAGTGGGGAGCTCAAGGTGGCAAGAGCAATGTGTTTTTCGCTAAAACCTTGGATGATCGGTTTATCATAAAGCAAGTGACAAAAACTGAGCTGGAATCTTTCATTAAGTTTGCTCCTGGATATTTCAAGTATCTTTCAGAATCAATACGCTCAGGAAGCCCAACATGCCTAGCAAAGATCCTTGGAATTTATCAGGTACACTAGGAACTTGATAAAATAACTTACAAGTAATTTATTTTTCCTACCTCTGGTCACAAGCTCTCGAGTCCTTTAGATGCTCATCTCAATAGCTAATTTTTTTTGCTCTTGGTTAGATACCCCATCACAGTAGATATCGGCGCTTTTTCAGAATAAAAATAAGTCGACTCGTTTTTTTTTCTTCTGAAATACCTTGTATATATGTCTGGTGTTTTTATAAGGTCACATCTAAGCATCTGAAGGGCGGGAAGGAATCCAAAATGGATGTGCTGGTTATGGAGAATCTTCTGTTTGGTAGAAATCTGACACGTCTCTATGATCTTAAAGGATCTTCCAGGTCTCGGTATAATCCTGATTCTTCGGGAAGTAATAAGGTTTTACTGGATCAGAACTTGATTGAAGCTATGCCTACTTCCCCAATTTTTGTTGGAAACAAGGCTAAGAGATTATTGGAAAGAGCAGTCTGGAATGACACCTCTTTTCTTGCTGTAAGTTTGTCTTTTCTTATTGTAGTTTATTACAATCCAAGTATAAGCTGGAGGTGTACAAGAACTGTTTATCTTATAGTTGGTCCTTGATTCTTTTAGTGCTTTATTTTCTTTTGCTCATTGACGCATATTTGTTTTTTTCATTCTTGATTTTGCAAAGCATGAGAACCTACACTCAACCAGATACGGATATTAGATTATTAACATGCGGAACGAACAAAATATTTTAATGCAGTCAGTAGATGTGATGGATTACTCGCTACTGGTTGGGGTCGATGAAGAGAAGCATGAGCTTGTTCTCGGGATTATAGATTTCATGAGACAATATACATGGGACAAGCACCTAGAGACATGGGTTAAGACATCGGGCTTCCTTGGTGGACCAAAAAATGCTTCACCAACTGTAATTTCCCCGAAACAATACAAGAGGAGGTTCAGAAAAGCCATGACCACTTATTTTCTGATGGTTCCAGATCAATGGTCGCCTGCTACAATCATTCCCAGCAAGTCAGAGACAGATCTATGCGATGAGAATAAAGATGAGAGTGTGACGTTTACTGAGTAAGGTACATTTGCCGGTACATTTGAACCCAAAAGGTGAGAATTTAATCCCACACCGGTTTCTCCATGTTCATATATTCTTTTGTGAATCAGGTTGTTTTCTCTTCTCTTTAGAAGGAGAATTGATTGTTATTTGTAGGGAAGAACAAATGTACTCGAGGCCATTATTAGTATCATAGCCTATATATTTGATAACGCTTCCCCCAAAAAGAAAAAGGGTTATATTGTAGACATTTTTTGTGTGTGTTTCTCTTCCCCTTGATTTTGTATACTTGGAAAATGGAAGTTAATTTGTATATGAAATTAGCATTTGTGAGCAGGTTTGCTTTTTTTTTTTTTGTATGATTACGATCCCTTCAAAGAGAAGATTTGCACTTTGGCGTATTTTCATTATCTGATTATTATCAGTTTGAAGGTGGGAGGCAGACTATTCTTTTTGTATTTACATTTTGAAATTTGGATAACCTTCCTGGTGAATGTTAATGAATGGATCAATTTCCGTTGCATGAGCATGACCCACCCCTCGACTGCTGTGTTCGTACTCGAATTCAAGATATACGTAATAAGTATATTTACTATGTTCCAGCATAAGTGAATTCCTTGTTATAAAATCAAAAGATCCACTACTAAATCTTGTTTCCAATTCGTGTGTGATGTTTGGGAAAAAGTTTACCGAGAAGCTGGGGTTACTTGTCGAGTTGAACTTGATTTGATAGTTATTCCTCGATGAGTTTGAACAAAATCCAAGTGAAATGCTATTGAAACAAGTAGGCTTTAAGCATTCTTGAAACAAATATCTGGCGTCGCTATTTTCACTATATATCAATTTATAAGAATATAAACGAATTAAACTGTTCGTGAACTATTAAGAGCTTAGTTCGATAAAAAATTTTAATAAAAAATTTATTCGAGGTCATTCCCTAAGCTTATTGAGTCGAGCTCGATCTTGAGATTGATAATTTTATCGAGTCGAAATTGAGTTTAATGATTTTCGGTTTGTAAGCTCGCGAGCTCGGTTAGTTTTTGGGGCTATGAATTTGTCTCACGTTATTATTTTAGTGAAATTCAAGATATTGAAATTCTACAAAATGATAAGCATATTCTTTAAATTATCATATTTTAGTAGATATTTTGGTTAAAAATGCTCGACAAGCTCTAAAATGAGTTGGAAAATTAGTTTTTTAACGAATTCGAAAATGAGTCTGCTTAACAAAGCCGAGCTCGAGCTCGAGTCATGCTTGTTAAACATAATAAACGAAATATTAACGAACTGAGTTCGAGCTATTCACGAGTTTAGTAATTTTCAAATTAGCCGAGAAATAATGATAAAAGTCGTAAATGAGTCGAGCTCGATACTGTTCAACTTGGCTCGTTTATATTCCTATATGTTTATACATACTAACGATCGAGGCACACGTGATATGTGAGTAACATAATACATTAATGTTATTTGTGTTATATGTGTGATACATTTATATTTATAAATAGCAATAGTATTGTATCTTGTCAAGTGATTGAAACGACATCATACATTGATAATGTAATATTCTACAATAATTTTGACATGATTTCTCCATAAACTGAACTCTCTCAAAACCTAATCAAAATATACACAACACGACACATATTTGGAAGATAATTAATTACATAAACTTTCCCAATTAAATACAAAGGCATCAACATTCATTATATTCAAGAAATGAAAAACATATTCACCAAAACATGTATATACCAGCCTTAAATCGATGTACTACGAGCAAAGAGTAAAAATTAACTCTTTGTATAAACATATTCAAAATCTAAGTTAGAATTCCTTAGGGAGTGAGAGTTCGGGAAATGAAAAAGTTTTCAAGCGTACAAATATATAAACTATTTAAAGAATATAAATGACGGACTAACCCAACCCGCTCTAACTCATAACTCGAACGAACTGACCCCATTTGGATATGCTTCCAAATTAGTTGTTAAAACTTTAAATAAAACCATCTTGTTATCATGACGAGTTGGATCAGACTAACGTGCCGAACCCAAATTAACATCTCTGGTATCACACCGTGGCCACTTCATTTTCATCACTGATATATATGAAGATTTAGAGTCAAATGGAGTCGTGCATTTTTATTGATGCTGGGCTTTCAGAATGGGGGGTCTAGTGTGTGAAAAGGGTGTGAAGAGGAAGATTTCAAATAAGGATGCGGCAGACAACAGCTACCAAACAAATGTAGTGTGCTGCGAAGTCTTAGTTTTAGCCTATATTTCACTCCATTTTTGGGAGTTGAGTCTCCTCATTTAGTTCCTCCATACTGGTTGGTAATGCCTTTCTGACTGAAAGTTTTGTTATTGACAATATAAAAATAACTTTTGTTACTTTCAAAACGTTTTTGCCTGATTATCTGCATTTATTGAATAGCTTCATCAATCATTAGCTCCTTGTTCATCAGTTACACATAAAATATGATAATAGATTCGAAATCAAAGCTCACTTTCTGCAACTTCATTTGTAGTACAATTTAATAAATAAAATTTACTGAACAAAATCCCAACCTAGGCAACATGTCAATCTAATATTTCACACAAAATTTATAGCTTTTCTCCCACCTATTAGGTCGAGTCAAAAGCCACATTCGTGCCATTCAACCAAGAAGTACCCTGAATGAAGGATTCTACGTTAAACTTTGAGGCCTCTGCTGAGGTAAGACTAGGCTTATATCCCGCCCATTGGACTCGCCTGCTTGTGTTCGAACCTGGCCCAGCATTTGCATACTCCCCATAGGAAATAGTGCTAGGTGGATCACTTGCTTGCCATTGAAGCCAACCCAAGGGGTTCAAGAAACCACCGATATTTGTTTGCAGAATAACAGTGGTGGAAAAGTTCTTCCATGGCCTTCCAAGAAATGTCGAAGCTGTTAAATTATCCAATGGGCTCATTTCACATCTCTGGATCGAAATACCCGTGTTCTGATTTGGATCTGTTTTCCCTTGTGCCGTTATGGTCACAAATTGGTTAGGCAATGGTTGCCTAGGCAAGATTTTGCAGTCTTGGAAGACAGAGGCAGAGTTTCCGAATATGAAGTCGACTGTGCCTGTTACATCACATTCACGATAAAACTGACGGTTGGAATGTGCGTATAGCGTGTCTTGGAATGCCTCAAACGAGCACCGGTAGAAGATTGACTTATCCGATCCCGACCGAAAGGCCACAGCCTGGTTGTTCTGTGGCCCGGCCTCATTTTTGAAGCTTATGTCTCGGGCCATGAATCCTTTCCCCATTGCAACTGTGGATGATAGAATTGACAAAATCACAAATTAATGTCTTAGAGATACATGGATATAAGCACACACAATCATATCTCACAAATATGGTCTGGTAGCAAGTAGCATCCTCTCATCCAGTTTGAACAGGTAATATTCTTGAACTCAATCTCGAGATTTATATATTTTCACGACAATCAATATCCCTGTACTTGCAGACACTAACATTTATTTAATGAATAAAGATTTTGAAGAGAAACTTACCAAAAGTGGCGGTGACAAAAGTTGCATAACCAGTCCCATTACTCCGCCTGCCGGAAACAACGGTGGCTGCTTTTCCGTCACCGTAAATCATCACATTCCACTGATACTTGCTCAACACCACATTCTCCACATACTCCCCTGCCTTTACGTAAATAACAAAAATCATTTCGCTCTTGTTCTGAATTCTCCCCACCGCCTCATTAATCGTTCTCACATCTCCACTACCATCGTTTGACACCGTGACATTCGGCTTAGGCTTACCCACCTGGAGGATCCGCCGGTGCGCCGCCGTGAGCCAAGATGGAGATCCATGCTTCGCCTCCAGTAAACGGCGGTGAATCGGGATGTTGTTTTCTTCTACTGTCTTGAGAAACTTCGAGACAATGGCTAAGCTGTTGCTCGCGAATTCAGTAGAATTCTTCATCAAATGCCTTACCTCAGTGACCAAAGCTGCACTTACCTCTTCTAAAGCATCGAAGCACGTTTCTTGGTCTGTAATTACGGTGCTTAGCCACGTTCTCAGGTCGGTGATTTTTGAAATGGAAATCTGGTTGCCGTCAATGGAGGATATGCAATCGTCGAGGGAGTCGACAGCGTCGTGCAAAACCGTCTCGCAGACTTTTAGAGCTTCTTTCACTTCTGGGTCATCCGCTCTGTTGATAAATTTCTTCGCGAAAGTGGACGATACCATCTCCAGAGAATTCATCACCACCAGTAAAGAAAATTGGAATATCTTTTCCGGGTCGGTGGTATTGGAAGCACTGAGGCTAGTTAAACACGAATCTGGATACAGAGTCACGCTGCAGACGGATTTAACCGCCTCCGCGGGGTAAATTGCGGCCGCTGGAACTTCATTGGCATTGTTGTTGTTCTTCCTATGAACCAGAGTTCCGGCAACTACTCCGATTATCAGAACTATAAACAAAACAAGAGAAATTGAAAGAATTATTTTCTGGTTGCGGGTTTTTCTTTTGAATGCTGCTTCTTCGAGCTCATCCACTCTGCCATATCCCTTGAAGGAAGTGCATGTGTCCATTATTACAGTTAAAAAAGCTTGGATTTTTCAGATCGGCGAGTGAGATTCCGAAGCTTTTGAGGTCAGCCGACCGTGCTTCTAGTATTTATTGCTACCTTGCCTGATTGGCTGGAAAGGGAATTCGATATTTTCTCTCTTTATAAAATACGTTTCATTACTAATATACATACATAATATTTTTTTGTTTTTCGTTCAAATCTCAATCTTGACATTTATTTCTAAAACAGGATAATAAGATGTATTAAGAATGGAACTTGAACTTGACTCAATCTCAAAAACTAGCTAACTCAAGGAAGATGATTGTCCAAGATCATATATACAACTCCCAGGTATTTTATTCAACCGACGCCCAGAAATGAACATGTGGCTATAGGTAGTCCAACACATAACGGTGGAACCTGAGCTCTGATATGATGTTAAGAATGAAATTTGGACATAACTCTACCACAAAAACTAATTCAAAATGAGAGGATTATTCAAGAACATATATAGAACTCTTAAATAATTTATCTAATCGACGTAGAATAATTAACAAGATAAAAGTTGATTTTGTCTTAATATTGCAACGACTATCACTGAAAAGATGATGGTTATCCATCAAAATATATGAGGTATAATTTCACATCAAAAAACAATGTTGACAGGAAAGTAGTGTTCTCAAGACCCAAAACTCTCGACGAATTGACCAATTTCCACCGGAACAATAAATACCGTCACATCATGGCAGCAATATTGTTAGCAGGCGCATTGATGACACTTGTTTAAAGGACATCAACCCTTTACCCTCTCGCTATTATTGTTGTATGTAATGAAAAATAATAATAATGAAGTAAATATATAGAAAAAGGCAGTTGACTTTATTTAAGAATTAAGACCGGCTTGCCATCGAGTATCGTTAATTTAATGTCACGCTACCAAGTGACAGATAGAATTGATTCAAAATGAATTAAATCTGTCAAATATGTAATAACTATGGATTGACGAATTTGTATTTAGTCTGGCATCACTAATGGGCCTTGTTATTGAACAATACTCACCACCTTTTAAGGCCCAATTCAGTTTTACTTTATGTTTCCTTTTATTTCTGATGGTGAACGGAGGCTTTCTTCATGGCAAGAAATCATTGATTGATTGTTGTATTCGCATTTCCAAGCTAGGAAAATTTGACGGTGCAATATATTCGATAGTGTCCTAACAATAGTACAAAACTCATGAACTCTAATCTACAACAACGGTAAGTACCATGATGTACTTAGTACAACAAAATAAAATGAAAGAATTGTCCAGCGGGCAGTACTCCTCCCTCAGTTCGCTGCTGCATTCTTTGGTCATCTACGGAGGCTTACTTGTTCTGCGTTGGATTTGATCTGCTAGGAGGTATGTCTCGGAAGTTTGACTTAACCTTCTTGTATGGATTCTTCTCTTTCACGTGCAAATCTCTGAGAGCTTGTGAAGATGGATCCACACCTGCCATGGAAGAGGGCCGTATTTGTGTTTTTGGCAGTGGGATCCGAGTTGCTTGCGTTTTATGCTGGTGGAAATGCAGAACGAGCGCTAATGCCAGAATATAAGTGGCCAACTTTAACATTCTGAGGTAGGGCTTCATTGTGATAAGATGACACTAAGATTGTTCTCAATGAGTTTTGAATGTGATTAGGCTTTGTAATGATGGTATATACACACACACACACACATATATATATATATATTATATATACACAAGCGGAGCCATGTGTTGCTCCGTCCGGGTGGCTTATTTTTTCCGATATTTTTAATACATCAAATTTTGTCTTATTTTCCTTAGCCCGGGGCTCCAATATTGTCGATATTAGCTCAACCATGATTTAAAAAATTCTAGCCTGGGTAAAAACGAAAACCTGGCTCCGCCACTGTGTGTCTATATATATATATGTGTGTATAATATTTTTGTATTTGGTTTCACAATGTTCTTGGAATCCTATGCAAGTGAGATCATGTGCTGCTTCTTTGACTATCATGCATGTTATGATTCATGACTTCCGGATTGGGTAATTTTCAAATTTCTAGTGCGGACATGTGGTTGACACGTGATTATATTTTTATCTTACGAGAACAAGGTAATATATTTTTATATAAATGTGTGTACGATTTGATTTCTTTCTTTTTTCATTTAAGGGATTCTGACCATGAGAATTGCAGAAATTGATAGTTTTTTTTTACATTAAACTTGAGAGCATAGTTTTTTTTTTTGTCTCAATCTGTTCGAACTATGAATAAAGAAAGTAGTGAAAACAGTGTCTGGTTCAGTCAAGAGTTTCCCATGCCACTTGCTAGATTCGTATCATTTATGTATCTGAATTCGTTCATTTAAAATTTTTGTATACTCCGATCATGCTTGATATAATTTCATCAAATGTAAATTATTAAATTGTTTATTTTACCCTTTGCAGAAAAATACTGGCCCCTCAGATTTGTTACTGTAATAAAAGATACGCAACATGCAAGGATGCGAGTCGCGAGGTATCAAAAGACACAGATTTCTTATCGTAAAGCTTTTCTTTATTCTGCCACCATGCAGGAACTTGGAAGTGAGAAATACGTATAATCACATAAAAATTATATGAGAAAATTTTCTTTTTGTATCTTTCATTTTCTTGTCATTTGACAATTTTAATCTTTTTTAATATTGCGCATTTAATGTTTAGAGGAAAAAACTAAAATTGACAACAAAACAAATATACCGGATAAGATTGAAATTTTACAATATCAAAGACCAAAATAGCAAATAGATAAATATATAAGACAAAAATGCGATTTTCCCAAATTATATTTTAGGTCGTGTCTGAAGAGATGTATTTGAAATCAATGGATTTCGATTATAGTTTTATTGCTTAAAATAAAACTATATATCAAATATTAAATATATGTCATACTTGTTTACACGTTACTAGTGCATAATATAATGAATTTAAGATGATATCATAAATGAGTGAACTTGAAATTCTTCATAATTAACATAAAATATTATATAAACATATAAGATATGAATTTGAAGTTTATGGTCTTACTTACCTAAACAATAAAAAAAATTTTGAATACATTTGAAATCAATCGATCCAAACGAAGGCACGCGTTCTTATTTTTCATTCGATTCTGTGGCCAAACTACTTTACAGCAATATATCAATCTCCTTTGATTTTTATACCCTAAAATTTTGTAAAAAAAATACATTTTACCTCCTATTAAATTGATATTTTTCTTTGACATATTTTACGCAAATGGGGCTTGGTCAAAAGAACACCAGCTTTAAATAAAAAAAAAAAAGAATAAATAAGCAAGGTTTTTGCATGTAAACACCAATAATTTATTTGGAATAGCTTGTGATGGGAACATAGCGCTTTGGTTCGTGAATGGATTTGAAAAGTCTTCTTATTACTTATTGTGCATAAAAGTCGTGAATCTTGACTGTGTTTAATTTGTATTAGTTATTAAAAAAAAATAGTAGTAAAATTGTGGTCGTCGTGCTCTGACCCATGGCTACAAATTGTTATTAATTTTGCCTCACACAAAATTAAATTAATTAATTAATCATAATCAGGTTTTAATTTATGGATTTTTTCGGGACAGTTCGAATACACAGATAATTTTCTTTAGAAAACATTTTGACTAAAGTTATTTTAGTAACTACTCCCTTTTTAGGGTATTTTTATTTGTTCTAAATCGGTTTTGAATTAAGTCATTGAAAGTTATATATATAAATTTGAACAATTCTTGCTCTTTGTTCTCGTTTTTGAAGTTGACTTAGCTTCAAATCTCAATCTTAACAAGAAATCAGATACATGTTTCGTTACTGGTCTAGACCCACTTTTATGTGTTGAAATGCCCTATTGACTACCTGATAATGACTTGTAAATATCACGCTCCGGTTATTCATTTTTGGGTGTGAAATGGTTAGTTAGATGTCTCATATCAATTGAATTAAACAATCGATAGTCGTATATATGAACTTATACAATCTTTTTTTTTTTTGCATTAACTTTTGAAATTGAGTTATATTAAAATATTCATCTTCAACACCATTATTTGATTAAAAGACTTTTTATCTTCCATTTTCACTTCTTTATGCACTGTTTTTCTTCATTTCATACGTATTTTTTTTTTCGCTTTTTCTTTTCCCTTCCTTTTTTCTTTCATTACTCAACTATTTGAGAGAATATTGCAAGCAACAAAGATAATTCCTTAGTAAATCATCTACAATTAAGCAACACATATAGACAGAAACAATGTTCAACATAATCATATACAAAAATTGCAAATTTATATTCCAAACAATAAATTGTTCTTAAAAAACCTAATTAATTTACATAATTTTCTGCTCGAACAAAGAAGATGTATTTGCTCTAGATTTTTTACGACTTTCGTGAAATTTGAAAGTCTCGACATATTCAATCTAAACATTTATATACTCTATTAAAATTTAGTGGTAGTCAATATAATTTTTTATAAACTTTTAGAAAGTCACGTTATATTCAAACTTGACTTTTATAAACCCTACAAAAAAATATAGAGATATTCAAAATGTCAATAGACTTTTAATGACTTATGAAATTATATTAAATACAAAAATTAAATCCTAATGTACAATTAAAAAACATCAAATAATCTTTTTTATTCAGCTTAAAGATTTGGATGAACATTTAATTAAGAAATATTTCAAACTCACATATTTATTTTTATTTATATTAAAAGTAATATCAATACAAACACTAATTAATTCATTTGTTCCCATCCTTCTGTTTTTCCTTTTATTTGTAATTTTTAATAATATATTTTTTTATTGCTAATAATCATTTAAAATACTTTTTTTTTAACGTTGTTCATTTTATTTTTTGAATAATGGTAAAAAAACATGTGAAATTTAAAATTATTTTTATTAAAAAAATAAAAAAAATTAGTTACACTGCGTAACAAAAAAATCATAATATTTAATTGGTCTATAAATTGAAAATAATAATAATTATTTCTATTAAGTAATTTTTTATTAATTATTATTACATTTTATGTTTAATTATTATTATTATTATTTTTAATAATTTTAGTTATCATGCATCGTGATTTTGATTATAACTCAAAATTCATACATGATATAAATATATATAATGTGTGTGATTGATTGATATAATTTTTCAAAATTAAAAATACATATATATTAGGATATCAGATACAAACATTTTTTTTAGAAATAATAATAATAATAATAATAATAATAATAATAATAATAATAATATATTTTTCATATAAATATTTACTTAAAATGAATGAAATTATTTTAAACTAATATTTATTGATATTTAAAATTATTATTGAATAATTTTTAAAAATATTAATTAATTAAATAAAAATATTGAATTGACTCGAATAATTGAAATTTAATTACGATATATTTAATATTAACTTATTTATCATTTTTGTAAATTAAATCAATAAGTAAAAATATTTATATTAACAAATAAAAATATTTTAAATAAAAAATATTTAGCTTCAACTGTTAGTTCAAAGAATTTTTTTAAAAAATCACAGTCATAAATAAACAAAATTTATAGAGTTATATGAAAAGTTTTATAAATATTAACAAAAGTCCTATATAATAAATCTATAAGATTCTTTGAAAATATTTAGAAATTTGTGAAATTCTACAAAAATAAATAAAAATCTATTAACTATATAAAAATATGTTATTTAAGAAAATCAACAAATATATCTAACGATTACACCCAAAATATCACAACTTTTTAAAAATTATTATCGTATATATACAATAAATAATGAGTTTTTTTTTGTTTTGTTTTTTTTTTTTTTTTATTTTTGAGATAACAACGGGTGAGGTTGCAAAGCATTATACGAAATTCCATATTTAGTTAAATCCGACTCATCCACAGTCCTAGGGTTAAAATGGTATTTTCATTGGAACTCGAAAAAACAATAAACTACTCAACGCGATAAATAAATTGTCGACATCTCCGGGTAAAGGAAATTTATGCTTCAACAAATTCAACACCAACTTTAGAATTCCCCTTGATACTGTAGAATATTACACCGTGTAGATCAAATATCTCGAGGAATTCAGGTTCTGTTACATTCTATGTTGATATGTAAAGATGTGTGCTTCTCTGTGTTGTTGATTAATTTTTTTGGGTATTAAATCCTTTGTCCTGCTAGGTTTTGATCTGGGATTTATCAAATCAGGATAATTTGATGATTTGTTGACAACTGCCTTGTTCGGTTTGTGCGCGTGTGTGCTTAGATTGCTATATTGCCATATTCTTTGCTGTGTCGTCTACAACTTTATGTTTTTGATCCCATATCATTAATGGACGAAAAGTACTTTCCATTTTATTGATGTAATCTTTACATGGCAGAAATTTTCTGCGTGGTCATTGTGGGAATTGCTCTGCTTTG
This sequence comes from Primulina tabacum, assembly GCF_025594145.1. Classification (NCBI taxonomy): domain Eukaryota; kingdom Viridiplantae; phylum Streptophyta; class Magnoliopsida; order Lamiales; family Gesneriaceae; genus Primulina; species Primulina tabacum. The sequence continues at coordinate 3,554,711 of NC_134553.1, forward strand.
AGGTGATTTATGGATGGGTTAGGGACATAGCGTTGAAAAAATCGTTGTGTCATGAGAGATGGCAAAGATTGCGGTACTCTGCTAGCACCAACTCACCAACTGTTGGCTAGTAATTTTATTTTCTCACTGTGACTGTACCTATTAGGTTGAAAACACATGTTGATTTCTTTATCATAATCTGTGAAAAGGTAATTAGTGGTGGGAAAGTTGATGCTTATGGGTAATGAGATAGTGTCAGATTGTGTAAAAATCATTTGTGCGAGCATTTCGGAGAGATATTTTTCGAAAAATTGCATAGACAGAATGGGTTATCGAATAGTGAAAGAGGTTAATGACTGAGTTGTTTGGACTGGCAATACATTAGATGGGACTTGTTTTTGTTTTTGTTTTTCAGATAATTTTGTAAATGAATCACAGCTTTGGCACTTCACATCACATTCTTCAAATTTCTATTAATTTAATATAGGTGTCTCCACAGCATATATTTAATGTTTTCTTTGCTTGATTTCGGTAGTAAATTTGTGGTATTTTTATGGCACTTGTTGGAAAACCTTAAACGTCTGATGTTTTTTCTCTTTAATTTTTGAGTAACTGATTCCTTTTTTTACAACATTGTGAGCTGCCTATACTATAATTGTTGTAGTTCGAGTTTATTTTGATTTGTATGCAAAAAAATAATGCTTTTTGATAAATCTATTTGCTACAAAAGTTGGATCTCCTCCAATTTTAAAGGCTACTTTTCTCGTTGCACCAGGAACTATATTATGAGCAGTGAATAGAATTAGAAAATTCTGAAATCTGTGACTATTGGTTGTGCAGGTTGGGATGGCTGAAAAAGCATGTGTAAAGCGTCTTCAGAAGGAATATAGAGCTCTCTGTAAAGTAAGTACCATTTTTTCCTGGAAAAGCTTTCACATACACTCTCATTGCACTCTGTAAAGTTACATTCTCATTGCACTCTGTAAAGTAAGTGCCATTTTTTCCTGGAAAAGCTTTCACATGCATTCTCATTGTGAACCATATTATACTCCGTTATTGAATTCTGAATGCTTGAAAAGGTACTTGCATTGGACATGTTAAGTTATGCTTCTTGGATGTCAGATAGTTCGTCACTTGAAATTTGATTAGTATAGCAAGGCAGGAATGAACAAGTACAATGGAAAATGTTTTGCAAAAGTATACCTTAATGTTGTTAAGATGATTTTGGCCAAGGTAGAAGATATTGTGTGAAGAAAGATAAATTTGATGGTACTTTGTTTAAGGCCCTTTTACAATGCAAAAATTTAAGAATTTTTCGGTATTGGTGCCGCTTTCAATCTGCAAATGTGGTAGACAAGGGAGAATTATGGATCAAGTAAAATAAGGACGAGTAAGAAGGCCTTCGTTTCCATTTATCTTTGAAGAAACAAACCATCATATATTTCCGAGGAACGAGTGGTTAAGAAGATTATTGGATTACCAGACATTCTTATTGAGTCTTTTTGTGGTGATGGATCAACCACCGTGTGAGAACTGAGGTTGTTTACTAGAACCAATAAAAATGGCTTTGTTTATCACTTATTCTGACACAACTTGTTTTTATAAAATGTATTTCTTGTTATCAAGTTCTATATATCTTCGTCTCTGCTTTGCTGATTATTTTGATATTCATTCCCAGGAACCTGTTTCCAATGTGGTGGCACGCCCTCTTCCAAATGACATCCTTGAGTGGCGTAAGTTGCTTGGATATTGTTGTATGCCTCTCTATGAATACACCTTGCATCATTTCCTCAGCTCAATCATATTCTTTCAATTCATCTTGTTGTGATGACTCACAAAACTTACAAATCACATTAAAGATTTTTTTATGCATGTTGAGATGTGTCTTATATTCTATATTTTGTTGATTGTTATCTCATTTACGTCTTACTAGGGACAGTGTTCTACTTTGGCCATGATTAACTATAATGTGGGTTGAATGCGTGTTCCTTGTCTATTATTTTACACATTCTCCTTTATAAAATCCGACGTTCTTTACATTTTGATGTGATTTCTGAACACAGTATCTCGGAGTAACCTTTAAGAAGTACATCTTATAAATTGGGGAGTATCTTACTTTGTGATGTATTTAGGGATGAAAGGAAAAAACAGCCTTTATTTTATGTTTATATAGGAAATTATTAACATATCACCCTCCTTAAATTCAAAAAATAAAATGAAATAAAAAATAATCTAAAAAAAACTTGTTCACACATTCCCTACAGTTTCTGATTAAGTTGCCTCAGTTAATTTGTGGCCATCATCTTGAAAATTCATCTTTGTTGAGATATGAAGGTTAGAGAGCATCGCTGTGTTATTATTTTTTGGATATTCTTCATGGCGAGAAATTTCTTTCTGACCCCTAGGACATGGATATATATGTTTCCTACATTTTTGTGTCCTTGACTCCTAATTGTTGGCATCTGTGCCAGATTGCATATGATCTTGTGTTCGCATCATATTATGTAATACTGTCCTCATCTGCTGACATTATCTTTTATTGGCTAATTTTGTGGTCAGATTATTTGTTGGAGGGGAGTGATGGAACACCATTTGCAGGTTTTGCCTTTGTAATTTCGTTGTGTGTGTATAGCTAAAAGTAGAGAGTTGACGTTAGTATTTGGAGTATTATTGGCATGCACATTTATGCTAACGGTGTTTATATATGGAGTACTCATGATGCTAGTTCTTTTTCATTTTTATATTTTCAATCAATGTAGGTGGTTATTATTATGGAAAGATAAAGTTTCCACCAGAATATCCGTTTAAACCTCCTGGCATCAGGTGACTTTTCATGGTTGAACTTAGTTACATAGTACCAAACTCCAAGTGTCGATGGTGCCATGATCTGCTTAAATTTGCGTAACCTTTTTTTATGTAAATTGTTTTTATGTCCTCTGTAGTATGACTACTCCGAATGGACGCTTTATGACTCAAAAGAAGATATGCCTGTCTATGAGCGATTGTAAGCTAATTATAGTAATCATACGAATGATTTCTTCATCTTGTTTCACTCACACTTCGTCGTTTTTCCAGTCCATCCAGAGAGTTGGAACCCTATGTGGTCTGTCTCAAGGTATGGGTTTTTCCACAAGGAAGATAGTTGTATATATTTCCTGTATCAGTCTTAAATTTCTTGTGCTGATTTTTCTTATTCGCATGCAGCATATTGACGGGGCTTCTTTCTTTCATGGTGAGTTAGCTTTCAAATTGTTGAGAGTGAAAAGATATTATAGTTTTAAGTTTAAGCCGAAATTAGGTGGAGACGGTTACCTGAATGACTGAACAGACTGGTTTATTTGTTCTCAGATGGACACTAGTCCTACTACGGGCAGTGTCACAACTACAGCCGAAGATAAACAAAAGCTTGCAAAGTCTTCTTTGGCATTCAACTGTAAAAAGTGAGTTACACGCTTGATGCTCATCTACTGCTCTACAAGATGATTGAAAAATACCTTCGAATTTTCTTTTTATCACAATGAATCTAAACTTTGTGTCGACATACATATTTTAGAACAAACATAAAATTTACTCGTTTCATCTTTGAAAGATTGGCAACTACTTAACATTGTCTTTTGTGAGGTGAGTTTCTTACTATTTCTTTCTTCGCATTCTTTTGTTCGATGAACAGCCCAACATTCAGGAAACTTTTTCCAGAATATGTGGAAAAATATGAACAGCAGCTAGCAGATCAGCAATCAGCAGAACAGGCAGCACCTGCATCCGTTCAAGAACAAAATTTTGAACCCTCGTTGAAGAAACGTGGGACCAAAGAGGAGCCGAAAAACGTAGAAGTCCCAAAAGAAGTGAATGACCAGAGGCAAAGATCTTTCCCTTCTTGGTTGTTGTTGCTGCTAGTTTTCATTTTTGGCGGTGTCATGGCTCTGCCTCTGCTACAACTTTAGTAACACACAAACCCTTCAAGTGAAAAAATTTGTGTCACTTGTGAGCCTGTAAACATCTTAATTGTGGCCGATCCATTGTCTCATGGTCCTAAATTCTCGTAGATTTTGTATAGATGTATCAATGAAGGGAAACTGTTCAGATTTTTGGTGCAAATACTGGTATGGTTTATTTCACCATTCATTTATTGGTTGTGCTCTACTACATATTTTTTGTTTAGCTTTTGATGGATTATTATATTTTTCAGTGTGGATTCAGTCCTCACGCTTCTTCTTCAAAATTTAGCACATGAGTAACATTCAATGTGTGGCATAAGATGTCTTAAAATTAGGCACGCGGTTCAGCAAACATCACAAGTTGGGGGGAAAAACAGATGCAAAATCATAGTTAATTGGATTTGAATATTCTGTGCGGCCAATGATTAGTTTGAATCATCAATTGCGCCCTTAATTAGGGGATCAATTAACTCTTTTTTTCTTTTTGTCATATTGTAAGAAATCCTCGGATTGCGAGTAAGAGACAGACAAGTCTCAATTTGAGCCACCGGATTGTGCGGCGTAGAAAACTCAATCCTCAACTAATCTAAATACACAATAAAGATTGCGGCTGCCTTCCAATTCTCTAAATCTATGATAAATCAAATTTGAATCTCTCTGTCCCAATATGAATTTGTAAATTCCAAGGTTCACGAAACGACAACTCTTTAATTTCACGTAGAAAAAACGATTAGAAATTGGTGATGGTTACATCTTTTAAGTCAGAAAGATTTTCTATCTATTACTAGAGGAACTTTTTTTGATACAATCTCACATGTAGATCGGGTTGAGTTGGAGATAATATCACAAAATCGACTCGAGATTTATATAAATAAATTCTCTAGATATGGTCACTGAAGCCAAATTTGGAGTTACAAAAATATACTTATTTAACGTAACAATATACATTTTAAAACAAAAGAATGAATACACGGTTAAGTGGATAGAAAGTTCGAAGCCCATGAAAACGTCTTTCTCCTATAAAGTCATTTCACTTATCGACCATGAAAGAAAACATATGAAATATATTTTCACACATTGTAAAATTCATATTTTCATATGTTTCTTTCATGGTTGATCACCCTTTAGCCGAATAATAATCGAGGCCACAACATATTAAATAATTTGAATTGATATGAGGAATAAAACTAAAAAAATAAGTAACATTTATGCATATACAATTAGTGTGTCTCCATCCGCTAAAATTTTACTAAATTAAAGTATTCGATTTGGGTTTTAGTCGGTACCAAACCAAGTTGTTCTATTGAGGTCTTTTGGTTTCATGTAAAACAAAAACAAAAAGCAAAAAAGTTTTATAAAGTGAATGAAATTTTTAGTCATAATTAAAAGTAAAATGCTACTGGCTCCAGCATAATTATACTATTTCACATGTTCATGTCTCCAAGATAATATAATCCTTTACAATTGAACCACTTATAATTGACTTGCTATTTTCTTGATTTCATGTCTGCAAAATCTGAAGCACAAAAGGGTGTTCTTGTTGTTTCAGTTCCACAGAAGGTAAGCGTATTAATGACAAAATCAATCACAACTCTACGATCACGCTTATTTAGAGCACAATCTTTGTCGTCGGTCTTGTAAATTTGTTGCTTGCATTAATATTTACATTACAATGATTCTTCAATACGAAATCCTTTGCTTTTTGCTTCGGTAAAAGACTTTATTATCCACCCACCAAAATTTGTCGTAAATTTTAATGCAACCAAGGGCCCTCTTCTTATTGGAGAGATAATTATTGGAAAACTTGAAGATTTTCATGCACCATATGAGGTGAAAGAGAGTCAAATGAATGGTTTTGTGTAACATTTTGTTTCACTTTTTTAGCAGGCAAGGATGAACTTGTCTGCTCCGAAATATGAAACCAGAGATTGCTGCAGGTATGAGTTTGACTACCAGGCAGGATTTACACAGGTTTATTCTTTGTCTATGTAAAATATTCTGTCGTTCTTTATGTATTTGAGGACACTATTTTTCAGTTCTTGAAGTTAGTTGATAAAACTTTAGCTGGTTTCCATTTCAGTTCTTGGAAGAAGCAAGAAAGAACGCAAGCCAGGAGAGATTTAATATAGCAAATCTTGGAGCAGCACCACAACAGCAATTGGATGGGGAGAAACAGAAGAAGAAATCTTGGAAAAATTCAATCTTTTTTTGGTTCAAGAGTGACAGGAAGAACAAATCCACCAAGCAATCTATGAGCGGTGCCACGATTTCTAAACCGGGGCGTGGCTGGGTTCATGTTTCTGGTCCGATCCAAGGAAGTGTGGGCAACATCACTGGTAATAGCAGAAAACAGAGGTTGGCATCCGGTCCTCTAACCGGTCTTTTCGGTTCAACTGATCGAGCAGAGGATTGTTATCAGGTGCCTTATATGTGCCTTGGCCAGCTTAAGAATCCACACAGGGTTCATTCATATGGGCCTGTTTACTTGGTGACTTAGCAATGGATCAGAAAATTGTTGTATGTTAGAGGTCTTTTTATGCGTTTCTATGTGATGTTTGAATGGTGAAAATGTCATTGTTGATGAAAAGAAAATGTGCAATTGTCCATCTTTCCTACTTAACTTCAAATATATTGCCATCTGAGATATGAATTCTTGACTCAAGAGTTAATTGGAAATCTGTGCTGATAATTTCACCATAAAATCAGAATTGGTAGAAAGCGTGACTATATTACTGAAGGAAAGACGAAAAAATACCAAATCTTTACCATTGAAAGATTAATGAAGAAATATACTATTATTCCAACCAACTGTTCTATTTTAATCTGACTCTCTTCTGTAAGATATGGGAACTTTTCCATCTTTACAGAGAAGCAAAACTTATGCATCTATCAAACATACAGCATAGCCACAGCTAGTGCTTCTGTTGAAAATAGCATTCAAGAATCATGGATCCAACCTTTCATCTCCATCAAGAATTAAAAAACATCGAACAAATAAATGCATTAAGTCGAAGTTTTAATCATCACCTACATCTATATATTCATGAAATTTCCAAAACGATTCATAGTGTATAAGAATGAAGCAATTAACTTCGTCCTCGGATTCCTTGCTCCAGATCAAAATTCCTAGGACTAGAAGGAATGGTTCTTCTATTACCACTCAAGAGCCTTTTAAGTGATCTGAGTCTCGTTGGCATTGGTGACTTCTGTTCTTCTTCTTCATTAATCTGTATTGGAATATCAATCACCAATATCCCATCTGGCCGATTACTCCTAGATAACGATGACGGGGATGAACTAGACGGCTCATTAATCGCGCAATTTTGATGATCTTCCTCCACACTATTTGGACCAAAAGTGCTAACTTGAGTTTCATTACCCCAGAATAGTACATTGGTTGGAAAATTTGGAGTTTCTGTCGAGAAACTTGGATTCTCCGCTGCTGGAATTTGTTGTGTGGTTTCTAATGTTGAATCAGCAGCAGAATTCTCAGAGGATTGGCACTGATTCGCAACAGGGTTTCTACAGAGGGGACAAGTAGAATGTGATTGAAACCACATGTCAATGCATTCTACATGGAATCCATGATTGCATTTCGGTAGAAGTCTGGTTTTTTCACCTTCGGTGACCTCACAGAGACACACTGCACATTCTAGCCCATCTTTGAACTCTTTTGGATCAAACAGAGTGATGGGTATGGTTTTGAGGACTGAAGGATCGAGGCCACGGCGCAAGGCGGCAACAGCTGCTGCTTCTTGATAGCCAGAGGAGAAGTCAAGTCGGCGGCGGCGCCGGGTGGTGGTTGTGGGATTAACTTGGCGACGGTACCAGAACCATTTGGCGTAGAGGTGGAGGCAGAAGACAAAAACTATAACGAAAGAGAGAAGGATTAGGGTCACCACCATGATCTTTCCCGCGAGCTCAATCACACTCGAGTCACCAAACTTCCCAGACCCTGAGTCTGTCATTTTCTCCAAATCCCAGAAACCCACAAGACAAAGTTGAGATTTTGATGGAAAAAATTATTAAAATGTCGACAAGATTTCTCGAAATTCAGCAGAAAGATTTTGTTTTAGCTCTGTAGAATTGAAATCTCAACAAAAATATGGTATAGAGGTAGATCCCAGCCAAGATTTTACACAAAGTATAGCTTCAGTAACAGATTGTCGAAATTCTAAGCACTAAAGATAGAGATTTCTACCAAAGCCCAAGAAATATATATGTCGTCTATCGTAGAAGAACATTCAGGTGAAACTCAGAAGAAAAATTCAGGAAGCAAACGGGAAGATGAAGTGGGCCGCTTCAGAAGAATCCTCCTCAGCATAAATATACATATGTATATAAAACAAGATTCAAGAAAATTCTACTCATCTTATCAAATAGTGAAAAAAGATGAGATTCATTCAGGTCCAACCAATCGCTGTTTTGGGGAAAAAAACAATGTTGCAATAAATAGCAGTAAGCGTAGACTTAGGATTGGTGTTAATGAAGCTCACACGGCTGCGTTTTGAACGGGCAAGGTAGAGAGAAGCGATCCCATCAACTTGGATTAGCTTTCTTGGATGCTTCCACATGTATTGACCCCTACATTTCAACTTTTTTTCCCTTTATTTTTCTCTAAATGTTTGGTAAAATACACCTTACTTTATAATAATAATAATACAATCTATTAAATTTCAATGTTTTTTATATCATTAATTTGATTTTATATGTGAATTATAGGTAGAAATAAACAATTCAAACAAGCTTATATTGGAAATTTTGACGTATTTGGTATGACTGGTTGAATTGACGTTAGTTAGGAGAGAAATGCTTTAGTTTGATTTTTGACCATAGAAGAAGTTATAATTTGTGGAGTGTTTCCAAATCAGCCCTCAAGATTCATCAGCTTACTTAATATTCTTTACTGGCAGTGCAAACAGTCACTTGTCCAAAAGATGATCTCGATTATAATAGAACCATTTTGTGTGAAAATTTGGGGAGTTTCCTAGTTGATTAGTTAAGCTTGTAATTACATACGTCATTTCGTCATGAATAATATTACAAGTTTTCTGTCAAAAAAAAGTTGTGTAGTGTTCAAATTTGTCTTCTCGATTTGAATTTGAAAATTTTTGTACTAATAATTTGTGGGTATGTCGTAACTTACATTACTTTAAAATGACGTGTATATAAAAACATAATAATTTCGAATTTCCATGGATTTTCTAGGCAGGTAGACTTTTGGATTCCAAAAATTTTCTAGTTGAGATTAAATTAAGACAAAATTTACTTAGTTGGTGAAACAGAAACATGGGTGCTTTTTCGGAGAACGGACCATACCAACTCTCTTTACAGTAAATGCTCCTTTTTTCAACAAGCATGTTCAATATTTCATCATTTTGCTTTTGATCTTCCTTTTTACTATATCATTCATTTTTTTTGTTATAATTTATTCTACATTCTAATCAAGATTTATGAATAAAAAACTGCAACCTTAAGGAAGACCTCACGATTTCTACGGAATTATGGAAGTAAAATGCAGGAATGATGAATAATAACTATGTATTTTAGTAGCGGAGAGATCTAGAGCAATACGAGTATTATAAGTATTCCATTATTTAATAATACTAGTGTCTTTCTGCACGTGTTGCGTGTTTGTATAGACTTGTTTATAAATTTTTTTATTAAAAAAATTAGAAATTATATTTGTGAACTTAAAAATCAATTGTCGGTAAAATCTTTTAAAAAAAATATGCAGGCAATTATTGGGATCTTTTTTCTTGCAATTTTGAAATCCTTCACACCCTTTTTCTTTTTTTAAAACTCACAAAATTACTCGAGTTTGCTTACGACGCATGGTTCATTAATTAATATATAAATATATACAAGGGATCCGTTTCCCCAGATTGGGGGTCTGAGTTCCCAAATTAAGGAGGAAAAAAATGAGCAAGGGTCGCTGTCTGAAAAGCACTTCCAAGTTCCAACAAAATGATGAATATGTCTAGACAACACATGATATTGAGGCTGCGGCCATTAGAGTCCAATTAAATATTGGGCCGACCCACTAAATATGGTGCATTGGTCCATGATAATGAAGCTACAGTACCATGAACTATTGGGCCGACCCACTAAATATGGTGTATTGGTCAATGATAGTAAAGTCTGCAGTACCATGAAATATTGGGCCGACCAACCAAATAAATATGAGTTGGACTGGTAATCGGTCACTCTCCACCGACGAACGATCAGATCAACCACCACAAATCCATTACATTAGCTGGATGTTCCTTTCGTTCAACTGCACAGGCTCACTCTTCACGCCATTTCTGTGATTTCACCTCAACTTGTGGGAAAGGGTTGGAAGATGATGGAACGCGAGCACTCGGATGAAGAGGAGGATCGCGAACACCTAATTTCTCAGAATGCCATGACCAACGACGTCGTACATTCCGCCAACCACCGCCGTTCCTCGTTTCAAATCGACGATTTGAAGGATCAAGTCTCGAGCACCTCGCGCAAATGCAATAAGAGGTATCTGTTTGCCTTTTTCTTGCCCTTGATGATTTTGATGCTCTATTTTACGACGGACCTGAAGAACCTTTTCCAAACCCGCATTCCGATGGCCAAGGATCTCGGGGGCAATCCTTCGGTCAATCGCATGCGCGAGTCCGAATTGCGGGCTCTGTATTTGCTTAAGCAGCAGGAAATTGAGCTTTTCAAGACGTGGAATCGGACCGCATTGATGACAAAATTATATTCTGATGATGCAAGTGGTAGCGGTGTGGTGAATCGAACTTCTGTTGACAGTAACAGTAAAGGCATGGTGACGTCTTCAATGCTCGAAGACTTGAAGTCTCGTGTTTTTAGCCAAATTTCATTGAACAAACAAATTCAAGGAATTCTTTTGTCGTCCCATGAAAATGGGGATTTCGTGGATTTTAATGAGAACTATACAGATGCAAGTTTTGGGGGTTGGAGTAGGTGCCGGATGGTGGATCAGAGGTTGTCTGAGAGGAAGACCATTGAGTGGAAGCCCAGCTCAAACAAGTATCTGTTTGCAATTTGTACTTCTGGCCAAATGTCGAATCATTTGATTTGTTTGGAGAAGCACATGTTCTTTGCAGCTTTGCTTAATCGTGTTTTGGTGATCCCTAGTGCAAAGGTTGATTTCGAGTTTCATCGGGTACTGGATATTGGGCATATTAACAAATGTGTGGGAAGGAAAGTTGTGGTAACATTTGAGGAATTATCCGAGAGTAAGAAGAATTCTGTGCATATCGACAAGTTGTTATGTTTTTTCTCATTGCCGCAGCCTTGTTTTGTCGATGATGATCATGTGAAGAAGTTGAAGGGGTTGGGTCTCACATTTGGTAAGATTGAAGCTGTTTGGAAGGAGGATGTGAAGAATCCAAAGGAAAAAACTGTTCAGGATGTTTTAGGTAAGTTTACCTCGGATGATGATGTTATTGCTATTGGAGACATGTTCTTTGCAGAGGTGGAAACGGACTGGGTAATGCAGTCTGGTGGTCCTATTGCCCACAAATGTAAGACATTGATTGAGCCACATCGGCTTATTTTGCTCACAGCTCAACGTTTTATTCAGACATTCTTAGGGAAGGACTTCATAGCTCTTCATTTTCGGCGACATGGTTTCTTGAAATTCTGGTTTGTTCTCATTCATTCAGGTTTTGTTTCCACTTTTTGCAGTGTCTTTGTTAACCTCTTATCGAACTTTGTTGATGTTTTTCCAGCAATGCCAAGAAACGAAGCTGCTTTTACCCTGTTCCTCAAGCTGCAGATTGCATAAATCGAGTGGTTGAACGGGCTGGCACTCCTGTGATATATCTTTCTACAGATGCTGGGGGAAGTGAAACTGGTTTACTGAAGTCACTCATTGCCTGGAACGGGAAGACTGTGCCACTTGTTAATAGACCTGGTCGTGATGCAGCGGAAAAGTGGGATGCTTTGTTATATAGGCATGGACTTGAGGAAGACCATCAGGTGAGCTTGCAATTTACTTGTTTCTTTAATCGCTTCAATTTCAAGTCATTTATATCTGGATGAATTACGATAATTTCGGTGTTCACAGATATTATATTATTTATGTTAAAGGCAATATAACTTTAGCACAAAATAAAAAGCGATCAATTTAGCTGTTGATTTTAACTGCCATAAATGGAACAGAAATCTTCTGTTAGTTGTTGGAATAAAAAAACACTGACAATTGTTGAAGCTAGGGCAAGTAACTTTTAAATAAACTCACAACTTTAAAATTGAATTTTCATCATGAAGGTGGAAGCAATGTTGGATAAGACTATTTGTGCACTGTCTACTGTGTTTATTGGATCCCATGGATCTACATTTACAGAAGATATCTTGCGGCTTCGTAAGGACTGGGGTTCAGCATCTTTATGTGATGAATACCTGTGCCAGGGTGAACTCCCCAATTTTATTGCAGAAGAAGAGTGAAAGGGATGATGTATATTCATGTACACTTGAGGAAAGCTTTGTGTCATCTAGATGCTGAAATTAGCAACGATTGGAAACAGTTGCTCTGCTAGATTATTTTGTCCAAATCTTTTATTACCACCCACCACAGATTATGTTGGCGTGGATAACCGGAAGACATGACCGTGAAACCATCTGCGCTGGAGTTTGTTCGAACAGGTAAAATACATCCTGCTATGGAATCTTGGCTAATTTTTCTTGATCTGCATTCTGATGGATGATTCGTAGGCTTCAGCACGAGTGATTTTGTTTATTCGTTGATTGTTTTGCCTAACTTAGTTTGGAGCATTGTGTTGGTTGGACATGTAACATTTCGTTGTTGTGAATCTCCTTCCAGGCTTGGTCTGATGTACAATCGGGGGCAACTTTGAACTGTTATTTGTTATGTTGTGGAATAATGAGAATATATGTTTGACAGTTTATTTACAACATTTGACATCGACTCTAGTGTACAATTTTTGCACTCTCGCGGCGGTTGCGGTTCTCTTGCTCAAGACATTGTCCGGAAAACCCATTTCGGACATAAATTTGTTGCATGGCACACAGAAAATTATCAGTGTCAGGCCACTAAAACTTGAAAAAATAACCGGAGTTATATTTAAGCAGACTTGATTCTCTTCTCGCAAAAATAAAGATAGTTTTTGTAAAATAAATACAGAAAGCGTGATTTCTATGGACACACACTAACTTTCTCCTTCTCATACTTGACATACAAAGCAGAAACCGCAGCGACGAAATACAACTGAATGAAAATAATAGCTGGTGAATGATAGCTTATCACTCGCTTTCCAGTTGCCAACTCCACCGATAGCAGAGCACCTAATCCAAGAATGGCAAGCCGACCGTGGATACGCTCCGCATAAGAGCTGAACCCGAACTCCACACTCAACCCTTCCGACAAAGCTTCTTTCAGTGCTACCGGAGGCAGGAAAATGCTCGACCTAGATCCTGACCCGGACCCCGACCCAATTTTCTTCCCTTTTTTGCTTTTCCTAAGCTCGGCTTTCTTTCCCGTGCCGCTGCGGTTACGAAGCCGGAGCTGGTATAGTCGATTTTCGAAGCTGTCGCCCTCCTTGCCTGGTTCGGGTTCGGTTTGGGGAGGATCTTCTTCGGCTGTGGCGCGGAGGATAGAGATGTATCGAGGACGTGGGTTCTGGCGGGCCGAGGGTGGGAGTGCCGAGCTTGGTTTGGGGAGTTGGAGAGACGAAGGTGGTAGAGTCGCCATTAATCTCATGTGTGGGCCACTAATTTCTGATTTGATGATTGGGTTGGATATTAGGCAAACGGACTATCAACTGTGGTGCCACTCCAAACACCCCACCCCGAAAGGTTAAAAAAATAACGTATTCCTTTTCTTTTATTATCATTGTGTATGTTTCAGGTACAAAAATATAAATTTTATAAATCGTTAAGAGTCATGTCATGTGCGGAGAGATTTATATTATAGTTTTTATAATATAAAAAATTTAATATAAAATTTTATTCATCAAAATTTAATATAAAATCTCACGATATAATAATTGTAATTATCGATATATTTGTTGTATTTTAAATATTACGTTAAATTGTTCTTTTATCTTGAAGACTGATTTATTTATTTTCAGATTCTTTCGGAAATTCATCACACACAAAAACGATCAAAATGTCAGTGAAACTCCGTACTTCTTCTGTTCGACGCTGCTCTTACTCGAAACAATAGGTTCCATACACACAGGAAGACTCTTGTATTAGCATCACATGTAAATCTTTCTGGGGTGCGTGCGAATGTGGATCGCTTTAACGATGAAAGAGGCCATTTTTGCCTTTTGCATGCTTTGGTTGCAATTATTTTCTTTTCATTAATTTTTGTTCAACTACTCAATTGCTTCATAGAATGGAATAGAAGCACAAATCGTGTGACTATCAAAACGCTCCTTCTTGTAGCATGAAGCACACCACAGTGTTGTTCAGACACTTCATAAATATCTGCCGCTAAAGAAAGCACTTCTCTGTGTGCATCATGATAATTTAGTGGAAAGTATTTGTTACAAAAAAAGAATTTGATCAGTAGCAATAAACTAGACTCGATTATAATAAACATCGCCACTAGAGAAAGGGCCAAAACAGCGCGTTCAGTTACCTTCTTTTACAACTCTAATTGTGTTCTTTTATTGGAAACTGCATAAGCTGCCTCTTATTTGTTTGTTCAAATTGTGTGAGCTTTCTGTATTTTCCCAAAATCCAAGTTCTTGAGCCTTGCCATTGACTCTATATGACCTCTCAGATTATTCAATTCTCCAGGCCTGCATTTTTCAATTATCCAATGTGACTTGCAGAAATAAAACCAACGAGTCAGAGAAATAAGTAGTAATCAATGAAACAGATCACATGGCAATCAGCTATCTTAGAAACCTGGTGCTTTCATCCCTATATTTATCAGAATCTGTACGGAGCTGGCCCTGCAGATTCCTTTGAGAAACAACCCATCTGGCTTCCCTCTCTTTCTTCATGTAGTCTTTCGACGTAAAAGCCGTCTATTCAGAAAGAAACAAACATGATTAGCTGCGGTAACTTAATCATTCATCCGTTAAAAGGTTAGAAAACTCTGCGAACTTTCTCACCTTCCTTTCAAATACCAAGTTCCATGCTTCTCCACTTAAGGCATAGCTAATTGTGAACTTGATAACATCAAGAGGGACATAAAAGACAAGACTAAATAACCATATAACTCCTGCCCAACGCCATCCAATGCCTCTAACGGAAGCAAAGCTAATATGTGAATATACTGCTATCAAAGTAGCTACCTGGAGAACAACTCTTTGATTATCATTGTCTTGGAAATGGAAATCTATTATATTTCTCAGTTGAAGAACCAACTTTCAATAATTAAACCATGCAAACTGGTTGGATCAGGCTGTATCACTCAGTTGAGTTTCATTTAATTACCAGTTGAGCAACAATAAAAGCGCAAATCAATAGGGTTCCAGGCCTCTCCCTGAATGACCAACTGCGACTACGGGTAACAAATATCAATGCCTGACTAAGAATACTGACTTGCAGATAAACTGCAGATGACATTTCTTCTGTACTCCCTGACAGAGGTTTTGTGTGGAATTGTATCTGCAGTCAAATGATCAAATATAAAGAGTAGAATCAGGAGCAACATATACAGTTTGTAACAGAGTAAAAATTATGAAACAAAATTGAAGGGAATTGTCACCTCGAAAAAATTGGTGCTAAATGCTAACCAGTAAAATAAGACGGTAACCAAAGCAAGATAGGTGCCCATAACAATCCCAGTGGCAAAAATTGTGCGGAGCTTCCAACTATCTGGCCTAGGCGATGGCTTTACTCTATCTTTTGAAATAGTAATTATGGTGCCTGCATAACATACACCAATGACTCACGGTACGTTAGGGAAAAAGAATTTAAAATCAATTAAGTGGAAAAATCTTATGACCGAGCATACCATCATTCAGTATTGCTATTATCAGAACCATGAAAGGCGGGAAGTCATATTGCCATATCAGTGCTAGCAGTGTAAAACCAAGCTGCAAAATTTTTAAAAAATAAAGTATTCTGGACAAAAATGCTCGGAAAATTTCAAGAATGCTTGATTCTCACCACGATCCTAACTGTTATGGAGACAGCATATATCTGCATACACATGATAAAGTTTCGTTATTGAAGCATTTCCTACATATAACCACAAAAAGTTGGTATTTATAATTTTATCTTTTTGGTGTTTATGGTTAGAACTACGAACTTAACTGTATAGTTTTTCATCCTTTGGAATATAGCTCTGCTGGTTAAAACAGCACTGACAATGACACTTAAGCCTGACTCTGTCAAGACCATATCAGCTGCACTCCGAGCAGCATCTGTAGCAGCAGATACTGCTATTCCGATATCTGCCTTCTTTAGAGCCGGTGCATCATTTACACCATCTCCAGTCATTCCACAGACATGCTTCTTTTGCTGTAGGATTTTTACTATTTCATACTTGTGTTCTGAGAGTTACAGAGCAAGACAATTTGGTGAGGATAAGATATAGTAGACTGACAAACAAGTAAAATAATTCAATGAAACCCAAAAAACTTAGCTTTACTTCTATGATTTTGAAAAAACTGTAGCTAGAACATCTTATTACCAGGAAAGACACCAGCAAATCCATCTGCTTTTTCAATAAGCTCATCCATTGGAATGGCTTCATTTACATCTTTGTCATGGCCTAACAATGATGTAGAAGGGTACATATTTGTTCCCATGCCAAGCCGCCGACCTGTCTCTTTCGCTATTGCTAATTGATCACCTGTTATAGTAGAAAATTTCATAATCTTTGATATACATCTGAAACACCTTTCAATAAACATGCGTATTTTCTAATTCAAACTTGGCAAGAAGTAAAGTTGACTTAATATACACTGTTATGTTGATCTCTATCACCAGAAAATTGGTGCCAAATGAATTTTATTTGGATCATTTGGTGATAAATCAAATCAACCCTAGTTTGGGATGAACCTTTGATTCATTGTAGCAGATTACTAACTCCAATGAGGTAACATGCCTGTTATCATTTTGACGGAGACTCCCAGATTTAGTGCTCTGCGAATGGTCTCAGCACTGTCATGTCTTGGAGGATCGAATAAGGGTAATAATCCACAAAATCTCCATGCCCCTCCCAAACTCTCCTTCGATTTTTCTGGAACTTCCTGAAAATATTTTTTTTAAGCTCATCAAACTTCAGTAAATCGGGCCAGATATTTATTTTAGTTTCACTCGTATTGTCATTTTGCTGAAACACTCACTTTACTGCAGGTATGCTATTTGTATTTGCAATTTAATCATGAAGCAGTTTCAGTGGTTACCTGAAAGGCAACGCCAAGAGAACGTAAACCCGATTCAGCAAACTTGTTGACAAGTGTGTGAACCTTTTCAGCAATGTCTTGTTTCTCTTTGCACAAATTCAGGATCTAGTTGGAATATTTAAATGGCATTAATTGTGATAAAACTATATTATATGGACAATAAAGGTTCATAAAGGAGATGTACCTGCTCAGGAGCTCCTTTGCTGGCCCGATACCACTTGCCATCAGAATCAATGTACGTAATTGCGGTACGTTTGTCCACAGGGTTGAACGGAAGGAAATGCACTTCCGTGATATTTGAACGTGCCTGCAGATGATAAATGGTTAATCTACGTATCCCACTGTTTTCTTCCCATTTTTGTGAAGATATAATCGAATAATCACTTGTAGCCTACCTCTTTAGGATCACCAAGCATGTTGATAATCGCAGTGTCGATAGCATCCTGATTCTCCAGTCTTGATGCTCTCGCAGCAAGCAAAACTATAGAGTCCTTGTCCATGTATCTGTCAAGTACCTGTTCAGTGGTTTCCATATTTTATTAAAGAAAGATATCATTTACGCTAAACCATCTAAAACCTCATTCTCGATCTAAGATCTAAGTGGATGTAAAAGATAGAAAGGCATTTCCACATATGTTTCTAATTAATGGAGTATGTTCTAGGCACCATAAGTCACAGTATAAAGTTACATCCATATTATCAGCTAATAAATATACCTCAATAAGGTTCCAGTCAATCGTAAGACGATTTAGAGTAAGGGTTCCAGTTTTATCACTGCATAAAACATCCATTCCAGCCATCTCTTCAATAGCTGTTATCCTCTTTGTAATAGCACCCTGGTGCATAAAAAAGGAACTTCAACTCCTGATTAGTTATAGTGCCGCATTATGAGTGGTTCATTAACACAATCTTTCTTGTATTTGATTGAAGCATTCACCTGCTGGGACAGGCGATGTGAACCAATCGCAAGTGTAACAGATAATACTGTTGGCATAGCAATGGGAATTCCTCCAATTAAAAGCACCAGTAAGTTATTGACTGCAGTCCTATACGAACGTTTTTGAACAAATAACATCACAACGCTTTCAAGTATCATTCCAACTGCTATAGAGCAAATGCAGAAGTTTCCAATTGATGACAAGACCTGCAATAACGACTGCAATTTGTCACAATTCTTATTCTAGCCATTGTGAATTTCAACTATCAAAGTAGTCCATAGTTGAGAATAATCTGTAACCTTCTGGAGATGGCCAGTAACTTCAGTAGATTCTACTAGTTGTGCAGCTTTTCCAAAGAAAGTGTGAACTCCAGTAGCTATTACCACAGCTTCAATTTCACCAAGTTTGCAAGTAGAACCAGAAAAGACTAAGTCGCCAGTCTTCCTTGTCACCGGCAGAGATTCTCCGGTAAGTGCTGACTGTGCAAAGTATTTCAAGTAGATCTGATACTAGAATTTTCATTTCGTCAATCAAATTTTAAATTCTTTTTCAATAAGAAACATTTGCCTGGTCAATTTTAACTGGGTCTCCCTCAAGCAGGCGAGCATCTGCAGGGATGATATCCCCAAGCTTTATGCTAATGATGTCACCTGGTGCTAGAATATATGCATCTTGTTCTTGCCACTTCCCATCTCTTAGGACCTGCACAACCAAAATAATAAAATGAATGTTATTCAATGTAAAGGTTACTTCCGAAATTAAATTGCTGTATATTATATGCTACAAATTTAAAACCTTTGTCTTTGGAGCTAAGCGTGCCATAAGCGCTGCTGCAGCATTCCCTGCATTGTTTTCTTCGATAAAACTAATAGTTGAATTTATCAGTAACAAGCAAACTATACCCACGAAGTCCTCCCAGTCTGGACCCTGACTCTGAAACATCATGGAGAAAATATTAATGTGGAGCAGATCTGATTTGTGAAAAGAAAACAAATCCAGAAGATAAAGGGACAAGATTCATTTTATTAGATAACTTGTACGTATACAATTAACTAAATTATGTGAGCCCACAAAATAGTTCCAACAGATTCATTTTAGCTTACTCCGCCATTAGCTAGAGCTATTGCCATGACCGCCGCAGCTTCCATCACCCACGACAAAGGATTCCACATGAAACTAAGAAATTTCAAAAACTTATTTTCCTGCAGAGGTTTCATCATTTGTTAATGATTTTGTTGAATACTATTATTCTAATATTGAAGCATGCATTTAATTCCAAGATCGAGCAATGATCGAGGAAACAAGTTTCAACCAGAAGCTTACCGGCTTCTCTTCCAGCTGGTTCAACCCAAAGATCACGAGTCGCGCCTCTGCGTCCTTGGTTGATAGTCCTAATTTAGATGTTTCCAAACGTTCAAAAACCTCTTCCAGCGGTAACCTTTCCTGTCGAAACCATAACTTTGCAATGCTTAGTTGCTTTCTCAGCCAGTGGATCGAATTCAAACGTGATAAATAAACTAGCTATGCATGAATCGATATCGTACCAGATCAATGCATCGTTCACTGAAATAATGTGGACCTAACAATGTTTCGTTTAAATCCGCATCCATATTCAAGCTTCAAAACCTCGGAATGTAGCTAGATTCTTTCAAAATATTTGCATAATTACTGAAGACAGATTGAGAAGAGAAGTTATATCTGTTTCTATTTCGAATCGAACTCTGGAACCGATGCTACAATTAATAATTCCGGAGGTTGAAGATTGGGTGGGTGAAAATGCGAAATATTTAAGTGTTCTTGCATTGAATTGTTGAGCAGGGAAAGAATGGAGGTTGATTAACCGATTTTTTGTGCATATCTCAAACCTAACGGTCAGCTATTTAAAACACCCGCCACTCACTGTTTACAAGCCCAAGATAAATTTGTGGAAGCCCAATTAAATGGGCCACACTTGTACCAGAGGCCCACTCGGACTTTTTTTTTTGGGTTATACACTCGTGGAATTAATGTGGATGATTATTGTTCTTGCTGAATGCCCATGTTAATGGCAAATAAATAAGGTAACAAAATCATTAATATATATACTTCTCCCTTCTCATATTTAGGTTTATACTGTTTTCCACATAAATTAATAAAGTTATTAGAAAATTAAATATATAATGAAATTTTTCATTTTATCTTTGTTTAATGAATGTTTTAATATGTTCAAAAAATTGTTTAAATTAATTTTTTTATTTAATGATGATGGAAAATTGATAAAAGAATAGAAAAAACAATACTAAATATGAAAATTAGACTATATATTTGAGACAAAAAAAATAAAATAAAATGTGACATTTATATTTGAGATTAATGTAATACTATATTATTAGATGAACAAACTCTTATGTTTTAAATTTTAATTTTCTAACTAAATTTCTTTGAATTCGTGATTTTTCTGAAATCAAATTTTACACACACAGTGCGAGCGCTCGTGTGTGCCAAAAAATATGATAAAATACACAAAGTAAGATGCTCGTCATCTAGTTAATAATTGGATTTTCTATCTATGGTTTATGCTTTCGATCCCGATCTCGATTTACAGTATCATTAATATAAACAAAAATACTCGTCAAAAAACAAGAAATACCCATCCAAATAAAAATAAGGTGTGATTTGTATATGTTACAGTGTTAGGTGTAGGGTGGAGCTCACATATTAAATAAAATAATAAAAATCACATATCCCACATTGAATATTTACAAAAATGAACGAGGGAAATTTATTATATTGAACCTTCCTTGTTTGTTTTTAGTGTCCCAAAATCAAAAGTTTTTCAGCTTTGATAAAAAGAGAGTGCATAGAAAAAAAGAGTATTTTTTCTTGAGTGCGGGAATTCTCTTGTGTGAGTTAGAGAAATTATTTTTCTCGGTATACTCGGGGTTTGAGAGTGAGAAATATTGAGTGTATTGGTGTATACAATTGTTGTAATATTTCTTCCAGTTATAAAATTTTAAGCGCTCCGTGGACGTAGCCTATCTTGGGTGAACCACGTAAATCTTTGTGTTCTTGTTGGTTATTTTATTCCGCAAGTTTTTGGGTACTATATTATCATCATGATCGGCATCGCTTCTGTATAATTTCCCTAAAACTGGTATCAGAGCCTTCTTGTGAAAATTCTTAAGAATTCTGAGTATGCTCTGTGGTTGCAGCTTTGTCTGATTTTCCACATCATAAAAGATTTTTTTAGATTTTTTGCTAAGACTAGAGAAGTGATGGCCGGAGATGATGGATTGGGACTGGGAATCAACAAGTTCGACGGAACAGATTTTTCGTTCTGGCGGTTACAAATAAGAGATTATCTATACAGTAAGAAGCTGCATCAACCTCTATCAGGAAAGAAAACGGGAAAGATGGAGGATGATGATTGGGAGCTCATTGACCGACAGGTGTTAGGTGTGATACAATTGACCCTAACAAAGAATGTGGCACATAACGTGGCGGAGGCACAAACCACAGAAGAGATGATGTCCATTTTATCAGACATGTACGAGAAGCCATCAGCAAACAACAAAGTGCATCTCATTAAAAAGTTATTCAACTTGAAAATGGGAGAAGGTGCTTCGGTGGCTAAACACATCAATGAATTCAACACGATTGTTTCTCAACTAACATCGGTTGAAATAAATTTTGATGATGAGATTCATGCACTTATCCTTTTAGCGCCTTTACCAAATAATTGGGAACCAATGCAGGCAGCGGTTAGCAACTCTGTTGGGAAAAAAAAGCTAATTCAATTATGTCAGAGATCAAATTCTTGCTGAAGAAGTTCGCAGGATGGATTCGGGTGAAGGAACATCATCGAGATCTGCTCTAAATCTCGAGAACAGGGGAAGGGGCAGGAGTGGCGAAAAGAGTTCAAACCGATGGCGCGGTAGGTCCAAATCAAGAAATGGTAAAGACAAAAGCAACTTTGAAAAGAATTTGAAGTGCTGGAGCTGTGGTGAAACTGGTCACTTAAAAAGGAACTGTAGATCAATGAAGAATAGTGTCAATGCTGTCACTGAGGAAGTACATGATGCTCTGTTATTATCCATGGAAAGTCCTGTTGATTCTTGGGTTATGGGCTCGGGAGCTTCGTTTCATACCACTGGTGACCGCGATGTATTTGATAATTACATCGCTGGAGATTACAGAAAAGTTTTCATGGCTGATGAAAAACCCTTGGAAATTGTTGGTATGGGTGATGTACGGACGAAGATGTTAAATGGGTCTATCTGAAAAATCAACAAACTCAGGCATGTACCAAAATTGACATGCAATCTGATCTCGGTGGGACAGCTCGATGATGAAGGCCACAATGTGACCTTCGGTGATGGTTCCTGTAAAGTGAACAAAGGATCCATGATTGTTGCTCGAGGAAAGAAAACTGGAACACTGTATATGACTTCCAGTTGCAGAGACACATTAGCAGCTGTGGATGATGGAGCCAATTCAAGTCTATGGCATTATAGACTTGGACATATGCGTGAGAAGGGAATGAAGATGTTGGTGTCAAAAGGAAAGCTACCAGGATTAAATACTGTTGAACACCAACTATGTGAAAGTTGTATCTTTGTAAAGCAGAAGAAGGGGAGTTTTTCAAAAAAGGCGGTAGAGAACCGAAAGCAGCAAAGTTGGAGCTGGTTCATACTGATGTGTGGGGACCATCTCCCGTGACTTCCCTTGGAGGCTCAAGATTATATGTCACATTCATTGACGATTCGAGTAGAAAAATTTGGGTTTATTTTCTGAAAAATAAATTTGATGTTTACGAAACCTTTAAAAGGTGGAAAGCCATGGTGCAAAATGAGACCAACTTGAAGGTGAAGTGCTTACGATCTGACAATGGTGGAGAATATGAAGATGATGAGTACAAGAAATATTGTGTATAGAACGGGATCGAGATGGAGAAAATCATTCCTGGTACACGTCAACAAAATGGTGTAGCTGAAAGGATGAACAGGATCTTGAATGAACGCGCAAGGAGCATGAGATTGCATTCTGGATTACCAAAATCATTCTGGGCTGATGCTGTTAACACTGCAGCATATCTGATCAACAGAGGACCTTCGATACCGCTTGACTGCAGAATACCCGAAGAGGTATGGAACGGCAAAGAAGTAAACATTTCTTTCTTGAAAGTGTTGGATGTCTATCCTATGTTCATATTGATTCAGCAAGCAGAACAAAACTTGATCCGAAATCAAAGAAATGCTTCTTTTTATGGAGATAATGAGTTTGGTTATCGTTTCTGAGATGACCAAAATCGGAAGATCATTCGGAACATGGATGTAATCTTTAATGAGCAACTTTTGTACAAGGACAAGTCATACATTGGAGCCGGAGATAAATGTTCTGAAGTCAAGAAGACTGATGAAGTGTCATTGACATATATTCCTGTGAATGAATCGAAAACCAGTAATCAGGAAAATGAAGAAGAAACTGCACAAGATGATGACCCACAAACTCCGGTGATTGAACTGAGGAGATCTTTGAGAACCATTAGACCACCTGAGAGGTACTCCCCTGCACTTCACTATATTTTGCTGACAGACAAAGGTGAACCGGAGACCTATGAAGAGGCAATGCAAAATGATGATTCAACCAAGTGGAAGTTGGCCATGGAAGATGAGATGGATTCACTGTCATCCAATCAGACATGGGAGTTGACAGAACTTCCACCAGGCAAAAATGTGTTACATAACAAGTGGGTGTACCAGTTAAAAGAAGAGCATGATGGTAGCAAGCGGTACAAGGCAAGACTTGTTGTAAAAGGCTTCCAACAACGGGAAAAATTGATTACACCGAGATTTTCTCTCCGGTGGTTAAATTAACCACTATCAAGACTGTATTTGGAATAGTGGCGAAAGAAGACTTATATTTGGAGCAGTTGGATGTAAAGACTGCGTTTTTTCATGGTGATCTAGATGAAGAAATTTATATGAAGCAGCCACAGGGCTTTGAAGTACGGGGAAAAGAGAAAATGGTGAGCAAACTTCAGAAGAGCTTGTATGGTCTCAAACAAACTTCAAGACAGTGGTACAAGAAGTTTGATGGATTCATGAGTAATAATGGTTTCCTAAGGTGTCAAGCTGATCACTGTTGTTATGTGAAAAAGTTTGACGGTTCTTATATCATACTACTGCTATATGTAGATTATATGATGATAGCTGGAGTTTGTCTGGAAGAAATTGATAAACTCAAGAAAGATTTATCAAAAGAATTTTCCATGAAGGATTTGGGTGCTGCAAAGCAAATCCTTGGAATGAGGATCTTAAGAGACTGGTTGAATGGATTCTTGAAGTTATCTCAAGAAGAGTACGTGAAAAAGGTGGTTAGCAGATTTAATATGGATGGAGCTAAATCTGTGAGTACTCTACTCCTTTGGCTAGTCATTTCAAACTAACCAAAGCACAATTACCATCGACGGAGAAGGAGCATGATTATATGAATAAGGTTCCTTATGCTTCTGCTGTCGGAAGTCTCATGTATGCAATGGTGTGTACAAGACCAGACATAACACATGCAGTGGGAGTTGTGAGCATGTTTATGAGTAATCCTGGAAAGCAACACTGGGAAGCACTTAAGTGGATTCTCAGGTATTTGAAAGGTACTGCTAGTTGTTCTTTATGCTTCAGGAGGTCAAAATTGTGCTTACAGGGTTCTGTCGATGCCGATATGGGTGGTGACCTGGATGGCAAGAAAAGTACTACTGGATATGTGTTCACATTAGGTGGTACAGTTGTAAGATGGGTGTCTGAGCTGCAAAAGATTGTTGCGCTTTTGAATACTGAGGCTGAGTATGTTGTAGTTACAGAAGCTAGTAAGGAGATGATATGGTTGAAATCCTTTCTGAAGGAATTGTGTCAGAAGCTTGAGAGTAGCAACTTACACTGTGACAGTCAGAGTGCTATTCACTTAGCAAAAATCTTGTTTATCATGCTAGGACAAAGCATATACAGGTTCGTCACCATTTCATCAGATCAGTTCTGGAAGATGG
This sequence comes from Primulina tabacum, assembly GCF_025594145.1. NCBI lineage: Eukaryota > Viridiplantae > Streptophyta > Magnoliopsida > Lamiales > Gesneriaceae > Primulina > Primulina tabacum. The sequence goes on from NC_134553.1 coordinate 3,579,921, forward strand.
AGTCTTGAAGCTTGAGAAGATTCCTGGAAGCAAGAATCCTGCTGATATGCTCACAAAGACAGTAACCACTGACAAACTGAAGTTGTGTTCGACTTCAGTTGGTCTTCAGGAGTAACATTGGAGATATGAGCTGTTGCACTGATGATGTGAAGACATGATTGAAATAAAGTCTTCAAATGGGAGAATTGTTACTGTAGGGTGGGGCCTACATGTTAAATAAAATAATAAAAATCACATATCCCACATCGAATGTTTATGGTGTGCTGTCGTTGAGCCACCAAACTTAATTTCTTACTTTCTAAATAAAATTGGTGCAATGATGAGTAGGGTCGAATCCACAGGGAACGGGAGATGATTTTTTTCGAGGAAAAATAAATAACAGGGGGGTTTTGTAGGATAAAAACAAAATAAAATATTAAAACTAAAATTAGAAAGCAATAAAAAATAATAAATCTAAACGAGAATTAAATTATCAAACTCTGATTCAAGAGGATTTTCTCTATTCAATTGTGTCACTGTTCATCGGCTAACATATTATTTATTCATGCAGTTACAAGTAATTAACCTTAGAATTATAGAGATAGCCGCTAAAATTCTTGTGTTTTCTTAATTTAATTGACCAAACCCAGCATCCAGTCAAAACTTATCAATAATTAACTGGGCACGATAGCGTTCCATATTAATTAAAAATAACATTTTCGTTTTGTGAAAACAGTTAATCCTAAAATCAACAACCGAGATAGCTGCAATTGATAGATCGAGTTTCATTGATTTATTTAGATTGAATATGCTATGATATCACAACACACCTAATCTATCGCTACTCATGTACCAATCGTTCATGACAATTACGGATCACTGAATTCATGAATAGCAGTGGAAAATTATATATCGAATTAAATTGTCAGATTAACCAACATACAACTTTCATATAAATAAATCATAAATCAACAAATACTTGAACAAAACACGAATATTAAATTAAAGTGCAAAAAACCTTACATTGATAAATCAAAATAGTAAAAATATCTCTTGAATCAAAAATAAAACTTAGCCTAAAAGTGTGGAGAGAAGTTGAGAGAAAATCCTTGCGCCTTTCTTTTTCTCTTTACGTGAGTTGTTTTGAGAAGAGGTTGGGAGAGTTCTTTCTTGTGTAATCACCCCCCTCCCCTTCTTGTGATGGTAAGTTGGGCCTAAAATTAAGCTAAAAAGCCCAATAAAATCTTAAGTAACCCTAAATCTTAAAATATAAAAAAATAGATAATATCTTATCTAGAGTTTCCCTCCAAGAATTTCCACTAAACCAGACACCATAATTAATTCTTTCAAATCTTGCATAATCTTCACAAAACCAGAATTTTTACTTCTTGCAATTTTAGGCAGCTGAAACATAATCACAAGGCGTGGCCACGCCTTGTTCTAGGACCTCTTCTGGTTTGGTCATTCTCTTTCAAAACTCTATCTTGGAAACTTCAAATGTGATAAACACCACCTTTTTAACTCAAATTTGCTCTATGATCGTAAAAGTTCCTCCTACAATAAAATTACACAAAATGTATCGATTAAATATATCAGAGGTTAGAATAATGAGAAATATGAAAATAAAAATACTACATATTACGAGCCTATCAGTTTACAAAAATGAACGAGAGAAATTTGTTATAAATTGAGTCTTCCTTGTTTGTTTTTAGTATCCCAAAATCAAATGTTTTTCAGCTTTGATAAAAAGAGAGTGCATAGAAAAAAGAGAGTATTTTTTCTTGAGTGCGGGAATTCTCTTGTGTGAGTTAGCGAATTTTTTTTTCTCGGTATACTCAGGGTTTGGGAGTGAGAAATATTGAGTGTATTGGTGTATACAATTGTTGTAATATTTCTTCCCGTTATAAAAGTTGCAGCGCTCCGTGGACGTAGGCTATCTTGGGTGAACCACGTAAATCTTTGTGTTCTTGTTGGTTATTTTATTCCGCAAGTTTTTTGGTGCTATATTATCATCGTGATCGCCATCGCTTCGATATAATTTCCCAACATTACAGATCATGTACTTTATTTGTCATTTTTCACTCTATTAGTTGAATCTGCTACATTTTCGCTTCATTTTCACTTTCCTTTTCTTCTTCGATATTTCAAGTTGATAAATTCATAGGGAATCGTATTGCTTTGATATTTGATTATTTGGATGACAATTGGTAGCTATAATATAGTAAAAATTGTACCCATCGGCACCGACTTCCTTGCTTTTGTCTCACCTAGCTGCATGCATCGCTTTAAGCATTCATGCATGTTCCATTAATCTTTTACATTGTGATGCATTAATTAATAATAATACGTTATTTTTTATAAACAAATTGATGAAGATGGCTTCCATTATATGTTACTCGATCCTTTGCTGCGATTTAATTAATAAGGGATCGATACTTCCAAATATCTGAGATATATTTTTCACATTTTTATGTCAATAATTTGGAATAGGCTTAGTACTCATAGCATCACATAACGATCCACCCATTTACATTAATCATATATATATTTTTTTATAACGTGGGATCTGCAGCCGCTACCTTTCGTTGAGCACTGGGTAAACTTCTGAACTAACGTAATAATCTGTAAATCTATGTTAGCTAGGTAAATCATACTGGGCAAGCACTATGTGACAACCTTGCTAGAGAAAGTGTTGGTAGGGAGAATCAAACTTCTGACTATTGATCAAATATTCACCTAATCCACTAACTCGGACAACCTAGTGAGAAATGCTATGTTTATTAACATCCATCACATGTTGCTTTTTCCATCTTTTGTATTTTATGTTTTGCGATTTTTGTCCGTTATGATATCAAAATTGAGTTTTAGTATTTTTGTCCGTTATGATATCAAAATTGAGTTTTAGTATTTTTGTGACAATTTTGTACTCTTTTTTTTTTTTTTTTGAAGTTTATTCGTTTTTACATGAAAGTCTTTGCATGACACTAGGCACATCGGTGTCACGTAGAAAAAGTACTAAAATTGGAAAAAAAAACATCTAAATAACTGATTAAAATTTAAATTTCATGACTTAAATGATCACTAATAAAAAAACATGACATACCAAATTGCATTTTAACTTCTAATAATTCAATAATTTTGTGAATATGAGATAATATTCTCTATATGTACGTGAACAACAATTGTAATGATGTGATATATATATGTAAGTATTTTTGAAAGAGGGTGAACAAGTGAATCTATTGGGATATCAATTGTCTGTAGACCGAATCACCTAGGATTAGTGAAATATAACACAAAAGATTACCAAATCTCAGATTTCACATGTCCAAATATATAGTGATGGAGATTTCAATATTTTTGTACTTTTTAATTAGTCCAAAGACATTACATCTGTACATAATTAGCTAGATTATTGAGCCCCAATTTAATTTAATTTTTTTTATTCTTTAGAGATTGTGACATTAGACAGATGTTTTAGAATAATTAAAATTAAAGATGGTCGTTAATTACAGTTTACAATTACATGATTCTTGCAACGTCAGTGTAGCATCTTGATTAATATTTATTTATTTTTCTGGTTTTGTCCTACAAATTTTGAGTTGGGCTGTCTGTCTTGTGAAACAGTTGGCCAACATCAACAAACTAATATAATTTTGATTTAATTAGGAAATTATGCAAAAGTATTCGTTTATATCACATCTACAACTGCATTCTGTCCTAATATTGTCTGGATAATTTCATTTTAACCTATGGTTCAGGAAAAGTAAATTTAAATCGAATTAACTAATTGTAATGTTACTTTGAAGTAAAAACTCCGATCGTGGCGGAAATACGACGGTTCATGGCTCCATAGACCATAATATGCAAATGTAGCTCACTGCTTGCTAGTGAGATTTGAACCAACAGATTTTGTACAATTGTACCCTTTTGTTTTTACACTTGTGTCTGAAAATTTTTGTAAATACTAAAGCCGAAAATGGTAATTGAAACCAGCTGGCATGGGCCGGAAACACTATTCCCGATATATCACAATTAATAGTCATAAATAGATTTTCTTGATTAAGCAACTTTAATCCCACTAATTTTCTAACCCCATCTCTCACTCCAATTCAATTAATTACTTATTAATTAATCCAGCTATCCCAATTCACCTCACACGAACCCCACATTCAAGTTCAACTCCCAAGTCCCAACCCCAGCTTCCGAATTTAATAATATATAGTTCTTATATATTATAATCTGGTACAATCTCCCATGCATATCCCTCAGTTTTCGAACCTGACCAAGTTCACTCTCCCATTTTCCAAACTCTGTCAACTAAACTTACTATAAAAAAGATTCGATCCCACCTGTATTGTATCTTCAAGGATCCAGCTCTATCCATTTGAGAGCTTTTTTTCCCAGAGATTTCTTTCTTGGGTTCCAGATTTATTTTCACATTAATTCAATCCGAAAAGCTCTAGCTAGCAAAAGGTTGTTAAAATGGCTGAGTTGAAACAGCAGTACAAGATTAATAGAGGAGTTTACCCTGCTGCATCAAAGAAAAAAGCTGGGGGCTTCACCAGGAAATGCTCTTCTTTGGTTAGAGAACAGCGAGCTCGGATTTACATTCTCCGTCGATGCGCCACCATGCTGCTTTGTTGGTACATCCAAGGAGATGATTAAATCAAAACCCTCCTTTATTTTTCACCAAAATTAGTTATACACGCCTATATATAACCTATCTATCTATCTAAAAAATCTATATATAACAAACACTATTTTCATATCCAATTAATTTCCCCGTTTCTGATAATAGCCATTCAAAAGTCAAGCTTTTTCTTCAAAATGCAGAAGGGTTGGAGGAGCAAGTTTAATCTCCCTTCTATCACGATGGGACATTGTATTAATCCTACCTTTTGTTTGACTTCGTGTATAGATTAGTCCGGTTAGAGGGGTCCAGATTCTTTTTTCCCACGATGGCTTCTTTTGTGCATGATAGTCTCAAATAAGTATATATGGCTTATCTTTCCTTGAAATGCATCTTTTTTTAACCTACTTGATTAGGTTTTTTTTTTTTTGGCCGAGGAAAGATTTGCAATATATATGTAGAGTAATATGCTGGTTGAAGCTTTTTAAAAGGAATTTGTCTTCTTAACATCGAAGCTAACGATACAGAAATATCTACTGGGGATTTCGAATGAAAATCGAACGGAAAACTTAAAGTGGTGAATGAGCAGCGCGCATGGCAGGCAGATATGGAGTCATGATATGGTCAGGGAATGTTACGTTGATGTGGACCGTGTTTAGTTTTCCCTTTTTTGTTTGAATAATGGTCTTGGCTAGGAAGCAAAAAAAGTTCAGATGCATAATAATATTGTTATTGTTAAGAAATAAATTGGAGGGGTTTAGTTTTGTTCCTTGTTGCATGTGTTGTTGTACTACAGACAATAATTCAATGTTTTATGTATGTGTGTTTAATGTTGTTATTGCATTCTAATCTTGCTTCATGAATTCTTCAAGATATGTACTAAATGTTACTTCATGAAATATTTTTGACTACCGTCAAATTATCCTGGGTTGAACTCAGACCAAGCATTATTCTCAATTTTGGACAAAAATAAAATGAATTAATGCTCAATTTGTATATGGACCAATGAATCACTAATATATATATATATATATATATATATTATTTTATAATCATTATTTTAGTTTTTGTTGAGTTGATATATTCTTCTCCTCATCCGCCATAGTTGCGAGTCTGTGTGTCTGAGGAAGGAATATAAACAATTAGAAACATAACGTAAACCAGATGGTTAGAATCTTATATTTGTCCCCTGTTCAGCTAACAAGATTTGTCAGCAAAAATATTATTGCATCCTCAAGAATAACATTCAAAATTATCATCACCTAACAACAATAACTAACACCTAATCCAACTACTTAATTTCAATTCGACAAACGAGGTATCAGGTTTTTATTCGGACGAGTCATTATCGGCAGAAGATATATAGTTCTAGTATTCAATGTTCTTAATTTTTCAAGGGTCTGTCATAGATAAGAATGAACAACTATGGAGAAAGTTGAGTGCAGAAAGATGAAGGAAAATAATAAAGTCCACGTCATCTGAAGCTCCATTAACTCTTTAAAAATGCTCCAATATAATGTTACAACAAAAGTATTTTTCAAGTCAAGGAAAATTGTGAAATGATGCTTGTCTTGAAAAGTTAGAGCAAATATTTGCCTGCAGATGACTTGAATTCTACAATTGTCAACTTTTCATTCCTAAATTCTTACAACAATTGGATTTATCAGCTGTATTATGAACATAGCAGGCGTCATATCCAGTTATTTGTCAATCCAGTCTTTAAACACCAGCAGTACATAAAGTGGAACATTAATGACTGCAACTATGACAAGTACTCGAAAGGTTCGCAACAGTCTCCAGATTATCATTCGCCACTTTGATCTGATTGATCTAGTTGGTAATTTTACATCCGATTCCACATTTATACTAACATCAATTTCCGGGCTGGTCTGTTTCCTTGCTACCGACCTCATAACAGCATTGCCCCTGCATATGGTAGGAGAAATACATTTTGATTAAAACAAGTAATCATATATGGAAAATATTTCAGATGCGTATTGGCATACCTCTCCATCGAGTTTCTCTCGTCTAAGGGTTTTGTGGTAGCCTTTGAGGTTTTCTTGATTAGGTGCATTGATCCTTCTGCATCCCAAATCTCTTCATATTCACAATTATCATCTTCGTTTTTCTCTTTCACGGAATTTAAAAAACTGCTGAGGTTAAATAGGTTTCGGAGACAACCTATTAAAGCACCGAGCTTGCGTAAAATGAGAGCTTCATTTGCCGGCCCAAGAAGGGCAATCACAAGGGTAATGGCAAAGAGTGATAAATACCTGATACAATTACCATACATATAGAATTTCAAAGTGGCATCTAAGGTAAAAATAATAGAGTATTACAGCAGAAAAATCAGATGTAGCTAACCAAAATTACCAAATGTAAATGTGTGTTTGCATAGGAAGGAAGCATAGGTGAGTTAATACAGCATCATCTGGAGTGGTTCCATTTGATATGGAATTTCTGGCTGATAATAACATAAAGGAAGGATATAAGTTTCCCTGCTGCCAGCTCACAGTTCCTAAAGTATGCTGGAAATTTGCAAAAAACATAAAAACAATCGTAAATTTCATCACGGATTATGCATGGTAGGGAAAGAAAGGACGAGGAGATCATACCTCACTTACTGGCCCATTCTTAGATATGTGGGTAACTGTACATTGATCATGATCATGACCGGAGAGGACCAGTGCCTATAGAAGCGCAAACTTGTTCTCAAACATTCAATAACATGACACAGTATTGCATCATTTTTTCCATAACTTGAATTGAGGAAGAAAAAAAAAATACATACGGGTCTAATCAAGTTCATAAGGTCGTCCGTTGAGTTTTTAGTGATATAATTCTGGTACCTGTACCAGATAATGAACCAACAAGATTGAATCAAATAATGAAGCCCCAAATAGTTAAACGTGGTACAAACGGCTAGTACAAAGGAAAAAATGACTCACATGATTTCTTGAGTATGGCGTGCCCGGTACATTCTCTGTAATAAACAACGAAAGGATGAGAGATCAAACTGCAGAATAATGCTGTGGCAACAGACTCTAGTAAAAGATGTAGCATATTTCTGAAACATGTCATCTTTTAAAGGCAATGGAAGGAATAAACGTAAATACCTGATTGATAATTGCCGAGGAGCGATGAGGGCCACATTGAGACCGATCCGGTCGATATAAAGGGATATGGGTCAACAAAACGCTTGGAGTAGAGTTAATATCTATACAAATGCAACAATTTTATAGGTACATACATTCTTCCCTCAATAAACTCAACAATATTTCCAACCTGCAGTCGGAGAGTACCTTTAGAGACGTTTCTGATGAAATTCCAGGTGGCTGATGTGAGGTCACTTTGTGGATGACCTGTAACAGACACATGGCTTTTATTCTCTAGCTTGAGGTAGATGGTAAAAAATTTTGAATTCACGTTGAATTTTGAACCACTTTTATCATCCTTGCAGCAGAATATTTCAACAAGTCCAATCCCAACAGTGATCATGGTTTGTATTTTCAAGATTGATGGACATCTTCCATTACTTTCAACAATGATGAATATTATCCTTCAGTTGTATGGGTGAAAACTCAAACTTCACTTACCGAAGTCAGATCAACAAAAGTTATGCCGCTTTCCTAAAGATGTCTTTTTTTGTTTCAATATGAAATATGCTGCTATGGAAACCAAATCCGTAACAAATGTAGATACAAATGGAAATATATCACAGAATGAAGTATAGTCCTAACCATCCAAAGTTTGTGCATCTACGGCAATGAAGTCCACTTTTCCCAGTGTGACTTTGAAGTTCCTTACCCCAAATTCTCTCTCATAGCGTTTGATAATCTGCAACAATTTAAAACTGACCATAAGAAACAGAGAAGCATCCTTCAGAGGACGAAATGCTAAAAATATTGAAATTCGGTATGGGTTCAACTAAATCCATCAGATGGTCATTTGACAGTTCGTAACAGAACGTTAAGGATATTCTCCACATTGGCTCTGACATAAGAAAATTGCAATAACAGAAGAACATATAGAATAATGTGCTGTAGTCATGCGAAAAGCCAAAGTAAAATATCAGATTGGTCGCTCCTAATTGCCAATATAAAGGAGAAGATTTAACTAGTGAGGATATAGTACACTTGTCACTGAGACAGACCATGTACACATACGTTGTTTAATCATAATTTCTAACTACATAAATACATTTCAGTAAAAATAAACACTAATGGAGTAGGAATTCACGTACATCTGGCTTTCGAGAATTGACAGCTGCATAGCCAATATCATGGTTTCCAGAGAGGTGGTAGACTTTGATATTCGAAGTTCGTTTTGCCATATTCAGGTTAAATATATGCTTAAAACGGCTCAAAGAATCCTGCCAACTATCTCAATACACCCAAAGAGAAGAAATCGAGGTTAATGCTTAACCCAAAATAAAGTTTTGTAAACATCCATAACAAAAATGTAAAAGAAATTGGACAAATAAATATCATCTCATCAGTTATGCATCATAAATCATCCAAGGAAAAAAAACTTCAGAAAAATAATTATTTTTCATGCAGAACTAGGAATCAAAGAGTGATAACTCTATTTTCTAATCTTCAATCAAAAAGACCAAGGTTGGTTTTACTGTCCGGGTCAATTAAGAGTTGTTGAGACAATTTCATTTGAACACAAAATGAATCCAACAACCTGAAATCTGTACAAAAACACTGATAAAACAGAGCTTGACAAAAAATTATTCTCTGTCGTACATTTGCCAGGCATGAAGAGCAAATAGACGAGCAAGACAAAAATGTGGAAAGGTTTTAAATCTTAGAAACAGGTGATTTGTTTGAAAGAAAATAAAAGCAGAAGGTCCTGGTTTTAAAACATAAAACCCACATATCTTGAGTTCTTATCGATGGAAACTTATTCATAAAAAAATTAGGATTAACCTTCTCATATATACATATATATGAAATTACACTTACTCTTCATCTGACAGGAAGTCACCCCCATCAAAGTAATCACCAAGAAACAAAATGACATCTGGATTGAAGGGTAACATGGATAAGATAAATGCCCTGCGCATGTTCAAATCAGTATAGAACTGTGCGATCTCCAGAGCAAGTGATTTTGGAGCAAGATGAAGGGAGGTTCTATCCATTAGCTATCATCATAAAAAATGCATATCAACATCAATTAGTTAAATAGGTTGGACGAAGTTAATTCCCACCAAACTAAATGAAGACAACCACATTTGTGTTTATCATAACAGTTTACCTGAGGGTCAGCAATGACCACAACTTTGACAAAATTACTCGGGTCATCGACTCCATTCAGCTGAGGGTTACATAGATACGAACTATAAGACCCATGTTTGCTCCTTTTCACACAATATAAGCATATGCTACAAATACTCAAGTAATTAAGAACAAAGCAACTATGAAACATAGAGATCAGGTGCAAATTTCACATTATTAATTATTTTGAAATGAAACTCGATGAAGGCTTCGTCTGGATATACGATTAACACTAGAATACGAAAAGGTAATTAATACTGAATTAAGTCTCATATTGCTCCTCTCCAAAATAATAAGCATGAACTACAGAAGCAAATTTAAAACAGTTTTGAACAAATCTTTAACATAAGCAACATTTAGAACAACGCACAAAATTATTTCACCTGTTTCAACTTACACTGAGAAAAGTACACAACTTATCAATGGAGTAAGATCCGGAAACTTTAACCACAAATCAAGATTCAAACTTTAGAAGTGGCTTCTCACCAAAGGAAGCGACTGGTGATGAAGATGCGGCCACGAACAAGTCCACAGTGAAGGTACCAAAAATGCAAACCACTCTCCATACAACAAGCTTAGAGCCCACACCATGCTTAGAAACAGAGTCAATTTCGACATTTCCCCCCTCTCTTGTGCCACTACGAGATCAATTCATTCACTTATTTTCACCTTTCATTGATTTCTTCATCTGATAATGACCTCAGCCATACGTTTCTTCATAGTTTCCCCCAATCTGAACTATTTCCTGGACAGGACACTTGGGTTTGACTTTTCATGTGACTCTGTTCGTTTCTCTCTCCAACCAATGAACAGACCCAACAAATCCGGTCGGGGTTGGAACGTTGGAGTTTATTAATTTAAACTACTAACTTAACATTGATTAAATTTTCTAAATCAAAATTAAACAAATTATTTACGTGTTCGATTGCTTATTTCATTGGAAGTCAAAAATATAATAAATTTTTAATAGGTTGTAGGATTTGAATTAAAATATATTTATTTAAAATTGATTACTTAATAATTAGATTACAAAATTTAAAATTTTCAGATAGGAAAGAGAATTTAAACGACCTCAGTTTAGGAATATCTGAAATCCATTTATGATGCTGGTTACAAATACAAAAATAACACATTAAAAGACTTTGAAATCCACATAATTTAGAAAAATTCAAAAAAATACAACAAATTTGGCAATTTTCATGAGACGTGTCGATTCATATTTAAAATAGAATATAATATTTTTGACAAAAACTTGTGTGAGACGATCTATGGATCGTATTTTGTGAGATGAATATCTTATTTGCATCATTCATAAAAAAATATTACTTTTTATGTTAAAAATATTACTTTTTATTATGAATACCGATAGAGTTTACCCGTCTCACATATAAAGATTCGTGAGACTGTGAAACCTACTCAATTTTTTTCATGAATCGAGTTAGATTACAAAATTAACTCGTATTAACAGTTAATTAAGTTGCACCAGCTACGGCAGAGGTTAGGCGGATGTATAGGACATTGATAAATCCCATCTTACAAATCTAAGTTAAATATGAAATTTTTCTGTATAATTATTTATGTACCACTAAAATACTTGTTAAATAACAATAAAATAAGAAATCTGTATTCTACGAAACACATCCTTTTCAGCTATCAAGACCCACGATTTGATGGATCGATGTGCACAAAGAAACTAGCCCCAACGATCAGATAGCACAAAACAAGCATCAGCCCCTTGAAATAGTTTGATTGACCATCCTGCATCAAAGCTGTATAATCAGACTGGCCAATTCATAACTCGAGTGATGATGAACTAATAAGCATTAGAATCAAGAGACGAACCTGAAGCATAAAAGTCACGACCAAAACCGTGATGAATAGGACAGCAGTCTCAAAGAGTTGAAAATTCAAATCCATACTCTTTCCCATAAACCATCCAACAATTACACAAAATGGAATCTGCCAATTATTCAAACTCAACAGTCATAACCTTGCCAACCGACGAGAACAAAGAAAGATCACAAGAAGTCGCTCCATTTCGATTAAAAAGGAAGAGGAGGCTTTACCACAAACATAGATATCTGAGTAGATGATCCAATAGCAACTCCGATGGTAATATCCTGGAAAAAGAAACATTAATTGTAAAGAACCACATCGAAGCAATGGCTGGAAATTCACTGGTGTTTTCGACACTCACTAGCTTATCCTTCACTGCAAACATGATAGCACTGGCATGCTCTGCAGCGTTTCCCACTATTGGAAGTAAAATGACACTAATAAAAGCGACAGGCATGTTCATTGAATCAGATGCTCCCTAGAAATATAACAAAAAGAAGCAAAAAAAAAACATAGTAACTTTGATCATCTTTTCTTCGGTCCTTATAATTCTTGGAACTTTTGATTGCATGGTACTCGACAATACCTGTAATGCGTCGACAAGATATCCAGATAAAACAAATATACACAAAGTAAAAATAGCAAGCCATGCAAGTGCTTCCCACTGGGAAATCTCATGTTCCTCATTCTCATTAGAGTCTTCTTCTTCATTGGATTCCCTTACCTGTAACAACATTCAGGACAATATGATTAGATCTTGGACTACATTGTGCGCATGTTCAATGGGCGTAGAACATTCATAATTTTATATAAAGTAAGACAAGTATTCAAAATTTCACATGCTTTCAAGTTACAAACGTTAATGTTCTTCCAATAGGATTAAAACATATTTGCATACCTCATCCAGATGAGTATAGAGATCTTTTTGGCTCTTTAGCTGAAAATAGATATAGCAAGTGTAAGCAACCAGCATGATGCAGCTGCTAAATCTTGAAAGAGAAAGCTCTGACTTTCCCTTGTGCAATTCGGTATGAGTGAAGTGCAGCACTGCAGGGAACAATAAACCCATAACTGCCATTAACAATAATCCGGAATTCACAAGGGCGGTTTCCTGCAATAAGCTCACACGCATCAGAAATTTCTCTCAAGCTCGGGTATTAAATTCTCAACCAGAACAAAAAAACAGCTTCTTGGTCACATTGACAACAATTCAACTCAATTGGACATTCACAATGTGTTGATAAATACGAAAATCAGCCACCTTAGTGAACTTCTGGACTTTCTGGTGATGGATCCCACCACAGAAAAACGCACATCCAAGCACCAAAAGCATATTTGACAAGATGGAACCCAGTAATGATAACTGAACAACCCGAATCATCCCATTCTTCAAAGCATACATAGATATAATCATTTCGGTAGCGTTTCCAAATGTTGCATTCAGAAGGCCTCCCACTGTAGATTAAACAACAGAAGAGAGCACCACAGGGTGAGAGAACCATGTTAGATAGGAAGCATATAGTAAAAAAGATGCATTAAAAGACTATTTACAATGAATCTGCATGCATCTAGCAAAGGGTAGATGCCGATGCCACTTGCCAGTGTTACAGTTGCAGACAAAGTAACTATTCAAATCATTCTCTCAACTATAAGGACTTCTTCATGATAAAGAGAAAATACTAAGAAAACGAGATAGCGTGCAACCTTGAAGTTCTATATGAAAATTATGCTATCTTCAACTATACCAAAAAGGAATCATAAAATAAGAAGTTGTGCTTCTAAACATCATGATCCGAATAAATTAGTATAGATTAATACTTCAGAGAAAAAGAAAGTGAACCCAGAAAAGGTACCTGTTGGCCCTGTGTAAAAAGAGAGTTGCCTACAACACAATTTTATCAAGAAAAACATCAAAATTTTCAACGAGAAGGGAAAAAAGTGGAGCAGAGAAAAGTCGAATTCGACTTGAGGATAAGGTGCGTACTCAGTCGCATAACCAAGGCGCTCTGCCAACGGAGTAATACCGAGTAAACTGAAAAAGAAGATCCATCCCTACAACACATTGCATTCGAAAATCACATCAAGTTAAAAAATAGCATCGCTGGATTTTCAGAATTATTATTTTTCTATAGGGAAATTACCGCCTTTTATATTCTTACGTGCTTTTCCGACAGATAGTGCAGCATTATTGTTAGCGGCACAAAAGGAAGCAAAAAGTTAATCTTCCCTTTAATCAACACAACGTAAATACTCCTCAGAAGGCTGAATCTATTCACCTTTGGATATTGTGAAGTACTCGGGGTGTCAAAATTAAAACTTTGTATTTTATCCGTCGTCTGCGACTCTCTCAAAGGAATCTCCTCATCAGATTCGACTTCAACCTTTTCATGTACAGATCCCATCGCCAAACCGAGTGAATCTCCTGAGAGTAAAAAAAGTTATGGAAACAATCCAATACTGAACCATAAGAAAAAACTTGAATGCAAACAAAGATAAGAGAATTTTGGACAACTGTTTCTTGCGTGCTGTATCCTATCAAGTATATTTATATACAAACAGAACAAAAAGAATCCTATCTATACTACAACACGAGTGTTTAACTCAACTAAAACACTCGACTCCTAATCCTATCAGGACTCTTAGACCGGTTTCTTTTAGTTATTTATCGCAGTTAACCGCTTATTTATGTTAGTGTACCCCAATTGCTTCCATGTAAAACTCGATCATAACTCTAGAGCATCAGTTAACGACTAGGAATCCTGATAACCAGTAAGCCTCTACCTTGAATTTGTAAGTGGCACTGTTCCAGTGCAGTCATTTACCCGAGAACAAGCAACAGAAGCAAGTCGTGCTAGACAAAAACTGGAATTATATATGTCAGATACGTTTTTTGTCTTCGAGAGAAAAGGAGGAGGTAATTTCAGAAACAAAAGCCCGTGTAAGAAGACGAAATTTCGAAGAAAAAGCGATTAATGTGTCATAATTAATTTGATTTGAAAATTTATGTTGCAATAATAAGTTAAAAAAAAAACTTTAATTCCTAGAGTGAACGTGATTATATTTCTTGAGACAATAATATTCAAAGAAGAGCAATAATTTAGTACTAAAATTACAATTTTAGTACGGTAACTTGATATATTTTGGTTTTATTCACATAACTTGTCGATTGAATTATTTTTTTGGTTTTATCCTTTTTCACCTCAAGTAATTAAATCAATCAAATATTGTTTATTTAATATTGATGATCTTCTACATGACTCATATAGTAAGAATAAAATCTATATTATATACACTAAAATCTATCTATGAAAAAATAAATAAAAACAACAAGCTTTTGTCTCTGATTTTGAAATATTTGGTGTCATTTTTTATTCACTTTGTTTATGTTTATATTTATTTTAATGTGTGCAATATAATTTATTCTCACTACATTAGTTACGTAGGAAACCATCAATGTCAAATAAATAATATTCAATGTGTCTAGTAACTTCTGGTAAAACTAAAAGACTAAAACAAAAAATCCAAATTATTATATGTAAACCAAACATTAACAAGTTACATGAATAAAACTCAAAAAAAGTTAACTTATAGAACTAAAATTACAATTTTCTTGAATTTATTAATAAACAAATAATCCCACGCATATATTTGTTTTTATTTTTGCATCGAATTCGAAAAATTATCGAAATTTTAATTTTAAAAATTTTATTCGAATCATTTTTAGCACAATTAGATTTTCGGATGAGTTTGTAAATAAAGATTACCCTTTACTAAAATTAAAATTATGTTTTCATGAATATAATTTTTGTAAAATTTAATTTGAATCAAGATTTGTTGTTTCTTTTTTAACATCTGTTGAGTTAAAAAATGATTTTTAAGCTATGGTTTTTTTAGGGGGGGGGGGCAAAAAGACAACAAAAAATGAAGAAGGTTTTTTAAAATTGCCCTTTTCCCCCCCTATTGATTGAGGTTTTACAAAAATAGATTTAAAAATACATATTTATTCCTAATGAGGAGATATGATAAGAAAAGAATGGAGGAATATAGAATTCAAATTATATATGTTATAAAATTTATATTTGTGAAACAGTGGAAAACTGACAGAGCTACCACTGCAACCAATCCCCAATAATTCAAATTATATATATTATAATAGTTTATCGGGTGATTTGAAGAGTAATAACTAATAATCCCAACTACAAGTCTATAATGGACTTGGTGGTGATAAAATCGTATTTAATTAGTCTATAGATGTGCGCTTGTCTAGCG
This sequence comes from Primulina tabacum, assembly GCF_025594145.1. Lineage (NCBI taxonomy): Eukaryota > Viridiplantae > Streptophyta > Magnoliopsida > Lamiales > Gesneriaceae > Primulina > Primulina tabacum. Next base: position 3,595,920 of record NC_134553.1, read on the forward strand.
GGGGGAAGACTTGTTTTCATTAATCACTTTACAATTAAATGATACATATAGGATGTAATTTTTCAATTATTTCGAAATTTCGCGCGGTTTGCTCCGAAATTATTTTGCTACATACGCATATGCAAGTATTGATAAGCGATTAGTTGATTACACATTGATATATCCTGGTGAAAAGTATGAAAGTGTTGATGAGAGATTGTATGACGAATTCAATGAGGTAAGAAATGCATGGATCTTACCGCTTGCTCGGTTTCACACACGACGTAAAATTAGTCAATTGATGAGGAAAGTCCCGTGTAATTCAGCTTTTTTGTTTTGGTGAACTTGTCAAACCAAATCCCGAATTTATTTTTCCCTTTGGTCTCCGTCGTTGAAATTACATCCCAAGAAACTTCATATAAAATGGTTGGATGGATCGTATTCACAGTCACATGTGACACTAATGTTAACCAATCCTCCCGTACAAAGAAAGGCCGATGCAATCTTGATCATATAGTGATAGACAAAGTAACATGTATGGACAATCAATGAGAAAACAGAAACAAGAATAAAAGCTAACAATACAAAGATCACATGTCTGGTCTGTGCTTTATTATTGGAATGTCCTTGCATAAAGCAAAAAGGTGAAAGATTTAAAAGTTTCCTCCAAACTAGCTAACAGGATCTTTTAAAACAAAAAAAGCAAATCTTACCCTATGGCCAAAGCTAATCATAAGGCTATCAGACTTTAGCACTAAACTAAGCACTAAACTAAGCACCACCACAACTACACAAACAATCTAGAAAAGATGGTAGCAAAACATGGAAGATACGAACTAAACATCCAAAAGTCTATTTAGCAAGACAAGACAAGGACTTGAAGAGAGGAAATGGAAGATGTGCAACCAAGCCTCTGCCTTTTAGCTTAATATCGATCCATCATAAAGAGAGTCATGCACAAAATAATCAAACCAGTCATCTATTCATGCGATAACAGATTAAATGAACATTTGAAACGTAGATATATGCCAACATTATTGAGAAAAAGGCCCAAAAGTAGCATTTTTATCTAATAACTTTATTCATTTTGAATTGAATAGCACGAGATGAACCCCAGAAGGCCAATCACGCGAATTTGCAGATTCACGTAAAAAGAAAAATCAATCCAACAAAAGGGTACTCGGACACTTCTCCAAATAGTAAAATGCATCACGGAAACTTCGAAATGAAGCCGAAAATAGAGCTCATATCTTTTTTACTATAATGCAACATTATCAATATATCATTGAAGACAAGATTGATTCATAGCCGTGAGAGTCCCCAACATACACCACTCCGTAACCCACTATGCAGAACGCGGCCTAACAAGTTACAGAATTCATTTCAAGCAACCCCATTAAAGTTAACAAGTAACAAGAACAAAATTAGATATAACTAATCAAGAAGATGAAAAATGTGGCGGTGGAGGAGGTAATGATTGATGAGACTGATGCACCTGATTGATTCCACTTCCGTTGCTTCCCGGAGAGGCATGCTGCATAATGAAAGGATGCCTCAAAAGCTGGCCAGCAGTCCATCTCCTAGCGGGATCCATCTGAAGACAACAAGCAATAAAGTCCCTAAACTCTTTACTAGCTGTGGCCGGTGCCTCTGGTGGCTGTGACATACAAATAGCAATCATAAGGCTAGCCCAATCACCTTGCCTCCCAACAGCAAATGGGAATCTACCCAAGTAAAATTCAAGAAGGCTGACACCCAAGCTCCATATATCCCCTGCATAACCATCGTACTTGCCATGATTAAGATCAGTATTGATTCTTTCCGGGCTCATGTAAGCTATAGTCCCAACAGCTGAATTGCAGGGATCCATTGTTTGAGCTAAAACTCGAGACACGCCAAAGTCAGCGATCTTGACATCTCCGCGGGAATTCATCAGTAAATTGGAGGGCTTGATGTCTCGATGAACGATTTTACGCTTGTGGAGATAATACAAACCGGAGAGAATCTGGCGAGCGAGATCGGATAAAGTGGGTTCATGGGGGATCTGCGCACCTTCAAGAGATCCCTTGTCAAGGTACTCGAGGAGAACTTGAATTTCGGCATTTTGATCATACATGCCATGACATTTGACAACGTTGGTATTGTTGACGTCGCGGAGGATCTCGATTTCACGGAGGATCTGGCGCCGTACCGATTCTTCGTGGTTGCCGTATATCACTTTTAGAGCGTACAATTTGCCGGTGGGTCGATGAAGTACTTTGTACACAGTTCCTCCCGCACCGCTGCCGATACGGCTGATGCGGTCCAGATCAGCATAGTTGAAGCCACCACTGGAGCCGGAGGAAGGGGCGGAGCTGGGTGGCAGAGGGAGAGGCACAGCTAGAGAAAAGTCTCTCTGGGGCAAAGGGAGGGTAAGGTCACGGAGACGACGGTTGGAACGATTGGCTGCGGTGGCGGTCGGCGGAGATTGAAGGGGTCTCATCATACTTTGTTAATAGCCCAAAAACAGCTCTCGAATCCGATAAAAAAAAAAAAAAAAAAAAAAAGAGGGTTTGTTGTGTTTACCGCGATACAGCACCTGGTTTTTGAATTATCGCCACTCAAAATATTAAAAGGCGAATCATCCGAAGACTTTGAATACAATAAAGAATTGCTTGCAGAGGAAAATCAACAAAATCCATGGAAAACGAAGGCGGAAGAGGGGAGGAAGAAGGGTTGATTCTTATCTGTCACCACGTTATTTTCTTATATAAAAACATGTTTAATATTTTTCCAGAAAACTATATTTTGTTTTTTTAGCGGGACTGTTTGTTATTCTTGGATCTTATTATTTTTTATTTTTAAATTAAAATGTTGGAAAATTTGTCATAATTGAGCCACAATTACTTTCTAATTTAAAATCGATATTTTGATATCGAATAAACTATAAATCATCGATAAAATAAATAAATTTTGATTGTGAGAGTTAAATAATGTCAAACATAATATTATTAAGTTTACTTTTGATATATTGCACACTTATCGTGCACACTTATGTGAAAATGGATGATATGACACTCACTTATTGAATGTAATGAAATATATCAAAATCAGTCATTTAATATATGAATAACACATAATCGATGTTTATTTAAAATATGCACAACCGATATACATCATATCAAAACTATATTTAATAATATTATTAAATCGATCCATGTATCAATGACTAGTTGAAATAACATGTTTTAAAATTTTAAATCATATTGTATCTATTAAAATATCACATAATAATCTATTACTTGTAGAACTGAATCAGATTTATTTTTTTCTAAGCATAGAACTTATTAAATTTTGAATTTAAGTACAATAATATTACTGAGAAATGCAGAAATTAATTAAAAAACATATACTTGAAAAAATAAGAGATCAGACTTCTCATCGTTCTCTTGAAATAAGGTTCAAATCCACTTTTTTCGTACTCAAAAAAATAAAAAAAATATAAAAAATAAGTTTGAAGACACATGGTGGGCTATAGCTACTGCCAATTCCAGGATCGTCTTGAAACACGTCAGCTTTAATTCTTTAGGTATTTTTTATTATTATATATATATAACCAATAATTAAGCTCTGTGCTGGCTTGTGACTCGATCTAATAGAATTTATTCACAAAATGCAAACGCCTTTTATACGATTTCTCCGAACTATTTCCTGAATTTTGTCGAATTTATTTTTTTATAATGATCGCTCGAAATTCCAAGAAACGGGTCGATGAGTTTTTTTATTACTATATTGTTATTTATTTATTATATGTTAAATATATTATGTTATATATTAATTAAATACTATCTATGTCTATATAAAATATGATAATACTCACTAAAAATATAAAGTTCGATTCTGGTAGAAGAGATTAACATAAATTCAGATATCTGACCTACTTTGCACCTGAAATCATAAAAAAGACCGTTAAAAAAGTGAAGAGAGGATGTTCCGACGTAATCTCTCTGATACTCAAGTAAGACAGTGAAGATAAATAAGATAGCAGCTAAAGTGACAACAAAGAATTAATATAGTGAATGGAATGAACGAGGTTCTCAAACTTGGTGCATATAAAATAGCATATGAGGTCCATCGCGGACACATGCTTTGGTTAGATATGGGCCAAGAGTTCAAAGTCATGGTTTGGACATGATCATTTAATGAGCTCATTCATAAAATATTACATGAGATCATTATTGTAAAGTCGTTCTTTTATGTTTTGTAAAAATAATTTTCATAATATCGAGATGGTTATTAAATAAATTTATCGAAAACAATTTAATCCCTAATTTATTTTATAACTTACTTTAAAACTCTTCCGGATTTGTACATTTCATCCATATTTTTTTATTCGCATTAGCAATAGTGAGTCTCTTAGAGTTGGAAGCCTTAGACGAGAGTAGGCAAAGCAAGAAGAATCATATGCTTCATGAATGATTTTGGTTGTTCATAGCTCGAAGGCTCGTGAATGGGAGAATGGTCGCCAGCCACCTCCCATGACCGAAAAAGGGGGGAGCTACACGTTTCGCTGACCTATCGCGTGGTAAAAAGCTCTAAAATTCCCAGGTTTTTCTTGGTTGGACCAAGTATCAAATCGTGGCTTTATGTACCAAACGTCGATTCAGGTGGAGAGAGAGTGGAATCTTTGACTACCTTTGAACTTGCAGGATATTTTTTTTCAGATGAGGGGTTCTGCTTCCAAAAAGTAAGTCGTCTTTGCCCAAGTGTGAACCTGTAGACCATTTTGTACGTTTGCTGAGCAGACCAATCAGTCATTTTAGATTTTAAATTTAAACTATTAGATGTTACCCATTTTTGGTCTATTACGTTATGAAAGCGTTTAAATTAATTTTAAATATGATCATCTTTATTATTAAAAATTAGTTTTAAATTATTCTTTTCATAATAATGAATGGTATTATTCTAAGATCAATTATATCTAAACATGTGCATATCATCGGCTAGGATCACAAATGGTGTGTTTTAGAAAGTTTTTGCTTATTTTAAAAATTGATATCCTATGAACAGGTCCATCAAGATCAGACCCAAGCCGGATTTTGGACCCCCAGTCCATCCCTAGCCAAGATAGAAGACCCATGACAGGCCCATGTATCCTCCTATAAATACCATATTTGAGTGTCTAATTCAAAAATTCACTATACTGACTTTCAGCATCACCCTTAGCTACTCTCTCATTATATTCTCAGTCTTTAACTTGAGCGTCGTAGAGGCTACGCCAGGACACCCTCTTGGTCCCCTTCTAACGGCCCCTTTCGTGATTTCAGGCCTAAAGTAAATCCGAGGTCAGCATTCGGACTGCTATCTCCTGCTGGAACAAAACCCTAAATTTTAAATGAGTATCAAAAGTGATTATTTTAGATATTATTTTGAAGTTGACCAGAAGTTAAAGTAGAGAGTTGTTAGAAATAAAGTATATAATTCATACAAGCAAAAATTTTAGTGTTTTGAACATAATTACTTCCATGCTTAATTTTTAATTAAATGAAAAACATATCCTTAAGCTATATAAAATTGATTTCTTTCAATTATTTAAAATTTGATACTCACACTAATAATGTGTTTATATAATTATTATTATATTATGAATATTTTATCAAAATTAAATTATTTTTTATAACATGATTGTTTAAAAAATATATAAGCTTAATATAAAACATATAAAAATGATCTGTATAAATAGTTATAAAAAAATTATGGAAGTGCAAATTATTTAAAAAAATAAATATAATATGTTATAAATGTTAATTTGTAATTTTAAAACCTAAATCAAAATGTAGAAGTAAGAAAAAGTACAACACTCTTGTTTCCAGTTTTTGGATAAAAGTTATAGAATCCAGAGCTGAAGTTGATGTTCAAAAACACTCAAAAACGAAAATGCTTCCGAGAAGCTCTCTCAAACACTACTAAAGTCAAAACTGAATTTACTATCCCGTATTAAGAATTGATAAAGTAAATCCATTCGTAAATTCATCTATATGTTGACAAAGAAATCCAAGGAATATATTACTAACAAGATTTGCAAATTATTGTGTTTTTTATGAGGCTTAGGAAGCGAATCGAAGAATATATGTTACGAGTTTTATTAATAATAAATAAATAAAAAACCCAAGGAACCACATTGAAGCCCAATTCTGTAGTTACTGACGAAACGAGTGTCGGGCCTTGCAGCCCAAGGACATCCGATCTTCCAAATACGACACAAGTCTAGAACAGGTGACCTGTAAACACTCGTCGCCCCATTCAAAAGGGAAGAAAAGTACAAAAGAAAAAAAAGCAAGGCAATGCTCGATTAGATTATGACGTGTTCCGGCTCCGAGCCGACCGAAGTGCCAAACATTAATAGTCCAAATTAATGTGAACAAAAGAGAGATTTCTTGCAATGCACCCAAAGTCATTGTCAAGCTAGACAAGAAATCATGCCTATGTAAATACAAGTACCAAAGACGTACAAAAACTGGCTTCATGGGCACCAAAAGGGACTTTTCCTGATTTAAACAAGTCAGGTTAATAGTTCGACCTAAAACCGATACTAACGAAAGACTTCACTACATTTACTTGAGGGATATGGATGTATGTATCATGAAATGCAAGGAATATTGATTTGAAAGCCTATCATTCTGCCCAAGCATTTTTTTTCCTGTATTCTTTCCCTGCTAGTTTAGTAGGTGTCCATGGGACTCTATTCATGCACGGCTTCGGAGCTACCATATGACAACCATTAAAAGTTCTTTGAAGTGGTTCAAGAAGGCCGATGGTGGTACATCTCACCTTGCCAAGGCTAGCCTCTTAGCGTTTTCGACGACGGTCTACTGCCTCTGGAATGCATGGAATTTAATACTTCTTTGAATTTAGATTCTCTATTTCATAAGGTTAAAGTTCATGTATTTCGTGTCTACCCAGTTTATATCCTCAGGAGCTCTCATTTGAAGTCTGAGATATCTGAAATTGGATTTTTCTCTGCCTGGGTATGCTCATGCTCAGTGTATTTGAATATAAATTTTGATAGTAAATTTTACCGATAAATAAAATGTTGGGGTGGACGAATGGAAAGACTAATGTGAGATAAATAGCTTTCACGCAAAATTAAAGTTTACAGATGACAGTCAACAAATCTTACATTACATTTTACCAGGTTTTGTAGGTAAGTGAATACAAAGTATGCGGCAAAGACTAAATCTGACCTGCAGCCATACAATTTGCGGTGATATTATACCACTCATCCTTTCAGCTACCAATATATGGGGCAGGAGTGGAGATAGGAGGGCCATAAGAGTATCTCCATTCCCCACAAACCATGCATCTATCTGCTTCAATGCTGTTATCTAGGGTGCAAAATTTGCACGACCATACTTTTAACTTCTTGTAATCTCCAATGTCTTCATTCTTTGGGGTCCCACAAGCTTCACATGTAAGAGCTTGTGCCTGTAATCAATAAATTGTATCAGTAGATCCAAATATCAAGCATACTGAGACCATGGGGTGGAAGAGAGGAGGGGACATAATTACATAAACTCCCGTGTGTATACAAGAGGCGGGAGGTGTAAAGAATGGCTTGTCTCTCTAGGTACTAAATACGAGCTTGGAAGATATTACCTGATTTAATAAGGTGCAGGTTGTGCACAGCCACATCACATCATCTTTTCTACCCAGGATAGACATGGGTTCAACAAATGAAGTTCGAGTAAATCTATTGTAATGACCCGATTTAATTATATGTTATTTGGCGATAATTAAGATTAATTATTTTAAATTGAGAAATTTAAAATAATTAAGCCAAATAATTAAATTGTGTGTTTATGTATATTTAAATTTTATAGCACACAATAGTTGAAATAAAATAGATCGGGTCAAGTTTCGAACCCCAAAAAGATAAAAGATAAACACACACATATAATATTAATATTATATATATATATTATAATATAAGATAACCGTAACTTTCTGTATAACATTTTCAACCCACCTCCGCCAACTTTGACCGCCGATTGTGGCCGCACCAGTCGCCGGAAAATTCAAGTAAATATACGATTGGAAAGCTCTCGACGTAAGCTTTCCATTGATACCACTCTTGCTAGGTAAAATCGCGATTTCCGAAAACCCGCCAAAAACGCCGCCTCTTTCACCGCTAAATTCGCCGTACTCCGCCGCTCAAAACAAAAAATTGATTGAGGGGTTTTGTTCCTTATGTCATAAGCTTTCTTTTGATACCACTTTTGCAAATTTTCGAGAACGAACCGTCGGCTCCGTTTTTCAGCGTGATTCCGATCATCTTCTCTGGCGAGTGTGCCGCCTGTTGCCGGTTAGCTTCGGGTTAGGCTCGATTTATAGTCACTGTTGTTGGGATTACTAGCTGTCTCGGTGTGAATGGTTGCCTATGTGAATTTCATTCAATTTCCACTCGAATAATGCATCATTATTGATTAATTATTGGGTTATTGTTGTAGGTTCCGAAATTGTGCGAGTTGGAGGTATAATCTGATGAACCTAGAATTTATCGCAGTCGTTTGAATATTAGTTTAGCGTCACTTAAAGCTTAAAAGAATATTTGTGACGATAAAATAGAATTGATTGATTTTAGGCATTTTAGTTGCATATTTGAATTTTAGGAATTTAAAATGCCTAAATTGTTGAAATTGGATTTTTAGTGAATTTAAATGGTTGTGGAATTTTTATATGATAATAAGATCATTTAAATTAATATTCAGGTGATTTGTCTGAGTTGACATTTCCATGACTTTCTCGAGGATTTAAGTTACTGATAAATTAGTTGAGGTACGTAGAGATCAGCTATTTTTCACGATATCTGACAGAGGCATCTGATGATCCTGTGTATGATTTATTTGCTATTTGCTGATTTATGTGATATTATATGCTGACTCGCATATTATCAGTTGGTAATTGATGTGCAAAATAAAATAAAATATTTCTTTGGTTCACACACATTTTATTTTCGTTAGACACATCAATACCACTGAACATATCATATTGAGCCTATCTGTTATTGAGATCCAGTTATATTTCGGTTGAGATCCGTTATATATATGATATGATATGGTGTTCTGGAGATGTTTGGCTACCTTGATTCGTTCCGGCTTAGGTAGTTGCTGGCTTCGAGGCTGGGCCATATCCCAGGCAGGGTCCGCTGAGTCGTGGACCAACTCGAGCATATATGTATGATTGTTGATATCGATCATTTGACTCCTGATATCCTGATATCTTGCACCTATTCATGCATTGCATTCATGCATGACATCATTATATTTCTGTCATATATCATGGTTTCTTGATGTCTCGTACTGGGGTTATTGACCCCCGAGAGGGGGCTGTCGTGTCTTTTGTGTGTGGACATGACAGGTGGTACAGGTGGTTCGACCTCAGGCGCTCGAGAGGAAGCCTCAGGAAGTACCAGAGCTCCTTGAGAGTAGGCTCAGTTGTATTTAGGTACTGCGTGGCGTTGCTGTCTCCCAGATACTATATATATATATATATATTTGGAGGATTGTATTATGGTATTATCGAGTCTTGTCGGCTCTATGATATTTTGGTTTGGATATGTCATGATCGTGTCTGGCTGGAACGTGTGTATGCTGTTGTGTTTATTGAGGGCGCATGTTGGTTATTTTGAGTATTTGATTTTCTGGTATGTCCTATTTACGGGAAGGTCATGCCGAAATTTTTATAGGCCCAAACGCAAATTTTTAACTCACTTTTCCGCTGTTTACTGATTAATCAAGATTGCATGTTAATAAATCGTGATTAGGATAACGGGCCCTCACAGTTGGTATCAGAGCCTAGACTGGGGTACGCTCGTACTAGAGTTAGTACACTCGAGTTTAGGCACAAGAAATTTGTGCGCATGTGTTTGATTATTTGAAATTATTTGCTCTTGCCTGGAATGAATTATATGTTAGTATCTTAGAGATATGACATGTAGATTATACATTTGAGTTTTATTTCAGTGTTTTGGTTACATTGATGTTATTGAATATTTTGGGAATTTAACCTTAAATCCTGTAGAATGGCAACTAGAGGAAATAAAGGTAAAGGAAAAGGAGTGGCTCGGGAGTCTTGGGCACAGAATATCGGAGGAAATGATAGAGTTTCTCGAGGTAGGCGCGGGCGTCCTGCTGCAGAGATAGCCGCTAAAGCTGATGCAGAGGTAGAACATTTAGTTCACCGAGTTGATGAAATGGAATTGGCTGTAGCTCGATTTCAGAATATGCATCCAGCTAAATTCTTTGGAAATGAAGGCAGTGATCGAGCAGAAGGATGGTTGAAACACATGGAATTCCTGTTCAACACAGTACATTATGATTCTGATAGAAGGTTAACTATGGCAGTCCTCCAACTACGGGATCGTGCACAGCATTGGTGGGAGGCTACTACAAATGTACTGCAACAAACAGGTAGTCAGATCTCTTGGGAGGTGTTTCGTGCTAAATTCCTCCAAGAATATGCTCCACCATCCTACTACTCAGCCAGAGAATCGGAATTTCATCGACTAGTTCAGGGCAATATGTCTGTTGAGGAATATGCTCGACAACTTTCTGCTCTTCTCACTTATGTACCACATGTGGCTGTCAGAGAAAGAGGTAAAATTTCAAAATTTTTGGAAGGACTGGACTATCATATACATGCTATGGTTATGGCTGGGTCGCCTACAACTTATGCCGAAGTTGTTGACAAGGCGATTGGAATTGAAGCTGGATTGAAAAGAGGGTAGACAACCACAAGGCTCCACAAATGCCTACTGGTGGTTCATATTTTTCAGCAGGTACACCATCTTTTTCATCTCAACAGTCATACCAACAGAAACAAAAACAATTAAGACCAAAAGGAAAACAGTTTAAAAAGAAATATCAGTCCAGTTCCTCTAGTTCGAGCAGTTCGCAAAGTGCAACAGGTGGACAGTACCCCGTGATTTACTGTGATCGATGCGGAGGAAGACATCCTACTGCACAGTGTAGTGGAGTACAGGGTTCATGTCATACTTGTGGTCAGTCAGGGCATTTTGCCATAGTTTGTCCGAGCCGTGCACAGGGACAGATGCAGCCACAGCAGTTGCCTTATGCCAGAGGTAGTTTTCCAGGTGCCTCATCTCAGCGACCACTTTCTCCTGCACCATCCTACCAGCATTCTAATTACCCACAGGTCAGGGGTAATGTGCCACAGTCTTTTCAGGGTCCTCAACAAGCTCGAGTATATGCTTTGACCGAGGATCAGGCTAGAGAGGCTCCAGACGGGGTGATCGCAGGTACTTGCCTTATTTATGATCATATTGCACGAGTTTTATTTGATACTGGAGCATCTCATTCATTCATTGCATCCGATTATGTTGATGAATATGAACTTTGGACCACACCATTTCATGAAACTGTATCTGTGTCTACGCCAGCTGGTCGATTTATTCCATCTGGGCAAATTGTGTTAGATTGTGTGTTGCATTTCGATGATAGCATTATGATCACAAACTTGATTGTATTACCGATGCATGATTTTGATTGTATCATTGGTATGGACACACTATCTAGTTATCGAGCCAATGTAGATTGTTTTCATGGTGTAGTACGATTTAGGCCATACTATGGTAGCAAATGGAATTTTTATGGTCGAGGATCACAGGCTAAGATACCGTTAGTCTCAGCGATGGAAATGTTTAGATTATTATCTTTAGGAAATGAGGGATATATGGTTTATGCTGTGGATGCTACCAAGAAAGAACCGAAATTATCTGATATCCCAGTAGCGAAAGAATTTCTCGATGTCTTTCCTGAAGAAATACCAGGCTTTCCACCGCAGAGAGAAATTGATTTTTAGCATCGACTTGATGCCGGGTACTGCGCCGATCTCTAGAGCGCCGTACAGAATGGCTCCTGCAGAACTGAAAGAATTGAAAGAGCAGTTACAGGATTTACTCGAAAAAGGTTATATACGCCCTAGTATGTCACCTTGGGGAGCACCTGTACTGTTCATAAAGAAGAAAGATGGTTCCATGAGAATGTGCATTGATTATAGGCAGCTCAATCAAGTTACTATTAAAAATAAATACCCTCTGCCTAGAATTGATAACTTGTTTGATCAGCTTCAAGGAAATTATGTTTATTCGAAGATTGATCTTCGATCAGGATACCATCAACTTCGGGTTAGAGAAGAGGATGTTCCCTAAAACAGCTTTTAGAACTAGATATGGGCATTATGAATTTCTAGTAATGCCATTTGGTTTAACAAATGCACCAGCAGTGTTTATGGATCTGATGAATAGAGTATTCAGAAATTTTCTGGATAAATTTGTTATTGTCTTTATTGATGATATACTGGTGTATTCGAGATCAAAACGAGAACATAAAGAGCATTTACGATTGGTTCTACAAACACTTCGAGATTCTCAATTGTATGCTAAGTTGTCGAAGTGTGAAGTTTGGATGGATAGCGTGATATTTTTGGGTCACGTGATATCAGCCCAAGGTATATCTGTAGATCCGAGTAAAGTTGAAGCAGTCCTGAATTGGGCTAGACCAACCAATATACCGGAGATTAGAAGTTTTATGGGATTGGCTGGGTATTATAGACGATTCATTGAAGGATTTTCGCAGATTGCCCGACCTATTACCCAACTGACTAAGAAAGATGCAAGATTTATTTGGTCAGATGAATGTGAGAATAGTTTTCTTACATTGAAAGAGAAGCTGACAACAACACCAGTGTTGGCATTGCCATCTGGATCAGGTGGATTTGTGGTTTGTACTGATGCATCATCAAGAGGTTTGGGATGTGTTTTAATGCAACATGGAAAAGTTATTGCATATGCTTCAAGGCAATTGAAAACACACGAATCCCGATATCCAGTTCATGATCTTGAACTAGCAGCCATTGTTTTTGCTTTAAAAGTTTGGCGACATTATCTATACGGTGAGCAGTTTATTATCTACTCAGATCATAAGAGTTTGAAATATTTGTTTACTCAATCAGAACTGAATATGAGGCAGAGACGATGGTTAGATTTATTGAAGGATTTTGACTGTGAAATACAGTATCGGCCAGGAAAAATGAATCAAGTTGCAGATGCATTAAGCCGGAAATATCAGGATGTTACGATAGCATCTATCCATGTCTGACAGAATTATGATGATTTATGTACTTCTGGTTGGACTTTTCAGCCGAAAGGCAATCATTTTATTGTTTCTACTTTACAATTTGAGCCGAAGATTATTTCGAAGATCAAGAAAGCTAAAAAAAATGATTCACAGGTTCAGAAATCGAAAGATCTGGTTTTGTCTGGTAACCCAGATAAATACAATATCTCATCAGATGGTTGTTTACGAATGAATAACAGATTAGTGGTACCAAATGTCACATGATTGAAAGAAGCATTGCTTCAAGAGGCGCATTGCAGCCGTCATAGTGTTCATCCTGGTACTCATAGAATGTACCACATACTGAAACCATATTTCTGGTGGGATGCGATGAAGAGAGATATTTCAGAATTTGTAGTGAAATGTTTGACGTGCCAGCAGGTTAAAGCCGAGAGAATGAAACCTGGAGGTATGTTACAGAGTTTAGAAATACCACAATGGAACTGGGAACATATTGCAATGGATTTCGTGACTCACTTGCCCAGATCAAACAGAGGTTGTGATGCAATCTGGGTGATAGTCGATAGATTGTCCAAATCAGCACATTTTATTCCATACGATCGTACTTATGCATATAATAAAATGGCACGATTATATGTGGATAATGTTATTCGATTGCATGGAGTTCCAGTATCTATTGTATCTGATCGAGATCCTAGATTTGCTTCCAAGTTTTGGAGTAGTCTTCAGAATGCATTGGGTACTAAGTTGGCAATGAGTACAGCTTATCATCCCCAAACAGATGGTCAGACAGAGAGGACTATACAAACTTTGGAAGATATGTTACGATCCGTGGTCATGGATTTTGGTGGAAACTGGCAAGAATCTTTACCATTGGTCGAATTATCCTACAATAATAGTTTCCAAACAACTATTGGGATGGCATCATTCGAAGCTTTGTATGGTAGAAGGTGTCGATCGCCTGTATGTTGGAATGAAGTTGGAGAAAAACCATTGGCACAACCTGAGTTCATTGAAGAAATGAATGAAAAGATAAATTTGATTAGAAAAAGGATGAAAGCATCTCAGGATCGTCAAGCTAGCTACGCAAATAAAAGACGTAGACCTTTAGAATTTCAGGTTGGCGATCAAGTTTTCTTGAAAGTGTCTTTACATTCCGTGGCACGATGAGATTTGGGCGAAAAGGAAAGTTAGCTCCACGTTATATTGGACCGTATACTATTGTTGAGAGGATCGGCATATTGGCTTATAGATTGGACTTGCCGCAAAGTTTGTCTTCTATACATGATGTGTTTCATGTATCTATGCTGCGGAAGTATGAGCCGGATCCATCTCATGTTCTGCGACCCGGGGATGTGGAGTTGGACAGTTCTCTTAGCTATGTTGAGTATCCTATACAGATTCTTAATCGAAAGGATAAGCAACTTCGAAATAAGACGATTCCATTGGTTATGGTACAGTGTAGTAGACATGGGACTGAAGAGGCTACATGGGAGTTGGAGGCTAAAATGCGTCAAGAATGGCCTCACTTGTTTGAAATTGTCACAAATTATTCCATGTACTCTGACTTTCCTATGTATTATCAGTGGTATATGTGTGATTAGGTTGTATATAATGTGTGTGTGTTGTGTGTTTCAATTTCGATGACGAAATCTTTTGTGTTAGAGGGGGAGAAATGTAATGACCCGATTTAATTATATGTTATTCGGCGATAATTAAGATTAATTATTTTAAATTGAGGAATTTAAAATAATTAAGCCAAATAATTAAATTGTGTGTTTATGTATATTTAAATTTTATAGCACATAAGAGTTGAAATAAAATAGACCGGGTCAAGTTTCGAACCAAAAAAAAATAAAAAGATAAACACACACATATAATATTAATATTATATATATATATATATATTATAATATAAGATAATCATCACCGTCACCAATTTTCACCTCTCTCCACCGTAACTTTCTGTACAACATTTTCAACCCACCTCCGCCACCTTTGACCGCCGATTGTGGCCGCATCAGTCGCCGGAAAATTCAAGTAAATATACGATTGGAAAGCTCTCGACGTAAGATTTCCATTGATATCACTCTTGCTAGGTAAAATCGTGATTTCCGAAAACCCGGCAAAAACGCCGCCTCTTTCACCGCTAAATTCGCCGTCCTCCGCCGCTCAAAACTAAAAATTGATTGAGGGGTTTTGTTCCTTATGTCATAACCTTTCTTTTGATACCACTTTTGCAAATTTTCGAGAACGAACCGTCGGCTCCGTTTTTCGGCGTGATTCCGGTCATCTTCTCCGGCGAGTATGCCGCCTGTTGCCGGTTAGCTTTGGGTTAGGCTCGATTTATAGTCACTGTTGTTGGGATTACTAGCTGTATCGGTGTGAATTGTTGCTTGTGTGAATTTCATTCAATTTCCATTCAAATAATGTATCATTATTGATTAATTATTGGGTTATTGTTGTAGGTTCCGGAATTGTGCGAGTTGGAGGTATAATCTGATGAACCTAGAATTTATTGCAGTCGTTTGAATATTAGTTTAGCGTCACTTAAAGCTTAAAAGAATATTTGCGACGATAAAATAGAATTGATTGATTTTAGGCATTTTAGTTGCATATTTGAATTTTAGGAATTTAAAATGCCTAAATTGTTGAAATTGGATTTTTAGTGAATTTAAATGGTTGTGGAATTTTTATATGATAATAAGACCATTTAAATTAATAATCAGGTGATTTGTCTGAGTTGACATTTCCAGGACTTTCTTGAGGATTTAAGTTACTGATAAATTAGTTGAGGTACGTAGAGATCAGCTATTTTTCACGATGTCTGACAGAGGCATCTGATGATCCTGTGTATGATTTATTTGCTATTTGCTGATTTATGTGATATTATATGTTGACTCGCATATTATCAGTTGGTAATTGATGTGCAAAATAAAATAAAATATTTCTTTGGTTCACACACATTTTATTTTCGTTAGACACATCAATACCACTGAACATATCATATTGAGCATATTGTTATTGAGATCTAGTTATATTTCGGTTGAGATCCGTTATATATATGATATGATATGGTGTTCTGGAGATGTTTGGCTACCTTGATTCGGTTCCGGCTTAGGTAGTTGCTTGTTTCGAGGCTGGGCCATATCCCAGGCACGGGCCGCTGAGTCGTGGACCAACTCGAGCATATATGTATGATTGTTGATATCGATCATTTGACTCCTGATATCCTGATATCTTGCACCTAATCATGCATTGCATTTATGCATGGCATCATTATATTTCTGTCATATATCATGGTTTCTTGATGTCTCGTACTGGGGTTATTGACCCCCGAGAGGGGACTGTCGTGTCTTTTGTGTGTGGACATGACAGGTGGTACAGGTGGTTCGACCTCAAAGCGCTCGAGAGGAAGCCTTAGGAAGTACCAGAGCTCCTTGAGAGTAGGCTCAGTTGTATTTAGGTACTGCGTGGCGTTGCTGTCTCCTAGATACTATATATATATTTGGAGGATTGTATTATGGTATTATCGAGTCTTGTCGGCTCTATGATATTTTGGTTTGGATATGTCATGATCGTGTCTGGCTGGAACGTGTGTATGCTGTTGTGTTTATTGAGGGCGCATGTTGGTTATTTTGAGTATTTGATTTTCTGGTATGTCCTATTTACGGGAAGGTCATGCCGAAATTTTTATAGGCCCAAACGCAAATTTTTAACTCATTTTTCCGCTGTTTACTGATTAATCAAGATTGCATGTTAATAAATCGTGATTAGGATAACGGGCCCTCACATCTATCACCCTGTGTACCAGGAACTTCCGAGCTTTTAGAGGATCCCTCACTCTCAACTGATTTGGATCCACACCACAAATCATCATGTAATCTTCTTTCTGCAGCCATCGCTGCTGCTTGGATTGGACTTAAACAGCTTTGATGCTTCTATCACCACCGAGGTGTTTAGGCCCTTGAGCCAATAAACCTTCACGCTGTGCTCTGGTTTCTGCAGCAGCTCGAGGTTTATCGTGGAGCAAAGACAAAGGAGGCTGATGAGAATACCCACCCAATCTTCTCCCTGGAAGATCAAATCCTTGCCAGCTGCCAATAACGCCTTTGGCCATAAGTTGTTCACATTCCTAAAGAACAAGAAAATCTAATCAAATGAAGCATAAATATCTAGCAGAAATTGCCTATGTCAATATAATATACACAATCTTGAGAACTTAGAACCGAAAAGACAGTAGAAAAGCAATGTAGTCAAGAAGCCAAGTCGTAAAAGTTCCACCACGCACACAAAAACATGGAGTGGTGTACTGAAATCACAACCTTTCTAATTTCATCCAAAAGATTGTAAAAATCGGTATTATGAGGGACATTTCGTTGTGACAGAGCTCGTGAAGCATGGTGTCGATAATCTGCTCATAAGCAAAAAAAATCCCACTCGTTGTTCGGCCTGTGCAGTCTCAACCTAATATCCGCACCTCCTCCAATATTCAACCCTAGAAGAGATGGATTAGCTGGCCTGCAAATTATGTCTCTCGATAAGCACATAGCCTAAGCATGGGGACCAAAGGAATAAAAACATAAATGGAATATAAGGAAAGCCACATTCTACCAAAACTCAGAAAGAACCCCGACTTTCCACTTTCTTTTCCGCATTATGGGTTGCACTTGCTTCGCTATCTTTTCAAGAATTTCCCTAGCTCCATCTTCCCGAGATTTCTTAAGAGGCCTTGCATCCCAAACTTTGTTAAGATCATTGAGGTCCATATGGATTGCCCAAAATTCCAACCAAACTGATGAGAGGTAAATTCCAATAAGTTAGTCATAAATAATCAGAGCCATGTAATTTCTAGTCATTCAACATCTAACCAAATCATAATTATAAAAGCTGATTCAAAAACTACAAAACTATGTTAATTGATTTCCATCACCAGGATTAACTTAATACTGCCATCAGTTTAGTCTGTAAATTAAAAATAGAGTGGATAAACTTACCAAGGGTACGAGATCTTCCACAATCTTAAAACAGCTGAAACAAAAATTTATAGCCAACCTCAAGAACTCTTTCGTGATTTTAGCCAAAAACACATCAATCATAAGCTTCATACACAAGCAGGATAATCATCGCACAAGATATCACGAGGGAGTGAGAAATTTAAAAATACAGAAGCACCTGGAAATTAGCAATGCAAAATCACAAATAATAATCACTCCAAATGAGGTCTATTTTCCAGGGAAACCGAGACAAAGTAGTAATCACCCAAATCACGCATAACTTTTCGTCCAGATTTTGAAATTCAGCACTTAAAAAGAACGAGATTTTTGTGGACACTGGTGTTTAACTTCTGCTTCAAGGCACCACCAATTCAAAGTCGGAAGATGGGCCGGTGCCGTCTTTAGCCCATCATTTACTTTTTGGGCTTTTTTTAAGAAGCGAATAATAATTTTTTTATAAATAAAATAAATATACAAACGGCACTTCACCGCGTGGGTTGCGACGAGCAATCCTCGCTTGATTCTCTCGAATTGAAATGGAAGCCCACTTCATCGCTAGGCTTCCATGCCCATTGCACATTGTCTTAACGTATCAATATAGAAGAGAATATCAGAAAGCTTGGAGAAGCCGTTAGGCTTAGATGTCAAATTGAACTGAATTTCCCACCGAAATTCTACTGCTCGTCTCTCTACTCCTCCCGCAAAACCCACAACTCTTCCTCCTCTTCCCCTCTCGCATATCTACTACTCCATCATCTGCGACCAATAAATTCTAAACAACAATGGCGGAAATACCATATTTTCTTTGGCCTCCTTTTTTCGTTTTCTTGATGTTCAACACTCTCATTTCCCTCCCCAGATTACACTCTCAACGAAGTAACGATCCTCCGCTACTCTTTCCTTCTATTCTTATTATTTATCAGGGATTCGATTATTTTTCAGTTTCTTGATCCCTTTCACGGATAACTATTCTTTTTCACGAGTTTCTTGAATAAACTATATTGATATAATCGATTTATGATGTGTCTGCAGGTCCAGCTTATATGGGGTTCGTGTCAAATGCCACAGAGTTCCCCTCGGAGGATTATTTTGATTACATCATTGTCGGAGGTGGCACTGCAGGCTGTCCATTGGCTGCTACCCTATCTGAACATTACCGGGTTCTTGTTCTTGAGAGAGGGGGTGTTCCCCATGGGCAGCCGAATTTAATGACTCAAGACGGATTTCTGCAAACCCTGATGGAAGTTGATGCATATGATTCCCCTGCTCAAGCCTTTACATCCGAAGATGGAGTGCCCAATGCCCGAGGTCGGGTTCTTGGAGGTAGTAGTGCGATAAATGCCGGTTTCTATAGCAGAGCGGAACAAGGTTTTTACCTAAGATCTGGGATTAATTGGGATCTCAGGGTGGTTAATCAGTCATATGACTGGGTTGAGAAGACTATTGTTTTCAGGCCTGAGCTCAAGAACTGGCAATCTGCGGTTAGAGATGGGATGTTGGATGCTGGGATTGACCCTTACAATGATTTCCGTTTGGATCATGTTTTGGGAACCAAAATAGGGGGTTCAACATTTGATAGCTTTGGTACAAGACACAGTGCAGCGGATCTCTTGAACTTTGCAAACCCATCAAACATTAAGGTGGTGGTGCACGCCAGTGTGGAGAGGGTTCTGCTGGCATCTTCATCCTCATATTCTAATGCGAAGCAATCAGCTACTGGGGTGGTTTTTCGTGATCAGATGGGTCGGTACCACCACGCCATGGTGGTAAATGGGGGTGAGGTCTTGCTGTGTGCAGGGGCACTCGGCAGTCCTCAGCTCCTGTTGCTGAGTGGAATTGGGCCGAGGCCTTATCTTGCATCATGGGGAATTCCAGTTTCACACCACTCGCCTTATGTTGGTCAGTTTTTGTACGATAATCCCAGAAATGGTATCTCCATTGTGCCACCAACTCCACTGGATCATTCTCTGATTCAAGTTGTGGGTGTTACAAGTTTAGGGGCTTATCTAGAGGCAGCCTCAAATATCATCCCTTTTGCATCCCCTGCCCGACCAGTCTTCATAAGAAATCCTGGAATTTCGGTTCATCTCACTGTTGCAACTTTAATGGAAAAAATCATCGGGCCGCTGTCTGCTGGTTCCCTAACATTATCATCCACAGATGTGAGGGTGAATCCTACCGTCCGTTTCAATTACTTCAGTAATCCTGGTGATCTTGAGCGGTGTGTGAATGGAACTAGAAAAATTGGCGACATTTTGAGAAGCCGAGCTCTGGACGATTTTAAGTTCCATGAATGGTTTGGAGCTAGAGAATTTAGATACGTTGGGCCTGAATTGCCTGTTGATCAGTCAAACGATGCGGAGATGAGAGAGTTCTGCAGGCGTACGGTGAGCACCATATGGCACTACCATGGTGGATGCCTAGTGGGAAAGGTAATTGATAAGAATCTCAAATTGATAGGAATTGATGGTCTCAGAGTTGTTGATGGTTCAATCTTTAAAGTGTCACCTGGTACAAATCCTCAGGCTACTCTTCTGATGATGGGAAGGTAAATGTCCAGTCTTCTCTGTGCTTTGAACGAATCATAAGTCATCACTTTTTTAAAAAAGCTCAAAGATTTTATTATTATCTGGGGTCTTTCTCGTTGCAGGCATGTTGGTCTGAAGTTACTCAGGGAGCGGATGAGATAAGGAAGAGGTCCTTCAACTAGATTGTCTTGTTGGTTGTGTATGTAGGATTTTGCCTGAAGATGTTCATGTTGTATTGTGTTCTGTTCTTTGATTCTTAGACAGATTATGATGTACACAGCAAAGAAAAGTTGTATCAGAAAGAATTTTCTTGTTTAATAAGGAAATGTGTATAGTCCTTTCCACATCTAGTTATGGATCTTTGGTGTCTTGCATATTCTTCCAGTTATTGAACTATTGAATGCAACTTAAACTCGTAGGGGGTCTGCCAAAGCCCCTTCATGAATATGGCGGTGTTATTCTTAAACTTAAAAAATAAAACTCACTAGGATTGGAAGAATGAAATCCCTCGATTAAAGGAGCTATTGAGGAACGAGGATTTAGATGTGTTATCATAAATAAATCTCTATACAGAACTTTTAACTTGGAGCTAATAAAATGAAAATTACATTTCTGGAGAAGTTTCAATTAGAGAGATGCCTTGGTCATGTTATGTGTGGAATTAAACTGCTGTAAGAGAGTGTGTTATGGTTGACCAAATCATGCTGCTGCAGGGGTGGAGAAGCGATCGAAAACATCATTCTTCATTATGCCAATCATATCCGTGCAATTCATGCCTACAAATTTTCCCGGTTTCATTTGGAACAAAGAATTGATTAAATTCTCTAACCTCTCAGGTGTGTACCTTACGTGGTTTCCCATGTCAAACTCGGGCATAAATTTTTGCAAATAGCTCTTATAAGATGGAACAATAGCCTTTGCAACAAGCTGGCATGTCTTCAATCTTAAGCCTTTATCAGAAAATACCCATTTGGATTGCTTATTGTACATGTCATCAAAGGCGTCGCAGAACATACCAATTCTTTTCTTGACCAGATCACGATCAATGGCCCTGCCCCCGTCAAATAACACTAGGTCCTCTTCACCTAAAACCACCAATAGTTTTTCCCAACTTTCTTTAAAATACAATTCAGCATAGTACTCCATTGATTTTTCCTTTGCCCCCAACCAAGAATGGCCCATTACCTCTCCAAGCTTGGTCCCACTGGTATTGTTGCACAAGTACCAACAACTATTCATCATGAAAAGGCAGGAGAGTGCCAAATCATTGTAATTTTTGGCCCAACTCTCTAAATTGTGCTCAAGTGCCCTCATTAAGTTGCTGATTTCTCTGAAGAGCAGGCCCTCTTCTAATCTTGTGTTATTCCATTCTTGATGTATCTCCAAAATACGCCTAAGAAATAAGCTATTATCATACTCAAGAAGCTGGTTGCAGTATTCAGTAACAAAGCGAACTGTCCTTGGGACACTGCCATCTGGTGATGGACTAGTTTCTTTCTGCAGCTCCACTTGCATCAAAAGTTCCCGGAAAATTTCATATGCCCCTTCAACAACTTTCTTGACAAGATCCCTTGTATGATTTCGAATCTCAACACAAGATTTCCCACCGAACAGTTGGTTGAAGCTTAACCGCAGTTTGTCTAAAGTGCCAAATATTTTCAGCAGCATCAAGAGCTTGATTGCATCCTTCTTGCATTTAGTAACACTGCTTCCAAAATTCAAAATATCATTGAACCCACATTGTGATATAATCATTGCAAAGCAGTTAGTCCATACCTCGGATCCAGCTTTTCGGTACACCTCATTGCAAAGCCTGTATTCTATCTGTAGCAAATGCCTCACACAAAACTCCATGTGTTTATCCCATATATCAATGTAGCCCTCCACAATTTGCACACTGTCGAATTCAGATAATTGTATTACAGCGTAATCAATGTTGAGGGCTTGTAAAGTAGCTTGAATATTTGCACTCCGGACCCCTGCATATATCGATATGCATCTGTGAAGCCTATAGTTAGCCGCCAATGCTTCAGTAATGGACTGCAAATCTCGAATAACGTTAGCTGGAAAATACGATACGCTCGAGTGATCCTCGTAATATTGCTGGGCTGAAAATAGAGAACTATAGTCCATCAAGAGATGCATATATGCACTCTCCAACTTGTCAAGGGCAGAAGACAAAACCCCACCATTTTGGCCTCTCCCCTGCAGTTCCATGAATAGTTTCATGACTTTTGAGACAATATCAAGGTACCAATCATCATCAGAACCATGGATGTTTTTCAAGAATTGCATCACATCATCATCAAGCCACATGATAACCAATCTGCAGTTATCAGCAAGAAGCTTTTGCGCCTCTTGAAGGCGTTTGACATTGGCAAGATACTGGTGCAATTTGGTTCTAGGGTCCGTCATTAGTAACGAATCTTGCAGCTCACGTACCACGTCCAAGACCTTCAGAACAGCAGCAGCAGGCCCAAGGGTTCGATCAATGGGATCTCTGATCTCATAAACAGCACATTTACCAGCCATCTTTTTTATAGCAGCTTGTAACAATGCCACTTTGTCGCTTGTTTCTTTCAATCTTGAGCCAGTTTCTTCAATAGCTATGGCCATGTTTCTTGATTTGTCTATGCTGCTCTTCAGAATTTGTCGAGCAGACATTAAGCTATCTATTCCACGAAATCCTTCCATCTTGGATTAAGGTTGTTTATGGTTTGAGAATGAAAATGTTCATCAATATATATAAAACAGAGGAGTATGGAAAATTTAGGGGACTGGAAACAAATTTATTCTTCTTTTCTTCATCGTTACTTTGTTTCTTTACCTAACGGCAACAAGCGAAGTGAATATAAGCCTACCAGATTCCAACCAAACTTTACCGCCTGTGTAAGAATCTACACCTACCCAACAGCTGAAGAGCCTGCTTGCTTATGTTATTGCATTATATGTAAATTTGGTTATTAAGTCAGACATAAGTTCTTACCTGCCTTCTACTCATCGCAGGCTTACACACAACATTCAGATTTCGTGCCTGCCATACATTAGGCAAGAAAGAACATAATCTATTTGATATATATCGTCATTTATTTATAGAAGTGTCGCAATCGCTAGAAAAATAAATATTGGCAATTTTGATCGAAATCCCCGTGAGATTTTTTAGTACAAAGATGGGACGGGATGTTGATCTATTTATATATTCTGATTAAAAGTTATTATTAAAATAATTTATTTAATCAATCTAATTCACTCTTGAATTTTGACCTTTCAAGGTTATGTTGTTTCTTCTCTCATCTTCGTCATCCAACGTTTCATTTAGGTCACATTTACTTTCGTAGATAAATTGGGTATGATAAATTATATTGTGATTATTAAAGTAATTGAACGCGATATAGAATGATTATGAATAAATAATAATGGCAAAAAATTGTGTGAGACGGTCTCACGAGTCATATTGGTGAGACATATATCTTATTTTGGTAATCCATGAAAATGTATTACTTTTTATGCTAAGAGTATTACTTTTTATTGTGAATATCGATAGGATTGACCCGCCTCAAATAAAGATTCGTGAGACCGTCTCACAAGAGACCTACTCAACAATAATATATTTTACTTTGATTGAATAAAATTGCGATCAGAATTGTGATTGAACGAAAAATCACAATATCGTGAAAAGATACGTAACTTCTATCATATTAAATAAAAATTATTATATATTATCAATTTTTCTCATGAACATTGATATATTAAATGTCCATAAATTTATATTATTATTATTATTATGTATCTTAATTTGAATTTCAATATAAATATTTTTAACATATTATAAAAAATAACTAAAAATGTTAATAAAAAGTTACTCTTGTAATAAATGACAATGATTTTATCTTTTTGAAAAAAATTTATTTATAGTTTAAAATACCGATAAACAAAATAAAATATGATTTTTTAGATATATTTTTCTATTTTTTTTTGTTAGTAAAAATTCACCAACCAAAATTAAGAAGTCAATTTAACGAAAAGAAATCGTTATCTTCGTATAAGTATTATCTCAGATGATATAAATATTTTTAATATAATAGTTTTTATAATTATATTTAAAAGTTAAATATATTTATTATATTATATTAATAATTTTAATAAATTTTTAAATGCTAATACTTACTAAAATAATAGTTAAAGATTAAAAATCATTAACAAAATCCGATTATTAATAGACCTTTGAGTTTAAGAAAATTTTCATTTTGTAAGTAAACATTGGATGAGATTGAGATTAATATAGCCTTGTATCATTTTAAGAAACTCGAGTAAATGCAAGCTTAGAATTAGTATTACTAGACCATATTATAAAAATTAATAGAAAATCATTTTTTAATTTAAATTTAAATTTAATAAAATATAATGATATTGTTGTTTTTACATTAAAAAAATTTATAGAATGAATCTAATATTCACATGTATGTTAACAAATATTAAATATGAATTATTTTATCTTGAATAATTAGCTAAATAAAATCTTATTAAAGATTTAGAAAATAAATTTAATTTTATCTTGATTTAATTTAAATTAATCTTATATAAATTAATTTTAAAAGTATCTAAGAGAATTTTTTAAAAAGGCCCTGGCCCATTATACAAATTTTAGCCTGTTTGATAATCGAGTTCCATTTAAGGCCCATCATCAAGTCGTTTCCAGCTCAGCCCTAATTCATATGCCGATTTTTACAGTACCCCTTAGAAATTTACAAATTTACTACTCTGCCACGATCGTCTCCTCTATATTTACTGAAGCGAAAAGAGGGTTTTGGTGTATAGATTCGTATAATTCGGTTTGTTAACGTATGGCAAGATTCGTCTCTCAATCTCTGTTTAGATCCGCCTCCCCGTTCCCAAACCACGTAGGGCTCCGATTCGTGGCGCGGCGCCTTCTTTCTGACCGTCCGGAGAGCAAGGAGCTGAGCACGGCGGAGGCTGAGGCTAGGGCGGTGCAGAGGATCGAGGATGCAATCCATAACATCATCATCAAGAGATCCAAACCGGATTGGTTGCATTTCGTGCCCGGAGCCTCCTATTGGGTTCCGCCGCGCAGAACATCGTACGGAATCGAGCAGATTGTTGACAAGCTCGCCAACACCCTAACCGATGAGGAGTATTTGTCCCTCACAACCCTTCATGGCTGGCCTTCCTCTTCTTTCTACATTACCAATGGTAAATTTAATAGCTTTCGATTTCCCTTATCTACTTTTGTTTTAAA
Organism: Primulina tabacum; assembly: GCF_025594145.1. Taxonomy (NCBI): domain Eukaryota; kingdom Viridiplantae; phylum Streptophyta; class Magnoliopsida; order Lamiales; family Gesneriaceae; genus Primulina; species Primulina tabacum. The sequence goes on from NC_134553.1 coordinate 3,621,817, forward strand.
TTAGTTAACTATCTTGTCGTCGTTGCATTTTATTTCAGGGTTACGATATTTTTTCGTTCACGTTTAATCGAAGATTCAACCTTAATTTTTCGTCTGTATCTATCCTATTCAAGAAATTAATGTCGGAATTCAAAATACTTTGGTAAAATGTTTTTAGTTTGGAAAAATGAAATTTACGGGATTTAATGTTGAATGGGTGTTCCTTTGTTTATTAGTTGCGTGTACTTCTAGGGTGTGTGTTATGATCCCACGCGGTATGAGCGTGAATTGGCAAATGATGTACTCTTTAGCGTGGAATGCTCAATTCACATTGGGCGTGATGATACTCAGCTGAATAGGAAGATCTGATGCCTCATTGCATGTTCAACCATAATTTTTCCTGCATTTTTAGCTTTTCAAGTCTTCATGCCTGAGTTGTACTTTTTGTTTTTCGATTTTATCATGTTTTCTATATCAGGGCATGATGTGGATTCTGGTGTGAAAAAATCCCAATTTGCCTTTACTCTGGTGATTTAATCTGTGGAAGTGCTGGTCATCATGATAATATATCCCTCTTTTTATAATAGTAGTGGTGTATTATTTTTTGTGCCTTCAAAGTTTCAGAATTCTTATATCCATTCGAGTCTCATGAGGAAGCTAGTGATGACATCTTATGGTTATCCTGAATTAGAACATCACTAATAACGATGAATTGGATTTGAACTAGGACGGGCCGAGGCTTCCCATACTTGTAACTTTTGAAATGACAGATTTAGAAGTTGATTTAACGAATGGCCTTGTGATTTTGTTTAGTTTACCAGGAATTGTAAACTATTGAGTCTGCAGTATTCACGAATGATGATAACAATCATTTACAGTTATCCCTGTCTGATAAATTATGCTGAATATTTGTAATCTGACGTGAAATGCTGCAGCAACCCGTACTCTTACGCACTCAGTTTTATCTTCAATTATTTTGCTGCTCTTAAACACTTTTTTTATATCTTATATGATATATGATTATACTATTCTATTATGTCATTAAGTGATTCTTGCACTCAACATTTTCTGAAAATGTGTTGCTTGTTTGGACTGGAACTCAGGTCGTCATTTGAAATCCTTGTCTGTTTCCACTATCTGAAAATGTGTTGCTTGTTTGGACTGGAACTCAGGTTGTCATTTGAAATACTTGTCTGTTTCCACTATTTAACCAACTTATGGAGTTTTGTTAGAAGAGTATTTGAAATTCATGGTCTTTACTTTCTTAAACCATTTATACATAATATATGATAGAGTAAATAATAAAGGATTTTAAATTTAGGGCAGTTTTGCAATCCATACGCATTCGTGTAGTTATTTTAATTTTCATGTAATACTAGAGTGTGCTGTGATATTTCTGTGAGAAACTGCTATTTTACTTCTCAAATTGTATTTTTTTGTTTTGATTGTCCAAGTAGTCCTAAAATGGCCAATGATGACACTAACACAACTGAAGAGACAACTCAATTGTTGAACTGTTAGTGTTTTGAACTAGGACGGTCTGAGGCTGTAAATCTTTTCCACCGATGGATGGTATAAGTTGATGAATTATGATTCCGGTTTTTTATGGCAACATTTTATTTTTCACTTGGAAATTTGGACAGTGATAATGATGAGACAAACAGTTCACTGTTATCTCTGTCTGATGCATTACTGTTGAAAGTTTGTGATCTGACCAAAACCACTTGAAATTTGTGTTCCTTTTCACAAGATTTTTCCCCCTTGTGTATTTATTTGAGTTCAGTTTTTTTTTTTTTTGGCCCGTGACAACTTTCTGTTCAGCTATGAAATATAAATACATTTATCATATGTTCCAACTGCAGATGCACCGTCTCATTCTTCCGAGGATGGGACAACATCAACCGACTCATCTTCACAGAAAGAGGAAGAGGAAAAAGTATGTAAAGATTAGCATGGATTTCAAGGGTTGCATGAATAGAGTAAGTTGATTTTGTGTGTGTCATTATCCTATCGGCAGGAAAATGCAGTGTTTCGCCTTTGCAACTTGTATATTTGTAAATAGCATAGTTCAGGGAGAGGAATTTATCTGTACATAAATAAACACCCTAGTGGGTGGTTAATACTATAATCTTTCTTCATGCTGTATATTTTTTTTAATACACTGTATACGGATATGGAAATTTGGAAAGTAAGATTACAATTTACCTCAACAGCAGCTGCATTTTAACACCAACCATTGTAACCTGCATTTCTCAAAATGAAAGCAGATCGATTATTCAGGCAAGTAAAATCAATTTTCTTTTTTTAAAAAATTGTTTAGAATAGTTTATAGTGAGCGATGCAAACATGTTAGGAAGCATATTAAGTAGAAAAGAATGGATAAATGGATGCTTACAATTGCTGCAGACAAGAGGAGTTTTCGTGATGGAAAGAGTGATTAGAATCCAAGGAGAATGCGGACCATGATTGAGCGAAGACGTTTTCTGTTAGCAGAGAGTGGTGGTCGAAGGGGAATGAGTATCTGTAATGATCAGGTCCTACACTGACTGGTAGATTGCCATCATCTTCTTCTTCTTCAGGTGTCGGGGGAGTTGAAATCGGAGAAGCCATTTTTTTTCACCTCATGCATTTTTTTAAGGTATTCTCATAATTTATAACCAAACGGTCTGTGCATGTGTTTGTCTACCAGTCAGCTTCAAACATTTGAGATTAAAGAATCTACTAAGAAGCATGCATGAGTTGACTGGTAGACTGGTAGACAAGATTCAAAATCACTGAACAAATAAATCCGTTTGGAAAGTTAATATAGAACAACGGTTCTGACACAAATTGTTGCTCAAGCACCAGTCAATCGTGCGATAACAGCTTCAATTGCAACCTGAAAACCTTTTGACCCAATATTTTTGCAATCCGAAGTTTATTGTTGTGACCTACAATTTTAGTTAAAATCAATAACATGTAACATTAATAACATTACACAATAAAATTAATTTATTGTTTTGATTGTGGACACTGAGTTTTTGAAATTTATTGGTATTTTTAAGTTTTGAAATTTGCTATATTCCAGAGTATTTTTCAAGTAAAAAAATAATATTGAAATATTTTCTCACTGTATGCTAAGCTACATTTCTTTCCAGTTCTCTGGCCTTGTAGGTGGTAACTGTGATACGAAACATAAGACGACCCACCAATAAGTTTGCATATTATTGTTCGATATTAACATTAGTGTTACACCTCTTCGGTTGAGAAATGTCAGCATGTTGCTGAGTTGTGACATCGAACCTTCGAATCCGTGACCATTTTTGACATTTCTCAAACCGGTTAAATCTATGTCACGATGGGGAAACATGGTAATACAAATACAAACTAATGGAAGTTTAACATGTACGGACCCCATATAAATTTTATGTGGGATCATGAGGCCAGTTTTGATGTTGATGCCTCCATCCACCATTGAATTCATTAGGAAACCATCACTTTCAATAATAACATTTCCACGTTTGAATCAAATATTTATATGGATAAATAATGGCACATCTACAGCTTATTCAAGCCGCAATAAACATAATACAAAGTATCTCTTGAATGATGCCCTCTTATTACTCACCAAAAAACATGGGGCACTCACAAAATACAAGCTGCTACGAGAACCATATTGAACCAGTGAAAGAAACCCTTTTGTCCTCAGACCAATTGTTTTCCACTGTATATGAATTTCCTCGATAAATACCGAAAGATTTCACCTGGTTTCATCATCAAGATTGCGGAAACCAGCAGTCAAATCATCACACAGCTTCTTAAATTTTGCGACCAGGGTTTCTTCGCCTTCTGCAGGATCCTCAAATTTTTGAGACCTGCATTATTGAAGTGAAGTCAAATTACCATAAATACACAAGTTCCATAAAATGTATATCGCATTTTTCGCCCTCTAAATTTTGATACACATCACAAAGTTTTGTTCTTTGCTGATGATGCACAATTGGTTATTTTGGTCACAAATCAAACCGAACTTACCTCCAAACTGTACAAAGTGAACAAATTTTAAACATAAACAAACTGAACTGAGATGCACAAACCAAACAAGCTGAAACAAAATAACCGGTTTTTTCGCTTACACTAGACGATAAAACAAATCTCCTAGGCGATGCTTGATGAGGGTGTAAGTTATCTTCTGTCCATCCATGCCAGCTCCTCGCTCCACTGCCTGTATGCCAAAAACAAAAGGTTTTCAACTAATTTATCTCGAACAATTCTCCATAACATAGTAGTTGTGACACTAATTAGGGGATTTTTTTCAGGGCAACAGAATAAAGAAGGTTTTCTTAAGATATATCTGATGAGTTATATTACTTTCACTCCCAACTCTTTCATGGAAAATCAAAACGAGAATAATTAAAATGCATACCATTAACTACTTTACCTGATTAGCTAAATTATAGAAATGAATAATGTTGCGCATCATCCAAACAGATTTGTAGAATGGGCAGAATTTATCATACCTGTCACCAATCAAACATGTAAAAATCTCTGAAAGGGGGAATACCAAGTCAAAACAGGTAAGCAACCACTAACGGAGTAAATGCATTCTGTGCGAGATAGTCCTCCCTCAAAAGCTTTGCAGTTTCCAGGGTAATTTTATCTGTTTCGGCCAAAGCGTCTTTTCCAACAAGCTGCAAGAAGCGAAACAACCAGATTTGAAAAGAACAACCTAAAGCTCAAATATGATTTTAAAGCCTTCCATTTTCTTCTCGCAATTCATATTTCTACAGCTTGCATTGTTATAGATACTAATTGGAATTTGCATCAGACAAATTGTCGAGTATAAGTCAAATGCAATAACTAGTGGCCAAACTCAAATTCAAGATATGTGAGAACAATTGAACGGACCATTTCATAGCTCTAAAAATCTGCATTCTAATTGAAACTTCAAATTTCTGGTGGTGGCATTAACCACCAAACATTGAAAAAAGAATGTGTGGATTAGTCGATTTCATGTGCTAATATTTCTGTTTTGTACAGTCCCAAAATAGTTCAAAAAGAGATAGAAGCCATGGCATAATGAGTAGATACAGTGATGCCATTCTGCCCACCAGAAGTGTAAACGACAGACAGTTGGGTCCTCTCAGTGTCTCATCCGAAGCTCAATATTTTGCCCCCCACCATATACCAGAAAAGCAAATTCAAAACCCAAATACGTACGAACCTGCACAATCTCATTCAAATCATCCTCTCTTTGCAGCACTTCACGAGCTTTTGTCCTGATGTCTATGAAATCCGGATCGAACTTCTCATAAAAAGACTCCAGTGCCTTGAAATCGTTTAGAATTTCAGTGGGTTAAATTTTTTTTTTGAAGGATCAATCATATACAGCGGAGCCTAAAAAATCCACATATTATTTGAAACTCAAAAGGCTATAAATACGATAGGAAGCAGTAAAACATACCCCAGAGTATTTTGAATAAGATATAAGCCAATTTACAGAAGGGAAATGCTTCCTCTGAGCCAATTTTTTGTCAAGACCCCAGAAAACCTGAAACATGGCAATATATTGCTGTATAGAACGTATGGCAGAATATATTTCAGATTGTTCAGTATCTGGATAGTACCTGAACAATACTGAGAGTTGCAGATGTAACAGGATCTGAGAAATCTCCTCCTGGAGGAGAGACAGCTCCAACAATTGTCACACTTCCAGTTCTTTCAGGTCCACCTAGGCATTTAACTTTACCAGCACGCTCATAGAAGGATGCCAGACGTGCCGCTAAATAAGCAGGATATCCACTGTCTGCAGGCATTTCTGCCTGTAAAAAGAGAGAAGTGGTGCTTCTTAACAAAGTAAAAATTATAAAGTGTGTACAATAACATAATAAGCACAATATTCAGGGAATAATAATGTTAAGGGTATGACATCTAGAACCAAGGAAAAGTGCGTTTAAACATGAAATGAGAAAATAGAGGTTAATGCCTCCAGTCTCTGTTAACTAGACACAGCAAATGTCATGCATTAGGCCAACACTTTTTCCTACTATCTTAAAAACATCATTCTAGATAGATTTTTAGAGATTCTAGAGAGGAATTTTGAATGTGTTCTTCAAAGGAGAGGCGGGGTAATTTTTCTCTATTCTCGAGAATCCTCGTTTTTCATCTTTTTATTTATTTTTTATGGAGATTGTAAACCAAGCCATGCTTGGCTCATGGTTCATTTCTGATTCAAGGGTTTTTTGCTAAATTTCAATTTCCGCAAGTTTCTCCATCATTCTATGTATTTTTTATCACTGCGAGGTCATGCGTTTAAGTTGATATTTTTGTTTTGTTTCGAGTAATACTTGATTTATGATTTATTTTTATGAGCGTTGTATAGTTGATTGATCTGACAATTAATTTGATGTATGATTTTCTACTGTTATCCATGACTTCATTGGTTCGTAATTGTCTTTTTTATTGGTACGTGAGTAGCGATAGATTAAGTGTGTCATTATATCACAACATATTTAATCTAATTAAATAAACGAAACTGTATTTATCAATTGCAACTATCTCAATTGTTAGATTTTCAGGATTAACGGTTTCATAAAGCGAAATCAATCTTTAATTAATATGTTACTGACGAGTTTTGACTGGATGTTGGTTTTGGTCAAATAGATTAGGCAAATATAAGAATTTTAGTGGCTATCCCAGTAATTCTAAGGTTAATTACATGGAACTGCATGAATAAATAATTTTTCAGCCGACAACCAGCGATACAATTGAATATTGGACCCCTAGAATCAGAGCTTGGTAATATCAAATTTGAAACTTCGTTAATTATTCATCTTAGTTATTTATTACTTCTTTAAATTTAATATTTCTCCTTGCGTGCTAAATTAGTTGTAATATTTTATTTATTTTCATCGGTAGAAATATAAAAAAAAATACACCCTTTATTTGTTTGTACTCGAAATAAATAAATTTCAATTTCCTGTAGATTCAACTCTGATCGCTGTTACACTCATTTTATTTAGGGAATATGAATTTAAGTTTGATGGTCATACGACACCCCATCATAATGATCAAATAAGCCAATTATTATGGTGGAGAAATTAAAGGATACATACCAATCGACCAGAAATTTCACGCAATGCCTCTGCCCAACGAGATGTTGAATCTGCCATCATACTGACATTGTAACCCATATCTCTAAAATATTCAGCTATTGTGATTCCTGAACATCCATAAGTCAAGATTACTAGGAGTTATGCCATAAAACAATTGTGTAATGGTTAAAGAGGATTTCAGAGACAGAGAGATAAACTTGATCCATTTAATAGGGTAAACAACACATTTTTTGGAGGAGACACATTTCTAAGTATGTTTCATAAAAAAAGTAACTCCAACCAGTAGGGCTTAAGAAGTAAGATGATTGAAAATCATAGTTAAGTATAGCTTACATTCATTACAAGCCATATGAAAGCATAATCAAATACACTAAATAAAATAGGAAGCGAACCTCAGTGTCACCATAAGACATATTTATCCACCCACCTACCCACCCCAAGATCCCACAGCTCTTAGGTAACAGGAGGAAGAACCGGAGGAAAAGACCATGTTTTTGAGCTAGTTATAAATTGATACTTGATGCATCACAGATTTGATAAAATCAATTTTATAAATTATCGACTAGCATGTATACTGATGCGATCCGGGTTAAATGGGTGAGCCGGGTCGGATGCTCCACCGGATCAAATCAATAATTTATAGTGTTGTTTAGGAAAATGAGCAAAGTAGATGACTTCGATCGTGACCTGCACACAATAAAAGGAACTCGTGAATGGGCGCCGGAGGGGTGTCCGGCGTGGCCACTCCGATGCTTAAGTCAGCAGGTTGAAGATGAGAGAAAATGGCGATATATGTGCCCATATATGTGAGAAACATACCTGCTATTTATAGGAGAAAATATCATGATTACTTCGACTTGCGTGTACACCTACCACTCATAGCCTTTGATGTTGACTTCCTGTCAAGCCACCCTACCTCTGATAGCTTCTCTGACACGCCAAACCCCTGTAGTTCTGACAGATAAGACTGCCCATACCGATACACTCGAGTGCGGTGCGCTTCTCGAGGTAGCCCGAGTAGAAAGTTCCCGGGAGCTTGCATGAGAGCCCGGGCTATGATGATGGCCCGGGAAGAAATGGAATGCCCGGGAAGCTGGCTATGATCTGGGCTTCCCATTTAATAAACCGGGTTAAAGACGACCCAGATCCTTATGGGGGTATCACCACCCATCCCTAAAATAGTCGGGCTAGAGCTTGACTCGCTGTCCCGATCAGTTATACTTTGTACTTTTGTTGAAACATATTTAGAGTGTTTAAGAGCATCGGAGGCTTCAAATGTCCCATAGATGAAATGGGGTACCGGGGTCTGATACAACCCGGGTTTTGAATGAGGCGCCGGGACCTTATTTTTCATGGGCTTAATAAATGGTGTCGGGGCCTCATATCTCCCGGGCTTTGAATATAGTGTCTTTAGTATTATCGGGTAGTCCAAAGAGTGTCATTATTACCCATGCTTTAGCATTTATGACGCCGAAAATCGTTTCATATTCCGAGGATCCGATAAGTCTGACATATTGACATTCGTGCACGTCCTTTCATATGCCCGGTACAATTTACGAGGGACATCTTGATCGTCCACGTGTATCTAGATTAACGACAGAGATCTCCCCTCGCCCATATATATTAGCCCTCCTCATTTTCAAAAATTAATTTCAAATTCAAATTTGCGGCGAAGCTCTTGCAAATTCTCCTCTCAGCTTTCCGGCGTGTAAATTCCTCTATCTCCGGCGACCTGGTACCACTGCAACTAGTCCCTTCAAAAACTCGTAAGTTACTTTTCTATAATCCATGTCTAATTCTACTTCTTCCACCTCAGGAGCCAATGCGCGAGGCTCATCTGGGTATGAGTCCATCGCGATGCGCTCCGATTCCCCCCCTTCTCCTCCTCGCCATCGTTTTGCTCAAACTTCTAAAAAGCCTGCAGCCCACCAAACTAAACCTTCTTCTTCGGGCACTTCACGGGTCCTGAAAAAGGACAAGGGTAAGGGCAAAGCCCGTGCTTCTGACCATCCTTCTATTGAGGCCCCGGGAGTTCCTTGGTTCTCCTCAATGAGCAGCACTTTGCGCTCAGGGGCGGACGAGGAGCTCCGAGTTCTGGGGTCTATCCCTTCTGCTTTTTCCATTCTGATTCCCGATCCTTCCGATAGAGCCAATAATCCTCCTCTCGGGTACACCACTTTCTTTCGGGACCAAGTCAGAAGTGGTCTTCGTTTTCCCCTCCCTGCGTTTTATATCGAGGTTGCTGAATTCTTTGACGTGCCCATTAACCAATTCCATCCGAATTCCTTCCGCATTATGGCCTCGGCCTATATTCTTTTCAAAATGAATAATCTCCTTATCACTCCCCTTATTCTCCACTATTTTTTTGTTTGTAGATTGGGAGATAATGCCTTCTCCCTCACTGCCCGGCTAAATGCCCGGTTCCTTGATGACATCCCTTCTTCCCAGAAGGGGTGGAAAGGAAGATTCTTTTATATTCGACTCCCGGGTCCTCTCTCCTGTTTAACAGAGTTTCTTACTTCCCTTCCTCAACAACCCACCCTTCCCCGGGCCTACAAATTTGAGGATTTTTATACCCGGAGCCAAGACTTGGTAGAGGGCAAAAGATACTCCTCCTCTATCCTTATTTCCCAGGAGAATCTGGTTGCCTATGGGTTGAGTGCCCGGGCTGAAGACCCCATAGATCGGGCGATTGATGAGGCGGCTAGCTCGGGCTCTCAGCCCGGTAACTCTCTTTTCCTTTTCTTGTCTTTCCTATTCTTTATTTATGTTTCTTAGGTGATACCCTTTGTTTTTTTCATAAATGCAGACAAGATGCAAGAAGCTTTCGCAAAAAAGTGGGAGGCTGAGCGGCTAGCCAAGGAGAAGAAACTGGCAGCACGGAAGGCTGCTGCTGAAAAGAGGAAACAAGTACCAGAGGAGGCATCGGCCCAGGAGAAGGAATTAGCCCGGGCAAATACTGAGCCAGAACGGGAGGTGCCTTGCTCCCCGGAGGATGAAGAAGATCATATCCCCCTTTGGCAGAGGAAACGAAAGGCTATCACAAGCCCAGAGTTGATTCTGGTTGAAGATGATCAGGCAGGAGACCAAGGTTCTTCCCGGGCAAGCCAATCCAACACCCCTTCCCTCCAACAGGCCCTTCAGGAGCCACTCCAAGAGCCCTCCCTATCCGAGCAGCCTACCCGGGCCAGCATCTTCACAGCAGGGGCTACGGCACTCGGGGTGAACCTTATTAGGCAGATGTTGATCCCTGCCGAGGAGGCTTTTCTGAAGAGCTCCACCCCGGGTCCTCGGTTCCTCGAGGGCTCAAACAGGCTTCTATCAGTAAGTTTCCTTACCCTTCTTTCCTCTTTTTTTTTTTTTTTTTTTTTGGTTGTTTCTAACCTCTTTCTTACAAAACAGGGCATGCAAATGCTGATATCAGCCTTCGAGGAGGTAGCTGCCATAGGTACTCGGCAGGCTCCCCAAGTCCGGGCTTCCAGAGAGATCCACGATCGCCTCCAGGGAGAGATTGCCCGGCTGAAAGGGCTCCATGAAGAAGAAAAGGCCGCCCTTCACGCCTCCCTGGATGTAGCCCGAGATGATTTACAAGAAAGTCTTGTCCGGGAGAAATCCCTTCAAGAACACGTCTCGTTTCTTGAAGGCAAGAATAAATCCCTGGCAGACGGTATGACTGAGCAGACGTCCCGGGCGGATGCCGCGGAGGAGGCTCTGGCTGAGGCTGAGCGAAAGAGGGAGCAACTTCAGACCTCCTTCCTCACCTCCCCAGAATTCAAGGCAGCAGTTGAGGATCGGGCTTATCCTCTTTTCAAGACTGGTTTCAACAAATGTCGCAAACAATTTGAAGAGGCCGGGCTCTTGCCTAAGGATAAGTCTAACTTCCCAGACTTTAGGCTAGCCATTGCATCACTTCCAAAGGCCGGGTAGGAGGAGAAAGAAGACTACGAGGACGAAGAAGATCAGCCAGGGTCCGCGCACCCGGACATAGAATAGGATTTGTACTTGCGTTTCTCTTCTTTTTCCTGCTCTTACTTGTAATTCCTCGGCCTTCGGGCCTTCTTTTTTTTAATGAAATCTTCATTTTCCCTAACATTTTTGCAGTCATATCCTGATAAATCGGGATTTAGATTGGTCGAGGTGTGGTGCTCCGAGCCAGGGTGTAGTGCCCTGGGCTTTTGAATAACCAAGGTGCGGAGCCTTGGGCCGGGGAGCATGTCCCGAGACTTGAGAATGGTCGAGGTGCGGAGCCCCGAGCCAGGGTGTAGTGCCCTGGGCTTATGAATAACCAAGGTGCGGAGCCTTGGGCCGGGGAGCATGTCCCGGGACTTGAGAATGGTCGAGGTGCGGAGCCCCGAGCAAGGGTGTAGTGCCCTGGGCTTTTTGTTGATCGAGGTGCGGAGCCCCGAGCCAGGGTGTAGTGCCCTGGGCTTTTGAATAACCAAGATGCGGAGCCTTGGGCCGGGGAGCATGTCCCGGGACTTGAGAATGGTCGAGGTGCGGAGCCCCGAGCCAAGGTGTAGTGCCTTGGGCTTATGAATAACCAATGTGCGGAGCCTTGGGCCGGGGAGCATGTCCCGGGACTTGAGAATGGTCGAGGTGCGGAGCCCCGAGCCAGGGTGTAGTGCCCTGGGCTTATGAATAACCAAGGTGCGGAGCCTTGGGCCGGGGAGCATGTCCCGGGACTTGAGAATGGTCGAGGTGCGGAGCCCCGAGCCAGGGTGTAGTGCCCTGGGCTTATGAATAACCAAGGTGCGGAGCCTTGGGCCGGGGAGCATGTCCCGGGACTTGAGAATGGTCGAGGTGCGAAGCCCCGAGCCAGGGTGTAGTGCCCTGGGCTTATGAATAACCAAGGTGCGGAGCCTTGGGCCGGGGAGCATGTCCCGGGACTTGAGAATGGTCGAGGTGCGGAGCCCCGAGCTAGGGTGTAGTGCCCTGGGCTTTTTGTTGATCGAGGTGCGGAGCCCCGAGCCAGGGTGTAGTGCCCTGGGCTTAAGATAAAGGTACCGGGGCCTCATGCCTCTCGGTCTCTAAATAAGAATGTCGGGGTGGTCTGGCCTGTCTGCCAGGGTTCTGGCATGGTATGCCCGGGTGCTCTGGCATGTCTGTCCAGGTTCTGGCATGGTATGCCCGGGTTCTCAAGAATGTGCCGGGGCCTCATGTCTCCCGGACCTTTAACTTTTCTGTTTCTCCTGCTATATTAGTTTTATTAAAAACCAAATCACTAACCTGGAAATACTGAATCGGAATTTATTTTCGGTAGTGTGAAACTTCTCTAGTTTGAGCTAAATTAGGTGTCTAATATAGCTGTATGCTACTGAGCGCATAGCAAATACTTTTCCACGCCAATCCGGAATAGCTGCTGAGCTTCGAGCCTATATGAAAATCCCTAGATGAAATCTGAGTGCCGAGCTGGTCAGACTTATTTTTGAATGGAAACCATATCTACGTCTTGAGCTCAAGTTCCCAAAGACGGCGCCAATGATGCGATCCGGGTTAAATGGGTGAGCCGGGTCGGATGCTCCACCGGATCAAATCAATAATTTATAGTGTTGTTTAGGAAAATGAGCAAAGTAGATGACTTCGATCGTGACCTGCACACAATAAAAGGAACTCGTGAATGGGCGTCGGAGGGGTGTTCGGCGTGGCCACTCCGATGCTTAAGTCAGCAGGTTGAAGATGAGAGAAAATGGCGATATATGTGCCCATATATGTGAGAAACATACCTGCTATTTATAGGAGAAAATATCATGATTACTTCGACTTGCGTGTACACCTACCACTCATAGCCTTTGATGTTGACTTCCTGTCAAGCCACCCTACCTCTGATAGCTTCTCTGACACGCCAAACCCATGTAGTTCTGACAGATAAGACTGCCCATACCGATACACTCGAGTGCGGTGCGCTTCTCGAGGTAGCCCGAGTAGAAAGTTCCCGGGAGCTTGCATGAGAGCCCGGGCTATGATGATGGCCCGGGAAGAAATGGAATGCCCGGGAAGCTGGCTATGATCTGGGCTTCCCATTTAATAAACCGGGTTAAAGACGACCCGGATCCTTATGGGGGTATCATATACCAAGCAGTAAAAGGAGAAAAACTCCAACTGACAACAGGTATATTGAGGGTAGAGTGCTCGCTTGTATGGCAAGACAGAAAATTTAAAAGAAATGTGGTGGCTTAACTAGATGAAACAAGGTTTTGTTTCAGTAAAATAGACTAAATTTTGAACGAATGTGTCTGGCATTTTTACCTCATAAAGAGGATCTCACTCACTTCTGCATGAACGTGATACATACTTTGAACATCATTATTCAAGAAACATAAATATTAAGCATAGAAACCGAATAGTAGTTCAGTTACCTGTATAAATTGAAGCCTCACGAGCAGCCACAGGCATATTTGAGGTGTTGGCTACCAGTGTAGTACGTTTCATGACAGATTCCTCTCGGCCATCAGGTAGTGTCATTGTCAATTGAGGAAAATCCATTAGCACCTGTATTTGATATCTCGTTTAGACTTTGAAAATGCCATGATGATATAGTGAATGAGAGAGCGAGCTACATACCTCTGCCATTTCATTTCCTCTTTCCCCACAGCCAACATAAACTACAGTGTCGGAGTTAGAGTACTGCATTTATATCACAAGAACCAGACATGATTAAAATAGGTTCCATAAACAGGTGCAATTATGCACAGAAAATTTCCAAAATATGAAATAGATGACTAAAGTTAATGTACTTCACCTTGGAAAGAGCCTGACTAATAACTGTTTTTCCACAACCAAATGCGCCAGGAATGGCACAGGTACCGCCAAGTACAGAGGGGAATAAAGCATCAAGAACACGCTGAATAGAACAAAGGCATCAGTTTGTGTAACCTTTACAGAGTAACAATACATGAAAATGGATGATGTGCTGGGAACTTGGGAAAAATAATTCATTATGAATAGTCACCTGTCCAGTTAAGAGAGGAGTATCAGCAGCAAGTTTTGAAGCTACAGGCCTTGGTGTACGCACAGGCCAAGTCTGCAGATAAGGACGCATATTTAACGGAATTCTTCACTCATCCCAGTACAGATGAAGCAGTCACGCAAATTAAAAATGACAGCATTTGAAAGATGACCTGAAGCATGGTAAATTTCTTTTTGACGCCTTGAAACTCGAGCTCAAGGACAGTGTCCTGCATAGGAGAGAGAATCCAGTGAATATAAAGTTGGTCTACACCACAAAAATATAACGGGAACGATATGTATCAATTTCTCTATTTTCTATGCCATACCTTCAATGAGTATTGACCAGCCGGGGCAATGTAGGATATCTTTCCCATGGCATCAGGAGGAAGTGCAACATGATGTTGCATCAAACTGTTCTCAAATACGGTCTGCATAGAGATTAGTGCAACAAAATACTAAGTGTAAACAAACTGAATAATAGCATTTCATTGGTCAAATATTCACTTTGTACATAGTATATTCCTGTCAAACTTACAGCATATAGGTCGCCCCCTGTCAAAAGATCTCCCTCTCCTGCCATTGAAATTTCACTAAATTAATTATCGATGATACCATTGAGCAAAAAAATCTACTTTGAATCAACGATATTAAATTAACAATAAAACGAAATAAACAATCAGTACCTATTTTCCTTGGCTGAAATTCCCAAAGGATATCTTTGTCGAGGGCAGGGACAGATACACCACGAGGAATATAAACATCACCAGATTTTATGGCAATTGTTTTTAGAGGCCTCTGCATCGAGTATTTTACCAAAAAGAAAAGAGAGAATGTAATGACCCGAATCTTTGTTTTGAATGAAGTATTAATTAAGAGATAATTAATGAGTTGTTAATTAAGTATTATTAAGGAATTGATAAATCGGGATTAAGCTGTTGGTATCCACTGAATTTTAAATGGATAACCCGATCTACTTCAGATTTCATTATCTCGAGAAATCCAACTAGACCAATGAGATTCTGACACGTGACAGATAAGATTGATTCGGATTTCTGAAATAGTCCGGATGCAGCCTATAAATGGAAGCCGATTCTTTTGTTTCCTACACCGCATTCTTCAGAGAGAGTTCTAGTTATCTTAGGTTTTCTAGCCAGTTCTAGGGCATTTTGGTGTCGGGAAGTTTCGGAGCTAGTGTCGACTCGAGGAGGGGTCGGTGATCTGAGATCGAGACATCATCAGCGGGCTGACAACGGACGCAGGTATAATCCTAAAGCCTTAAATAGTGATTTAAGGATCATTAGGGAGAACTTGTAGCATGTTTGATCTGGTTTGATAGTGATTTCATTATGTTGGTATTGTCTAGGTTCAGAGCTTTCTGTCAGATTGTTTTAGTGAGGTACGTGATGTACTGACTGAGATATCCAAGCGTAGTATACACACTTATATACTGCATATTTATCTGTTGCATGATACATGTTTTACTGCTTTGGCATATTATGCATGACACATCATGTTGAGCCTGATATCTTTTGAGATATACCTCGTTTGTTGGGGCCGCTCAGCCCTATTATGTAATGTGGACGATGGGGCATCGAGAGCTACAGTGCCCGACGGGACCCGCGGGCTCTGATGACCTGAACATTGCAGGTCCACGTCTTGATGATGAGTGTGGGAGCCAAAACATGCCTAGGGCAGATCAGAGACTACACAATCAGGCGCCTCTAGACTGAGCATGAGATTCTTGACTTGATCCTTGATATCCGAGCATATTGCATTTTGCATGCATCATATCAGTTTGTATACTCGTACATTCTCGTATTGGGCGATTGTCGCTCACGTCCTTGTTTTCATCTTGGGCACCCCATTCCACGGGGCAGGTCTTAGGTTGGATGGTTCGGACGACCAGGGCAGTGGCTAGAGCAGTTGGGTTTCAGTGGTGATCCAGTGGAGGTTTTCTATGGTTTATCGTTTTCTCGTTCAGAATTATGTTTTCGTTATGGTTGTAATAATGTTTAAGACTGCTGTTATTGTTTTGTTTTGGTTTGGGTTGTAAGATGATTAAGTATTTGGTTTTCACTGTTTAATTGTTGTTATTAAGCTTTAATGTTGTATGTTTATTAGTATGTTTAGTAGTGGCTCAGGTAAGGGCGCTATATTTGGTGGTATCAGAGCATACAAAGATTTTTGGGACATTAGTAATTCTGTTTTGAGGATTTAGAGGTTGATTTTCGTTTCCTTTCAGATGTCAGGAGATGGAAGCAGTCACGAAAGTGTGGGACATGACCGTTACGATGAGGCTGGCCGAGAACATCGTCGTAGAGATTGTGACGGAAGGCGTCACCGAGATGATGATGAAAGGAGACGTAGGAACCGTGTCAACATTATGGATTTCATGAAGATTGGACCTCTTCCGTTGACCGGAGATGAGAATGCTGATGTTGCTGAAGCTTGGGTCGATATCATGGAGCAGTGTTTTCGAGTGCTGCACTATGACGAGGATGAGAAGACGGAGGTAGCCGATTTCATGATTCAAGGAAAAGCTCGGAAATGGTGGAAACATGTTTCTGATATTCTAGTTCAGCAGCATGGGCAGATTCGTTGGGAACATTTCCGTCAGGCCTTCATCAATCATCATTTTCCGCCAGCTCTTCGTCAGGCGAAGGAGATGGAACTGTTGACCATTAAGCAAGGAGATTCGAACATTGAGGATTATCAGAAGCGTTTTACGGATCTGTTGTCGTATGCTCCTCACATCAGTGAGAATTCTGCAGCAAAATATTCTCACTTTTTGAATGGTTTGAACCAGGAGATTTTTGATCGGGTTTCTGTCTATGATGATCCTACTTCGTACGAAGGATTAGTGAATCGTTGTCGTCAAACCGAGATCAGTATTGCTAGGAGGAAGGCTATGCAAGCTAGCAAAAGTTCTAGTTCATTGGGACCAAGGGGTCAGTCTTTCAAGAAGTCTGCATCTTTTTCTTCTTCCGGTTCTGGAGGAGTGCACAGCTTTGGTAGGAAAAAGATGCAATGTTGCCACTGCGGAGGTAATCACCCGACGGAGAATTGTCGAAGAGCAACAGGTGCATGTTTCAATTGTGGTGGTTTTGGTCACATGAAGAGGGATTGCCCTAATTTGGAGAATCGGAGTGGAGGCGGAGGTTCTATGACAGGGTCTTATAGTGGAAAACAGTCTGAGGCCACTGTGCAACAGAAGGGTTTTCCTGCTCAAGGTTCTCGTCGTGGAGGAATATCGCAAGGATCTCAGCAACGCCCACGAGTTCAGGGGCAAGTGTTTGCCTTGAACCAAGAACAAGCTGAGGAGCATAACGAGAGAGTCATTGCATGTAATTTTCTTTTATGTGGTATTCCTGCATATGTATTGATTGACACTGGGGCATCGCATTCATTCATAGCATCAATGTTTGTTAAGAAGCATAAACTACCCTACGTGTCATTAGATGTTTTGTTGTCGGTGTCTACGCCGATGGGAATAGAGGTTTTAGCTAAGCGACTTGTAGTAGACTGTTTGCTAGAGTTTGAGGGAAAATACTTGTCTGCCAATTTGATGATATTGGCTATGGAAGATTTCGATTGTATTATGGGAATCGACCTATTGACTAAGTATAGAGCGACGGTAGATTGTTATCAACGTCTCGTTCAGTTTCGTCCAGAAGGAGACGAGAATTGGTTCTTCTTCGGTGAGGGAGCTCGACCTCCAATGCCAGTAGTGTCTGCTGTAAAGGCACAGCGGGCTTTAGCGAAAGGAGGAGAAGGATACCTCATTTATGCTGTTGATGTAGCGAAGGATGCAATCGACAGTGAAGGACATTCCAGTTGTCGATGAATTTCCCGATGTTTTCCCCGATGAAATTCCTGGATTTCCTCCACAGAGAGGGAAGTGGAAGCGGAGATAGAGTTGGGACCAGGAACCGCACCTATCTCCAGAGCGCCTTATAGATTGGCACCAACAGAGATGAAAGAGTTGAAACAACAGTTACAAGATCTTCTTGACAAGGGGTACATTAGACCCAGTGTGTCTCATTGGGGAGCACCAGTGTTGTCCGTTAAAAAGAAGAATGGGTCTATGCGACTTTGCATAGATTATCGGCAGTTGAACCGAGTAACAGTCAAGAATAAATATCCGTTACCACGGATTGATGATTTGTTTGATCAACTGCAAGGGACTTCAGTGTATTCGAAGATCGATTTACGGTCTGGATATCATCAACTTCGAGTTCATCAACGTGATATCCCTAAGACTGCATTTCGAACAAGGTATGGGCATTACGAGTTTCTAGTGATGCCGTTTGGTTTGACGAATGCTCCAGCAGTATTTATGGATTTGATGAACCGACTATTCCAGGAGTATCTTGACAAGTTTGTCATTGTCTTTATTGATGACATACTGGTATACTCTCGTAGCCTTGAAGAGCATGCACAACATTTAAGGATGGTGTTGCTAACCTTAAGGAATCACCAACTGTATGCTAAGTTGAACAAGTGCGAGTTTTGGCTCGACAGAGTTGTCTTCTTGGGACATGTTATATCCAAAGATGGGATATCAGTGGATCCTAGCAAGATCGAAGCAGTGTTGAGTTGGGCACGACCGGAATCAGCTCAAGAGATAAGAAGTTTTCTAGGTTTGGCAGGTTATTACCGGAGATTCATTTCAGGATTTTCTCAGATTGCCAAACCATTGACTCAACTGACGTGTAAGAATGTGCAGTTCGAATGGACACCTGATTGTGAAAATAGTTTTAATGAAGTGCGTCAACGTTTGACAACTGCACCAGTTTTAGCTCTGTCATCTGGATCAGGAAGGTACATTGTATGCACCGATGCATCACTTCAAGGACTTGGGTGTGTTTTAACCCAGAATGGTCATGTGATTACATATGCATCCAGACAGTTGAAGAAGCATGAAGAGAATTATCCAGTTCATGATCTGGAATTGGCAGCGATTGTGTTTGATTTGAAGATCTGGCGACATTATCTCTACGGAGAGAGATTTGATATCTTTACAGATCACAAGAGTTTGAAGTATATCTTCACTCAAGCAGAGTTGAATATGCGCCAAAGAAGATGGATGGATTTGTTAAAGGATTATGATTGCGAAATCAAGTATCATCCAGGATCAGCGAATCTTACAGCTGATGCTCTTAGTCGCAAGGTGAGATTATCTGCACTTCAGACAAGTTTCATATCAAGTGTAATCCAAGATTGTTGTTCTCTGGGATTTCACTTCCGGCATAAGAAAGGAATGGAACACATTCGAGTAACGAGCATTTTATCTGAACCGATGCTGTATGCCAAAATCAGAGAAGCTCAGTTTTCTGATCTGAAAGATAAAAAGTTAGCAAGGTTAGCTAACGGAGACAACACATCTGGCTTTGCGTTCCAAACAGATGGAACCTTGTGTCTGTCAGGAAGAATCGTAGTTCCAGAAGATTCGAAATTGAGGGACGAGATTTTATCTCAAGCTCATAGGAGTAAGTTGAGTATCCACCCTGGAAGCATGAAAATGTATAAGGATTTGAAGACCAAGTTTTGGTGGAAAGATATGAAGAAAAGTGTTTATCAGTTTGTAGCCAAGTGTTTGGTTTGTCAGCAAGTGAAAGCTGAACATCGACGACCAGGAGGATTACTTCAGAATCTTCCTATCCCTGAGTGGAAGTGGGAGCATGTAACGATGGATTTTGTCACCCACTTGCCGTTGTCTTCTAAGAATTGTGATGCAATTTGGGTAGTTGTGGACCGACTGACTAAGTCAGCACATTTCATTCAGTATAGTCGGGAATATAGTTTCGATCGCATGGCAAGACTATACATCCAAAAGATTCTTAAATATCATGGTGTGCCAACAAGTATAGTCAGTGACAGAGATCCACGCTTTACCTCAAGGTTCTGGGGAAGTTTTCAAAAGCGTTGGGAACGACATTGAGTCTGAGTACTGCCTATCATCCAGAGACCGATGGTCAGTCTGAGAGGACTATTCAGACACTTGAGGACATGTTGCGTGATTGTGCTTTGGATTTTGGACCAGCATGGCATGATCATCTGCCGCTTGTGGAGTTTGCATATAACAATAGCTACCACAGCAGCATTGGTATGGCTCCGTTCGAAGCTTTGTATGGTAGACGTTGTCGTACTCCTTTGTTTTGGGACGAAGTAGGAGAACGACAGTGCAAGGACCTGAATTAGTGCAACAAGCGATTGACGTAGTGGAATTGATTAAGAAGAGAATTAAAACTGCACAAGATCGTCAATCGAGTTACGCGAATACCAAGCGTAGACCTCTATAGTTTCAATCAGGGGAAAAAGTTTTCCTTAAAGTTTCACCATTCCGCAGGGTGATGAGATTTGGACTCAAGGGAAAATTAGCCCCAAGATTAATCGGACCTTTTGAGATTTTGGAATGTGTTGGAAATTTGGCGTATCGATTGGCTTTACCGCCGTATCTATCCAGCATTCATAATGTCTTTCATGTATCGTTGCTACGAAGGTATGTAGCAGATGAATCGCACGTTCTTAGTCCGACAGATGTTCAACTTGAAGAAGACTTGACTTATGCCGAGCAGCCGCTTTTAATCCTGGGTAGGAAAGAGAAAAAGCTCAGAAACAAGACCATTCCACTTGTTCTAGTGCAATGGCAATGCCGAGGTACTGCAGAAGCGACTTGGGAGTTAGAGAGTCGTATGCGCTCAGAGTATCCACATTTGTTTTGAGTTGTATTTTATTCAGTTGTATTGTACTTCAGCTTTGATTTCGAGGACGAAATCTTTGTAAGGAGGGGAGGATGTATGACCGGAGTCCTTGTTTTGAATGATGTATTAATTAAGAGATAATTAATGAGTTGTTAATTAAGTATTATTAAGGAATTGATAAATCGGGATTAAGCTGTTGGTATCCACTGAATTTTAAATGGATAACTCGATCTACTTCAGATTTCATTATCTCGAGAAATCCAACTAGACCAATGAGATTCTGACACGTGGCAGATAAGATTGATTCGGATTTCTGAAATAGTCCGGATGCAGCCTATAAATGGAAGCCGATTCTTTTGTTTCCTACACTGCATTCTTCAGAGAGAGTTCTAGTTATCTTAGGTTTTCTAGCCAGTTCTAGGGCACTTTGGTGTCGGGAAGTTTCGGAGCTAGTGTCGACTCGAGGAGGGGTCGGTGATCTGAGATTGAGACATCATCAGCGGGCTGACGACGGACGCAGGTATAATCCTAAAGCCTTAAATAGTGATTTAAGGATCATTAGCGAGAACTTGTAGCATGTTTGATCTGGTTTGATAGTGATTTCATTATGTTGGTATTGTCTAGGTTCAGAGCTTTCTGTCAGATTGTTTTAGTGAGGTACGTGATGTACTGACTGAGATATCCAAGCGTAGTATACACACTTATATGCTGCATATTTATCTGTTGCATGATACATGTTTTACTGCTTTGGCATATTATGCATGACACATCATGTTGAGCCTGATATCTTTTGAGATATACCTCGTTTGTTGGGGCCGCTCAGCCCTATTATGTACTGTGGACGATGGGGCATCGAGAGCTACAGTGCCCGACGGGACCCGCGGGCTCTGATGACCTGGACATTGCAGGTCCTACGTCTTGATGATGAGTGTGGGAGCCAAAACATGCCTAGAGCAGATCAGAGACTACACACTCAGGCGCCTCTAGACTGAGCATGAGATTCTTGACTTGATCCTTGATACCCGAGCATATTGCATTTTGCATGCATCATATCAGTTTGTATACTCGTACATTCTCGTATTGGGCGATTGTCGCTCACGTCTTTGTTTTCATCTTGGGCACCCCATTCCACGGGGCAGGTCTTAGGTTGGACGGTTCGGACGACCAGGGCAGTGGCTAGAGCAGTTGGGTTTCAGTGGTGATCCAGTGGAGGTTTTCTGTGGTTTATCGTTTTCTCGCTCAGAATTATGTTTTCGTTATGGTTGTAATAATGTTTAAGACTGCTGTTATTGTTTTGTTTTGGTTTGGGTTGTAAGATGATTAAGTATTTGGTTTTCGCTGTTTAATTGTTGTTATTAAGCTTTAATGTTGTATGTTTATTAGTCTGTTTAGTAGTGGCTCGGGTAAGGGCGCTACAGAGAACCAGGCAGAACTACTATACGACTATTGTACAACAAAAGTGATAAAGTTTCATTCTTTTCGTGTAAGTAGAAATTACAGACCTGAATACCATCAAAGATATTTCCCAAAATTCCGGGACCCAATTCCACAGATAAAGGCTGTAAAAAGTTGGTAGAGTAGGTATTGTGAATATTAAGCAGATAGAAAAACCAACAAAAGTTCCACACTTCAGGAATTAAAGATGGAAGACAATAACCTTGTGTGTTCGAAGAACAGGATCATTCACCATTAGCCCAGCCGTTTCCTCGTAAACTTCAGCAAAGAACAAAATGACTCCCATAATCATCATCCCGGTATCATATTATATTTGAATATTGTAAATAGAAAAGAGGAAGAAGACAAGGGTTTTCTCTTTCGTTTGTTTGATTTGAAAGGTATTTATTGAATATCTTGGACAATGACAAAAAGGCAAGATCATGGCATTGCTAAGATCTAGTCAAAAAAGACTTGGCATTGAATTAGATCGTGGACATTAAAAGAAAATATAGTTTGAAGGATTCAAAAAACTCCAACCTTGAATAGTAGCAGAATCTCCTTCCAACCGAATAATTTCGCCGATAAGATTGTCATGTCCAACACGGACAAGTTCATACATGGCAGCTCCTGCCATTCCATCAGCAACAACCACTGGTCCAGAAACCTGCAATAAAGAAACAATATGTAATGCTAGTAGAAATGGAGATTGCCCTTTGACATCAAACACCTTTTGCATCTTAGACTGTTACAAGTGTAAGAAAATTCGTGCTGGTAATTCCATGAGAGGGAAATGCATCCCAAAAAAAATGTTGAAATCAAAGATGTTATGAAAAAAATTAAACAAAAACCAACATTCAAAGGTGGTCAAATTCACCCGATGTTTTACAATGACAAGAGTAATAATTTTTCCAATATAACCAACATTCAAAGGTAGAAAAATCACAAATTGACAATGAAGTACTGGATCCAGGCCAGAAAATCTGACAGAACAATTTGAAAAAGATCTGCCCAGACGTATAAAGAGGGTGACATTCCTGATAAGTTGGTAAACAAAAACCAATCACCGTGTCTAGTACCAGTTCTCGATTGGTTCAACGGGAACCACTAATGCCAGAAACTTTCGACTGCCAAACAAACATTAAGCACTTGCACCTTTAACCAACTTCCAAACACTCAACGCCATAATAAAGAAACAAGAAAAATCTAACGAATCGATGGGATTAAACAGACAAAGTATCACGCGGCAGATGCGGATTTACCAAATCAAGCAAATTATGCCAACTTGAGGACTCAAAGACATAAACATAAACACCAGATGAGTACGAATAAAAAAAAGGGCAAAAACAAGTTGAGAAAGCCAAATCTTAGCAGGTGGAAGACCTTGCGAACGTATCCATACTCGCTCTCCTTCTCGGCATCCTCGAAGGTGGTCAGGGGACCTCCAAAAACAGACGGCATTTTCAAATCAGACAAAATCCGATGGCCAATGTACTCTCAGCAAGTTTTCGAAAACTTGACCAGATCGATATTTTTTACAGACGAGGCAGAGGAGAATGTGAACTGCTGATTACTAAACGGGGAGTTTTATTCATATCATAGTAAAAATAAAAGGCTCGGGACCACTAACCCCCGTGCCTTCTAAATAATACATATTATAATTTTTTTTAATTATAGATAAATCATATAATATCGTGATTATTAAAATATTTTAGTGTAACATATAATAATATTAAATAAATAATAATATGTTTTTTTTAAAAAAAAAGAAAAAAAGTTGGAGGATTCATTGGGGATATTTTTAGTGTCCTTTTAACTTTTGTAAAGTGAGAAAAGTTACCGTCCTTGCCATGTTGTATACTTCAAAATCAATCAACATCAAATATTCATATTCCTAACACTTTTTTAAGTGGGATCATATTCTATCATCCAATTATTATTATTATTTCATTTTATCATGAAAAGATGGAACGGGTCTTGAAAGGCCAGATAACAATTAGGAGGGAGGAGGCCCATCATGTACGAGGTAAGATGCTGTAGTCCATTTGTTGAGTATTTAGCAACAATATAATATTATGTAGATAGTGAGATACTCCAATTTTAGTTAATCATATTTTATTTTATTTTTTTTAATTTAATATTGTGGCCAAATTTCGACGGTTTCATGGGTCGTATTTTATGAGACAGATATCTTATTTTGGTCATCCATGAAAAAATATTATTTTTTATACTAAAAGCATTACTTTTTATTGTGAATATCGATAGGATTGACTCGTCTCACAGATAAAGATTCGTGAGACCGTCTCACAGTGTTATTTAGTTATAAATTCACCTCTATTAGAAATTAATGAGTGTTTTTCCATTTTATATTCCATACGGGTTCTTGAATGATACAGAAAATCTTGTTATTTTCGGCAGTGATTCCACCCGGTCGTGGGAAAGCTTGAAGAACCCGATAGATACCATAGTGCCCACTCAAACAATTGATATTAACGGCATGTTTAGTTCAAGAAAAACGGAGACAAGCTTTTCCCAGGGAAGATTCTACGCCAGGATGCTTGACAATGGAAACATCGTGTTCAGTACGAAAAGTGTGATTTCAGATACAGATTTTGACGATAGTTATTACACTGGCTCAACTTCTGATCATGGTCCTCCGTTGTGGAGCTGCTGTTGCATTTCGATTGACATCTCGCGGACGGTCGTGCTTATCGTGGTTATTGTCGCAGAGTGTTTTTTTAATAAAAAACAGAAACAGTTATATAATTTAGAAAAAAATTAATTGACGGACCATGCTTCTGATGCTAATGCATCGAATTCTGGTTATCAGGTTGTTTTTAATGAAACGAGTTCCTTGTTTGTTAGGAGAAGAAATGGGGAACTATATGATCCTTCGGCTCTTTCGATCCCTCCAGCTTCTGAACATTATTACAGGGCTAACCTGAATTTTGACGGTTTTTTATTCGGTATTATAGTACTAAGAATGGTAATTCAGGGTGGAATGTTGTCGCTTTATGGCCTAATAATATATGTCTATCTGTTGATGGACAGAAAGGCAGCTGGGCTCGTCGCTATTATAATGTGTGCCATCTCCTGAATGGGAGCGACTGGAAGCCTGATGCAGTCCGAGACTGCATCGAAGGCGAGAAAGGCTCGCCGGAAGATATATTCGAATTGGTGGAGATTCAAGATACGTATTGGCCATTTAATGATTATTCACAAAAAGCTCATAGTACAGAATAAGACCTCAGATCCTCTTGTCTTAATGCTTGTTTATTAGGTGTGGCAATTTACGGAAGTAATAGCTGCTGGAAGAAGAGGTTGCCCAGAGGACCAAATGGCCATAGGGGTCGCGCGGGGACTAACATATCTACACGAAGAATGCAGCAAGCAGAGCCGAACGCTGACGAATATCAGAGGAACAAAAAGGCTATGTTGCACCCGAGTGGTTCAGGAACACGCAAATAGCCGTGAAAGGGGATGTTTACAGCTTTGGTGTGTTGCTTCTGGAGATTGTTTCTTGCAGGAGAAGCTTGGATGATTTGGAAAATGGCAATGAGTTATCTGTTCTTGCTGATCTGGCGTGGGATTGCTACATGGAGGGGAAACTTGATATTCTGATGGCGATGATAATGAAGCGTTGGATGATTCGAACAGAGTCGAAAGATTTGTGAAAGTTGCGCTTTGGTGTACACGTTATTGTATACGACAAAAAATCTATTTTTCTATTAAACTTAATTTCAATAAAAAAATAATAATAATATTATGATAGAAAAAAGTTTTTTGCGTTAAAAATACTAACCGTAAGGTTTTTTTAATTTGAGAAGTTTTCAAATGTGTTGGTACGGTTAGAGCTTCAATTTTTGGGGAAGATTTCAGACGTGAAATTGACGTGGTTGGAATTATTATAGGTGGTGTTGAAGAGGAGGGTAAAAAAGGAAGAAATTTTGGTGTCTTCCTCAAGCAGTTTTTTTAACACATTCACACTTAATAATATAGTATAGAAGTATAGATAATATATATATATATATATATATATATATATATATATATTATTTATACATATATATTATTAACGTCTATTTCAATTTTTTTTAAAATTTTGAACAATAAATACCTTAGTTTTTAATTTTAGTTTATTATATTTTATGATTCAAATAATTGTATTATATTATGATATATTTAATATGAAAACATGTAATCATGGTTTTTTGTTACGAGTTAAATATATATTAATAGATTTTAAATTGTGATGATATTTTTTGTTCTTAAATATTATTAATATAAAGATGAAATGTAATTTTGATTATTTATTGTTTTTTAAATTTTTGTATAGTATATTTACTAAAAAATTTCAATTTGATTTAAGTGTGGCGGGTCGAAAAAGTGGACGGGTCTCAATTTGGACAAATTAGCCCCATTGCATCTATATATGAAATCAATCCTACAAAATAAGGAGAAATGATCTACAATATTGTATTAAAAAAATAAAAAATTTGACTCTACAAATTACATATAATATGTTAATAGGGTCTAGGCTTATAATGTTTGTTGATCCAGTAGTTGGAAATGAATGAAGGCATGGAAACAAGAACCACCACAGCTAAGCTGTTGCGAAGGGGATGGCCAAGCCGGGGAGAGGGGTGGGGGGTCGTGTTCTGTTTCTGACAATATGCTCTGTTTGGATCCCTCTCCCCAATGTAATGCACTAAAGTGCTGTTTATTAATGCAAATCAATTCCATCCTTTTGTCCTTCAAATCTTGGTCTTTTAAGATGTGATTACTGCAGCTTTGCAGATCTCAAGACACAATTTTTACAGTAAATAAACGTGAAAACAAGAAAATTATTAAAGAAAAGACCCGAACCATGTACCAAAATCTAGGATAAAGCTCGCTCGAGATTCATTCAAATTGTGGAAATCTGGCATTTATTGCATGCCACGGATTTCTTAAAACCCAACGTTTATGTTGTACTTTGCAAACTCCAACAAACCCATAGCCTCTCTCTCTTAGGGTTTCGTCCCTGTGAAATGGCTGCGTGATGGGGTCTTGACTGTTCCTACGTTCATTTCTGTGAGTGTTCTTTTGCCCTTACCTCTGTTGTTGCATAAGTGTATCGCTTCTTTTTCTTTCTTTTGCTTTCGGCAAATCCCTTTTCCCTTGTTTGGTTTCATCTGTTTCTGGGAGCACCGTGGGTGCAGGGAGGTTCGAGATGTTTACACGGGGAAAAGAAATGTGGAATGCGTAAGTTACACATTTGTTTTAAAGTTTCTATCCGCTTTGTTCAGAAAATATATTCAGGATGGAAAAAGCACCGAGCTTTATAATTTTTTCTTTGTGGTGGTGACTTCTAGTCCTAGTGACATCATCGACTGGCTTGAGTTGTCCTTGTGCGTTAAGCTCGCCTTTGAACCTGATCAGAAGCGTATTTGAAAAATATCTATGCCCATTGGAAAATTTAAGAGGCCCACCTTCCCACACCACTGCACTAAAGATTGTGGATCTGATGACAAATTTAAAGATTCCTTGCATGGTTGAAATCATCGATAATAATATATGCATTTTCAGGGTCCTATCATCTCATTTGAATTTTACCATTAGGGGTTTCGATTCTCCATAGATTAAGACTGCTGTTTTTCCCAATGGAAATTTTTTTAGTCTTACCATATAATTAGTTACATGGCTTTTGGTATATGTTGAAAAGAAATAATAGAGTTATCTTGATGCTAAATCTGCCAATCTTGTAGGAGAAGGGGCATAGATCGCGGCTGTGCAACGATTTCATTTATGGATTTCTTCAAACTGAAGAAGTTTAGGAATGCCCGCAAACCAGATGACAAAAATGTTAATCATGATCAGCCAGTGAGACAGCCAGAGGAGCTCAGGAATGGGGATTGTGATGTATTGGGTAAGTCAGTTCATGTTGATTCTACAAATGCTGAAATGGAAGACGACGACGACGATTTTATAACCAATGAGGTGAAGAAGAGGCTGAAGGAGTTGAAAAGAAACAGCTTTATGGTGTTGATACCCGAGGAAAGTTCTCCTGTAGACGAGGACGAAGAGGAGGAAGAAGGGGGTACCAGTGCTTGTGAGTGGAGGGATGTAGAAGCAGAAGGGAGGCAGTTTTGGTCTGGTTTTGATGCTGTGTATGACATATATTGTGAGCGCATGCTGTTTTTTGACCGCTCAATTGCCCAACAACTGCTAGAAGTTGGTAATTTTTCTTCACAACTATAAATAATAAGGATCTTTGTTCGTTTTTGTTTTTAATTTACTTGTGCTTAGAATCTTTAGCTTTGCTTTTTAGTATCATCATCAGTCTTATGTCATTCACGTAAAAAGGTATTTTATTTATATTGCAGGATCACTTTGCAAGATAATATCAACACTATATTAAATTAAAATGTTAAACAGAATGTATGATGAAAGTTAGCTAGCGGTGTTGATTTTAAATGCATTTAAACTATAATAAAGAGACAAAGGCCAGAGGCCATAATTCCTAATTGTACCATATAGCGTCAAAGCAAGTGCTTTTGCCACGAAATTTATCTGAGTTATTGGTCACCGCACCATGCAGTTTTGTTATTTTATCTCCAACTTGCCAGCTGTGCTCGGATTATATTCATACTTCTGTATTAATGTAGCTGATGCTTCATGAAGTTAACTGCAAGCTCATAAAGACGAATTTTACTTCCTTAAAAAGGTTGTTATCTAAAATAATCGATTATTGAAAATTATAATTATTTATTTCTTTTATCTCAAAACTTCTAATAATTGTCATTCTTAAAAATTTGTTTGTGACCGCTTTGAAATGCTTAGCTCTGATGGCTCATCCAAGTTCAGTGTACTTTGCTGTTGTAAGTGTTAACCGGGTTAGATCATGACAAAGAGGTCAAATAGTGTGAAATATGTTTTCAGGACTTGGTGAGGCAGCTATATTTTGTGTTTCTAAACGTATACGCACACTTAAAATGCCTCAGGATCTCAATTACTTTCAACTCCACCCCCAAGATCTTCATCTAGAAAGCTTTCTTCTCCCCTTGGGTGCCTTTCTTTGAGAAAATTTGAGGGATTGAAAGAGGAAAACAAGCACTTACAGCAGCCATTTAATGACCCTTTGGAAGATCTTGAAACTGCATATGTGGCTCAAACGTGCTTGGCTTGGGAGGTGCTACACTGCCAATACACTCAGTTGAATCAGAAAATATCTAGCCAACCTGAAAGCTCCACCTCCTACAACTATAGTGCTCAGCAGTTTCAGCAGTTCCAGGTTCTGTTGCAAAGGTTTATTGAAAATGAACCTTTTGAGGTGGGTTTGAGGCCAGAGATCTACTTTCGAGCAAGAAAATCTTTGCCCAAACTTCTTCAGGTCCCAAAGATCCAAGGTATGATTGGTGAAAATGATATAAAATGTCGTGGGCATATATAGTCCATTCCTAAAATGAGATTTACATGGCTTATCTACTCGAGCACAACTTATTTTTTTCCTTTCTTTTCCTACTTGTTTTCCTTTCTTTAAGAAGATGTACCCTGACCTTACGATAGTTCTAGAACAGATTTCCTTGACCAATAAATCAGGAAACTCTATTGTTGGCTCTTTCTGCCCTAATATTTATATAGTGTTCATTGTAACTTTGAATTTCCGAGTTCTTATCCCAGATAGATGAAGGCAATTCCAGATCTTGATAATATTCAACAGTATTATCAGATCTTCTAACATTTAATAAATGTTAATTCATTTCCTACTCTTCCCTTGTTGTTCTTGAGAAATAATAGAAATCGACTACGATTACTTGAAAATGTCCCCTTTTATCATCCTTGTTTTATTGATGTCTTAATTCAATGTTATTCGACTTCTCGAAATTTTATGATTTAATTCTTCACTGACCAATATTTTTTCACTGATGAATGAATTCCTCTTTTGAATAACTATTATTGTGCCTTAATTTTGTTTTATTTTTTGCTTCTTTTTTTATTGACTCTATCTCTGCGGCTTTAGGTTTTGACGGGCAAAACACCGGAGAAGACGCATCAGATATTATGGTACTTGCCTCAGATTTCACTAGGATAATGGAATGCTCAATCTTAAGCTTTCTCCAATTTGTTAAGATGGACAAGAAAAAATCCAGCAGCTCGCGTAATTTATTTGGAACTCAAAACCAAATGACTACACCCGTTGAACAGATTCAAATTTCTCTTGAGAAGGTGAAGCCTTCTCCGTACTCGATTTCTCTCTTATTTTATGATGCTTCTCATTTCAGTTTGGTTTCGTTAGGTTATTTTCTCCATCAGGGGAGAAAACATAAAATTGGTTGGTTGTAAGGTTTCATAATACCAAGGTTTCTTTGTATCGTAAAATATTATTACATGATAAAATTAAAACTTAAATCCTGAAATTGCAGAAAGCAATGAAACTGAAAGAGCTGAGGAAACGGAGCAAGGGCTATAAAAAGAAATCAAGAGAGGACATGGACATGGTGCTTGGGGTTGTAGATGTGAAAGTATTGTCAAGGGTTCTCCGGAAATCGAAGATTAGCAAAGAGCAACTATTTTGGTGCGAAGAGAAGATGAAGAAGTTAATTATAGCTGATGGAAAGCTGCAGAGAGATCCCTCCCCCCTCATTTTTCCTTGTTAGTTTTGGTGAAAATGGTAAGAATTGTTGGACTCGAAGAAGTGTCCTGGACAAGAGAATCGTTTATCATTCTACATACGTCCTCTACTTTAGAAGTTGTTAAGTGCCTTGAAATTCTCAAGTTTATTTCTCAAATTTAGCGGGAAATGTAAAAAAATAAAAAATACAAAACACCAAAGAGAACGTCTGAAAAAAAAAAACACATATACACACACACACGAGCACACGAATAAATACCGCCGAGCTAGAATGTTGCATCTGCCAGAGGGGTCACCGTGACATAAAACACTGTATACGGTATGGATGGTGGTGAGGTGCAAAAAGAAACATTGCAGCAACTACGGAAAGAACGGCCCATGGATTAGTGAAATAGTTATGCACGAGGTTAGCTCTCCATTTGTGCCATGGCCTCTGGCAGTAATCGCTAACCTTCTTAAGCACCTCGTCCAAGCTGCTCGTGGGTTCAGGTGTTGCGTCTTTGGACAGAGTTGAACAAGTTAGCCACTGCTTTGTCACTGCCGAGTGCACTCTGTATGACACCGCATGAATGCAACAAGCTCACATCTCTGGTATTGTTGATTATGTTATCCATGAAGAAAATGTAGGAAGTGGTCTCATTACCTGGCCCCACATTGAACCTCTCGACTGCTATTAGGTTCAGGTACAGTGACTCGAATGCGTCATCCACCACACGATAAGTGGTCTCATTACCTGGCCCCACATAGAACCTCTCGACTGCTATTAGGTTCAGGTACAGTGACTCGAGTGCGTCATCCACCACACGATAAGTGGAAACTTGAGAACCCCTTTGCGGAATGGTATGTCCTTGAGGCTTCTTGTCCTACTTTTCTCTATTTGATTTCCAGCTTCAATGAGCTCTGTGGCTGACCGTATGATCTTGTCTCCACCCTGGTTGACGTCATGGTGGGAATCACTCTGTTTTTTGTTTTCATTCGCAGGATGGTTGGAATCCAGGACTAGGTTCTTTAATTTCATACACGTCCAATATGTGCAAGCACTCGTTGAACCGGCCTCTTCCTTGCCAAAAAAGAAGTTGAAACAATGCTCGTAGTTCAGGTTTTGGCCCGGATCCTAATCAAAGCATTGAGAATTAATAACATAATAGAGCGTGCCCAGGTGAAATGAGGAGTAAAAAACGGGAGAGTTGGTAAGGCCTATAACCACTGCACTACTAAGGGCAAAAGCCCACAATCCGAAAGGGAGGGCAAGGTTTCTTAAACAGCAGAAAGGAACTGGAGGGTCGAGAAAAGAATTTGAGAATCACTTTCGTCAACTCCTTGCGTCCTTTCTGGAATATAGGTAAAATTACGTAAAAAAGACCACGAAATTTACTGGATACTATATATATAAATTTATTGTAAAGCGGGAAGTGCATTTAAATAATACGTAAAATGAATGTCGACCTTTGAGGAATTATCATTTTGAACGGCATCTGGCTTTTCATCTTTTTGAACATCATCTAGTTTTTCAAAACCATCATGGGTATTTGATTCTCGAGCATCAATATGTCACACTTTAGATAGGGAACAATGTAGAGCTTTCTATGGCTGCTAAAGATGGGATCATTATCAGTATGATCGTGGTCTATTGCCTGATCAGCCCACCATCAGTGGTATTTGACTGGGACTGGGACTGGGACTCTCCGACTGGGAGGTAGTACGCAATATTTCCAAGATGAAGCAGCCATCCAAGATCATGAGCTCCAAGAGAGCTTCAGTATCTTGGTGCGACTTGAGGTCTGTTAACGTCCTTGAGATCCTTCACCACTGGAGTCAATGCGTCCATAAAGCTTTGGAGGGGTTTCTCGGATCTTTCGAGAAAGCGAAGGAGAGCGCGGCGCTGGTGCTCCTCCATCGGCCTCAAGTTTTCCTCCCCGTCATGGTATGGTCCGATGGATACCATGTAAGCATTCTTGTTGAGATCGGTTACGCAAGCCGACATTCGGCAGATGGATTGCTTACTCCATCGTGCTGATTCATGAGTAGAAGAATCCGACATGTTGTGCAGTTCATTGTTTATTTTGATCATCCATGGCTTATCATCTCCCATTTGAATCGATTAATGTGCAACCAACTGATCTCTTGATATTTAATTGTTTAGACTCGACAGATAATATAGATGTAATATGCATAGCTTAATATTAACTGGAGCTATTCCTTAACAGGTACTAAATTAATTCCTTCCTTGGGACTTAGGTATGTAAAAGTAGTAAGACAAAAACTTGTGTGACACGATCTCATGGATCGTATTTTGTGCGACGAATATCTTATTTAGGTCATCAATGAAAAATATTATTTTTTATGCTAACAGTATTATTTTTTATTACGAATATCGGTAAGGTTGACCCGTTTCATGGATAAAAATTCGTGAGTGTAATTAGCAGCCTAATTACAGCTTTCAAATACTTTTAAAATTTTATGCATCACTCAATCTCACAGCTAGCAATTTGAAAACGTAGCAAAGCCTTAACTGGAGTAAAATAAAATAACCCATTTTCATATAAAAAGTTTTAAATTTTAATATATTATTTTTTAATAAAAATTTGCTACTCAAATTTAGGAGTAAATATTCTCACTTTAAAAATAATCTAGATAAAAAAAATAGTACAATAATTTTATATTGTACGCGTGTATGATAGTAATAATGAGTTCGACTAACCGGTCAAAGTTTACATGACAATAATACCTCATATTTTTTTATTTTCTATTTTGTTTTAAAATTCACTTAGTAACTCTGCCAAGAATACTAAAGATGTTAGGATGTAATTGTATCTGTTTGGTAGATCGATTGAACTGTAGTATGTGCTGTTGTGCGGTTTAAAATATTTGAGTTGCATCATTACCACTAGCTATAATTTTTGGTAAAGCGATAAGCGCTCAATCCTACAATTGGTATTAGAGCCAAGGTCACGGGTTCGATTCTCATTTATTGCAAAGAGTGTATTTATTGGGAGTGATATTGTTGGGTTCAATAATTGTCTCTGCTTGGTAGAGCGATCGAACTGTGGTACGTGTGCTGCTGTGCGGTTTAAAAGATTTGAGTTGCATCATTACGACCAGCTATTGCTTTTGGTAAAACGATAACAGAGTTCGGTTTGATTAAAATTTCATATCCTCCGTCCTCATCTTCATGTGTTATATTCATTTGCATCTTCATCTTAATCTCTATCGGGTATTTAATTTCATCTTTATCTCATACTCGTTGGAGGGTTGAATATACATACCATATTCAAATATCTTATTGCTACTTATAATTGTATTTTCTCGTATTTGAATTATTTCGAGTAAGGTATGATTATTCACTAAATTGTTGAATACAATGAGGAAAAAATATATTAAAATTAGTAAATTAAATATTATAAAAAAATAACAAAATATTATAAACAAGTTATCCCAACACCATCATTCAACAAAAATTGCATCAACTATATACAATTAATTTTCTGCATTCCATCCAATTAATATCATTCAACAAAAACATATTAGAATTAACATTATAACCGAAAAATCACACACACACACACACACACATATTAATTTAATTTAATATCCGATTATGTATAGGATTCTTTAAAATCTGCCTCCATCTTCATACTCGAAAATCTACATACCCATTTACTCATTTATTTAATCATGTAAAAAAGTATATACATATACATTATATAATTCATATGGTAGCTCGATAATTAACAATAATTAAAGGATTATTAATTGTTATAGTTTCCTTAAAATATGAATCTATTACATGTTTTTGTAATCAAATACAATTTAAACCAGCTATCTAATAATTTTTGTACGATTATCATACTATTTAATGTTTTTTTTAGTATCCTGCTAATTAGCTTGTTGACAAAAATAGTAATAAATACTCAAAATTATGAAGTCCGAATTAAATAAATTAACGCAATCATGCAAATTAATCAAAGGGGATCGTTTACTGAAAAAATTATATTATTAATATGTTTGATGCCGAGTTAATCAGGCAAAAAATTCAAAATACGACCACATATTATTATTATTATTATTATTATAGTATAAATTTTAATATATTTGGTTCATATTCCCCAACGTAAGCAGCAATTTTATATTGCCAAAGTTATCATTTTACATTTCTACTTCTTCTGGATAGAACATGAGAAAGCACGAGTCAAATAAAAGCGGCTCACTGATTGGAATTTTGAACAAGTTGGATTAATACCCATTTTGTGGATCAAAAGCACTTGACATTATATATATATATTCTAGGTCTCTTGTGAGATTGTCTCACGAATCTTTATTGTGAGACGGGTGAACCCTACCGATATTCACAATAAAAAATAATACTTTTAGCATAAAAAATAATATTTTTTCATGTATGACCCAAATAAGAGATCTGTATCACAAAATATGACCCATAAGATTATGTGATACAAGTTTTTGCAATATATATATATAGTCAAACAACGTTAGATGCATCAACGTTTTTTACATGTTAGACGATGTTTGGTCATGAATTATATCTTGAAATATATAATTGTAGACATTGGGTCCACAACTCATGGATACGGTCTTTCTTCATTTTTTTTATATGGAAAACTATATTTTTTTTCTTATTAACTTGTCAAATTTTGTTCAATTAATTTTTTAATTCTGGTTAGATATAATAAATTTTAATTTTTGATTATTTTGGTTCAGTTGCTGACGTGACATCGAACAACTCAACAATCTCAAATGTTACGTCAATATTTTTCGATATCACATCAACGTTCGATAAATAGAAGTATTATTTACTTATTTACACTCCAAAAATGTTAATAATACTCAATTTTACGTTTTATTTTACAAATTGACAATATTATTCCTTTCATATTATTTAGTAAGGTTTCAAACCATTTTAAAATTTAAACACTCTCCTATGATGCTATCTGCTCTCATATTTTGACAAAATTTATGCCTAGTATAAACTAACTTCCATACATACTTAATAAATGGATAAAAAAGTTAGAGTAGGTCTCTTGTGAGACGGTCTCACGAACCTTTATCTGTGAGACGGGTCAATCTTACCGATATTCACAATAAAAAGTAATATTCTTAGCATAAAAAGTAATATTTTTTCATAGATGACCTAAATAAGATATGCGTCTCATAAAATACGACTCGTGAGATCGTCTCACACAAGTTTTTGTCAAAAAGGTAATCAATTATTACATAGAAATTTTTTAAATTTTTATAAGCAAAATATAAATAAATTATATAAATATTGACGTAGTAATTTTTTAAAAAATATTTTTTTAAAAAAAATATTTTAAGTACATCATTTTATATTACTAGATACTTCATTTATAAAATTAATAATATAATTTACTAATAATTATATAGTATATTGAAAAGTATAGTCATGCTAATATTTATTTTATTATGAAAGTCCCTACTAGTTTAATAATTCATGAAAATACTTTTTCAGATCGATATTTTTATATATACACTAAACATTGTATTTAACCATTTTTTATAAATAAATATTTTTTTCAATGATTTGAAATAATATTAATTATAGAAATCTGTTATTTTTTATCATACGATTTGTTTGATTTCGTAATAACTATCAATAAATTTTTATAAATAAATAAATATATATACAGTTTTGATATATTACATGCTGACACGACCACGATAATTTCGCGTGCATACTTGGGTTTGTATTCCTTGGGTTTGTATTCCTTGGACTTGCTCTTGTATGTTGGGTACGTACGTGTAATGTGACTCGTATATACACACACACATGTATA
Organism: Primulina tabacum; assembly: GCF_025594145.1. Lineage (NCBI taxonomy): Eukaryota > Viridiplantae > Streptophyta > Magnoliopsida > Lamiales > Gesneriaceae > Primulina > Primulina tabacum. The sequence goes on from NC_134553.1 coordinate 3,658,400, forward strand.
TATCTCCTCAAATGACTCGATCCCGATTTAAAAATTAAAAAAGTAGTGTATAGTGTTGGTACCAGCTGTAACAAACACAAAATTTATATACGTAAAGATGATCAAGTGTGGTGAGCAAGATTAACCAGAGGAATATATAGGATCGGATGGCGGCCAGTACAGGTTGCTTCGGCATGAGGGGGCGGTGCGTGCACCCACAAGAACATCGAAAGGCCATCAAGCTGGTAAAGTTCGACGGCGAAGTGAGGATCTACGACCGGCCCATCAAAGCCGGGGAGCTGATGGACGAGTTCCCCAAACACATGGTGTGCCGCTCCGACTGCTTCTACATAGGTCAGAAAATCCCGGCTCTCCCCCAACACCATCGCCTTCAGCCCGGACACAACTATTTCCTTCTTCCTGCTAACATTTTCCAGTCCACCTTCACATTCGCTTCGTTCCTGCGCTGCAGCTCCAAATTTGGCGCTGCCGCTTTTCAAATAGAAAAGACTCCGGGAGGGAGTCTCAGAATCAAACTATCCGAAGAGTACGGTCAACAGCAAGAACTGGACGCGGGGATGGATAAAACATTAATCATCACGACCCCGCAGTTGCGCAAAGACTACGAGCAGCTGGTTGTCCTCATGCGACGAAACCAATGGAAGCCGAAGCTCGATACCATCGCTGAGAAGAAGAGCAAACACAGTTCCAGGAGCAAACGGAAGACGAGGAAGAAGGAATCGTCAGTTTTGTTTTAACTAAATGGTTATTACCAAGTTCATTACGATTAATTGCCTCGTTTCGTAAATCGATAGGGCCTAGGTAAATTCATGGTGGGAATTAAAACCAAGCAAATTTCAAATTCTGGTCCATATTTAAAATCTTCCATTTTAATAAGAAATTGGGTTCATTATATCTCATTACTGGCAATTCATATTCATCTACATCAAAAAAAAAAAAAAAACAAAGCAAAACGTTGCTTATCGATTGATATACATTGCACGAATACATCTGATATTTATCAAGGTTGTTATACATATACTTGTCCAGTGCGATTTATTTTTTATTTCTGTATATAGAAATAACACAAATATGTTTCAATATCTTGTTTCGGTAATTCATCAGCGGCAGCTCTCTCTGTTATTCCTTTGTTTCCTTTGCAGCCTTCTGTATTCTTCCTTCTCTTGTTTTTTTTTTTTTTTTTGTCTTTCTTTTCGATCGAGGGTGACATAGTAGGAATTCTGTAATTTATGTGGAAAATGTGATAATTGTATTAATTAATAAAGTATTTTCCCGCTCTCAGTCTACATTTTTTTGCTCTTATATTCGAATTCTGCCTTAGTTTATATTATATAATTTTCCACAATCCATAGCTAATTAGGATAATAAATTGCATATCTAATGTTGGTAAAATTATCGGAATAAATAAAACAATTTCTAAAAAATTGCCAGGAACCCATAAATATGCATGCTGATAATCTTTTTCATAATTTTGGCCGCCGAATCCGAATCCGAATCCGAATCCGAATCGAGTTGCCCAATCCAATTCGCAATCGAGAACCTAGCCTAGCCAAATTAAAGGTCAGAATATTCGGTTTGGTGGGTAGCTCTAATTGGACAAAACAATGGTCAATTGTAGTCAGCTGGTGGGTGTAGAATTACGTAGTTCCAGTCCAAAAATAACAACAAAAACATTTTTTTTTAGGGGGAAAGTTTTTTTTGACGGTGTTCCAACAATCAAAAAGGTAGTTCATATTTTATAATTAAAAATATAATAAATTATAACTTGGGTATTTTTTGACTCGATTTCAGAAACAGAGGCACCGGTTTCTATTTATGAACACATAAAGAAATTGCTCACTTTTGCAAGTGAAAAGCTTTTCTTGGTATCCAAATAAAAAATAGATAAAAATAAATTATGTCCAAAAACTCTTATATTTTCTGTTGAGCAATAGTTCGAGTAAGTCTTAAATATAAACCACGAAAATATTGAAAATAGACAAAATGTAATAAGTATTGGTATAACGAAATTTTCGGTGCATATAACTAGCATATCGATTATATCGAAATTGTACGGTATACCGAAATTTCGGTACGGTATCGGTATATACCGTTATATCGGAAGATAAGCTTACATTTTTTATTTTTTATAAATTTATTGTTTTAAAATATTATATATTTAAAAAAATTTATATATTTTTTCTGTATTTCGGTATTCCGGTATATACCAAAATTTTCAAACTGCATACCGTTACCGTACCGAAAACTTCGGTATTGTTACCATACCGTACCGAAATATTCGGTATACCGAAAATTCAGTAAATTCGACATTTTTTCGGTACGATAATCTCGATATACCGAAATTCGGTATTTTTTTCCACCCCTAATAATAGCTTTTTTTTTACATCTAAAACGGACATACTGCAGTTATGGAAGTTCAATGTACAAACATTTTTATTGATCAATTTGATGACCGTTCAAGCTGACCTTTGTATCATCAAGTTCAAACCAACACCACCTCAAGAACAGTGAGTTTGGAAACCCTCTAAGTCTATTTAAACAACAATTCTTGAACGCATGTTTCATGAGATAGAGTTAAGTGAGCCGGTCCTCCCAAGCAAGAACTCGATTTCATATCATATATATCAAAAATGTAAATCGGGTTGGACAATATCCATTATTGGCGCTCTGCATATTGGACATTTTCCGCCACCCTGCTGCAATTCTTGGGCACACTTCAAACATGTGCACATGTGCCCACATCTAAACACCGCGAAAATAGATGAACAGCTTTGTTAATTCTAGAATCTGAATGATGGATGCAAGGGAATAAACAGAGCTGATTTAATAAGAATTTCGCTTTTACTACGAAGTACCTGTATAGAAGAGAATTGACCTGCCTTTTGTAGCATATATAACATCTCCCTCTACTAACTCGATTTCGTTGTCCATTCTTATCATCTGCATTTTGTCACATAAAGGTGCTGTTTTCAATTTGCATCGGTGTTATTAAATAAAGGAGACTAGATGTGTTATAGTAAATTAAAAACTAGAAATTTAATGGTAGTTCATAATGGTAGGTATTCCCACAAATTTTAAAAACTAGATTTTTTCCAGCAGATATAGATATTATATATGAAGCATTGGTGAAAAAGATCAATCACCTGGATGACTGGGGGTTATGGCTACCTCTTGCTTTATGGAACGTTGTAATTTCATCTGCATGGTCATGCAACATTTTATCAATCTTCGCAGTTCAGATATCTCTTGATGTAGTTGATCCATGTGCCCTTTTAGATCATACAAGAGGTCCATTTCCTGTTTTTTCACGATCATTTTTGCAATCTTATCATATAAGTAAAGTAAATCCCTGATAGGTATGCTACAAGAATATAGAAATTCTGACTTACATTTGCAGAATGGATTGTACTGGATGGATTATGATCTTGTGAGTAAGGAGTGGATGAAAGAGATTGGTACGTCGAGGAAGATGCAACTGGATATGAATAATCACTCACATCGTGACCTCCATGTTGGGGCCATGAAGGTGGGGGTGTGGATGTGGTCCTATCCAAGTCATCATTGTATTGTTGTCCGATTGAGCTTTCAGTTTCTTCATACTCGTCGTAATAAATACCGAATTCGCCCCTTTCTTCATCTTGCGCATCCTCTACTTCGTCCTCTGCTTCTCCTTCCTCAGATATTGCAACTTCCGAGTCCTTGTCTCGAGCTTTCTCCCAGGGCAATTGTTCTTCTTGAGTCTGATTACTTGTCAACGTTAGCTGCCCTTGAGCACGAGACAACATGACTTGGTCTATCTGCTCCCTCAGACCACTAGAAAGAAAATTAGAGACGGTTCCTCTGCACATTTTGTTTGTGAAAAAGAATAGATAATATCAGACAGCACACCCATTGGAAAATCTAATCATAAACACTACTAGCATGGGATAAATAAACTCTTAACTTCGCAGCTTTTACGTTTGATGAGGCATATATCTAATCTAAGAAAATAAATGGACTTGTATGGTTACACTATAGTGGACATTTAGACAAATGGCACACCTTTGAAGCAGTGAACGGATCTCTTCATTTTCCGAGAAAGGATCAAGCATCTCTTGGTATCTTGCTTTCCTGAGATCTTCCCAATCACCACGAGGGCGTGATACCTCACAAATCCAGTCTCTACTTGTTCCTTCTTCCCATCCAGCCTCTGGATGAGAAACTTCACTTTCTGCTAAATGTGGGCTACCACATTCTTCAGCAGAGTCTCCTAACAACTCATAATTGGCTTCTGTAACCTGCAGGTTTGTCACCTCTTCAGGTTTCATTGCTAGAAAGCCATGGTTACTTTCCTCACTGCTCGAGTCTTGACTTGCTTTATCAGGGAGAGGGAGATGTGCAGCACCAAATAACTGTGGTGAGTTCTGCTGTACATTTTCTCTAGCTTCGTGGGAAGCATGGTCAAAAGAATATTCTTTCGAAGTTATAGAGCTTTCTTTGTCCATGATGTTATCTGTCCCTACTCTCGGCGTACTCTTTGAGTGAACAACTTCCTCTTTCGTATTTTCTATTTCTTCTTGGCCGGATGTGGATACATTTTCCGCCACAGAAGTAGGATCCACTGCTTCTCTGCATGAGGAGACACTTGAATTGAATCTCTCCCTAAAAGAGATGAAGGGATTCAATATAATTTGAATTTATATAGGTTGGAAACAAGTGTCATAAACTGCAAATGATTTCAAAGAAGTCATGTAACTTACATCTACGAGTAACAGGCTTTAGCTTTTTGTGTCAATAATATGTGTACATATATGATTAACTAATTCATTAATCAATTGAAATCTGAACTATATAAAAGAATCAGGTTTAGATATACAAACAACTGAGGCTTGAAAAACGGAGACAAACGAAGTGAAATTGGTGAAGGAGCAGACCTTATATGGAAAATGGCGGGTTGTGTTAATCTTTTTGGATCAGGTGGTGCTCCATTTGATTGACGACCCTCTCTGACTTCCAGGCCACGACGTAGAAATCTAACCCTAAGCAAAGCCTGTTATCATTTTGAACAGAACCCGTAGTTAAACAAAGAATCACCCTTGAGAACTGAATCATATATTACACGGAACTTAATCAGTACCTGTATGCGGCCTCTATGAGAGTATTTGGAAACTGCTTTACAGGCTTCAAGTCCTCGGAGCTCGTTGTGCCTATCACGCTCAATCTTCAAGAATAAATCTTGAAATGCCTGACGGCCCCGGACCATACGCGGTGAATTTATGACAGGAGAAAAACACCTCTGCTCCGACTGATCAGACGAGGTTCTAACATGAGGCAATGGATCGCAGGAAATTCGATCGTCAGTCAATTTCCTGATGATGTCCGCCACCCTCAACCTCTCGTTCTCCGTGGCATCAGAATCCCTGCCTCGAGAAGAAGGTGGACCGCTGACTGCGGTTCTATCGGATTCCCAATCTCCAATGGAATCGTCCGAGACAGATGGCGCAGGCGCAGGCGCAGGAACAACAACATTGTTCGGATTACTCCTGCCACTGCCCTTAGCATCGACCTCGAAGCCTCGCCATTTCTGCACCAGGGAAGAGACACCCACCAAACATGGAATCTCTACCGATGGCGTCGGAGAAACATTTGATGATTTCCCACTACTACGCTCCCAAGAAAAGACCATTTCTCGAGCTCTAGCCCATTTCTCCCCCAGGCGGCTGCCATGGCCGTTGTTCTTATTATAGTTGCCGTGTTCATGGCCATTGCTGTTGTTGTTGTCGTCGTTGTGGTTGGCTTTGGTGTCCAAACTGGCTTGCCTTTGAGGATGGTGAACCCATAAATCGGTGTAGTCAGAACTCTCGGCGCCAATGCATGAGGTGACGAAAGGGTGATTAGGGATGCATCTACCAAATGGAGAGGAGCTTGAGATCATATCCAATTGGGAAGACGCTGTTATCATCATATAACGATAACGATGATATTTCTGACACCAATCTTTTGCTGGCTGCAGCTCCGATTGATGATGCAATAAATGTTTGACCAATGATCCAATAATCAAGGATAAAACCACTCCAATCAATTCATTAATTGCAACAAATGAGGAAGAAAATACTGGATTCATTTAACATAACATTCCCCCGACAAACCATAATCTCGATGAATTCATGTGATTTAATTCGGAAAGAAACTAAATTTCCTTAATGGGAATTTGGAAAAGATTGTTGTTTTACAGACAATGGTTAAGAAATGGATGGAAGAAAACGAATGGTTGTTTGATTGTATTGCAAATTTGAATTGTAGTTTATATTACTAGAATAGGAAGGAGGAGAGTAGGACGAGAAGAGGGGAGAAGAAAGAGGAGATTCCTTGTAATATAAACGTGTGTACCGTTGAATTAATTTGATCTTAATTAAAATTGTAATACGCGTATATTTTATAATTGTACACGTTAATACTAATTTTACAACTTACGAAATTCAAATTTTTTTTTAATAATGATCCAAATGTCTTACCAATGTGTATATATATATATGTTTTTATTACAATATCAAAAACATGAAAATTTGTAAAATTAGGATCATGTGAACAACTAATCACATAATATCTTACATGGTTTACTTTGTATTTCTCTTCTACCCATTGATCTCACTTATATTATACGTGAACAATAAAAAGTAATATTTTTTCATGGATGATCCAAATAGAATATATATTTCACAAAATTGACTTACAAAACTATTTCACAAGAATTTTTGTGTTACCAATTATATATAGAATGATATATAACTAATGTTTTGCATTTCATCTCATGTAAAGTAACTATGGAGAAGAAAACACAATGCAAAGTTGTTTTGTATATTATCCAAATGATTATATCCATCCAGTCAGCAATTAAGGAACATAAACAGCTAGCTACACACATATTACACACACACACACACACATGTAGATAATGACATGAAGAATATGAGAGACGAGGTCTGGAGTAAATTACAACGATGAATTAACTGATGCGCGTGACAAAGTGCAAGAAATTCAGACAATGTATTGTAATGGGTGTCTCAGAAGGATATGATCGTGCATGGTCGTATTTAGTACAGTATGCTAAAAATTAATTGACATGATTGCAGTTGTGTCGAATTTCGCCATTTTCATCAACTAAATAGTCCTGAATGTTGCCAAGCTTGACCATGGAAGCTGCAAACTGATGGTTAAAGGCAGATGATTGGGAAGCCAAAGTGGAGACGAGAGGCGCGGTCCTTGAATCCGAGTAGAGCAATTGATCGGTGGATAGGATCCCCATTTTCTTCTGAATATTCTTGTAGTACTGAACATCGAATTTGTGGGGCGTTACAGCGTCCAACTCCACATGTTCCGATGCCCATCTGCATTTTCTTCTCAAGAAGTTGAGATACTTGGGGTCGATGGAGGGATCGGGTCTGCCGGTTCCTTTGTAGTTAAACAACCTGTACTGTATAGCGTCGCAGTTGCATCTGCCGATGCTGTGTGCCCCTGAAAGGACCACCAAGTCTAGTACGTTCAATCCTTTGGATTGGAATAGTTCGACCAAGTCCGTGATTCTCTCGTGGCCCATAGGAACCGAATCGGCCTCTTTATGCAAAGATATTCGACCATCTTTTCTACCATAAGGCACCATCCAGAACGGACCGCCTGCTGAGACAGTGGCATCTCGCGCAGCTGATGTAAGAATGTCGGCGCATGACACGGTCTTGGGGCATTTCTTCTCCACCTCGGCCTTGATGTCGTCGATCACCTCAAATCCCCTGAGGGACTTGCTGACATTAGCCCTTCTTTCGCTCCCTTTGTGGTTTAGAAGAATGGAAGCATCGCATCCCTGCAGCATGGTTAACAAATCAGATTAGATGTAACTAACTACTAAATCATCATCCCATCTCATAAATCAATCTACGGATAGGAAAAAAACTATACGTACTCGAACGACGCAGTCATGAAAGTGTAGCTTGATGAGAGCAGGAGCCAAGGTGGGGTCTTTTTCGAGCCAATGTTTAACCTTTTCTTGAACGATATTTTCCAGGCTAGGGCAGCTACTTTGATAATACGAAAAACTCAGGGGATCATCGTACTCGTATTCATTTCCCCGTCCACCCGAAATCATTACCACCAACAACGATAACAATAAAAGCGTCGCGTAACTAAAGTCGATCCCCATTTCTTTAACCCCAGATTAAATTTACTTGTATGCTCTTCAATCGATCTCACTAAGATACTAACACCAACTCTTTCATGGGAATATTTATACTATACATTTAGCTTAGAGCAATGAATAAAAACGTGACAAGCACCCCCTTGGCGACGTGCGGCCAATATATATATCTACTTGAGAATTATTAAACAACCCGGGGCCACCCTGTTTCTGGCAAACGTGGACACGACTTACCTAAACTTGCATTTCAGTATGAATCTTTGACAAACTTTGAATATTTAAGTAAATTAAATATAAACTTTTGTCAATTTTTTCTTCATATATGACGAAAATCTCATTCTCGCCGCATCCTTCTCTAAATTTATGAATTTCAAAAATAGATAATTAAATGATATTAAATTAATTCTATTTGATGAAACTCTTATTCTGAAAGACTTATTAATTAGTTCACTGTTGCAAAAGTTATTGTTAACATAAACATGTATAATTATATAAAATTCAAGGCATAATAAAATAAGGCAGATATAGAAGAAATATTCGATAAAATATCGTTAATTACATGGAAGAAATAAATAAGCAAGAATATTAATGCTGATCATAAGACTGAACAGGCCTATTCGTCTACCTCACTCGATCGTTGTAGTCCATTACAGCTTCAATTCATGGGCACTTGCAATCAAGAAAGCTTCCTCGTCTTCTTCACCTCTCCAGGCTCTCCAACTCTATTCACAACTGCAGCGCCAATCTCTCCCTGTTGATAGTTTTTCTATCCTCTTTGCTCTTAAGTCCTGCTCCCATTTCTCACACGGCATCAACATCATTCGCCACCTGCACGCCCATCTTTGCAAACTCGGCTTCGGTGCCAACGCCTACGTTGCCACTGCGCTTTTGCATGCGTATGTCACACAGAACTTTCATGATGCACGTATTTTGTTCGGTGAAATGCCCATTCGAAACGTAGTAACATGGAATGTAATGATCACCGGATTTTCGAGACACGGAGATATTAGAGATGCTTACAGCTTTTTCGATGATATGCCACTTAGAGACCTTGGTTCCTGGTCTGCTATGATTGCTGGTTACATGCATAATGCCCGCTGGAGGGAAGGATTATCGCTTTTTCGCAAGATGGTTGGTGATCATTGTCTTAATCCCAATCAAATGATCCTGTGTTCAGTTTTATCAGGTTGTGGGCGTATCGGTTCTGCCGGATTACTGTTAGGAAAATCCATACATGGGTTCGCCACTAAGAATGAGTGGGAATTGAATGTGGAGTTGAGCACCTGTTTAATTGACTTGTATACAAAATATGGGCTTCTAAACAATGCTTTCTTTATATTCAACATGACAAGGGATAGTAATGTGGTGACCTGGACAACCTTAATTTGCGGCGCTGCACAAAACGGTCACGGAAAAGAGGCGCTGCTCATCTTTGAGAAAATGATGAAATCTGGAGCAACTCCTAATGAGTTGACATTCACAGGGATACTTACTGCCTGTGTGCAAGCAGGTATGGTAGAAGAGGGCAGGAGGTATTTTAGGATGCTCAAAGAGTGTGGACTGAGACCAAGGATTCAGCACTATGGCTGCATGATCGATTTGTTTGGTAAGGCAGGTTTGTTGGGAGATGCATATGAGGTGATTAACACGATGCCTTTGGAGCCTAATGTGGTTATTTGGAGTTCTTTCTTGTCATCTTGCAAGTTGCACAGGCAGTTTAAGATGGCCGAGAAAGTGACTGATCAGGTGATGAGGATGGTGCGGCCGGAAAATGATGGAGGGGTTTATTCACTTATCTCTGATTTGTATGTGCTGAGCGGTAAGTGGAGTGAAGCGGAGAGTTTAAGAAAGTTTATGTGCAATGAAAATGTGAGGAAGGTTCGAGGATCCAGTTGCATCACAAGTGGATTCCTGTGAAATGAGCACAGTTGTAAACGAATCAAATCGATTTAAATATCACTAAATTTTAATTCTCGAATTTGATCTCAAATAAGTGATGACAATCTCGAATTTGATTCAGAGCTTGAAAATTTTGATATTTAAATCTCGATTTAAATTCGGGTCAAAATTTTGAATATATACCTGAGTTATTCGAAAATAAAAGCTCAAAATATTTATTTAATACAATATTATATCATTTGAATAATGTAAAAACGTAATTATTTTTAAGATTCAAATAAAAAAAAGTTATAATATTGATAAAAATAAACAATTACATAAAATAAATCAATATAATAGAATATTATAATAAAATTTTAACTTTAATAATACAAAATCATCGATAACAACTCAAATTATTTCATTGTCATCTCTATGTTGAAAAATATATTTAAAATGTGTGTATTGAATATTTGAATGTTGAATATTTGAATGTTGAAAATAAGAGTTGTAAATATTGAAAATTAGTGTGTGATGATGTAGGTAATGATGTATTTTATTTTTGGATTATTTGTAAAGATTTCCTATAAATAGATCTCTCATTTGTGAAGAAAATCACAATTGAGTAGAGAGAAAAATATTATAAAGTGTGTAGTTTGGTAAATTTTGAGAGTTTGAGATTTTTACTTAGTACCATAAATTTTTACTTTTTCACAACACGTTATCAGCACGAATCTCTAAAAGTCCTCCATCCTTTTCCAAGCTCCAAACAGAAGAAAAAGGTAACAAAAGTAATAATATTTATTTTACTGTTATTTATTTATTGTGTATATATTTAATATATAATATAATGTTATTATTAATAATAAAAATAAATTTTTCAAAAACTTGTTATAAATCCTGGGAGGATGTTAAGACGACATCCCACACTCCCGGTAAGGGATATGACAAGTATAAAAACCTATAAGATTTTTAAATAAAATATCTTATGACACATCATTATAATAATATGATATGATATACATAATTATTTAAATATGTCTATATTATATACACCATATTATTACCATAAAATTATACAAATACATACCTTTATTTTTTATACACCAACGGTCATAAACGGTAACAAACGGCTAGTTTTTGCCCTATAAATATGATCTCATAAACACATTCAATCACTCCAACTTTCTTTTCTTCTCTAAAAATTATTCTTCACTAAATTTTCGAAGAAAAAAGAAGATGACTTTCTCAAGGTTATTTTTAATTATTTTGGTTATCATACTCACGAGTCTTTTATTTATCGGAGAATATCCTCCTCGTGTGTTTTCTTTATTTTTACAAATGCTTGTAATTGTTGTTTATCCATTACTTTGTATTGCAATATTCATTAACTAATAAAATGCATCGTAATTTTTTTAGTACCACCATGTCAAATTTGACAAAGCTCGAATTTGTTGCGCTCGACATCACGGGAAAAAATTATATGCCATGGACTCTCGATGTAGAAATGCATCTTGAGTCATTGGGTCTAAGTGAGACAATAAAAGAAAATGGCATATCGACATCACAAGAAAAGGCAAAGGCCATTATATTTTTGCGTCGACATCTCGACGAGGGATTGAAATGTGAATATTTAATTGAAAAAGATCCCATGGTTTTGTGGAAAGGATTGAAAGAAAGATTTGAACATATAAGGGAAGTTATACTTCCGACCGCCCGTGATGAATGGAATATGTTAAGATTCCAAGATTTTAAGAAAGTCAGCGATTATAATTCAGCTATGTATCGAATAATCTCGCAGTTAAAATTTTGTGGACATGAGGTCACAGAATCTGAGATGCTTGAAAAAACATTTTCCACGTTTCATGCATCAAATATTACTCTACAGCAACAATATAGAGTACGTGGATTCGCGAGATATTCTGAACTCATCGCCTGTCTTCTTGTGGCGGAAAAAAACAACGAGCTATTAATGAGAAATCATCAGTTCCGACCCACTGGATCAACAGCATTTCCAGAAGTAAATGCTGTAAGTAAAAATGAATTTAAACCTGGAAACCAAAATCAAATTCAAAGACAAGGTTTTGGTCGAGGTCGAGGTCGAGGTCGAGGTCGTGGACGTGGAATTGGCCGTGGTCGTGGTCGAGGCCGTGGTTTTGAAAACAATAGAGATAGTTATTTTTATAACTCATCTCAAAAGAGCGTCCCAAACCATCCACTGAAAAGGCATCATGAGAATACAAGTGTTAATGAGAATCACTCACAAAGATATGAAAGTTCTTGTTTCAGATGTGGTACTCCAGGACATTGGTCCAAAATTTGTCGAGCCCCTGAACACCTTTGTAAACTTTATAAAGAATCATTAAAGGGGAAAGAAAATGAGACCAACTTCACTGAACGCAGTGACCGTTTGAGTGATTCAACTCATTTTGATGCTGATGATTTTATGAATGATTTCTCTGTAAATGATCAATATGTTGGTGGGATACAAATGAACAATATTGATGCTGCAGATTTTCTTAATGATTTATCTGAAAATGAACAATATAGTGGTAGAATATAAATGTACAATAATTTATTTTTCATGTATCCATATAATATTTTATTGTATAATTATGATATGTGTTATATTTAAATATATATTGCCAGTAATTTTATTTCATTGCATATTTTTTTGAAATTCGAAAATGAAAAATGCTATGAGCAAAGCTGAAGTTTGCATACCCGATAGTGGTACAACGCACACTATCCTCCGAGATAAAAGATATTTCTTGGAACTAAAACCAACAAAAACAACGGTGAATACAATATCAGGTCATGTAGACTTGATTAAAGGATGTGGTAAAGCACAATTTTTGTTACCTAATGGTACAAAATTTTTGATCAATGATGCTTTATATTCACCACAATCGAAAAGAAATTTGTTGAGTTTTAATGATATATATTCTCATGGGTATGATACTCAAACAATGAATGAAGGGAATGAGAAATATATGTGTCTTATCACATATAAATCAGGAAAGAAATATGTGATTGAAAAACTACCAATGCTCCCTACTGGATTGCATTATACACATATAAGTCCGATTGAATCAAACATGGTAGTTGATAATTCTTCAATATTAACCAATTGGCATGATCGATTGGGACATCCTGGTTCAACAATGATGCGAAGAATTATAGAAAATATACATGGTCATCCGCTGAAAGACCAGAAGATCTTTCAGAATAATAAGTTTCAATATAAAGTATGTTCTCTTGGAAAACTTATTATAAGACCATCACCAGCCAAAATCCAAACTGAATCACCAATGTTTCTTGAACGTATTCAGGGTGATATTTGTGGACCAATCCATCCACCATGTGGACCATTCAGATATTTTATGGTATTAATTGATGCCTCCAGCAGATTGTCACATGTATGTTTATTGTCAACTCGAAATGTTGCATTTGCAAGATTACTTGCTCAAATAATAAAATTGAGGAATCAATTTCCCGATTATACAATCAAGAAAATTAGACTTGATAATGCTGGTGAATTTACTTCCCAAACTTTCAATGATTATTGTATGTCTATGGGAATCATTGTTGAGCATCATGTTGCTCATGTACATACACAGAATGGATTGGCTGAATCATTGATTAAACGTCTGCAAATGATTGCTAGACCAATGATTATGAAAACAAAGCTCCCTATTTCTATATGGGGACATGCAATTTTACACGCTGCTTCATTAATTCGCATCAGACCAAGTGCATATCATAAATACTCTCCATTGCAGCTTGCATTTGGTAAAGAACCAGTCATTTCTCATCTGAGAATTTTTGGATGTATGGTGTATGTGCCTATTGCACCACCGCAACGAAAGAAAATGGGACCTCAAAGAAAGGTTGGAATTTATATCGGTTATGATAGTCCATCAATCATTCGATATCTTGAACTTCAGACATGCAACGTGTTCACAGCACGTTTTGCTGATTGTCATTTTAATGAGGAAATCTTCCCAATGTTAGGGGGAGAACAGAAACATACCGAAAAAAAAATTACATGGTATGTATCATCATTGTTACATCTGGATCCAAGAACAAAACAATGTGAAAAAGATGTACAGCAAATTGTACACTTGCAAAGAATAGCCAATCAAATACCATATGCATTTGCTGACACAAAAGGGGTAACTAAATCATATATACATGCTGCAAATGCCCCTGCTCGAATTGAAATTCCAAAGAAACAAATTGAAGATACTCATGATGTCATTAAACACCTGAAGCGTGGAAGGCCAGTCGGTTCCAAGGATAAAAATCATCGAAAAAGAAAATTTATAGAGAAACACGATGATCACAAAATAAAGAATGGTGTTCCTGAAGAAACACATGATGATCACAAAATAGAGAATGGTGTTCCTGAAGAAACACATGATGATGAAAATATTCTGTCAGAACCACAAACTGACGAGAATCATGAAATCTCTATCAATTACATTAATACTGGAAAAATATGGAACCGAAAAGATATAGAAGAAATTGATGATATATTTTCTTATAATGTGGTAATCGACATCATAAATGATAATGAAGATCATGAACTAAAATCTTTTGGTGAATGTAAAAATCGGCAGGATTGGATAAAATGGAAAGAAGCCATCCAGGTTGAATTGGATTCGTTAAATAAACGTAATGTTTATGGACCTATAGTCCTTACACCTGAAGGTGTAAAACCTGTTGGATACAAATGAGTTTTTATTCGAAAGCGAAATGAGAAAAATGAAATAGTGAGATATAAAGCTCGACTTGTTGCACAAGGTTTTTCTCAAAGGCCTAGAATTGATTATGAAGAAACGTATTCTCCCGTGATGGATGCAATTACGTTTCTGTATTTGATTAGCTTGGCGGTATCTGAAAATTTAGAAATGCGTCTTATGGATGTTGTTACAGCTTACTTATATGGATCACTTGATAGTAATATATATATGAAAATCTCTGAAGGATTTAAGATGCATGAAGCACAAAGTTCAAAACTCAGAGAATGTTATTCTGTGAAATTACAAAGATCATTATATGGGTTAAAGCAATCTGGTCGAATGTGGTATAATCGACTAAGTGATCACTTGATGAAAAAGGGATATGTAAATAATTCAATATGCCCTTGTGTTTTCATTAAGAAAACAACATCCGGATGCGTAATTATTTATGTATATGTTGATGATTTAAACATCATTGGAACGAATAAGGAAATTCAAGAAGTTGTGTCATACTTGAAGGAAGAATTTGAAATGAAGGATCTTGGAAAAACCAAGTATTGTCTGGGTTTACAAATTGAACAAAAAAAATGTGGAATGTTTGTTCACCAGACAAATTATACAGAAAAGATCCTTAAACGTTTTAATATGGATAAATCAAATCCTTTAAGTACTCCAATGGTTGTTAGATCATTAAACATAGAAAAGGATCCATTCCGTCCATGTGAAGATGATGAAGATATTCTTGGTCCAGAAGTACCATATCTAAGTGCTATCAGTGCCCTTATTTATCTTACAAATTGTACAAAGCCTGATATATCTTTTGCCGTAAATTTGTTGGCAAGATTTAGCACATATCCAAAAAAGAGACACTGGAACGGAATTAAACATATATTCCGTTATCTACGAGGAACGACAGACTTGGGACTTTTGTATTCAAAATATGCTAATCCAAGTATAATTGGTTATGCCGATGCTGGATACTTATCTGATCCACACAAGGCACGTTCCCAAACTGAATATGTTTTTACTCGTGGAGGCACTGCAATTTCTTGGCGTTCACAGAAACAAACGCTCGTAACAACTTCATCAAATCATGCCGAGATTATTGCACTACATGAAGCAAGTCGTGAATGTGTGTGGTTAAAATCAATGACCCAACATATCCAAATCTCATGCGGATTATCATTCGACGAGAAGCCTGTGATACTATATGAAGATAATGCTGCATGTGTTGCTCAAATGAAAGACGGATACATAAAAAGCGACAGAACTAAACATATTCCTCCTATGTTCTTCGCATTCACCAAGGAGCTTGAGAAGAATAAATGTATTGATGTTCGTCACATTCAATCAAGTGAAAATTCATCAGATCTCTTCACAAAGGCGCTTCCTACGTCAATATTCAGAAAGCACATATATAATATTGGGATGCGCAATCTACGAAATATCTGAAGAATTGTTCGTGTCAACATGAGGGGGAGTTTACGTGACTGCACTCTTTTTCCCTTGCCATGGTTTTTATCCCAATGGGTTTTTCCTAGTAAGGTTTTTAACGAGGCAGTATAAAAACACGTAATGAAGACAATCATTATGATCATCATCACAAGGGGGAGTGTTGAAAAATATATTTAAAATGTGTGTATTGAATATTTGAATGTTGAATATTTGAATGTTGAAAATAAGAGTTGTAAATATTGAAAATTAGTGTGTGATGATGTATTTTATTTTTGGATTATTTGTAAAGATTTTCTATAAATAGATCTCTCATTTGTGAAGAAAATCATAATTGAGTAGAAAGAAAAATATTATAAAGTGTGTAGTTTGGTAAATTTTGAGAGTTTGAGATTTTTACTTTTTACCATAAATTTTTACTTTTTCACAACACTCTCAACGCTCTTTTCAGTTAAAATTGTCTTTTGCTTGTTGTTTTACCTAAACATCCTTTTGTCTTTTTTGAACAACGTAAAAAGTCCATTTTTGAAGTATATTGTTAAATATAAATTTCAAATCTCGCCACTAAAATAAAAAATTTATTATGTATATCATTTAAATAAAAAATCTATAAAACTATTGCAATTATTATTAATATTTTTATATATTTAATTATTTTTATCTAATTAAGTTCCAAATATCGTCAACTAAATTTAAAATTTTATTATATATCTTTGTAAATATAATTAATTTTGACTTTATTATAAAAAAATAGTTATAACATGACTAATAAGTTAGTGGGCTTCAAAAGAATAAAACATCTTTCCTTAATGGGCTTCCCCAATATATTTTAACGGGCTTTAAACAAGTCCGTAGCTAGGCGTCGCTATAAATTCTGGATCTAGGGTTTGAGGTGTTCACCATTCTCCGTAGAACTTCTATATTGGCAGGCGAGTCTTAGCAGCCAAATTTCTCCTCTGATCAGGTTATTCCGATTTCTCTTCTTAGTGATTATTTGCTTCCGTTGTAGTTTTCCAGATTGATGTGTTCGTGTTTTTAATTCTTCGTTTTAATGGTGTTTCTCGGATAATTACTGTTGCCTACGCTTTATATTTGACTTGTGATTGCGATTTTGATTTATATCCCTCTCTTGTATTTTATGTTTCTTTAGTTCATGGAATCGATAATCATGAGTGAGCAAGAAAATGTCTCTATCCGATACCCTGTGTGTGTTTATGTATTCAAGGCTTCCTTGTTTCTCTTGTGCTATCAAGAATCCAACTATTATGGTTTTTTATGTGTCTTACCCTATGTCTTTCGCATATGTGGACATATGTGCTAATTTTGTGAGCGGCTTATCCGTGTTTTATGATTTTCGTGAATTTTCTTCGAGACTGCTAGATCTGTGATTTATGGGTAACTCGAATTTTTTATCAAAAGAAGAAAATTCGGTGTTACTGTTGTCGAGTTTTCTCCTATATTGAAGTGTTTTTGTCTGAGTATCGGTTCTATACTCCGTTACTTATTGTTGAATTATAATTTTGGTCATTTGAGCAACAAGTAGTGGATGTCGTCACTAATTATTTTGTTCCACTGTTGCAATTATTCACTATTCACTACTACTAACTTTTAGTATGTACTTGACACTTTTTGGTTATTTTGAAGAAAGAATGGAATCACAAATAAAGCATGCGATAGTGGTCAAGGTGATTGGAAGGACTGGATCCCGTGGGCAAGTGACCCAAGTGAGAGTCAAGTTTATCGATGACCAGAACCGATTTATTATGAGGAATGTGAAGGGACCTGTTAGAGAGGGTGATGTTCTTACTCTCCTTGAGTCTGAAAGAGAGGCTCGCAGGTTGCGTTGAGGGGGAGAGATCGATATTCTAGTTTGATATGATTGTTTTAATGTAAGCTTATTGGTATTTTCCAGACATCAGCTGCTGGTACTGGCTGCTTTTTTTTTTGGTGGACATTAAGGTCTGACCCTTGCTGTCTTTGATTGAATTTCGATATGGGGATTTTGCCTTCCAACTTTCTATTTATGAAATCTGTTTTCTCTACATTGCACTTATTTCAAACGCCTATACAGGGTCCACATTTCATTTTCGTGCACATATAATTTATGGTGGTGTCTAAAACTGGGGATTGATGATTCCGATACCCAATAAAGATTTGTGTCAAATAGGTCGATAGGCCAGCCATCATCTTGATAATGCAATCGAATTTTGTGAATAAAAAGAATCACAAGGCTTGCATTGTTGCATCTATTATTCAAGTTTATGTTTTGGCCCTTGTGGGCTATTTTCCGTAAAAGTGGATCAAATATGTGGATAGTTGAGATATGTTGATGCAGTGTTGACTAGGATTCAATTAAATGAAGCACTTTTGATACATATATAGATTTTTATCCAAACTATAAGTTACATTGACATGTTATGTAATAGAGATTTTTTGTCCAAGATTCCGTTTTATAAAGACCCCAACTTTTGTAGAGATATTTTAAAGAGGAACCGCTGATGAATATACATTCCAACAAAAGTTGCTTGAACATCTCCACAATAGATTTTTCACAATTCTATATCTTTTGTGTGTGTGTGTGTGTGTGAAATAATATTATATTTAATATTGTTTCAGTTTTCAATATTATTAATTAGTTTATTTTTAAAAAATAATAATATTTCTCATTATTTTTCATATTTTTATTTAAGTTTATTGATTTTGAAATAGTACTGAATAAAAATATATTAATATATTTATATATGTAATTAAAGTAATAGTTTAAATTTTTCGCGCAGACAAATTTATTCGAGAAACTCAAATATACAGTGACACACAATATTTAAAAATTAGATAAGTATTAACCATTCTTTTTTGTAATTGATGAATTAAATAAATAAATAAATATTGTAAATAAAAATAATTATTTGAAAAAAAAGAAATAATCTTAAAATTCATCTCAATATATTTTTAAAGAAAAAAATAATAATTATTATTTTATCATTATGTGTTACGATAGTTAAAAAAAAGTTATAAATCAATAATCTAATTAAATTGTTTAGCAACATATTTACGAAAACAAGTTAGAAAAAAATAAATATATCTCAATTAATTTGATTAAATATCTTGTGAGACGGTCTCACAACTATAAATTTGTAGGACGAGTCGACTCAGTTCATATCTTGAGAGAAAAATAAAATTTTGACATAAATCAAAATTTTCATGAATTGAGTCGGATAAGATCTATATCACAAATTGTCTCATGAAACAGTCTCATAAAAATTTTTGTAAATTATTTTTAATTTTTTCTTATATTTAAAAAAAAATGTATAAAAGAAACTGTATATTTATATCAAGATTTTAAAAAATTATTTGAGGATATATTAAGCATTTTACAATAAAAAAAGTTTTAAAAATGAAACATAAATAAAACTTCTTTAATATCATATCATTTTATTTAATTTCGATTCCGACTTTAGATTTTTTTTTTATTTAGTTTTCCATTCTCTAAAATATTAAATAAAATATAAAAAAATTATATATAATATTACACTTTCAACTTTTTAGTGAATGATATAATTATAAATTTTTGATACATTAAATGTCTTTATATTAACATTATTGCGATTATTATTATTTTAATTAAAACTTCAGTATAAATATTTTTTTAAAAAAACATGTTATAATTTTTTAAAAATATTCATTTATTTTTTTATATTTTGAATAGAAAAATAATATATAAAATTTTAATATATTTTTCTATTTTTTTATTAATAATACCATCACGCAATCTATATATGGAATACAATGATAAATAATTTAATTTGACGAGATGATATTATCTTTATTTATTCGAACATATTCTCAAATGATATAAAAAAATTATATAATAATTAAATATATTTATTATATCAATAATTTTAAATAATTGCTTAAAATTTCAATACTTGGTAAATTTTAATAGATGCATACTATTTACATCAAAGTTTTCAGAAATGAGAGGACTGCCATACTAGCTGCCCAAACATCATCATCGGACACTTGCTCGGCCGGGGAATGACTCACACCACCACGGCAACGCACAAAAAGCATCCCGACCTATAATAATTATACCAGAACCAACAATACTAACTAACATACCATCTAAAAATAACAATTAAAATGGGAAACTTCTTACCTTAGTTAGATGAGACATGGCCATTGCGTCATGTCCTGCTCCACTCATTAGTACCGGAACATCATCTGGATTCTCGTCACTCGTTCGTTTCAAAGCAGTAATAGCTGCTGATTTTAGCTTGGAACTCAAACCAGAGTCGCAGATCACTCCATTAGCATCATGCTGAAATGATCCAAACTTTAAATGAGCCATAATTTATCCCTTGGCACAAGTATCAAGACATTTGAGGACCCAAATCTCACACCTTCCGTTCGATAACACATAGGACTGAACGCCTATCGCATATTCGGTGCATTCTGTTCGACACTTCATAGATAATAGCTTCTCGTCCTAGGTCATCCATAGCACGGATATCAACAGTAAAAGTTACCTGTGAAAAAGTGAATAATAATCTCATTTTCCTAAAATTCTTTATAGATGACTTTTCACTTTTCAGGACCTATAGTGCTTGCCTGCCCAGGAATTACATTACTTGCACTTGGCCATGTTGATATTTCTCCAACAGTACAAACAAGGGATCCTGCCAGAGTTTGTACTGTAGATGCTGTGCAATGACCATCATAGGACAAGTAATCCTCAGGTTGTTTACAAAGACTTTCAAGCAACACAATCAGTTCAGCAGCTGCTGCCAGAGGATCCTGCCGCATGGTCATGGGGACCGTTCCTGCATGCCCTTGTGAACCTTTCACAGTTACCTATAAAATCATGAAAAATAAGCTTCATTAAAAACCAATGGAGAGTGTGGAAGATGGTTTCAAAAGTATGCCACGGTTATTCACCATATGGTTCAACGAGTAATCAAATGCCACCAAAGTCCTTGCTTTTAGTCATTAGAGTTTGTACATGCCAATTGGTTACTATACAGGGTAAAATGTATTTGAGTATGTTTCTTGGTTATTAGTTTGTGACAGCTCGTAACTGAAATTAGTGGAGGGAATGTGTATTAAAAGAATACTTAGTACCCTCATCCGGGTCTGCCCTGCAATGCCTTTCACCAAACCAAGAGGAAGACCAACAGTCTCCAACACAGGCCCCTGTTCAATATGAACCTGTGACGCAAAAAATGAACCAGGATGGCAACTTATATGGTACATAATTGTTAAAATATGACATTAAATGGTCAGTCATCTGCAAAGGTGCAATACTTGGCCTACCTCAATATATCCCCAGACAGATTCAGGGTCATATTGGAGCTGCAAAATGTTTTCCTCGGTAATCTCAATTGAGTTCTTTCTCAAAGCACCTTGCACTGTGACACCACTGAAAAAATTATCTATTAATCAGACAGCCGTTTACGACATTTCAAGCCAACATAATTTCGTAAACCTTTTATCATGTGCCTGCAGAGTTGAAGCAGGTAGAATGCCCGCAATTGCTGCACTTCCTAAGAAGGTGGATTGGAACCTAACCCCTTCCTCATCACTAAATGCAATAACCTGGAAAATAATTCAAAAGATAGAAAAAGATTCGCTTTCAAAAAGATTATCCGAACATGTCACCCAACTGGCTTGCATGAAATCTGTGTTTAATAATGAATGCTCAGAATAAAGAATGTCACCTCCACCGGCCGGCTAAGTTTTCCGAGCATTCCAGTGATGTTCAACACCTTCAATGCTATTATTGGAGTAATAATTCCCAATGCACCATCAAACATTCCAGCATCGACAACTGTATCCTATAAAAGACATAAGTTTACTTCCACTTAACTTCACTTTGTCTGCTATGATTTGAGCGAAAATAGCTCAAATGAGAAATAAACATATTTTACTATAGAAACGTTACTTAACCAAATGAGAACCGAATATCAGCACTTTCTCACTTGAATTCATTCCATCAATTCGACCATGCACGTTGCCCATTTTGTCTATCCAGCTAGAAAAAAAGTTGATGTCATTCGAGTCTTTTGAGCATCATAACATAGAAGAATTGAAGTTTGAGTGCTCACGTCTTTAAGCCAGCCTCCTCCATCCATACACGAATGACATTTCCGGCTCTCACGGAAGCTGGGGATTGGAAAGTTCTCTCAAGATATTCGTCTGCATCACTTACCTGCCATGTCAAAAGCCATATCAAAAGCCATAATATATAGAGAACCATGAAGTACAAGATATTTAGTCACTTACAATATCAAATTTGAACATTTACAGGATGCCATTTTTATCTGAGCAGTGAATGGTGCATGTTATCAAATATGCGAGATCACAAATAAGTTTTACCAGATCATGTGTATGCATAGTGTTTTAGCATATAATACAGCACAGTAGGGTTCCATAATATACCTTTCCAAGCTCAATAAGTCTTGCCACGGCCTCATCCTTAAGTACATCTCGATGCATATGGTTCGTATCTTCTACATGTTCAACAATAATGAGAAGAAAGAAAGAGTGTTCAATGACAGTAATTCTAGACTAACATATGTTGCTTACAGACCATCGGAAACATCCCTGCTTAATGGCAGGCCCAGTTACTAGTAACATAAGTACATAACGATCTTTTTATGCGCATAAACAAGAAGAGGGAAAAATAAAAAACTGGAAGTGAAAAGGAAAGATTCACTGGATCAGAGGCACAAAAGAAAAAGGACCCATTACGAAATTCAACTACAGCATAACCCTAATTCCTTTTTCACTTATATATACTTGTGACTAGCTAAAGATAACAGTTCCAACTTACGAAATAGAGCGGAAAAACGATGAAAAAAGAGTTCTTGTAATGATAGAAGTTGACTGTATGACATGCATATACCGAAAAACATTGCAATCTAAAAGGTGGCCGAAGAATGAGAGAACTCGAAATATAATTTTCTTCAAAAATATCATGGAACGTCCAACGAGGGTCTAAATAGAGAGTTCCCAGTAGAAAAAACTCCAGCAACGTAACAGCATCGACCACAACAACACATGCTCAGCAATTCATTAAAGATATCGAGGACATGAATCAGGAATTCTTAAAAGTGCCTTTTTGAACAGGAAGAAAGAATTACCAGAGAACATGATGGCTGAGGAAGGGAAAGCTAGCTTCACTACCAAAAAAGACAAGAGCAAGAGAGAAGCAATGGAGTGCACGCAAAATCGCAGCACCGCCATGGCCGCGAGTGTAGAAGAGACGAGAAGAAACGAAAATGGAGAGGTGGTGGTTTTGTGGTAATGGCCGCCAGCAATTTGTGGCTGCGGCCACTACCCCGTGTGTCTCGGGCAAGTGGGCCATATCAGATATCAGCCCAACATTAATAATTTATTATTATTATTATTATTATTATATATTAAAACAAAAAACAAAAAAAACTCTGTTCGAAATAATCTAACCATTATCCGATCTGTACACCACTCATTTCTACTTTTTATTCCATTTTAATTACGTGCCCGGGATTGTTGCATCCGCCTGTATAAATCAAATTAGTACACCGATACACTTTCATATTTGTATAATATTTTTTATAATTAATTTTATTTATATCTAAAAGACGATTAAAATATAATTATAAAAAATAATAAAGAACTACAATGTAATTTTGATCTATAAATTAAAAAATAAATTGAAAAATAAAAGAATAAAAAATTATCTCAATAAGAATTGAACTTATAACCTAAACCTCAATAAACAACAACTCTATCCACTGAACTACATAAAACTTCATTACAATTTTAACATTTCATTAATATATAAAATTATTAAAACAGACCATGACACAAAAATTAGTTACTCTAAGTGTCTCAAACTTAATAAAATAGTATAGAAGCATAGAAGATTGTGTTTAATTTTAAAAAAAATCTTTTGTCAATTGAAAACATAGAATTTCTTGACAAAAAGATTTTTAGTAGAGTAATGGACGAGGAAGATGATTATGAAATGTCTTCCAAAATATTTTTTACAAGGACATCCTCATTTATCTATATAGACTATATATAAAGGTTGAAGCGTGTGATATAAATTAGTTTTTACAAAAATATCTTATTAATTTAAATAATTAATGTTTTTTATATAAGTTACTCATAATTACGATATCTAATCCAATTTAAAAATTCACATATTATCTCTACAAATCACAAAAATTTAATATAACTGCAACATCCTTATTCAAATAATATTTACAAATTTCATATAATTTACTTATAATTATAATATATATTTCACTTTAAAAATTCAAAAATACACATATTATCTCTACAAATCACATATTTAATTAATTACATTATCTTTATCCAAATAATAATCGAAAAATATAACAAAATTTTATGAGTCAACTCGATCAATTAATGAATATTATCATCAGTTATATAGTAATTATCATTATTTTACACATACATAACGTGTCTCATTCGTTAATATAATAGAATAGATTTGACAGTGGATATTTTAGAATAAGAAAGTGAATTATCGATAACATATAATAAAAAAGGTGCAACTTGTTAGGTAAAAAATGTAACTTTCCTATAATTTCATTTAAAAAAAAAATCAAATTTAATGATAAAAAAGTAAAAACAATTCATTCAATAAAAAAATGAAATTTAATGATAAAAAAGTAAAAACAATTCGTTCAATAATAGGCTAAAAAATTTCATTTTTATTTATCCATATATATTATAAAAATTTGGACCACAGAAAGACGACATGAATATTTATTTAAAAATAAAACTAAATTATAGTTGGAATTTATCCAATCAAGTTATATTGATTGTTGTGGGCTTAATATCTTCCAAACAATGCGGTGAAAACTGCAAATCAAGCACCTGATTTTCATTAAAACGATTTGACTCGGTTGCAAGTACGACTTAATTACGTCGAATGTGATTAATCCAAGTCCAAACTGGTTACGTCAAGTAACCATGTTATGTAGAAACATTATTTTGAAATTTGTAGACAATTGTTCAAAAAATGTGTTGCAAACCATTTGCACAACAGGTTTTCGGTCACAAAACTGCATCAGAATTTTGAATTTGTCTAGAAAGACAACTCTTCATATGAGTTCAGATGTGATATCTCATGGATAGGTCCACTGCTTTTGACTCATCCATAGTCCAAATGGAAGACATGCTCATCAATGGTCCATGTATTCTCCTATAAACATCAGGTTTGTGTGTTCAGTTAATTCATTCACTATATTGTTTTTCAGCAGCACCTTTAGCTGCTCTCCACTTATATCATCAGTCTCTAACTTGAGCGTTGGAGTGACTGCGCCATGATACCCTTCTGGTCCTCTTCTAAAAGTCTTACTCGTGATTTCAGGCTCGAGATAATTTTGAAACCTGCGTCTGGATTACTGACACTTGTTAGAATCGGACCCTAAATTTTTCATTAGTATCATGATATATAAAGATTCTTCACGCTTGTCAGATAATTATTGCAGATTAATGGTATCTCTTTGAAATGGTCATATTCGGCCTATATAAAAAATGTGTCGCTCTCCTCATCATGCCAATCAATCACAACACAAACTTTTCAAAGTTAAAAAAAATATTCAAAATCACAATATGTTCATGCGTCGATAGTGCTGGTATGATTTATTTATTTTTACCTAATTTTATATTTTATATAATATGATAATTGAGCCATTGATTTTGTGAGTCAAGTCAAATATCAATTTTTAAGGTTAATCGGGTGATACTAATAATTTTATTATGATTTATAAAAATTATTTATATAATTATCTCGAATTTATTTATATAATTATCATATTATATAATATATAAAAATAAATAAAAATATTTATTTGATTTTATTTTCTACCTACTAGCATAAATTTATAAAAATCATTTATAAATTGAGGGTAATTAAGTCATTTGTAATGTATTTTATTATTAAATTAAAATTATCACACATAATAGAAGGGACATTTTATCCTTCTAAAAAATTATTTATCAAGGGCCCATGATATTATAATGGGCTTTTTAAAAAGGTACCATGAGATAAGGAGGATTATTTATCAATCTCTCTCTTATCCCATGTACCAAGCTATGCCGAAAGAGATAAAGAGCCTTATAACCCAATGACAAAAACTTGTATGAGACAGTCTCACAGGTTCTATTTTGTGAGACATATATCTTATTTGGGTCATCCATGAAAAAATATTTTTTTTATGCTAGGAATATTATTTTTTATTGTGAATATCGGTAGGATTGACCCGTCTCACATATAAAGATTCGTGAGACCGTCTCACAAAAGACCTACTCTAACCCAATATACTGAAGTTTGAAGTTTGGAAGATTTGGGATTGGAACACCATACAAACGATATATTTTATTTAAGGGAGAGTTTTGGAAGTGCAGATTAGGTAGATGAAAAGTATTTAAGCTTATATGTTGTATGTCGTTTGTTGGCTACTAGACGTACTCGGATCGATTTCTTAATCATGTCCTAGACAGATAAAATATATAAGAATCTTTACAAATTTTGTAGATTATTAATTTATGAGGTGAACATATAAATATATATACAATTATTTTCAGAGATTGTGCTAACTGGAGCCAAAAATCTTAAGACAGTACATGGTCTGCAATTCTCAGGGTGATATATGGTCTGCAATATGAGTTATTACTAGATGAAAGATGAAAACTCTACCAATGAATGGGTTACAGAGAGCATAAATAAACTGATCTCCCATCAAAATGAGATGTATAAAATCTTCTATACGTACTACTCATATCAAGAATGTACATTTTTTTCGGAAGTTAATCACATAATAATTCAAAAGTTAAGCGTATTTGACTTGATGCAATTTTGAGATAAAAGACCCCTTGAGAAATTTTATATGATGCATCTGAGTAGGGATATATAAACGTTGAAAAACTTCGTCTTGATAAAGTGAGGATATTTGTGGAATTTGGGGAGTTACATAGATTATTGTATTGTATTGTATTATTTTTCTAAATTTATAATTTTAGACTTCAAAAGTTATATTACATGAAAGGAATTAATAATGTATTAGTTATTAATTTATATAGTCCAAGAAAAAGAACGATAGTAGTGCGCCGGAAGAGTTTTTGACGTAGCCACTCTCACGCTTAAATCAGTCAAATATTCACGCAAAGGAAACGAGAGTGCTACCTCTGGAATATTTAGTTGGTGCTTGTGATAAATGTTAAGCAAATGTTCGTGATTATCGAGAAAACATAAGTATTTATAGGGAAAAAGATAATGATTATCTTATTTTCAGTGTCCGGTTATTTCTCATATATCATAATCAAATGGTTGTCCATGCTCTGCCAACTTGACACTGTCTCTGCTGATAACCCATACAGTCTCCAGTCTTATTAAATCACCCATACATGCGCTGACTGATACATTAATGATTTCGAGGTATGATGATACTCGTGAGCCCATAATTGAGGTCTATCCGAGATTCTCGGATAGTGGCCATGATGTGAGGACACAGACAGTGCCCTTGACCGCATTATCCTAGTCTCTTTTTACTGTCCGGTCTAAGTTGGGGGCCGGGTTTGTCTAGTCTAAACCAATCTTTAGTTGTTGCATATGCAGTGATGGTTTATATAAGAATACTATCTTTACCAAGGCTGGTCTTCCTCCCTGTATCCCTGGGCTCCCGATCACTCTATCCGAGTCCGAAGATGACCCGACTCTTTCCGAGATATCACTAGTTAGGTATAATATAATCAAACTGATTCAACTAATATGTATTTAATGTATTTGACACTTAAATATTCTTATCCTACATTGATTAAAAATTCAAGTTTAAAATGGTTAATAAAAACTTACAATATAATCGTATATAGGGGTGTAAATCGGTCTATTCGGTTACCGACCGAACCGAATAGACCTATAACCGATTTAGCCGATTTTATTTTCGAATAACCAAACCGATCGAAAAATTCATAGAAACCGAATTAACCGAACCGATTTTCAAATCGGTTATTTCGGTTACCGACTGATAACCACAAATTACATAGCGTTTTAAGGACTTCATTTTGTCGTTTTCGTGCTTATCTGGCGTTTTTATTCCGAGTTTTGCGCTTAATTCGTGTTATTATTGCTATTTGCAGGTTTGACCAAAAGAGGATAAAAGCCAAAGAAAATAAAGAAAAGTCAAGCGTCGCAATGCCATATCAGAAATACCCGGAAAAATAAGAAAATAGCCCATGGAGAGCACCCGGACCCCTACACAGGACCCCGTGTAAGGGTCCGTGCCTTAGAAGCCAAAAGAAAACTTTGAAGCGAGCAAAGACGGACCCCAAGACGAACCCCTACATGGGGTCCGTGTCCAGCATTAGCCGAGACAAGAAAATCAGCGCACCAAGACGGACCTCTTCCCGGACCCCTACACGGGGTCCGTGTCCAGTGTTTCCGGAAATGATTTCGAAGCGAGCCTACACGGACCCCAATCCTGAGGCATATACGGGGTCCGTGTATTTGGTTTTCAGATCAAATTTCGCGAAGATTTGAGGAGATTTAAGGGAGAAAATAAAAAATTTGGAGGGCAGACTTTTTCGGGACTTTATCAGAGAGAAGAGGAGAACTTTGGGACTTTTGAAGACGGTGACGTCTTGGGAGAAACGAGAGCAATCCGCGCACTTCACACGCAAGATCCGCGAACCATCGCTGAGATTTTCTCCTCTCTTGTTTTCTTATTTTTATTCATGAATTCGAACATTAGATTTTCTTCTAGTTTTGAATTTATGGAGTAGTTTTTCTTGTGATCGGAACCACGATAGAGACAAACTTTTGATCTTGTTCATGCACTGGATTATTTGATTTACGAATTAAGTTATGTTATTGATTAATATTTGCGTAATTTTCGTGCTTTTAATTTGGCCAATTATTTGCATGTTTGTTGTTTGATCTTGACTCGAAAGAGAATAGATTGAATTTAGCTTCAAAAATATTAATCAACACACGGTTAAATAGACTAGAAATAGTATTCGGTTTCAATGTGCGATTTTAGGCGACAGCTGTGATTCCATCGTTGAATAATGCGTTTTTGTTTGATTAAATTCAATTAGAAATGATTGGACTGTTAAATGAAAATATGCTTATAAATTCTAGAAATAGATTTATAGTTAATTCAGGGACTTTCATCGTGGCATCGAATAATCTGTGGTTAATTAATTCCAATGTGTGACAATAATCAAAGTTTGGACCGTTGTGTGCTCCCGGTCATTTTGTTGAATTTGAAAATATCCCAAGTTTCAACCTATTCTGCAGAGTCGAGCATAGTCAATAATTTAGCATAATTTAATTTAATTTAACTAGTTTAAATTATCATAAAATCTCTTATTATTGTTTGCCTAGATTAAATCGAGTAATTTAAATCTTAGTGCTTAAATAATAGTCTATGTGAGATCGATGCTTGGACTTGTCGTCCATTTACTATAACTTGACCTAGTCCGCTTGCTAGAATTTTTTTCAACCGAATTCGTCGGTCACCGACCGAAATAACCGATATTTTTAAAAAAAAATTCAAATTTTAATAAAATAAAAAAAACAATGGAGAACTTATAAATAACAAGAAACATTGAACAAAAAATATCAATAACAAATAAAAATATTGAAAATAAAATCATTGAATGAATTAGCTTCCTTCTCCTTCTAATGCATTTTTAATGCCCATATACAATTTAAATTAATATATATACTAATTCGGTTTAACCGAATTTTTCAAATTTAAACCGAAACCGAACCGAATTAACAGATTTTTTAAAATTTCAAAACCGAACTTCCGAATTAACCAAACCGAATTTCCGAATTAACCGAAATTTTACACACCCCTAAATCCTAATCACATAGCAAATTTGGTTCAACTATTTTCGTACCAATTATATCGTAAAAATGAGACTCTATAAACAATCCCGATATTTAACTAATAAGTGGTGGAAGTAGATTGAAGACGAAACAACAACCAAAAAAAAAAAAAACGATTAAACATTGACCAATGACCACAACAAACACGTCATGTGCACAGTGCATATTTGTTTTTTGTTTTTTTTATTAAAAAAATTATTCTAGACAAGACATGCATAGACCCATTGTCGATGCCTTTCCACGGCCGCCTGAAGAAAAATAAGAAATTAATTTGCTTTCTCGTTTTGGTGGAGAACTAGAGAAAAGACCCTTTTCACCATCAAGCTAGCAATTTCAAAGAAGGTCGATGTTGGGGCGTCAAGTCCCTTTCATCCGCACAATTACAAACCAAAGCTTATTATAAATAAGTGGCACGCCAGGGAAACTGCCATTTTATTTTATGATTTTATTACTAACTTTTAATTTTCTTTATCAATCTAATTATATTTGATATTCGTGGTGTAGGTCCCTACGTACGAACTCAATAATTGGATTGAAATCAATTTGAATTATATATACCCAGTTAGCTGGGAAACAAATATAATGTAATTCCTTGGCAATTTCGGAAATGACCAAGACTTTTGGAAAGAAACTCCGAACCCACTCCACTCCATTAAACTGTTAAATAAGCTAGTGAAGGGAACCCTGCCACGTACTGCCATTGGTTCTTCCCTTCGCTCCATCCTACCAGCCGGCCGGTACGTAACTAATTACTACTCTTCTTGATTAAAGAGCGTAATTAACAATTTGAGGTGTGAAAGGGTTATGATCCCGAAATGATGTTGATTAATTTGCGTTTAAAGATTGTTAATGGACGTTTTTGTATATATTTTTAGGTGTTAACAAGCTAGAGAATGGGGATTTACCAGTCGAAAAAAGTGGAGAAGCTAAAGCTCGAACGAAGAGCCACTCAACTTCTTTCATCAACTCGTGAGTACTAGCTAGCTAGAGTGTCGGTGATTCGGTTTGTACAATATATTATATATATGTTGAAAAATAAAAAAACGTTAGTGGGGCGTAGAAGATTTTTCGATGCAGTCGTTCCGACGGTCAAGTCAGTGAAGCTCAAAGGAAATTAAATAGAGTGTTATATGATGAGTATATAATGAGTGTTAATAAAAAAAGTTAAGTAAATGTCTCCCAATGATCAAGCAAATCTTAATATTTATAGGGAGAGGTAATAACGATCTTGTTTTTAGTGTCCGATCATAAGTCCTGATCAAACGTCTGCCCAGATCCTGATCAATTTTTCTTGGTCTTCTTACGCTGCTCGAACTAAGCTCAGAGTCTAGGTTTGTATGAATATATAATAGTCTAATTGGTGGCTTCCCGGTTTGATGCATGTTGGGGATCATTTAAATGAGGTAATACTTCTTTTTTTCGGGCGGGCTCAAACCCAGTCTTTTCTTGGCTTCCCGGGAACGACTCTGGGCTCCCGGCTTTTCTTACTCTGCCCGAGTCCAAGGATGAGCCGACTCCTTCCGAGTTCCAGGGGTATCAATATATTTTTATACGTGTGTGTAAAATTATATATACATTTATAATATCTTTAATTATTCCTCCAATGTTTGCTGCTCCAGAACAAAAATCTTGTAAAATTATATGTTAATATTTGAAAAGAAAGTGGGAAGGTGGGTGAGGTGGTCCGGGCGGGCCACAAATATCATGCATGCATGATCCCAACGTGTATAAATATATAATAAGCCACACGATTAAATTTTATAACTTGTGTAGTGAGTGACAAAATATATGACGTATTTTTTATTTTTTTATATGACGTTTGTTCATTCAATGATAATAATTATTGATTATATTATATCGATCAACTTTATTAATCGGCCGAAACAGCTTATTTTAAAAGTGTTGTGAAAAAGTAAAAATTTATGGTAAAAAGTAAAAATCTCAAACTCTCAAAATTTACCAAACTACACACTTTATAATATTTTTCTCTCTACTCAATTGTGTTTTTTTCACAAATGAGAGATCTATTTATAAGAAATCTTTACAAATAATCCAAAAATAAAATACATCATTACCTACATCATCACACACTAATTTTCAATATTTACAACTCTTATTTTCAACATTCAAATATTCAACACACACATTTTAAATATTATTTTCCAATACTCCCCCTTGTGATGATGATCATGATACGATGATGTCTTCATTACGTGTTTTTGTACTGCCTCGTTAAAAACCTTACTAGGAAAAACCCAGTGGGATAAAAACCATAGTAAGGGAAAAAGAGTGCAGTCACGTAAACTCCCCCTCATGTTGACACGAACAATTCTTCACAAATTTCGTAGATTGCGCATCCCAATATTATATATATGCTTTCTGAATATTGACGTAGGAAGCGCCTTTGTGAAGAGATTTGATGAATTTTCACTTGATCGAATGTGACGAACATCAATACATTTATTCTTCTCAAGCTCCTTGGTGAATGCGAAAAATTTAGGAGGAATATGTTTAGTTCTGTCGCTTTTTATGTATCCTTCTTTCATTTGAGCAACACATGCAGCATTATCTTCATATACTATCACAGGCTTCTCGTCGAATGATAATCCGCATGAGATTTGGATATGTTGGGTCATTGATTTTAACCACACACATTCACGACTTGTTTCATGTAGTGCAATAATCTCGGCATGATTTGATGAAGTTGTTACGAACGTTTGTTTCTGTGAACGCCAAGAAATTGCAGTGCCTCCACGAGTAAAAACATATCCAGTTTGGGAACGTGCCTTGTGTGGATCAGATAAGTATCCAGCATCGGCATAACCAATTATACTTGGATTAGCATCTTTTGAATACAAAAGTCCCAAGTCTGTCGTTCCTCGTAGATAACGGAATATATGTTTAATTCCGTTCCAGTGTCTCTTTGTTGGATATGTGCTAAATCTTGCCAACAAATTTACGGCAAAAGATATATCAGACCTTGTACAATTTGTAAGATACATAAGGGCACTGATAGCACTTAGATATGGTACTTCTGGACCAAGAATATCTTCATCATCTTCACATGGACGGAATGGATCATTTTCTATGTTTAATGATCTAACAACCATTGGAGTACTTAAAGGATTTGATTTATCCATATTAAAACGTTTAAGGATCTTTTCTGTATAATTTGTCTGGTGAACAAACATTCCACATTTTTTTTTGTTCAATTTGTAAACCCAGACAATACTTGGTTTTTCCAAGATCCTTCATTTCAAATTCTTCCTTCAAGTATGACACAACTTCTTGAATTTCCTTATTCGTTCCAATGATGTTTAAATCATCAACATATACATCAACAATTACGCATCCGGATGTTGTTTTCTTAATGAAAACACAAAGGCATATTGAATTATTTACATATCCCTTTTTCATCAAATGATTACTTAGTCGATTATACCACATTCGACCAGATTACTTTAACTCATATAATGATCTTTGTAATTTCACATAATAACATTCTCTGGGTTTTGAACTTTGTGCTTCAGGCATCTTAAATCCTTCAGGGATTTTCATATATATATTACTATCAAGTGATCCATATAAGTAAGCTGTAACAACATCCATAAGACGCATTTCTAAATTTTCAGATACCGTCAAGCTAATCAAATACCGAAACGTAATTGCATCCATCACGGGAGAATACGTTTCTTCATAATCAATTCCAGGCCTTTGAGAAAAACCTTGTGTAACAAGTCGAGCTTTATATCTCACTATTTCATTTTTATCATTTCGCTTTCGAATAAAAACCCATTTGTATCCAACAGGTTTTACACCTTCAGGTGTAAGGACTATAGGTCCAAAAACATTACGTTTATTTAGCGAATCCAATTCAACCTGGATGGCTTCTTTCCATTTTATCCAATCCTGCCGATTTTTACATTCACCAAAAGATTTTGGTTCATGATCTTCATTATCATTTATGATGTCGATTGCCACATTATAAGAAAATATATCATCAATTTCTTCTATATCTTTTCGGTTCCATATTTTTCCAGTATTAATGTAATTGATAGAGATTTCATGATTCCCGTCAGTTTGTGGTTCTAACAGAATATTTTCATCATCATGTGTTCCTTCAGGAACACCATTCTCTATTTTGTGATCATCATGTGTTTCTTCAGGAACATCATTCTTTATTTTGTGATCATCGTGTTTCTATATAAATTTTCTTTTTCGAGGATTTTTATCCTTGGAACCAACTGGCCTTCCACGCTTCAGGCGTTTAATGACATCATGAGTATCTTCAATTTGTTTCTTTGGAATTTCAATTCGAGCAGGGGCATTTGCAGCATGTATATATGATTTAGTTACTCTTTTTGTGTCAGCAAATGCATCTGGTATTTGATTGGCTATTCTTTGCAAGTGTACAATTTGTTGTACATCTTTTTCACATTGTTTTGTTCTTGGATCCAGATGTAACAATGATGATATATGCCATGTAATTTTCTTTTCGGTATGTTTCTGTTCTCCCCCTAACATTGGGAAGATTTCCTCATTAAAATGACAATCAGCAAAACGTGCTGTGAACACGTCGCATGTCTGAGGTTCAAAATATCGAATGATTGATGGACTATCATAACCGATATAAATTCCAACCTTTCTTTGAGGTCCCATTTTCTTTCGTTGCGGTGGTGCAATAGGCACATACACCATACATCCAAAAATTCTCAGATGAGAAAGGTCTGGTTCTTTACCAAATGCAAGCTGCAATGGGGAGTATTTATGATATGCACTTGGTCTGATGCGAATTAATGAAGCAGCGTGTAAAATTGCATGTCCCCATATAGAAATAGGGAGTTTTGTTTTCATAATCATTGGTCTAGCAATCATTTGCAGACGTTTAATCAATGATTCAGCCAATCCATTATGTGTATGTACATGAGCAACATGATGCTCAACAATGATTCCCATAGACATACAATAATCATTGAAGTTTGGGAAGTAAATTCACCAGCATTATCAAGTCTAATTTTCTTGATTGTATAATCGGGAAATTGATTCCTCAATTTTATTATTTGAGCAAGTAATCTTGCAAATGCAACATTTCGAGTTGATAATAAACATACATGTGACCATCTGCTGGAGGCATCAATCAATACCATAAAGTATCTGAATGGTCCACATGGTGGATGGATTGGTCCACAAATATCACCCTGAATACGTTCAAGAAACATTGGTGATTCAGTTTGGATTTTGACTGGTGATGGTCTTATAATAAGTTTTCCAAAAGAAAATGCTTTACATTGAAACTTATTATTCTGAAAGATCTTCTGGTCTTTCAGTGGATGACCATGTGTATTTTCTATAATTCTTCGCATCATTGTTGAACCAGGATGTCCCAATCGATCATGCTAATTGGTTAATATTGAAGAATTATCAACTACCATGTTTGATTCAATCGAACTTATATGTGTATAATGCAATCCAGTAGGGAGCATTGGTAGTTTTTCAATCACATATTTCTTTCCTGATTTATATGTGATAAGACACATATATTTCTCATTCCCTTCATTCATTGTTTGAGTATCATACCCATGGGAATATATATCATTAAAACTCAACAAATTTCTTTTCGATTGTGGTGAATATAAAGCATCATTGATCAAAAATTTTGTACCATTAGGTAACAAAAATTGTGCTTTACCACATCCTTTAATCAAGTCTACATGACCTGATATTGTATTCACCGTTGTTTTTGTTGGTTTTAGTTCCAAGAAATATCTTTTATCTCGGAGGATAGTGTGCGTTGTACCACTATCGGGTATGCAAACTTCAGCTTTGCTCATAGCATTTTCCATATTTGAACTTTAAAAAAATATGCAATGAAATAAATTACTTGCAATATATATTTAAATATAACACAAATCATAATTATACAATAAAACATTATTCTATGAATACATGAAAAATAAATTATTGTACATTTATATTCTACCATTATATTGTTCATTTTCAGAGAAATCGTTGAGAAAATCTGCAGGATCAATATTGTTCATTTCTATCCCACCAACATATTGATCATTTCCAGAGAAATCATTCATAAAATCACCAGCATCAAAATGAGTTG
Source organism: Primulina tabacum (assembly GCF_025594145.1). Taxonomy (NCBI): domain Eukaryota; kingdom Viridiplantae; phylum Streptophyta; class Magnoliopsida; order Lamiales; family Gesneriaceae; genus Primulina; species Primulina tabacum. The sequence continues at coordinate 3,694,663 of NC_134553.1, forward strand.
AATCACTCAAACGGTCACTGCGTTCAGTGAAGTTGGTCTCATTTTCTTTCCCCTTTAATGATTCTTTATAAAGTTTACAAAGGTGCTCAGGGGCTCGACAAACTTTGGACCAATGTCCTGGAGTACCACATCTGTAACAAGAACTTTCATATCTTTTTGAGTGCTTCTCATTAACACTTGTATTCTCATGATGCCTTTTCTGTGGATGGTTTGGGACGTTCTTTTGAGATGAGTTATAAAAATAACTATCTCGATTGTTTTCAAAACCACGGCCTTGACCACGACCACGGCCAATTCCACGTCCACGTCCACGACCTCGACCTCGACCAAAACCTTGTCTTTGAATTTGATTTTGGTTTCCAGGTTTAAATTCATTTTTACTTACAGCATTTACTTCTGGAAATGCTGTTGATCCAGTGGGTCGGGACTGATGATTTCTCATTAATAGCTCGTTGTTTTTTTCCGCCACAAGAAGACAGGCGATGAGTTCAGAATATCTCGCGAATCCACGTACTCTATATTGTTGCTGTAGAGTAATATTTGATGCATGAAACGTGGAAAATGTTTTTTCAAGCATCTCAGATTCTGTGACCTCATGTCCACAAAATTTTAATTGCGAGATTATTCTATACATCGCCGAATTGTAATCACTGACTTTTTTAAAGTCTTGGAATCTCAATGTATTCCATTCATCTCGGGCGGTCGGAAGTATAACTTCTCTTATATGTTCGAATATTTCTTTCAATCCTTTCCACAAAGCCATGAGATCTTTTTCAATTAAATATTCACATTTCAAATCCTCGTCGAGATGTCGACGCAAAAATATAATGGCTTTTGCCTTTTCTTGTGATGTCGATATGCCATTTTCTTTTATTGTCTCACTTAGACCCAATGACTCAAGATGCATTTCTACATCGAGAGTCCATGGCATATAATTTTTTCCCGTGATGTCGAGCGCAACAAATTCGAGCTTTGTCAAATTTGACATGGTGGTACTAAAAAAAATTACGATGGATTTTATTAGTTAATAATTATTGCAATACAAAGTAACGGATAAACAACAAGTACAAGTATTTGTAAAAATAAAGAAAACGCACGAGGAGGATATTCTCCGATAAATACAAGACTCGTGAGTATGACAACCAAAATAATTAAAAATATCCTTAAGAAAGCCATCTTCTTTTTTCTTCGAAAAATTTGATGATGAATAATTTTTAGAGAAGAAGAGAAAGTTGGAGTGATGGAATGTGTTTGTGAGATCATATTTATAAGGCAAAAACTAGCCGTTTGTTACCATTTATGACCGTTGGGGTACAAAAAAAATAAAGGTATGTATTTGTATAATTTTATGGTAATAATATGATATATATAATATTAGACATGTTTAAATAATTATGTATATCATATCATAATATTATAATGAGTGTCATAATTTATTTTGTTTAAAAACCTTATAGGCTTTTATACTTGTCGTATCCCTTACCGGGAGTGTGGGATGTCGTCTTAACATCCTCCCAGGATTTATAACAAGTTTATGAAAAATTTATTTTTATTATTTCTAATAATAACATTATATTGTATATTAAATAAATACACAATAAATAAATAACAGTAAAATAAATATAATTATTTTTGTTACCTTTTTCTTCTGTTTGGAGCTTGGAAAAGTATGTAGGACTTTTAGAGCTTCGTGCTGATAACGCGTTGTGAAAAAGTAAAAATTTATGGTAAAAAGTAAAAATCTCAAACTCTTAAAATTTACCAAACTACACACTTTATAATATTTTTCTCTCTACTCAATTGTGTTTTTCTTCACAAATGAGAGATCTATTTATAAGAAATCTTTACAAATAATCCAAAAATAAAATACATCATTACCTACATCATCACACACTAATTTTCAATATTTACAACTCTTATTTTCAACATTCAAATATTCAACATTCAAATATTCAATACACACGGTTTTAAATATTATTTTCCAATAAAAAGTTCATTTTTAACAACGTACATAAATTATTTAGTGATTGTAGAAAATAAATCTTTTTGAAGAGAATAATTTACAGTAGCAACGTGCAAAAACTTTTTTTTTTTTACTTTTTTTTAGAATTTCAGCTTCTGTCTGTTTTATTTACTTTTATTTTAAAAATTAAAAGTAAATATTATTATTATATTCAATAATAAATATCATGATAATGTTCAAAATATTTTAGATTGAAATAGTTATTTACTCTTATGACTTATTTAATATGAAATTATATAACTATAAATTTTTTTTGTTAAGAGTTAATATAAATCAATAGAATTTAATTTGTGATAATTTTTTTAGTCTTATATATTATTAATATAAAGTTGAAATTTAAATTTGATAATTTATTTTTTTCATTGTGCAGTGACTAAAATTTTTAGTGATTAAAATTTAAAAAATTTAATTTTCAACTAAAAAATTATATAGTTTTTAACGGGTCCAACCCGAATTGGACCTGTCGGATTTCGGGGTCTCGGGTTTGGCCAAGCATGTCTCATATCGGTCATGTTGTCATCCTTAATGGCACCGATGTGATATAGACGTGGCGTCAACACGAGATTGATACATACAGTGTCATATTGAAATATTAAACTAAGAATTTTTTTTTTTTGTGAATTATGCAATGTCAATCTTATCTTTCCTTTCTTATATAACTAGTTCATGATCAAATTAATTAACATTATCCACGATCTAATTTGTCTGAATTCTTTGACCAATGATAAAGCACTCATGACTCTATGTTTAACGGTCGAGTTGGTTTGTGCACAGAAGCAAGATACCTGAGTGGGTGTGTTCCTATGCACAAAGCAGCATTGAAGGGCGACTGGAAGGTTGCTGAAAGATTGTTGGCCAACGATATTACATTGGGTAAATCTCGCATAACAGAAGGGGGAGAAACTGCTTTCCATATTGCTGCTTTGGAAGGCCATGCCCCTTTTGTTGATAATTTACTGGGAAAGATGGGCGACGACCAATCATCTCATATACTGGAAATACAGAATCAAAAGGGAAACACAGCACTCAGTTTTGCTGCCGTCGCCGGGCATGTCCCTATTGCTTCCAAGATGGTAGAGAAGAACAAAAACTTGCCCACAATGCGTGGTAGTGGGAGTGTCACCCCACTCTATATGGCGGCCTTGTTAGGCCACCACGACATGGTCAATTATCTTTTCCCATTATCCAATTTTGAGACGTGGGATGAGAACGAACAGATTAGGCTTCTTACGACATCCATCGCCTCCGGATTGTATGGTGAGTATTAACTCTACATCGCGAGGGTTTGATTTTAATCTCATTTAAGAATGGATTAAGTAGGATAATGCATACATGATCAATTGAACAATTCATGGATGCAGATCTGGCTATTAGAATCTTACAACAAAATAACATGCTAGCTGGGCTTGAAGATGGCGACGGAGAGACACCTTTGCAAGTGCTTGCAAGGACTCCGTCAGCATTTCCTGGCCCTGGTGACACCATGCAACAAGGACTCGGCTGGATCGGAACCATTGCCCGCGCAAGTTAGTGATTTTGCAAATGTATTTCGTTATGTTCGTAACTATCTATACCTTGCTAAATGTTATTTTTTGTTGTTTATGCATGAATTCCGAGTATATGTACAGTAGCTCCAGTGCTGCCTCGTAACATGCAGCTGCCGCTTCAAGTACTGTCAGCAAATGACGACGCTAAATCGTGTGATGCATATGCATTGCTCCAATATCTTTGGGATCTTACCGCATCACGCCATCAACAAAATGATATCGAAACAGGGGAAGCTAATAGTATGGAAGCTTTTGGAAACGCTAATTTGAAACTGCTTTTTACAGCCGTAGAATCTGAAAATGGAGAATTCTTGGTCGAGCTGATTCGTCTTTATCCAGATTTCCTGTACAAAGTTAACGAGTCCAAACACAGCATATTTCATATCGCTGTTTTGCATCGCCATGCCCAATGCTTCAATTTAATATATGAAGTACCCGGTGTCAGAGATTTGATACTGACATATGTAGACACCCAAGGCAATAACATAATGCATTTGGCCGGCAGGCTAGCCCCTCAAAATCAGCTCAATCTCTTACCAGGGGCAGCTCTTCAGATGCAACGAGAAGTACTGTGGTTTAAGGAAGTCGAAAATTTGGTCAAACCATCACACCGAAACGAGAAAAACCATCAAGGCCAAACACCACACGATGTATTCATCTCAGAGCACCAAGGATTGATGAAAGAAGGTGAAAAAATGATGAAGCAAATGGCAAAATCATGCATGCTAGTTGCGATGCTAATTGCCACAGTGGTTTTCACAACTGCCTTTACAGTGCCCGGTGGGTACAACAACGCCGGTACTCCAAGTCTACAGAACAAGAGGTTTTTTATTGTTTTTCCTATGTCCGAGGCAGTGGCGACCCTATCCTCTTTGACATCAATGCTCATGTTTCTGTCCATACTAACATCTCGTTATGCCGAAGACGATTTCCTGGACTCGTTACCTTTTTGGATGGTGATTGGGGTGGCATCCCTTTTCGTGTCCATAGCGGCAATGATGGTTTCCTTCTGCACCTGTCTTATTTTCTATCAACACGGATTAGCATCGATAACTGTTCTTCTGTTTTTCTTCGCTACCGTGCCGGTCATGTTCATATCCTTAAAGTATCCGCTTCTGGCTACCATACTACGTTGTACCTATAGTTGCAGATGGTTATTTATTTCCAACAATAGGTTGTTGTCCTACTAGGTAGCTATAATTTTTATGAAATAAATAAAATTGACTGCACCTTCCATGTCCTGAAAGCTATAGTACCAGGCATGTCTTGTGAAGTCTATGCTGTGTGGTCGGCTCGTGATGCCAAGTATTTGTGTTCTCTGTGCTCTTTCGCTTTCCCACCTTCTCTTCTCATCCACAATTTATATGGATATTTCTTTTGGCCAGCTGTTTCTTGTGGATCACGTGAATTTTCTTATATGGTGTAGTGAATTTATACACACGTTTTTGTCTGTCTATACAAAGTCTTCAATGATGCATTGATTAAATTTTGTTTCCAAAACTGTAAAGAAAAAATGAAACTAGGATAATCAGTTCATTCCAATAAGAAGGGAACAACAAAAATCTACCATGTTGGGGTGGGGGGTGGTCCAAGCCCACGTGAAGCATAGGTGCTAAAGGCTTTGGGGCATGCTTGTCTTAACGTCATATAATTTGGGATCCCAAGCAACCACATTAATTTGCCTTTTAAACTGGTATAATCACCCAGTTGGCCATTTCATCTGTCTCCCTCCAAGCACATGTAAGTGGAGATGGTACACGGATTGACCTGTATTAAAAGAGTCATGGTATCATTTTTGGCAAGTTCAGGTTGTATATATATTTAGACTTGCAGAGACTATCAAGATAAATAAGCCATCAACTGCCAAAATAGCAAACACTACATATATATTATATTGCGGGTGGGGGTTGAACATGGTTTGATGGGCAGCAAAACTTTTCTTCCCGATCACTTATTTGGTTTTTGTCCGTGTACTATTACAAGTGCCAAATTGTTCCTCAAACTTTTATATTTTTAATCAAATTTTGTCCCTAAAATTCAATGTTACCTCAATTGTTTCCAATAGATTTTGAAACAAGAACACAAGAAAAGCCACTCTCAACTATCGTACATGTAAAAAATGGTGTCTATCAATTATCATCATCTCCCAATCCACATTGTTGCACAGCTCAGCTGAATTTGAACAGGACTACTGCTAATTCGGAATCAATTTTCATAATTTCAATCCATTGACTATAATTTTTAGGGATTGTACAAAACGCAGAAAATACACGAGATGATCGCATGGAAAAAAAGAAAAGAAAATAGAAAAGGTGTAACACAACAGATTTAAATTGCTGTCTTGGTTAATAATGGGTTCATTAACCAAGACAGCAATTTAAAATCTGTACAAGTTTAGATCAATACATAATGTTTCGTTTTTCCTCATTGTTGATCCCAACTCTGAAGCATAGTAGCACAAGAATATAGTTGCTTGATATGAAAGAAGGAAAAAGGAAATGGAAATACATTAATTTGAAACTATGAGGAACCAAAACTGGGACAAAACCAGTCTCAACCACATAAATTTGCCTGAACCTTAGCGTGCCTATTTCATCCAAAGAAAGTTTACGTGAAATAAATCAATGCACTATTATTATCAACCAGTATAAACGTCGATACATTGTTGGTGCTTCACCATCAGCATTGAGTGCAGCAGCTCTAGCAGAGGACTCTTCATCACTTGCACATATTTACAAAGATTCTGAAAGATACGCGACGACTTATTAAGTCTGTCCATATTTACAAAGAAACTAATCGCGGGTAGCTGCGAGAGACCTCATTCTTTTTGCTGTGTAAGAGACTTGAAAGGGAAACATACATGTTCCATGGTTTTTACGAAATTTGTATATTTTTCTTATAAACACTCTCACATCACAAGCTTACTAGCTCAAAACTCTTTCATAAGAAATGAAGAACATGTTTCACTTGTAACATATGCAGGGAAAAGACACTGAAATTCAACAAATAAAAATAATGCACAAAGAGAAGTTTTAGAACGGAACACAAGCACCTTAAGTCAATATGTTAGGGATTTCGAAAATTCGAGGGAAAATAATGTCAAGGAGGGAAAATACAACAAACAAAAGCTTTTCATTTGTTAGTTAAAAAAATTGTTTCCCCTCTATATATATATATATATATATATATATATATATATATATATTCCTTGTTCAAAAGTTAACCTAAATAATATAAAAATTTGACAACATATTACCAATTTGGTGAAAATAAGATAAAAATGATATTACATCATTCAAAAGCACTTGTCTAAATAAAAATCGTTCGAAATCACATTAAAACTCATATACATAAATGTCAAACATCATAAATATTAATTATATCTTTCAACAAATGATTTATTGAGGTGTATTTAATATAAATATTTAATGATTTTTATAGATTTTAAAAGTTTAGATATATTCAATCAAAACTTTTGCATATTCTATTGAAGTCTAGTTGTATTCAATATAGACTTTCGAGTTTTTAAAAGTTAATTGATATTCAACATTGATTTTTAAAAACTATATAAAAGTCTAGATGTAGTCAAATTTTTAATATACTTTTAATAACTCCATGAAATTCATTAGACTCGTATACAAGTTTTTTTTTTCTTATTCTCACGTCACATAACATCTCTTCTCTTCTCTCATATATTTATATCACTCTCTAATTTTAAAATTTTATTTTCGTATATATTTTTTTTCCTTTTCATATTGTTCATTTTTTGTTGATTGTTCATTGAATAATTTTTTTATTTTAATATTATAGGAATTTTTGAATTCTATAATTGATTGTGTGATTTTTAATTTATACAAATAACATAATATTCAATAATAATAATAATAATAATAATAATAATAAAATGATCCAAAAAATAATGTCGTTTAATTTAATTTTTAATATTTGAATAGTTTCGCAACAAACATGATAAAAAAATAAATAAATAATAAGATTTAAGTTATAATTTATAAAGAACTTTTATAATATAATTGATAAAACAAATTTTCTTTTATTTTTTAAATTTACATATTATTTCTTTATTTTATGACTTCTGATCTTGAAATTCTACGAAGATTAAAATTATAATTATGAATTTTTTAATAAAATTAATGCACTAAAATAAAAAAATCATTAAATTTTATTGCTTCATAAAATTGAAATTAATAATAATTTTTTAATAAATATAATTAAAAAGAATATTATTTATCATTATGTTAATATAAATTTTTTTATAAAAATATGATAGTTTACAAATTAATTGTAAATGCTAAAACGAATTTACAAAATAAATTTCTAGTCAAAATTAATTAAAAAACATTAATTTTATTTATTAAAAATTATTATTAATTTCAATTCTATAACTAGATTTATTTTACAAGTTTCTTTTAATTTTATTAATACATTGATGCATTTTTAAATTTACATACACAAATACAAACCCACGTATATATCCTAGATGTTTAAATTTTAAATAATTAATTTTTTTATTAATATAAATTTTTAAAAACTATTTTAAATTGAATATATTATAATTAATTTTTAGTTAAAACAAATTGATAAAAAATTTATAATTAAATACAAAATCAAGAATTTTATATAAAAAATAACAAAAATTTATAAAAATCTTTCAAAAAAGATCTACGTCAATTTGTTTGTAAATCTATTAAATTCTATAAAAATCAACAAAAGTATATCAAATCAACGAAAATCTTTCATTTTAAAAAATAAATAATCTAGAATTCATATCAGTTCATCTGTAACTACTGAGGTGACTATCATAATAATATAAATTATATATCAGAATTGAAATTATGTTAAACTTTTGCTATTTTTTTTCTGTTTACTGGGATCGCAGCTAAGGATTTTGCTTCGTGTTCTGGTTACCACGATTTGCTAGATTGCGCAGCTTGGTTGACGAAATCTTCACCGCCACATGCTTCGCCACCTCCGAACGCGCCGCCGTCCCCGCTACGGAACTCACATTTGCGCTTTGATCGCGGCAGTGCTCCTCCTCCTATCTGTCTCCCTACTTCACAGCCGCCTCGCGTTTTTCAACTCACACTCCCCTAATCACCCACATCAGCTCCCCCTCGATTCCACTTTTTCTGATGACCCCCTCCTCAACGATCTTGATAACGACTCCCTTAGCTCATCCAATCCCAGCGATGACCGCATTGACGAGTTCGACGACGCCGCTTCTGAGAACACCGACGATATCCTCACCGAAGAAGAAGACGACGACTCCCTTCAGAATCAAAATCCTGCCATTTCCTCCCCCGAATACTCTTTTGATCCCGTCAATGGCGTTGTGCGGAGAGTTTACAATAAACGCTCAATTGATGACTGGGAAGATTATGTTCCCTTCAATTTGAAACTCGCATCTGATCTAGGATTTGAGACTGACAAATCTGAGATCGCGTTTGGGTCGGATGATATCTTGGTGGACGAGAAATTGCGTAAGAAATTGAGTGAAGTGAGGAAATTTGAAGATGCCTTACTGTTGAAGGGGTCAGTATTGAGGGACGGGTGGGGTGAATGGTTTGATAAGAAAGCAGACTTTTTACGGAGGGATCGAATGTTCAAATCCAATATTGAGGTATTGAATCCGTTGAATAATCCGATTTTGCAAGATCCGGATGGAGCGGGGGTAACTGGATTGACAAAAGGTGATAAAGTTGTACAAAAGGCTGTTTTCTACGAGTTCAAGAGAACCCCATTCTTGATCAAGAAGCCATTGACGATTTCTGGATCTGAACATGCAAATATCCGACGGAAGGGTGAAAATGTTGATATTCAAGCCAAGAGGACGGAGAGGAAGACTTTAAATAATGATTATATTAGTAAAAGGACGAGTGCCGTTGGTTTCGGTAAAGAGTTATATGCAGATGGAAAGAGATGGGGTTACTACCCAGGGTTGGATGGGAGTCTATCGTTTGGGAACTTTTTGGACGCATTCTTCCGAAGAGCAAAATGTAAGATGAGAGTCTTTATGGTGTGGAATTCACCACCATGGATGTTTGGTGTTCGACAGCGGAGGGCATTGGAGAGCATTCTCTATCATCACAGACATGCATGTGTAGTTGTGTTCTCTGAAACGATGGAACTCAATTTCTTCAGTGAATTTGTCGAACATGGGTAATCTCTTGTTAGTTTCAGGCATTGGCATTTATGATTAGATAATTAATTACCCGTATTTGCATCTCTGTTTCACCATCAGAGTCTTATATGGCATTGTAGTTTGCATATTTGTTTCGGTCAAGTATAACTTCGCACTTCGGATTCTCTAAATATAAATTATAGGAACTAAATGCCTGTGTTAAAGGTTGTTGCCTTGTCCAGTTATAAAATGGCTGTTGTGATGCCAAATCTCGATGAGCTGCTAAAAGATACACCAACTCACATATTTGCCTCTGTCTGGCAAGAATGGAAGAAGTCAAAGAATTACCCTACTCACTATAGCGAACTTATCAGACTCGCTGCTCTTTACAAGTAAGCAATTGAAAATATTATTCACAGACGTGTGAATTCAAACATAATATATGTTCGGTTGTTTGTTCTCTGGTAATCTATCAGTCATGAGTAAGAAATAAGCCATGAAAGTTACATGGAAATACTTGGTGTTTTTCATTGCCAAACACCAATTTGTAAATTTAGAAGAACAAAGATTCATTGTCACAACTATTTATTTATCACTGGAGGGATCAGAAATTCTTGTGTGGCTTTTTCAGCGATCACAATTGGTCATTACTAATCCTTTTCTTGTGATCTCTAGATATGGTGGATTTTATCTTGATTCTGACATTATCGTGTTGAAGCCATTATCTGAACTCAATAACACTGTTGGACTGGAGAATGAGCCCGCTGAAAAAACTTTAAATGGCGCAGTGATGTCATTTAGAAAGAACAGGTGCTAACAAATTTTGCATCTTCTCTCGAGTTTTGTTAAATGTCAGTGGCACTCCTAAAGTAACTGAAATTCCTCTTTACATGGTGCATTTTACCTGTTGCATGGTACATTGTTTATATTGTTGGGCATTTTGCTTCCTTTATTATCTTAATTTGCACTTCTGTTTTTTGTTATGCTGATTATGGTTGTTGACATAGTATACTGGGCAATATATAGAATGCAACATCTGAACTCAAGTTTTTATTCTCCATTTTATGAACACGAAGGGGTGAACTTTGCTAGAAGAATGTATAGTACAGTTCAATATTTAGCTATGCTGTCAGGTTTTTTTTATCGGTAAATAAATTCATTGATAGAAGGTTTTAATTACAAATACTCCTGGCATTCCTGGGCAAATCGAAGCAGAGTCAAACTAGAAAGCAGTAACAAACATAGCTACTTGGGCATACCCGAACCGAACAGAACCACACAACTCCAATTAATTTAAGAAACTGATGGAAGTCATCAGGTTGTGCACATATCAGGAGAATGCTTAAGAAAATTCCACTAGATGCATAACTGGGCCTTAAGAGCACAAATAATAAAATAGAAAACATGCTGGGGTGATTAGGGGTTTTTTGGGGTGCTGGCTGATGAAATTGATGGATGATATGCCCATGCCCTTAAATAAAACAGAGAACAGGGAATGGATCCTCATGCCTAATGGCATATAGCATGTGATATTTTGAAAAGTTGAAGGCAAATCTGAAATATCGACAGTCAGGATTGTTTATATATTGTTTGTATTTATGTGGATGCCAATCCCGTAAATGATCTATGTCCTTTCATGCAGTCCTTTTATTATGGAATGCTTGACAGAGTTTTATGCATCATATGATGATACCCTGTTGCGTTGGAACGGAGCTGATCTTCTAACCAGAGTAGCCAAGAACTTTTCGAGCAATAAAGATATTGTTGATGCGAAGAAAGAGCTCCTATTGCAACCCTCTTTTATTTTCTTCCCAATTAGTGAAAGTACGATTTTGAGGTATGCTGCATAAATCATTTCGTTGGTTTGTCCTAGTCCCCTTCTTTTGTAGTTTCTTGTTTTTCATAAAATTAAAGCACGTGTCCTATCTTTTACATCGATTTTTATAAAACAAGCACGCAAGGCATGCTTGTTTTTAAAAAAATAATTGGAAAAGGAAATCAATGTAAAAGATAGGACACATCTTTTAGAAATCTGAATTTATGTTGTTGAATAGATTCATCCTTATTTCTCAACATTTGTTGGCATGGCAGGTACTTCAGTGCACCAGCAACAAATGCCCAACAACTTGAACAAGATGCACTCTTCAAGAAAATTCTAAATGAGTCAACGACTGTTCATTTCTGGAACAGTGTAACTTCTTCTTTGATCCCAGAGTCCGGGAGCCTAATATATAGGCTTCTTAACGAGTTCTGTATCATATGCTCCGATGTGTTATAATGTATAGTGCGCGCACGTGTATAGCAAAACATATATCTCGAAAATTTTGAGTTGGGCATATTTTGAAACATATCGGAGACGATCTATCAATACTGAGGCAAGCGTGTTAAATTTTTTTATGCAGTTAGTTAAGATTTTCGTTGGCCCTTACCCCTCTGATATTATGTATTAAGTTTGATGTAGGATAAAAGATAGGCAAAAATTAGTGTGAGAGGGTATCATAGATCGTATTTTGTGATACGGATTTTTTATTTGGGTAACCATGAAAAAATATTACTTTTTATGCTAAGAGTATTACTTTTTATTGTGAATATCGATTCACAGATAAAGATTCGTGAGACCGTTTTACACGAGATCTCTCTGAAAGATAATCCCGACACAGTGTGAAGCAGCGTTGATAATCTATAACTCCGTGCGCTGGTGAACTCACCTGCTATTTATTCAAGTAATCAACACAATAATCTTTCGATCTGGAATCAGTCTAAATATCATATACGTTTGGAATTTTTATAATAGTTAAATCTAAAAACATCTTCATAAAAAATATAAAAAAAAATCTATAACACATCGCTAAAACTACGTTATATCCAATTTCAGGAGAGAAAAAACAAAACAGGAACTACGTTGTATCTGTTGATACAGACCAAAATGTTGGTCGAGACTTCCCTTTCTCCGTTCATGCAAAAGAATAAAGTAGGTTAATCAAGTCTCTCTATCAGAAAATCATGATTATATTGGATAGAAGAGAGAGGGAGATAGGGAAGAATCAAGGGGGACAGGCGTCACGGAAGCGTACCTGAAGTTGGGCGGATGGCAAACTGGTTTGAATCTTTGTACCCTAAAAATCCAAAAAGATGTATTCAAAGTGGGAGATATGATGATTTTTAATTATTTTTATAGAATTTAAAAATATAGAGATTTTTAATATTTTTATATATTTTATAGAAGTCCAGTGAATTCAAAATAATCTTTTTTAAAATTTTAAAAGTAAATATATATTCAACGTTACTTTTAAAAACTCTACAAAATTTTAGAAATATTCAAAATGTTAACGAAGTTTTAGAGAATGTTTGACTGAACTTATTTAAAATAGTTTATAAGTTCTTACATTTTATAAGCTGTGATGTCTTATTTTAAAAATAAATTATTAAAATGTTTGGATAAATTTATTTTAAACAATTTAAATATATTAATTTGTTTTGCATTATAAAATTGTCAAAATTACCAAATTTGATATAATATTGTGAGTTAATAAAATAGTTATATATATATAAATAGTTTATATTTAATATTTTAAAAAATAATTTTTTTTGTATTTAGAAAGATTTATGTTCTTTTGAAGAAAAATATTTAATGTTATTTTTAATGCGTGTAAAAAAATGTTGATTAAAAAAATTGTAAATAATTTACTCAATAAAATATCAACTCTTTTGTTTTTTATATCCTAACAAAAAGACGTAACAAAACTTTATTTTAAATTTGATATAAAAAAAATAAAGTGATAAAGTGATTATTTAAGAAATGAGGATAAAATAGAGATTTAAGAAATAATAATATTTTGGAGAAGTGAAATATAAAAAAAATTATGAAAAAAATGTGAGGTATCCCAAGTTTTTTTAAAAAAACTTATTTTGATATCTTATAAGTTATTTGAATTTTTTTTACCAATCAGATTATGAAAATAACTTATAAATTGTGTTTTAGAGTTTATAAATCCTGTCAAACATCCTCTTAATAACTCAATTAACTTCATTAGCATACAAATATTAAAGTATAATTATAATTTTTCAAAAAATGTATTTTGTCCAACTCAAAGATTTGAATGTATTTTTATGTCTTTCTCTCCTCATTTTTCTATCTCACTCTCTATAGTTTTTTTTTTTAAATATCTCATTATATATACTTATTAATTATCTCTTTTCATTTTCATATATTTTTCGATTTTTTACCATATAATAGAAAGTAAATTATTATTAAATAAAATTTAAATTATTTATTAAATTTGTGAATAAAAAATATTTTTAAATATATTTATTAATATGATAAAAACAATTGATTTTTAAATATTTTTTAGTATTTTCAATAAGTTATCATTTTTTTTATTTTAAAATTATATTTACACAATAATGAATAATGTTTTGAATTATATATATATATATATATATATAAGTGTTATTTTCAAACGAAATGATGTAAAATAATTATTAGTTCAAAAAATCAACCAAAAATAATAATATATCATTAAAGTTACAAATCAATATATATGAAAAAGTTTATAAATATATATAAAATTTTTACAAAAAATCTACATAAGTTGAAGTATTTTTATTCGCAAATCTATAAGATTACTGGTGTAGATCTTTTGTGAGACGGTCTCGTGAATCTTTATCTGTGAGACGGTCTCGTGAATCTTTATCTGTGAGACGGTCTCGTGAATCTTTATCTGTGAGGCGGATCAACCGTACCGGTATTCACAATAAAAAGTAATATTTTTTCATGGATGACCCAAATAAGAGATTCGTCTCACAAAATACGACTCATGAGACCATCTCACACAAGTTTTTTTTGCCAGATATTACTGTACTCAATAAAAATATTTCAAATACACAAAATCTATCATTTTTAAAAAGTAATTAAAGTCATAGATTAAATGATTCTGAATTTCGTTTTGCCCATTCCACCGTACAGCCAGGTTGATACAAGGTTCTGCCAAGGTACAAATAGTCATTTTTATGGCGTCCTGCCTTGTCTGTCTTGGTCTGGGCAGCGGAATCCTACGCCACCACCGATCACTCAGAACAATTGCCAATGGCCTCTTTTATCTCTATGCTGCCAGACGCTTTTGCCACTTCCCCAGTCCAAACGTTAGCTGCTCTCAGTCTTCATCAACTTCGACAGTCAAAAGAGTCTGCTCCTGGGTTTGCCAATCATACTACACTCAACAGGCAAAAACGTCCCTTTTCAATTCGACACATTTCATGCTGAGTTTGCCTATAAACTCAGAATATTTGACCCGAGAACAGGCAATCACCGTGGTGGCCTCATTGGCTGACGAGGCAGGCTCCATGGTGGCATTGAGCTTCTTTTACTGGGCCATTGGGTTTACTAAATTTAGGCACTTTATGAGGTTTTACATTGTTTCAGTTACTTGCTTGATTAAAAATGGGAACTTTGAGAGAGCCCATGAAGTTTTGCGTTGTATGATGAGGAATTTCGGTGAGGCAGGGATGTCGAAGGAAGCTGCTGACATGGTTCTTGAAATGCAGAGCCAGGGCCTGGTTTTGAGTGCCCACACATTGAATTGTGTCTTAAGCTCAGTCAACGAGATGGGTTGTGTTGAGATTGCTGAGAATGTGTTTGCTGAAATGTGTCAGAGGGGCGTGAGACCTGATCCCTGTAGTTTTAAGTCAATGATCGTGGCGTATTGTCGAAACAAGAGAGTTTCTGGTGTTGATAGATGGTTGAATGCAATGTTTAGTAGAGGATTTATTGTGGACAACGCCACTTGTAGTTTGATTATCAGCGTGTTTTGTGAAATGGGTTCCGTGAATAGAGCATCATGGGTCTTTAATAAGCTGGTTGAGATGGGATTCAAACCAAATGTTATTAATTATACATGTTTAATTAATGGGTTGAGCAACAGGGGCAGCATAAAGCAAGCATTTGAATTACTGGAGGAGATGGTTGGGAGTGGCTTGAAGCCAAATGTATATACTCATACTACATTGATTTATGGTCTTTGTAAGAAAGGTTGGATTGATAAAGCATTTAGGCTTTTCTTGAAACTTGTTAGGAGCGATAATCACAAGCCAAATGTGCACACATATACAACCATGATTGCCGGATACTGTAAAGAGGAAAAGTTGAACCGTGCAGAGATGTTGCTAGTCAAAATGCAGGAACAGGGATTGGTGCCTAACTTGAAAACATATACTACCCTTATTGATGCTCATTCTAAGGAGGGAAATTTCTACCGAGCATATGAATTAATGGACAAAATGAGTGAAGAGGGTTTAACTCCTAATAGTATCACGTATAATGTTGTTATTCACGGCCTCTGTAAGAAAGGACAGGTTAAGGAGGCTTATCGGTTGCTCAAAAGAATCAATCAGATTGGATTCTCTGCTGATAAAATTACTTACACCATTCTTATGTCTGAGAGCTGCAAGGTAGATGATACTAGAAGAGCTTTGGCACTTGTAAATAAGATGATCAAATATGGTATTCCTCTTGATATGCATACTTACACAACTTTGATCTCAGCATTTTCTAGGCAAAGGAAAATAAGAGAATGTGAAAAAATATTTGATGATGCTATAAAAATGGGCCATGTACCAACCACACAAACATACACGTCTATGATTTGTGGGTATTGTCGAGATAATAATACTGACATGGCTAGAAAAATTTTCCATTGGATGTCGGACAACGGATGTGTACCTGATAGTTTTACTTATGGGGCATTAATAAGCGGCCTTTGCAAGGAATCCATGTTGGATGAGGCTAGAACACTTTTTGATGAAATGGTAGACAAAGGTCTATCTCCATGTGAAGTTACTCGGATAACAATAGCTTATGAGTTTTGCAAGAAAAATGAATTTTCAACCACAATGATCCTGCTAAGAAGATTAGACAAAAAGCCATGGGTGCGCACCATTAGTACCTTGATCAGAAAGCTCTGCAGTGAAAGTAAAGCAGAGATGGCTGCACAGTTTTTTGATAAACTGTTGGATGTAAACCAAATTGTCGATCGTGTAACACTGGCAGCATTTATGAATGCATGTTATGACAGTAACAATTATGCACTCATTGCTGATATGTCCGAGAAGATAACAAAGGAGAAAAGGTTAAATCCTTTGTTTTTGTTTGAATGATGTTTTTACTGGCAAAAATTTTGGAAGACAAGTAATCTACTATAAGCATGAATGTATGTCTTTGCTCCAATTATTCATTATACTGTATGCCAACAATCACTTCCTTTCCTTCCTTGCTGGGCAAATTATGGTCCCTTTATATTGTGAAAATATAGCTACGGTCTATTTTTGGTAACCGCAATGAAGGGCCTAATTTCTGAAGTTTTATTTTTTGCAGGGTCTCTGTGGCATAGGAAGGATGTGATTGGCGAATTTGGTTCAGGGCAGCATATGGGTGATTTAGCCATTTGAAATGTTTGTTGCAACGGACAACAGCAAACAGTGGGGTATATGCAGTCATCACAACAGAACAACAGCAAGCAGAACTTATAGATGTCTTGCATGATGGCGATTCATATATCGGATCTTGTTCCCAGGTGATAATCCTATTGTCTCTGTGCCTCATAGAGATAAGTTACCCTGAGTTTGTAATAGTATTAAATTCATGCTCTGGTAGTTTGATATCTTTTCTTGAGCTGCATGAAAATTCTTGAAAACAGACTTAATAATCTAACTCTTATGCATTTTACATAGGAAGTCAGGAATTTTGAGTAATATCGTTAGAAGCCTGATAGAAAATAGGCATGTTGGTGTCCTCACAAATCAACTTGTGGCAGCTGGTGTTGATCGCCGAAGTCAATAAATATTCCATCTTCGCCAGGGGCAATTTAGATGCGCAAGATGCTACATCATTTATGTAGCATTATTTGCGCTCTCACACGATCTTTGCCGAGAGATGGGATAAATCCGGGTAAGTGGATTCATGTTTGTTTGATTATTATCCCCGAATCATATGCTAAAATAATTTTCTATTCTAACATATTCTTTAGGGCATTGAGTAGAGGTCGGAATTTGAAGTGTTTGTAAACTTGCTGTGGAGATCTGTGGGCGACGAGTTCGGTCCAATTTAGAAACTATTTGGTTTGAAACTGATTGTGCAGTCATTACCTGATCCAGTTTTATGATTTTCTTGTTAATTTATATTTTGATGGATTAAGTCTTCCTTTGCAAGGTAATGCCATGAGATTTTCTTCTGACATTGACCTCGGTTATCGGCTGGAAAAACAAGATATAGTGAGATGCCTTTTGAAATAATCGATTGTCGACAATTTGATGATATTTGAGGCAGTCAACTCGTGCGAATATAATGTAAAATATTAGATCAGAGTTAGTCTTGTTTTGGGGACTCAGTAACTGACTGACTGAGTTTGGCCATTTCTGCCTATGTTTGTAATCACAACATTAGTTGTTTAACTCGTGAGGATGCAACACGTTGAAAAGTTTAAACCTTTTTATGTTGATTTTCAAGTGATCGGTATTGGAAAAAATTTAGAAAGTGAAGATGTTTTTGAGAATTTGTGTTGTGAGTTTGCATCTGAAACTTTAAATGTTAAAGCTGAGTTTGAGCCAATTTTTTTTTTTTTTTGTTTAAGAAGTCATTGAGTTGCTCACCAAACTAAAATATGAGCATTTTCTAATATTATATTGTAGCTTCTCTTGATGGGTTCAGATAGCATGTGCGTTAGAATTGTGAGGTGATAACAAATTCACAGATTTCCCATATAGCTCTTTCTTCGGAAGAAAACAGAGGTAAAAAATTAGAACTTTTTGAAAGCAGGTTCATTTAGAAAGAGAGAACACTATACTACCCAAAATTTATTGATAAAACATATATTATTTTAGTATAACATTTTCTAAAGATGCCAGAAAGTTAAGAAATAATTATATAATCATTAAAGTAAACATGACAAATGTTCTCTAAAATAAACATGACAAATTATTCTATTGGATTCTTTTCAGCGTATATCGAACTTGGTAGAGATTTGGATAAATTGAGTACCATTGAGTAAAAACAAACTAAAAAGAGGCTTTTACAATGATAATTTCTTTCCTAGATATACAAAATTTGAAGTGGATATCTTTATTTTTTTTTATTTTTTTACAATTATTATATATTCTTTATTTTTCGATACATTTATTACTATTATTAAGAATCTCCCTAATAGAGATAAAAAATTGGTCTGTTTTTTGATTTCTCAATTTTGCCCATATTTTATATCAAAATTATATTTTTGTTTTTATTTTTTTTAATTTCAAAAAACATTTTTGTTTTGTTTTTTTTTTAAATTACAACGATTCAAATAGTACTTTAGTCTCTCGATAATTTGTCAAATTTCACTTTAGTCCATAGATAATTATAAAAAAACTGTACATCTATTCTATTACTATTATTAAGAATCTCCCTAATAGAGACAAAAAATTGGTCTGTTTTTGATTTCCCAATTTTGCCCTCATTTGATATCAAAATTACATTTTTGTTTTTATTTTTTTTAATTTCAAAAAACATTTTTGTTTTTTTTTTAAATTACAACGATTCAAATAGCACTTTAGTCCCTCGATAATTTGTCAAATTTCACTTTAATCCATAGATAATTATAAAAAAATTGTACACGCCGGGCGTATGCAAAGCAGATAGTATTACATAAATTTTCATATTTTAAGTTTATACGATAGATTATAATCAGACTAACCAATTAAACTACACTTGATACGTTGCGTTCAGAGGTGCACAGAAAATTGGCGGTGGCATCAGTATAGGTGGGGTGCAGGCGGAGACACACCATGCCGCAGCAGTTTCTCGTGTCACTTATGCCGCCGACTTGTGCTATCATTACTGCTACCGCTCTTTCAAAACAGGTAATCTTCTCTCTATCTTCTTCATCGCGCTGATTGATGTTACTGTGTCAGCATTGGTTTCCTGTCTTGAATTTCTGAAATTTCAACCAAAGAGAAACAAGATTGTTGGAGCACCAGATCATGATCACTCTATTCACAAGCATCCTCAAGTGAAGTTGTTCAAATACTTGGCTCCGCCGCTAATCGCTGCCGTCTTCGCCTTATCCCCTTTCTCGATGTCGGATATTTCAGTCTCACCCCATGGTAAACCAGTAAATTACGTTCTTTTTCTTCAACATATTTGCTCTTCATGCTAAAATTCTTGGAGGCCAGGACCTGCATTGTGCTGTCATTATAATTTCAATGGTCGAGCTAGTTTAGCTACAATTAAAAGCTTTTCCCAATTTGTAGTTTGTTATCCTTTTTACCAATGTATTTTTTTTAATCGCTTGTGTATTGTATGTATCTAGCAACTGAATTGAACCACCCTTGTTCTGTTCACTGAATAGATTTTATGCTACCTTAGCATAAAATTATCTACAACATATTTATCTAAGAGCTATGAAAGAGAAATTCAGTT
Organism: Primulina tabacum; assembly: GCF_025594145.1. Taxonomy (NCBI): domain Eukaryota; kingdom Viridiplantae; phylum Streptophyta; class Magnoliopsida; order Lamiales; family Gesneriaceae; genus Primulina; species Primulina tabacum. Next base: position 3,714,819 of record NC_134553.1, read on the forward strand.
GATGTTATTGGAAAGTTTTTGCTTATAACGTCCTACAAAATTTGTTCTAGGACCGGATCTGGATCAGAAGATTATCGAGAACTGTCAAGTTTTGTAGTTCATTGTCTATGCTTGCACTTTGAACTTATGTTTTCTCTTTAATGCAGTGGCACTTGGGCAAACTTTGGATGCTCAGAAATCTGGTACCTTGTTCCGCCGAGCTTGCATAGGATGCCATGACGGTGGAGGAAACGTTATCCAGCCCGTGAGTTTATCTTCTGATAACACTCTAAATCTAAGCAGAATAAGACTTAGTTAACTCTAGTCATCTTTCCAGGGTGCAACACTCTTCTTGAAAGACCTACAAAGGTAATACAGGATTCAACAAGCCCTCGCATTTCGTTTTTATTATTTCTCTCCATTAATACAAGATTCATACATTGATTGATATAGTTTAATCTTCATTCATTTTTGCTGTCATCTGCCTTCTGTAATTCCGGGCCTCTAGTTTGTTATTTAAAATTTCTGTATAATATTAATGATCACAATTGTTGAGTAATCCTTCTGTATCAAAACAAGAAAAAATTGGTGAAGTGTTTGGTGGAGTGCAGAAACGGAGTTGATACAGAAGACGAAATATATCGCGTAACATACTTCGGAAAGGGAAGAATGCCAGTAAGTTTCACAGTAAAAAAGATATATTAGTAGATGCTTCGTAGAATGGAGGATTGAACTTCATGTCCTCTTCATCATGTAGGGATTTGGTGAGAACTGCACGCCCCGGGGTCAGTGCACATTTGGACCACGTCTACAAGAAGATGAGATCAAACTGTTGGCTGAATTTGTGAAATCGCAGGCTGATCAAAACTGGCCTACTATTGAAAATAATGGAGATTAGTTCTTCTATGGAAGTGGGATTGGTTTGAGTAGCATCATGCAAACTCATTTTACATGATAATTGCATACTTCACTCTTTTTTCCCCTAAAGGATTACATTTTTATTTGATTTGGCTATCCTCTTTATCTTCATGTGATCGACGGTAAGATTTTGGATCTTTGTTTGTTTTTGTGACGGGCTGCTACCCTTTGGAGTAAATAGCACTAGCAAGCCTTGAGCATGTAGCAAGCTTTGTGCGACATGCTCGACAATGAAAATAGTTAGATTATTAATAAACGAAGTCAGTTGGAAGATTGATTAGGCCAGAAAGGGTCATATGATGGGATGATCTTCTCTGAGGGTAACCTGTTTTTCTTGATGGATTAACCCGGCCGGCTTACTTTATCCGTAATGTTCAAGGTAATTTATTAACACGATAGATAAGTATTACAACAGATTAGTTCTACTACGTATGTAATTACAAATTTATTAATATATCAGCTAATTAAATTTAAATAATTTAATATATTTATGTAAAAATCAAGTCAATTAACTCGATTTAAATTGACACACACACACTACTTACTTGAGAAATAATATGAATAAATAAATAGTTATTTTTATTACAAATGCATTCCTTTATAGAGGCGAATTGAATCTTCACTTCAAAGAGAAAAGGTTGGGAAACCCAGAAAAAAGCTTGTGTCCCTGACCACCGAAATATTAACCCTGCGTTTGGTTTGGAATAAAATGGATTCATGGATTTTTGACCCACGAGAGATTATTAATTATTTTATTCTTAATTTTCATATCAAACATAATATTATTTTATTATTATTTAGTTCAATTATTTCTTTTTATTATTTTTTTCTTAAATATTTTATAATTTTATCCATTAATCAAACGGTCATTCTTAATCTCATAGATAACCCAAATTTCAAAATTATTAAATTAATTTTTATATTCAACTGCAAAAGTCAAAGACAAGCCCGATCCAGCAACCGTAGCTGAACAGACGGACACAGAATCTGGCGGTAGAAATGGCAAGATACCTTTCAGTCTCATCTTCATTCTCGCTCATTTATCACAAACCCACGTCGACGAGATTCAGAGCTATTTTGCAGCCTCGAAGGGTGTTCTGCGCAAAGGCTATTTCATCGGAGGTTCCCAGTCAAAAACATTTCCGTAAAGTGGGTGCAGAATCAACGGCTGCCGTTCCTTTTGATCAGCTTCTTCATGTTGTTCAAACTGCCGCTGAGACTGGTGCCCAGGTTTGCTAGCTTTCTCCCTTCTCGTGCAATGAATGGTGATTGTATTTGTAGTATTCATGTATTTTGCTTTAGGAAAAATACGAAGCCAGTAATATTAAATGCTTTTCAAATATGACGTCTATTTTAGAAAGCAATTCAAATTAATATGTGACAGAAACTATTAAATCATACGTGATGATATCAACATTTGTTTGAATGTGTTCTATTACTCTTTGAATGCCATAACCTTCGTTTCGTCGCAGGTCGTAATGGATGCTGTGAATAAGCCTCGAAATATCACCTACAAGGGGCTCACTGATCTGGTGACCGAGTAATCCCTACCCCGTTGACTCGATAAAGATGTCTTAATTAATCCTCATGCTTTTGTTATCTGACAGTTTTGGGATCAAGACGTGGAGGGAAATTTTGGGCCTCTTATATTTATAAATTAATAACTCTTGAATGACTAGTGGAAAAAAAGTAAGTTGAAGTGAAGATTCTTACCGGCTATTTGAGATGGCCTGGTAATTTTGTTGTCCTTTAATTTGTGTCTTGTTTGGGATTTGTTCCTAGATTTGTTTCAGTATAACATTATCTTGACTTTGCCCAATGATATCTTCTCATTCATACTTTTATCATTTTCTTCCCCTTTTCAGTTGTAACGTGTCTAACTGTTGTGAAACTAGATATCGACTGCTTAATATTTAAAGGTTAACAGTTTACCTGTGCTTGCTCTCATAATATTAGTTCACTCCAATGCTTCTTTTTTTTTTTGGTTATTATTGTTTAAATACTCTGCAGTACCGATAAAATGAGTGAGGCTGCTATTCTAGACGTGGTGCGAAAAAACTTCCAAGATCACTTAATTCTCGGGGAAGAGGGAGGTCTCATTGGGGATTCATCTTCTGATTATCTTTGGTGCATTGATCCCTTAGGTATGGGTGGTTTTACCATTAATCTTGTCTGGAACAACTCTCTCTCCTGTGTTTACCAAGTTCCGCGGTTCTAGAGGAACTTGAATTTATTTCCATGTTTAGATCTTCAAAACTATTAAAGTGGTGATATTGATACTGCAAATTATGGAGACTTACAGAAATTAATCGTGTTTCTTGAGTAGCCAATGTTTTTAAAATTAAGCTGCCGAGTATAGTGAATTGCTTGATGACTAAAACTCATCAAAAAATTTCCAACAGTTGCACTTGGGGGTACTCATATGCCATCCAGAAGCATCAACCATGTATCTGATGTTGTGAGCAAACTTATTGAACGAGGAAAATTAGGTTGAAATATGATGGTGGTGTTATGGTTGTGTTTAACCTAGAAGTGCTAGTGGCTGTGATGTTTTTTCATGAAGACCGATGAGAATTGCATTTAGACCCTTAGGTACTGGTCATTTGTTCACTGTTTTTGTTGAGATGTATGCCCGTGGTTATTGTGGTCTTCTGTTTGCTAACTTACTTTTAACAGTGAAAAATATTAGTGACCTCTTCTTCTTTCTTGTGTAGATGGGACCACAAATTTTGCTCATGGCTATCCTAGCTTTGCCGTCTCTGTGGGTGTCTTGTTCAAAGGAAGACCCGCTGCCGCTACAGTGGTATCTGATGCTCATGGTTAATTTTTTTTTTCAAATTACGTAGATTTTAATGAGAAGACAGATGTCATGGGTTGTTAAACAATTAGCTACTGAGAGCGTCGTGCTCATAAAGACTTTCACCTGATCCATAGACACATTTGCATGTACCATGAGTTACAACAAGAAATTGACGTGTCGTCTCATTTTTTGTAATTAAGAGATTGTTACTTGAAAGTAAATATCACAGATATGTTTGCAGTAAAATATGATGAATTATCGAACTTTAGTGAATACTTATCCTTATTGTATTGAATAGTAAAGAAAAATGGAAGAAATCAGAAAGGACAGGGGAGCATAATTGAAAGCACTGGTTATATAGTTGAATTTACTGACATAGCAGGTGTAGGGGTGTAAAATAACATTATGTCCTAAGTCATGTCATGTCGTTGCACAACAGAACTGGAACGGAACTCGGACCTAAGAATTTGTGTTCCTCTGCATGATGTTTTGGCGCCCGAGTTTATAGCTAGCTGTTCTATTTAAGCAATTCTGTATATTGTCGTATAGCAGCTAGCACTAAGTTCCTACCACTGTAAATTACAGTTTGGAGTTTAAAGTTAACAAACCGAATGATGGAAACAATAACTTGTAGACACTATATCCCTTGTCTTGCACGAGTATAAAGAATTTTCCTTAAACAACAACCGATATTGCTGCTTAAAAATTCTATGGTGCTTAGTAATTGATAATGTAAGTTGTAATTTTTTTGTATCTGCATTCCTGACTCGATTTGAGTGTTTTTGAAGTCGTGAGTAACAAGGTTGTGTCTTTTCCATGACCATAATGTTGTCAGTGTTGTACTTTTAGGTAGAGTTTGTCGGTGGACCTAAATGTTGGAATACTCGGACTTTTTCTGCTGCTGCAGGTAAGTCTTAGATTCTTAAATATTTTAATACACACAAGAACTTATGACATACATTCATATAATATCAGTCATGAAATTCCAGGTAAAGGTGCATTCTGCAACGGCGACAAGATTTACGCAAGTCAAACGGATAAGGTGAGTCATCACACAGTAGGAACACATGTCTTAATTCACTGAATATTTTTCCTCTTTTGGGTAAGGGAACACAATTTTGCTAGTGAGTGCTGATGTTTGATTTGTTTAGAGCTAACACTCATGTCAAGTAGAATGTTGTGCCACTCAACAGTCAATGAATAAGGAATGATTCAAATGAGAGCTTACCAGTGGATATGAGCTATTTATATAGATTAATTTTTCGACAGCATGTCAATTATGAAATACTGTTATGATGGTTTCCCCATCCCGGCAGCTATCTGTGGTGCGTACCAAAAGTTGTTATTGGGAGGCAATTTTGAATTGCTTTATAGGCCACATGACCTTCTTAAACATTTTTTCATCTTTGGTTGGGTGAAATGGATTTTCTTTTCATTCTCTGAAAATCCTTTAACTTATACAAGGTCGAACAAGCGCTTCTTGTTACTGGGTTCGGATATGAACACGACGATGCCTGGGCAACCAATATAGAGTTATTCAAGGAATTCACCGATATTAGTCGGGTAAAACCATTCTTTTTTTAGTTTTCATGGAATATAAACCGTTAAGTTTTGTGTTATAATTGGTCAAAACTTTTATCCAATAGAGATTTCTTTGGAGAAGCTCCTGAATTACCTTACCATTTCATTTTTTTATTCGATATGTAGGGTGTGAGAAGGCTTGGCGCAGCATCAGTTGACATGTGTCATGTAGCTCTGGGGATTGTGGAAGCCTATTGGGAGTATCGGCTTAAACCATGGGATATGGCTGCTGGTGTTCTGGTAATATTTCACTCATTCAAACATATTCAATTCCATATGTTTTTCACTTAGGTAATCATTTGATGTGCATCTGTTTGGTGTCTTTGGCTCATGGTTTGGTGTGTGAGTATGTTGAGACATGTTTATAGGAGGGGCCTTTTGTATGAGCAGCATCCCTCTCCTTGCTCAACAGAAATGGTGTTCTTGTGCGGGAGAATTAAGTAAAAGTATATCTTTGTCTTTTTTTTGTGATGTATTTGATAGAAGCAATTGATAAACCCTTGTATGATCAATGATACACAGTTGCTTTGGATATCCTTTTACATTCGTATTTTCTTACATTCAGTTCACAAGATATTTCAGTTACTGTGATTTTTTTTTTTTATCATTTTTTAGCAGATAGTTGAAGAGGCTGGGGGGACAGTTTCTTGCATGGATGGGTGCAATTTTTCCGTTTTTGATAGATCCGTCTTGGTATCCAATGGAATCCTTCATGCTAAGGTCGCATCATTATTCTATGTGATTTTGTTCACCCTTGTAAAATGAACAAAGGGATATAATATGTTTTTGAGATTCCATCAACTTGAAATGGAATGCAGCTTCTTGAGAGAATTGGTCCAGCAACAGAGAAATTGAAGATCAAAGGCATTGATTTTTCACTCTGGTACAAGCCTGAAAATTACTGCACACAACTCTGAGAGCTACGTTCTCTCTTCATGTCCCAACAAGAGAGATACACTTCAGGTCAACATCACTATTATTTATTCTTTTGGTTTGTTGCTATTTGATTTTTATTTTGCTAGTAGAAACATCAGCCATTGACTACTTTATCCTACTTACTCAAATGTACTACAATTAACTGACGCAGAGATAAACTCTCTTTGTTAACATTATGAACACTTGCATTTTGTATTATTAATGTCCTATTTTATTGTTCCTACTGTCATGACTATCTTTTATATTGACATAGTTATAAATGGAAATATACGGCCGGAGCAATCACTTTGGGCGCCATCTATGCATAGTTGCTATTAAATTCCAACACTTGATAGGTTGGTTGCTGCACTTTCAACTCTCCTGTTCCAATAAATGAACACCTATGGTAAAACTGGGTGACTCTAGAAGTTCTCTTCAATACAGACGAAAGGGGATCAAATTCATTGGATTTTAAGAGGCATCAAACTAATAACTTCAATTTTCCATAGGTTTGGTTCCCTGTTTCCCTTTTACTTTTGGAGGATGGAACAGGTGGAGTAGGATTCAGGAGAACGCATATAAGTTATTTTTTATCTTCATGTATGAAAGTATGGAACATGTGTTATTCAAAAGTCATTTAAAAGTACTGATGTTCCTGAATTCATGTCTTTGGCTGGATGCTAACTCCTTTTATTAATAGCCCTCTCTTCCATTGTTCTCCTTCGTATTCATATAGAGAAAATTCCATTTCCCCCACCTTCTCGGCAGAGGCTTTAATTTCTCCTGCTGGGATTTGTATCCATCTTCCTCTTGGCTTTTCCATCAGATTTTCTTTGTGTTCTTGTGTGATTCCATCTGGTAAAGTGAGTCTAAGATTCACAAGAACTTCCCATCCATAAACAGGTTAATTTAACTTCACAATGAAAATAATTTCGTATGTAATTCCGGGTGAAAGGCTAGCAATCTGAAATCTTCCATGTACCTCTAGCCAGCAGACATTAAGCAGTTCGGCAGCCGCAATAGTCACATTACTGTAAAAATATAACTAGTATTAGACGTCCAATTTTATATTGCACCCATCCTCGTGTAGTAACGACTTAAAGTAAAACCTTTACAAATTGTTCAAGTAGATATGAACACATGGTGTTCTGAATAATACTACAAGTGATTTTGCCTTGTAGAAATCCTAGTCGAATGTCTGTTATGCACTTCCGAACAGGAGTGATTACCCATATTGCTGCTATTCTGAGATGGCAATGGCTAACTATTTTGATATTCGTCAAATATTTGATATATAGACGGCCATTTTTCTTTTGCAGAAGTTTCATTCATCATTCTTTCCTGAAGAAAACGACTTTCATGAGGTTGTTCACTTGTCAACCCACTAATGTTGTGATTACCTGGACTCTTGGATCAAGGGCCAGTTCCAGAAGCGACTATCTTCTGCCCACGTTATTGAGAGATCTTGTGCAAACAACATGAAGCAGTTGTTGTTAGTCTCCTTGTCGACCCAGTATTTCTGCGAACAACAGAAATGCTGTGTAAGAACTAGAAAAAAGGCTACTCACTGTTCTTACTGCTACAAATTTTTATTTTCCATTGCTGACATTCATGGTTGGTTACTTAATGTTGCAATTAAAAATGCATGTGGTTTTATTTTCCCAGAAGCATGGTGCAGGCACTTCTACTCGTCAGTCCTGCTCATAATCTTGATACGGTGTTGTGACAATGATACTAAAATTATACCATATTTTCATACTTCTATCTTTTGAATTTTTTTTTTCTGGTTTAATGGGCATGCATGCATGCTCGTTTTTTATACAAATATTAATCGAAATTGATCACATATTAGACAGAAATGGTTCACTTGCCTTCCTGTTTTGATTCAAGGATATGCCTGCGTAAAGCTGATCGTGCAGCTGCTGCACGTATGTTGATGATTTTTCAATTGGTGAGTCGGCTTCTTTCAATATGCCTTCCCAGTTATGAGGCAGTGACACTTGTGTTGTAGCAGAGCTAGTAGCTTTAGCATCAGTGTTATATGTGATAGGTGAGTTTGTTGTTTCTGTTTCTTTATTTGGGTCTGAAGCCTCATCTTTGTCTTGTGATGACCCTGCCCCCATATTGCCAAAGATGAGGAATCCACCCCCTTAAATGTTTCTATTACCAGAAATCCCGTTTTATAGTCGTCGGCGTGTACTGTGTACATAGATGTGAAAAACACTCGCAGTTGAGATTGATGAAAAATAGGTGCCAATCGCACTGATAAAAGCTTTCAAGTGTCATCTTCCACTCATCTCCACCCTGTTCGACGCAACTGTCTGCGGATGAAATTCAAATATCTATGATACTGATTTTGGAATCTGATGCATGGACGGACAGATGTAGGATTTTGTCGGGTTTCAATAAGGTGACGATCGACCTTAAGTTTACAATAAGTAGGCACTTCAGCATATATATTGTAATTCCACTACAGTCAGAGAGAATTGACGTTTGTCATTTATTTCACGGTAATTTCAATCCCATCCTCTGTCACAACAGTCGTGGGATGCTGGCATGTCCCTGCAGTCACAATGCTGAGTATTATTTCTTACTTATATTTGAAGAGTGCGTATTAAGTAGTCTCTCACGTACTCGTTGGCCTTGGGAGCTGCAGGTATATTCCAGTATCGGTTATCTCTACCCCAAACAATATTAATGAAGAAGATGGAAGGAAAATGGTTTCTGTCTTCAATGGGAAAAAGGAAAGACGAAAGAACGAAGGAAATGACATTGGAATATGAAAAAGAAAGGCTGCCGCAATCATCCATTGCAATCAAATGTTATATTTTTTCAAAACAATCAAATATTAGCTCATTAATTTTACATAATTAAAAAAATAAATTGATTGGTGAATCAAGGAACTAGCGTTTTTCACATGATAATATAGATTCTGAAGCATAAAGCCAAAATTGGGTGATTGACAAACAGATGTCATCTAACTTCTGAATTCCTATCAAGAGATTCCAGTGATACCCTCCACCACCTAAATAATATTCCATTTCACTCTCACAGGCTCTCTCTTCGTCCGGTCCTCTTCTGCTTGCTTGCTTGTTTCATTGATACTTCAGATTCTCCAGAAGACACAAGAAAAAACTACTCATTCGCCCCTTTAAATCCCAGAAAAGAATACAATATTGCATTAAAAAAGAGGATTTTATCTTATATTTTTTACTATCCAAGCACGAGCTTTAGAGTAACAAACCTTTTGGTAATCTGAAACGAAAGAAGTAAAGATCATGAAGCAATGATCCATAGTTGGCAGTGGGAAAATAATCAATGAACTCCATCTTGTGCAAACAGTAAAATTATTCAGCAAAAGCAGACAGTTTTAAATGCTTTACCGAAACACAAACGCATATTACTATTCAAAAATGGCAATTCAATTCCAAGAATGCTACATATGTTGATCTGTTTGTGCTGCGAATATGTCTTTTATGGATTCGGTCTCTACATCGGAAGGTTTTTCTTAGCCATTTTTGCTTGTCCAAGCTGTATTTCCATTTCCATTCGCCATAGGTAATTTTCAATCCGACCTTTGGAAGGAGACAGATAGTGAAGCAAGTGACCATGCAATTCAAGAGACAAGCAATATTCTCTCAAATCAAAATAGAACATGACATATCATTACAAAACCTTTTTGGCTGATGATGATTTTCTTCCCCTAATCAGGACCACGATTGTAAAGAATCTAAGCCACAAACAAACGGATAGATCCGGTACCAGCATTTGCATGAAGTTAGACTTTAACTTTTTATTTTCACAAAGTTCGTGTACTATAGGAAGGGAAAATGGTGTTTTAAAAAATTGCGGGAGGCTCATTAACTGGTCCGCCCCGACCATCGCTCCTCCTGTGCAACGCTGAACAACAGGTGACACTTATTGTAAGCCAAAAACAAACGGATAGATCCGGTACCAGCATTTGCATGAAGTTAGACTTTAACTTTCTATTTTCACAAAGTTCGTGAACTATAGGAAGGGAAAATGGTGTTTTACAAAATTGTGGGAGGCTCATTAACTGGTCCGCCCCTACCATCGCTCCTCCTGTGCAACGCTGAAAAACAGGTGACACTTATCTCTGGACAAGATGCTTTGATCGATATTATTTGCAACAGATGAGCTCTGGACAAAAAAAAAGGATTATCTTTACAACCAATTATCACTTGGGTGACATTTGTGTGATGATAAGTTACTTCATAAGCCAGTATACAACAAAAATAGTTGAACACACTTGACTTGCAAGAGAGTCTCCGAAGGCAACCTCAACAAATCAGCATTACCTACATTTTCTGGTGCATAGATAATATTTTGCTTTGATGCATGCAACCATTCCAATCATTTATCGCACATTCAAGTCAGCAGGTTAATGAACAATTGAAATTTTGAAAAATGATTGATAAATATATGTACCTAATAATACTTTTAATCAATTTCCATGTACCATATCTGTCCCTGTTTCTTTCGTCCAATTTCCGTTGTGCATATTTTCAAATCCACACACACTTTATAGATAAGATTGTAAAAATATATATCCTTTTATTTATTCACATTTAGCATAGGTTATTGTTAAATAACATTCTTTTGTTTCTGTGAAACCCATTCTTTAAATATTATATTATACACACACTCTGACCACCCTCATACCAGTACAAGGTTATAGTGCTAAGTTCACTTATTAATAGATGAGATGGAGCCACATTTTAGCAGAAATCTTTACATTATGTATTACTTTTATGTACTCAGTTGGTTAACTTAAATCTAATTCACTCTATTCTTTTTATTGTTTATATTATTTGTTTTATTTATTGGAAGAAAACAAAAAAAAAAAAAAACCCACAGAACGAGATATATAGATACATACATGTTAATGAATTAAATTGGAAACAGTACAGGGATCTCATATTATGAGGGATCATTCCATATTGAATAGGCCTCATTCAGTCGTTTTAGTTTCATCAGTTTTCAGGATCAGTCAAGTCCACGGGGCTATCCAAATCTTCCATTCTTGCAGATACAAATGACTCTTCGGTATCCACTGTTGACAGGGAAGAAGGAGAGTCCTCTGAATCTGAGACCACCTCGTCCTCCAATACTATGTGCTCCTCTTCATCAATTTCTGATATATCCGACCCCGAAGCTACCATCAGAAGCTTGTTTATTGCGACTTTTGCAGTTTCCACAAACCATTCATCCTCTGGAAGGCAACTGAGAAGAAAAAGAGTCAATAACAAAATTCGCTAAAGTTAGGCATGTAAATGAGACGGGTAATATTACCTTTGGGGATCAATTCCTCTGGCAGAGAATGCCTTCACTGCACGAGCAATTATGTCTGAGGCTATTTTATGCACGTGCCTAGATGGATACCCCGCAAAACGTGCTATTTCAACAGTGAAGTGCATATCAAGTATTAACTGCAATGCCAAGCACAGGGAAATCACTTGCTGTGGAGAAGGAAAATATTGAAAGGCTAAAAGAACGAAATGTTACAAATACCTGCTGCAGCCCAACTGGCCGAAGAGGAGGAGCTGAATCGTGCTCTAGAACACCCCAAAACTCCTGCTCATCTGACAACCACATCACCACTGTCTCTGTCAACCTTGCCAGCAGAACCTTCTGTATCTTCTCTCTTCCTAGCAAAACATCTCCAGCAACAGCTGCTAGTTGTTGCAACTTCCCAAATAATGCCTGTACAATGATTATTACTAAATTGAAATTAAGATATGTAAATTCCTCTTTGACACAAAGGAAAACATTGCAGGCAAGGGGGAAAGGGTTGGAGCAAAAAACAAAAACCTGGAATGGCAATGAAGGGAGCGGATCAGGGTTCCGAGTCAAATCTCTCTCTTTGCCACATATATAAATCTGTGCATCTAATCGGGTTTCTCCATCCCTAGAATAAATGAAACTTAAAACATATTGTCGACAGAAATGATCCCTAAGTTTATCCAGAGAATGCTGAAGTTGACGCCTCCATTCCTTAGGATCAACAGCATTACTTACAGAAGATAATATATTATCAGCTACTCCACCTCCTGTTTCCTTGCTCTCAGTTAACACATTCCAAATTCGTGAAACTACCATTGGCAACAATTCTTCAGCAATAGTAAACGCAGTACCCAACAAAGCAAGTTGTTGTGAATCTGTTTCAGCTTTCAAAGGTATATGCTCCTTTAGCTCCATAAGATGATCATCTTCAGATGGGCCAGTTAAGGCTTTTATCAAAAGGTCAATATACTTATCAAAAAGCTGTGAAATCCTTGCCAATATGTTTCCTCCAAAATGCTGGATCACTAAACCGGTTAGCTGCTCAACCATCTCCTGCAGAAGCAGTTTAAATATCAATGAGAATCGAAATATTTTTAAACAAAGTTTCCAGTGATTTTCACACTTGTTCAATTATTGTAATAAATAATGTATCTGGTCATGATAAATGCAATTGCCATCTTTTCCGTCATCATCTAATGTTTAATTAAATAACAACTTAACAAACTCATATGTAAACTTTGAAATCAATCATTTGTGCTCATGCCACGCAATCAACTGACCTTGACAACGAAAATAAATCTCATTCCACAGTCAACAACCATAGTATCCGATGAAGTTGAAAAAGTAGAAAGTGGAGACGCAAAGCGAGGTGATAAAGGCATAGTTTCATCCCCTCCAACCAAATCAAGAACCACTCTTCTGGCTCGTCGAAAATTTAATTCCAAGACCTCTTCAACGTATGGCTGCAAAAGCACCAAAAGTAACTTCGACAATTTGAGTCCCTGTGATTCCAAGGCAGAGCAATGGTTAAGACTAGCCTGAACGCATACACTAGCTGCACGTAAAGCAGAAGCTGTCTCAGAAGATGGTGCATTTTCCTTGACCAATCGGACTAAAGATTCTATTTCCCATTCAGCCCATTGAACAATTTTATTACTGTAAACAGGATTGTCCCCAAACATCAAACCAGATTCTTTAGTTGCCAATGAAATCATTGAGAAGACAAGGTTAGACAATGTCGCAGAGTACGTTTCAGGGTAGCAAGGACATAGAGCAAGAAAATCTTCAATACTTCTCTGGAGGCGGGATCCATAAGATTTCAAAAATATCTGATGTGCTAAGGTACCTTTCCCAAGCTTTAAAAGACCAGATAAAACCTTTTTCATTTCTAAAACACCGACAGAAGGTTGTTTGCTAATCTCGATAAGTTGCATCTCAAGCATTTCTTTCCTTTTCAACAACGCAGACTTGAATGAGGAGCATTCATCAGCTGAATTGTCTCCTAACACTTTCAGCTCTGAATTAGTTCGCTCTCCACCATCAATTGCGTCGATTGCTTCATCTATCTTATGCTCGGCCAAAAGCACATCAATGAGCTCCAACAGTTGGATTCTTTGATCCTCCACTTCAGTTGAGATTATATAATCAATTTCAGAAGGTTGATGGCTTTCTGGAGCTTCCTGCATATCACCACTAACTCGGGACCATTCTTCCAATTCTTGACACACACCACTCAATAGATCCTGCAAAAGAATCCCCTGGGCAGAAATATGGGTTTGAAGCTCATTTAACTCGTGCTTTGTTTCAACTACTTCATCAGATAACCTACAATCACCATTAAAAAGATCACGTCAATCCTGCATTAGGTAATCATGAAAAATGATGAACCACTGCAAATAGATCGACATAAAACTCTCAGCCAGTTCGTTATTAAAGCCAGCACAACAATTTGGATTACCTAACTTGGCATAATGGCCAAGTTTAGGGAATAAATTAAATCATATTCACATGAATAGTATCAGAATAAAATCTTTTAGAAAATCATTTGATAAGAACACCTTCAGAGAACTCAATGCCGAATTGAATTCTCATATTTCAGTTGTAAATTGATCCTTACTCCTTTCTACCAATCTAATTGCCATGTACCCATGTATTCTTCTTTTTTGCACTGTATGTGCAAATAAAGAATATAAACATTAATCAAAGTTAGATGTGATGGAAAACAGTATACAGTGTGCAGCCAAATTTGTAGCTATATGATAGGTCTTCACATAAAAACAGGGGAATGCCTCACCTTAAAAACGCCAAATACTTTGTGCGTGTATCACCACACAAGTTTTCAACTGCATCTTTGAGATCCAGAAGCTCAAAACATATCTTCCTGATTCCCTAAAGAAATAAATTTATGAGCTATTATTGGGAACAGCAAAAGAAGAATAATGATAAAGTACAATCAACAGAACACCCACAAAAAAATAAAGCCAGGAATTAAATAAGGCACATGTCACCAAGGCAAGGCCTGAACAGAAATACGTTAAGAAAAGAGAAAGGTCAATATTAGTATCTCAAATCAAGGAAACACCAGAGACACAACATTCTCAGTTCCACAGGTAAATGCCGAAGAAAAAGCATATTTAGCTGTGACTATCACCCCATATTAATCTAACATAGCATTTCATACAGTGGATCAAAGGGACATCCTGGAATTATTCAACTATTCAGCGTTTCCATTTAGTGGCGTAACTGGAATTGAGGAATTTTCGAAGTTGCAAGCAAATGTATGAGTAAAAGCGACACCTTTTTGTCACTAAAATCCATATTTTTCCAGCGGCAAGTAAATTCATTGCCTCAGTAAGTTACGGGAAATGATAATCAAAATCAACAACCGTAAATCTGTAATTCATCAAGAAGAATAGGAGTGTAAAGTTTAGCTTGGAAAATTTTTTTAAAAAAATCCGTACTTTCTCAGTCTTGGACTGGTAGATGGTGTCGATTTTGGACTGTGAGGTGACGCTTTCCATGGATGGGAAATCATCATCTTCTTCGCTGCTTTCCACCATATTCATTCTCAGATGAGATTCAAAGGAAACCGCAGCTGCTTTTTGTTGATTTTACTTGTGTGTGTGTATCTTTTAATTAATGCTGTCTTAAAAATAGAAAAACACATAAACTAAATTTCTATAATTCGATAATGACCTTGAAAATATACGCTACATACAATCTTGATTAGTGAATTTTTTGAATGCCTGAACAAAGTAGTTAATTTCTTTATTGAAAAATTATGACATATAAATATAGTCCGTATTTTATT
This sequence comes from Primulina tabacum, assembly GCF_025594145.1. Classification (NCBI taxonomy): domain Eukaryota; kingdom Viridiplantae; phylum Streptophyta; class Magnoliopsida; order Lamiales; family Gesneriaceae; genus Primulina; species Primulina tabacum. The sequence continues at coordinate 3,730,127 of NC_134553.1, forward strand.
GTAGTAAGTTAAAAAAAAAAATCATCTATTTTATTCCTGATCAATAAGTCTTAAAAATTTTAAATCGATGTATATGGTAAAATTTTAAAAAAAATTAAAATATAGCATTGGTCAACTAAATTTTTTGGAAAAATAACTTAAATTTTAGTGTTTTCAAATATAATTGAGATGATTATTTTTTCAAAAGTTCAGTGGAGATTATTTTGCTAATTATCTATGAATTTTATTGTTGGTACAAAAATTCATTGTTTTTAGAACTGAACGGTTAGTTCGACCGAGACCGGTCGCAGGTCCATTGTGGACCACATCCAAAAACTATTTTATTTTTCAAACTGGTCGAAACGATCTTGAACCGGTTAGACTTGTTCACCATTTTCTTTAAAAAAATTTGAATTTAATTATTTCTTAGATTTAAAATTTTATTTTTTATAACTTGTTTGATTTTTTTGCTTAAAAATATGTATATAATTATATTTGATATTTTAATTTTATTTAATTTGTTTAAATTTTAAATTTTGGTAAAAATATATTTTTTATTATTTATATCTACAATTAAATATAACATAACAATGTTTCCATGTACCAATCCAATTGAATTGTCCGATTATGAAAATGTTACGCTGATTGTTAATAAAAAAATATTCTATTAGATTTCCAGTGGAAATAGAAATAGCATTAGTATGTAGGTGTGGGCCTGGACTGGATTTTATAAGCATTTGGACCTGGTCTCTCAATGGGCCTTGATCGATACAAAACAGTGCCAAAATAACCGTGCTCCATGTAAAAGATGACGATAATGAATTCAGTTTGGGTAGAATTCCATATTTTTTGTAGCGGTCCCTATTTATTATATTTATCTTCATTTTCGTCGCATATTCAATTTCATCTTATTCTCATATCTCTCGTAGAACTGTATATTCTTGCTTTACTCAAATATCATATTTTCCGAAGCCACGAGATGGGCATGTTTGGTTTGCCCGACACCAATTGCAGAACTCAGAAGCTAGATATATCATGTCTAATCTTCCGTAGCAGAACGCTCAATAGGGATGCAAGGCAATCTCTATTTCGGGCAGAAAATACTGAGCTGAAACCTTAAAAAACACACAGAACTAAAATGAAAAATAATTAGCACAAATAATCTGAAAAAGGGTCGATTCAAATCAGAAAGAACAAAATACTAAAACGTTATAGCAGATGTCTGTTAGACAGCTTTAGGCCAAAACAATTCAGAATTCGAAATGATTATAGTTGATCTTAGATATCCTTAATTTTGTAGTAAATGAACGTTGATTGGTTTCCCTGGTGTGCAGTTTTTGGACAGAGGTTATTTACTACGATCTTCAATCCAACACGCCTGGCCAACGGAGAAGGCTCAACTTTAGGAACACTTATTTGATATTGAGCTGGTCTGTGGTGCATTGGTTATATAAACCATGCATGTCCATATATATAAACACCATGTTTACTACATTTGATATAAGCCCACAGTTGCTGCACCCCGCGTTTGTAAATTTTCTTAGGCTACATTGTATAATTTGTGTTATACATCTATCTGCTCCCCTCTTAAATATTCAGCAGATAGCAGCTTGTATGCGCATAGTTGATTTTGAACAACCATCATTATCAAAATTCAGACATTGCCTGCGAGCACAAAAAAGACTTGCTTCATTTGTAGGTATTGAACTGCAATGAGCAGAATCATGCGATTGTAGACTAACCAATACACAAAATAACACCAGGTTCAGATTATGATGTTCATTGGGTCATAAACATCAGTGGCAGCTAATAATGAACTTTTGCCACAAGTCATCCTTCAATCCTCTTGTTGATGCATAACTCCAGCTCAACGCTTATCCCAGCAAGCACAGATGCTGCAGCTATCCTTGCACCTGTTGACCAATACAAGTGGCGTTTCCTCCATGACTTCATTTTTGCTTCGCCCCCATCCTAGTTTCCTCCTCCCCCTCACAACTCAAATCGCTCTACCGTTGCCGATTCCTACAATAAAACTCACTTTCAATCTTTTCCCCTTTCCCAGCAATTCAATTTCCTTATTTCCCCCTCTTTTCACCGCGCTTTGCCCTCTTTCATCCTCTTCCCTCCCTGCCCCACCATTCAAACATCCCAATCTACCCTCCTCCCACCTCCTTTCCTTCTCCTCCTCGGGCACAGCCACCAATGGCAAAGCCGGTAACCAACTTGGCACATGCCTCATATTCTCCTTATCACGATGCCATCTTCCATCACTTTGTTCCCTCAATTTCCCTCGCCCATTAAAATTTTCCCTTGGCGGCAAAGGCTGAGCAAACGGGATTTCATCCGTGTACTTGACAAAACTCATCAAATCCTTAATTGCAGCAGACGAATGCAAGGACTGTGGCCCGACACGCGACGCGCCGGGGAACCCCTGTACAGAGATCAAGTCTTCGAGGGCAACAATGATGTCACGAAGATTCGATTGGGTGCGGCCACGGGTATTGGCGGAGGTGGTAGCTGTCTTAGCTATAGTTTTCAAGTACCTGGCGGCAATGTCTGTGATGACTTCTAAGGCCGTGTCTCGGGCCCCCCTGAAGCCCATCGATTGGCAGATTTGGGCCACCGCCACTCTGAGTAAACCATACGAGAATCGTGATTCCGACGCACTGGGATTGGTTTCGGCGGGTTCCGGCCGTGAATTTCGCATGTTTCGATTTGTTTGAGCATTGAGCAAGTAAGTAAAACCCTAGGGGATTCTTCTTATATCAAGGACTCCTGTAGATTCGAACTTGCGACTCTTGGCATTGGCAATGCGAATGCATCACCGTTGGGCCAGTAGAAGGTTGGGCTAAATAACTACGATATCTACGTATAAATAGGTTTTAGAGTGAAAACCGAAGCTAATGGCATTTGAGTTCCCAAATTCTATTTTGGTCCTAAAATATAATGTAATTAATTTTCAAAGATTTTAATATGTATATACTATATTTTTCAATATATATTGAAAATAACTGGGAGAAGTAATATTTAAAAATAATCTAGTTGTAAATTATAAATATAACAGAAAAATTATGGTAAGCAAACATTCGATTAAACTGAAATAACATACCAAACCGATATAATTGGGAATTTCAGTGTTCATTTTAAAAAAATGGTATATTCGGTTTGATTTTGATTTTTTTTTTCTTTTATTGAAAAATTCGGTTAAATTGAATAAACTTATTTAGTTTTTAAATATAATACAGTTTGTTGTATGGACCAATAAATTTAGTTGATGTTGAACTTTATCTTGGATTAAACCACTGCATTACTCTAGTTTGTCCTAATTTTTCTATAATTTCAGTTTCTTTTACTTAAAAGCTAATCAATTTAATTTTTTAAAAAAATACTAATTAGCTCTTCCATTTATTGAAAACAAAATTTCAATTATTCATGTCAATTCAATATACATCATGAATTAACAATATTTTCTAACAATCAATAATAATCTTTTGTTAAATGAATAATCAAAACAATGCGTTTATGAAAAAAATCAAATCATTACCAACATCGCTCCACATACTAGTGGCTATGATATACATCCATGTTTTAGCATTTGTTTGTTGTTGTTGAGTATTAAATAATTGATCAAAGTTGTCATCTTAATAAACTTGTTCTGATGAAGATGATAGACATTCATTATCTAACTCCATTGGAAATTCATCACAGTGACACTCATTTTGAAAAAATTTGTGTAATATGACATAAGCTTTATTTGGGTGATATATGGAAATGGAGGAGTTATCTTGAATATTTTGAACCGCGATTTAAATATACCAAATATCATTGTAATAACTGTAGGGACCGTGTATCGTGTTATCGTAAATCCTGTGTGATTATCGATAATTCATGAAATTGATATGTGATTATGTATTTGATGTATATTATGACAATGAAATTGAGAAAATGAATATTGAATATGAATTGACGTTGTAAGAGCTCGAGTGGAGAGGCCGGACGCCAATTTAGTACAAACATAAATATTTTGTACAGAATGTGTGGCGCCCGGGTGGTAGAAAATGACCGCCCGAGCGCCAAGGTAGAAAAGGTTAGTGTCGAGCAGAACACTCCGCGCCCGAGCGGTAACTTTTGACCGTCCGAGCGCGGCATAAAGATTTCTCGGGGATAGAATGTCTCGCGCTCGGGCGCGAGAATTCTACCGCCCGAGCGCCGAAGCGGTGAGTTGATAAGAACAATTCTTTCATTCATTTTCTTCATTTCCTTACCGTGGCTTCGAGAGAAAAGAAGGGAAACTCGATTTCCTTCGTCCGAATCGACTTCGAAACGCTGTCTAAACGCGAAACAAATTATATATTTGTGATCGTTGCGTCGAGAGCTTCCTTTTGAGGTAAATTTCTTCTAGTTCCAGCAGCTCGAAATATCAAAGTGCTGGAATAGCATGTATTTAAAGTTGAATTTCTGATATGTAGTAGAATCACCGACAAGAAACTTGTATTCAAAGTCGGAATTGAATTATGATATGAATTTGATTTGATATGAATTTTTGAAGTTTCAACTGATATTTGAAACTCATATTAATGATTTTTGAGTATGTTATTGATGTAGATAAAGTGTAATATCAATATCTTCAGGCTACATTAACTGGAAACGAAGAATTGAGGTATGTTGCGACCGGGTAACATACGACAGGTATCTGTATTATATGATATATGTTGGATTGATTTGATTGATTGGATTGAGAATATGTGTCTATATGCTTACTTGTTGATTAATGTGGCATACATGACATGGAGAATTGAATATCGATTTATAAAATAAATGTTTTGTTAACACACATCATTTTATGCATACATCGATACATGACATGCACGTTGAGCTATGATCCTTGGATACCTTGATATGATTGGATTGGATTCCGGGGTTTGTGAACACAATCGCTATGCCGGTATTATATGACCCGTAAAGCATAGACAATTGTGGCCCCCATATGATTGAATATGAGATTTGGGACTTGATGGCGCTTTGCCGACGCTATCATACGAGTATCCCATATTGGCCGGTGTGCCAGCTCGAGCATTGATTTGATAGCGATTCGATTGATTCTGACATGTGCTCAGTGGATGGGCATTTGACCCGATACCTCCACGACATACATGCATTGCATACCATATATCATTGCTTAGATATCTGTGGTATATATGATTGGTTGTTCCATACGGAGCTTTGCTCATCCCCAAGGGGGGCTGTTGTTGTCTTTGTGTGTGGACAATGGCAGGTACTCCAGGATATCAGGAGACCGGAGAGGGTACTTCTGGAGGGAGCCACAGCTTGGGTTGAGGTTTTATGTTTATGTCTTGTTCCCAGTATATATGTATATGTATTTATATACCGGGGCATGTCCCGAGGATATGAGTTGTTTGTATATGATTGATGTTGATTACGTGTGGGCATGTTTTATGAATTGAGATGAAATACTATTTTTAGTATTCAAATAAAATGATTTGGCCTCATTGTAAAAAAAATTTAAACTCGTTTTCCGCTGTAATTAATTAACCCTAATCAGATTGCATTGTAATAACGATTAGGAGCTAAAGGCCCCACAATAACATTCCTCAAATAAGCATGACGAAGATTGAACAGCTCTTTAGCATCTTCAATTAGGTGACGACCTTGGCCTGTGAATTCTGGAAGATGATAAAATATACCTCGAAAATGAGCCAAAAATTTACGTTGATTTAAATATTTACCTATAAATAATCAAGTAATATATAGGTAAAAAATACCTTGTGCCACTTTAAGCCCATTATTTCTTGATAAATGATCTATCAACATGTGTGAATCTTGTGCAGATCATTCTCATCCGCTGAGTACATATATGAATTCTAAATCAAAGTTACAAGCTGCCAAAAATATTTTGAAAAATTACTCCGTGACGATTACGGTAACTGTTATTATCACGCACACACACCGTCGCTGGAATATGAGTGTCATCAGTAGCTCCAAAGCCATTCTGCAACATCCATAACAACAACAACTGGAATAACAATAACGATAATTACAACAACAACAACAAAAAAAACGATAATAATAGAAGAATTTCAATAATTAGTTTAAAGTAAGAGTATTCTCCATTACTACAGCTGAAGACTAATAAGCTAAAAAAAACATCTTTACAAACTTTATTTTTCATGCCCCAAACCCTGAAAGTAATTTCTGAATTATGTTCATGGAATAAATGGCCAAAAAATATTGAACATAACTAAAAATTATAAAATGCTTATGTTGGATGCAACAAAATCATAAACCACATTAACAAGAGGAAAGCATGTTCTATTTATAAGTGGAACCAAGGTATGCTTGCTCAATTCTGTCAATGACTTAGCAAAAGCAAAAAAAATTATTTTTTTTGGTTGAGTGATCTATTAAAGGGTAGAATGCCATCTATAATCATAAAGACTGAGAAGCAACTTCAACTAAATTATGAAAATCTATCACAAAAGCTTTTAATCACTTTAAAGATTAAGGTGGATAATAAATATTATTAAAAATTTTAAAAATTTATTTTTATAACGTATCTCAATTCATAAATAGTGGTATTTGAGGTGGATTTACTTTTTGAAATAGCACAATTAATATTATTCCAATTTAATTTTATAATAATTCTACTTTAATATGTGTTTGTTTCGAATGCATCAGTTATAAATATATATACCAATCAAATGTAAGATTTATTTTCTAGGAAATCAAACAATTAGAATTGATGATTTGATAGTTAGTTCTAACCTTATTAGATATATATCCGATGTCTAAAAACACTAAATCATTCAACGACTAAAATATTTGAAGACAATTTTTACATGGCATGGATATATATATATTAATATTTAGTAAACGAATAAATTGTAAAAATTTGATATTTTAAAATACATATATTTTATTATATATGTGATTTAATTAATGAGGTACGATGCATCTACGTTATAAGTTATAACTAGTAATTATTAATGCACTTCGGATGCTTAAAAAACTACTAAAGCTACGCATACAGATTGAACAAAGTTGAAAAACTTTTCGAAGCACACACACACACCACAAATACGCAAAACGAATAAACTTGCAGATAACAGACGCACGGGTACTTCAGTGATTATTCGCACCGCATATATACATATATATATCACTTGAGAAGAAAAAAGCTCAATTATTTCTTTGAATGTGGAGCCCCTGTGAAATCCACGACAAGGCACAATCAGTCACCTGGAATCCAATCCTCTCCTTCTCCAAGTCATAAACAACCTCGACATTTTGTTGTTGAAAGCTTCCAAAAACCCCAGCTGGGCCGTAATCGCTTTCGATATCCATGCCTTGAAATAGCAAGCACTTGGTCACGGTGGAGTTGATCGGTGGACGCATGGCATAGAAGGCATTTCCCTGTGGCAATTTGAGGCTCACATTGTTCAAGAAATGGAAACTTATCGATGCCAGATATTCATCATCGGCTAGACTAATATCGTTCATCGGGCATGGGATCTTGTAACAAAGATCAAACCCTGATCGAGCCTCAACCTCTAAGGCGCGAGGGTACGTTATTATTGATTGGAGAAGAGACAGAAGCTGTGAATAAAATGGCTCTGGTAAGTGAGTGTAAGTTGTTCCCGAGTCGATAATCATGCCTCCGTTGCCTGATGAATCAAGTTCTCTCAGCCTTAAGGGAACTTCTACCGCAGCAGTAACATTATTGCCTACAGTTATAGCTTCTAAACCAATGTAATAGTAGCTCGGATACATGTGGCTTCTTAGCATTGGAGTAAACTGCATATACTCTTTGGAGGATATTGCTAGGTCCCCTACAACTAGCGGACTAGAAATATTAGGGTGGTTAGCGAATCTGAATGACAAGAAGCAATGAGAGAATCCCTTCTGAAGAAACCCTAATTGCGAAGGAAGTGAAAGAGGACCTTTTCCAAAGCCTGCAATTCCTGTAGGCTCTTTATAAGTGGAACCAACACAGCCAAAACAAAATTTAGGAATTTCCCTGGTTGAGTTTTGCCTACTTCCGTGAACTCTAAGTGTATCCCTGGTGAGTGTTCCGGCGACGATACCATCGCCGTAAGTGTATGCAAAAGAAGGGCATGGCCTGTAACATGTGGACTGAATTACGGTGCTCAATGAGCACCCAGCGACAGTGCAAGGATCATACGAGCTATCAGAGCTATGAACGTCAATGCAGAAACGGCTGAAACAAGAATCTCTCGTAGCCGAAGTGGAACGGGATGGGGAGAAATTAGCTGTTAATCTGCTGCTTCTGTAATCATAGCAGTCGATGCATTCGAAAGTTACGTTCCCGCAAGGAACCCAAGTTAGGTCGCTCCCAGTATCTAAATAGACTTGGATGAGCTGAGGGGGTGTACCCAGATTGAGGGATATGATGTATCCATCTCGTACCTCTCTGAGAGGTTCTGTCATATCTAGCATCTCCAGATGTTCTTTTGCTGGATCAAGGCCGGTTTTTGAAAGTCTTGAGTGAGTGAGTCCCAAGACCAATGAATATTGGGAGTTTCTGATTTCTTTTGCATGATAATTATTGATTGATGTCAAGCATACTGCAGCGAGTAAAAGAACAAAGTGAAAGGTTTCGATCATGATGAAACCAACGTTTTGCTGTGTTTCAATGTGAAGATGAGCTAAGTCCATGGCAGTATTTATAGAGCGAGTATAACATCATAGGATGAAAGATGAAGTATAGCCAGCAGCTACGGTAATTTCAAATCTTACGTGGGCTTTAATTTGGAGATTGGAAAACGATTACATATGTTGCATGGAGACTTCATGAATTAATAATGAACACGTGTACCGGAAATTTCTTGACTAATATTATTTGTTATTGCAAAAAATATTACCAAGATAAAATATCTGTGAGATCTGACAAATCACTTTCTCTGTGTAGGTTAATTTCACTCTAAGGTATTATTTTTAATTCACACAGCAACACATGACACAAATGATTAGATTAATCATGTTGTTTCTCATGTATACATAGGTTTATATATATATATATATATATATAGCAGTGATACTCTGCTCACCTTTTAATGATCGATCAAAGGCGCTAGCTTTAATTTTTCTTTTTCTTTTTTTTAAAAAAAAGTTTAAAAAAGATGAGACCCATTACACGCTTAGGGATGACAACTTTCTCCATGGGTTTGGGGCCCCGCGGGGAAAGCTCGAAACGGGGATGGGGATCCCCGATTTTTTCGGGTTTGAGTTCGGGTTCGGGGATTTAAAAAAATTCACGATGTAATTCGGGGTGGGTATGTGATTACTATCCCCATCTCCGAAATCCCCGAAACCGTCCCGAAAATAATATCAATAATAAAATAACAGTATTACTTAAAATATCAATAATCTTATTATTATTAATATTGATATTAATATTAATATTATCTCTAATAATAATAGATAATAATAAATTTTGGTTTGAGAAAATATCTGAATTCGTCATCGTCTTGCCATATTAATATTTTTGAAACGGGGATGGGGGCGGGGATGGGAAGTTGATCACCGAAGTTTCGGGTTTGGGGATTCCCCGAACCCGAAAAAGCAGGGATTGAGGCGGGTATGGGGGTGAGGATGGAATTCGGGGATGGGGATGACAAACCCGCCCCCGCCATGGCCCATTGCCATCCCTTTACATGCTCATATTTCAGAAAAAAAATTGGGTTGCTTGACTAGTTTTTGACCCACGTTTTTGACTCACACCGTTTTTTGGTCGACTCATGCTTGGGTAGACCAACGCCCATTGGTCGACCCAAAACTTGGGTCTATCCAGCTTGGGTAGACCCAAAGCTTAGTAGACCAAAACATTGGTCCACCCATGATTCCGTCGACCCATTGTTTCGTCGACCCATGATTTGGTCGACCTAAGCTTGGGTAGACCACTGTTTTTTGGTCGACCAATTTTTGATCCAACCCTACCCCAAGTTTAGTAGACCAAAACATTGGTCGACCCAAGCTTGGATGGGCCACTGTTTGGTTGACCCAAGCTTGGGTAGACCATTGTTTTTTGGTCGATCAGTTTTTGATCCACGTTTTTTTTTTTGTCGACCCACATTTGGGTGGGTCGACCAATGCCCAGCTTAGTCGACCAAAACATTGGTCGACTTATGTTTTGGTTGACCCAAGCCCACTGTTTTTTGGTTGACCCAAGCAACCAATTCTTTTCTAAAATATGTATATATTTTGTATGGTTGGACTAATTTACACTAAACATAGAATGGACATGAAGTACATCAGCAGCCGCTGCACGCGCGGTGCTTTGGAATTAATTACTTAATTAATTAAGAAACTTAAAAGGCAGTAATTATTTGTTTTTATTAAGATTAAAAAGATAGAGAGTACTCGAAAAGCAAATTATATAAGTTACTCCTATAATTATTTTCTCAACCACCGATCGATCTTCGTAGTTTAGCGTGTTTCCTGCTAATTCAATACTTTAATATTTAATTATATTTGTATTTAATTGTTTGATTTTGTCTTTCATGCCCTTAATTTAATCTGTATTTTGTACTTACCTACGTTTACGTACGTTTCAGCTAGCCGACCCAATATTAACTTGTCTTTTGCTTCAATTCCATCTATAATAAAAACCCACTTGTAGATTTACTCATTAATTAATTAAACAGTGTTTTCATTAGTGTACAGTCACTATCACAAATACATAATATTGATTAATTTCCATTCTTTAAATTAGTAAATTAATCGCATTGGGGACTGGTGATGTGGAGATGACGCAAAATCGTCCAAGTCCACCAACAGTCCAGTGCGTCACTACGAGCAGAGGCTGAGAGTCTCCGTTACCAAAAAAATTCATCTATTTCAATATAATATTTAGACATTTAATTTATACACTTCGACGGTCTTTGATCACATATATATTGGATAAATTAATGCCTCGAACCTACTTTCTTTTAAGGAAAAGGGAAGACAGCACATCGGGAGATGCGTGAGTGATAAATGAATATATAATATAGAAAAAGGAGGTTGTATGGAAGGATGGCGTCAGCACGTATCGCCTGTTAAATGAAGAATAGGAAACAAGATTTAGTCACGTCATTATTTCTATGTTTGGTCAAGTACAACGAGTTCATCTTTCCATTAACCTTGTTTCAGATGTAATTGTTCTTGATTTGATTTAATAAAATTCTGTTATTTTACTCAAAAGAAGAAGAAGAAGAGATATTGACTATCATTGCAATTCAGGTGCATGATTGGTGGGTAGCGCTAGATGGGAAATAAAATTGATATTCTTCATGAATTTATTTCAAAACACATAAATCATATGTTTTATTTGTGATAATGCCGTCCATGATTTATAATTTATTTGATATCAATGTCGAAAATGTATCATTATTACATATCCTCAACAGTAAAAACGAAAGAAACAAAGAGTAGTGAGGATATCAATTTTCTATGAGTGTGTATGTTAACCAATATCCTTTGTTGGATTAATTGATTTAATTCAATAGTTCTCTTTAGCTTTAATTATTTGATCTCAATTTTTAATGATTTTTATAAGTAATATATAAATAAATAACAATGACAACATTACTCATAATTATATTTGTTTTTGGGAAATAATTTTAAATTAGGAAATATTTACTTTGGGCCTCAGAGTCACACTCAGCCCACTTAAAACAAACGCAATATAAAATATCACCAAAGGCATCTTCGGATATACTACCGGGAAAAAATGTAGAAGGTAATCGATTTGATAAATCTTCATTTAGGATCTTCAAATTCCCTGACATCAAATTTAACTTTTGAAACAAAAATTTAAAGGATAACTTCAAAAATCAGATTTATCTTACACATTTAATATTTTATTAAATAAGATAACTAATTTCATAAGTAACAAATTTATGATTTAAAATTTATAGAGGACAGCTCAATAAAAAAAATTAATGAAGTATTTTACATATTTATGTATCACAAAAACTCTTGTAACATCGTTTCAAGAGTGAGACGCATATCTAATCCGACCCGATTCATAAAAAATATTACATTTTACGCTAAAAACATTATTTTTCATTTGACAAAAACTTGTGTGAGACAGTCTCACGAGTCGTATTTTGTGAGACGAGTATCTTATTTGGGTCATCCATGAAAAAATATTACTTTTTATGCTAAGAGTATTATTTTTTATTGTGAATATCGGTAGGATTGACATGTCTCACAGATAAAGATTCGTGAGACCGTCTCACAAAAGACATACTCTTTTCATTTTAAATATAGATCAGATTGATCATCTCACGAAAATATATTTGTGAGACTCTCTTATAAGAGACGTACTCTTATATATAAATTTTATTTTCAAAAATAGTCTAAATAATTTAATTATAATGATTATTTTATAATCTCTTGTACATACATACATATATATATATATGTGTGAGTGTGTGTGTGTGTGTGTGAATTTCCAACGTATAATATTATTAGAGATGTAATCGAGTTGAGTCGAGCCGAACTCTTGAATGTTTGAGCTTGGTGTTCGTTTATAATCGAGCCGAGCTCGAGCTTTATTTAACGAATATATGCATGGCTCACGAGCTTATTCACGCCTTTATCGAGCCTAAACAAGCTTAATAAATATGAATTATACATTTAAATTTTCATTAAATTAATTTAAAAGTAAATTATATATTTAAAGAAAAATACATTATTCTTATTAAAATTTGTAAATTTATTATAATAAATAAATTTAATAGATTTTTCCATATATTTCATAAATAATATGCAAAATTAATAAATCAAATATCAATACTATTTTTTTCATCTAAAAGATTACTCATGAACTTACCAACGAACATGTTCACGAGCTAACGAGCCGAATGCTGTAAAGCTTGAGTTTGATTTGTTTATCTTAACGAGCCTCATTAAACGAGTTTTTATCGAATCGAGCTTCGAATAGCTCATAAACGGTTTGGTTCGTTTACCTCCCTAAATATTACGAAGAAATATGGGGTATGGGTGGCTTTTTTCTCTCTATCTAATGACGTTGAAATTTATTTATTTTTTAAAAAAGTATAAATGAAATGGAGAAATTGGGCCCTTGCTGTTAGAAAATTTGCTTGTGACCTTGGGGCGATCAGTGTTGTTTTGTTTATTGATTCATCATTCCATTTTGGATTTTTAATACTTTTTTTCGAGTCCAAATTTTCTTTGAAGATTTTAATGAAATGTTTCACAAGTAATTAATGGCCTGTTAATATACATAACGATCACCAGTTATATACAATCAATCGGATGAATATTGCATCTATAGTACAAATAATCTAATTGATTCTAACAGCTCAAGATCAAGGTTAATTTTTTCGAATGAATTAAGGTCAATATTTTTAGTACTATTTGGGTTGGGTTTTGTGGTAAGAAGCAGCCAAAGCAAGTATGGAATTGGCCAGTTTGTTGATGGCATCCGCCAGACCATTAATGCCTTGCCTCTCCGTTTCAACCTTTGACTCCTCAATTTGAAGCCTTCTTTCGTGCAAACTCACTACTTGTTTGTGCCTTTTCTCTTCTCTCTCATCACCTGCCTGGATTGCTTCTGCTATCATTGTAGCGCTCTTTGATATTGCCGAACCCACTTCTTGTAATGTGCTGCTGCTGCTTCCTTCCCTGGATTTTGTCTTTCTTCTCTTTGCCGGTGAGTCTGAATACTCGCTTGTGTCGGAATCTAAGCTGGCACAGATTTACACAACTCAATAATTAATGGAGAGCACGGTGAATAATTAAGTACAATAAGAAGTTGTGTACCGAAGAGGGAACCGCATAGTACTTCAACAAACGAATAAGAACTTATAACGTATAGAAGGAAACTTAAGAGGACCAGAAAAATAAAATCTACATCTCACATATTGACATGCTCGAACAACATGTGGAGTATTATTGAATGGTTAGAAAGATAACAAGCATCGATTTTTTAGCAGGAAGCATTACAGTGAAGTGCTAAACTAATGTGTGTGTGTTAGAGAATAGAGATCTAGCAAGAACTATATAATTAATTACCCACTGAAGGCAACGTCTGAGAAAAGGGGAATGTGGGAGGCTCCTCTGATGTTTGTGCCGCAGGAGGGAACGGCGGAACCTGGATAACGGGGTGTTCCGTTGAAGGGGGACTAGCTGGGGATGCCTGACGAAAAACATGAGAAGTAGATTTTTCCACAAATGTAAGCAGCATATGGGCATCTGAACCGCCGGCACCACCAATACTCATGGCCGCCGCCGGCCCCCTTGGACCCGTCCTCTCCACCACCTTCACTAATGCCTCGTATGTCTGCGACAACATATTGGGAGGCAAGTTGTTTTCTTTCCTCTCGTACTTCTCCATCTCCCAATAAGACTTTTCTTGACCTTCTACCCCTGATTTCTCCGCTAATATTATTCTTTCGTACTCTCGTACCCTCTTGAAATCTCTCATCAAATTATCCCACTTGTCATTGCACTGGTTCTGGCTCCTCAGACACTTGTTTTTCCAACAATAATCCTCCACCCATTTCCACCTCGGCTCCGCTGGTTTGCCCCTCTCGCCGCTGTCCCCCAACCTCTTCATCCTCCTCTCATCATCCACTTTCTTTGCCTCAATCAGAACCATTGTTTCTTGAAGCGTCCAGTTCCCTTTTCTATAGTCCCTCAGCACATTATTGGTGCCACCTTGATTACCTTTCGACAGATCCATGCATGCAACAAATCACAGCCGAGGCAGTGAGCTCGTTTGATTTAATTTTGTGGTCTGAAAAGTTACGCCACCCGTGAGGTGGATGGAAAAAAAATAATTAAGTGTCCCCTTTTCAACTTTCAGTTTCCCTATTTCAAGTTCGAAGATTACAGAGATGTAATCGTGAAGAATATTTATGATATGATTCAAAAGCTTATACAAAATAAGGATTTACTCTCTGCGTGCGATGGTTTTCGAGTTTGATGCTATTGCACTTGGCTTAATCAATGAGCTTCCCCGTGAAAATGAGGGAGATAATCTTTGAATTTTCAAAGTTCAAATCTAGAACTTCCTAATTCAAGCCACTAGCTAGTGCACAAAGACAAACCTAACATTGAAAAAACTCGAGCGGGTGTTGAAAGTCTAAAGCTGTAAGAAAAAAAGCTTCAGTGAAATTAGCAATATTAATTCCACTTATTTGGAGCAATTGGATAACATAGGAAAAAGGGCCATTAAATTTAATCAAACTGCTTTTTTAAAAAAAAAAATATATTCAAACTGACACATTCGACAACCCCAAGAAACCTTGTCAGACAGTGTGTGTGAAATTATGAATTGATTGGTTTACAGCATTGCATGCATGGGAGGGACTGAAATACTGCGACATTAACGAACCTACTACACACCTGAGTAGCTAACACGCACACGCTGCATCAAATATAGCTAGCCAATCTTCATACGTGAGCTCGCGTTTACAATAAAATATTGTAAAAAATATGATGAAAACTTTAAATTTCTTTTGAATGAAAATGAATGGAAGAAGCTAACGGGATCACTTATTTCCTCTAAAAAGAAAATTATTTTTACAGATGGCTACCGACTCTGCCGCTCAACATACATTCCGGACCTTTCAAAAGTTGATACATATGCCCAACAGAAACAATGCAATCCTATCCTAACAAAATGAGGCTAACAAGAAAACAAATAGTAATGATATTAAATAATCTGTTTTTTAAATCTTTTTAAATAAGTTTTCAACATATTCTTCCAAATCCTGACATATTTTACCATTACAAGCCTTCCAAATGCAACATATGGGCAAGAACACGAGTTTTCTTGATTTAAATATGACACGATATGCTTTCCTCGACCATTTCAATAGGTTAAGTAATCATTGAGAAGATGTTAGATTTAAAATAGGAAATGAACGCTAAAAAAATAAGATTGTTATTAGTAATTTCTGAAAAGAATATAACGCACTTAGTGAAACAGTACATATATTCGAACTCTCATAAAAAAAAAAAAAAAGCCAACGGCCAAGGTAATAAAATTATGCTATGAGTGTTGCATAAATGTTGGGTCTTAGGTTGTAAATAAACGGATACGATTCGCGGATTTTTTGAGTCGATTCAAAAATTATTTAATATGTATTCGAATTTATCGAATTCGAGCCAAACTTGAACATGTTTGAACTTTTTTCGAGTCGAACTCGAACCTAAATTATTTGATTCAATAATTCGCGAACCGCTCACGAGTTTTAGTATTTTATTAATATAATATAATCATATCTTAGATAAATAAGCTTTGAGGATTTCATGTACTTATTTTCGTGTAATAATTCAAATAGCTGGTTAACGTGTTCGAATCTTTCAAGCCGAAATCGAACACGATCTCTAATTCGAATCAAAATTTTTAAAATTTTATATCTTCTATTTGAGCTCGAACTCGAATAAAACTAATTCTGTTCAAATTCAACCCTCCAAATTTTAGTCATATTCGACTCCATTTTATTTATTTATACTATAAGTTAAATATGGAGATGCCACGTGGAGCAAGTATTATAATGCAGCCAGCTAGTGTCTGAAGAGATGCTTTGACTGATTCGGGGCTTTGACCGGAGGGACAGCCCATTGGGCCCACCAACCCACGACCCGTCCCTGTCCCCCTCATTTTCTTGGACTCTAGCCTGCTTCTCACCAACCCTACAGCAGCACAATTTAGTGCTGGCCAAAACGCGTTGCGTGTGTCATGAATATTTTGAGCTAATATATTAAACATTCATGAAATTACAACATCATGACACCGAAACATTTTGTACGTGAATCATGAAAGGCAATGGATTCCAAAACTTAAATAAATCTGCCAAACTCAATTTGTTACCTTACATGATATAGGTTTTGATCTCAAAAAATATTATTTCTTTTGAAGCCGCTGTGTCATCTCATGTGAAATAATGATAAATTTCAACGTAAAAGAAGTAAACAAATAGTCAAATGATTTTCCAAAAAATATCACAATATCGTTGAACTAAAATTTATTGAATATATAAAAACATAAAATTTGTCTCCTAAATTCAGTTAATAAATTGAACAAAAACAATTAAAATTGTATTTATCTTTAGACAATGTATGCATAAGTTAAACCATCTATGTTATAGCGTATTAATAAAATAAATATTCATGTTATCGAATCATACCCAAGTACAACATAAATATACAAAAAAAATAAAACAATATATTAAAGCGTGCTATAAAAAATCCATATGACAGAACAAAATGTAAACCAATGCAAAGATTTCGCTAAATACATTGTAAATAAATAAACATTTTAGAAACGTTTATTTTCCCGTAATGGAAAGAACCCGAAGGGTGGCCAAGCTGCATTTGATGTCACGTTCCACCCGTGAACACCGTTTCAAGTGTAGTTATTGATAAATATTTGATGCATTGCATATTCATTTGCTGGTTTCTTTCAAACTCATGAATAAAATCTTGGAGTACCTGTAAGTTCTGGCTTGGGCAATAGACCACTCCATTTGGGGAGGTTGACCAGGTGGTAAGGGTCCAGAAACAGAACAAAAGTTTCTAAAATATGCAATGATAGAACAAAAAGTAATGATAGAACAAAATGTAAACTACCGCAAAGTTTTCGCTAGATACACGGTAAATAAATAAACGTTTCTAAAATCCTTAAATAAACGTTTCTAAAATCCTTAAATGAAAAAAAATCTTTGATTTCAGTCGTCTCAGAATCCATGTTTCAATTCCCTAGATGAATTCGAGAAACACCAGATTTCAATTAGAATGTAGAGTTTCAGTGAGATTGACGCTGATAGATTTATGATATAATCTCAAGAATCTGGGAATTAGAAAGCTGCAAGAGAAAAATAGACATAACATCATGAAAAGAGAGACCATTTACCTTCCTGAATTATTGACATCGATGCCGCTCAAAGTCAAATTCACTTCACCACCACGCTGTGGAAGTGCAGTCTAAATGGAAGAGAAGTTGGTCATATTCAGTCATTTCAATATCATATGACAGAATAACGAACTTTAAATATATGAAACTGCTCCAGCAAATCCATTGTGCAGATAAAACAATGAGTTTACTAAATCGATTTTACAGGCACATTAAAGAGAAGGGAAACAGAGATGTTCATGTACTAACAGGGTCATTCTTGAAGAAAACCAGAGAGGTGCGTGTAAGAATAAACCATCTCTTCTTCCAAGACTTCCACCCCAAACGTGCAAATTTTTGAGTGGTCAGTGAACTCACAAAACCGACAATAACACCAATGAGACTGACGCGTCAATCAAAATAAAGAATGGAAGCCAAGAATTGGTCCAATTTTTAGCATACAATCAGGAAGTAATGCTCTTGATATTTCTAAGTGCAGCATACGACAAAGTGTAATATTATATTCTTTTCATAGATTAATCAACAAACTCGAAGCATTAGACTCTAACCAATATTCAAATGTCAAAACTACTGTTTTTGAAAATTCTGAAGCTCCATAAAAGTTGAACACGGAGAATTGAAGAAGTTACGACAAACAACGGTAAGGAAAATGTCAGATTTTGGAGCGGCCTTTGGTAAAAGTATAATTTATAACAACCATTCTCCAAATGATTTTCAATGAGACATTATTTCAAACAGTTTGAGGGAAATTGAGTCAATATCCAGGACCTTTATCAAGCCATGTTTTTGGTTGACAGAAAGAAGGAAACGAACAACTTCTCGATGCAAAATTTATCTTGACATTCATATCAAAATCACAAGTAAAATAAATTTAAATAAGTAAATCATGAGAGAAAAACATAACAGTATCGAGAAACGAATGCACAAAATATCTAACAAATATTTCCCGTTGCTAAATTAAAAGCATGAACGTCCATGAACGATATAGATGATTTTTTGAAAAAAAAAATTACAAAAGCAAATTCGACTTGTCAAAAATTCAATTTGGGTTATTTCTAATTCAATTTGGTTCCAAGAAGAAGAAGAGAAACAAAAATTTACAACAACCTATTTCCCGATCTGGACTGTAAAATAATTCGTAAATCAAAACCGACAACAATGGGAGAGATTGAGGAAAACATTCACAAACTAAATAAGATTACTAATCAAAATTTACCGTAAACTGATCGAATTTCCGATGTATTCAACATGCTGCTGTATTTGTTGTTCTCTGCACTACAATTGTTTTTGTCCTTCCATAAATGTTAGTAGAATTTTTATGTTTGAGAATCAGATTTAACCTAGATCTAAAAAATGAAGAAAAGGGAATGGAGTTTTAGGCGCTCTCTTCGTTTATGATCTGGGAGAGAAGAAGATATTCTAATTAGGTTGGAACGGTGAAAAACGTGGAGAGGTAGATTGAGGGTATTTTAGGGAGTTTAAAAAACAGACCAAAACAGTTACTCTAACATGCTTAACTTTAATAAATAGTAAAAGATTTGGTATGAAAAAATAGCATACCTGTGAATACCTTTGTTGTTGATTTGCGACGTCATTTTGGATAGAAAGCATGTTATTGACATTGTTGTCTGATATATGATATCCCGAACTCGTGGCTTTCATTTTTCAATGTTTAGGTATCTGCAAGAGACACTATATTCTCATTACATCAAATTCAACCTAAAGCATAATCTGACACTAAATATGATAAATTTATTGGAAGTTGTGAAGAAATATTATTAGACAAAGCGTTAGGTTAATTCTGAATGAGGCAACATTCAGACTATAATAAATTGTGAAGCAACTTAACTTTTTGCTAAAACTTATTTCATCAAAATAAAATCATAAGAATTCAGTTTCAAATAATTATTTTTCATTAATTTCAAACTATAATATGCATGTTGTTAAATGGAAGTAAAATAAATCATGCAGTGTGAGAACACACTCTCATGCAAAGTAGCAAATTGAATAATAAACGAAAGAACAAAAACAAATGTTGCTAATTAATTATTAAATATGTTGAATCAATTAATAATTCAAAATTTCAAAACACGATCAATTCTTCATCGGAATAACAAATACCAAGACGATGTTGCTTAGCACAGAGAAATTTCTATGAAATTTAACATTGTGTAGACTGATGGCAATTTAAAGACCCGTGTCCCAATGCATACGTCTGAACAAATCACCAACAAAAAAACCGGAACAAATGACATAAAAATCATATGATACATGAATCAAAATGGCTTTAAACAAAATCATAAAATAGGAGATGAAAGTGGCAGCTAGCATAGAGATTGTAGCTTCTAGGCTCAAATATAAGCATGGAAGGGAATAATAAAAATAACTGGGTACCACAGTTTCCTCCCCAGATGCTTATATTTCTAAAGTAAATCGCTTCCTTTGCAGCTAGCAAGCTTGGATCCACAGAGAAGTAGAGCCGAATGATGCTTTCATGTTACTAAATCAATTGGCATAAACCATGTCATTCCGCCTGGGTGGTTTGTCTTGCAAGCTCTGGAGGAAAATGACTATTGCTCTAAATTATTCAATGGAAAATTCGAGATATGGATCATCTAAATCAACGAAGGAATAAGAAATAATCATACAAATGATACTCCATTGATATATATGAATTCCAAACAACATTTTCATCGGCCATTGACTATCATATAATTGACTTTGATGGTAAATAAAACTAAAAACACAACCAAAACAAATAAATTCAATCAAATATACCTCAAATCTAAATTAAAACCATCACATGCTTCCAAAAATAAGCCACCAGATCTAATGACGGGTATCATTCGGTGTGGAGACCTTCCATTTTCAAATGTAATTACCGATTTAAAAGCAAACACAAACAGAGAATTAAAGCATGTAAGAACTCAAATGGAATTTTCCAAAGCAATTGAATTTTCCGAACAATTGAATTTCCCGAAACCCAAAACCCAAAACAAATGAATTTACCAAACCAAATTTGAATTTCTCGTAACAAATTTGGTTTTTGAAACCCAAAACAATTGAATTTCTCGAAACCCAAATTCCAGAATATGTATTTGGATATGTTAATTCATTAATAATTCTTCTCAGAACACGATGAATCGGATGTTTTCAGAAATTTCGGTATGAAAAAATGTGTGAGAAAAATATTGAAAAAACAATCAATTAGAAATTAATTTTGATATATGTTACTTCTTTCCATTAACGTTAAACAAATCAAAACAAAACAGAAATATGAACATCGTGAGAACATGGTGTTGTGAAAGAGTTTCTTACATGATAGTTCGTGTGGGTTATTCTTCAAAGGAATTTGGAACTGGTTGCGGCTTGAAGTTATGCGACGATTGGGTGTAGATGATTGGTTGTGGAAGTCATTGTCTTGTTGTGTGCCGCTTTAAGTAGTGGGAGAAAATAAACAAAGCAGCGTGGGTTTGGTTTGTCGAGGAAGTGGAGGAGAAAGCAACAACCATGATAGATTTACGGGTGTTTTGTGTTAGAGTTTTTATTCTCAAAATCATGTTTCTACGTATATATAAACATGATATATAATATGTGGAAGCGGATCGAGAATTACCTCCGGCCATTGAAAATTTGTTGAAGCTTTCTGATTTCCTTTAGATTGAAGCCTTCTAAACACTCCAATACTCCTTTAGATGGTGTATTTTCTGTATGAGATTGTGTGTTTAGGGACCTCAATGCCTTCGATATTTATAGGCACACTCATACCATCACCGAGTGTTTTGGGAGCTCGAGATTCAAACTAAATTTGTATACGCATCTCAATTTTTCAAAATTTGAGGCTGCCGTGTACAAATTTTTTCAACACGTTTATTTTACGGTTACGGGTCACAATTTTCTTACATTCTCCCACTTGACCCGTATATCTCATTTACCATAGGAGAAAACAAAATACATGAATCATGGCGATAGATCATCTAAAAGCGATTATTATCTTCCATGTATCACAATGTATTATATCTCTCAAATAACTTAATGAATAAACTCTATGTTTATTCGAGGTCCAACTTTATTGATATTTTTCATGATAACTGAATATGTACATAACTGAATATGAAAAATATCATAACTTAATGAGTTTCATTAATTTTGTTTTTACAACAAAATTACATAAAAGAACCAAGTCTCATTCTTTCTGTATGATCCTTGAATTTCAATGGTGGCATGCCCTTAGTCAAAGGATCTGCAATCATCAATTCAGTGCTAATGTGCTCGATAACCATGGTTTTATCTTTAACACGTTCTCATATGGCTAAATACTTAATGTCGATGTGCTTGCTTCGACTACCACTTTTGATATTTTTAGCCATAAAAACAACAGCTGAATTGTCACAATATATTCTTAATGGCCTAGATATAGAATCCATAATTCTAAGCCCTGAAATGAAACTCTTCAACCATACACCATGTGAGGTTGCCTCAAAACAAGATACGAACTCAGCTTCCATAGTGGAAGTAGCAGTCAATGTCTGCTTTGCACTTCTCCAAGATACAGCTCCACCAGCTAGCATAAAAATATATCCTGAAGTGGATTTTCTTGAGTCAATGCAGCCAGCGTAGTCTGAATCAGATTAGCCAATTACTTCCAAATTCTCAGTTCGTCTGAACATAAGCATATAATCTTTGGTCCCTTGAAGGTACCTCATGACTTTCTTTGCAGCTTTCCAGTGATCTAAACCTGGATTACTCTGATATCTTCCCAACATCCCAACAATAAATGCAATGTCATGTCTAGTGCAAACCTGAGCATACATCAAGCTTCCGACAGCAGAAGCATAAGGAATGTTTTTCATTTGTTCCCGCTCTAGATCATTCTTTGGGCATTGGCTCAAATTGAATTTATCGCCTTTCACAACGGGAGCTATACTTGGTGAACAATCTTTCATCCGATATCTCTCTAAAACTTTGTTGATATAGGTTTCTTGAGACAGACCTATAATACCTCGAATTCGGTCTCTATGTATCTTAATGCCAATGACATAAGATGCATCGCCCATATCCTTCATATCAAAGTTTTTAGAGAGGAATTGTTTCACCTCATATAACAGACCCTTATCATTGGTTGCAAGTAATATATCATCCACATATAGAATTAGGAAACAAATCTTGCTCCCACTGACCTTCTGGTATATACATTGATCCATGAGGTTTTCAATGAATCCAAATGAAGAGATAACATCATGAAATTTCAAATACCATTGACGGGAAGCTTGTTTCAATCCATATATAGATTTCTTAAGCTTACAAACCAATTGCTCACCATTACTAGAGAAGAATCCTTCAGGTTGATTCATATAAACCTCTTCCTCTAGTTCTCCATTGAGAAAAGCTGTTTTCACATCCATTTGTTGTAAATCCAAGTCAAAGTGTGCAACTAATGCTAGAATGATACGGAGAGAATCTTTCTTAGATACAGGAGAAAAAGTCTCCTTATAGTCGATTCCTTCCTGCTGAGTGAATCATTTAGCAACGAGTCTTGCTTTATATCTTTCAATGTTGCCTAATGAATCTTTCTTTGTTTTGAAAACCCATTTACATCCAATGGCTTTTATACCATCAGGCAACTGAACAAGATCCCAGACTCCATTAACTGCCATAGAATTCATCTCTTTTTTCATAGCATTAAACCATAGTTTTGACTCATTACAACTCATGGCTTGTGAAAACGTTTCAGGATCATTTTCGGCTCCGATGTTAAAATCCGATTCTTGTAAATACACAACATAATCACTAGATATAGCTGATCTTCTAATTCTAGTAGATCTCCTTAGGTTGTTTGGTTGATCAACAATTTCTTGTTGTTCTTCATTAACAACTTGATCTACTGGATTTTCATCAGCAATTTGTGGAACTTCAATAACTGGTTGTCTAACACCCATTTGGTCTTGAGGGGTGTGAATAACGACCAATCTATCATTTGAATAAGAGGGTTGTGCATTAATGTGATCATTCTCAAAAATTATGTCATTTGAATGATCACTCCCACTAATCAAATCATTCTCAAGAAATTTACATTTCTTGATTCCACAATTCTAGTGTTGTGAGATGGACAATAGAATCTGTACCCTTTGAATTTTTCGGCATACCCAATGAAATATCCACTTATAGTTCTTGGGTCCAGTTTCTTTTCATGTGGGTTATAAAATCTTATTTCAGAAAGACAACCCCAAACGCGTATATGTTGCAAACTCGGTTTCCAACCTTTAAATAACTCAAATGGCGTCTTTGGGACAGCCTTAGTTGGAACTCGATTTAATATATACACAGCTGTCTTAAGAGCTTCAGTCCACAAGGATTTAGGAAGTTTTGAGCTACTTAACATGCTCCTCACCATGTCCAATAATGTTCAGTTTCTCCTCTCAGCTACACCATTTTGGTCTGGAGAACCGGGCATAGTATATTGGGCAACAATCCCATGTTCTTGGAGAAACTTCTCAAACGGACCAGGTGCTTGTCCATTCTCAGTGTATCTACCATAATATTCTCCACCTCTATCAGTTCTCACGATCTTAATATGTTTTCCACATTACTTCTCCACTTCAGCCTTAAAAACCTTAAAGGCTTCTAGTGCTTCGTTTTTGTTATGAAGCATGTAGATATACATGTATCGTGAGTAATCATCAATGAAAGAGATGAAGTATTTCGGACTTTGCATGTCCATATCTGGACAACAAATATCTGAATGTATGATTTTTAATATTTCTGTACTCCTCTTGGCACCTTTTTAGACTTATTGGTCTGCTTACCCTTAATGCAGTCCACACAAGTCTCAAAATCAGTAAAATCTAAAGTACTAAGTACTCCATCATTTACTAATCTTTTAATTCTCTCTATGGAGATGTGTCCCAATCTCCTGTGCCACAATATAGATGAATCTTCATTTATAACACATCTTTTAATACCTCCCTGAACATGCATAGTGGTGTTATTATTTTGTAAAAAAATAGAGAAAAGACCATCAATCATTTTACCATTTCCAATAAGATTTGATTTATAAAACAAATTTATTGATTTATCCAAAAACTGAAATGAATAACCAAGAGGTACAAGTTTTGAAACTGAAATTAAATTCCTAGAAAAACTAGGAACATAAAAGGTCTTTTCTAATTTTAAAATATAACCACTATTCAATACTAAGCAGCAAGTCCCAATAGCCTCCACACGCGAAGACATCTTGTTTCCTGAATAGATGGTTCGCTCATTTTCTATTGGCTTCTTTAGGTTTTGCATACCCTGCAAGGTATTTGTAACATGGATTGTAGAACCAGAATCAATCCACCATGTGTTATAAATCATATTAACCATATTAGATTCATAACAGACAAATGAAGTAGGAATACCTTTCTTTTCAAGCCAGTCCTTAAATTTATTGCAATCCTTCTTAATGTGTTCCGTCTTTTTACAGAAGAAACACTTGGATTCTTTCTTGATGTCAGGTTGGGGTGGAATTATTCCTTTCCCTTTTCCCTTGACTTTGGCTTGCTTCTTATACTTTTCTTGTGTAGTCATAAAAACATTTTCACTTGTTTCCATTAACAACCTTCCTTCCTCTTGAACACACATGGTCATTAATTAATTGATTGACCATTTATCCTTATGTGTGTTGTAAGAAATTTTGAAGGGTCCATATTGCTGTGGAAGAGTGCATAAAATGTAGTGCACAAGAAAAGTCTCAGACATTTCCACTTCAAGTGTCTTTAATCGAGCCGCTATATCCCGCATTTTCATTATGTGCTCTCGCACACCTCTCACACTGGTGAGCCTTAATGAAGAGAATTCCATAATTAGGGTTCTTGCAAGTGCCTTGTCTGAAGACTGAAATTGTTCATCAATAGCCTTCAGTAATTCTCTGACATTATTATGCTGATCGACAGAACCACGCATACCAGCAGAGATTTTGGTCTTTATGAACATTACGCAGAGTCGATTAGATCGCTCCCATTTTTCATAAAGATCAACATCATCCGGAATGCTGTTTTCAGTAATAGCATATGGTTCGTCTTTCCGTATAGCATAATCAATATCCATCCACCTTAATTGAATAAGAATTCTTTCTTTCCAAATTTTATAATTATCGCCCTTTAGATCGGGAATGTCACATTTCATATCAGAAAAAGTCGCAGGTTGCATAACTGCACAAAATATCATATGCTTAAAATTTTGAGACAATATCATTTTTACCAATGTAATTCATGTTTTAAAAATCTAGTAACATAAAATTTGCCTGTGGGCTAAAATTTTAATTCCATAAGATTTTTCTGTAACTTTATGATAAAACTATCAAAATGTATTTTCCTTAACTCCTGTGGGTAAATTAAGAAAAATATAATTTGATATTTTAACCTAATTAGTTATATAAATATAATAAAAATCCATGTGGGGTAAATTTTATTATGTTTATATAATTAATTACAATTGATGTCCATTATGTGATCCAAATCCACTTAATGCATAATTTTTTTATAATTAAGGATGTTGTGGCTATTCCTCAATTATTTAAAATTATACGGTTCACTGAACAAAATTTTGGCTTTACTTAATGCTTTATATAATAATTATTTCGCAATCAACACTTTCCAAGAGTGCTCCCAGGAAAGATAGGTAGTGCTAAGGCTCTTTAAATACCCAACTCCTAGACAGAGCAACGCTCCTCAAGGAGACCAGTGGCTAGTCAAGGCAGTTTAAACCGGTCTATGAAAAACTCTCTCAGATCGTGTTTTCTTACGTCACCTCATAATTATTATTCAACTTAATTATCCACATTTATGTGAATCTTTATAAGCCAAAATTTTTCATATTAAATAACTTTATATTCACATTTTTACTTAATATGAACAATTACATTCCCCAACAGTTTTTCTCTTCAATCAGAGTAGTGATAAAGTGAGGATCACATAAAAATGTGGGCTCCTCATCAGTTTTTCTCTTTTATCAGAGTAGTGATAAAGTGAGGATTATTTGTTCATTTGTGAATATCTGAAATATTTTATTATATTATATTCACATCTTACTTGATATGTTCATCTCAATATAATTTAATATGAACATAATGTGAATATTGATCTTCAAAATATATATATTTTTTTATTTACTTTTTTTCAATACAATTTGCATTTAAATTTCAAGAATAAATGCAAACACAATATTAAATTTGCATTACAAATCAAACACTTATCTGTAATATTTGACATTATCTAACATGCAAAAATAATTTCTAAACATGTATTGAAAATTGCACTGAATTTGAAAATATTTTAATGTGTACAAATTATTTAACCAAATGCTATATGTATATCAAATTATACATATAACTTAATAACACATTAATTATTTATTTATTATTATTATTTTTATTAAAAAAATAATAAAATAAATAAATACATATATACACATATATTTAAATACCCATAATATGTGACACATTATCCAAGATGCAAATTTTATCTCAAAAAATCGGAAGTGTAATTCCAAACACGATTTTTTCACCACTAATTCATCCTCCGATTTTATCATGTTGTGTAATGGTGGTAGTTTTCGGTCAACATCGTAATGTGAGAGTCTGTGTCTCAAATGTTATGATAGTAAATTCATATATTATTATAATATTGGTTATAATAATATCAATGTCAGAATAACATTCATGTATTTGAATCTACCACCAAAATGGTAGATTGACATTAAATGTTTCTTATCACTAAATTGAAGTTCGAATACATTATTAAAGCCAACAAGCCAACAGAAAAGTTTTATTCAACCTCACTCAGAATTTACAGAAACTTTCTCCCAAAATTTCTTGTTTTTTTTTATTATTATTTTCAAGATTTCAATCCGAGAACAAGGTTTTTATATTAGTTATGCTCTGAAGAAGGTTCCAGGTAAATCTTGAATATTATTTTACCCGATCTTCAACCTTTAAGTTTTTTGTACGTAAAACTTGCATACATTCTCAAATTTTCATGCTTATGAAAACAAATTTTCAAGGCAGAGATATAGATGCTCTGATACCAAATGTTAGAGTTTTTATTCTCAAAATCATGTTTCTACGTATATATAAATATGATATATAATATGCGGAAGCGGATCGAGAATTACCTCCGGCCATTGAAAATTTGTTGAAGCTTTCTGATTTCCTTTAGATTGAAGCCTTCTAAACACTCCAATACTCCTTTAGATGGTGTATTTTCTATATGAGATTGTGTGTTTAGGGACCTCAATGCCTTCGGTACTTATAGGCACACTCATACCATCACCGAGTGTTTTGGGAGCTCGAGATTCAAACCAAATTTGTATACGCATCTCAATTTTTCAAAATTTGAGGCTGCCGTGTACAAATTTTTTCAACACGTTTATTTTACGGTTACGGGTCACAATTTTCTTACATTTTGAGCCATAAAATCGATTTTCTGTTTCTGAAATATTTTGTTTTCTGAGTTGGATTTGAGGGAAGAAGACGTGGGGATTTCAGAAATTCTTATCTGCGTTGGATTTGAGTGAAGAAGAAAGTAACGTGGGAGAAAATAAAAGGTGATGCATGGGTATTTTTGGGTAAGCAAAAAACAGACCAAGACACTATACAATTTTTATATGGGCTTGAACTTTAATAAATAGTAAAAGATTTGGGAGAGAAGAAGATATTCTGATTATTAAAACAGACCATGACACCAAAGTTAGTTATTCTAAGTGCCTCAAATAACAGTTAATATTCCTCGAGCAACACAACCAGTTATCTTGTAGAGCTCGACATAGCCATGGGATATAAAAGTTTAATAATTTTTATACACTGAATATGAGGAATAAGATATGAAATTGTAGTTTGAAATGTTATTTATTGAAGAAATTACATAATAAAGAAATATGTAAGGTACACTCGTACTGTAAAGGTCTATTATCACAGCATAAAAGAATTCGAAATGCATTTTGAGAATTTTTTATTTTTGAATTAAATTGAATTCGTAGGCAAACCAAGTAGCTCATAAGGGATAAAAACATTACTGAGAAGAGAAATGAATATCAATAAAACCTTCGTATAAATATGGTGGAGTGCAATAATTGTCCTTGTTGGATACATCGATCGAATCATGATAATTGAGCTACTATACCATTTAAAATATTTGAGTTGATGTGTAATATCAATTTTATAAAAGGAAAAAGTTAAAAAAAATTTGCAAGGAGTTAAAAGTTAGCAAAAACACAATTGATATTTAACTTAATAACAAGTTTAGGGGTTTTATTTTAACATAATTATGATAATTTAGTTAATTAAGATAATTTTATTTGACAATCACTGTATTCACTTCATTTAAATACATTGTGATTTTGGTTTTAGTAAAATTTACTATTCTCTTAATTTTATTTTTATTGTTTTTCATTGCGAATGATATTTGAATGAAAAATATATTTGTTTTGTTAATTTGAGAGAGCTGTCATTATGTTATAATCATGTAAATTGAAAAATTTTATATAAATAAGTGAATAAATTTGATTAATCATCATGGTGTATTTGATCTCTAGTTCGAATCAAAATTTTTAAAATTTTATATCTTCTATTTGAGCTCGAACTCGAATAAAACTAATTCTATTCAAATTCAACCCTCCAAATTTTAGTCATATTCGACTCCATTTTATTTATTTATACTATAAGTTAAATATGGAGATGCCACGTGGAGCAAGTATTATAATGCAGCCAGCTAGTGTCTGAAGAGATGCTTTGACTGATTCGGGGCTTTGACCGGAAGGGACAGCCCATTGGGCCCACCAACCCACGACCCGTCACTGTCCCCCTCATTTTCTTGGACTCTAGCCTGCTTCTCACCAACCCTACAGCAGCACACTTTACTATTACAACATTGCTTTTCTTTTTAAAAAAAAAAAACAGATTCATTTTTATGTATTACAAATAAATTTAACCGCTCCAACCCATGCACAAAGTTAGCAAGTTCTGCTCTTTAGATAACAAATTTAAATATCCAAACAGAGTCCACAACATACTTTAACAAATTTAAATATCAAAAATAGAAATTATTCATAACTAGAGTTGTCAAAACAGGTCAGCGAGCGGGCAGGCTCATAACCCACCACAAAACATCAATTGATTAGGACAGATCGACCCAACATTAGTCGGAGTTGTACGGATCACCATTTGGGGTGATCAACTCGACAGACATCTGTTCCATTTTGACAACTATGTAGGAACCGACATTTCATGTAACTCCCACAACATATTAATTGGATATTAGCGATATAAAATCTACTATATCTAATAAAAAACAATCCTCAAGAAATGAGAAAAATTAATAAAAATAAATGAATATATAAATCTAAACTTGTTGAATATGGATCGGGTATTCTCAAACTGAGCCCAATAAACTGTATGGGAATTGGGCCCGAAACTTTCAAAAAGTTTACCCGTTAAAATAAAATATTACTATATTGAAAAACGACGGAACCACCGGGATACATCGAATATGTTAAAAAAAATTACAAATTGAATCGTCGATCTCTTCAATATCCAAACCAAAAATTTAGCAGAACCAGCATCAAACATTGGCAGCATTGTCGCTCCTGAAGTGCTTTAGCGGTGTCGAAGAAGCATGTGAATCGGCCTTGAAATGGGTTGGCTGTGGGTAAGAAGTATGAGAATCGGCGGCACCACTTCCAGGCGGTGGGGTCGGGAGTCCGAAAACCTGGGTGTTGGTGTATACTTCTCGCCTACCCTTGGATCTCCCGAATAGAAAACAACCAAATCCGAGCAACAAGGAAAAGAGGATGAGTGGTAAAGATATCACTATCACCATCCCCATCTCTGCCTGCTTCCTAGAATGAGTAAAATATCGACGCAGCTGGAGAAATGTAACCACCGGTCAAAGCGGGTCGGATGATTAGAAGAAGAGAAGTTTGAGGGTCTTTAATAATGATAGCGTGGGATTTGAGTTGCGAGGAATCTCCCAACGGCAAGCTTGTCTAACGTTCACTTTCTAACAACCAATGATTATTATATCTGTTTATTATTGCAAAGAGCTAATTAGGCATACAAATAGAATTTATGATCATGATTTTCAGCTACATGGTAATTGGTAATTATAAAATGAGCATGTATCTTATGAGACGGTCTCACTAATCTTTATTTATGAGACGAATCAACCCTATCGATATTCACGATAAAAAAGTAATACTCTTAACATAAAAAGTAATATTTTTCATTAATAACCCAAATAAAATATATGTATCACAAAATATGACTCGTGAAACCGTCTCACATAAATTTTTGTCTTATAAAATATAGTTGATTATATATTTTTGCTTTATTTGCTCAAATTTATAAAAAAAAAAAATCAGATTTATCATATATTATTATAATTATATTAATGTACCCCTTCATTGTAAAAGTAAAAATAAAAATAAAAATGATTTGAAAGTACGGAATTGCCCACCGTTTTTCTTGTAGCCGTTGCAGCTGGAGGAGTCCAAAGAAGCTTCCTTCAGCCTTTTCCACCACGACAAAATTATGCACAGAAAACTTTGGGGACATTTACGTCACTTCAAGCCTCTCCTCCCTCATTTCTCTGTGCATTTCGGCTCCGGCCGCTAAATCAAGCATTTACGCGAACACTTTATCTCTCTAATCCTGTGTGCAGAATTAGGGTCATGGCTTCCTCTTCCTCGGAACACGCTACGAAACATGAAGAAACTGGCGGAGCAGGCGGAGAAGGCTCTGAATCGCCGCACTTCGGAGCAGATCAGATTTTTCTCTACCGAGGATTGAAGAAAGCGAAGAAAGATAGAGGATGCACGGCCAAGGAACGAATTAGTAAAATGCCCCCTTGTACTGCTGGCAAACGTAGCTCTATTTATCGAGGCGTCACTAGGTAATTATAGTTAGCGACGTTATTGCTGTGTGATCGGGTTTTGCTTTTTATCATAGTGTATGATTTGAATCCCTCACTAATTAACAACTTGGGTATTGGATTTGAGCGATGCCTTGCTGATCGTCAGGCAAAGCCAGTTTCTTTGAAGCTTAACGCACTCTGTTCGATGTTTGGAATTGTGTTGCTTGAAAGCTTTACTATCTTCGTTTCCTGTTTATGCTTGAACACGCGTTACTTTAAAGCTTTACTATCTTCACCTCATTCTTTATGCTTGTACTGAAGTTAATAATTAAATAACTTCGTTAAACTTTTTTATGATTAGGCATAGATGGACTGGTCGTTATGAAGCACATCTTTGGGATAAAAGTACCTGGAATCAAAACCAAAATAAAAAAGGAAAACAAGGTGAAATATTCATTCATTGAGACATATATATGATCTATACTGATCAGAACATATTTTAATAGCGTCTGATTCGTCTGATGTGTTTCCCGGCTCTTTTCTTATTATGCGGAAACCGATGTCGTGTCTGCTCAATTTGGACAGTTTACTTGGGTAAGTAGTTTTGGTCAAATTTCTTTGAAGGCATAAAATAGATTCGGGCGCTTGAAATTACAATGACCTTTTACCGTGAAAAACGGCTATAGGTGCATATGATGATGAGGAAGCTGCAGCAAGAGCCTATGATCTTGCCGCATTAAAATATTGGGGCCCTGGAACCCTCATCAATTTTCCTGTAAGATGCTTAATGTTAGACCTCATCTGTAGCCACTTATATTCTTCTGCGTTGGACTTTAAACCTGACTATCGATTTTTTGGTTGGATGCTCTTATATTTTGCTTTTCTTTTCTTTTGTTTTTTTTATTTATTCTTTTTAGCATGCCTAATGGAGTTAAACAGGTGACAGATTACACAAGGGACCTTGAGGAAATGCAAAATGTCTCGAGAGAGGATTATCTTGCATCTCTTCGAAGGTTGGTGATAATTTTTTATATTGATATGTTCCATTATTGAATCTTTGTCGGTGTCCTTAGGAATCACCTCTATTGCAGAAAAAGTAGTGGTTTCTCCAGGGGAATCTCCAAGTGTCGACCCCTTTCCAGGTTTGCTCCTATAATATGTTAGGTCCTTCGGTACATTAACTAATTCAGATATCTGGTCAATGCAAAAAGTTCAGTTTATCATTCTCGGATGTTTGACCAATAAGCTCCCAGTTCATCACGTGGAGATGCCAGTTTTCAATATTCTCTATTCTCGGATAATTGTAGACCTGAGCAAGTTTATGATTAATTTGTTTTATGTTGTCTTCTTTTCTTTGTCAAAGTAATCAATGGGATTCACAGTTTGGTCGTGTATCTGGAGCTGACTGCATCAACAACACAGTCTATGGTCAGTATCGCATTACTTAAATGACAAGATTATTAAATTTTACAGTTAAAGACTCGTTTCTTGATTACGTAAATATGGAATTCTGTCTGTAGCCTTTCACGAATCACATGTTGACTTAAGTCTTCTACTGACTGGTGAAGATGCAGGTGACAAAATGACAATAGGAGGTGAATATGATGGCGGATTTTGTACTGATAGGAAGATTGATTTGTCGAGTTATATCAAATGGTGGGGAACGAATAAAGCTCGTCAGACTAATCCCCAATCAAAAGCGTTTGAAGAATCAAATATTGGGGGTCATGAAGACATTGCTAGTGAACTTAAAGCTCTAGAACGATCAAGCCAGCCTGCTGAACCCTATGAAATGCCCCGTCTGGGGGTGTCTCCAGAGAAAACAAAACACAAAACAGTTTCTGCAACGAACATTCTGTTGAAATCAGCAGCATACAGAAGCCTTCAAGAGAGAATATCGAAAAACAAAGAAAAGAATGAATATAACGAGGATGAAAATAAAATTCATGTTAATAAAATTGAACTTGAGAATACAGTTGACAAATCATGCCATGATAGTGGAAGTGAGAGACTTGGAGTTGCATTTGGACCAAGTGGAGGATTACCTATTCAGAGAAATGTGCATCAGATGGCTTCGTTGCTGTCTGCTCCGCTGCTTACCAATTACATTGGTATTGATTCCTTGACAGATCATGGTCTTTGGGCTTCCCTAGTTCCTGTGCTTCCTAGCGGTTCTTCCCACACAAATGAGGTATGTTTTTCTCTAATTCAGGCCAAGCTCCGTAGGAATATAATTACTGCTGTTAGGAAACTCGCACTCAAGGACTTTCAACAGAATGAGATATGAATAACACTCGCACTGAATGAATGAGGTTGAAGCTAATGTCAGAGACTCAAACTTCTGTTTCTTACTTTTCACAAATCAATGAGCCGTCACAGTCTAGTAGCTAGAATTTTTCTCCCATGAGAGTGAATGAAATGATTAAAAGTATCGCCTTTCAGTTTCAAGAACAAGTGGCACACCTCTCTTCTGTTAAACACGTTTGATAATATTGACAGAAATCTCAATTAAGAAAGAAAAAACTTGGTCATGTGATCATGTGATACTCTTGCAAAAGGTTATACGGGATCTCCCAGGTGATAAATACCAAATTTTAACATACTATCTTTTATTCTTCCACCCTTGCGTGTTCCAAGTATTTCATCTAACATAGAG
Source organism: Primulina tabacum (assembly GCF_025594145.1). Lineage (NCBI taxonomy): Eukaryota > Viridiplantae > Streptophyta > Magnoliopsida > Lamiales > Gesneriaceae > Primulina > Primulina tabacum. The sequence continues at coordinate 3,764,559 of NC_134553.1, forward strand.
CGCTCTAGCATAAATCTGTCTCTGATTGGCATGTTTCTATGTCGGGATCAATCTCTCCCTACCCCAATTATGCTATGGTGTGATAATTGTGATCTTTGTGCCAGATTGTTATGAATTATCATTTGTACATTTTTTTTTATCTTCAGCAAGCCAGATATGAAAAAGATGAATCTTTATAATGCATGTTCTTGGCCAGATGTGTTCGACCATGGAATGTCTTCATCATTTCTCAAAAGGACAAATACTTTCATGCAGGTGATCAAGAATGAATCAAGTTCGGACTATACTTTCTTCCCGCAAGAAGGTTGATATCACCACCACGAGTCCCTTAATTGTCGCTGCAAGCAAGTTAAAATGATCTTTTTCAATTTTTGTTGGGAAGGAAGAGATGAATTTGGATGTGCATATATTGAGCAGCAGAGCTTTCTGAATACAGTTTGCATAGATAATTCCATGTTATTGTTCTTTCCATTGGGTTACTATAAAGACGAAGATACAAATTTTTTTGTGAGATATTTATCAAAATCACGAGTTACTCTGCCATTATCATCTTCACACATACATGTATACATTTAATGTGGCATATATAAAGCGTAACCTTTTACCTTGCAACGCGTCGATCTTCACATTTGATTCATTTGTTTTATAGTTGAACAGTCTCAATTTTTATTTATTTATTTATTTATGCTTTGGCCTTTTTGGATTTTGGGTAAAAATGGTCAACGAGTCAATTGTGGCCCAAATGGTAAGCCAAGGACACAAACGTTGTGAGTATTGTCAAATTGAGGCGGCATCATATAAATGAGCGAACAAGTTTTAATTTGGACAGATTAAATGGCCGACTGAGTAGACACATGGTTGTTGCAACTTGCAAATGTTGACTTTGGAGAATGTCCTCTGTCAGCTCCAAAATAATTGTGAGAAAAGAGCAAGTAATTACTGATTACATAGAAATTTCGAGGCGGTTTGAATTTCAAAAACCAGCGTAGAAAATGACAACTCATAACCATTTTTTTAAAGAAGGGGGGGGGGGGGGGTGTGACATCATAATTTGGTTTATGAATAGTTTTATTTTGCTGTCAGTTGTTCAATAATGGATGAACCCGCAAGCAGCATCCACTGATAAAGTCGATAGTATATCGAGTACGATATAATTAAATAATATAAATTATGCAATTCATATGATTAATTAATATAAACACCAATTACGCGTTTCTTTTCTCACACAAACCTGCCTCTCTCTCCCCAAAGTCCAACCTACATTGGCAGCAATTTAAACAACTTGCGCTCGAGTCTCAAGAAGAAACAACACAACAGTCAACAACCCTTTAATCTTAGTCCAGTTAAATCACGGGTTCTTGTCAAAGTTTTATTTTGATTATCTATTTCAAGATTTTTTGATTTTACTTCTGTTGCTGTAATTGAATGTTTCTGTGAGGATGCGTTAAAGTCACCGTCTTTGTCTTTTTGTAATGTAAGCCTATTCATTTTCGTCGGTTAACTTTACTTTTTCAGATTCTCTTACAGAGACGGAAATGATATTTTGATCAATTCTTTTATTTCCCTTGAAATGCCAAATGGGTTTTTCTGTAATACGAAAAAGATTTGGTTTTTCCAATTAAGCATGTGCCTCTTTTAATTACGAGTTGCTTAACTGGAATCGTTTATTCGTGTCTGAGGGTATTGTTATCTCCGCATGTTAGAGGTCTTACCTTTAGCTTACTTTTTCACTTGAAATTTTACCTTTCCCTCGTCAAATGATCTTTTCACGTTCCTGATAATTGAATTTTGTTCTTTTTGGTGGCGGCAGATTTGATGAAGGCTTGATTTTTTTAAATATAGCTTATGCTGTTAGAATCGGACAGACATTTCAATGGTGAGTCTTACCAAGACAAGAACTCAGCAGTGGCCAAATAGATCCTTGTCCTTGGGAGGTGAAATTTTCTTCGTTTTTGCAGTCGTTGTTTGGTCTTCTTTTCAACTTCTGTGCCTTGATTTCAAAGCTGGAGGTGTTTGTTTATAGGAATGGACGACACAAAGAAGAAGAGTAATTTTGTAGGAAATATTCTATTGGCTGCTACTCTTACAGGATTGTGCATTCTCATGTTCAAGCAACGCCCAAATTTTAGCACACCTTGCGAAGTAGGTTTCGTCCGTTCCTTTATCTCTTTCGCTATTAAGTTCAACCTACGATTTCTGTATTTTCATGTCGAATATAGCGATCTTGGATTAAAATAACAAGATTCATGTCTTTCTATTTAGCTATCGAATTTGTTTGTTTGTTTGTTTGTTTGTTTTGTGTGTTTAGATTGAAATGTGAGCCATCATAGCTTGATTTTGATTTATTTAGATGTAAACTTAAGGTAATTCATCATTGACAAAAGTGATATTTTCCGTGAAACTTAAAGAGTTGGGGGCGGCCATCATGACGAATCTATGCTAAATTTTTGGATGAATTGTTTTTTTCTCTCTTTTTCAGTCATGCATTTTGTACTCGTTTTGGTGCTTCCAGAAGTAGTTACGAGCTGAAAATCACCATCTTGTGGTAAAAAATGCTATCAAATCATGTTTTGTTTGATTCAATTTTTGTCTGCCATGATGATATATATTTACCTCACCGTTAGCTGTTTTTTTTCCCTGCTTTCCATTACCTTTGATTTTATTGAACTGGAGTTCATTTATCTCATTTTTAGCCTTACCCAATTTTTTTTGCAGTTCTCACATCACGAACCAGGTGTAATTCATGTGCTAGTAACCGGAGGAGCTGGGTACATTGGTTCTCATGCTGCTTTACGACTTCTTAATGACTCATACCGTGTGACTATAGTGGTATCTTCCAGATATAGATTGTTTTATCTATAATAAACCACTTATTTTTCCTGGATCTTAAGAATAAAACTGAACAGGATAATCTCTCACGAGGAAATCTTGGTGCTATTGAAGTCCTTCGACTACTATTTCCCAAACCGGGGAGACTTCAATTTATACACGCTGACCTTGGTGATGCAAAAGCAGTATCCTCATTGAACCATTTATGTTTATCGACATCTTCGTTTCTTGTGAAAAGTTCAAAATTCATTGCCATGTTGTCGCCTTGACCATTATATAGGTGCACAAAATATTTTCAGAAAATGCATTTGATGCAGTGATGCATTTTGCGGCAGTTGCATATGTCGGAGAGAGTACCCTTGATCCTCTTAAGTGAGTATTTGTTATCTATCTACAGCCTATTAGAACATGTCACATTTTCCTAGATTTTACAGTTCCCGTATCTTTTACTTTGCATATATCTTACGGTAGTTGTCTTTGCAACATAGGTATTATCACAATATCACGTCAAATACTCTTGTTGTGTTAGAAGCTATGGCAACTCATGGAGTCAAGACCTTGATCTACTCCAGTACATGTGCAACTTATGGGGAGCCTGAAAAAATGCCCATCACAGAAGTTACTCCCCAGGTGAGGGTGTCCCAAGTTCGAGGCCTGAAGATTGCCTTATCAGAACCAATCCATTCATTCCTGGGATTTTTTTTTTGGAGAAAAACAATTGTTTCTTTTGTGTTTCAGATGGCCTTATTTTCTCTTGCATTTTGCAGCTTCCAATAAATCCATATGGAAAGGCCAAGAAAATGGCAGAGGATATGATACTGGATTTTCAGAGAAACTCGGATATGGCTGTCATGATTTTAAGGTTGGTATTAATGTGGGTTGTGTAACTTCAATTTCTGAGTGTATTTGGAATTTCACTCTGTGATTCATGGAATTGATAAAAGTAAATTCAGGCTTTTGGCTCCATAATTTTCTTATATTTTCTTCTAAATTTTCAGATACTTCAACGTAATTGGTTCTGATCCCGAGGGAAGGCTTGGAGAAGCCCCTCCACCGGAGCTGCGTGAGCATGGACGAATATCAGGCGCCTGTTTTGATGCTGCTCGTGGCGTAATTCCTGGACTCAATGTTTGTCCATTTTTCTCTACTTAGGATCATCACATTTTTTTCTGACAATTCATCAGAATTTTCATCTGTGATCACACGAGAATCGTCTGTAGCTTTTGAACTTTTGTTCTTCAAAAACTGATTCAAAATGATGGTTGACACAATAGACATCTCATTTTCTTCAGAAGAAAGATTTGGAATTTACCGATCTCTGGATGTTTTATGCCAGGTTAAAGGAACAGATTATCTTACTCTGGATGGCACCTGCATTCGGGATTATATTGACGTTACTGATCTTGTGGATGCTCATATAAAAGCTTTAGAGAAGGCAAGACCTAGTCACGTCGGCATCTATAACATCGGTACTGGCAGAGGTAGACCCTACACCCATCTTGTTAACACGAGCACTAGTTCTGATGAGCTATATACTTGGTTCTCAAACCGCCTTTTTGTCTGTACCAGGAAGATCGGTGAAGGAATTTGTGGAGGCCTGTAAAAATGCAACTGGGATGCCCATAAAAGTCAATTTTCTTCCACGCCGGCCTGGTGATTATGCCGAGGTATACAGCGATCCAACCAAAATCAAGAATGAATTGAACTGGACAGCAAAATATACCAATCTTCAAGAGAGTTTGCAGATTGCCTGGAGTTGGCAGAAGGCGCACCCCAATGGATATGCGGCTCCGCGGGTTATGTTTGCGTAAATAGTAAGTTCTGCTGTGTTCACATTCATAGCTCGTCTACAATTTTCCCCAGTCTTGTCGGTTGTGTTTAGGACTGGGGATTCAGGCAAGGATTCTGTGCTATTCCTTGAACATTATTTTTATTCATTTTATATAAAATTTGTAGCATTTGTTTAACAATAGTTTCTGAAAAATGCGTGGCTTTATGTCCTAATTTAGGGGAGCAATGTGGAATGATAACTAATGAGTGTCATTTACTTATGTCGGAGATGCCAAGAATTTTGAATGCTCTGTTTATTGAGAGGTCCACAGGCTTTACAGTCTTACAACTATCTTCATTTAAAGAATATAACTAAAATTACCCTCTTTCAGCATATTTTTCCACTTTTTTGGTATCAAAGTTTAAAGAAGTACGGTATGGATAAACGGAATCAGGGTGTTTAAATCGACTAAATTATGATTTAAATTGTAATTTCAACAAATAAATATATTGGCTAAATAAATTATTCAACACGACCATTCGCGCACCTTTGAAAATTATAGTGTGCCAGTGTTGGCTATGAAACAAACAATGTATCTTTTTAAGAAACATATATATATGTCAGCAACCGATCACCAGGAAAACACAAAAGCCTTCGCGTCTACCACAACTGTGTACGGGCCGATATCCGATGGCAAACGGCGATGAAGATGAAGGTGCTAAATCGGTTATGACTTATGAAGCAACTTCTCGGAATTTCTGATGATGATCTCGGGGTTGAGTTGAACTCCGGAGAAACTTTCCCTTTTCTTTAACTGATCAAGGGCACTGGGAAATGGAGGATGAGACTGCTAATTTACAATATTGTGTCGCAGTTTAAATTGTTCGTGTAGTTTTTGCTTCTTTTTCAGTGCAACTTCATGTCGTGCTGTTGCTAATCATCATTGGCAAAGTTTTGATGTATTTTGCTAAATGTATCACATCGGCTAAGTCTCTAGAGATGTGTATTATCCTCTTGAACTAGTTTTTGAGATTGAAATATCTAAATCTAAATCTTAACATTGTTCATAGACTAAGTCTACCGTTATTTGTTGGACTGTACTATGAGCCATCAATAACGTGATTCTGCCGTTATGTGTCGGACTGTCTTATTGGTCACCCAATAATGTCTTGTGAATTTTATGTTCCCGTTGTTCATTCTCATATGTGAACTTTGTGAATTTTATGTTCCCGTTGTTCGTTCTCGTATGTGAACTTCAACAATTATCCTTCTTATGTTAATTTTTGGGTTGAGTTAGTTTCGAATATCAATCTTTTAACATATTTTTTGGTTACATAGTTTCTTGTTTTGGTTTAATTGGTTGGTTGATAGGTCACTTTTGCTTGATACAATATTTGTTTTTTTTTAATTATAAAATATCATATTACCAATTGTTACTTGAAATTGACTTTGTAAAATATATATAGTGACGAAACCAAATTCATTATCTACGGAAATACATATTTTATATACACGCAATGGATGATCAGCACACTAGTAAATGTATTGGAATTGCATGAACATCAAATGTATGGTTCGGGAATTTTAGTCCATTAATTTTACGTAACATCTTGTACCAAAGTTCAAATTTTTTTTAAACAAAAGTTTTTAAATTAAGATCTCAAACTTATAAATTAATTACGTATTTATTTATTTAATTGTATATTTATCTTCTAACAATAGAATCATTTTAAATTGAACAAGGCATGCTGATGCAAATAAAAATTACAACAGAGTAAACATAATCTATTAAATCGATGGAAAAAATGCACACCAAACTTTGAGTATTCCTATTTCCATGTAATGGTGGCTTATTGCTGATGCAGGCGGATCGGCAGGCCATTTTGGGGCTCCGGCATCATGTCACCTACGACCTTCTCATTGGGATCAACTACTTCCCATTTATAATTCTTCACAGCATTGTGAACAAACGCCAATATTGCTAGCCGAGCATACTCTTTACCGGGGCACATTCTTGGCCCGCCTCCGAATGGTACATAACTATACGGCAGAGGCGCTTCACCTTCATCATATCTCGATGGCTCAAACGTTTCTGGATCCCGAAAATATTTTGGGTTCATGTTCGTCGTGGCCGCTGTCCAATAAACCTGCATGTGTACGTGCATATGTATATTCTACAGTCAAAACATGTGTCATGTGTGTGTGTGTGTATTATATTCTCCAGCGAATTGAAGTTCATTATAAATAGAGTAGTACTTATGATTGACCATACCTTCCAACCTTTTGGAACTGTGTATCCAGCATAGGTGAATTCTGCCAGAACTTCTCTGAAAGTCCCTTGGAGAGGGGGGACTAGTCTCATGGTTTCACAAACCACGTTCCATGTGTACTTCATTTTGTGAACGTCTTCCCATTCTAATAGTTCCCCAGGCTTCTTGGATGCCGCAATCTCCATTTGTTCTGCGTAAATACAGACCTTGATCGTAATGCACAAAGAATAGAAAAGAAAACTATAGGATATATAGTTTTAGAGGGTGTTGTTACTTGTTAGTTACGTACCTGCTCGGATTTTCATATAAATTTTCTGATTTAGGCCAACATACTTCATAAAGAAAGTTATAGCTGCGGCAACCGTACTATATCCAGCAGTTAACAAACCCATGATTCTGTCAGCAATCTCAGTCTCCGCCATGGATTTGCCACTCGGGTTCGTAGCAACGATCAAATGCGACAAAATATCCTGCATAGGCGATCCAGATGCCATGGCTTGTTTCTTCTCCTTAATAACGCTTAGCAGCTCCTTCCTAATTGCATCTGCTGCATTTTGTGCGCGAAAAAAAGTGGTTCCAGGAAAATTAAGCATGATGGAGTGTAAGCCGGAGGTGACCTTATCAAAGTGTTTCACGAGCTGCGATATACGAGCTGGATTATTAATGCCAAGAAAAAAGCGAGAAGCAAGAGTCAAAGTAATGATCTTAGCAGCAGGGTGAGCGAGCACTACATGTTTCCCTGCCCAGTGGTCTTGCAATAGCTGATGTGTCATGGAATCCATTTTCGGTAAATATCGTTTCAGGGCTTCAGGTTTTAAGAATCCTTGTTGACGCACCGTTCTCATTTCTTCGGAGCGTTGGATTTGTGGAGAAGGTGGTGGGGCTGCTGCTGCGTTGTATCGGTATGAGCGGAAAAGGTGCTGCATGGGATGGGGCCGGAATATGGTGAAGTACTTCTGCTCGTTGGAGAAGATGAATTTGTGGCCGTTCGGGCCACAAATGACTGCTGTGTTCTCTCCAAGGATCTTGGTCTTGAAAATGTCAGGCGAGTACTTCCTCATCCTGTCTGCGACGAACTTCTCCGGCTTTCCAAACAAGAACTCGATAGTTTCTCCAAGGATCGGCCACCCAAAGCTGCCCGGTGGAAGCTGGTTTCGTGTACCGCTTCGCTTAAACTTAAAGGTTAGAGCAACAGTAAAAGCAATAAGAGCTAGGGAAAGAACAAGGGCCAAAACTTCCATGGCTTACAGATTTTGATCTTACCGTTAAAAATATGGAAGTTGCTTGTTTTCTTCCCAAGGCAAGGAAGTGTTGCTTTATATAGGAGTACTTCAGAATTTAGCCTCTTCAATTCAATATTTAAGGTCATAATCAAACCCCAGAATCTTCCAAGTACGTAGTTCATACACTCAGTCGTTGGAAATATCGGGTGAAATTGCTCGGTTGCAACTTATTCAAATAAAATTATGTGAATGATATATAAAAAAATTGACGTTACTACACGGTTCCAAAGTTGGTGGTCCACTTGCCAAAGCTCGACGTCCCATAATTCACGTGTTTGACCTCACCACCATAATTTACGTCTTCTTAACATATATATATATACATCTATGGATCCTATCTTTGCCCAATTCAAAAACAACCACAAATCCAGCATATATATACATATATACATATATATATGTATATATATCAAGAGAAATTGATCTATAGAGCAGAGCCTGTATTCGGATCTTCCTCCAGTACTTCTACGCCTTTAATGTTAAATCAAAAATCAAATACAAAGAATGAATTTCTGTTGTGTCACCAATTTCGTGTAGAAAGTATTGCTTGTATGTATGTACGTATCGGTTGTTGAATGGGAAACCATGTTTCTGTTTGTAACGCAATTAACTTTTTAGTTATATATATTTAATTAGTTGGGAAATAGGTTTCATGTCTGTGATTGGGAGACTGGGCCAAGTGCTAACTTTCGGACTTATTTAAGAAATAAAATTGAATGAATCGGACACCAAATTTGTTCAAACAATAGGTTAGTCAACAGGTCAACGGCCAGTATTCACTTTCGAGGAAAACGAAGTCGTAACTTTCCCAATGTTTCGACTCAACTTCCAGTGTCATTAATTTAGTTTCCATTTATTAATTCTTCTTGCCTGCCTTCTAAAGTGCATGTGTAGCACAAAAACATGGTGATAATATAAAATATTAGTAAATAAATAAATTATTTAAACAACTAAATCAATTACATAAAGGAAAAATTGTTTTTTTTTTAACGTTTGTTATATTTGTTTTTCCATTATATTATATAGTCAAATTTCAAAAAATGTTTTTCAATTTTTGTTAAGTTTGTTTTTCCATTATATTTGAAAATGACGGAAATGGGACCAAATTTAATTTCTTGCTATTTCAATATCAACTATTAACTGCTAAATGCTGATATTGCACAAAAATCACAATGGTCGATAATATCATCCCCCGACCCCCATTGCACATGCTTCAATTAAATACCCATAAAGTTGTAAGTAGTTCTTCGATTGTAGCAACACTTTCAAATTATAAGTAGTTCTTCGATTGTAGCAACACTTTCAAATTATAAGTAGTTCTTCGATTGTAGCAAAATTTTCAAATAAAACACACAAACTCGGAACATTATTTTAGCAAGAAAAATAATTCAAATAAGGATTTATAAAAAAATAAACTGAGGAAAGTGGTCAACAATTATCCAATGTTGTTACATTCGAGTCACACCAGGTACTGCAGATGGTTTTGACCATATGAACAGGGGGTATTTGAATTGCTCTAATAAAACTTGCTGTTTATTCACACCCCATAAGTGCTACAATGGGATTTTTTGAAAAAATATAAGAAACAATAGTAAATAAAAAAATATTAAAACAGAGAAATAAAAAAACGAAGCAGTATTACCATCAACATTTTGTATCTGTTTTAGAACTTCAACATTTCAGTGCTTCAGATTTCTTCCTCCAGTACTGTTGAAACCTCTGTCTTGCATACTCCATATAGTCAAAATCTATTTTGTTAACATGTTCCTGATACAAGTTTAAAAACATTATGAGAAACTTGAGGGATTTAATTTTAGACTGTTACAAAACCAGCATTTCAACGCAGACAGTGCATTGATAGACATTGATTCACTGGAACATTCAAATTTCGGAAGATCAAAGAGGTTTATATAGCAAATACCGATATTATGCCCCATAAGCCCCAGAGGAGATGGCTTGCAAGAGTATACTTCTCCACTTGCTCTTCCAATTGCTCAACCTCAAAGTTACTAGGTTGACTGCCTGCACAAAACTCTGATGGTTCAAAGGAAATTCATAGTACGTATTATACTTTGTTTATCAAAGATTCACGTCAAAAATAAAAATCATGCTGATAAACTTTTCAGTCAAAACAGTACCTGAGCAACTCAGATATATATGCAAGAACGTTTGACGCTCTTTTAAACCTGGCTACACAGTGAAGATATTAACTTTCAAGGGAGTATTTTTGCTATCCATTATAATATTGCTGGGGGAATAAAAGTGGAAAATTACCTGGATATTTACTATAGTCCATAATATGAGGAGTTTCTGTATGGTAGTCAGCGGCCATCTCACAGAAATGATTCGCAAGATCGAAGGCTATAGGGTTGTAACTTGCATATTCATAATCCTACAGTCCATGATCGACTCGGTAACGTAGATCAAAAGGCAATAGACATATGAAACAATATCAACGCATTACTATCAGACAAAAACTAAGTTGGCTTTTTTTATTTTGCCTTAATATTTTGCATTAGGAAGCTAGTAGTCCAAGGAAATTTGCAACACTAGAATTGAGAGTCTGCCTGAATCAAACAATTTCAGTTGATGTATTTGGAAGAGTGTACAAGAGATTTAATTTCTTAAATTCAAATTTAACAAAAATGATTTTGTGTGTTGTATTCATAGATAAAGTTAGCAGAGCATTGCGGTACTCACAATTATGGTTATTAATTTGGTTTCTTCATCCATCATTATGTTACCATATTGCAAGTCGTTGTGGCAGAATCCTACGAGCTGATGAGCTGTAGTTAAACTTTTCTCCAGTACAGATATTTCATTTTCCATGACACTTAACTGAAAGGCCTCAGCTTCTTGTGGCGAAGACAATCGTTTGGCATCTTTAAGCCAGTTACTGAACCATAAAAGGGATGAACTACAGCGTAAGAATCATTATATAAATAAATCTATATATATATATAAGTTATCTATAATCCAGAGACATCAATCTTTTGAATCAACTGCAAAAGAGGAGATAAGCATACAGCAATCTATCCCAGAGGACAATGCTCTTGGACCCAGGCATATCTAGACTGTGAAACTCCTTCATTTTAGCAGCTATGAGAGCAGATATCTCAGGATCACGCAGATCAGATGCTGTAAGTGTCTACAATGAGACAACCAAAGGAAAATAACATCAGATAATTCGGTATTTTTTCTAACAAAGCCCACCATGGCACAAACTGCTCTCAGTAAATAAAAAAGATAATAAGCTAATGTCAAATTAGCAAGTTGCATGAGCTACTAGCATGAATACCCATGAAAAAATCACCCACTAACTAGGCTCTGGTCTATGAACTGATAGCACAGACAAAATTCTTGAGTTGCCATAACTGAGCTCTCATCATGTACTTTTTTTCTTCAGTTCTTGAGAACCCACTATCCAGGACGAATACATTTCTTGAAGACACCTTCGCTCCCATGTGCCAACTACAAAATACTGCAAACATAACAAGCCAAACAACTAACTTGAAAAGACAAAGATATCATGATTCTAGACATATTGGTTGGAGCTCCTTGAAATAACTTCATGACTCATGAGTCGATGCCATTGTGATGGCTCCTACGAGCCCGAGCTTTTGGAAGAATCGACATAAGGTCAAATGTTTTAAATGTCAAAGATTCATTTTGGATAGCCTTTGATGGATAACCTAATTTGTAGGTGTATAGTTTCGAGTATGAGCATATGCATGGACGTGTTAAAGCACTGAACTTGCGGGGAACATAAACGTGTGTGAAATGCTACAATCACATGCATAACAGATGAGCATACATTGATAAGCACAGACAACCGTGGTATCAAACCTAATGAAGCTTACCCGAGCGCGAATGAACTCTTCGATGCGTCCAGTGGAGAAGCGTCCAAGCAAGAGAGGGCCCTGTCCTTTCCTGGAAATGAACTCAAACGTGCGGATCTCATTCTGGCGATCGAAAAATATGTCCACGCCTTCACCGTAAATTCTTACCAGCACTTTCCTGGATCTCGGATGCAATTCATGCGTTGAATTGGTGATCCATTTGATCTGGTACACCTCGTTAGTCATAGCACCCTTGAGCGGAATCACTTGAAGCGCGTTCACGTCGGTTATGTCGTCCCATTGCGCCGCCATCGATTTCAATATCGTCATCGCCTCATCCGGAATCCGATTCTCTTTGGTTTCGCAATTGGTTGACATATCCGAGGATCCAATAGATTAAGAATAGGGGATTGTGTTGTTTGGAATTCGAAAGGTTGAGAAATTCAGCGAGCGAGCTTGATTTCGGAATGAAATGGAGGACGATGATACTGCTGACGAAACGAATACACGAACACCTGTTGCAATGCCGTAGCCAGGTGGAGGTGTTTTACCGGGAAACTGGATGCACGTGCATTTCACGTGATCGACTCATTTTTTAAAATAATTTTTTTATTAATTATTAAACATTAAACATTAAAATTTATATTATTTATTAAACAATCATTCTATGAAATTTGTTATAATATATTATGCATATATTGAGATTTATACGCGTAATCACGTCAAGTGTGACTTAATTTCTTCCAAAATTTAAGTCGGAGTGCTCAAAATATAAAATATAAAATTATTTGTGAAACAAAGAAATAACAAAAAGTAAACCCTAATATATTGGTGGGACAAAAACTAAAACTTATATAAATTTTTTTTTAATTTAGTAAGTATTATCACTCATATTTAACAAAAAATAATATATGTATTGATAATGTCAAAAACTTGTGTGAGACGGTCTCACGGCTCGTATTTTGTGAGACATATCTCTTATTTTGATCATCCATGAAAAAATATTACTTTTTATGCTAAGAATATTAATTTTTATTGTGAATATCGGTAGGATTGACCCGTCTCAGAGATAAAGATTCATGAAACCGTCTCACGAGATACCTACTCATTGATTATTTTCTAATAATATTGTTATTTGGTAAGCCAAAGTTATGATCGATATTTTTAGTCAAGTTTATAGTCGATTTCCTCAAGCGATATTAATTATATTATTTTAAATATATTCAAATAATTTTTAAAACTGTACTATGTAATTCGTATAATACAATAATTCCTATGTCCAACTATAAAGTAATTAATGGAACAAATTCTTTGTAGCATGCACGAAGTTGACAAGACCATATAGTGTAGAGGCATAGCCTGAGTGTCTTTTGTTTAGATACATATGTACATTTGTTAGGCATTACGATGTGATAATATATGATGATTTTTTTAAAGCACACATAGCCACATACCCATACAACATCGAACATAAATTAGACCATGATCAGAGACAGAATGAAACAATTTTTTCCATCGCATTGGACGACGAGACGACGATAGATTTGATTATGGAAAAAAAATTTGTTTGTTTTTTTATTCGTTTGATTAAGAAGAACGATGGATCATCTATAAATTCAATCTGTTGCATGTCATGAATGACGCAAATAAAAAAGACTCCATGTTAGATTGAAAAAGTAGCTAGGTGACAACATGAAAATATGAAGGTCCGAAAAAGGTTGAAAAAAGTAGGCCACAAAGTTCAATAAAGACCATGGTTGGCGAAGGGAACCATCGCAATTTCCTCCAATCACACCAGACATAAATAAATTCACTCAAAACTAATAAAGCAATCAACTTTACTTACGGTGCAAGAGAAAGACAATAAAGTTGCATTCGAAATCCAACACTTTGGACTGAGTGACGGTCATTGTCTCGTATGATAAATCCAATGACCATTATTATTGTATTAAAAAAAATTCAATATTAAGATTCATAACATGTATATGTATGTGTATATTTGTGTGTGTGTGTGTGTGTGTGTGTTCATTACCAATTATCTGAACAAAGAATGAGGAGTGTGATTGTGCCCAAAAGAATTGGATTACAAGATTGATGTGAACGGTGGGAGTGCAATTAAATTACGGGTCACCTCTATATTTACAAATTTTGATACCCGAAATTTGTGATTTTGTAATTAAAGTGATTCCAGGCGCAACTTTTATACATGGAAAGCGAGTCAATTCTCCACTGATTTCTCAAGTCTCGCCCTATATATATTTCAAACCGTAGTCTCCATCCACACTCCTGTAATATATAGCCTCACACGAAATGCTTTAGAAATTTGGTCTTGCTTCTTTCTTTCACTGGTTGAGTCTCCGGGGTGCTCTTTAATTTCATCGATCAAAGGACTAATACATGTCGTACTGATTGATTATTAGTGTTATATGTGGTATGTATGCATTGGATTGGGATATGCCTGGCTCCCTGTATGCCACACGGCGACACCGATTCCGGCCGAAGGATCGGGTGAGGCGGGTGGCGTACCAGGAGCCAAGCATGCCGTACGTATCCACCGATTTGTATCGGAAAAGAAATTCTGTATAGATTTATTTGTGGGTTTCTTAGTCATGCTTAATTCCTCTTTAAAATCTACTAATATTTGTCAAAAAAATAAATTTTCTATTGTAAATTTTTTTCTTTCAACTCCTTCTTTTTCTTTTCGAGATTTCCCTTTTTCAAAAATATTAGTTATCCTATGTTTCAGTGATATTGGTTTCGATTTTATATTTACTTTTCCTTTTAAAAAGCGTCAACTTGCCTAATGGCTGCCCAATGGTAATTAATCTATTTGCAAAACCATTGATTGCTTGATGGTCGGGCCAGGAGGAAAATAAGTTTGGTGGGCTAGATACTTGATGGGTCACAACTTGGTAAGTTAGTTACAGTTAAGCCCATGAACCGTTTAATCCAAACGCAAGCCCACTCAGAAGACCTCAAAACGAAGAAAAACCCTAATCTCACCCAATTTTATTAATATTTACATTTGTTAAAGAAACAAATTATAACCTCGTCCGCCTAAATAGTCTCGTGTGAGGTAGTTTTACAGATTTATATATATAAAATGAGTTGATTTGATCTATATTTACCAAAAAAAAATACTTTTTCATGGGCTGGATCAGGTTGGAAATATGTATCATAAAATTGACCCGTAAACAATGTTATAAGAGTTTTTGTGCATCGACTTTCCTATTGTAATCAACAAGTTTTAGTATAATAATCATTTCTTCGGATCCTCAAATAACGCTATTTACATCGTTTTATGTTTTCATTATGATCGCATGTTGTGATAATTTTCATATTATGTACTTGATATGTATTGCAATATCGATATTCATACAATAAAAATTAATATCATATCGGATATAATGATTATATCAAGATGAAAATGTACGTCTAAACGAAATTATTATTTTTAATTGCAAGAAACCAGTTAGCCTCCCGTACGTACGAAGTATAGACCATAGAAGACGAAGAACGTCAAAATTAAATCTTAACTATCACCAGCTGTAGACAGTATCTTCACCGCCTGTTAAATCTTGTATTAAAATTTCAGATCTGGAAAAATATTGTCTGCATCTATTTGCGACATCTTGCCATGTTCTTGGCACCCATGATTTAAAAAAATTGCTAAAATATATAAGAATAAACCGCTTTTAATAATCATATTAGTTATTTCAATTAAATAGATTGGAGTAATAACAATGAAACGGATCGACTCGATCTATGTTTAGAATGAAAACTAATACTTTTGGCTAATTTTTTTTTATGGATCGGGTAGGATATCTATCTCATAAGATTTGTACATGAAAAAAATCTCATAGGAGCCTAAAAAATTATTCCTTCGCTCGTTTTTTTCTTTGAAATGTAGATCTTAGATCGGATATGGAAGGATAAAGTATATCTAAAAAATGGATCAAGGGCACGATCGGTTAAGGTGTTCCAAATCCTATACATCGGATAAAATATTTATTGAATCATAACTCGTATAGTGCCCAACATTTTGTGATGTTCCCTACGTGGTACCTATTAATGAAATATATATATATATATATATATATATATATATATATATATCATCACATCCAATGGGTGAATGACACATCATCGGTGCTCACAAAGGTGTGCACGGTAGGTGTGCAGGATATCAAAACTGTATAATATATATATATATATATATTCTGAAAATGTTCATTCACTAACAAATATTATATTACTTCACACGTTTTTATTAATTACATTTAGTTATTAATTGTTTATCGACCTTATCTTCTCGGGAGTGATTTCTGTTGAGTATAGTTGAATGCATGATAGTAAAATATATATTAAGAATGACTCCAACTTGACACATCCATTATCAGCGTAATTAACAAATCCCCCTAGACTCCCGCAATATTTAGGAAAACGAAAAAATTGGAACAAAAAATTCATTTCAATCTAATCTAAATCTAAATCTAAACTTAAACTAGTTAAAGGGTTTCTGTTAAAGATTGGAACTTGGACCTAACTCATCCCTAAAAGTTAGCTCAAGAGGAGAGGATTGTCCAAGTCCATATATATTAGTTTCAGGGATTTAATCCAACCGATGTGG
Organism: Primulina tabacum; assembly: GCF_025594145.1. Taxonomy (NCBI): domain Eukaryota; kingdom Viridiplantae; phylum Streptophyta; class Magnoliopsida; order Lamiales; family Gesneriaceae; genus Primulina; species Primulina tabacum. The sequence goes on from NC_134553.1 coordinate 3,781,181, forward strand.
GATAACTAACAGTTTCACCGATTGAATCAACGGGAAAACTTCATGGAAAATAGTAAAGACGATTTTGGGATCCTTGATTTCTTGGTTCATCGTGCCATGATCAAAAACAGATCCAGAAATTTCGACAGATGAAGAGACGGTAACGACTAACGACTCGATAAATTTCACGCATGCATGGGTGGCATAATTTTTTTTAAAGCACTTTGGAGGGTTAGGCCTTGTATGCGACAGCCTTCACGAGATTTCTTAATCGTGGATCGGAATAAATTCTTTATATATGGAGATGAATATCTTGGGACGACTCTTCATTAATTACTCAATTTATTTACTTACTATTAAACTTATTATTACACCTTTACGTAACATAGTAAACTTTTTGTTTAGTACGAGATGCTTCTTTTAGGTCATCCTGCTGATTCACATGGAAGGACGACGCTTCTGATTCTCTTGTGTTCATTTTTAATTGGAACGCATTAATTCTGTGTCTGTGTTCGAGAATCTAACTTCTATTACTTTGTTTTCTTGCGAGCGTTGTGTTTCATGCATGAACGTGGGGTAAAATATAATTAAGTAGCGGGGTACATATATAGTTACGTTCGAATACAACAAGGTTAATGTCTACAAATATAAAAGTAAACATATATAAATATATATATACATATATTTGTCAGGGCAAAAACTTGTGTGAGACGGTCTCACGGGTCGTAATTGTGAAACGGATCTCTTATTTGGGTCATCCATGAAAAAGTATTACTTTTTATGCTAAGAGTATTACTTTTTATTGTGAATATGGTTAGGATTGACCCGTCTCACAAATTAAGATTCGTGAGACGATCTCACATGAAATCCATTCATTTGCCAGATAAGCAGCGGCCCCAGGATTCAACGTTTTGGAGCGTTTCTCCGAGAATTGCGGCTGTTTGCCCACCCTCTTTATTTCCCTATCACCGATTTCTCGAAATTGACCTTTTCCAGCACTTGTTTATATTGCAAACACAACATAAGAAATGGCCAGAAGTTAGATTTAATAGAAATAATAGTAAAAAACAATAACGAGTTAAGATAATGTCTTATTTTTATCAGCTACTGTCGCGCAGATTTGACCCTCTTAATTGTATATAAACAAGATGTTGATATACAATCATTAGAGGAGAGAAATCAACAAGCTAGTTCATGAAAACCCTATTAATTAGATTTAACAGTGGAGTGCTACTAATTAGTTTTTTGTGTGTTTCTTTTCTTCAAATATATATTCTTCTTTTTTTCTCTTCTTCTCCTTCTAAAGTCAGCGCCTTGATCTTATGTCCTGAGTTGTTTTTCCTCAACTTTGTGATCGATCGTAAAGGTTCTTAAAGAAAAAGATCATGCATCGTGAACTTACTCGGTCAAATTATTAATGAGATCTCTCGGCCAGTTTTTTCGAGAGCGGTGATGGAGAATTATCAGGGTGATTTAGCTGACATAGTCCGCGCCAGCGTCAGCGGAGGCAGCATAACTGGAAATTCGGCCGCCTCCACCTCTTTCACAGATATGCAGTTTCCCAGAAACCAAATCGGCTGTTATTCAGAAAACCACTGTGATGATGACTTTGGGGACCCGTTCAATCAGTTGGGAGATCCGCTCCGCGTGGATACACCGGTATCTGGATATGTTCTCAACCCGAATACGATGAAGCCCATCAGTTCAAGCAACGGAGGATTTGGAGCGTTCGGAGGATCATATCGTAACCCTAGCGTAAATCTTGCTCATCATATGATGGTGGATGATGAGATAAAGAAAAGACCTTCTGATTTGTTCTCGAGGATGCTGCAGATCTCTTCGAATCCTAAGCTGCCTGCTGTATCACCATGTGATCATCCTCCGGTTGGGGCTGCCGCTTCTTCCTCGTTATTATCAAATGATCAAGTATTGACTTTCCCAGATAGCTCCAAACTTGGTTGCTTGGTGGAGAGCCCAGGTTTGCAGATCTCGCCTCCGCAAAATACGGGGATTAAAAGGAGGTGCGTATTGTCTCTCTCTTTCAAACGATTGATATTATCTGATCAAAGTTTTAGTATAATTCCTATATTTTATGCAACTAATTATAAAACTCGCGCTATATCACATGTTCCTGGTTTATGGAGGATCTCAATAGAGAATTAGGTTTCCAAAATAAGATCTGGGGTTGTTTTTGCCTTTCATGATCTGTTGAGCCCATTTCTCCATTGCTTTCGGCTTTTTCATAGAAAAAGCTACAAAAAGCAGCTGGCATGAAGAACTGCTGATCGAGCAGCTCTTGGACACCACTGAAAATGATGGTTCTGATAATGAATTATCTAGATGCTCCATAAAATAAATTAATCCCGCGGTTTCAGTACTCGGTAATATTCCTTCTTAATATGTGGCCCAAGAATGTATTAATTTGATGCAATTCAGGAAAAGCCAGGCGAAGAAGGTTGTTTGTATACCGGCTCCGTCACCTGCAAACACCAGTCATAGTGGAGAAGTTCCTTCTGATCTTTGGGCTTGGCGAAAGTACGGACAGAAGCCAATTAAGGGCTCCCCTTTTCCACGGTAATTGTGTTATTTATTCCCAGTGTCTGGATTAATCATGGTTATCAATGTCGACTAATCATATACTTGCCGGCTTTCCTTTTCCTTCCTACTGAACAAGATATTTTAATGAAGATGGATATCATTCAATTCCGAGTTTTCTTCCTAACTTTCAAGTTTTGATTGCTGTCGATGTTCGAAAATCCAGGGGTTATTACAGATGCAGTAGTTCCAAGGGATGTTCAGCAAGAAAGCAAGTTGAGCGGAGCAGAACCGACCCCAGTATGCTGGTAATAACCTACACTTCGGAGCATAACCATCCATGGCCAACACAGAGAAATGCTCTCGCGGGCTCCACGAGATCGCACCCAATCAAAACTAATCCTGCTACAAGAAAATCACCGAATTCCCAAGCCCAAGATAGGTCCTCAAGCCCCAACGAAGAAGAGAGAAAAGAAACCACAGAAAGTGTTGGGAATCATGCCATTTTGAAAGAGGAAAAGGATCCAGATATCGACAACCGGTACTTAGAGATTCATGACCACTGTGAAGAATTTTTTGGGGATTTGGGAGAAATTGAGCCCGACCCATTAGATCTTTTGTTGTGTGAAAACAAGACTTTGGATCCTTTCAGCTTCTATGATTGGCCTGCGAACTACAATTATCCGGCCACCAGAGCGCAGCAGAACCACCAACCTGGCCCGGCCCCTGGAGGAGATTAATCACTTGTTAATCAGTTTCATCTTTGGACGCAAGATGCTAAAACTCACGCAGTACAAACACAGATTAATCCCACAATTAACTGCATAGAAGTATGCATGTTCTTAATTTTAGCTTATTTACTTTCAACCACAGTTGGCCCATGCAAAAACTGGTAAATACTCCATGATAATTACGTTTCATATTTTAAGAACTAATGATTATTATCGTGAGATAAATAAAACAAAGAACGAGTGGTGGTTGAAATTGAATGCATGAAGATTGAAGTGCATTTGTAATGGGAATAATGTGGATGGGACAGAAAGTTGAGAAAACAGAACGATAGAACAGTTAACAAGTACAGACATGACTGGAAAACTCAATGACGAGATTGATGTTCGATGGGACTCCTCCCATCTTTCAGAGTGGGATCGATATACATTTGTTTTCATGATATTATTAATTTGCCCGAGTGGTCTCATATCACCAAAACCAACCAAAATTGTAAATTTGTGCTTCTATTTCATAAAAACACCAAATAAAATATAATTTTAATATATATACTACTATTAAATTTAAAATATTTAAAATAACTAATGACATTATTCTCTATTTTAATAATTATATGACAAAAACTTGTGTGAGACGATCTCACATATCGTATTTTGTGAAACGAATATTTTATTTGGGTCATCCATAAAAAAATATTACTTTTTATGCTAAGAGTATTATTTTTTATTGTGAATATCAGTAGGATTAACCCGTTTTATATTTTTTATTTTTTATTCTGCACACGCGATGCGTGTGTGTACAGTCTTTTTTATCATTATCGATGAACTAAAATGAAATTTGACAAATTATGGAGGGACTAAATTGATTTTTGAATTGTTGAAATAAAACAAATAAAAATAAAAGTGTGTTGAAATAAAAAACAAAAAAAAAGATTGTAATATTAGTATCATATAAGGGTAAAGTTGGAAGAAAAAGTTGGTGTCTCCTATATAGTTGCTATAATGTCCTAATCTTTAATAAAATAGAATAGATTATATGTAGCTTAGTCTCTTAAGTATCATGTTGTAAGTCAATTCCTACTTTCATTTTTTTTTCTTCTCTTTCTTTTTTCTATTTATTTTTTTAATATGTATATAAAAATTACAATGTAGTCTCTCACTATTTCTTATAATTACATTTTGATTATCACTTAAATATAAACCAAATAAATTATAAAAAATATTGTACAAACAAACAACGCATGCGTAGATGCCCTAATTTTATATATTTATCGTATTTATTTATATAAACATCGATAAAATAACACGCATTCATATAATAAATATAATAAAACATAAAAAAATGATATATTCGTTGTTGTTAAAATTCGATATTTCTTTTCGGTCAAGTCGATGTGTATATATATAACCAACAATGATACATGAAACGCGGTTCCTTTATTGTGATAATTAATGCACTTGGATTCTTTCTACTTCATTTTTTATATTATTTATGCTTACTATTCTTATAAGAGTAATGGTTGATCTATACACTATTTCGGGTCAATAAAAAAGAAACTAATAAAAGCCTAATCACATAATTTATTTTTATTTTTATTTTATGTGGATTTGATTCCAGAGTTAAAAAGCAAAAACTCCACCCTCATTGAAGTTGCGCAAAACCACCCAATATAAAATTTATCAGCATTTTCATCCTTATTTTTTTTCTTTTTTTTTTTTTGGGAAAGAAGCTCATGTGCCCTACATCATCTTAATATGATGTTTTCATTCAGACCGATTTATAAATATATAAATTTTCAATTATAAAAGTATTTTATCTGAAAGATAAATCTGTTATCTTTTATTATATTTATTTCTTAAATCTGTTTACTTTTTTAAATGATTTTTTAAAAGATATTTGTTTATAATGTGATAACGGATGATTATAGAATTTTTTTAATTAAGTACTTGGTTTTGAGAACTTATATTTTTTATGCTAAATTTGTTTGGAGTAGGTCTCTTGTGAGACGGTCTCACGAATCTTTATCTGTGAGACGGGTCAACTCTATCGATATTCACAATAAACAATAATACTCTTAGCATAAAAAGTAATATTTTTTCATAGGATGACCCAAATAAGATATCAGTTTCACAAAATACGACATGCTGAGACCGGTCCTACACAACATTTGTGTAAGTTAGTTATCACAATTGTTTTGTTAAACTGCTTTAATTTATGTATACATATTGAAATTTGTCTATTTATAATAGAGTATGTTTCTGAGAGACAGTCTCACGAATCTTTATATGTGAGACGGGTCAATCCTACCGATATTCACAATAAAAAGTAATACTTTTAGCATAAAAAGTAGTATTTTTTTCATGGATGACTCAAATAAGAGACCCGTCTCACACAAGTTTTTGCCTTATAATAGCTAGTTTAAAGTTTTAGAAATCATGTTTAAAGAAAAAATCAAAATTTAAAATTTATCCAAATAATTAGGTTTGATTTGATTTGGTTTGAAGCAAACCCGCTAATAATATTTATTGTTTGATTCGAGCTTTTTATCAGAACCTGAACCAATCCAGTTTTACTCACTCTTAAATAAAACTACATCACAAAAATTATTAACCAGTAGCATTTAGTCATCTAATTACCCATATTGTTTTCAACTAATACATTATTTACGGGAAATCAAATTCTCTTTTGCAAATGAGTTGTGCGTATTTGAATTAAGATCTCGTAATTTGGTGATTTCTTGCAAGTCTTTTTATTGAACAGCCACAAGTGCAATGTTGTACATTAAAGACCATAAAATCTGAAATGCAAAGGTGGTGTTTGTATATGCAACTATGGATGGTAAGGTTGTGTGTTTGAGCTCAAAATTTAAAAACTTAGATATTAAAATGCCTTTATATATGTTACCCAAATCGATGATTCAGATATCTCGTATTGGGAAACTCAAACATCACATATTCCGATACAAATTGAAAGCGATTTCCTCTCTATATATCCGATTCATTCATCGATATTACTATCCCACCAATCATCTGAAATACTTGGAAATTTCGAAAGACATTCAAGAAATGAAGAACGTTTTTCTTCTCCGTGTTCCTGGCCCTCGCCCTGGTTTACTGCTTTGCTCATTCGAGCAATGCAGCAATCTCGTGCGGCACCGTGGACACGAAGGCTGCCTCATGCATCACGTATGCCACGGGGAAAGACGCAACCCCCTCGAAACAATGCTGCGCGGGGCTGCAGACGCTTGCTCAAAGCGTGAAGACGGTTGCCGACAAGAAAGACATATGCAGGTGTCTCAAGGCGGCTGTCAAGAACTTTGCTGGCGTGCAAGATAAGTTCTTGAGCAAAATTCCTTCGGCATGCAGCATCAAAGTTGGTTTCCCTGTCTCCGTGAACACTGATTGCGAAAAGTGAGTGTCATTGTGTCGTTTATTCTGATTTAATAATCTTCTTCAGGTTTTTAGAAGTGTATGTATGTATCTAAAAGTGTTTTCTTGTTTGTTTTATTAATTTTTCAGGTTACACTGAAGTTTTCTTTGGAATCGATCAAAGCTGGTTAATGTAGAAGCTGTGTTGAATAAGTACTCTGTAGTACTCTTTTGAGAAATAAATCTTAGTGGGTTTTAATGGTTAAGACGGTTCTTATAAAGATTCAATTCTCTGTTTACTGCGTTCTGAGATTTTATCAACTGTCCAAGAACCAATATTACTAGATAATTTGAGTTTTAATTTGAATTCTTGGTCATTTAATTATGGCGGAGTCTCTATATTAATGTTATAAATATATAATTGAAATCCCCACTTGAGTTGTGGTGACAAAATTGTGGGGAAAAAGGAGAAATATGAGTAAATTAATATGCCAACGAAACATAAACGCAATAGAAGAAAACAAAAGATGTCCCTACTAGCTGGAATCAACTGCTTGCTTTTTCTAAGATCAACGTGAGGCCTGGTTTATAATATTTGATGATCATTTTTCAACGCTTTCACAAATTTCTGTGGATCAAACTTTTTGGAACATGCCTATCGAAGGAATTGCAAAATCCCACGGTAGTGGATTTTTTAACACAATCCGACAGTAGTGGAGGCTAGCTTCCAAGCTTTCTTTAGGTCAGATGGATTATCAATATGCTGCTAATCATATAAGAGACTAACAGACAAACGGTGAATTGCAGAAAAATAATATTTTTTATTGCCTGAAAATATCATTCAAACAAAAGAATCTCAAACAATCATGTGCAAGAACATCTAGTTGGTAGAACTGGGTAAGGCAAATAAGAATAAATAATAATGCCCAAATTAATGTCATCAAACAAAGAATCTCGAAAAAAACCCTCTCTCTAACCGCCAAAGCAAGAGCAACCTGAAATCTTTGCAACATCAAGAACTGGAGTTTTTGAACATGTAGCTGTAGAACACCTTCTTTTTCTTCCCAGAAGCATTACCAATTGTGATGGCAATCTTGCCTGGTTCTTTATTCTTGAATGTCCAGCGAACTGGTGCCTCTTCCGAGCACATCTTCCTCTCTTTCTGGATAATCATGGTGTACGAATTTTCATTATCAGGCACAAATTCTACTGTGCAGTTCACCTCCCAACCTAGAGCTAAAATGTCCCAGGTGATTCCCGTTCCAGCCTGTACTCATGAAACACTAAGCATCAATCTTTCGGAAAATTTCGAATAGCCCTTCCATTAATCACGTTAAGTACCTCTGGTAGGGGGATTTCAAAGCTTGTGGTTGATCCAGCTCTGATCAGCAATTCAGAAACATCATTCTCAAATTTTTTTCCCCTTTTCATTCCACCATACTGGATAGGGATTTCTTGAATCGGAACGTACCTGTCTCATCACAGACAGAGTTTTTCATCAACTTCTTCTGACACAGAAATTAAGAAAATACACGTGGAAGTGGGTAAGATCAACTCACTTGAGCAAGGTCTCAGTGACCTTAGACGGTCGAGCAAAGACCAATTTGCTTTTGCTTCTTTGAGTCAAGAAAGGAGATATCAGGGAATGTAAGGCATAATACCAGAATGGAACATTAACAAAAATCTGCAAGAACGAACGGGCTCATTATGAATGAATAAAAAGATTAAGAATGCAAAAAGAAGAACCAGACGAATGAAGTTAAAACTTACGTTTTTGGCGACAAATTCAGGGTAATTGTCCTGGAGAAGAGCAACTGCTTTGCTCACCACAGAGCGAACCTCCTTCTTGGATGGTCCAGGAGAATTCTTGAGATCATTGATCTGAATAAAAGAATTCACACCACCAGGCTTAAAATTAAGCTTTTGAATGCCTTTCTCCATAAGCTGGACCCTCCATCTCAAGAACTGCTCACGCTTCTCCTCTGTGGCCAGTGTCTTTTGATAGATCTCTTCATTGTCCAAGACCCCAAAAATGTTGTAACAAATGGGGTGACCCTGGCGATCAGTGCCGCTCAGATATGCAGCAGATGTAAGATCAGACCCAAACTCTTCATCCAAGATCGAATCAATCTTATATTCTTTTCTCCATCGAAGCGTTTTCTCGAGCATCTGGAAGGCATCATTGACCTTGAAATCCCTGGCCCTCAAGAATTTCAAAAGAACTACATCAGTACGATCATCCCCTTTACTAGGCAAAAGGGGTACTCCCCAGATGGAAATATCTTTTTCCTCTTCAATGTTTGCATCACTTTCTGGAGTTTTGGCACATTCAATAGGTTTTTCTGCAGTGCCCTCATCACCATTATTCTTCTCTTCTTCACAACCTTCTTTACTTTCTCCCGCGGGATTTTCCTTCTCCTGAAATTCTTCTTCAGTGGGTATGTCAGCCACTTTCTTTTCTCCTTCCTCATTATTAAAGAACGTGTTCCCCGAAATCGCTTCTTCCAGTTTAGATTTCAGCTCATTCAACGCCTTCCTCTCATGCTGCTTCAAATCAGACGGAAAATTGCTCTCTTCCCTGTACGAAGAAATCTTTTCCACCGCCTTTGATTCGCAAGCACGATCCTTTTCGTTGCAAACTTGTTCCACCAACTTCACAGCCTCCTCCGCCATTTCCATTGTCTCAGCTTTCACAGTCAATAGTCATGGCGATATATCTTGCTTGATCCAAAACACAATAAATCTAAATCAGCATAAAACAAGTAAAAAAAAAAATACAGTTTCCCCAAACAGATTTGCAAGAATGATTTACCTAGCTGAGCTTTCTTTCTGGTCTTTTCCTTTGTGTAGGGTTCTGCAAGTGAGAGAGAAGCGGGCAAGGGATGGGTTGTTTATATACTTTGAAGAAGAGGGGCTCCGCAACGGTCAAATATTTGTTGTCATGGCATTTCGCATGTTAGGAGCCGTTAAGATTCGCTTCGTTTGTACCAGCCTGGATTCCAGCGGAGTTGGATTGTCGGTAATCAACTCGAGATTCCTTCGAGGTGTCAAATACTATATCAAATGAAATTGAATTGGTCAACGGGCCTTCAAAATTATTCTCATGGGCTCTGTGTGACCAAAATGATCATGGCCCAATTAGGCCCTCCATATATTGTGTGTGAAAGCCCATGTTTTATAAAAATGAAATTAAAAATTCCTCAAAATTTTTTTTAACAATTATTTGAGCAATAGCATAAATTACAATGACCCCATTCCGACACGGTACTTGGTCTATATATCACACTGAATACGAGAATTATAACAATAAATACGTTAATTGTTTTGATAGCAATATTTTTTTTATCTTATCTTGTAATAATAATCTTATATAGTTAAAGTTGAAACATCCATTACTATATTAACAAACTTATAATTTATTTAATGAAATCTTATTTAAAATTATAACATAACCTAATTATATAATTTTATTGATGATTTTTTTTAAAATTCAATAATATTTTTATTTATATGTTTTTTTTTAAATAAACAAAATCATTGTTTTGAAATTTAAAAAAAAAATTGTGCGTGATGTAAAAAAATATTAATAAAAGAAGAGCACATGAGAGAAACGGAGTTTGGTACAAGAAAATCACATCAATTATATATTTCTTGTTTTAACCTTATATCATATTTGTCAAGCGGACTTAATTATATGATGATTCATTAGTAATTTATTTACATACTCACTTTTTCCTACTTTTTTTCTCTATCAAATAACCTTCATAAAAAATTTATTCCTCAGGATAAATTATTATACATACTCATAATGTAATTAATTAATTAAATTATATAAACACACGTAACTATTAACTATCTATATTATATATAAAAGTTGGAATTTTTAGTATTCTGGATTTAAGATATTAATTATAAATTTTTTTATGAAAATATCAAATTTATATAGATAAATAATATTTTTCATATAATTTAATGATAATTACATGATCTATTTTAAAAAATAAAAAATTCACATATCATATATACAAATAGTGTATTTAATATAATTACATATCTTCATCAAAATAATAATTTGAAACTATAATAAATTTTATTAATAAACTGATAATTTATATGCATAAAATTCATTATTTAACTCACCTACTCCGTCCCAAACGCAAGACTTGGTCTACGAGCTTGTAAACAATGAGATTCGACCATTCATCCATACAAACAATGTCCCACCATTGGAACGTACAGTAGTAATCAAAATTTATGAACAAGTGTACGTGTGATAGATAGTACCAGAAGCTTTGAGAATGAAGACATTCTTTCTTCTTCTTCTTCTTCCTCTTGTTTTTCTTTCTTTCAACATTTCTTGTTCTTCAGCAGCTACGGATTCTGTATACAACTCCTATGTACAATGTTTTACGGATAATAATAACGTCTCAGATTCCCAAATCTCTGCAATTATTTACAATCCGGCAAATCCTTCTTTCACCTCTCTTCTCCAATCCTACATTCGAAACCGCCGCTTCAACCTATCCACCACCCCCAAACCCGTCTTCATTGTTAGTCCGACGGAGATTTCCCACGTCAGCGCCGCCGTCCTCTGCGCCAAGAAACTGGGACTGCAGCTTAAGATCCGCAGCGGCGGACATGACTACGAGGGAATCTCCTACGTGTCTGAGACCACGTTCCTTATACTCGATATGTTCAATCTACGTTCGATTGACATCAACATGGAAGATGAAACTGCCTGGGTGCAGTCCGGAGCTTTGCTAGGTGAACTGTACTACAGGATCTGGGAAAAGAGCAAAGTCCACGGGTTCCCGGCTGGGGTCTGCCCCACTGTCGGGGTCGGTGGTCATATCAGTGGCGCTGGCTACGGCAATTTGCTGCGGAAGTACGGGCTTACAGTAGATCATGTGATTGACGCGCAGATTGTGACTGCGAAAGGAAGTGTTTTAGACCGTCGAGCCATGGGAGAAGACCTTTTCTGGGCCATTCGCGGCGGCGGCGGCGCGAGTTTTGGTGTCATTCTGGCTTACAAAATAAAACTAGTCCCGGTGCCACCAATTGTTACCGTTTTCAGGATTATAAAGGGTCTGGACCAGAATTCGACTGAAGCGCTAATTCAATACCAACTAATTGCAGACAAGATTGACAATGATCTCTTCATCAGGGTTCTCTTGCAGCCAGTTACCAAGAAGAAAACTCGAACTGTTCGAACAACGTTCATCGGCATGTTCCTCGGTGATTCTGCCAGGCTATTATCTGTCACGGATTCAGGATTCCCGGAATTGGGGCTGACCAAACTCGATTGCAAAGAAATGTCATGGATTGATTCAGTTCTGTACTGGGCTAATTTCGAAAACACCACCACTCCAAGTGCTCTTTTAAGCAGAACCTCAGGTTCCGTCAACTTCTTGAAACGCAAATCAGATTACGTGAAGACACCCATTTCCAGGTCGGGCCTGGAATCGCTATTCAATAAGATTGTGGAGATGGGTAAAGTAGGGCTTGTTTTCAATTCTTATGGTGGGAGAATGAGTGAAATCCCGGAATCAGAGACCCCGTTTCCTCATCGAGCTGGTAACCTTTTCAAGATTCAGTATTCTGTAAATTGGAAAGAAGAAGGTGAAGCAGCAAACAAGAATTTCATCGATCAGGCGAGACAATTGTACGATTTCATGGAGCCTTTCGTTTCGAGCAATCCAAGAGAAGCATACCTCAATTACAGAGACTTAGATATTGGCACAACAGACAACGGTAATAACAGCTACAATGAAGGAAAAATTTACGGGATGAAATATTTCAAGAGCAATTTCGACAGGCTGGTGAAGATCAAGACTGCTTTTGATCCAGACAATGTGTTTAGGAATGAACAAAGCATACCGACACTGGCTTCTCCTCAAGAAGAAAACAAAGGGAGGCATTTTAGTGCTGCATCATTGAAATTATCAGTGCTTATCCAATGCTTGACTGCACTAAGTCTTGGGAATTTTGCACATGTTTGGCATGCAATATATAGCTTAATTAGTACATAATATACGTCAAATTCTTCTTCAATGTATGCATTATGATATTTCAATCGCTTTTTCCAATTATACGAAAGAAGTTGATTATTGATCAAAAAACTTATTCTGGAATGGAAGAAGACTTCTCCTTTGGATCGACAACCTACGCCATTGGATGCATCGTAATTCCACACTCAGAATATGCAGAGAGAAATTTTGTTCAACCCTCGCTCAGAATATGCATTTCACTCTAATATTTCCGGCCAACCAAACAAGCAACCCTGACTTTTTTAAACCAACACTTGTCTGATGATCATGAGATGCAACAATACAAGCAATCCTTTCTCTTCTGGGCTATATGCGAAGTTGCTGAAACTAGAACAGCCTTAGATGAATCCAAAGTCCAGCTCATTTTATAAAGCAGTAGATTGTTTGGAGGGAATTCACAATAGGGGGGGTGATTTTCTTATATAAAAAAAAGAATTTCAGATTTCTTGATACTTTTCCTCTTCTTCATTCTGCAGTAACTAAATGTCATTTTTTGATACTTTATCAATTAAAACAGAGGTTTTGTACAATATTGAATGCAGAAAAGTATTTGGGGTAGATAAATTCATGTTCCTCACACTAATTAAATCCATTTATTTTTTAGTCGTGGATGCCCCACATGTTCTTTGATTCCCTTGCTTTTGCTGCTTTTTTTTCTGTTGTTTATTGATTCCTTTTCTCTGATTTTCATCGTTTATTTTGAACTCCCACCATTACAGTACCCCAGGCTCAAATATCACAGCAAAAATCATCCATAAATTTTATAATTTCCTCCATGTAAACACACAATCCAATCACTATCTTTGGCTGAAACAAGATGGCCTTGTAATTAGTAGGTAAGGTCATAATTTACTACAAAGTCTCCAAGTTATTCTCGACCGCCATTCATGCCGGTTCAAATGCACCATAGTGAATAGGCGAATATGAAATTTTATCCAAAAAAGTTTGCATTTACTTTACTTTTAAGGTTTATCCTTGACCACTGTATTCACGTTTGACTTAATGAGCAAGGAGTTAAATCACACAAACACGACATTTTGGGATTTACAGCAAAATAGAATATTACCATTTTGTTTTTTCTACTTAAAATTGTTTGCAGGATGTGACTAGAGTCGTTTTCCCATTCAATAGAATGTGTTATTTTCCTCACTTTAGATATCCTTAAAGCAACAAATGAACATGAATTTGTAATTTAGAAGGCAAGATTGGAAATTCAGGCAGAAAACTTCGGTTTTGAAGTCAAAAAGTACTCAGACACTTGGAAATTCATTAAGCATAAACTAATGTTGATTTTCTTACCTCATCATTATATTCCTAAATCACCCACCTGACAAGTATTGAACCATGACATTCACATTATATCATATAGAACCATCAAGAAACCACAAAGTCCATAAATACCTCAGTCCCCCCCTTCATACGTTACACACAACTGAAAAATTGCATTACATCAGTGAAAAAACTCTATCATGGGATCCTCAACCTGTTTATTTCTTACACTGAACACGATTCTGCTCTTTTCTTCATTGGTTGCTTCACAACCAATTCTTGAAAAACTCTACCAGTGCATTTCTCTAAATTCCGACCAGTCTATCCCATTTTCAACAACTTTCTTTGCCCCAAACAATGCTTCATTCAACTCCATCTTACAATCTTCTGCACAAAACTTGAGGTACTTGCTACCTTCCGTGCCTAAACCTCAGTTGATCTTCACTCCGTTGACCGAAAATCATGTTCAAGCAGCTGTCATTTGTGCGAAAGAGCTTGATATCCAGTTCAGAGTGAGAAGTGGAGGCCATGATTATGAGGGCCTTTCTTACACATCAGAACTGGAACAACCATTCATACTTGTAGACCTTTTGAAACTTCGATCTATTGCTGTAGATATCCAGGATAACAGTGCATGGGTTCAGGCTGGTGCAACAAATGGTGAACTTTATTACAGAATTTCACAGAAAAGCAAGACTCGTGGGTTCCCTGCAGGACTTTGCCCCAGCTTAGGAATTGGAGGGCACATAACTGGAGGAGCATATGGTACCCTGATGAGGAAATATGGGCTAGGAGCGGATAATGTGATCGATGCACGAATAGTTGATGCCAGTGGCAGGATTCTTGATAGGGATTCTATGGGGGAAGACCTTTTCTGGGCTATTAGAGGAGGCGGTGGAGCTAGTTTCGGGGTGATTCTTGCATGGAAGGTAAGACTCGTTCCTGTTCCAGCAACTGTCACAGTTTTCACCATTTCGAAGACCTTGGAACAGAATGCAACAAAAATTCTCCACAAGTGGCAACTAGTTGCTGAGAATATTGATGAAGATCTCTTCATCAGAGTCATAATACAAGTTGTAGATGATGCACAGAAAGGTGAAAGAACTATCCAAACTGCTTATAATGCTATGTTTATTGGAAGAACAGAGAGGCTTCTCCAGGTGATGGATGAAAGCTTCCCCGAATTGGGATTGACCCGAAAAGATTGCACCGAAATGAGTTGGATTCAATCGGTGCTTTACATTGCTGGTTATCCGAAAAATACGCCACCCGAAGTTTTGCTCCAAGGAAAGTCTTTATTTAAGAACTACTTCAAAGCCAAATCAGACTTTATAAAAGAGCCAATACCAGAGACCGGGCTTGAAGGGTTGTGGAAAAGAATACTCGAAGAAGATTCAGCATTGATGATATGGAATCCATATGGTGGAATGATGAGCAAGATATCAGAATCCGAAATCCCTTTCCCTCACAGAAAAGGGGTTCTTTTCATGATACAGTATCTAACCCTTTGGAATGATGAAAAGCCCGAATCTGAAGCCAAGCACATGGACTGGATAAGGAAGCTTTATAATTACATGGCCTCTTATGCTTCCATGCTTCCAAGAGAAGCCTATGTGAATTATAGAGATCTTGATTTGGGAGTGAACAAGAATGGTACAAGTTTCGTAACATCAATTTCGTGGGGTACCAAGTACTTTAAGGACAATTTTAACAGACTGTTGAAGGTGAAGACTAAGGTTGATCCTGATAATTTCTTCAGACATGAACAGAGCATTCCAACTCTTTCATTGATGAATCAGAGAACAGGAAGAGAATAGACTGAAGATATGCTGCAACTGAATCCCTTTTTATAATATGTTTGTGTTCTATTTGCAGTTTGATTGTCCTAAAAGTTTATGTATCACTTCTTGTAATTGGATTTTCGATAATATTCCAGCTAGTACTTCAACCATTTTACATGAGTTCATTTCAAAATTGAAAAAAAAGTGTTAATTTTTACCCTCGGGTGATCCTTTTTCTTGAAGTATTTATTGGATCATGAAGTGCATCTGTTATGTGTTCTGTAGTGTATAAGTACATATGCAAACAATGGAGAAACATTTACATAAAAAAGAACAAGAAATGGCCAGGTCGAGGAATTTAAACTGTATCATTTCTGCAAATGGGGCATGAACTGTGAGTCCTCAGCCACAGGTCTATGCAGCTCTCGTGGAAGCAATGCCCACACTGAATAATGCTTTTCACAGTCTCTGTGGGATTGTATTCTTCCAAACATATTGGACAAGTTGTGGTATTAGGCCCCGGGATCCGTCGACTTTCTCCGAGGCAAATTGTTTTGAATCTATTTTCAGCAGCATTATTACCAGAGCCTGCTGTCACATTGGAGGGTGGGGGAGGCGGTGCTCTCCAAACAGGGAGGTTTATTTGGTTTCTGTTTTGACTTCGAGCTACGCGAGCAACTCGGTTAGCTACCCTTCTTATAATCTTCCTTATCCAACTTATGAAACAGATTAATGCCAGAATCAATCCATACAGCAGAAACCCAAATATATTTGGTAGAATAATGCTTAAGAAAACAACCAGCACAACATAGCCTGTAAATAAAAATGCGCCAATTATCAACGCAGACATAGAAATGAAGAATTACGTTCTAAATTTTAAGTTTTTTATTCCGGCACAAATGTCCATGTACATGATGAAACTAGGGACATTGGCACATCAAGAATCGAGAAAGTGATAAAGATCGGATTTTTCACCTGCCCCGTGGCGTTTTTTCTTGACACAAGCTTCGCAAGTCGTTACATTCCATTTCAACATAAGATCGCCATCGAATCCATTGAATTCATACTGAAGGGGCGACGAAACCGGTATAGGCACAGTTACCATCACATTGCATCCTAAAGAAATGATCTCTTCTGCACGTGATATCGATGAAGTTGCCAATACGGAGAACGTGGATTTGCTCAGGCAACCGACAGCGGTGAAATTAATCGAACTTAAATTCCATCGAGGACAGCCGAAAAACGTGTAGTTCTGATAGCTCACAGCTATGAGAGGGGAATACGAAATGCCTGGACTCAAGAACCTGCTGGCGAGGCAATTAGCATTAATAGGATAGAGTTGTATAACATCGGCTGAATAGTTGATATCCCTTGCATATAAATCCCCGAAAGAAGGAAGATTCAGAAGAGGGACACCTTGCGCATCGCTGCACGTTAAATTTAAGGCAAGATAGTCGCAACCCTTTTGGTTTTGGCCCTGTAACTGGAAAGGGTACCGTATAGGCAAGCTTTTGTTTCCACAAAATGAATCGGAACAACCTTTGGAATGAACAACGGGGAAGATGAAGAAAACAAGAAAAGAAGTTGCGGAAATCTGATTCGTTCTGGGCATCGAATGATGTAGGTATGAAGACTCGAAACTATTACAGGGAAAATGTGATGATGTATGTACATTTCTATCGAATTATCAGCGCCTAAATCTGTCGAAATCAAAGGTTGACTTGAGATGGTATTGTTGGAGAAAACATGAAAGCGTAACAGGGAGTGTATCGGAAGCTATAATTTTGAATTTAGAACGTGCGTTCTCATTTAGTTTTCTTTTTCTAAACTATTTTTTTAATGGAGTAAGTCTCTTGTTAAACGGTCTCACGAATCTTTATATGTGAGACGAGTCAATCCTACCGATATTCACAATAAAAAGTAATATTCTTAGCATTAAAAGTAATACTTTTTCATGGATGACTCAAATTAGAGATATGTCTTACAAAATACGACCCGTGAGACCGTCTCACACGAGTTTTTATTTTTTAAATGAGGAAGGAAGAGCATTTCTTAATGGGGAAGAAAGAACGTGATAGAGCGTGATCTGATAACCATGACACATATATGTAGATAATGTTTATTATTATCTTCTGATATTTCTGTATTATCTCATCATAAAAACAAAAATTACACTTATGTACACTCAGAACTATTAGACACATTAAAATCTAATAAATCGAAATTTTAATCGATCGATTTATTTTGATGTTAACTTAATAATATAACATTTAATTATTTATATATAAATTCATATAAATAAAATTGATCTAAATATCTCCCTAAGGAAAGTGACAGGCGAATGAGCCTTTGATTTGTTCCAAATGATGTCCCATATGATATGCCAAGAGCTAGATAATTGTTTTTAATGGTACGACCACGCTATTCACGCCGCATACGCTCGTTTTCTTTTTTATTAAATAATTAATTATTTAACTAGGTGAGACCGAGTTGGAAATATATATATAAATAAAAAATTTAGATTTTTATTTTAAGGACGACAATTTACATACAGGTTAAAGTTTGGTTTTAATAATGTTTTGGAGAAATAGTTTTTATTTTATTTTGTTTGTTAAATGACTAAAGTTTTTTGGTTTAAAAATATTACTAAAATCATATTTATTTATCAGAATTATAATATTTATATTTGATTAAATTGTATGATATTATTATTATTATTTTTTGAAATTTTGGACAGTGTAGAGAAATAAACTTTTGAGAAAATGAATAAAAATGCAGAATTTTTTTTAAAAAATTTATAAATTTAATCATTCTCATTCCCAAAATAAATAAAGGTCAGTCGAGTATCGACCATCAAGTGATGTCAATTCTTGTACAATTTATTCTAAAATCGGCAATCAAAATCTCGTTTCCCACATGAATATATGGGTAATACAATTTCGGCCCGAATGCATATATTTAATAATACGAGAATTTATTGGGCTGATTCAGAAATTTTCATGTTTTATTTATTGGGCCTTTTGCCTCCTTTTTTTACCAAAAAAATATACATACATAGACGGAAAAAGGGTAGGTTTATTGAGAGATGGTCTCACGAATATTTATACGGGTCAATCCTACCGATATTCACAATAAAAAGTAATATTCTCAGCATAAAAAGTAATACTTTTTTCATGGATGACCCAAATAAGATATTTGTCTCACAAAATACGACCTGTGAGACCGTCTCACACAAGTTTTTGCCCGAAAAAAGTTTCGTTAATAAAAAAAACAGTCAGTCTATATAATTTAATTCACAATATTTATATAAAGAAAAAAAAATACAATTAGACAATGAAACATCTGAAAACAAAATTTAAAATTTAAAACGAGTTCTCGAATATGAAACCAATTATAACAAACTCTTACATTTACCTAAAAAACATATTTACATGTATAAAATGCAAGAATGACACATCATTCCAAAAAGAACTTCAGCGTTGTTTGTTGTCCTCTAATCGTAGATTGGCTGTCGAAAACAATGCTAGTTTTGTTTGGTAATGTATACTCGGCAGTTAATTATTTATACTTGACTTGGTCCTTTAATCAAATGGTGTTTCTTTCATCGAAAAAAAAATTGCATGCCTATTTCCTGTTTACATTTTCAGTCCATTCACTTGGTTCAGTTTCTTATTCTTTTTTTCTCGGACTTTGTAAAGTGCAAGTGTATTCTCTTTCCTACAGATTCAACGACTATCATTGATCAAAACTGTACGAGGTCTATGGTTTGAGTAAATCAACGATAACATTTGGACCAATTCGGTTCCCCCCAAAAAATTTCTTGTTTAAAGGACTAAAAACAACCATAAAATTTTTAAAAGCAAAATTAATTAGCTAGGAGGAATAAATTAAAATAAAAATGCTGGGTCTCACCAAAGAATGGCCGGCCATCTTTTCAATTATATCTATATAAAAGTTCAATATGAATTATGAATTTATAATTATATCTTTGTGTGTGTGTGTGTTTTTTTTTTTTTTTTTTGTATTTCGTCGTCATTAATGATGTTAAAGTTTTTTAGGTAATTCTATTTATTAGGTTATTGTATTAAATTTCTCATGACTTATTTTAATAAATATTCATAATTTTCATCAAATTTGATGTCATTTTTTATTTTAATATGTGGTTATAATTATTTATTTATTTAGATGATTTAAATTCAAGTTTTATCATTCTCTATTGTTGTTTCTTTTTTTTTTTCTTTTTTTTGGCTTTTGGTTCAATTTAATTTTATTTTCTCAGTATTTTAAATTTAATTATTTATCTATCTATATTCTATATTTATATATATTCTATATCACTGTGAAAATGACAATTGAATTATGAATTTCAAATTATGTTTTTGTGTTTTCTTGTCTTCTGTCATTAATGATAGTCTTTGTAGAAAGCTTAGTAGGTTCATAAATTCATAGGAATTGGATTTATTTATTTTTTCCCAAGGTATATAGAAATTAATCTATATATTAATTTTTAAAAATATTTTAGAATTAAATTTCAAGAATTCAAATAAGAAACAAACTATGAAACGGTAAAATAATTGCAAAAAGAAAGATAAGTATAAGTACTCGACGCAGTAAATTTTATGGTAACAATAATTTTGAAAATATTTTAAAGAATTTATAAAATTCTGTATCATAGAAAAATGTAAATAGTTAAAAGAATTGTGTTTTTTAATTTCTTAGTTATTTTTTTCCAATGGTAGAATAGTAGGTCATCAATTCTGAAGAAGTTAGAATTTTTAATGCAATTTATTTAGTTTTTTGCATGAATTAAAATCTATTATAATTAAGTCTAAAGTAGTTGTTTTATGAATGGTTCACACTGATTGTAAGATACACGTACAATCATCATTTTTATTTATCAGATTAACCAATTTTATTTCAAATCAAATTGTTTTAACGTACAAGACACATCCATATTTCTAGCATATATAAAAGTTCAACATTTAAATCTCAAACTTTTTGAGAAATATATGATTAGTCTAGCTAATTAATTAACGTTTCAAAATATGATAATCGCCTGCAATTTTGCCTTGTTTAATTTTGAGTCCAATGCATGCAAAAGTTTACATTGTGGAGCAGATATGATGTTAATCAACAGAAAATATATTTTTTTTTGGTTAGCCAGGTTCATCCATGGTTTAATGAGGACAAGAACTCCCGAAAATTTATTGTGTCGAATTTTAATTTGTTGTCTTCGCCAGGAATTATTCTTGTAATTAAGCCTGAAAAAGTCTTTGGGTTTGGCGTTGGACTTGTTCTTGTATGGTCAAAGGATCAACACATAGATATATGGTGAATATGACTTGGTCTTGTGTTGGATATTAGCTGTCAGGTGATAATATAAACACATACAAGTCATTAGTCATAGCACCAGTACAACACCTAAATCCTTCGGTAATCTTGCAGGAAAATGGCAAATTTCATGCTAATTATCGCGATGCATAGTATACTTGCATTTTTCGTCGTCCAAGCCCACGAACCTAGCCCTCTACAAGATTTTTGTGTTGCAGACTTCAATAACACAGGTCGGTTTATATAATGATCATTAAAAATCAACTCATGTGCTTAATTCTACGTACTTCGTATTATGTATGACTTTGCTAAACTTGTTCATGTATATGTACCATGGCATGCAGTGAGGGTGAATGGGTTTGCTTGCCTAGACCCCAACCAAGTAACAGCCGATCACTTCCTTTTCAGAGGCCTTAACATACCAGGAAACACATCTAACCCATTGGGCTCCTTCGTAAACCGGCCAACTGTGTTTGAAATCCCCGGCCTCAACACCCTCGGCATCTCCACTGTTCGTGTCGACTACGCCCCAGGCGGGGTGGTCCCTCCGCACCGACACCCACGAGCCTCCGAAATACTGACGGTGCTGGAAGGCACGGTGTTTGTGGGCTTCGTCACCTCAGACCCCGAAAACAGGCTTGTTTCGAAAACACTGCACAAGGGAGATGTGTTTGTTATTCCGTTTGGACTGATTCACTTCCAGCAAAACGTTGGCCAAGGGAATGCTGTTACAATGGCGTTCTTGAGCAGCCAGAACCCTGGCGTTATCGCCATCGCGAATACCGTTTTCGGATCGAAACCTGCAATAGACGATCGGGTACTGGCCAAGGCTTTCCGGGTTGATAAGTCGATCGTCCATCAGCTCCAAGCTCCACATCATTAAGATTTTAATTTGGTTCTTGTGATTCGTTTATTATGTTACGTTTTCTCTGCAATGTGTAGATTAAATGCACCTTTAATTTATATTCATTTCAAATATTTCACATCAGAAAATAAATTAATAGTAAATATAAATATCTATATCTAAATCTATACTATTATATTAAGTGTGAGAGCCTTAAAATAACTACCTTTGAGGACACCAAAATATTTAATTCCATAATTACCCTTCTTATTCTACTAAAATTTTTTTCAAGTCACTCCATATTTGTAATGCCCGAGATTTTATACCGTGTTAAATTACGATTATTGATTTTTAATCGAGATAATTATGAAAGGGCTAACCGAGACACGAAATGAGATTGCGTGTGAAAATAGATGTGCGAGGAAAGTAGCATCGGCGCATATGCGCGACCGGGATGCGCGCACATGCGCCAAACAGGCAGAAGCGCGGAAGATGTCGCGCATATGCGCGAAGCGTATGCGAGGAACTCCAGAGAGTCTCGCGCATATGCGCGGAGATGAGTCGCGCATATGCGCGGAGATGAGTCGCGCATATGCGCGAGGCGATGTGCAAGATACGCGCGGAGACCGAGTGTCTCGCGCATATGCGCCGATTGGGGTCGCGCATATGTGCGAGACGTGTGCTACAAACATTGAGCCACTCGTCCTTATGCATGTTACGTGTATATATATATATATATATATATATATACATGCAACGCTTTCCTAAGAAGAAAGGAGAAACGAAAGCTTCGAGGGAAAATAGCTTTTGAATTTTAGAATTCGATTTGCGATCAATCCAGTCCGTTAGATTTTAAATCCGACTTCGGTACTGTGTTCCTATCGACGCAGGCTATAACTGGAAGTAAGTTTTACTACGTTTTGACATGTTTTGAAATTATGATGTTGTTGGAATTGAATACATGTCATATGTGTTGTTCTTGACATGTTAGACAGTGTAGAATCGAAGTCAGATTAAGAAACGGACTGAATATGGAAGTGTTATGATTTAAGAATGATATTGACTAGAACTGATGTCAGATTGTACGGTGGTGATTGTAAATGATTGGAATTGGTATAGACTGATATAGTATTATCAGTATCGCAAGATTGTACTGTTGTACCGTCAGAATTTGATAAAACAGAGATGTTGTGATTTGATTAGAATATTGATACAGAATATTGATATTGTCATTGCCAGATTGAACATTGACAGACTTTGAGTCGAGACTTCGATTGTAGCAGAGCGACAGCAAGAAAGGTATAAATAAATGTTGATTCGGGATTGCACAACTCGAGTTAGGTTTGACTTGAGTTTCCCAAAATCACATACTTTATTTTATTGCATTGATATTTGCAGATTATCAGATTGATATGTTTAGTCTATTGAATTATAGCAGAGCCAGAGTTTGAGTCTAGGGCAGATCAGCCTAGCTAGGGCAGAACCACCGAGTCTTTGTCAGAACCGCGTAGACTCTAGACTTACGGTGTATCGATGAGCTTAGATGTAGATCGACGTCTATTGTAGACATTCGATACAGCATACCAAAGTCTAAATTAGATCGGGATCCCTAGGTTAGAAATAAGTTGAGATAAGATAATAAGTCATTGACTTAAATACATATTCATATTGGTTAATGTAGTCAGATTGGATACGTGTTTTAATGATTGTTTATGCTTTTATATATGTTTTATATGATTGCATTGATACATTGTTTATACTGGGATATTTATATCTCACCGGAGTTATCCGGCTGTTGTCTTGTCTGTATGTGTGCATGGCAACAGGTGGGACAGGTTCAGGGTCACAGAGGTGAAGAAAGATCGAGTTAGAGTGGAGACTACGGACTTGTACTAGAGTTAGGGTTTAAACACTTGTTATATAGTTGTTAAACCTTAGTTGAGACTGATTGTATATAGTGCAAGATTTGTACTTTTAATACTGACAGTGTATGTTAAGATGTATGCCATTACGTTCCGCATTTTAAAAAAAAAATTTAGACCATGTTTATTATAATTAATTAAATTAGTCCCAATGACGATAAATAAGATGATTAGCGTCCGGGTCCCCACAATATTTTAAATAGAAAAAAATCAAAAAAAAAATTTCCTTTTAAATCGAACAACTTTTCTAAATCGAAAATAATTTTGTGTTAATTATTTAGTATTATTTGATCAAATTATCAAATTAAAAATAATAATAGTACATGCAATGCATGTGCATCTTTTACTAGTATAAATAGAGACTATGTTTGAAAAAATCCCGTCGAAACTGATATTAAATCATAAAAAATATTTATCTTTACATTTACATAAACAAACAAATAAGAAATACCTACATACGTGATTAAATGTGATTTTTTTTAAAAAAATTTACAGTTCAAATTTGAATGTGATGTTTCTTAAAATATAAACTATATTTATATGTCTGAAATAATTATATTATTTCATTAAATGTTGGTTATGAGTTTGAGTTTTGTGTTATTTTTATATATTTGATTTCACTACTCATTGTCATATTAAATAAAATATAACTTTTTTACACAATACTACGTTTTATAATAACTGTTTAAAAGACTTTCATGAATTTTTTATATATTGACGGTCCGTTGTTATTTTTATTATTATGTATTTTAATTAAAACTTTAATATAAATATTTTTAAAATGTCCAAAAATAATTACATGTTTTATTTAAAATTTATTTGTCTAATAAATTTTAAAATTGTGATTTTTGAAAAAAAAATTACTTATTATTTAAAATTTTGATAAACAAAATAATATGTAATTTTGTAAATATATATTTTTTACGGGTCACAATTCTGCCTGTGAATATGTCAAGAAACTCCCTTTAAAAATTATAATCAAGTAATTTTTACGCTCCTAAATATAATTTTTATAGCAAATCAAGAAGAAATTATATATATATATACACACATACATTTGAATGTCCTCTGCCCCACCGTTTTTTGTTCCTCCAATCTCCCTGATTTCCTCTCGTCCACTCCCGGGAAAAAAAACCAACACAATAGCAAAAGCGCTCATAAATTTCGTGGAAACATAAATATCTCCAAAAAAAAAAAACTTGGACAGATTCTCCATTTTTCAGGGACAAAGGATCCTGCAGAAAAATGAGAGAGATCCTTCACATCCAAGGCGGCCAATGCGGTAACCAGATAGGCGCCAAGTTCTGGGAGGTCATCTGCGACGAGCATGGCATAGATCAGACAGGAAAATACAGCGGTGACTCCGTACTCCAGATCGAGCGCGCTAATGTCTATTACAACGAAGCCAGCGGCGGAAGGTTCGTACCACGCGCCGTCCTCATGGACCTAGAGCCTGGCACTATGGACGCCGTTAGGTCTGGCCCTTTCGGCCAGATATTCAGACCTGACAACTTTGTCTTCGGCCAGTCTGGTGCGGGGAATAATTGGGCCAAGGGGCATTACACCGAGGGAGCCGAATTGATTGATGCCGTGTTAGGATGTTGTTCGCAAGGAGGCTGAGAATTGTGACTGCTTGCAAGGTAATCCGTCGACTTGGTTGGAGTTGATCTCTAGTTTTCTTTTGTTAGAACGTCATATGTATAAAGTTCTCGGTGCGATGTTTTCACAATGTAATTCTTGTACTGATAATTAGTTCCCCTTCTAACTTGTTCGTCGATATGAGGCTACTTTTGTTGGTTCGAGTTGAAATCTTTAAGTCTCTGCAGTGTTATTTTTCACACGTATATCTTCTTCTTCTTTCTATTCTCTTCTTTTTTTTTGTCCCATTTGGGTTTTGGTAATTTTTTTACCCTCAAATAGTCAAATATCTTGTGCATCCTTGTTATTCAATTTTTTTTAATCAGGCGCTGATCATGCTCGCGTCCTTCTTTAGTTGTCTAAGAAAGGTTAAGGCTATCTAGCAAGATGTAAGCGCACTATCTTGTACCATATTGTGTTAATGTTGAGGCATGTTATGGACAGGATTTCAAGTGTGTCATTCTTTGGGTGGGGGCACTGGATCTGGTATGGGCACCCTTCTGATCTCCAAGATCAGGGAAGAGTATCCAGACCGCATGATGTTGACGTTTTCAGTCTTTCCTTCACCAAAGGTATCCGACACCTGTTGTTGAGCCATATAATGCTACCCTTTCTGTTCATCAACTTGTGGAGAACGCAGATGAGTGTATGGTTTTGGATAACGAGGCTCTTTATGATATCTGTTTCCGTACTCTTAAGCTGTCCACTCCTACATGTAAGTCCATTGATTTTTTTTTATATTACCATACCTTGCACCGAAATTCAATTAGCATCTGGATAACTGAATACTTGTACAATATTTGCAATTTGTATTGTACCGTTGTTCGATTGCTATTAACTTTGGTTATTCTGTGTTTCAGTCGGTGACCTCAACCATCTGATCTCAGTTACCATGAGTGGTGTCACATGCTGTCTCCGGTTCCCAGGTCAACTGAACTCTGACCTGAGGAAACTTGCTGTTAATCTTATCCCCTTCCCACGTCTTCATTTCTTCATGGTGGGATTTGCACCTCTAATATCGAGGGGCTCCCAGCAGTACCGGGCTCTTACAGTACCTGAACTAACACAGCAAATGTGGGATGCGAAGAATATGATGTGTGCTGCAGACCCACGCCATGGTAGGTACTTGACTGCCTCAGCCATGTTCCGTGGTAAGATGAGTACCAAAGAAGTTGATGAACAGATGATTCAATGTTCAAAACAAGAACTCATCCTACTTTGTTGAATGGATTCCAAACAATGTCAAGTCTAGTGTTTGTGACATCCCACCCACGGGGCTGAAAATGTCATCCACTTTCATTGGAAACTCTACTGCAATTCAGGAGATGTTCAGGCGTGTTAGCGAGCAATTCACTGCTATGTTCAGGCGTAAAGCTTTCTTGCATTGGTACTCGGGTGAAGGAATGGATGAAATGGAGTTTACCGAGGCCGAGAGCAACATGAACGATCTTGTTGCAGAATATCAGCAGTACCAGGATGCTACTGCTGCTGATGAATATGATGCTAATGAGGATGAGGAAGCGCAAGATGAGGTGTCCGTGTGAAAATGATTTTTCGGCTTGGCACTTCTCTTTGTCTGTTGATTTTATCTTAGGGTGTGTTGCTGTTGTACTATAGAGATCGGTTTAGATTGATTTAAATCATACGTATGGATGTGACTTGGTTTGAGATGGGTGTGACAGTGTGTGTGTGTGTCATTCTAATTGAACAATGAAGGTTTGCATTTAGTAATTTCAGATCTGCTACATTTTCGTTTGAAACTGAAGTCCTACTTTGCTTTTCACTTGCCAGAATGACGATGAAATGGTCGATTAAAAATGAATTAAAACCAGTAAGACTGGTTACATGTGTACATGGTGAGATTAAACAAATTTACGTGCTTGGACTGTATAAACAACCAATACATAGAATATCTAAGTTCAATTATTCGGCTAAATGGCAAATAAACAGAGAAGAATGCTAGTTTCTGAGAGTGTTTTTATTAGGATTTCAAGATTTAAATTTATTGAGAATGATATTTGTCAATCGAACGTGCAATACACGTGCATGACATGTTATATTTTCCTTTTTGATAACATTACTGTCACACTTAATTACTTGAATTAAAGTAGCATAAATGTATAAACTCGTACAATTGCAAATTTTTTTATGATATGTTTGCCATTTTCATTTTCAATGTTATCAATTTCAATAGTTTTGTATTTTTTGATTTTTTGTTTTTTTTATTCAATTTTCACTAGGAGTGTTTTTGTGACACTACACACATCACCGCTGTAATAGTGGCACGCTAGCCTCACATGGAAAAAGTATTAAAATTGTAAAAAAAATAAAAAATAACTGATTAAAACTGAAATTTGATAATATAAATCAACAAAATATACGTAACTAAGAAAACAATTTCCCCTTTTGATATTTACAAAATTTGATCGATACTCGGTTGCATTGATAATATCTGCGGCTTTGGAGTTACATAATAAGGACGGCACAATGTTCAAGAATATAATATTTCATCAACTTTCTGTATAAAACCAGCATTAGTTTTTTGAGAAACTCTGGCTAAGCCATTACTCACGTTTTGCTGCTTCAATATAGCCTAATGGCTTCCAATGTTCTTTTGTTGGGACTAATGCTTGCAACTTTTACAGTTTCTTTGGCAACCGATCCAAGCCCGCTTCAAGATTTTTGTGTTGCTAACCCCAAAGGCTCAGGTATTTTACTTATTCATCTATCTCATTACTGTAACATTAGCAAGAAAAAAGAAATCTCTGGTTAATTACAAATGTTGTGAAACTATGCAGGTTTGGTCCATAATGGCCTGGCTTCATTATTTTTGTCCCTGTCTTCTTTATTTCGAGTAAATGGCTTTACATGCAAGGATCCCAAACTCGTGCAAGCAGATGATTTCTTCTTCAGTGGGCTTAACGTAACAGGCAACATTTCCAATCCTGTGGGATCCAAAGTGACTCCAGTGACAGTCACTCAGATTCCCGGACTCAACACACTGGGGATTTCAATGGTCCGGATCGACTTTTCGCCGTTCGGGGTCAACCCTCCCCACATACATCCTCGTGCTACTGAAATATTGACTGTGATTGAAGGTTCCCTGGAAGTGGGATTTGTCACCTCCAATCCCAATAATAGTCTCATCTCTAAAGTACTCGGAAAGGGGGACGTGTTTGTGTTTCCTCAAGGTCTTGTTCACTTCCAACGCAATACTGCCAATGCTAGTGCTGTTGCTATTGCAGGACTCAGCAGCCAAAACCCTGGAGTAATTAACATTGGAAACGCAGTTTTTGGATCCAATCCCCCCATCCCGGACGATCTTCTCGCAAAATCATTTCAAGTGGATGCAAAGACGGTGGATTTGATACAGTCCAAGTTCTAGGCAGACTTGGTTATGCGTGCAATAAAGATTTCCTGTTATATCAATATTAATTCTTTTCATTGAAAAATGGATTTATCAATAATTAACTATTTTTACCTTTATTCTATTCGTCCTATCAACTAGCTAGTGCGTGTTAGTGTCGATCAAGATCCATCATGATTTGTTCTCAACGGTATAGCTCTAAAGATCAAAGCAACAAAATTTAAATAACGAAAATCAAATTGTTAAATCATAAAAAAGTTCAACACAGAATTTGATAATACAATTTGACCAAGTGATGGGGGTTTAATTCACTTAAATTATGTTAACCAAGGCAAACTAAATGAAAATTGAAATCCAACCACACCCCAATAGAAGTCAGAAAATCCCTTTGTTCTTTGGATCGGATTCAAAGCACTAGCACTACCTATTGTCGGAATATGGCAGCGAATTCATTACCAACCACAA
This sequence comes from Primulina tabacum, assembly GCF_025594145.1. Lineage (NCBI taxonomy): Eukaryota > Viridiplantae > Streptophyta > Magnoliopsida > Lamiales > Gesneriaceae > Primulina > Primulina tabacum. Next base: position 3,810,456 of record NC_134553.1, read on the forward strand.
AAGATACATGCATGACTTGAATATCAACTTGTTTCATCTGTTATATTATATATAGAACCAAGTACGCTGTGAAACACAGAAAAGATCAGAGATGACCAGTGCTCAAATTTTATTGTTCATGTCCTTTTTTAGCATGCTTATAATTGCAGATGGCGCAGTTACTGCTGCCACTGGTTCCAACCCAGAAACTGATTGCGAGTGCAACAGTACGTCACTCAACCGCGGGGACTTCCCTCTGGAATTCGTATTCGGGGCAGCATCATCCGCTTATCAGTGTGAAGGTGCATACAAGGAGAACAGGAAAGGCCTCAGCATGTGGGATAATTTCACGCACACGTATCCAGGTTCAAGTCCCTTTAGAGTACCTTAACCTGTTATCCTCTCACATTTTAACTTTTTAATCAGACTACTCCCACCAGTGTTTATGACATCACTTGTTTGTTAAATTAATGGCTAATCTCAGATAAGATATTGGACTATAGTAATGGAGACGTAGCAACTGATTCTTTTCATCTGTACAAGGTACAGTTTTTGGAACTTCCAAAAAAAAAGAGTGAGCTTCTTTTGACGTCCTCCATCTTCTTGGTTGTGTAGGAAGACGTGAAGATTGCCAACGACTTGCGTCTTAATGCCTATAGATTTTCGATATCGTGGCCACGGATATTGCCAGGTCCTATTTCATATTAGGGCTCCTGATACTCGCGACTGTTTTCCAACATTTTCATTTACAGTTTTAATTCTTGAATATCTCAGGTGGAACGATTGAGAAAGGCGTAAATCGGGATGGGATTGAGTACTATAGTAATTTGATCGATGAGCTTTTAGCTAATGGTTGTGATCTCTACTCACAAAAAGCTGTATGATATTCCACTTAAACTCCATTCAGCTCATTCTTTTTCCACTAATACGCATTGAAGGTATAGAGCCTTTTGTCACAATACTCCACTTAGATCTTCCACAAGCTTTGCAGGATTCATATGGTGGGTTCCTAAGTCCTCAAATTGTGTAAGTAAATACAAAATTTATTCCAATTTTACTCATACATGAACTCGATTGACTGTTATTTTCCTTGAAATGAAAAGTTTGACATCTACTTTATTCTAACATAAATCACCCCAGGGCAGATTTTCAAGACTTTGCCGACCTCTTGTTCTGCGAATTTGGTGATCGTGTCAAGTATTGGATCACTATAAACGAGCCATGGACATTCAGTTCGCACGGTTATGGATATGGTTCATTGGCACCAGGCCGGTGTTCTGATTGGCAAGGTTCCAGTTGCACGGGGGGTGACTCATCCGTCGAACCATACATCGTTACACACAACCAGCTTCTGGCTCATGCTGCTGTTGTAACACTGTATAGGAAAAAATATCAGGTCTCGTATATATTTTCCTAAGCCCTCAAGTTCATTGTATCCAGAAAATGATCACTTGTCTGCCTTAAACTGTATGCAGGAATTTCAAAAGGGAAAGATTGGAATTACTGTTGTTTCATATTGGTTTGAGTCATATGATGAGTCGCAAGAGAATAAAAATGCCAAAGATCGAGCCCTTGATTTCATGCTAGGATGGTTGGTAACTTTTTATTATCAACTTCCGATCGGTATTATTGACACTAATATGATTCAACTTTTTCTCAATATTATGATAATACTCGAGCTTGATTGATGCAGAATAAAAAGAAAAAGAAAATTCAAATTTTACTAAAAAATACTCAGGCTGAGCTTCGATATCAAGAATTACAAGAAGCTCGAGTTCTGGTATTCATTTTTGTGCTACTCTGGTCGCATGCACTTGTTCTCGGTCTAGGGATGGACTAGATAGACCGAAGTGCCATGAATTAAAGTTCATTGGACGCCCTTAATATACCAGGAAATTCCATGCTACCTTTGGGAAGTATTCTAAAAAACAGTTGCCGGTATATGAGCGATCACCCACCACCTAGGGTCATTGTTCTGGTTCATATACATATTTCTCCAATAATTCATCTATATCTAACTGAAATTCAAAATCAATGATATATTTTTCTTTTCTATCCAATATAAATTGATTGAAAAAAATGTCGAAAAATCTTTTTTTTTTAAAAAATTATTTTTTCTAAAAAAATCTATATATTAGTGGGAAAGATTTTAAGCTGTTTAGGCAACCTACGCGGCCGACTTTTTTAACAAAGCCCAGAGCCATCGTCTTTCTAAAAATTGAAGCGACGGCTTGGCTGGTCTTTTTGGAACACTACCCAAAGAATCCATCTAAGATAATTTAGGCAGTACCGTATATAATGATGGAATCTCGTTACCCTAATAAACCGATTACTTGCAGGACAACTGATTTTGACATGTCTCGTACAGGATTATGGAACCATTGACAGTAGGTAAATATCCAAACAGCATGAGAGCACGTGTCGGAAGCAGGCTGCCGGAATTCTCAGACGAGAATATAGACAGGCTAAAAGGGTCCTTTGATTTCATAGGATTCAACTACTATGGTGCCATTTATGCACTTAACAAGCCCAACTCTTCAAGCCTCAGCTACTTAACGGATTCAGAGGTCGAGATCACAGGTTGCTCCAAGATTCATTGTTTTCTTGAATCGACTGATATATAGTTAGAAACAAGACCAAACTTTGATCGATTTTTCTCAAGGGGAGAGAAATGGAAAGCCAATCGGTGCACAAACAAGAAAATCAAGCCCGATCTATATTTATCCAAAGGGGCTTCCACAGATTTTAAGGCACATCAGAGAAGAATACAATGATCCACTGATATACATCACCGAAAATGGTAATTTACCAACAAATTTCAAATGAAAAATTACTTGATAAATTTCAAGATCATTCTGTCTGTTTCAGGGATTGATGAGGCTGCAAATGACAGTTTAGATATCTCCGAAGCAATCAAGGACGACCCGAGGAAGGTCTATATTCGTGACCATCTCTGTTGTCTCCATCAAGCTATTGAGTGAGCATCACCTTTTCCTGAATTCACATAAAATTTTTCTATACTGGTTAATCATACGGGTGCAGTGCAGGAAGGATGGGATTGATGTGAAAGGGTACTTCGTGTGGTCACTAATGGACAATTTTGAGTGGGCATCCGGCTTTTCGGTTCGTTTTGGACTGAATTATGTTGATTACAAAGACAAACATCTGACAAGATATCCAAAACATTCTGCCAAATGGTTCAAGGGATTTCTTGAAAGCCATCCCTCAAGAATATCAGATCAATGATCCCATCAAAAATGTTGCACGGATATATATCTCTAACCTCAACATCATGAACGGAAATAAGGATTGTTTGCTTCATTACGAAAAGCAAGATGAAATATGAAATATAGCTTGAAAACTCGCAATATATTCATTTCATTACTCGGAAACTTATAAAGAAAATGAAAATCGTAAACTGTAATCGATGAAGTATGAAACAGTCCAATTAGAGCCAGTGATGTGCATTACGAGTAGCAGAAAGAAAGCACAAATTGAAAAAAAAATTATCAACACTTCAAAGAAGCATACAAGCAAGTGTTACTCACTTCCTGATAGGTTACATGTATAATAACACCTTTTTAAAATGACATCACAGCTTTCCAAACAACACCAAAAGGCAAGAATCAAAGAATTGGACCTCGCGAATGAAATTAAACAAATTGAATAGAAGACCTGAAAGCCAGCGGCTATACTACTACCAACTTTACTTTTTCCATCTCCATCTCCTTTCTCTACTCGTGCTATGTAGATAATGAACAAAGATTCCACAATTCTATTATATTTGTGTGCAACACAAAAAAATGGAAAGATACAATCCCAGAAAACACAATACCAAATATAGCTTCTGACCTATTGTGTAGGAGTGCCAGTATCTGAATTTTCTTCTGCCTGTGCTTCCACAGATTTCGAATCATCAAAAGGCCTCAAATAATGAATGCTAGTAACTGAGTGTTCTCCAGCATTGCTGCGCAACCAAGATTCTTGAAGCTGTAAAACATATTCCAAGTACCACAGAACTTCCCCCATTGTCGGCCTGCTCTTCCCCTCATCTGCAAGACATTTCTCAGCAATCTCTCCAAATCCCATCAATGATTCTGGAGAATACTTTCCTCGGAGCTGTTCATCGAGAATGCTCTCAAGCAATCCCTCTCTTTGGCAACGCAACGCCCATTCTGCAAGATTTATTTGATCTTTCGGTAATGTGGGATTAATAACAGCTCGAGCACAAACAACTTCAAAAAGGACCACACCAAATGAGTAAACATCAGATTTCTCAGTCAACTGTTGCCGCCTGAAATATTCAGGATCAAGATAACCAAAGCTTCCTTTTACCGCAGTGCTCACATGTGTGTGCTCAAATGAAGGACCTGTTTTGGACAGCCCAAAATCAGCCATTTTTGCTACAAAGTTCCCATCTAACAATATGTTGGTTGTCTTCACGTCTCTGTGGATGATTCCCCTCTCGGATCCTGTATGAAGGTAGTGTAGTCCTCTGGCCGCACCGATGCACATTTCCAATCGTTGCTTCCAACTTAATGGTGGTAAGTCGCTCCCAAAAAGATGATTCCTCAGAGTTCCGTTAGCCATATATTCGTACACCAAAATCATTTCATTCTGTTCATCGCAGAATCCAATCAGAGGGACAAGATGCCTGTGCCTTAGTTTTGACAACATCTCAATTTCCGTTTCAAATTCTGCTAAGCCCTGCTGAGATTGTGGATTGGATCGTTTAATTGCGACAAGGGTCCCATCGTCAACCTCTCCTTTGTACACCTTACCAAATCCTCCCACTCCGATCACTAAACTTTCATCAAAATTATGTGTTGCTGCTCTAATCTCCGTTACCGTAAAGCGCCTCCCGGATCTGACGGAGCCAAATTGTCCATTTGGACTCTGACAACTCATCGATCCTTTTGCGTTGGCAGTGCTGTTCCAAATTGATCCAGGGAGGAACAAAGGCCTCCAGCCAGGAAAGGTCTTCTTGGTACCATTTTTTTCTCTCTTCTTCTTACAGAAACAGACGGCCAGCATAAAAACAGCTGCAAGAATGGCAAAAGAACCAATACCTGCTCCAATTCCAACCCAAAGGATTAGCTTTCTTGAGCTTTTGCTGATTTCTGGATCACTATACTTCTGTACATAAGCAAGATTACCATTCCGACTTAGCTTGAAAACCTCCAAACCACTCAAAAGAGCATCAGTTCCAGCAGAACCAGTACTTGTATCAGGACCTAATTGTATCCAAAGAGTCTTGGTTTTAGAAGAAATTGAATCCAGGTAATCCTCATGATATGCCTTGTTTGTTCCTCCGGCTCGAACAAAAATGTCAAAGTTTTCTGCAGCAGTTTTATTGTCAATGTATATTCTGAAAATCCTCTGATTGGGCTTATCATACAGCAGCTCACAGAAGTGCAGGCGGACTAGATAATCAAAATCTGGATCGACCTCCAATTTCCATGACATGTTGAATCTCTTTTCCAATACTTCTGTATTCGTCAAAGTTCTTGCTGTTTCATAGACAAGAAGAGGCTCCACTGTTGTATCATTTGGAGTAGCATAAGTAATGTTAGATTTGTTATGGATTTCTGATCCAGCATCTGAATTTATCATGTAACCTGAATCAGTTTCCCACGTTCTCCAAAAAAAAAAAATCTTGTGCAGGTTTGATGGATGAACCTCCAACATTCAATCGACACATGGTTTCAATCCCCCGTTTGTTTAAATTCAAAGAGCTCAAGCCACCATTTACGCCCACTCTCCTCACCGAGCCAATGAACATCTTATTGTCTTCTGGAATCATTTCTATTGCATTCACGAAACCAAATGAGCCTTCAGAAGGAACAAAATTAACAATTGTTTCACTAGCTTCAACACTGATAAAATATTCCTTCACCAAATATGGCAAGCTAGAATTAATTCTTGAGCCAGGAAATTTTGACTTCTTGTACAAAATCTCACCAGGAACATTGAATTCAGAAAGTAGCTTCAAACCATTCACCTCAACAGCAAAGTAGGAGTCATTGGCATTGTAATTTTCAAATATCAATGGGTAGAAATGAAGCCTAAAAAAATAATTCCCGGTTGTTCCTTGAAAACTATAATTCATGTGGTCTGTAAAAATCCTGGCAGTTCTATAAAGAGGCTCGTAAACTGAATCACCATTGAACATTGTGCTGGAGGCTTCAATACCAGGAGCAACGAGGGTGAAATTGTTGCCTAAAACTTTGTCACCAGTCCATCTCCTGCCATCTACATTTACACTCGAATTCGATCCACAATTTATCAGAAAGGACTGAATCTGAGATTCCACAGTGCTTGCAAACACAAATATAATAAACAGAAACAATATACTCAAGATTCTCATGCCTTGAACCTTCATCATTCACCTCTTGTAAAACAAACCAGATTTACTATTTTATTTTATTTTTTCCCCAGTTGCGCTTACTAGTTTTCTCCCCACAGAATTCAGAATCCAATGCAAGCACCAGTAAATAGCACCCAGGGACAGAAGGGCATCAGATAAAAATTAAAAACCTTAGGCTTGAACCATACGAATCGCTACCTGCAAATCCAACGCCAAGAATTTTACCTCTCGTGTGCACATATTTTTCTACAGCATACTCACTCATTTTCCAGCCAATATTTTTTCAAAAAAGCGAAGAAACTCCAAAAAAATACATATAAAACAATGAGCTAGGACATCAAGTTACCTTCATCACTCATCAGAGAAATCAAGACTGAGAGCCCCCAAGAACTGTTGAATCAAACAAGCAGCTAGCAGATCTGGGCCAGGAACCAGTTAAGAAAAGGAGGGATTTCAAATGGCTACCGAAAAACAGTACAAGAACGGAAAGATGCAATCTTTTTCTGCGAGCCTAAACATACAGAAAAAAGGAAAAAATACCAAAAAAAGGAAAAATGGAGTTTTTGAAAAAGGTGGAGGAAGATGAAACACAAGTTTAGGCTGCAGATTAAGGTTTCAAAACAGACTGGAAAACATACATGTCATTTATTTAGTCATGTCTTGTTTTCTTAAGAAAAGAGCCAAGAACCCTGCATATATTGTGTATATATATATTGTTATTCTGTAAAATTAAACTACTTGGAAACTTTATCGCACATTAAGTTGTAACTGCTTTACTGCAGTCATCTTTTTTATTTTTTCCCAAAAAGAAGAAACAGAAAAATGATTGTGAAATTTCTCGAATTTTAACGTTTAGTGTCGTTTATAGAAAACGTAGGGTGAGTGGCAGATGAATGTTTGGTTGGCGAAGTATGAACGGACCTCCATTATTAGCCATCCTCACATGCATTTGTCTGTACAGATTGATCAATCAACGCTCAATTTCTTACAAGATAATATGCAAAATATTCATTATTACGGAATTCAGGAATTGCACCTCCAGCTTGCATGCTGACTGAATTATTACTAGGTAGTCAAAATGTTTTTTTTTTCTAATTAAACTTATTTTCTTGATTTTGAAAATTGAAGTAACTTTTGATATGGCGAAATGAAAATATAAAATAGTTTTTTATTCTCGAAACAATTTTTGATATAAATTAAAATAATATATTTTTTCTAGCTTACTTGTTTACTACTTTTTTTTTCTATAGAGATTTTGTCTTAAGAAAATCGATTCCTCAGAAAAATAATAGGTCTCTTGTGAGACAGTCTCACGAATCTTTATCTGTGAGACGAGTCAACTCTACCGATATTCACAATAAAAAATAATACCATTAGCATAAAAAATGATATTTTTTCATGGATGACCCAAATAAGATATCGGTCTCACAAAATACGACCCGTAAGACCGTCTCACACAAATTTTTGCCGAAAAAAATTAGGAGAAAAAATAATTTTAATGAAACAAGCTCGGTGTATCATCGCATGTATCATGACTCGGTATAATATATATGTGGGCAATTATGTTGTAAAATCATTGATAGAAAACTAATAATGGACAGATAAGGGAATCATGGAATGCTTAAAAAAAAGGGTATTCACCAATATTCATAAATACGATGTTTCAATTAATAATGAGACAAGTCACATGCCTTAATAATCCAATTTTAAAAATAGAGACAAAATTGGTGGGCAACGTGTGCACTAATTCTAATTATTTCTTTTAATTTCATTTCAATTAAAAGACCATTCTTGTTCATTTGGCAGGAAACCATGCTGTTTTCCAGCGTGAACATAATTTTCAATTATTTGGGCTTTGAAGGATGATAATCTGTATATTTAATGTGAAAATGTTACTTGAGATGATTTTTTTTCCCCCAAACGTAAAAGAAATAAAGATAATCTTATTAATATTATTTTTATTTTTTAAATTTTGAAAACTCGCCGTCACTACTTCTGGATGGTAAGATATGGTGATCCTATATCAAGAGGTATGATGTTCAATCTCTACTTTCCTCTACCACGATCCTGATCCTTTGAGTTTACTCAGAGCTATGAGCATATTAGCACCAAATTATTCATTATCCAACAATAATTATAGTAATTAAAATGCTTCCAAAGGAAAGATCCAAAGGCTGCAAATTTTTCTTTACCTTCTTGTACTTCATCTCATCTCATTTAATCTTTCTTGTTCGATACGATCCAGCTGAAATCTCCAATTGAAAAAATAAATAATTAAATTTTATGTCTCTTAAAAATGTAACCTCCGATATATTAAAATTCCCTCTTAGCCTCAGTCGCCCATCTTCATAATCCTATGTACTTTGGGCAGTTCCGCCTAACAAGTCCCAACAAAAAAGAATCAAGTCCTAAACAACTGGTGGAAGCAGTGCCAGATTTTTGAACTAGGAAAAAAATAAAAAAAAATAAAAAACTAAACTGCAGAAGTGTTTTAACTGTTCTGTTGAGGGTGACAATCGGTGTCGTAACATCGGCAGGAACAAACTTTTGCAACTAAATTCCAACCGTTTAGCAATGCTACATAGATAGTAAGAATGAACATAATACGTGTAGTTATAAAACAGGTCAGCTTAACAGCCATCTCTCAAGAAAGAAAAGATATCCTCTGTTGGAGCAAGCCTACATTTTCATCTAATCTGACTAGCGAGAAAATAAATTATATGTGGTCATCTACATGAAAATGTTACTCTGGGAAGAACAAATATCACTTATAGCTCAGATGTACATGGGTAAACAGGACTTCTTGCCTTGGTCACCAGATCTATCAACTTGGTTTCCTTTTTCCCTGGGAAGAGCTCCTCTTGATATCACGGGCATGGGTATTTTTTCTATCGAACCGCTTCATATTGATCAATATGGAACTCAGTCAATGTACTTAGATTGGTACAAAAGTTTTCGTCCGCACAAAAAGTAGCAACTGGTCCTTGAAGAAATCTGCATTCGTCCTAAAAATATACAAGATTAGATCTCATTAGCTTAAGTCACATAAACTCTTGCACATATGTGAAAAATAATACGAGCTAGCTATATTCATAATGGTAATAACGAATAAGCTGAAATTGCAGCCCATTCTACTTCGTAGTTTGTACTATGATGGTAGACAGTAAAGACAAGGTTTTGCACCATTTTTTATATAGCCATCTCACATCGGATTCATATTAACCATCCTGGCCTCAGCAATGAAATGCCAACATATAAAAGTAGTTCTGGGCTAGTTTCTGTTCTATTTTCATTTTTTCCCTCTCCTGAAAATGAAGGTGGGTGTATAATTAAAGCATGTCATGCATGCCTCAAAACGCTTTCTTTTTTGCACAAAACCTCTATTTGCACTAATTTCCAAGTATCAGTTTCCCCTCTCTTTCTCCTTCTACTCATTCCCGCTTAGCTGACACTTTGCATACTGCAATGTATAATTGTAGATAAGCATTCAAGGTGGAGCATGTATAACCATTGACCATTCAGTGCACAAAACACACGTTAATAAAGCAATAGTTTACAGATCATACACAAAAGAAATAAGGAACAAGCTTCTTGTCATTGTATGACCAATCATGACAGACAGACAGAATAAATGCCAAAAACTGAGAACCGTTTAACAGAGGTCTTTAGGTCAAGAGATCTCCTACCATACATGCAGTTTACTACAACAGCTTGATGGATTCTCCACTCAATTCCCTTCGGACCAACTCCAGGATCTCAATAATCTGCAATTTAAGTAAATCATGACTTCTAGCATTTGCTCTTATTCTGATAGCTTACGGAAAGAACTCAAAATCCACAGATGATTCAGTTACCATGGAAGAAGTATATCAGATAAATACATGAATTACAACAGAAAACTAAGACACTTGAAATTTATACTCGGCTTACCCCAGAATAATGCTTTAAAATTGGTAAATAATGATCCAGTGCAACATATATCTTCTCAAGTAATCTTAAGAGAGTGTCAACTTCATCTCCTAAAAGATCCACCTGAAACACACACAAAAATGCTTACAATCAGATAAGTTAGCCCATGAAACTCGCCTTTGCGGATTGCAAACAGGAAGAAAGGGAAAAAAATACTGATTTTAATATGAATGTCTAGCTATCCGAAGCCACAAACCTGTCATGCAAGACTTCACATGAGTTTCATCATGGCGTGCCTAATCATTTGTCTTGTGTTCATGGTGTCAACTTAAAATTATTAAGCATACAAAGCAGATATGTAAGTAAAAATCCTAACAGATATTTTGGTCACTCAATGAAAGTTTCACATCATCCAGGAGGCCATGGAGTGAAGAATAGAAAAAAAGGATCCAAAAACAGAATCAATAATGTTTAGCCCAAATCATGATTTTGGTAAATAGTCAGAACAAAAATTTCTTTTTCATACAAATAGATTTCGTCTTAGAGAACACAGCGCAGTATAGAATGTGCCTAAACTAAAAAGCTTATAATTTACTTTGCAGCTTGCATATCGCTGATACAAATCAGTCATTCTCTCCAATTCTGCAAACTTTTTATAAACCTGTGCTATTTTCAATTCCATAATCAATATATCTACATACTATAAAGAAATATTTAGTCATAATCACTAACCATGCAATCCTAGTGCAAGGCTTAGACATCCATAAGCATAAAGTCAAGTCCTTACCTCAGCCTCAGCCTTCTGGAGATCAGCACATCTTCTCTCCAGTTTACATCTGTATGTCAGCCCTGATCTTCTGAATTCATTAGCAATCTCGGTCAGAGATTTCAAATTAGAACTCACGTCTTCCAGCCTACCAATCACAAAGATGAGCCCAAAAACCATTAATACAACAAATCTTCAAAGTAGATCTCATCTTTCAGCCAGATATTACCAACAAATATAGGAATTTGATTCTAATGGATGCTGTGTATGCCAAAAACCTAAAAAGATGTGCTGTGTGCAAGAAAAAGTACTGAATTTCAGTTCACATCAATCTCCAATAGAAGCCTCAATAATCCTCAACCAACATATGATATACTATAATGGTATAGAGTAAGAACCATTTTGCCAGGAAATGGACTTGGGATCACAATTTTAAAAAAAGAACCTTTCCAAATTGATACTTAGAAAGCATTTTCATGAAGTTTTTTACAGAATAAGCATTAAATTCACGAAATTTTTTATATGCCCCCCTTCAGTCAGAATCTATTATACTTGGTTCAAAGAGTATGAATGTCACATCTGGAAATAGCTAGCAGAAAATTAGTTAAATATATAAGAAGGTAAATAGCAGCAAAACCTGAGTCGAAACCAAATATGAAAATTTTCATCGACTTGAAAACTTAGAAACCCACAAATCCATACGCTTAGCTTATAAGGCATAAAAGAATAAGATTTTCACCTTAAATTGTTCTTTTTTATCATCCCCAATATTCTGCATTCAAAATCATCAAGCTTGTTGGACATTCCATTTACGACAACCGTCACAGCTTCAATGACCATATTTTGTTTCTCCCCATTAGCTTCCCTCAAAATTAACCTATCGTGCCTTTCTTGAGCAAGAGCAAGTGCCGTGTTTCTCTGTTCTATGTCTTCTGTTAAGTCCTTTTTTGTTTGATCAAGCTTTTGTGTCAGATTGTGTATTTCAGCTTTATCAAGTTCAATCTTCTGCATTGCCTCCATAAGCTGAACTTTAACATCGTTGCTAGCACTAACCACCATTTGCTGCTGATCGATATTTTCTTTTAGCTTTCTTACCTCTTGCGAGGCCAACTCAAACTGCTCCCTCTCTTTTGACAGCGAAATTGACAAGTCCATCACATACTCTATCTTATGTTCCATTTCTTTGTCCAAATTTAGAATGTGCTCCTTTAATTTTTCCTTTTCTTCAACCTCCAATTTTAATTCACTTTCCATTTTGAGAACTTTAATTTGTAGAGAATTTCTGATTTTCTTCTCAGACGACAATTCTTGATACAGGTCTTTGAGTCTTTCCATGGCATCCTTAATAGCATCCTTGAAAACCATCCCACTCAATTCTTGCAATATTAATGGTTCAATATCTGAATCATCAATTTCACATCTACTACAAATTTCAGCAGGAAAAGAAGCTTCAATTAGAGGATCACTGTAAACTTTTCGCATTACAGCAAGCTCCACAATTGAATCTTCAGAGTAGCTTCTAATATGTCTGATCAGCTCTTTCATGGCACATTTATGTACTTCTTCGGTCAGCGAAGCTTCCATGCATAAATCTTCCTCTGAGGACTTCAGACTTGCCACAAGCTTCAACATATTTACATCATTCGAAGATTGCTGCATCAATTTCCCAGTAATGTCTGCAAGCTGCACTTCCAGAAACTTCAATTCACTTTCCTTGTTAGAGAGCGTGTCTCTGAGCTGGCAATTATCAAAACGAAGGCTTTCAATTTCACCTTTCAATTTCACCACACTTTCAGCATTATTTATCATTGCAGGAAACTTCTTATTTTCCGAAAGAAAGCAGTCCAATTTTTTCATTACTTCAGGTATCTTTTCCCTAAGCACATCAAATTCCTCGTCTTTCCGGTGAGTCACGTATGATCTCCTTTCATTAAGATAATCTCGCTTAAGACTAAAATATTCTTCAGTTCTCTGTTGTATAGCAGACTCATGATACCTTCGTAACTCAGTTATAATGCCATTAAAATACTTGACCATGTCTTCCTTAGAAAGGTGCTTCAGCTGATGAAAATCATAGCTCTCATGGACGTTAACTTTAAATGCCTCAAGCTGTCCATTCCCTTCACTAAGAGATGTTGGCAGGCTAACATGATTGCTGAAGGCTTTGCGATGCAAATGGTCCAAATCATGAGACCCATGAGAAACCAACCCTGTTTCTGTGATTGAGAGAGACTTCGCAATTGCATCTAGCTGAGTTCGTAAACTAGATATCTCATTGAACTTTTCAAGCCATTTTCCATCACGGCTTCCATAAAATTGAGCTTGTTGTTCCCACAACTTCTCTTTATACTCCTCATGGAGACTTTTAATTACACTTTGCATCACCGTATCCTCTAGTTTCCCTGATACATCTTGCACTTGCTGCCACTCGCAAAGAGATATCTTTGATTGCTGTAAAATATCATTGATCCATACGAAAACAGTGTCTACACTTGTCTTCAGCGGCTTCAAAATTTGATTGATGTCCTGAGAGTTTTTACACTCTTTATCCTGTAAAATCCCACCCAACCCCACTAAACCAACACCCGAATCACTCTTCTTGATCGAATTATATCCTCTAATACAACGAATCTCCTTCTCAACCTGCTTGAATTGCTCTTTTGCAGCGTTCCTGAAACCTTGTAAAGCCGCCCTCATTTTATCGTTCTTCACAAATGCATCAATAGAACTTGATAGCTTCCCACAATCCCTGTTTAATCTTAGAGCTTCAAATGTGCTAGAATCCACATCATGAGATTGCAGGCACTCCTTCAAATTGGCCACTTCTAGTTCTTTAGTTGCGACTCTTTCTGCAGCCTCTTGCTCCACTGCAGTCACCATCCCTTTAATAATAGAATCACTAACCATTCGTGAAATCATCAACCGGTCATTTATATCTTCCCAATACTCCTCCAAATCCTCCAGAACCTCATCTGCTAAATTCCCTTTTCCTGTTTCAAACTCACCAAAATCCGAAATCCCATTTCCAAAGCTGGCTTGCTCAAGCCCACTTAATTGCTCACACCCATTTCCATATCTCTCCTGCTCAAACCCATTGTTTACAACATTTACTTGCTCTAACCCACCACCATTTTCAGATGAACTAGTAAGATCCTCGTTTGAAACACCAAAATCCTTGAATACCTCTTGACTCTCCATAACACATATGTATACCTAACTTTTAGTAGAAGAAGAAGTCAAATTCACCAAACCATCCAGCTGAAACAAATGCAATAAATTCAAGCACCCACCAGTAACGTAGATATCATTAAATCACATGCAAGAAGCCGAAAGGTAAAGTAGAAGAAAGAGCGGGAGATGAAAATAAAACTCACAATTTTTTGTAAATTTGCTTAATCTTTGGACCAGAAACACTAAAAAATCACAAATTGACTGGTCAAATCCTTTAAAGAACCCATCACAACATGTTATTGATACCCTTTCTTCAATTCCAAGTCTCCTCGGATAATACTTAAATGTTTCTAGGGTTTCTAGTTGACGAGAAGAGAGTTGAATTGAGGTAAACAGATGAGCAGTAGAAGGCAGGAAAGAGCGGGAGTGAACTAATGCATTACAGTTAAAAATTAGGTCCAAATACACAGATATTTACGTAAAATGCCATTACTCCACTTCGACTCGTGTCGTTCTTTAATGAGGGTAGATTAGGACAATCACGTGAAACCGAAGCGGCGTATCTTGAATTTGTTGGTATTTGAGAGCAAAAACGACGACGGCCGACGGCCGACGATTCCTGTCCATTTTCTACTTTTCACTTTTTACGGTGTAAAATATATATCTTGCTTCGTTGTACTTAATTTGTAACACAGTATGGTCAATTTGTTTTTTCGGTTTTATAAATAATTATATCCAAATATAATAATTATTAAAAATAGAAATTTGTGTGAGACGATATCACAGGTTGTATTTTGTGAGACGAATATCTTATTTGGGTCAAAAGTATTATTTTTTATTGTAAATATAGATAGAGTTAACTAGTCTCACAAATAAAGATTCGTGAAACTATCTCATAAGAAGAAACATACTATTATTATAATTATAACTAGCTAATCTATTTATTATTTAACATTTTCTTCAATCACATGACTATATGATATTAAAATATTTTACGATAAATTAACTCAATCTCATTATTATACTTACTAGATTAGTTGACCAATAGTGTTAAAATAGAGTTTAAAAGAGCTTTTATTTATTTTTAAAAAATTATTTTGAAGTAAGTGAGAAGTATAAATAAGAAGTGTTTGAGAATAAAAGTCTAAAGTTGATATAAATTAACATTTGAGTGCTTCGAAAAAATTGCTTCAAAACTTAATTTTTAGTAAAATGACAATAATATTCATAATTTATACATCATTTATGTTTTTAATTACCTAAATTTTGATGTCCACCCAATTAACAATATGTTTATATAATAATTATTATTTTTCAAATATTTTGAATTGAAATTAATTATCTTTTTATAATATGAGTGTTTGAAATTTTATATAAGATTAATAAAAAAAAACTCGAGAAAAAAATTGTATATGCACAAAAAATATGTTTTAAAAATTCGAAATGCAAATTATAAAAAATACATAATATTTTTAAAAATAAATGGTTTTAATAAAATGTAATTGGAATTTTACTGAGTCTCATTCCAAAGATTCCGCATTTTGACAATTAAAGAAAACGAAAAGGGTTCAGGATCACAAATTGACTATACCAGATGCATTGTATGGGAAATCAGTTTGTGGTTGCAACCACAGAAATGTCCAAAGATTTTTCAATAGCCAGCATGCTGCGAGGAAGACTTTTCATTATAATTATTGAAACAAAAGATTTGATTGCATGCGCTGAACGAAACTGATCGATTTTAATGGAGTTCGCACGGCCAAGATGAAATATCACAGAAGACTGTTTCCAATTATTTCTTATTATCACATGCCAAAGAATAAATTATATCGAGAGAAGAAATCCAACCAATCCAATCCCTGATGATAACCATTGGCTTCCGGCAAATACATGCCAGTCAATGTTTGAGGTCACACTCCCGATCAAGAACTTTGTGTTCAGTTAAAAATTGCTAGTTAATTATTCAAACTAGCGTAGCTGGTTGAAGGAGCAAAACAGAGTAACAGCTGCATGCATCTTGTCCCAAAAAAACCACCATCTGCAAGTTGCTGGAGTAAACGTAAATTACTTCATAGTTAAATTGGAAACGGAACAAAGCACACAGGAACTTCAAGAAAACAGTGCAAAAGAAGAGTTGGAATAAAAAGAAACAAGCATCCAAGGTTGAGTAGGAAAGTAACGTCCAGGAGAAAGATTTCTGTTTTTTGGATTCAAATCTTTACGCTGATCAGAAAAGAAACAGAAAAAAAAGATCAACATATCTTTAAAATCACCAGACTATTAAACCACAAAAAGAGTCATTATTAAGGTAATGACCACCAGAACATAACACACGAAAAAAATGATGACTAACCCAAATGCTTCAATCAATTTTAGTCTAGTTTGACAAAACCCTAGGGAAAAAAAAAAAACCAATCTCTGACAGAATTTGTAAGCATAGCTCCATTGACCATTCACATTACTCAAAATATTTCGTGGTTCCTCAGCTTCAAACAAATGGCAATCTCCTAGAACATTAAATGATGAAAAAAAATGCAGGAGAACCCAATTGGTTCTAGTTTCATCAGACAACCCTTTAAGCAAAAACACCCATTTGTGACAACATAATTTATAAGTGTTGTTCCATGAATTATTTCATGGTTTCTGAGCTTCATATCCATGGGCATATCTTATGACATGGCCTGTGTCCCATCTTGATAAGAAACTGATATATTTTCAGATAAGATCTCATAGAGTGATAGAACACTGGTTGTATCAGTCAGTCGCTGTTCAACAAGCTCTGACAGTCAATTTGTAGGATGTAAAAGTATATCTACATTTTGTTGGATATATTGAATGGCTCATAATTTTATGAACCAAAATGTTGTAAGATACCCAGATAAAACACTGCAGAAGATGTTCTGCAGTTACTTTTATTTAAAATTTCAAGAATATGAGGGTGACAAATCTAGCTTAGATATGTTGCAATGGTTATAATCACATCCCAAGGATTTTATCATCTCTATTAGAGTTTCAATCTATAACTGCTAAACAAGCAGACTACGAGGATGTGATAAGTTCCTTGGTTCTAATCAATCAGTTACACTACATAGAAAAGGCCATTGATAAAACAGTCACACAAGTAGATTAACATGGCCAGCACAAGAAGAGTAAGTCTTTGTTCATTTGTGTTTTGCATATAAATTTTGAATCAAGCAATAGACATTTAGATTCCTAGATTTCATTGACCAAGTGGATTATATTTCAAAAAAAAAAATTGTGCGATTGATTAAAATGGGAACATTGACAGAAGAAGCAAGGTAGGTTTGTAGGGTATAAAATACTTTTTTTAATGCAAGCCTTATCTAATCTCTGTTTCCTCCGCATCATCCCCTATGATTCATTTTGACACTCAATAGACCAAATGAAGCAATTACAGCAGGGAAACCGATGACTGAATACTTAAATGCCAAAAAAATATCAATTTTCTTGAGACAGTTGTAACCAACTCAACCATGCTTGCTTTTCAAGCAAAAACTGACCTAATGGACTCAGAAAGTCAACATTGTTTTGGCCATGTTTGGATCAGTCTTTTTTAATGTGTTGGACAATGTGGTTTATGTTGGGCTTTATTTTCTCAATGAGACTTTTTTCCGTAGATATCATTTGTCACACCAGAGATAAATATTATATAAATATAAATTATAATACTACATTTTTTAATGGTGTATAGAATGTGTTAAAATTTTTAAACATATTTTATTGGATTATATTATAATATTAGAACAATACAGCATTTTTACGGAACAATGAAAAGTTAAATTAAAAAAAATTATAACAGGAAGATTTAAAATGACAGAGAATGTGTTTGGGAAAAGATTATAATTTTTTTTATTTCATTTTATGGAAATGGTGAAGGTCAGTAGGAAAATGAAGCCATACATTTGCTTCACTTTTTGGAAAAACTAATACTCTAGATCAGTTTAATCCAAATTCCCACTCTCGTGAGACAATTGGCAATTATACTTCAATGTCGTTTATTGACATATTGTGTTCTCATATACTAAATACTCCTTCAAAGCAACTGTATACTGTGCGAAAAAAATATGCAGCACCACCCTTGCCCCCAAACCCCAAGAGAAACACCACATCATCCAACCTTATTCATAAAAATAAAGAACAGATAGATAGGTGTGTCTTACGCTGAATAACTAGCTTTAACTTTTATCTTTACCAACATCAGACACTGTGTCTGTCACGAGCGTCATTGGTCTCTGATCCATGATCTCATCTACAATCCCAAACTCCTTTGCCTCTTCAGGTGTCATAAAGTAATCGCGATCCATATTCTTCTGAATTACTTCAACAGATTGACCAGTATGCTTTGCATAGAGTGCATTCAATGAGTCCCAAACACGAATGATTTGCTTGGTGTGAATGGTCATATCCTTAGCCTGGCCACTGTATCCACCAGAAGGCTGATGAATCATAATCGTAGCATTTGGCAGAGACTTCCTCTCACCCTTTGCACCAGCAGACAATAGGAGAGAAGCCATTGATGCCGCTTGACCAAGACATATAGTATTGACTGGTGAACGGATATACCGCATTGTATCATATATGGCAAGACCTACAAAAAAGTTGAGACTTGAAGTGCATTGTACCATAAATAATGCACTAGACATTCCTTCAGCTGTTTAAGCCTAAGAGAAACTAAAAATGGAGAAAATTAAAATTTTATTGCAGTTTTCAAAAACTATAAATAAACAGGAATAATTCTGAAGTTATTTTATTAAGTTATCAGCAGAAAAGGACACGAAAACACCTTTCATTCACCATTAACCTCTTTGTAAAACCCTCAATTATACCAAACGTTCGAGAACAAAAATAAGCGTATGGAATATTAACTCCTTTTTTAAGAGAAAAAAATACAGCAGTAGCTAAATGTGTCATGTCTTGACCATCAAAATTGACATTAAACTTATACTGAGTGAATCCATGCTCCTAAATTTGCTTTCTAGGAAAAAAGAAAAGAAAAAAACTCCAGAAAAACGTCGTGTACCAGCCGTGACAGCGCCACCGGGGGAATTAAGGTACATGTGAATAGGTTTAGATGGGTTTTCGGATTCAAGAAAGAGGAGCTGGGCAACGACAACGTGAGCGGTGTCGTCAGAAATGGGGCCATTGATGCAAATTATGCGCTCCTTGAGCAGCCGCGAGAAGATATCGTAGGCGCGCTCTCCACGCGACGAGTGCTCGATCACCATCGGTATCAAACTGTAGCATCTTCCGTCATTAACATATTTCGTGGTTGGGTGCCGCCACAGGCTCCGTTGAGAGAAGAGGAAGCTCCTCCGCATCATCTTCGCTCACTGATTTAGGGTTTATTGGTCTCGCTGAAATGGAATCGGAATCGGAATCGGACGGTAAATGGTTAATGAGCTAACCGGAGATTAATTTTACTTCTGATGTTTACTATTTCTATTTTTTTTAAAGGTTTATTAAGAAATTACCATTATTATTTGTCTATTGATACAGATCAATTTTATCGATATTTATTTTAGCATAAAAAATAATATTTTTCATGGATGGCCCAAATAAGAGATCCGTCTCACAAAATACGACTCGTAAAACCGTATCACACAAATTTTTGCCTTAGGCCGATCATCGTGGTTTAGTTAGAAAAACATGGAAAAATTGCTGAATTATTATTGAATTTTATATAAGGGTGAAAAATAGCAAAACTTGCTGGAAACTTGGACTTAACAAAATGTTATTCACCTCTTGCGAAGTTAAGAACAATCGTCTATGAAGATGGAGGACAACCCCTTGGGACTCTTTATTTCCCATTTCATATGGGATGGACTTAATTAATTTATGTTTGTTGTGGACCTTAAATTCTCAACTAATCAATTCCATCACAGAAGGGGAGATTGACGAAATTTTGAGGGCATTAACTTGACTGGAATGAGTAACAAACAATTTTTTTCAAATGAAAATAGTTAATTTTACATATGGTTTTCTAAAAAAAAAATCCAAAGCTGTTTCCTTTTCATCCATCGGAGGAATTTTTGTATATTCTGATGTATATGTCCGAAATTGGAGCATTCGTCAACTGTCACGCATCAAACAATCCTATCATTAGCTAACACAAAACAATAACATCATCATCATTGACTCATTGTTATTGTTGTTATTAAAAAAAATTAAAAGGAAAAATATAATTAAGAAAGAGAGGAGAGGATATGTAATAAAACAACCTCTCTTCTTTGGATCTCTCAAATTATTTAATGCACCCGAGTATAGATTAATATATTGGTGTGTATGTTTGACTCGGCTTCTTCTTGATATTTTCTTATTATTCGTTTCTTGGAAATTTGTACGTATTACATTAAATTAGCCATTAGTTGTTCTTGATTTCTCTGTGTTCTTTCTGGGTTATTGTTATAAAGGAAAATATGAATAAGGGTCGTGCGAATTCGTCTCCCGAGTTAGTTCCACCACCATTAAACATGGAACAACAATATGACGATTCTGCACTAGAAGGTACCCAAGCATCTCAGTATTATCCTATTTAATTACCAGTTAATGATCTTTTTTGTGTGTGTGTTGAAATAGATCATAAAATTTGTAGGACGATCGACGTTTATAAATCTTCTATTACACACGGTACTGCATCTTAAATCATCTTTGTGTGAGGATATTCGTCCCCTTGGTAGAAAGATCTATATATATATATATATATATAGACATCTTTGAGCTTTGTCTATTGTGTGTTTTTTCCTTGAAATGTTGCAAGATTGCCATTCAAATTCTTCATAAATGTCAATTTTGTTATTTAGGGGTGGCAGCAAACGTGAAGTTATTGTTAAAACTAATCCAAGATCACAAAAATGCCTGCGATAAAGACAAAAACGATAGCCGGAGAATGCTGAGGGTGGCCACTATGATGACCATTCTTGATAGTGTTAGAAGCAGAATCCAAAAATGCCAATCTATTGGAAACAAAAGATCAGAGGCGGAGCTGCGGCGTTGCAACACCGATGTAGGGCGGAACAGCATCCCAAGGGACACGAAAAATGGGAACGAGCCAGTGGATGACGAAAAAGAGAGGCTAAAACGAGAGCTGAATTCAAGTTTAGCCACACAAAAGAGCCTGAGTGTTATGTGCACTGGCTTAGGGAAAGAAAGGGAGATTATGGCCACACAGCTTTCACTCAAGGTTCACGAATTGAGCGAAATGGAGGATCTTATTAATGAACTCAAAAAGCAGAACGAGAGACTGCTAGATAAAGTAAGGGGATGTGCCTCAGAGCAAAAGGAGAAAAGGTTGTTCGATGGTATGGGGAGAGGAGAGTCACAAGGGAATGTGGCATTGCAAGAGAGAAACAAGGAACTCTCGGAGCAACTCCTGAAGTCCCTTGAGGGATACCGATCCATTAAAAAAAAGCTCAGAGAAGCACAAGAAGAGAACATGGTGATGCACAGCACGATTGATGAAATGGGAGCGAAAGTTATCACAAGTATCGAGAAATTTCGATGTTTTAAGGAACGCACATCGTTATCTTCGAGAGACTATGTTTCTGACAACATCCGGGAGGAGATCGTGGCGTTGGAGGGTATATTTCACCACTTCCAGGAATGTGTGAAGCTAAAAGGTCTAGCATGAGAAGAAGCAACTCCCATTTTGGTCGGAACATGCATGGCTTAGATTACTTTAGTTTGTTAACATAGTTGGTCGTTGGCAACTTTGTATGTTCTTGATTTCGGTGCAACTATTTGATGATCTATGAAGCTCAGAACGATTTTGTTTCCTGAAATTCGCTCGTTAGCTTTTGTTGTGTATATGTATCCTTGTTTATACAGTGTAACAAATTTTTGCATTAATTTGTCACAATGTTCTCATTTTTATTGTTTAGATAAAAGTAAAAGCTTAATTTTTATTTTCATAATATTGTTATTTGAGTAGGTATTTTGTGAGACGGTCTCACGAATCTTTATCTATAAGACGGGTCAACCCTATCGATATTCACAATAAAAAGTAATACTCTTAGCATAAAATTAATATTTTTTTATAGATGACCCAAATAAGATATCTGTCTCACAAAATACATCCTGTGAGACTGTCTCACACAAGTTTTTGCTTAGTTATTTTATGAATTTACTAAAATAGTTGATTTTTGATACACACGATAGTACGACTTTATCAAAATAATTTGATTTCTTTACTAAAGTTTACACTTTATTTTTATACATATGATTTAATCAATAACAAATTGGGTCAAATAATTAATTAACACATATTTTTTATATCTTTCAGGTGAAATCATTATTAGATGGTACCATTCGAAACGAATTGTATCACAACAAAAACAAATTTGGGCCCTAATTAGGACCTGAATTAGAAAAGCCCAATGGTCCTGAATTAGAAAAGCCCAATGGGCCTGAATTAGAACGCGTAGTTTTAAAGCACCGCCCACAAAATAAAAATATGACCATTTGCCTGTTTATTGTTATTCACACTTCAATATTTCCCTTTTTCGCCTGTTTAGATTTTTGAATTGCGTAAATACTTTTTTTTTACCGAATGATTGATAGGAGTTGTCTAGATTAATCCCGGTCGGACAAGGAACATTGGTCGGATTGGAGGGTACGCGGCGGCTCTCTCTTCTCTTGCGCTACTCATACTCACCAAAATTCACTGATCGTCACATCTTTTTGTTTCACTCAGTTGTTTCTTCGTCCCAGAAATCAACTTCAGATGAGAGGAACGACCGCCCTCTCTTTTCTCGCTGCATCACATCGTCAAATTTCACTGTTATTGGATCCTCTTACTCGATTTCGAGGGATAATACTCATTTTTCTATTTTCGTCTTTCCTGTTGACCGTTTTCTCATTTTCAGTACCTCTTATTTTTTACTTTTGATCCTGTTAAGATTAACGTTGACCCACGTATTATCGTCGTAAAATAAATTTCTCCTCCAAAATAAATAAATTCCTCAAAATTATAATACGGAATCCTCACGGGAAATACAGCTAGGCCCAAAGAATGAGACCACAATTTGGGCCAGGGCCCGTTTCGTAGAAGAACTCTGGATCATATTTTGATGGTAAACGCTGAACGGAGGTGAAATGGAAGAGGAAGGGCAAGGTGAAGCCGTCGTGACTGGGGTGGAACAGTACTGGTGGTGGGCCGCCGCCAGCGCAGCTCAATTAGGGTGGGGGATCTCCGCATTCAGAAAAGGGCACGCCGGTGACTCGCGTCTGATGCCCTTTAAGGCGTTCTCAGTCGCCTCCCTATTCGTCGGTGCCTCCGCCTGCGCCGCCACTGCTTCTCTCCGAGCTTCTTGCATCCATTCTGTATGTATTCTTTAATATCCATCTTTCTTTTCTGTTTGGATGGATGGAATTGAATATTGTAGTAAGCTGGGATTAAGAGTAAAGAAAAGAAAGAGAGCAGAAAAGATTAAATTTTTCCATCCATTTCCACCAACATTTGTAGTAAAATTTTACTCTAAATTTATGACATATTTTCCTTTCTTTTCCACTAAAATCTCCCAACTTTCCCAAATAATCGAAGTTTATAAATTTCTTTTCTTTCCAACTCCCAAATCAAGCCTTAAACTTGTCACTGTAATTTTCTGTTTGGTTGAATGTTACGTCGTAGGTAGAAGACATGAAGGTGGTGGGTGCAAATATAAGGATCGGATTAGGAGTACGTCCTAGAGAAGGCAAATGAGAAGGAGTAATCGACTGCCTTCACAAAGAAAAGATCACACGTGAGAGGCAAATGACGTGGGTCACGTATTTTAACGTCAACAGAACGACAGGGACCAATTCGGGAAAGATTTTGAAAACTTGAAGGATTACTTGAGCAGTAAAAAATGAAGAGGTACTGAAATGGGAAAAGCGATCAACAATAAGGATGAAAATGTATATTATCCCCGATTTCAACTGTTCGATAAATCTGTAACTCGATTTTGACTGTTCAATAAATCTGTATTACGTTTTTCTGCCAGGATATCGATAAACTTCGTCAAGAATCGAAAAAACCTTAAATTTGAACCCACTTACACCTCCCTGTTCTCCCGTTAGATGTGTTTTATGATACATTTAAAATATGTCAAAGAAAGACAAAATTTCTAGATTATTAGTTTTAATTTCTTGATAAATGGTCTTTATGGATTAATCGTTAACGACTTTAATTACCCGGTTAATGTCTGATGTTTATGGTTTATTTTGATAATGGTTATTTCAGTCAATGATCTGCTCCTATTCTAATTGAATGGCCGTTGGAATCTTTGTTATTTTGTTCACGTGTGCTGCATCTTCTTGTAGAGAACACACAGAAACATTCATCGCATATATTCTTTGTTAAATGTTGGCTCTGTATATGGAGTCTAAAAACACTACAGATAAGGAGAAAGGGCAGCCAGCTACGAAGGAATCTAGTTGGTTACAATGCACTTGGCTTTGATATTTGTATAGGATTGCTAGAATTAGAAATGCCACATCAATATAAATACTAGAAAGCTAGATGTATTATACACTTTTTTCATTCATTTTTCATGGTGGAAAGTCCTTGCCTCTCTGTTGGACTTGGCTGCCGTGGAGTAGATTCAAAAGAACCAAAACACATAAAAGTCTCTTCTATCAATTTTGTTTTCAATTGCTGCTCTCTGCTCTCTAACTCATACTTGGTTATCATTGAAATTGAAAGGAATCTTTTATTCCTTTAGTGTTTTTGCTAAATTCATATTATTAATTTAAGATTTTGTCTTTCTGGATTAAAAAATCTAGCTTGATTTATTTCTAGATGATAAGATCTTGGTTGACTTATGTATAGATATTATAAGATTTGATTTTAATATGGTATTTATCTCTAAGATATTTTATCATTGTTTAAAAGAGCTTTATGCATATTAAATTTTTGTTTCCATGTTTGATTGATTTTATGGGAAGATAATGTGACCAAGGTATTGTTGCATATATACGAAATTTTTGAGATAAGAGCTGTTTGAGTTTTCTCTGAACACACTAATATTTCAGACTTGAAGATTTTCGTGTGAAGACTTTGAGTGATTCAAGAATTTAGTTTTGTTATACTCACTAGTATTGTTTTGACGTAAACGATTTATATAATTTTCTAGTGAATTTTTTTCATGAGACGAATACTTGTGCATAATTTAAATCTGGTGTTTATTTATTGAAAGTTTACTGTGTTAAATAATCAATTTCCGTTGCATGTTGTGTACTGGTGTTAACACCAGAGCACAACACTAACATGTGATATACACACTATAATTTATTTATGTCCGTTTATGATCAACGGCCTCTTTGGATCTTCCCATGCATCATCTATAGTATTTGGAACTTCAGCCTTTGCTAGATTAGTGACTAGGGCTTGAACAGAAGCTGACAAATGTTCACATGCAACAAACTTAGCTACTGGACGCATTGTGCGAGACCTTACTCTCCCTTGCGTAAAGCCTTTGATCCAGATTACCCACAAGTTGAGTATCTAGAGTACTTTCAATTCCAGAACCCGAGTTGGCAGCTTGGCAGTCTTGAGTTTCTGGTTCTATCACCTCATTTCGATGGACATTCTAAGAGAATTGCTAGGGAAACGAATGAAGAAGTCTTCCCCTGGTCGAAAGAATGTCTATTGATCTTGGAGTGAGGACTGCCTACAAAATGTGCAAGGGAGGATGAGGAATTGTCAGTGAGGTAGAAGGAATGCATGAGTCTGGATAGTGGCGGTTGAGTATCAGGTGTGGCAGGAAGAATAGGAAGTGTGCTATGACCTGGTGCAGCAGATAAAACATCGTGATCGACAACTAAGGCATCCGAATTTTGCACTCTATGAAAGGATTGGATTTCAAAGAATGTGACATCTGGAGACAGTATTTTTTCCTCTCCATAGAGTAACATTTATAGCCCTTTTGGGTTGGAGAATATCCTAAAAACACACACTTATGGACCTAGGATCAAGATTGATGGTATTGCTAGTTATGAACAAATACATTACACCCAAATACGTTGAGGTCTAGATGAGGAAAAAATTTACTTTCGGTATAATTCAGACAAACATTGTAAAGGAGCCAGAGAGGGCGACCTGTTTATTATTAAATTCGTGATGCGAGAACAGCATACATCCAAAAGATGACGATTTGGCTTTAAATTGAGTCTGGATCATGGAGAAATTTTTTTGAAAGACCATGACAACTTCAGATTTTTTTATCAAAAGGCGTAACCAACACACACGATTATGATCGTTAATAAAAGTAATGAAGTAACGTTCATCAATGGTACTACAAACTCTAGAAGGACCTAAATATCACTGTGAATTAATGCAAAAGATTTTGAAGGTCTATAAAAGCTCATTGGAAAAGTCAATTCTTTTCCTTCTTTTTAAAAAAAGATTTTCCTGCCACCCACTGATTTCCCAGTGAAGTTCCAAAAAAAAAAAAAAGTATTATGCAATTTTTTTTTGTATTTTTTTAATGATAACTTTATATCCTGGTTGGAACCAATTTTGAAACCATTATAGCATTGCGAATCTTTGTCTTATTTTTATCAATTATAAAACGAGGGTGAGTGGGTCGAACGATATTGGTAGGTGAAGTCTCTTTTTTCAAATTAAAACTATACTGCTAATTTAAAATTCGTTGTCATCACTAAAAATTATCGAATCAATTACAATCTGTATTATTAAATATCTGACCCTTATAAATAGAGTAGATGTACTTGAATTTTGTTAACTTAAATATTAGCCTATTAATATTTCTGTGGTTTTTTTTTTTATTTATTTCTTTTACACTTTCACATTGAGAGTTTGTGCAATTAGCGTATTTAAAAAGAACTAAAATCGCTTTAACATAGCAATTAGATTTTTAAATATTGAACTTAAATTTGTAATATTGTGGATCACACGTAATAAATAAATATTGTACAAAAATGTGCCTAAAATAGTACATGTGTGCCCTGGCGAAGGTGGTAGGAGTAATGGCACTAAAAAGCACGTGCTTGTCGCGTAGATGCACCAAACATTCAATTTTGACCATTAGGTGAAGAAAGGAATGGAGACAATGTAGGGTGTTGGATATTGTTTTTTTTTTCGACCTTCTGTTTTTTTTTAAAAGAAAAAAGAAAAAATAATATGTTTACAATTAATTATAATGCTAAATTTTGATTAAGTTCGATATTGTCTTATTTATGATAATTTTTTTGAGTTTATATTAGGAGATACGATTAAAAGCTAAATATAGTACTAAAACAATTTAAAAATATTTCAACTAAGGCAATAACTTGTGTGAGTCGATCTCACAGGTCGTATTTTGTGAGACAGATTCTTATTTGGGTCATCCATGAAAAATTATTATTTTTTATCCTAAAAGTATTACTTTTTATTGTGAATATCGGTAGAGTTGACTCGTTTCACAGATAAAAATTCGTGAGACCGTCTCACAAAAGATCTACTCTTTAACTAAAGTCATTTTATTTCTAAAATACTAAATACTTATAAACGAGCATTATTAATCAAATAATCCAAGATTTAAAATGTCTTTTCCGGCGCCAATTCAAATTTAAGCCAATCACGAAATTAATTCATTGAAAAGAACTTTTATGAAAAAAGAAATTATTTCAAAATGCATGTTTAAAAGTATATGCTTGTTTATGGTCACTTTTTTTGGGGAGATGGCCGATTCGGGAATCAAAATTTCTGGACTGAATCATGTGACAATTTTTTTTATTTTTTTATGAAGTGGCATATCTTTTTAAAAAGAAATCTAAATAAATTCGACTTTTTATTTGGAAAAAGGACATCTATAACCCAAAGTATTCTGGATGGACAATAAAAACAGTTTTTATTTGGTAGTGGTAGTAAATAATAAATATAATATTTCAAATATATATATAGGATAATTGATTTTTAAGGGATAAAAACTTGTGTAAGACGGTCTCATATGTCGTATTTTGTGAGACATATCTTTTATTTGGGTCATCTATAAAAAAATATTAATTTTTATGCTAAGAGTATTATTTTTTATTGTGAATATTGATAGGATTGACATGTCTCACAAAAAACCTACTATTTAAGTGGATCTCACATGTATTAACTTTTCACATTTAGATATATCGTTGTGATAGTATTCTTTTTTCTTCATCCAATAAAAATTAGCATAAAAACCAACTCACTTATCGTACTCGCATTTTTTAAAAAAAAAATTTAAAAAACGTGATCATATTTCTTTATCTTTATCTGCACTTTAAATTTATAAAATTATACAATGTTATTGATTTTAATTATGATTAATAATTAATAAATTATATTTATGTGAGCGACCATGCTTCGTGATTGCTGCATTAGATTGGACTTGTATTTGAAAATAAAATTGTTCAAGACTGTTCAGTTTTCTAATTTAATAGGTAAGGATAAGGATATAATAAATTAATTTTTATTTTGAATGAAATATATCTTGAAATTGTTGGCAAAGAAACGTGTTTTCCATTAAACCCATTAAATGTGTGTGCTGTTAAATTTGAAGGTTGAAAGCACATGGTTAGTTGCTGAAATTTCACACGCAGTTCAATAAATACACGTGGTTTCACATATCAAAATTCAATTATAAATAAAGACACAGTTCGATCATTTCATTCATTTTTTTTTCGAGTTTTCTCTATCTTATAGCATTTGAGTGTTTTGTTCTATAATATTTGTTAGATGTTTGTTCTCCTGTATTAAGAGATTATGTGTTCTATTTGAAAATATAGTAAGTGGTTGTACACCATAAAATATTATAATGAAATTCTTTTCATTTTAGCCGTGGTTTTTACCATGATAATTTGTATGGATTTTTCACGTAAGTCTCGGTGTCCAATATGTTCTTTATTTTCATATTTATTATATCAAATTATCGCATGTTTTTAAAATTTCTTAAAATTTTGAATATGCTCTGTGGTTACAGTTTAAACTGATCTTTCATATCAGAAAAGTTTTTTTTTTTTTTGAGATTTTTTATTTAGACGAGATTATTTTGTCCAGTCTACTAAAATTGTAGTAAGTATAACGACGGACATGTACGAGATAACAAATTCAATAGAAGATCAGTTTTAAGAAAAGAAAATTGCTTGGCGGCTATTGAAGATAGACCCGTGGAAATGACGGGCGATGGAAAGTGGAATGAGAAGAATGATAATTATGTTGTCAATTTACACTTGTCTATAGCAGACGAAGCATTGTCAAGTATCTCTGAGATAAAAACAACAAAAGTTATCTGGGATACTCTGACAAAGATGTACGAGGTCAAGTCGCTAACAACATGATTTTCCTAAAGAGAAGGCTTTGTACTCTTCGAATGTCGGAATCTTCATCGATGACCGACCATATCAACATACTAAATACTCTATTTGTCCAACTCACTCACTTCTATGAGACATAAGATAGAGGAAAATGAAAGTGTGGAGCTTCTACTTCAAAGTCTACCAGATTCATATGATCAACTTATTATCGACATAACCAACAATATTCTTATGAGCTTTCTAAAATTCGACGATGTCTTAACTGCGGTTCTTGGAGAAGAAAGCCGACGCAAAAATAAGGAAGATAGGTTGGTAACATCGAAGCAGACAGAGGCTTTACTGATGATATGAAGAAGATTTATGGACCGTGACTCCAGTAGGAGCCAAAAACGAGGTAGATCAAAGTCAAGAAGTAAGAAGAAAAATATTTACTGCTTTAAATGTGAGGGTAAAGAGCACTTCAAGAAAGTGTGTACGAGTATCGAGAAGAGTTCTCAAGGAAATGTGGCCAGTACTTCAGGCGGTGGTGAAATATTATTCTGCGAAGCAGTAACAGTTGCATAAGGCATGCACAAATTTTGTGACACATGAATTATGGATTCAGGAGCGACGTGGCACATGACGTCTCAGATAGAATAGTTCGATAATTATGAATCAGTTTCAGAAGAATCTGTATTTAGGGAAAATTATCATGCCTTAATTTGTGGTGTTTTCCATGAAATGCATTAAATGTGTTGCTGTCAAATTTGAAAGTTGGAAGCAGACGTTGGTTGCGAACATTTCACACGCAATTCAATTAATGCACATTGTTTCACACCTCAAAATTCGATTATAAATAGAAACACAATTCAATCATTTCATTCATCCCTTCTTTGAGTTTTTTCTCATCTTATAGCATTTGAATGCTTAGTTCTATAATATTTGTGAGGTTTTTGTTCTTATGTATCAAGAGAATATGTATTTTCTTTGGAAACACAGTGAGTGATTGTACATCATAAAATATTATAGTGCAATTCTTTTCATCTTACTTGTGGTTTTATCATAATAATTTTTAGAGGTTTTCCATGTAAATTCCGGTGTCCAATTTATTCTTTATTTTCATATTTATTATCTCAAATTGTCGTACGCGGGACCAACAGAAATAACATTTTGAATTTAGTATTTTGAAAATTATAAAGTCGAGTTTTTAAATTTCTTCAACTAACCAAAAAGGTTTTTATCATTTTAAAATGACTTCTTTATTTAACTTTTGCCGAGTATTTTCTTACATTTAAAAACAGTATCTACAAATCTTAATGGGAATTCATCATGTATGTTTTTTTCCTGAGAGGTTAGTTAGCCGACCACAAAATGTAACATTTCATACGTTGATAATATTCCAGTTTCCATTTTTTTTATTATACGAAGACGAATAAAAAGTACATGATCTCAAATAAATAAATAAAATCAAGGGAAAATTAAATTAAGAAACCCTAATTTCCATGTCTTGGCAAATAAGCCAAGAACATATATTTCATTTTTTATTTTAAAGAAATAATATATGAATGTTGAATTATAATGAAATAAAGTAATAAACTACAGTACGGCAACGACTAGAATTTTGTAGAAATTGAATGGTCCAATGATTCGGTGAACACCTACAAAGCAATTGAAAACTATCGTTTCTAGTTGGCACTGTACTGTACCATTAAAGAATTTTGGTTTTTTTTGGGGAAAAAAGTTATTAAAATATTCAATGATTTCTTAGAAAATATAGTGTAACTCTCTCCCAACAGCTTCGGGGTGGTAGGTAATGCACATGTCCACACGTATATGTAAACACACATATTTACCTTTGTGTATTTGACTGTCCATATCTAGGTTACTCATTCTGCCATAATTGAGTCATTTATAAATTCCACATTCCAAATGTTCATTGTTGGATACGAGGAAATGTGTTAGTTGTCCCAAGTTAGTTGGATAAAATACATGAGAATTGTAATATGAGCTTGAATAATCCTCTTTTAAGCTAGTTTTTGGGATTGTGTTAGGTTAAAATTCCAATCTTAACAAAATTGCAAGACATGCATATCAATACCGGGAAAAACAGAAAAATAAAATGGCCAAGATGATCGATTGGATTAGAACCCAGAATTTTCTTGTGTTATAATGGGTATGCATGCAGGGAACTTTAAGTTTTGATGGAGGCCAATAACGTAAATATCAGGAGTCATTTTCGCTGTGCTATTTCAGAGAATGAAATGATACTTCAATTTCATTTCCAAATAACGTACCATATTGTAATCTATACACTAGGAATCAAACAATATTACATTATTCATTAATATCACAAGCAGGTTTTCTTGCCCGATCGAAGATGGATTTTAAAAAGAAAAGCGATAGGAAAATTCATACTTAGGTTAAAAAACATTAGGAAATGGTTAACAAGGCATTTGCATGCTCTTGCACGACTTTCCAGGCCAGGATGACATGCCTGTTCTCGGTGAGGCTCGCCCCTACGGCGAAGCGCATCACATATTCCCCGCCAATCACCGCGTGTGTCATGTAAATCTTTCCAGATTCGTTAATGGATTCCAGCAACTTAGCATTGAAATTGTTGGCAGCTTCCTCCTTGCACACGCTGTGGTGCTGCGGCAGTATTGCACCGATTTCGATGGGCGAGATGCGGAAGCAGACGGTGGCGAAGTTCCGGGGTACCACCACTTCGAACCTCTTATCCATTCCTATCAAACCTTCGAAATTCTTTGCCATTTTTATGTGACTTCGAAGGAATTTCCTGAGATTTGACACGCCGTAGCTGCGGAGGACGAGCCACAGTTTCAGAGACCTGAAGCGCCGGCTGAGGGTGATTTGCCAATCTTTGTAATCAACCACCTGCTTCGTTTCGGAGGCTTTGTTTCTCAGATACTCTGGATACGTGGACAGGGCTTTTATCAGGGCGCTGGGGTCTTTCACCCACAGGCAGCAGCAGTCCAACGTTGTTAAGAACCATTTGTGTGCGTTGAAACTGAAAGAGTTGGCGTTTTCTACTCCGTTCAGAAAATGGCGGTACTCTGGGCAAATGCATGCGCTCCCGGCGTATGCTGCGTCCACGTGAACCCATATCCCGAACTCCTTCGCCACCTCGCACAGTGGCCCCAGCGTATCAACCGCCGTCGACGATGTTGTCCCAATGGTGGCGCACAGGAACAGAGGCACCAGCCCAGCTTCAATGTCGGATTCAACGGTCGCGCGGAATGCTTCTGCTGTCAGCCCGAATTCGGTGGTTTTTGTCGTAGCAACTGCCCGGAAATTATTGGGGTTGATGCCAGCTATCTGGGCTGCCTTCTGCAGAGCAGAGTGGGTCTGATCCGATCCATATACCACAAGCTTGTTGATATTCTCCCTCCCGATTTTCTTCAGCACTTGATCCCTGGCTCCGACCACCGTGCAGAGTATGGCCTCGCAGGTGGTTCCCTGCATAACGCCGCCACCCCCACCAGAAAACAGGAACTCCGATGGGAGATCAAGCATTTTCCCCATCCAATCCATGACAATGCTCTCAAGCTCGGTGGCAGCAGGAGATGACATCCAGTTGAACCCAACAATGTTGAATCCAGTGCTCAGCATTTCTCCAAGAAATCCAGCAATACTTCCGCTGGACGGGAAATATGCATAATAATTAGGACTCTGCCAATGTGTGATCCCGGGGACAATGTCTTTCTTCACGTCATCAAGGATCTCTTCAATAGGTTCCGGGTCGTTCGGAGCATCTTCTGGTAACCTCTTCCGGAGATAACCAGGCTCCACTTGGCTACGAACAGGATATTTCTCAACATTCTTGTAATAATCAGCAATGAAATCTATAACCATGTGACCTTGCCTTCTGAACTCCTCCGGGTCCATAGGCTTAATCGTTCCAGAGAATCCATTCTCGAGCTTTTGATTCTGAACACTCCCCATTTTTACTTGATTGTAAAATCTCTTCCTGGCTAATCGTTTTTTTTCCACTATGTATCACAAACAGGAAAGATGATTTTTAATGTACAGCTCTCTTTCTTTTTAATGTTTACGATTGGAAGACTAAGCTATATATATATATATATATATATATATATATATATACGTGCGTATGTAGTAAGAATGGACCTTCGGAGGTGGTAGATGGGGGAAGAAGTTTTCCTATATTTTTATTAGAGTTGGTAGGTGTTGGGCTGCAGGGTTTGGTTTCACACGGGTTCAACATAAACAGCCCCTCCCCCTCTCGGTAATGTTATATGTGTAATCAAGATCAGTCAAATAAAATTAGGCTTAAATTATGAAATTTTAACTATCTCAAAACCTTACATGTATACATACGTACGTCAATATTAGATTTTATTTTTGAGAAATTTAGTAAAATTTTGATCCATTGTATGAATTCTATATATCTAGTTGTTTCGAATAATTTACAAATAATAAACACATTGTATGTATCCAAAACAACAGTGCTGAATAATATATATATATATATATATATATATATATTCCCGTTCCTTTTCTTCTAGGTCGTTTTTTTCAACGTAAAATTATATTAAAACCCAACATGATTTCTGTGATTTTAACGATTGAAGTTTGCAGTTATTAATAATTGCCGATAAATCATCTATATATATATATATAAAAGCAGAGTTTTTGTCAAAAATAGTAATTTTCCGTCAAAATGTTATTTCTAAAAATAGAAAGATTTACATGAATATTGATACATGTGTACTGCAATAAATGATTCCTTCAATTATTGTTTGCATTGATTACATCAATTCATTTAATTCAATTTTGAATTCAATTAATTTTTAATTCAAATGTAATTTATGTATTATATGTTTTTTATTTTTTTTACTTAAATTAAAACTAAACTCTATTAAAAACATAAACTATATTAAAAATTTTGCATTGATTATATCAATCAATTTAATTAAAAAATGTATAAATAAATTTAAAATACACATGATTATAAGGTTCAGTATCACTCATGAGATAAATCATTCAAAAATAAATTTTTCTATTTTAAGTAATTTCATGGCCAAATTACTTGCTAAAAAAAATACAATATTTTATTAGTTTATTTAATTTTTCTAAAAATAAAATTGGTTGAGTGTAAAAGTTATCAATACAACAAGGTTTTCCAATGAACATTAATTTACCATTTAATAATCATAAATTTTTTTTATCTCAAATACATATTATTTCGAAATTACTTTAATTTGAAAAAATTAATGCGTTGTAGTTTTCTTCCAAAACTATATGTATATTATATATCTTGAATTGTCTTCTTAAAAATTCAAATAAGAGAGATCACAAAAAAAAAATTAAAAGAGATATATTCAAAAGAGTTTCAAATGAATATTAAATTACTCTCAATAAACATGTATATTACACCCAATAATCAGAAATGTTTTGACACTCAATGCATGCAATTCCATATTTCTATAATTTGAAAGAGTTAAAGTATGATATAATTTTGTCAAAAGCATACAATGTATGATTTTTGTCCATTGAAATGTCTTATTTGAATTTTAAATTATAAATAATGCAATATTGCATATTATATTAGAAGTCAATTTTACTCTATTTATCTTACTAAATTTATCTACTCCAAAATTAAATTCTGAAATTACTCATCTTTTCAGCACCATATATGAGTTGAATCCTTTCAAGATGTAATGTTCGTTTAAATTTAAATTTGTTCGTTGTTATGAACTACCTACATATGGAAACAACGAGAACAACGAGACATTAAGTTTGAAATATGTCTTCCATGATCGAAAAGTAAAAAATATTATTCATC
This sequence comes from Primulina tabacum, assembly GCF_025594145.1. Taxonomy (NCBI): domain Eukaryota; kingdom Viridiplantae; phylum Streptophyta; class Magnoliopsida; order Lamiales; family Gesneriaceae; genus Primulina; species Primulina tabacum. The sequence goes on from NC_134553.1 coordinate 3,845,736, forward strand.
TATTTGTACAAAATTTTAATTATTACGTATTATTAATGTGATAATTTTCTTCTATATTACAACGTTCACGGATGCATGATAATATAAAATTTCCCGTAATAGAAATGATTAAACCAATTATAAAGAAAGTAAGCATCTATTAGAAGACACATTATAAAAATTATTGATATTGTTTTGGAATACATAATAAATGTGAATTAAATAACTTTTCTGATTTATGGATAATTTATTTAGGATCACATGTTTCATTTTTCTTTCAGAATAATATGCTGTTGTGTATATTATGAAGAGATTTTGTAAATAAAATCAGAGCCAATTTGGATAATGATATTGATGAAACAATTATTGTTATCATTCAAGTGTGTCAAACACGTGTCATGTCACAAAATTGTTTGTGAATGTGGATTTAGACAAAATTACTGAATTTTTAAAAAAATTATTTCTCATTAATTTTATCGAATGTGATTTAAAAATATTTTTTATCACATGTTAAAAAATAATAATATATAACTTTTCGAAAATTAAAGAATTAAATATGTATTAAAGTTGGTGGCCGACATCAATACACTAAACACGATAAACATCATGTCATTGCTTTAGGCTAACACAATCTAAAATTTTGATATTTGAGAGTGATTATTAGCCAAAAAAATTAATCGACATGCGTTTTATTTAAGAATTTTTATATAATAAGCGAAAAAATAGTTTTTATTTTTATTTTTTATAATTATATTATTTTTTTCAATTTAAATATCTATTCATTTTTCACTAATTTTTAATTATACCATGCCGTGCATCGCACGGGTTAAATACTAGTTCCAATAATACGAAAGAAGACAAAGAAGCATATTGAGTCAACCACAGCATTTACTTCCTATATTTTTTTAAGAAAATAAAAATAAAAATTGATGCTTTAACATTCTTACTTTTTTTGAAAAAGATTTCCAGCCATCAAATTTATGTTCCTTAAATCGATCGATTCAAAAATCATGTTTTTCCCTTTTTAATCCAAAAAAATGCTCAAAAAATTTACAAATTACATCATTTAAAATTTAGCTCCCCTCGAACTAGGGTATGAAAAAAAGAGGTAGCTAAAAATAAATATTCATGAGATACGAGAAAACTAATTCGTGTTGCATCTTTGATTTTATTTATTTATTTATTTATTGTGACAAAAAATTTATAAATATTGTACGTACTTTCCATGCATTTCTCAAGCACCTACTGTTTAAAACGTGGCACCCGCTGTGGCTAAAATAATAATGACGTTGTTACCTGTTCGAGGTCAAACATTTTGAACAAATCAATGGCCAATCATCTTTTATATATATATATAATTTATAATATCAAAATATTATGAAAAAATTAATATAAAATTTTATGATATAATTGTTGTAAATATTGATTTATGATATATCTATTGTATTTTTAATATTATTTTATAAAAATATTCAAAAGATGAAATAATTGTCCACGTGTGTGGGACAGCTAACAATAATAATAATAAATTCTTAATAATATAATTTAGTTTTCTAGAATTGGGATCTTAAGAAGATTAACCCTAATTAATGATCATTATTTCTCTTGCAACTTATTATATAGAATAATGTTTCTCAACAAACAATTTACCCAAGATGCATGTGATAATTGCTATGCAGTTTGTTGGCATGTACATATATTCGATCCGATCTGCTGACAAAAAATACATACAATTTTTTTAAACTCTTCAAATTATTTGATTCACATTATCAAGAGCAAGCTGTTAATATTCAAGCGAATTCAACAATAAACTTTGACAAATAATTAATATATGATTTGAGTTGATAAAAAATGATTGATTTGTTTGTGTAAACAATGATGTTTTATTTTTTGTTTTCTTCCATAAACTTCACCTATAAATATTCATTTATTGTTCATTTCAAATTTATACCAAAACACAAAATCCTCTCATCTACAGTAACAAGTGTAGAAGTAAAATAGAGGATTTTAATGTGAAAGTTATTAAGAAGTATTTTATCTTTGGAAGGAATAAGATTAGTAGAGACAAAGTGGGTGTTAAAATCAAAATGTTTTGATTGAAATACTTTGTATTCTCGATTCTCTTGTCTTCTTTGTTATTAATAAAGAAGTGATCTCTTCGAGAAATTTAAAGTGGATGTGACCCAATTATGGAGTGAACCACTATAAATACTAGTGTTCATCTTATTCAATTGTTGATATTACTTGTGATGTTCCATTGCGATATTATCTCGTTTATTTCCCCGGATATCTCAACAACTGGTATCAATGCGAGATTCTCAATTACTATAGGAAGTCCTCGTATGCTATGTAGTTGCAGTTTAGTCTGAATTATCACGTCAGAAAAGGCTTTCTAGACAATATTAGAGAAATGGTTCTTTTGTATTCATGTCTTGACGATTAATTTGTTGGTAGCAGTCACAAAATATTGAGGTACACATAAACCAAATGATTAGCCTTATTTACTCTAATTATCAACTTTGAAAAATTAAGATGAAAGATCTTTTATTCGTCATCAAGATGTACCTACTGGTGTTCGATAAGTCTAAACCAGATGATAAATCAGATGTTGAATGAAACTTTGAGCACGAGCAAGTCTGTGGGTACATCTGGTAATTCGTCGATGACAACGTGTATAATCACATTTGTAACAAGACATATGCTCGTACACTTTGGACGAAGTTAGAGACATTGTATGCATCCAAAATTGGCAACAAAAATTGTTTTATGTTAGCAAACTTGTCCAGGTTCGATACAAAAAAAGAACTCTGGTCGCAGATCATCTGAACGAGATTCATGGAGCAGTTATCAAGTATGAGCATAAAACTTGATGACGAGGTGATAGCTCTGATTGTGTTAGCTTCATTACCAGATCCTTGGGAGATTTTGAATGTATCACTCATGAACACAATAGCAGGAGGAGTCGTGAGTATGAACTTCATCAAGTGTGATATATTGAATGAAAAGATGAGGCCGAGATATCAAGGAATCTCTACCTCAAATTCAGATGTTTTGGCTGCTGAGTCAAGGGAGAGAAGCAAGATCAAGAAAAACACAAATCAGATGCCAAGAAGAAGAAAGTCATCGGAGAGATATGCCAACATAAAGTGTTATCGCTATGGAGAAATTGGACATATTTAAAACTATTGTCGGCAACCGAAAAAAAACATGAAACCGACGATAAACAAACAAACGTTATTGACGAATTTAATTTTGTTCACGAGCTAGAGCAGGAGTACGTAAATTTTGCAATTCGAGTAACTAGTTGGATGATAGATAGTGGAGAAACAATCCACGTCACATCTGAAAGAGAATGTTTTACTTCCTATATACAAAAGGACTTTGGTGTGGTTAAGATGGGGAGTAACGATTTATCCAAAGTCGTGGGAAAGGGAGATGTGAGCTTGACTACCGTGGATGTCTCAACACTGATCCTGAAATATGTCAGACATGTGCCAGATATGCGCCTGAGTTTGATATTAGTCGAAAGACTTAATGAAGAACGTTTATGCTTAACCTTCTGAAACATGGTATGTAAGATTTCAATAGGATAACTTGTGACGGCAAAATGATTAAAGATGTCGAAATTGTATGTAATTCAGGAGAATCATTCTGAAGGTGTGAACTACTCATGGGAAGAAAACTCAACAGAGTTGAGTCACTGATGTCTTGGTCACATAAGTGAAAAGAATATTACATGTTTTGTGAGCAAGCAAGTTTTGTAAGATATAAAGCATCTGCATATTAAATAATGTACTAGCTACTTAGCAGGAAAACAAAACATGATATCATTCAAAAGTTCACTTCCTAGGAGAGCCAATAAAACTATAGATATGGTGCACACAGATCTATGTGGTGTGATGTCATTGTCGCTCGGAGAGCAAGGTACTGGGCAACTTTTATCGATGACCATTCTCTCAAATTTTGAGTGTGGACACTCAAAACCAAGGAAGAAGTAGCGGAAACATTCAACAATTTTCTAAAATTTGTTGAACAACAAACAAGCATAAAACTCAAATGTATATATATAGATTCATATGCATGCACACATAGGAAGGTATCATCATCATCATGATTGCTTAACCAACACACCACCTCCTTTCTTGCCCAACCGTTGATTGGAAGATGTCCAACATGGATTGGAATAAAGGCTTGCTTCTTGCCTATAAAATAAAGTCATTCACTTGAATAATTTCAAGAGTTTCTTAACATAAATTTCGAGCTTTAGGGGCTGATCTAGAGTAAGGTTAGAGTGGTGTGAGAATAAGGCTTTTAATTAATTGAAAAAAGAGGGAAAAAATCATTTATATACCTCAAACCTCCAAAAATTCTAGAAAAATTCCACAACACTCTCTACTTACCCAAAAAGCTATAAAAAAGGAGGTGTCAAAAAATCAGTAGCCGATTCTTCGGTAAAATTCAGAAACCACCGCTGCCCAAGAAGAAAATAATGCCGGAAAACTCACTTTTAGGTACTGTTTTCACTCCCATTTTTCGTACCTCTGCTGATCGTATTATACCTTAGTCTAAGCATGAAAGTTGTTCATTATATGTCATACTTCTCACTCATATCTTTGGTTTCCCGGAATCGGCCTCGGAAATAATGTTTTCCAACATTCAAAGTAGGGGTGTGAGTTTTACTAGTTATTTCATTTTTGGCATGTTTCTGCTGTGAATTTGAGAAAACTTATAACATAAGAATTGTAGGAAATTGTATTTTACGTATGCTGGAAAAATTTGGGCCGCATGTGCGGGCCAAACACCAGCCACCTGTCGTCGGAACAGTACACGCGCCGGTGAAAAACAAAAATTTGATTTTTTTGAACCTTGTTCTATATTTATCTAGGCTACTGTGCAAGTTTCGTGAATTTTGGATGAGTATTTCATTTACTATAAAATTTTAAATGTTAATACTATGATTTTATGATATAATATGATATTTGTATGATCATTTGAATCTTTTTATACATATTTCTAATCTTCAATACTTTAAAAATATATAACTGAAAGTACCTATGAAATTTTATAATTTTTAAACTTATAAGTTATTTATTATAATTTTATGAGTGATATCATCGTTATATATATAAATAAAATATAAAATAAATAAATAAAAATTATTATTATTATTACTATGTTATTTTTGGAACAATATTTTTGTAAATTATTATGAATATTTAAAGTACATACACTTACTAAGACATAAGACGAATACAAAGATTTTATATATACCTTTTACTATGGTATTTTTCGTCACCTAATAATCTATAAATTTATGGTCTAATACTCGTTATTTTGGTAATTTTAGGGATAGTCTATATTAAAATAAATTAGGAAGTGTTATACTATATTGATGTTAATCACCTTGGTTGATAGGATTGGCTTGAATTTTGGATTCTCACACTCATCTATAGTAAGTCACTAAGGTGAGTAATTTATTTTTATCATTCTTCCTATAATCTTGGCATTTGGGCTGAAAATTATGATATGATATTTTCTTAAATGACATTCGCCATGTTTTATGGATTTCTTGTGCCCGTGCATAATTATTGTATCTCTTAATCTCTTTGATGCATCACTTCGATGACCACCCCTTCTATCATAATAAATCCTCAATCAGTTAATCATGTCGATATCCTTCTTACCGATCAAATCTGTCATCCTAATCGCATCGTATTTGAAAATTTTATTCTACTTAATTTACTCAGTACTGTTATTACGTAATAAGAATGTTTCAGTGAAAAATTCTCATTGTAATATCATCACACTAAGTGTGATTCTTATCGAGCTTTCACCAAATAAGGTTTTTGTTAATCATCGAATGAATGAACGAATGATAAAATGATTGACCAAGAGAGAGCCCTGGACAATAGACTTTGGTTTTGAAATTGGGTCCATGAACAAAGTGACCTTGGTCCGAGTATATTAGTTCACTTGGCTCATTATTCTTTGATAACCATATTTTTTTCTTGCGTATTCATATAACCGAATGCTAATCATATTGTCTATTATATCATTCAGTTAAATTTAACATCATATTTATGATTATTTAATTCTTGCTAAATCCTTAAAGACTTAACCTTTCTATTTTCTTTATCTATTGTAATTTTCAGAGACAAGTATGCAAGAATTGGATAAAGAAGGACATGTTGGTGAATGATCTAGCAGTGATTGTTTAAAATATTTATAATAAATCGTTGTCTTTTTAATCTTATGTTTTATTTTGGTCTTGTAAAAACTTCATCGTAATTTAATAGCACTTTATTCGGTTTGCTCCAGTTAATAAAGTTTAGAAGTTTTTTTTACTGCCTGCAATACTTCAAATTAGCATTTCTGCACGATATGCTATTAGGTATGGTGGCATATCTCGAGGGCTAAGTGGTGAGTTGGGTGCCACAACAATGTTGTATCTTCAAACATGCGAATTAAACTTCATCCCATGTAGAACAGGTACAGCCGAACAATAATAACACAGTATCCGTGTTACATTAACATATTCTATGGTCCAACAGTAGCTGCTTCGCAATAACTCTAACGAATGTAATCCAATTATCACAAGTGAAGAAAGCTTATCAGAAAGCGCGTTCGAGCCTGCACCCTGATAAGCTACAGCAGAGGGATGCTACACTTGCTCAAAAATACATTGCAGAAAAAGCGTATTCCATTCTTCAGGTCAGTTTAACGATTTTATAACCACGCCAGTTGATTACGCGTGAATCACAGAGAGGTGGCGGCATATCGAACACTCTTAAAAAGATTCAAAAAACTTATTCTCCTATGCTCTGCATGAATGTAGGATGCTTGGGCTGCATTTATCTCGCTACAAGTCTGCTAGCCACAGTTGAATGTGGAAGGATTATATGCATGTCATAGAGGACCATCAAGAAGATCACAAGTTTAGTCTGGACTACATCATATGATTGTGTCAACTAGCAGGAATCACTACGAATAACAGAGCAAACTCACCAGAAAATGAGCATTAATTCTCTCTCAAAAAAGGCAACAATGCTTTTTTTATTCTGCATTATAGTAATATTAATATAGTAATATCGAGTCCAACCAAGATGAGTTCGCCCCTGTATTTTTCGTTATGTATCAAAGTAATCATTTTACTGTGGTTATGGCACCAAATCAAACAACCGTCGGTCTTTTATGTGGAAATCCTGAGCTCACATTTCGTCATTCCAATTAAAAAATCAACTAGGACTCTAGGAGGGAGGTTAAAATATTAACTGGAAACCTCCGATATCCAAGAAAACAAACTAATAAATGAGAACTTTCATCAACTAATACGAGCGATATCCTTTTTTAAGTTAACAAGTGTACAACTTATGATTCCTGGAATGATAAACAAATTATTGGATGTTGTAACGCAAGAACATGGTGTGAATATTACAAGGCACAATGCTTATTGAAAAAAGCATGATATATAAAAAAATTGATGAAAATAATGATGGATGTAATACTTTGGAATCATGTCCACTTTACGTACTACAGGACTACTTGTAGATGAAATTTAATTTAATCCCGAGTTACAGTGCCTTATTTTGTTCGCGTGATGACTCGGTGTGTTAATTCTACAAGTGCCCTCCTTGATTTTTGAACATCCTTATCATCATTCTCAGGGAGGGAATCAATTGCAGCTGAGGCAAGGTTAGCAGTGCTTTGCTGCTAGCTCTCTAGTCCTCTCAATGCCATTACTCTTTCCAAGGTACTCTAGAGCCTGTAGTGTGAAATAAGATTTGATATTCAATCACTTCAGTTTCTCTATAAATGCATGTTTCAGAAATATAAATTCATAAAATAAACTCATTATTAGAGCTAGAATAATGCTGACTGAAGTGATCACAAGGTTGAGTCAACAAAAAACTAACACGATCCACATTTGCAGAATTGTCGAATCCCCGATCAACAATGGCCCGAAGCTCGGGAAACTCCTCCATAGCAAATAAGATTGGAGCAGTAATAATACCCTGAAATAATTTATAATCTTAAGAGTGTTACTGCAACCACTACACTAGATAGTAGGTTGCTAAACATAGATCAAATTGAAGACAACAGTTGCAAGTACACAAATAACACAGGAACTGCAGTTCAAAGATTTGGATTACCGGAAAAGTACTTTTAAGTTGTAAAATTATTTCATCATATCACAAGTGGGTATTCATTGATAGATGTCCGGGAGGCAGGATTTAGTAGAGACATTCATTACGTGGTCAACCTTTCTCAGAAATAATAGAAAATGAGCAATTACAGCTCTCTCACAAGGTAAGTGCGTGGACAAACATAGGGTTAAACAGAAAATGTAAGCACATGCTAACAAACATACAACATACACCGGCAATTCTTCAACAAGATTCATAGAAAACCCAGCATCAATGTGTTAACTTTCAACGTTTAAGATTTCAATATAACAAGTCAAAAATAGTTGGAAGAATACATGACGAATGTCAGACAAAGAGCCTTTCCCAAGAGAACTTGATGTGCCAGTGAAGTCAAGTACGTCATCTATTAATTGAAACGCCAGCCCCTGTAAAGATGGATGCAAAATTTGAACAATAGCTGCTAAGTGAAAATAATAAATAAATGTGAAGACAATAAGCATTTCATAAGATCGACAAACAGCATATCGTTAACTTTAAAAACAAATGTCAGATAATACATGTTACAACTGATTTTTAGGTCAACCTCAACAGAATTCACCCACATTCTTCATTGATAAGCTGATATACAATTGGGAATGTCATCGATGCAAGTAATTATTGAAACCATCACTAATGTCGCTGATAAACTGATGCACATAACCACCATATGGGGGTTTAAGAGATACCAGAACTTGAAATGTACTTAACTAAACTGGCTAATGTAAAGAACAAGTCAAGTCAGGACATGAATGGCATATGAATTTAAAACTCCAACCTCCTTATATCTTCCATCAAGAGAATGACAAACTTCAGCCTAAATGCGACAAAGAACGTATAATCTAATCAAATGCAAAACAATAGAAGTAGGAGAGAAAGTATATAGACCAGATTTTTTCCATAGTCGTACGCCAACATTGAAACTTCAGCTGTCTGGCCAGCAAGAAGGGCAATGGCCTTGCAGCTATTTGAGATCAATGAGGCAGTTTTATAGTATGTCTTCTGCATATAATATTCCATGCTGCAAAGACAAATAGGGACGTGATTTTGGCATGAAGAGAGAGGCCCCAACTGAAAAGCAAGGGATCCTTAAAATAGAACTGCTCACAATTATTATATAACTAAATTATAAATATCAAGTTCTTTCTCTGAAAGTTTTCAAATAACAGACCCTGACATGCAAATGCAGCATGCCTTTTCTGTGGCACATTCAGAAGCTCCAAAGCTATGCCTATAAACCAAAAATTGAGCATTGTACCTGCATCGCTGATCAGAACTAGTCGTCATTTGCATTGTCTCACCAGTAACAAGATGCTCAACTACAGTAGCCAAGAGTGATACAACCTGTAAAAACAGCAAAGCAGGAAACATATTATCAAATAAAAAAATGACAGCTCACATCAGCAGAAAAACAAGCAGAGAGCTACAGCTAATTATTGACCAATAAAATATCAAGTGTTAGAGGCAGATTGAGCAACAAACTTCAACATTTAGCTACAATTGTAGCGATTATTGTTTATTCCTTATATATATCCATATGAGTAACGGATGACCATTTATATTCTTTCTTTGTTCAACTAATGCACATGCAGCAATGAAACAGTAGAATGAAAAAACACATGGACCACCTAAAAATTAAGGAAAGGAAATGTGAAGGAACAATGTGTACCTCGGTGTTCTTTAAAGAAGCAAGTGCCACGCAAGCTCTAGAAAGCAGGAAATCTCCAGCGAGTACAGCTAACTGCAATTTCATGGAGAACACTACTCAGATATATACACTTAAAAACGTAACTAAAGTCGACTAAGCTCTGCAAGTTACTAGTTCTCATTTACTCAATTAGTTGACAGCCAGTATCATTTTTGTCAAATGATCATTGTGATTAAGAATCAGCATGATTCAACCACTTTCTTTCTGTCTCTAATCTGAAAACTGAACCAAGAACATTTTTTCATTTTTAAAAAAGAATTCCAAGTCACCTAGAATCCTAATTAATCTTGTATACAATCCTTGTAAGCATTTTTTATTTTCAAAGAGAATACTTTTTAGAAGACTAGTGTCTCCCGAAAAACTAAATCATAATGCGCATATCTTGTTGTTAGTTGATACACCCCTCTCCTGAAATACCAGGGTTCACCATAGACAGAAAAAACGGATACAAAATAGATGAAAGACCTGTTTTCTTTGGAAAACATCAGTTTATAGGAATACCTGTGTCTACTAATGTAAGATCTAGAAATTCAAATGATGTAACCTGACTGTATGCAAATTTGGGGTATTAGAAAAATGCTTATTTAATTATTTTAAATGCGTTAAATGCATGGTTATGACACGATTATACGTTTGTATTGCATGATTTACTAGGTTGCATATAATAGGGTTTTTAGCGGTATTCAATGCTCGAACTAGAAACGGAGAGCTGTCACAATTTAAGGAAAATGTTTTTCATAAATAATTATTTTTAATTATTTAATATATAGTGTATTTAATATGTAATTTTCGAAAAATAGGTATTTTATGATATTTTTACACTTTGAGTTATATTTTAAACCGGTAGTCGATTTTTGGCAAAATTGAGGATTTTTTGAGAGCTCGGGTAATATTTTTGAAAAAAGTATCAAAAAAAAATATTTTATGTGCACGCTAATGGGCCTAATGGGCCTGTTTAAGTAGAATTTTGGGCCAAAGTTCACAACCATGCACGTCCGCGTGCACAGGGGCTGTGGTCCATGGTTAGATCAGCCCAGGAGGGTTTAGTCAAGTCCTAGGCGTGGCTGGTTCGAGGTTGGTCCAGTGTACTTTGGACTAGGGTCGAATTATGGGCTTGGCTTGGAGTCGGGGCTTTCAGTCCATAGGTGCATAAAATTCCAGCGGCTTACAGGGGGTTTTCGAGGGTCTCATATGGTCTGGACATGGTAGTTTTAGGTATAGTTAGGTGTCATTAAGTTATGGTTGAAGTTTGGGAAAGTTTGGATGAGTTTTGGGTTGATTCGGGTTAAAACCGGGACTCCGGTCTAAGTTTTAAAACAAATTATGGAACTTGATTAACATGATTAAATTTTTGCCTAAGAAATGATTATAAGAGTGTTTTACGGTGTTTTAATAAGTTTGGATGAACTCGGTCGAAATTTTACAGTCCAGAGGTAAAATGGTCAAATTAAGGATTCAGAGGCAGAATGATCATTTTACACGCAAGTCAAGTTAGCAGTCATGACAGTGCCTAGATAACTGAAAATGTATGTTTAAAAGGTTTGTTTTGAAATGAATATGGAATTTTTACGAACAATGCTGAAAATACGTTATATGCTTGTTTTCAAGAAAATGTATGTATATGCATGAAATTTTACAAATGATGAATATAATGACATGTTTGAATGAGGTGATTTGGTTGTGACTAATACGAACACGAACACGAAACATGTAAGGTCAATGCTCAATTGACGGGTGAGAGTATCGTGATGTCCCCCACTGCCTGGTACCATGGTTATACATAGATTGATCCATCGACCAACAGCTGACTATGAAAGTCACAACTAATGATCTAATTCAATAAAGGAAAATGTATCAGTTTACGATGACATGATATGAATATGTTTATACTTTATGTTTATGTTTAGGCTTTGGAGATCATGAAAGTTATTATAATTACAGTATTTTTCACTGTTGCATGATCTGTATATGATGAAATTTGTTATCACGGTTCAGGTGTATTGAGTCTTTACACTCATTAGGTGTGATTGATGCAGGTGATCATATTGATGAGGAGACTGGAGGTGCTGAGGACTGAGTAGACTGAGCTGAGGGTGCACAGAAAACCCGAGAACCTTGTATTTTTCCGCATTACATGATTGTAGGAGGACATGTCTAAACAATTTTAAAAGGTTGATGATTTTACTTTGTTGAGGGTTTTTGGCAAATTTTATTATGCTTGGTATTTTACGTTTAACAGTAAACGTTATTACACTTTCAAGGTTTTGAATTGCAGTTATTTTATTCAGTAGTTGGATTGTTTTATAAAATGCATGGTTCGAATTTTATACGTATTTTTCTGTATACATATTCGGCCGAAACTTAGTAATTAAAAAAATAATAATAAAATAAAAAAGTTCAATAGTTTAGTAGTAGACGTTTCAACTAAATTATAAGCAATGAGACCAATGAGGGACCCACACTCAATATCTCCCATCAATTCTTTGTGACTACCCAGTCCAAAGCAGTGGCTAGGTCTCAATATAAATTTGTAATTACCAAAATTAATGCGTGAAAGAGAGATGTGAGAGCACACTAATAAATACATTAAAAATTAAAATTAGAAATCATTTATCGCAAAGATGTCGAAACAAAAATAATGCAAAAAATTATCGCCGCCTTAGTAAAAGTGAGAAGACCGTCATCAAGTTATACAACTGATATTGCAAGCATCAATTTCCAGTTTTTAAGCCAATTTTCTTCTCTTTCAAATTTTTAAGAGGTTCACCCATAAATTTTTCCAGTGGGTGGAGACAAGAGCAAAAATTAACCAAATTTGTAGGTACCTTATTACCCATTACAAAATTCAATGAACCGATTCCACGCCTTGTGTCAGCATCATCCAACACGTCATCATGGAGGAGGCTGGCAACCTAAAAATTTAATAACGGAAGTATAAGATAGAGATGAAATAATGTCGATGAAAGCTACAAACAAAGTAATTACACAAAACTACGCATTCAATACTCCTAAGTTTTTATATTTGAGACATCACGTAATCTATGACAAGAATTCACACAACAACTAAAATGAGGACAACTTCATATATAATACCCTTTGAAGAATCAAGAAAAAGTTCTTATCCTGGAAAAAACTCAAGATTATTCAAATCAAAATAAAGGATCTAACAGATATTCATCTTGTTATGTCATTCTCATTCAGAAAAGGAGCCAAACAGAAATCTTAAATATGTACAGACTCGAAAGGAAGTGAAAGAACGTGACATGAGTACCAGAATATAATGTTTCAATCTGAAGAACTCAAAGAAAACTAGCCACTCTTTCCAATACAACACCAAGTCCTCCATTCTGCGTCATATTCTTCTATTAAAACCACAGATAGAACAGATCTACACTTCACAGACAGAACAGATCTACACTTCATGAGGTCAAGCATCAGATGAATGAAACCTGGGTAAATTGTTGGTTATCTTAAAATAAAGTGAAACTAAAGTATATCAATTGAAAATTCTAGGCTCTATCACTGGTCCAACTAAACTCTGCATGTCATGACTAACCAAGTTCATCAGGAATGTTTGAAAAAATTGGACACGTGACCATTATCTGCTTTGGGCCCAAGGGATGCATAGGAAGGTAAAAACTCTGGTTATTAGCTCTTAGGGAGAAAAAAATCACTGACATGGATCATCTCTGTGATCTCAGCGATGCATCGGTGTCTTGAACGCAATTCCATGGACAAAGTATCACCAGCAGAATCAGGAACTGGTCTCGGCATTGGAACATTTAAAGCTGTCGCCATCAACAACAGAACCTACATTGTGTACTAGTCAGGTAAATAATACTAAAATGCGGACAAAAACACCTTCTGTCATAATGCATTACATTCAAATCAACCACACATTATCAAGAGAATAAAAACATTACACGATGGCAAAATTCACATTTTTTTCATCTATGTAATACAGTACAGTACAAATAAATATAATTACAGGAATGGAATAAGCAACATTTAATGATGCAGACATAGAAATAGAATATGAAGCATTTACATTCTCTAGCGACCATATTTAAGTACAAAAAAGATAGCAAATTTTATGTATGCAGATTACATTTGGTCAGCACTCAGTATGAATATTAAAGAAGTGAAAAAAAAAAAGAGTTTTAGCATTTAATAGATCTATAGCTACTGTAAATTGGTACAAGATGCTGAATTCATTAATTTGGTTGTGAAGATTGATGCCATAGCACTGGAAACAGGCTCTTCTTTTCATTTTCCCGTAGTAATTTCAATATGCCATCGATATTTCAAAATGGCAATCTCGTAAAATTTTGGGGGCCGGACGAGCACTGAACTGGCTCCCGCTATTGAGGACTGCCTATTGACTCCATGTTTTTGATTAAATTTCCTTCTCATCGTCGATTAGTTTTTACAGCACGCATCATTTTTTTCACCTGATTCGACATTGCACTAAAGAACGTGATTGTGTCATTACAAAATACCAACAATGACTTGAGCGCTATGGCTATCACAAAAAGGAATTATTGATCTTTTTCCTTCGACTCCTGTTTTGAAAAAATACTCTAACAATGACTTGAGCGCTATGGCTATCACAAAAAGGAATGATTGGAGGCGAGAAACTTACTGTGGGTCGAAATCTTTTTCCTTCGACTCCCATTTTGAAAAAATATTCCGCAGCAGAGGCAAGCTTGGGGACCTAAACGATTAAAGAAGTGCAACCTCTCCGTCATTATAATCAATCTGTCAGCTGACAAATTATAGAAGTAGATGTCAATACCTTTGCAATTACCATGGACCTCAAGCTATTTGCCAGAATGGACAGTTCATCAGCAACAAGAGAAAATGGATCTAATTGCTCCTGAGATAGAAATTAAGAGAGAAGTATTAATACTTTCTACATAAATCTCACCAACGGAGTAAATATAACAGGAAAAGAAACCAAATATGAGGAAGAACACTTCATTAGAATTTATGTTATGTGCGCAATTAAAACAGATTGGTTTGTCAATAAGCCGCGAGAAGATGATTATTTCACTAACCTCGACAACATGGGTTTCCTGAAGTTGAGATTGTTGCCCAATACTATTTATGGCACTTGAAACCCAAGAATAAATAACTCTGCAACCCAAAACCTACTAATCACCAGCAACATTAAAAAGCACAGTACAAAATATTTAGAAATTTTTTTAATATGCCAAACAACAGTTACTAAGTGACACAATCAAGATGATCAACTGTTACAACAAAAGCTCTTACAAAATAATGAAACACGGTGAAACATAAACAAAACATAATATTGGTATGATCGCCAAGATAACTGGGTAAAACTACTGCAAGTAAAAGATATCAACAACCTGAGCGAAAATGCTACAACCCACACTACAAGAACAATGTCCGAGGCTCAAGCACCTACTCAGATACACACGAATCATCTCAAGAGTGCAATGAATTTGGATAAAGCACCATTCTCTAGGTATTTGGATAGTCAGTACCCAAAATCCAGCAAAAATTCAAAAATTGCCAACTGACGTCCACTTGTTCGACGGAATTTCCAAAAGAAAATTCTCGCATCATTAAGTTAACCCACAATCAGAAGTTACAAAAAGAAATTTCACGGGCATTGCAACTTATTTCCTCCAAATAAATATATTCAGGTAGAAAGATCAATGTCAAAACATAACACTCCATTGCATCTATATTCACAGATTGAACTGTAACAGCAATAGCAACTTCCTTCATTCTCCCTAATAAGACCATTACAAACTGTGACATCAAGTTACTAAACTCCACATGGGCGAGTATAATACCTCTCGGGAATAATGATCATGAGAGCGAAACTGAGTGCAGGGCTGAAGCAATTGACGCTGGCCATTGCCAAGTAAAGAAGAGCATGCCCATCGATACCTGTTGCAACCCGTCCTCGTAACCCGGGTCAGCCCCCTTACAAATAACATCCTCAACGGGGAAAAAGTTGTTAATTTATTGGATTGAAAAGGGTAGAAACGAAGAAATATTAGTTGCCAATGGTGCCGATGAAGGATATACTAGTAAACAGAAATTGGACTTGGACTCAGCTCCGCGGCCGCCGTCAAGTGCGTATTTGCTAGCATTTTTCAGAGAATATGCAACACGCTGCGTGATGGAATCTGCGGCCTTGTGAAACAAACGAGACAGCCATCAAATTGGACCGATAATGGGCTTATTTTGCCACAAAATTCCGCTTGTCCAGCTATTTAATTGGTCAATGTTTTTTAACTTGGGCCCAAATTTATTTGGGCTTCTGGGACCCACATGTTAATTCTGGCCAGGACACTCGGAGGATTTTGATTAATTATGATATTGTGCATTTTTCAAAAAGAAGCAAATTATAAACACAATATTTAATACCATAAGATGACTGCAAATCAATACGCTATGGTCACAATAATTATTACAACCAGCTATTGTGAGAAAACAATTTATACGATTGGATCCCAAAAACCTATAGGATATATAAAAGAGAATTTATACGCTATATCATCATCCCAATTGATTTGCAAAACTGGATAGAGAGATGATTACATAGTAAAAATTAAGCCCATTGAACTAAATAATAGAAGAAGAATCGTCAAGAAAAAAAAATGCTTGTTCATTCACTCCCTTACCTCATCAGCATTCAATTGAAACTGAACTACTCATCAGTAGCCTCTAATATCAATGGCACTGCGCGTGTGGTTAAATGGCATTAATTCTTGTGTGTTTGAAAAGGTAAATCCAAGAAGAAATATATAGATACATCAAGAACATTTAAATGCCACAATGTAAATGTAAATTAGCTTCTGGAAAGCTTGAACACAACTTCACACAATTCAAAAAGGAATTCGCCATGAGGCATATATAAGTTCTGACTTCAAATTACGCGAAAGCTGGATGTGAGTTAGGGTGAATCCTCACAAATCTGACTACTCCTTAGTGCCTCATCTTCATTTTATCCACATGCCTAGAATTGTGATCGTCTGGAGGCTGAAAGAAGGAAAATAAACATAATTACAATCATGGCTTGACAGACACCAATCGACTTGAGTAATGATGTGAATCACAAATGAGGCTACAGCAGCAGTAAACCTTATTCTTAAAACCTCCACGACAAGTCCAAACCAAACTACAAGCCACGACCTAAATTTTGCTGGCAATTTTCACCGCTAGGTTTATTTTACGCGCTTTAGATACAAGCAAAACAATAATGACGGGCAAGTCAGGTGATATCTATCACAAGTTGAATAAATAGATTAGATCAAATATCGAATAACTTTTTACGCATAAAGCTTGCACCCATCCAAGCTTCAGGTGATAGGGGCACTATAGAGCAAGCAATGCACAAGTTCAGTTGCGACTTAACCTAAGAAAGACACTTCTTAACTGAAAGCTGAAACAAAGATCCGTTGACCAATACAATTATAACTTGATAGTTCAAAATATTAAATTACTCCTGTTTACCCAAATGTTACGATCATTTTGATCTCCGAATTTAGACTCAATTATTTCATATTGGACCCAAAAACCAGTTGAATTTCATGATTCATAAACCCATAAGCCTAGAAGGTACAATAAAACAAAGACCATGCATAGATTATCCACCAGAATAATGTTACAAGTTGGATTAACACGGTGATAATGCAGTGTAACTCCGGTCTTCCAAATCCACAACATCTAGCATCAACGTCGAAATTGTGAAATAAAATATAATTCAACAACATTGAGACTCACATTTGATAGACGATCCAGCAAGGCAAGTGAGCCTGGACTTGGTATTGGCCTCAGATACAGGAATTGGCTTCCCTTTATGAATCATCCGCACATCCCATATGCGTATAACTCCATCTGATGATGCAGACGCCACTATAACCGGATCATCCTCTCCAGAACCATCACAACTCTTTGATAACATAACAATTCCTTTCACACGAGCCGTGTGGGCATCATCGATGCTGTAAGACACTTTTCCACTGCATGTATCCCATGCCTTTATACTCCTATCTTCTCCACCCGTAAACAATATCCCTTTCTGATAAAAGAAAAGAAAACAAAATCAATCACCACGGAATAAAAGACAATTATCAAACGTACAACCAAAAAATACAATTATGATATGGAATTTGAACAAGGAAAATAGATTGCACAAATATAACTACCATAAATATCTAAAAAAATTTGCAACTCATTCCTTCCCTTTCTTTCGGTATACTAAATATTTGCCATAGTTTTAATATCAATATCATACTCATTCATCATATCATATGTATGCCATCTTTTTAACTTTCCTCAGCTAAAACTAAATCATAAACAAGGTAAAAGTGAGAGATAGAACATACGGAGCCAGGGGCAGCACAGAGGACTTTCTTTCCATTATCCAACTCAAAAACTAATTTTGCATCCTCAGATTCGTGGATCGTGATTTTCTCATCGACCACCATGAAGAACTTGTCTCCAGTCCCATCAAATTGTACGATTGAGGACTCTTTGTTCAGCCTGGAGTAAAAGCTCCGCCTCCCTCGAACCAAATTGATCATGGCCAAGCAATCGTCATGGCCTACCGTCAATGCCAACTTCCCCGAGGGGTGGATGGAAAGAGAATTGACACCCTTCTTGTGTGCTTTGACGGTTTTGAGGTGGACAAAGGGATCGGCATCGTAGATGGAGACACAGCCTTGGGCATCTGCGGAGACGAGATTCCTGGGGAATGAGAGGGAAGGAGGGGTGTAGAAGGCAAGGGAGGAGACAGCGGAGGATTGGTGAAGGGAACCCATCTCGGAGGACGTGGATAGGTCGAAGATTTTGATCGTATCATCGTTGCCGCCAGAGACAGCGGCGGAGCCCGAAACGGCGACGCACTTGATGGTGGAGAGGTGGGATGGGAAGGAGAAGAGTGGGGTTAGGGTTAAGGCGGGGGACTTGACGCTGTAGCCCCATACTGAAACGCTCGTATGATCCCGCCACCAAACTCATCCTTCAACCTTTGCTAAAACCCTCCAAAGTCGAAGTTGTGCCGTGTGCGGATATTTTGGGGGCCGGGGGGGTTTAGGGCAAAATTAAATTAAATTAAATTGAAAACAAAATGTGTTTCGTTTCCCAAAAACCCTAGATAAAATTTATAAAATTGAACTTCGACTCGATCAACTCATAATAAAATTATTAATTTTTATACTAAAAATATTACATTTCACGGTAGATATAGATCGAGATGACACATGATATAGGCTCATATTATTTTTTACTTGATAATTTATTTTAAAATAAATAAAATATAATTTTGAGAATGATCTTATGAGCATTATTCTAAAAAATGTTATGCAAAAACTTATGTGAAACGGTCTCACGAGTCATATTTTGTGAGACGGATATCTTATTTAGGTCATCAATTAAAAATTATTATTTTTTATGTTAAGAGTATTACTTTTTATTGTGAATATCGGTAGGGTTCACCCGTCTTACATATAAAGATTCGTGAGATCGTCTCACAATAGACCTACTCAAAATATTATGTGCTAGTGGACGATCTTATTATTCTTGTGTATCCCCATATTTTCCAATAATTCATATATATCGGATTTAAATTCAAAATCATGGCATATTCATTATCTTTGTATGATACAAATTGATAGAAATATATGACTAGCTAGCATTTAAAAAAAATCGATATATTAATTTGGTGACCGCCTTGGCAAATTTTGAGCCGACTAGGCGGCCGATTTTTTTTAACAACGTACAGAAGCATCATTTTTAAAAAATTGGGGTGGTAAACGACTCCAAGTGCTTAAGTGCCGGTTCTTGTGATATGGTCTCATTGATCTATATATGTAAGAGAGGTTGACCGGTTCATATTGTGATAAAAGTAATATTTTTGATATAGAAAATAATATTTTTTGTCAGTTAGATCGAGTCAGAAATCTTTCTCACAAAATGTACACGTAAGACGATCTTACTTAATTTGTTGTGGACAAAGATGAGTAAAATGAAGTTTTCTTTTAAAGTTGTGAAGATAAAAGTGAAACAAAATATAATTTTGCATGGATAAGAAAATACAAACTCCCCAGCCAAGTGCTATCTATTGGAAGTTGGAACTTCAAAACCGATATTTACGTCGCGTAAAAAACTTAATCGTAAAGCAATACAATGTGAGTTTTGTTTCATGATTTTGAAATATATATATGTGTGCGTGTAAACCTTCAAAAGTAATCTTGCCAATGTGCAGATTTATATATCGCAAGTCATTTCAGGCTTTCAGCCGTAAATTATATACTTATTCATGGACTGAATCATGACTAAATTTAATTACAACATGCATATATACATAAATATGTGGGTGCGCGCAACTCTATACGAGCGATCAATGCAAAAAGATATCCAACAATCATAAAGCAGTGGTGTCATTTGGGACTAATATTCATAATAACATCACTTTACTTTCACTTTCGTTTTCACCATCATAAAAATTTAAGAGTATGTTTCTTGTGAGACGATCTCACGGATTTTATCTGTGAGACGGTTCAACTTTGCTCATATTTACAATAAAAAATAATATTTTTAATAAGTGACCTAAATGGAATATTTATCTCATAAAATCGATATGTGAGATCACCGTCTCACATGAGTTTTTTTTTAATTTTAAATATTTTCAAATATGTACATATAAAAGAGTGCATAATATATACCATATAAACAACACAACATTCTTGCATGCATGTCGGCGTGTCCTAATATTTGATTAGCATTAAATAAATTTTTAATTATTCAAAAATAAAATAATTATAATTTATGCATGATATTATATGACAGGAAACTAATCAAGCATGATTTCAGAAATGGCGAGTCCCGTCGATCGAGCCAAGAATCCCTTGACCTAATAACAACGACGAGACCTCAAAATCTCAGTACTCTCCCCCGACAGTACTCGAAAACCACGGCCAAATACAAACTTAATGTTTGGGGCCACTTCTCGTGTCACGTGTTTTAGGTGCCAGTAGCAGTTGGCAATGGTCGAATCAACATTTATTTCTATTGCTGTTATTTTTGTTTGTATATAAAGTGAAAATACGTACCTACTGAAAATAACGACAAATTAAGCTCTCGTAATTATTTTATTCCCTCCATCAATTCAACATGCAATGCATATATACGAAATCCATGTTAACATAAATATACATATCATTGCTCAAATATTTTTAGAAATAATATGTACGTACGAGCCGTAACAGTAGGCGCACACACGTACATGGGGTAAATGATTAATATATGATTAGCGCCCGGAGGGATTTGAAATTGAAAGAGTATTTGAAAGATTGAATATATATTTTGATTTTGATAGAAGATTTCAAATATAATGTCCGATGAATTTACTCAAACAAACTGATTGTTACGGTAGCGAGATTTGAATCCCTTCGTTCGATCCAAATGCAACTTAAACGAGATAGTAGAAAATTTAAACCCCCGTGGAATTAAACAAGTGAAGCACACAAAGACACGTGATTTTAATTTACCAGTCTGGGGGAAAATTTTATGCATTTGTTTCACAAACAGCCGATATATTATAATAATATTGTATTACTATCGCAAATAGGACGTCTATGGGCCTACTTCGATTGACCTTTTAAACGTGATTTCCTTACTGTTACAAGTAAATGAAAATTTGATACTCTGACAAAAAAAATTGATATTTTTTGGATAAATATTTTTAGTATTTTTTAAGTTAGAAAACTTAAAGTATTTATTTAAATAAAATATTTGTAAAAAATTTATCAAATTATTTTTTTAAAATGTTCTTCAAGGATAGTTTTTAAAGAATAAGCCAGAGATATTTTTTTATGTTTTTAAAATAATAGAACAAGTTGTTAGAACATATTTTTAACTATAGTTTTTTTTATATAGAATAGTTGTTCAAAACGCATATTTATTTTAAAATATTTTATAAAAATTTTGTAAAAAAAGATTTTTATAAAATCGTTTATTATAAATACTTATTTCAAACGGAGTCTAATGAAAATAATCCCCATGTCGTAATCTTGCCTCGTCGTCCATGATCAAAAGGGCCATAAGTAAAGGAAGGAAAAGAGGCAGCGAGTGCGTCGGCAATGTGTGGGAATGAAGAAAAGGTGTCATTTTAAGTTCCAGAACTTGAATATGAACTACAAGCTAGAGAGGTATGTAGAGAAGCTTTGGAACAAGCATATAATTTATTGAAATAAATGGTTTTAAATAATTATGTTCCTTGTTGATATGCAATTATCAAGAAGTAGAAGATCAATGACGCATCTTTTAATGCAAAGAAAGATAACTTAGTTTATTATACGATGTTTGTCTCATCTAACGTTTGACTCGAATTATAAGAAAAGTTACAGGTATAAATAATTATGTTATCCATAATTCATATATCATATATTTTTCATCATCATATTTCACGAGTCAAACGATGGCCAACAGACCTGGGCAAAATGCATTTTAAATCAAAACTAGTTTACTTGTTTTATAAAAAAATTCCAAATTGATATACTTTAAACAGAAATGGAAACGTAATTAACCCAGCAATAACAAAATAAATATCCACTGATTGAGGTTAATTTCTGCCCTGTCTTTAATGCCAATACAGTGTCGAACAAAAACACCCTATTAGAAGACAATACCTGCAAATAGTAAATGCCGACACGGTACACTTAGGTCAAACTTTCGGATATTTTATTGCGTTAACGAGTAATGGATATATCTGTTCTGAAAAAATACAAATTTATTGTAAAAAGTAAAAATATCAAATTCTTAAAATTATCAAACTACACACTTTATAATATTTTTCTCTCAACTCAATTGTGAATTTCTTCACAAATGGTGATGCTATTTATAGAATTTCTTTACAAATAATCCAAAAATAAATTCATCATTACCTACGTCATCACACACTAATTTTCAATATTTACAACTCTTATTTTCAACATTCAAATATTCAATACACATTTTAGATATTATTTTTCAACACTCCCCCTTGTGATGATGATCATAATGATTGTCTTCATTACGTGTTTTTATAATGCATCGTTAAAAACCTTACTAGGAAAAACTCATTGGGATAAAAACCATAGTAAGGGAAAAAGAGTGCAGTCACGTAAACTCCCCCTCATGTCGACACGAACAATTCTTCACAAATTTCGTAGATTGCACATCCCAATATTATATATGTGCTTTCTGAATATTGACGTAGGAAGTGCCTTTGTGAAGAGATCTGATAAGTTTTCACTTGATTGAATGTGACGAACATCTATATATTTATTCTTCTCAAGCTCCTTGGTGAATGCGAAGAACTTAGGAGGAATATGTTTAGTTCTGTCGCTTTTTATATATCCTTCTTTCATTTGAGCAACACATGCAGCATTATCTTCGTATAGTATCACAGGCTTCTGGTCAAATGATAATCCGCATGAGATTTGGATATGTTGGGTCATTGATTTTAACCACACACATTCACGACTTGCTTTATGTAGTGCAATAATCTCGGCATGATTTGATGAAGTTGTTATGAGCGTTTATTTCTGTGAACGCCAAGAAATTGCAATGCCTCCACGAGTAAATACATATCCAGTTTGGGAACGTGCCTTGTGTGGATCAGATAAGTATCCAGCATCGGCATAACCAATTATACTTGGATTAGCATCTTTTGTAATGCCCTAAATTGTATGTGGATAAAATGAAAAGATGAAGTGTTGCTTGAAGAAGGGACCGCCCCCCGCGCCTAGAGAAGCACCGCACCCGCGGTGCAGGGACAAAAAGTTAGTCATTTTTATAGTAGGGTCACCGCACCCGCGGTCCAAGAAAGAGTGCACCCGCGGTTGATGGACAGAGAGTTGGAAAGTATTTACAGAAATGACACCGCACCCGCGGTTCAAACGTGACCGCACCTGCGTTGATGTTACCGCACCCGCGGTCTTATATGTAGCGCACCCGCGGTCGTTTAATTTCAGAAAATGAAAGGCATGCCGTGGGCACAGCGTACCCGCGGTGAAGAGTGACCGCACCCGCGGTGATGCATGCGAGAAGTCCAGCATGCACATTAAGTTGACACATGGCATGAGCTATATAATGTGTAACACTTTCATTCTTCCTCAATTCATCATCAAGCATCGAACGACTCCAGAGGAAAAGCTTCACTTTCTTATGCTCTTAAATTGTGATTTTGAGAGATTCATACATCCAAACTTTAATCCGATTTCGGTTTTGAGCTCCCCTCTTCAAGGGCTACAAGGGGATGTAAGTTTCATTCATTTCCAGCATGATTTGAAATATTGATGTTGGGGAAATTGTGAGTTACACTAGATTATGTGTTCTTGTGAAGTTAGTGACTATATATTCGTAAACGGATCAATTATCGGACATCATATGTAATTGTTATGATTTTCCAGCATATTTAGAGTTAAATATGCAGATTTTGAGTACTATCATGTGCTTATAATGATGAATATGAGTTGAGACTTATGAATTGGTGATATATGTTGAGAGTTGGATTGACCGTTATTGAGAAATTACGTCGTTATACCGTCAAATAGTACCGAGGTCAAGTATTGAATTGGATATGTGTTGATTGAGATTAGAGATTGATAGAATATGTATCAACATTTTCATTTCAGATTCGATAGTGACACATTCGTCATCGAGACTTCGACATCGACAGATATTGTGCGACGAAATGTATAATTCATGTTTTGTTTGGGGAAGACACAACTCAAATGAGATTCAGTTTGAGTTTCCCAACAAAATCACATACTAGAATTATTGTTTATCTTTTGATATGATTGTGATTTGTTTATAGATTTATATTCAAATATCTTGATATGATAATGCCTTGTTTATAGATTTATATTCGAGCCTTTGAGATAGGAGAGTCATTGGCAGACTTGCCAAACTAGATGTTCGGTGGTATCGACGCTTCGGACCAGATTTAATCCGATTGTAGACATTCGATACAGATATGACCGAAGTCTAGGAATAAGACGTACAGTTACCCCGATTGGGAGGGTAGGTGACAGACAGTGACGTCTTATTCACACCGGGATCCCTAGAGTAGAGTCGAGTCAAGTCAAGACATGATTTGATTTGAATTGCATGTTTATATAGATCGGTTTCATAGACTATGAAGCCCATTATTATTGCTTTGATTCATGATTTATGATTATGTATCAGCATGTATACATGTTTTATACTGGGATTTGTTCTCACCGGAGTTTCCGGCTGTTGTTATGTCTGTATGTGTGCATAACAACAGGTGGGGCAGGATCTGGGTCACGGCATAGATGAGATCAAGATAGCGTGGTGACTACGGGCGCAGAAGATCACTAGTGATATTGTACTAGATTTGTACTACTCGTAGTTTATTGTTTGTATTAAACATTAGTGATGTGTTTGTAGTAAAACATGACATGTATATTATATGTGTTGTAATTAAATAAAGAAAGATATTATGCGTAGTATTTACATTTGAATTAATGTTAAAAAGCGAAAATTTGACCCACATTTTGAATAAAGATCCAATTAATCCCGAAAAGAATTGAGTTAGAGCCCGGGTCCCCACAACAGGTGGTATCAGAGCAGTAGGTTCTGTAGACTGAGATAGAATAGAATGAGCGGGGTAGATGGAGTTTTCTTCCTTGCTTTTGATGAGCTAGCACGATTTAATGCTTTCCCTATTATATGTTGTATTGTATCTGAATTGATTTACATCATATACTTGTAAAGACTGAATCAGAACCGATTCTGGATCAGAGGTATATGATCAGAGGAGGGCTGAGACAGATTGTATAGACTGTGTACTAATCTGTTTGATAATCAGATTATGCTGCCTAGAAGAATACCACAACCAGCTGAAGGTCAAGTGCCAGAACAGAGGAGTACGTCAGGTACCCAGATGGACGTAACCGCTACCCCGATGGAGACTCTGTTGAAGCGATTTCAGTCATTCCGACCCCCGACTTTGAAAGGCACGGAGAATGCAGTGGATTGTGAAAGCTGGTTGGATGATATAGAGATGTTATTTGAATCACTTGCCTATACAGATGAACGTAGAGTGAAGCTGGTTGGGCATCAATTGCAAGAAGTGGCCAAAAGTTGGTGGCTAACGGCGAAACGAGCCTTAGAACATCGAGGTATTGATATTACTTGGAAAGTCTTTAAAGATGAATTTTATCAACGTTTCTTTCCAGTCTCCTATCGAAAAGACAAAGGGGCCGAATTTGCAAACTTGAGACAGGGCCAGTGGAACATAGAGGAGTATGTTGCCAAATTCTCGTCCTTGCTTCGATTTGCACCTCATGTAGCAGGGAATGATGAGGCAGTTGCCGATCAGTTCATAAATAGTTTGAATCCGGACATCTTTACCCTAGTGAACACGGGACGACCCAACACCTTTTCTGATGCACTGAACAGAGCGAAAGGAGCAGAGGCTGGCTGTATTAGGCAGCGAGGATCTTCCTATAGTGCTCAGAGTCAGAGACAGCCACAGCCTACCGCACAGTTTCCACCACCTCCTCCTCGATTTGATAGTGGAAGCAGTAGTAGTGGAAAGAAAGATTTTTTGAAAGTTAAGGATAAGCAGTTTAAGAGATCAGGGAGCAGTTCGTCGAGCTCCAGTAGGTCAAGACAGAGAAGTCCTGGCCAGAGTACAGATGTGACAGATGTGTATTGCACTACTTGTGGAGGCCGACATGCCACAGAGCAGTGTCAGGGAGTGATGGGCAGATGTAACATATGCAGGCAACAGGGACACTTTGCCAAAGTCTGTCCCCAGATAGGTGCACAGAGATTTCAGAGTGCAGGTTCATCAGCATCAGTGACTCAGCCTGAGAGACAAGCTTCGTCTGTCATTCTTTCCAGCCCACGCCTACACAGTCTCAACCTAGAGCCAGAGGTGGCCAGACAGTGAGCCAACCTCCCAGACAACAGGCTAGGGTGTTTGCACTGACCGAGGAGCAAGCCCAGGATGCGCCAGACGATGTGATTGCAGGTAACTGTTTTCTTTGCGGTTATCCTGCATATGTATTGATAGATACAGGTGCATCACATACATTCATATCAGAACGTTTTGCATTGACACATGCATTGCCTGTAGAGTCATTGTTTACTGTAGTGTCTATTTCTTCTCCGTTGGGAAGTGGTCTGATATCTGTAACTTCAATTAGACATTGCATACTACAGTTTGAAGGGCAAGAGATTGATTTAGAATGTGTTGTACTTGGTTTATCTAATTTTGATTGTATTGTCGGGATTGACATGTTGACTAAGTACAGAGCCACTGTAGACTGTTTTCACAAGATTGTCAGATTCAGACCTGAAATGACAGAGGAGTGGAAATTCTACGGTAAGGGTTCCAGATCTCGGATTCCCTTAGTATCTGCTCTGACTATGAGTAAATGGTTGCAACAAGAAGCAAAAGGGTTCCTGATTTATTCAGTAGATTTACTGAAATCGAGCCCGGCATTGGCAGATTCGCCAGTAGTACGGGAGTTTGCAGATATATTTCCTGACGAGATTCCAGGGTTACCTCTAGCCCGAGAGGTAGATTTTAGCATTGATCTTATTCCAGGTACCGTTCCTATTTCGAGAGCTCCGTATAGGATGGCGCCGATAGAACTGAAAGAATTGAAAGCACAACTAGAAGATCTTCTAGCCAAGGGATATATCAGACCCAGTGTATCTCCTTGGGGCGCACCAGTACTATTTGTACGAAAGAAAGACGGTTCTATGCGATTATGTATTGACTACCGGCAACTGAACAAGGCGACGGTAAAGATTAAGTACCCATTGCCTCGTATCGACGATTTATTTGATCAGTTACAGGGATCATCTGTCTATTCTAAGATTGATTTGCGATCGGGATATCATCAACTCAGAGTTCGAGATGTTGATATACCGAAGACAGCATTCCGAACCAGGTATGGACATTACGAATTTATTGTCATGCCTTTTGGTTTAACGAATGCTCCAGCAGTGTTTATGGGACTGATGAACCGCGTCTTTCAGAGATATTTAGATGAGTTTGTGATTGTTTTTATTGATGATATTTTGGTGTATTCAAAGAATTTGAATGAGCATGCAGAGCATCTAAGAATTGTATTGCAGACACTGAGAAATGAGAGGCTGTATGCTAAATTGTCAAAGTGTGAGTTTTGGTTGAATCAAGTTGTTTTCTTGGGTCATATCATATCTGGAGATGGTATTTCTGTGGATCCGAGTAAAGTGGAAGCTGTGATCAGTTGGCCGAGACCCACTTCGGTGCCTGAGATACGCAGTTTCATGGGTCTAGCAGGGTACTATAGACGATTCATCAAAGATTTCTCCAGTATTGCGAAGCCGATTACCCAGTTGACGCAAAAGAATACACCTTTTGTGTGGTCGGAGGATTGTGAGTCTAGTTTTCTAGAGTTGAAGAAGAGACTGACCAGTGCACCTGTCTTGATGATTCCTTCAGGTACTGGTGATTTCGTTGTATATTGTGATGCATCTCACAGAGGGCTAGGATGTGTTCTTATGCAGCGAGGTCATGTGATCGCATATGCCTCTAGACAGCTGAAGCCACACGAGATTCGATACCCCATTCATGATCTTGAATTGGCGGCTATCGTATTTGCCTTGAAGATCTGGCGTCACTATCTTTATGGTGAGAAATTTGAAATTTACTCTGACCATAAAAGCCTGAATTATCTGTTTTCTCAGTCAGAATTGAACATGAGGCAGCGTAGATGGCTTGATCTACTGAAAGATTTTGATTGCGAGATCAAGTACTATCCAGGGAAGTCAAATGCAGCAGCAGATGCCTTGAGTCGAAAGGTTTGTGCCCTATCCTTATCGACGATAGGTGTTTCAAATTTAATTAAAGATTGTTGTTTGTCTGGTTTAGCATTTGACACAGATAGTAGACCGTTAAGACTTGCCACGATTCAAGTTGAGCCAGATTTGATGATGAAAATCAAAGAAGCTCAAAGAACAGATCAGAATATACAGCAGTCAATTCAGATGGTCAGATCAGGACATCAGTCTGAATATCAGGTACGTGATTTTGTCCTGTATGTGAATAACCGTATTGTAGTGCCAGATGTTTCGGAGTTGAAACAACAGATATTGTCAGCAGCGCACTGTAGTCGGTTCAGCATTCACCCTGGTGGCAGAAAGATGTACAACGACTTGAAGACACAATTCTGGTGGAAACAGATGAAATCAGATATTGCCGAATATGTGTCTAAGTGCTTAAATTGCCAACGGGTGAAGGCCGAAAGAAAGAAGCCCGGAGGTTTAATGATCCAACAACCATTCGAGTACTTAAAGGATTTGATTTATCCATATTAAAACATTTAAGGATCTTTTCTGTATAATTTGTCTGGTGAACAAATATTCCACATTCTTTTTGTTCAATTTTTAAACCCAAACAATACTTGGTTTTTTCAGAATCCTTCATTTCAAATTATTCCTTCAAGTATGACACAACTTCTTGAATTTTCTTATTCGTTCCAATGATGTTTAAATCATCAACATATACAGCAATAATTACGCATCCGGATATTGTTTTCTTAATAAAAACACAAGGGCATATTGAATTATTTACATATCCCTTTTTCATCAAGTGATCACTTAGTCGATTATACCACATTCGACCGGATTGTTTTAACCCATATAATGATTTTTGTAATTTCACATAATAACATTCTCTGGGTTTTGAACTTTGTGCTTCAGGCATCTTAAATCCTTCAGGGATTTTCATATATATATTACTATCAAGTGATCCATATAAGTAAGCTGTAACAACATCCATAAGACGCATTTTTAAATTTTCAGATACCGCCAAGCTAATCAAATACCGAAACGTAATTGTATCCATCACGGGAGAATACGTTTCTTCATAATCAATTCCAGACCTTTGAAAAAAACCTTGTGCAACAAGTCGAGCTTTATATCTTACTATTTCATTTTTCTCATTTCGCTTTCGAATAAAAACACATTTGTATCCAACAGGTTTTACACCTTCAGGTGTAAGGACTATAGGTCCAAAAACATTACGTTTATTTAGCGAATCCAATTCAACCTGGATGGCTTCTTTCCATTTTATCCAATCCTGCCGATTTTTACATTCACCAAAAGATTTTGGTTCATGATCTTCATTATCATTTATGATGTCGATTGCCACATTATAAGAAAATATATCATCAATTTCTTCTATATCTTTTCGGTTCCATATTTTTCCAGTATTAATGTAATTGATAGATATTTCACGATTCTCGTCAGTTTGTGTTTCTGACAGAACATTTTCATCATCATGTGTTTCTTTAGAAACATCATTCTCTATTTTGTGATTATCATGTGTTTCTTCAGGAACATCATTTTCTCTTTTGTGATCATCGTGTTTCTCTATGAATTTTTTTTTCGAGGATTTTTATCCTTGGAACCGACTGGCCTTCCACGCTTCAGGCGTTTAATGACATCATGAGTATCTTCAATTTGTTTCTTCGGAATTTCAATTCGAGCAGGGGCATTTGCAGCATGTATATATGATTTAGTTACCCCTTTTGTGTCTGCAAATGCATCTGGTATTTGATTTTCTATTCTTTGCAAGTGCACAATTTGCTGTACATCTTTTTCACATTGTTTTGTTCTTGGATCCAGATGTAACAATGATGATACATACCATGTAATTTTCTTTTCAGTATGTTTCTGTTCTCCCCCTAACATTGGGAAGATTTCCTCATTAAAATGAAAATCAGAAAACGTGCTGTGAACACGTCGCATGTCTGAGGTTCAAGATATCGAATGATTGATGGACTATCATAACCGATATAAATTCCAACCTTTCTTTGAGGTCCCATTTTTTTTCGTTACGGTGGTACAATAGGCACATACACCATACATCCAAAAATTCTCAGATAAGAAATGTTTGGTTCTTTACCAAATGCAAGCTGCAATGGGAAGTATTTATGATATGCACTTGGTCTGATGCGAATTAATGAAGCAGCATGTAAAATTGCATGTCCCCATATAGAAATAGGAAGCTTTGTTTTCATAATCATTAGTCTAGCAATCATTTGCAGACGTTTAATCAATGATTCAGCCAATCCATTCTGTGTATGTACATGAGCAACATGATGCTCAACAATGATTCCCATAGACATACAATAATCATTGAAAGTCTGGGAAAGTAAATTCACCAGCATTATCAAGTCTAATTTCTCTTGATTGTATAATCGAGAAATTGATTCCTCAATTTTATTATTTGAGCAAGTAATCTTGCAAATGCAACATTTTGAGTTGACAATAAACATACATGTGACCATCTGCTGGAGGCATCAATCAATACCATAAATTATCTGAATGGTCCACATGGTGGATGGATTGGTCTACAAATATCACCCTGAATACGTTCAAGAAACATTGATGATTCAGTTTGGATTTTGGCTGGTGATGGTCTTATAATAAGTTTTCCAAGAGAACATGATTTACATTGAAAATTATTATTCTGAAAGATCTTCTAGTCTTTCAACGGATGACCATGTGTATTTTCTATAATTCTTCGCATCATTGTTGAACCAGGATGTCCTAATCGATCATGCCAATTGATCAGTATTGAAGAATTATCAACTATCATGTTTGATTCAATTGGACTTATATATGTATAATGCAATCCAGTAGGTAGCATTGGTAGTTTTTCAACTACATATTTCTTTCCTGATTTGTATGTGGTAAGACACATATATTTCTCATTCCCTTCATTCATTATTTGAGTATCATACCCATGAGAATATATATCATTAAAACTCAACAAATTTCTTTTTGATTGTAGTGAATACAAAGCATCATTGATCAAAAATTTTGTACCATTAGGTAACAAAAATTGTGCTTTACCACATCCTTTAATCAAGTCTACAAGACCTGATATTGTATTCGCCATTGTTTTTGTTGGTTTTAGTTTCAAGAAATATCTTTTATCTCGGAGGATAGTGTGCGTTGTACCACTATCGGGTATGCAAATTTCAGCTTTGTTCATAGCATTTTTCATGTTTGAAATTCAAAAAAAAATATGCAATGAAATAAAATTACTGACAATATATTTATAAAAATAAAATAAAATACAATACATATGTAAAAAATATAGCACGCGATAAAACATTATCATACGGGTACATAAAATATTTTACATATTTATTCCACCATCAAATTGATCATTGTCTGAGAAATCAATCAGAAAATCTCCAGCATCAAAATGAGTTGAATCACTCAAAGTTTCACTCTGTTCAGTGAAGTTGGTCTCCTTTTCTTTCCCCTTTATTGATTCTTTATAAAGTTTACAAAGGTGCTCAGGGGCTCGACAAATACGGGACCAATGTCCTGGAGTACCACATCTGAAACAAGAACTTTCAAATCTTTTTGAATGATTCTCATTAACACTCATATTTTCATGATGTCTTTTCTGTGGATGGTTTGGGACACTCTTTTGAGATGATTTATGAAAGTAACTATCTCGATTATTTTCAAAACCACGGCCGCGTCCACGATCACGACCACTTCCACGTCCACGTCCACGTCCACGACCACGACCTCGATTTCGTCATCGACCAAAATCTTGTCTATAACTTTGATTTTGGTTTCCAAATTTAAATTCATTTTTGCTTACGACATTTACTTCAGGAAATGCCGTTGAACCAGTGGGTCGTGCCTGATGATTTCTCATTAACAGCTCATTATTCTTTTCCGCCACCAGGTGACAGGCGATAAGTTCAGAATATCTCGAAAATCCATGCACTCTATATTGTTGTTGTAGAGTTATATTCGATGCGTGAAAAGTGAAAAATGTTTTTTCAAGCATTTCCATTTCAGTAATCTCATGCCCACAAAATTTCAATTGCGAGATTATTCTATACATCGCCGAGTTGTAATCACTGACTCTTTTAAAATCTTGGAATCTCAACGTATTCCATTCATCCCTGGCGGTCGGAAGTATAACTTCCCTTATATGTTCGAATCTTTCTTTTAATCCCTTCCACAAAGTCATGTGATCTTTTTCAATTAGATATTTACATTTCAATCCATCGTCGAGATGTCGAAGCAAAAATATCATGGCTTTTGCCTTTTCTTGTGATGTCGATATGCCATGTTCTTTTATGGTCTCACTTAGACCCATTGACTCAAGATGCATTTCTACATCGAGAATCCATGACATATAATTTTTTCCCCGTAATATCAAGAGCAATGAATTCGAGCTTTGTCAAGTTTGACATGGTGGTACTAAAAAATTACGATGCATTTTATTAGTTAATGAATATTGCAATACAAAGTAATGGATAAACAACAAATACAAGCATTTGTAAAAATAAAGAAAACACACGAGGATGATATTCTCCAATAAATACAAGACTCGTGAGTATGATAACCAAAATAATTAAAAATAACCTTGAGAAACTCATCTTCTTTTTTCTTCGAAAATTTGATGAAGAACAATTGTTTAGAGAAGAAGAGAAAGTTGGAGTGATTGAATGTGTCTGTGAGATAATATTTATAAGGCAAAAACTAGCTGTTTTGTTACCGTTTATGACCGTTGGTGTACAAAAAAATAAATGTATGTATTCGTATAATTTTATGGTAATAATATGATGTATATAATATTAGTCATGTTTAAATAATTATGTATATCATATCACATTATTATAATGCGGTGTCACAACTTATTTTGTTTAAAAACCTTATAGGCTTTTATACTTGTCGTATCCCTTACCGGGAGTGTGGGATGTCGTCTTAACATCCTCCCAGGATTTATAACAAGTTTTTGAAAAATTTATATTTATTATTTCTGAATAACATTATATTATATATTAAATATATACACAATAAATAAATAACAGTAAAATAAATATTATTACTTTTGTTACCTTTTTCTTCTGTTTGGAGCTTGGAAAAGTATGGAGGACTTTTAGAGCTTCGTGCTGATAACGTGTTGTGAAAAAGTAAAAATTTATGTTAAAAAGTAAAAATCTCAAATTCTCAAAATTATCAAACTACACATTTTATAATATTTTTCTCTCAACTCAATTGTGAATTTCTTCACAAATGGTGATGCTATTTATAGAATTTCTTTACAAATAATCCAAAAATAAATTCATCATTACCTACATCATCACACACTAATTTTCAATTTTTACAACTCTTATTTTTAACATTTAAATATTCAACATTCAAATATTCAATACACATATTTTAGATATTATTTTTCAACAATATCCAATAATTTAGTTTAAAAACAGAAGGATGATTTCATATCTATCAATATCCATTAATTATCAGTTGTCAGGTCGGCGTGAGGTGAGCTGAAAATATTAAATTGATGTAAGTTGTCGTATGGAATGTTGTATTAAACACTTGAAACAAAATAAAATCGGGCAGCAAGTCGATTCTAGAGTTGTATTCTATCTTTTTTAAGATTATGTTGCATATTTTTTTTTTTCCGTAAACATATGATGCAAAGTTCTAATATGTGATGAATAAAGTATTGTTCACGCGAAAAATGTTTTATTTAAAAGTATATCAAATACTGTAATTAAAATAATCTCAACTTATTTAGAAATTCAAGAAAAAATTGGAATAATTATTGCAACAAGCACATATTAATAACGAGAGTTTGATGAGAGCTAGAAATAAACTAGATGTTCGATTTCATTTGGCTTTCCATTATGTTTAATTATTAATTTTGTTTACATTCATGAATTCAACTCATTTATTAGCTAATGACACTTAATTATTTATAGTTAATTTCCTAAGTGATAAATAGATTTATCGTCTAATATTGATTGTGATATTCCTATATAAGATATAACATCAAACATTATATGCAAAGGATTGTTAATTTTTACACGAACTTCGATTGGTTATAAGTTTTTCTGACATATCACTACAAGAAAAACGCCCAACGACAACGCAGCTACGACAATGGTTTTTTTGAAAAACCGTTGTCGTATAGTTTTTAACAACGGTTTTAGTGAAAACCGTTGTCGTAGCTGCGTTTTGACAACGGTTTTATAAAAACCATTGTCTTTTAGAGGGTCAAAGATAACGGTTTTCTAAAAACCATTGTCTTTGACTTTTCTAAAAACCGTTATCTTTTAGGGTGTCAACGACAACGGTTTTCTAAAAATCGTTGTCGTTCAGCGTTTTTTTTCAATCGACAACGGTTTTTGAAAACTGTTGTCGATTAGCGTGTTTTTTTTACAGCGATTTTTTTAAAATCGTTGTCGATTGGCGTGGTTTTTGGACAAACAACAACGATTTTGGAAACTGTTGTCATATTTGGCGACGGATTTTCTTAATCCGTCGCTAAATTTAGGCGACGATTTTAGTTTAAAGAAACTGTTGCATGTTCAAAATTAGCGACTTTTTTAAAACCCCATCGCTACACTTAGCGACAGTGTGGTACTAACAGTCGCTACATTGAGCGACAATTTTTATCCAAACCGTCGCATAATCAAAACATGCGACGGTTTTTAAAAACTGCCGCTACATTTAGCGACGGGTTTTATAAACAAATTAGCGACGGTTTAACAAAATACAGCGCAAACTCTCTATAAATATCTCCATTTTCGGTCCATTTTCCTCCAAAACACTTAAAATTTTTTCTCTCTTACACAATTTTCTCACTTCACACAACAATAAAAAATTTTCTCACTACTTCATAACACTTAAAATTTTTCTCTCTTACATAATTTTATCACTTCACACAACGCTTAAAATTTTTCTCACTACTTCATAACACATAAAATTTTTCTCACTACTACTTCATAACACTTAAAATTTATCACAATTATTTGACTGATATATCACAATTATTTTATCAATCAATTTATGACCAATAAATTTATTACTGGTAAATTGCAAGCATTAAAACGTGATTATACAATTAAATGAAGAGTAATTCAGTCATATAAATAAAAAAGACATAAACATAGTTTCAACTTAACTATGTTGTTCCTCTAGAATAAAAAAAATAAGTTCATAATGAAATAAAAAGTAAAATAAAGCATGTTTTTCGATCTAGAAATCAATCTAAGAATTATAGAAGCAATTATAGTAGAAAAGAAGCCAAATTTTCTTCTCAGTCCCCGGATATCGTGTTTTTCGTCTTCGTATCACATTTTTTTGCTTCCAAATTCTTTTGCATGTCGTCTCTCTCTCTTGTCTCTCGACTTCGATGGAGCTATACGACTTCTGAACTATATAAATACCCAAGATGAGGACGTTTATTTTGAGTTTATTCTCACCAATCACGCTTCTTGATACCATTTTCAGCAATGATGACAACTCTTATCAATACATCAAAGTTTTTAGGTTCGATAACAACAAGAGCATACTGGATTCGGCTATTTAACCTTTTCTTGACGCGATGCATCTTCAAGCCTTCGTTTTCCATGATAATTGGGGATTAAGTTCCCAAAGAATTGAATTTATATTAATACTTCACTACAGACATTTGAAGTTTGTGTGGAAAACACCTCGATTTCTAAGGGTTTGTTGTTCTTAGAGCGTTTCCAAATCCGCTGAATTCAGTGTGACTACTTATACTGATCATTTCCAGCTCTATCGAACTTAACATGATGATTATGCTGATATCACTTTAATGGTTCGACTAACTTCTTTAAATAATTAATTTATAATTCACTCAAATTCAGTTTTAAAATATTAATGTTCTAAAATTATCTATTTAGAATAACATTTTCAAATAAATTCTAAATTTTTCGGAATAATAATATGAGACTAATTTTCAAAGTTTAATAGGTTTATTTTTGTGGGAAAAGAACATACAACACCAATACATTATTGTTCTCTTCCTCTGAAAGCCCATGTAGGTCAAGATGGAGTCATTCTAAGGTGGGGTGGGCTCGGTTTGGGTTGTTTTTTCCGACCTATATATATTTAGTATTTTAAATTTAATTATATATATAATAAAAATTATTTAATTTAGCTCGTGCTAAAAATTATTATTAAACATAAGTTTTTAGTTTTTTGAGTGTAACTCGTAAATAAAATTATTATACTAAATTTAACTTGATTTGTATTAGTAAGTCAATATTGTACAAATATAGAGAAACTTGTTAAAAACAAAAAAAAATAATAATAATAATAATAATTTTTGCCAAAATCCCAATGAATGATATTAAATTGTATAAAAAATGAGTAAATATAATATGAAAATTTGTAAAAATAAAGTACAAATGAGAATTTCTTGAAATATTCAAAATAAAAATATCAAAGGTTGTTATTGGTTTAAAAAACTTTGTCAATGTGAGTCTTTTTTCATTTTCTGAAAAATATAATATTAAGTAATTATATAATATTGGTATTCAACTTATAGTGTAAATTATATCTAAAAAAATTTTCAATTATATTTTCATATTTTAATTTTGTTCATTAAAACCATTTTTCGATTATTAGAATTATTAAAAAAAATCGTGTTGTAATGAGTAATTTTTCTTATAAAAAAATATACAAAATATTATGTATCGCGTAGCACAGTGATGTTGCCCTGCAATTGATTTTTTTCCAGGCATTGTCCCTGTTTATGGATAACACAACGACTCGCAGCTGCGTCAACTATATTTAACTGATGATTTTTATATTAGGTTTCTTTACTTGATCCGAAAATTTTGAAGAAAAAAAATATGTTTCACTTGTGAAATTATAACGAAATACTTGCTAAAGTTAATAAACAAAAATTACATCTTTTTAATTTGAAAGAGAGAGTACATAAAATTTGTCAGTAGTTGCCGTCCAGCAATCTTCAAGACTCCAACCCAGACCGTGGTTCGGGCATGAAGGGTTCAAAGCCAAAGAGCTCCGGCCTCCTTTAGGAGTGGAATAAGAGTGCCGTTTATATGGCAAGCCATGACAGACTCAATGCCACCCAAGAACTTTCCGCCTACGAAAACAATCGGGATGGGTTGAAGACGAGCGGAGCCGGCGGCAAGGCTGCGGAGCAGGGCATGAATATCACGGCCACTCGAGTCTCGGTCGAGCTCCACGACGGTGGGGCCAACGCCGAGGCCGAAAAGCAGCTGCTTTACAACATGGCACATGCAGCAACCGCTGACGGTGAACACAACCACCGCGTTGCCGGAAATTCTCCGCCGCAAATTCTCCGGTGCCGCCTCCCACCTTTACTAGAGGGGATGATGCATCGACTTTTGCTATCTGCATGTTGTGCATTTTAGGTGTGTAGTAAATGAAAACTTCGCAAGCGACAGAAAAGAAATAGGCCTCTAATTTACACACGAAAATACCAATATGCCCATTCAATAATAAAAGAAAAAACACGTACGTACACTGTGGGCCAAAACTGGAAATTGAAGATTGGATGAAAAGGCAAAACTGAAAGAGTGGACAGCGGACACTGTTTTTGTATTCGAAAATATGCTAATGTCCTTTTAAATTACGATTATTTGTGATTTTATTAATTTATATTACCAAATTTCAATATTAATATTATATTTTTATTGTTTTGAAATTTTGTCACGATGATATTGGTAGGACATAATATTGATGTACATGAAATATCATCGCTCTCGATAAAAAAAATAATTAAAATTGTTTAAAATTTAAAAATATTAAACTCATTTGTGCCAACTTGTATAAAAAAATACAAAAGGGAGATTATTTGAACCACCGACGACGACGGTAAAAAAAAAAAACAAAAAAACGTAATGAGTGTCATATTATTGGCAACGGACTGCGACACTTTAATTAGGGTCGACGAATAATAACCGTAGAAATCCGATACGAGCAACTGCGCAGTTGCAGACTTACTATCGCAGTCACTGAACTTGGAAGACCATTAATGGCGTGCGACAATTGCTGACCTCATCACACTGCGATGGACTGCGGGTAGAGTTGCTTTTCCAGACGGCGTGACAGAACATTAGCATCATCGATCCAGAATACGGATCAAATGGAAATGCCCTCTTTTGAGTTTTATAAGCCCTAATTGCTTCTTTTGTGCACATAATCCTTCCATATTTATAGCAGACATATGGACACAGAGGAAGGAGCAGATTTGGGATGGAGGCGCGAGGATTAAAGGCCATATGCTGTATACCGACAGCTAGACAAGTCGTTCTTTTTACGATCATCAAAATGGAAGCTTTCGAATGCCTTTACTTCGCTTCTGCACCATTCCGCCATCAACAACGCCGTCTGCTCCTGAAACGACGATATATATATATCAATGTTACTTTTCAAAAATTTATAATTATAATTAATTGGGGAGGGAGCTTCACTTTTTTCTTAGCGGTCGCCAATTTTTTAAAGTAAATAATTACCAACAAATTAGTTTTTTTTTTTTAAAAAAACATTGCTATCAATAAATAGTAATAATTAGAGGGGTCAAAATCAGACACGACCCACCAACCCGACACGGTTCAACCCTAAAAACAAGTTTTGAGTTTGGGGTTTTCGGGTTCGAGTTCGGGTTAGATCGGGTTGGACCCGATAGCTGACCCGTAAAAATGATCGGGTTAGGTTGGGTTCGAGTTGACCCAAAAATTTAATTTTTTAAAAAATATATATAAATAATAAATATTGCCTACATTTTTTATATATGTTATGTCCGAAAAAATATTTATTGTATATTTATATCATAAATTTTCATAATTTAATATTTCTTTTGAACATTTTTTATTTTTTAAATAATTGTTTATTTGATTTAGTAAATATACTTTATTTTTCTACGATTAGGCTTTCAAATTTAAATCATATATATATGAGGGAGATTTTGTTATTATTTGTTTAAAATATTAAAATATTATTATTATTTGAATTTTATTTAATTTTCTTTAAAAAATTTTAAAATCGGGTTATACGGGTTGATTCGAGTTCAGGTTCGGGTTGAACAATTTTTGAATATTACTATTACTCAACCCGACCCAACCCACCAGAATTGACACCCTTAATAATAATAAAATCATTATATTTGACAATATGATTTAAAAAAATTAATCTTATTTTAATACGATGAAATATTGATTCAATATTAATTACTTGTGAATTAGAAGAGACTAGAATGTAAAAATTTCCAATAAATTTTTTTTATAACAAATTCCAACGAACTAGCATTGCTTTAAAACAATATTTTTACAACTCAAATGGCAAAATAAAACTTTTAAAAAAATGTACACGTATCTGGGATAACATAATAAATACAGACATAATTAATTATATCTCGTAGTAAAATTTATTTACATGGAATTAGACTTTATACTACAATGTAATATTATATGAAGGTGCCAAATGGAGTAAAACCGAAAAGTAAAAACAATTGTTGAAAAAAATATACTTGAATGCTTTTAGGAGCAATGCTTATGTTTAGAACTAGTATTATATGCATGCCAGCACAATGAGTGGAAATGAAGGTTTAATATGTATAATGATGATGGATGCTGTTTCTTTCTCCTTGTCATCTACATTTATATCTGTAAAACAATCTTCTGTAACTTCTTGAATTAATAGCATCAGGGGTTGAATGGTAGGTTTCTTGATAATCAAATATACAAGTAATAATCCAAAAGGGAAATGGATAAACAATTCTTGGAGTGAAGGTTATCCGGAAACAGGTTTCTGTGATGATTCTTTGCTCTCAATGATGAAACTTTTTTGGGCCTCAACCATGGATTTGAAATTCATTCATCCAAACACAATCATAGATTTTGTATATTCCAGTTATGCAATCCACTAACCTTTATTTGCTGGTCTTTTCACTCTGCTCTGTTTAATGTCATGGTTGATGCTAATTCAAGCATTTGTTGGTTTATAACGAGATTTTAACTAATTTGGACAGGTTTTGGTGCTTCTTCTCCTTACTTGAGCTTGGGATCCTGGTATTGTATCCACCTAAAGAAGAATTTCGTTAAGACAATTCAGCATCAGTGGAGGTTGGTGGGCGGCAGACACCAAGCTTCCGGTTTCCTCAAACTAAAGAAGTAATGGTCAGTGGATTTCCTGCCATAGTTAAATATTGTGATACTTGCATGCTCTATCGTCCTCCTCGTTGCTCACATTGTTTCATTTGCAACCATTGTGTGGAGCGTTTTGATCAGCACTGCCCTTGGGGAGGCCAGTGAATAGGATTGGTATGTCATTCATCACGAGACTGTTAACATTAGGATTCTCCCTGTGTTTCCGTTTTAGATGCATTACATGATTCCCCTAGCTAACTGGCTCTTCAATGTGCGGCGAAACTATTGGTTTTTCTTTGGTTTTCTCTCTTCTGCTAGCTATACTACTTCGTATCTACGTGTTTTTGCGATGTCTGCATTGTACATCAAGGTTCTGATGGATGATTATCATGGGACTGTATGGAAAGCAATGAAAGAATCTCCGGCATCTGTAATTCTGATGGCATATTGTTTTATTTCCTTGTGGTTTGTTGGTGGACTCACCGGGTTTCACCTTTATCTAATAGGCACGGATCGGGTTGATTTTATTGTTGTGTTTATTTGTCTCTTTTTTTGTTCTTGTTGTTAACCATGATTATCATTGGTCGGTTGGTTGTTGGAGTTTGGTTTTGATTATTGTAGGAAACTGTAAAAAGAGCTAATGTAGTTTGTGCTCCGAAAATTTTGTGCACATTATTGCATGTTTGGTTGCTGAAATGGTTGTTGCCTTGTTCTGGAATCCTTCACTATACTTGAAAAAATCAAATGGTGTTGCATGGGTTGGGAAGAAGGGAATCTGTTGGGGATTATTTGAAAGGAAGATCAAATGTATTCGTGGCTATATCTTTTTAGGGAAGCATGAGGGTGGTGATTTGGACTGGTTTGGGTAGAAAAAATCCGGAGGAGGTTAATAAAATGCCCTTAATATTAAACAGAGATCAGCCCGCGGCTTTGGATGTACAGTAAAATTTACACCAGCCAAGACCTTTCGGAGACCTTGGATATTTACATTTTACTCATATACTTCATTTGTAACATGTTTAAAATTACATTTATGAAATATATATTAAGTTTCGGTAGTGTCATGGTGATTTTTTAAAGTCCCCAGAATACCTCCTATCTTTTTTAAGCATGGAAAATTAAATTTATGTATTTTTTTAAAAAAAAAAACAAATAAAAATTAGAAAATTTTAATTTGATTTTTAATTTTACAAATTTAATCTTAGATTTCTAACAAGCATACGTACAGTTAGAAACTAGCATGTATATAAAATTTGTTTACTTATAATTCAACTTTTTCTCCACAAAAAAAAAATGCAACTTTTTATTTTTAATATTTCCAAAACATTGTGGATCACAAAACATTCATACGGAATTTGATCAAAGAAACACCCATTATCAAATGGACCCAGTGGAGGAGACATCGTACAAATATTTGTTCTGTGACGGTTTCTGTCAACAAGGTAACTCACACACAGACACACATTTTTCTGCTTAGATATTTCATAGGTGCCGACATCTCATTCTAGACAGAACTATTTCTACACGACTACATCACACAGTGCTACATTATTATTATTCAACAAAATATGTACTAATTATCAAGTTAAATGTAACCCACTAACACTGCATCGTTTACTTCAGTGATGAACATGTGATACGGTTATTAATTTCAATTAATCTAGTGTTTATTTACAGAAATAATTTTTTTAAAAAACAAAAAGCCCGTTAATGATTGGATTTGGGCATGGTTTTTAGTTATTAATTTTAGCAATGTCAATTTTATGATATAAATCTCCTATTTGAATCACCTACGAAAAATATTGCTTTTATACAAAAATTATTACTTATTCCATGACATCGTCTCAAACGAGATCTAGTGATGAATGGAAAGAAATTGAAAAACCTCGTGACATCCCCTTCATTGCCTACCCTTTGATCGTAGTTTAAAAGACAACTGTTTAATTACAATTCTACTCAGAATTTGGTCAATTAAATTAAACATATTATTATTTGTATGTAATCACTCTCTGTCTTACCCTATTTTTTTTTTTTAACAATAATCACACTATAAATTATCTCTACACCAAACATTGTAATAACAAAGATCAAAATTTTCAGATAATTATTATTAGCTCGAAAATCAGTTATTTGTTGCGAATCTTTAACCGGGTAACACATAAGAATAAGATCTTCAAACCTAAAATATTTACAAATGGGAAAGTAAAGGGCTTGCCAGTTCTTACAAGCATTTGTGCGCTCATAAGCACAGGCTGCCTGAGTTCGAGATGTAAGTAGATGCCTGTCAACCAGCATGGACTTTAGACGGAACTACATTAAGGGCTTGTAACCAATCAGTGACTCGTAGTGCAGTTGTAATGGAAAGGAAGACGAACTCCACGGTCCACTCCATAACATGCTAGGATGAAAAGAAACTGCATTTTATGTGCTTCCCTTGGAAAAAACTTGCCTGAAAGATTGATTCGCATCAAGAACAAGCTTTGAATGACCAGATGCAGCAGAGGATTTCTTTACAGCAAATAATTTAGTGAAAATTGACCATATCATGGTGGCAGAAACAACCATTTCTCACATAACACAAAACAAACAACTGATCTTTGCATGAAAGAAAGATCGATAGCACAATAAGAGGTAACAAAGAAAGAAGAAATAAACATAAAAGGCACATCAAACCGTAAAAAGACGCGTAACATTCAGCGGGCTTTGAGATTTATACGAAGGCTTTAACTCAAAAGGTATTTATATTTCGATGTCTTGCAATGTTCACAGATACAAAGTTCTGATTCACATTATGGCAGCCGCGAATAG
Organism: Primulina tabacum; assembly: GCF_025594145.1. Classification (NCBI taxonomy): domain Eukaryota; kingdom Viridiplantae; phylum Streptophyta; class Magnoliopsida; order Lamiales; family Gesneriaceae; genus Primulina; species Primulina tabacum. Next base: position 3,889,409 of record NC_134553.1, read on the forward strand.
ATATTATAAGCCCCATCCTGCTCTTACATGACAAAGGTTGGCACTTTACTCAAGTCCCAACCCAAAACAAACAATTGATCACCCCTAGCATTTCCCAATCAGTGAGTACTAGAATAACCATTTAATTCGTGTTATCACTCACTATCTTAACAGTATAAAGGAACCAAATTAACCATTCAAATATGCAAGCATAATCTAGGTACACCAGAACCTCATGAAACGCGTGATTGCATAAAAAGTACCCAATGTTGATGCCTTACCGTGAACAGTCACAAAAAACATAAAATTATCTAACCCGTCCATTTTACCGAGAATCCAAATTAGTTCTTCCAAAGCTTGTAATCAATAAGCCACTTGCGCAAGGATATGCAAAAAGACAAATTACCTCAAGCGTCCATTCACCTGCACCTTATTCAAATCCCATCTCAAAAAGAGTTCATTTCTAGACAATAAGTCCTCCTCTTTAATAACATCTTTGCGGCAGTATCAAATGGCTCCTCAAGCGCCGAGGCCACCCAGTTCAATTCTGGACCCAAGATCTCCTTCTTCGGGTGCTCACTAGGCCTAATCGCCACCAACGTTGCACCTTCCAACACCATCCCACAAGGCAATTCCAAACGCGGGGAATACCACAACCACACATTCAGAGCTGGAACAAGTGTCCTTTTAGATGCTGATGATGCCAACAAAGGCTTCATCCTCAGCTCCTGCAGCTGCTCTTTATCCATAGACAACACTCCTTGCCCATCCGCATCCGTTAAAAACAAGCTCTCCAATGTCTCATGCTCGGCAATTATAGGCTGAAGAAGATAATGTCTCGCTGAGGCTGCAACCAAAGAGCTTATCGTCCACACAACACGCAATTTTAATCCCCCGTTCGTGTAAAAAGATTCAGGAATACTGCAATAATCGATCTCACCGCCTCCATTGTTATTCCCAATGTCGGTTTCAGAAACATCACAAGCACCTGAGTAATTGTGCAGCATATTATCCGCAGTTCGAATCACGCTTGAAGCTCCAATAATAACGCAGCTATCAAGAGTGGACCCAAAATCTGCCTTCCACTTCAGCAGAACACCATCGTCAATCCCGAGCTCGCCACTCGGCAATTCAATTCTGAGGAGCTTAATTTCGTTAAAATTCCTCAAGACTTGAGTAGGGGAGTGGTGCGTGACGCAATTTTGTTCAGAATCACATTCAAAATCTTCTGACGGAGAAGGATTTCGACAAGTGGAGGAGGGAACGATGAGCTGCGTAATGAGCGAGTGGAGGGGTTTGACGAGCCCAGAAAATAATAGCCTGAAAAGAGAGACAATGGGATAGCGGGACTTATCTAAAACCGAGACAGAAGAGGAAGTGCCAGGTGAAGATGAATCATCGTCCGAGATGACGCAGTCGACGCGGACGATGACGTCATCCACCTGGGGAACAAGAGCGCGGAAACGCCTGGAAACAACGCAGCATCGGCCCAGTGCTTTGACATCGCCGACTCCGTTGAAGATCAGGAGTAGAATGGAGTCCGGCAGCCGGTCGAAGTGATCCACCTGTTCGGGGTGGAGTCTTCCACCCAGATCTAATCTCATCGAGCCCATTTTGTGTAGCTTCAGTGAAGAGTGATGAGTGAATAATTGTCGGGAAGATCAAGAAACTATGGATCTATCGATAAACGAATTGCATGATGGGAAGAACAAGAAAGAAAGATTCTAGCTTCGGCCGCCAGTAGAATTCGGGGAAAAGAGGATGCAATTGGGACCGGATAGTGAATGGGAGGTTGAGGGAGGAAGATGGAGACGAGTTCCCGAATGCACAAATTACACGAATGCAAAACAAAACTTTATTCCCAAACATTTCAGCCGCAGAAATTTCAGCCAATGTTAAATAACCTCAGTACCTCACACACACCAAAAAACATGACCAAAAACAAAATTTACAAAAGAAATCTCTGTTATCGAAATTTTTAATAATAGAATTATAGAAGTAAACTTGTAAAGAAAAGGTGATATAGTAAACGACATAAGAATATTCTTATGAGTATTGTATATATAAGAATAAATAACAAGTATAATTTTCTTAAAATATATCATCACTTCTTTTATGTATTTCGAGGATTTGATCAGACGATTTTTGTCTTGATCGGTACAACATTCGACGTAATTAGATCGTGCTCGTATATTTGCGCACAAGTCAAGTTTTTTTCAGTTTAAATCGAACTCATGATTTGCATTCTCTGCACTGACGTGCGTGAGAGAGAGCCTCTTGATCGTTCATTCTCATACTTCCATAAAGTGTAACACAGTATAAGTTTCTATATCTCCTTGATTTCGCCATGTGACAAACTCATCATTATCCAATTTTCATTCACACACGTGGAAAACTCATATATCAGAAACGTGAGAGCAGTATGTACGCACCATCAAATTAGTTATTTTTCGGATTTAGTACTTCAATAATTAACTAAATCCTAGATATGTATCATATACGAGACAGATGGTACAAACAACGTAGAAGATTGAAATCTCTTTTCAATAAATACATTGCTTATACGCTACGCAATTAAGCCTTTGAAATGTTTTGTTCTTTTAGGCCTGACATGTATACTACTAATTCGTGATCAAATTAATTTGAAATGGAACAATGGACGTGGGTTTCATGCATCCAAGAAATGGGCCTCAAAACACATTCAAAAAATTGACTCATACAGATATGTCTACGTCTATGAGATTAAAGGGGCACCTCATTATTTGTCTTTTGTTGTTTTTTTATACGTGTGGTATACGGTTTTTAAGAAACTATTTACGACATAGGCATTTTTGTTTATGTACTCCTACATAGATGCCATTTTTTCCCTCTTTCTACGTCGTACTGTGATTTCATATAATAAGAATTTGTGTAATAGATGAATATTTGAGCAATGATTATGACTTCAACTCTCCCTATCAGCTCTTTCTCGGACGAGCGATTTACCTGACTAACATGGTTTGCGATTTAAAAACATGTGTGATTCAGATCCAAGTAAGGAGGACTCAATTGGAAATTTGAACCATTCACCTAAAAGATGTGTCTGAGATTTGGGCCGAAAAATCCTTGAAATTTGTGGATTCACAAACACACATGTAAGATTCAGAAATTAAGCATCCAGTGTCATATTTGGATTTAATAAACACGATAAATTATTCTTTGCATTTGTATCATCCTCAAATCGAATTAGGTTTTCATATTTCTCTTGCCCAAAATGGGAACACAGCAACCAACTAAACTCGTATGGTTATGGGCTTAAGCATTTGCGATCTTTCTGGATCGGATCCATGCACTTCTACAATCCATATCTCTTTTAATTGGTAATAGTCGTATAACGAAAAATATGGACAAAAAGCCCAATATCCACTTATTCATAGCACAAAAAATTTGTTTTTAATTTCTTTTTAAAAAAGGGAAGGCAAAATGTCGATTTTAGTATTGTATTTATTGATATGTGATATTTTTCGTCATATAAGTTCCGTTCAATCAATTACACTTATGTAACTAAAAAAATTAGTCATTTTCGTCAAAATCATGCTAATATCATTGCCAAACACAAGTACATGTTTTGAGAAAAATGCAGACCACGTATTCACAAAATTTTAACAATAACATAACTAAAATTGTTTTAGAAAACATAGTCACATGACTATAATTGATCTAACGAAATATATAAGACTAAAAATATCAGACATATATATATTTTTCTGTTTTTGAGAGAGATGATTAACGTTACCGACTTTAATTCCATGTTGGTCCGCCATGTGAAAGAGCTAACGGCATACAAAATTCGATGGAGACAATGCCTCAACTTCCACATTCATGTTTATTTTTTGGGTTTTCTTGTAATACTTGCTAACATGGGTATGTCGTCTACATCAACACAGTTCAGGTTTTTAATGTTGCATATTAAAATTCCATTGCTCCATGCCAAAATTCAAGAATCCAATTTATATATATAAGAATTTATTGAGGTTTTAATTTGTCCACATGAAAAGTTTTTTGTTTTTTTAAAAAATAAATAAAATAAAATAAAGAAATGTCACTTTCATAGGCCTTAATTATATCATGGATCTTCGGAGCATTTATTTTCTGCATGTGGAAGACAATTTTAGAAGCATACGAGTTTGAACAATTATGTCTTTGGAAAACAAACTTTCTAAGAGCATTTTTACGCAGTCAATTACTGTGGTTACGCATTTTCCCAACGCGGAATTTACATTTTTTTAAATTAATAATTTATATGATTTTAATTACAAAAGATGGACTGTTTTTTTTACAAAAAATCTGAAATCATGATGCAAAAAACAATACAAATTGAACAGAAGCTAGGAATCCAAAATGTTCGCCACAAATATCTCGCCAAAATAAAAATAATTTAATGCTACCATATATATCTTCTTGAAACAAAAAGTTTGACGTTGAGACAGATGGTCGGTTAATTTAAATATCTTATCCGAATATACAATCAGTGACGGAACCAGAAATATGGCTCTACCCGAACTAGAATTTAAACTCAAGAATCTTTTAATATTATAAATTGATATACTCAGGCTAATATCATATTATTCCAAAATTATACAAAATTTACATATAATTTTTTTTATACAAAAAATTGAACCACCAGGGCTAGCATGTGGCTCCGCCACTGTATACATACAACAGCTTTTGAAAAACCACTTAATAAAAAATTCTTTTTTAATCAAAATTATTATTTTGAAAAAAAAAATTATTATTTTTTTAAGTAAACATGAACCGAGTCAACACTTTTCACATATGTATATATATGAATTCTTGAGAGAAGACTTCCTCATATACATGTACACACGTGCAACATATATATATCAGATCACCTCCTTCGTTTATATTAAACTTTACGATATAGTTATTTATTTTTTTTAAAAAAAACTTTATAATATTAGTAAGTATAGATTATCACTTTATCAGGTGTGATATGAGAATATAATAACTGAAAGCATCCTAAAGATGAGGAATGAATAGGTGCCACAATGCAAGTTCTCGTAAGTAGGAGATAATATATATATATATATATATACATATATATGTGTGTGTGTTTTTTTTTTTTTAATGAAATATAAGATCGAAACATTATACACAAAAACTTTTGTGAGACGGTCTCACGGATCAATTTCGTGGGTCCATTCTCTTATTTTGATCATCCATGAAAAAATATTACTTTTTATGCTAAGAGTATTGTTTTTTATTGTGAATATCGGTATGGTTGATCCGTCTCATAGATAAAAATTTATGAAGTTATCTCACAATAGACTTACTCAATATTATATAAATTCAATATTTCTTTGCGTAAGAATTTCTATATTTCTTAATTCACAAAACTTATTGTGAGAACAGTCACAATCAAGTTAGTGGTACTCCTTTTCTTTCATATATTTAATATTAATGAATTTTAAAAGTCAAAATCTTGATATATCAGTCCGATGAAAGATTACAATAGAGTTATTCACGTAAATACATAAATCCAGAGAATAGAACAGTTCGACCAAACTTAACTTGTATAAAAATTTTATTTTTCATAGTTAATATAGATCATGTCGACCAGTCTCACACGTATGAATCCGTAAAATCGTTTCACAAAACACATACTCTTCTTAATTAGATATTTCTCCACGAGCAACTGCTTGCGTTTATATCCAATCCAATGTAAAGTTTAAATTTGTATTTTATACAAAGTATATCTATCTATCTAACTATCTATCGAAATATGCTAAATTGATTGATAATTTTTTAAAAATTTATTGATAAATTCATATCCAGAAAACACTTGCCTGGTTAAAACCCACGATTAAAAGTTAAATTTTTTTAATGGCCCTCTTTTTTATTATTACTTTTTCCTGAAGATATATTTGATTTTCATCCCTTTTTACATTTATTAAAATATTATAATTATTCTTTTAACAAAGTCTTGAATTGATAATTTCCGAAAGTACATTATTATCATGATATACATATTTCATCTTGAAAAATTCAAAACATCGTTTATATATAGTGCGCGCAGCACTGTTTCATTTCATACCACACCATTACTTCTTCTTCTTCTTTTTTTAGCCTTAAATAAATAATTAAATCCTCCACCGTCGACACAACGCTAAGAACAAAGACGACACGTGCGATCTATTGTACCAACTAAGTGCCAAATCGTTAATTGTTTTTATGCCCATTTATTGCCAGATAATATGAATAATACAAATGTCACACTTTCCTTACAAATTTAAATACGCATCACGAGAGAACTAAGACCGTGTTACATGGAACATTTTGAATCGTGCGATGAAACGAGAAATGATATATGATATATGGATTATAAATCAATATATATTGATAATTTACAAATTTTAATATAATCAAGTGTGAAAAAATATAATGTGTAATCTGCGTACTAATTTATCATCCTTCGCACCAAACAAAAATTATATAATATATAGCATTTGACCGACGGCGATGGACATAGAAAATACTAAATTTACCTCAATAATTTAATTTGTTTATTATTTATTGGTTATTTTGTCAACGCCATTACAGAACGATTATAAATATAGAAGTGTTTCTTCGAGTTCCCTCCCTCTTTTTCGATAAGGTTTGATAGATTAAATAATGAATCTCAGTGGTATTTCTGAAACAGAAGCTCCGTCGACCCACTTGGTTAAATATCTATCACCCGAAGGATTGTACAGAATTTACGGGACACTTGTTGAACATTTTGAGTTACGGGACAAATGATGATGTCATGCTAAGTTCGAGGAGATCTGCTTAATGTTTCACTGCCCAAAATAGAATTAATTCCCCCCGTTCCTGTCATTCGTGAAAGACAACTAGACGATTCCATGAGCCGTATTTTGTGAGACAGATATATTATTTGAGTCATCCATGAAAAAGTATTACTTTTTATGCTAAGAAGTATTACATTTTATTGTAAATATCGGTAGGGTTGATCTGTCTCACAGATAAAGATCGTGAGACCGTCTCACAAAAGACCTAGTAAAAAAAAAAGAGATAAAGTAATTCTTATTATCGAGAATAAAACATAAAATTTTTTAGTAATGAAAAACCACCTAATTTCCTTCAAATTTATATTAATTCGGCTTGAGTTATCCATGAAAAATATAAAGATGTCAAAAGCGAACCAGATTCGTCAACAAGACTCAACAAATTCCAGGATAGGGTTGAGGATTTTCGGGTATCTTACTCGAAAAATATGTCAGGTCGAGTTCATCCCGATTGATATGAAATATGACCCCAAAAAATTAATTTTTCCATATTAATTACGGTGTTATATCGAATAATGCTACCATTGATTATTAATGATTAAAATTTTCAAACTAATTATTATAAATAGATAAATATTAACATGCAGTTGATTTTATTGATGAAATCAAATTTTTTGATTTGATTAATTTTAAAATCAATACAAATCGTAATCGATTAAAAACCAATGCAAAGCAGCGATTGGGTTTCCCAGTTTGTTTTCTGCTCACTCCTAGTCGAGTTAGTTCTACCAGGTACTATTTTAAGTGCATACATGAAATTAAATAATATTTAAAAAATTAATTTTGTCAAAAAATTCAAATATTTAATAGGTTAATATTTTCATACAATAAAAAAAATAAAATAACCTAATAAATATCTTTGTATTTGTATAAAATATGAAAGCTTGTCCCATTTTTTTGGACTCTAGTTTGTTTTATATTGTGGTCCACGTGAATTTCACATGCACTTTGTTCATCCAAACAATTTTGTGGTGCGTAAACTCAATTTTTGAAATTCTGTGCCGAATCCTCGTATTGTCGTTTTGCAATATATTACTTACCATTGTTTATACCACTCAAAATAGTAACAATTGAAATTTCATTATTATTATTGAATTTTTTTTTAGAATTTATGAACATTTTTTAATATAGATATAGAAAACAACGAGTTTTGTTTATTTATTAATTTATCGGTACGGACGATGTAATATGACAGTAGATGAATAGTTATTTTGAAGATCTTGCAACAACTTCATAAATTTGAATTTTATTGTCCCTCAAATTTGAAATAATCTCAACCGTCGTCTTCGTGGCTGGCTTCACTTTCTTCGGACATCCAAGAACATGGACTTTATTTACATTTATCTATCTACGGAATAATAATATGGAGGAATGCGTGATTTTTTTTTCCGTCTCATCGTTCTTTGTTATATAACAAAATTTATAACGTCCACAGTAAGAGGAAGAGGGTCAGGTCAGGATGGCAACCGGTCGAGTTTGGCCAAATCCGAGATTCGGTCCACTCGTCCCGCCCTGCCCCTCCTCATCCCGTGAACCTGGTAAGTCCAATTCGGTTTGCTTTCATGAGGTATTCGAGTTTGTTGAAAAGATAAGTGTGACGTCAGGTGATTTAGAACTTGGTATTCTTTCAAATACTTTTTTGATCGAGCACGTCGAACAATACTTATTTAGTGCAGTTTAAAAGCTAACACTACTTTTAGCCTTTGAGTGTATCCAATAATATCCTAAGAACGACCGCAAATTCATCGTCAAAAAAAGATATAAAATAATTTTATTTAAGAATATATAATTTGAAAGTGTTTTGTAAACTTTGATTCTATAAAACATTTTCTACTCCGAGTGGGTGGAGGTGCAAGCCGGTGGCGTCATGTCGGGTCAATTATAACTAATTTGAATATACATATATGGACGTGCACAGTCGACCAAATTTTACTAGAGCGCACTTAATTCCAAGGAAAAGGATATATATCCAGAGTAGGTCTGTTGTGAGATGGTCTCACGAATCTTTATCTGTGAGACAGGTCAAATCTGCCGATATTCACGATAAAAAGTAATACTCTTAGCGTAAAAAGTAATATTTTTTCATGGATGACCCAAATAAGAGATCTGTCTCACAAAATACGACCCGTGAGACCGTTTCACACAATTTTTTGCTATATATCTATCACAAAATTAAAGCTTTCCGTTGGTTTTTCCACTTGCTGAGGATGAGACTATTCTTTATGGAAAAATAACACTAAGAGAATGGCCAACTACACAGATAATGCAGCACTGCCCGCTCTTAAATCTATTATATGTTTTGATTATATTATCCAAGCTGAGACGTTATTAACATATCCCAATCTATTTTATTAACTCAAATTATTGCAACAGCCATAAAGCCTGGAACACACTCGAAAAGCACATAAAAAATCTTGTATATATATGTGCTCGTAATGATAATTGTGATTAATTTGAGATACACCCTAAGATGAATGTCATTTCAAAATCATCGTTCAAATGTCTTCTCCAACGAAATTCTTCATTCCAAATCAAATCATCGTATCCAAACCAAGTATATTTCAAATCCACTATCCAACCTTGTCATTTGAAATCCCTCAACAAGTCCAAATATCTCGATCCAAACACAAGCACCGTGTCTCTTACAACAACCAAATTAAATCCTATTTGATTAAGACAATTGTTTTGAACAATAAAAGATAAGATATCTCCGAGGGAAGATTTACCTTAATAGTTAATTGGTTAGCTAGTGGTTCAACTTGAAGGTCAACCTTCGATTTGCTTAAAACTCTATATTTCAATTTAAAAATAAAAACTCTATATTTCGATTTTCTAGTTTAATGCCATTCATTTTTAATAGTTGTAATATATATATAGTTCTATCCAAGGAATAATTAATTAAAATAAAATAAAGTCTATCTAATTATTATTACAATAATTAGATAATAATATTACATGATATGCATTCTTAAATTTAAAGAAAAAAGATGACAAAATGTAAAACCACATTGAAGAAAATAATAATAATATGCATTTATTGGGGAACCGAAAGCAAGCATGGAATATGTAGAAGAAACAGAAACCGGCTGAGCTCCATTAATACCTACAGCAAAAGCTACAAGCCTGGCAGCGGAGTAAAACTAAAATTTATGCTAACAAAACCACTGTCGAAATCATAATCTGAGTGTAGCAGAAAATTCCGGGGACGCTGATCTAAATCTACCGATCCCTCTGGTACTGCCGTCGACAGAATATATATACATACGAACTGCTATACGTATCTATACATTTAATTCGATCTTCCAGTACGTTGGTTATGCTTGATTTTCCAAGTCTTTTGAGCTCACGAAGGTCCCATGAAACCCGTACGGGACTCTTGATGGAAGCTTGACGCAGGCTTCCAATTTTAATGTCATGGCATTTATGATCTGAAGCTCTGATTTCCAGTCATTTTCGTCGTGTACGAATGTGAGAATATACCCATCATCTTCTCTTTTGGAATTCGTGTCATTGGGGACAAAAAACGGTTCGCCTCCATATTTACAATCGCCGTAGATGAACTTTTCGACTTCTCCGGTGGACAGGTCCGCTTTTGCGAAGCCGGAAACCTTGGGCCAGGGCTCCGCAATGGCAAGATAAGCGTACCTGGTTTTCCGGCCAAGCCGGTTCCGGTTAACCATGCCGGCTTCTAGGTTGATTTGCTTCGACGAGTTTATCATTGGCCGCTTTTTGGACTCGCCTGTTTTTAGATTCAGTCGGATTTCGGATAAAACGCTTTTCAATTTCTCATTGCATTCGTTAAAAATAGAGTCAGGTGGAGTCATGCATGACCCAATCACCACGATCTCATCAGTCTCCGGCTCCTCCCAAGCATTCCATATGTGAAAACAAAAGGTTTCGGGGCACTCAATCCATATAATATCGTCCGCATTTTTAGCATTTTTCGACAAAATTCCAAACCTGGAAATCTTTTCCTTGTCGTAGATCACAGGGGAGCCTCCTTTGATCATTTCTTGAAGCTTGAAAACCACTTGCTGATCAGGGATCACCACTAAATTCTCAGTTATGGCGAAATCGTGTATCATTGTGGGAACACCAAGTGGTATTTCGACATCAGGTGATTTAATGCCCTCATTGGAGAATTTGAAGAATTTAAGATAAGGTTTTCGAACAACATCATAGCTCAAAGAAAATAGCTCACCAGACTCAGGATCAATCTTTGGATGCGCAATCATGGCACTTTTCAATTGCCCCGAGAAATCATGCCTCGCAACTGTTTCGAGATCTCCTGATGGGTTCACTCGAACTTGATAGGGAAGATCATCTTCAGACATGGCTAGGAGCCTTTGATTGAAGTATACTAGCCCGGCGTTAGCCACCCCTGTGCCATGGCTGTGATCCAGTATCCCGAATAAGCCTCGGGCGTAGAAGAGCATCAACCGGGCTATGCCCGAATGCCCATGGAGCTCGCCAATGGCTTTAGGAAAAACGGGTCGTCCCAATTTACGTTCCTGAGTCAGTCTTTGCGTCTCCGTGTACCGGCAAGCGTAGCTGACGGACTTGCCTCCTTGGATGGTCACGGCGTGGATCATGCCGTCACCATCGAATAAGTGGTGGCCCGCGACTGGGTCGTGTAAAGGGTTGGCGCCGTTACGCAAGTACACGCCGTTAATGCAGGAGGGAATTTTACCGGTTACCTGAAGATTTTTCTGTACCGGCTGCTCTGGAACCGGAGCGAAGTTTCCAGCAATTTGGACTCCTGGGTCGGCAGTCTTGGGGAGTGGGTGTTGGCGCTCGTGTGAAACCAATACGCCCTCCACCGCGTCCAAGATTTTGGCTGCCACCTTTTTTAGTATGTTCCACTCGGGCGGTGGCGCCTGAACATCAGATTTCTTGGATGGCAAATTTGTTCTAGGTGTCGTGGTTGTTTGAAAGGGCAGCTTGGGTAAAGTGAAAATCGAAGGTGAATGCAAAACACAACTGATGCTATTTCTTTTCGAATGCCTATTCCTCATCGAGACCGAGTTTGATCGATATCCCACCTCGACAAACGAGAACTGTGGGCTAGAAACTCTACTTCCTGCCCAATAACTTGAATTTGTGTCTAATACAGAAGAAGATGAAGCCATATGCTTAATCATCTCGAGGTGTGGAAAAGAGAAGTTGAAATAGCTTTGTTCTTAAGATGAGAAAGGGGAGTGAGGAGGGTATAAAGAATGGGGGTTTAAATAGAGTGGTGTGGGGGGAAAGGAGAATTAAGGTCGAGTTTGTTCGGTGCTTTCATGTTAAAAATTTGGACCAGATTAGACATCTCAAAGAAGACCACGTGGAATGGGAGGTAATGTATATGTATGATCGTGGGGTTGCATCTTCTCCAGGAAGCATGTAAATCAACCGGTCGCATGATTTGACTAATAGAATTAGAGTCAATAACTTAGATTGCCCACTTCCTAAAACATTAGTTTCTATGCAAAAATTCGTATGAGACGGTCTGACGAGTCATATTTTATGAGACATATCTCTTATTTAAGTCATTCATGAAACATTATTACTTTTTATGCCAAGAGTATTACTTTTTATTGTGAATATCGATAGGGTTGACCCGTCTCACAGATAAAAATTCGTGAGATCGTCTTACAAGAGACCTACTATAGTTCCTATATGCACTACCATTAACCTAGCTCATTTAGCTCTAACTCCCGAGCCCGTAGGACGTTACATTTCTTGATTAGAATTTATCTTTTTATTTGTGAAATGTAAAATAATACATACATAAGATACAATTTTCTAAACTAACATTTTTTGGTATATACCTATATAATTTTGATATGTCGTATTCACCAACTATATCCACTTTTGTGTCTATCATTGAAATGAAAATATAATATTTTTATATTTGCTAACAACTTTATTTTTATATACCTTATATATAAAAAAGGACGAAACTATATAGTTCATTAATCCACTTGATGAAATGACACTTTATCGGACAAGTAGACAATATTTTGTCAAATGTGACAAATCCTCAGCCAGTGGCTTGATAATTACACAACTCTCTATAAGTTAATTAAATCGTCACACAATTAAAACAATAATTGAAGTGAGGCACATGCAGTCGGCATGCAAATTAATCAATTAATATTGATTTACCGCTTATTAATTCAGGCCATTAATTAATCCAACAATCATTTCAATTATTCTTCCAATCGAGCGCATCCAACTAATTACTTCAATATTTCCCATTGAATTTTCCCAAGTGAGGCATTTCCCGTACAATTAACGATAGACATATTTTAAAAAGTAAATAATATAAAATCAACATAACTTATATTTGCCTTAATTCATATATCACAAATAATAAAAAAATATTTATTATTTTGTATATTATTTTATTGAAAGGCTTAGTCCATTTATTAAATTTTTCGTGACAAATTAGTTCAATGATTAATCATGATGATCGCAGCACATGATAATTATTTGCAGATAGCAAATATTTGCCGTGATCTACTACTACTTTCTATAATTAAACCATGCATGTGATATCTAATCATTATTAATCAACTAAAGATTTGATTTTTTTTAAAAAAATTGTTTTTTTATAATTTTTTGACCACGACTCCTATAAATAATTATGTCCCGTAGCTTTGGTATTTGTGTTATTGAAACATTAATGATTGATTAGCAACATAAAATGTATAGTGGTTTAGGTGAGTTAACATTTTGTAATATTAGTTAGCGATACTTTGGTTTAACAAAATTCAACAATAAAATTTAGCTGATTTAATCATAATTAATGACATGCAAGTATATAAAAATCTGAAATATACAAACAACTCGATAAGGATTTATTTGATTAATTAAACACAAGCATTTTAATAGAATTGGATATTATATAATTTGTCATGAAAATATGAATCAAAATTTTAAAATACTTTAAAAATATTTTTAATGTTTTATAAGTAAAATTTTTAAAGTATGCCTTTGGATAAGATTTTGTAAAATATTTGTTTAAAAATATTTTTAAAAAAATGTGCTTCAAGTATATTTTTTAAGGCAAAAACTTGTGTGAGACGGTCTCACGAATCGTATTGTGTGAGACGGATCTCTTATTTGGGTTATCCATAAAAAAATATTACTTTTTATTGTGAATATCGGTAGGGTTGACCCGTCTCACACATAAATATTCGTGAGAACGTCTCACAAGAGACCTACTCATTTTTTAAATAACAATTGAGATCTTTTTTTATGTTATTAGAAATGAAGACGTTGATACAAATCAAAATTTATTACTTTTAAATTGTAAAAATGTTTTTATAGAATAGTTGTTCAAACACAACTCTTTTTCCTTAAAACAATTTTAAAAACCTTTTACAAATTTTTTATTTAGTAAAAACGTTTTATAAATACTTATCCAACGGAACCTAAATCTAACAAATTACCAAATGCAATAAACTACGTGAAAGTAGACATAAACCCACATATAGAATGAAAAAGAATAAATGTAGAATTAATGGCGGGCATGTGTGTGTTGCCAGTCAAAATTAAAATGGCCAACCTCTGGAATTCATTAGTCCACGGGTGCACATGTGTTTACATGTGCCCAACCGCGCGCATGGAACTATTCTCCAGAAAGATTTTCTTTACATATTTCGTATAGAATATATTGACATCAATTATTATTATTATTATATATATATATATATATATATAAAACCGTCATACTTGTTGACCATCCACCCTTAAACTGGTAAACCTAATTCATGGACCATTCTTTTGATCTAATATTGAATTCATATTTTTCCAAAGTTCGTGGGATAATTCAAGGTCTTCAATCTGAAAAGTTCGGTAACACCGTCCCTTACTACAGAATTAGCTACTTTCCAAGTCAAATTCTCTCACATTTTGACACGCAAATAGCTAGTGGGAAAATAATTATGGATTTAGGTTAAAAGTTTGGTCCACATTATGACAAAAATGCTTGTTCTCATGGCACGGAAAAGTCAAAAAATCAACATGTATTTAAACATGATTTAGGCTTCTCAACTAAAAAAAAGGGTCATGATATAAGAATACTTCATATTAGGAAATTGTTGATAAAATCTTGGAGATTGAAATTATTTTTTTCACTAAACTAAACAAAAAATTGAAGTTTTCAAGGTTTAAGAAGGGAAGGAGGCGACTCACTTTTGGATATGCTTGCACAGTAGGTATATTATGAGATGATCTTATAAATCTTTATTTGTGATACTGGTAAGTCATGTCCATTTTTAAAATAAAAAGTAATGTTTTTAATGAGTGATACAAATAAAATATCTGTTTTTATGATTAGATGAATTCCTGATATCATGAATTCTAGATATATAATATATTAATGCAGTTGATTCAACCAATAAAGTAAATAAATATTCTTCTCGTCGAGAAGAATTTTTATGATTAAGTGACGTCGAGTCAAATGAATTTTATATCCTATGACCGATCATAGAAAAACTAAAATGAAAAAACTTCATAATTGAAAAGAAAAACGATGCTGATTTTGATAGTTAATACAATATGGAGAGATTTGGATACATAACCAATTTTTTTGTTGAAATTTAAATACCTCGCCAATCTAGCTAGCTTAATTTCTAACATGTATCGATCTTCTCAATAAGACACCAAGCATGTTTTCTTGTTTTTCTTGTATTAATGTTCCTTTCAGGTCAAATGAAGTAGCTGGCACTGTTTTTCTTGTCTTTTAGACATCATATATTTAAGGGTATTAATTGTCCGATATAAGGAAATGTGATGTTCACCTGCTTTAACGTTGTTGGAATTAAAAAGATAAAAGAAAATAAAACATCAAATTTAAAATCAGAACAATATCTTATTACCTAGCTAATAGAAGCATGAAATTTTTAATGCTAATTTGTTAAAAGGTTTTACATTATTATCCTCATAAAATGTCTTTCAAGAAAATCTTCTATGTACAAAATGTCAACTGACTAGCTTACAGCTTATTTGACAATAATACTTCAAATTTGATACGATATATCAAGTTCGAGACATGATTATAACCAACTTTTCTTCAGTTAAAAAAAAAATATTAACCAAAATTTTTGACTAATTAACCCTTCGCATTGGGATTTCAGTTTCGTGCAATTACAATGATCGAAAGTGCAAATTCGTGGTAGCAATTCAAAATTACAGGCTCCACCTTGCTGACTTCTCACTCCGCGGATCACTTGTTTCCTATCAAGTTTGTCCAAATTATCAGGATGCTCGGATACAAGCTAGGCCGACGTACGCAAAATATATATAAAAGGCTAGGATTATTATTTTTTCAATTCAAGAAAAGAGTTTCAATGATCCAAACGATATTCTCTAATAAATCCGTTCGGGTTACCCCACCTTTGCAAGTTGCGGTGGAAAAGGATGTTTGAGAAAGGATAAAAAGTGGCCTAAACTTTAGGAGAGATAGAAAGGCATGCATTAAGATCTTTCAATCGGTCGGGGAAAGAAAAGGGTATTTGAGTACCAAATAGTTAAAAGTCTGCATCAACTTTTGTTGGAGATGGTCCTTTTTCAGACAGCAGAACACATCAGATAAGGAATTTGTAGGAGCAAAGGAGAGGCAACTTGGTACTGTTTTTTCTTAAATGGACAAGTTGAGCCTGTTTTATGGGACGCCACTTGCCAATTGCCATGCAACTTTGTTGAGCTATAATAGAAGCAAGTTGGGGCATATGGGCATGCAGCTTAGCTAGCATGCATGCTTTTTTAGTGGAAGTATAAATCTCCCCCATAAGGTTTGTCTGGTCTCGAGAAAAACCGTAAGCCGCGGTCGGCTCGGGAAAAAACCCGACACGGATTAATCTAGTTGGACCAATTGTGGTTGATCACTTTTGTTAAATTTTGGAATAGGTTTCCCCTATTTAACCGAAAACTCACCTTTACATATTTATGATTTGAAGTATATAGGTATGTTGTTAAATTTCCTTTTCAAATTCAGAGTTTTTAATTTAAAACTATTTCTTGGTTAACCGAGACCTGCCTGAGTCTGGCACTAACAGTTATGAGGGACCGGCATGGCCGTAACTCGTAAGGAAGCCTCATTTTGTTTCACGTTTTTCGATTAAAATAAGGGAAATATTTTCAAATTTTGTATTGGGCAATCAAAATTATGTTTTTATTACAAGTCACCCTTCTCACAGAAAGGGATAAATAATAATTATATCCTTATATTTTTCTCTCATTTTCAATTTTGTCCTTCTAGTTTTGCATGTGTTAAATATATATCTCAAGTTTTAGATTGTGTCTGAATTTCGTCCTAATCGGTAGTTGAGCATTAAGGGTTGATATCCAATGCAAGTCGACGACGACGTAAGTTCATTCTTTGGCCCTAGACTGAACGATCATAATCCATAACCCCTGATTTCATCTCTTTCTGCACCTTAAACGGTCACACATTGTATCTGAATCTCTCTCCGAATTCAATCGAGCTTGTGCGACTCTGTTTATAATTGTCACTTATAGCAGTCGAAGGAGGCTCGCCCCATGAAGCTTTCTAGGGTGCCGGATAAGATCGGTTGAATAGAAAGAGAGATTTCATACTGCAAAGCGCGACCTTTAGGAATTAAGAATGCAAATAGCGATGAAATTAGGGACAATGAATGTTGGATCGTTCAAATTTTAGACAAAGAATAAAGTACGTTAAGTGGACCATCAAATCTTAACGTTCAGCTAACGGTTGGGATGAGATAGGGACTCAATCTAAAATTTGAATGACACAATTAATACATGTGAAACTAGAGAAACTAAATTTAACACAAGGACACACTATGAAGATATAATTATGAATTATCCCTCAGTGAAAATGGCTGAGGTTGGACACTATATCAATCTACTCTGTGTGATGGCCTATTCCAACTCTCAGGCCCAATGCACCGTGATTGATTATTTTTTAGGTTATATTTGCTATATATATATTTTAAAAAAAAAGAAATGGAATTTTGATTTGAGAGGAGATTTTCCAACTCATCATGACCATCCAATCAAATCACATGCCACATGGTAAGAGGACAACAGGTTTGTGATAAAGAGTCGCATTATAGAATGGATCAGAAGAGTCGCATTGCTAAAACGACTTTTTTTTTCCTCTGTCGAACAAGCTGAGTTTGCGGCGGAGGAAACAAGGGATGGGGGCTGTGACGGCGGCTCTGATAGCCATTGCGGCGGTGGCTTTGGGATGGTTGACGTTTGAGATAGCTTGCAAGCCTTGTCTCGAAAGTGGCCGCGGTGCCATCGATCGTAATCTCAACCCCGGCTACGATCCCGATGATGAAAACCCTCGACGCACCACTCAATCCCAATAACAATGAATCTGATGATTCCAATGCAGCTGCCTCTTCCACAGTTTCCAAGGCCGTCTGATCGTGATTCACTTTGACTACGCACTGTTGGTTCTCGGTAATTGTTCCTGGGTTCAAACTTTTGCCGTTTTTCTCGACTTTTTCTGTTCTTGGTGGACTAATTTTAGATGGAGATCGGATCGCAACGAAAGGGATCTATGTGTTTGATTGTCTTGTTCTGAATTTCATTGACTTCTTGATCATGCTGGTGTAAGTTATTTTCTTCAAGTTTATTGACACTTTTCTAGTGGAGTTTTGACTGGAAAATGATGTTCAAAATATATATCATGAGGGGGAAAATATCAATAGAAGTATGTAAATTTTGTATCATGTTTCGAATTGTTTCTAAATTTGTATTCACACGGAGACGAGGAGGGAAGGATTTTCCTACGTTAATCATGCACCTCGAAGGCTTTTGGGTGATCTTGAAACTTGTTTAAGAATCAATTTTTCCTTGAGGCATGCTTTCACATACCTTTTCCTTTTGTTATATTACCTTAGACGAATATAATATAGATTAGGCTGAGTTTAGTAGGAAATATTCAAAGGATTGGATGGTGTGATGTGATAGGCAAGAAGCACCACCTCAATGAATTTTGGCTCATATCTTTAAATAAAATTTTCCGAGTGTTTCATTTAATATACCATGTATGTGATTGAACCAATTTATCGCCCTCGAGTGTTTCAGCAGCATCGGAGAGGGGCGACTTTCTGTATTTTTACTCCATCTATACTAGCAGACTATAACTTGACATATGAATAGACAGTGCATCCTCTTCTATTGTTCTGATATACTCTAGCCAGCTATTCCTCTGGTTCTGTTCTTCATGATTGCATCATGAAGTCTAAACCTGGTCATTAAACCAGTAAAACACTCCTGCTTTCAAAGAATATAGCAATATTGCAATGATATGGAGCTTATGAAACATAATTTGATGGACTCCTGATATGAGATTATTATCATGAGAACCGTTGGTATTGCTCGCTCGCAACTGTATCATGGTGTGATTTTTTCATGTAGTTCGAAACCCGAAAGGATTTTCAAACCTGTAATCCTCACTGGATGCAAAGGGCTCGCCTACAAACCGGTCCAGACGTGAAGTATCTTTTCCTCAATCGTGATCCGTTAGTTGTTTGAATTTAGTTATTTTAACCGAGAGCATATCTGCTGGTGATTTCTTGTGGCGCCCCAAACCTCGCCACGTAATCATACAACATGTGACGTCATATGCATAAAAATTTTCTTTTCGACGACGTAATAATATAATGCATATACGACAAAATAATGTCATCACCACACTATCTACGTCAGTGTAGCAGAAACAGTATAATAAATACATATACAACAACTCAAATAAGACAATAAGCTATAATGTTTCTATCTACTATCAACTACAGGACTGTTTGACTAGACACACGTAGTCCTTCACCACTATCCTGTCTCATGGCCTAGTCCTGTAACCTGTCCAACAGAAACAGCCCCCAAAGGGTGAGCATATACAACAATCATCATCGTAATACATAACAGTTATATTAACAACATAAGATATAACTGAAATGATAACAGAAATACCCCCTTTGCCGTTTCTGGACAATCAACCATTAACAACCTCAACAACATCACACTGCAACAATAACATCGACGATACGTCGCACCCCAACTCCGGCGACAGCAATATCGTTGAACGAACAACAATATCGACGATACGTCGTACCCCAACACCGACGACAGCAATATCGTCGAACGAATAACATCAACGATACGTCGCACCCCAACTCCGGCGACAGCAATATCGTTGAACGAACAACATCAACGTGACGTCCCCCAACAACGACAGCCAACAACGTCTCCCAACAACGACAGCCAACAACATCGACAATAATAAACAACAACATATATAATATCAAATCACTCATATCCAGTGATTTACCACCGTTCAACACAATAGTATTCATCAATACTAAACAATAACAACATATGCTCGTACGTCAACACGTACCTGATAATCGAGTATATATATCAAATCTGGCTACTTCTTTGATCCCGAGGCTTGTGATGTATCTAAATAATTCAACAATAATTATCAGATCATTGTCACCGTATCAACACAGTTATAACAGCCTCAATATATAACATCAAATAGCCCAACAACAATTAATTCAACAAAATATAAAACTCGATTATAAATTATTATCGCTCAACAATTTAATATTCTGGTGTATTTAATTCACAATACTACCATCAAATACACCCTAATTAATTTAACATCAAATAATAGGCTATTTTACAACATTCGTCAAATTGCGAAAACTTTATATCAACGTGTAGCCTATACTTCGTAGACTCCGAATATATAATCAGAATTAATAACAACAACAAACAACTCTCCAATATCAATCCAACGATTAAAAATCCCTAATTATAATAAATTGGGAATAATTCAAAATAACACCACTATAATCTTTTCTACTTCGTTAAAATCATACACTACTCAACAATCTTCAATTTCAGTATGATCTAACAATTTATCGGATTTACCAGAAATCGACGAATTTCAAACATCGCCGAAAATATAAAATTTATACCTCAAATCGAAGATCTCGTGTCAACGATCCAAGAACTGAAGTCGGTTCGTCGATTGGATAAACCGATAACTCGCAAGATCGAAAAGAAATTCCAAAACTCTGTTTCTATTTCTCTTACTCCTCCACTGTAAATTTCGATTGTTGATAAATGAATTCTAAATGACACATTCAAATTTATCCTTTTTCTTTATTATATTATATTATATTAATAAAATTATATAATATAATATAATTTAAAATATTTAACATTTTCAACGTCGATATATCGCTTTGGACTAGTCAAACGATCAAATTTTTCAAAACTCAAAACATGAAATTTCTATATTTTTGAGTTTTCTACGTTATATCCAAATCTCAATTCATTTGGACTTCATATGACCAAGATATCGCATATTTCTATCGTTAAAAATCATTAATTATTTAGTAATCTCACGTTACTAAATCCATGACTTGTGATATTTACTTCAGGCATTACATTTCTATAGCTTACTGATCGAGCAAAACTTGCACAGTGAATAATCCCAAAATTTATTTTATAAATGAAAGCTCGATTTAAATATCGCAAGTGCACGATATTTAAGTTATAATAAACGTAAGTGAATACGAGTATCGTTCCACAAGGACTGCGTTACACTATTTTTTATTTTCAAGTAAAATTTCTTTAGCAACGATAAATTGAGTTGATGATTAAACTAATGTAAAGTAAACAATTAAAATAATTAAATTGCAAAGAAAACGTGTTCAAGAACGCAATGATTAATTTGGATTAAATCAAATGAGAAATGAATTGGTTGGGAATTATCAGTTCACCTACCACTCGTGTTTAAATAATTACACTCGACTTTTACTCGTGCGTTCGACGGAATTCCCTAGACTAATTAATATACTCTGTCGAGCTATATTAATACTAATCAAAAACATGCAGTAAAGTGTCCTCAAATATTTAACAGTTCAAGATTGCATTACATTCTATGGAATCCACTAGCTTTCATTCGGGTGAACTATCACTATCGACACGTACCCAATTCCGTATATCTACTAAAATTGTAAATCCGTGGTTTATACTATTTGATCCTATTGTTAACTATTCTATCGAACTCATCAACAACATGAAATAATCAAAGGAAGTTAGCTAGGCTTCGATTGAAACACGAAAGAATAATAGCATAAACAATTCACTAATGAAAACGTCGAGAAATAATGTTAAACACCGAGTACGGGGTAGGATCCCCTCAAATCCCAACAAATCTAGAGTTTAGCTACTGAAATTCATGATAAAAACCAACAATCAATGTAATAAATAAAATACTGAATAATGAAAATACTAAAGATGACGATGGATGACGGCCACGACGCGTGGAAATCTCGAGGTCTTCGAAATCTCCTTTGCTCCTAGCCTCCTCTCCAAGAAAAATGATGAAAAGTCTGATAAAAGATGAAAAACGGCTGCTGTTCTCGTGTGTTAGGTTATGGTGTAGGATAGAGTCCCTAGAAATTTGGAAACAAATCTTTCTCAATCTCGCTTCTCGCTAGGGCGGTATATTTTGACCGCCCTAGCGAGAGGTCCTCGAATAAGCTTCCTCGAGCATGTCCCTGGTTTCGCTGGGGCGGTCACTTTTGACCGCCCTAGCGAGACACTTGCGCAAAATAATCCTCGGCCAGACCACAATGCTCGCTGGGGCGGTCACTTTTGACCGCCCTAGCGAATCCTCTTCGACATTATGCCAAAGTTTCTCCCACTCTTTGGTTCAATTCCTACAAAATCACCACAAAATACACGAGGTCAGTCAAATGCTAAATAATGCTAAAAAGATGCAAAATTAAACTAAACAAACTAATATGATGCATGAATGCGACTCAAAACCAACACTAAAAACACGTAAAAACGAGTCCTATCACTTACCATTTTGTGGTATCTTCCTTCGTTTTATTTATCTTAGTAATGAAATCAATTCAAATCAAGAGTTGAAATATTTGTAGCGTGCACGCATCTCGAATTCTATGTTACTAAGTGACATAGAATGGGTATATCATGGATCGGACCAGCACCATTTTTGCTACCAAAATGCATTTCCACGTATCGCTGTCTTCAAATTGAACACGTTATCAACAGTTTTCTTGCCTACTTCGAAGTAAATAATGAAGGAAACACAATTCAGCACATGTTTGTATGTAAACTCACTACCAGTTACGACAATGCGTGCTTGTGTCACATTGTGGAAATATGATTTAAGATATTATAGATGCATATTATCTTTACTTTTATAACAAATAATATGCATTTTGTAATACAGTTTCACCAATATTTATCTTAAACAATATATTTTTTGTGAGAGTGATCCGTGAGATGAGTCAACTTTATCCATATTTACAATAAAAAAGTAATATTTTTATAGGTAACTCAAATTAGAGATCTGTTTCATAAAATTGATTCGTGATATCGTTTCAGAAAAGTTTTTGTGTATGATAAAATAGGGGTGGATCAAAACCATCTTCGATACTTCAAGGGATTCACCATTTTTTTTTTTGAATAACCCTCTCAACTCCCAACAAAATATAAAGAAAAAAACAAAAAACAAAAAAATAAATATTTATTGTAGACAAAAACTTGTAGATGCATGCAACGTGTGTGCTCCCAATGCACAGATATTTCTTTAACATGCACACACACGTTTGGGTAATCTTTTTGGTGTCATCTAATCACCACTTTAACGAATCTACTTTGTCCCCATTTAGATTAATAGTTTAATTAAATCTTTGAATAGTTTAATATTATTTTACAAAATATAATTTGCTATTTGTAGGTGAATTGAGTATACAACAAAGTGAAAATAATTTTATTATAAAATCATACATTCTAGAAAATTTTAATCCTTTCTTCATGCACATCCCAATTGTTCTTTGTTAACTTACGGGAATCATATATTAAGTAATATTGTTTTAGACTGAATTCATGCAACTCTATCTTATAATAATTAATCAATAACACAAATATTATGAAATTTTGGAGTTTCCAAATTTTTTTCAAAAATCAAACACATTCATTAGGCATAATATGTTGTACTCGATTGCATCAAAACCTAATCTTATGTACGATGTAAATTAATGTATTCGACGACTTCGACGATTAATCTTACAAAGCTTCTGAGTTTAAACGAGAAAAGGTGTGTTTTTGTACTTACAAATGAAACCGAAAGAAGATAGGAGATGGTGGGTTTGCTTTTTGGCAAAGGCCCTTTAATTTTCCGAAGAAACCCAACTTCCTCTTGATATATAACTCGATTCCTACGTACCGATGTATCTACTTTTGAAAAGGATATTAATTCTGCACACAGATGAATCTCAGCAATGCAGGAGTAGACTACGTTGTAGATCACAAATTTCTAACCGAGGTTTTATATCTCAACAAAATACTCGAATTAAAACCGAGACCGTACACGATTTAGATCATTATAAAAAATGCAAACGATATTTAAAAATGAAGTTGCCCGAGATAATTGGGTGAGCTGGGTGGAAAACTTAATGTGTCCTTCCTTGTGATTACTCTTGACCTGATATGATGAGCCCGAGTTGGGTGGTCTGCACACACTCAAATAAGAAAATATTAGTGGGAGATCTCAAAAGTTTCGACGTACCCACTCTAATGTTCAAATAAGTGAAGTATTCAAGTAAAAGAAAATATAATGTTCTAGAAAGTGAGTATTATAAGTATTTGTAGCACAATGAATTGAACTCCCTGATTTTATCTTTGCTGGATGTATTTATAGGGTGTCAAAGTCAGTGACCATTCATAGATACTCGGATAGTAGCCGCGATACGAGGACGTGGCCCATGTCTCAAGCTCAACACGATCTCGTGGACATGGGGGAATGTGTCTCGTGTTTATCGGTGGGTAGTGTCTACGATCATTTTACCTAATCTTTCATGTCCTGCCGGACCAATAATATGCGCTCGGACATGTATGATTAACCAGTGATGTCCTGTTTCTTGGGTAGCTGTATACCAGGGGTGAAGATGATGGTCGACAGTGGCGGAGCCACCTGCCCGGGTGGTCCAATTTTTTTTAAAAAAATTTATATGTAAATTTTATATAATTTTGGAATAATACGATATTAGTCTGGATAGATCAATTTAAAATATTAAAAGATTCTAGAGTTTAAAATTCTAGTTCGGGTAGAGCCATATTTCTGGCTCTGCCACTGATGGTTGAGGTAGGGTAGACACTCATTTTACTCGAGGCAGTTCCGGCTCGGTTTCCTATTGGCCTCTCCGGACCAGAAAAAAACGTGCATCCAACTCCACAAAATAAGAAGCTTTAAAAACGTCCCCTTGCCAGCATCCCATGAGTTTGCCTTACAAGTGCACAGGATTCATCAATCATCTTGCATGTATATACAAATATTTAAAATTAGGGCAAGCATAAATCCTTTTGCAGTCCTAAATTTAACCGTAGATTTTATTTAATCTTGCATGATTTATTATTGACATTCAAAACTTTATCGAAGTAATTTATTGATATCTTTCAACGCCTTTCGCAGAAAGGAAATTGTAGACAAGGAATCTAAAGATAAAGACACAATATTAAAGTTACACATTGTCATTCTCTACTCTTTGATTTCTTATCCACTCGCCAAATCCTTCCACTTTTATTTATTTTGCTTTGAAACCTCCACCAATAATGTTTCCTAATTTTTGCCAACAGGGATCCCATATATAACTTGGTGGTACGAAACTTAAAAGGCAAAAACTTGTGTGACCGATATCTTATTTGGGTCATCCATGAAAAAGTATTACTTTTTATGCTAAGAGTATTACTTTTTATTGTGAATATCGGTAGGGTTGACATGTCTCACAGATAAAGATTCGTGAGACCGTCTCACAAGAAACCTACTTGAAACTTAATTTTCTATCAACAATTAAACAATCGGGATTTTATGTCTTTTGTCATTCATGTAATATATATTAATTAATATTAACTTATAAGTTTGAATGAGCCTGTGGGATATTCAACTATGCGTATCATGCTCACAACTCACAATTATGATTCATATTATAATTATTTTGCTTTTGACATCATCAACATCATGGACGGATCCAGGAGCTAGAGTTAGCTGGCTTTGAACTTAATGTAATAAATTATATATTATTATCAAAAAATTATAATAAATTTTATATACAATACATTTTGAAATTCATTTGAGAATCTTATGAATTAAGAGTAATACGATAGTAAATATGAATTGAAACTTTTATTTTGTTCATACCCTTATAATTTATTTTGATCCAACAACAAATCATTGATCAAAATTAACAAATTAAAGCTTCATTAATCAAGATTTTTAATTTTTAATTTCCCAATCGTTAAAAATTTCACTTTTTAATATATTTATATCACACAATGGTTATTGACACTTGAGAGACCAAAATCATTAGGCTAATTTTACGTAAAAATTTCAGAGAAACAACTTTCATACAAGGTAAGAATTTACTACATTATTAACTATTTTGGGTCTCTATATAAATACAAAAAAAAAAAAAAATTGCTAAGTCATAGCTTCCCATAATTCTTATGTAGATACGTCCTTGATCAACATATAATTTTAATAATATATATACCATACAGAATTAATTAAGCTAAAAAGTGGAAAAAGAATCATCTATATATAATAGGTACCATAGGTGATCACAATAAACAAAAGAATGTGAGAGATATTAAATATTATCTAGGCACAATGATTTAACCGACAAATGATTTTCAATTAAAAAAAAAACCCTTGGTTATATAAAAAAATAATATTTTCCTGTATTGTGCTAGCTTTGTGTCAAATATAGTAAATCAAATTTGTGTAAAAAAAGTTTAATAATATTAATAAGATATAATGAATATATAATTAATTTTAAAATAATTTAAACTTTGTCTAATTTATATCAGTTGCGCACTGATGTTTCTCAAATACATACATGGTACATATTAATTTCCTTAAACAAGGGACGTACGAGAGCAAAGCAATTAGGTATATGATATAGGGGAAATTAGAGTTATTTAATATAATTTTTATGGGAAATATATATTCTATAATATTTAAAAGCAATGTTTTTTTTTTAAATAAAAACTGCAGTTACTTTAATCCATGTTATTGGTCCCCTAAAGCATTGACTAAATTAGTGAATTATTGTTTTTCCACATGTTAACCATTCATAAATATTTGTTAAAAATTATAGGTACCAATTGCATGCACTTGAAATAAAGAGAATAATTGTGACTTAAATTTATTCCATCCATCCATCAATTTGGTTTGAAGCATGAAGCAACAAATATTTTCTATTTATAGAGAAAATAGTAGTTTGAATGATGTAATTAGTTGGTTTGTTTTGGATTTTAGATATGTAATTTATCAAAATTTAGTTTTCATACAATAACTTGAAATTGTTTTTGTTTTAGGACCTTTTTTGCATGAAAAACATAAAATTCATCAAACATTTTGTTTATTTAGAACTAATTCTCTCTTACGTGGCATTTATGGTGAGAATAAAGCTCATATTACTAACATAAAAATCCATCTGATAAAAAAGAAAGGGAAAAACAAAGTAAACTATCTCCAATACTTTAAAATGAGATGAAAAAAATTTGTTTCTCTTTGTTTTTGTTTATGTATATTTTAATGTGTGTAATATAAACTTTATTCTCGTCGCATAAGTCATGCAAAAGAGCATCAGTACCAAATAAGCGATATTCGATGGTTTTATTGGTTTCAGACAAAAAAAAAACACCAAAAAAAAATATCGATTTACTTGATGAAAACCAAATTTTGACGAGTTACATGACTAAATCTCAAAACATATCAATTTACATGATTGAAATTGCAATTTATCTATGTTTATATTGGTTTTTCATGTGAAGGATAAAAAATATGAGGTAGATATCTACTTGAATTCTAGTAATCTAGTGTAGTAAAATTTACCTAAAACGAAAAAAATTCGAACAATATTCACAAAATTATATGAATATTCTAATGAAAAACAATATTGATATGAATCATACAAGTGTCTACTAAAAGATATTATTAATAATTTTTGCGTCGAACAATTTCATTTCATATTTTCTACTGATCATACACCAATCGGGATATACATGCACCGTGGACCTCACGCGTTCGTAGAATTTGTTAAGAAATACGAACATTATGTTAATATTAACATACATGTACAAAAATATAAAACAAAAACTTTCAAAATAATTTTGTTAATATTAATTATTCAAATTATTATTATTTTTTAAAAAAGATTATTTTACAAATGATTCCGTAGAACAAAAAATCGTTTCTTCTTGATAAATTTAACATATTCAATTAATTTTGTAATATTATATACTCACAAATAGAAATAAAAATACATAAATAGATATCCATTCTTTGAACTCCGATCTCAAATTAAAAATTTCAGATAAATATATAAATGAAGGCATAATATTTAATTGGTCCATCCCACTGATTTGGGCTTTAATTATAAATAAAAATAATCTAAAAACAAAAGCAATGGGATTCAAAGACCTCTTTGCTTTTGCATGAAGAAAGAGTTTGTATAACTTATAAGACCACCAATACCATAGCCTCTTTAAAAAGAAGCTTTCAAAATTATAAGAAGAAGACCAATTGTCATTCAAAGCAAACACTAAAACTGCCAAAGGCAAAGCACCAACCGAACGAAACCTTCTCTCCTTCGTATAAACTAGAGACCAAACAAGTAAAGAAAAGAATTCACGCTACACTCTACCTATAAATTTCTCTTTTCTACGTCCATTTCATTTCCCTTTCTCCCTTTTCTTGACTAGCTACTAAGAATAATATATAGGAACCTGCAGGAATCTTGCCGCCCTCTTCAATTCTCTATAATTTAATTAGTGCTTAAAATATCTCTAATGGGAAAACTCGTGAGCAAGAATCTTGTGTTAATACATATACTTGTTGCATCCATCTTTCTAAATTTATCAGGTACGCAGCTTAATTCCTCTCCTTCTGTTTTGGCGTACGTTCTTGATCATGTGTTATAGTGTTTATATATATGGTGAAGCCTCGTTCATCCGTAAGTACTCTAATTATATCATATTATTGAATGCGTGGACGACCAACAAAATATCAAATTAAAAAGTTGTGATTATCGTTGGAGATTGATTGAGATTTACATTGATTACTGCAGGTTTATGGTTTATTGGCGACGTAGAATCACTGGGCATCAACTATGGCCAAGTGGCCGACAATTTGCTACCACCAGATAAAGTTCTTGATCTTCTGCAATCACTTAAACTTTCAAAAGCGCGAATCTACGACACGAACCCTCGAATCTTGACATCGTTTGCTAACTCGACTATGCAACTCATCGTGACCGTGGAAAACGAAATTCTGCCCACGTTAACGGACTCAAACCAAGCCCTTCAATGGGTTTACACTCACATTAAACCTTATTTTCCTTCTACGAGGATTACAGGAATCTCCGTCGGGAATGAGGTTTTCACCGGCGGTGACACCACGCTGATAACCTACCTTGTCCCCGCCATGGTTAACATCCACAGTGCTTTGGTTCGGACTGGGACTGGATCAATTCATTAAAGTCTCCTCACCAAATTCTCTAGCAGTTCTTCAAGAATCTTACCCGCCTTCAGCGGGCTGTTTCCAGGCGGAGCTCAACGGGATAATGCCCCAGATTCTGAACTTTCTTGCAACAACCAAGTCCCCATTTTGGATCAACGCGTACCCGTACTTCGCATTCAAAGATGACCCGGATAATATTCCTTTGAACTACGTACTTATGAACCCGAATCCAGGAATGGTCGACCCGTACACAAATCTCCATTACGACAACATGTTGTATGCTCAAGTTGATGCAGTCATTTTCGCCATGGCGAGATTAGGGTTCGGAGGAATAGAAGTTCGGGTTTCAGAAACAGGCTGGCCTTCTAATGGAGATTCAAAAGAAATTGGAGCCACCATAAAAAACGCAGCGATTTATAATAGAAATTTGTTTAGACGGCAGTTGGAAAATGAAGGGACTCCACTGAGACCTAACATGAGACTTGAGATTTATTTATTTGCTCTGTTTAATGAAGACATGAAACCCGGCCCGAAGACGGAGAGGAATTACGGATTGTTCCAGCCCAATGGTACGATGGCTTATAATATCGGGCTTTATGCTTTCTCGAATCCTTCGTCAACCTCCACTGCTTCTATTTCCTTAACTTCAAATGCAAACCGGGTAAATACTTGATTATGTTTTAAATTTATTTATTTATTTTATTCAATCTTCATTTATTTGTAATAAATAATATGTATGTACGTAGGATATTCGGAAAATAGACCCGATCAACCATTTTTTAAAAAAAATAACATCTCGAATGTATTTGAAATAAACTGCAGAATGTTATTTTTAAAAATAAGTAGGTCTCTTGTGAGACGATATCACGAATCTTTATCTGTGAGACATGTCGACCCTACCGATATTCACAATAAAAAGTAATATTTTTCATTGATGACCCAAATAAGATATCTGTCTCGCAAAATACGACCCATGAGACCGTCTCACACAAGTTTTTGCTTTAAAAAAAATAATGATTGATTAGTGTTAGATAACAAATAACTTGACAAAATAACAAAATACTCTTTCTTTTTTCCTTTTTCTTTTTCTTACCATTGGACTTGAACAGGTTAAACAGAAGGGATATGAGAGTTTGCTGCATTCAGTACTACTATATCTGCTGGCCTTCAAATTTTCCTTGAGAAGGCAATTATAGTGAAGTGAAGTGCGTATAATAGTAAAACTATCGATTTCAAAGGAAGGAATTAGTCCAGTTCACCAAACTAAGTTATCTAAATCTTTCATTTTTGTTTATTATATATAAACATATAACATCGCCAATTCTAAAAAATTAATTTAAGTTAATTTAAAAGACACAAATTTACCATACGTTTAGATTTGGATATGTATGTTTGTATATGTATTATCGAAAATTAGAGAACGTCGCGGAGAATTAGCTAATTAATTCCACGATCCGAAGAAAATCACATGACTTGAAAGCTCTTGAAAGCTGGATCCAAGAAAATAATAAAGAAATCAAATTATGCAATCGATTTATATTCATTTTGTGGTGGATCATCCGCGAGCCATCGATTTGTCTGGATTCGCCGTGGTCGAATTATTCTGGGAAAAGTTAGCCATGAAGACGGGATTCAAGTACTTATATATCATTGTAAATATATTATCTAAATTATTCGCTATATGTTGCAGATTACATATTGTGTTCCCCTTTATTGTACGAAAGATATATATAGTGGAAGAATTGTTTGGACTTGGTGCTTTTTTCACGTTCAGACTGGCAAGAAATTTTATATATAGTTTGGGATCATCTAAATTCCATTAGCTTATTTGTTAAATATGAGTTAACTGACTAAAGTGTCATAAAATTAAAAATGTTTATAAATACTAACAATCGAGACACACATGTTTGTGTACGTGTAACATAATATTAGACATTTGAAACGTTGGTTAATCAATTTATACATAATATATGTATCACACTGTGAAGAAATTTAGTTCATTAACTAGGCCCAAATGAGTTGGGCTTCTGATTATGGCATGGGTCAATATCACATGTAGCCCAATTAAAACAGATCGGTCCAGTATCAAATATCAAACGAAATCTAGAATCTTCTTTGGCGATGAAAATCTCGAAACCCTACAATTTATATTTTGGAATACTAGAATTCAAGGCTCCCAGCATCATTAAACCACTGTTTCTTCATCGGGAAGTTCAGTAATTCGGAGAGCGTTTGTTTTCAGCTGACACAGAGATTGAAATGGCGGGCAGTGAAGATTTGCTTCTAGACTTGGAGGAACTGAAACAGCTTCAAAGCATAGCGAAGAGGCCTCGGGTTCTCTCAATCATTTCCTCTGGGATTCTTTATTTAGAAAAGGTTTTTGGCTCGTTAACTGTTCTTTTCTTTTGAGTTTTCTTTAGTTGATAGAATCTCCTTTGTATCTGCTCAGATTTGATTGGTTAAATGGCGGTTTACCTTTTGGTATCTCTTGTTGATGATTATATCTAATTCGAAACGAACTAGATAAAAGTCATTACTTATGATCGATTGAGCTCCTCTGGATTCTATTTGGATCATACAAAGTTTATTACTCTTTCATTCGTAATTAAGCTGTGTGTGTGTTTGTGATATGGTAACACCTATCGACGATACTTGTTAAGAGGATTCTTGAATTTTTTGAAATATGGGAGAAAAGAGTGTTTTATCATTCATAACTTTGTGTCTGAACACTTTATGCTAATTGCTTGTGACGTTGTTTCCAGTTATCTACTGAAGCTGCTGCCGAACCATCTTCTCACACACCAACTCCAGTTTCAGCTGTACACATGCCGACTCCAATACCAAATCTACCAATGGCTGCATCAAACCCGACATTGAATTATGCTACTCTTAGTTCCTTTAGCTGGGATCAGGACAGTGATCAGTTGAAGGTTAGAATTCATGTTTGTGATTGATTTTTGTCTTGTTGATGTAGAAATGCATATCTTCGTCTTTTGACATCGGGTGAGTTCATGTCTTCGTCTATGCTTGTCTCTCTTGAGTGAAAGATAACACTATTACACCTGAAGTTGCCATATCTGATTTTTCAATACAAGCTGTTGAAGTTTGCAGTTTACGTGTTAATGTAGAGGTCTTTTTTTCTGATATTACTTGTTGCATAGACTTGCCTGTTTGCAATAAGTTATTGCGTTGTGATTATTGCTACTTATTACGTTTTATTTTTAAACTGTGCTATTTGGCTGAGATTCTTTATTGCTTTTATTTGTAAACCGTTATTAATGACAACTTTTGTTCTTTTTTCCTAGATATATATCTCATTGGAGGGGGTTGACAAGGAGAAGACTGAATCAGACTTCAAACCAATGTCCTTTGATGTGAAATTCCATGATGTCCAAGGGAAGAACTATCGGTGTGCTGTACCTAAGCTAAACAAGGAGATCGTGCCTGAAAAATGTAAATTGATTGTGAAGCCTAAAAGGGTGGTTATCTCTTTAATTAAAGCTTCCAAGGGTAACTGGTTGGATTTGCACTTCAAAGATGATAAGGTAATTCTTCCGACACTCTGATATGAATTTTTTTTATTTTAAGACTTCATACTAAGTTATTCTCATTACAACTGTGCAGCTGAAGCCGAATTTAGACAAAGGCAGCGACCCGATGGCTGGTATAATGGACTTGATGAAGGTATCTTCATCCAACCTCGAATTTAACTTACTCAATGTGTATTTGCAATAAATGAGTTATTATCCGTGTGCAGAATATGTATGAGGATGGTGATGAGGAGATGAAGCGAACAATAGCTAAAGCGTGGACTGATGCAAGATCTGGAAAAGCTGCTGACCCTATGAATAATTATCGCTGAAAACTTCCATAGAGCTCTGTTTCAATAAGTAGGTGTGGTTGAACACCTGTGGTGTAACTGTTGTGTTTTGTCTCATAATTTGTTCTTGATGCCATGTGTTATGTTATTTGTCATAGATTTTGGAAGTCGATATGCTGCAAGGTTATTACTTCCCACCTGTAACACTGTTCTTATGTAGAGAGTTTTTTTTGCTCATTCTCTACTGTTTGAAATGAATTTTGCTTTTAAACAAGAGGGGTAGAAGTTCTCAGGTTTTTTAGGGCCACCTACGTATCGGCAGTGTCTAGTACAAGTAGTTTCCAGGATTGGTGACGTCTGCCAACAAGGAACGTATAGTATATTAGGGGGGTGATATACAATAATGAAGTGATTTTCAAAGTTTATGATTAGTTGAATCTGCACTTTAAGAACTACAATTGGCTCACCTCAATCCTATTTTGGCCAATTCATGCCTTTGTTTATATGTATACACACGCGCGCGCACGTTGTTGAAATTATACAGGGTGAGTTTTTTATTACCTCATCTGTTCGCTCCAACACTTGTTTGAATCCATGGTGGACAATGTTGAAACTGTATGCAAGCCTGAGGCAGTAAAGGACAAGAATGCAAATGTTTGAAAGGATTGATCAAGGTAGAGAGGAGACGAAGAAAGTGGCCCTCTCTTGAACTTTCCCGTACTTATTGTGTATGTTGTTATTGTAATGCGTAGAATTTAAAAAATATATAATACTTCAGTTTTAATTTAGTTGCATTTTCAAGTTTCTCCGTAAGCAGCCCAGATTCATCGGCCACTTTTTGTTTATCGTTTTTGTTTTTCCATAGAAAAAGACCACATGGACATTGAACATTTCAACACAATATATAGTATAACGAAAAATTCGAATTTATTTTGTCTTTTTAGACCCCGTGTCCTTTCTTATTTCATAATGACCTCTAAATATGTCGGAAAAACAAAGGCCTAACAAATATTAAAAATTGAGAATTTTATATTTCAAATTCTTGGTCAAACAAATGTTTTTCTTCCTTTGTTTTCTTAAATTTCTCTCGACGCATATAAATGTAAAACATGCATTAATAGGTAATACTTATATAATTGGATGCACCTAGCTAATGGGGCAAGTCAAACTTAGAATTTCTATATTGGTAATGTTTATGATTTCTGAAAATGGGAAAGTCTATTATCAGCCAGTCTTGTATTGTAAGCTGATGTTTTGTATTCACACCACGTGAATTCTTTGTACGAGCTTTCCTCATCTTCTTGCATCAATGAAGCCAAAGGTGTAATAATTTGACTCAGAGGTGGCCCTCCAAAGAAAATCATTGACACCCTTGACCCCAAACCACCGGCCAAAACTCTATGTTTTACGCTTCTGAACCTGCCGTTTGTCATCACCTGCACATTGCAGTACCACGTCATGTACCATTCACTATATACGAATATATATTTTCAAGTCACTGTATATATGAAACAATGATCAAATACTAGATGTGTGGCCAATAATTGAGGCCAGAGTAATGGTAAGATGGATTCAAGGGTTGTTTTAATCGAGTTTTTCTTAGACAAAAGTAATTTTTTTTCCCCCTGATTCGGGAGCAGAAAGAGATAACGGCCCGGGTGTATTCACCAATCCAATGGGTCAATTGGACGAAGAATGTAAGCCTGAAGCTAACATGGGACAAGACAATGTCAGCGACGATGGCGCGAGCACGTGTAGTACTCCCCCTTTTGAATAATTGTTTTCGTGAGTAAGCAAAAGTTTCGTTTTGAGGGTACTAACACATCTTGAACAAAAGCGTTCCTTGTAAAAGCACCCAAAAACACAAACTCGGCAGAGACAAGAGGTGATCATCTTCCTTACATGAGAATTTTATACGTACTTATAAGGTCTCATTTATAGAGCTTTCACCGTGTGTGCCGATTAATTGTAACAAGCTTAGATTATATACGCACCTGCAATGAATCACCAACATCGATGAAAACTGCGGAGGGGTCTGGTGGGACTGAGACCCAGGTAATTGTATCTTGCAGACAGATTTGTAGGCCCTCTATGTGGTTAGATCTTGCAATAGAGATTATTTGTGGATCTGTATGCTCTCCAAACCCTATCAAATTTCTACCACCACCAAATGCTTCGAGTTCTGGAGACGGTGGATAGTGATTCACCCGAAAACAAGAATCGCTTCTCTCGTCTTTTATCAGCTTACTCATAATGTTTCTTGGCTTAATTTGCAGACCGTCTGCCATCATTTGAAGAACCTCACAGCCCAAATTTCTGACTGATGAAACGTATTCCATCACAAGGCACCTACATTCCAATACATACGCCCGTCAAAGTTCTCTCACTGTGGTTCACCATAAATAACAAAAGATTATTTTGGGATAATTAATATACGTACTGATATTGGGAAAGGAACCAAAATTACCACTTACCATGTACTTATTTTAATTTCTCCCACCAAAATATATATAGTCACATTATTTAATGATTTGTGTACACGAGTGCTCTATTAAACTTGCTATTTTTTTCAAATATTGTCTTCCATAAATATTATCACAGAATAGGAGAATGTAGTAGCATCACATGCATGTACCATATGCAGATCCATTCTCGAATACTTACCTTAAACTTTCCGAGATTGCCGGAAGAGCGGCACCAGCGTCCTGTAAAATGAGTTCATGGTTGGTGCAGAACAGAAGATACTCGACCCAACCCACATCACCATGGCATCCGATTCTCTTGTTACCATACCCGAATGGATTTGCTGTCCCCGCAGATTTCTGTTTCTCTTCAAGGGGTAGTCCGAAAAACCTGACGGCCTCGTCTTCGAGTTTACTGATCAACTCCATCGAAACACCATGGTTGACAACTTTAAAGAACCCAATTTCTTTACTGGCTTTAACGATTAGAGTTTTCGCATCAGGGTCCGAAAGATCAACGACTGGAATTCCTGTAAAAGTGGATTCATATGACTTTTTCACTTGGGAAAAATTATCAAGAATGTCGACCTGCTGAGACAATACCACCATGGCTGTGATATGCGCGGAAAACTGAGCCGTGGGCCGTATATGTTGGGAGATGCCAAATGCTAATATTACATGTTGGGCAGTGGAGATGGACGCCATTTTATACTCACTCGGGAACCAATAGATTTCCAATTTCAGTATCATTTTTAGATAATATGATAAATATGATGGATCTGTTGAATAAAGTAAAAAGATTAGGGTCATACTTATTATTAAGTAACAGTCATTTACAGCGCATATTCTTCATCTAGTATTTGTGGTCAATTGCACAATAGCCCTATGAAAAGTATGAAATTCAAAAAACGCCCCTGAAAATATTAATAGGCTAATATGTCCTCCATTTTTTTTAAAAAAAACCAGGCATATTGAACCCTGTATTTTTTTTAACTTTACCATATTTTTCTCATTTGCAAGGAGTTTGACGTCTAGTTTTTAAAAATAGAAATTCCAAATGCAATTAATTTTGTACATGGAGTTTTCTGCTTTTTGGAATTTTTACAACGGATGTTAATGCAATTTGCCTGTAATATTTATGTCAAAGTCTTGTACAGGGGATTTCGTTTATTCTACAAGATTTGCTTTTAAGGATGAATAAAATATTTGACCTGCGAGTGATTTTGATTGAAATGCATTAAATTAAGTCAATCTTGAAGATTATTGTGAGTGAACAAATTTTAGGTTAAATCGAAATAACAGAAAAATCCAATTCGACAATCCGATTATTTCGAAATTTTACTTCATTTAACAAAAAATATGTCAAATCGGTTAATTCAATTCGATTTCGATTTCGATTTTGATTTTTTTTAATCAGTTAACTGAAGTAACCGATATTTTAAATAATATTATTTCTCATATATTTTTAATATTTGTGTAGTATATGATTCTAACCCGAAAATTCATCAAAAGTTTTTCTATTATTTAAAAAAAAAAAATCGATTAATTCTGTCATAACTGGATTAACCGATTTTTATTATTGGTTAGGGTAAATAAATCGATCGTTTCAGTTATGAAAAAAAATCGGTTCAGTTCGGTTGAATGCTCTCCTCGTGGGCTTATCAAGTAATGGAGAGCTCCGCTAGTTAATAGGCCGTCGGTTCAGGTGATAAGTCAACAATTCATTAAATATCCAACAATTGTGGTTAAGCCCATGCTGTCAAAATATAGATTCGTGCAATCATCTCATTCATAAGAAACCTACTCAAAATATATTTAAAGACAATATTTTTTCACCGTGGTCTTCGTTTTTGTCTTTGAATTCACTTTTAGCAGGGCTTTTAACATCTGTTTTAAATCAACAATAGACAACGTTTTTTCATCCTTTATCATTTGACTTTTTTGTTGTAGTGACAAGTTTTTTTTAGTCTGTTTCATAATTGTCATTTCTTTGGTTTTGACAAAAAGTTTATGGCAACACAAAAAAAAAAAAAAAATTGGACCGAACTGCAACACAATACATATATAAATATAAAAAATTGCTATTTAAAGAATGCAGGTAGAAATATGTAAAAATTTACAAAAATGGACAGGAAATTATTTTGTCATTTATGGAGTTGATTTGATTGGAAGAAGAAGAAGAAAATAGATGCTTATCGGGGCCCTCTCTAATTCATGTCACGTCGAAAATGGGGGCGAGGCCAGGGTTTTTTTCCCAAGCGACACAACACATGTGACCTCATATTACTATTTCTTATTCGGGCACCACATTGATTGGTTAATGGATATTAATAACACCCATTAATTTTCGTCCACCAATGTGGGCGCAAGAGTTAATAATCTTGGCTGACATGACAGCCAAGAAATTCATCAGAATGAACGGCGTTATTTCGAAATTTGCGACGGTTTTTCGTAAACCATCGCAACTTTGCGACGGTTTTTCGTAAACCGTCGCAAAGTGAAAAGCGTCTGTTTTTTTTAAAAAAAAAAGGTCGCTATTTGCGACGGTTTTTTAACACCCGTCGCTATGTGCGACGGTTTTTCAAAAACCGTCGCTAATTATCACCAACGGCTATTTTCAAACAGCAAAATTATGCACCAACGGCTATATTCGAAATTACTCACTATATATACTAATCAATTTCTACAAATTCATCCCACAAATCTGAAGCTAAAAAGAGCAAATATTTGCTTAAGGAATACGAAATCCTTTCGAAAGACACTTCACAAATGACGCCGGAGCAGCTTATAGTTCATGAACATCTGTGTGACCAAATTAGAGAGAAATGGAATATGTAATTTTCGATTGATGTAATTCTCTTTTCAATTATCGTAATTCGTTTTCTTTGTATTTTGTGTTTTTTTTAAAGAGATTGTGTTGAATAATATTTTAAATAAAAGAGTCCAATTTTTTTTTCATTTCTTAATAATATTTTAATGAATATTGGAATTAAGTTATTTTTAAAATAATAATACTATTTATTTTTAGTAATATTTGTTGTAAAATTTTAAAAATATTAGAACGATATTGAAATATTAAAAATAAAAAAAATATGAGTAAGTGGACAGTGAGACCCATAAATAATGAAAGTTGAAATTAAATGAATGTGGGTGTGTGTTAATAATGGGGAAGTGTTAATGTAATGAATATGTGGCTCGTGGACCCCATCATTTTTGATGAGATGGAGAGTTATTAACATGGATTAATTCCGACGGATGCGGATGCCCTTATTTATTGATGGTTCGTACTACTCTTGTGAGACGATCTCACGAATCTTTATTTGTGGGACGGATCAATCCTACTAATATTTACAATAAAAAGTAATACTTTTTCATGAATAACTCAAATAAAAGATCCGTCTCACAAAATACGATCAGTGAGACCATCTCACACAAGTTTTTGTCATATATGTCTTAATTTGTCTTTGCTGGAATTAATTAGAGTTTAAATGGATTTCTGCATTTTGCAAAAGCAATAAAATCGAGGTGAAGGAGAATTGAATACAAAAAATGACATTAAAATAACTAAAATTGGAAATACTAACCGGAAGTTTGCTCGAGCTCTCCAATAGGACGTCG
Source organism: Primulina tabacum (assembly GCF_025594145.1). NCBI lineage: Eukaryota > Viridiplantae > Streptophyta > Magnoliopsida > Lamiales > Gesneriaceae > Primulina > Primulina tabacum. The sequence continues at coordinate 3,928,694 of NC_134553.1, forward strand.
TCGCCGAAGCTCCGCCGTCCGGGCATGGTGACCGGTGACCTGAGTAATTCATGATCATATTGATTATTACATTATAACATATATATTGCAACACTTGGTTGTTGGTTTTCAATTAAGGCACAAGTGAATGGGTGTCCACCAAATCAACTATTATAATTTTTAACTAAATTTTTTTTAAAAAAAAATATTCACTACAACTGTTCATTTTTTTAAAAAAAGTTGATTGAGAATCCTTCTACGTCGTCTCTATTTCGTTTATGTCCTAAATTTTACGAAAAACTTTTACCTTTGATTTAATAAAAATCGAATTCTTTAATTTGATTAAAAAAAAAATTCACTGCTTCCAAAATTTACAGTGGTAGCCATTTATTTTCCTCCAGAGAAAATAAATACTCATTTTTAACCCCAAAAAAATGATAATAAAGCAGTGAATATGCCATTTTTCCCATATGTTGTTGAATTAACTCATAAATTATGGAAAACATAATTATAAACGTGATAATATTAAATTGAGTCATTGTGCTTTTTAAGACATGATCCTTTGATTTATATGAAAGGCATATAAAGTTTTTTTTTTAAAAAAATATAATATAGATCACATCAAGAACTTTTCATGATAATAATCTCATTATATATTATTGCAGCTTTTGTCGTCTGGTTGCGTCAAACTTTATTTTTCTTTGTCTTGTAACATAAAAATCTAATTTTAAGTATAAAATGTGTTTCTATATTTTTTTTTTATATATATTTTCTAAAACATAAGTTTAGAAAAATAAAGTTTGACGCAATAACTTTTCTTTCATACAAGAATTTTTTATGTTTTTCTATATTTTTGTAATCAAACACTTTGTTTTCTTTCATACAAGAACTTTTTATATTTTGGTTTATGTTTTGATTTTTATTTAGTTGTCCAAATGTCAAAACGACTTCTATTTTTTTTAAGAAAAAAACTTGTAAAAGTTAAAACTTATTTAATTGCTTCTTTAGGCTATGTATCCACATTGGCCCTTAATAAATTACTCTATATATACACATGATATTTGATATTTTTTTATTAGATAAAATATATATATCCTTCGTAAAAATTATTTGTTGTTCCAAAGGACAAAGTCACTGTATTAAACAATACTTAAACTAGTCAGAATACCAAAAATTAGAATAGGTTGACTTATATGACGAATTTGACTATTTTCACTTTTAAGTATAATTACATCGTTTAGATGACAAAAATTTACGTGAAATTGTCTCACGGAACGTGTTTTGTTGACATTTATCTTATTTGGATCATCCATAAAAAAATATTGTTTTTTATATTGTGAATATCGGTAGGATTGAATCGTCTCACAGATAAAGATTCGTGAGACCATCTCATAAAAGATATTTTTTTTAGATTATTCAGATGAACTACCAACTATCATCGATTCTTTGACAAAAACTTGTGTGAGACGATCTCACATGTCGTATTTTGTGAGACAGATATCTTATTTGGGTCATCCATGAAAAAATATTACTTTTTATGCTAAGAATATTACTTTTTATTGTGAATATTGGTAGGGTTGACCCGTCTCACAGATAAAAATTCGTGAGACCGTCTCACAGATAAAAATTCGAGAGACCGTCTCACAAAAGACCTACTCCGATTCTTTTATTATTATTATTATTATTATTATTATTATTATTATTATTATCTTTTGGGTTAAGTTTATTTACTTAGATTTTAATAGATTAGGTATGAAAATACATAAATCCTTGAATCTTTCTTGAAAATAAAGTTTTCGGTTATCCCAGGCTTGATCACAAAATCTGGCCTTTTTTCTTTTACAAACTAATTAAAATTGAAACCAAAGAAAACAAGAGTCATCAAGATTTGAATGTTGTCATTAAGAAATGGCACAAATTATCACCCTTTAATTTCCATTCTACACAATCCAAAATATAACAGAAAACCCTGAATCGATTTAGAGATTTTCTCAATTCGCTTCATTTCTAACTAGGGTTTTGCGATCTTTCATCACAAAAGAATGTGATTGAATTTGGATACACATTGTGGCAAGACGAAGAGGCTGAAGGATGCACAAAACCCTTGGGAAGCATAGCCATTAAAGGCCTCGAATTGAACTTCTTGCTCCTCCCTCGTCTTCTTCTTTTTCGTCGTCTTCTTCATCCGAACTTTCCCGTAAATCTGATTCTTGCAATACTGTTGTCCCATTTCATTACTATCGGGGGGAATTGTTTTTCTTTCATTTATATGGAAAGTCATTTGGTTCTTTGACTCTGAAACTCGAGGAATTGGGCCACGGAGTTTATCTTGTGATATTGGTGTCGAGTAGGCGAAAGAGATGATGACAGAGAGAATAACGAGAAGAGAGATGCACGTGATGGAGATATTTTCACTGCGACGTTGCGCCATTTTAGCTGTGCTTGCATGGGATCGATGCGATGAAATTTGAAGGCAAACATGGGTTGTTGGAGACCGGTGAAGTAGATGGAGAGCATTAGCAAGTTAGAGAGAATCAGAGGACGTAAACAATTTTTAGGAAACAATTTTCTAATTTTATTGTAATATCTCTATATTTTTTTTAATCTTCCCGATTTGAATTCAATGGGTAGAATAACTACATATGTCTATCAACCGAACTCATATTTTAGAGCCCAATTCATCCAAATTTTGGTCAACTTCAAAAAAAACTCATATGATATGAGATAATTTATCCAATGCGACTCTCAAGTCAATACGTCTCATGGATATAATATATGTGAACCCATATCACAAGAGACCTATTCGAATGAGCTTCAACTTATATATTTTTCATTTATATTTTGTTATAAGTCAATCAACATGTTCAGTCCATTAAATTGTACTTATTTTATTTTAGTATTTTTTACCAGAATACACATGATATCGGACACAATAATGTTTATCACAATGTCATTATTTTCCGGTGTGATAATAAAAAAATTATAATTGAAAAAAAATATAATTTAGTGAATTAAAACTATGAACGAATTAATATAACATGATTAAAATAGAAAATGACAAAACTGTAATTTTCTAATAGGCAATTTGTTTTATTTTTTATAAAATAATACTGTGCATATTACACGTCCATCTCTCTTCTATTTGTGAATTATGTTTGTGAACATTGATATATTTACATGGATGTATATCTCGCATTCGGTGACGTTGTAGAGCCCACTCTAACGTGCTGTGGAGGCGCGTTGGATCCTTTCTCCCAATCTGCGAAAATTACGAGGTTCCGGTAACTGATTCGCGTATACGAATTCTCGTAAATATGATTATTCGATTTATCAGTACTAAGCTGTTTGAGCTCATCAAATATTTGATGTAGGCATCGTCATGCAATATCTCAATTCGTGTGCTACGAATGGTAGAAATCTATCGAATTTAGGATTTACTCGTTCGGGGTGTCTGTCATCTCGGGTTTCATATAATTCCGGTTTCTGCCAACGATTTAATCGATGCTATCGTTTCGATGCTGAGGTAAATGATTGCTGCTTCAAACCTCTCGTGTGTACTGATAAATTATTTCTGCCTATTCTTTTGGGGTTTCTTTCACCTAATTAACTAGTATACCGTCGGCTTTGTGTTGATAGTCGTTTGAACTACGGGTGCGAACACATGGGTCTCCCGCGCGGCATAGAGTTCTTCAAGTTTGTGCAATGGATGAGGTATTGACCGATTTATTTCTCTTTTCGCGATTTATGATGTGTATTATTTTACAAACAAGCACGAATGCAATTGTCGAGTTTGTCTGATTCCTTAAACTAATACTGCTTCCAACATTAATCTAATGAAATAAGTTTAAATATGAGAAGTGGCACTTATTAAGCCACTTTTTGTAGCTCCCCACATAATTTTGTATATTAGGCGGTCCGACCATACTGGTTAGACAGACTGACCATTTGATTTTGTTGGTTATAGCAATTGGTTTGTTTTTCAACTTCCTGAAGTATTATGATTTCAAAGTCTGCTTTCTGGATGCTAATGTTGTTTTAGGCGATGTAAATTTCTTTTTGTTTATAAGAATGTGAGTGAAAACTGATTAGCAATACAATTTTTCTGTCAAATGCCAAGATTGGTTGTCCAACTTTATTTTTTTGATTTCGTATGCAGGATTCAATGGGTATTTCGTCATTCGACTGGGGGGAAAGTGATATGCCTGTTGAATCTCTGTTTTCATCCAGCGATAGTGATAACAGTGATGGAGAAATTATCTTACAACCAATAACTGATGTTGATTTGCCTACCTCGAAGGAGCGGTTGCTTCCAGCTGATGACGCCATCGCGGTGACTGCTCATAGGCTTGGAATGCTTTCGAGAACGCGGAAGAAAAGAAAGTAAAAATCATCATTAGCAGAATAGCAAGAATTACAGACAAAAAAGGCTTGAGTTGAGATCTTGCATGATTTTGTACCCTTAAGTTCATTGCCTAGTCTTTTATGGAACTATCTTTCTAATTAAAATAGTCACACCCTTCAAGCATTATTTCGTAAATCTTTCTCTATCACTCATTCCTGCTTGTTTCCTTGTCTATTTATTGCTTAAGAATGCAGCATAAAAAATTAATTGCGTGGAGAAAATTAAAATACAGCATTCTGTGAAGGGAACTTTTTTGTAGGAAATATTGAAAAGGCTTAGTTGATTGAGAAACTCTGTGGCTTGTGATATTTTTATTAATAGACAGTTGTTTATCTTTATCCAGTAATTTTTAATAACTTGTGTCTGAAATCCTCCGCTTGCAGGACTGTACATGGAATTCTAAACAATGTTGGGCTTATAGTGTTCTTGACATTTCTTCTTTTCATAGTAGACCAGTGGGCATGGCGAGTCGTGAGATTGCCTCTGGAATCATTCTACTTGATGCGGCCTTTCGTAATTTCTGCAGTTATAGTTTCTTGTGTAGGCTATATTTGTGTCCCGTTATTTCGTCTTTTGAAACTTCAATCTATAATTAAAAAAGAATCACCCAAACAGCATCCTTCTAAGAAAGGAACCCCTACAATGGGTGGCCTATATTTTGTACCTATAGGCCTACTTGTTGCAGAGGTTCTACTTGGTTTTTCCTCCATTGAAGTTTCTGGAGCTGTGGTGGCTACCATTGCTTTTGCTACAATTGGGCTATTGGATGATTTCTTGAGCCTCAAGAACTATCACATCCGGCTATCTGGCTTGACGAGAATTTGTTTGGAGGTGAAGTTTTTTTAGTTGTCTTGTTTCAACCTTCGGTTGTGTTCTGAGCTAATTGTGTTCATTACTGTATTCATTACTGCCCTAATCTTGTTTTGATGTCACACAGGCAGCTGTCGGTGTATGGTTCTCCTATTGGTTGTGCACAACAGACATATCAACACCCTACAGCATGTATATCCTCTTATAACTAAATTGTTCAACCTTTTTCCGAGGGTAACTCACCCATCTTTTCTTATACTGGTGAACTTCCAGAGCATGTCCTCTATCTCGACGTTGATCAACTTAACGTCATCTTCTGATATGAACTTCATTATTTTATCAAATCATCAAATGTTAAATGCATAAGCGATAGCCTCTATAACTCGAAAGTTTTCAGACACTAGGAGTCCTAGGTCCTGGTATTTAACTTTCTGGCCTGATGTAATTAATCATGCCAATGTAACTTCACTATATGGTTTTTCAGTTTCTAGTCCAAGGACTAAAAGTATATATGACATTTTTTTCTTCAATGCTTTGACCCAAAAGATAATTTCTAACGTGTACTGAAAAATGCTTCTTATCAACCAGTATGGCTTTGAACATATTTGACATCTTGCGCAAATGGATAAATTCTTATCTTACTTGTCATTTGTAATTTCGTATATCAGGAAAATGGTGGTTCCTCTACCTGCGCCAGTGGGCATTGTTCGCCTTGAAAAAAATTATACAAGTTTGACCTTGTTTTGTTTTGTTTCCATGGCAAATGGAATCAATATAACCAATAGACTTGATGGACTGTCTGCGGGAGCTGCTGCATTGGCATTTGTTGGAATGTCTATTGTGGTTCTTCCAATATGCTCTGGTATCGTCCTTGTCGTCAATATTGTGTAATCACACTCACACTCTAGCAGGCATGAAAGTGGGCTATCTATATTTATGTGATTCCATCTTTACATTTCAATACCTAAATCAAGTTTACATCCAAATTTCACTTTGGCTTTTTCGTGCTTCAAGTTTTTGCTGCCAATTTCAGATCTTGCTATATTTGGAGCATCAATGGCAGGAGCTTGTGTCGGTTTTCTTATGCACAACCGTTACAAAGCATCGATATTTATGGGTGATACAGGAGCCTTGGCCTTAGGAGGTGCCCTTGCTGCAATGGCTTCTTGTACAGGAATGTTCTTCCCTTTGTTCATTTCATCAGGAGTTTTTGTGCTGGAAGCAGCTTCCGTGGTTGCTCAGGTATATTACTCTCCAGATATGACGTTGGTATATATGCAGAATGATATCTTCTTTTACATCATTTTAGATGGGTGGATAAAGTAATATTGCTTTGTTTAGTTCTGACTTGACTTATCTGCACCGTTAACTGGAGTTTTGAACGATTTTGAACGATTTTTCATCTGATGGCAACCTATGTGCATGGTTAGGTATGCTTCTTCAAGGTGACCAGATTTTTTGGTCAAACCGGCCGGCGATTGTTTCACATGGCACCATTCCATCGTCACCTTGAGTTATCTGGAGTTGAAGAACCAATGATAGTTTCTGCAGCTTATGTTGTCACATGTGTCTTGATCTTATGCGCAGCATATGTGGGCCTTACTTCAGCATGAGTTACTGAAGTGTGGGTGATCCCGACGTTGCTAATTTGGTTTTACTCCAAATATTCCTTTTTTTTTTCTCTCTTATACTTGGTCTTGGGTACAGAACAGTTAAAAGGCAGTGAGTTTTGGTTCTGTTATCATAATCAAGGCCGGGACATCAAGATTTTTTGTGTTTTGTTTTGCTTTTCATTAATTGTATTTTTTTGTATTACCAACTTTATACCTTTTTTGTCAGTAAATACATTTTGTTCATTCTGGTCAGAAAATTTCCTGCCTTTGCAGGAACAGAAGAAAGATGGAACGTTGATTATAGTCGTAAGATAATGGTAATCAGAAGTATTGATTCCAGGACCAAAATCCAATGTTCTAAAATCTTTATAGGGTTTATACATTTTGAAAAGCTTTGCATTGGAAACTATTGCGATGATTAGATAAATAAATTATTGATTTTACTTTGAGTATGTTGAATTTGAGATGGTTTTATTGATCAATATTTGGGTCGAAATGAAAAAAATATTTTTAATATAAAAAAATATTTTCCAACAAATCGGATAAATGATTTGTCTCACAAATTGAAATGTGAGACGCTTTTGTGTTTTACTTTACATTCCATACTTTGGCTGTGCTTATGAATTGTTGAGTACATTTTATAAATTTCAATAACCTTTTCTTACATCATGCAACAATTATTATCCAAACGTAGTCAATAAATTAAGATATGTTCATTGATTCTAAAGCTAATATTTAACGAAATAAATAGGTTCCCAATTAAATAAAAATAAGAATTAACTATTTGATTTTTTTTTTAATTTGGTTGCTTTTAAGTTATTGTTATTCTTATGTTACTGCTAGTTCTATTTTCAAAATGAGCAAATTCTAAGTAGCTATGGGATTAGTGTTAATTTAATTTAAATAAATATAAAATTAAAATTTGTCATACAAAACAGTGATATGATTAATTTGGCATTATCTTTTTTACAATAACAAAAATAAAATTTCCTGAGTGGCATAATAAGGTTGAATTAATTACAAATTTCATACATTTTGCTACTTTTACGGTATACAATTAAAATATCACTAATTTTTTATATATAGAAAAACGAAGAAAAATGTAACAGAAATGTTACTGTGTTAGAATAGATTAATCAACCATTGCGCGTTGCCCTTACTCGAGTGCTTACATATGTTGGCCATGGCGGCGGCGGCGGAAGATTATGGCATTTCGCCCCCTTTGCAGCTTCACATGGTATCTGCGTTTCTGGCCATGGAACCACCAGATGTTGTAATCTCACTCGCCAGGTACCCCTTAGAGTTAGACCCAGGCACAATTTCCCATCCAAGAATCAAGATCCCACTGGTGTTTTCCACTGTCATAATTCCCTTTTTCAGTATGTTTTTGTGATTTAATATAATCTCGATTTCTCGGGCATCAGGGATTTTGGCGGCGGTTGCCTCGATGATAGAGTACAGAGTTGCATTTGGCGCCAATGTATTTGTAAAGCTGTAGGTACTTCTACTAGGTTGCCGATATATTACAGCCAATAAAAGAAGAATGTGGAGATGAAAGAAAACTTTTTGTAAAATATTCTTTCAGGATGTGAAGTTGCAAGGTCCTTACTTGAAAAGGTTTTTGAAGAAACTAATTCTTGAAATCGAATCTGATGGCGAAGACGTTTTGGATGAACTGTACGAACGCTATGCTTTTTACTTGACTTCCTTGCAGGTATAAGATAATTTTTTGATCTTTTCATAGGTCAACATATGTTGGAATTGATTGTTTTTCTGTCAGGATAATGATGTGGACAAGGGGAACTCGAGAATCTTGAAAAGTTTCTCATTTCTATTTTCCGATGGTAGCTGCTTATTCCTTTGACTTTTTGTTCATTTCTTGGTTAATGTCTTTGATGCTTTGGTGGCAAGTATAGCTTACTTGGATGCATGTGTAGAATCGTCTGGACTCGTTAGCTGCCCAAAGTCTAGGAATTTAGAGGTTCAACTTCAGTGTTCTCTCAACCTGCTGGAAGGAGATACTGGGTATCAACCATCCTATAGTATTTTAATCGCTGTCGTGGTCATTAGAAATTTTAGTTGCTAGCAAGAACCCTCATCAACATAGTCTTATAATATTTATTTTATCATCATCACCTTGATCTTTTCTGAAGATGGTTTGAAGCTTCACGAGATCATTGTTGGTTTTGCTAGTGTAATACAAGGATAGTCTTAGTGGTGCTATACTTAATTGAAGGGGATCCATGGTTTTGCATTTTTTCTATATCAATAATGATCTCTGTTCGTCTTGTACTATTGAACAGGAAATTAATGAATTATACCATTTTTTCTGGCCTGCCTGTTTCTTCAATATACGTTCCGCAAAGTGAAATTCTGAAGAATGGTCTCAAGTAGATGTTTGCCAATTTAGACGTTTTCTGTTCTACTGATGTATTCACCATAAAGCAATTGTGGTTCATGCAGCTTCATTGCATGACTTCTATTAAAAATTATTTCCCAGCTTCATGTTCACGTACTTTGCATTCTAATTTCTATCTGAACTTGTTTCTTTGTTTCCTTTCCCCTAATTCTTTCTCTACATGGTTATGTAGGTGTTCTCTTTGGCCATCCAGTATATTCATGTCAGAATTTGTCCTTTCATTCCCAGAGATATTTGTAAATAAGTGTTGCTTTGAGGTTACATATGTGCTTTATATCTGTTACTCCCTTTACCAATTGTGTCTTTGTTTTAAATCTTTGCGTATGTACTTTAGATCTGTTACTCCCTTTACCAGTTGTGTCTTTGTTTTAAATCTTACACAGAAACATCAAGAACCTCTGTCTCCTTCTCTCTCTTGCTGTAATTCTGATTTCCTGCGTCAACAGGTTGGCTCAGGAGTTGGTTTGGTTGGCATTTGCATTGCTCATGTGAAAGCATCCAAGGTAAGCACAAGTAAGCTCGCTCAATGTATTGTAAAAGATAATATCAGTTACAAGAAAGCCCTCCAGGTTTTCTTGATAAAATATTTAACGAAAATTCAAATGATGTTTACATCTCATTTGTGCATCTAACCCATAGACATGTTTTCAATCCCAATAAATGTGCATTACACATTCCTCTAAAATCTTGAGATGTGGAATTTGACTCTGAGTCATTTTAAGTTCTCCAAACTTGATTTATAGATTTATATCTAATCTTGTGTTTTGTTCCCGTATGGAAAACTCTGTGTATCATACCGCATCTGAAAGTATTGTTTATTTTGATCCCCCCCCCCCCCCCCCCCCCCCTCTCATCTAAACTGCTATCATGGTGCAGGTGATACTAAGCGACGGCGACCTGTCAGCATTAGCAAACATGAAGGTGAACTTGGAACTGAACCATCTGACCACCAATACTTGCACCATAGATGACCATAGTGTGGATCACAGTATGGTGAGACAAAATATTTTGTGCTACATGATCAACTATGTTTGCCATCCCTTGTGCTTTCATAACCAACTTTTTTGTTTTAAAATTCACACTCACACATTTATATGACTCGAATCCAAGAGCTGTGTCCTGGAAAACCAACAGCTCTAGCTATGACCTGTTTGATTGGCCTTTGATTACCAACATTTATCAACGGAAATTATGTGAGAACTGATCAATGACATCTAATATAGTGCCTCTCCAGATGGTAGAGAGAATGTGAATTATGTCCTTAAGATCTATGTCTTTTAAGTCGTTTTCATTTGTTTATACTTCTCCGATAGGGGATAACTTTATTTTATCAGTAACCAACGCCATTCATCATTTGTAACCTGATTCATTATTTGGATGCTGTGGCTTTTAATAGCTTAAAAATTTCCATGTCTTGAATAAGCCTGCTTTTATGCAATTCAATTATTTCATGGCACGATGGACCTATTCTGAGTACAGGTGCAGTGTGTTTGTTTACCTTGGGAATCTGCTTCGAAGGAGGATCTCTGTAGCTTCTCACCTGACATAATGTAAGTGATGACTTACATTTTTCTCAAGCATAACATTAACATGCCATTTTTGTTGGTTCGATCAAAAGTAGTTTTCTAGGAGTCATGCCACTCCTATATTCATAATTTTGTCTCCACAGTTTAGGTTCAGACGTAATTTATAATCCATCATGCCTCCCTCATCTTGTTCGTGTGCTGGCCACCCTTTTGAGACCCGATTCTTCATTACATAATGAAAGAAGATTCAATCATTCTCTCCAAGAAAAAGTAACAAGTAATGGCTCTCCAGCTTCGGAAATTCTCGGCCATCCTTCGGCCAATGGCCCCGTTGCATTTTTTACTTCTGTGATTCGTAACATCAAAACCTTCGACTATTTTCTTGCTCTGGCAGCAAAGGCCGACCTGATTGTCATGGACATTACTGAGAAGGTCGAGATATTCGAGTTTCTTCCTTATTTAAGTTCGTACCCGCGATTAAATGTTCGAATATTTAAGATTTATTTTCAAGTTATTAGTAGCAACAGTTTAGTCTAATTCAGCAGTGACAGATTTGATATTCTCCAAATGTTTGCATTTTTATGATATTAAATATAAGAAAGTTACTACAACAATCTCTTTCCGTGTCTTTGAACTTTTTGAAGATAGAACTTCAGCGCCCGCACCTTGGAAAGTAAAAAAAATGGTTATGTTAGAGCTAATTTGAGCAAATAATTCATAATTTAAACATTTTCCCCCTTTTCCCCCAAAAAAATTACTTTTAATTATTACTATTTTAAAAAAATTAGAGCAGTTTTCATAATTGGATTGCGTACTAGTATTTTTTTTTTCTTTTTTTTTAAAAAAAAATATGAAGCCGATATTCAGAAATCATAGTATTTGGCTTCTTATATTTTTTTTACAAAGTGGTATTACGTTTTATAGAATGTTTTTTATTAGATATAATTTTCCTTCAGATATACTATATATTTTATTTTTTTATTGTTCTGATGTAACATATTATATTATTTTATTTTTATATATTATAACATATCAGATTTTCTTTTTCCTTTCCTTTTTTTGGAAAAAACATATTCTGAGTCGTATAATTATTTGATAATATTTATGACTAGTGATCGGTATCACCGTTAAAAAGGGGAGATTGTAAGAAGCAGGCAGCTCAATTCAGCGCGTGAGACGACTTTGAAATCAAATCTTAACTGAGAAGGAAAAATGAGCGAACAAGGCGGGGAGAAAAGCAAAGGCATCTCGGTGCCTGCAGGCCACCTTCCATCTGCTCCTCCTCCTCCGCCGAATTATTATTATGGCACTTTTCAAGGTGTTGCAAATTATCCTCCTCCTCCGCCGTCGCAGCCGGTTATGGGATTTCCTCAACCCATACCTCCTCCCGGCTTTTCATGTCCTTCTCCTCAACACTATCATTATGGATATCAGACAGTTCCCGGTAATTTTCTTGACCAGTTTCTATATTTTTTTACCACCGATATGTATCTGGAATATTATATTGAAATCGGATTATTTTTAATTTTGTTGATGGTCTAGATAGTTTTCTAGGATTTTTTTCAGCCAGAGTTGATGTGTTTATTGCTGGATTAATAGGAGATTTGGGTTTCCAGCAATTTACATTTGGCACCATATTGATCTTCTCCGTTTCGTTTACTTTTGTTATTTTCTAGGTTATGCTGTTGTTACAGGACGACCATTTAGAGAGGAGAGGCTTCCTTGTTGTGGTATTGGAGTTGGATGGTTCTTGTAAGTCCCCCCTCCCCAATACTGTGATTTTTCATACTCTTTATATTCTCTCGGTTGCTCGGGAAGACTTTGTCGGCCAGTGCCCAACAATATTTGTTATCCCCTAGTTATTTTAGGTCAAAAGTTTTAATGCCCACTGCTGATAGATTGGAGAATTTGACCCTACTAAGTTATTCGGAATTTGGGTATTGTACATTATATTTGTAACGTCGACTTACTTTCTTGCACTCATTGAATTACTTTTGTTGGTGATTGCTATTGTGGAACTAACTGATTTCACATTGTTAGCTGATTTCTATCTTGGAGGGAAAAGAATATTGGTTTCTCTGTGATTGATTGTCATTGTTTTTACTCTCTTTCCCAACATATTCCATGCATTTGTTGTTTTAAAAAAAATTTGCATACTCTTTTGGTTTATCGTATCCTTAGCTATTGATCCAAAACTTCATCATAGGATCAATGCCGAACTAATATGGCTGTAGTTCTGATTGAAGGATAACATAAGAACTTAAAATGTTTGGTTGATTTATTTCTTTTCTTTTTGGTAAAAAAATATTGTTGTCACTTGCCCAGCAAGGTGCTCTCTTTTATATCAAGAGGGACCTTGAGGGATTGTCTCAAAACAATTTTGCCAAATTCTTGTTAGTTGAGTTAATAAGTCTACAACCTTCATTGCTTATTATATGTTTTAGATGCTAAAACTTGTTAAAATTCTTCAAGGAGTTACTGGTTATTGTAGCTTGAACAGCATCAAGTTTTTTATGCAGATTATCTGTTGGGTGCTAATTGCTAGCTTTCTTGACTTTGTATGCAAGATTTATAAGCGGTTTCTTTCTTGGTGCCATTCCATGGTATATTGGCGCTTTTCTGCTGATATGTGTTCGGTTGAATTACAGAGAAAAGGCTGGTCTGGTTGCGTGCACTTTAGCTGTAATTGTTTCAACCTTTTACTACTGTCTTTTTTATTTGGTGACATATACCTTTTGCTTCAATGTTACTTAATTGTGTTTTAGACTAGTATTTTATGTGATTTCTGTAACAAAATTAATATCTTTTTATAATTTAAAGCTTCCAACTTCCAAGTGAAAGTACTGATTCAGTAGAGAGGTGAGAGGCAAATGAAAGTTTGCCTAGGTTTTTTGAGGAGAAATTATGAGGGTTCAATTTTGGGTGGTTAGAACACTAAAGTAGAAAAGGCATCTATCTCTCTCATTACCTTACTTTTGGCCCGTATTTGTTCATTTATTCCTTGTATCCTGATTTGGTGAGTTGAAGGCGTTTTTTGGCCCTTGTGTATAAGTACCGACATATTGAAGATAACTTGGGGAAACAGCTCTTACATTAAATTTAAAAATCGTGTTCATGTATGAGAGAATTTGAGTCATTGTACAAGCTTGATTGCATAAGGTTTTTGCAACCGTTTATTATCTTACTATTGGGGTGTTGATTGATTTTCAACTCTATTTGGCAGGCAATCCTAGCTTCCATTGCTGTTACTCTTGGTGTGACAAGGGCATCTCATTCTTGGTGAATTTTTCAGTTTCTGCATGTATATTCCCCAATCTCGACTAATGTTCCTTCAGAAACAGATAAAGTTGCTGTTTGAAATATATTTCGTTATCTTTCTACTCGTCGTTGTTGTAACTGTTGATAAAAAAAATGTGTGTATCCTTTTTTTTGTTCTATATTTACTGTTAAATTCTTGAAGAGACAGCGTCATATCCCTTTTTAGTGCTGCGGGGCAAAATTTCTTGTTTATATACCAAAAACAGCACTTTGAAACGTGTAAATTTTTTAGTATCGAAACAGCGTGCCTGCAGTGCGTGCGTTACGTATATCGCACCTCACTTTTAGTGCTTCCACGAGATTATTCAATTGTGTCATAACCTCCAGCAATTGTAGTTTTATTGCAAAATCAAATCTAATGAAGCACGAGAATGTATAGTTGTCTTTTTGTTATTTTATTTTTTTTACAAAATGTGTTAAAACTGTTTGATAAATTTGAGATTATTTTATTTGTTCAGTGTGGAACTTTTAAACTAAATATTTTTTTATTGCAAATGTGATAGCATACAAAATATATCATCATTTTTTATCGTGTGCTGTTTTTAAAGGTGAAACTTTAATGTTGTAATAGAACCATGTAGTAGTACAAGAATTATTCGAAGTTAATTATAATTTTATCAGGTGATGTTAAAATAGTTGAAGTAAATATTTTGAAAATATCTATAAATAATGTCAAACAGATTTTCTTCGTATTTTAAAAGTGAGAATATTGATGAACAACTCGATCGAATTTCTTCCACTCCTCAAAAAACTTTTGTGATATTCTTCAACACATTAAAATAAATTAATAAATTTTACTTTCTCAAAAAAAAAATATATATATATATATATATATAAAGAAATTCGATAGGCAAACATGACTTGGTAAAGCCCATTTGGGCCCATACAATCATCATATGCCACCAGAAAAAAGCCAACTAACAATGATGGAGCCCATTAACGAAATGGGTCAGTGCATCATGTGGCCCATTATAGTTCAAGTAGGGTTTTATCAGGAGATCAGCCAAGCTTTGCAGCAAAACCTATCAACCCCAGCTCCACCCGCAAGCTTACGCCCTGCAAAAGAGAAAGGTGCTGAAAAATTGAAATCGATCGAGATGGTAACTTACAGGGTATGACTCCTCGTTCATCGCTTTCTTCGTTACGGATTTGATCTTTTATGTTTGTGTAAAAATATTTTCAATTTGGTTTGATTGTTTATTTAATTCTAATGTTGTATTTTGTGCAGTTCCATCAATACCAGGTGGTGGGGAGAGCCCTTCCGACTGATAAGGAAGAGCACCCGAAGATCTACCGCATGAAGCTATGGGCCACCAATGAAGTCCGCGCCAAGTCCAAGTTTTGGTAACCTTTACGTTCTGTGTCTTATAGGAAAAGCTGCTGTGCATCTGATATGATAATTATTATATACTCAATGCTCTGTTGCATTTGATTTGAGACAATTGAGTAAAGATTTATTTGTGATTGCGCTAAATGTATTTGTGGATTGGCTTTTATGTATGAAGGTACTTCTTGAGGAAGCTTAAGAAGGTGAAGAAGAGCATCGGTCAGGTTCTTGCTATTAATGAGGTAGGCTGTTTCCCTTGTTCTTTTTCTGGTGCCTTGTGATAGACAATTTTTGGTGAGTTTTATGCTTCCAGATCTACCAAATCATACGATTATCTAGTTAAAACACGTACTCTGTGCTTGAAAAGTGTTCCTGGAATCCATAAGTTATCTAATTTGGGCCCTTTTACTTAAAATGACTTAGGTGGAATTTTTCTTGAAAATATGCATCTGTTTTTTGCATTAGCCTCCTTGTACTTCGTGTATTTGGCGCTTAGCCCCTTATTTCCTTGTCAGGTCCAAAACTTATAACATGGAAGTGATTTAAGTGTCAAATACACTAAGTACAGGGGAGGTTTCGTCGAATTGGTTGCTGCACGTGCTATAATATGCATTGGAATATGTGGTTGCAGTGTGTGAGTGGATGTTTAAAATTTCCACGCTGGTTTGGAATCTCCTAAGTTTCACACTCTCATGTCGATATGGCGTGGAGCACTATTTAAAATTCCTTAACTGATGTGAAATCACGGAATTTTCACATACTCTAATGTGATTAGAAGATATTGCTTACTGTTTGCCTGTAAGAAGATTTGTAACATCACTATCGAAGTGCTAGGGTTGTAAGTCGGTGTTTGCATCAAGCAATTGGACAAGAAATGACTCGTTTAAACACATCTTCAATATTTTTGGCTAATCGGTTTTTTGTTATGTTTCACGAGCTACCTTTCTTGTACATTTTCTTTGATTCTCATTCAAGGAGAGGTAGAAATGGAAGTTTGGCTATGGTATGCTACAAATCATAGTTCAAATGGTTCCAATTTCTTCGAAAGTTCTGTTATTTAATTTTACAACTGTTGTTCTTACTAAAAATATGACTGGGATCTATGATCGTTACTGAATAATCCATTGAGATGATTTTTTTTTTTTGGAAAATCAATCTTCCAAGTTCCAAGAACTCAAATTTTTTCATGAGATCTAGTTGTGGTTTGTTTATTGATGAATAGGGCTGAAAACTTCTTTGGCATCTTCTACTATCCAATTTTTGCATATTCATTCCCCATTACTAGTCCTTTAACCACTTACAAATTTACTTCACTTATAACTGGAGCCACTCTCATGTCTGTTTGAGATTTTCTAGTGTATCACGCGAATTAGCTGTTCTATGTTCAACATTGATGTCCAAGGATGTCACCAACATTTCTTTATTTACAGATATTTGAGAAGAATCCAACCACAGTCAAGAATTATGGAATCTGGCTACGTTACCAAAGCAGGACCGGTTATCACAACATGTACAAGGAGTACCGTGACACAACATTGAATGGGGCAGTGGAGCAAATGTACACTGAGATGGCATCTCGTCACAGAGTCCGCTGTCATTGCATTCAAATTATAAAGACGGCCACCATTCCAGCAAAGCTTTGCAAGAGGGAGAGTACCAAACAGTTCCATGACTCTAAGATCAAATTCCCTTTGGTGTTTAGGAAAGTTAGGCCACCTACCCGGAAACTCAAAACTACATACAAGGCGACCAGGCCAAACTTGTTTATGTAGTTTGCTGGAAAAGGACTAGCCTCAATTTATGCTATTTGGTTTAATTAATCTTTCTGAATTTTGGATTCTAGTAAGTAGTTCTTCATTGCCGGGTGGAAAGTCAATGTGGAACTTTTTGTGGTTGTTTGATGTATTGTGGTCTATCGTGGTTCAAGAATTTTACTACTTTTTGGATATGTTTTTTGAATTGTGGAAAGGATTACATCTCGTGTTGCTTGTTTGTAGGTTTTCTAAATATATGTGTGTGTGTGTGTGTGTGTATATAGTATATATATATTCATTTTTAAAAAAAAAATCAAATAAATTTGTTCATTTTTTTAATTAAAATTGACACTATTATATTGATAACTAAAATTATCAAAAGGGTAATTAGAAACATGAAGAGGTTACAGGGATGATGTTGACGATTAACAAAAAACATATACCAACCTACTAACTAACCGATGCATACGCAATTTTAATATAATAATTCGTTAACTATGTACATATGACGTGTGTGTGACTAGATTTTTATACGGATAATTTAATAATAATTGATTCCCGATTAAATTTGAGATAAGATTAAGAGAAAATTTAATGATAATTGATAAAAATGTGATTACGAGGGCTTCAAATATTATATAATATATTTAAACAATGATAAGTGTTTTTACTTGTTATAACGTTGTTTTTACTTTTTATGTAAATGTGAAGTTATTGATTTATTCCAAATAATATTTAAAGGGGGAAATTCGTCTAAACCAAATACAGTCATCCACCTACTTGAATTCAGATATAACCGCGTGAAATTCCAAATTCCCAGAAGCTGTACGTCTTCTCGATCTTAGTTGCTGTAACAATATTGCATTCTCCTCAAATTTCCCTACACCCAGCGACAACCCACAACCGACCTCAAAATTTATCCTGTATATTCGAAGAAAATGAGACGAAAAAACAAATGTGAATTGTTTCCTCTGGCTAATTTCCTAAACGCTCCGCGCATTTTGAAGCTGTAAAAATGGCAAAAGCGCCTGCACCGACACCGGTACCCCACAGTTTTTAAAATTATTTTTCAGATTTTGTGCCTTGTTTCTCGGTATCTTTTGCTGCGGTTTTCACATTATCGTTCTAATGTTTATGGTTCTTGATAACCTGCGATTAAATGATTCGATATTTAGATGTGTTGTTTTGGCGCATTCCATTGCAGATGAATGAATGTGTGAAGATTTTTTGTCCTGAGATGGGCCTTCTTTTCTTTTGGTGCAAAGTCCCACATCGAAAGTACTAGAAATCAAGACTATGGTGTGAGCTATAAAGGAAGAAATTTTGAGCTGTTGTAATTATCTTTGCGCTTGGGGCAATGACGCAGCTAGTGAGGTTCTAACCGAGGCGCGTCTATTGCTGGTTGAAAACTATTTCCAAACCCCCTCTTAGGCCTGGGCTTGTCCCTGGCCTTCGAGAATTTCTGGAAGGGCTCCTTTTATAAAGGTAAAGCCCTACAACTCTAGTTTTAGTTTACTCGCTAAGTTTATCTTTCATCGTTTCAGCAGTCTCTATTCGTTGTGTATGTGTGAGTGATGATTGTGTTAGTCAGAAAAGAAGGGAAGAACTTTTTTATTTAACTTTTGGCCAAATGAGACTGCGAGATCAAGTATGATTTTTCTTAAATTATTTAGCATCGCCATGGAATCGAGACACCCAAGGATACTATAATTTGTGAAAAATGTGAAACTTGCGGAGGGTCTGGGCGATGAAAAAAGAGAGAATGGGAAAAAAATTGGGTTAGAGATCCACCGAAGTGGGTAGCCTTAACCGGATGTGTATGGTAACAAGAAAGCCCGAGAGCTGTTCCCGTCCCTGTCGGGGGAGATGCCAACCATCTCTCCTTTCTACGAACACAGCAGGTTGCACTGACTGTTCTCTATAAATGCTAAATAAGACATGATAATCTATACGATGTGGGATATATTATGGTTTTCCACTACTTTTGGAATATGATATTATTATTAGAATCCTTTGTCAAAATCTAGTAAGTTAAAATTCTCATTTATTATAATTTCATGCTAAACTTTTCCACTACTATTGGAATATAATATTATTGTTTTTTTATTTCTCATTTTATAAAAGATCGAAAATATATAAACGAAAAAAGGTTCAAGTGAACTTTTGCTAATAACAATAGATTCTCTTGAGTTAAAAAAGTGTCCTGCTATTATTCTTTATTATTATTTTAAAATTGTCTTAGCTTTTAAACTATCCTGTATGATGTCAGCATTATACTGAATCGTATACTTTTGTATTATTATAACTTAGCAAAGACTATTTCTGTGATATGACTTTGAGTTTATAAGTTCTTTGATAAAAAAAATTTATAAATAACTTATAACTTGTGAAAATAAGTTGAATGACAACTTATGAATTGTTTCAAAAAAAGTGAGATATCTCATATTTTTTCAAAAAAATCTTAATTTTATATTATATTTATCCAAAATATCTTTATATATTTTTTAAATTATCCATTTTAATTCACTTTTTAATTTCTCGCTTTATCATTTTGTTTTTTTTTAAATCAAATTTAAAATACGATTTTGTTCTATCTTTTATTAAGATATAAAAAAAGAAAAATGTTAATATTTTATTAAATAAATTATTAACTATAATATTTTAATCAACATTTCATTTATTTACACACATTAAAAATAATATTAAATATTTTTCTAAAACAACATAAATTTTTCTAAATATAAATATAAAATAAATTTACTTTTTAAAAACATTATAATTATAAAACTAATCTGATATATATATATATATAGTTACTTATATTAACTCATAATATCTTATTTTTTTTATAATTTTAACAATTAAAAAATCGAGATTCTTGTCCTTGACTATCATTAAGATGCTTTTGTCTTGCATTATCAGCAGACTCAAAAAAAATTTCTGCTGTTGGTTTTTTATGCTGATGCTAGGCCAAAACTTCTGCAGATGATTGGTCCAAATGGCTAATTGAGAGAGTTCAAAACTTACCTTCAAATGGGACATAATTTCTGATGCTGAGTAAGGTTCAGCTGCCCCACTGTTAACAACACCCTCTATATCAGCTATTGACATCTGTTCTACTTCTACATTTTGTGCATGCCTGTAATACCCTAGTGCAGAACTGACGCTTCTAACCTATACAGAATTTTAAAAAGTAAATAAATAAACATGAATCAGGAAGTGGGAAAAGATATTTTTCAGAAAAAATAAGGTTTAGGAGTATGTATCCACTTCCATGGCTTCCGTTTCACTTACCAAAACACAGAAAAGAAGGTATATCAACAAGATTACATCAACTTATCTGCCTAACAACTACTACGATAGAACCCAAGTGGATGGATATTGTGAAGCACATAAAGAAGCTGCAAAAGTTGTGCAAAATGTACAACAGCTAAAGTTTCAGTACGCTTACCCTCTTTTTACAGTAGATCTGCCATTTGCAGTCATATTTCTGCTACCACCAGGAGCATCATTATCACCTTTGTCCATGTTAGATCTGTGTTGTCTCGCCATTTCTCTTTGCTCATGCTCTTCCATTTCACTCAACTCTTGATGATATATAGCAAAGTTAAGAACTTGAAGAGCTGCCTCGACATCAGAATTCAGTACCTGTTTAAGTACTTTTTTTATTACTGTTTGATGCTATCTAACGGGAATCAAATGAATGATATTTTTCAGCAAACTATAGATATATCTCTTTCTACTAATGTCATATTTCAAATGAGATGCTTATTTCTTCAATTGATAAAATAAATTTTTGAATGTCAGAAAATTTACATACAGCCATCCTACTGATAAAGAACACTACCTGTCTCCGCAGCTTCAGTTTGGCATGAGAAGTTGATAATCTATTATTGTTTCCAAGGTTCTAGCAGTGATTGGTAGCGTCCCTCCAGTCTAAAAAATATTTACGAGTTATTTTAAGAATCTTCAGGGACTGTGAAACAAAAGAACATAATTTTGGTGCTATCAGATGAATAACTTATCAACCTTTGTGGTTGAACTTGCACTTCTGAATTCAGCGTATGTAGTCGCTATGTGTTCAGATGCCTGGAGAAAATGATTTATTACAGAGAAATCAGCGAAATTGCAATGCAAATACTTATTTGAAGCCTTAACAGAATGAGTGTATAATGATTGCACCTAATGTACCAAAGTGAAGAAGGAAATATGAATTTTAAGTTTAAGATTAGAAGAAATCATCAGCACAAGTATGCACTCGTGAAGTCTATATTAGATTGAAGACAATAGTCACCTCACCAGTGAGCTCAGGTTGAATCCTATTTTTCGCATAATGAATAAACTTCTTCAGAAAATTGATTGTGAGTGTGTCCTTTTTGCAGCCTTTATCAGATCTTTCCCCATGTAGCATTCTGTTGTATTTAAC
This sequence comes from Primulina tabacum, assembly GCF_025594145.1. Lineage (NCBI taxonomy): Eukaryota > Viridiplantae > Streptophyta > Magnoliopsida > Lamiales > Gesneriaceae > Primulina > Primulina tabacum. The sequence continues at coordinate 3,950,268 of NC_134553.1, forward strand.
AAAAACAGATGAGCCAGACTCTGTGTCGTCTTCTCTGTCACGCCAAGCATTATCATCTAATGCTGTGCTGCCTGAAATATAAAATGACTTTTTGACATTTATATTCAGTCAATAGACCAGCTCACAAGCCCTTGTTTTTCATTTGATCATTGACCATCCACAATTTACTATAATGTCCACGTACCTCCGTTTCCCACCGAACCACACTGATGCATAAGCAACACATGTTTTGAAATCTCACGGTCAATGCCAGGATCCATTTGATCGAAAACGATGAACAATGAATCAAAACGAGAGAGCAGGGAGTCCGGCAGTCCGATATTCTTTGTTGGGGTTAAGGAACGATCATACTGTGTTTACCATTATAAAGCATTAATGAAGTAGAAGAGTCAAAAATCCTGCTAGAGAAAAAGAAGAGGCAAGTAGGCATGCCTAACATTGTCAATGCTTCAAGAGACTTACAGTTCCATATATTGGATTTGCAGCTGCTACAACACTGCAGCGAGCATTCAATGATGTGTGAATACCAGCTTTTGCAATTGTTACAGTCTGCTGTTCCATCACCTCATGTATAGCAACACGATCTTGGTCATTCATTTTGTCGAACTCGTCAATACAAACGATGCCTCGATCAGCAAGAACCACTGCGCCAGCTTCTATTCTTCGTTCCCCTACGTTGAAGGATCCAGTATTCTGAGAAATTGCCTACATCTATCTTCAATAACATCAAGAATATAATTACCTGTGATCGGAAGTAACTGCCGCTGTCAATCCAACACCATAAAACCCCCTGCCAGTGGTTGATATGGCTAGAGGAGCAATATTCATGATTGCTCTCAATAACTGAGACTTGGCAACGGAAGGATCACCAACCATCATCATATTTATGTCACTATAATGTCAAAGTGGTGAGCATCATCAAGCATCTTACAATTGGAAATTATGAAACATCCATGTTAGGAAGTTGGAATATAAACCAGAGACAGCAATAACAAAAATGAATGCAATGTAGACCTTATTCTCAGCTCTAGGGCTTGCTATTTTTGGCGGGAAATTCACTGTGCGTGGCGGGGGGAGACGATGTTTGTGCACATTAGAAAATGGACTGGGCCGGATGTGGATAATGGGCTGGAAATTACACGAAACACTTGGATCGGGCCCGCTTTACTTACAATGGGGTGTCACGCATTGAATATTGTCGAAATTAATTTTATGAATCAAAAAATTTAGGCTGTGTTTTCTCAACTTCTGTTTTTTCAACTAAAAATTCTTGAAATTTTAGTTAGAGATTTTTCTTATAAAATTTGAGTGATGACAGACCATTGTCCTTTGAGAGCAGAGAGCCTATGTTACTAATATTTTGTTTCTTCAAACAATATGTTAGCCTTTGCAAGAATTTATTTTACGTGATTCTTGCTTTTTTTCATACAATTTCCAAATATTTCATTGATTAAAAATTTGAAAACGCTTAAAATAATCGTTTGTAATAAGTTGAGTTTTAAAAGTTCAAAATATATAATAATAATAAAAGTGATTGGCTAAAGGCTATTCCGAAAAATAAAATAAATTATTAACGTTATGGCCAGGCAGCTGGCATAGCGACTTTTATTAAACGTAATTTAATTTAGTTTAGTTCAGATAAATAGAGAAGTTATATATATGATAACGTGAATTAGTCATTATTGGAAGGTAACTCCTACATTAAATAAGGGATTAACAGAAAAATTGATACATTTAACAAAATCATCATCCAAGAAATAGACAAGATTCCTTAAAACTAAGTGAGCTGAAAGCTCATATTATTACACTAACCTAATTCGAGTTGCTCGAATGGTGATCTGAGCAACTAGTAGAAGGGAGCCAAAAATAAAAGATTGTGGCCACAGCCACTCTGGATAAGCGAGAATGCTCTGGCATGAACAAGAGGTTTTGATCAAGGACTGAATGCAGAGAACGCCACAACAGAGTTATGACCACCAAATCCAAATGAATTTGAGATGGCTGCATATGTAAACGAAGTAAATTAGGATCGGCAACAAAGTGAAAGATGGTTGTTCATAATGGCATTCACTATATTCCTTTTTTTCCTGGAATGCAAATCACCGTACCGACGTTGACTTGATGTTGCTGCTTTTTGTTTGCAACTGTGTCAAACTCCACAGAAGCCTCAGGATTCTGAATGTTATAAAAACAAAGTTCGTGAGTTTGAATATTGAGAGGATGGGACTTGTCACCAGGCAATTGAAATACAGAAAAGGACTGCCATGAATGCGCTTCTTCCATGAAGAAACAGTAAAGGGAAAGAAATGCAAAGATTTCACCGGATTAAAAAATATGGCATAAAAATTCATTTTAACTTACAAATTGATTAATAGAAGGGTGAAGCCAGCCAGTTGTGATGGCTTTAACCGTTGCAATGGCTTCCAAACCACCAGCAGCACCAAGACAGTGCCCGATCATAGACTGGAACAAGATATAAAGTGAGGTTAATAATGAACTGTAAATCTTCATTCTGATATTCTTCTTAGTTTTATGTCAATTCATATCTCCTCTTGCGAGTGTTTTTTTTTAATTCTTTAGACTCCTATTCTTGAGCCAAGCTCGAATAACTGCTCAAACTTAATATTTTCTGCTTTGTGCGTGAGTAAGAGAGGTAGGGAGAAAGTAACCTTTGTTGCATTCATTTTGATCTCTGAAGTATTCTTAAACACCTTTTTAACAGCATTTACCTCAGCCAGATCGCCCACTATGGTGGACGTAGCATGAGCATTGATGTAGTTAACCTGAAAATTATTCAACGGTTAAAACCTGTCAAGTTACTGTCTCAGAGACACCGACATTAATCTCGAGATTAATGTAAATCAAGTTTACAAAAGAAGTACGACAGAGATATAGATTTGAGATCATAATGATAAAAAGAAGCTTAGAAATCTGGGAGAAGGTAATTTAACCCGACATTAGTCTCAGCTCTTTTATTTTAGTGTGTATGGACAAACTACTACTCATAATGAAAGAATAAATCAATACCTCTTCAGTTGATACACCAGCATCTTCAAGAGCATTCAGAATACATGAAGACACCCCAAGTCCATCTGATCTGGGATCTGTCATATGATACGCATCACAATTTATTGCACCTCCCAAGTACTCAGCAATAATTGGCGCATCTCGTTTCATTGCATGTTCCAAACTTTCCATTACCTGTTAAAGAAGAGAGACAAAAGAACTTCAAATTTTCATTTGTCAAGATTGCTTGCACGTTCCGACTAGCAAAAAATCCCAGAAATATTAAAGTAAACAGATAAGATTCACAGTTGCACAACTCCAAATCCAGAAATTTATCCAATCCCAGATCACACCGTTCAAAAAACACAAGCTGAAAGAAGCGGGGAACAAAAGGCCCACAAGAGAATCTTTGATTTCATGGGTGCCCCTTTTTCCTTTGTTTTTTCATCATTACTTTTTCTCCAACCCAAGTATGGCCAGCAGACAATGGCGTTCACTTTTTTTTATTTTTCTTCAAGCTAAAGGAGGAATTGAATACTTACGAACTTTTTTAGCTCCGTCTCAACATCACTCCTACTATGGATACATATAGAAAAACAAATGATTGGATTAGAATAACGAGAACGAGACACAATATGGACTTCACCATCCCGTTTTTAATGCTCTCACTAAATTGGACAATTACATAAATAACATATCACTCAATCTTTAATTCATAGTAATTTCAAAAATTTCAATATTATGGACCATGGTCAATAATTACCATAAAGTAGACTCACCAGGACACCAGCTCCTTCACCCATAACAAATCCATCTCGATCTTTGTCCCAAGGCCTAGAAGCAGTTTGTGGGTCATCATTTCTCTGGGACAAAGCTCTGCAAGCAACAAAGCCTCCTAATCCAACTGGTACAATGGCAGCTTCAGTTCCACCAGCAATCATCAGATCAGCTTCGCCTCGACGGATGTGATTAGCAGCCGCAAAGAAGCAATAATTTGATGTAGCACAAGCAGTAGAAATTGAATAATTTGGCCCCATCAAGCCAAGATCAATTGCCAGCAACGCAGACCCCATGTTTGTTATGGTGTAAGGTATAAAAAAGGGAGTTATCTTCCGGTAACCTTTATCTATTAGAGCCTGAACACCATCCGAAAAAACTGTAAGACCACCCATTCCAGTTCCAACCAGTACACCAGCCTGAATTTTGTCAATCTGCATCAATAGAAAACCAAATATATCAAACTCTGTGCCTGTATATAAAATACCAAGAAGTGAAGAAAGGGAGCAATCTTGCAAACAACTAAACTTCTCACAATAAAAGGATACCAGAGTAGCTTTCGAACAAACTCTAAAGATGTCATAATCAGATAATACATTAGTTAAAGAATTTCAATCATGATTCAACATTATTTAACTGAGAAAGAAGACAATCCACACAGTAAGCATCTAAACAGAAGTCCAAAATAATAGAAAATAAAGTGGGAGTAAAAGTCATAAAACATATCATAATGATGAACACAATGAAACCCAAACATGAAAACAGAAACTTATACTTATTATAGAAAACATCCATGGTTCGATCAAAGAAATGCTGCATAAGAAATTTATCATTTAAAACAAATAGCACTGTTCAGAAATAGCAAGCTGGATTCAATACATCGCAAAATTCAATTACAAATCTCAAAATCTTCAGAAATCAATAACCCATCAAAAACTGAGCTATCGATTAGTGAAACAACAATCCAGACTCATAATTAACCAACCTCAAAAGGCATAACAGAACCAAATGCTAACTCAAGTTTCCAATAATACCTTTTACAGTTAGTTAGTTAGTATAGTTAGTCAGGAGGTTAATTCATTAACTCCACGTAACTGTATTTATCATGTATATAAATGAGCAATGTAAAGAATAGAGTTACAATTTTTCATAATAAAGAAATCCTTCGCATACTTCATTTTTTCGTGTTCTTAGTTTTAATATGGTATAGTTGAACAATTCTCACGCAAGCGCACGTTTCCTTGCATCTGATCACACTGATCAATTCCCGATCGTTGATCGATTTCCAATTCCCTGGTATACAATACTTAGATCGTCGATGGAGAATCTCGGTTTGGTGACTCCTTCCGTGTCAATCGACAAGTCCGCTATTGATGATCCATTGATTCCGTTTTTTCTTCACTGTTCTGACAATCCTGGCATGATTCTGGTTTCACAACAATTGAATGGCGAAAATCATGCTGCATGGAGAAGAGCAATGATTACTGTGCTATCATCCAAGAACAAACTAGGGTTTGTCGATCGCTCAATCTCCAAACCCGAAGGTACTGATCGTACACTCCTTCCATATTGGATCCGAAATAACAACATTGTTATTTCCTGGATTTTGAATTCCGTCTGCAAGGAGATTTCTGCTAGCATTTTGTTCTATGACTCTCTTGCTGCCATCTGGAGTGATCTCCGAGATCGAATCCTACAAAGCAACAAACCTCACTTATTTCAATTACGTCGTGATCTTCTTAATGTCACTCAAGATTCGGATTCCATCAGTGTTTACTTTACAAAGCCGAAGACACTATGGGAAGAACTAAACAACTTTCGACCAAATTGCACGTGTGGACAATGCACTTGCGGTGGTCTCAAAAACATTCACGATCACTTTGAACGTGATTATGCGCTCTCTATTCTGGTGGGATTGAATGAGTCTTTTTCTCACATTCGGCCAAATCATATTAATGGATCCTTTGCCGACTATTAACAAAGTTTTTTCGTTCATCTCTCAAGAAGAACGCCAAAGCTTCATTCGAGTTTCTTTATCCTCTGATTCGATGAACAATGTAGCCTTTATGGTCAAGAATAACAAGGGTCCCAAGATCTTTGGAGGTCCGCAAGGCTCGAGGAAAGAGCGCCTTTACTGCACTAAATGTAAGGTCAATGGTCATACCATCGATACATGCAACAAAATCCATGGATATCCTCCAGGTTTTCGCCAGAAAACCCGCCATTCAGCTCCTCCAACTCGATCTAATGTAGTGAATCAAGTTTTTGGCACTGAGCACAACTCAACTCAATCAAGTGGAAATTTGGGTACTTTTCTGCACGCTCTCAATAATTATCAATGCCATATTGCCAACTACTCGTGACTTTTATCTCGAGCCATCTCCACTCAACTATGGCTCCGCAACAACAAGAGGAAGACACATCTACTGACTTTTACATAGGCGTCTGCTTCTCTTTATGACCAACACCGACCTCTCAATCCATCTGTTTGGATTGTCGATTCTGGTGCCTCAAGGCATGTATGTTATGATATAACTTTATTTACGTGTTTACGGCAAGTCCAAAATTTTTATGTCACGTTGCCCGATCAATCTTGTATTTTTGTGGATTTTACTGGTGACATCCTTCTTGATTCGGGTATAGTATTAAAAGTTGTGCTCTACGTGCCTCGCTTCAAATTTAATATGATTTCAGTCAGTGCTCTAGCGAGTTCTCATCACCTCACATTGACCTTCTATCTTGAGTTTTTTATTCTTCGGGACCACACCGACCAAGGAAGATTGGCAGCGGTGAACGTGTTGGTGACCTATAAGTGTTTGTGGGCACCAAAGATGAAGATGAATTTTTTGCAGAATAAAACTCATGCCATTGTCAACAATATTTTTGTACATACTTGGCATAATCGTCTAGAACATCTATCTGATCAATGTTTACATACTCTGAAACATTCTCTACAGCTTGATAATTCAAAAGTTTGCATTCATACTCTGTGTTACATTTGTCCTTCAGCTAAACAAAAGAGATTACCATTTGAGTCAAATAATCATAGGCTTTAAATGCATTTGAAGTTGTGCATTGTGACATTTAGGGTCCTTTACATACAGCTTCCTATGGTGGATTTCGCTATTTCCTTACACTAGTCGATGATTTCACAAGATTTACATGGGTTTAATTATTTCACCAAAAATTTGATGTTGCTCAAATTATCCCTAAGTTCTTCAATATGATTGTAACTCAGTTTCAAGTCTCTATCAAAACTTTCACTTGGATAATGCAAAGGAACTTGCCCTTACTGATTTTTTCAAGCAAAAAGGTGTCATACACCAGCTATCCGAGTATATGCTTCAACAGGAATCACAAAAGAGTAGATTAGAAATCTCTAGTAAATGCTCTTTGGCACATCTTCATAACTAACTAGTCTAAAAATTGGAAATATAGATACAAAAAATCCTTCTTTTCTTGTGTTGAGCGACCCCAGCAGAATTCAGTGGTCTAACGAAAGAACCAACACTAACTAAATGTAGCTAGAGCCTTGTATTTCCAGGCACGTGTTCCTATTTCTTTTTGGACTGATTGTATAGTCAGTGCGGTGTTCTTCATCAATCGGACACCATCTGTTCTTCTCAATAAATCACCCTTTGAGAAGCCATACAAAACTGGAGTGGGTTATGATAGTCTTCATGTGTTTGGTTGCTTTGTGTTTGCCTCCACGCTTTCTAATCTCGAACAAAGTTTGAACCTCGAGCTCGAACTTGTGTATTTATGGGTTATCCACTAGGGATGAAACCTTACAAACTGTTTGATATCACCACAAAACAAGTCTTTATCTCACGAGATGTTATCTTTCATGAAGATGAGTTCCCATTTCAGTATCAGAATGGTGATATTTTGACGGATGATCTTTTTCCTGACATGGTGATACTGCATTCTTCGATAGACCTCGATCTTCCACTTCCACATATTGCACCCACATCGGACCCTCCAATATCTGTCTCACAGCAAACTAATTCACCACTTCTTCGAAGAATTACGCGAGTTTCTCGAACTCCATTCTATCTTCGTGAGTTCCATTGCAATCCCTTGGCTAATAATCCTACTACCTCAGTCATTCCATACACATGTCCATACCCAATGTCCAAATATGTCTCCTATGATGCATTGAGTCCTAAATTTAAGACCTTTGCCCTCACTGTCACTACCAACTACGAACCACAATTCTATCATCAGGCTGTGAAATTTTCGGAGTGCCGTCTCGCGATGCAAGATGAGTTAAAGGCTATGGAGTCTAACAAAACCTGGTCAATTGTGCCTTTACCTCCCGGCAAACACACTATTGGCTCAAAATGGGTTTATAAGATCAAGTATAACGGCTCTGGAGCTATTAATTGTCATAAAACCCAGTTGGTGGCTAAAAGTCACAATCAACAGGAAGGGATCAATTTTCTTGAGACTTTTCGCCTGTGGCCAAGCCTGTCATCGTCAAGATTATTCTTTCACTTGCTGCCATTCATTAGTGGCATTTATTCCAATTGGACGTCAGTAATGCATTCCTCCATTGTGACTTGTTTGAGTAAGTGTATATGGATCTCTCTCTTGGCTATTCTCGACAGGGGGAGCCCACCTCTTCTCCAAACAAGCTAGTTTGTCAACTGCACAAATCAATCTACGGGTTAAAACAAGCATCATGCCAATGATATTCCAAATTATCTTCTTTAATCATTCAACTCGGATTCCAGTAGTCAAAATCGGATTAATCATGTTCGTTCAAAGTCGGATTAATCATGTTCGTTGAGGGTTTGGGAATCCACTTTCATGGCCTTGGTTGTCTATGTAGACGACATTCTCATCACCGGCCCCTCCATTCAAGAAATCAACTTTGTTAAGAACATTCAACATAAGCAATTTAAGCTCAAGGATCTTGTTCAACTTAAATACTTCTTGGGTCTTGAAATTGCTCATTCTAGTACTGGCATTGTGTTATCTCAAAGGAACTATGCTTTGCAACTTCTAGAAGACATTTGGTTCTTCTCTAGCAAACTAGCTCAAGTTCCCATGGATCCCAAAGTTCACCTCAATACTATTGATGGCGAAGCTTTGGCTGACATTTCTCAATATCGTAGGCTCATTGGTCGCCTATTATATCTCACCATCTCTCTGCCAGATATCACCTTCACTGTCCACAAACTAAGCCAGTTTGTGTCTAATCCTCATAAACCCCATTTACAAGCTGTCCATAATTTGCTACGTTATCTCAAAGGCACTCCAAGTTAGGGGTTATTTTTCTTTTCATCTTCGACCTTGCAATTCAGAGCATTTTATGATGCTGATTTGGGCTCCTGTCTCGACACAAGAAAATCCCCTACTGGTTTTTGTGTTTTCTTTAAAAATTCCTTAGCATCATGGAAAGCTAAAAAACATACGACAATATCTTGTTCTTCTCCCGAGGCTGGGTACCGGATTGGCTACAACTGCTAGTGAACTCACTTGGATACAACAACTTCTTTCAGAATTACATTTATCTTGTACCCAACCGGCTCTACTGTTTGCGATAATCAGGCAGCCATCTATATTGCTTCTAATCCGATTTTTCACGAACGTACTAAACATATCGAACTAGATTGCCATTTTGTTCGTGATCATGTCAGTGATGGTTCCATAAAACTCCTTTATGTTCGCTCACAACTTCAACTCGCTGACGTCTTCACAAAACCCCTTCCAAGAGTTCTCCTTCCACTCATCTCCAAGATGGCCATCAAAGATCTTTGTCGTCCACCTTGAGGGGAGTTTTACAGTTAGTTGGTTAGTATAGTCGGTAAGGAGGTTAATTCATTAACCCCACGTAACTGTATTTATCATGTATATAAACGAGCATTGTTCTTAGTTCTAACAATACCACTCATAAAGCCTCTGTGCACAATTAATTCAGCTTAAAAAATCCAATATACCTTGTTGAGTCTCTCGCCTCCAAGATCCGAAGATTCGAGAGCCTTCTTCCCAGCAACAATGCAGTACCTTAAGCAATCGTCAAGCCTCCGATCATTCTTACCATCAATGTACCCCTCAGATTTGAATCCCCGAATCTGACCCCCAAATCGAGTAGGAAATTTCGACGCGTCGAAGCGGTCTATGCGAGTAATACCACTCTCACCAGCGAGTAGCTTGTCGTAGTACGCGTCCGCATCATTCCCAAACACGGATACAAGACCCATACCAGTTATGACTACACGCTTCTTGGGGTCCGTCTCCCTCTTCGGCGCGGAAACGGTGGTGGCGGAGGCGGACATGGTGAAGAGACGGCTCTTTGGAGAGCGGGGCTTGGCATTGTAAGTGGGTATAAGGGTGGAGGAATATGGTTGGCGGAGGGCACCGAGCGGAGAGGGGCGGAGGGCGGCGGTGGACTGAAGGGAATGCATGGAGGTTGGGACCGGCGTTTCGATGAGAACTATGTGGTATTAATGGCGGGTGATTGAGGTAGTTGAGGTTGGATACAGGATCAAATTATTATTAATCATTATATACATTTTCCTCAATTTCATCTTGTTCCCACCACAGGTCAAAAATGATTACATCGACGGAGACGGAGCTACACATTTTATTTGTTTTTCAAATTTAAAATATAGACAAAGTGTTTTGGCTTCTTCTATAACAATATTTTAAAAAAAAATAAAAAGAACATTTTATTATAGTATTGTTCAGATAAAAAAATAAAATCAGAAATTCTCAATAATTTTTAACGACATTGAAATCAAATAAGACTATGTAAATATATTATACATTCTATTTTAATTTTAACAACTTTATTTAATTTGTCTGTATACAGACATTTATATATAATAATAAAAACTTTTAAAAAAATTTGAGAGGGACAGTTGGCTACAACTCAGGTACCCACAACCTACCTGAAGTTTACAGCCCATTATAATAGTAAATTAGGAAATCACACTCCTGTGCCACAAATCCCGCCAAAGCTAAGGGCGTGTGGCACTGTGTGTAGAGATTACAAGCATCAAGTCAAAGATAACATCGCCCTCAGTATGGCAGAGGCAAGATAAAGTTCTTCTTTTCTAATGTTTCCCTTGCCCTCAGCGTCACCTAAAACAGAAGCAAGTATACTCTGAATATATACAAAACATCAGGTTCTTAGGGAAATGGTAGCATTTTGTCACAGAAACGTTTTTTTGAACAAGGAAGACACACACTTCAGTAACTATCAACTGAGCTATATAGCCCGAAATTATGTAGACATAAAAAAACCCGTCAGTAATAAAAAAAAAAATTCAAGCTTGGAAAGAGTCAAAATGGATACAAATTGAGACGATAATAACAAATTATTTTCTTTTCTTTTATATAATTTCTTGAATTTTCCTTGGATCTTGGAGCCTCTGTAGTCCGCAACTTGTTTGAAAGTAATATTTTATTCCTTTATTATTTTGATAATTGATATTATCAATTTATGATTTTGTCTTTCTAGATTATTATTTGATTTATTTTTAGATGATAAGATCTTGCTTGATTTATATTTAGATATTATAGGATTTATTTTTAATATGATTTTTATCTCCAAGATATTTTATCCTTGTTAAAAAGAGTTTTATATCTAATGAAAATTTTGTTTCCATATTTTGTAGGAATCTTTTATGGAATAACTTTTAGGTCAAATCATGGATATAAATATGTATAGCCTTATAGCCGTACAAAGGGCTTCTCGAGAACAGCTTTTCAGAGAGAGAACAACTTCTAGAGAGAGAATGGCTTTTAGAGAGAGAATGTGCTAATAGCTTTTATAGAGAGAGTTGGAGAGAAGATAGTCTTTTTCGTGGGAGCTTTTCGTGTGTACCTTTTCGTGAGGCTTGAGAGAGGTCGACGGAGGAGTTCTTACATAGAAGAAAAATACAAGAGTCGAGTCTGTTTTGATGAGAAGCTTTTGTGTGATCGTTTGATCACTTTGTGCAGTTGCTGAAAGTTTTCGTGTGATCGGTTGATCACTTTGCGCAGCTGCTGGAGTTTGTCTCTGAATACACTCATAGTTCAGAGTTGAAGATTTTCCTATGAAGAATTTGTGTGATTGATTCACTGTTATACCGTGTTGCTGATTGGTGTTGTCAACACTCGAAAAATAACACTGACGCAGAGTGTTGGTCGAATAGTGGTTTCGTTTGGTTTTAAGCAATACATGTTTGTTTTATACATCTAGATTTGATTTGTGTTTTTAATGCATGTTTTAATTTCTTGGAGTGTCAAAGAATTTAATTTGTTATTTTTACTAGTATTGTTTTGGTGTAAACGATTTACATATTTTTCTAGTGAAATTTTTGCCATGAGGCATCGCACAAGTATTCGTACTTGTGCATAATTTAAATCTGGTGTTTATTTATTAAAGTTTACGTGTGTGTTAAAAATAAATTTCCGCTGTATGTTGTGCGCTCGTGTTGATAACATCATAGCACAACACTAACTTCTGATGCACACATTATAATATTTTAATTAATTTCCTGTACGTTTAGTGAGCAACATTCCTTTCACTTTTCATCATATTCCAGTGCACATTAGCTTTAAACATTTAAGTTGTTTAAAAATCTCTGAACCCAATTAAATTCAGAGCCATTGACTAATCGTGAAGAGTTGAAAAAAACATTCATTGAAGAAATTCAGAAACCTTCTTAAACCCAGGATTCCTACGTACAATACCGTTGTGGAGAAAGATAAAAACCCGAGAATTAATGTCTTCGAGCGATAATTTCTAAATAAAAAATCTCATTCAACATGGAAAATTGATTGCGAAAACTTATGAAGTAAAAGGAGATGTAACTTGTAACTATTCTTTTCTTGCGTAGCAACCTGAAACAATGCAGAAAGCAAATCAGGCAATCATAATTCATAGAGGCTGGGCATACATTCCGGTACGAACATCTCAGGTTGTCATTCGGGCTCGAACCCGATCCAACATCGGGGTAGCTTCGAGTAATTTCTGATATTGAATTTGATAATTACTGAAACCAACCCGGTCATACAATTTCCAGTTCCAGTATTTCACCTCTAAACATATGGCCCGATATAAGAAAAGTATTCGGTCCACCTTTAAACAACCTGATCATTGGTCGACCCGTCGAAAAATAAATATGTTGATAGTTAATTTAAATCGTTTACATAATTTGATGATAAGTGAGTATGCATACATATATATTGGTACTACACATTTTACAAAATAAGTATTAGAAATTAAATAATTCCTATGGATAATAAGTAAGAAAAGATATATGACATTATAACATTATCTTTTCCTATATATTTTGGTCAATTAGAGGTTATCATGAAAGTACATCCAATTGTTGACATTCATTCTCATATATGATATTCACAAAAAATTATAAATCTCACGTAGGGAAGACTATGTGCTTATAAATATGGAATGATATCTCTATTAATATAAGGTCTTTTGAGTAAAGTCAAAAAGCAAATTCATAAGGTCTTAAGCTCAAAATGAACAATATCATATCATTACGGATATATACGACTTCCATGACATAACAAGTAATGCCATATGTGAGAAACATAATCATGGTCTAGATCGATCCATGTGTGTGGAATCCTCATATATTTAAACGAATTAGATGAGGACTCTCAGTAAATCCGTGATGAGATCGAGACAGACAATGCTCCAAGTATTATCTCGAGGATGGATGGACGTGATTGAGGGGATATCTGGACCACGAGAGAATTGTGGTCTTTTGTTTGAGGAGAGGATTATGATTGTTGAGAATACAACTAAAGTCTCATATTGAAAATATAAGTTGATTATCATGAGTTAATAGAGATGTAATAATATTTCTATTGGTACGAGACATTTTTGGATAAAAACCAAAAGTAAAGCAAATCCATGATAGCTTGAGCTCAAAGTATACGGTATCATACTATTATGAATATATGCGACTTCCATAACATAACAAGAATAATTACTAATGGTTGGATATACCATGGATGGATATGATACCAAAGGATAGATTGAACTCAACTCATTCTTATACTACAATACGGGTAATAGAATAGATATACCGCAATTTAAAAATAATCACAAAATTTCCTTTGGACATTAAGATATAATGAAATCAAATCGACATAAGAAAAACCAATTAATATGATGGAGGGAAGCAAAACAACTTGTAATAGAAATAGAGAAACCATTGTATGACATGAATCACACTTGATTTAGTGCCATGAACAATTTTCAGGACATTCGGGAGAAAATTTGGACCAATCTGTGAGAATATTTTAATTGTCCTAAATATATTGTTTTTCCTCAACAATTTAATCGTAATTTATAATAGCCTTTTAAGATGTTGATTCGAATTAAAATTATGTGAAAATTATATTCAATCTAGAGTTTTGACCCCCTTCCATTATTTCTACATTTTTATAGAAGGGGTCAATAATAATGATTTTAATAATATTTTCAATATCAAAAAAAATATTATTGAAATAAGAGGGGTCAATGCAATTGGATCCTTCAATCTTTTATTCGTTATCATCCGGAAGAAGTTGACCAACAAGTGACGTACAGCCAAGAGATGCATTAATTCGGAAGCTTCCTAAAGCAATATTCAAATATTCTCCTTGTGTTTCACACTTTCTGAAATCGGAGAATCAATAATTCTAGATGGCTTGTCTATCCATCACAGCCCATAAAATGTCAGTAATTTGAAAATTCGTAAAATATTTATTCAATTTGAACAAACATTTAATATATATTATTTAATTTCTAAATAACATACAATAAAAATAAATTAAACTATGTATAAATCTACAACAAACTTACAATCTGACAGTATAAGACGCCGAAGCACTATGTACGCACAAAAAAATCAACCAGAAAACGACATGCACTACAAGCTGACAAAATTCATGATCTTAACCAGCACTCTGAAATTTTCCAAGAATTGAAGCTAAAAACTTTACCCCAAGACAATTTTCGAGAAAACGACGGTTTTCGAAAAAAACCATCGCTATTAAAGAAGAAAACCGTCGCTATTAGCGACAGTTGTGTCGTCGATCTAATCGGCAACGGTTTAAACCGTCGCTGGTTCGTCGCAAGTTTTTTCCGCCACTAGCTCCTATTGTCTTAGCGACGATTTTAAACAAAAACCGTCGCAAGTTTTTAACAAAAACCGAAGTTTTTTTCGTCACTAACTCCTATTGTCTTTGTAGCGACTCGAACTTGTTTTTTCGTGATGCATAAATTGGTTAAAAAAATATATTTGAATGAATTTATAATAAACTACAATTTGAATAATTTGAAACGTTTATCCTAATTATCTGAAACTCGTTCTAAAAATCAACCTTTTAATCCATAATAACAAGATATATTATTATTATTAGATAAAGATCTTTATATCATCATAAATGCAACTTTTCCTTTCATTCAATTTATAAACACAAGAAACCGTGAGATAATGCGAACGAATCAAGTGAGATAAACCATTATAAAAAGAATGAAAATTCACAATCCTTTAATCTGTTAAATGGAAAAAAGTCGTGCATAATTAATCACTCCGATCCGTGGCAAGAGCAATTTTTGTTGGAAATCCTGCAAGAATGTTCAGAAGTGGCCGCAGCAGCAGCAGAAGAAACAGGCGGTGGAGATGAGGGCGACGGCTTCGAGAACAGAAACGATCTTGAAAACGAAACTATCCATGAACCAGTGGTGTAAGTTGAATCTTTTGGTCTTCCACCGCCACGCGCCGCCGTGTACGCTGGTTCTGTTCTTGTTCAGCGTCTTGAAGAAGTAGAGAAAACTGATCGAAGGCTTCTTCATCATGAATCTGTGGCTCGGTATCAACTATTAGATGTAGTTATATAGCGTTCAATGGACTTGAGTGTTGCAGTAGTTTGAAGGATTCAACATTGGAGGGAGGAAGATTTTATGGGCTTAGAGAGTGGGGTCCGCGTTTCAGGGATTCACGGCTGCTAATTATATATATATAAATATTTTAAATTTGAGAAATAAACGAATGAACGAGTATTTGATAACTAACACAATTCAAATACACGAAATTGATTTATAAAATAAGAAATTTTTGAAATAATTTTTATTGTCACGTAAAAAATATGGTTGGTTGATAGCTACTTCGTAGTTCTTCTTGTAAGGAACTAAGGATGTCTGGATGTGCCCTTTGATAAAAGTATTATTATTATTTTTTTAAAAAAAATGCTTTAACATGTTTTTAAAGCGAAAGACGCCATTTCACCGCTGCTATGTCAAAGCCACAAATCTAATATCTTATTAATAGATCTCTTCTCTTGTGAGATGGTTTTACGAATTTTTATCTGTGATACGGATTAACCCTACCAATATTCAAAATAAAAATTAATAATCTTAGTATAAAAAGTAATAATTTTTCATGGATGACCCAAATAAGAGATCCGTCTCACAAAATACGACCCGTGAGACCGTCTCAAAGAAGTTTTTATCATTTTCTATTGCTTATTATTATTATTATTATTATTATTATGAACTAACTGCACACACTCGATATATGTATTATCAATGATTATTACGTATAATCATTGATAGTTCAATTTGATTTATAAAATTTTGTTATGATTTTTACTTATTATTTAGATAACGATGATATATTTATATTAAATATGTAATTTGTAGAAATAAATATCATATTTTGAATTCTTAAATGGATTATATATTATCAAAATATTCATTTTTTATTGAGACTTGGCGGAATCACTGAATTGGTGCTTAGGAAAAAACAAGTACTTTTTAAACCCACTATACTAATATACTCTCCAAAAGCTGGAGCCTCCATACAACGAATTCTTTATACATGGTGAACGGTCATTTTTCGAATCTATCAATTTGTGTGCTACTCCTGCACACAAGGGGCAGGGGAATATGTAACACTTTTGTTACAATCTATGAGCTATAGAGTATTCCGAATATTAGCAATTAACAGTTGCAACAATGCACGTTTAAGTTTATTTTAAATTCAGATATTATTTTATCGCTAGATAAAAATTCATGGATCAAAACGTGTAATTTCAACTTACTGAATATGTCTCTTGTGAGACGGTCTCACGAATCTTTATCTGTGAGACGGGTCAACCTGATATTAACAATAAAAAGTAATACTCTTAGCATAAAAAGTAATACTTTTTCATTGATGACCCAAATAAGATATCTGTCTTACAAAATACGACCCGTGAAATCGTATTACACAAGTTTTTTCCCAACTTACTTCAGGTACAAACCAAAATAACTAATAAAATAAGAGTATGTCTCTTGTGATATTCTCTCACATATATTTATTTATGAGACGAGTCAACAATACTCATATTTACAGTAAAAAGTAATATTTATGTATAAAAAATAATTTATATTTTTTTCTAACTTCACGCTGGAGCGACACTAATACATCGTTGATATGATATCAACGTAGTGCTGATATATACAATGTCAAGTTAAGACATCTACATTGCTGGAAACCCATTCAGAACTTTTTTATGGTTCTCACTCCATCACATCAATAAGGAAAAACATAATTCATCTATCCACAGTCCAAAAAATCCTCAAACGAATTTTCACTATATCTCATATATTTTGTATTTCAATTTTAAAATTGAACAAATCTAATTTTAAACTGAAAAAAGTCATTTTCACGATCTGCTAATATATAACATTTTTATATGTGTATGTATGTGTATATACATCAACGTGTTAGTAGGGCAAACATTACTTGTTCAATTTCTGATTCTTTTAATAGACAAACAAGTAGTTATGAATAGTTCAAAGAATGCTTTGAATAACATAAACCCGACCATGTATTGTCCGTTCAAAAAACATGAATAATTTCTCGAAAATGTTGGGATCATAGGAGGAAACGACCGTGTCAAATTTACGATGTGACTCACTTTCTGGGTCAATCTCAAATATTAAAAAAATCACAATACTTAGTATTATCACATCTGTACCACATATGCGAGGACATATTTTCATCAAAGAAGAGACGTACAATGTATAGATACAAGACAGATATATATGTATTGTAGGGTGTGAAGGAGGAATACCCACATAGATCTGTACTCTGTTGAGGCGCCATTGAAATTCCATATATAAAGAGTAAGGGTATCCCTTTCGATACTCGCCGTAGCACCATTCTGTCATTCATACATCGGTTCTCAACGAGGATAAATCCATATAGTCAGTCACACACAGTTTGCAAAATCTCGTCCCTTGCGTTTGGACTTTCTTGAAGTGTATCTGGGAGATACAGACAAATACACACGATGCTGTGGAGTGTGAGTGGAAAATAGAGAGAATCGTGAGAAAGAAGATGTTGGAATTGAGAGATGGAGGTTGCTATCCTAAGGCTGTGGTGGGAGTCAACGTGGGTCTGGCTTCTGTTGATTGTGTGATTGCAATTCTTGCCTTTTGTCAGGTATTTTTTTTGTTTTAATTATTGGGTTGTGTTCTAGTTCCGATAATTCTTGTTTTTCTTTATTTTATGTATGTGATGATGATTTTGTTGCTACAGTGCGTGATGTGGTGTTCTTGAAAATCTGGCATCTGAATTCTTTCAAGTCTTGGACCAGGATAGATGTGTATTACGCATTATCCTAAATTTTGCTTCTTGCATTGGGTTTTCCTGAGGAGTAATGTGCGATACAAATAAATAAGAAACGCGTGTTTGTTTGAATGACATGAAAGTGAACCATGTGGGAATTGGGGGAGGTGAGTTTCCATCCAAAGACTGCGGTGGGATGGTTTGTGAGTTTAGCAGTGCAGGCCCCAGACCTCACATGAAAATTTCTTAGAATTTAACGTATAGGAACTCTAAAAATCCAAGTTTCAGCCAACTTAATACGTTAAATTGACCGGGTGATTTCAATTCTTGCTTTTTATCATGGGATTCTTACCATGTAAGTTTTTCCACGTGAATGGTGTCTACTGTCTACATCTTCTTCACTAACAGTTTTTTAGTTAAGAAAGAGCAAAGCTGTTAATCGATTTGCTGAATTCTGCCCTTCGATTTTAACAGTATTTCAATCAAACATTAAAGACGTGTCTAAGAAAGCATCAGAAGCCATTTTCATGCTAATGTTATGACATGGTTGGAATTCAAAAAAGAAGAGTATTATTAGTTATGTGCTGCAGGTTGTTCTGTATGATGACATTCGTATCTAGGAAATTTGGTGGGTGTTTTCTGCTGAATATTTCACTCAAATAATTTATAGCTTCCAAATATCTCAGGAAGTTAGTAATATTTGTCAAAATGCCTATTACACATGTAGTTTGTGGCATGATGTCTGGCAAAATACCTCAGTATGTAGCAATGACTTCTCTTTAGATAGGGCTTTATATCTTTTAAATTTTGCAGGTGATGCCAAACATGATTTAAGAATAAAAACGAGTTTATAATCAACCATTTTTTTGTTTATGCCTGTTTCATTTATTCTGATCTTATATACTCTTTAGGATATCCTTATTTCTCACTTGTCCTTCCTCCAACATTTTACCAGTTGATGAGGATTCATTCAAGGAATTCAGTGGCTGGCTGCACCCGCCAAAAAGTGAGTAATAATATGATTTACATGACTCTTTATCTTGTCATCTATCTCTTTCACTATATAATGCAAACATGACTTTGACCACGAAAATTTCGGTAAAAAGCAAACATTGTTCTTTAATTTTCTCTTGTTACTGGATAAGATGGACTACAGTGAAACCTTGTTCATTAAGCATCCGATATTATCAGCGCATTAGCGATATTATCAGTGCATTAGCCTCCTGTTAACTAAGCAGTCAATGTCTCCATGTCTTCCTACCGATGACGAGAATAATGTTTGTCTTGCGCATTAGTACCCATTTTGCTTTGGTACTTGATTCAAAAGGAAAATTTAGGCTCAAAAATATAGTTTTGTTGTTTAGATGTCTATTATCTATACTATGGCTCCATAATTGTCTCTTTATTTTTATTTTTAGATGTCGGCTGATTAGAATATATTTTGATTGCAGGTCTTTCATCTAATGATTGGATCCTGCAATTTGGGTTAGAAACATTAGCTTTGGGATTATATTTTCGTTTTACCATGTCTTTTGGTAGATGCAGTTTTGATGTGCTATATATATGAAAGCTGAATGCTTGCAATCTCATTTTTTACATATATGGAGTGCATTTCTCATCTCAATTGATATGTAGGGTTTGTTTTCTATAGTAAATTTAAATTATTATGCAGAAATCTATACTAATTCTGTTCAAAAGGTTCTCATCTATTGCTTCAACTGTAGTAGGTTGGGCGAGGAATATCTGAAACAATTAATGCTAGGGTATATTTGGGACTTTGCCAGTTTGTTTGTAGAATAGCAATAAGAGGGGAAAATGAATGCTAGCGCTTATAGATTCTCCTAGTAGTCAGAGTGCTGTGGGTACTTCTATTTTACAATAATGATGGTTTTGATTGTAAAAATATCCCAACAATGACCCTACCTTCTATCTTGGATAAATTATTTATCCCTGTCTTGAAGTTTCTCTTAATTTGAGCAGCTTCTCTTTCTGGATTATGACGACTTGTGGTATTCAACATTTCTTGGCAGGCTATTTTGTTTATTTTGTGTTAAATCTTATTGCTGCTTGTAAGGGTTGGAGTTGCTGGTCACATTCTTGTGGTTTCATTGTCATGGGTAAGAAAATTACTCTTTACTTGGGTGATCAATAAAGTTTAGATACATGATAACTGTACAAGGTTGTTTACTTCCAAATTTCCTTTTCAGCTCTCCCCAAAATTCTATTTGTTGCAGCATTTCTTCTACTCTTGTCATTCTGGTAAGCTGATGTTCGATTGATTAATTATGACTTAGAGTCCAGTCGCGGTATTATTATGGTGCATAATATTTCCATGTGCTCACAATTTCAGCGGAATATATAATTGTTTTTGCAATATCCACAATCTAGCATTTCCAATGCGGATGTGAACCCTCAGCACAATGCAAAAAAGTAGCAATTATATTTATCATAACTAAAACTGATACCTTTCCACACATGCTTTTAGGGAATGCTAAAACGGTATCTGTTAAAAATAAATTACAGCTAGTGTTTATTATATTTACACTGTGAGAAATTTGTTCATAAACAATTACTTTTGATATTATTATTATTATTTGTCGTGCATCAAAATTTCTCAAAGAGATCAACTAACATTTTACGTATAACAGAGAGTATTAGAACAAGTTCAGTTAGTTTAAGAGCCTCTTGGACAAGAAATTGTTTATTTTCAATTTCATTCTTTAGATGGATTCTCTGACATTCTGTTGCCCTCTAGTGGATTGTGCTTTTGTTATTTATAGTACGTTGATGAATCTTGCCTTAATGTTGTCAGAGTCCAACATGTGTTTAATGTGAACGGATATGATAATATTTCACGATGGGAAGATAAACATCAATTGTGGGGATTTGCAGGGTTGACCTTTGTCATCAGTCAAATGATGATGATGAAGATGAAGAAAGCCCTCAAGAAGTTCTTCTGGATAAAAAGAATAAAGCCAATCCTACTGCAAATGGTAGTAGAAATTGTTGCTCCTTTAGGTTGATTCATGTAGGAAGCCGACAGAAAGTTGTGATTTTGGTATACAAGCAATTTGAGCACCACATTCTTGTAATCTATATTGCAGCCATCTTTTGCTTTGTCTGATCTCAAACTTTCAACAGGTTACTCTCTTGGTTTTTGCAATAATGGCCGCCTCTTCTGTGCTTATCTGGATTGGCATGGGAAAGAATACAATTGATTCAGCAGTTGTGGCGCAGGCATGTATGCATTGCCGTTTGGTTTTTTGTGTCAAATATGTTTGACCTATTACCATATATAATACAAGAGGGCTCTCGAATAACCGAAAGTTTGTAATTATATTGCAGGTATATGTAGATCTCATTGCCATAGCTGTTCTTTTGCTCGGAGGAGCCTTGGCATGCTATGGTGAGTGCCTACAGTCTCACCCACAACTTGATTGTTTTTCCCCCCGTTTTGGGTGCTAGGATTAATTTTTTATCTGTCTATGCTTTTAATATCTGGAATTAAACCCAACATCCCATTGTATGAACTAGGAGTTGAGAGTTATGGGTCGATTTGTATCTAAAAGATTTAAACCAAAAGAAAGCAAATATGCATATTCATTAGGGTATTGATAAAGACGAGCGAGAGAGATATCACTATAGCTTACAAACTATCTGAGTTCAACAAATGAGGCGAAACCATCTTATATCATTGAATATTTATTGACTGTAGACATTTATTTCATAACAACCTGACCATGGGACTTTTGCTATAAACTGTTGTCAATGACACATCACACAACTGAATTTGTTGAACAGACTATTAAGTAAATCAAATGTGACCACCTGTCAACTGTAAGGCATATCGAAGGGATAAACTTCTAGATTACCCGTTCTTACTGATACTGTGACTTGATTTATATGGTTGGCTTCTCGGTGGAAGTCTTTTTTCTTTCCATCCAGCCGATTTTGGCAGTTATATTACTTCTAGAATCTTGAAAACGAACAAGTGTCATGTTTGACACATGGTAGACATGGACATGCATTAGGGCATACCTTCAGCACCTGCCTAGCATTGTACCGAGAAACCAAAGAGGGGAGGGGGAATGGAAAAAATTTCTAAAATGTCTTGCACATAAATAGCACGTTCTAAGATTTTATTATAGTTATGTTTTTGTAACTACTACTAAGTGAAGTAGATATGGCTTAAGTATGCTGTGTCTATTTATTACTATATTGAGTTATGAGTACAATACCTCATACTAGAATCATCGTTCTCATATTTTTCCATCAAAATAGGTAAGTTGAGAAATTTGTGATCAGACCCAATCACTTGTGATAGTATTTTTCAACCCCTCCTTAAATTTTTAAATCTCTACATGCTATGTGTTTCAAATGCTCATGAACCTATAAAATGAAGTCTTGTAACCAACTGCCTTCTCTTCAGCGATAAAGTAAGTTTAAAAAGGTAATTCAAGAAGTTGGTGACCAAAATTTGTGGACAATCTTTGCTATTATTTATTTGATCTGACTAATTTCACCTCATGATTTGTATTATTTTCCCTGCTATATATATGTATTTTCTTGTCATCAATTAAATTTGATATTCAGGTCTTATTTTGTTCTTGAAAATGAGAAGAGTGAGATCTGAGCGGGCATCCTCAGAGGTGTGGAAGGTAGTTACTCAATTTACTCTGGTGGTTTATCATGGTTCAATTCAAATAATTATGTTATAAGACAAGTGGCAGCCAGAGAAATTTCTGAAATTGCTTGTTTCCTAAGTCAGTCATCTGACATTTAAAAAGTCATGCATCAGTTAAGGCGTATCATTATTTGCCATAACTATGTTTAATCTATTCAATGGGATCGATTCTTTTTAGATGTGTATCTATAGTTCTTATTCCTTTTTGTTTGGAATCGTGTTGCTGGTTTGATTATGTGTGGAATGGTAGTTTCTTTTTTCCTTTTTCTTACCATTAAAATGATTGATTTCTCTTACCATTAATGTGATTGATTTCCTTTACGAGATAACAGGTTGCTGGATTGGCCATTGTATCTGTTGTATGCTTTACGTTAAGTGCTGTTGTTGCTTTAGCAACAAATATACCCGTATGTTCTTCTTGCCGATTCTCTTACATGTTCACCTAAATTCATATTTCTGATAAAAAGGGTTTCAGAGGCAAACAGGTGTTTCATTCTTGCAGCTGTTTTATCACTGGTCTGTGAGACAGATAGACGGTGCCTATACATCCCTTTTACTTGTCCTGTACTTTTTCGTGGGTAACTCTCGCAACTTTTTCATCATAATGCAACTCTTTCACTTGAATATTAATTTAATCTACTGTTCAATATGGCTACATGTCCTCGTTCTGACCATTTTAAAGGCAATGATGTTCTCTGAATATTGTGGAGATTAAGGTTGTGTGTGTTTGTTCGGTAAAATCTTTTTATGTTTATTGGAAGAATGGTCATTCATTTTATTTTTAGGGATTGAACAACGATATGTGAAGTGTTGCTACATATTTCAAGGTTAGAATATTTTTCCAGGTTCATCGGTGCCTTCCGCATTTGTACTTTATGTGATGAGAGAACTACCACCCCAATTTTGACCAACAGACAAGAAGAATCAAGGGCGATAGCTTTCATTAGCGATGGCTCATTTTCTTCCCAACCGCAGCAGCGGTGGACTGCTGCAACGAGCTTGCAGAATCAGGTTCCAATGCTTGCTTTTAGCATTGACTGGATTTTATGTACCATTTTGTTTCCTTGTTTTGAGATTTTGTTTCTTGGATGTAGATATCAAGAGCAAGCCCCATATGATATCATACTTGGATCTGTTATCACATGAACAAACAATGATTTGTAAGAAGAAATTTGGGTCATTAAAGTAGGACGAAGCTCAACGGAGAATATCACATTCGGGTTGCAGCCGCTAGACTGGACTTGCATTTGAGAAATATATTGGCTTGCGTATACAGTGACAAGAATCAAATACATATGTTGTAGATTTCTGTTTATTCTTATTTCATGATGCTCGATTAATCTGTAAATTCTCCATCAATTGATTATCATAGTCATTCTAAACAAAACTCGTAGGCCAAGTTGACTGTGGAGACAAAAATCTTGTAAGTGCAAAAAAAAAAAAACAAAGAGCCAACATTAATTGTTATTCGCACGACGCCAGAAAAATGGAGCTGTCACAACAGAAAGCGTGCTCTTAAGCATGCGCGTCAGGAAAGCATCGCAACTGCTTGAAAACAGAAGCCACCATTTTTGAAGCATTTATTGCGAGGGCCCTTCACCTTTTCATAAAGATTTTCGAAAACAAATGTAATAATAAATATTTCTAGTCTCATTGTCGGGCTACCTTGCAGCAAAAAATTTCCATCAAGTAGATTAGAAAATTAGAAACATGAATTAAGGTAAAACTGGATGTATGATCACCGGCGACTATTTCCAAATTTGTTATAAAAATACGAGAAATTCACGTGATCCAACTTGTTCACCGTCTTAATTTTTAGTTCACGTATATAATAATTTCGAAATCTTGAATTAAGGTAAAGTTTCACTTCTTTTTAAGAAAAATAAATAAATAGGTTACCTTAGATTATCAATGAACTTAGCAGAATAAAATGTCAAAACAGGTTTTCCGAACAAATTCCAATAAGAGGTACACATTTTGTCAAACCTCGTGAAGGCTCACCTTTTCTAGTCACGCGCACTCTCCGATCCTACGGCCACCAAACCCATCCGCCCACAATCCAACGGCCCTCATTTGACCTATAAACATAGCACCCACACCGATGTTCTAGTAATACGGAAAAGTGCTGACTTCCTTTTCCTTAAGATAGAGAGATTCAAATTTGGTGGCTTTGGATCTTGTGATGGGTTGGTGATTCCTTGTTGGGTATCTTCAGAATTTGCGGTCTCAGTCTTCCTCTTTCTATAATCATCTCTTTTCTTTTCCTGTTTGTTTTCTTGTTTAAGTGCTGGCTAAGAAGGGTATGATCGGATGTTTTATTCGAATTTTAATGCCTTCTTCCTACGTTCATTCGAATCTTTTTTATCATTTTGATGACAGGATTTTGTTTCAAGTTTAAAAGTTATGCTAAAGACGGGAACATGCCTCGGGAATCTCCGAACTATCATGGGAAGTGCGTACAATTGGTCCCCGTCTTTCATGTATTCTGTGATTTTTAATTTGATTCGGTGAGTTGCTCTGCTCTCCTCCCTTGAGATCTTATCACTTCTAACGTTCCATCACCACATTAACAATTTAGACCCGTTGAAAGTGATGCGTGTGGATAATATGCTAGGCAAGAATACATAATTCACAGATTTTTTTTTCAAGTGCTATATGCTGATGAGTTCAATCCCATATTTGAAACTGCCTCAAGGGATGTTCAGTAAATCATAGGTAGACGTTAACACTGGCACATTATAATGGTGAAATGACTCTACATTTAGAATTTTGTGTGTATTCCTCGCTGGTACGTGGTATGACTTGTAGCGGACAAATGACACGTTGAGGATCGTAATTTTGACTCCTGTTTATTGTCATGACCTTCTTGAGTTTGTAATCTTTGCAAGTTAAAGTTTCTAGATTTTCCAGATTTGGACTGACTTCTATATTCCTATAGTTTGTTTTGGTTGGGAGAGTTAGAATGCACACTGTTGTTGCAAGAAAGAAAAATACAAAAGTTTAAGAACTGGGAAAACTTAGGATGAGCGTTGGGGGCATTGCTTTTTACCAATTGATGCAAGTTCGTCAGGTCAGTGCTTCGTATTTCATCACTATGCATGCCCACAATGCATGATTTGTGGCATTTCCGCTATATGTTCAAATTCTCAAGTACACTTGGATGTTTTTGCATACAGGCTGAGTATTTCCGTCAGTTGCTTAAACCAGTCACGTGATCTAGGTTCGGTACGAGCATTAGGACATTAATTCACTGCCTCGAGTTCTGGTCGTGTAAGAGAAATTTCATGCTCGTGAGTTACCAAGCCCAAATGTTACCTCCTTGAAGCTGCCACTTACTTTGACCTTGGAATTGTTTGGAAGTCATAACTCATGCATAGTGATCAGCCATACTTCCATCTGGCTGGTCAAGTGGGCTATTTTGTGCAAAATGCTCATATGGCCCCTGCATTTAACAGTAGAATAATGCCTGTGCCCTCGGGTATTGAACCTCTCAGGCCCTTCCATGGTGTTGATATCCAACCCTCTGAAGCCTGCCCTAGAAATTTTGTTATATTTGATAAATCTAATACCAGAAGCCAGATAATTTTCCATCCCGAAATACGTTCCAAATTCTTCGATTTTGGTCTTGCTGATGGTGCATCGATCTTGAAAGACGAAGATAATAGGAAGGATGCAAACTATGAGGGAAAGTTTTTCTCTCTTCTGAAAGAAGATTCAGATGATATTGATGCACTTTTGAACATGGAAGATGTAGAAAACGAAGAATGTGATGATGATGAGGTGAGCACAGCACGAACAAATGCTGTATATGAACGCGACTCTCCAGATTCGTGCTCTAATTATGAGTCACCCCCCAGAAAAAGGTCAGTTTTTGGGACATCTTCTTTGATTCGCTTCAATTACAAAAAGCGTGAGAGAATGAGGACGATGGTGAAGGTATTAAGAAGAATGGTTCCTGGAGCCAAACGGATGAGTAATGTGACCGTCCTTGATGAGGCTGTTCGATACCTTAAGTCCCTTAAGGCACAAGTGCATAATCTGGAAACTGGAAATTCGAAAACCCATGCTCAGAGCTGATTCACCTACCAAATCAGCTGCAAGAAACATTTCATTGCCCCAGGTTGTGGCCGGTAATTTGTTTTCGTGTAAGTCATTCCTTTACTGCCACTCTTGAAGCTGATAATCAGTTATTTTATTTGTTTTAGTTCCGAATCGCCAGGTTTTCCTACTTGTTATTGAAATTATTCCTTGTCTTGTAAGCAGGGTTTAATGCTAATCATTCTCAACTATTTTCGTGCATCTTGATCGACTCTCTGTAACCGAAGGTGTTGATCTCCATTATATGTGAAATCATGATTTTTTTTATGTTCCAACGGCTGGCAGATGAAGTGTGTGTAGTTTGTAGACAACGAAATGGTAATTTTGTAAACTAACTAAAGCAGAAAATATAAAATATCATACGAAAAACCATCCTTGAACCATTGAACAGCTCAACGAGATTTAATTAATTTGGCAGACCAAGGAAAATAACAGAAATGGAAATCTTCAGTCTCAGGTTAACGAACGCATAATTATTCAGAATGCTCAATTGCAGCAGTCACCCTTAATAGGAAAACTCGAATTTGCATTCCCCGTAGCCTGCAAAATCCATGAAAAATCGAGGTAATCGAGCATGTGTTTATGTTTTTGTACATTTGTAAAAGTAGCCGTAGGATACTTACTAGGGTCAGTGACAACAATGACACCTGATTTCTTGAAATCACAATTCCAAGAATGCCTTCCCTGTTTCTGGTAGTAAAGATTCATGGCAACTGAGGCATGATTCAGAAGATTGCTAGGATAAAAACAGGCGCCTCCCTCTTGGATCAAACTGCAGTCCACTATAGTGCACACAAAGTTTATGTTATCCACTAACGTCTGTTCTGAGGTCGAGGGCCTTGGAATGCACCAAGTTCCCTGAAATGAATGGAAGAAACATATATCTCGATGATGCTCGGAAGAATTGATACGCTGTCTTAATATTTTTTGAATCTCTTTATGTTCTTACCTGTTCAGATGCACCCATCGCAGGCTTCAGAATTCCACCTGATTCACAAAAACTTGACAATAGCCTCAGTGGGAACCTCAATTTATTTTGACCATCAAACTTCTTGAATGAATATTGAGAAGAAAAATCATAAACATACCTGATACAAAGAGCAAGATGATAAGAGACGAACCAAGAAGGGGAAGGAAAATAACTGAATTGGCCATAAATAATAATTGTGTGATCACATACAGTTGGAGAATGGTGGAAAATTATTGTTGGATGTGGGAAAATGCTATGGAAATTTATAGAGTTCAAATGCCAAAAGAATTCATCTAATAACCTAGTAGAAAGATGTATTTAGTTTATCATATAGTGTCATTCGTTTGGCATTTTCTTTGATTCAAGAGAGTGAATAATCCTTTAGATTGTGTAATCACCTAAAGATTGTGTTATTCCAGGAAACTTATGAATTTGGTTCTATATTGGTGAGTGAGTTGGTCAACTAATAGTCTCTTATGCGACTCTTGTATATGGTGTGACCCATTGTTTTGAACTCTCATATTTATTATTTTGAAGGGGGTCTTGTAAATCAGAAAACAAGACGATTTTTGAGAACGTGTTTGATAAATAAGATTTAGGACAGGAAAAGATTCCATTTCCATACCCGTTCCTTGGGAACTTTTGTTTTGTCTGTAGAATTTCCCATACAAATGGCAAAAAGGATAGCTGTATGAACTCAGAAATTTATGCGATGCCTATGAGATAATCAATCGCCTTCTTAGTCCCGAATACCCAAGCCCCAAGAAAAGATATTCGCAAAACTACCCAATGAAAAGACCGATGATCGCTGCACATGGATCCGTGTATTTTGTTGGAGTTCTGACTCAAAGGGAAGAGTTTATCTTTGTATAGCATCACATCAACCAATACATCAAAACTAAGCATTAGCTTTGCACCGGAACAATAAACAGTGAAGAATAACAAAAACACGAGCAAGAAATCACGCTCCTGTAAATTCTGCATATGAATTATGATCCAATGATAAGCCTAATCTAAGGGTGGATCTTTCTCCAAAAACTCATCAATGGTAGAGGGGAATTCAAGGCCTGCAAATCCATCACAGTTATCATCTGAATGCCATAAAGCAGCTTTAGCCAATAGCAAATGGGCCAATACAAATGGCTCTCTCTCCTCACTGTTCAAGAAATGCTTAATCCACCCCTCCAGCCTCTCTAATTCTTTCAGACTCTTGGGGCCCTTCAACCCGGCGATCTTCCTATAAAACCCATCATCACAACCCACATTAATCAGGTTGACTCTCTCTATCTGCTCCCCAGAATCCGACAGCTGCAAAAGCTGCATCAACAGCTGAATGTCATCACCAAGATTGCTTCTTTCATCATGATCAACGGTGGTTTCCGCACTCACATGATTTTCCTCGGGCGGGCTGCGATGAATTGATGGGAAATCAGTGGAATCTGTAAGAAACTCGCGGGGGACTTCACTTTCTTGGAGGGTTGAGATGTTCGCATCGGTGGTGGGGGGCGGATTTTTGTAGTTGAGGTAAATGGGTGTACCTAGAGAATCTGTTTGTTCCGTGTTTTCATGGTGTTCCACAGGAAGAATCGGCGGCGGCGAAAGGGTGGAGGATTGTTGCGCACTGTCTTCAAGTTTGAGTCTTTTCTCCGCTTGTCTTAAAGAAGAGAAAAATTGCGATTGAGGGGATGGTGAATTCTTTTGCATTCTTTTTCTAGCGTGTAATTCTAACTTTCAACATGAGATTGATGCAATGAGGGTTCTATGGATGGATGATAAAAGATCTGGGTAAGTTGAAGTAAATGCAACCCCGAAAAATTTTGCATAGCGCTTATATAGAACGCATTAGAGGCGCGCACGTCTTTGCTTCCCCTGTTTCTGTTTTAAGCCTTGTCCTCTTCCTTCACTTTAATTCTTATTCTTCAATAATAGTTATTCATTTAAAATAAAATGAAGAACTCGAAAAACTAAAGAATGGTAGACTTAGCCATACTCCATGTTTGGATTCTTTGTGCAGGGTATTGCGACTGGAAACTGTCCTGTCCATCATAGACCTCGCTGATCATCTAGCAAACCTGGTTTTGCTTATGTTTTATTTGGAATAATTCTCCTCGTACTATGCAAATTCTAATGTTTGGGCTTTAGATTTCCAATATGGTGTAAGTTTCTATAAAATTAAATAAGGGAGATTTATATTATCTAAGAGTTTAGAAAGGCATTATTCCAGATGGAACGTACACAAAAACCTTCGTAGACAGCAACGCATGATGGGCCTCTGCTACAAACTAATTCACTCACTTTTTAAGTGGATGTAAATTACTATGAGTTATTTGAGCAATGGGAATTTTGAGGTCTTCAAGTGAATCTTATTCCTGCCTAGCTCGAATGTTGATACCATGGAAGAATGAAAATAAATCAATTAATATTCGAAGTTCCATGGAAGCTAGTGGAATAGAAAGTTGAAGAATAATTATTAATGAATCAGTTGGCGATTGTATAAACACTAAAGAACGAGGAATGTAAACATTTATCGAGATTAATAACAAAAACTTCTTCCTCTTGAGTATTCTTTCCCTGCCATTCTTCTCTGTTCATGCTCTTGTTCTATAGGAGACTGGCAACCTCGAAATTGCTCCCCAAAATTTGACAAATGATGAGGAGCTAATTCGAGGTAGCTAGCCTCCTCGAGAAAGAAGATTGGGAGAAGCGAAAGAAATATGATATCATTGAATGAACACAAATACAAGTCTTTTCTCTCCTCTGTCTACTTACATAGCATAAGGTTTCAACAAGTAATATAATCTTTTGTGGCTTGATTGATCTACACAAACCTTCAATCCCTGTTCTTGAAAGCCAGTGATAAAAATTTGACTGTTGCTTTTGCTACACGCTTACATAATTACATGGTTAATTCTGACAAACTTTAACGAAGCTTTTAACAAGATCCGATGATATCTGATGACCCTTTAATTTAGACTGTCTCCACTATTCAAAGAATTCTCGTAGTGGAACTTGAGGCATTACTTAATTTTTTTGCCGAACTTAAATAACATATTTAGAAAAGCAATCCCAACAAACAAATCTAATCACTAGCTACGTGATTCTTAATTTGCATGACGGCGAACAAATTTTTTAAGAAAAATATACATATATAAAACAAAACATTTTCATAACTGTACGTGATTCTTTCTATTTTTCTTCTATATGTTTCGTCATGCATGATAATGTATAGCATCAACCTAACATTTTGACTTTTTTTTTGTCATCACTATCCTATATTAAGAATGTGACTATTATATATAGTAATTACCTACTATTGGTATATTCATTTACTTATGATTACAAAAACAAAACTTATTTTTAAGCATTTTACAAGTTAAATTTTCACACGCGCTACTAGTATGAATCATGTATAGTCAAACTAAATAATGTCCATACAATATGCCGTGACAAACTCATCCTTAATTTGTTCGGATCTTCCAAATTTCAGTTCAAAATGCTATTTCAAGTGTTGAAAATAATGGTAGTATTTTGACTACGTATGTACAAAATGTTAGATGTTTGGTGGCAGTACTGTTCTTCAGGTAATCTGATAAAGATCTTTCTATCTCATTGTTGTAAATGTATTTCTTTAAAATAAAAATATATCATCGTTACACTGATTAAATTTATGTCTGGTGTAGTTATTCATATCATTCAGAAATATTCAACAAATTTTTTTTAAAAAAAGTAACTTCTGAACTGATTCTTTTAGACTTGAAATCTAAACATACCACATATATATTAATCTTATGAATGCATTTTGGATATCGAACGTAGCTAGATTATTTAAAGAATGTGAGTGCGAGAGTGTGTGTTAATTTAATTTTCTGATAAGATGTAAACTATATTATCTAATTTGCGCATAATTTTTTCATATCATACCCGATTAATTAATTAGTACATCAAACAACAATGGCAGATCATGAGGTCGCTAGCTACTCCATATATGTAAATTTAGCATGATAGTGAACTTCATAGTATTATATTAAGTACAAATGCGTGCGATTCGTAGGTTTTGGGAAAATAATTAGGACACACGGGAGAAGATACTTTTTTTTTAAAAAAAATGCCTAAAGAGAGGAAAATATAAAGAAACCTCGGAACGGGTTAGACCTAGAATGTCTCATCAGGGCTCCTGCTTCGGGAAGACTGAGGGGAATATATCTTGCAGCGTCCCATAATCAGAAATCTGGTACTGTTGATTGTCACGTGTGTTTAAAGTTTGCTGATGATACACATTGCTGGAGCCGCCGCCTCCGTATCCGTATACATTGTAAGGCATTTGATGAATAAACATTTCTTGATCAGGAAAGTTGGTTGGAGGGCAGTCCACTGTCAACTGCGGAGTTAGCATGGAGGGAGGGAATATTGTGCCGGCCACAGTTCCCCGGAGACTTGTCGGAAGATGGTGGTTGTGTTGGCCTTCGTAGGTCGTGATGACGATCGATGGGTCTTGGTAGGATCTTTCAACGCGTTTCTTGACCGGGCATTTCTGAGTCGTGCATCTGTAGTAGCTTCTGCAAGGGGCATTAGCAGCTTTTGTTATTAAATAGTGCGGAATATTCTTCAAACAAAGGGGTTGTTTTTAGAAATAACATCGTTGACTACGGTAGCCTGAGTTCCTGAATGCAATTCACACTAGGGTTGTTGTGTTCAAACTACGTACAAAGGTGTTCAAAGAGTCGTTTTTAAAAGTAGTACATAAATTTGGTTCTTCCAACATATACCGACTAAAGTACAAATGTTTGCATATAAATCTCAGTGTATATGCATGCAAGTTGTTATTAGGTACGTTACGTTTAAGGTTGAATACAAGCAAGTGGATTGCGAATCATGAATATTAATTAGCGTGTAATTTGTACCAGGAAACTCGATAAATTTCCAGGAAATTAACATTGAATAAACCTTGGATATGGGCTATTCTTGACTGCCTTTTGTCCATATTTTCTCCATCTGTATCCATCTTCCAAATGATCGACTTCACTCTTCGTCATGAAAGCAAATATGGGCTCCCTTTGCTTCTTCTCTCCTTTCTTCTTACCTTTGGTACCCCTTCATTCATCAATTGATAACATTAATAATTAACTTTAATTTCCACAAAAATAAATAAAAATAAGTATCTAACTCTTTCTTAGAGCTGCTGTCTTCTCCATCTTCAGGGTTCTCTTTTTTACCATCTGATTTCTTGTTCTTGCTCACATCTTCCTCACCTGCAGCTGCCTCAGTGGAAGAAGAGGAAATCGATGAGTTGGGCGTAGTAGGGTTTTCACCACCGTCCACCACCCGTTTCCGCTCATCCTTCGCTGTGTAAAACACCTCAGAAGACGGCCCAAATGAATCCGGAACGTTCTGTTCAAAGCTTCCATGCAAAATCCCGCCGGTGAAACTCATGTAACTATTAGACTGGTCAATCATTAGCAGATTCTGAACAGATGGGTTCTGCATATAAGCAAAAGTGTTTCCGGAAGTGTTGTTGCGGCCATTATCAACATGATCTTGAAAGGGGTGGTGATAGTAATAGTCGCCGAAATTTTCAGACATGGAGATCAAGGAAAGAAGAAATTTAGTAGGGTTGCAAAGGAAGAACAGGATTTGACAATTTGGGCAAATTTTGCTTGTGAAGTCTTTATATTTAAGCTTTGACGATGTACCCTCTTATTTTTATACGGGTCCCATTTAATACAGTTTTGATTGACAAAATTAATGAAAATATAATATAGAAAAATGATCATATTGTAATAAAATAAAATTGTGACACAATGAGTATAATTGTGTGTGAGTTGTGTCAGCAGTTCAGTGAAGTAGTCTTTGTTTACGAAACGTCAATGTTTCAAAAAATTGGTTAACCTGGCAAGAACGAGTGGCCTGGCACGTGTCCCCACTGATCCACCGCCATTTTGACCAAAAGCGACATTTCGCTGGCACGTGGGAGATGTTCTATGGTTAATTCTCCGGAGTTTGGTATCTCTTTGCCCCCATTGTCCCTTAATTACATGTCAACTTTCCATTCTTCTTTTCACATTTTTCATTATTTGAAACCTAAAAAATGGTTCCATAAAGAAGTTATTGTTGTTATTATTATTATTATTATTATTATCGTGAACTAATTTTTTTTTTTTTTTTGGCAATGAGAATGCTTAACATGTATTTGGATAATTTCTGAATAAATGGTTTTGAAATTAATAGATTTCAAAATTTTATGCATTGGAGTCGTTGAAAATCTATACGTGGAATTCCGTCGAAAGATTAACTACTAATGTTGGTTTAAACAGACTCTGCTTGTAGCTTAGTGGTCTCACCCGTCAGATTAGCTGGCTCCTCAGTCGTGGTTCGATCTCTCTACCCCGCATGTATTATAATAATAATAAAAATGATAAATTTAACAATCTACGGCGCTTTGTTCAAAATCAAAGCACATGATCCGCTATACTCGCCGACCAAAAAACATACTGTTGTGTTGTTATTTTGCTCTGAAAAACAAAAACATGTGAAGCATTCTTCTTTTAGAGAGCTCGCATTTTTGTATATAACTTAATAATTTGACAAAAATAACCTGAGAACAAATACTATTTTTCGATATTACTCTCTCAAAACATAAACCTTTTTATTTTTTATTTTTGTTTTTAAATTAATATTTAATTAAATAAATATCTAAAAAAATATTAATGAAATATTATATAATTGAAGCATAATAATATAGCAATATGTTTACATTCAGACGGGCAAGTATGACCGGCTTGCCATGTCACATCGCAATTAACATGCTCACTATAAATCAAATTAGGAATTTTTTCGAGACTTGTTTTTTATTTGATTCAATTCGTTAAAAATATTATTTTTTATATCAAATTTATTATTTTTTACCTTAAATATAGATCGCGTCGATAGATCTAACGGAAATATATTCACGTGTAATAATCCTAAAGTATAAGGTTTGGTCAAAATCAAATCACTACTAATCTTCTTACCAGTTAGTGTTGCTCGTTTAATTTGGAGGGATCTGTACCGACAATTAAAGGAGAACTATTAAATATGAACGTTTTGGCTACTCAATTATTTATATTTAATTACATTTTCCGATTAATAAATTCTTTAATTCCTACAAATTTTGTTATTTCTTGAATTTAAAAATAATAATAAATGACTGTCAATAAATAATTGCTTGAATAAAGTTAATGATAATGTTTATTTATTGTCCATGCATTGCATAAAGAACTACTAGAAAATGACCATATAGGTTGCCTAATGTATTATATACATATACGAACCATAATATAATTTTTATACGTACATAATAAAAATAATAATTCAATTTTTAGAGAGTAGAAATATTTTTGAAAATACGAAAAAATATAAATTATAAATACTCTATATAAAAATGTATTTTAATTTATTGAAAATGTCGAATATATTATATATGACAAAAACTTCTGTGAGACTCTCGTGTGTCGTATTTTGTGATAGAGATATCTTATTTGGGTCATCCATGAAAAAGTATTACTTTTTATGCTAAGAGTATTACTTTTGATCGTGAATATCGGTAGTGTTGAGTTGTCTCACTGATAAAAATTCGTGAGACCGTCTCACAAGAAACATTCTATATGTTAATAAATTTATAAATAGTGAAATCTGAAAGGAAAAAAAAATCTTAATAAGTTACAAATTTGTTAAGAGAAACGATATGATTGAATATGTAAGAATTTTCCATGACAAAAAAAGGGGCATGAGATTGTTGACCTTAGTAGCGTCGACAAGTGTACGTAAGGCCGTAAATGGCCTTTGATATTTGATTCCAACCAAGTCCCAATCACTGCAGAATTCAAACGTTTTGATATGTTACATATGTATAATAGATATTTATGTTACGATGGTTGATGAGTCGTTTATTTATTGAATGTAATGAAATATATCAAAATTATACGTCATATAAGTGAGTTGGTCGTCAACGATCTCACATAAGTGAACATAGTGAAAGTTCATCGTATAAAAATTTATATGCATAATTTCAGTGACATATCCATGAACTCTATATTGACCTATCCACGAAATTCATACGCAAACCATACGTATAATTGTTAATTTTAATTAGTACAATTTAAGATTTTAAGTTATGTCATCGGTATCAATAATTTTAGAATATTTAGTGTATATTTTTATTTAATAAAAATTATGATAAAAGGGGACATTCATGTATATATCAAAAGTTTACAATGTTGCAATTTGATAAATATTGGAGTTTGATTCGGCTAGTGTTGGAAATATGACAGGTGTGGTGCCTTCTTCTACGACAGAGTGTTTATTTTTACCGCTCTCGGGACGTACGCGTTCTTGATTGATGTATTCCGGGACACCCGTTGGTTTGTTTTTTTTATTGTTCTGCTGTTTTTCGGGTTGTCCTGTTGTAGTATGTCGTTATTTATGTTTTATGTCATGACTGTATAGTCTTTTCGGAGTTCTTGGTCTAGTCCTCTCCGTTAGGTTTTATTTGTGAATAAATAAAATGTTTTTTTTTTTTAAAAAAAAAAGTCTAAAGTTCTCAGTCGAAAAACGTGATTAAGTCAGCTGTTGACTGATTCAATGGTCTCACTTTCCAACAAAAATAAATAAATAATGAATAAGACAACATATTTTAATTATATTCCCTTTTCTAGTACTATTACGTTGCGATCTTCGACTGTGTTAGTAAACGATACATGCGTGTTGTACGTGTTATTATAATTTTTAATTTGATCAAATAATACTGAACAATTATCATATAATTATTTTCAATTTAAAAGAGTTCTTTGATTTAAAAAAGAAATTTTGTTTAGATTTTTTCTATGTAAAATATGACGTGACTTGATAAAGTTTTTTGTATGGTAAGAAAAATAATTATAAAATTAAATATTTTGATATTATATAAATAGTTACTCTAACTGTTTCAAACTTAATAATATAATAATATAGATAACATATTTGATTTTTATTTATATATAAATTTTAATTTAGTCAAAAGATTAATTAACTGATCAAATATTAAAATTTGACAATTAGAATTGTGATGTGGGCTTCAATTAAGTAAATCGACAACTCTTAATTATTTAGTATTTGAATTTTTGAGAATTTTATTGTAATTATTTATTGATTAACTGTATTAGCCAAAATAAGTTTTTAATAACATGTAATAACCTTAATCCAGTATTATCAACCACTTATTTAAATTTAATCTCATTATTATTCCGTGTATTTATTTTAAACTATATATATTATTAATATTTTTAAATGTAACTTTTTATAATGAAATTATTTTAAAATATAATATAAATTTTAGAATATAGTTCATCATAATTCAAATTTTTTGTTTGTATACTTTATAATATATTTGATAAATTGCAATACATAGGATTTTACATTTGGCATTCAAAAATCATATAATTAAATTATATTTTATGCATTATCTATATACAATTGGAAGAGGAAGCAAAGTCAATTTCCCAATCATTATATCCCATCTTACTCCATTTGGAATGTATATATTGAACGAGTCAACAAAATTTTTGAACATTTTTAAACTTCGGAATTTACGTCTCATGCCAACTCTAATTGAAGCATTAGGTATTCAATTAACTTGAAGATGGGAATAGATAGAATAGTGATTTTGACTTAAAATTACACTCAAATCCCACAAACTATGCACGAATAAAATAACGAGTATGTCTTTTGTGAGACAGTCTCACGAATCTTTATCTATGAGACGTGTCAACCCTATTGATATTCACACTAAAAAGTAATATTCTTAGCATAAAAAGTAATATTTTTTAATGGATGACTCAAATAAGAGATTCGTCTCACAAAATACGACCTGTGAGACCGTCTCACACAAATTTATACCTAAATAATAGAGCAATTATACCCTTTTACCGATAAATATTCCAATAGAATTTTTTTATATCTTATAATACACGTCGAATATATATATATATATATCACGACTCCCGAGACATTAGTGGATTAAGTAAGTTGATACTAGGTAAGTATTGTTTTAAAATGATGATCGTGCAAGACTTGACTTGGTCCACCAACCCCGATTTGTCATTAGTTTTCTAAATCATTTTTTAAATGATATATTATGCAACCAAGAGTCTTTCAATATCTTTTGAGTCACTATTTGATTTATGACCATGTTGATCTATTTCAACAAAGGGAAATGGAATAAACCATGTGGCTGATGGCTCCCTCATCTTAGTTTAAAGTTTAAAAGGACAAAACTCTAAATGTTTTTTAGTTTATAGTTAAAACTTCTGATAAATAATCTTTTCGTCGTATAATAGTCTCACGAATCTGGTCGACTCAAAAAAAATATTTTGAACATAAAAACTAATATTTTTCATAGAACACGTGGCATTGGAGAACCAATGAGACAATCAATTTTTGTGTGATTCAAATATTTTATGCTTTTACTAATATCTATTTAAAATGATATTTATAACTTGAAGGACTCTAGTTTCGGAATAACTTGATGTGTAAGCATTGAAAAAACACCTTATACATTTTTTTTTTTTAAAAAAATAAAACTACAATTGAAAATTTTGACATCCAATAATTTGAAATCAATAAAACTAACGTAAATTCAAATTCCAATCCTTCCATCAAAATAAAATGGAAAAAAAGAAAAAAACAACTCTGAATTGTCTTGCTACGTTACAAGACTATATATCTAGTTGATCAGTTAGAAAAAAATCAATGTTATATTAATTCTTCATCATATTTTAGTTCATACTTTTCAAGTTTCCCTCATCTGATCGCCTTTGCCTTGGCACTCCATAATTAAGCAACTTATAGAAGAAACAAGAACCACTATCATATATACAACGAAATGAACATGTTGAACCTCCATACTTTGCTAGCACTAACTGGCTGACTTATTTCCACCCGAGACGAGCCATGTATCCTGAAAGACCCCGATGCTTTGAACTTCAGGAACGTAGAAAAACTCGTTTCATCTGTTGTCCCACGATCGTTGCAAACCAAAACAGAGGTCACACTGCTCCTTTGTATTTAATGATCTCTTGTATGCTAATAGTATTTTCAAGAGTTCTGGGGAGGAACCACCATTTTGTAGCAGAAAACAACAGAAAATATCATAGCTTCGTACAATCTGTAGATGAACTGCATCTTTTTGATCAGTGGTGACTTTCCATAAGATCGCCAAGGGTGATCTTACCACAGTTTCCAGTATCCAAACGATCAAACTGTCTGCATATCTGCAAGATGTCTTTTTCCGAAACCTTGCACATTTCTTTAAGCTTGTATATTACGTACTCGGATTTACTGCACATAACACAAGAAGGAACAAAGAATTTTTAAAAAACCGAGCACTATGTCAAGAAAGACTAAGATAAAATATATAGTCGAAACAAAAATATTGAATTTCATAATTAGATTTCATTCCTTGGGGAGTCGATATGCAAATAGAAGTATGTAAAGTGTTAAAATATACAGAGAATTTTTCACTCGAACCACAAAATTTGTATCCATCAGAAGAATTTGATGGGAATACCCGGTGCAATTGTTACCAGTACACAGGATAAAGTTATTACTTCACCTCGAAATGTGAGAAAAGTTAAATTATATATGGATATAATCCATCTCATAATCGAGAAACTAAAAAGGTCATCTTAACAATTAAAGAACAAAAATAATTTTCAAGAAGCAATGAACATGAAAAGATCTCAATTGCCTATTTAAGTGAAATTCCTAAGTTCAGGGCAGGTTCATGAAAAGGAGGTACACTGGTTGGTTCTTGGACCTGTATATAAAAACGCACATAAGTTCGAAAACTATAGTTTAGTTCTTGCATAGTTTGGAGGTTCAAAATGGATACACAGGTGCTAAACTAGTACCTAGTAAACCATCTCGATTTAAATATGTCAACACATACTTGATACTTGTATCAACTACAATTTCAAGTTAACTAAATTACTGACAGATAATTAAGAACATACCTCACAAAACCATTGTTATCAATATCAGCAGCAAGAAATTGAGCTACAGTCATATCTTGTCCAAGCACCCACTTTGCCATCCTTCTATGCCGCTTATCGACTCTGGCCTCAGCCAAGTAGAGAAAGGCTCTAGCAACCGCAAGTGTAGACACAAGCAACCAAACCGATGCAAAAATCCGACCCGTTACAGAATTAAATGCCCTGTCACCATATCCAACGGTTGTGACAGACATAACCGACAAATAGAATGAATCCAATAAATTCATCTTCTCAACAAAATGCAAAACAGCAACCCCAATTCCAATACAAAGAACCACAACCCCCAAGGCCAGTGTCACTTTCATCCGAATCCTCATCCTTCCCTTTTTCACATCAATAATATAAGATCCAGGATCATGAGATCCCCTACCCTTGATAGTCCTTAAAAGATAATTCTCTTGTAAATCAAGCACATAACTAACCATACCAGATAACAAAATATCAATAAACCCAAACCCCACAAGTACAAATGCAATAGAAAACAGCTTAGTTAAAGTACTATCAGGGGTTATGTCGCCATACCCAATTGTACACATAGTCACAATGCAAAAGTACAAAGCAT
Source organism: Primulina tabacum (assembly GCF_025594145.1). NCBI lineage: Eukaryota > Viridiplantae > Streptophyta > Magnoliopsida > Lamiales > Gesneriaceae > Primulina > Primulina tabacum. Next base: position 3,990,997 of record NC_134553.1, read on the forward strand.
CGACCACAGGATGTGTCTCAACCCCCCTGAATTTATCCTTGTTGACAAAGTAAATAACCACACCAAGAGCCAAATACACGATCAAAAGCAGAAAACCCTGTCTCACAATTGAAGATTTACCAAACTGTGGCTTCTTTGTGCAAGAAGAATGGTCGATCTCATTGATGGTAGCCATGGCAGGCGCAGTCTTGGACCTGTGGAGATTGCTTTTGGAAGCTGAATAGTTGGGATCATGCAACCAAGATTTTTGGTTTTCTGGATCAAGATTGGATCTTTCATCGTCAATATTGGTAATAGAAGGTTTGGGGGAGGTGAGGCTTAAAGTCAAGGCCTCGAGAATGCTTGAAGAGGAAGTCTCCTTCAGAAGGGATGATGAAGATGAAGGGGAACCAAATATGAGCATGTCTTTGAGTTCTTTAGAGGAAGGAGTGAGGGGCGTGGGCGGAACCGTAATTTCAGCATTTTCTGGTACAGGGCAAAGCGGTGGTGGCGGTGATGGTTGTGGCATTCTGGGGCTGATATAAGGGAGGAGGGGTTCTTTTTCCATTTGGGTTGCAGGGGGGAATAGGCGTTTGAGCTTGGTGAATTGCCGTTATGTTCCAAGATTCCCGGTGGTGGCAGCGGCGGCGATGGTGGGGATGCAAGCACTTTGAGAATCCTTACAAAAGGTCAAATGGTTCGGTTTGGGATCTGTCATTCTTGGCCGTGCCTACATTGTAGCCTATTAGGTAATGATTGTTAACAAAATTAAGGAACCAAGTCGGTCATATATATACATATATATATATAGGGATATATGATTGATTTTTATATTAAAAAAATCGACAAAAATGATTTATGCCGTAATAAATGAAACTGGAAATTCGAATAAAATGGGGATGGATCGTTAAATTAAAATAATTCGACTTATGTATAAAAATTGGAAATTTAATTTAATCAAGTTAAAACGTGTGATATGGCACAAATCATGCCAAGTGTTCTTCAAACATATGTATGTACTGTCATTACACTGCTGCCACCGAACCTGGTAATCTTGTCTTCTAGGAAAATATCAAAACTAGATAGATATCAATTCAGTTTAGAAATTTTTTTACATCTTAAGATATGGTCAGCATTTCACTTTATAAATTCAAAAGCTTTGAATTGACTATTAAATTAATGGATAATTTAATAATTATGATACATGGAAAAAGAAATTTAATTGACACATGCTGCTTCAAAAAAATTAAATTAAATGACATATATTATATCAATTGTATTTTAAGAAAAATGACATGCAAAAGGCGATCAATGTTAAAGACTCTCGTTCAATTCAAGATGATAATAAAGTGGATTTGAGTAAGATTTATATCTTCGTCATCTTTATCTATTTATTATATTCATGATCATCTTTATCATCGATATTCAATTTCATAATCATACACATACATGTTCCATATTGAATATTCATATCATACCCAAATATATTATCATTATTTATAATTGTATTTTCTCAAATTTGAATTATTTTAAGTAAGATATGTATATTTACTAAAATGTTGAGAACGTTATGGAAAAATAAATATAAAAATTATCAATTAAATATTATAGAAAAATAAAAAAAATATTAGAAACAAATTATTTTAACATAATTATGCTATAAAAATAACATCAACTTCATATTAATAATTTTCTTCATTTCATCCAACTAATAAAATTCAACAAATCATATTAAAATTAATATCATAGCCAAAAAATATTTGGGTCGGATATAGGTAGGATTCACTAAAATCCGCCTTCATCCTCATACCTGAAAATCCTCATACCCGATTACCCATTTATTTAATCGGATAAAAAATCTTCTCCATGCCCTCCCCATTCGTGACAGGTATCGAATTTTCCATGGGGTTCCAAAGAAACTGTCCACCCTACGTCAAATATATAACTAGCATGTATATTGTAAAATGATATTTGAGACTAAATATGTAATTAAGAAAAAAGAAGAGAGATATCAAAGCTCACAAAAGGTATTTAGGATTAGAAAAATTAAATTCTCAAAAAAAAGTAACACAAAAAAATTAAAGTAAATTTTTTTTAAGTCCAATTAAATTAATTTAAATTAAAAATATTATATTCAAGTATATTATTAAGAGTATTTTAGAAGAAAAAATGTTATGACAATCAGCATGATTGTAATGTTGTACAAACGTGCTATGTGAACCTTTGAGTTACCGAGTGAATGTAAATGCAGTTTGTATTCTAATTCAAAACCTTTGCTGACAAAATATATCAGGAAGCCAACTGCACTTCTTGAAACAGATCGCAGGAAGTAGCCCATAAATCCTCAGCAAGCTTCACATTGTGAGAGAGCGCCGAAGATTTCAGACAACACCCACTTCCTCCGAAAAAGTATACTCCTGATATTTCCTGAAATAAATCGAGGAGCGAAATAAAATTAGGGGCGATTTCTTAAATTAGAAGGAGCCAAACAAGTTCGTAGCTCGAAGACACTATATAGCTTCCTTGATTATTGATTATAATTGATGCTTTGGCGTCTAAAACCTCGAGTATCATTCACAATAGAAATAATTGATAAAAAACTAAACTATGCATTCAATAAGCAGTACACAATTAGAATGTCAGATGCTTACTGGAGGGGCAAGCGCTCCATCAACTATTGCGCGTACACCGGTTTCAGAAGAGTGAAGCAGACCCAAAAGATTCAAGACTATATAAGCCATCTGGGAGATGCACGAGGGAATTTCTCGCATGATATTGGTTTTCACGGCTCCAGGATCTACGGCACTTGAGTATCAAGAAAGCCAAAATCGATTAGAAAACATTGAAACCATGACTCGGAGTCACGACAATTATCACACTCGTGCTATGAACATTCAGCAATGTAAATGAGTAATAGACTGAAAATTGTGCAGTAAACCATATAGTTTAATCATAACACGACTTTTTTCCACAGCCAAAAAATGACAAGAAACCAAACAACAATAATTAAAATTCATCCACAATGATCAAAGTTCTATACATACATCCATAATCCAATGGAATCTCTACAACTTAGCATAACTTTAAGTCTGGACTTGTAACAATCATTTGATGCTCTTATTGTGTCACTTTTGCAACATGCACTAAAATCATAATATCGTAAGGTACATCACAATACTGAGCTAGGAACAAAAGAAGTTTGAAATGAAACAAGATGATACAACCGAATTAATGAAAATTGCTTACACAACAGAGAGGTGATGAGATTTCTCTGCTCTGCCAGCTTGTCGATGAAGTTCATACGTGAAAAGTAGAAGGCATACTGTCGATCGAAAATGCTCTTAGCAATCAAAATGGCAAACAATCAAATTAACCTGAGTTTCAAAAGAAGCTTCTCACATTTAGAATACTCGTATATTCGAGCATAGGGGTAGCACCTAGATTTCAAAAAACACGTTCCAGAAACAGTTTCTCTGTCTGCCGGCATGTCCCAAACTGAACCCAAAAGAAACAACGATGCTCATGAAAGACCAAATAGAGTTTATTTTATTCAGAAAGTGCGACCATCATCAGAGTGAGAAATTTTGATCAAATGGGAAGGACATGGACATGGTATACACACGGATCATTAGAAACAGCCATTGACACGGTAATCGAATTGGAAACGGAGGCTAAATGACAACAGCATGACATCGTCATGACTTCATATAGTGCAGGTCATAAACAAACTTACCATTCCAATGTGTAAAGGATGAGACATTGACCACACGAGAAGGAACGGGGCTATTTTCCAGAAGAGGAAGTAAAACTTTGGTAAGACAAAATGCACCAATATAATTAATAGCCATCATCCTGAAAAATTAAGCAAATTTAATTGTTGCTTATTTTCAGATACATAAACAGCAGACTATTTTATTCTCTTCCTATCTTGGCTTTAATTTTACAAGAAGTCAAGCCAGTCTACTACAAATTATGTGATGCTATGACAATTATAGGGAAATACTCAGTAATAACTGATCATATCCTTCTGAGGTGATTCTACAAGAAGTTGCCAGGATCCCAGCATTATTTATCAGGAGCTGAATAGAAGGATGAATGTTTGAATCTATTAGCCAGTGCTGAATAGAGCTTTTGAATTTGATGATCGATTTTAAGGAAGATAAATCAAGCTGAAAAGCTTTCAAACATGCGTCATTGTTTTGACTTCTGATATCAGACAAAACCTGAAAAATAAAACTATTGAAAAATCATTCATTGTAAAGTGGGATGTGCATTGCTGATGTAAAAAGCAGGTGCAACACCTTTGACAGCAGTTCAGATGACCGTCCAACTGCAAGTATGAGAATAAATTATAATTCAACTGAGAAAAAAGATAAGACTACTATTTTTTTGTTAATCAACATGAAAGAGGATGATTTTCTCGATAAGAATCCTAGCATGGAATAATAAATTGGCGATCTTCCACATTTTAAAAAATGTAAAAAACTATGGAATAAGTTGAAATATTAAGCACGCTATGTGATTATAAATTTCTTATAAAGGAAGAATAGAAGAGAAAATACCAAGAACAACATAAAAGCCCTCTTTTGAGAGAGCATGCGCCGCAGCAGCGCCCAGACCAGATGTGGCCTGTAAATCAATCAGCCAAAACAATATATTTGCCTCAATTCTAAGCATTTATAACTGCTTATTGCATTGTATCAAAAGCATATGCATTCACAATCATTACGATCTTATAGAAGAACAATGATGATCAATTTACCCCTGTTATTACGCAGATGGGGAGCCCCCTCAGAGTCGCTGCCTTGGATTTGAGTTCTTGGGGAGAACCACCAGAATAAATTTTCGATTTTGACAAGAAAAGGGTATGGGAGAACAACTTCAAGAAGGAAAAAATGAGAGATAGAGTCCAAAGGACTGCCATCCTCCAGAATTGCACAGTGCGTATAAACTGAAAAGCCTCTGTTACTACCTCCACCACTTTCATCCTTTGTTCTCCAACGCTTTGAGAAGTCTACAATATGACTAAGCAAAGAAGAATTCAACCTTCTCTTTTACGTTACAGAGGAAGTAATCGCACCCAACTGGAATCAAAGAATTAGTAGATCTCCTACCTATTATCTGGATATACCAAGAAAGATGTACGGTCTAATGAGGCGGATCCAACCACGATCCTATAATAAGAACAAGAGATAATTCAAATCGAAGCAATTGGATTTCCAACTCGGGCCTATATGACCGATCAATAGAAACAGGATATATAAAATCTGAAATTTCTCACTTGAGGAGACTTTTAGACCGCCATTGCTGTAGAAATATTGGTTAACTTGCACGAGTATGAAACGTCTCTCAGTACCACAGAGCAAGCACTCGATGAATTCCTCGAATACCTAAAATCGAGTTTTATTCACATGAATGAAGATTATAATCTAGTCTAGTAAACATAAAAGCTCCAAAACACAATAGAAGCTGCGAAAAATACAAATTGTATGCACTAGTTTCTCCACAGGAATAAATCATGCATCATTATATCAACCTAAAAATCATAACGATATCCAACAATCACTTAGAAACGACAGGGATATACAAAATCTAACGATTTTTACATAATTCCAAGCACGAAACGAACAGTATTGAAAAACATAAAATTTAAATTACTCGGAAAAGCAAGAGTTAAGAAGGTCATCTTGCGTTTTCTCACTCAAAATCATTGCTCCTCGGCGACGCAAACCGCCAGACCGCTGCCGCGTGCGGTGTGATTTTCTGGTCTTCACTCTGTTGTGTTTGGCTTGTTGCTTCGCCCGCACTGCTTTGTATGTTTTGAAAAAAAAAAGTATAATTACGGGAGTTTTATTAATTTTTGTTACATGAAATCCACTTTTAATTTTGTGGTTAAAATTGACAATTGTAACCTCCCGTTGATTGTTTTTTTATTTTTCTTTTTTGGGAAATTTATTAATAATTGCTTCCTAAAATAAACTTATCTAGGACTTTAGTTATTCAAAAAATTATTTTAAATTTATTAATATCCATAAATATGAAAAAAATTATTTCTAATTAAACTAATTGCTAATCTTGCTTTAATTTGTTTTCAAATTTTCCTATGAAGTGAACTTTTATTCTAATGTTTTTTATATTTTATCTCGAGCTTTTAAAAGATTTGGGTGATCAATTGTTTTTGGAAATTTTGTTAAAGCATAAACAAAACATATATAGGTTCAGTTTAAAATTTTTCTTAGTTATTTTAGATTATTTTTTACGAAATATCTATATAACATTGCCTACATTTTAATTGTAGGTTTGAAAAAAAATTAATATATATTGATATCATAATTTTTCATCATTTAATATCTATTTCATACAACTTTTTATTTTTTATAACAATTGCTTAATTGATTTTGAAAATATATTTTTTATTTTCTACCATTAAACTTTTAAATTTCAATAATATATAACTATATTTTTTTACTAGTTCTCGTACAGCACAACAATCTTCTGCTCATGATATCTTGGAAACTAACAATGGCCAGAACACCGTAGAGATTATTGCTGCTCATACCACGGATGGGAATGGAAATACGCACGCTAATGAAGGTACTTCGCATATCTCTGATAATACCAAGAAATCTGTGGATATTAATCCATCAAAGATGAGCTCACGTCCTGTTATATCTGAGATGCCTTCCAAGAGAATTAAAGTCTCGTATGCCAGTTTGTTTAAAAATAATAGAATGGCCAATGATAATTACAAGCTTGAGTTTGTGGATACCGGTAATGATATCCTCACGTTTGACATTAATGATGTCGACTCTGTTGAGGATACTTATGGTATATGCCTTCTTGGTTACGTGATTAGTGGAAAACCCCCTACTGCAGCTTTATTTGATTTGGTTAGAAGATGGGGCTCTGATGTTAAGTTCCAAACTCATGAAAGTGGTTGGATTGTCTTTACTTTTCCAAATGTGGAAGCTAAAGAGCGCATCTTGAACGGAGGAACTTACGTGGTTTTTGGGTTTCATTTGTTTCTTAAAGAAATGCCGAGATGTTTCAGATTTAGAGAGGAAGACATGAATACGGTGCCATCTTGGGTCCAAATACATGGTTTACCACCGGATTGTTGGAATTTCAAGATATTGAGTAAAGTGGCTTCTCGAATAGGCACTCCAATTCATATGGATATGCTCACATATCAGCGGAAAAGAGTTAGATATGCTCGAGTTTTGATTGAAACTGAAACGTCCAAGCCAAAACCTACTGAAATGAAAATAGTTTTACCAATTGGTGATGTGGTCATTACCTTTGAATATGAACAAGAACTGAAAATCTGCCCAATTTGCCACAAGGTAGGCCATACTAGGGAAACTTGTGTTCATCAAAATCACCATGGCAATCATGGCACGAATAGTAATGTGGAACAAAATGGCACAAACTCAAAGCGTGCTCGTTCTAAGAGTGTCACTTGGAGATCAGGCCCTTCTAGGGGCCGTTCTGCTGCGAGGAAAACATCGAGAACAGGTGCTTCGCATAATTCATCAAGAGCAACAGACATAGGGGGTGACAATACTACTGCCCTACCTAATGATGTTGCTGATAAATCTGTCACTCAATCTGATGTATTGCATAATACTGCAGATACAGGTGCTGGACAAGAGTCTCCTGTTATTGATAAAGGTAAGAAGCCAATGGACTGTGATCATGTTGGAACGAATAGTTGTAAAGATGGCGCAAGTGCTCCTGTTTTCAAAACAGTCACTAACAAAAAGAATAATAAAAAGAACAACAAGAAGAAGAATAAAAGGGAGGATCAGGGATGTGGTAACAATAAAGAGATGACAGATTTTTTCGAAGATATGGAAGGAACAATGAAAAGGGGCGGCAACCCAAAATTGCCTTTGGTTCCCAATGAAAATGGCTTGTTGGAATGTTAGAGATTTCCATAAACCTCTAAAACAAAAGAGTGCCCAATCTCTCATGAGCACTCATAGGATTGATGTATTTGGTATTTTAGAATCGAAATTCGATGATATGGCTCTCAACAACATGTTGCATGTAAGATTCCAAGGTATGCATGTCGTTAATAATTTTCATCTTAGTCCAAAGGGCATAATTTTTGTTTTATGGAACCCCTTGGTGGTTGATCTCGATGTCATTGGCTTGCATGAACAATATATCCATGTTAGAATCACTTGTCGCAGAACACAGCATACATTTTATGCTACTTTTGTCTATGGGCTTAATACAATTTGTCAAAGAAGATTGTTATGGAATGATTTGATTTCTTTTGGTACTACTTGCCGTGAGCCTTGGATGTTGTTGGGTGATTTCAATAATGTCCTGTCTCAGGAAGAGAAACTCGGGGGACTAAAAGTTAAGAATTACGAAACAAAGGACTTTGATGAGTGCATTAATTCTGTTGATCTCTCTGATTTACGCTATATTGGTTGTTTTTATACATGGCTCAGCCCCCATGTGCGATGTAAGTTAGATCGGGTGCTTGTTAATAGTCATTGGTTCAGCTTGAATACCGTGGGCTTGGCAGAGTTTTTGGCTCCGGGATGTGTTTCTGATCACACTCTTTCTATTGTATCTTTTCTTGATAATGTTGGGAAGCAGAAAAGACCATTCAAATTTTTCAATATGTGGACTCTAAGTGATAATTTTGAGATATTGGTCAGGAATAATTGGAAGTGCAGAGAACGTGGTACAGAGCAGTTTAGACTCAAGCATATGTTCAAACGATTAAAGAAGCCACTTCATCAGCTCAATCGAAATAATTTCAGTCATATATCTGTGCGTGCAGGTAAAGCTAAGCAGGAACTTGTTGCCTTGCAAGAATCACTACTGAATAATGATATTGTGACTGATGGTTACAAAGATGTCAAACACAAGGCAGAGAGATTGTTGGAAGCGGAGAGATTATTCATTGCTCAGAAGGCGAAAATCCAATACACAAAGCAAGGTGAATCGATGTACTAAGTTCTTTTATGATCTTATAAAGAGAAACAACAAACGTAATGCTATTGTGGCTCTTACAAAATCTGATGGTTGCACAACTACTGATATGGCTGAAATTGCAAATGAGTTCATTATTCACTACAAGAATCTCTTGGGATCTAAAGTAACCACAGCAAACTTGCATTCCGACAGTCTACTTGATGGGCCGAAAGTTCAGAGTGATGAATGGCAGGATCTTGTTAGAGTTCCAACTAGAGCGGAAGTTGATGCTGCACTTTTTGATATTGATAATGACAAAGCCCCTGGTTCGGATGGGTATGGCGCATTCTTATTCAAAAGTACTTGGCATATTATTGGCTCGGATGTATCAAAGGCAGTATTTGAATTCTTCAGAAATGGGAAACTACTGAAACAATGGAATCATTCGATAATATCCTTGATACCGAAAATGGCAGCTGCTTCTTCGGTAAATGATTACAGGCCTATATCATGTTGTACTGTATTTTACAAGATAATTTCAAAGATGCTTGTTAACAGACTGAGACAGGTTATTGGTAATTTGGTTGATGATGCACAAACGGGCTTCATTGAAGGTAGATCGATAGTTGATAACATTCATTTGGCACAAGAACTACTAAGGAAATATGCTAGGAAACGTGGCTCACCACGATGCATGCTCAAAGTTGACTTAAAGAAGGCGTATGACACTGTTAATTGGAGCTTCTTGAAACATGTTCTGTCATTCTTGAATTTTCCTCCAACCTTTGTTGATTGGATCATGGAATGTGTGTCAACAACTACATACTCAATTGTGATAAATGGGCATTTTCACGGACATTTTGAGGGGCAAAGAGGATTTCCTCAAGGTGATCATCTATCTCCCTACTTGTTCACTTTGTGCACCGAAGTTTTAGCAAGAGATTTGAAGCGCATGTCACGTAATAATAATTTTGGATTTCATCCTAAGTGCCAAAAGTTTTCAATCACGCACTTAGCCTATGCTGATGATTTATTGTTGCTTTCGAGAGGAGATGTGTGTAGTGTTGCTATGATTATGCGTTGTTTGAATAACTTTGGGGATATGGCGGGATTAAGGATCAATTTCTTGAAGTCAGATGTTTACATTGCAAGTGTTTCGGATACTGTTAGACAGGAAATCATTGATGCCACTAGATTCACTGCATGGGCAACTACCATTTCGGTATTTGGGTGTTCCACTTGCGGCAAGAAAATTGACAGCATCGGATTACAGTGCCCTGGTCGATGCAATCTCATACAAGATCTCTTCCTGGCCAAGGAATTCTTTATCACATGCAGGGAAACTTGAGCTTATCAGGTCAGTTGTGCAAGGAATTGAATGTTATTGGTTATCTATACTTCCTTCGTGCGTTATTGATAACATTTATTCATTGTGTCGGAAATTTGTGTGGCCAACCAAACACCCACCTATTGCTTGGGTAGAACTTTGCAAGCCAATTGAAGCAAGGAGGTTGGGGGTTGAAAATTTTGAAAGCGTGGAATAAATCTTTGCTTGCGAAAACGCTTTGGAATATTCATAGCAAAAAAGATTGTCTTTGGATAAAATGGGTAAATCATGAATACAGCCATTTTCAGAATGTTTGGAGATGGGATTGGCACAAAGAACAATCACCGCTTATAAAACAAATTATTGCCATTAGAGACGAAATGATTGCTGCTCATGGCTCAGTCTCGGATGCGGTTATAAAATTGAAGGAGTGGTTTGGGGGCATTAAGGGGTTATCTAAGGTATATGATTTCTTTGTGGGCAGATGGAACAATTGGCCTTGGAAACCTCTAATCGCCAAATCTTGCATAATGCCGAAGCACAGGTTTAATTTATGGCTTGTTGCTCATCGTAAATTGCTTACTAGAGATAGGCTGGGTTACCCTTGATGATAGATCGTGTGTACTCTGCAACTTTGCTGTTGAATCTGTTAACCACTTGTTCTTTGATTGCCCAATCTCACAAGCAATATGGAACAGTATTCGATCTTGGCTTGGCATGCGAAAACTTATGAGATCGTTGTCTGCTGTGCTTGCTGCGTTTAGAAGTGTGTACCGAGGTACATCTGCATTGAATAAGATGCGCTGTGTTGCGCTAGGGGCTACGGTTTATCAGATTTGGAACATAAGAAACAGGACAATCTTCGAACATGAGCAACTAGATATTGATGGAGCTATAATGAAGATCAAGATTCATGTGCTGCGGAGCGTACCAAATGCTGACAATGTAATTTAAATTTGGACTCTGGGTTATGGTTCATATGATTAGAGACTGATTATGCTAGATAGATTTGTCTCTGGGGATGCCCAGTGTATTTGTACCTGTACTAACTTTTACCTATTTTAATGAATCATTCATTAAATATATATATATATATATATATATATATATATATAATATATATTTTATCCATACAAATATTGATCATTCAAGGCACACCAAATCATTTTGGCTCATTAAAAGTTCGAGTCAACCGCGACGCGACTCGACTCTAGCCAATTTTCACATAAAGGGCAACAACTAACATTTGCATGAAAAAGCATCCTAAATAAACATTCGCGTAAATAATGGATAACCAACAAAACATGCAACTGATGTGCCATTGTCATCATCAAAGTCTTAGTCCACTGGAACAAAACAATATTCATCAAAATGTTCAGTTTTCAAAAAGCAGTCTGGTATTCTGACGTTAGAAATCTAGTATCTGTATGTTATCAAACATTCCAAAATCCAATCTAAATAAGGTGCTATAGGAGCTTTGAATCTCTACCAATACTTCAAAACAAGAGTTGATGGATTAAAAGATCCATACCGGAAACTCTAATGATAAAATCAGAAAGAAGACTCGAGATTTGATAGAAAATAAAAGAACCTTTACCAAACATGCCTAATGTTGTATTGTCTGGCAAAACATTAAGCTTCTTCAAACAACCTGCAGTAAGGTATTCAAAAACTGTGAAAGACAGACGGATAGTAAGAATAAGCTTCTTGACCCATATGTTACATTGATTACAGGATATTATTCAGCCAGTCATTTTCCAAACCTGTTGGTAGCCTTAAAACCAAAGCTTTCACTGGTATTCTCTATTACAATAACCAGCCTTAATCAAGGTTTCCAATTTCAATATCATCGTTATCTATGATCTGAAATACAAACTGTTTAAAGATCAACAGTTTCACTTACAAGTTACATCAGCAAGTTTACTAAGGTCCTCGATGCTAAAAGTATATTTCTGAAAATAAGAAACAAGTACACTGTGCCAAGAGACAAGTAGGTTACTCGTGTATTGTGATGCATAGCACAACATGCTAAGATAGTATTCTGGTGTTCAAAATAGTTAATTAAAACAGTTTGCATACCTATATGACCCGAAAACAAGTGCCAAGCAAAATATTTAATAAGAATCTATTGATGAACTAAAGAACCTGGGTCGTGAAACTTGGTACACACATCAGGAAGTAAAATATAATGCTTAGATACACCAAATCATCTGGTGATCAACCTATACGGCAGAAACTCGGTGCATATGTACTGACCACATAATGTATTAACCCAAAAGAATTTGGACAGATGCTTTACTAACCTCTTTCTAAATCAAAAAGCACAACCTCGCTTCAGTTAAGCTGCCTCGAGATGATGAGAAAAACAATGTGGGGAAAGGCACTCAAACATTTTCCATCGCCCTAATCTTTCACTTTGTCTATCCTCCCACCTCCACACATGTTTAATATAACTAAAAGATTTCGAAATAAATCTATCCACTACAATGAACTGAAAACATACTATGTTCATCGGCTAATATTATTAAAATCTTTGGAAAGCAAATAAAAACTACAACATATGGCTGCAAAAATAAAGTAGAAGACGAGGGGGGGGGGGGGGGGGGGGGGGGGGGGGGGGGGGGGGGGCCTTATACAATTGATATAGCATTTATCACAAGATATCTCGCACAATGTTAACTTCTAAATGCTATGTACTGAGACACTTAAAAGTAGCTTTCCATGGTGGAAAGAAGGAATAGAGAGAATACAGAACCATTATTACTCCCCCATGCAAACTTTATAAAAAGTTACATCATATACTTCCTTTCATTTTACTGGTCAACTTAAAACATGATTAAAAGATGGAGATTAAAAGGGGTATAACCATCCTCATATTTTCCCTTGAAAACTCAATTATTTACTCTCGTTTTGTGAACACAAGTATGGTTATAAAAAAATTATATATATATATATATTTTTAGTTGAGATCGATATGAAAGCAATTTTTTTCCAACAGCAGCTTTTAAGTAACAATTTTTTGACGGAGAGTGTTATCGACTATGTCCCACATGTTCAAATCATGCCACTAAGTAAAGACAGGCGTAAGTTCCAACAAACATGAGGAGAGCAACCGTAGGTTTACTTCACACCGTATCAGGTGTTTATTGAACGGAATAATTTAACTAAGCCAGATAACAATCTCACTGTCCAGATTCCATTATTCATTGACCACTGGATATAAAGCATAGCCATTTTGTCCTTGTCCATCCTTGAATAGCTTCTGCATACATGGTTAATGCTTGACACTTTACATTACTCAGGCGGGAAGTCATACATTTTGTTGCATGCAAGTTTTGCAATATTTCACTTAAGCAACATAATTTATTGCATAGAAAATCAATTCATACACATTGTGAGAACTGAGAAGCACTGTGTCTATAGTTGTACAAGTTTCAAAAAAAGGAACCCTGTGGCCCTAACTTCTGGCATAAACTAACCTAAACAGCTAGAGACAACCTCACGAAATAACGTGAGTGGAAAACCCAACACAAAGCCCAAGCCTCTTATCTGAATTAGAGAGATCTACAGATAGATAGGAAGAAAATATGTGCATGAGTTGAATCAATTAGGAGGACTATCTTTTATAGTAAAGAAATTCTATCAACTCAAAAAGGGTATAGGAAGCAGTGAAGCAAAAAACAAAAATCAAAGATTGTCCTAAAAAGTTGAAGAGACCGAGAGCAGCAAAAGAACTAGTAAGAATAGACGAGGAGCCCTTATTCCTTGTTACCAAATTTCATAGAAATGACAGGCCGTACATCATCCACATCAACCAAAGTCTCTAAAAATGGAAGGAGTGAAATGAGGGCACAATCCGTGGGGTCATCAAACCAACTCCTAATAGGAATGCCGTTATTTACCTGAAGCTTGAAAACCTGAAAACCATCACAAGCATAATGTTCAATGCCAAGGATATACTTATGACATATTTAGGATCTAACATCTAAGGAGGATACAGCCAGCTGTTTTAAACCTTCCAAAGTGTTGATGATGCAGGCACAACAAATGAATACTTGTACGATACAAAAAATATAAGCGTAGCATAACAATCTCATTCAGTTAAAAATAAATTAGGATTGTCTTCACTGCCACGAATAGGAATTTGTAACTTTTTAAAGATTTAAACCTCAGCTAACCCAGTAAAGTGACTTCTAGGGGAAACAGACACGGAAGAGGGAGAAGAAGGTGAGGGGGGTGAGGATGCTTAAGATCAGATCATTTGTTGGTTTAGGCTTGGCGTAGAAATTGAATCAGCGCGTACTTTCAATTATGGACTGTTTCTGTTGGTTAATCGAACTTTTATTTGAATCAAGTTATTGCCGGTTTATTCTCACCCAAAGTATGTTTACTACTATTAACTAATCTAGTATGCTAAATTAGTGAATTAACTTATATTTAAATTAATCATCTAGGAGGATGTCGGACGCTGTACTTAGGATACCCTTGATACTACCTAGATGGAGCGCACAACCTTACCTAAATGGAGCACCCAGTGTCCTAACAAGATAATTAATGCAACGTAGTATTGATTAACCAATTAGGTGCCAAATATGGGTAAGATCACTGGCAACAAGTTGAAACTTTGTATTAAAAAAATTACTTTTTAATCAAAATTTCAAGGTAAGAACTGAATCAAAGAAATGAAGCAATGCCGAGAATTTAATGAAGCACTAGGAATATAGTTTCCACCTGTGGGGAGTTATCAATTATGGCAACCTTTGCAAGATCAACACCTAAAACAGTTAGGTCTTTCACATAATTTCCCTCTAAAATGATGCATGATTCCCGATATGCCCGTTTTGATAGAAGCTTTCCTTCTGGATCCAGGATATCTAGAAGTTGTTTGGCATAGATGCTTTGGCTAGCCGTGAACACCATGATATCAAACAACTCTCCCACTCTTTTCAGAAAAACATTGAGGTGAGGCCTTTTTTTCACATACACAGTATGCTCTTTCATGTTGAAGATAACCGGAAATGTGAAGTCCGCATCCTCACAATAATCCAATGTAGAATGCACAAGCGTTTCTGTACACAGCCAAGGAAAGTTTCTTAAATTAATTTTTTTAAAAAAAATTGATTGATTCCTCCTGGAAGTAACTCGAGCAAATATTTGTGTCGCCAACTTTTAGACCACTCAATAAAGCACAAAAATACAGAAATTAAAAAATTGCACGCTTTCATAAGATTGAAACATTCTCTAGAGTCTAGAGCTTAAAGCGTGAAAGTGCACTTCGCTTATTCACATCTAACTATCGTTGTACCCAATCAAGGTTGGCATAAAATGAATGAAATTTTCAAAAGTGTAAAACTCATCTAAAGTTACATAAAATGCTTACAAGTATTAAGACAATGCAATTACCATCCAAGTCAAGTACTAAAGTGATCCGCCGAGTTTCCTTCGTATCAGATGAATAACATAAAGACACGTCTGGCTGGCCTGGTATATTTCTGATATACATCTGTGGATCAAAGCACTCATAATCTGGGTCATGACATTTATTTATGTCAGCCTCCAGACCACAAGGTCTTAATTGATGGATAGCATCGCATAAATTTGAATTTCCTGCATCTAAGATGGCTTCTCCGGATGCTCTGCCATCATGGTCCTGTCCAACATCAAAAGTATCCTCTAAAAAAGGTAATATCCTGTACTCTTCAGCCACATCAGAAAGTAGAGTAGACTCTTTGCGTTTGTAATCAAGCCAGGACACATTTTCTGTTTTATCATCATATATAGAATTGCTTTCAAAATATGGACCGGGAAAAATAATCTCAGAGGTGTATAAATCTGAAGCATCGCATGGTTGAGATTCACATTGGTTTCTGCTGCTAGCATCACCACTTTCTTTGATATCTAACTGTAGCACATAAAGATGATCAATTCCTGCAGAGCAGTGAGATGAGTAAGATATGATATCGATAAACTTTATGGCGTGCATGCTCCCTCGATTGTAAGTATCGATATAAAAACTGTAGTATATACCTTCATCATTTCGGAATTCTAGAGACTCTAGGATGGAAGAAAAAACTGTATCCACATTTGATGAGCAGGGGGATGGTTTAGTATCCTGCATGTGTTTCATTCAACACAATTAAGTGTGAGAGTAGTATATTAGCAAATTCTTTTATGCGATTTTCATGAGTAAGGCTCCGGGAAGACTTCTCAGAAGCTTGTATCAAAACACTAGACTAATAAAAACAGTAAAATGTATAGTAACAAATGGCATTATTAATGCTGAATTATAGAACAAAGAATGTGTTTACCAAATTATCTGCAGCTGAAGAATCGGGTTTATTGAATTGTTGCTTCTGCAAAAAATGTTCTACGTCAAAAAATTCGTCATGGTTGGTCTCAGTCCCTGCAGTTTCCAGAGCATATACTTTATCATAAAATGAAGCTGCATTATAAACCGATATGCATCAAGCCATATGAATATACACTTGGCTACTTAATAATCTAAGTATATCATGAATTAACAGTAGCAATATCAGCAAAAGATAGAATCTTAAAGGAGGTTCACAGTCTACAATTGCAGAGTACAAACAAGAAATGGAAGAACAGCCAAGGGAAGTAAAATAACATTGTGTTCTGTAAATCAACCTTTCAATCTCCACATCATCGGTGCCCCACAAATCTTAGACAGGTGATACCACGTAGAGACATCCAGTCGTGGGTTATATGAGGCACCAGAATGGGTGTGGTCTCAATTGGGGGAACATTTGTCAACTTTTTCTTTCTCATTTCTGTTTTTCTGTTAACTGATTTTAGATAGGTCCATTTTGTATATCATTCATAGTCACCACATGATTATTTCATGGCAAACACTGATACAAGATTAGTTGGAAACAAATCCCACCTGAAAAAGAGCTAGCAAAATTCAGGATAGGCTCATGCTTACCATGAAAACTATTCTGAATACAAGTTCCAACTTCTTCTACATTTTGATAAATTCTGGCAGGAGAGAGAGGATTCTTGGATATCACACATGACTTCCGACAGACATGGAGACAATTTTTTTCTGTTACACAGCCAGTGGTTGACTTGGTTTTCATTCTTAATGATGGCATTTGATCTGAATTTATGATACGTATAACGATACTGGATCAAAACCATCAGTGGTGAACACACTCTTTTAAGTTCATCAGAATCACAGAAGACTGCGAGGGGAAACAAACACTTTCATACATGATCAGATCAGCAACAAATGACTGCAAGCAAAACAAGTTTCCATTAACAGATGTTTCACAATATAAACCAAATAAATAAAGCGGTAATTATGCCCATCATTAGCTGAAGGAAAATAAAGAAATCTATCTCTGGGTTGACTACTTTCAAATCAAAGAGACCCTAGAAAAATTCAGCTTACACAAAAATAGCAGATCTGAAGGACATCACGAGATTAGATAAAGGTGATAAAAAAAAAGTCAACGAATTACATATTTTCACCCAATTTGGACCATATGTTTGACTCGAATAATTAGTACAATCTTGGCGTAAATAAGAGAACACCTTAACATATCTAGTCGGAAAACCAAAAGTTTTTTCCAGAAAGCATAAGAATCCGAAGCAGAGCAGTAAAAAAATTCAAGTTCCTTCCAAGAAAACCCAAATTATTCGAGAAAAAACCCCCAAGAAAATGAATTCAATACAACTCGAGCACTTTAATCACAGAGAATAAAATTGAAATTAATAACAGAATGAGAAATTAAATATATCTCTATCCGGTGACAAACCCCTGAAAATTCAAAACATCAACGAATCAGAATTCGCAAAGCACGAGAATACGAAGCAAACCCGTAAAACTCTCAAAGATCTTTCCCATAAAACCCCAATTATTCCAGAAAGCCCGAGAAGATCGAAGTCAACTCCTCCAAACACTTCCTTCAGAACAAACAACAAGTCCACAAAACAGCTACAACGTAGAAATCCACAATTCAGACACTTACTCCACAATTAAAACCCGAGAAACTAGAACATCAGCATACATGAAATTCAACACTCGTGATCCAGAACTCGGTGATCACAGTAATTCACACACACAAAATCGTTTCCACTTACTCGTGTATATCATGCAACTAAATTATTCGGCGTACAGCCAAAATCATCTTTCTTTAGCACAATCAAAAGTTTGATATTGTCTCCCGGTTTACCTGTGGAACACCAAGTCTCCTCTCCCCCTTCACGACGCGCTTTCCCACTGTATAGATCGGTCGGCACTCGGGTATTTATACCCAGATGACTGCGTGCTGGATAAGTATACTTACGTAATCTACAACCGCAGCAATAAAAAGTTGTACCCAAGCCAATTGATAATTATAGTATTCTAATTCTGAATTAATTATTTTGTCAATTGAACCGTGAAATTTGGGTGTTTAGGAAAAAAAATCAAAAACGAGTTGTATTTAAAATCAAAAAATGAAGATTTTTAAAAGGTTAATAATATCTCTGCACGAAAACTCTTGTGAGACGATCTCACGGATCAACTTCGTGTGTCAAATCTTTTATTTTGATTATTCATGAAAAATTATTGTTTTTTATGCTAAAGTATTACTATCCTTCTCACGGATAAAAATTCGTGATAACCGTCTCACAAAAGACTTACTCATATCTTTGTTACATAATGTATTTATGTCTTCATTTATTTGAATGGGTGGAAATGTTATTATTAGATTAGACAAAAATTTTGAGGTTAAGATTGTCCAAAAAAATGTTTTTGTATGAACATTTAATCTTTTCTTTAAAAAAAATGGTTAATAAATATTTTTATACACACAACGAATGACGTACCATTACTTATTTATGTATGTATTCTTCCAAACAGGTACAAACTATGAAGCAGGGCGGTTGTGGTACCATGAGAGCCGATCGTAGACGATTTAAACCATGAGTGACGGCTGGGATGCAATTGAGGTTGGACCGGTAGTAGAGTGCCACGTTTACAGTTGATATGCGTAAGCATGGCGTATGTAAAATAAAAATGACTACGCTACCAACAGGGACGGCGCGTGTCGAAACGCTCAGGTCTCTCAGTCTTTAGTTTCTTTTATTTTTTACTTTATTGATTCAGAAATCTACAAGAGATTAAAAAAAAAATGATGTCGTAATTTTTATTTTTTTTTGTTATTTCATTATTTCGAGTTACAATTTACCCACTTTATTTTTTTTCCTTTGTTTCATTATTTCAAATTACAATTTGTTTTCTCATTGACTTTTAAAATATGACTCTAATTTAAATATAATCATTTCAAATTATATACAATCGTTCATCACTTTTTTTTCGACATGATATTAGTTTTATTTGAATATAAATTAATCTGATTATAAAAAAATTGTTCAACCACACAATACATGCGTCGATACACTAATAAATCTTGATATAATCACACATACTTATGTTTTTAAGCTTTATTTGAATATAAATTAAATTGATTATAAAAAAATTGTACAAAAACACAACACATGTATAGTTGCACTTGTGAATCTTTATATAATCACACGTACTTGTGTTTTTAAGTTTTATGCTTGATAAAAATACATAATATAATCTAATCATTTTATTTTAAATATTAAAAAGCACAAAAGATAATTTGTTAATGTTGTTTCTGGATTAAATGATTTGAAATTCATTGATAAAATTCAGAATTCCAAATATTTAGAATATTTGAATAATTTGAAATTCATTCTTACATATATAATTATAGTGTAAATAAATAAATAAAAAATATTCGAGTAATTTGAAATTCATTGTTATATGTATAATACTAATACTAATAATAATAATAATAAGCAAAAAATGAATTTAAGTATTAATTTATGTGAAAATTAAAATAAATTGAAAATCATGAATTTCAAATAACTCGAAACTAATATCATGTTAAAGAAAAACTTGTTCTTGGACAAGTATATTGTGTTTTGAGACAGCTCCAAGAGCCATCACAATAGGGATTATTTCTTGTGTCATGTCATCAAAATAACTCCAAATACTGAATATTCACCATTGGAGCGGCTCGGAGTTTGTGCCTAATTTTTAACCGGTTACAAATTTGTAACCGGTGATTTCTTGTGCCATGTCATCAGATACCCTGCAGCGTGCCCCTATCGCACCAGGTTTTTTTTTGTTTTTTGTTTCTTTTTGATTTTTTAAATTATGTTTAAATTTTTAAAATTAAATGTAAACGTTCATGTAAAATTTCTAATTTTATATTTGAATAAAAATATAATACTAAGTAACAGATGAAATTAATTAAAGTGGTGAAATGATTTATTATAAAATTATTAGTTATTTTATTTAAATGGAAATAAAAGATATAATTGAAGTGACAGTGAGATTCATAAATATTTGATTGGTGAGATATTTGATTGTGAAATGTGAGATATTTGAGTAGTTAAATATTTGATTGATGATGTGGACTATGAGACCCATGAATATTTGGAGGAAATATATTTACTATTATGGATGTCCTATATTTACTATTATGGATGTCCTTAGGGGTGTGCAAAATTTCAGTTAAATCGAATTAACCGACTGAACCGAATTAATTCGGAAATTCGGTTCGGTTAATTCGGAAGTTCGGTTTTGAAATTTTAAAAATTCGGTTAATTCGGTTCGGTTTCGGTTTAAATTTGGAAAATTCGGTTAAACTGAATTAACCGAATTATTATATATATTAATTTAAATTGTATATGAGCATTAAAAATGATTAGAATGAGAAGAAAGCTAATTATTTTCAATATTTTTATTTGTTATTGATATTTTTTGTTCAATGTTTCTTGTTATTTATAAGTTCTCCATTGTTTTTTTTAATTTTATTAAAATTTGAATTTTTTAAAAAAATATCGGTTATTTCGGTGGTTCGGTTAATTCGGTTTCTATGAATTTTTCGATTGGTTCGGTTATTCGAAAATAAATCGGTTAAATCGATTATAGGTCTATTCGATTCGATCTGTAACCTGAATAGACCGATTGCACACCCCTAGATGTCCTAATGTAGTTTTTTACAGCACTGTAAAACATGCTGACATTCTTTCACTTGTTTAGAATCAATGAATCATCGTACATATTATGATTTAATATAATAATCAAACATCAACTTGATCGGTACTACTGTCAAACTAATAATAGAATTTTGCTGAATATCACGTGACAAAAAAGTAAAAAATAAATTAACCTGTCCTATTTTGATTTTTAAAAAGGTTTAATTATATTTTTTTATTGAGCGACTCGAAAATAAATATAAAAAAAAAACCCCAAACTTCAAATTATCGAAATATTTTGATTTAATATCCAAAATTTTATAACATCTCAGTAGAGAGAGAGAGATTAAACAATAACACATTAATTTGATAATGAAAATCTAATATTTTAACTAATTTTTTTTTAACGGAACTCGTATTTGTTAACTTTTAATGTAATTGGGTAAATTAATAGGTTTAACACAATAGCATGAAAACTACACCGGTCGGATAAATCGATTTAGACAGCCATATTCAACAAACTTGACGTTAATAGAAGAATCAAACTCATTATCACTTGACATATCGTTCACCTACTCCACTATCTTGGAGAAGCCGGGGATGCTTAGTTAATGTATTTACGGATACTATGAAGTAATTGCATTGCACCCGACAACATGCGTCAAACATATTATATACTAGTGTATTGGTGCACGCAATGCATGCATATAATTAATTTTATTTTTGTATATTCATATCGAAGTAATACCATGATCGTAAAAATTACGAAGGGTCATTATAATCTGAAATTATTATATTTAAATGAGGTCATATAATAATTGTAAAAGATTAGAAATTAACGAGAGACTGAATTATAATTTGAAATAAGTAATTAAAAAAATCGAAAAAGCTCTATTTGCTTAATTCCTCGTCGAGCTCTTTGATGGCTCAAGAAAATAACGTATCATGACCAATATTTTCAAAATTGGACTTGATTGATAGGTTCGACTAAGGGCATCTCCAACCGTCCTCCATAATGGAGGAATCCTCCATTATGGAGGATGAAATCTTCTCCAACCGTACTCTATTTGTTTCCTCCATTTTAGAGTATGCAACAGTGATCCTCTATTTATGGAGTATCACTGTTCATATAGAGAATTGAAAAAGGTGAAAAATAATTACAAAATAGATATTTTAAAAATTGCCATATAGTCCTTTTGAAAATTAATAAGCGAATTACATGTAGTTGTGCCATGTTTAGCGAATTAATTAAGTTTAGTTAAATAATATATTATGAAATTAATTAATTATATGTGTGTATGTGTTCGAAAATGAAATAAATTAAAAAAAATTATTTGGTAATATTTAGAGGATATGAGTTGAAAATGAAATAAATTAAAGAAATAGAGTATTTAGTAATATTTAGAGGATATGGGTTGGAGAAGGTGTTTGAAAATAGAGATCATGGATCTCTATTTTGGAGGATAGAGGATGAAAAATAGAGGATATGAATTGGAGATGGCCTAAGAACTGGTCACATGTCCGGTCCAAAAAATGCTTAAAAACAATATGATTGGTCAAAATCAAGAACTGGTTGGATAGGTCAAAACCAACTAGAATCGGTCTGAGTGGTTCATACATTTATTTTTTAATTTTTTTTATTTTAAAAAGTATTTTTTATATTAATGTTTATTTTGTATATATATATATATGATTATTTTGATTTTGAATTTTATTAAAAAATATTATTTTAAAATATTAAACTTTGTTTTGATTGATTTATTTTTTAATATATATGATTATAATTATATTTTATTATATATATTATTTATATTTTAAAATCGAATAAATATTTTTTTATTATTTATATATATACACGTAAGATATTTAGAATCTAAAATATATAAATTATTATTATTATTATATATATAAATTTTTGGTCTCATGGTCGGTTTAATCAGTCGGAACGGATCGGTTATGAATCTTATAAAAATATTTAAATTTATTAATGAATAGTAATAGATAAACATACAAGTAGCAATAGATACTCATTCATCCGAGACTTGTCCACATCCCACGTTTATTTGATTCTAACTATGGACAATTAAGGTCGGTTGCTGTGTGTTCTAACAAAGAAATTGGCTGTAACCTGTAATTCCCCAATTACAGCCACAAGATAACCGTACCTCAATGAAAGAGAGAGATGGGTATAACCATTGAGAGGAGGGGGGACCATTCGCCATACACAATTAATGGTAAAAGATCCAGCTATTACCACTCACAGTACTTGTATTGATCCCACTACAAATTTTCCGAGCTAAGAGAAAGTTAGGGGGGGGGGGGGGTGAATTATACAGTACACAGCATCATTTAATGGAGTTAGAAACCGAAGATGGTAAAAACTCGACAGCCACAAATCGAAAATTGGACGAAAGCAAGGGAAAAAATAACGCTACCAACGCTGTTTTGTCATCCTCTGCTGCTAGCAACATGAACACCAACAGAGCTATGGCTCAGTACAATGCCGATGCGAGGCTGATGGCTGAATTTGAGCAGTCTGGTAAGTCTGGTAAGTTCTTTAACTACTCAAAGTCAGTTTCTCATGCTCCGAATACTTTGAGCACTGAGGAGGAGATGACTGCTTATTTGTCGAAAATCCAGAGGGGGAGTCTTGTGCAGGCCTTTGGTTGTATGCTTGCGGTCGAGGAGCCCAGTTTGAAGATTATAGGTTATAGTGAGAATTGCTTTGATATGCTGGGGTTGAAGAGTGTCGTTGAGCCAAAAAAATTGATGGGTCTTATTGGGGTTGATGCAAGAACGCTTTTTACCTCTTCAAGTAGGGCTTCATTGGATAAAGCTGTGGCATCAAGGGAAATTTCATTTTTGAACCCGATTTGGGTTCATTCTTGCACCACCCACAAACCATTTTATGCTATATTACACAGAATTGACGTGGGCATTGTGGTTGATCTGGAGCCAGCTCGTGCTTGTGATCCTGCTATGTTGCATGCTAGTGCTGTGCAATCGCAGAAACTAGCTGTGAGAGCCATATCTAGGCTGCAGTCTCTTCCTGGGGGCGATGTAGGAGTTTTGTGTGATACAGTCGTAGAAGATGTCCAAAAACTTACTGGTTATGATAGGGTTATGGTGTATAAGTTCCATGAAGATAATCATGGAGAGGTAGTGTCAGAAATTAGAAGGTCCGACTTAGAACCTTATTTGGGGCTGCACTATCCATCTACTGATATCCCTCAAGCAGCCCGTTTCTTGTTCATGCAGAACCGTGTCAGAATGATTTGTGATTGCAGGGCAAAGCCAGTTAAGATAATCCAAAGTAAAGAACTAAAGCAGCCTCTTTGCTTGGTTAATTCTACCCTTCGTTCACCACATGGCTGCCACACTCAGTACATGGAGAACATGAGGTCCATGGCTTCATTGGCGATGGCGGTAGTTGTGAATAGCGGCGATTCGATGAAACTATGGGGATTGGTGGTGTGCCACCACACTTCATCGCGCTATGTCCCTTTTCCACTTCGGTATGCTTGTGAGTTCCTTATGCAGGCATTTGGTCTGCAGCTTAATATGGAGCTTCAATTAGCATCACAGTTGGTGGAAAAGAAAACCCTTCGGATGCAAACCTTATTGTGCGAGATGCTTCTTCGCGGAGCTCCGTTTGGGATTGTGAATCAGTCTCCCAATATCATGGATCTTGTAAATTGTGACGGGGCTGCATTATATTACTGTGGGAAATGTTGGTTTCTTGGTGTCACACCGACCGAGGCACAAATGAGAGATATTGCTGAATGGCTACTAAACAGCCTTGAAGATTCCACAGGGTTAAGTACAGATAGTCTTGCTGATGCTGGCTATCCAGGTGCAGCACTGCTTGGTGACGCAGTTTGTGGCATGATTGCTGCAAGAATTACATCCACCGATTTTCTATTTTGGTTTAGGTCTCACACGGCAAAGGAAATCAAATGGGGAGGAGCTAAGCATCATCCGGAGGACAAAGATGACGGTGGGAAAATGCACCCTAGATCTTCATTCAATACCTTTCTTGAAGTAGTAAAAAGCCGGAGTTTGCATTGGGAGGTTGCAGAGATTAATGCAATTCATTCTCTCCAACTTATATTGAGAAATTCGTTCCTGGAGATTGAAGAAGGCGGTCCTAAACCTGATATATTTTCTCAACAAAATGATTCTGACAACCCACAGCTGAATGAACTTACTTCCGCCGCTGCTGAAATGGTCCGGCTGATAGAAACAGCTACTGTTCCAATTTTTGGAGTTGATTCATCCGGTTGGATCAATGGGTGGAATGCTAAGATGCATGAGTTGACGGGGTTGACTCTGTCTGAAGCTTTGGGAAAGTCTCTGATCAACGATGTCATTCACGAAGACTCGCGTGGAGCTACTGAAATCCT
Organism: Primulina tabacum; assembly: GCF_025594145.1. Taxonomy (NCBI): domain Eukaryota; kingdom Viridiplantae; phylum Streptophyta; class Magnoliopsida; order Lamiales; family Gesneriaceae; genus Primulina; species Primulina tabacum. The sequence goes on from NC_134553.1 coordinate 4,016,659, forward strand.
GCTGCAAAGAGCTCTGCACGGTAATGATTCTTGCATCATTGGCTAAATGCAATTTAAAATGACTCCAAAACACTCCTGAAATGGCTCGACATTATTTGTAGAATATTTGTATTGTGCAACGCTAATACTGTCTTAAATGATCACAATGTTGACTGATATTTTTCTATCGAATTAATAGTAAAAAACCTCTAACAACAGTATCCTTTTTTCTTTAAAGTGAAAATTATTGGCTGGTTTAAAAAATTTGTATTGTGCATCAAGACGTATTTGTCTAGGTAAATTGGAAAATATATTGGAGATTGTGGTGCCTTCCAGACCTATCACTTACAAATATTAAATATTCCATACGCTTGAACTTGAGTAAATTTTTCTAGTATTTGTTGGCTAGGAAGCATAATCCAACCTTGCATTTTTGGTACAAGCCGGTTGCTCTTCCTTTCTCCCATGCTTAGTCGTTCTGCTTCGAACTTGAAGAGGCGCTTCCCATAATCAAAATTATTCATTCTCCCGCTTCCATTATTCCCTTGGAGCTGGTCATTGCTTTTTTTAACAAGCGATGGAATATGCAAGGCATCATACTTCTGTGATTCAATATGTGTTGAAATATGTTATTCCATCTTTTTTCTCTTTGTAATCAAACAATCCTGTGCGCAAAATTGGGAGGACATTTTCTGCTGTCGCAAATATGGTGATTTAAATGTGAAAATCACTCGGCCATAATATTTTCCACCAAAAAAATCTATGGAGAAATTGAAAATGCAATTTGATGATGTATATCTAGCTGTTAATGGCTCAGAGTGAGATCCATCTAAGCAACTTGCTAAAACCTCACTTATGTTTATTTGCAACGATCCTGGAGTATCTCATTTCGAGTTACTCATTTTTATTCCTTTTCTGTTTTCACTATGTGCTTCAGGTGAGGAGGAAAAAAATGTTGAAGTGAAGCTACTGACTTTTGGGGGACACGTTCCCAACGCTGTTATCCTTGCTAATGCTTGTACCAGTAGGAACTATAAAAATGATGTTGTTGGAGTTTGCTTTATTGGTCAAGATGTCACAGCTGAGAAAATAGTGATGGACAAGTTCATCCGCTTGCAAGGGGACTACAAAATTATTATGCAAAGCCTAAGTCCACTGATTCCGCCTATTTTTGCTTCAGACGAGAATGCCTGTTGTTCTGAATGGAATGCGGCCATGGAAAAGCTGACTGGCTGGATGAAACATGAGATTATTGGAAAGATGTTACCTGGTGAAATTTTTGGAAGCTTCTGTCGGCTGAAAGGTCAGGATGAGCTGACTAAATTCATGATTCTTTTGTACCGAGCAATTAGTGGCCAGGACACTCAAACGCTCCCATTTGGTTTTTTTGACCGAAGAGGTGAGTTTGTCGATGTGCTTTTGACAGCAAATAAGAAAACAGAGGAGGGTGGGAATGTGAACGGGTGTTTCTGCTTCTTGCAGACTGTACCGAAACAGCAACAGTTCATGTTAGATAAGTCGGAAGGAAAGGAGCAGCTTTCAAAACTTAAAGAGTTGGCTTACATTAGGCAGGAGATGAAGAATCCTCTAAATGGAATCCGCTTCACACATGGACTCCTGGGAAATTCGGCTCTAACAGAAGACCAGAAACGGTTTATTGAGACTAGCGAAGCTTGTGAAAGACAAATTTTATCTATTTTAGACGATCCACATTTTGGAAGTTCACAAGAAGGGTAAGTCCCTTTCCTTATCTTCTTTTGCCTAAAATACCTAAAATTACGATTGAAGGGACGGTTTTTCTTTTCTATGTAATGTTCTTTTGGTCCCACAGTGAACTGGAGCTTAAGATGGAAGAGTTTTTCTTGGGGAATGTTATCAATGCTATTGTTTGTCAGGCTCTGATATTGTTGAATGAAAAGAATTTGAAACTAGTACTGGATGTCTCTGAGCGAATTAGAACTCTTTGTTTATATGGGGATCAAATAAAGCTTCAGTTAGCCTTGTCTGATTTCTTGCTCAGTGTGGTGGACCATACACCTTGTCCTGATGGTTGGGTGGAAATTATGGTATCCCCTGGTTTGAAACTGATGCAAGACGGGAATGAGTCTGTTCACCTACAATTCAGGTATTTTTGCACTAAATTTTTCTGGTGAGCTCGATCTCATCATCATAGAAGCGTGTGTAAACAATTTAAATGCTACTCAAATTTGAGCTTAGTTTGAATTCAACAATTTTTTATACAAATTATATGATATTTTTAAAATTTATGCCTCCCTATGTGGCCCTCAGAATTTGCTAGATGGTGCCAATTTGAATTAATTTGGACGGATGACACTTGAGTTTTTAAATGCTTTTGAGGGTTTTAGCTTGATAAAGACTGATATTGTTTCGAGCATAAACTCACGTACAAAAAAAACTCATCTTTGAGCCGGCCAAATTAAATTCAAGGTTAAGCCCCAAGTTTCTAATAACTCAACTTGTTAAGTCATGTCACTTTCCTATTCAAATATTCTCACTTACTATACTTCTGTGTTTGGTGCTGATTACAATCGTAGCCTGTATTATGTTTCTTCAGAATGGCACACCCTGGCCAGGGCCTTCCCTCTTCTCTTATTGAAGATATGTATGCAGTGAAAAGTAACTGGTTAACTCAGCGAGGAATTGCTCTTAACATTGCTCAGAAACTTCTTAAAACGATGAATGGTAATGTCCGGTATATCAGAGATCAGAGTAGATGTTACTTCTTAGTTGATCTTGAACTCATTTCACGGAAATCAGATCAATAACAGTTCACCAGAACGTGCAGCAGTCGATCCATCTTGTGGTAAGAGCAGAGTTTTCCGAGTTCCTGCACTGGGTAGGGAAGTATCAGTTCATCTTGAACTTGTGTCTGTATGCTAATGATCAGTACACAACTGTAATTAATGATATTCACGGTTTTTCTTGATGAATTGTTTAGGACGAACAAAATAATAATATGGCCAATGAATGTGGATTTTAGATTGTTGAGTAGACTGAGACAATTATATTAAAATTCATCTTCAATGCTAGTAAACAAAAAGATTCAACCTTAGGAAACTCAAATGTCTCGAAAAACTCTGAAAGAAAAGTGAAGGTTGAAAATGGAATCCATTGGCGGCACCCCTCCTTCATTACATCTACCATCAGACTGTCATAACCGATGGAAACGCTTCTTCCTCCTCCATTTCCATCAATGTGATAAATAAGCAATCCTTTCGTACACACTTCTATTTCTATCGATGTTCTATGACGCACTTTCATGGCAAGCTACTGCGTGTAAACCATTTGATTTATGAAACTGGGGTTTCCCAAGATAAACCACAAAATATCACAAAACTCCTTCGTCGCAAAAATATCACATTCTCCCAAGTCATCCACAGGATTGGCTTCCCAACCAAGGTCAAAACCATCCTTTTCGCCAGCTAGAAGAGCAACCTCATGGTGAGGAAGCACACTTCAAACCGCATGATTGCATCAGATTCGTGCCATTTTTAACTCATTCAGATTCTCGTTCTCAGAACAAAAATTTGTCCCACTTCATCCAAGTTCCTATCAACCAAATTAAGAAAGCAGGGAAAATAAAATTTCTCAATACGGGAATAAATGTATGAACATTTTTAAAAATACATCGACTCTTGCAGGTAAGAAAAGGCAAAGGAACCTGAGAAAAAGAAAAGTATCACTTCAGGCATGACAGTGACCAAATTGGAAAAACATATCCCGGAAACTAGCTCCCATTTGATTAAATCCATTTGATTAAAACCATTAGTAAGCGAAGGCTTCAAAGCATCTAGAATATGTGCAATTTTTAAGTCATTATACAAAAATCATTAACTTTTCATGGATATTCTCAAAGAGACCAGACTTACCAGAATCAGGATTGTCCGGACACAGGCTGCTTGCCTAGCATGACTTTCACCAGGTAATTGAATAATGATACTTGTGAAGAAAACCTTGATCATTTACTAGAACCTGAAATAAACAGATGCCGAATACCTTATTGGGTAACCCAACTGCATCCCAGTTGTTTTACATTTTTCATTTTCATTCTCATTCTAGCAGCATCAGTCCATCTACCAGCAAGAGCATACATGTTAGACAGCAACACATAAGCCGAACTACAACTTGGATCTATCTCAAAAACCTTTTTAGCAACTCGTTCCGCCATTTCCAAGTTACACTGGGCTCTGCATCCACTAAGCAAAGCCAGCCATATAGACAAATTCGGTTCCATAGGCATCTTTTTGGCTAAATCTTCCGCATCATCTAATTTCCCATTTCGACACAGGATATCAACCATGCAGGCATAGTGCTCAAGCTTTGGCTTGATTGCTGAATATTGGGATAGACAGGCAAAGAAGTGTCTTCCCTTCTGCAACATGCCTGAATGGCTACATGCATTAAGCAGCCCAGTGAATGTGATCTCATCTGGTTCCGTTCCTGTTTTTGCCATTTGCGAAAAGAATGCTATTGCCCAGTTGCCACAACCATGTTGTGCACTCCCAACAATAATTGCATTCCATGAAACTATGTTCTTGTCTGAAATTTCCTTGAATGTGAATATCCCATCACTTATATTTCCACACTTTGTGTATAGCACAACAAGAGAATTACCCACATAGCTATCCTTTTCCAGTCCTACCTTGATGGTTGCACCGTGAATTATTTTGCCCCAATCAACAGATTCGACTTCACAGCTTGAATTCAAGGCACTGGTGAATGAAGTTTGATTTGGAGAGACTCCTAACCTGATCATCCCACAAAAAACTCTTAATGCATCTTCATGCTTACCATTTACTCCAAATCCGGTCAAAAAAGATGTCCATACTACGACATTGAGATGCAACTTCTCATTAAAAGCCTTAACAAAATCCTCTATTTGTTTGCAATTCGCATAAAGAGTTATCAGCGCAGCAGTAACATAGGCATCATATTTATAGCCAAGCTTCAGAAGAAGCCCGTGAATTTGACTACCTAACTGCAAATAACCCATTTTAGCACAAGCTGTTTGGCCACTAGTAAGAGTGCTTGATGTAGGTTGCATCCCGAATCTCATCATTTTCTTTAAAAGCAACAAAGCTTCATCACTTCTCCCCAGCCGATCGAGCCCAGAAATCACAGTTGTCCAAGAAATAACATTCCTACTAGGCATCACCCCAAATAACCTCATTGCCTCCTCCGCTCTACTATTCTCGAAATATCCATGAACCATCCCATTCCATGCTGCTATATCCTTAGCTGGCATCTTGCAGAACAACTTTTCGGCCTCTTCGACGTTCCCACACTTCCACATGGCATTCATCACCGTAGTCCAAGAAATCACGTTTCTTTCGGGCATTTCATCAAAAAGCTTCAAACCCATCTCCGTATTTCCACAATCAACACAACCTTTGATCATATTATTCCACGTGGCAACATCTTTCATGGGCATTTTATCAAACAGCTCCAACGCTTCATCCAATCTATAATTTTCTACATACAAAGATATCATCTTCGTAGCTAAACGCACATTGGGTGATGGGATGCCATCGAAAAAGTTTCGAGCTTCATCCACTCTTTTATTCTCCAAATGATCAGAAACGATTGAGATATAAGCACCATAGTCTAGAGTACTGAACTCCGAACATTCCACAACTCTAGTGAAAGATTTTGAGGAGCACACGAGAGTGGTGCAAGACTTCTGTAAAAGCTGGAACTTGCTGTAAATAGCTTGAAACTTCGACATCATCGTCCATTATGATACAATGACCACCAAGAACGGCGGAGCAGCATTAGATTATGATGAAAAATAGCAACACTACGCTCGGGAGATCAATGACAGTAAATTAGCAACAGAAAAGCGATACCAACGAACAAATTCCTTGTGTTAACTTTGATGGTTTACTATCATAAATATCATATAATAATTTCAAAGAATATATAATTTTGCTTACGATTTCTACTCACTTTGGCTCATTCATTCACCGCCACCCACAGAACACCGTGAATTCTGTCACGATCTAACTTATCAAACTTATATTTAATTTCAAGATTATTCACCAAAAAACTTAGGAATTTGAATTCATGAATCCAGCATAACTCAGAGCATAAATTTAATAGGAGAAGATTTTGAAATTATTTTTATATTAAATTCTGATCAAAATATACCACAAAAATACATATTTCAAAACTTCATCCATTTCATTGTTTCATTTAACTATCATTATTTTCAACAGAAACAACATATTCAAAAGATTAAATTAGTATTTGGTTACACTTTCTAGATTCTAGCTATGTGAAAATAATTTTGAGTGTACGCGAATGTCAGACTTCAACTTTTTCTTTCAGTTTTGATAACTTTTAATGATGTTTTTTTTTTTTTTTGTTTTTTTATTAGTCGTCTCTTATTTATTTCATACAGAGGAGGGATATTTTTAAAATCAGAACACATATTGTCCACTGACTCTCTATTTATTTCATTTGTTTTTATCGTATGTTTTCAATCATAATTTCGCTTACATTAATGAGACGAGGGGCCAGTATTGATTAAATATTCATGCACACATTGCACGTGCGGTAGGTGAAAATGCGACAATAGATTAAATAGTGGCCAGTTGATTCCAATGACATGGATTGAGATTTGAGAGGGGACCGACCGGCGGATGGAGACATTGTGATTGTCGTGATAAGTACTATAATAGCATTTGGTCGAGTAATAATTCGACGAGTATCTATTTTGGGAGACGATATCACGAATCTTTATTTGTGAGACGGATCAAACCTACCGATATTCACAATAAAATGTAATATTTTTTCATGAATGACTCAAATAAGAGATCCGTCTCACAAAATATGACCCGTGAGACCGTCTTACACAAGTTTTTGCCTAATTCGGTTACGTTATGTTTGGATCGAAGAATTTGGATTTGAAAAAACGATTTAAATTGAGATTTATTTGAAATCTAATTTATTTAATTAAAATTTAAAATATGATGTCAAAATGAATTTACTCAAAGTTGAATTTGAATAAATTTCCAATAAATATTATTTCCAATAATATTATTTTATGTTTTCGATAGATTATTCAAATCAATATAAATCGTAACAACATCTCATATTTATCTGTATTTTAATTATATATATATATATATATATTCTACATATATAATTAATTTTGGGAAGTATCATGTCGGTTAATTCCCAAAATAAATTTATACATCTATACTTCTATGCTATTAAGTTTGATGTCATGGTCTGTTTTAATAATTATATATATATATTAATAAAATGTTAACTTTTTTAATGCAAGTTTTATTTAGTTCAGTGGATAAAATCATTGTTTCTTGTGGTTTAACTTTATAAGTTCAATTCCTATTGAAGTCATTTTTTTATTCTTTTATTTTTCAGTTTATTTTTTAATTAATTTATTAAAATTATAGTGTAGTCCCTCATTATTTTTTATAATTATATTTTGATCCTCATTTAAATATAAATCAAATAAATTATAAAAAATATTATTAAGCAGATAACGTGTACGCAGATGTATTAATATTGAAAATAAATAAAACTGGATTTGATTTAAAAGTAGGCGAAAAGTAAGATCAAACTTCGATAATATATTTAATTAAAACGTGGAATTGCGGCGTCGACAAATGGAAACAAAGGGAAGTAGTCCTGCAGAATTGAAATTGTTCAATTAATTTCACATGTCAAATTCTATTTTGGAGTGGACAAAGTTTTGGTTCTCACAACGCACATCTATAAGAAGCAGCAACCAGCTGGTTTCATCAATGCCCATTCAAGATCTGAAGCAGATCAAACGCCGAAATGGGTTTCAGCATTCAAGAAATGGTTAAGAAACCCGTTTCGGAGATCCCGACGCGTTACCTCGTCGACCTAGAGCCTTGGGTTCCATCTTCGCAGGTCGGGGAGCATTCTGCCGGCTCGTTAATCCCTGTAATCGACATGAGCAGCCTGCTTTGTGCAGAAACCAAGAGTTTCGAACTCCAGAGGTTCCACTCGATCTGCAAAGAATGGGGAATCTTCCAGGTAACAGTTTCCACAGGTTTATATATTAATAATATCGTAGAGTTGTTGAAAAAATAAAGTGAATTGCATGCAGTTGGTGAACCATGGAGTGGACTGTTCATTGGTGGAGAAGCTAAAGCATGAGATTCAAGAGTTTTACAAGCTTCCATTGGAGGAAAGGTTGAGATATAAGATAAGAGATGGGGATTTTGAGGGATACGGCAATACTATCCTTCTATCTGAGGGACAAAAGGTTGATTGGGCAGACAGATTATACATCATCAGCAACCCTATTCACAGAAGGAAATCTCATCTCTTTCCTCAGCTTCCTTCAAACCTCAGGTATATGTTTTATATGTACTAATTAGAGTTTCGATGGGTGCATGTGCAGTCTTTTTTTCTTAAGAGAATTTTACCATTCAACCATGAGTAAATTATAGTAGAGTCTCAAAATCAACGTCGAAAGAATGAATGGAAAGGTATTGTCTAAGAGGTAACTCACCGACGATTTCGGTTGTAAATAAATTTGTACTAGGTCAAATTACAGTAAATAGATGATAAGTCTAAGTATCGATATCACATAGACTAATATTTAATTACTAAAATTTTTATAACTTAATTTAAACTAGACAAAATAAATAAAAAGATAGATATATGAATTATTAATCTAAACTATTAAATGAAATAATTACAATTTAAAACAACGGATTCAAAGATTAAGGAGGGGTTCAACTTCAAATAAAGAACGATACCAAACTCTACTATGTCGACACTTGTTAAAATTTAATTAATTATTTAACTCTTGACAGTCATGGTGAAATCCTCAATTTATTTATTAAACGATTTCTCGAGTTAATAAACATATTTAAATCTAAAAGTCCAAATATTCTTAATTGAATTTAATTGGATCTAAATGCATTAAATCTTTGTGTAATTTCAACTTTCACCTAAAATCGCACATTGAAATCAAATATTATTTATAGTCGGTTTAATCATGTGTTGATGAGGTCTTTATTACTATATTCAAGGGCGTAGCCAGGAAATTTTTCATCCTGAGCTATATAATTGATAAAAATCAATAAAATAGTATAAATTAAATATTAAAAAATTAAAATATGGTAAACTACTAATTTATAATAAATAAAACACTTATCAAATATTTAATTGTAACTGCAAATATTACATAGTGACACGAACAAAATATAAACTAATGAAGTTTTGTTCTGCGGTTTTTCATATAATAGAATTCATCAAGTATTGAATCAGTGTCGATCTTTGCAGTAAACTCTCTTTCAATATAGATAATCATAGAATCTGCCAAAAACTCTTCTTCCATTTTATTTCGAAGAGAAGTTTTAAGAAGTTTCATAGCTGAGAATGATCGTTTTGTTGTTGCAGTAGAAACATGAAGAGTTAAAACAAGACGAATCAATATGTCAATTAAATGATAATGTTGTGCCTTTTCATTTTCTACTAATCGTCGACATAAAGAAATGATAGAGATATTCTGAAACCTTTCATGATGAATTATATCAAACTGATAATGCTCCAACTAACTTCTCAAACAATGTAGTTCTTGTCCATTGAAATCACTAGAATTTCTCTTGCAAGATTGTAAATATCATCATTATTAAACAACTTAAAGTTGTCTCGAGGTTCCAAAGTAGAGGTAAGTCTAAGAAGTTCTACAGCCCCATCATTGAATTTGTTATTGAGTTCTTCAACTTGAAAATCTATTACAGCATGAAATACATCATATCAAAACGATAATGGTGCTCAAATGTAATAGAATTTCTTTGATGACACAAACATCATGTAGCAGATCTATAACAAACATTTATATCTGGTATCTCAATGCCATTATTTTCACAAACTGATTACACGATCATTAGAAGACTATCATAACCTTCTGCTCTCAATCGAATAAAATTACAAATACCCGAAGACCTTTATCGGAAGGAATTGGAAGCGACAATCAAAAGATCAACGGCTTGAAGGAACAATAAATATTTGGATTACTAAAGAGCTCTACAAAAATTGAACCTAGTCTGTAATTAAAATATATACTAATTTTTTTTATTTTTTTTTACCCTGGGCTGGAGCCCACCCCAGCCTTTGGGGTGGCTCCGCCCGTGGCTATATTTAATCAGTCGTCTTCTTCTGATTTATGATTAGTTGTTTACATGAAATTGTATTTGCTCATATTACTGCATTACAATGTAACACGAACATGAACGGCATGCATGGCATGAGCTCAATCTCTAGATTAATACATACGATTAATGATACGATATTATGCAAAATATGAAGGGAGACCATAGAGAGTTACATATCAGAGCTACAAAAACTTTCCATGGCCATATTTAGATTGGTTGCAGAAGCCCTGAAAATAGAGCTCACAGAAGTGGAGAACATGTTTGAAGATGGCATGCAAGCAATGAGGATGACTTACTATCCACCATGTTCAGAGCCGAACAAGGTCATCGGGCTGACTCCTCACTCGGACGCCAGCGGACTCACCATTCTCCTTCAAGTCAATGGCGTGGAGGGATTCCAAGTTAATAAAGATGGGGTTTGGTTGCCTGTCCGGTTCCTTCCCAATGCCTTTGTTGTTAATTTAGGAGACGTAGCCGAGGTTTGTCACCAAAAACTTTAGATTTTACATGTGTTTTTCTTTCTTTTTTCTTGTTTATATTAGATATTATGCAGATTCTATAAATAATGGGGATTAACAGCGCCACCAATGAGTTGATTGACTTGCAATCAATTTCCTGAGACTCTCATTGGATTTTCATCATGATAACTTAACTCTTACGATGGCCTTTTTATATTCAATACGTTTTATGGTTTTTTCAATGCATTTAATGTTTATGCATGGATTTTATACAGATATTAAGCAATGGCTTGTACAAGAGCATCGAGCACAGGGCAATAGTGAACTCGGAAAAAGAGAGGATCTCGTTTGCCATGTTCTTCAACCCAAAATTCGAAGCACAAGTAGGGCCATCGCCTTCCCTCGTACAAGATGATCAGCCCCCATTGTATAGGCGCATGATCATGGAGCAATACGTTAAAGATTTCTTTTCACAGAGGCTCAATGGAAAGACATTCCTCCAATACATGAAAGCACGAAGGAATTAGTTCTACCTCGTTTGTGTTTTAGCATGAGAAATTAGGGTAATTTATAAAGTATATATGAAATTTTAATTTCGATCTATTTTATTTGGAAAGAAGATAATTCTTTTAAAAATATATTGATGATATTTTTATCATTTCAAAGTAATCCCTATCATATCATATATATAGTGTAACCATTTGTGTAAGTTGTCGGATTTAGTTAAATAGAAAAAACTCAAATGCATTGCATCTCTACGTACTTATACTATAATTATATTCATCATAATAGATTTTAAATCACTACCGTCTTAAAAGATTTGAAATCCATAATAAGAAGATTACTTAAAAATACGTTTAAATCCATAAATTTAAAATCCTTTCCATTCAGACAAAACCTTAGGAGAATTAAGTGGAGGAGATATGATTTAACATATCTAAAAGGAATTAAACTTTGATTTTCCTAAAGAAAAGTTGGATTAATTTTTTTACCTTGTCCTCTTCAAAACCCATCAATCAGTTCTATAAGCTGATCGTAAATATTTGAGAAGCTTCTACAATTACCAGAAGCAAGTCCGATTCTACATGTTAATGGATCAAATAAACTCAAGCAAATGTTATAACCAACAAAGTATATAACACACCCACAAAACAGGAATATAATCAGGCATGTTACACGAGATAAGCCTCTTACCGTCCAATGCTATGCTATGTGAAGATATAAACAAGTTAAAGCTAGAGTCAAAAGGCATAGATCCACACATCCTAAGAGAGAATCTCCCCTTCTTCCCCGCCCAAAATTTCTTCTTCTTCCCAATAATCATCCTTTATGTACAAGCCAAGACGCTCCAGAAAGTTTCCAGAGTGACAACTTTTTCCCAATGATACGTCGGACCCCTCTCCATCGAGAAAATCAGATGGGGAGTCACGGCTTAACATCTCTAGGAAGTTCAAAACCTCTTGATTTTCATTGATTTCAACCGTTTTTTCCATCTGCAAAAGATACTCCCCCAATATCAATAAATCAAAGTCAAAACCATTCCTGTTCACAGAAGTGGATTGGGTAAATAGGCTGGCTGGGAATAAATTACAATAAGACCTTTTGCAATGCCATCCTGGCAGCTTCTCTTTCTCTCTCCCGTCTCAATCTTGATGCTTCTTCAACCGCTTTGATTTCTGCTTCAATTCTGGTCTTCTCTGCAAATCACATAACACGTAAATTTAATATATATTATGAAAAGATAAAAAGGCCCACATATTAACTTAATTTTATTAGTAACTTCTGTTCCAAACCAAAAGCTTTCACAAATTATAATTGATCATCACGAGGAAAAGCCATCGCAACTTAAACCATGCAAGGTAATATTGACTTGGATGTGCACATAAAACAAAAGTTCAATAAAGAAGTTCTGACCACCTTCACGTTGTTGTCTTTCCATTTTCTCTTTTTCTTGCAGCATCCTTGTAGGGTCTGACTTCTCACCCTAGACAATTACATAAGCAACATACAAGTGATTAACTCAAGTCTCAAACTGCTTAACCTACCAACGTGTTACAAATCAGCATCAATCCTCAAAAAATCTAAGGCTAGAAATAAGCAGTTACATGATCCAGTAGAATCTGATGCGTAGCCCGGAAGATCGTATCGGCGAAGCGAATTTTTAGCATCGCAGCTCGCAAAGCGTTCTTTGGAGACATTTGGAAATTGAGTGACGACCATCCTAGAAACAATTCAAATTCAGAATTACACTAGAATGTTAAGAATCTAGACCATGAAACTCATTCCACGTCTGGAACAAAGTAAAATGAGTCACACATCCTGAGTGCCTGTGCAAACAGGCAGATGTCATATATTTTTGGCAAACATACTTGAACAATACAAAAGGAAACACTGTTATGTTTCATTCCACATAAATACTCAAGAATTAAATATTTTTGAGGTTTCTCTCTCACAACCAAACTTAACTAAACAAATATTCAATTTCCCTACAACCAACATCCAAGAAATAGATAAATTTCAATTTTCGCACTGGTTATTGTTTCCTAGTTGAATTAACATAAGAATTAAGATATGATAGACAACTTGGAATCTTGCCATATTATTGGAATATAGACCACATATTATATAAGATAAACTACCTTCACCAGAAACATCATATAAGATAAACTACCTTCACCAGTAACATCAGCTGTAACAGGGGTTGAGATGTTGGGAGGGCTGCTTCCTGCAGAATCAAATTATACAAGATCTCAAATCACATGAGCATATCATTGCAAAAATCACCAGCGCCATACATATGTGGAGATCATATATACTGAAGGTGCAAATGCTCTCACCATCAAAATCTGGATTTAGTTTGCTTGAATGAGATTCCATGGGATATCTCACCTCGCCATCCTGATATGTCAAGCAAAGTTGCATCAGCCACTTTTCAAGGGATATACACTAATTACCAAAGTCGATGATACTTACAGGTTTATCACCACAACTATCAAGTTCTGATGATCTTTCCATCGCTCTCTCTACCAGACAAAATAATATGAGTTGTTTGACTACCAAAATTTACGTGTACATGAAATAGTAAAAATAAGAATGGAACTACTAACCATTAGAAGTTGACAGAGCTGAAGCTATTTTAAGCCGCCTGCAATGGCATGACAAGGTACCACATGCAGAACATTTGGCTGCAATAATATTGATCAATTGCAATTGTTTGTGATTCGCACAAGCAAAAGAACTTTGGCAACACTTTTTGTGCCATTAACTGATGGCTAATTAGCTCTAAAGAAGAGCCAAAAAGAAGACTCTTTTCTACTCCACTCAGTACCTTTCACGGCAGCTTTATTCAGTAATAGGCACCCACTTTTTTCCATTTTGTCAGGTTTGACCTGTTTAAACAAACACAGAACTAGAGAATGTCACTCAAACAGTACAGGTGAAAACTCAAGTGAGATAGAAGTATAATGACCTATAACAAAAAAACTGGTGTACACATGTAAAGGTTTAAGGTTGTCAATTACCATAGAATGCAACACGGTCACCAAAAGAAAGTTTCTTTCACACAGCAAAAGACCGACAGCAAAAGACTGTAATAATTACCTTCCTCCATAAAAATTGTCTTACCTTATCAGTTCTTGTATCCAGAAAACATTTTACTGCTTTTTTCAACTTCCATAAAGTTTCATCCTCAGCTGCATCAAAAAAGGAAGCAATCCTTCCTTCATTTAGAGTCAAACCAAACTTTTGGAACACGACTGTCAAATTTCCGCTCATCTCTCTGCTCGATAACTCCAGAAACTCTAATCTAAGCTTTTGTTTTTCCTCCAATGACATGGGCCTTCTAGCCGCAACATTAACAGGTGAAGAAACTTTGTTAAGTCCAATTTCGTGTGTGTCTAGTTGATTCTCTTTTGCTGTCCGCACAGAATCTTGGCCATTTCTTTCATGAACAAAAATGTTTTCAACGTCCCAGCTGTTACCCTTTAATTTAGCTTCTATTACTTTCCACCTCTTGTTAAATATTCCATCTAATGCTTTTGCAAATTGATGGTAACAGTTCCCAGGAGGATTATACGACATTGCATTGGAAAAGGTCAACCTAACATCAGCAGCAAAGTCTTCTGCTCCATAGTTTGATTCACCCTCTATTTTGCGTTTTATTGTTCCCAAATCCATAGGCTTGGTGATTATTGATAAATAATCAGGTATATTCAGCTCCACTGGATCAACCGGTTTGTTAAAATGACATCCAACTCGATGCATCATCAATGTTTTCAAAACATTACTACACTGCTGCTTCACACTATGGTCCATCTTCTGCCTTTTCCCCCTCTGACCGTGAAGACATGTTTCAGGCCTTCGCTTGTTGCAGTCTACCGGCATACATGGTCTCACTGAATTATCTACGTCCGAACGCTTATCTTTGACTACTGTAACTCTCTGTTCATTTTTGTGTCCACTTGTTACTACAAACTTTATGATGTTTTGGCATGGTTTCAAATCTGATTCATCCCGTATGCCTTTGGAAGTTATTTTAAACTTCAATCTGCTCTTCACCGAGTTATCGACAGCTGTCATCGTGGAAAACTAAAATAGCTGATACAGGGAGTGCATCAGATTGTAATGGTCATTGTCAGCCACCATGCCAACTTGCCCCAGCAAAGCGTTTCACTTCACATACAGGGAAAAAAGATACATTACTCTGTTTTGATAACGGCAACATAAATGTGCAATATATGGTGAATCGATGACACTAGCAAGCAGCCACGACATTGAAATACTGAACTTAGAGCTAAAAGTTACAGTAAATAATTTCAGCCGCCAAAAACCATTTAGGATTTAGGATAACTTGCTTATAACACAGAGACATTGCAGAGAAAAAAAAAGTTTCTGCCAACTGGAATAGTTTAGTTAAATTTCTTAATCATAAAATTTATGGCAATACATGAGAAAAGTTAGAATAAGACAAGATGATACGGGTACACCCGAACAGGTAAAAGTACTGCGGAGTGAGACAAGATGATAAGGGGACGCCAGAGCAGGAAAAGTACCACGGAGTAAGACAAGACGATAAGGTACACCAGAGCAGGTAAAAGTACCACAGAACATACCAACGAATATAAGATCATCGACGATTACAAAAGAAGAGACTACAACTAATCAATGATATAAAATCTAGGAAAGTTAACCCACAATTACGTCTGCAAGATGCAAGAATCAGAACATCGTGTATAATAATAATCACAATCAAATCAACAGGTTTAGGAACAAATCAAGTCTAACAACTCACCAATATCAAAAACAAACTCACGCCATTAAGAAACACAAATTTTTAAATCCAGTAAACAAGTAAAAATACTTCCCATAGAAGACCTCACTACCAAAAGGGCAGAAAACCCAGGGAAGATTAACCAATCAATTATACACAAACGAGGAAAACAGATTTGACAAATAAGATAGATTAATCAAACGAGAATTACACAAAAATCAGTAAGTTCAGTGAAAGTTCAACTTTCCATCCACAAAGTGAAGATAAACGCTGCCATCATAGACAAAAATAAAACTTTGAAGAACCCAAAATTAAACGAGAAAAATAAAGAACAAGACGCAAACCAGGGTTCCTTGAAGTTGAACATACTCACCGAAAACAAAATCGGGACTTCGAGAACGTAAGCTTCCGATATAGAAAGATCAAACGCATATAAAAATGAATAAAACTGGCTTTGCGTTGACAATAAGATCGAGTGGGAGTAGAGCGAACGAAGAGGCGAGGGGTTTTAGGGTTTTTACTCCCTCCTCTTCCCCCAATCTCTTTGCTTCGATTCGCCACGCAACGCAACGCAACGCCTTTGCAAAGTAAAAATAATAGGCCGATATTAGTGTTTCCTGCATTGACAAATATGCCCCAAGGGTAGAATTGGAAAAGGATAGGATTGTTTCCCTTCAGTACGTAATCCAAAGGAGGGCGGAAGAGTAAATGTGTCTAGGCAAGCCAAATATTACCTTAAATCAAACAAATTCTCGGAAGGCAACCAAATATTACCTTAATTGAACAAATTCTTGGTAGGCATTTACTCTTATGTCCTTTCTGATTATCAAATCTCAATTTAATATGTCAGATTATTTATTCTGTGTGATCAAATTATTAATTCTTTATTTTATATTAATCACATCATTGAAGGAAAAATTTTAATATTATCTTTCATATTATTTCTAAATAATTAACTTATTTATTTTCAGAATCAATATATAAAATTTTGATATTTTTCATTAATAAAACCAGTAGTCCAGCCTGTTCTCAACCCAAACAGCACCTCAACAAATACCTCTAGAGTTGCCGTAAACTCCATTCTTCTTCTACCTAGCAGTTACGCAGTGCAACTATTACTTGCCTCATTATATACATGGGTGGTGGGTTTAGAAGATGGATGGCGGTGGTTGTGGCGGCAGCGGCGGCAGCGGCGGCAGCGTTGATGGTGGCGGCACAACCTCAAGTGCCATGTTACTTCATCTTTGGTGATTCACTGGTGGATAATGGAAATGACAACTATATCCAATCCTTAGCCAGAGCTAATTACTTTTCCGTATGGGATTGATTTCCCCGGTGGCCCGACCGGAAGGTTCTGCAACGGTAAAACAACCGTTGATGTCATCGGTAAGCTCCTTCGGAGCCTTTCCCTGCCGGTAACTTTATTTGTGAAAACATGTCATGTTCACAGATAGATTCATATATTTTAAACACGTACAAAATAATTTAAAATATTAACTTAACCAAATATTAATGAACTTGTTCTTTTTCGTTAAATTGTCTTGATCGTATTAATCAACGTGGGGACGAAAAATTACTAAGTTTATCCACAAACCCATGTGACAAGAATCCTCCCGGTTAACTTTAACGTTTATTAATTTTTTACATGGCAAATTTAGTGCATGGTACATGAATTGATCACAATTATTTGGCCACCGGCAGCGGAGCTATTGGGCTTTGAAGATTACATACCCCCTTACGCCACCGCCGGAGGACAAGACGTGCTAAGAGGAGTGAACTATGCTTCTGCCGCCGCCGGAATTAGACAAGAAACTGGCCGACAATTGGTAAGAAGTTGCTCTATTTTAGTGTCTGATCCCGCCCTCCAAATTTCTGTTCTTACATGCTAATCTTGGTACTCACATTAAGAAAAATAATTATAGGGTGAAAGAATCGATTTCACGGGACAAGTAAATAACTACAAGAACACACTGTTGCCCAAATAGTCGATATATTAGGTAACGAAGACGAAGCATCCAAGTACTTGAGCAAATGCATCTATTCCATCGGAGTGGGCAGCAACGACTATCTCAACAACTATTTCATGCCTCTTTACTACACCACCGCTCGGCAGTACTCGCCGGAACAATACGCCGATACTCTCATCCAACAATATTCTGACCAAATAAAGGTAAATAAATTTCTACTAGAACAAGCTCCCGAAAATATATTAAATCTTCGATTTCTATCTTTATATTTTTTAATCTAGATTTTGATCATTGCGCAAAAATCATAAAAAAAACTTCTTATATTTGTGCTAATTACTTTGACTCTTTTTTGTTGTTGTTGATGAATTCTTGTTGCTATAGAATTTGTACGGATTTGGAGCGAGGAAGTTTGCTTTAATTGGAGTGGGCCAAATCGGGTGCAGCCCAAACGCATTAGCCCAAAGTAGCCCAGATGGTTCCACATGCGTAAGCAAAATTAACGAGGCTGATCAGATATTTAACAACAGATTGAGATTCTTGGTTGATAGTTTCAACACTAATTTGCTGGATGCACGATTTATTTACATTGATGCGTATGGCATCTTCCAGGATTTAATAGACAACCCCTCATCTTTCGGTAATTACATTAACACCCCACTTCTTCAATTTGGCATGTATCCTACCTACCAATCGTTCATTTCTAAATGAAAATTTTAAATATAATATATAATAGAGAAAATTAAATTTTTGGTTAGATAACTTAAACATTGTTTTAATTTAGTCATGTATTTTTTTCAATTTTAGTCATTTTCATCGGAGTGGTGATTTGACTAACATGTCAGCAATATCCGGTGTCATGTCATTATTTTCAGATGTCACATAAAAATTTTCCGAACCACCTCGAATTTGGTTAAAAAAAATACAAGTTACATGACTAAAATCGTAATTGGTTGATATCATAATCAAAATGAAAACTATGCAAATCAAACTATATATAATATTATCGAAAAACTAAAACTTTATTCTTTCCAAGAATTCTTACTAAATCATGTTTTCTTTATAATTGTGTTCAGGGTTTAGGGTGGCAAATTCAGGATGCTGTGGAGTGGGGAGAAACAATGGCCAAATGACACGTCTCCCAATGCAAACTCCATGCCTGAATAGGAACGAATATCTGTTTTGGGATGCTTTCCATCCTTCGGAAGCTGCAAATATTATAATCGGGAGGAGATCATACAATGCTGAAAAGGAATCCGATGCATATCCTCATGATATTAATCGTTTAGCTCAGGCTCAACTCTAAAAGAAAATTAGATTTATATACATAAACTAGATGAATCTATATATGATGATCCTCATGCTATATAAACGTTTACTAAAAAAACATGTGTCAGCGACGGTTTGGGCAAATTTGGTATTGGCATTGTTTAAAATACAATAACTGTTCATGTTCACAAATAATTGTCGCAGAATATCATTCATTCCTCGTTCGTTCTCATTTCGGATACATTTAGTGTAAGAAGTTTGTGTTAATCTTGTGTAGCATGGAATTCTTCACTTTGAATCATACTGAATTTCTGCATTTCAAATGAAAATTAATTTGTCCTTATTATTCGAGGTAATAGAAACATTATGAGCCCAATTTGGTAGTTTGAGTTTTCAATATAAAAATATTTATGACTTATATATTAGAAACATAGTATAACACTTTAAACATGTCATCTTATTCATCATAGACAAAAATAAGGTCCAAGAATACAGCATAGTAGTACTGACAAAATAAACAATATCTGTTTCATAGTATCATGGTAAAATAGATCAAATATTTATAACAAGCTACACTTACTTAGTTAACATAATACGACTCTGATCATTCATTGATACCTTGCAAGAAACAGGAACAGGAGAAATATTGGCTTCTGTGACAGCGTCATCTGTCGAAAAATACGAGAAAATTGTTAGTACAACATTTCTTGATCTTCTTCGTTCAGTTTTTTGGTGTTCAAAAAGCAAATTATATAGCTGTTAGATAGCATGTGTGTTTGGATCCAAGAATATTCGACTTAAACAAGTTTGAGAAGTCCATCCTATTGGCAAATGCATGTGGCAGACATGTAATAAATGAAGGGACCAACCAAAGAAAAGAAAAAAAAACGTGGTGGTTGGTACGCATAGTTGACGAAGAAAATTTCAGATTGAATAACGCGTTTTTAACGCGTGTTCACACTGACAGGAGGTTCTATAAATAGAGCTCCCCCTTCATTTGGAAATCATCCATTCTTCGAGTTTTCTCTCATCCTATTAGTTCTATAATATTTGTGAGGTGTTTGTTCTCCTGTATTAAGAGAGTTTGTGTTATCTTTGGAAACACAGTGAGTGAGTTGTACACCACAAAATATTATAGTGGAATTCTTTTGATCTTGCTCGTGGTTTTTACCCTAATAATTTTTAGGGGTTTTCCACGTAAATCTCGGTGTTCAGTTTATTCTTTATTTTCGGATTTTATTATCTCAAATTCCGCACGTGGGACCAACAAGTGGTATCAGAGCCTTGATTTAAAATTTTTTAAAATTCTGAGTATGCTCTGTGGTTGCAGCCTAGACTGATCTTACACATCAGAAAAGATTTTTTGAGATTTTTTATTTAGGGCGGGATTATTTTGTCCAGTCTACTAAAATTGTTGTAGACATAATGGCGGGAAGGTACGAGATAGCAAAGTTCAATGAAAGCAATTTTATGCCGTGGAAAATAAAGATACAAGCAGTTTTAAGAAAGAAAAATTGCTTGGCGGCTATTGGAGATAGACCGGTGGAAGTTACGGATGATGGAAAATGGAATGAGATGAATGATAATGTTGTTGCCAATTTACACTTGGCTATAGCAAATGAAGTTTTGTCAAGTATCTCTGAGATAAAAACAGCCAAAGTTATCTGGGATACTCTGACAAAGATGTACGAGGTCAAGTCCCTACACAACATGATTTTCCTAAAGAGAAGGCTTTATACTCTTCGGATGGCGGAATCCTCATCGATGACTGACCATATCAACACACTAAATACTCTATTTGCCCAACTCACTTCCATGGGGCATAAAATAGGGGAAAATGAACGTGCGGAGCTTCTACTTCAAAGTCTAGCCAGATTCATATGATCAACTTATCATCAACATTACCAACAATATTCTTATGTGCTTTCTAAGATTCGACGATGTCTTAACTGCGGTTCTCGGAGAAGAAAGCCGGCGCAAGAATAAGGAAGATAGGTTGGTAACTTCGAAGTAGGCAAAGGCTTTACCGATGATAAGAGGAAGATTTATGGACCGTGACTCCAGTGGGAGTCAAAGACGAGGTAGATCAAAGTCAAGAAGTAAAAAGAAAAATATTTACTGCTTTAAATGTGGCGGTATAGGGACACTTCAAGAAAGAGTGTACGAGTATCGATAAAAGCTCTCAAGGAAATGTGACCAGTACTTTTAGGCAGTGGTGAAATATTATTCAGCGAAGCAGCAACTGTTGCAGAAGGCAGGCACAAATTTTGTGAAACATGGATTATGGATTTAGGAGCGACGTAGCATATGACGTCTCGAAGAGAATGGTTTGATCATTATGAACCAGTCTCAGGAGGATCTGTATTCACAGGAAATGATCATGCCTTGGAAATCGCTGGGGTCTGTACTGTCAAAATTAAAATATTTGATGGCACCATTCGCACCATACAGGAGGTACGATATGTGAAAGGACTGACGAAAAATCTTTTGTCCTTGGGGCAATTGGATGACATCGGGTGCAAAACTCGTATCGAGAACGGGATCATAAAAATTGTGGAAGACGCGCTTGTGGTTATGAAGGCGGAAAATGTTGCTGCAAATCTGTGTGTAATTTTGGGAGAAATACACAAAGAGGCAGAACTAGCTGTTGCATCAATTGATTCAGGAGAAGAATTAACAGTGTTATGGCATAGAAAGCTCGGGCATATATCAGAACGAGGGTTGAAAATTCTCTCAAAACGGAAGCTGCTATCGGGACTTACAAAAGTGTCACTACCCTTTTGTGAGCACTGTGTTACCAGTAAACAACACAGATTAAAGTTTGGCACTTCTACTGCCAGGAGCAAAAGCATATTGGAGCTGATTCATTCGGATGTTTGGCAAGCACCGGTTGTATCCCTAGGAGGAGCGAGATACTTTGTCTCGTTCATTGATGATTTCTCTAGGAGACGTTGGGTGTATCCAATCAAGAAGAAATCAGATGTTTTCCAGATCTTCAAAGATTTCAAAGCGCGGGTTGAACTTAATTCTGAAAAGAAAATCAAGTGTCTAAGGACTGACAATGGAGGAGAATATACCAGTGACGAATTTGATGCATATTGTCAACATGACTGGCATCAAAAGGCAATTCACGACGGCTTACACACCTCAACAGAATGGAGTGGCGGAGCGGATGAACAGGACCTTGTTGGACAGAACAAGAGCTATGTTGAGGACTGCAGGTCTAGAAAAGTCATTTTGGGCAGAAGCAGTCAAAACCGCTTGTTATATTATCAATCGTTCTCCTTCAGTGGCGATTGATCTGAAGACTCCGATGGAGATGTGGACCGGGAAGCCGACAGATTATTCTCATTTGTATACATTTGGAAGTCCGGTGTACATTCTGTACAATGAACAAGAAAGATCAAAGTTGGATTCGAAATCCACAAAATGTATCTTCTTGGGTTATGCTGATCGAGTAAAGGGGTTTTGCTTGTGGGATCCTACTGTTCACAAGCTTGTCATCAGCAGGGATGTTATCTTCGAGGAAGATAAAGTAAAGGGAGACAAAGGCACACCGAATTCAGAAACTACTATTTTTCAGGTGGAAAATAAGACGGATGAAGGTCAAGTTTCTTGTGAAGCAGTACCAGAGCACGAAGAACAAGAACATGTTGAGTCTGAGGTTTCCAATGTGAGGCAGTCAACTCGAGACAGAAGACCACCAGGTTGGTTTTCAGATTATGTCACTGAAAGCAACATTGCATATTGTCTATTATCAGAAGATGGTGAGCCATCGAGTTTCCACGAGGCTACTCAAAGCTCGGATGTATCTTTGTGGATGATAGCAATGCAAGAAGAATTGGAGGCATTAGACAGGAATAAAACTTGGGATCTTGTTACACTACCACGAGGGAGGAAAGCCATTGGTAACAGATGGATCTATAAGATTAAGCGAGATGACAATAACTAAGTGGAGCGGTATCGTGCTAGATTGGTGGTAAAAGGGTATGCTCAGAAAGAAGGCATTGACTTCAATGAGATATTTTCTCCTGTGGTTCGACTTATAACAGTCAGAGTAGTGTTGGCATTGTGTGCGGTATTTGACCTACATCTAGAACAGCTAGATGTGAAAATAGCATTTCTTCATGGAGATATTAAAGAAGAAATCTATATGCTCCAGCCAGAAGGTTTACGGAAATAGGCAAAGAGAACTTGGTTTGCAGGTTGAACAAATCTCTGTACGGTCTCAAACAGGCGCCGAGTTGTTGGTACAAGAGATTTGATTCCTATATCAGGAGCCTTGAATACAACAGACTGAGTGCAGACCCTTGTACTTATTTCAAGAGGTCTGGTGATGATTATATTATTTTACTGTTGTATGTGGACGACATGTTGGTAGCAGGCCCCAACAAAGATCAGGTCCAAGGATTGAAGGCACAGTTGGCTAGGGAATTTGATATGAAGGACTTGGGACCAGCAAACAAGATTCTAGGGATGCAAGTTCACCGATATAGAAGTAACAGAAAGATTTGGCTTTCCCAGAAAAATTACCAGAAAAATTATTTGAAGAAAGTCTTGCAACGCTTCAACATGCAAGATAGTAAGCCAATTTCGACCCCTCTTCCTGTTAACTTCAAGTTATCCTCCGAGATGTGTCCTAGCAGTGAAGCAGAGAGGATGAAGATGTCTCGAGTACCATATGCATCAGCAGTGGGAAGTTTGATGTTCGCTATGATCTGTACAAGACCAGACATTGCTCAAGCAGTGGGAGCAGTTAGTCGGTATATGGCGAATCCTGGACAAGAGCATTGGAGCACTGTTAAGAGGATCCTTATATACATTAAGGGTACCTCGAATGCTGCATTATGTTATGGAGGATCGGATTTTACACTTATGGGCTATGTCGATTCAGATTATGTAGGTGATCCTAATAAGAAGAAATCTACTACTGGTTACGTGTTTACACTTGCGATGGGAGCAGTAAGCTGGGTTTTAAAACTGCAGACAGTTGTCGCGTTATCTACAACAGAGGTAGAATACATGGCAGCTACTCAAGGTTGCAAGGAGACAATATGGATTAAAAGGTTATTGGAGGAGATCAGGCACAAACAAGAAAATGTTTTTTGTTTTGTGACAGTCAGAGTGCCTTGTACATTGCAAGGAATCTAGCTTTTCATTCCAGGACTAAACACATTGGAGTACAATTTCACTTTGTGCGGGAAGTAGTAGAAGAAGGAAGCGTGGATATGCAGAAGATCCATACGAAGGATAACATAGCTGATTTTCTGATCAAGCCAGTGAACACTGATAAGTTTGAGTGGTGTAGATCCTCAAGTGGCCTAGCAGAGACGTAAGCAGCAGGGAATGGCAAGATTGAAAGGATGTGTGAAGATGTGTTTTGAAATCTCCAAGTGGGAGAAATATTGGCAAATGCATGTGGCAGACATGTAATAAATGAAGAGACCAACCAAAGAAAAGAAAAACGTGGTGGTTGGTACGCATAGTTGACGAAGGAAAATTTCAGATTGAATAACGCGTTTTTAACGCGTGTTCACACTGACAGGAGGTTCTATAAATAGAGCTCCCCCTTCATTTGGAAATCATCCATTCTTCGAGTTTTCTCTCATCCTATTAGTTCTATAATATTTGTGAGGTGTTTGTTCTCCTGTATTAAGAGAGTGTATGTTCTCTTTGGAAACACAGTGAGTGAGTTGTACACCACAAAATATTATAGTTGAATTCTTTTGATCTTGCCCGTGGTTTTTACCCTAATAATTTTTAGGGGTTTTCCACGTAAATCTCGGTGTCCAGTTTATTCTTTATTTTCGGATTTTATTATCTCAAATTCCGCACGTGGGACCAACACATCCAACTTTTAGAAAGCTTTTGAAAGGGCTATTTTTTATCCTCCCATAACAATCAAGTATTTAATTTGTTAGTGAAATGGGCTTCTTTAAATTTGAAGAATATGTATATAAAGCACAAGCTGGCTTTCTTTCACTAAAAATAATGGTGTTTTAGATTGAAAAAATGGGGAAAGTTAATATTGTGCAGACTTTGATCACGACTAAACGTTGCGTATACTTACACTAACTGCAGAGATGGGGGGTCTTGACGAGGGTAATGATCATTATTCTGATGCAATTCATTGACTTGAAGGTAGTTTCGAGCATCATACGGCTGGGGCGGAACGAGTTCAAAATCGGAAGCACTAGCAGGCATCAAATTCATGTGCTGTTGTTGGGCTCTCTCAGTTTCAGCTATCTTTACAGTTGATCCAAAACCGAATGTGAATCAATCCCATGTACATACAATCATGTAATTTCACGAATATATTTTCTTTCGAAAAAACGAATCCGGTCACGTACGTACGTGAACCAGTTCATCTCCCAAACATTAGCAACAAATGTTCACGAATGTTAGACATTAATTACCTACCTTTGCTCGAAGGTACTGGTTATTGTGATGTAAGTCGATCTCCTGCTGCAAATCATCAGCAAGCTAAGAGTTCAATACATTTTAGAAACAGCAAAGTACATATGATCACTTACTTACCCTTTTCTGCATGTATTCGATTTCAGCGAAAAGCAGCTCATTCTGCAACACGCAGGGCACATTATATGATCAATAGTAATAATTCATTATCCACTTGTAAATCGAGTTAAATTCGAAAGACAAATTTATCTTCATGCATATTGATCATATATTCATTGGATCGACCTTTTTGGATCGAATTCTGCTAATGCCTCTTTCAACCTTAGTCTCCAGATTCTTGAGCTCCCTCAGGGTTAAACCTCCTAAAGACTCACCAATCATGTTCCTGGATCAAAATATGAACATAATATGGCCCGAATGTAATTATATATATAAGTGAAAACAATTATATATATTAGTGGGAAATGTACGTAAACATATTATTAATTGTTCACCACCTGTTATGGTTCTGCAAATTACTGATCTGTGCACGCAGTTTTGATGCTTCTTGCTGGTAATACTGAGTGTTGGCTTCAGCAACGGACCCGTTGTTTGACGAATCTGAGGATGCTTTCTTGTACCTATCGATGGTCGTTTTCACGCTGCACCATTCGAAGAAAAGGCCAGAATAGGTCGATGTGCACATTCTAGCTTTTGAAATTTAACAACATAGTAAACCAGAATTAAAAAGTATACCATCATTTGGTTACCATATCCGATCTCTAAAAATTTTCATACCGATTTTCCGCCAGATTGATCTAATATGGAGGTTTTTGTACAAAAAAATATTCAACCGATATTTCTTCCAAATTTTCTTTTAACTCGAGATTTTATTGAGGGGGGAGCAAGCATAGCCTTTTGTACAATGAACAAAAACCAATGGGGAAAAGGCATGAACAACATTAATCCAAAAGGGAGTGTGTCAATTCGTTCAGATTGATTCTGCAGTCCATTCAAAATGTTTTGATGAACTAATTAAAGAACCCAACAAGACAGACATACAGCTAGCTCACTCCTGACTTTCTGCTACCTTAATTTCGTCGAGGCACTGATTGGCTGCCATTGCCAAGCTGGCACTCAATCTTCAATATTGATTGGCTCATTTTTCTATGTTTTAATAGTGTGGTTGTAAGTAAAGCTCCTATTATATCTTTATTTACATAAAACTTCACTTGTTTATAATACAAAAGTTGTCATATTTTTTTTTTTGTTTTGATATACGCTATTTTTAAAATTTTTGTTTTAATCCTATATTTTTGTTTTCGGTTGGTTTTTAATCCTGTTTCGCTGGAGCACTAACGACATATGTTATATTTATGCTTAGGTAACATATGTTCGATAGTTCAATTTTTTTTTTTTTTGGGATTTGATGTGAATATTCTTGGTTAAATAGAATGACCAAAAAGTAAAAACACCAATATGGCAATATATATCTATCAAAGAACTGAATTATCCAGACATGAACTGAACTATCCCTGCAGCATTCGATCAAATATTTTAATTTATCAAACATCATTCTAAATAAAATAATAATAATAATAATAATAAACAAATTTGATAATTCAAAATTATATTTTAAAAATTCCTTCATCAAATTAACAATGACCTGAAAACATAATTCTAAAAATGGGAATTATTAAATCATGTGGTGTTACACACATGTATAATATTTTATTTTCTACAAAAAGGTTGCAGTATTTTATGTTCCCAGAATATGTAACAAATTATTCAAGTTGAAGAAAACCAAAAAAAAAATACATGGGAAATTCAGAAATCTCCAATTGGCTGGCAGAAGCCATACCGTACGTAGATCTGTGTTTGTGAGTGTGAGTGTGTGTGTGTATAGTTTGTACGTATATGTTTCAGAACCTAAGGCAGGCATTCTCATTGGTTAGCTATTCTATTTCAGTTCCGTTCAATTACTTCTTTCCTCTTTTGGTTACGAAGTTTTCAGAAGCTTAGTGAAAGCCTTAAACTGAGATGACATAAAGAAAATGGGTTCAGTACTTAATTTTCACCGTCGCTGAGAAATTTTGATTTGTAAAAGAAGAGGGAGAGATGCCAATTAAATAATAAATAATAATAAAAAAGTATCATGACATATTAAAACTGCATTTTGTCAGAAAATCAAGAACAAGAAAATCGAGTGTGACGTGACAAAGATTCTTGCAACTGAGATAAATTTATCTACTTCGACTTTCGGTTCTAACTAAAAAGGATACCTATGGTTAGATTCCACGAGCAAGAAAATAGAACTAAAAGTAAGAATTAGATTAAGTTGGATTCATGCTAAAGTTTGCTGGGATAGTGGGACTGATCTGTGCTAACAAGCAAGACCCCTCTTGCAGTCGCAGATTAGCTTTTCGGGTGTGTGAAAAGACAATAAGACTTGTATCATTTAGAATTTATTAATGTTCGAATTAAATAGGGTTAAAAAATTAAGGAAAAACCCATCAACATTAGACTGATTTCTTCAACTACACAGTCAGAAATGCCTAGTAATAAACCCTTTTAATTTGAGTTTATAACATTTATGCCCATCAACATCTATGATAGGTGTAAAGTGAAGCCATTTTAGGGTTAATTTGAGCTCAATCTTGGTTTTTGCTTGAGATTTTGGAAAACCTAATAAACATCAAATCAATTTTTTTTAAAAAAAAAAGATGAAAAAGAAACCCTAATATGGGTTGTAATTGGACTGTTGACACCTTTTCTCGCAGAGTCCTTTTTCTTCACCTTGCTGATGCTAAAAACTGACTTGCTATTAAAGAAAATGGTTCACAGGAATTGGATGAATTGGCAAATGAGAGCTTGACAACTTGAAAACAGTCCTCCCATAGCCTTTGGGATGAAGAAAAGAAGAGAAAACTTAGCAGAAAAATATTTGAGAGCTGATCATAAATTTTTTGTATAATGTATATGACTTCAATTTTTCCATTTCTTGCTGACAACTACTATACATTTATCTTTTGCAAGAGATCTATGCATTTGAAAGAAACCCTCATAAAGCAAAGTGAAATGAACAAATTAGGAAAATAAAGAAAGACAAATAAATCCATATCAAGAAAAAAAACTTAAAATATTTTCACTGTACGTAACATGATTATCTCCTGGATATCAAAATCTTGCCCAAAATTTGATTTAGCAAGATCTCAAATAGAGGAGGTCACAAATTTATCTGAGTACCCTTTAGGTGGACACGAGAAAACGACAGAAAGAAGCATCCAAGATCCATCGTTGTTTCCTTACAGACAAAACAAGAAAAACAAGGCAGTACTTAAAGCTAAGCGCCACCGGAAACTGTTTCAAGAGAAGTAAATCCAACCCAGATCCCCCAAGATAGTTAAAAATTAAACCCTTCTCTTCTTTTTCTGGTTTGATTTTTTTTGCCGGGGAAAAATTGTATATTAATTTTACCTGTTGTTTGCATACTCGTAAAGTCGGCCTCGGTTGGAGAAGACAATAAGAGCAACCTCAGCATCGCAAAGCACTGACAATTCGTAGGCCTTCTTCAGAAGACCGTTGCGGCGTTTACAGAAGGTCACCTGCCGATTTGTTGTGTTTTCGATCCGCTTGATCTCGATCTTCCCCCTCGCGATCTTCCTCTGAGCTGGTGACAAATCCCTTGCTTGGTCATTGTGGAATTCCATTAATTTCTGCAGCAAAAGTAACACCAGTTTGTGATTCTTGGCAGGTGATGCTAAAAAAAAGTTCGAATCAAACTTTGCACCTTCTGTTGGACTCTAGAAACATCAAACGATGGCAAAAAAAAACTAAGCTTCAAATTAATACTTCATCAAGAATTGTTACATGTGTGAACAAGCTAGCATAAGATATATCTATTTCTTGATGTGTAAGATTATTTATGGCTTCTCTAACCTGGTAATGGAAGTAGGGGGTTGAAGGTTTCTTGAGAGCTGAAAACAAATTAAATTTCTGATTGATGTAAAGAACCGATGTAGAAAATGTTAGGAGTTGTGTATTTATAATTAAGGTGGAGTTGACTCGTATGCCATGATAATAATAGATAAGTACTTGATCTCTGTTGTTAATTAGTATAGCTAAAATGTTTTTTGCTTGTACTTTGTATCCCTGCGAAATTCATGCATACTAATTAATGTGATCTTTTCTTGGTAATCTAATAGGTCTTGTCTAGTTTAAAGATATGTTTGTACAAAAAAAAGTTCGATTCGGCGGTTCGATCAATGATCTATCCCTATCGGAACTTGATAAGATGCTCCAGGAAGATAATTATTTGGCCAGATTTTCTTTCCTGCTTTTCAGCGGAAAATGTTGGGTGCAATAATTGTCCATGCTTGGTAGAGCGATCAAATCGTGGTGCTTAAAATGCAGTGCAATTTAAAAGATTTGAGTTGCACCATTACCACCAGCTATAACTTTTGGTAAAACGGTAAACACTCGATCCTACAGAAAATTGCCTTAAAACTTAAATAGTAGAATATAATTGTCATCTACATTATTCAAGGTTTGTTCGAGGCGAATATCTGTTAACTGAAATATTGAATCGATTTGAAGTCATGAACTAGTTGATTGGCTTGGCGGACGTTATATTGTGTGTGAAATATGGCGACATCGTTTCTTTTGTCATAGTGAATGAATGGGAAGCTAGTTACTCCATGGTAACTATTGGCATTCTAAAAGTATATTTGTTTCGCGTGTGGCAATGCCTAATTATTATTTTTATCGTCTAAAATTTCAGTCTTAGTCGAATAATTATATTTTATTTTATAATTTTGATAATCTTCTCATTGATCCAACGTCACATCAATATTATACGGTGTCAAGTTAGCACTTTAGCTTAAAAAAAACCGAATATAAAAAATTAATATATTAATTTAGCTCGTCACGTGGATGACCAAAATCACAATTAAACTAACTTATAGTACTATCAATTTTACGATCTCTCCTTTTTCCACCTTGTTCAAAACTCCTTTATGTGTGAGTAGTGAACTTCACTAATAAATATTGTTTTTCTCAATGAGTTTCATTTGTTTGTTTTTGTGGTGTATGCTCTATTTTATGGAAAATTTCAACATACCCTTAAGTAAATATCCTAGTAAAATTGTATCTAAAGATGGACGTGCAGTATCATGTATTGAGTTCACTGAAAAAATAAAATATGAATCGCATTTGTATCGATAAGAGTAGGTCTCTTGTGAGACGGTCTCACGAATCTTTATCTGTGAGACGGGTCAACCATACTGATATTCACAATAAAAAGTAATACTTTTTCATGAATGACCTAAATAAGAGATCCGTCTCACAAAATACGACATGTGAGACCGTCTCACACAAGTTTTTTCCTATCGATAAATATCTGCCCTTTGATACATTGACTAGCATCTCATTTCTCCTTTTTACTTGGTCGTTTACATTTCCAATGACTTAACTGAGACTTGTGATTTGAGTTGACCTAGCAAGGTGACTGGCGCTCATTTCATGAGAGTTGGTTTGGATACTGTCATGCTATGTATGATATTTCATATTTCTCGAAAGATAGGTCATCCTATGATATATTACCTACCGATCGAGACCTTTTCACATTATTATGATAACTCGTTGTCTTGGTAAATAGATTTATTGTCTGTGTTAAATTTCAATTTTCGTGATCATGATAGTTCGACTAGATGATATATGATCGATGTTGTAAAATTTAACCGGCCAGCACGGTCTGTACAGTGACTACCCGCGTTAAATAAGATTATTAAAATTGTGTGTCACTTGTTTAAGAATTTAAAATTTACAAATTATTTCGACCTATAATTTTAATAAAAGCGCACCGAGACATGCATGTTACCTGTGTACATATATTTTTTATATAAAAAAAACAATAGATTTGGATCCAAGTAATTTATGAAATTCTTGATAAATAAATTTTTAAAGGGAACACGGGTGGGTGAAGTTTGGTATTTTTATCAATTTTTCCTCATCATAAAGCAGGGTTTTTAATTCTCCATGCATTTTTCCTGGCCAAGCCATAACAAATGGGAAGCGCATAACAAATGGGAAGCGATACGACTTAAAAAATAAAATTTGCATAAAAAAATTGTAAATTAACTACAAATAAAGATTGTACTTGTAAATTTGGAGTGCGGGCAAATTTGAAATAGGAAAGCAGCTTCATCAAAAGATAGTTTTTTAAAAGGCAAAAACTTGTGAGACATGTCTCATTGGTCGTATTCTGTGAGACATATATCTTATTTGAGTCATCCATGAAAAAATATTACTTTTTATGCAAAGAGTATTACTTTTTATTGTTAATATCAAAGAAGTTACTTACACAAGCTTTGTTACAGTTACACTTCCATTTTCAACATCAACTATGGAGAAGTTAAGACATATATATTCTTCCTCAATTGTATTCATAAAAAAGAAATAAAAAAGAAAAATATTTGGTTCTCACTTCTCAGTAATATTTCTTACTATTTAATAAAGCAAGAGGATCTTATAAAAGCCAACTTCGGTATTTTTAATTGAACTTCCAAAATTGACTCTAGCTAAAAATAAGAATGACGGAAAAATAGAGCAGAGTATATTCTATGGGGATGTAAACGAATCAAACCGTTTGTGAGCTATTCGAAACTCGATTCGATAAAAGCTCGTTTGAGCTCGTTTAATGAGGCTCGTTAAGATAAACAAACCAAACTCAACGAGCTCGTTTAATGAGGCTCGTTAAGATAAACAAACCAAACTCAAGCTTTACAGTATTCGGCTCGTTAGCTCGTGAACATGTTCATTGGTAAGTTCATGAGTAATCTTTTAGATGAAAAAATAATAGTTTTGATATTTGATTTATTGATTTTGCATATTATTTATGAAATATATAGAAAAATCTATTAAATTTATTTATTATAACAAATTTACAAATTTTAATAAGAATAATATATTTTTCTTTAAATATATAATTTACTTTTTAATTAATTTAATGAAAATTTAAATGTATAATTCATATTTATTAAGCTTGTTTAGGCTCGATAAAGGCTTGAATAAACTCGTGAGCCATGCATATATTCGTTAAATAAAGCTCAAGCTCGACTCGATTATAAACGAACTAAGCTCAAACATTCAAGAGTTCGGCTCGGCTCGGCTCGACTCGACTCGACTCGACTCGATTACATCCCTAAATTTTTCCACATTTTTAAAACTTCCTTGGTATTTATATTTATTCAATTATTTTAATTACCATTATTTTTTTTCGATTTATTAAAATGTTATTATTAAAAAGCTATTTTGATGATTAAATATATTACGAACACGCATCGCGTGTGTTTTGGATGCTAATATATATAATGTTCCAGTTCACATTACAATTGAGCAAATGCGTTGATTTATTTCCTTGTATTTATGGTAAGAAGAGGAACAACTTTTTGAAAAATTACCAATTTATTTGTCATTATAGGAAAAATGTTTCAGAAGCACGTCAAAATATTTATTTGAGGTTTTGGTAAAAATTCTCTAAATTGAAATTCCTCGTGGACCACAATGTGCTGATAAAAGCTACGTTGCATCAATATTGATCCCTAGCTAAATTAAGGGCGAGTGGTCGAAGTAGTTAAGGGTGTGTACTGGAAAAACAAATGAAGACTCTGTCTACGTTCTTGAGATCGAAGGGAGAAATTGTATTGAATGTGACATCCAGTGGTATAGCATATATTATACTGCATGGTGGAAGAACTGACATTACCAATTTGTAATTCCATTTAATCCTAATGAGGAATAAACATGCAATATCTCCGAACTAGGGATTTCTCCGCGGATTGAAAAATCTGAACTTTTTATTGGAACGAAGCTTCAATGATGCATAAGTTTTGTTTGTAGTTTTGGATAAAAACATTAAAGATATAATGAGATTTGTCGATCCTTCGTTTGACTTTTGGAAGCAGAACAGTTGTTTTTTTGTGGCGATTTTCGACAAATATTGTCTGTAATTCCAAAAAACAGTATGCAAGATATAGTTCTCGTCACAATCAATTCTTCGTATATCTAGAGACATTGCATAATTTTGAGATTGACGAAAAACATGCGACTAAAAAATTTAGGTTCTGACGAAGAATGTGCTAAAACAGATGAATTTTCGGACTGGACTGCTAATATAGGAGATGGAAAAATCGGAAACCAGATTACGATTATGCGATAATCGATATTTTTGATAAAATTTTGCTGAAAGATTGTAATGATCCTATTGCAAAAAAGTCGAGAGTACATATCTATCTTCAGACATCAATATCAGTGATACTGCATATTTTCAGCATATGGCTATTTTGGCGATGACTCTTGATGTCGTTCAGTCAATAAATGAATACATGATATCTCTAAACCATTATGAGAGAAGATTGTATTTAAGTCCAACATAACCTTGTTTTTATTAATGATCAATTATATATATGTAGTTGTATCTAGAGTTACTATTCCTAAGGGACTAAAATTTTTTATATGTGATAATGACAGAAACAAAAAAATTCAACGACAAACGTCGTATTTAAAGAAGTTTTTTCAAAATTCGTAGGATAATTTGTTTGTTTTCTAATTGTACGATCTATAATCCATTTAGCTAATTTGTATTTAAATGCTCATACTTACTAATTTGTATTTCAAATATTTTAGTCTATTTTCATCTTATAAATTATTTTTTAAAGTAAAATAATAATTCAATTTTTTTTAAAAAAAGGTTTATTTTTTTTAAGAGGATCGGAAGACAAAATGCAATAGGAACCATTATTAGTAAAATAAGATAGGAGAGGAAACCTTGTACATGATTAATTTCTTCTTTCTTTGAAACGCGTGGGGTGTCGTATTCACACTACTTCCTCCCAACCTAACTATTTAACAAATGTGTTTTGTAATTCCTTGCAACACAATGCAACATTGCACGGGGAGCTAGAAATATGGCTCCATCCGGGCTAGAATTTTAAACTCTAGAATTTTTTAATATTTTAAATTGATATATCCGGGTTAATATCATATTATTCTAAAATTATACAAAATTTACCTATAAATTTTTTCAAAAAAATTGGGTCCACCCGGGCTAAAGCCCGGGTAGAAGCACCCAAAGTAACAGTGAAAGCTTCCGAACACTTAATAATTTGATGGAAATGGAAACATACGTAAAGTGGTATGCCTTAAAGTCATTTTTGAAACAATGTTCTTTGTAAAAGGGGACCGATCTACGGATGGATTATAGGAGCAGACTCGGCTAGAAACAATAGTTGGATCCATCCCCCCCTACTCATAATTATTTTTAGGTGTTTAAAAAGGGTTCGATTTCGGAGATGTGGATTCTATGCATTGCTGATTTACTTCATTTAGCGCGGCCGATACCATAGAATTGGGGCGGTTCCGTCCCTTAAAATACAATGATCTACATCCACTTCTTCACTGATTTGTTCAATTTTAGATTTTTGTTTATAAGTGTTCCAAAGTTTAGTTTTAGTGTAGCAGTAACTTTGAGTTTTTTTTCTCTTGGTCTTATTTCATCGAAGCCTCGATATGACATCGAAAAGTACTGATGTATTCGACATCACATCAGCAACTTGATTAAAATAGTCGAAAGAGTTAATGTGTTGAAACACGAAAGAATTAAATGCAAAGACCTGACGTAATTAATGAATGGCTCATAATCAATTTGGCGTCCAAGCTTGATTGACAAGTTTAACTGAAATAGTATCATATCAACAAGAATGTAAGGTTGGATTTATTTGGAACTATCCATGGTTTCTTCAACCGGTAACTTGCTCAAAAATCCTAAAAAATAAACTATTTTTTTTCAGTCTGTCTGTCAGAAAAAATATACGTGAACTCAATGGGCTATATGTTTTTGTCGGACGAAAATCGATATAAAATATTAAAAATATAAAATTAATATATGATATTTGAGCACAAATTATTTCAGATCTGATACTAATATATGATTTTTGAGTATTCAAACATATATAATAAATACTGATATTAATCATACATTTGTATTTTCGGATGAAAATCAGTATAAAACATTGAAAATATTCTACTAATATATGATATTTGAGTATCAACTATTTTAGATATGATGCAAAAGATAAGATTTTGAATACAAAATTTAGAACAACTTTATTAATATCATTATTTGTTACACATGTTTGAGTACTTAAATATCATATATTAGTATCACATATGAAACAGTTATGCTCAAATATCATATATTAGTACGATATATATTTTCAATTTTCGTACCGATTTTCATCCGAAAAATCGTGTCATTAAAATCAATATTTGTTATACATGTTTAGATACTAAGAATCATATATTAATATCATATATGAAATAGTCAGTACTCAAATATCATATATTAGTATCACATTTTTAATATAATTTTTAATCAATTTTCATCCGAAAAAAGACATGTGAGTTCAGGAAGTGCAAACACGCTTTGTTGTGGATTGTATAATGTAATCACATAATTTTTTTGACAGGAACTGAATGAAAATTTAAGTTTGAGTTCGAAGATTTAAAGCAAATGAACTCTTACTTCAACTGATGATAATGGATTTTATCTGAGAATTTACCCTTTGTCCTTCCTTAGACAATCTTTTTCAACATATTAATAGAGGGCAAAAGATCGACGCTAGTGTTAATGGTATAAATTCTAAGTACTTTCTTCAAAACCAGCCATGCCTAGTTTGTTTATCTTTAAACATCTTTTGTGTTGTGGTTGTGGTCCTCTACTAAATTTTAACTAAATTTATCATATCATATTTAATTTTATAAATATCACAATTAAATCAAAATTTGAAAAATAAAATATATAAAATACATAATATTTATTATATTACACATGTTTCACTGGTATCATGTGAAAGAACACTACAATATTAAAATTGGCAGATGAGCAGGAGCTTATCTAACGACCAATCTCAAATTTAGAACAAAGTCTCGGATTCGAGATCAGATCATAATAAAACTTCGTCTCCGATTCAACACAATCAAACTACCAACCGACTTTAAGCATATGATACGCGCCATGGGGGTACTCATGCCTTCTGCTATGTTCTAATGTGTTCTACGCCTACAGAGTGTCTCTTTCAAAGTCTACAATAGGCTCCAAGAAATCATTTTCCCAATCGTTGATGTTCGCTCTTCCTTCTTTCCTCTCTTTACTACATTATGATCCAATTTTTATTAATATATAACTTTAGTTGAACTCAACATAGAAAGATTCGATACACATGTGTGTGTTGGCTCGTAAGTTTAACCAATACACACCAAATGATAGCGACGTCGATACACACGTCATCATATATATGTGCTGGCCCGCTGGATAAACCTACGGGCCAACGCATTAGCATATAAATTACGCTAGCCAAGAAAATCATACTTATGATCATTGGTCAAACGCTCACCTACTCGACTAACTCAAACATTCGCTGTCAAGATTTGGATCGTGATAATTATGTCACATATCAAGATTTTCATAAAAGAACAAGAGAAAGGGACTTATAACTACAATTGATGGTGATAACAAATACTATTATACATTCAAAATACATTAAAAAAAAAAAAAAACCACCAGACATTCTCCAATACTAATGTTTTTGCACCACCTATTGTTGCAGCACTATCTAGTTGCTCCATGTGGACCGGGATGAACTAGTTCGGCTGCTTAAACTTGAAGGGTCCTTCTTCCAATCAGGATTCTGAAAGCATCTCAATGGTCTAACCTGTATATTCGATCATATTTAAAAATATGAAACAAGGAAAATAACTTCTACAACGACAAGTCGACATGAAAGGGCCACATTCCATTTGCTCAATGTTAAAAAGCTCGTTCTTGTCTTAATAATGCTCCATACGCTTGCAACTATGGTAAGTTATTATTTTTCAAATGAGATGGCTAAACAATAATTATTTTAGTTTAAAAATACTGCTTCGTGTAACACCCAAAAGTAAGCGAATGAAATATATGGGGTGATTTTTTGTATCAAATTGTTTTGAACAAATGACTTTTAGGCTCGGACACCATGTTATGAACTAGTTCTCCTCATTTATCTAAAGTGGTAAAATAATTAATATCTTAACAATATTAGATACTCATCCCCTGCACATGTACACAAGCGGCATATGAAAAGAAAGGGGATAGTATTGAGAGAGAGGAAGTAGAAAAACTGACCTTCCAACGCCTTCTGTGGCCAAATCTATTGTAGATGGACTCGAGCCTTGGGATTATTTGCTTGAATGTCGGCCTCTTAGCTGGATTTTCACTCCAACACAGTTCAATCAACCTATAAGAGAGCAGGGCAAGCCAAAAACAAGTTTGAATCGGCATAAATGTTTAGATTAAAGGTGAGAATATACAGCGACGTGAGTATGAAATACAATCAAGCGAAATAAAACAACGAGAAAGCACAATGAGCCGTATCATTTCTCCATGATAGGTGTGCAAGAAAACATTTGCATAACTTAAGAAATCATGAGTACGTACTCCTTCAATCCATGGGCATATAATTTTGCTGAGGCTCTAAAAGGTGGCCGTTCTTTTGCAGCATAACATACGGGAACTTCATAGTCTTTCTTTCCGTATAACGGTCGGTGTCCTTCAATCATCTAAGTTTAGCACATCAGAAAGATGAGTTAATGGAAAGCTGGTATAGACGACATAGTTTTTCAAAGTGACACCTGCTTGACAATAAGGATACATTATGTTTCTTGTTTAAAATACATTAACAAATAAGACAAAACTTATGATACAAAAGCAAATCAACAGGTGCATAACGGAAAAGATAACACCAGTCCACCAAATAAATGGCATGATGCCAGGATTATATTAAATTTGAAATTCGTCAATATACGGATTAAAAAAACAAATTCATTCTACTATCTGAATTCTTGATATGGTCTCCAGATACCGACGAGACATTTTAATGCTACTTTTAGTGAAGAGTTAAGAACTATTATAAATTAATATTTTGCTTGATTCAGGTATATGTGCTATGAATCAATCAACACGTGATCAAATTAAGTTCCAAACAGAATCTGCATGTATATTTCTGCAGGTATGCTAATTAAATTCTGTGTATTTCTCTAGTACACTGCATATTGTTCGATAAAACAATGCTGCTATCATCAACAACCTTGATACGTAAGTGGGAAACTCAACTCATAACTAAATTGAAAAACTTGTTCAGACCATGCAAGTAAACAAAAATGCCTTCTAATCTAACATGTTCAAGGGATTTAGGTACATCACCTCTTGTAGAATCAAAGCGAATGAGAAAACATCCACTTTGGTATCATACTCCTCATTTCTGAAAACTTCAGGAGCCACGTATCGACCTGTCAACACAGAAGTAATATTCACAGAATCAGTAATTTATTTACTATATATTTCTAAAGGTGAAAGAATCATTTAGTTCTAAGCGAAAAATTAGTAGATTTTTATATGCATATATACGTGATGATGGAATCTTGTTCCACAAGGTCCTTCCAGGAGTGGAACCAAAGACAAAATGAATCCTATGCAGACTAGACATTTCCAAATTATAATGTCCTAACCCTCAACTTGAAGTTTTGCAAAAAAGAATCTTCATAGAGTCAGCAAACTCACAAGAAGAATCCTGACAACTAAGAGGCCTATCTTCTTTAACTCTGTTGGCAACTTCTAGAAGCTTGCTAACGCCAAAGTCCGCAACTTTCAGATGTCCAGAATCATCCCTCAAGATATTTCTGCTTTGCAGTAAAAAAATAAAAGTGGCTTCTTTGGAAACTAAAGCAACATAATGGGACTATGTCAACAATCATCCTAGTATTCTAGCAAAATATAGTATTCTAGCAAAATACGCAGAAAAGTTCCAATGGAAAAACTTACGAAGGCTCAAGATCACGGTGAATAATTGCTTCAGGTTTATGTTCATGTAGATAGTTCATTCCCCTGCATACCAAGATTTGCAAGACAAAAGTGATTTGCTAAATGATATTAGTAAGGAACTAGTATCAACATAACATACCCCGGGTTGATAGAGTTAGTTTGGCGCATTTTCGTGAGCCCAAAAATTCATTGTGTTGTGCATGTGTGTATTACACATCTCTTGTAATTACCACATAAAATTCCAAATAATGATGATTTCTTTGTGCAACCAGGTTTTCCAAATTTGATTTAAGAATGTTTTCTCAGTAAAATTATGTGTTCTCACCTATTGTTCTCCTTTCAAATTTTAATTTGTTGTTCTGAAGTTTCCCGTGACAAAATAATTAGCTATACATGGATAAAACTTTCTGAATGTCACATTTGTATGCTTAATTTAGCTTATTTCTATGAAAAACAATTCATGTGCCAGTATCAATCATTATCCTAAGTGATAAGAAACTGAATAAAAAAGATAAATAACCCGAGTTCTCAATTTCGTTCCATTTAAAAGAGACGGGTCTGTAAGAAAACACATTATTAAAGAAACTCAGAAACATATTAAACCTTGCAATGTCCATAGCAAATCTGAGAGCAGTTACGGGTTTAAGAGCTCCTTTTCTTTTCAAATACTCATGAAGGTCACCCTGAAAATATACAGGGTATATTTATCAGATGCTGGTTTAAGAATGGCTCAGAACAAATAACAAAATTCTCTAAGGACTATAAGGAAGATAAGCCCCGATATTAAATCAATCAGCTAACTACACGTCTAATAAAGTATAAACCATTAAAAATAATTGAGAACTATCAATTCAAATAAAAGAAAAAGAACCAAAACAAAACTTTGCTAAACCTGAAAAAACTGCTGAGACAGAGAATATTCTAACATAACAAGCAATATATATGCATGTAGAAGAAATTCAAGACAACATAACAAATAAACTTCAGAACAAATAAGTTCATGAGAAAAGTTAACTAGGAAAAAAGATGAAAAGAATTTAGTTCACTGAAGTATATAAAACAGTTTCTCAAGCAAAACCTTTGGTAAGTATTCAGTAACAATCATCATAGGACTACTTTGTGTCACGGCACCAAGAAATTGAACAACATTTGGATGTCTTATTTTCTGAAGCAATGCAAGCTCGTCTCTAAATGCCCGCCTGGAAATCACAGTAGTTTAGAACATGTGAAGTTGAAAAGAATTA
Organism: Primulina tabacum; assembly: GCF_025594145.1. NCBI lineage: Eukaryota > Viridiplantae > Streptophyta > Magnoliopsida > Lamiales > Gesneriaceae > Primulina > Primulina tabacum. The sequence goes on from NC_134553.1 coordinate 4,057,337, forward strand.
AAATATTACGTAATCTATCAAAGAACTCACACTTTATCTTCATCAGCAATACCCTCCCAAAATGGTTTAACAGCAACTTGTGTTCCACCCCATGTAGCTATTCTGAAGGTTCCCTAAAAATATTCCATCAAAAAAGTGAATAAAAACTATGTCAGCTTTAACTACTATCAAATTGACTGCTTCAATAATATTTCTTGAATTTCAACCCATTGCATCTTAGATTTCCAAATAGTGAGCTGTTCAACTTATTTATCAATAATTCAATGGGCGAAAGAAAATTGCTGTATCTAATAAGCAATGAGCCAGAGTTATCCAAATACCTTGGTTATTTTAACGCTGTTCGAGAAATCGAGTTCTCTTGGATTAATCTCATATTCTGGTACATCAAGAGCATTTTGAACATGCATAGGAGCAGGAGACATCTGAAGAAAACACAGCAAGCCATTAACCCCAAAGGACAAAGGCCACTAAAGAGAAGAAACCAGCTACCAGTTCCAAAAAAATTCTTGATGCACGAAAAACATTGTCACCAAAAAACAAATAAAGACACTTACCAAACACTTAGCACCATATTTCTCCAACAGTTTGATCACATCATAACTCTTATAATGCGTTGCATCTGCAAGAGGCTGTTCAAACAAGAATAGGTGGCATAATTGAGATAGAGAACTGTAATTATATCACAAAGATTTTGCAAGACTTCACTTGAGGACTAGGACATTTCCATGTTGTGCAAGGTGCATTACTCAAGATTTTTCAAAGACATATATACATAGAAAATACAATGAGACCAATGATTAATAAACTCTACATTACCATGAATTTCCAAGAGCTAAAGGAAATAATAATCTAAGAATAGAAAAGCAAGTACAACTTCCATAATAGAACTGTTTACCGAAAAAACAAATTTAACTTGTATTGTCTCAGAGTCAAGACATACCGTACTTCCCCATCGATCTTTAAGGTCTAACTCCGCCCCGCTTTCAATCAACAACTTGGCAACATCATGGTTTCCCTGGCAAGCAGCAACATGAAGAGCAGTACGATAATCGATATCTTTGAAATTAACATCTGCTCCGGAATCTAAAAGCTCTTTGATTCCTTCTAATTCGCCCTCGTTTGCCAAGAACATCAGCCTCAACCCAGGATCAATGTCACTCACATCTCCGAAATCACGCTCATCATCCATATCGTCCAGGCTCTCAGAGCCCCGCTCTGGAGCCAAGGACGACTGCTTCAACAGTGTAAATCTCACAGGCATATCGGATTCCATTGGAAAAATTCAATCAAGAATTCCTCGTCACAAGAAATTTTCAATTGTCGAGCCAATATCAGTTACAATCCTACCGAACCCGGTCTGCAAATTGCAATCAAGAATAACTTTACGTAAAATATTAATAACCGAGTCTTTTTAAATAACTGGAATCAATAAACTTTTGAAGAAAATGGTGGTTCACGCAGTATTATTCTTAAAAGGAAGGCTATATATAACGCGAAACAGAATTAAAAGTCAATATCATGAAATAGAACTGGAAAGATAAACTGATCAAGAAAAGATCAATAACTGGAAATCGTCAAGAATCCGCCAAGAAGAGTTCAAGTATTTGAGTTTCAGCCCTGAGAATTCAAAGATAGTTGAATTAAAGAAGGAAAATTCAAACCCACCCTATATTTTTGGAATCGATTATCAGGGATAATTCATGACTGAATATTAAACTATGATGTAGGGAAGCTCCCGAAAGGCACAATTTAGGTCAAGATCGGCGAATTATAGACAAGAATTAAGCAAACACGAAGTGCTTTTACTCTTCATTGTTTGTGTATATAGTGGCACCGCCAGCGTTACGAGTATGGAGAACAGGTGGACGTTGACAAATTCGAATACAAGGAAGGAGAGTGGAATTTACGCGGTAAGTGGTGGCGCGTGGCCAGTTATGCTTGGCGGCGTGCTTTCTTATTAATTGTTTCCCTATTTCCTTCCGGATTTCACTTTTCCTTTTTCTACTGGAACTTTCACTCTACCGTGTTATCGGAAAATCATTTTATTTTTCGAACACCGTCCAATTATACATTTAAAAATAATATATATATTAATAAAAAATGCACACGTATTATATGTATTATTATTATTTTTAATTTGATCAAATAATACTAAACAATTAATACAAAATTATTTTGAATTTATAGATTTGTTCGATTTAAAAGTGAAGTTTTGTTTAGATTTTTTTATATGTAAAATATGGAATGACTTGATGAGGTTTTTAGTAGGGTAAGAAGGATAATTATGGAATTTAATATTTTGGTGTAAGTAATTATTCTAAAAGTCTCACACATAATAGTATAGTATAAATATTATAAATTCAATTTTATAATTTACATAAAAATTCCGATGAACAATCTAACGAGTCAATTTTATGAGACTAATATTTTATTTAGGTCACATTTAAAAAATATTTTTTATATCAAAAGTAATACTTTTATTATAAATATAGACATGATCTCATCTCACGAATAAAGATATATGACATTGTATCATATTATATGATTTATTTATGCTTCAATATATAATTTATCACGGATTATATTGTTGCACTAATTGATTAATTAATAATTAAATATATTATAAAATTCACATAAATTACATATTTATAAATTATATTAGATTATCTATCAAATAAAATTACCCAAGATGGCTAGAATTTTGAAGATCCGAGAATCCCGAAAAACACGAAGAATTAATTGAGTGCGAGGTGAATTGATCATTATACGAAGAAATCGAGAGAAAAAAGAATCCATGGGTCAATACTGGCACTGCCCGCAAGATCCTGTATACCTCTACAAATTACTGTTCAAAAGATGACACAAATGAAAAAATGAGACCATAACAAATGGATTGAAACACCACCACACTATAATACAGGAACAGTGATGGATGCTGGCATTGCGGTCGAGTTCCCGGAAATTGTATACCCCACTCCTAACATGTTCTCGCTCCTTCGGAACACCCTAGCCAGTGATGCTGCTTTTCTCCTGGCTCGTTTCGTCCCGGTAAATAGTAAACAATGCAATAAACTAGCCAATGACGGTGCATTCACAACCTTCTCTGTGGTAGCCGCGCCACCCCCTCTACATAATTCGAGCAGCGCGGTCACAGCGTTTTCTTTACCCCTCGGAGTGCCACATCGCATCATTTCAGTCAACCCGCTGACCGCCCTTTCCTCATTTCCGACAGCTTCAGCCCCTGTTGGCTGCCGAACAATCAGGGCTAATGCACCCGCTGCTTCTTCAGATACGCCTTCATTTCCTAGTGCTTCAACTAGCACGCATACGGCCCCCGAGTCTATCATTCTTGCACAATTCTCAGTGTGAGTTGATAGGTTATACAAAGCAGTAACCGCGTCTTTTTTACCTCTGGGAGTTCCATTTCTCACCAGTCCAGCCAAGGCTTCAATTGCCCCTTGTTTTTCGGCTATTTCTTTCTTGAATTCATGAACAGCAGAGAGGCTGAAGAATGTTGCGGCAGCATTCTCCCTGGCCTCAGTTGTATGCCCGAATCTCAAAACTTCAGCGATTGCTCCTAAACACCCTTCCACATCCATGATTCTGCTTTTATTCTTGTCATAGATAGACAAGTTTAGCATTGCAGTTATGGAGTTTTCTTGTGCAACAGCATCCAAAGACGAAAGTAGCATTTTCAGAAGAGGAATAACACCAGCCTCACCTATGCAAGCCCTACTCTCCTTCCCCGTTTTCGCCATCAATCTAATCTCCAAGGCAGCCACCGTCTTTGCCCTAGGCGTCCCATTAGCTAGTTGATCGATGAGTAGGCCCACTGTGGCTTTTGTAGCTTCAGCAACAGCTTTGCTCCATGAAGCAGCCACAGCACTTTCAGAAGAATATGCATTCTCAAGTGGATCATAGGAAATACCATTAGCCATGCACCAACGTAGAATCAGATTTCTCAGAGGTTTATTCGGCACCAACTGATTATGAACAAGCTTCTGTCCAGTCTTGGGACAAGTGCAGTGTCCTTCCATCCATCTCGAAATGGACTCACGATCATACGTCTGACCAGTTGATACTACCACCGGATCCTTCATCATTTCGAGTGATATCGGGCAACAAAAATCCTTCGGGATCGTTGTAAATGTTTCAGAAACATCCTTTGAAATCAAGCATTTCTCCGTTTTCTTGTTCCACCTTCCCAGTTCACCCTCCTCATCTTCAAATCTAAATAGTAAGAACCTACTGTACTGTATCAAAGCCACGAATCCATTAAGAATGGATTTCGTGGGTTCAATATCCCCGTTGTGATTAACAATCTGCTCCTCCAAGAACTCAATCTCGACTCTACAACTTCTTACATTGCTAATCATCAATTTTTCTACGAAAAAGGAGTACAAATCATTGATATGGGGAATCCTCCCCTCTTCAAATTCACTCAGGAAATAATAAAACTTCGACCTTAACAATTCACCATGGTTATCAATCATCAATATCGACTTTTTTGATTGTTTCCTTAACAACTCGACTTGTTCTTTAACATCCACAGGCAAGTTGCATTCTCTAACAGGCAAAACATCCAAAAGGATCGATATTTCCTGATTCAAATCATGAAAATGACCCGAAATCGAGTGGTTCTGAAGCAACAACCACAACTTACTTGAACATTTGATATAATGAAGCAAGATTTTCGCCCTGTAAAGAAACAGGTACAACTCCTTCAAGCATAAAAATATCGTGGCATTCACTTGCAAGAACGCCACTTCGCGAAGAGCATCCACCATAACAGAAATCACCTGAATTTTCCGAATCAGAGATCTGAAATTCCCTCGCTGAAAGAAAGGCGCCGCATCAATTCCATCGGAAAATGCTAACACCAGCTCTGAAGAAAAGGCCCCCAGGGTCTCTAAAAGTGAAGCATTCGACAGACCCCCGGGTAAAGGAAACACCACCAACGACATCGATCTCCTCCAAAACGACGGAAACATCGCCGCCGATGACATTCAAAACCGAAAATATTACAAATATGTGACAAATACTCAAAGGGTCATTACGCTCAAATAAATTCTAGAATGTGAGACGATGTGTGAACATCATCTTTCACTAGTGTATCTTACATAAATAGGAATACCTGCATATTCTGAATCCGCGTAAAGGGTGGAAAAGCAATCCGAAGAAGAACGCAGCGAAGGGGCAGTGACAAAAAACGGTGTAGATTTTGTGCGCGTGTGTGTGTACACTTATCAATTGACTGGAATTTCAGTATATAATAATCTTGATTTTACTTTTCTTCGAGGAAATTCAATGCCAAAAAGTAGGGTCGGTAAACGAATCAATCCGTTCGTGAGCTATTCGAAGCTCGATTCGATAAAAGCTCGTTTGAGAGGCTCGTTCAGATAAAGAAGAAACCAAACTCAAGCTTTACAGTATTCGGCTCGTTAGCTCGTGAACATGTTCGTTGGTAAGTTCATGAGTAATCTTTTAGATTAAAAAATAATAGTTTTGATATTTGATTTATTGATTTTGCATATTATTTATGAAATATATAGAAAAATCTATTAAATTTATTTATTATAATAAATTTACAAATTTTAATAAGAATAATATATTTTTTTTAAATATATAATTTACTTTTTAATTAATTTAATGAAAATTTAAATATATAATTCATATTTATTAAGTTTGTTTAGGCTCGATAAAGACTTGAATAAGCTCGTGAGCCATGTATATATTCGTTAAATAAAGCTCGAGCTCGCCTCGATTATAAACGAACCAAGCTCAAACATTCAAGAGTTTGGCTTGGCTCGACTCGACTCGATTACATCCCTACCTAAAAGCGACGTTGGCCCAAGCTATGAGAACATTGGAATGGGGTGCCTAGTCTATTTATCACTCCATCTACGTTCTTCCATCAACAAAAATGTGTGCGTCCGTAGTAATTCTTATTTCAAGATTCAATTTTTTTCATATTTTTGTGTTTTTACTAAACGCAAAGGTAAAGATATGACACAAAGGATTTCAATGAGTTTTGTGTCAATGTTATATTATTGTGTATTTTGTGCAAGTCATTCGAGTGTACATCTGAATTCAAAACAAAAAAAAAATATCACTGAATCATTGTTATTTCGTTTGAATTCAGATGTTCGCATGAACATTTTGTATAAAAATATATATATGGTATAACATAATATGACTCATTTTAACGAGAAGTGAGGTTGGACAAGAGACATATTTATCAATTTAGGAGATTGAAATTGAGATTTTTAAAAATTACAACAAATTTATTATAATATGAATTATTGGATTAGTTGGATATTGTGATATGGATACGCCAAAACATGCTTAAAATACCATAGTATGCACATATTCTTTTTTTTTTCCTTATTTTATTTTTCAAGTAAGATGTGTACTAAATTATTGAAGAAAATGTAATAAAAAAAATTGAGTTATATGTTAGTTATCATTAACAACCCACTCGAGTTTGATGCGAATAAAGATTTTTATCTTTTGACAAATTTCCTATATTTTAATTATGATAAATTATTAAATGTATATTTCTATAATAAAAAAGGAGGAGTTTTAAATTATAAAGTTTGGAATTAGTAATATTAATATATGCAAAAATAGCCAAATGAAAGGAAACTTCAATGGTCGACTTAATTAATATTTGATAAAAACTTGTGTGAGACGGTCTCACGAGTTATATTTTGTGATAAAGATATCTTATTTAGGCCATCCATGAAAAAAGTATTACTTTTTATGTTAAGAGTTGTTAAGAATATTATTTTTTATTGTGAATATCGTAGAATTGATCCGTCACAGATAAAGATTCATGACACTATTTTAGAAGAAACCTATTTTAATATTTGTGGGTAGAGTTTAAATGGTCAAAGCTTCCATATGACGATGCCACCCAGGACGTACGATTTGGTTCGCAAGTTCGCACTCTGTCGTATTCTCACAAAACTTCCACACTTCTCCTTGTCATTGCCTAAAAGAATTAATTATTGTTATTATTTTTTTTCATACGAAAATTTAAATACGTGTTCCTGTATGTCCTATCGATTTACTTGTAGTTGATCGAAAATTGGAATCTGATCTTTGAATAAGAAAAAGAGCGGATCTACAAGGTATCATCTTCGATATTGAGATATAACATAAGACCAATAAATTGATTCGGGATCTCGCTATTAACGTCTTGGCCTAAAAAGAATAATCTTTCTATTTTTTTTCCTTTTTAAAAAATAATCAATCGTCGCTGCATTTCAAGCAACGACTCAATATAATAAGAGTACAGTTATTCATATTAATTAAAAAGAAACTGAAATTTATAATTATTTAATTTTGGTTCCAATAATATATAATTCACAAAAAAATAATTTTGGTCCAGCTTTTAACATTCATCCAACTTAAATGAGACAATCTCACCAAAAAAAAAATTATTAGATGGATATCCAACCCGATCCGATCAAATACATGAAAATTTTAATTTTTATGTCTAAAATATTATTATTTTTCACTGCAATAATATCATTTTTTTTCCAGTGATGTTTTGAATTAATATTGTAATATACGATGATTTAAATGAAAAACATCTGATCAACGAAAATATTATTTTTTATATCTAAAATATTAATTTTCGAATTATCATTTTTTGTTAGTTGTGTTATTAATAGATATTATGTAAAATAAGTTTTTTTGAGTAAAAAAAATACTATGTTCATGTAAAAAGTATATTATGTAATAATATTAAATTGAGTAAAAAATATTAACATTTACTATAACTATAGAATCGATCGACTCACGAATCTATATTCGTGAAATTGTTGTACATGAAACATAATGATCAATCTTTCATGGTTCACTAAGTGACATAAATAGCACACTCAATAAACAAAGCCCAACTCCTTACATTTAAATTTCCATTCCCAATTTTACTTGTGGAAAACGTATCCCCTAGAAAATGAAAGTTCCGCTTATTGTTTATCAACTACTTTATTTGCGTTATAATGATTTTGATAACTTTCATTCATCTTTATATGTAATAATAATAATAAGACAATGTCTCTTATGAGGTGGTCTCACGAAACTTTATCTGTGAGATGGGTCAATCATACCGATATTAACAATAAAAAATAATATACTTAGTATAAAAAGTAATATTTTTCATGGATGACCTAAATAAGAGATTCGTCTCACAAAATACGACCCGTGAGACCATCACACACAAGTTTTTGCCTAATAATAATGGTATTCTGAGATATTCATGAAATTAATTAATTAGATCTATGGTTCGGTTCAGAACATTATCTTCTCAACAAAAGATAAATAACAAATTTCTTGTGACTGTTCTACCGATCTATATTATGAAAAAGATTGACATAATTCATATTTATATAAAGAATCACATCTATCTTTTCATAAATTTAATCGAATTGAAGATCTGTCTTACAAAATTGATCAACGAAACCATTTCATAAAAAAAAATAAGGTAAAAAAATAATTAGTAAAATAAGTCTATTCGCATGATAATAAAATAAATTGAATAATGTCGATTTGGGATAAACGTGGCTCGTTTTACGGACTCAAGCCCATAAAGCGGTTTCGGACTTCCACCCCAGCTCCCATCCCGTATAATATAATTTAATTCCCCGTTTTTGCATTTTGTTTTTAAATTTAAATCCCGAAAACACGGCCCTCTGATCAACTTCGAACTTGCAAAAATTGGTTAAATAATCTCGGTAACTCTTTTTTTAAAGAAAGGTACATTTCTTAAAAAAAAAATTACCCCCTTCGAACTTCTCCCATTTTCTAATTCTGCACGGCGAAGGAATCAGGAAACTTACGTTATTGTCAGATTTGCTGGAGATTTAGCAGCCATGAATGTGTTTAGATTTTCTGGTGAGATGATGCACTTGATAAGTATTTTGGTCGTCCTCCTCAAAATCTATGCCACCAAATCGTGCTCGGGATGGTATTTCTGTTTAAGTTCTTTGTTATTGGCACAATCTGATTTGAAAATTGGTTTATGTGTTAGGGTTTATGTTCTAGTTATTATGAGTTGATTAATCGGCAATGCGATAATGGATTTTGGTTTCGCTCCGTGGTGCTGCTGGGTTCTGCTTTGTCTAGTAGTACGTGTTGAAATACCAAGAAATACTCTAGGTAACGTTGCAAAGAAACATCACAAATAATATCAACAATTTAATAAAATGAATATCAATATTTGAATAAAACGAACATCAATATTTATTGTAGTTCACCTTAAACTAGGTCTATGACCCCTCTAGATGTCTCATAAGATTGTTTTTTTATTGATAACAAAAGAGACAAGATAATTGAAAATATATTCTGATTTTATCATTCATTTTCTCTATTTCTTCCAAAGATAAAAATCTCACACTAATCACTCTTTTTCACTTCTACACTTGTGATTATAGAAGAGAAGATTTTGTATTTTTTTGTCATTTTGATATGAAAAACGATGTGAAGTTTATGAAAGAGAACAAAAAATAAAACGTCATCGCTTACATAATAAAACCAACCACTTTTGTTTAACTCAAACTATGTGTTAATTATTTGTCAAAGCGTGTTGCTGAATTCTACAAAAGTGGCTTGAATATTAGCAATTCTTCTCTTCAAGTGCGTTTTGTGAATTCGATCAGACCTGCAATAGCTCTGCAATATTCCAACTTCCATTTCGGCAATGCCTTGGCATCATATCAGATCTGTTTTCATCTATGTGAATCTTCTCAAACTTTAGCAACTTCTTCTCCAATACATCCTGTATCCAATGATAATGAACATCAATATGCTTTGATCTTGAATGCATTGAAGGATTCTTTCCAATATGAATTGCACTTTGATGGACACATAACAACTTGTATTGATCTTGTACAAAACTTAATTCCTCAAAAAACCCTTTCATCCATAACAACTCCTTGCATGCCTCAGTTGTCGATTTGAATTCCGCTTCAGTGGTTGATAATGCTACACACTTTTGCTAACTTTGACTGTCATGACAGCTCCACCTGTAAATGTAATCAGGTATCCTGATGTTTCATGCCATGTCTGTTTATGTGTAGCCTACAAGCTCAAGTCTAGATCCTCAAAAACTCAATCTATGTTTAGAGATGCCCCGTAGATATTTGAATATCCATTTTACTGCAGTCCAATGTTCATTTCTCGGTTTTGAAAGGAATCTACTCACTACACCTACAGAATGAACTAAATCTGACCGAATACATACCATGACATAAATCAGACTTTCAACTGCTGAAGCATATGGTACACTTTTCATTTCTTCTTTTTCATCATCCGTAACAGGACTCTGTTTTGAGTTCAACTTGAAGTGGTTGGCAAGAGAACATTCAACCGCTTTGGCCCGGTTTATGTTGAACCTCTAAAGTACCTTCTCAATATACTTCTCCTGCAGATCTGTCAAGATGGATTTCCATGCCAATAATTCTTTTTGCTGTCCTCAAGTCTTTCATAGAAAATATTATGCTCAGTTGCTTCTTTAGGCCTTTGATTTCAGAAGCATATTTGCTAACAACCAACATGTCATCTACATAAAACAGAAACATCATCAAACCATAGAACAGAAGCACCATCAAATCCTCCAAGCAACAATGACATCAGCCTACATAGATCTGAGTACACCAGACCTAGAATTTTATAAGCTCTGCTAGAAGGTGAACTTTTGAATGATATCCTGTTTTGTTTTAGTTTCTTTCTATCTCAAATTCTCAATCACGTTTTTGTTCTTTCTTATTTTTGTTTTATCGAGTGTTTTGTCTCTGTATTATGTCACAATAATTGTTTTTCTTCATGTGTCCAAGGATTTTCTTCCTTGCTCATTTTTATGTTTCTCCTTTCGTCGAGCAGCACGAATTGACTGGCATTATTTTGGTTTATAAATTCCGAGTTACTGTCATAGTTATCCATCGATACAAGTATTAACACGTTTCTATTCAGTCTTACCTGTTGATGTGATCAAGAATCGGTTACATGAGGCAATTTTTTGTATTCCTCATATGGTCATGTGAAATCAAAAAAAAATTGCATTCCTGTTGAGATCCATTACTCTCAGTTTATGTTGTCTCTCGATTAAAAATGTAGGCAGTTCATGGGTTACATTAAAAAAAAAAAAACTCGCCCTAAATCGCCATTTGAAAAAAAAGCTAAAGATCACATTTTTGTCTTAGGTTGTTTAATTTTGTGATATTTATGTGTATAGATATCTTTATGGTAAGAAACAATGCATGCATGCAGTCACGGTTATATAGTGTGCATTTGTTCCTTGAACTGGCGAGACTTTAAATTGTGATGTATTGTGTATTGTGACTTTGATAGTACTTATCTTTAATATGAGATGCTGTGAAACTAATGGTCATTTATGCTCCCAGGGATTTGATTTAGGACGTAGGAACTGTATACAATTGTGTTCTTGGCTCGGTATCTGGATTTGTTTACTGACTTTATTTCAGTGTACAACACTGTGATGAAGCTGGTTTCGTGGGAAGCTCTTTGGCAATACTATATTGCATGCGGTTTCACCACGTTGTGCGGCGTTCCTATGACAGTGAGCTTGACACCTTTAGGCATTATTTACTTGTATTCTGTTTTCACACCTTTAGGCATTATTTACTTGTATTCTGTTTTCTCTTGGCACTTCTTGTTCATGAGAACTTCACGTTTCAAGAGGTTAGATCATCTCCGTTTCGTTTTCAAATCTTGATTATTTGATTTTGTTTGAAGTAAATGACTTTTGCTGATTGTGGTATTTAGCATATGCTTTGTAAATAATTGCCTTACTAAGCTATGTTTACATCTATGAGAATTGCCTAATTTCATGTCTTCTGATCCTTGATTTCACACTTGTCCACTCCTGTCATTGAAATTGATCGCCAACATGTCATGCTCATGGCCTGACAATTTCATAAATCGTAAAGAATCTTTGGTCTTTGACCATGGTTTGAGATTTTCACCCCGCTTAGCTGAAAAATGGTGTTGAAAGTTCAAAGTTTTGCAAATCTTATTACTCTTCATTGGTCGTTGACCAGCCAGATGTTACATGTCTCTATACTCGATCAAAAAACATTCATTTATTTGTCATTTTGTCGATGGATTTTACATCCTGAACTGGGTATCCTTTTGCTGGAACCCTTTAACATTTTGCTGCACAGCGCCTATCGAGCATTTTACATCCTGAACTGGGTACACCGCTACTTCACAGAGCAGCATTTCAGTCGATGGATTTGTAAGTCACTGTTATGAATCTGTTGGATGACTCTTTGATTTGCGCTGATTATGGCAATCTTTCTTCTTTTGCCAGCCTGCGTCTCTGGGCTTCTCCAAACAGCTCTATATGCAGACTTTTTCTACTTTTACTTCATCAGGTGATGACCCTCTCTCGAAAATTTAGCTCTCAGGCCTCAGTAGCATCTAAATTATACCCATCATTAAAGAGATTGCACTACGTTATTGCAGCTGGAAAAACAACGTGAAACTGAAGTTTCCAGCCTGATACAAACAAGACTGCACTTGGTACACTATGGCGCCCCAAACCTCGCCACGTAATCATACAACATGTGACGTCATATGCATAAAAATTTTCTTTTCCACGACGTAATAATATAATGCATATACGACAAAATAGTGCAATCACCACACTATCTACGTCAATGCAGCAGAAACAGTATAATAAATACACACATACAACTCAAGTAAGACAATAAGCTATACTGTCTCTATCTACTATCAACTACATGACTGTTTGACTAGACACACCTAGTCCTTCACCACTATCCTGTCTCACAGCATAGTCCTGTAACCTGTCCAACAGAAATAACCCCCAAAAGGTGAGCATATACAACAATCATCATCGCAATACATAACAGTTATATTAACAACATAAGATATAACTGAAATGATAACAGAAATACCCCATTTGCCGTTTCTAGACAATCAGCCATCAACAACCTCAACAACATCACACTGCAACAATAACATCGACGATACGTCGCACCCCAACTCCGGCGACAGCAATATCGTCGAACGAACAACAACATCGACGATACTTCGCACCCCAACACCGGCGACAGCAATATCGTCGAACGAATAACATCAACGATACGTCGTACCCCAATACCGGCGACAGCAATATCGTTGAACGAACAACATCAACGTAACAACATCAACGAGACGTCTCCCAACAGCGATAGTCAACAATATCAACAATAATAAACAACAACAAATATAATACCAAATCACCAAATTCCGGTGATTTATCATCGTTCAACGCAATAGTATTCATCAATACTAAACAATAACAACATATGCTCGTACGTCAACACGTACCTGATTATCGAGTATATAAATAATCTGGCTATTTCTTTGATCCCGAGGCTTGTGATGTATCTAAATAATTCAACAATAATTATCAGATCATTGTCACCGTATCAACACAATCATAATAGCCTCAATATATAACATCAAATAGCCCAACAACAATGAATTCAATAAAATTATAAAACTCGATTATAAATTCTTATTGTTCAACAATTTAATATTCTAGTGTATTTAATTCACAATACTACCATCAAATACACCCTAATTAATTTAACATCAAATAATAGGCTATTTTACAACATCCGTCAAATTGCGAAAACTTTATATCAACGTGTAGCCTATACTTCGTAGACTCAGAATATACAATCAGATTTAATAACAACTAACAAACAACTCTCCAATCTCAATTCAACGATTAAAATCCCTAATTATAATAAATTAGGAATAATTCAAAACAACAACACAATAATCTTCTCTACTTCGTTAAAATCATACACTATTCAACAATCTTCAATTTCTTTATGATTTCACAATTTATCGGATTTATTCCAGAAATCGACGAATTTCAAATATCACCAAAACTATAAAATTTATAACTTAAATCGAAGACCTCGTGTCAACGATCCCAAAACTGAAGTCGGTTCGTCGATTGGATAAACCGATAAGTCGCACGATTGAAAAGAAAATTCAAAACTGTATTATTTCTTTCTTCTCTCTTTCTCTGTTCTCGTTGAAACTTTCTGATAATTGCAACTTCTCACGTAAGTGCATCTTTATCCATTTTTTATTTTATTTTATATTATATTATATTAATAAAATATAATATAATATATAATATTTAACATTTTAACACCAATATATCCCTTTGAACCAGTCAAACGATCAAATTTTCCAAAACTCAAAACATAAAACTTCTATATCTTTGAGTTCTCTACGTTATATCCAAATTTCAAATCATTTGGACTTCATATGACTAACATATGTCATATTTCATTCTTTAAAAATCATTAATTATTTAGTAATCTTACATTACTAAATCAACAAATTGTGTTATTTATTTCAGGCATTACATACACCAATACAATTAAATATGTTCTTCCTACCGTTGAAGCATCATTTACACATCTGTAGCAACGTATTGTGGAAATGAGGTCCTCACTTATGACGACAAGTCGAGGAAGCGAGTTTTCCATATTTATTTGGAAGGATTACATTCCCAGCTTGCTACCTGCGGCCTGTCTGTGACATACTGAAAAAGCTATGCTCGTTCTATACATGTAAATTCTGGACCAAGTTCGAGCCGTGCTCATATTTGTAACGTCACACGTATAGTTTCTCCTTTGACGGATCAAGTATGATTTAGACCTTGTGCAGAGGAAATTTTGGTGATGGTTACAAATGTTAGTACTTTAAGAAACTGTTTGACCAAAGTTCACTCCAATTACTCAACTCCAATCACATGGGATCGGATCCTGAAACAGCAGACCCGAATGCTGACCCCTAGCTTCCACGACTACGTGGTTAACTGCATATCGGGTTCTATATTGTAAATAGAAAATGGGGTCATTCCTTTTTATACCGGAGTGTTGAACAAAATGTTCACGTGAACATCGGAATTCAATTAAACATGTGGGATATTTCAATTTTTTAAAAAAGATTTAGATGTTCACGTGAATATCGTGTATAATTGTGTATCGAGAGTAACACTACTTGTGTAGTATAGCCAAAACTTAGAAAATGTCCTATCCCAATAATAATTAAGAAGAATAAGGTAAATAAATAAATTTTTATATATTTTAGTTATAAATCTTGTGTAAAATACGAACAACTATCATATTACTTATAGGAATATCTACATGCCTATATATACTGAAATTATATTACATGTTAATATTTAAATTTTAACATAATTTAACGTCAAAAACTAGTTCAAGAGAAGAAGATTGTCTAAGATCATATACGCAACTCCCATGAATTTTATGTCACTGACGTGAGATAAAAAACGAACATCTGGAGCGTCAAGTATTAGTTAGACGTGCAAGCATAGGGAACACAATTTCATAATTGATCCCAAAAATTGAAAAAATAAAATTGGTTTACTGGTAAACTCACATGTACAGATCATGAACTATGTATATGCACTCACGTCCGTTTTTACAGATTAATTGTCGCCTCGCCTGTCAAATTAAGCCTTTGAACTCATAATCATCAACCAAAGAATCCAAAATTATGGTGGAAACTGGAAATTTTTGAAAAAATGAATAAGATGGCAGCAGGAAATTGGAAAATTGTGCAAGGCTAGTGGCCTGCCCCGGGGCTTGGGACCGATCGGAGAATGTGGTCCATGTAGGCGAGAGGGCGAGCAATGAGCTTTTCATCAACAGAAACAGCGTGACCTTTCTTGCTGGGCGTTGACGCCCGAACCCGGCCCTTCGGCAGCGCCGGAAGATACAACATGTCTGCTGGAGATGGAACCTTATCTCGCGTCACTTCCATCAAAACCTTTCGCCCATGCAACGACGAACTGAAAGTAGAAAAAATGATCAAGAAAACCAAGAAACTCAATCTTTTTCGAGCCATTTAAGGTTTACAAATCAATAGTTTTATAAAATATGGATTCCCAGGCGGAGACGATAATCAAGAGAAGCCTTTATTTTTCCGAATGAGGATTTGATTTGAGTCTGAGGCGGAGACGATGTATTTGCACACTTATATATTATTAGAAGGAAAATTCAGTAGGACGCGTTGGGTACTTGAAGAGGTCAAAGTAGTGTTTTCTTACATTTGAATATTGGGAATGTGTTTAGTGATCATGCCATGTTTTCGGACACATTTACATTAAATGTACCATTCCCAAGGTTTAGCCAAGTCAACGACCAAAGTGCTGAATAGTGGAGAACACATAGTCATGGATCTTTAGACCAATATTTAAATTAGTTTTTTTTAAAAAAATATCTCGTTGATGTTTAAAATTCAGTTCAATCATGTTGGAGATGAGTTTAAATTATTATTTTTTTTATAATTTTTATACGATTTCCAACATATAATTTTGTCTTATATTTTTGTATACATAAGATATGATTGTTTCACTTTATTTTATTTCATGACTTAGTAAGGATATTTTTAATTTGATTTTATTGATGTAAGATTAATTAGATCATAACAGTTTTGTAAAGATTATATATATTCGTATTTTGTGAGACAGATTTCTTATTTGGGTCATCCATAAAAAATATTATTTTTTATTGTGAATATCGATAGGGTTGACCCGTCTCACAGATAAAGATTCGTGAGACCGTCTCACAAGATACCTACTCTTATTTCTATTTGGTAATGATATTGAGAATTGGTTCTTAAAATTTGCAAATGGTGAAGAAACTAAAATACTTTCTATAAATTTGAATCTGATAACATAATGTAATATAATATTGTTTCAGCTTGAAAAATGAACATGTAATAATGTGTGAATGGGGGAACAAACATTATCGATTTTATGGGACTTTTGTTATATGAAACGCCGGGTCAGAGCTAATTTATGTGGGGACAATCACGGCCGGTGCCGCCGGACAGAGTACTTACCAATTTCTTGGATTTATGCCCACCGTCTAAATATTATATTAACATCAAATTAAGCCTATGAAAAATAATATAAAGTTGATAGAGTTCCCACGTTGATGTAATCTCATGTTTAAATTGTGCGAACACCTCGTATCCATATACTATGTATTAACTTAGAACAATTAATAATAATTATTTTTGGTGAAACTTTTTTCAACAAACATTTTTTTTCTTCTGCTTCTTCTCTACCTACGATCCGCAAATCTTTCAACTCAATGACAGTTTATCTCATTCTCATCAAAATCGTAAAAAAAGAAAAAAATTTTGTTCTGTCATTAATAAAATATTTATAATATTATCTATTAAAGGTAATAGTGTAATTTTAATTCAATGATTTGATTAATAAATAAATGATTGATAGATATATAAATAATATGATACATCAAACATTAGAAATGTGAAAATCGATTGTACGCAAACAGGATAACTAAAGACGAGCTGTAGTGTAATGTAGGGTCCGCATTCAATTTTAACAGTGGGTCATTTGGTCGAACAAACCAGGGAATGTAATTGTTATTTTCTTGAAATATGTGTAGGAAATCACCATGACGCCATTCATAGGTAATTCTATCGATGTGATATCTGAAATAAGACATGGGTTTTGTTTGCCAATTTTGAAATTTCTGCTAGAAAATGACATGACAGAAACATATAAACTTTGGTCCAAGTGCAGAGAGAACGCCCCTGCGAGGAGGGGTGGTGGTGGTGGTGGTGGTGGTGGTGGGATCATCAGTCCTTTTGGTTAAAGGCAAGGCTATGCAAAAAGGACACATCTGTAAAGTTTGTTCGGATTACTGCAGGCCAGATTCTTGCCAGTTAAGAGAATTTTAATCACAACTTAGATAGTTTTGATGCAAGGATTGATACAAGTTCGTTTCAAAATTGTGATTAATTCATACTGCTAGAAGAATTCATTGCGGCTTTAGCTTAGAAACATATGAGCATGTGTCAAAATTTTTCTACGGTATTAGCAAGGTGAGGGTGACTTGGCGGAGGCCGAAAGGCGAGCTTGGCTAACAGCCCCTTGCATAAGAAAGAAAAGGATACATCTTAAGTACAGGTTCGAAAAAATATGTATACCGTAAGTTTTTCTCCACCCCACCTGAAAAAGTGATTTCTTCTACATTGGAATTTATATTGTTCCTTTGGGCCACATCCTGGTTTGTCGATGGATCACAGATTGACTAGATTCCACATTCCAAGCAGAATACTAATATAATTGGTAGGGACCAATTCACATGGATCATTAATGCATTAAAACTGGACAATGTACGTATGATCTAAACTTTCTGGGTTTTTTTTTTTGTTTCTTGTTTCGAATTAACCTATGGCTTGACCACAACATTCAGCATAAATGCTTCCACAAACACAATGATATTTTCTCAATTTTCTGGACACAAGTTAAGTGCAGAAGAGCACATTTTCATTCCCATCAACTTAAATCTGGCTAGTGTACGCAGAATATAGATAGAATTATGTATACCCGCCTTCTTTTTCATCAGCATCTCTTTGGAGAACACAAGCATGCCTGCGCAAAGTGGCAAGAATCCATTTCACATTAATATAACACCATTTTCTCCAATTACTTTTCTTGCATTTTTTATTGAAGAAAACAAAGAAAAAAGAAATCAAGCGTATACTGACATTAAAAGAAAGCCTAGATCTTCGTCTCTGATGAACTTCCAGGGCTCTTCTTAGCTTAACCACCATATCTTGTTCACTGAAAATCCGACCTGGCGAGGTTAGAAAGGCGCTTCTTCGCACGGGAGGAGACCACAGCCCACTTTGTGTGTAATCAAAGTTGAATTCTGAAACATCATAAAACTTGGAAAGCAGTCTTTCTGATACAGATTTGGACACCAATTGAATCCTCTGCGAGGAATTGACCAAGATTTGAGCCCGGGATGAGATTTCAGAGACAGACATCTGACTTTGATCATACCTTGTAGGATATGTAGAATATATAATTTAATGAAGTTATTTGAATTATAACTAGTTGGGAATCTTGGAATGAATATAAAAGAGTAGTTTGATGGAGACATTTCTGGATTTTTGCAATCATGGAGTGGACATGGATAGCATGATTTTGAATCAACATTTGATGATTTTTCATGTGTTGAGATTGGAGATACATGTGATGTTTTTTATTGGGCTAACTTTGTGCTTCGTCTTTATAAAAGTTGATTTAACATGAATATGAGATCATTTTTGGTAGGGTATGATGCACATCAATCTTGGTGTTATTACCTTAATTGTTACATGTAAGACGCATCATATATACGGAGAAATTTCACCAGTTCCTAAGTTCGATTATTAAAATGAATACTTCTCCTCACATGTCAAGCCCACACAAAAAATTAAACACCCCACATGTATTGATATATATTTATCTTTAGATGCACTCTTAAGATGATACTCTAAAGTTACATTAGGTCGATGAATTTAAAATCTATTAATCAAAATTATAGTTTTATTGTTAACAATGAAACAATAGATGAAATCTTAAATACATATCTTACTTATTTACACATTAATTACACAAAATAGAATGGATTTCAAATATCTATATTATTAGGTGAACTTGGAATCAATCTTAATTAACATGAAATACTACTATATAAACACAGAAGAAGTTGATTTGAAGTCCGGGAACCTTTGGAACTGCTACTGGTACTGGTAACTTGGTCTTGCTGTAGTTAATCATATGGGAATCCTGTGGGGATTTCACAATTGACAGTGCTATAATTTAAGTTTGGTTAGCAGACTAACATCCCTTCAAAAATCATATAATCGCAAGACAAATAACGCAATATGCTTTTTATTTAATGTCAACAATTTATAGTGTTAGTTTCGTGTCAACTGCTGTTGTTTGACTTCTCGAATTGTAGGAGTTCATACTATCTTATAATAATTGTCGGTTTTGGAAATTATAGGTCCCGCGGTTAGCGAAATGTCCGGGCGGTGGCCAATCAAAGTTCGAAGAATCTTGTGGTCAATAGTAGCAAATCCCACAATTCGGCATATTTTGGCACATTTGTTCGAACCTATTGAATTGGAATTTTCAGTATTGGCTAGACTGTGCAGTAAAAAAAAGTTATGGTTACGAAATTGAGGATGGAAAAATGAGGAGAATTAAACCTGTATATACAAAAAACTGACATGAAACCTTTGTAAACCACTTTCAAATCTTGGATCAATGGGCGCTTATGACCCAACCAAGTGGGTAGCAATTTTAGGGAGTGTTTGGGCTGCCGAAGAACATCCTGTTCAAGAAAGTGTAGTTCAAACCATATAAAGTGAATGAGAAAAAATTGTTGATTGAATTAATATGTTAAAAAGAATAATCCAGTTGGAAGGTACGGGTGAAATGGATATCAAGAGAATGAATTAAACAAAAATGAAAATCACAGCAAACAAAAATGGACTTAATTTTCAGAACGTTGCAATTGAAATTAAACGATCCCCGAAATTAGGCTACACACCACCACAGAAAATAATTTTGAAAAAACCACAAACACTAGAAGTAAATATCAGACTTTCAAAACCCATATAAATTTTCTAAGCTGCAACGTTCGAGGCTTTGTTGAGGATCACCCCCTCGTATTTCACCTGGAACCATTTCATTGAGTCTTCCTTTGTAACCCTATGCTGAATTCCAACACGAGATTTACACCTTCGACGGCGACCCACACGGTATCCTGGGCGTTCTAGAACAACATAGAAGTCCATACCATAGATGCCAGTTGAAGGGTCGTACCTGCAATGATAGTCATGGATAAAACTGAGTAGCAAACTCTTGAAGTCAATTTGAACCAACAGCAAGTGAATAAAAAAACATAGCAAAAGACGAGTTGTCATCAAAAACTTCATACATAATCAATGTTCTAGGCCACAAAATCTCATGCAACTAAAAAATTAAACATGCCACATAAGCAAAGATGATAGATATGGCTATAACCTCCCCGTGAACATGAGTCAGTGACATAAAACAGAGGAACATCTGAGTACATAAGACATTGTTTGTCCACACCAAAGGAAAAATACACACAGTTGAATTACATGGTTTCGGTCAAAACTTATCAAAGAAACAGATGAAATCCATCAGACAAAACATTATCTGTACCATGAAATAAAAAGAAGTAAATTTCATTGGTTTACAAGCAAAGATCAACCCATCCAATCTTGTCTAAGAGGTCATTATTTTCAACTCTTCAATCTTCTCTAACTGTGCTTTCAAACTTCTGGGCCCCAGTTACAGGAAAAATAAAATTAAACGAGGTAAATGGCTCTGTGGCATACATGCACTAATCATAAGTAAATAAAAGGACAACGTGCAGAAGTTATCTAGCTCTCTGACCATCATCATTTCCGGTAATAACTCACCAAAACTGATGCATAGATGATCCACAAGGAAAAAGAGAGGAAATCATTTATTTCAGCCTCAAATTTTTGAGATAAATGAAACAACACTCACTTGATACCAAGGTCAATATGCTCCTGAATACCGAATCCGAAGCATCCAGTCTCACTGAAATTACGTCTCAGCAGCTCATACTCCTTCACCTTCAACCCGCTCTCCAAAAGTTGCATAGCCTTCTCACCCCTAACAGTAACATAGCACGCGATCTTCTCGTTTCTCCTAATACCAAATGAGCGTACCGTGTACCTCGCTGATTCCCATCAATAACATAACATGCCACTTTTCAGAAAATGAAAAAAAAAACTAAATAAATCAAATTAGAAACAGTGAAATATAGAGCAGATAATTCAATACCCTTGGAGAAGACGGGTGTTTGGCCACTCAACTGTTCCAAAACCTTAATTCACGCAAATCAAAATTCAAACTAATCAATTTCAAGTTTAATTAAGAATATAATGAAACTTTAATGAATACTGGACAAATGTGTGACCTTGGCGGCACGTGTAAGGCGATCACCGCTCTCACCGACAGAGATGTTGAGGACGAGCTTCTGAACTTTGATCTCTCTCATTGGGTTGGAAAGCTTCTTCTCTGAAGCCTGCGGCCATCTCAGGGATCAAGAAACGAAAAACATACAAGAGAAGACAAATGTTGGAGGCTCTAAGAAATTTCATAGAACTAAAATGTACCATTGTGAGTATCTCCTCGGTCGCGGCGGAGAGCGGAAATTGGTTCTGGATTTGCAGGTTTTTTTCACGTGCATCTGCGAATTAGGGTTTTTGTTATTCCATACTTACCCTTGGGGTTTGTTTCAACCTACCCGTGCAGGCAGTGCCTGCACGTACAATGAACGGCCCGGATCACTCCACATGAGTGATCCGGGCCCACCTCCCTGTAAAAAAAAAAAAAAATTGACTCAAAAAAATCCGAGCCGTTGGATCGATCCTGCAGGCAGTGCCCGCAGGAGTAGGGTCGACCGAACCCTTGCTTGGTGAGAGGGAGCAAAATGATTTGACGAACATGCCCCTAAAAAATGACACAGCCGTAAGATTTGCTTTAAATTTCCGTTGCCGGGACTTGAACCCGGGTCTTTCGGGTGAGAGCCGAATATCCTAACCAACTAGACTACAACGGATTTGCGTCTCAAAAGCTTTAATATATAAATAAATTATAAATATCATTTTTAAGAATAATTAAAATGATATGCTCGTGGCAGTTGGGGTTATGGATTAATAGATGTATAGTAGTTATCCTGCACAACCGATGTATATGTATAATTTTTTTTATCATTATCGATGGAGTAAAGTGAAATTTGACAAATTATCGAGGGATTAAAATGCTATTTGAATAGTTGTAATTTTTAAAAAAAATAAAAAAATGTTTTTTGAGATTTAAAAAAATAAAAACAAAAAATGTAATTTTGATATAAAAAAGGGTTAAATTGAGAAATCAAAAAACAGACCAATTTTTTTGTCCCTATTAGAGAGATTCTTAATAGATAGTAATAGATACTAGTTATTCTGCATACGCGATATGTGTGTATAATTTTTTTTATCATTATCGATGGACTAAAGTGAAATTTGACAAATTATGAAGGGCCTAAATTGCTTATTTGAATTGTTGAAATAAAAAAAATAAAAAATAAAGTGTGTTGAAATTTAAAAAAATAAAAAACAAAAGTGTAATATTAATATCGTATAATGTAAAGTTGGAAGAAAAAATTGGTGTCTTTCCTAGACGGTTACTATTATATTCTTAACTTTAATAAAATAGAATAGATGTATGCTTGCAACTTGGTCGGAATTGGAGCAATAATAATTTTAGCATGGCTAGAAAAATCAAAATAACGGTTCTATGTTAAATATCGAGTGAAATGTTGTATGTACAAATCTAGGTTTTACTTAACTTCAGCTCGAAAACAATAATTTGAACTTGAATTATTTACGTTATAAAGTAACTCATCTCTTATTTATCGTATCCAGATTCAAGGTTGGAAAATAAATATGACATTTACTACTCAATTCTATTTGAGTACATTGATCCCAAACGAATATATATCCATTCAGCCGATATCCACGTGGTATTCTTGCATAAAGACGTATGATGGGAGTGTTCAATTTTCAACATATTACCAAAAGTAAATATGAAACCTCAAAGCCCGTTTTGACTTTGCAGCTGATGAGTTTGGATTTTCTGTCATGGCCTATGTAAAAGAAACAATCACGTCTCTCTGTTGTAACATTTGAACCAAAATGGCAAACCATTGTGATGATACCTTGGAAAGAGTTTGGGTCATTCTTGAACTCCGGAAAAAAAAAATTTAAATGAGTCAAATTCCAATTTGCCTCTCAGGAGTTGAGCATGAGTAAAATATGGTCAGGGTCCTCTCCTCTCGATAGGGTGCTCCAGCCCAGTCAGGGTTCTTCCGTCAGACCAAGATCCTCAGCACGGCCAGGGTCCTCCTCTCAAGATAGGGTCCTCTCGCTCGACCACAGTTCAGGTCACCCGGATAGTATGGGTTCAGACCACCCAGGGCATCCCATCAGGCCAGGTCATACTCATCCCATCATGTCAAAATTTTTACAGGGCAATTACTATTATCTGCTCGGTAGATTGCCCACCCAAGCTCACCCAATCCACCCGAGCATCATCATTAGCGTCGTCTGTGGGAAATCAGATCTATAGACGTCGATATGGTTTCCATTCAAAAATAAACCCGACCAGCTCGGCGCTCAGATTTTATCTGTGGATTTTCATATGGGCTCGAAGTTCGACGGCTATTCCGGATTGGCGTGGAAGAACATTTGTTATGTACTCAGTAACATACACCTATATTAGTCACTTAATTTGGCTCAACTAAGAAGTTTCACTCTACCGTAAATGAATTCGGATTCAGTATTTCCAGGTTAGTGATTTGGTTTTTAATAAAACTAATATAGCAGGAGAAACAAAAAAGTTAAAATTCTGGGAGGCATGAGGGCACGACACCTTATCTAAAGCTCGGGAGACATGAGGTCTCGACACCTTCTTTTAAGTCCGAGAGACATGAGGTCTCGACACTTTTTTTTAAGTCCAGGAGACATGAGACCCCGGCCCCTTATCTTATGTCCGGGAGGCATGAGGCCGCGACACCTTCTTGTAAGCCCTAGAGACATGAGGCCGCGACACCTTCTTGTAAGCCCGAGAGACATGAGACCCCGACACCTTATCTTAAATCTGGGATGCATGAGGTCTCGACACCCTCTTGTAAGCCCGGGAGATATGAGGCATCGGCACCTTCTTGTAAGAGCGGGAGGCATGAGGCCTCGACACCTTTTTGTAAACCCGAGAGACATGAGGTCCTGGTACCTTATCTTAAGCTCGGGATGCAGTGAGGCCCTAGCACCTTCTTGTAAGCTCGGGGAGGCATGAAGCCTCGGCACCTTCTTGTAAGCCCTGGAGACATGAGGCCCCGGCACCTTATCTTAAGCCCGAAATACATGAGGCCCCAACCCTTTATCTTAAATCCGGGAGGCATGAGGCCCTGACACCTTCTTGTAAGCCCGGGAGACATGAGACACCAACACCTTATTTTAAGCCCGGGCAGACATGAGACCCCAGCATCTTATCTTAAATATCGGATGCATGAGGCCATGACACCTTCTTGTAAGCCCCGGAGGCATGAGGCCCCGACACCTTCTTATAAGCCCGGGAGACATGAGACCTCAACCCCTTATCTTATGTCCGAGAGGCATGAGGCCCTTGCACCTTATCTTAAGCCCGATAGACATGAGGCTCCGGCACCTTATTTTAAATTCGGGATGCATGAGGCCTTGACACTTTTATCTAAGCAAGAATTAGTTATCTTTCTGGTAGAGTCCAAGCATGACTAATTGGGACAACGAGTATGACTCTAGCCCGGCTATTTAAGGAGGGAATGATGATACCCTCGAAAAGGCTTGGGTCATTCTTGGACTCGGGCGGAAAGAGAAAAGTTAAACGAGTCCAATTCCAATTTGCTCCCACGAGTTGAGCATGGGTAAAATATGGTCAGGGTCCTCACCCTTGGATAGGGTGCTCCAGCCCGGCCAGGATTCTTCCATCCGACTATGATACTCAATCCGACCATGGTCCTCTCCCCCAGACAGGGTCCTCTCGCTTGACCAGGGTTCAGTTCACCCGGACAGTATGACATTAGCATGACAATCAGTGCTCATGACAAGACCCGGACTGTATGGGTCACCATACATCATTAGCATGACAATCATTGCACATGATAAGATCGGAACAATATGGGTTGCCATGCCTACTGACAGATGACAAGGCATGGGTAGTCGTCAGAATATAGGGCATGAGCATATGTCTAATGAGGAACAATGTACATGCACTGTAATCGATGTAATCTTATCCCCTATAAATACATATGTTTGCTCATTTTAGAAATAATAAAAATTACATACATATGTTTGCTCTATTTTTTTCAAAAAATAATTATATTTTTAATAAAATTTAAAATAATAAAAAATACATGTTTTTACTTTTTAGTCAGTTTGATTTATCTCTTTTTTTCTTTTTGCTTGATTTATAAACTCTACTTTCCTTTATGTCTTTTTGTTTGCTTTTTATTTTTCCATTAATTAATGAATTTTAAAATAAATCAAATGAAGTTCATACTCTTGTTCAAAATTCTATAAGTCTCCAATTTTTGAGTAGGTCTTATGTGATACGGTTTTAATTGTTATTAGCCCTGATACGGGTTGACCCATTCACTTCCAAAGTGAAAAATAATGTTTTTTCATGACTCGAGTATGATATGAGACATGCTTCACAAAATTAACTCGCTAAACAACATCATAGGAGTTTGTGTACTAATTTTGTTTTTGACTCGAGTAAATTAACATATATGAATAACGTAAATAATAATAATTAATACATGTTTATTTGGTTGTTTGTTTTTTCATGCTTAATTAATATATTCTAAAATACATTGAATAGAAATAAAATTTAGCCACCATTTTTTGAAATGAAATTTAAATTAAGCCTTCATTTTTTTGAATGAAATTTACACTTCATTATTTAAAAATATATCTTTAATGAAATTTAAAATAATAATAATAAATACATGTTTTATTATTTGTTTTCCCAGCTATTAATTAATTATAAAATAAATTAAAAAATGAAATTTATCCACTCTTTTTTTTGAAATGAAATTTATAATATATTTGTTTTAAAAAAATCTTAATATTTTATAAAATTTACAATTATTTTTTAAAAAAGAATTATATTCTTATTTTAAAAATAATTTTTTTGTTTGACTTTTTTATATCTATGAATTCTATCTTTATTTTTTGGATTTCTCTTTATTTGATTTTGTTTATATTAATTAGTCAATTTAAAATAAATCAAATGAATATGAAATACACATACACTATTATTCAAAATTTTATAGTTCTCCAATTTTTTAAGTCGATCTTCTGTAAGATGGTCTCATATGCACATATATACCTAAGACATGTCGACTTTTTTCTGAGGACATCCCCGAAGAGCGGGGGATTTCGTGACATTTCGGATTGAATATTTGTATCTGAAATCCCTCGAATTGATTTACCATTTTCATAGATAACGGGGAGGGCTTGCGCGCGAGTCGAATGACGTAGGTGCACAAGAGTACTTCGCGCCACAACCATCTCCTCTCAGGGATATATATCCTTGAAATGGGCCAATTCGGTCTATTTTCGGAGTGAAAAATAATTATTTTTATAATTCGGGTCGGGTATAAGACATGTTTCACAAAATTGACACGTGAAACAGCCTCAAAGGAGTTTTTGTGCCAATTTTTATTTTTAACTTGAGTAAATTAACATCCATTAATAACAAAAATAATAAGCGAATAATAAATTTGAAAACTCTAATAAAATTGTTAGAATATATATATATATATATGTGTATATATATATATATATATATCATTGTCTTTATTAAATAATATTAATAAATACATATCTTTTTATTGTTTATTTTCAGGTATTAATGAATTTTACAATAATTGAAGAAAAATGAAATTTGCAGATAATTTTTTTTATATATAAAAAGCTATATCTTTAATGGAATTTAAAATAATCGACACAATGTCAGCAGTTTAACGCACAAGAACTTCACATGAATTCAATCATCCAAGTACTACCCTCACTCATGCATGTTTAACTCAAAAAAATGAATGACATTGAAATATTTATATTTTAATTCGAACTTTTATTGATCTTCAGGTCAAAAGTCATATTTATTACCCAAGATACGATTTTTATTTCTTATAATTGTGATATAGCGTACAAAGCCCTATACTAAGCTAATAATGAATATAATGAGGATTGCACCGACATGGGTGTCAATGTGCCATATTTAAAACTTTATGCATGAAAAGCACATATAATTGTTTGGTGTCATAAGAGAACACTTCAAAAAGAATCAAAATTAGTTTAAATTGATTTTGTGTGTAATAATTACTCTTATATACATCAAATGGATAGAAAAAGAGATAAAAATTAATTCAAATCTTTTTTTATGTTAAACAAATTAATTTTAGATCCACAATTACTTAAAATAAATTATAAGATTTTTAAAATTTTCTTATGTTTTTTAAATATATTTTTTCTCGAAAAATAAATTTTTTAAAAATATTAAATTTGCCTGCCCTGTCAAATTTCAAATTTGTAGAACTTGCGACTACTTTTTTAGGACATGATTTATGTATAGAACTTTATAACTTCAAAATATATCATGATAAATTTAGAAATTATGGTTCTTGTAAAAAAAATATATTTGTTTTTTGTTTTATTATTTTGAATACTCATGGTCTAATTATATTATTTTTACAATTTTAAGGTTGTGATATTAAAATAGGAGGCACAGTAATAATAAGAATATGGTTTTGAATCGATCACATAATAATTTTTTTTATATTTAGAAATAATTTTGCAACATTATATATTTAAATGTATATTAAACCTAAAATAATTCAATTATATTAATATCGAAGAATTCAAACAAAAATAAATTATGAATTTTATCGATGTATCGTAGATTGAATTAATTGTTGAAAAATAAAAGATAATGAGAGTGTAGTGAGGATTGTTCTCTTTATAGCATTTTTGTATGTTCCATACGTGAGTATCTTCTAGTTATTCAAATATAAGATTCATATAAATAATTTTGATCCAATGTCAGCGCTTAAAAACACATTATGAAAGTGGTGGGCTGTTTTACAAGACCTCAACGACAAGCAATTGGCCTTAGGTGGGGAAGCAAAAGCTAAACAAGCAACAATTTAGTTGAAAAAGAAGAACTCGATAGTTTAACTGAGTAGGTCCATTAAAGATGGAAAGTACTTTTCTTGTTTTGCTTTCCATGTCCGCACACTTCTTTATTCTTTGCTCGGCCTTAGACATCAGTACTGATCAATCTGCTCTGCTTGCGCTCAAATCACAAGTTGAGCCCAGCCCTGATAATCTTTTGGCAAGAAATTGGTCCTCTAATACTCCTGTATGCAACTGGGTCGGAGTCACTTGTAACTCGCGTCACCAAAGAGTCGCGGCTTTAAATATTTCGAACATGGATCTTTCAGGCAAAGTCCCCCCACGACTGGGAAATCTTTCCTTTCTTGTTTCTCTGGATATAAGTGGCAATATGTTCAAAGGAGATATACCTGAGGAGATGACTATGCTGAAAAGACTCAGGTTTATTAGCTTTAGCTTTAATAGCTTCAGTGGGGAGATTCCATCATGGTTCGGCGAATTGCATAGTCTTCAACATCTACTTCTTGATAACAACAGTTTTACGGGGTCAATCCCTTCTTCTCTTTCCAACTTATCAAAGCTAGAGACCCTGAATCTGCAGTATAATCTGCTAGAAGGAATGATCCCCGCCAATATTGGCAATCTTTATAAGTTGAAGAGTCTAATTGTAAGAGGGAACCATCTTGCGGGATCCATACCAGCGACCTTCTTCAACATATCATCGCTGGAAAAAGTTGATTTCACGGAGAATAGCCTCTCGGGTAATCTTCCAGCAAACATGTGTCGACATCTCCATAATCTCACGTATTTTTCTGTGTATTCCAACCAGTTCGATGGTCAGATTCCATCAACTATAGACGAATGCTCGCAGCTTCAATATTTGATGCTTCAGTTCAACCAATTCACTGGACCAGTACCAAATCAGATAGGGAACTTAACTAGACTTGTGTACCTATATCTTGGAGACAACAATCTGAAAGGTACGTCCAATTTCAAAGTGAGCAACTGAATTATAGAAGTCTGGAAAAGTACACTTTGAAACATACTGACTAAATTTATGTTGTGTGTGCAGGTGAAATTCCAGAAGACATAGGCAACCTTCTTGAGTTAGAGTACTTGACCTTGGATGCAATTGGCCTCAGTGGTCCAATACCTTCTTTCATTTACAACATGTCTACTCTGCAATGGCTTTATCTTGGACAAAATAACCTAACAGGCAAAACACCGGTTGATGTATGCTCTAACCTTCCGGTATTACAAGGACTTTACCTTGGACAAAATCATTTGACTGGAAGCATTCCAAGGGAACTTGGCAACTGTTCTTCACTTGTGGAGTTATACATGGATGACAATAAATATACAGGTACCAAGAAAATATATGACTACTCTCTGATACATTAGGATTTGTCGTGAAAACTAATTTTAGTTATTTAAGTTTTCGGATTTTTGTATGGTGCTGTTATAGTTGGAAAGTGGAGACACAAATAGAATTGGTAATGAAACAGGCCAATAGTAAATCAGAAAAAAGATACTTAAGCCAATTTTTTGTCACAAAAAAATGCAGTCTAAAAGGTTAAACAAACGATGAAGATGTCAGCAGATGTTACCTAGGAGAATATTAATGGACTTCAAGAAGGTGGCCCTCGTCATTTTGAAAAAACAAACACTAAGGCCATTTTTTTTTTAAAAAAAAAAAACCTATATTAACGAGTGCGATTAATGCAGCAAAAGGACAAATAAAAACTATTGGCCAATTAGAAACACTTCAAATTCTCGTGAAAAATCTTGATTGTGCCTTATTTTGAAGTTCGTTTTTTGGTCAAAGCTCTTCCATAATTAAATGTATGCATTCTGTGGCAGGTGAAATACCATCAGAGATTGGCAAGCTTTGGAATCTGGAAATTCTAGTTCTAGGTACAAACTATTTAACAGGTCGTATTCCAGAGACAATCTTCAATATGTCTGCTTTGAGAACACTTTCATTCCGAGAAAATCATCTATACGGGAGTCTTCCACCAACCATGGGGAATGAGCTACCTAATCTTGGAGCAATTTTTCTTGGACAGAACAATCTCACCGGTTTCATACCAAGTTCAATTTCAAATGCTTCCGCTCTCACACGTTTAAGCTTGGTTGCTAACAAGTTTTCTGGCCCCATTCCTGGGTCGCTTGGGGAGTTGAGGTTTCTTGATTTTTTAAATCTAGGAGAAAATGACTTAACTACCGAGTCTTCAGAATTGAGTTTCATAACTTCTTTAGCAAACTGCCGGCTTCTAAGAATACTTTATATTCAGAATAACTCCTTCCATGGTAAACTTCCAGTTTCAATTGGTAATCTCTCTTCTAATCTTGAGACAATTGATGCGAGTAACTCTGATCTCAAGGGAAGCATTCCACAAGAAATTGGGAATATTAGTAATTTGGAATCTTTATATCTGGATAACAATGATTTAACAGGGTTCATTCCCATCACAATCAAAGGTATACTGAATTTACAAGCATTGAGCCTTATTGGTAATTCATTCAATGGAGTAATACCAGGTGGCATCTGTACTTTAACCCGACTAGGGGAGCTCACATTGAGCAAAAACAAGCTTCATGGTCCACTTCCAACGTGTTTAGGGAATGTTACTTCTTTGAGATATCTTAATCTTGATTCCAATGAACTAAATTCGAGCATATCTCCAAGTATAGGCGGGCTCAAGGATCTCCTGAAATTGAACCTGTTCTCAAATTTATTGAGTGGCCGGCTACCCCAGGAAATTGGTAAGTTGGAGAAAGTAATCTCAATCGACTTGTCATCAAATGAGTTATCAGGTGGTATTCCTAGCATAGTTGGCAAGCTGATAAACTTGATCAATCTGTCCATGGCACATAATCAATTGAATGAATCCATCCCTGGTTCAGTTGGCAAATTGTTGAGTTTGGAAAGATTGGATCTTTCTGGTAACAATCTCACAGGTATGATTCCGAAATCAATGGAGGCACTTCAGCATCTCTTGTATCTCAACCTCTCCTTTAACAGTTTAAGAGGAGAAATTCCTGACGGAGGGCCTTTTGCATATTTCAACTATCAATCCTTCATGTCAAATGATGCATTGTGTGGTGCGCCTCGGTTCCAGGTTCCAGAATGCCATATTAGCGATCGCCATAAACATAGGAAACTAAAGAAGTTCCTTGTTTTAGTCATAACACTGGTGGTTGTTTTAACAATTTCTGCCTTGACACTTTCCTTAATTCTTATAGAACGCCGAAGGAAAAATAAGGTTCCCAATAATATGGAATTGCTTCCTTCTGTAACAATTGACAGGGTCACATACCTTGAGCTTCAAAGAGCAACTAATGGATTTAGTGAAGATAACTTGCTAGGAACTGGTAGTTTCGGTTCTGTTTACAAAGGGGTTTTAACTGATGGCACAACCTTGGCTGTGAAGGTATTCAATTTACAGAAAGAAGGAGCATTCAAGAGTTTTGATACAGAATGTGAAGTGCTACGCAATGTTCGCCATCGTAACCTGACAAAAGTCCTTAGCAGCTGCACCAACACTGATTTTCGAGCTTTAGTACTCGAATTCATGCCTAATGGGAGTCTAGATAACTGTTTGTACTCTGATCATGAACCATTGGATCTTTTACAAAGATTAAACATAATGATAGATGTTGCATCTGCAATGGACTATCTCCACCACGGCTACTCAATTCCTATAATACATTGTGATTTGAAGCCCGGTAATATCCTCCTAGACGAGAACATGGTGGCACGCGTGAGTGACTTTGGGGTAGCAAAATTAATAGATGGAGATGATACCATGACCCACACTAGGACTCTGGCGACATATGGCTATATTGCACCAGGTGAATCTCCCTGCTTTCCAGTTCTTGTTTTTGATTCTTCGTACATTGATTCTTTGTGGTTGGTTTATGCAGAGTACGGATTGGAAGGACTAGTTTCAAGAAAATGTGATGCATACAGTTATGGCATTGTGTTGATGGAAACGTTCACAAGAATGAGGCCAAGTGATGATTTGTTCACAGAAGGATGGAGCCTCAGGGGTTGGATAAAAGACTCGTATCCTGACTCTATACATGAGGTGATAGATGCCAATCTACTCAAAAATGAGGAAGCAAACACCAACAAAATTGTTGAGTGTGTGTCGTTAATCATGAAATTGGCTTTGGACTGCTCTGAGGAATTACCTGGAGAGAGGACCAACATGAGAGAAGCTCAGGCAACTCTGCAGAAAATAAAAAACCACTTCTTTCCAAGGAACTAATTGTGATACCCCATCCATAAGAAAGAAATACGTTTAAAGTGATTTATAAAGGGATATAACGACTCTTGTAGCAACTTTGTACTAGTCATTTTTGTAATCAAATGTAATGAGTTTAGGCTCGGGATCAGGCATAACGGTATCAAATATACGATCATCAGCAAAAATGCAAAGAAATAAATGTTATACGAGATAAATTGCTATGTGCGTGAGAGCAAGCAACCTATTGAACATGTCGAAAAAAATATTACACGACTGGAGTCATCTCATGAACCTATGCAAGTCATCTTTATCTTCCTGACACTTGTGGATCGTGCTACATGATGTGAGTCATGTGCCTGGGGCTAGAGACGGAGTCTATCGTTTTTTAAAACGATAGAAAGTTATAAATTATTATATTTTTATCTCTCTCTAAAATTTGCTTTTGTTCTCTTAAATTTTTAATTTTTTTTCTTCGCCCGCCAATTCTGTTTTTCTGGCTCCGTCCTTGCTCGGGAGGTGACAATAATATTGATTAATGTGTTGTCATCACTTCAATCAGAGGCAGAGGAAATTTTTTATTTTATTTTTTATTCTCGATTATTTTATAACAAATAATTATATAAGATTAACTCACATTATGTTTGGATTGAGATATTTGATTTGTTTTTTAAATTTGTCACAATTATATTTCTGTCACAATTATTATTAAAAATATTTACTTTGATATTTATTAGATTTGAAATTCGCTTAAAATTAAACTTAAAAAAAATATACTTGACAACATAAAAATATAAAAGATTTCAAATTATCAATTCTAATGTTGAGCCAAAGAAATATGGTGAAATTAAATCCCTTAAAATCATTTATTCCGAATCCAACCTTGAATTTGTTTCCTAAAAAAATTGAAAAACTTATTCAGAAGGTTCATTATCAAATAATCACTTATTCACAAACTTCTGTCTACATCGAAATCTCCTGTAAAATAATTTTTTAATAAAAATATGAAATCCATGAATTAAAACACAACTTTAATTCTCTTAATGAAACTGTACCACTAGGATGATAATAGTGTTGAATTATATTCTAGATTATGATAGATAATAAAATCATTTTAATTATGTCAATCAGTGAGGGTAAATTTACAAAATAGGAAGAAATTTAAACCTTTGCTGCGATTTCAATTGGGGGATGTTACCTTACCCAAAACGCCTTCGATATATTTAGAAAATTTTGCAATTACAATATTGTAGAAACAATTCCAAGCTATTATTATTTTAAAAAGAATTATTAACTTTGTTTCCGTTATTATTCAGAATGTTAATCCTTAGACCTGAAGTTGAGTGTGTGCAAAGTCTGACGACCTTGTCGAGATCGCTCCACCGGCGAATCACGCGCCTTTCTCCATACGGCACCCCCTTCGCTGCACTTCCTTTTATTTCACCGACTTGTTCGTTCTTCACGCATAAATCACTACCTCAGGATCTAGATCTATGGGCGATTTGACGGAATCTTCGACTCTTCAAACGCCGCCGACGAGGCAACCACCTGTCCGTGAGGACTGTTGGACGGAAGAGGCTACTTGGACATTGGTTGAATCTTGGGGTCGCCGTTATGTAGAACTCAACCGCGGGAACCTACGTCAGAAGGACTGGCAGGAGGTGGCTGACGTCGTCAACGCGCATCACGGACACACGAAGAAGTCTCGCCGCACAGATGTTCAGTGCAAAAATCGGATCGATACTCTCAAGAAGAAGTACAAGATTGAGAAGACTAAGATCGCCGAATCTGACGGGGCTTTAACGTCGTCATGGCCATTCTTCCCTCGTATGGAGTATTTGATCGGATCTAATTCCAATAAGCATCAGAATAGTAAGTCTCTAGTGGAGATGGCTGAATCTACTCCTCTTTTATCTCTGCCGTCTCCACCCATGGCCGTGCCGTTGTCCTATCGTAGTTCTCCCTCATCCGCGATGATGACCCCAGTGACTTTGCCTCAGAAACGTCCGATGTCGTCGCTTTCGATGGACCAATCGTATTTCAAGAGGAACTTTTCTGCTATCGCGGCTGCTGCTGCGGCACCGGATGATGATGATGTAGAATCTGAAGGGGCTGAAGCTGATGGGAGCGAGAGTAGGGGCGTTGAGGCGGAAGAGGTGGGGGATGAGGGGATAGGAAGATTAGCCAAGGCGATTGAGAGGTTTGGGGAGATATACGAGAAGGTGGAGGGTATGAAGCAGAGGCAGATGGTTGAGTTGGAGAAGCAGAGGATGCAGTTTGCTAAAGATTTGGAGGTTCAGAGGATGCAATTGTTTATGGATACTCAAGTCCAGCTCGAGAAGATGAAACAAGCCAGAAGATCTGTATCTTCTGATGGTATGCCACACCACCTGATTTTCTTTTCATTAAACTAGCTTGTAATATGTATGGTCATGAAACATTAGTACGTTTGATTTGATTGTGTATTTTTTTTTATCATTATTATTTTCTAGTATGATGATAAAGATGAAGCTGATAGCCAAGATTGGTTTGTTTGCAATGAATTCTTTTGCTAATTGAGGTTTCTTGGATTAGAGAGTTGAAGTTCTTAGCATGAATATGTTTCTGAGGTTGGACGTTCTTTTATTTTGAGAACTGGCGATCTGGAATTCTGACAACTTTTGAAATCTTCTATGCTAAAACAATCACTTGGAGTCAAAAAAAAAAAAAAATAACTTGGAGTCTGATGTATATTGAGATTTTAGTGAATCTTTTTTTATTTCAGTTAAATAGTAAACGGTTGCATTGTTTTTTGGCTGGTATTTTCTGAGTTTTAAAAAGTTTGTCTTCGGTGGGATTTGGTTGGAGTGGTGTATGATGGCTGATGATGACAACTTGCCGGTAACTGTAAAATAAACGTCGTGTCATATGGCATCTTTGTGTTGCTACTTGTGTTTGTGCTTTCCAAGCTGAACTACATTACCTGGAAGATAACAATTTAAGGTCATCTACAGTCTTTTGCCTCTTTTATTGTGTTAGTTATTTGTATTTGTGCATTTATTTGTTGGCTAAAGTATATTACCTGGAGTTAACAATTTAAGGTTATTGACAATCTTTTGCTGTGTTAATTTTGTTAATGTTATCATGGCATGAGTGTTGATGCTGATTTATTGCAACTTTGTCTTGAAAATTGAGCGAAATTGTGTTATGTCAGACAAGACCTGGCAAACAAGATCTGTTATGGTCATTGACACACCTCGAGTTCACAAAAACTCTTGTGAGACGGTGTCATGGGTCAATTATGTGGTACAAATATTATATTCAGGTCACCCATGAAAAAATAATTTTTCTGCCAAAAGTATTACTTTTTATTGTAAATACACTAATACAGACATGTTTAACCGATCTCACGAATAAAAATCCGTGAAACCATTTCAAGAGACCTAATCCTTGGAGTTTGAACATGTCCTTCAATCTCTTTATATGATTAAATTTCCGTATTGTCCATTGACTTGGGTTACACCTGATTTTGCTAGTTATTGAAAGAATTGGCTACCTCTGGTATCTATATTTAATTACTCATATCATCCATTTTTTCTCATCATTTTATTTCTTGTTAGCTGCTTCCTTTGAAAGTTTTTATCCTCTTTCTTATTTGCAATGGTATTATAATGATTTAATTTAATATTGAGGGAGCACGTTCACTCTCAGAAAATAAATGTTTAACTGCAATATCCACCATCAGCTTGCAAAAAAATATCAGGTAACAACCTGCCCAAAAAATGGATTCTACGTATAGTTGAAAACGTAGCAGAATTTGGATGAACTAAGGCAGTTAGATGGCGAATTAGTGCTGACTAAGGTTCTTTTTGTATTATTTCTCATGAGCTAAAGATACCTTGCTTTGTTCCCCATTCTCACTTAGATTTTTCTTCTCTTGCTCTTGTAGCTTTTATTATGTTGTGGAGGCAAGCTGTTGTTTACTGTTCTTTTGGTTTAAGGTTGAATTTTTCAGTGTGTGGATGTAGTCTTTCTTCTAGTTTTTTTATGTTATTTAAGGTGTTTTAATCGAACATAGATGGACTGTGCAATCCTAATCCTCAATGAACAATATAGTGGGCATTCTCTGGCACCCATGTTTTTACTCTTGCCATTTTCTATTAATTCCCTTTATGTTTATATTTGCTGTTAATGCTGCAGATGTGTACAGCTAGCCATGAGGAAAGAACTTGATAGACATCCTTTGCGATCGTCGAGGCACCAGAGCTGTTTGCCCCTTTCACTTACTTTAACATAATACCTATTATCGTTAGAAGCCTTCATATTGGCCTCAAATTCATAAGATTTATTTTCTAAATGCAATCCCTTCCCACCTGTACAGCACGTCGTTAGTGTTCAAGAAACTCTTACCACAATAGAAGGATGTGTTTTTACCTTCATTTGAATATTTAGTGCAAACTAATCTCACCATGGTTCGGTGTTACCTCGTAAGGCCTTGTCTGATAATGTGCCGTTTGATTGGCCTTTTGTTGACGTGTTATTCTTTCAAAATTTTTTGCAGCCCCGTCTTATCTTGTTAAAAGAATGTTTTGGTAAGTTGTTAAACTCCCATGGTTGACCAACAATGGGTATTGATTTTATCTTAGTCTTGTATCTTTTAAATCTTAGAATCGTACTAATAATTTCTTGTCTATATCTGCATCCGAGGTTGTCTATTAAAATAAAATAATCAATGCATAATTTACACGCAACAATACTATAGCAGCTTGTGGTACCTAGTAATTTTCTTTCAACAAGCTGTGGAGTAGATGTTTCCTTTCATCTAAAATTGCAACCTACATCTATTAGTTACGCTAGCTGCAACAACCAACTCAAATTCTTTGCATGGCTTCAAAGCAGAATATCATGTTGTTTCTGTTTGATGAGATATTGGAGATGGGATTTAGATGTTAAAATTCATCATTGCATCTAAAGTACTTTCAAAAAAATTAAGATACAAAAATTAAAATTTTGAAGAAATCATAAGTTTTTATTTGATGATTTTGTGCGTGTCTTTTTTAAAATAAAAATTAGAAAATCAGCTCTCTTTTATTTGTTTCAAATGCATATATAGCTTGTGAAGTGACTATCGGTGGAGTAACACTTCATTCACACGAGCCGTCTAAACATGTATAAATCATGTTAGGAAATTCGAAGTTGAGGTAAAAAAGAATTATTTGTCTTTAAGAAAAATTTGTATAGCATATGATGCTCACGTGATATGACAATCATTTTTCAAAATATAATAACTTTCAATTTGTGATAGTAATGATACAAATCACGAGTTTCATAGCCAAAAAAATGAAGCAAACTCTATTTTGAGAAGAAAGAAGAAGACATAGTTCAATATGAATGCAAATACTCTTTTTTTATTTGATTATCTCAAAATTGAAATTATTTTGACATATAGTATGTTAATGCATTCAGACAGATCAATATTCATGTCATAAATCTCAAAAATATAACTAACACATTTTGATGATAAAGATCCACGAGAACGCGAAATTTTTGTCAAACAGCACTGTCAAACGACACTTTACAGATGCCTCTCTCACCACCTGGAAAATTTCAAGGCACAAAGAAGCGCTTAGAAGCCTCTTTTACGCAACAGAAGGCGCTTAAGAGTCTCTCTTGCGGCCTAGATTGTTTCGGGCCATACAACGCCTCTTCTAACACATGAAAAATTCCGTTTTGAGTTTTATATACCTTTTAATTCTTCCAACTTTAAATTTATTCGACGTAAAGCTATTTTCTATCTTTAAAAAATATTGTATATAATAATAATTTAATAATACGGATAATAATACGGATAATAATAATAATAATAATTCCCTCCAAAACGAGATAAAATCTAATTAATTGCGCGGTGACGAATCTACAAGTGGGATTCATATGCTGTCATTTCACAATGGTCCAAGGTTCGCGCCACAGAATCCCAGGCCCATTTATGTCCTTTCAACTTCAACTGTCACCGGACAAACCTCGAGCTCAAGCTGCTCCAATGGCTTCCGGGATTGTCTAGCATTGGCTTTTTCTCTCTCTCACTCACGCATAGATGGTAAAGTGCTTGTACACACTCACACACACATATATCTCTGTGTGTGTGTGTGTGTGTATCACTCTCTCGGCAGTTCAGCTACTGAAATCCTCCCCCTACCTAATTTTCTGGCTACTTATTTGTCGTCGTTAGTTCTTTTCATTATCAGCATTTCGTTCATTTCCAAGACAGTATAGATTTAGTCTATTAGACAGTCACTCGCAAAGATTTAGAGTAGATTGAGGTTGTTTTTGTCGTTTATCGAATGCGCGTGAATTGTACGTAAAACGATGCCGTTGGTGAGAGTTGAGGTGAAGCATTGTTATGAACTCGGAGTACAGGAGCTGTACAGGGAGGCGAACAAGGAAGACCTGAAGGAGATTCTTGATGGCGTCACGGTCGCTGGTCTCTCCGGCGTCTTACGTCAGCTCGGGGATCTCGCCGAGTATGTTATTCCTCAATTCTGTCTGTATGCCTCTTAAATTGCACTCTATTGTTGATGTTTGGAGATTTTAATGGTCGTAGAGTTGGGTTCATGATTTCTATTTCAATACGTTGCCTGGGGTTCGATTCTAGGTATTATAGCTTCTGTATAGTAGTGAGAAACACAACCAAATTGCTAATTTCGTACATTGAGAAATAATATATTGCTCTATAAAGCGGCATATGATTGTGCTGCAAAAATTGTATTCGAAATTGGAAATGAGTGTCGTGGGACTCTGGTAAAAAGACATCATACTTGCACCGCGTAATCTTCACGTATTGGGCTGAAAAGGATAAATTGTGACTCTATTATTTGTAAGTATTTTGGGTGAGGGCATAAGAGAAGATAAAATAAGTCTGTTGTGCTTCTTGATGATGTCACTATAAGGATCACATGTTACAGAGAAAAGGCTTTAATACGAATTGATGGATGTGACACTCGTTGGCTTAAGGTTTTGAGTTAAAGTTGGCTTTTTTTTCTTTTTTTTTCGACGATAGTTAAAGTTGGCTTTAAACATGCGTATTTAACTATTTTTTATGGTTCATACTGTTTTTGATCTTTAATTTTCAATTTTCATTCAATTGCATGAATGAAAGGGTCCTAAAATGTTATTTTTAATATATCTATGATAGTTAATCTGCAGAAGCCCCTGGTTCATTAAAAATAAATGTTCTCGAGTGATGCTGTTGTTTATTATCTTCATTTGTCGAAATTTTCATACCAGATTGTTAATTGAAATACAAACGCTGCATGTGGTAGATTTGCTGCAGAAGTTTTTCTTGGGTTGCAGGAAGAAGTGATGGTTATGTCTTCGAGAAGCCATAATTTGAGAGGCCGCATGAAACAAATTGAATCTGCACTTTCTCCACTGGAGAAGGTTGTTCTTGCACAGAGGAGCCACTTGCACTTTGCTTATATACAACTGGTATAATTGTGATCCTAACTTTATTTTTTTACACCCTTGTTGTTCAGATTGTATCAGTCACATCTCCTTTCACTTTGCCATTACTCACAGCCAGGTGCCTTTTGGTCTGTTTATTGAATTTTGAGGTGGATGGAGTGTTGGTCTTTATGGTATAATTTTTTTCGTATTTTGAGTCTTTATGAGAAAAATGTTTGCAGGTTCTAACTGGCAAGTTCATATCCAGTGTGACCAAAATCATTTTGTATACAGTGATATACCTCAATTTATCATGAACTCTTACGAAGACTGTCGTATCCCTCCCCTACTACAACTGCTTGACAGGTATTGGCAGCGCTTAAGATTATGATGATCTTTCTGCTCCTCCATTTGCATAATGATTTTTCTTTTTATAGGTTTGACCCTGGTGGCCCTGGATCATGCCTGAAAAGGTATTCAGATCCAAATTTATTCAAGAGAGAATCGGTGGCATCTGGCGAAACAAGCCACGATAAGAAACGTCTCAGAATTAAGGTATTATGTTAAAAAAGAGTTGAAGAATTCAACATTAAGACATACCAAAGAACACGCTTAAGCTGTTTGAAGAACACATGTTTCTGCTTCATGCCGCAGAACTGCTACCAAGGACACACTGTTTTAGATTTAGATAAATTTCTATGTATCAGCAAGCCCTACATACCCGTGCGTCTGAAATAACTCTAGTTAGAACTTGCTTTGGCTCACAAAATCTTAAGTATACGAGAAAGGTCTGAAGTTTATGATTCTGATTTCTATGAAATGATTAAAACTGATGTTTGCGTTCTGGCCTTTGGAGTGTGCTCCTTTTTTTCTTGGGTTTTCGGCTCAAGATACGTGCTATGCAATATTTTTTTCCCTTCCAACTTTCTTATCAGCCTATTGGACTGAGGTCGTGAAACTTCAACAGAAAAAAAAGTTGTGGGCCAGGAATGGAGAACTAGCTCAAGGGGCATCGCTTTCCCATCACAATGGCAGGTGCATGTCAACTGACATGTGAATTGGATTGTTTAATGCCAAAATTTACCCATTTTAGGTGGTGAGGACTAAACCTGTGAATTTTGAATTTTGCAGAAAGCAGGTCACTCAACTCAATGTTGGTAATACTACTACTCAAACAATGTCCGATTTGGATGACCAATCAAGTTTAGACCTGAGAAATGGGTCAACTTACAGTGAGAGTGATTTCCATCCAAGTCACTCTGTGCAAACAGAAGAACC
This sequence comes from Primulina tabacum, assembly GCF_025594145.1. Lineage (NCBI taxonomy): Eukaryota > Viridiplantae > Streptophyta > Magnoliopsida > Lamiales > Gesneriaceae > Primulina > Primulina tabacum. Next base: position 4,098,949 of record NC_134553.1, read on the forward strand.
AGGGTCACGAGAATCCATTTCTTCTCCCGTGAAGAGGCACTACGTTGATGATGAATTCTTAGACTACATTTTCCTCCAGGAAAAAAATACTGTTGCTTATGATTATATTCAGATCAATCCGTCACAAGACCAAGCAGGCTGTAGTTCACCTTCTATTACTTGGGACGAAAAGATAGAAGCACAAGAGCATGATTGTGACCTGACACAGAAATATTACCATGATAGAAATCAAGAATCGTTTTCCCCAAAGTATGTAGTAGAAACTCTTGGTGACACCTCTTTAAATTTTGAAACAGTTGGAAAAATGGATGGTCAGCCTTCTAGTGAAGCTCTGCCAGCGATGGAACCTGATGAGGTCCACCTTGATGAAGTTGAAAGTGAAACAGACTGTTTAATGGATGCAACAAACACCATTGAATTTGATAATCAAATAGAGTGCATGAAAAGACAAGAAATAGAACATTTTTCCAAGTTGGGGGGAAAAGAAGTAGACAATGAACTGGAGATAGGAAAATATGATTCAGAATGTCATTCATCCTATTCTGAATCCGATGGTCTGGTCAATAGTTCAATATACAATGATAGTAGTGGGCATAACCTCAGTTCAAAGTCTCCAAAATCCATCTCTGCACAATATTATTATAATAATCCAGTGGCTGTCAAAGATGTATTTGATTCCTCTTCTTCAGTGGAGAAGGTTTTATTGCCAGCTCAAAGGGCTGCAGAGTCGTTGAATCTAAGCAGTATGCCGGGTGTTGATTCTTTTGAGACTGTTAAAATTGATGGCATCGCAAATGAAGATTCTGTTGCAAGCACTTCACTTTGCTCTTTCAGGGATGACAACTCTGGTGTTCCAATGATCAATCGAACAGGCAGACCTGCGCGTCAGAAACCTCCAATAAAAATTTCAGATGTTACTTCTGTCATGTTTTGGACTAATGGTCGGTTGTTAGGACTCGAGCCTTCAAAACCGCCAGATCTCAATGTAAAAAATGGTATTCCCCAAGACGAAGAAATTCATATATCTAGTCTGCATTGTGGGGATAAAGATTCACAGGATCCAAATCAAATAGAGACGTTCAAAAATTTTGAAACAGGCCTTGATACTCAAAGCTTTATGTGTCAGGAACTTCGAGAAAGTGGCACACATTTTAGAAAACCATCTTGCAAAATCTCACCTGCTGATTTAGGAATCAAGCTTGGAATAACTAGCTATTCACAAACTCCTAATAATGCTAGTTCTATCAAAGCAATGGCAATGGCACCTGGAAGTTCTCTTCCTGCTAATTCAATGTTCCAAGCTGCCAAAAAGGGCGAAGAAAATAGCAGGAGCTCAGCTCGAATTGCTGACCTCGGCGATAGATTTCAAACTACTGGATCTAACATAATACTGTTTCATGGTAGAGAAGATAACTCCTGCCCTTCCGGCTACCGAAATTCTGGATTTTTGAAGCGGAACCATAATCAAAGTGTTGCATATAAAAAAATTTCTAGTCATGCTAAAAGTTTGTTTGGCTGTGAATCTTCTATATTGTCACCTTCTTCATCTCCTCCGCTTGGGCACCTAAAAATATCATTTCAGCCAATAGACGGTGTTGAGACTTCCAAGCTAAAACTAAAATTTCCCAACAGAAATATTAATCATGAAACCAGCCGAGATATCTTTTCTTCTTTTCAGCTGGTCCCAGAGATATCCATTATACAGCAAAACATTGGTTCAGACTCAGATGACACATTCTGTAGATCTTCTTCTTCTTCGACAGATGATCGTCTTAGTCATCAATCTGAGTCAAATTCCGTGCAGTGGGAGTCTGGCCAATTACATTGTGGCAAAGACCTTGGATTGTATGATGAGCTTCAGAGAATCTCCTTGACACGATCTGCTGCAACAGACCAGGGAAATGGTAGAAGCCATGAAGAGATCCAACATGGACTTCATTTTCCTTGAGTTGAATATGATGGACAAAATTCTGGCTGTTCATTTGATTTTCGAAATTGGGAACGTCAAAATCAATCATTCACGGAGGAACCAAGAAAATATGTCAATTCAAAGGATACTGTGGAGCCACAGGGTACACCTACTGTTACTCCAGCTCCAGCGCAATTGCAGGGTATAGAGTCCCATCTTGATGATAAAGAAGGCAAGAGAGAAGTAGTTATCGAAGGATCCTGTTTTGACTTTGATCTTAACTTTTCGGCATTGACAACTTCTCAACAACCTAAGCCTGCTCCCTTCAATCAATATCAAGATATTGAGAGTGCAAAAATGCAAGAAAGCAAGGTGTTATATCCCGGATACTCCTCCCACCCCCACTCCCACCCACCCGCACACACTTTTGACTACATGCGGGAGATAAATGGAACAGTTGTACAGATACCCATTTAACTGTCTTCATTTGATGATCTATATTCTTCTTAAGCAGCAATTGGAGTTGCCGACATTCAATCGACGAAGAGAAGCTAATCAGCTCAAGGGCATATATGAAAAGAAAGATTTTTTGCATCTAATTCGATCCAAAGTAAGTTCTTAAGTGGACAAATTTCCTATTTAATTTTAATAGATAAATCATGTATTAAATATTTGATTAAACTCATCTGCGTTTGCTATGTAGACACAAGTAGAAATGTTGAACCTGCATGCCTTCTATTCCTTACGATCCAGCTTCAGTAGCTAAGCAGTGTTTACATAAAGCCAAATATCACATGTAAAACTAATAGTACAGAGATAAAAGCTTACATCACGTCACTCTATGAGGGGATAACAGTATCAATATTGCTTGTAAACAAACTGTACTTTATTTGAGATGTAGCTCTGAGTTGTCTAGAGATTTCAGTGTAGTTTATACGATTTTATGTTTCTATTTGTGTCGTATATGAGAAACAATAAAGGAAAGAAAAAATTCTGATTCATTACAATTGCTTTATAGGAATTCAGCCCAACTAAGATAACATAAAGATGCTATCTGATCTAATCTGATCTGAAGTTTAAAATAAATCCTATCTAAAACTAACATTTCAAACAATTATCTAAACGAATAACATCTAATTTTCAGTTATTCAACTTTGTATAGCCTTTAGAGGAGGTCTTAGCTTAGATAGAGAGTGAATACTTTGCGTTTATATTAAGATGGTTTTTTTATTATCTAATAATCAGATATTATGGAGAAAGATAATTCTACTGATTAAGTGTATGAGTTAGGATAGTAAAAAGATCACTCCCCTTCTTCCAAAAAAATACTTATGCAAGTCCATTTGATGAGTAAAGGAACCATTGGATTATGCAATTAAAAAAAAACTCACCGGTCTGTATACCTTTGTTTCGTGGCTCCAGTCATTGAATCTGAGACCAACTGTAATCGGTAAATCAAAATATGGGGAGCCCACCTCTAATGTCCACATGTCAGCCATTCTTCGGAAGGTGAATGCAATTCGCCAGGTATCTATAATCTCTCTGTCTTTGTGGTACACAGAAATAGTTAGATGAATTTGCTATTAACCGTGTTTGTGCATTTCTGTGTGTCTTTGTTGGCAATTAAGGTTGTTGGAAGTGATGACGGGGAAGGTGATAGTAACTGGGGTGACACTTGAGTTTTCATCTGGCATGACATGCTAGTAAAATGGTCTAAGCCATGAAGTTTTGGTTTTCCAGATTAGGCAGATCTGTGATACCTAGTTGTAATTAAGTCCATTTCCTTGTGTAATTGATTTGTAGGTCTCATGTGAATTTCAATGACGCCATCCTCTTCAGTTCAATTTACTGCAAAATTTTCTGCATTGTTTATGTTTCGTTTTCAGATTTTTTTCATCGGTGGTAAAGCATATCCCCACATTCATAGCGGGCTGACCAAAAAGATTGAAATACAATCTTGAAGGCATGAAGTTGCCTCATAACCAGCTGTTTCTGTTTCGTGTCAGTCTCTTAACGATCAAGGTAATAGACGACTGGTTGGGTCTATGTCAAAGGACTCATATATACAACTCAAGTCACAAAATATACATGATATATTCCACAAGTACACTTCAATAAATTACATGCCCTGTTCCAAATGTAAATAAAACAGGTCACATAATAGAGCAACCATGAACATTCTCATCACTGAACATGAATCTAGTCCCCTCATCCACAAGACCAGAGGAGAGTGGCTGCTGGTGGTAACCATGCCCATGCCCATGCCCATGCCCGTTGTAACCGTGCACGTGATAGTTGTATACTGAGGATGGCTTAGGCTCCGTAAAATATTGATGGCCTCCACCTCGTTGTACAGAGTAGAAGTTCTTGGTCGGAGCTGGGCTGTCATAACTATTGTTGCTGAAATAATACTTGTGGGCATAGCCATGGTATTCCGGGTTGTAGGGATATGGCCAGATCTCGGCAACCCGACCTGTATTTCTCACAGTTTTCAGGACTTTTTTCTGATCAGCCCACCCCATCACTGTCACCTTTTGCGTCTTCATGTCTATGTAAATGTTGTCCACTCCTGCAAATCCATCAATTAGTTATAATTGAAGGGTACATAATTTCTAGCATTCTTGTTCCTGTTTGAACAACCGTTAGAGAACGAGAATGGAAGGCTATGCTCTATTGTTTCCCTGTGTCACAGGTGGCCTTGCGTCACCCGGACTGGTCACTGGTGGCCGTGCATATGGTTTCTGAGACCTTTCTTGAAAATAATGTGTACACTGTTGGTACAACACCAAACTCTGTTCCATGAATTGTACATCCATCACGTGTTTCAATAAAATACCTTTTAATTTGGAAAGAGCTTTTTTTATTCCGGCCTCGCATCCTGGACAATCCATGTGCACTCTCATCTCCACAATCTGAAGGGCCAAAAATTCAAAACCCGTCACTTGCCTTTCTCGATTCAGTTAACAAAATAGTGCTAGAAGAGAAATATACTTTGATATTTGGTTATTCGAACTATGTGCTATAACGTAAATTATAACTTGTTAAAGTAACTATGTGCGCGATTAGGTATCCAAAACAAACCTCGCACGCATTGTTGATCATAATCATAAAAATAAGTAGAGCTCGAGCTTACCGGCATATTTATAGTGAACTTGGATGATAGTGAAGAAGATATTGGGTTGTGATGAATTTAAGTAGTGTTCGTGTTCTTTATATACAGAGGGAAAATTAATTGGAGAGCAAGCTGTGTGTTGCTTAAGCATGCAATCAAAGATGAGAAAGACTTTCTTCAAAAAAAAAAAAAAGAAAGAAAGAAAGAAAGACGAGATACAAATAATATATGAGGAATTACCCCGAAGTTGTGTCGATTAATTAATTATTAATTGACCAATGAATCACAGTAATGACGTAACTTTGTGGTCTCGACTCTGTTCTATTTGTGTAAGGAACACACGCTTTCTTGTTTATTTTCTTACATATAAATGGAAGATATGGTAAGATTATTCGGTCAATTTTATAGATGAGTATTTTTCAATGTATTTCAATACATAGTGGAGGCTAGGGTCGGGTTTTCGAGGGGACAGGTTTTTCGGGTTCGGTCTCTCTCTTTTTTTTTTTGCTTAAAATTCTGAAACTTAAAAAAATATTATCAATATATGTTGATGTCCGAGTAGATTGGGTGAACAATCTACCGAACAAAGGTGTTTACTTTTTTCGGTGAAGATTTTTCGTTCAATAGGAAGAGCTCGGATGGCATGACGACCCATACTGTTCTGGTCTTGTCATGGGCACTGATTTCGAGCTAATGATTTCGAAATATGGTGACTCATACTGACGGCCTGTCCCCTTGCGATCCCCCAAGTGAGAAAGAACCCGATCTGGAAAGATATTTGCTGGTGATTAAGTGAGATGAACCATGTTCGAAAGATATGAATCTTGTTCGGTTGACCTGAACCCTGGTCGGGTGACCTAAAGCTTGGTCGGGGAAGATGAAACCTGGTGGATGACATGAACCCTGTCTAACTTCTACCCGGGCTCTAGACAGTTTCCCGAGAACAACTTAGAATCCGGTCCTGCTTTTGTCCTCTTTTCTTGCCCGAACACAAAGATGACTCGGGCCTTTCCAGGACATCATATATTGGTTCCGAACTCGGTTGCATACTAAAACTATACTCAACACCAATTCAAAAATAAAACACGCAGTACGTCCATTCATCATAATTTTCTCTTAATAGGTTCCGAACTCGACGTCAATAGAAATTATTATCCGTTCTTGGATAATCATGATGGTTTATTAGGGCATCCGCAATGGTGGGTGTTACCGACTCATCAAAAATCGTGGGGTTCACTGCTACATACTTATGAGTAGGTCTATTGTGAGACGGTCTCACTAATCTTTATCTGTGAAACGGATCAACCATACTGATATTCAAAATAAAAATTAATATTCTTAGCATAAAAAGTAATACTTTTTCATGGATGACTCAAATAAGAGATCCGTCTCACAAAATACGACACGTGAGACCGTCTCACACAAGTTTTTGTTCATACTTATTATAACAACATATATCTTTCACTCACATTCTTTTTAACATTAAAACTCATTATTTATGGGTCCTACAGTCCACTCAATCATCTTAAATTTTTTTCATATTAAATAAAAATATTTTTCAATATTTAAATCATTTTCTAGATATTCCAACTGCCTTTGACTAGCAATGGAGAGGGGATGTTAAATTGACATTATATTGGGTGCTCTTATATGTATAACTTTTAATACTTGGTAGGCGGATTTAATCTAAGCAGAGTAATTTAATGTCGTTGAGCAGATCGGGGTTTTGTCACAATTAGCAAAGTCCAACTCAAAACGACAATCCATTATATATAAAAATAGAGAATGTAATTTTATTCAGGCTCCTCTCGGATTTAAAAGCTTTTGCTTTTAAACATGCTTTTTAAATTTGATTTTTAAAAGTTTTTTTTTCTGAATAAAAAATGTGTGATTTTTGTGTTTGGATAAATAGATAAAAGATTTTTTAAAATCCATAACTCCAAATTTGAGCTTTTTGAAAAGTTCTAATTTCAACGCTTTTAAAATCACTAAAAAAACATCTGAACACACATCAAATTAAAAAAATCACTTTCGAGCATTAAATAAGTGTAGTATATTTCATATAAAGAAAGACTTGGGGGGATTTCAAATGATTTGTTAATTATATGGTGATCTCACACAAATGAAGTCGTACATTGTCACATGCAATATTTTAAATGAGACTACGCATAAAATCTAAGACAAGCACTATTGCTACGTAATTACTGAAAAATTTGACTCCCACTCCTCGGGCGCACCTCCGGGCTACTTCCCCTAGCCGAAGTTCTTGAAGTAGAGAATTTGTGAGGGCCAAAGGGTACATCCAACATTACCGGATACGTCTCGAATAAGACGATCAAGAAACTCGAAGGAGCTGATGCTGTGGCCACCCGTCAGTTTGATCACCATTGCGCTAGTATCACCAAGACATTCCCGGTCGAGGCTTTTGCCTGCCGGGCAGTGATCAAGCTATGGTGTTATCCTTGAAAAATTCAATTCAGAGTTTTGATGACTTTTAATGATTTTTTCAAATGATAGACTTTTATAGATTTGATAGATTTTTATTAACTTTTACAGAATCTCACATATTCATAAACAGATTTATGTGGACTCATGTAGATTTTTTTGCAAGATTTTTATAGACTTTTGTGCATTTTTTAAAAATAATTTTATACATTTTGTACTTAATATAACATATTTTTTTTATTAATTTCTATGAACTAATAATTAATTGACATATATAATATATTCAGTTTGAAATAATTTTTCAAAATTTATATTAATAAATAAATTTACTTATTTAAAAGTTAAATCATTTAATCATTACATGTGTATATATGTAAGTTTGTATGTTTGTAAATTTTTAAAAATACATCAATTGATTAATCTGTAACCTTGTGAAAAAAATATTATTTATCATTGTGTGGATATATTTTTTTTATAAAAATAGCATAGCTTACATATTAATTGAGAATGCTAAAAATAAATTAGAAAATCATGGTTATTGCAAGGCTATTTAATTATTTAGAATTAAGCGGCATTTTTTTGGATCATCTTTTATTATTATTGAATATTACATTAATTTGCATAAATTATAATTTAAAAATTACAAAATCAATTCTAGAATTCAAAATTTTTTATGATATTAAAATAAAAAAATTATTAAATAAACAATGAGCCAAAAAGTAAAATTTGAAAGGAAAGATGAAAATATATATAGAGACGCATTTCGAAAATTTGAGGGAGTGATAGTGATAGATGAGAGGAGAGAAGATAGGAAGAGATGTGATGTGAATCGACAGAGAGAGAAATAAATACATTGTATATGAGTTAGAAGTTTTAAAAATCCATCCAAATCTTTGGGTTGAATCTAATACAATTTTTGACAATTTATAATTGTACCTTAAGCTTTAATGTTTGTATGTTAATGAATTCCATGAAGTTATTAAAAGTCTATTGAAAATTTGAATACCTCTAGACTTTTATAGAATTTTTAAAAGTCAATGTTGAATACAACTTGACTTTTTAAAACTCTATGAAAGTCTATTTTGAATATCATTAGACTTCTATAGAATATGCAAAAGTATTAATTGAATATCTCTAGACTTTTAAAATCTACAAAAATCATTAAAAATCAATAAATCTCCTACATTAAATACATCCTCATAAGATTTATTGTCTATTTTTTTACAAGTGTATTTTCAAGGAAGGAAGAGTTTTTTTTTTTTTTTTTTTTAAATGTCCTAAATTCGAAATAATAATATCCCAAGTACAACTTTTCTTGCAGCCCATCCCGGAAAATATAGATTAACCCAATAAGAAAGATAACATAGGCCCAAACAATAAAGCGGCCCCCATGGAGGCAGATAAGTCGGTGAGGGTGAGATATTACTCTTCATAAATATGGGTCCGCGTTAGGGTTTTCTAGAAATTGATTTTTGGAGGTTTCTTCTTCCTTCTATCTGTTTTAGGTAAAATTGTGAGGAATCAATTCTGACCCATGGATCTTGCCAAGAAACGTAAGGCCGACGAGAACGGCGGAGCGTATTTCGCACCCATCGACCTTAACTGCGACACTTTTTCTGCGCAACTGTCTCCCAGTATGTCCCCGGAGGACGCGGAGAAAATAATCGAACCCTTCACGAAGGAGCAGATCCTCCCTATCCTTCGCGCCGCAATAGTCCGTCACCCTGACGTGTTGGAGGCCGTGCGCGCAGTGGCTGATGCGGACCCCGTACAGCGGAAGCTCTTTGTTCGCGGACTCGGTTGGGAGACCTCCACCGAAAAGCTTCGGGAGGTTTTCTCTGCCTACGGAGAAATTGACGAGGGTAACAGTATTGTTATTACTGATAAGAACACTGGAAAGTCCAAGGGTTATGGGTTTGTGACATTTAAGCACATTGATGCTGCTGTATTAGCCCTGAAGGATCCGAACAAGAAGATTGATGGCCGCATCACGGTGACACAGCTTGCGTCTACGGGCAGTTCAGGTAACTCCCACTCGGTAGATGTGTCGACGAGGAAGATTTATGTTGGTAATATTCCGTTTGAGATTACTTCGGAGAGATTGTTGGCTCACTTTTCAATGTATGGTGAGATTGAGGAAGGGCCATTAGGTTTTGACAAGCAGAATGGTAAGCCTAAGGGTTTCGCCTTTTTTGTCTATAAGACTGAAGAGGGAGCGAGGGCTTCGTTGGTTGATCCTATGAAAACTATTGACGGTCATCAATTGGTTTGTAAGTTGGCCACTGACAATAGGAAGCAGAAGCCTAACATGGGAGGAATGGTCACTGGAATGCCAAATGCAGGTCCCATGGGCTTTCCTGGTGAAGGGATGCCTGCTTCGAACTATGGAACAGGAGGTTACATGGGCTATGGTCAGGGCCCAAACATGTCTCAGCAGCCACAGCAGATGCATCAAAATACGGGGTTTAATGCTGCTATGGGTGGGCAAGGGTATGGTGGTGGGTATGGAGCTGGTTCATCACAGTACAGCGGTGGTGTTAATGGGGCTGCTCCAGGGGAGTTTGGCGGAGGACTGAGCAACAATGGAGGATACAGAATGCCTCCTAGTACTCATGGGCTGCAGAGCTCAGGAAGCTATCCAGACGGTGGGAATTATGGGTTTCAACCTGCATATCCATCTTATCAGAACCAGCCTGGAACTGGGCCCAGGTTTCCCTCATATCATGGTGCACCACCATATTATTGAGGTAATTCCTTGTTGAATTTTTTTAATGAGCTACTTAAAGTAACCATTTGCATAATTTTGCATGTCACGGGGTCAATAAGCGCTCTTGAAACCTCGTTTGCATATTTTCTGCTATGATGCTTGGTAATGATGGTATTTCCAGCTTGTGACATTCTTTTAGATGTTTCTGCTTGATTATATGTCCTGTTTCTGTACTTGAACCTTTTGTTTGGCCACCTTGTGCAAAACTAAAAGTCAAAGCCAGTCAATAATTAGAAAGATGTGCTTTGGAGGTTGCATGGCATGACAAAGTTATGAATAGGTTACGTGAAGGTTTTGTAGATTCAGGAGAGAATCTTCTCCTTATGAGCATAGTAACCCGGAATTCTGTTTCCCTTGCTTCCTTGAATTCAGCTGATTGTACGTTAAGAAACAATTGCTACTTCTTTCTAGCTGTACATCATAGCAACTGAAGTCTTCTTTTTCTTCACTTACTCACAAGAGGTTATGAAGAAGCAAAAAGGAAAGATTTATTTAGTAAAGTGCATTTTCATGCTCAAATGTTGATATATATGTTTGTAATCTGCGAGTCAGTGGAATAATGCATTCACATATTGCATGTTTATGTTTTGATTTGAATAATGGATTAAGTTACATGTGGGTGTATGTTCAGGTATTTTGACAGCTTCTTGGACGCAAATGCTTTAAATGGTTGTGGTGATTACGTGATTGCAAGACTATGAAATCTTTGGCTGATTAATGGACTGCTGTAGATCTTTGGCTGCTTTAATCTCTATGTGCTCCAATAAAGTTGTGGATTAAATGTCTATTTCGCTAGGATGAGCTCGAAGTTTTTACTTGAAATGTTGCTTTGTAATTTCAAATTTGATAAGTGACTGAATTTTTCTTAAATTGTTTGGTTTTGCCTTGTTATTTTAGCTGTTACATACACTTTATTTATCTTCTATATTTTTATCTAGCTTTCCATGATTGTACTTTAGTTGGTGGCTTTATTTTTTCTGCATAATTATGGCCTTAGAGATGGTGCTGGGATATCTGAATTAGCCTATGCCTCTTGCGATTGGTGAAAGTCGGTGATTCCAAATTTTGATGCTGACATGGGTGATAGTCTTTTCATTATATGGTTACTCTGTAATCTTTTGAGTGGCTAGATAAATTATGTGGTCTAAATGATTTCCACTCTCTCGATCATATAGTGGCAGGTTGTAGTTCTCCTTGGAAAACTTTCTTTACTCTTCTTGTCTTGGTTTTAGGGCACTTCTTGAAATTCTGAAACTGTAGGAACCTCAAACTATATATCATTATTTTGTGTTGAAAATGGTTGCGAAGTGCTTGATGTAGTTGAGGGAGAAAGATTCTGGCACTTGTTGACTCTGTAGTTGATTCAGAACAATATGTGAATACTTTTGAGCTTTTTATTCTAAGAAATAAAGTGGTTTGGCCTAAAAAGAATGTTGATCTACATGTACAACATATGGTTTTAGAATACTATAGTTGCTCTTCCTTTCAAATAGTTGTGTATTCATAAGTTCTAATTTTTTCATTGGTGTCAAAAGCATATTTTTGTACTTTGCATAAATTAAAAGCATTCCTGGTCCCAAAGTTATTAAGATTTACCCATTTTTAAAATTTATCTTTCTATCTTGTCTTGAGTTTTATCAAGTATAATGATATCTGGCTTTCTGTAAAGACATTCAATTGTTTTTGGGGTTAGGGGTTCACTTTAATCTTGCGTTGCTTCGTATTTAATATTGAGGCTACTGTTTAAACACGTTTCTACTACTAATATTTTGTGTAATTATTTTTGTCAAGTTAGTAAATTGTCTCGCTTTACTAATATAATTTGTATGTATCTGATAATATCGAGCAAGATTCTAAAATGACATAAATGGTAGTGTATGCATATCTTGTCTCTACTGGTTACTCATTGTTAACTTGAAAATTTTCGAGGTGTTGGAAGTTGATTCCTTGCGTGTCTTTTTTTTTTTTTGGCATTCCTTGACACCATGAGATTATGTTTTAACTTATCATTTCTCAAAGACAACATACTTGATTTATAAGTATAGGGAAGGCTGCAAGGTTGGTTTTTTCTCTGTGAAATCCCCTAAAGATATAGCTGAAAAGAAGCCCTGGCCTGATTTGGCAGCATTGCAGCAATGTCTGCCGTATGGTTCTGAGGTAAGATTGTTGCTCTTCACTCGACTTTGCATGCATTTCCCCCCTTCTGCATATTGATGGTCGAGGTGATTCATTGCTCATATCCAAGGAGACTGGGATTGAATGGAGTAATTAATGCTAATCCCTGCGCGCCGTGTATCATGAAAGTGATAGGCGCCTGAATGGAAGATAAGGAGAGATGTTTTGATCAACAGGTGGGTCGTGTTCATTCGTTCATCCACAACTGTTTGCACCCTTTAAGATATGGTTATCTTTTGGGCTATAGTACGGTGGCAAAGCTCCTGTATAAGAATTGAAGTATAAGGTTATTTACTATCGGATGTCATTTATACGGTTTTAAAGACCATATTGAGTCGGGCTGTGTATTACGTTGTGTCCTAACGGGTACGAATATGTCTCATGGGACCTGACCCATATCCAGTACAGCGTACCCGACGCTTTAGGGGGTTCTAATTAATACTAGTGTGTGTGTGTGTGTGTGTGTGTGTGTGTGTCTATATATATACATAGGCAAATGTATCTGCATGGTTTTATAATTGTAAAATCTGGAACGATGCAAATAAATATATTTTAATTCTATTCTCATAATAATATAGCATGCTATATCATTTAACAAATTTTGTTTTATTATTTTTTGTTTATTTTATATAAAGACTCAAATCTAAAAAATATATCAATAGTGCTACATTATTTGATGACGAGAAGGAACTTTACTAGGAATATGTGACCTAAAATAATTAGCTGAAGTCAATTTTGTAACAGAAGTTTTTAGATTGAACTATTTTGTATTTTTTTTATGATTATGTTGAGAATTAGATATATCAAAATAGAGTATAAATTTAGTTGTTTCTTGGATTTAATATAGATGTAGGCATTGGGATCCGGGTTTCCGGTACCCAATCTGAACTCGGTCGGGATTTTTTTTTTGTAAATTGGATATTTTCTCTAATTCAAGTATATTTAGTCAGATTGGATTCAAATAGAAAATGTGACGAATCAAATGAGCATGGAAACATGAATGTCTTTGGAGGGTGCTAGGAGCACATGCGAATTGATTAAAGTTTAGATTGACGTGATGACGTGAGTTTACAAGATGAATTGTCTTTGGATGGTTTAGTTGTTGTGGAAATGACTTAATCAATTGATTACTTGATAATTTGAAATTGTTTCTTATCCTTTTCGAATGATAGACAGCTAGCGCTCATGTGGTCCGAGTTTGCCTTTATTTGTTTTTTTTCCCCTAATAGAACGTTCTTGCATACTACATTTATGAATGGATTACGAAGCTCCATTAAAAAAATATGTAATACTTGCCCACACCTTTAAAGAAAAAGGAACCCATCCTACTTAAATGTAATAGACACACGCTGTGATGTATTGGGCCGTAACTATTTATTTACACGCACAAATTCAATTCATATTTTAAGTAAAAGTGATATTTTAGTATAAAAAATAATTTTTTTTTATTAATAGGATAATTTTAAATATTCGTTTTACAAAATTGATATAAAAATAAAAATAGGATTGTGACCCTCCTGTACAAACAAACATCCAACGAAGAGAGTGTGGCCCATAGTTAAAGAATTCAATGTTGGGCCATAGTCTGACATTTTAAACCTTTAATTAACTGTCAGCTATCACTTTTACATAATTGTTGTGTTAGTTGGATAATGATGGTTACGTGCGCTTTTGTCAATACAATATGTGATGATGTAATGAAATCAATACAAAGTGTTCAGAAAGTGCAAAACAACAGTTTGGACCATTTTTATGTACCACAGCCTATGAATTTAGGGTAACAACCAAATAATTAGGTGTAATATCTCAAATTGTAGATTTGTTGTTTTTAAAGGCACTTGAAAATGTAATTATTTTCAACATTCTCTAGAGTTAACCGATAGAAAACATAATTAATGCAAGGTACATTTCAATGCTAGACCCTTGTCAAATATTCAATTTTTACATACTCGTAAATCTTTTACTAGCTAGAATGCTTGTACTTGGGTTATATTATAGCAAATAATTATGATTTTATGTATATTTTAAATTTAATGTCTGATTATCACTATTAGAGATGTAAACGATCCAAACTAAGTCAAACAGTATCAGGCTCGAACTTGATTCGTTTAAGATTGATAGAGGCTCGAGCTCGATTTGTCTTGAAATTACTAAGTTCGCGAAAAGCTCAAGTTCGGCTCTTTAACAGCTCGTTTATGATGTTAATCAAGACATGCTCGACTTCGGTTTATTAATAACTCGTTTATCTACTTAACAAGCCTAACTTGAGCTCGAACTCGGTTTCGAGCTCCGTAAAACATACAATTGAGCTCGAATTTGAGCTTGATTCGAACTTGTTAAAAATTAAATATATCTATGAACTAATTTTAAATCAAACATAAGAGTGTAAATTTATTCATAAATAATCAAAACGACAAATATAACAACTAAAAATACATAAACAAGCCGAGCTAGAGGTCGAGCTTACAAGCCACCTAAACAAGCTGAGCCCGAGCTCGTGAGCCTATTAACAAACATGTTTGCGTGTCTACGAATCGAATATTCTCAGGCTTGAGTTTGATTTGATTAAATTGTCGAGCTCGATCTTGACTTAATATAATTAACAAACAATCTCAAATGATTTTTTTATCATTACTATATAATGCCGAGGTGTGGACGGATTTCAATGTAACATTTCTTGATAATTGCTTAGTTATAACCAAGCCTGCCATCATGGCGAATACCGGGTACCAACTCTGGCTTGTTGAAGTCCTGGTTTTTGTCTTTATGCCGCTGCTGCTACAAGCGCCAGGTGCTAGCTCAGAGCTGCAAAATAATTTCACCACTCCCGAAGAAAGACGGCTAGCGAGCGGCTGCAATTTCTTTCAGGGAAAATGGGTTGTCGATGATTCGAATCCCTTCTACGAATCCTCATCATGCCCGTTTATAGACCCAGATTTCAACTGCATAAAATATGGTCGCCCAGATAAAGAATTCCTCAAGTTTTCTTGGGTACCAGATGCCTGCACCTTGCCCAGGTAACGCACAGTAGAGTGCTTGTTCTTCATTGTTACACCTTCATTTATAGCTTTGTTAGTAACAATCCCCGTTCTTTTCACAGAAACGGCTAGTTCTATCTGATACAAGAACTGAAAATATAGTATTAATATGAAATCTCAACCTTTTTTAATGTAATCTTGATGCTTGATTCTCTGCAGATTTGATGGGGTGGGATTGTTGGAGAGTTGGAGGGGGAAAAAGATTATGTTTGTGGGCGATTCATTGAGTTTGAATCAGTGGGAATCTCTAGCCTGTATGCTCCATGCATCCGTCCCCAATACTAAGATCTCCTTCCTTAGACGTGATTCGCTTTCTTCTGCTACGTTTCAGGTATCAAAGTTGCATTCTGTTTCGAAGTCAACTAATTTCCAGTCGAACGGAACGGGTACCCATTCAAAAATTTAATGGGTCATGATCCGTTATGCTTCTTGATCTAGGCCTTTATTTGAAAATTCTTAGTTAACACTGATAATACTGAAATATCATCCATCGGTATGCTCATTTTTCGTTGCTTAAATTATGTATAATCCTTTAAGCCAATCAAGTAAACGAACATTTATACTTATTCCTTTTTCTTTAATTGTAGGACTACGGGGTTACGTTATTATTATACCATTCCACATATTTAGTAGACATAACTCGAGAAAGCATTGGGAGAGTATTGAAATTGGACTCCATTCAACAAGGAAATGCATGGAAAGGAATGGATGTGCTTTTATTCAATACATGGCATTGGTGGACACACAAAGGCAAAAAACAACCGTATGCATCACTTTTATTCTTTTCTAACTTTAATTTCTACTGACAAAACACCGAAAGTAATGGAAAGTATGTTATTGGGAGATAAATCATCTGTTGTATCGGTTGAATGCTTGTTATATATTCCTATGCAACATGTGAATGTTGCTATTTGCTTGCAGATGGGATTATATACAAGATGGTTCCACCATAAGTAAAGACATGGATCGTTTGACGGCGTTTTACAAAGGTTTGACGACTTGGGCTCGTTGGGTTGATCTTAACGTTGATCCTACAAAGACCCAAGTTTTTTTCCAAGGAATTTCTCCAACTCACTATCGGTAATCAAGTAATGTAGAGACGAGCAAAACTAGTCGTCTTTCTTTGGAATAAAAACATTCGCTTTTTTTTAAAAAAATCTCTTAACCGGAGATTTTGTCGTTCTGAAATATATTAAAGCCGCTTCCTTTGATAAATTCATGAATCTCGCCATTTCCTACAATCATATTCACTTCTTGAATCTGCATAAAAATTTACTTATAGGGGTAAGGACTGGAAGTCAGGATCAAAAAACTGCTACGGCCGAACGACAACCATTGACAGGGTCATCATACCCAGGAGGTACACCCCCGCAGGTAGATGTTGTCAAGAAAGTACTGGCCGGAATCTCAAAACCGGTGTATTTACTAGACATTACAACATTATCACAGTTGAGAAAAGATGCTCATCCTTCAGCCTACGGTGGTACTCATTCGGGGGTCGATTGCAGCCATTGGTGCCTCCCTGGATTGCCAGATACTTGGAACCAGTTACTATATGCAGCTCTCACTGCGTGACTATTAAGATTGTTTTATTTTAAAAAATTGGGGTGTTATTGGATCAAGTCTATACATTATGTAATTTACATCAAATCTCAAAATGCTCAAATTTGAACACCTTACAAGCTTTGTGAAAAATAATCAGAGCAGTTTTGGATGTCCAGGAACAAGGCCTTTTCAGACAACTCTTATATCCAACATGCTCATATATTCAAGATTGATTTTGAATATTCGGTCGGATATGTACTGGAAAAAGAGTTTGAAGGTACTTCAAATCGTTAAGTTTCATAATGCATTCAACAAGTGAAGGGGCCCGAGACAAATTTGTAGTTTCATTTCCATCTTTGATCTAACATAGAGAACAAAGATTAACAATGCGGGAACAGTAACTGTATTACGGATTAGATTCTAACGGATCACATTCAATCTTCTCAGAGAAAATTTCCGAAATTCCCGCAAGTGTATTCACAGATGGTCGTTTATATCCAATTTTTTACAAGAAGAAGTGTGGTAGGGGTATCAGTTCTGAAGCTGATTTTCTGCAGATCAGTAAGAAACAGAGGACCTGTAAACAAGCTTCTGTTGATGCTGATTATGGTATTGCACGTTGCAGGATCGAGCTTTATCCCTCAGTTCTTGAAATGCTTTCATTGTCTCCACATCAAAACCACCCGCAAACTAAGAAACCCAAAAACAGCTATAAGAGATTACAAAAAGCATTTTAAAGTTTTCTTTGATCAATGAAAAACATTAAGTTTTTTTTATAAAAGATGTATGTAAAGACGCAAGAATTTATGTACCTGATGAACCCGGAACGCAAATTTTACACCTTGAAGAATAAGCTCTTCTTCTTCTGGACTGCCCCAAATCATTTCGAGCTCAGCCGATATCCTTTTCATGTACTTCATGGCCAGTTTCACTGATGCCAGCTTGATCTGCAGTTATAGGAGACCGTGAGTAAGTGACCGAAAGTGGAGGGACGAATTCAATAAAGTAATAAATAGAGAAAAGGAAAACAAGAGTGGGCAAAAAAAAAAAGGAAAAATCTCTCCATCCCTTTTGTCACATAACTTCAATTTATTTTAATAAAATTGAGTTTATTTTAATAAAGACTTGGCAGGTTGTGCCCTCTCCATGCAGTTGCCTTTGCTTCCACAACTTTATGGTCGTAAAGATAACCTAAAAGGGACCACCACACAGACTTTATATCTAATCAGCTTATATCTAATCAGCTAATAAATTGATTAGCCCAGAGAAAAAAAAATAAAAACCAAACTTTTCATGTTCTTGCGGTGAAAAATTACCCCGCTGTGTTTCTTCTTAGTCGATCCTGAATTTGACATGATTGTGTTACCAGAGGATTCAAGTGAGCTAGAATCATCCAATAATTCAAATGACTTGAGAGCACTAGACAAAGTTAGAATTCAAAAGGCAGATAAATCACAGATTCATCCAATCACTGTGGATTAGCATTTATATAAAACCTGGTGGATTCAAAACCAGAAAATATCTCTTGGTAGAAAGTTTGCAGCTAGTTTCATATGTTTTAATTCAAGAAAAGATGAATTTTACCTGGCTGACATAACCGGTGTCTAGCATCCAGTTCATAGGAATTTGAAAGGCTTTGTATCGTTTCATAGCTGATTCTCTCATTCTTGACAAGTTATATACTCCATGCTCAAATCTGTTACAATATTTCAACCATTTGAATCTAAAAACAAAATAATCCAGACGAATTAAATGAAAAAGGTAGTACTCATTAAGGTTTACTTCTCAAACAAAGACTGCATTTTCTTGAGAGCATGAGAACAAGGTTGTCTGGGATCATCTCGAAATGTCGAGGCTTCGGATTCGAGCTTTTTCAAATCACAGTACCCGAATGCTGCTTCTCTTAAAACATCTGCCTTCTGCTCAGGCCATTCAAAGTGCTTCAAAACCGCCCTTTCATCAACCTGATCAAAGACAATCTAGATCACAAAGCATACCAAAAATAACCCAAAAATAGAATATAAAGAAATGCCACAGATTACAATAAAAATATTGAAAATATGTACCAAGAAAGAGAGCTCGTCATCAAGCCATTTAACAAAAGGCACTACATCTTCAATATCTGTGAAGGCCGCGCCTTCAACTTCTTTAATCAAAAAGCTGATGAAATCCCCTTGAGTTTCCACATCTGTCTTAATCTGTTATTTAAAATAATTTAAAACAATCGTCATAAGATAAAGATTTAGTCTTTCTTGATCAGTAATATGTCCTTTAAAACTATTAAAGGTAATATTTGAATTCATTGGCACAATGAAAACAACATTAAATTTTCATAAATGTCCTCGTGGTTTCATTCAATTTTTAAATTTTTTGTATTACCAATTAGGATTTAGAATCTAAGTAGTCCCTGTCATATTTTGGAAGTAATCCAGCAAAATTCCAAGTAAAAGCGCACCAGGGCCGGTCATTGTCAGCGCCAGCTTGGTATAATTCAGTGGCAGGAGTAAATAAACTATCACACAATGAAGAATATGGTAAATATTGTAAAGCTTACTGCCAGTAAATGGGAAGAACGGTTCGCAATCTCCCCTATCATATCCTTGGCGGCAGCTCCAGCCGCCTGGGTATCGACGCAGCCACCACCTCCGCCCCCGGGATCCCGCCTCGAATAAGTGTCCCTCCTCATAAGGGAATGGTAAAATTCGACAACCTCCGGGACCCTTCTAACTTTAGCCTGGACAGGCCTTGTTTCCCCTTTCGGAGGAGGCGGCGGAGGAGGTGGCGCAGCTTTCGAACGTGGTGGAGGAGGAGGTGGTGGTGGACCTCTCAGTGAAGAAACTTTCACCGGAGGAGGAGGCGGCGGTGGCGGAGGAGGGATGTTGGAAATCTCCGCCAACGCGCGGTCAGCTGATTCGGATAAAGAACCATACGAAGGCGAAGACATAGAAGAAGATAATAGATAGGAAGAAGAAGATGATGATGACGAGATTGAGGCGGATGGCCTCGGTGGCGGCTTAGGAACACGAGGAACGCGGGGTCTCAGCCCCATTAACCCATCGGAAACGTCTGGAATTTCTTCAGAATTACTCCGAGAATGCCTCGGTCTTTCAGAAATCTCCATGGCACCAATATTTACCTCTTTCTTTATCTCAATTTCTGGCTTCGAAGTAATCGTACCAGTTTCGAAACCACCCAAGTTAATACTATTTTGAGTCATGCATTTTCTCAAGAATTTTGTTGTGGCACTAGATTTATGATTATACGCCGCATCGTTAAACCTCGTAGTGGTTGATGAAGATGACGCCTTTTCTTGCTCCCGCTCTCTTTCTTCAACTGCTTTCTTGATATCGGATAAATCAGCCTGCATGGATTTGATTTTTGCCTCATACTTCTGGTTTTGTTTGGTGAGTTGCATGTGTAGATACTCATTCTCATCCCTGAGTCGTTCATTTTCCGTTGCCAAGCAATCGATTTTCTTACCGGATCGTTCGAGTTCTGAATTCTTGCTCAAAATCTCGCTCTCAAGCACAGGAACAATGGCAACGGACTCTTTAAGCAGTTTGTGCTCCAAAATTTCTGTTTTCAAGCGGGACTCTCGTTCTCGTAGTTCTTCCACGAGACGGAGGAGATCGGCGACGTCTGGAGGCCGAGGCTGCACCTGGGCGGAGGCGCGTGGGAAGTAAACACCGAAAGAACGTGAGTTGGAGACGTTGGATCCCTTCTGCGCTTGCTGCTGCTTAGCTGAGCTTGGTGTGGATATCGATGGTGTCTTAGGGGAGACATCAGGATTTATCTTCGTATTCGCCGGCGATTTCTGCAAGCCCATCGCAACTTTTACTTTCCCAGCCACCATTATCGCTTCTTCTCAAAGAAAACTCACCTTATCGCTCTTACATTGAAATTTTTACAGCGCCATTATTCGAAATCTGTATAGAGAAGGACCAGACTTCATTGGGTCACTTTCTCGTTATCTGTATATATGTGTACTGGGCATGTAGAAAAACTGGAGTCGTTCTTATTTCTTCGAACGTGTCCACTGCGGGTGATGTTCACGCGCTCACTCCGAAGTTGAACTTTGCTTTTGTCTCTTTTCATGCTTGGACTGTAGTTGTAAGAATTGAATTTGTTAAAAACTTAAACGTACTCGAATCTTGAAAACGTTAAATAATTTAGAAAATCGAAAGGTCCTTCTAACGGTCGAATTGTAGAATCTCGATAACTTGATTCGACCCAACCCGAGATCTTGGTATATAATATCGTGGGCTTTTTTTAATTTAAAGTGGGTAATTCGAATTGAATTATGATTATGTCCCGAGTTTGACTTTGACCCCTTGATAATGAGATTTATAATATATACACATAAAAAAGTGAGATTAGACGGTCTCATGAATCAATTTCGTGAGACTGATATTCTATGTTTTATTGTAAATATAAGCATAGTTGACGCATCACATGAATAAAGATTAGTAAGATTGTCTTACAAAATTTCTATATATAATGTAATATAATATGCCGAATGATTTTTAAAGCGTTTTATATATGAGTAGGTCTCCTGTGAAACGGTCCCACGAATCTTTATTTGTGAGACAGATCAACCCTACCGATATTCACAATAAAAAGTAATATTTTTAGCATAAAAAATAATATTATTTCATGGATGACCCAAATAAAATATCCGTCTCACACAAATTTTTTCCTTTACATGTATATCTTTTGCTATTTTTAGTCACACGAAACAGTGCGTGAATATCTAGCATTTTATAAAGGGTGAGTTTCACCTTAGCAAAGTTCTTGAATTCGGTAGGTATCCCTCCCACATGTACTATAATTTGTATTGTAATACAAGGTAACAACTCTTGGACTCACTTACCATACTTGAATCGACTAATTGATTAATTGGGGAAAAAAGAAGAATAGAGTTATAAATTTTTTAATAGAGTGGAAATTTCTTATTACATCAAAATAATGTTAAGCAATTTATAGCTAAAACTAAAAAATGAGAACCGAAAATAAATAAAGGGGTTAATACAGTTTAAATTATATATTTTTTAAAATTATTACTTTTCGTGCTAATAGTATTATTTTTATTGTGAATATCGGTAGAATTGACCCAAATAAGATATCCGTCTCACAAAATACGACATGTGAGAGACCGTCTCACACAAGTTTTTGACTTTTTTTAAAACTCGAACATAAAATTTGTTTAACATGTTTATTATGAAATCGTTTGAATCTTGGGATAAGAGGATGAATTATGTATGATATATGATAACTATAATTTTTGTCATGTTTTCTCTTCCACTTATAATTTGGCAAATTCGTGTTATAGTAATGAAACTTTGGTTTTTAGACATTTCTAGTCATAAACGTTGACATGATGATTGATAGATCATCATTTTCGATATCACACCAATATTTCTAGTGTCACGTCAGCGCTACGATGAAATAGGACTATAACAAACAAATGCAACTACACTAAAACACAACTTTAATAAATTAGATGACTAAAATATAAAACATGACGATTTAGATAACTAGATTTTCTGTTTTTCCTAATGATTTATAAATATAATCTTTTTTAAAATTTAAATCAAACGTTTACATTTCCAAAATAAAGTGCAATTAGATCATTTCATAAAAGATACATGGGATATGATGATTTCATATATATTGATATACTTGACTCGTACGAGAAAAAAAGCGAAATATATATTAAACTTATCAGTGTGTGACCATTAGATCTAATTTAGGAATACAGGTGGAGAATGGCAAATAATTTCGAAGGCTGATGATAAATCACCATCAATACAAAGGGATGAGCAAAATGAATGTGACCATTACCCAACTCTGCTCCTCCTTTTTCATATATTTTTTTGTCTTTTGTTCATTTCGTTCTTGTCCTTTGACCCAATGAGATAAATCAACCATATACCAATTTTAAATTCTTTGGTAAGCTGAACTAATCCAAAACAAAAAGATGAAACCCTCATTTCTCTTCGTCTAAAAGTAAGTAATGTATTAATTCTTGAGATAGAAAGACCTAAATTATGGGGGGGAAATAAGATGAACAAGAAGTATACAGAAAGCAATTAATTTATCAAGAACGTGGCAATGTGTGACAGGAGTTGGGGGAATAAATGAATCAATGCAAGTGATCCCATTGGGTTCGTCAACCTCTTGCACCACCTGTTGGAACGTCCCCTACCCTTTTTATTTATGTACTATTTTTTAAAAATTTGAATATATTTTTTTAAAAAGGAAAAAGAAGAAGAAGAAAATCCAGTGCTTAGATCATCGGCCACTTTGATCGGTTTCCGTTTCCGACAACGCATATTTATATAGAGGCGCCTAATAGTTAGTAAGTCCATGGGTATGAAAAGAGACGAATGAAGTGAAAAGATGTTGAAGTACAACTATTCCGCCGTTATCTCGCATGTTGTGGTAACGACATCAATTTATTGTCCCATCACCGTCTTCTGCCCAACATTTGCTGGCCTGGGCTTAGTTTGATATTGGGTTTGTTGGGCTTATTTATCCGTTGATATTATAGTTATCGTCACATGCATATTTAGAACATCGATATCAAATGAGCTATAACTCATCAGTAATTAAGCTCATTGTATCGACAACGCAAACTATTTTAATTATCAACTCTCAAAATTGCTATGCGACGTTGAATGTACCCTAGACTCCAAGGCTAATGAATTTTGCATTGGGGTATTATCCTTGTGATAGCATGAAAACTCAGTAAACAAAATACCCATGTGTGTGTATATATAAACACACGCATGGGTTTATGGCTTAACTTTTGTTGCCTGGCCCAATTCAAATTTGATCAACCCATTTTGTTAGTATTGAGAAAGGCCCAAATCCACAAGCTCTTATTCAAATTTTACGAATAAGTGATTCATTCAAATTAACAAATTTTTTCCCCATCGTTGCCTCCCCAACCATTAATCAATACTACAACTGATACCTCAGAGATAGGTTCGACACACTCTCGATAATCCAAGTGAATTTGGGCCCAGTATTCAGAAAGTCTTGGAAGGTCATCTTCATGACATAACTCGTCAGGAAGTCATCTCATTCACACGAATCTGGTGGGAGGTCATCTAGGCCGACCTCCCAAACATCCGTAATATCGTCAATCCAAAAGAGGTGGCCGACCTCCCATCACGAACCGAGTCGACCTCCCAGATTATGGTAACATGTTGATTGGAAATGTCTCGGTCGAGCTCCCACAGGGTCCGGACTATAGACGGGTTCATGCCTAGTAGAGCTTCTATTCAGATATTAACAGGTAGTTCATAGAAATAAAGCTCAAAAAGGTAAAGCCCACGAAAGTTTAATATAATATTGTCCGTGATTCTGAGAATCTAGACCTGTCAAATCAAAACTTTATTCTTCTAGTATAAATATCAGGTTCTATTCATTGTTTATTCGTTCATATATTCACTCACTTTACACATACAGTATTCTTCTGTTTTGCTATTATCCGACTTGAGCGTTGGAGGGGTTACGCCTCTTGTTTGTGCATCCAGATTTCGAAGATCCGATCCGAGCTCTCCAAGTGAAGATCCGACCTCCCAACTACCATCCTGAATTTCAGCAACCTCAACTGAAAGGGGGCACTTGTGATACTCCATGGGATAGGCTCAGCCCACTCTCAATAGCCCAGTGTTCAGAAAGTCTCGGAAGGTCATCTTCATGACAGAGCCCGTCAGGAAGTCATTTCATTTACACGAAGCTGGTGGGAGGTCATCTTGAAGCTCTGCCTGTTATACTCCAGGGGACAGGCTCGGCCCACTCTCGATAGCCCAGGTGGATTTGGGCCCAGTATTAAGAAAGTTCCGGAAGGTTATCTTCATGACAGCGCTCATCAGGAGGTCACCTCATTCACACGATAGGTGACCTCCTGACGGGCTCTATCATAAAGATGACTTTTCAAAACTTTTTGAATACTGAGCCCAAATCTACCTGAGCTATCGAGAATGGGCCGAGCCTGTCTCCTAGAATATCAACAACATTGTAAACTAATATGCACTAATATGCACATCTTCTTTCTTTACAGACATATGTTTCTTTTTCTTTTTTAAAAAAATTTAAATTTATTTTTAAATGATGAACTGATTACTAATTTATGTAATCTAATATTCTATTAAAAAATGTGAGTTGAATTGCGTATTGCCCAAATTGTCTTTCTGTTTGATTTATTGTATTAAATTAGTGTTTAATTTGTGTTTGATTTATTTTGTGTGTTAAATTTGTGTTTAAGTGTTTAATTTATTGTGTTTTGATTTATTGGCATGTTGCGTTCATTTTTTTTAATATTATTATTATTTTTAAGTTTGGTTTATCGTGTTTATTTTTTAGGTTATTATTATTGTAAATTTATTGTGTTCATTTTGTGTTTTTTTATTGTCTTAATATTATCTTTAAAATTATGCTTTATTTATGAGTTCCAATTGTGATTTTATAAAATTATTTTTCAAGCCTGTACAAATAAATATAATTATTAATGTGGATGTGTAAATGCATGCATATAAATTTGAGTTGAATCATGTATTGTCCAAATTGTAGTTGTGTTTAATTTATTGTCTTAAATTTGTGTTTAATTTATTGTCTTAAATTTGTGTTTAATTTGTGTTTGATTTATTGTGGATTTGTGTTTAGGTGTTTAATTTATTGTGTTTATTTTTTAGATCATTATTAATTATAATTTATTGTGTTTTATTTAGTGTTCTAGTATTACCATTAAAATGGTGATTTATTTTTTATTTATATAATGTCCAAATTGTTATTGTGTATAATTTGTTTATCTTAAATCGATGTATAATTTGTGTTTGATTTATTTTGTTTGTTAAATTTATGTTTGGTTTGTTGTGTGTGATTTATAAGTAAATTTTTTTAAAATCTCTAAATCCAAACTTTACTTTACGAATACATTTATTGTCAGGAAAAATATATGTTTGATATCCTTGATCGACGAAAAAATATTTTTGTACTCCCTGGGCCCACGTATTTTTTCTCGGATGACTGTCGTTACAAAATATTGAAAATGTGACACTAATACATTATATTTGAGCATAAATTGTTTCAAATATGAAATTAATATATGATTTTTTAGTACTCAATATGTATGCAAGTATTGATATTAATGACAAATTTGTCTTTTTTTAATGAAAATCGATACAAAATGTTGAAAATATGATACTAATATATGATATTTGAGTACCAAATATTTTAGATCAGGTACTAATATATGATATTTGAGCACTAAATGATTTAGATATGATACAAAAGATATAATTTTGAGTATAAAATTTAAACAAATTTATTATTATCAACACTTGCAATATGTTCAAACACATATTTTTTTCTCGCATAGACTGAATGCAAATTTGAGTTTTATTCATGGATAAAAGAAACTTTACCCTCAATTTATTATGTTTATTTTTTTCCGCTTATTATTAGTTTTAAGTTTGATTTATTGTATATGTTATACACAATGCTTATACTTTTTTATTTTAATGTTGTGTTTGTAAGAGATTATTTTAAGTGCTTCTACGCTTTAAACTAATGAAATGTTTGAAAATTATACATAGAAGATAGAAAGGCAAACACTACTAAATACTTTATTCCAACAAAAAATTAGTTTTATATTTCAAAATTCACGAGTTTAAATTTTTTGCATCTATATTTGACACTAAAAATGATCATTTTTATATTTGAGTAGCACGTGTATTTAAAACATTATGCATGTGCCAAATCTTCTTACGTTTTCATTATTTCACAGATAGGTTTTCGATCATTTATATTGTAGTATTAAACAGAAGTACTCTAAAGCTCTTTTGGTCATCGAGATATAAAGACGTACAAGTATTCATCTAAAACGTTAAACGATATAAAAAATACGAAAACCAACTACATCGACTTAAAAATGTCGAGGCACGCCATATTTACTAGTTACTTGAAAAGTATACACACCACAAGAGAAGCAGAGTCATGGGCAATAAGATTCACACTAATGCATTCAAATTTTTTTTTAATACTGGATCATATATTTCAAATAAAAGGACTATGCTAACAGAGACAAATTTTGGACGAGGTTTTAAATAATCAATTCTCTCTTTTGCTTGTAAATTCTCTGGTCAAGCAATTCATTTTCCTTTGCTATGCCTTTGCGAACTTTAACATTGTTACCAAAATTGAGTCTGTCCCTGTAAGAATTATTCATTTAAAGGGAGTCATAAAATTGATTTCAATTATTTACTTCAATTTGTCTCTTGCATCCTAAATCTTAAATCACTGCATTCTCATATCTGAACATTTAATCTATTATTATTATTATTATTATTATTTGTTTTTTCTTCATGGGTAGATTGTCAGAAACAATACATAGTAGAGAAGATGAACATGACTTAACATATAATTTATAGAGGAATATTTTGGAAACAAATTTTTTTTTTTTTGACAAAAGGGAATAATTAAATATTGTTAATCAAAGGATAAGACAGAAAATAGTTGAAGGAGGAAACAAATTAGGATTTTGTATGAGGTTAAATGGGTTGTAGAAGGCCAGGGCAAATTTGGAAATTATTGGAATAGAATTCTAAAAAGAAGTTTAAGGTAAAGAAGGTCAAAAATCAAAAGAAAGTGAGAAAGGAAGTAATGTAATAATAATATAATAAAAAAGCCATTGCCAGTTGATTGAACATAGGTTAAATTGGTGCACATTCCCCAAACCAAACTATGTTTGGTCCTAGCTCCTTGGAGAGAAAAAATCAATTTTAAAATCCAAATGTACCCTTATCCCTATTTAAATTTTAATTGATCCTCGCGCTTCACAAAATGGTATTAGAGCCAAATGTTGATTTATTTCAAACACAAATTTTATTATTAATAGTAACTAATTGTATGAGAAGGAGAATTTCGAAAAAATTATGAATCCGAACTTAGGTTCGAGAAAAATAATTTACAAGATATATTCCAATACTTTGGAATATACACAAGTTTATCTAACTATTGTTAGATATCAGAAGCAGAAAGGGATGCTACGGTACCCTCAGGTAAAATTTCAGGTAAACTTATGATTCAAGCAAATAAGTTTCTGGAGATAGTACCAAACTCCTCTAAGCTCTCTTTAGATCTTAGAGAAATTCAGAAGACAGTACAAAATTATGGCAATATGCTATACTTTGTACCGCAACGAGTTGAAGAAATCCTTAAAACCCAGAAAGAAATTCTTGGAATATTAAAAGATATTCAAACAAAAATTCAGAAACTAGATCAACAACCAGGTTCTAGTAAAAGAACTTCAGGAGGATGGTTACCACCATCATTTGGCACCGAACTTTTGTTACATCAACAAGGAAAGGCCAGAGTGGTGTCAAAACCATTGACTGAAGAAGAAAAGATGATCAATCTAATTAAATCTATCTCAGAAAAGAAATTTATCTGATGACAACTTTAGAAAGGATTGGTCTGGAGGATCTACAAGAGCTTGCGGAATCTTTTGCAAATCTCAAAGTTGTAGATCTAAAGATGAACACAGCAGGAGGTGAAATACCTGCTATAACCTGGTCATCTACTCATGAACCACCAAGGAAAAGTGTGGGATCTCAGAATGTTAACATGAGAGAATCCCAATCTGATTTCCATACTGGTGGAGGATCACACCCAGCAGGTATAAGGACAAGGACAAGTCAAATTCCCTTGCACCAAACACCCTACGGGAAGACTGTTTTAGATCTGATACATCCTTATGGGGTTATGCTTAAACTTGATGTATTAGATTTTAAAAACAGAGAAGATCTCATAGATGACTGGACATCTGCTATGAGAATCGCAGCAGGAACACTTGATCTCAACAAAGAAGGATTCATTAAACTTTTAGAAATGAGTCTTATGGGATCAGTAAAGATTGCTTGGGACATGACTTCATTAGAAATGAAAGAGTCAGTCCTTGCCGGAGAATCTCTAAGCGAGATAGCCGGAAAAATGGCTACCCTATTTAAAGCACAATTTATAGGGGTAGACTATTTTAATAGTCAAGATACAGAGAAGAGGAAGAAATATACTCAGGCTCTGTATAGTCTTGAATTACACGATATATGTTTAGTGGATGAATACATTATGTTATTCACTAAATATCGATGGAATTAAGGAGTCGAAGAAGATATAGCTATGCAGCTTTTCTTCGCAAAAATGCCAAGCCCTTGGAGAGAAATGCTCATAAGGGAATACGTACCTGGTAATCCAGATACGTTGGCAAGAAGAGCCTCTTTCCTTAAAGGAAAGTTAGCAGAATGATGTCATATGGCAGCATTACAAAAGAATTACAAACGCTTAAGGGTTATCAACAAAAGAACTCCTTTGTGTTTTAAAGAGAATGATCTTCCAACAATTATTGGAAGTAAACCACAGAAGCATAAGAGAAAAGGTTTTAGGACTCATCCTTATGCTCAAAGTGGAAGAAGTTCCTGGAAACCAAGAACTGTTTGGTCTAGACAGAAAGCCATATCTTATAAATCTGGACAAAGAAGTGGACCATCAAGAAGTAGGATATCATCCCAAGCATCGAATACATCTCGAAGCACATGAAGAACACCTACGAAGAAAACTTTCAGAAGAGCTCATACTCGGGCTAATGAAAGTTTCAAGGATTGGAATTGCTGGACATGTGGAGCAAGAGGTCATATCTCGACCAATTGTCCAGAAAATGAAAAAAGAGGTATTAAACGCTTCGATCCTACCCCGGATATTGAAAAAGCAGTTTATTACCAAGATCTTATTCAAGTATACCGATTTGAGGACATTGCCTCAGATGAGAGTATATATGAAGAAGAAGAAGTTCTGAGTCAAGAAGAATATGATGGAACTGAATCGGAATCTGACTGAGGACGAAGTGTTTCGATATGAAACACATGAAGATTTGTCTGGATTCTTCCGCCAGACAACAATATCTCATAACATGGTCCAAAGGATTATGAGAGAAAATCCTAGCCAACAGAGATATCAAGGATTCTCTGCAGGATAGGTAGAAAAGTTCTTAGGAAGTCTTGGCCTAAGAAACAGAAAACATCATCTAATCTATAAAGTTTCTAGAAGGGAAATGGCAATCCCTATGGAACTTACAGGCAATAGAATGGAGATGCATTTAATTCCTACCGAAGAAATTAAGGAGGAATTACAAAAACTCAAGATAGAAGTAGCAAGGACTATGTCTTGGATTCATATTGGAGCAATTCAGATTATGATAAAGGCTACTTTCAAAGAAGGGATAGATTCACCTATTGATATTGCTATATGCGATAAAAGAATGGGGAATCTACAAGATTCAGTACTGGGAACAATCTCAGGAAATCTCTGTGCAGGAAAGATTGTAGGAGTAATCTATCCAAGGATAGCCTACAACTTGGCAGATCGAGATTTCAGCCGAGCCTTGACATTACATCAGAATTTCAAGGAAAAGAGGCTGATGAAAGAAAGTAATAGACCATATTCTATTACCTATTAGATTTCATATGCTCTATCTAATACACATCACTCAGAGCTGTTTATTAGAAACGAGTTTATCGAAATTCCTAAGATATTCGGAAAAGTTGCTCAAGCAATTTATCCAGAAAGAGTTGAGTTTTCTTTAATATAGGAAACAGATATCCAAATACAAGACAAACCGATTCTACAAAAGAATCAAAGTCTTAGATTGGAATCAAGAAGACTATCTTTTCAGGGAGATAGAATTACAAGTTATAGATGAGATAAAAAGCCTGTCATAGAAACCCAACAGGAGCTAAAAAGTTTTTCTACGATAGGAAAACTTAGATGCCCAGAAGGGTGGAAGGAAGTAGAAATAGTATTTGATATTACAAAGCAAAGGAATCAATTTCCTTGTAATACCATATACTATTTGGAACAACCTACGATAGGAACTTACCAAGGACTGATTAATATCGAAGAATTGGAAGTCTATATCCAAGGGATTCCAGGGAAAGAATCAGATCGACTGATTCTTGGACTAGAGTTTCTCGAGGAACATAAACCTTGGAAACGTCTAGAGTATGGAATGGAGTTTATGGCAGAGGAGAAAATGTGAAAAATCCAATGACCACAAGTCCATTCTCCATATACATTCCCATAGGAATGTTGTATGAACAATATAAGGCAAAATATTTTGCTGCTTATATTGATTCAGGTGCTGGAATCTGTACAGCAAAACGAGGAATTTTTCCAAATAATTTGGAAGAAGAATTACCCAAGATTGTGGAAGAGATTTTTCCAGAAGAATCTTAATCTTATGTAAAGAGATTAAGATGACTGAAATCATGATTGACGGTGCTGGGCAAACACCTTGGTACAAGGTAAAAACACCACCAATTTATTTTCATGATACATGAGCTGATATTTTACTAGGAAATAATTTCCTACAAATGTTCAAGTCCTATACTCAAGAAAATGAGACTAGACGATTAGTGTTCACAACACCCTGTGATCACAAAATCATAGTCCAGAGACTACGAGAGGCATTTTACAGAAAATTGCCAATCCAGTTTCGCATCAAGCATGGTGATTCAGGACAACTTCTGAACCTAAAAATGAAGGATTCTAGACGGTTTGGAGAAACAATGCTCCAGTTAAGAGCAGATCAAGTACTCCAACCAGAAGATATAGAATGCCTTAAGATAACTCTACAAACAAATGAAGTAGAGTTCGAATCTAAGGTATCATTGGAAGATGTCAAGAAGAGGATCAAAGAAAATTACAATGAAGATCCCTTGGCGTGGTGGGACATAAATCAACTCAAAGCTTGCCTCAAGATTAAGGAAGGCAAAGAGTATGAATTTGTCCGTTGCAAGCCTATCCCAATGAATATCATTGATCAAAGGGATATGCAGATTATAATCAAGGAACATTTGGACCTTGGTTTAATCAAAGCAGGTATGTCACCATATAGCAGTCCAAGTTTCCTGGTAAGAACACATGGTGAGATAAAACGAGGAAAACCCAGATTGGTTATTAATTATCAATAAATTAATAAAATTCTGAAGTTTGATGGGTATTTTATACCTAGTAGAGAACACTTGATTAGTTACATACGCAACGCCAAGATATTCTCTAAGTTTGATTGCAAGTCCGGATTCTATCAAATTCGGATGCAGGAAGAAAGCAAGAAATTCACAGCTTTCTCCACACCTCAAGGACATTATATTTGGGAGGTATTACCAATGGGATTGGCTAATTCACCCCATATATTTCAAAGAAAGATGGATAATCTTTTTAAAGATTATTTTAAGTTTATGTTTGTTTACATTGACGATGTTTTAATAGCATCTAAAGATATGAATGAACATGTTAAGCATTTGGAGATTTTCTCTAATGTTTGTAAGAAAGAAAGACTTGTTTTATCTGAAAAGAAAGCAGTCATTGCACTAAGAAAGATTGAATTCCTCGGAATTGAAATTGATGAGTCAGGAATAATTCTGCAAGACCACATAGTCGAAAAGGTGCAGAATTTTTCAGAAAGTCTCAAAGACAAGAAACAACTCAAAAGTTTTCTAGGAGTTGTTAATTTTGCTGGGATGTTTATTAAAAACCTAGCAAAACACATGAAAGTGTTCAGTCCATTATTGAAAAAAGATGCAAGATTTATACGGACAAGAGAACACACAGAAGGACTTGCCCAGTTAAAGAAGATTTGTAAGGATCTTCCAAAAATGACAATTCCTCAAGATGAAGATGATCTGGTATTGTATACCGATGCCAGTGATCATTGGTGGGCTGCTGTAAGGCCCTGGCCCTGTCCTCAGACCCTGCAATCACAGTTCCTGGACTCAGACCAGCTTGCACTTACTCATCAGACTTCTCCACGCCAGGAAAGTGGAGTTTGTGCCTTCCCAGGATTCGGCCCCTCAACCTCCTGGCATATAGGTATATTGGCTACAATCCTGGTAACCACTTGAGCTGCTCAATTGGTTACCAGGATTGTAGTCAATATACATATATGCCAGGAGGTTGAGGGGTCGAATCCTGGGAAGGCACAAACTCCACTTTCCTGGCGTGGAGAAGTCCAATGAGTTAGTGCAAGCTGGTCTGAACTCAAGTGGCTACCAGGATTGTAGCCAATATACCTATATGCCAGGAGGTTGAGGAGTCAAATCCTGGGAAGGCACAAACTCCACTTTCCTGGCGTGGAGAAGTCCGATGAGTAAGTGCAAGCTGGTCTGAGTCCAGGAACTGTGATTGCAGGGTCTGAGGACAGGGCCATGGCCTTACAATAAAAGGTGCAGGGCCAGTGCCTTACAATAAAAGGCACATTTTATTGTAAGGCCATGGCCCTGTCCTCAGACCCTGCAATCACAGTTCCTGGACTCATACCAGCTTGCACTTACTCATCGGAGAACTGTGATTGCAGGGTCTGAGGACAGGGCCAGGGCCTTACAGCTGCAGTGTTAACAAAGCTCACACCAGATGGAGAACAACCATGCAGATATTGTAGCGGTTTATTCTCCGATGCAGAAGCCATAAGATGGCATATCAACGAGAAGAAATTTTATGCAGTAAAAATGGCTTTAGAAAAATTGCCATTATTTTTACTTGCAAAAAAATTTACTTTGAAAGTTGATAACACACAGGTAAAAGCTTTCTTAAGGAATAGAATTGAGTCTAAACCTGAGAAAGCCAGATTATTAAGATGGCAAGCACTATGTCAGAATTATATTTTTGATATTGTGGTAATAAAATCTCATGAAAATATTCTTGCAGATTTTTTAACAAGAGATGGACAACATTGACATTGATGCTATTATCAAGATGTAGAGGCATTTGAGGGAACACCTTGAAATGCTTCAAAATGAGTTTAACAAGCTAGTCGTAAACGCAGAAGTTGCGGGAAGACTACAACAAGCCGATAAGAGAGTTGTTTCTGATCGAATTACAGGATGTTTACAGGCGTATACTCAGCTATGGTCTGTAATGCAAAGGCCTATCCTCCAAGGCATTGAGAAGCCATTGGTTTCCCAAATGGAGAGTTTTTGAGTACAGAACTCTATACCTGTAGCGGGGGATTCAAATACCCCTTGCACAAGTGTTAAGTCG
The DNA here is from genome assembly GCF_025594145.1 of Primulina tabacum. Classification (NCBI taxonomy): domain Eukaryota; kingdom Viridiplantae; phylum Streptophyta; class Magnoliopsida; order Lamiales; family Gesneriaceae; genus Primulina; species Primulina tabacum. Next base: position 4,133,037 of record NC_134553.1, read on the forward strand.
GGATCATCACCAGATGAGTCAGCTGAAACAAAAATTGAGACTCCTGATCCTTATCTTGAGTCTTCAAGTCAACCCTTCACCTCGGGGATTGAAGAGGGAGAAATCAACCTTAGGCCTCGTATTGACAAAGGCAAATCTAAGGTTGGTACTAACAAAGAAACAATTTCTCCATTTCAGGTTTATCAGCAGAATTGGGAGAAATTGAAAACAAGAATTGGAATTAACCCAGCTACCAACAGGGTTGATGTTTCAGGAAAATATCCCAGGGTATGGATGAAACCAAATTCATATCCAAATGAGGTCAAGGCATGGTATGAATTCGGGGCTCTTGCCTCAGTTTATACTACATCACCAAGCTTTCCGGAAATTTCAGGACTACCAAAATGGATCCAGGAAGTTGTTCATGAAACTTGGGCGAATAATAATTATTTGTCCAGAGGAGATGTTTTAGAGCTATACTTTTTCAGTGCAGCACCAGAACCAGCAGGGAAAGGTACACATGAAGCCTTTCATTTCATCAAGCTAAGGAGGCCAGATATAAACATTCAGAAATTTATCAAAGACCCTCCGACAGAAGAAACACCCCTAGTTGCTTCAATTACTGAAGATGACATTTCTACCACAAAAGCTTGGGGTCTATTGGTCTGTCTCACTGAGATGAACAAAGTCGAGTTTCCGTTCAAATTTTATAATCATTCAGTGAACGGATCATTCTTGTTAAACACCATGACAGGAAAAACAACAAGTTTTGCAGAAGATTTATTCGAGAAAAAGAGAAATGTTTTGTGGAACAGCAAGCTGCCGGCAAGTAAAGAAACTCGTTGGAAATTCTGTAACATGGCACATGTAGGAAGATGGTCTGAAAACATCTGTCCAGAATGCCAAAACCAGAAGGAACCTTAATTCGGTAAAGGATTCAAACCGAGATCTGATCGGAAACACTTTACCGACACAAACACAAGTGGGGATGGACCACATTCACGTTTTCCTCGATGACACCGAAAGCCAAAGATTCCTCGACAAAGTTAAATGTGGACATGTGACTAGCCCACTAGCAAAAAGAAGAACCCACCATGTGAGTGGAAGGACAAGGACCACCAATAATAGGTGGTAAATGACACTAAAACCACTAATAATGAGTGGTAAAAGACAAAAGGACATTGGATACTATATGTTTAAAAATCCAATGAATAAAAGCAAGACAACTAATCCCGAAATTTTCATCTATAAATAATGACAGATTGGAACCAGTGAAACACACCAAGAAAGAAAATCTACAGAAAATGTATTTTACATATCTGAAGGTTTTAAAAAGAAAACTTAAGTATGAAAGGAAGGAGCTAAAAGCTCTCAGATCATTAGCTCAAATGTTCCAAGAAAAAGGGGACGAAATTACAGCTGATCTTTTTCAAACGCATTCCTACTGGCAGTGCGGTGAAATAAAAGAATGGGAAAAGTTGATGTCTAGATTAATAATTTAGAAAAAGACATTGAAGGAAAGGACCACTCAACCACTATATGGTCCCCAAGCAAGCTGTAAATGCTTATGAAGATTTGAAGTCCGAGTTTCAAATCCGAAGGAGCCTTCTATAAATAAAGAAGCAGAAGGAAGATGAAGGCATCGATCAACCTCTTCGTTTTTCTTCTAAATCATTTGTAATAATTTTCTTTCAAGTGTATGTGTGTAGTGAGTTCAGCTACTGTTAGTAGCTAACAAGTTTCTCCTCCTCTACAGGAGGTTACTATGTATTAATAAAATGTTGGTGTTTGAATAAAGAGATCTTTGCTCTTAGCCCCTCTCATGTATTATTTTCAAAATTCTATCTTTTACTGTACATTCTAAGGTAGGAAACGAATTAGAGTTGTGCCGAGTGCTGTTGAAGGAATCTGCATCAGTAACCATCGGTTGCGATCAGTGTGGTTGGATTGTGAGGAGCAATTCGTAAAATACGGTGGATATAACCCGGTGGCACTTTGGTCAAAGAGGTATAAGATTTAATTTATTTTACGGAAGCATGATGGGCCGTTATTTAAAAAAGAAAATCAATTATTTAAATATAAGGTTGATGGGTAATTTAGGGAATTGATATAAAAAAGGGAGTGGAAAGAAAGAAAGGGGTCAAATGGGTACTGAACACCAACTTCCCCTTGAACATACCTCCCGACGAAGGAAGAAACGGTGGTTGGACTGCTTCTCAAATTTCAACGGCCATTCTGCGTTGGAAAGCTCCTAACAAAGAATCCATTTTAATTAAACATGTATAGCACAATATCAATTGAGCAAAAACTTGTGTGAGACGGTCTCACGGGTCACATTTTGTGAGACATATCTATTATTTGAGTCATCCATGAAAAAATATTACTTTTTTATGCTAAAATTATTACTTTTTATTGTGTATGTCGATAGGATTGACCCATCTTACAAATAAAGATTCGTGAGACCGTCTCATAAGAGACCTACTCTATCAATTGTTTTTTGTTTTTTTTGCTTTTTCAATTTCAACACACAATCTTCCAATTTTACCCTTATATGATACTAATATTAAATTTTTTTTGTTTTTTTTTTCAATTTAAAAACACACTTTTATTTTTATTTTTTTATTTCAACAATTCAAATATCAATTTAGTCCCTCCATAATTTGTCAAATTTCACTTTAGTCCATCGATAACGATAAAAAAAAATTGTACACACACGCATCGCGTGTGCAGAGTAACTAATATATATATAATACATGAATATAATTGATTTAATAAAATATACATGATTAAAACTATCATTAACCAATACATAAAAGATTAAAATTACAATTTGTCAATATACTAATAATAATAATAACACCGCCCATGCGGTGGATTTCCTGATGCAACTAAAATTTACATCATGCAATGTATATTAAATTTGGGTCTAATAAAAATAAATTAATGTCATACAATTTTTTCAATCCCCAGTACACTTTTTTTCAAATGACAAATTAAATTTATGTAAAATATTTTATAACTTATTAATATTTTACAAATTTAATTTTTTTTTCAACAAGAGTGATTGTAAAAAAATCAACTTTACATGCAATTTGCGTAAAAGAAAGTTCACGTATCGATTAGAAAATTATCAGAACATATTGAAATTGAAAGAAATATTGTTGTTTTCGAGTTACTATCCGAAACCACACTGCAGCTTTAAATTCTTGGAATGAATTCATAGCGCCAATTATAATTATAAAAATATTATTTTATGATAATGTTTGCGCCACTGCTCAAAACATCTGTTGTGGGGACCCGGACGCTAATTCATTCCTTAATCGTCTTTAGGAATAATTCAAACAATTATAATAAACAGGGTCTAAATTTTTATTTTTTTAAAAAAAATACAAAGCGGAAACGTAATGTAATTCAATTCAAATTACATATTAAATATAACATACAATTCTTGTATTATCTACAAGAATTCAACTAGGTTCAACTATATATCAGTGCTGAATCCTAGGTTGCTTCGAAGCCCGGATCTCCACGCTATCTAGTCCAGCCTCTTTCTCTTCTTGACCCTGATCCTATCCCACCTGTTGCCATGCACACATACAAACAAGACAACAGCCGGATAACTCCGGTGAGAATTACATTCTCAGTATAAATCATGTATACATGCAATCATAAAAACAATATAAAAGCATATAACAGATATGTCTAACATGTATTCAGATCAGAATATAAATCCATATCAAGAATAAATCCTATTCTAAACATGTATCATCATCAGGAACATAAATCAATATGAATCAATATAACTGTCAATTAGACTCATGACTTCACATTTAAGACTAGACTCAATCCTAGTCTAGGGATCCCGGTTTCCAGAAGTTAGCATTCTCATATCGACCAACAGTAATAGAAAAGACTCCAGTGCTATCCACGTCGATAGGGTATCGATCACCAGTAATAGAATAAATATCAATTCTATCCACATCGATATGGTATCGATCACCAGTAATAGAAGAAGCTCGTATTCTATCCACATCGGTATAGTATCGATCACCAGTAATAGAAAGAACTCCGATTCTATCCACATCGATATGATATCGACCATCAGTAATAGAAGAAGTTATGATTCTATCCACATCGATACGGTACCGATCACCAGTAATAGAAGAAGCTCCGATTCTATCCACATCGATATAATATCGATCATCAGTAATAGAAGAAGTTATAATTCTATCCACATCGATAGCCAAACATCCGGTGACAGACTTTGGCACAATCGCCAATACACTATCTTGTGACATTGTGCAATGTGCCCGTGGCGATCCCACCACTATCAGGCACTTCTGTCACAAGATTACTCGTCTAATACCTGCTGTCTATCAATCAAGAGAACAAGTATATCAATCAAATCAATACAATAAGGTAAAGTATGTGATTAAGGGAAACTCGAGCCAAACCTCACTCGAGTTGTGCAATCCCAACTCAACATTAATTTATACCTTTATCTTCTCGGTCCGACGAAGACGAAGTATTGAAGTCAACTCTGTCCATACCCAATCTGATAATGACAATCGAATAGATACAATATCAGTACATGACTCAGTTCAAAACCTGTTCTGATTAATACTCAAATCAAAACATAATCGGATCAATGCCAATCGACATATGATACCACAATACCATCTCAACCAATACCGAGTCTGATCAATATCAATCAACTGATGTTTCGACGGCATACCAATACAGTCTCGATAACCCCGTCAGTCCCAACATCACAGATATAATACCAGAACTCATAATCACTATCGATATAACTCATAATTTCAACGATAATATAAATCTGATATCGATTCTCAATAAAATCGACTCCAAAATTCATAACAATTCCATAATCAGTCCGTTTCTTAATCTGACTTCGATTCTATGATGTCTAACATGTCAAGAACATCATATATGAATTCCATTCAATTCTGGCAATATCATAATTTCAAGACATATCAAAATGTAGTAAAACTTACGTCCAGTTGTAGCCTACGTCGTTAGGAACTCGGTGCCGTACTCAGATTATGAATCGGACGGACGGATTTTTGCGTAACCCTCAAATTTCACACGAAAGGAACTTGGAGTTTTCTTCCCTCGGTTCTTTCTCGTTTTTCTCCTTTTTATCCTAAGAATTGTAAGGATTGATATATATATATCATCCACGTTGCACATAGAGACCAAATGTCGATTTTTCATGACGCATGCCTGGCGCATATGCGCGCCCATGTCCCGCGCATATGCGCCGAACGTTCTGTCCGAACTTACAGCAAGTCGCGCATATGCGCGACGTCCTTCCGCGCATGTGCGCGACATTCTCTGGACTCGAGTCTTACCGACACATCTCCTCGCGCATATGCGCGAGGTCCTCTGCCTTCGCCATGAGCTGCTCGCGCATATGCGCGTCTTTCTTCGCGCATGTGCGCGCAAGGTTCTGTCTATCTTGCGCATGTGCGCCCATCACGTCGCGCATGTGCGCGAGGACTCTTTCTTGCTCCTCATTTTGATTTTCTTTCGTCTTTCCCGGTCTGATCCGTTCCGTCTATAATCATATCAATTATCACCAATAGATTATAATAATTATTGCCAAATCCTTTTAGATTAACCGGATAAATTTCTCGGGCCTTACATTTCTCCCCCTCTAAGATATGATTTCGTCCTCGAAATCACAGGCAATCAAATCAGATAAAGAAGAAATGTATACTAGAGGTTACTTCAGAAAATTCATTCTATCAAACCATTCTGATAAAATTACTTGCAAATACTGGCTATACAACATCTGTATATATCAATCAACAGCTCATACAAAATCCATATTATCAGCTGTTATCAAATCTGTTTATCCCAGTCAAGGATTTACTCAATCTTCGGCTTCAAATACCAATCGTCACCATCCGACGTCGGCATATTAAGTCGGTTCATTCGAAGCTGGTGTTCATCCTTTTCTGAATCAGCTTCATTTTCTTTATAAGATTTCTGCTTTTATCAACTTCAATCTCAGACATCACCGTAATATCATTCCCATTCAGAGGAAATCCGCAGTACTCACTGTACAATACCTCGACTAGAGCTATCTCGATACTCATCTAATAGCTATTATTGTACAATAATTCATAAAGTGACAAGACATCAGGTCACTAGTGCTAAAATCCAGCACTACAGTTCCTGGATATCCTCCAGTATCTAGATAGTTCACTCCAACTATCCGTCAATCTATAAACCATAGATATAACATCATGTTATACATTCTGCCAAAAGTACAAAATTAACCAAAATCACGGTATGATATAATTAACTCTGGCATTTAATACGATTTGACCCCTTTTCTGACATACCTCTCAGTCGTCTTGTCATATCTGTACGTCATCCGGTACGATATACATATGCCCATTTGAACAATCGTTCAATCATAACCACATCCTGGTACGTTCTTGGCACGATTTCGGTAAGTCTATCACCAGATCCATAGAAATGTACTCCTATTTCTATTCAGGAATCGATAATCTGTATAACCAATCTCCTGGTTTCTATCTTCCTGTCTTCATCTGTCAGCGATTTAGACATTTCAACACAAATTCTGACAAAACTGATTTCATTTGTTTACATCAACTGTCCGTTCGTATTATCACACATTTCTTTTTACTAGAATAATACGGAATCTACTACTGTGTGCCTCTGACAATACCTGTCATTTCAAATTCGAAATATCTGGCACAAACAAATCAGCTAATTATATAAAATAAAACATTACATACCTGGTATTCTGATTGACACACTGTTATGACTATCGAAATCAAGTTCTGAACAATCTGATCACTGTCTCAACTGTTCTACAATCAATCAGTATACTATCTTCAGATATCACAGACTCTGAATGTAATCTGTTGCAATCTGGATTCCTAGCCGAACAATTCTGTATACAACAATCTCAGTTCCCAGAATATTCAATACAAATTTCAACTGTTCGATTCAATCAATCATACGCTGCGAATATATCAAAACATCATAGATAAAACGAGCATAAAATCATCAGAACACTTCGGAACACAGGATTTATCAACCCATACACAGAACTGAAGTATTTCCCAGAGAAACACATAATCAGATGTAACTCTAATTCTCAGGCAGTAAATCTTCTAACTGACATTTCAATTCTTTCAATTCAATCAATATCATTTTGTACAGAAGTCTAAAATAAAATTCATACCTGATATCAAATCAAGGCTGAAGTCGCTCTCCCTGATATAAGACAAACCCGGAATTTCATCTGGAACGACTATAGCAACTCTCCTGCTACTGACAAATCATTCCCAGATAGGCTCAACTTCAGTAATCAACTGAATACATAAGGAATTACTCCATTCTTTTCGATAATCATCGAATCATTCATAACACGGATATCAAGGAATTCAAAATCGAGAATCCTTACCGTATATCATTCGTTCATCGACCATTTCAGGTCCGAATCTTACCATCTCCTGGCAAGAATCTACAATAGTTCTGTACTTGTTAGCATATTAATATCAATAATGTAATCAGAATCAGATAACACAAGTACAATACAATCTAATTCAATCTCATTCTCTTTTTACTGCAGTACACAATATATTACAGAATTCACTGATATCAATTCCTCTCCCAAAAGGGACAAAGATCCATACTACAGTAATACAGACCCAGCAGGTACAACATATATCAATACAATTCAGTCAAAGATAATCGTAGGGAATGCATTAGTTATATCAATACATACGCAACATAATCATAAAAGATTATTACCTGCCACTATATCATCACGTATGTCCTGGTTCTATTCCTCGATCACTACCACCAGATGATTCTGCTCCCTGAAATCTTCGGGAACCTTTCTGTTGACAGACTCTAGCAAAGTGTCCCTGCTGTTTACAGATATTGCACCTACCAGTCACTCCCTGGCACTGCTCCATGGGATGTCTCCCTCCGCAAGTCCTGCAATAAACTCCAGTATAACTCGGACTAGAACCACTGGAGCTAGATAAACCGCTCCCTAACTTCTTGAACTGCTTCTTTCGAGCTTTCAGGAAATCTTGCTTCCCACTCGTACTGCCACTATCCAATCGGAGAGGGAATTGTTGTGTCTGGGGTTGCATTGCACACAACCTTTCTTGTTGTCTAATCAGACTCGCCTCAGCTCTTTTTGCTCTATTCAAAGCATCAACAAACTGATGGGGTCGTTCTACCTTTATCAAGGCAATTATCTCAGAATTTAATCCATTGATGAACTGATCAGCTACAACTTCATCATTCCCAGCTATCTGAGGAACAAAACGCAGTAGAGTAGAGAATTTAGCAACATATTCTTCAATATTCAGTTGGCCTTGTCTCAAATTCTCAAATTCTGCTCTTTTGTCCTCTCGGTACGATCCTGAGAAGAATCTTCGATAAAATTCAGCTTTAAAGACTTCCCACGTAATCACCGTACCCCGCTGTTCTAATACTCTTTTGGTTGTAATCCACCAACTCTTAGCGACCTCGTGTAGCTGATTGGGCACCAGTTTGATTCTCTGTTCATCTGAATACTTAAGCAAATCAAACAACAGTTCTATGTCATCTAATCAATTCTGACACTCTTCAGACATCTCAGTACCCTTCAAAATCGGCGGTTGAAACGATTGAAACCTCTTCATCTGTGTTTTCATCAAAGTTTCTGTCTTATCCATCTGATCAATCGAAGTACTACCCAATTCTCTAATTCTTCTTGGAGGGATATCTGATTACCACAAGGGTTAGTACCACATGAGATAAATCAATCTCAGTCCCTTCCTGATCAGCTTACCTTCTGATCAAGAATTGGTTCTGATTCATTTTCAAATCAGACATATTACCAAATCAATTCAGGTATTCAGGTAACATGTATTTAAAAGTAGTAAACATAATAGCATGCTAGCATACACAATGTAATTCCACATTATAAGTAATTCACATGCTAGCAATCACATGCAGGAAGGAAAACTCAATCTACCCTGCTCACTCTCGTCTATCTCAATCTCAAGAACCTACAGTTCTAGAACCTACTGTTCTGGAACCTAATGCTATGATACCACCTGTTGTGGGGACCCGGACGCTAATTCATTCCTTAATCGTCTTTAGGAATAATTCAAACAATTATAATAAACAGGGTCTAAATTTTTATTTTTTTAAAAAAAATACAAAGCGGAAACGTAATGTAATTCAATTCAAATTACATATTAAATATAACATACAATTCTTGTATTATCTACAATAATTCAACTAGGTTCAATTATATATCAGTGCTGAATCCTAGGTTGCTTTGAAGCCCGGATCTCCACGCTATCTAGTCCAGCCTCTTTCTCTTCTTGACCCTGATCCTATCCCACCTGTTGCCATGCACACATACAAACAAGACAACAGCCGGATAACTCCGGTGAGAATTACATTCTCAGTATAAATCATGTATACATGCAATCATAAAAACAATATAAAAGCATATAACAGATATGTCTAACATGTATTCAGATCAGAATATAAATCCATATCAAGAATAAATCCTATTCTAAACATGTATCATCATCAGGAACATAAATCAATATGAATCAATATAACTGTCAATTAGACTCATGACTTCACATTTAAGACTAGACTCAATCCTAGTCTAGGGATCCCGGTTTCCAGAAGTTAGCATTCTCATATCGACCAACAGTAATAGAAAAGACTCCAGTGCTATCCACGTCGATAGGGTATCGATCACCAGTAATAGAAGAAATATCAATTCTATCCACATCGATATGGTATCGATCACCAGTAATAGAAGAAGCTCGTATTCTATCCACATCGGTATAGTATCGATCACCAGTAATAGAAAGAACTCCGATTCTATCCACATCGATATGATATCGACCATCAGTAATAGAAGAAGTTATGATTCTATCCACATCGATACGGTACCGATCACCAGTAATAGAAGAAGCTCTGATTCTATCCACATCGATATAATATCGATCATCAGTAATAGAAGAAGTTATAATTCTATCCACATCGATAGCCAAACATCCGGTGACAGACTTTGGCACAATCGCCAATACACTATCTTGTGACATTGTGCAATGTGCCCGTGGCGATCCCACCACTATCAGGCACTTCTGTCACAAGATTACTCGTCTAATATCTGCTGTCTATCAATCAAGAGAACAAGTATATCAATTAAATCAATACAATAAGGTAAAGTATGTGATTAAGGGAAACTCGAGCCAAACCTCACTCGAGTTGTGCAATCCCAACTCAACATTAATTTATACCTTTATCTTCTCGGTCCGACGAAGACGAAGTATTGAAGTCAACTCTGTCCATACCCAATCTGATAATGACAATCGAATAGATACAATATCAGTACATGACTCAGTTCAAAACTTGTTCTGATTAATACTCAAATCAAAACATAATCGGATCAATGCCAATCGACATATGATACCACAATACCATCTCAACCAATACCGAGTCTGATCAATATCAATCAACTGATGTTTCGACGGCATACCAATACAGTCTCGATAACCCCGTCAGTCCCAACATCACAGATATAATACCAGAACTCATAATCACTATCGATATAACTCATAATTTCAACGATAATATAAATCTGATATCGATTCTCAATAAAATCGACTCCAAAATTCATAACAATTCCATAATCAGTCTGTTTCTTAATCTGACTTCGATTCTATGATGTCTAACATGTCAAGAACATCATATATGAATTCCATTCAATTCTGGCAATATCATAATTTCAAGACATATCAAAACGTAGTAAAACTTACGTCCAGTTGTAGCCTACGTCGTTAGAAACTCGGTACCGTACTCAGATTATGAATCGGACGGATTTTTGCGTAACCCTCAAATTTCACACGAAAGGAACTTGGAGTTTTCTTCCCTCGGTTCTTTCTCGTTTTTCTCCTTTTTATCCTAAGAATTGTAAGGATTGATATATATATATATATCATCCACGTTGCATATAGAGACCAAATGTCGATTTTTCGTGATGCATGCCTGGCGCATATGCGCGCCCATGTCCCGCGCATATGCGCGAACGTTCTGTCCGAACTTAAAGCAAGTCGCGCATATGCGCGACGTCCTTCCGCGCATGTGCGCGACATTCTCTGGACTTGAGTCTTACCGACACACCTCCTCGCGCATATGCGCGAGGTCCTCTGCCTTCGCCATGAGCTGCTCGCGCATATGCGCGTCTTTCTTCGCGCATGTGCGCGCAAGGTTCTGTCTACCTCGCGCATGTGCGCCCATCACGTCGCGCATGTGCGCGAGGACTCTTTCTTGCTCCTCATTTTGATTTTCTTTCGTCTTTCCCGGTCTGATCCGTTCCGTCTATAATCATATCAATTATCACCAATAGATTATAATAATTATCGCCAAATCCTTTTAGATTAACCAAATAAATTTCTCGGGCCTTACATCTGTCATCTGATCGAACCTCACTACAACAATAAATGGCTATTATGACATTTTTTTGTAGACATTTTTAATTAAATGTTGTTACAAATACTTAATAATGACACTTGTAAAAAATTAATAATGTTTAAAATAAAAAAAACATATTAGATTAGTTATACTGACATTTTTAATTGATGTCATTTTATATAGAGGGGAACAATTTTTTTTCCCATATCGTAAAAAATCATTAAAAAACAAAAAATTATCACTATAAATAAATATGAGAATATTTGGGTTGGATAAATATTGGAATATGGAAAATAATTATTTCCCTCTATATAAAAAATGACATAAATTAAAAATGTCAAGATAACTACTCTAATATGTTTTTGTATTCCCACATTTATTTTATCTATTTTTCCCTCCTCCAATATTTATCCAACCCAAATATTCTCACATTTGTTATTATCACTATAAATAACATGCACGACACTTTTAGTTGTCATTATAAATGATTTTAACTGACATATAAATTTATCATTATTACTATAATAACAAAACATGTATAAATGTCTTTAAAACATGAATTTTTCTGACATTTAAAATCGTCATTATATGAATAATTGGTAATATGTATGAAGTTATCATTAACATCTTATAATGACATTAAAAAATGTCAAAAAATTTAAGACGACATTAAAATAGAAGACATTTGTTAAAATGTCATTAAAACTTAAATATCGTTAAAAATTGAATATGATTACCCTTTATAAACATTTATTCTTGTAATGCCTATTGATATTATATATATATATCGCACATGGCAATTCTTGTTCTTGAGAATCTGCAAGAAGAAAATGAGACCAAAGATTTATCTGTTTGGAGACTCCATTACGGAAGGAGCGTTCGCAAATGAAGGGTGGGGTTCTTCTCTGGCGAATCACTTCTCTCGCACGGTGAGATTCAGACTTGTTTTTGTTTGATTTGGGTGGTTTTTTCTTTAGCTTTGATTTGATAGAGACATTTTGCTATTAGGCGGATGTGGTGTTGAGAGGGTACAGTGGGTACAACACGAGATGGGCTTTGAAGGTGAAAGAGAAGGTGCTGCATCCGTCTGATAGCAGCCGTTCTCCGGCGGCGGTGGTGGTTTTCTTCGGCGCAAACGACGCGTGTCTCCCCGACAGATCTAGTGCTTTCCAACACGTGCCGCTTGAGGAGTACAAGCAGAATCTCCACGCTATTGTCGCCTTCCTTAAGGTAAAATTGAAAAGTGTGCGCGGCCCCACCAACACACTAGTTCTAAGAGATTGATTCCAGAAATTTGACAAAGATGGGAAAATCTACTTGAATATTGACAAATGTACTTTTTCAACCACATTATTTAGAATAACAATTAAGTTTGGCTGTTAAATTCGTCTAATTTATTACAGTGGGTGCTTGTGTTGTAATATCTCTTTACCTAAAGACATGATGCCAAACCACCTCCCCGTTGAAGAAAGGGAGGGTCGTTTTCATATGTTTGTAGGTGTCCTCTTCAAATTTGTTTGTTTCTCCACTTAAAAATGTAATGAAGCGGAGCATGTCCAAGAATCGGGGTAGGCAGCTGCGTGAAACATTTCAGGGGTAAAGTTTGAGTCTTTTTATTAGTTTTTTGTAATGTAAAAAGTCTTGTATGAAAGTCATGAAGCCACACAATTTTAGCGATCTGGGTACCATTCATGCCTGTAAGTTGTGGCTGCTCATGCATGGACCCAAATGATAGGCAGGGGATGTAGTATAGCAGTTCTTCCCCTCGTTTGATCTTTTTAATTGTTTCGTGCCAGTTGCTTTTAGATTTTTGACAAAAATTGATATCGGTGCATTAATCTTGTTAACTTACTTACAGTTTTTTCATGTTAATTATTTAACTATCATAGTGGTTCTCGTTATTCAAAACGTAGACGCAACTGTTATCTCTCGGTCAGGCGTCTGCTTTTACTTTCTAGTCTGAACAAAATAACCTTGTTTGTGCTTTTGTCGTAATGCTCTGTCTAACATTACAACCTCTTTTCCATGGCTTCAGAAGCAATGGCCTTCATCTTTTATTCTCCTCATCACTCCTCCTCCTATCGATGAAGCTGCGCGTCTCCTGTAAAACTTACAATATTTCTACTACTTTCAAACTTCTAAGTTTGACGTTCTTAAAGTCACCGTGCTTTTAACGTGTAAAAATAATTCAGGCATCTGTTTAGCGACAACCCTTCCGACCTACCTGAGAGGACAAATGAAGCTGCCGGAAACTATGCCAAAGCATGCCTTGCTGTTGCATCTGAATGTGGAGTTGCAGCTATAGACCTCTGGACGAAAATGCAGCAGTTTCCTGGATGGAAAAAGGCTTATTTAGTGTACATGTGCTTCTTGTTTTTATCAAACTCAAAATGGGGTGACAGAATATTTTGGGGCAGATGAAAAAAGATTAAAAAAAAATTAGTTTTTTTTTTTGCCTGATTTGGTCGTTTGCCCCCCTCGCCCTTTTATTGGATCACTCTCTTTCTTCAGTGATATATAATCAGAATCATTATCTCATGTAATATTCGATCCTGTTCTTTGAAATGCAGAGATGGTTTGCATCTAACCGAGAATGGGAACGATGTTGTGTTTGAGGAAGTGGTCGCCCGGCTCAGGGAAGAAGGCATGAGCCTGGAAAGTCTGCCTGTGGATCAACCTCTCCTTTCTGATATCAATCCTAAAGATCCTCTCAAATCTTTTGAGAATGACTCGTCTAGGATGAAGGAGGAGGGTCGCTTTGGCAAGTGTTCTGTGGCTGAAGTAGATACATAGATTGTATGGGATTTAAGGTACAATAGAATGACACCCCAAGTTAAATTTTCATATATACCTTTTATATGATAAGATAGTTGATTTGTTAATATATGGATTTTTATGAATAAACTAATTAATTGCAGTCTAAATTGTAATTTATATAGGAACATATTTACTCTACGAATTGCTTGTTAGCCGTTTCTTATTGAAAAGTACGAGAACACCAAACTCATTGGAAATATCAAAATGAGCTAACAAATTTTTTTTTTTCAAAAGAAAATTCCTCCTCCCTTTAATTCAAAGTGGGTCAAATTTGAAATTCTATTTCACCGATGGGTGTCTTCTAAAAAAATATACGTTGTGAGACGATCTTTATTTATGTCCGTGATATGAGTCCATTATGCTCATATTTATAATAAAATGTTATATTTTTTTTATAGATGATCCAAATAAAATATCTATTTTACAAAATTCAATTTTGTCGATATTTATAATAATAAATAATATTTTTATTATAAAAAAATTATAATTGATTCAAATAAAATATTTATGTTATAAAATTCATTTGTGATGTCATATATTTTTGTGTTTCTTAAATACATATACTCATAGGATTAAAGCAGAATCAGAATTTTTTTGGGTTTCCCTGTTTAAAATAAACCTCCGCACATTTTGTCATATCTATTCTATTATATTAAGGTTGAGCACATGATAGTAACTATTAGGAGGACACCAATTTTTTCTTCCAATTTTATCCTTATATGATACTAATATTACACTTTTGTTTTTTGTTTTTTTGTTTATTTTTTAAAATTTCAACACACACTTTTATTTTTATTTTTTTTATTTCAACAATTCAAATATCAATTTAATCACTCCATAGATTGTCAAATTATACTTTAGTCCATCGATAACGATGAAGAAAATTTTCGCACGCGAGTAACTAATTGCCAAAGAAAGTAAAATGAAATTGTCCTACCACCTTCACAGTTTTTCCCAAAAATTAACAACCGAAATAAATTCTCATTACATTCCAAAAAAAATAAAGAAATTAAATTGCCATTAAATTCAGAATTCCAGTTGGCCCGAGAGTGGTAGTTGCCTGCATGACACGCATTTAGTAGACTGCAGACCAAACATGATTAAATTTTTGCAGTGAAATTGATGCTGATATGTAGTAAATGATATAGGAACCCGTCAAAAAAATCATTGTCAAGAGGTTGTCGCGTTTGGTGCTGTTGTCACAATAGCCACATATATTTTCTATTTTCTTGGATAATGATACTTTACAATTCTTAAATTTAATTGGATGCGTCGGTTTGAATTTGATTTTGTGAAGTTTTTAAATTATTTCTTGAAGAATTAAGGGTGGCTCCGATTCTTTGTTTCTTGATTATACTTGCCTTTAATGACGATGACAATAATGGATCATCTGTTTTTGGGAAGTCAACAGTCGTGGGCCATTGCAAGAGTAGACAAGCCACCCACCCACTTTTTGTTCTTTACTTTTCCTTTTACCTTACCATTTAAGTCAATATGTTCGTGTTTCTTCGATTTTACTCACAACATAATTAATACTGCCTGCCTCGATCGCATTTCTCTACGTCGCTGCATTTGCACCTATTTTCTTGGTGTTTCTTCAAGTTTTGGAGATAACCTTCTGCTCAAAAGGGGAAGGTCACTGACTTTATGTGGGGTTCTTTTACCTGGTATGTGATTCTTGGATTACCCTTTGCTCTTATTGTGTTTCTTCATATTGTTTCGCCGATTCAAGTAATGGATGTGAATAATGTTTTTTTTTTTTGGTGTATAATCTTGAGAAACAGAATGGGCCTTTGTGTAATCTTGAATTAGTTCTTGACAATAGTTTTACATTGTTAGATTTTGATTTGAGATAGTGAGAGGTTGTGGTAAAGATTGTCAAATTGTGATGCTTGATCTTGGTTCATATGGTGTGGAATATTCGAATAAAGGGTAGCAATGAGAGCATAAATAGTTAACTACCAAATTGACTCCATCTTGTTCCAAGATAAAACACAAATTTTTCCATTAAATTTTCTGATATTTTGTTTTTACATGCTCATTTTCGATGTTCTACTACATGATAGCACAAATTCTTGCCTCTTTGGCTAATCTCAAAACATTTTCAATAATTGACTACAATAGCATGGAATGGAATAAATTTACAGCATTGCACGGTTGATATGTAGGCTTGTTTAGTTATATGCAGGCTTGTTTAGTTATTTTTAATCCTGTGAATGCTAGATATCTCCTTCAACGATATTCATGGGATACAGCCATCTGCAGGTACTTTTGTTGTCTACAGTAAGTATCAGGAATGGGTTCAGGGGTTTGGTTCAAGAATATAATCACTAGAAAGAAAGCCAAGGGTGGTAAATCACAAAAATTGCAGGTTAGAAGTTCTGGATCTGTGTTCTTTTACTTATTTGCAATTATAAGTGGGCATGTAGAACTCAAAGATTATTCAATCATTTTCCTTTATTTGACTTTGGACATGTAGCTGTCTGGAATCTGGATATCAGAATTTATGCATTTTGAGTTATTGTTTTCACTATTGAGCAGAAACATTCGGCATCTGATAAGTCAAATGGCCATAATGAGAAAGTCTTGGGGACAAATTGTCCTGTATTGGCCAATGGGGATTCTGAGGGAGACCATATACGGATCTGTGTTGAGAACATGGCAGCAGCTCGAATTCAGACTGCGTATCGAGCATACAGGGTATGAGATACTTCAATGTTCTGAGCAACCTACTTGTTAATCTTACTCTTGTTTATTCACAGATGTGTGTTTTTATCATATTGTAAAAAATCGAATAATAAAATGGAGATGTAATTGTTAATATGATTTTATTGTGATTTCGCTATAAGAAAAGCTTCCATATGTATTTCTTCCAATGTATTTTCATCTATATAAAGAGGTGGTTATATTCTGAAGTGGCGGGACAAAAACGGACTTCGGCCTCGTGGTTATTTTGTCATGGATGAAGGTCTTTATGGTCGAACAACGTAATTGTCAATATATATCTCTCTATTTTAAACACAACATTTGTTTTAGGCTCGGAAAAAGTATCGCCAAATGAAAGAAATGACAAGGTTCAAGGATCTGGTGCAACGTGATTCTGTCAAGAAGCAAGCATCAACTACACTACATCATCTCCACTCATGGAGCAGAATTCAAGCCCAGGTTAGAGCTCGAAGAGTTTATATGGTTGCTGAAGGTCGTCTCAGACAGAAGAACCTCGAGAATAAGATGAAGCTAGAAGCAAAGCTTCATGACCTCGAGGTAAGACTGCGCGCTTCCTCTACGTGGCCTGCATTTAAATATTTCAAAATTGTATATTGAACTTGACTCTGCTATATCTTCGCGGATGGATTACCTGACAGGTGGACTGGAGTGGAGGTTCTGAGACAATGGATGAAGCTCTTGCAAGAATACATCAAAGAGAAGAAGCAGCAGTTAGGCGAGAGCGAGCAATGGCATATGCCTTTTCTCATCAGGTGTGAAAAACGAAAAATAACATACTGAATCAGATTAGATGTCATTCTGATTACAATATATCTTTTTATATATGGTTCTTTTATTCTATTTTTTAATTTAGTTTTATGAAATATTTCCAACCATATTCATCCCATGAAAATGGTGGGTGATTATTTTATTCTAAATTAATAAAAGTTTTAGTCATTTGGGCATTGTGTCATGGATGTGGGCCTTTGTAGCCGAATCTAGTCGTGCAAGCAAGTCAAGTTACTCGAAAGTAGCTCGTGAGCGGCTCGGTCAAAACTCAACTCGATCTTGATTTGATCGAGCTCAAGTCGAGTTCGGGTAGCTCGACTGTTCACTCGAGTGAAGTTCAAGTTTTAATATTTTTTTACTCGAGTAGTAAATACAAAATTTAAATCTTAAAATTATGCTACAAACTCTATCGAGCTTTTCGAGCTCGAGTAAATCTATATTTTCACGAGTTGAGCTTGAGTTTAAAAAATTAATATTCGAACGAGTTCAAGTCGAGCTCGAGCTTATAAAATTTTAATCAAGTCGAGCTCGAATAGTAAACGCATAAATCCTGTGTCGTGTTGCATGCTGTCTTTGCTATCCAAGAGTGATGACTGAAACCATTTTTTTTTTCAGTGGAGGGCCAACTCCAATCCGAATTTTGGATCAGGAAACTATGAACTTGGCAAAGAAAATTGGGGCTGGAGCTGGATGGACCAGTGGATTGCTGCTCGACCTTGGGAGAGCCGAGTTCCAACATCAGCAAGTCCAAAGAAAGCACCGAGTAGCCAGGCAAGCAAGAATCCTAGAAGCAATACTCCTCCCATGATCAAAGCATCAGTTAAAGTCAAGTTAGTTTCTTCTAATGGAAAGGCTGCTAGAAGATCCCGAAAACTGTCTTATGAAGATTCCGAGAAAACAACTATTCTGAAAGTGAATGCCAAAGCGGAAAATGATGAGGCCAAGAATGAACAGGATGGATCCTAAAGTCAATTTTTCAGATTAAAGAAGAGTGTGCAGCATCAAAGTGCTGAAGAAAATTTGCCATTTGGCCTTGGCATTCTTTGCCCGTTGAGCTTGAGCAACTGTGCTTATCAGCAGCAAAGAACATTTGGATTTGGGTGTGATTCTGGATTTACTGTACATTTCTAAGAGTGTAATTTATCATCGGAGTATTCTGTAAAGTATATGGTGGACCTGATCTTCTGCTATTTCTGGTTTGTATAAAGTCACCGTTCTGTACTCCTACTTTCCAAAATTTTAGTCAAGTTAAAAGGAGAGTTGCATTGATTTATTTCAATGGAGTAACAGGTAAAGCAAATACAAGTTGAAAACACAGAAAATGGGTCATTCCATCTCCAAAAAAATTGCATAAAAAATAATTCTATTTCTAAGAAGAAATGGAGTAAACAAACATGTCAAGAAGTGTCTTTAAAGATAAATAAGCCAAAATGCCAATTATAAACACAAATAGCCTACGCCACTATTCAAGATTATTCATGAGAATGGAAATGGAAGTTGAGTAAGTGAAGAACAAACATGGAGGAAAGTTATCAAGTACCAAACTACCTGCAAATAATGGGGGAGGCAGACGAGCAGTTGAAGAACGTAGAGTGGGGAGGATGTACCAGGTAATATGGAAATCATCTATAAATAAAGGAATCATTCAACGTAGAAGCTCTCTACACAATTTTCACAAAAAATCAACAGCTCGAAGTTATCAAACCTGCAAAAAATTGTCTTCTCGCATTCAATTCTAGTTTTTAGTTCTACTCATAGTTAGATATCGTCTCTTTCTAAACAAAAATCTTGTGTTAACCCCGAAAGTTTCGCAAAATTTGAATACCTAAAACCATGATAATTTATAAAAATGTTGGCTGTCTATGAGAAAGTCAGGGTCATGGAGCAAAATTCTGTCCGCTGAAAATGGCAGCACTAGCGTGTAGATAGGCTTAACAATTGTGACAATCGCTTAACATTCATCCATAAATTCCGACAAGAGAACGAAAAAAGAGTTAATTTGCTTATATTAGTTATTTGTCCAACCCAACCGAACGCAAAAGCTAGTTGGAGGGGCCGACATTTATTGATCCTATTGAAATATGAAACTAAACTCACCCATGCATAACAAACGAAGAAAATATTGTTACGAAACCAAACCAATGTATGTATACAAAAGATTAACAACACAATGGAAGATCATCCGTTTGAACTGATCACGCACTTCATTCATCTTCGGCATCTATATATAGCTTCAAGAACCCAATTACGTTTATTTAGCTACATGATGGGCATATCTAATGCTTTCAAAACATCTTTGAACTCGAATTCACGAGTTTCTTTGTTGAATCGCTCCACCAGTTTATACCTTTGATCGTTAAGGTAAAAAGAATGAGCAGTTTCCAAAAGCCACTTTGCCTCTGAGTCACTCAGCTTGCTGGGAAGCACTACATTGCCACGAGTAAGCACCAGGTCTTTGCTGTCTGCAAATTCTGTGTAGCATGAAACCGTAAAGTACGGAGCGGCTTGGGTTCCTCTCGCTTTATAATCTTCAAGACCAGTGAAAAGCATGTGTGGCATTTGAACTGCACGACAAGTTTGATACACAATCAAGCAACATGAGATATATATTCTTGTAATAGTAATAATCAGCCCTTTTCGAATAATCGTGCATTTTTAAAAGTAGCCTAGCTAAGTCCCTTCACGTACTCTTCAAAAGTTAACATTATTAAAGGCTTCCACTTATATTAAGCAATCCAATCCTTCATTATCTTTTGTGTAAGTAAAGATATGCTTCCACCAATTTGTATGGAGATTATATCAGGTTAAATAGTTCACAGTTCTATGAAATCCTCCTCTGTCTTTATTCACGCCCATGTTATACATGATAAAAAAATTGGAAAATTCAGAAATGACCTTGCACAAACATTGTTGTATAGCCGCTTCCTTTCCACAAGGGAATTACAAAATAACGGCTGCAAAAAAGTGAAAAATTACAATCATCAATTTGAAGAATAAATGTTTTATGAACAAAAATAAAGTAGATTACTTACCAATCTACTGCTCTGTGCTCCACCAAATGGTACACTTTTGCTTTCATTGATGCACCAATATGGCCCCTTCCCAAGTGATACTTGTACAACAAAAAATCAACGTTGGCAAACTATTAACAACATTTGGATATTCCACACAGAAAGGTGTTTTTCATAATCTGACCGATGCAGAAAAAAAGTGACTAAATTTATTGAGTGGAAGCAAAATACCAACGGTTTAAGGAAATTACATCGTCCCAAATATCGGCAATTTCCTCAGATGATTTATTCTTTACCCTCTGGACATCAATAATTTCCTCCAAAGGCTTTAATTGTAATGGGGTAAATCCCGTCGCGAAGCTCAGTGTCCTATGGAAGCCAAGTGAACCCCACTTCAAGAAATCATCTGAAATCGCAGGTTTGTGCATATTCTCAAATAATCTTCCCATAGTTGAGATGGAAGTATAAGTATGTTCAGGGGATATAAAAGAACATGAAGCATTGCCACAGAGAGCCACCACTGAGGAACATACCCTCCTTGCAACCTTGGACGCCACAAACCACATGGTATGTTTATCTGCAGCATAACAATCTAAAATCTTTCAATGTTTTCATTCAGTCAAATGGGAAAACACACAAAGAGAAGGAAGAGTCCATTTCTCTTCCCAGGTGAATCTTGATTTGAGAAACGTCGAAGAACTTTATAACTAGCTCATCCAAACACAAACAAGCACGCACATACATACAATATCAAATCCAAAATTCCCCAGTCTCTCTCCTGTAACTTCTGTTGAGACACTGTTTCAGCCAGCAGAACAACTACATACAAATGGGTCGAATAAATCAAATCATGACAGGCGGTAAGCTAGCTAATCTGGGACTTTCAAGAGGACTTTTCATCAAACATTTGATGGATGAAATAGCTAAAAAAAAATCGTGCTTTTCACCGAACCATATGCACCATCCACCAAACCAATGCAATTGTTTTACTTAATTTTCTTGCATTTCAAGATAATACATTCAACTGACCTGCAATTAAGCCGAAGATCAAGAACGTGAATCCTGAAAATTGCGGGACCATAAATATTGTTCGCCGATATAGTGATCGATTGTCGTCGAAAGTGCGTGTACAAAAGGCCCAAAAGTATGTAAAGCCCAAATTTAACGGGCTTTAGCCCATTTCTAGATTGACCACTGGGTGTTTGGGCTTACAATCCAGCATGCAATTTATATGTAATTTTTTTTTTTCAATAAAAGAAAGAAAGTACGAAAACAAAAACTTTTTTTCTAACCCATCCAAAGGAAAAAAAATATAAACATGAGACCTTCCAAATTACTATAGTCAAAATAACTGAATCATCAAAGTTGAAATATACAACAAAAAGAATTTTATTTTCATAACATTTGATTAATTTGATCTTGAGAGAAAATAATCAATTTATACCAAAACTAATCCATGTTTTTAAGAATTAATAACTCCATTAATTTCACCATATGGAATAATCCTGCTGAATTGGAGTTCTGCTCAACCTAGAACAAATAAAGATGTGGATTAAAATATGTTTTAATTTTATTTTTATTTGAGAGTTGAGAGTTGAGAGTTGAGGATTTCGTCCTCAATTTAAGATTTGGTGTCAAATGAACTACTGATTGTTCTGGATCTAGAAAAATAGTGGATAAAAGGTCTATTTTCCATAACCATAGAATGTGGCAGTCCCAATTAAAAATTTGGAGACGAATGGAGTTGGTCCACATGTATCTTTTACAAAATTCAATTCGTTTTAGGCGAAGGAAAACAAAAAAGTCAATTGAACGAGCATTGTTTGCAGAGAAAGCAACTTGTGTTACGATAATGAATGGGATTTGGTGGGGAGCAGTGTTAGAATTCATGCATGTACACATACTAGGGAAGTGTTAACAAAATTATTTAACACATATTCCTATCATGATATCGACAATTTCTTTAGAAAAAAGATAACTTGTGTGTATTGTTTGAGGGGGCTATGAATTCTGAGACAAGACTTATTAATGACTATTGCTTGAAATGAATGGTAAAAGGACTCATGAACTTTATTGGTATGTGCTAAATATGATACAGATTCTCTGCACATGCGTGTATTAAATTATGTTGTTGCAAGCTCTAGCATGGGAAAGGGGATAACGAGTACGACGCAAGAGAAAGCTTAAAGACGAGTGGGCTTATAGAATTTGATCAAGGCTTTGAACGTATGAAACTTGCTTTCAAATTTTTCAGAATTTCTACGTGTCTCGCAAAGTCGATGTATACATAAATCGAATTTGGATAGTGCTATTAGAAATCAAGCCGTGCTTCAGCTCGATTTATGCTCAGTCACACTACACAAGGTGTAGCAGCAGCTTGTGAGGAAACTCATAGCTTTTTGTTGGGGAAAAAAGGTTGAATAATCTATATATTTATCTATATACCTATAAAAGTGTGGATAATTGAAAAGTTTTTCAATTGTGAATAGACTTAATTACCCTTCACATATTTACTTATTTCAATTATCAATCTATATATATATACCTATAAAAGTGTGGATACTTGAAAAGTTTTTCAATTGTGAATAGACTTAATTACCCTTCACATATTTACTTATTTCAATTATCAAGTAACATATGTGGTAATTTCACATTTAATCTATTAATTAATAATTAATATCAATTACCACATTTTATGGTTATGGTTTTGTGCTTTTAACTTTTTTTCTCTTCTTTTTTCATTATAATATTTAATTATGTCATATTTCAAAGTTTTCTAATTGTGAACGGACATAATTACCCTTTACATGTTTTCTATTTTTATTATAAAGTAACACATGTGGTAATTTCACATTTAGTCTATTAATTAATAATTAATACTAATTAACCACATTTTATTGTTATGGTTTTGTGTTTTTGACTTTCTACACTTATCTTTTGCGTTATAATATTTAATTATGTCATATTTCATTCTATTTCATTTTAAAAAAAAACAATATTTCATTCTATATACATATAAATGTGTGGATTTTTCCAATTGTAAATGACCGTGAGAGAAATAAAGTTGAGTTATATTTATAATGAAATGACTCATTATAAAGTATATAGATTTTTAAAAATTTAGGATCATTGATTTATTTTCCAATCCAATTGTGAAAAGACACAAATGTACTCCTTATTAATAAAAATCCAAAAACTCCATAAGAATATATATGTAAAATTCTAACAAATTGTTAATGAATTATCACTACAATTAAATTGATTGTAGTAATTTATATTATTTCAAGAATAAAATGTAACTCCTAATTAATTTTCTCAAATAATTCATCTTTATACTACATTTAAATGTTCTATCTTTTTCATTTTAATCCTTATAATAAATATAAATTATAATGATCATTGATTAACATATGTCAAAATATTAGAGCTTTTATATATGATATTTTAATATCTTTATTTATTTTGAAATCAAACTAACTAATTCAACAAATACAGAAAATAATAATTTTTATGCAAGTTTATTTATTTGGTTATATTTCAAATTTTTATGTGAAAATAATATCAGTAGTTTAAAATTTATATTTAATAATTATTCTATGATTTTATTAGATTTTATTTGATATTTGTCGTATAATTTTATTTAAATGTGTATTTTATTACATAGGTTGATTTATTTATTTTAAATTTATATTTAACAAGAAATTAGTAATCATCGATGTAGATTAGAAAAGATATATTTTGATATAAAATTAATTATTTATGATATAAAATTCTAAAAACAAAAGTAAAAAAATTATGTAGGTGTTTAAATATTATTTAAATGAAATATTATGAGTTATATTTTACTAACGATATTATTATTTCATTAGTTTTGATGAGTTAGCCACGATATTTTAAATTGATAATTATTTATCGTTATTGTGCTTAATTTATGTAAATTATGATTTATGTATTGATAAAGTCCACAATTTGATTGATTTTTAGTTTATTATGTCTTATATGTGGTGTTTGGATATATTTTTTAAAAAATTTATTTCAGTTCATTTGGTTCTGTATATTATACTAATTATAATTTATTATATATCATAAAATTAAAATTTTGAATTTTAAATTGGCAAAAAGTTCGAAAGTAAATTATATAAGTTCTAAATTAATTTATTCGTCTAATATAACAAGAGATTAAACTCAAATAAATAACAAAATGATTCAAATTATTTTTTAGAAAATCAAATTTTTTATTTTTCATAAAATTGTTATTTACGTGCATCGCGCACGTGCATAAAAGAAAATACGCCTATAAATTTTCATTAATTGTAGACTTCACGGGTGTTGATTCCCCCTTTTTAATATGGTCACTTCTGCTCTTTAAAGGCAATATATATAATGTAGCATTGACTATGAGCAAATTCTCTGCATTTACTGTCACGCAATTTGTCCCTTAGCAACTTCTACATCCCACAAACTATAACCAATAACAAGTTCTCATGTCTTTCTTCTCCCCTACTGTTGCTGCCATTTCTTTCACCATTATTTTCCTCCACCAATTGGCCACACACTCTTCAGCCAATGTTACAGCAAATTCAACCAGCCGGCCAAGGCCGCAACGCCAACTAACGGTAGATTATTACTCCAAGACTTGCCCTCAGGTTGATCAGCTTGTTGCATCTGTAACCTCGCAGCAGTTCAAAGAGGTCCCCATCTCCGGCCCTGCCACAATTCGCCTCTTCTTCCATGACTGCTTTGTCGAAGTAAGCCCCTAACTTCTGCATTAAAGTGAAATAACTTCCATGAAGTAATCCCTTAATTACTGAATATTGCATTACTCAGATCATTCTTGTTGGTTCACTGCCAAAATCTTGAATGCTTTTGAGTGATACATCTAACTTCGTGTCATGAGCCTGTGATAGCATATGGTTCATCCTTGGTGGTTCGCTACCAAAATCTTAAAAACAATTTTGAGCCATGCTACAAGCCGACGAGCCTATTAAAGCATATGGCAGCTTAAATGTAACGTTTGATTAATTTGTTCCTCAGGCTCACCACCAGAGGTGATTCCAGAAATTGCCATGCCACAAGCCCACAAGCCCTTGAAAGTGTTATTGCAACTTACATAGCATATGATTAATCAATTCTTGGTGCTCGCTGCCAAATTGTTGATATAATATTTAGTATAATTCTGCATATTGTCATGATATGTGCCCAAGAAGTTGCAACGGCTAGCCTCTTGTCGTCGCCATAATCATAAGTAATTCTGCAAATCATCTACAGTAGATCCCGTGAGATGATAAGTGCCCGAATTCACCAAAACTTACACGAGCACCATGAAAGAGTCTGGAATTGTTTGCATGAACAATGTTTTTGAATTAATCCGACGTAATATAAATCATCCTTGAACATTCTCTTTTTGTGGTACTTCTAAAAGGGTTGCGATGGATCCATACTTATTTCGACAAAACAAGGAAGCAAAGAGTTGGCAGAAAGGGATGCGGATGACAACAAGGAGCTGGCAGTGGAGGCGTTTGATAGCATAAATAAGGCCAAAATGTTAGTGGAGAGCAAGTGCCCTGGAGTCGTATCATGTGCAGACATCCTTGCAATTGCTGCTAGAGACTATATCCATTGGGTATGTACAATTTTTTTTCCAAAATACTGCCTTTCCCCCCCATTATTTGTTGCCTTTCCTTCATCTTTTGCCTTGGCAATATATGTGCTTCACATGTTCTTTGAATCTTTGATAATGACATGTAAACTTCAAATTTAATATCAAGATAAACAACTTATACTAATTGATATATTTTTTCTCTGGGTTTTTTTTAATAAAACGCATATTAAATATAATTCTTATAAAAGTTGACTCTATTCGTCTGATCATATGCTAAGTTGTCCAATAAAAAACTTGGGATTCGCAGCTAAAGGAGGTATCACATTCCTCTGTCTTAAATTTTATTATAGATTTATATATTTCTTATATAATAAACTAAAGACAAAACTTCTGGCTCCATAATTGAACTTACAACTAACAACATTCCAACTGATGTAGATTTAGGACATATTAAAATCGAATTAACAGCTGGTCAATTACGGAACAAGATTCCACCAACTTTCGGGTAAATATAGGTAAAACCGCATAAGAAACAAATTTAACAAATCAAATCAGTTGTAGATGGATTAGTTTCTAGGAAAGACTTGAATGGATAAAAAAAGACAAACTATTTATTAATTTGTAATTATCAGATTGAAGTGTTTGTTTTTTTCATAGGCTGGAGGTCCATACTACCAAGTAAAGAAAGGAAGATGGGATGGAAAAATATCAATGGCAACAAGAGTAAACTCCAATCTCCCCCGCGCCAACTCCACCATAGACGACCTAATCCAGCTCTTCAAATCCAAAGGCCTGTCATTTAAAGACCTAGTAACCCTCTCAGGTGCACACACCATTGGTTTTGCTCATTGCAAGAACTTTCTTACACGACTGTACAACTACAAGAACACGATGAAACCCGATCCTTTGATTGATCCAAGGCTCCTAAAGGCCTTAACAATGTCGTGCCCGCGATTTGGTGGGAACACTGACATTGTAGCACCATGTGATGTAACGACACCGTTCTTGTTTGATAATGCTTATTATGGTAATTTGGAGAGTCAACTGGGAGTTTTAGCTTCTGATCAAGCGCTGTTTATGGATCCAAGAACAAAGCCTCTGGTGCAGGCGTTGGCCAAGGATAAAGAGAAGTTTTTTCAAGATTTTGCGGTGGCTATGGATAAAATGGGGTCCATTGGAGTTAAGAGAGGAAGAAGACATGGGGAGAAAAGGATAGATTGCAGCATGCATGAACATTTGTGATCACTCGAGTTATTTTTTTTAATTGCCAGTAGGTAATGAATTACATATAGATTCACATTTAACTAATTGGGATGATTATTCGTGTGACACATAATTAACTGAGATTGCTACTTTCTGGTTTGGGGCATACTTTCCTTTGAATTCTTTGGCATTTAATGCTTGTAGGTTTGGTTATTGTTTGTTTGTTGCAATGTCTTGATTCTTCGTGAGTTGGAATCATATGCTGTGATATCAGACATATGTTGATTGCGATCTTCTTGTTTAATCAACTACTTCATGTTGACCATTTGTTGTAGCGGGAATCCTTTTTGTTTTTGGCCTATAACATATATTGAGCATGCCTTAATGTTGCAACGAAGCATCACTGCCAAAACAAAACATCCTTCCCTTGTCCACTCCCATGATTATCCCTGCACTCGACGACACATAAAATCCGGACATATTGCAATTTCAAATAGATATGTCACCAATTGATCCTAATTTTCGTAAAGGTCATAACCACACTAAGATATAAACTATAAAACTAAAATATTATTTGACATGTAGAAGCCTAACAGAGGCGTAGACGTACACACGAGTGGGTGCACTTAGGTAGTAACCGTGGTTCGTTGGCAACCAATTACCTATTTATCGATGGTACTTTATGCCATTCAAATTACCAAACTAACAAAATCCTCACCTCCCCAAAATATTATACCACCATTTAATTGTCACCGAAAACGAGTTGGGGGATGACTAAATTCAAATCATACATTGCCATGCCATATAATTGTGTGGTTTGTTTTGATGACAAAAGAAGAGGTAAAGGAAAACAAAAGTGAATATCACTTTAAAGGCACAAGAGAAGGAACCACAAGAACTGAGAGTATCTCTATCTACAATCACTTCAGACAACAAGGTTAGGCATACTCCCCCTCGTAGTTCCAGCTGCTTCGGATATTGATTGGCAAGAAACCATGCTCCAAACCTCTGGTGGTTACCTAAAAGAATATAAATCAAAAAAGCTAAGAAATGTTGCAAAATCAACTTAGTAAATCCATAAAACTATAGTCCTTTGATTTCCTCTCAGGCATCCAAGACCCTTTGAAGAATCAAACTCTTCCGACTCCAACATAATTTTGTCACTTGCTAGTTTCCTTCAATCCACTGCTACTTAGAATGTAGAAACAAGGAACAAAAGACTAAAAAACCAAACCAAGCGGCTTCAAAAATGCCTTCACACTTCAAGTTATTTTCATTCATATATATGCAGATGTCTCTCAAAAATAAAGGCAATAAATCTAGTATTTTAAAAGCATTAGGCCAATCATCAACGACACAATTCTGCTAGTTAGCTGATAAAAAATTATGCCACATTTACCATATGACATACACGAAGTCGGCCAGGACGAAAGCCATGATAGTTTGAAAGAGGGCGAAACTAATGTTCATCGAAAACACGTTCAACCGAACAACATTATAAAAAGTGTTCCATTTCCATCGATCTCCTATTGGAACAAGTGTTCATCGAAAACTCGTTCAACCGAACAACATTATAAAAAGTGTTCCATTTCCATCGATCTCCTATTGGAACAAGATTCTGAAGATATCAAAGCTAACAAGTGGCTAAAATATTTTGTTCCTGACACTTTCTTAATCGTTTTTTTCCATGTAGATTCAAAGCTAATGAAATTTATTCTTTATATGTAAGCAAATAATTCAATCGATAACCTAAAATCTGAACTTTTCGAACTGATGAGTTAAAGGAAGACGTTCGGCCAATGCGATAATCAAATACCAATGTGTTCAAAACCATGACGGGACGTGGAGACAGTTTAAACAGAAGAAGTAGAATCCATCAATTGCATCGCAAAAATACAAGTGAAAGGGGTTGTGAAAGAAAAACCATCGTAATCATCCAGGTCGATTGACCGATGAGGCAACTCTATCCCCGCCGCTACTAGAGGAAGAGGCGGACTCCTGTTCTCTATTATTACTAGAGGTAGTCCCCGCTTTGAAGGAAGGTAGAGGGTTGGAACCTTTGATAATCCAACCGAGAGCGAAAAAGGAAAGACCTGCGAGAATGGCTGACCCCCAAGCTTGAGAGTACCACCTGCTGTACTGTCTAATCGCGAAACGCCACTGATCTCTCAGAGTCGCCACGTCCGGATTCACCGAATCCGGAGGGTTCGGATAGTGAGGTCTTTGTGAGTGCTCTCCACCGCCGTGAACTTTGGATGGCTCAGACGTAGGCACCACTTTCACGGCGGGCTTGGTATCTTTAACTTTCTTGTCGGTCATCGGTGTGGTTTTTCACTGGGCGAGCTAAGTTTACGGTGCCTCTCCCGTCAGTCGTAACTGCTTGCTTCGAACGACTCTATACGGCGTCGCATATAGAAGATACGCTTGAATTTTTTTCTTCTACTTCCTTATTATTATTATTATTATTTTAATTGAGGTGTTTTAAATTAAGATTTGTTCTGATGTATAATTAATTAAAAATTGAATAGAAAAATGAATATAGTTTTGAATTTCAACAAATTCAGTTAATTATCAATATCAACAGTTTATACAGGCCAACGAGGTGTTCACAACTTTAACAGCTAAGTTATTATGTGAGTCAAATAAAAAAAAATTGAAAAAGTAAAAAATATTACTTAACTATTCTCAATATCAACACACTTATTTTTTTCAATATATATTTCAAATTAAACTCAAATTTTCATATACTTATCAACATTTTTTGCATAATTAAAATCAAATTACCGATGACTTTCTAGTCTATGTGACATCATTGTAATTCCAATACGACATATGAAAGATTCAGCATAACAAAATGAGAATTAATTATACGTGCTCGAACATAAAAACTCGTCTTACGCTCTCTCGAAACACAATAACAAGCAACAGATGAGAAATGGAGATCCATGAGCAGACAATCACCAACACAAGAATATACTACACGTTGCTAGCTACAAGTGGTTTCCATGTACCCAAATGCACTTATTCTAAAACTTCATGTTGGGGAAAACCCATAAACCGCAGAATCCATCACGTTAAATCATCAAGAATTTGACTGAAAACTTAAGCGGAAACGTACCTGAAGCCATAATCCTGAATTCTTTAGAACGTGTCTTGATCTTCCAGATCTACGCGCTCTTTCCTTGAGAGAATCCTTTAGTTTCTCTTCAGAACTATTTTCTTAATGGGGGAGAGAATAGTGAAAGTGATAACGCGAGATCTGGGGACCATGACCCATATTTATAGATAATGTTTATCAATATCTTCTGATATTTCTGTTTTAGCTCATCATAAAAACAGAAATTACACTTATGTCTCTACACATTAAAGGCCCACAGCCCATTAGATACATTAAACCCCAATAACCCGAAACATTAATTGATCACTTTATTTTGGGCTTAACTTAATAGACAACCCACAATACATAATTATTCACATATAAGCCCATATAAATAAATTGATCCAACAATCTTCCACTTGGGCTATATGTGCAACTTTATAATTATGTTTGTGAAAATAACCTTATGAGCTCAAAATTGTTGTCATTCCGAAATGTATCTATAACCAATCCGGTCCATCAATCACATCAACATAGGATCAAAGCAGTCTTCGCTACACTCAAGGTAACTAGACCCATCAATGGTCACATATGCCAACACAACTGAATGACATGGATCATGAAGTGGATGTGTAGCATGGAAATTTCATGCAATGTGACCGTAACATGCCTATTTCCAACTGGTCCTCCCTTTAACCTTATCGAGATTAAACTTTAAATCATAATTAGAGTGTGACTTAACTTGAAATTTATTTCTGCAGAAAATAAATTTACATAACTGTAACTGAAAATGTCTACAATTGAAAAGCATTTAAAATAACGAACTCCCACTAAAACTGGATTTCCTCAATTGACATAACACACATACTAGCAGTATGCTCATGAAACTGTTTGGGTGGTAGTCCCTTAGTAAGCGGATACGCAACCATGGAGTTTGTACCGATATGCTCAATAGACAACTTTCCACTCTGAATTCTTTCTTTAACAACCAGAAACTTGATGTCAATGTGTTTTGACTTCGTCGAGCTCCTGTTGTTATTGGAATACATAACTGCTGATTTATTGTCACAATGTAATCTTAGTGGCCTTTCAATGCCATCAACAATACGCAGTCATGTGACAAAATTTTGCAGCCATATTCCATGATTGGATGCCTCATAACACACTACAAATTCAGCTGCCATGATGGAAGAAGCTATAAGAGACAGTTTAGCACTCTTCCAGGAAATGGCACCTACAGCAAGAGATAGATGTAGCCCGACGTAGATTTCATACTATCTTGGCATCCAGCAAAATCGGAGTCAGTATACCCAATGATCTCTAGCTGATCCAACCTCCGATATATGAGCATGTAATCTTTTGTTCTCTGTAGGTACCGTAAAACTCTTTTGACTGCTTTCCAATGTTCCACTCCTGGATTACTTAAATATCGTCCCAACATTCTTGTCACGTACGCAATATCTGGACGTGTACAAACCTGAGCATACATCAGACTCCCCACTGCAGATGCATAGGGAACCTTCATTTCTTTTTTCCTCAAAATCATTCTTTGGGCATTGTTTGAGACTAAATTTGTCTCCCTTAGCCACAGGGGTATCTGTTGGTTTACAATCTTGCATCCCGTATCGCTTGAGAACTTTCTCGATATAGCCTTTCTGGGATAATCCAAGAATACCCCGAAAACGACCCCGATGTATCTGAATACCCAGTACAAAAGATGCATCACCAAGATCCTTCATCTCAAAATTCTTAGCTAGAAATCTCTTGGTTTCATGCAACAACTCTATATCGTTGCTAGCGAGCAGAATGTCATCAACATATAAAACCAGAAAAATATGCTTACTCCCACTGAACTTATGGTACACACAATCATCGACCAAATTCATCTCAAAACCAAACAAGATGATCACTTGATGAAATTTGAAATACCATTGTCGAGATGCTTGCTTGAGCCCATAGATGGATTTCTTTAATTTGCAAACCATATTATTTGTTTCTTTGGACACAAAATTTTCTGGCTGCACCATATAAATCGTTTCATCAATGTCACCATTTAGAAACGCAGTCTTTACATCCATCTGATGAAGCTCAAGATCGAAATGCGCCACCAAAGCCATTATAATCCTTAAAGAGTCTTTCGAAGAAACTGGAGAGAAAGTCTCTTTATAATCAATGTCTTCTTTCTGTGTAAAGCCTTTAGCGACAAGACGAGCTTTATATCTTTCCACATTGCCTTTCGAATCCCTCTTGGTTTTAAATATCCATTTGCAACCAATGGGCTTCGTACCTTTAGGCAATGGGACAAGATCCCATACGTCATTGTCCTTCATGGACTTTATCTCCTCATTCATGGCATCATTCCACTTTTGAGAGTTGGAACTTTCCATGGCTTGACGGAAGTTAATAGGATCATCCTCCATCAATCCAATGTCTGCCTCATGTTCTTGAAGAAATACAATGTAATCATCTGGCACTGCATTTCTCCGCTCTCTAGTGGATCTGCTTAATGGCATAGGTTCTGGAGGTGCTTGAGTTTGTTCATCTGGAATGAGAGGATCTCTAATATTGTCTTCCTGTATTGTGTCTTGGTCAAAGTGAGGAATATGATCCTAACCAATGTCCAAGACACCTGTGGGAATATTTACATATTCCTCTTCAAAGACAATATCCTTTACTTTATCTCCCCCCGCAAACTCAACATCCTCAAAGAACCTGGCATTTCCTGAATCAAAAATCGACTTACTCGTGGGATCATAAAACTTGTACCCCCTGGATCTTTCAGAGTATCCAATAAAATAACAACTAACCGTCCTTGAGTCCAGTTTCTTTTCATTAGGCTTGTAAGGCCTTGCCTCAGCTGGACATCCCCAAACGTGCAGATGCTTAAGACTGGGCTTTTTACCCGTCCAAAGTTCATAAGGGGTTTTGGTCGCTACCTTAGTTGGAACCCTGTTAAGGATATATGCTGCGGTCTTTAGTGCTTCTCCCCAGAGTGATTCTAGTAAGGTAGAATGACTGATCATACTCCTCACCATGTCCTTAAGCGTTCTGTTTCGTCTTTCAGCAACACCATTCATAGTGGGCGAACCCGGCATAGTGTACTGTGGGACGATACCGCATTACTCCGGGAATCTAGCAAAAGGTCCTGGACGTTGTTCACCTGAACCGTCATATCTACTGTTGTTTCTTCAGAGGCTGTGTATCCGCAGCTTCCTTATACTTTCGTTTCTTTCCTTTATCCTTCGAGGTAGAGGCATAATGAGCACTTTCTGTCTTGTCTTGCTTCAACCTTTCCTCTTCCTAGACACAGTGCGAGATGAGCTCATTCAGAGACCAAGTCTCTTTCTGACAGTTATAGCTCACCTTGAACTGGTTAAACTGAGGAAGAAGAGATATCAAAACCAGATGCACCAGCAAGTCCTCAGAGAGGTCAAGCTTCAGTGCTTTCAACCTTGAAGCAAGATGAGACATTTCCATAGTGTACTCCCTGATATTGCCCTTACCTATGTACCTCATTGAAACTAGGCTTGCCAAGAGTGTACCAATTTCAGAATTTTCACTTTTAGCAGACCTCTTTTCGAGGTCTTGAAGGAAAGCCTTAGCCGTAGCAATGTCGTTAGACATTGTGCCCCTGAATGTTTCTGGAATGACCCTCTTCATGATCATCATACACATGCGATTCGATCTCTCCCACCTTTCAAACTCTCTTCTTTCATCAGAGGTACTCTTATCCGTAACGGCAGAAGGAGAGTCAACCCTTATCGCAAGGTCCAAATCCATGACTCCGAGAACTATCAATAAATTCTCTTGCCATGATTTAAAATTATAGCCATTTAACATAGGAATAGAATTTATGTTGGAGTGAATATTTGCAGGAGTCAAATATGAACAGAGAACAAAAAATCAAATATACATGCTCAACCAAATATCCAAATAAAATAATCAATAAATTCAAATAATGTAAACCCCCATAAACAGAATATCGAGCACTCCATTAATATTTCATCTTTGGACAAAAGATTAACTTGTAAGTGACATTCTGGCGCAGCAGTCAAACACTGATAGTAATTATCATGTCAAATAACAACCTTCCTTTGGGCCGATTTATTATTCACATGAAAAACCGAACGACTATCACATGTTTACCACCACAATAGTATATGTGATTATATTAAATATTAACATTCCTTTGGGCCGATCAATATTCATATAAATCACATATACCCAAAATCCTTTTGTATTTCAAAATAAAATTAATTTCCATAAAAGATGTCACTTTGGCGACATTTTATTTCAATCAATCAATTTTAAGATACATATAACCTTATCATTATTTGAATTAATGAATATTTAAGCTAAACCGAATAAGACTGAATTGAAAAAAAAATCGGAAATTCCGTACGGGTCGGGTCGGCCCGGATCCGTACGACCCGTACCGGATCCATACGGTTCGGGTCGACCCGGGTCCATACGACCCGACCCGAATCCGTACTTTTTTAAAAAAAAAAAAAATTTAATCCGAATTTTCGATTTTCCTCTAAAATATTTTGTTGAACAAGAACCGGAAGGAAAATCGAAATCTTATACCAAATCTTTAAATTTTACAACCAAATTTTTTTTTTTTTTTACCAAAACTGAAACTTTAAAAGATTTGATTTTCAACCAAAATATTTTCCAGATCTGAAACCATATCAAAAAATTTTCAGATCTAAACCAAAATAATTTTCAGATCTGAACCATATCAAAAAAATTTCAGATATAAAGCAAAATAATTTTCAGATCTGTGCACATATCAATATATTTTTCAGATCTGGAGCCATATCAAAAAGTTTTAAACAAAATTTTCTTTCCAGATCTGGATCCAAATAATATGCAAAACTTTAAACAAATCTCAATGATTCATACATGAATGGCTCTGATACCACTTGTTGGGGAAAACCCATAAACCGCAGAATCCATCACGTTAAATCATCAAGAATTTGACTGAAAACTTAAGCGGAAGCATTCCTGAAGCCATAATCCTGAATTCTTTAGAACGTGTCTTGATCTTCCAGATCTACACGCTCTTTCCTTGAGAAAATCCTTTAGTTTCTCTTCAGAACTATTTTCTTAATGGGGGAGAGAATAGTGAAAGTGATAATGCGAGATCTGGGGACCATGACCCATATTTATAGATAATGTTTATCAATATCTTCTGATATTTCTGTTTTAGCCCATCATAAAAACAGAAATTACACTTATGTCTCTACACATTAAAGGCCCACAGCCCATTAGATACATTAAAGCCAAATAACCCGAAACATTAATTGATCACTTTATTTTGGGCTTAACTTAATAGACAACCCACAATACATAATTATTCACGTATAAGCCCATATAAATAAATTGATCCAACACTTCAAACTCATTTGCGAGCTTCAATCTTCAGAAAAATCAGATAAGACGCGAATGCGGTCGGCAATGGGGGAGTAAATTGATCATTAAATAAACAAGATAGTTTCAGACAGTTACCAGCTTTCTCCTCCTCCCGCTTTCTAGCAGCTTTGTTCACGTATAAGAGCCAGACTATCTGCAAGTAATAGAGATAAGAATATACCAAAGGCATGAAAAACGATATGCGAGGTCATTGACAAGACTGACTAATTAAACTTGGAAGTTGTGAATATCTATGAACTTACAATAATCTAAGGTAAAAATTTGTATGAGACGATCTCATAAGTCGTATTTTGTGAGATAGATCTCTTATTTGGGTCATTCATGAAAAAATATTACTTTTTATTGTGAATATCGGTAGGATTAACATGTCTCATAGATAAAAATTCGTGAGATCGTCTCACAAAAAAACTACTTAATCACTTACCTTTCACGCCTTGAAAGCTCAGTTGGTTTTTCTAACTGCAAAAATAAAACTTCATGGATCATACAAGGACAGATATTAAGTATATAGCTAAATTATTCTACAACTCACGTCAACATCACTGCTTTCAAATCCTTTCACTTCGCCAAATTAGGATTTTCAATCGCTGAATTTGGATTTAAACATTTTAAATATAATATAATATTATAATATTAACCCTTCGTCCGAATTAGATTTTAACCGGTTAAAAAATTCAAGCCTACCGGGGAAAAAACGAATCGCCTGTGTTTCTATTTTACATCAGAAACAAAAAAAAAAATCAAAATATCATAAAAACACTCTCACTAATCAGAATTTTAGCCAAAAATGACTAAACTTTAAAGTATCCAGAAATAACACAAACTAAGATGATGAAATTATTTGCAAGTTAATCTTATTTTATCATTTTTGAAATAACTCGTAATAAATTATTAAACAATATTGTATTTAAATATCGGATTTTGAAAAATATAATTCATCAGACAGCTTTTGTTAACTAGTGAGGACGAAGATGGCACGCGCGAACAATGAATATAACACTTTATGCTGCTTTCACCCTCCTTTGTCTTTTTTTAGAGACTATTTTTATACTGGTTCATTTGATAATTAAGAGCCCGTTTGGTATAAGAAGCTACAATTTAAAAAAGTGTTTTTTTTAAAAAAAAAAGTGTTTTTTTAATTTTTAACTTGTTTGGGTGGGCTTCTAGTGCTTAAAAAAACACTTATTTAAGTTGAAATTAGAGCTTTTTTAAAAGCCCTATTTTAGAGCTTTTTTCACTAGCTTTTTTAATAACCTTAAAAAAAACATCCACCAGTAGCCTCCTCTCAATCTTTTCTCCATTCTTCTACAAGATACAATTTTTTTTTTCCGTCGAGGTTTTTGTTCGTTCATTTTTTTCTGCTTTCCTTTTGCTGCAGAATCTACACTCCCTATTCATTTACGTCTGTATTACGTATTGTGAATTAGATAATTATGTTACAATTCGGTCAATGATCCGATAAATCCAGGAAGTCAGGAAGGGAAAAGTATTTGCTTATTCCATTTTTTTGCAACTACGTATATAATATTCATCAATTCTTGTGTATTACGTATATAATATTATATTAATTAAAATATATTATATACCATAATATTACTGTAATATTATTTAATCATTGTTTGTATTACTTTTTCATTTATGATATTGTGAATTAGATAATCTATTATTTTTTTATGTTTTATTTTTTGAATATAGAATGTATTCGAAGTTAGCTCCTAAACGAGGATTATCAAATCCAAGTCAATTACCTAGATATACGATTGAGACTGTTGAACCTGGATTTGTTGCTGATGGGAATAATAAGGCGGATTGGACTGATCAGAATACCGAAATATTTTTAAAAATTTGTGAGGAAGAAATTGAATCCGGCAATAAGCCTACCAAACATTTAAACAAAACGGGGTACACAAATTTAGTTTCAAAATTTCATGAGAGAACGGGACTTTCTTTGAATCAAAAACAATTCAAAAATAAATGAGATTCTATGAGAAAATATTTTGCATTGTGGGCACAACTTATTAGAAATAATGAGACTGGCCTTGGTTGGGATCATAACAAGATGACCGTGCAAGCTGATAATAGTTGGTGGGAGGATAAGATTAAGGTACATAATTTATATACTACATTTTAAATTTTTAATCAATTATTTTTATTTATTTTTTGTTACGTTGCAAATTACAGGAAAATCCCGAGTATGCAAAGTTTAGATTGAGGGGACCCAAGAATTTAGATTTATTGGAAAATATATTTAAAGGTTCTATAGCAACTGGCTATGCTGCAATAGCACCATCAGAGGATCAACCAATTCATAATAATTTCAACGATGATACAAATGATTGGGATGTTCAGTTAGATGGAGAGTTTCAAAGTGATGTTTATATTAATGTTGAAAGCCAAGAATTTATGGAAAACTCAACAATGGGAGCTGACAACTCTATGCAGCAAAGAAAGAGAAAAAAAAGAGAGAGTGGGGAAAAAAGAGGTCTCATTGCCACTAGGTTAGCCGATCAACTTGATCGTGTCCTTCAAGAATTTGAGACTCAAAAGTCTATACACGAAACACCAAAAGATGATCCATGTAGCATTGAAAATTGTCTGGAGGTTCTTCGTAGTTTGCCTGGTATGGTGGTTGGCAGTGAGCAATTCTTCATATTTACTAGAGTTTTGGGTAAAAAGCATAATAGGCAAACATTTATCGAATTATAGGACTCGGAACTGCAGCTTGGTTGGGTGATTTGAAGCGTTATTAACATGAGTTATGTTTTTAGGAAAAATACTTGAATAATGCACTTGTTTTTTTCTTTTATTGATTGATGAGTCAACTTTACTAAGTAGTACGTTTAAATTTTTAATGCAATAATCTAAAACTTTCAATGTTTATTGTTTTTTTTATATATTTATCTTTATTCATATATTTTCACAGGATGTCTGCGAGTTCAGGCTCCACTATATCAGATAACTCTGATGCATCAAGTGATTCCGACATTTCCGTTGATTCTATTAGAAATACACATGTCTCTAAGAAAAGAATGGTTTTGTTATCCTTGTGTGGTGTTACGAATTATGTTTTGAAATATATTGTTAAAGAAAAATGTAGGACATCGTGGTTATCAGGGTCTCAATGGGTGGCAGAGATATTGAATGGTAATGAGACACGATGCTTTGAAATGTTTAGAATGAGGAAACATGTTTTTTATAAACTATGTGACGATCTACTCCAAAAATATAGCTTACAGCCAACAAAAGTTTGAGCTGACGCATTTAATTTATCAAATTAAATTAATATGTAAAAACTTGTGTGAAACAGTTTCATGAGTTGTATTTTGTAAGACGGATCTCTTATTTGAGTCATTAATGAAAAAATATTACTTTTTATACTAAGAGTATTACTTTTTATTGTGAATATCAGTATGATTGACACGACTTACAGATAAAAATTCGTGAAACCGTATCACAAGAGACCTACTCAAAATATTAATAACTATATAACAAAAATATACCTGCTGCTTGTGATACATCCGAAAACAACCAATAATTTAGTTATATTTGTGTTCATTTTTTGTGGCACCAAATTTTTTTCTACGGTCCCTAATTAACACAAAAAGTATTTCTGTGCTCCCTAAGCCCCCAATTGTTTTCTCGAATAAAATTCGGTACAAAAGTGAAAATAAGATACTA
Source organism: Primulina tabacum (assembly GCF_025594145.1). NCBI lineage: Eukaryota > Viridiplantae > Streptophyta > Magnoliopsida > Lamiales > Gesneriaceae > Primulina > Primulina tabacum. Next base: position 4,172,860 of record NC_134553.1, read on the forward strand.
ATATATGATATTTGAATATAAAAACTTCATATATGACACTAATATATACTTTTTGAGTACTCAAATATGTATAACAAGTATTGGTATTGATGACACATCTCTTCTCGGATGAAAATCAGTACAAAATATTGGAAATATGATATTGATATATGATACTGGGGAACAAAATATTTCAGATCTGATTAATATATGATTTTCTTAATGGGGGAGAGAATAGTGAAATGTATTAAGGGATAAACAAGGTCGCCTTCTCATGGCTTTTGGCAAACAGATTACACAGCCTCTCTCGGTAGTCCATGGCGAACTCCTAGCTATCCTTGAAGGTGTAAAACTACTCTATGAGAATAACTTTCTAAATGTATAGGTTGAATTGGATTCCTTACTAACAGTGCAAGCAGTCACACCTATTCAGGATGATCTTGGCTATGTTGGTGTATATGCTACTGAATTTGGAAAGAATATAAGAAGATCGGTAATTTCAGATATTGCACATGTTAGTAAATCGGCTAGTATAGTAGGCCATAAAATTGCTTATTTTGTTTCACTTATCTATCGTTCGTTTGGATGAATGGTGAGTTTCCCTCCTGATTAGTTAGGATTGTAACGAATGATTATTCTTAATAAAATTACAATTTTCTATCAAAAAAATATTATATGACACGATACAAAATGTGGGGGCTTGTTAATTTTCGTTTTTTGTTCATTATTTTAATTTAAGTGATTTTATTTTTAAGAAACATTCGAATTATACTTAGTAATATTTGTAATTATAACATTAAACAATATTATACTCATTAATATGCTCACCAAAGATCAATCACTTCTTTTAGATATATTGAAATATATTAATGACCCAACAATCCAAAAAGAATATCTAGAAAAAATTCTAAAATCTCTAAATGACAAAGAAGAAAATAAAAAATTCCAAGTACTTCAAAAAATACTTACGACTTAACTGAAATATTAGAAAAAAGAAAAAAGGAAAAGGGGATCACAATTCAAGACTTACAAAAAGATATAAAAGAAATAAAATTGGAAATAAGAGAATTAAAAGAAAAACAGATTCAAAATTCTGAAGCAATAAAACTAATCCTATAAAATATAAACATTAAGAGTTCTTCAAAAACAGAAAATGATGAAACCCAAAAGGTTGAAAATATTGAAAAAATTCCTGAAGATTTTCTTTTCGTTTTAAGAGAAACAACTTCCAGAAAATACATCTTAAAATTAAATCTAGTATTTTCAGAAAATTTTAAAATGTATTCAATAGCCTTATTTGATACTGGTGCAGACTTAAACTGTATCAAATCAGGAATAGTACCTACTGAATTCCAACAAAAAACACAAGAAAAACTTTCAGCTGCTAATAATTGAAGATTAAATGTAAATTCAAAAACAGACGCATCAATAATAAATAATGGTATTCTCATAAAAGCCACTTTTGTTTTGGTAAATGATATTCATCACACTGTAATATTAGGAACTCCTTTTATAAGTTTAATTACCTCATATAAAGTAAACAATGACTCTATTTATTTTAAATTCAATCATAAAAAAATAAAATTTGAATATTTAGAAAAACCTCGAACTAGAAACCTTAACTTAATAAAAGCATGTTCAATTTATGAAAATAATATTAATACCATAATCCAAGGAAAGACTTTTCAATTAGAAAATATTAAAAAAGATGTTTCTTTAAAAAGAATACAAAACCAAATAGAAACAAAAGAAATTCAAAATAAAATTCAAAAATTCCAAAAAATACTAGAAAACAGAAGTCTGTTCAGAAATTTCTAATGTTTTTTGGAATAGAAAACAATATATTGTTGATCTTCCCTATGAAGAAGATTTCAATTAGACAAATACCAACTAAAGTTAGACCAATCCAAATGAATTTTGAATTAGAAAAACATTGTAAAAAAGAAATTCAAGATTTAGAGAAAAAAGGGTTAATTTCTAAATCTAGATCCCCTTGAAGTTGTGCTGTATTTTACGTTAATAAAAATTCAAAAATTGAAAGAGGAACACCCATATTAGTAATTAATTACAAACCATTAAATAAAACATTAAAATGGATCAAATATCCAATACCAAATAAAAAAGACTTATTACAAAAACTCCATAATACTTATATATTTTCCAAATTTGATATGAAATCTGGATTTTGGCAAATACAAATTTCTCAAAAGGATAAATATAAAACTGCTTTTACTGTCCCCTTTGGACAATATGAATGGAATGTAATGCCCTTTGGACTTAAAAATTCCCCTTCCGAATTCCAAAGAATTATGAATGAAATATATAATGATTATTCAAAATTCTGCATTGTTTACATTGATGATGTATTAATATTCTCTGATAACGTCGATGATCATTTTAACCATCTAAAAATATTTCTTTATATCACAAAACAAAATGGTCTAGTTGTATCAAAATCAAAAATAAGTTGTTTTCAAACTAGGATAAGATTTTTAGGTCATTACATATTTCGTGGTACCGTAACTCCCATTGAGAGATCTTTAGAATTCACAAAAAAATTTCCAGACAAAATACTTGATAAAACCCAATTACAAAGATTCTTAGGAAGTCTAAATTATGTTCTAGATTTTTGTCCAAATATCAATAGAATAGCAAAACCCTTACATGATAGACTCCGAAAAAACCCAAAACCATGGACAGAAAACCATACAGAAATTGTAAAAAACATAAAAAAGCAAGTGTTAGAAATTCCATGTCTTCATATCGCCGATCCCAACCTACAAAAAATTGTAGAAACAGATGCGTCAGATTTAGGATATGGAGGTATATGAAAACAAAAACAAGAGAACAAAGAGTGTATTGTACAATACACATCTGCCCATTGGAATGATACCCACAAAAATTATTCAGCTATAAAGAAAAAAAATTTGAGTATTGTTTTATGCATCCAAAAATTTCAGAGTGACCTATTAAGCCAAATTTTTTTTATTAAGAATAGATTGTAAGAGTGCAAAAGAAATTTTACAAAAAAATGTCCAAAATCTTGCCTCAAAACAAATTTTTGCAAGATGACAAGCTATTCTTAGTATATTTGATTTTGAAATCGATTTCATAAAAGGGAATACAAATTCTTTACCTGATTTCCTCACCAGAGAATTTCTCCAAAATATAAATGCCACCCAAAAAGGATAAAAAGTCTGTTCAAACTCCTACCGAACCAGCAAAAACCAAAACCTGGTATGACATCGTTACAAAGAAAGAAGAAGAAGAACTTAAGATACTGCATAATCGAAACCACTGGTAAGTAATGATTTGGAAAAAAGACTCAAATTCCTTGAATCCTTTCTCCAAACACCTGAAATTAAAAATTCCCTTGCCAATACCCAGGCAAGTGAAAGCTCCGACAAGAAACCCTCTAAAGAAACTCTTACCAAAGATTTCTTCCAAACTGTTTCGTTTTCCGATAATTCCTCAAAAACCTCTTATCACACTACAAATTTCCAGCTTGTTCTCACACAACCACCATTAAACCCTCATTCTGATTACTTTGAGAAAAATAATTGGCAAAATATAATACATGTTAAAATAGGATTCCATGAAAAAGATCCCTTTGAAACACTTCAAAAATACTTTGGAAAAGGACGATATTATAAACCTTGGAATGAAAATAAAACCCCTTATTTCTACCAAGCAATTTTGGAAACTACTGATTCCGCATTGTTTAAAAACTTCTTCTTGGACCAAAGCCATGATGATCCTGCTTATTCCACCTACAAATCCTAAAAGTCATTGCTCCAATTGACTGGGGCTATGATTTTTGCGAAACCTATACTATTTACAGAAAAATATAAACTAGCATTATTTTTTGAAATATCTTTTAATTACTGGAACTATCAACAGGCCTGGTACAATTCCTTTTTAATTCAAAACCAGAAACACAAGCACACCTGGTTATTCTATTTTGATACCAAGATTTGCAATCCCAAAAAATTCCCAACCTGGTGGTACACATGGTGGGAATATTTTGGCTCCACCTATGAGATCCTCAAACACCGTGTCCAAAATTCTTTTAATCTTTTTAGAGCCCAATAGCTTTTGGTAAAGCGGCAAGCACTCGGTCCTATAATTGGTATCAGAGCCAAGGTCACGGGTTCGATTCCCATTGATTGCAAGGAGTGCAATTATTGGGAGAGAAATTGTTGGGTGCAATAATTGTCCTTGCTTGGTAGAGCGATCGAACCGTAGTGCTTGAGCTGCTGAGCGGTTTAAAATATTTGAGTTGCATTACCACTAGCTATAGCTTTTAGTAAAGCGACAAGCACTCGGTGCTACATATGACATTGTATTCGTATTTGTATTGTTATGTACATTTTCATATGTTTAAAAAAAATTCCAAAAATACCCCCAAAAAAGTATTTAAAAAGGGGATAAGACCTCGGTATAGAGGCACCGGAAATTTTACCACCCTCTACCCATATCTCTCTTTCTCTCCCTCTCTCTCTCTAATCACTCATTCCCAGATCCAAATCCCTTTAACCATTACCCAGAAATCCGAAACCCTTTTTGATTTGTACCTTCCATTTATGTAAAGTTATTTGATTCCAAAGGTTAGTAATGAAATCTTGTTTTAAATTCTAGAATTCTTATATATATATATATATATATATATATATATATAATGGCTGGTTAAACCACCTACTTCTTTAAGATTTGTGGAGTTCTTTGCAAAATTATGCTCTGTATAAAGATCCCTTAAAGGTTTATATGCATCAGAAACTGGAGGAACCACGACCTTAAAGAATTTTAATTTCTGCAATTTACTTTATGCAGATTGTGGATCTCCTCAAAAGAGGAACCATCTTAGTTTACTTTTTTGCATATTTAAATTTCTATATTTGTGGTGTCCCTTCACTAGAAAACATCGTTGTTTTAAGTTATTTTACTTTCTGAAAATTTTTCTGGTCTTAATTTACAAGACAACATAAGCGCTATAATCGATAAAATTTTGTTGTAAAATTCAGTTGTATCGATGAATTAAATAGATTAGGGCTGATATCATCTTTGTAATATACAGATAATTTATATTTTATTATTAAGTGAAATTTCTTATTTTCAAAAAAAACGACACATGATTTCAAATTTAAAAAATATTTATTAATTCTTAATAGAAATTTTATCACCTTATTTTCAATCTCTTTGCCCCAAAATATATATTTTTCAATTTTTAAACCTCCCAATATTATTATGATTAATTTAAATATTCACAACTTATAAAACAAATATTTTGTATTATATTTAAATCAAATACATTGTGTTTTAAAATTTTAAATTTATCAGTACTAAGCATATCCCAAAAATCAATTCAACTATAATTTAATAACATTTGGCAAACAAAAACTCTTGGGTTTTTTTCTTAAAATAATATAAAAAGAAATATAATTTGGTATCATTTGTAAATCAATAACAATCCGGTACAATCTGTACCGAATTCATAAGAATCCGTGTCAGATTGTACCCGATTCAACAAATTTTAATTAAATTTTAAATATAATTTATTTTGAAAAATAAAAGAAATCTTTTGAATCTGGTGCAATATGAATCTGTGGCGGTCCGTCTCGAATTCACCTTTTGTGCGTGTTATAAATTGCGGAACCTAATTTGAAATAATTCACGTCGCTCTTTTGAATAAGCAGCGTTGGAGAGCTTAATTTGTTGCATTGAGGAAGTAACGTTGGTTTTTTGTTGTTCTAATTTACGTGCATGCAAGCAATTATATTTTTCTTTTATTATTAAAATAATTTTATTTTAAAATATTTGTTTTGTTTTTTTAAATATTTTGATATGTAATTCAGAATTGCGGAAAAAATTGTTTTAACATTTTTTAAACAACAAACATTTTCTAAATTCTCATGGTTTCAACATTTCTTTTTCTTTCCTAGCTTGTTTTTTTAATATACGTGTAAGATACTTATTATATTTTTTTTATATTTAAATTATTTTGTTTTTGTACTATTTCTTATAACAATTTACATTTATTTTAGGTTTTAATATGTTTCATTGATTTTATCACAATTTCATTCCGATTTTGAAAAGATAATTTCAGTAACTAATTTTTCATAATTGTATTATTTGTAATTATGGTATAACAATATTAATTGTTATCTATACTTCTATACTATCTTATTAAGTTTGAGACACTTAGAGTAACTAACTTTGGTGTCATTGTCTGTTTTATTAATTATATATATAAATAAAATGTTAAAATTTTAATGTAAGTTATATGTAATTCAGCGGATAGAGTCATTGTTTCTTAGAGTTTAGGTTGTAGGTTCAATTCACATTGATGTCATTTTTTATTCTTTTATTTTTCAATTTATTTTTTAATTTATATATCAAAATTACAGTGTAGTCCCTCGCTATTTTTTAAAATTATATTTTGATCCTCATTTAAATATAAATCAATTGAATTATAAAAAATATTATATAAGCACGCAACACGTGCGTCGATGCACTAGTAAAAATAATAATTGCATGTATTAATATAATTGTAATGTTGTTGGCTTGCATTATATTATTAATTTTAATTTTGTTAAATATTATATATTTAATAATAATCATTATATAAAAATAATAATAGTAATAATAATTAGACAACTAAAAATAAATAAAAGTTTGTAATTTTTAAAATGTTTTTCAATATTATTATTTCAAAATAATTATATTATTTAAATATACAAAATTGTATTTAATATGACAGATGAGTTAATATTAGCGTAATTAATACATATAAAAAATTAAATATTTAATCACTTTTGTAAAAAAATCCATAAATAAAACAACTAATAATAAGTATCTTACACGTATATTAGAAAAACAAAATAAGAAAGAAAAAAATTGTTGAAACCGTGAGAATTTAGAAGATGCTTGTTGCTTAAAGAAATACTAAAACAATTTTCTCTGTAGTTCTGAATTACATATCAAAATATTTTAAAAAAACAAAACAAATATTTTAAAATAAAATTATTTTAATAATAAGAAAAATATATAATTGCTTGCATGCACGTAAATTAGAGCAAAAAAAAAAAGAAAAAAAAACCAACGCTGCTTCCTCAATGCAACTAATTAAGCTCTCCAACGCTGCTTCTTCAAAAGAACAACGTGAATTATTTCAAATTAAATTTTACAATTTATAACACGCACAAAAGATGAACTCGGGACAGACCGCCACATATTCATGTTGCACCAGATTCAAAAGATTCTTTTTATTTTTTAAAATAAATTTTTTATTTAAAATTCAATTAAAAAATTATTGAATCTGGTACAATCTGACACGGATTCTTATGAATCCGGTACAAATTGTACCAGATTATTTTAAGAAAAAGCCAAACTCTTGGCATTTATTAAAATATCATATTAAATAAATTTCAAACATAATTTTTTATCACACAAATTCTTCCCACAAAACATTCCCCTAAAAAACTTTTCCCAAATCATAACAGAGATTTTCTCCCTATACATCAAATAGGGCTTGCAAGGATGGTAGTATTCAACTGAGGGGAGGTGTGAAGGCCGTGCAACAATATGGAAGGAGGAAATGAAGTGCACCATTCTTGGAGGAGATTCATAAAACCCATCACCTTGCAACTTAAGGAAACCAAAATCACTCTCCATTACAGCATGAATCTCGGACGTGTATCTTGAATCAAGAAGAGGCCACATTCAACTTGGGAGAGAAGAGTGTAATCACTCCTTTGATTAAGCAATTAGCAACATTAATGGAGTGATAAAAGCTTACCTTTGTAGCTGATCCATTCAAGCCTTTATATAAGAAGAACCGAAGGTAGTAAACCCACCTCACATACTGCAAACTCCCTCATCTTAGCTACAGGAATTCGAAAGTATAGCTGTTGGAAAACATATTTTTTGATCCAATTTCCTGGCCAAATTCGAAGCATTGTAGTAGCGTTTCGAAGTCCAGTTGCTGTCATTGCTAATTCCCCTGCATCAACTGAGTTCCTGCTCATTCTTTCGAACTCAGTTGCTACCCGAAGTTGGTCCAAAAATAGCCGAGAAGCTTGATCAAACAAGCTATCCAAAATCCCGAGAATTCCGCAACTATTCGAAACAAATTGCTGCACATTCTCCAGACTAAGATTTTGTCCATTTTCGAAGGTGAAAGCAGCCGATTTTGGTCAAGATAGAAGCATTATAGCAGCCTAGTTCAAAGCTTTGCTGCAACCTTGTTCGAGCGGAGTTTTTTTAGCACGCCCTTCTAACGTTTCAATCCAAACGAAATCTGTAAGTGGGTTTTGCTATTATTATATAAAATTGCACACTTATGGTTATTTTAAGTGGCTCTTGATATTTATATTCTAATAATAAATATGGTTCACTTATTTAATTATTTTTAAAGTATACTTTTGAATAAATATATTATTATATGAAAGATTTGGCACACTTATTTTCTTTTTTTAAGTGAGCATGATATATTTCGAAAATAAATTAAATATGACTTTGAAAATTCGATCGGCATGATATATTCATTTCCATTTGGTATTAAATCCCTTGAATTATTCGTTGTTCGATATCAGTTATAATATTTGAAAGCATGTTTGAATTATTTGAAATGCACTGTAATGATTTGATTTAGAAATGGTAAAGGAAATTCCAAACTTTGATATGGTTTGTTTAGGCTCTGATGCGGTGGGTTATAATAACTGTTACTTTGGCCTCGCCTCTTAGAGGAGTAACATATAGGGGACTAATCAGTAAAACCATATAAAATGAGATGATTTTCAGTGCTATATTCGTATTTATGTTAATATTTGATTCAACATTCTTAATATTTAAATTACGATAATTTATTCATATGTATATCCTCGACATTTGTTATGCACGATCGACCCCCATTTACTGAGTATTTCCCAAAATACTCATCCCTTACATTCCCACCCAGATAAGAACGAGGAACAAATCGAGGATGAAGAGCAAGATTATTTTTGGGGATGGTGATGAAGCAAATCCAATTCAAGACCAGTCGAATTTATTCTGTCTTTTAATTTTATCATCATGTATTTCGCTTCCGCATTTTATTTTCATCGCATTGTAAAGACGATTACTTGTTATGAAAAAGACTGGTTATTTGCGATTTACTACGAGACATGTTGTTTTGCAATTATGTGATTGAGAGACAACGCCGGTGTTGACTAACCCTGATCTCGAGGCGTGACATTTAATTGATATTAGAGCACACCAGGTTCATAATCCGGGTGGGAGATTGCCATAGGAAATTTGACGAAGTCAAATTTTGGCAAAAGCTTAGTCATTTTTAACCAACTTTGTCGTCAATATCCTTATGATTCATTCTTTAGAATCCTTGGAAAATATTCCTTGTTTTATATAAACAAAATGTTCCTTGACCGTTTTTTCGATACTTGTTATCTTGGAATCTGTTAAACATTTCATCTCGTTATTTCAGGAAATGGCTCGTATGTGTGTCACTGCTCGTAAGAACGTTGCCCCAATCACTCATAGGAAGATGATTCAGTGGGACTATCACCAACCTCACACTCGTGCTCATGCTATTATATATTTGAAGGAATTGGCTCTAGAAAATCAGGATAAGACTATCAGAAGGTTGAGAGCTAGTAACTACGAGAGAAGAAAACAAGTAGAAAACTTGACTACCAAGCTGATGGCAGCAGAGAACAGGATTTATGAGATCTTCCACATGTTCGAGCTCACTAGGGGTCATAATTTCGAGCTTCAAGACTCTTTGGAAATAGCAGTGGGTCAGGCCAAGCGGTCTAAGGAAGAAGTGGATCGACGCACCATGGAGTTGTCTGAAGCACGTCAAGCACGACTGAAGGATAAAAAGAAAATTGAAGAATCATGGACTACGATTATGCAGTTGTCCGAAAATAATCAAAGGCTGTTCAAGGAGGTGGAGAAAGGGAAAGTGAAGAAGAAGGAGCTCATCTAGAAGAATAAGGTAAATTGTGTGCATGCGAGAAACGAGTTGAATGAGGCTATGGGAGAAATTTGTCCCACATTGATAAGATTGCTGAGTTGAAATTGGAGAATCAAAATCTCCAGTGGTAGATTGAAGACTTGATGAACCCGGAGGAGCCGAAGGAGGATCCCGAGGAGGAAGAAGCCCCACCCGACGTAGCCATGGGAAATGGAGAGATAGAATAGACGTCTATGATATCTGTTCTTCGAAAGTTTTACGTATGTTGCACTTTTATTTTCACACTAGACATTTGATCCAGTCTTGCTTTCAGTACCTTTGATTCCGCGTTTTGTTTTCAGTATCTTGTTTAAGTTGGGTGGTTAGTTTGAAATTGGGTATCAATAAAATATTTGGTTATTATCCAGTAATCCCAATCTTCATTCTGCATTATTTATGATTCATGTCTTCTTTAGAAATGCGACAAACTCTTAGGAACTCGTACACTTGTAGAAAATGGCCGGAAGACCTCCACCAGCCAATCGCAACCCGCGGTACGCCAATATTAACATTCTGCATTATTTATGATTCATGTCTTCTTTAGAAATGGACAAACTCTTAGGAACTCGTAAACTTGTAGGAAATGGCCGGAAGACCTCCACGAGCCAATCGCAACACGCGGTATGCCAATATTAACAACCGCAACGACAATAATAGAAATCCGAATCCTGACGGAAATCCACCGCCACCACTTCCCAGAGTGGGCCTAAGCTAATCAGATTTGATGGCTATAGACTATCCAAGGTTTGGGAAACCCCAATGGTAACGGTAATCAGCAGCCTCAACCACCACCGGCACAGAATGGGATCAAGTATCATTATGAGTCTCTTCGTAAGAACCGTTGCCCAGTGTTCAAGGGAGACGCCAACCCTAAAAGTAGCCAGAATTGGTTGAAAAGCGTGGAAACTCAACTGCGACTGTTAGAGATACCCGAGGCACTCAAAGTAGAGGTGATAGTACCATTCTTGGAGGATAAGGCGAGCAAGTGGTGGGAAACAGTCTCACCTGCCCCGACAACTGTCGGAGCAATTACCTGGCAACAATTCAAAGATGTCTTTCTCAAACAATATTTCCCAGCAGAAGTCAGACTACAAAAACTGCGTGAGTTTGAGAACTTCTCGCAAACTCCAGAATTGTCAGTGGTTGATTACACCTCCCGATTCAATGACCTTGGAACTTATGCCCCGACAATCATGGCAGATGAAGTTCTGAAAATGCACAGATACAAGAAGGGATTGAGTAGCCGTATCCAGTCATCCTTAGCAGTTTACCAACCTACAAGCTTTGCTGATTTAATGGGAGCAGCAATAAGAGCTGAGACAGACATCAAGCGTCGGGAGGACGAGAACAAGAATAAGCGGCCTCTTACTGGACAGTCATCTCAAGGGAAACAACCATTCAAGAGACCCAATCAGTCCAATGGGTCATTCAAAGGTGCTTCGTCCCACCCAACCTACCAAGAACCAAAGATGTGTCCCAAATGTAATAGTCGTCATTCTGGGAAATGTCACAGACAGACTGGGGCATGTTTCAATTGTGGGAAATTAGGGCATCGAATTGCTAATTGTCCCGAGCCATTAAAGAGAGGGACCAAGCCAAATGTTGATGCTAACCTCAACAAGCCAAAGGAGAATAAGCCCAACGCTCGTGTGTTTGCAATAACTCAAGAAGAAGCAGATGATGCAAACGATGTCGTGGCAGGTACCATTTTTATCAATGAAATGCCAGCTTATGTGTTGTTTGACAGTGACGCTACTCATTCATTTATATCTAAAAAGTTCACTAAGAAACTAGAGCTTACACCTGAAATACTAGTCGAACCCTTTAGAGTAGCAACTCATACTAGTAAAACAATCGAAACACATAGAGTGCACCGAAAGTGTAAAATTTGTATCAATGAACACCTATTCCAAGCAGAATTGATACAACTGAACATGGTGGAGTTCGACGTCATTCTAGAAATGGATTGGTTATCCAAGAATCATGCATTAGTAGATTGCCGAATGAAGAATGTCAAACTTCAAGCCCCAAACCAATAAGAGGTCATTTACCATGGCAAAGTCAAGAAACAGAAGTCCCTCCTATCATCTTCTCAGACTTGGAGAGCCATGAAAAATGGAGAAGAAGTTTACCGAGCAATGATAAGTGAGGTAAATGAAGAAACTATGCTTGCATTAGAAGATATTCCAGTAGTTCAAGACTTTCCAGATGTTTTTCCTGAAGAACTCCCTGGAGCAATTCCGGACCGAGAAGTAGAATTTGAAATCAATTTGATACCCGATGCTGCACCAATATCAAAAGCACCCTACCGAATGGCTCTAGCATAATTGAAGGAATTGAAAGATCAACTCCAAGAGCTGTTGGATAAGAAACAAATCCGACCAAGTGTATCCCCTTGAGGAGCTCTTGTTCTATTTGTGAAGAAAAAAGATGGAAGCATGAGATTGTGTATTGATTAAATGGAACAGAATAAAATCACAATAAAAAATAAGTACCCACTTCCAAGAATAGACGATTTGTTTGATCAACTCAAAGGAGCTACAGGATTTTCCAAGCTCGACCTAAGGACAGGTTATCACCAACTGAAGGTCAAGGCAGACGATATTCCGAAGACGGCTTTCAGAACAAGATATGGACATTACGAGTTCATGGTAATGCCATTTGGATTAACAAATGCTCCAGCAGCATTTATGGATCTCATGAAAAGAGTGTTCAAACCATTTCTTGACAAGTTTGTGGTGGTGTTTATTGACGATATTCTCATATATTCACCAAGTGAAGAAGGCCACAAAGAACATCTCCATCTAACTCTTCAGACACTGAGAGAGAAAGAACTTTACGCCAAATTCAAGAAATGTGAATTCTGGCTAAGTAGTGTCACATTCTTGGGACATATAATATCAGCAGCAAGAGTAGCTGTGGATCCTAAGAAAATAGAAGCAATCTCAGATTGGCCTAGACCAAAGGCTGTGACAGAAATTCGAAGCTTCTTGGGATTAGCGGGCTATTACCGAAAATTTGTTGAAGGATTGTCTTCAATAGCCATACCTCTCACCAAGCTCACACAGAAGGACTCTAAATTTCAATGGAGTGAAGCTTGTGAGAAAAGCTTTGACACTTTGAAAAAGAAGCTTACATCTACGCCAGTATTAGTATTACCTATGGAAGGCAAAGACTTCACCATCTACAGTGATGCATCTAAAAGAGGTTTAGGATGTGTGCTCATGCAAGAGGGAAGGATGATTGCATATGCTTCGAGACAATTGAAGACGTATGAACAGAATTACCCAACACATGACCTCGAACTAGCAGCCGTGGTATTTGCACTAAAGATTTGGAGACACTATTTATATGGTGCTAGGTGTGAAATATTCACCGATCATCAAAGCCTCAAGTACTTGTTCACATAGAAAGAGTTAAACATGAGATAGAGACGATGGATTGAACTCTTGAAAAACTACGATTTGACGATAAGCTGAAAGGGGATCGATTAAGGTGCCCGAAAGCGCAACGGAAGTTTCAAAAATTTGTTTTTCAACAAGAAAACCGAGCACCCCAATTCTATAATGTGTAGCAAATACGAAAAACACAAAATGTCATACATATGGTGTTTTAAAGAAATATACCTATCAATCTTGAAAGATTGATTATGGCTCCAACTTAGTTGTCAAACAACTAAGCTCTTCAAAGGCAAGACCCTCTACAAGCTTCCCTTGTTCTTGAATCTTTCCTTCAAAATTAGGTCCACCACCAACAAGCTAAATCCACTCTAATTTTGCACTAGAAAAATTAGAGCATTTTTCTTTGAGAAGTGTAAGAATTCCTCAACAATTGAAGAACAAAAATTAAGGAGAATTCTACTTGAATTTTCGTCCAAGTGCCTTGGAGGAGAGAGAGTGGAGTGTTTTTCTTGGTGTATGAAAAAGTAAAAGTGAGCATGTGCATGCCATGCCTTGGATGTTGAAAAAGTAGCCTCCCAACTCTTCATCTCCCATGCATGCATTTCTATTTGGGTTTATAACAATTATAAAGCCCATGGACTTTTATTTAAATGTCTCAAACACATTTGAGACCATTTAATCTTTACTTGATTTTACTCAATCCCACTAGTTTAATAATTATTTCTAATTGGGCTCTACAAGGTCCAAATGTTATTTAATTAATCCAATACTTGAATTAATTTAATTATTTGGACTCTACTAGGTCCACTAGTGTTTAATTAATTCAACACTTGAATTAATTTAATTTAGTCCATAATAATGTATATGAAAATCACAATTTTCAAATACATTACTCGTTTGACCAACTTTTAATTTAGGAACACTTCCTCGAATTAAAAGTTACATTCTCCTTATAGAAGTCATACTTCTATTTTTATTTACGCTTATAAACTCCTTTGTAAGCCGTTCAACACATTGAACTATTTTACTTCTCAACGGGATCTAGAAAGTTAGCACTTGTGTGACCCTCAATGGTTCATTGATACAACTAGCCGTGGGTTCACATCTCCATGTGATTCGGACTAAACATGTCCTTATACGAGCATACCCCAATTGCTCCATTCTTACTTATCAACTCCTTGATAACAAGAACATCAGAACTCAAGTCTGATAGTACCCAACCAATCATGTTAAACGCCTAGCAGCATCGCTTACATGATTTCCTAGGTATCAAATGATAGTGCCTGCAAGAACCATTCAATTGTGGTTAGCGTACAGTACGGTCTCTTCAACTCATATATCCCGACCGATTCGACAACCATTGGTATATCAAGATTTGTCAATGAATCGATACTATGTGTAATGTCGTAGTTGCATCGATGGTGTAATCTATGAAACCCCTTTCATAATTACCACCATACTCTGATCAGAGATTTCAACCTACATACACATGAGAACACATAGGATATCCATACCCGAAGGTAAGCGGTGAATCTCCGACTACAATGCATCGACTCCTATATGTTTCGACAGAACACCCAACCCTGCCACCTGATGACCCCATGAGAGTCGGTAAACAAGTCAAAGTGTAATTCTAGCACATAGAGTCTCAATGTTGTCCCGGGTCATAAGGACTAATGGTGTACAACCATAAACTAGGACGTTTCCACTCGATAAGTGAGAACCACTTGGAAAGTCCTTTATGGAGGGTTGTTCAGTGCACTCTACCAGGAGCACCTATCTGCATGCTCGGACATCACAATGTCCCCTACCAATGAAACATGGTACTCACATCGCAGATACTAGTCTCGAACTCGAGCGGCCTATATCCTTCTTAGCGGCGGCTGAATTGACTAGGAACTGTTTAGAATATACAGTATTCCAAATATGAGTTTCATGATACTCATCATATGAGCATCTCATATTCTTTCTACTATTTGTATATTCAAGGGTTTTATCTATGCAACTAGCATGGGTATTCAGATAAAGATGTGCCAATAATAATTTCATTTAAAATGGACTAGGCCCATTTTTCCAGGAGTCAAAATCCAATTTATTTCTATTGAAAAAATGTTTTCATGTTGGTGAATGGTATTTTGGGAATTAAAATACAATAAGTATCCAATGCTACAACTATACTATATTTCATATCAATCAATATTACAAGAAAATAATAATAATAATAATAATAATAATATAAAGGATAGAGTTTTAGTTTATTGTATATTTAATTATTTATAAAGTTAAGCCCTTTTTAACTTATGTTATTGTGGTTTTATGACTTTAAAACTATTAAAAATAATATATTAAAATTTGATGCACATATTTATACGATCTCAATGTAAGGACAAAAATAAATTAATAACAGAAAAAGAAAATTGAAAAGGTTTAAAATCAATAACCAAAAAGAGTCATATCAATTTATATTTATAATAATATGATGCAATCTGTACTTTCCCAAATCAGTCCAGTCTGAATAACCTGTAACGATAAACTTGCAAATAACATAATTGATTAAATTTTATATATTATCTACGTCTAAACTGTAATATATATTTATGTCACCAGTTGTAACACATGCATCAACCACAATTTTCGATATTATCATGTTTTTTTAATTATTATTATACATTTTTTGGAACACTAAATAAACTCGCCGGGAAACATTTACCTAAGTCAAAACCGTCTCTAATTTTTTTTTTTTTAAAAAACTACAAATTTCAAAAAACCGACCAAAGCGTACAGTGATCAACTCCAGAAAGAACCAAACAATGACACACAAACCTAAAAAGAAAAACACACAAGTTCTGAAGTTAACGAGATTTAAGTTTGAAAACATAAATAAGTGAGTAAACGAAATTTTACCAACAAATATCACCGCAAATGTGGATGACATGTCTAAACTTTTGAGCTGACGCATTTAATTTATCAAATTAAAATATTAGGTAAAAATTTGTGTGAAACAGTTTCATGAGTTGTATTTTGTAAGACGGATCTCTTATTTGAGTCATTAATGAAAAAATATTACTTTTTATACTAAGAGTATTACTTTTTATTGTGAATATCAGTATGATTGACACGACTTACAGATAAAAATTCGTGAAACCGTATCACAAGAGACCTACTCAAAATATTAATAACTATATAACAAAAATATACCTGCTGCTTGTGATACATCCGAAAACAACCAATAATTTAGTTATATTTGTGTTCATTTTTTGTGGCACCAAATTTTTTTCTACGGTCCCTAATTAACACAAAAAGTATTTCTGTGCTCCCTAAGCCCCCAATTGTTTTCTCGAATAAAATTCGGTACAAAAGTGAAAATAAGATACTAATATATGATATTTGAATATAAAAACTTCATATATGACACTAATATATACTTTTTGAGTACTCAAATATGTATAACAAGTATTGGTATTGATGACACATCTCTTCTCGGATGAAAATCAGTACAAAATATTGGAAATATGATATTGATATATGATACTGGGGAACAAAATATTTCAGATCTGATTAATATATGATTTTCTTAATGGGGGAGAGAATAGTGAAAGTGATAACGCGAGATCTGGGGACCATGACCCATATTTATAGATAATGTTTATCAATATCTTCTGATATTTCTGTTTTAGCTCATCATAAAAACAGAAATTACACTTATGTCTCTACACATTAAAGGCCCACAGCCCATTAGATACATTAAAGCCCAATAACCCGAAACATTAATTGATCACTTTATTTTGGGCTTAACTTAATAGACAACCCACAATACATAATTATTCACATATAAGTCCATATAAATAAATTGATCCAACAATCTTCCACTTGGGCTATATGTGCAACTTTATAATTATGTTTGTGAAAATAACCTTATGAGCTCAAAATTGTTGTCATTCCGAAATGTATCTATAACCAATCCGGTCCATCAATCACATCAACATAGGATCAAAGCAGTCTTCGCTACACTCAAGGTAACTAGACCCATCAATGGTCACATATGCCAACACAACTGAATGACATGGATCATGAAGTGGATGTGTAGCATGGAAATTTCATGCAATGTGACCGTAACATCCCTATTTCCAACTGGTCCTCCCTTTAACCTTATCGAGATTAAACTTTAAATCATAATTAGAGTGTGACTTAACTTGAAATTTATTTCTGCAGAAAATAAATTTACATAACTGTAACTGAAAATGTCTACAATTGAAAAGCATTTAAAATAACAAACTCCCACTAAAACTGGATTTCCTCAATTGACATAACACACATACTAGCAGTATGCTCATGAAACTGTTTGGGTGGTAGTCCCTTAGTAAGCGGATACGCAACCATGGAGTTTGTACCGATATGCTCAATAGACAACTTTCCACTCTGAATTCTTTCTTTAACAACCAGAAACTTGATGTCAATGTGTTTTGACTTCGTCGAGCTCCTGTTGTTATTGGAATACATAACTGCTGATTTATTGTCACAATGTAATCTTAGTGGCCTTTCAATGCCATCAACAATACGCAGTCATGTGACAAAATTTTGCAGCCATATTCCATGATTGGATGCCTCATAACACGCTACAAATTCAGCTGCCATGATGGAAGAAGCTATAAGAGACAGTTTAGCACTCTTCCAGGAAATGGCACCTACAGCAAAGAGATAGATGTAGCCCGACGTAGATTTCATACTATCTTGGCATCCAGCAAAATCGGAGTCAGTATACCCAATGATCTCTAGCTGATCCAACCTCCGATATATGAGCATGTAATCTTTTGTTCTCTGTAGGTACCGTAAAACTCTTTTGACTGCTTTCCAATGTTCCACTCCTGGATTACTTAAATATCGTCCCAACATTCTTGTCACGTACGCAATATCTGGACGTGTACAAACCTGAGCATACATCAGACTCCCCACTGCAGATGCATAGGGAACCTTCATTTCTTTTTCCTCAAAATCATTCTTTGGGCATTGTTTGAGACTAAATTTGTCTCCCTTAGCCACAGGGGTATCTGTTGGTTTACAATCTTGCATCCCGTATCGCTTGAGAACTTTCTCGATATAGCCTTTCTGGGATAATCCAAGAATACCCCGAAAACGACCCCGATGTATCTGAATACCCAGTACAAAAGATGCATCACCAAGATCCTTCATCTCAAAATTCTTAGCTAGAAATCTCTTGGTTTCATGCAACAACTCTATATCGTTGCTAGCGAGCAGAATGTCATCAACATATAAAACCAGAAAAATATGCTTACTCCCACTGAACTTATGGTACACACAATCATCGACCAAATTCATCTCAAAACCAAACAAGATGATCACTTGATGAAATTTGAAATACCATTGTCGAGATGCTTGCTTGAGCCCATAGATGGATTTCTTTAATTTGCAAACCATATTATTTGTTTCTTTGGACACAAAATTTTCTGGCTGCACCATATAAATCGTTTCATCAATGTCACCATTTAGAAACGCAGTCTTTACATCCATCTGATGAAGCTCAAGATCGAAATGCGCCACCAAAGCCATTATAATCCTTAAAGAGTCTTTCGAAGAAACTGGAGAGAAAGTCTCTTTATAATCAATGTCTTCTTTCTGTGTAAAGCCTTTAGCGACAAGACGAGCTTTATATCTTTCCACATTGCCTTTCGAATCCCTCTTGGTTTTAAATATCCATTTGCAACCAATGGGCTTCGTACCTTTAGGCAATGGGACAAGATCCCATACGTCATTGTCCTTCATGGACTTTATCTCCTCATTCATGGCATCATTCCACTTTTGAGAGTTGGAACTTTCCATGGCTTGACGGAAGTTAATAGGATCATCCTCCATCAATCCAATGTCTGCCTCATGTTCTTGAAGAAATACAATGTAATCATCTGGCACTGCATTTCTCCGCTCTCTAGTGGATCTGCTTAATGGCATAGGTTCTGGAGGTGCTTGAGTTTGTTCATCTGGAATGAGAGGATCTCTAATATTGTCTTCCTGTATTGTGTCTTGGTCAAAGTGAGGAATATGATCCTAACCAATGTCCAAGACACCTGTGGGAATATTTACATATTCCTCTTCAAAGACAATATCCTTTACTTTATCTCCCCCCGCAAACTCAACATCCTCAAAGAACCTGGCATTTCCTGAATCAAAAATCGACTTACTCGTGGGATCATAAAACTTGTACCCCCTGGATCTTTCAGAGTATCCAATAAAATAACAACTAACCGTCCTTGAGTCCAGTTTCTTTTCATTAGGCTTGTAAGGCCTTGCCTCAGCTGGACATCCCCAAACGTGCAGATGCTTAAGACTGGGCTTTTTACCCGTCCAAAGTTCATAAGGGGTTTTGGTCGCTACCTTAGTTGGAACCCTGTTAAGGATATATGCTGCGGTCTTTAGTGCTTCTCCCCAGAGTGATTTTAGTAAGGTAGAATGACTGATCATACTCCTCACCATGTCCTTAAGCGTTCTGTTTCGTCTTTCAGCAACACCATTCATAGTGGGCGAACCCGGCATAGTGTACTGTGGGACGATACCGCATTACTCCGGGAATCTAGCAAAAGGTCCTGGACGTTGTTCACCTGAACCGTCATATCTACTGTTGTTTCTTCAGAGGCTGTGTATCCGCAGCTTCCTTATACTTTCGTTTCTTTCCTTTATCCTTCGAGGTAGAGGCATAATGAGCACTTTCTGTCTTGTCTTGCTTCAACCTTTCCTCTTCCTAGACACAGTGCGAGATGAGCTCATTCAGAGACCAAGTCTCTTTCTGACAGTTATAGCTCACCTTGAACTGGTTAAACTGAGGAAGAAGAGATATCAAAACCAGATGCACCAGCAAGTCCTCAGAGAGGTCAAGCTTCAGTGCTTTCAACCTTGAAGCAAGATGAGACATTTCCATAGTGTACTCCCTGATATTGCCCTTACCTATGTACCTCATTGAAACTAGGCTTGCCAAGAGTGTACCAATTTCAGAATTTTCACTTTTAGCAGACCTCTTTTCGAGGTCTTGAAGGAAAGCCTTAGCCGTAGCAATGTCGTTAGACATTGTGCCCCTGAATGTTTCTGGAATGACCCTCTTCATGATCATCATACACATGCGATTCGATCTCTCCCACCTTTCAAACTCTCTTCTTTCATCAGAGGTACTCTTATCCGTAACGGCAGAAGGAGAGTCAACCCTTATCGCAAGGTCCAAATCCATGACTCCGAGAACTATCAATAAATTCTCTTGCCATGATTTAAAATTATAGCCATTTAACATAGGAATAGAATTTATGTTGGAGTGAATATTTGCAGGAGTCAAATATGAACAGAGAACAAAAAATCAAATATACATGCTCAACCAAATATCCAAATAAAATAATCAATAAATTCAAATAATGTAAACCCCCATAAACAGAATATCGAGCACTCCATTAATATTTCATCTTTGGACAAAAGATTAACTTGTAAGTGACATTCTGGCGCAGCAGTCAAACACTGATAGTAATTATCATGTCAAATAACAACCTTCCTTTGGGCCGATTTATTATTCACATGAAAAACCGAACGACTATCACATGTTTACCACCACAATAGTATATGTGATTATATTAAATATTAACATTCCTTTGGGCCGATCAATATTCATATAAATCACATATACCCAAAATCCTTTTGTATTTCAAAATAAAATTAATTTCCATAAAAGATGTCACTTTGGCGACATTTTATTTCAATCAATCAATTTTAAGATACATATAACCTTATCATTATTTGAATTAATGAATATTTAAGCTAAACCGAATAAGACTGAATTGAAAAAAAAAATCGGAAATTCCGTACGGGTCGGGTCGGCCCGGATCCGTACGACCCGTACCGGATCCATACGGTTCGGGTCGACCCGGGTCCATACGACCCGACCCGAATCCGTACTTTTTTAAAAAAAAAAAAATTTAATCCGAATTTTCGATTTTCCTCTAAAATATTTTGTTGAACAAGAACCGGAAGGAAAATCGAAATCTTATACCAAATCTTTAAATTTTACAACCAAATTTTTTTTTTTTTTTACCAAAACTGAAACTTTAAAAGATTTGATTTTCAACCAAAATATTTTCCAGATCTGAAACCATATCAAAAAATTTTCAGATCTAAACCAAAATAATTTTCAGATCTGAACCATATCAAAAAAATTTCAGATATAAAGCAAAATAATTTTCAGATCTGTGCACATATCAATATATTTTTCAGATCTGGAGCCATATCAAAAAGTTTTAAACAAAATTTTCTTTCCAGATCTGGATCCAAATAATATGCAAAACTTTAAACAAATCTCAATGATTCAAACATGAATGACTCTGATACCACTTGTTGGGGAAAACCCATAAACCGCAGAATCCATCACGTTAAATCATCAAGAATTTGACTGAAAACTTAAGCGGAAGCATTCCTGAAGCCATAATCCTGAATTCTTTAGAACGTGTCTTGATCTTCCAGATCTACACGCTCTTTCCTTGAGAAAATCCTTTAGTTTCTCTTTAGAACTATTTTCTTAATGGGGGAGAGAATAGTGAAAGTGATAATGCGAGATCTGGGGACCATGACCCATATTTATAGATAATGTTTATCAATATCTTCTGATATTTCTGTTTTAGCCCATCATAAAAACAGAAATTACACTTATGTCTCTACACATTAAAGGCCCACAGCCTATTAGATACATTAAAGCCAAATAACCCGAAACATTAATTGATCACTTTATTTTGGGCTTAACTTAATAGACAACCCACAATACATAATTATTCACGTATAAGCCCATATAAATAAATTGATCCAACACTTCAAACTCATTTGCGAGCTTCAATCTTCAGAAAAATCAGATAAGACGCGAATGCGGTCGGCAATGGGGGAGTAAATTGATCATTAAATAAACAAGATAGTTTCAGACAGTTACCAGCTTTCTCCTCCTCCCGCTTTCTAGCAGCTTTGTTCACGTATAAGAGCCAGACTATCTGCAAGTAATAGAGATAAGAATATACCAAAGGCATGAAAAACGATATGCGAGGTCATTGACAAGACTGACTAATTAAACTTGGAAGTTGTGAATATCTATGAACTTACAATAATCTAAGGTAAAAATTTGTATGAGACGATCTCATAAGTCGTATTTTGTGAGATAGATCTCTTATTTGGGTCATTCATGAAAAAATATTACTTTTTATTGTGAATATCGGTAGGATTAACATTTCTCATAGATAAAAATTCGTGAGATCGTCTCACAAAAAAACTACTTAATCACTTACCTTTCACGCCTTGAAAGCTCAGTTGGTTTTTCTAACTGCAAAAATAAAACTTCATGGATCATACAAGGACAGATATTAAGTATATAGCTAAATTATTCTACAACTCACGTCAACATCACTGCTTTCAAATCCTTTCACTTCGCCAAATTAGGATTTTCAATCGCTGAATTTGGATTTAAACATTTTAAATATAATATAATATTATAATATTAACCCTTCGTCCGAATTAGATTTTAACCGGTTAAAAAATTCAAGCCTACCGGGGAAAAAACGAATCGCCTGTGTTTCTATTTTACATCAGAAACAAAAAAAAAAAATCAAAATATCATAAAAACACTCTCACTAATCAGAATTTTAGCCAAAAATGACTAAACTTTAAAGTATCCAGAAATAACACAAACTAAGATGATGAAATTATTTGCAAGTTAATCTTATTTTATCATTTTTGAAATAACTCGTAATAAATTATTAAACAATATTGTATTTAAATATCGGATTTTGAAAAATATAATTCATCAGACAGCTTTTGTTAACTAGTGAGGACGAAGATGGCACGCGCGAACAATGAATATAACACTTAATGCTGCTTTCACCCTCCTTTGTCTTTTTTTAGAGACTATTTTTATACTGGTTCATTTGATAATTAAGAGCCCGTTTGGTATAAGAAGCTACAGTTTAAAAAAGTGTTTTTTTAAAAAAAAAAAAGTGTTTTTTTAATTTTTAACTTGTTTGGGTGGGCTTCTAGTGCTTAAAAAAACACTTATTTAAGTTGAAATTAGAGCTTTTTTAAAAGCCCTATTTTAGAGCTTTTTTCACTAGCTTTTTTAATAACCTTAAAAAAAACATCAACCAGTAGCCTCCTCTCAATCTTTTCTCCATTCTTCTACAAGATACAATTTTTTTTTCCGTCGAGGTTTTTGTTCGTTCATTTTTTTCTGCTTTCCTTTTGCTGCAGAATCTACACTCCCTATTCATTTACGTCTGTATTACGTATTGTGAATTAGATAATTATGTTACAATTCGGTCAATGATCCGATAAATCCAGAAAGTCAGGAAGGGAAAAGTATTTGCTTATTCCATTTTTTTGCAACTACGTATATAATATTCATCAATTCTTGTGTATTACGTATATAATATTATATTAATTAAAATATATTATATACCATAATATTACTGTAATATTATTTAATCATTGTTTGTATTACTTTTTCATTTATGATATTGTGAATTAGATAATCTATTATTTTTTTATGTTTTATTTTTTGAATATAGAATGTATTCGAAGTTAGCTCCTAAACGAGGATTATCAAATCCAAGTCAATTACCTAGATATACGATTGAGACTGTTGAACCTGGATTTGTTGCTGATGGGAATAATAAGGCGGATTGGACTGATCAGAATACCGAAATATTTTTAAAAATTTGTGAGGAAGAAATTGAATCCGGCAATAAGCCTACCAAACATTTAAACAAAACGGGGTACACAAATTTAGTTTCAAAATTTCATGAGAGAACGGGACTTTCTTTGAATCAAAAACAATTCAAAAATAAATGAGATTCTATGAAAAAATATTTTGCATTGTGGGCACAACTTATTAGAAATAATGAGACTGGCCTTGGTTGGGATCATAACAAGATGACCGTGCAAGCTGATAATAGTTGGTGGGAGGATAAGATTAAGGTACATAATTTATATACTACATTTTAAATTTTTAATCAATTATTTTTATTTATTTTTTGTTACGTTGCAAATTACAGGAAAATCCCGAGTATGCAAAGTTTAGATTGAGGGGACCCAAGAATTTAGATTTATTGGAAAATATATTTAAAGGTTCTATAGCAACTGGCTATGCTGCAATAGCACCATCAGAGGATCAACCAATTCATAATAATTTCAACGATGATACAAATGATTGGGATGTTCAGTTAGATGGAGAGTTTCAAAGTGATGTTTATATTAATGTTGAAAGCCAAGAATTTATGGAAAACTCAACAATGGGAGCTGACAACTCTATGCAGCAAAGAAAGAGAAAAAGAAGGGAGAGTGGGGAAAAAAGAGGTCTCATTGCCACTAGGTTAGCCGATCAACTTGATCGTGTCCTTCAAGAATTTGAGACTCAAAAGTCTATACACGAAACACCAAAAGATGATCCATGTAGCATTGAAAATTGTCTGGAGGTTCTTCGTAGTTTGCCTGGTATGGTGGTTGGCAGTGAGCAATTCTTCATATTTACTAGAGTTTTGGGTAAAAAGCATAATAGGCAAACATTTATCGAATTGAAGGACTCGGAACTGCAGCTTGGTTGGGTGATTTGAAGCGTTATTAACATGAGTTATGTTTTTAGGAAAAATACTTGAATAATGCACTTGTTTTTTTCTTTTATTGATTGATGAGTCAACTTTACTAAGTAGTACGTTTAAATTTTTAATGCAATAATCTAAAACTTTCAATGTTTATTGTTTTTTTTATATATTTATCTTTATTCATATATTTTCACAGGATGTCTGCGAGTTCAGGCTCCACTATATCAGATAACTCTGATGCATCAAGTGATTCCGACATTTCCGTTGATTCTATTAGAAATACACATGTCTCTAAGAAAAGAATGATTTTGTTATCCTTGTGTGGTGTTACGAATTATGTTTTGAAATATATTGTTAAAGAAAAATGTAGGACATCGTGGTTATCAGGGTCTCAATGGGTGGCAGAGATATTGAATGGTAATGAGACACGATGCTTTGAAATGTTTAGAATGAGGAAACATGTTTTTTATAAACTATGTGACGATCTACTCCAAAAATATAGCTTACAGCCAACAAAAGGAGTTGATATCTATGAAAAGGTGGGATTATTTTTGTACATGATGGGTCAACCTGCTTCAGTTAGAAATGTTCAAGAGCGTTTTCAACACTCGGGGAAAAACTGTTTCAAGACAGTTTCACAGCGTTTTAGAGTCCATATGGAGGTTGTCGAGAGATATCATCAAACCTATCGATCTTAATTTTACAGATGTCCCTGAATATATTAAGAATGACAAAAGATATTGGCCTTATTTTAAAGATTGTATAGGGGCTATTGATGGCACACATATATGCATTCGTGTTCCGCCTAGCAAGCAAATAGATTTCATTGGAAGAAAAGGGTATACTTCAACAAATGTTATGGCTGTATGCGACTTCGACATGTGATTTACTTTTGTATGGGCTGGTTGGGAAGGTTCTGCTCATGATTCTAAAATTTTTAAAGAGGCTATGCGCAGAGAGAGATTGCATTTTCCACTTTCACCTGAAGTTTGATATTAATATATCTTATATGTTTTTTTAAATAATTGTTAGATAAATATTTACACTTTAACTCTTATTTTTTGCAAGTAAATATTATTTAGTTGATGTAGGTTATCCTACTTTCAAAGGCTTTATGGGACCGTATAAAGATACTAGATATCATTTACCTCAATTTCGATTGGCTCCAAAGTTCAGATAAAAAAATGAAGTATTTAATTATCATCATTCCAATTTAAGGACGGTTATTGAAAGAACATTGGGAGTGTGCAAAGCACGATGGAAAGTATTACAAAATATGCCCACATTTTGTCTAGATACTCAATTTAAAATTTTAGTGGCATGTTTTGCTTTACACAATTTCATAAGGCGATACGATGCGGCTGGAGATATTCTTGAACAACTTGAAAATATTGATGATTTACAAGAAATCGAGCAAGATGGTGAAAATGTTTATGTCCATGACATAGGTACGAGATAGCAAGAACCAACACAAGAAAATATTACGGAAATGAAAGAATTGAGAGATGACATAAGAAATTCACTGCCAATACAAAGTTGACATTGAACTTTTAGTTTTTATTTAAATAAATTAAAGTAGAATGTAAACATTAACTATTGTTATTAACAATTGTTTTTATGGTTTTTAAGATTTCAATATTTTATTGTTTTGATATAGATTTAATTATTTATATTTATACATCACACTTGTTTAAAAATCCGTTATAAAATATATATATATATATATATATAAATTAATGAGTTAAAAAAACATTTTAATCCAAACATATTTATTAATTTAAAAAGTACTTTTTATCTATTCATCCAAACATAATATTAACACAACTTTTACTTAAAAAAATAATTTTAAAAACCAACTTAAAAAAACACTTTTTTAATCAAAAAACTTTTGAAACCAAACTGGCTCTAAGTCCTGAAAACATCAGAGGTACGTAGATAAATGGGTTAAAACTAAACAAGTCGGAAGCCCAACAAAAAGTGCAATTTAGACGATTTTTACAACAAATTTCGGGTTGAGCTAGAGTAATCTTATTGCATAATCTTAAATTCCACAAAAAAATAAAAGAAAAGGAAATTTGGAGAAAACATAGGTAAAGGCAAACAACGCACAAGGAATCGCGACTTCATTGAGAATGTGTATGACCACGGTACGAGTTTGATTACTTAAAAAAAAGTACGTGTTTGGCAACCAAAACCAGCGAGTTTTGTGGATGACAAACCATTCTGAGAGGCGGAATAAGAAAATCAAGTAGCTGCTTTTTTTTTTTTTGGGCTGCTATATTAGTGTTTAATGTTTTCAGCTACTATCATCGGCCCTGACCAGTGCAAAACACGATTCAGGATTTGTTGACATCAGCAACTTCAGTACCAGAACATCATTTGGATAACTGATTTGAAGCCCAGGTTCAAAAAGTCCTGCATTGCAATATCTTACATCTCAATGGCCAAGTCATATAGCAAGACTTAAACAGCTATGTTGGATAAAGTGAAGTACGAGGTTTATGTCCATCCCATGTAGCACACAATGCCACAGGATTAAAAAAAAAGAGAGAGGAGTTGCATAAAATTTACCCGGAGAAAGATTCTTTCCACCATATAGCTCTTTGGCTAATGGGTTTGCTGCCCAATTATTGACAGCAACTCGATTTGTAGGTTGAAATCCTACTATATTTCCATTGGGAGACAACACCACCTGATTAGTCCATAGCCCAAAAGCCAAAAAATTAGGAAATTAGTCCATATCAAATCAAGAGGCAGTCGATAGTGGACCAAATAATTTATGAAATACAGTAAAAAGAAAGCAACGTGAAATACAGGGGGAGATGAAAAAATCAAGCTTTGCCTATAAAAACCACCTTTTAGGTCCGAGTTAACGAAGAAAAACCAAAGCACAATATTTTTTGGGCAGGAAGGCCAAAAGGAGCAATTAGGTTGTTATCCAATATTCATTGGGCAGGAAGGCCAAAAGGAGCAATTAGGTTGTTATCCAATATTCATGAAGTTAGAAACAAGTTACGCCCGCAAGGTTTAACTATAACAGTTTAAATCAAAAGAGAACTAACGGATCAGGATGCACTAGTTTGCAGAATTACCTGATAGCTAGCAATATCTTGCAATGCTTTCATATCTCCACTACCTGCTTCTTCTGATTTAGAAATGGATGGTGTGCCAATAATATTGGATTCTACATTATCCATTACACTCAAGTATGAAGGGAGTTTTCCGATCCATGCGTAGTCACCATGGTTCATCCAACTGACATCTCCAGGCCAACCAAAATAATTCTTGAGTCTTCTAATTATTTCAACACAACAAGATTCTACCTGATACAGAAAAACTAAAAAAAATAAGATCATGGACCAGAGAGTATCAACAGAAACCAAGCAACCACACAAATTCCCAATAGTGAGGAAGATAGTAACAGACATTAGACAAGCATAACCCACTAAGATGCAAAAACCATTCAAGATCATAATTTTTTCCATCTAAATATACAGTAAGGCAGCTCAACATCTTAATCCAGAGTAACATAGATGGCATGATCGAAAGCCAAAATTGAAGGCCAATAACAAATTTTCCAATACTACGCAAGTTCAACATAATAAAGAACAGAGACAGATATTTGGGCAATATGTACTATTTTCAAAACCTCGTGATTAATCTTGAAAATGAATGAAAAACCGGGCATCTTTCTATAGAATAGTAAGATCACACGAGGCTCTACAAATCTCAGCCCTCAATCAATTCTGAATTGTGTCAACCAACAGAAAACAGAAATGTTACCCCAGGGAAGACTTTTGCATCTAACAATTTGTAAACAAGAGAATGAATTACTCTTATTGCCTGCGAACCTTAAAAGATTCCATGGAATGGCATGGCACAGAATCCACATCAATTGACTGGGGTGGGGATTCCTTCAGAAAATCTCTCTTACTGCTAGGCAGATGAGGTAAATTGATCTTTGCCACAACACTAATGGCGACAAGAAAAATCCCGCTAGCAAGTGCAACGGAAAACATATTCAACATAGAACTTCCCTGTAAGAAAACATTCACAGTGGGAGATGAGCATTAGAGCTCGAAACAAATCGAATTGAAGCTGACATTGGTATATGTTTAATTTTTATCAGACAACATATGTAAATTCATGTGCTTCCTACCTGAAACATCAGCGTAAAAGAAGTACAGGTACATAATGGAAGATTAAGAAAAATGTGTGACCAAGAATAAAAGTTCAGTAGAATGCCTTATTTAATGCCAAGTTTGAAGGGCTTGCAACTGCAGAACATGATAATCTCTTGCTTGGCAGAGTGAACACATCCTCGTAGTACATATCAAGCGTATCAGCCAAACTAATCTGCGGGCACAGCAGAAATAAATTAACATGAGCAAATAAACTCAACCGGCATGAAAGCACTTCACCAGCCACGAGGGGAAGAAAGTACCTGATCAACAAACACCCAAATTAGAATAAGCAGTTAGAAATAATGTTGTCAATTTACCTCAACAGTATTAAACTATTTAACTCATCAAGTCAAGAAAGATGCCACATCCAAAGAAATTAACAAAAATATGCTCTTAAATCTCATTCCCGTACCTTAAGAAATGCCCCTGTACGCTCAGTGCAACCACCATCAAATAAACAACTACTTCTAACAGCATTTGTGATTGCAAGAACAAAAAAACCTTATGAATGTGATCGCACAAGCCACCAACTCCAAAGATAAATGTAAGAATACAGATGTGATTACCAGTTGGGAATGAGTAAGAAAAACTTCCCACTCGGTTGCCTCTGGTTTTTTCCAGCCATCAATCTTTACATTGCTGAATTTACTAGCATCAATTTTTAAAATGTAGGAAGGTACGCATTCACTTATCCAAGAACAAAACTCGGGACCACCAATCTTTTCCAGTTTTGAGAATGTGAGGGACCTCCAGCAAGATTTCTTCAATTTTGACTCCTTAAGCTTGTAACTTGACCTTTCTATATTAAATTTTTCTGCTAGAGTCTTGGCATTTGCAAGTACATGATGGTCCAGGAGATTATACAGAATGACAGAGGAATCTCTAGATGACATCTCTTTGGGTTTGTTAAACCAATGGAAAAGCTTATTTGATGCTCTGTTTGTTGAGCCACGAAGAAAAATTCTTTCAGTGTTTTCAAGGGCAGAAAGGCAAATAACTTCTGCAATTACAGAAATGATCTGTTTGTCCGAGGAGCTGAAGTTTAAAATTGCAGGTACCTGCCGATAGGAAATGGATAAGATAATTCAACCCATCAATATGTGTGACACCTGCATATCAGAGACATTAAATATAGTATTACGACAGGTAAACCGTAATGTAATTAGTGCAGGTAGAGACAACTCATATCTACCTCTTTCGGATTTTCAAGGTTGTTCATATCTCTGTCCCTTCCAGGGCTAAAAATTTCCAATTCAAAATTCCAAAGCTGCTGCAGAACTACTTGTCTGAAGGTCATGGCAAGTATGTTCTTAGAAGTTGTGCTGGCAAAGATATCTTTCGTCATAGATTTCTTCAGCTTTATAGCTTTCTCTTTTACTTTCCTAGCGGGTAAAAACTGGAAAAAAATAAACAAGAACATCAGAAGTTAAAAGTAAACGAACGAGTTAAGCTTAAACAGAGTAAGTCAGAAGGTCCAATGACCAAGAAAAGAGCATCTCGTGTGCTACAAATGGGAAAACAACGTACGTTAGTTAGCCATAATTTGAAGAGCAAACTTCACATCTCACAAGAAATAAACTGTACTGATCAAAGTATAAACTATGAACTAACCAGTCGTGTGGAGATGGTACTGTGCTCGTCAAATGGCCCCGGGAATATGGTCTCCACAACCATGGCGGCGGTTCCAGACGAAATATGCTCATCGGCAGCTTCGCCTCCATCGGCGGCGGCGGCGGTGAGGGCTTGCTGTAAATCCACAGAGCCAACCACCGTCAGGCGAGCCAAGTCGTTCTCGTACGTCCTTACAGCTGGGAGCGATTTCGCGTCGGATTCTACTACGGCTTCAAGAAGTGCTTGCTCGGAAGCAGGCGAAAATTGTGAACTGGAAGATGATGAAAGGAGAAGGTTATTTCCCTGCAGCTTGAGGAGCGAATTGGGGTACAGCTTATTTGAGAATTTCAACGAGGAAGAATGAGAAGCGAAGATGGAGGAAAGAGGGAAACCAGGGGATGAAAATGCCATAGGATTTCAAATCCTCGCGGTAGGGTTTATGTTTAAGGAATAAGCTCCCACGAAAAGCGAGAAAAGTAAAGCTTCTGTGTTTATTTTTATTTAAAAAAAAATCCTCTGTTTTTATTAAATTTAATTTAAGATAAAAAATTGTGTGAGATGATATCACATATCGTATTTTGTGAGACATATATTTTATTTGAGTTATCAATGTAAAAATATTACTTTTTATGTTAAGAATATTATTTTTTATTGTGAATATCAGGTAGGATTGATCCGTCTCAAAAATAAAAATTCGTGAAGCTTTCACAAGAGACCTACTCTTAATTTAAAGAAGAACGATGAGTTGTTCAAGTATTATTTTATTTTTTGCTAGAAATTGTTCAAATATTTTGAGAAAATAAGATTAAAAAAATAACAATTTATATTCACACTATTATTATTAAACATGAAATTATATTTCATTAAAAAGTAGTCATTAAGACAATATTGTTGTGAAAAAGTAAAAATTTATGGTAAAAAGTAAAAATCTCAAACTCTCAAAATTTACCAAACTACACACTTTATAATATTTTTCTCTCTACTCAATTATGATTTTCTTCACAAATGAGATATCTATTTATAGGAAATCTTTACAAATAACCCAAAAATAAAATACATCATTACATACATCATCACACACTAATTTTCAATATTTACAACTCTTATTTTCAACATTCAAATATTCAACATTCAAATATTCAATACACACATTTTAAATATATTTTTCAACACTCTCCCTTGTGATGATGATCATAATGATTGTCTTCATTACGTGTTTTTATACTGCCTCGTTAAAAACCTTACTAGGAAAAACCCATTGGGATAAAAACCATAGCAAGGAAAAAAGAGTGCAGTCACGTAAACTCCCCCTCATGTTGACACGAACAATTCTTCACAAATTTCGTAGATTGCGCATCCCAATATTATATATATGCTTTCTGAATATTGACGTAGGAAGCGCCTTTGTGAAGAGATCTGATTAATTTTCACTTGATTGAATGTGACGAACATCAATATATTTATTCTTCTCAAGCTCCTTGGTGAATGCAAAGAACTTAGCAGGAATATGTTTAGTTCTGTCGCTTTTTATGTATCCTTCTTTCATTTGAGCAACACATGCATCATTATCTTCATATAGTATCACAGACTTCTCGTCGAATGATAATCCGCATGAGATTTGGATATGTTGGGTCATTGATTTTAACCACACACATTCACGACTTGCTTCATGTAGTGCAATAATCTCGACATGATTTGATGAAGTTGTTACGAGCGTTTGTTTCTGTGAACGCCAAGAAATTGCAGTGCCTTCACGAGTAAAAACATATCCAGTTTGGGAACGTGCCTTGTGTGGATCAGATAAGTATCCAGCATCGGCATAACCAATTATACTTGGATTAGCATCTTTTGAATACAAAAGTCCCAAATCTGTCGTTCCTCGTAGATAACGGAATATATGTTTAATTCTGTTCCAGTGTCTCTTTGTTGGATATGTGCTAAATCTTGCCAACAAATTTACGGCAAAAGATATATCAGGCTTTGTACAATTTGTAAGATACATAAAGGCACCGATAGCACTTAGATATGGTACTTCTGGACCAAGAATATCTTCATCTTCTTCACATGGTCGGAATGGATCCTTTTCTATGTTTAATGATCTAACAACCATTGGAGTACTTAAAGGATTTGATTTATCTATATTAAAACGTTTAAGGATCTTTTCTGTATAATTTGTCTGGTGAACAAACATTCCACATTCTTTTGTTCAATTTGTAAACCCAGACAATACTTAGTTTTTCCAAGATCCTTCATTTCAAATTCTTCCTTCAAGTATGACACAACTTATTGAATTTCCTTATTCGTTCCAATGATGTTTAAATCATCAACATATACAGCAATAATTACGCATCCGAATGTTGTTTTCTTAATAAAAACACAAGGGCATATTGAATTATTTACATATCCCTTTTTCATCAAGTGATCACTTAGTCGATTATACCACATTCGACCAGATTGCTTTAACCCATATAATGATATTTGTAATTTCACATAATAACATTCTCTGGGTTTTGAACTTTGTGCTTCAGGCACCTTAAATCCTTCAGGGATTTTCATATATATATTACTATCAAGTGATCCATATAAGTAAGCTGTAACAACATCCATAAGACGCATTTCTAAATTTTCAGATACCGCCAAGCTAATCAAATACCGAAACGTAATTGCATCCATCACGGGAGAATACGTTTCTTCATAATCAATTCCAGGCCTTTGAAAAAAACCTTGTGCAACAAGTCGAGCTTTATATCTCACTATTTCATTTTTCTCATTTCGCTTTCGAATAAAAACTCATTTGTATCCAATAGGTTTTACACCTTCAGGTGTAAGGACTATAGGTCCAAAAACATTACGTTTATTTAGCGAATCCAATTCAAACTGAATGGCTTCTTTCCATTTTATCCAATCCTGCCGATTTTTACATTCACCAAAAGATTTTGGTTCATGATCTTCATTATCATTTATGATGTCGATTGCCACATTATAAGAAAATATATCATCAATTTCTTCTATATCTTTTTGGTTCCATATTTTTTCAGTATTAATGTAATTGATAGAGATTTCATGATTCTCGTCAGTTTGTGGTTCTGACAGAATATTTTCATCATCATGTGTTTCTTCAGGAACACCATTCTCTATTTTGTGATCATCATGTGTTTCTTCAGGAACATCATTCTTTATTTTGTGATCATCGTGTTTCTCTATAAATTTTCTTTTTCGAGGATTTTTATCCTTGGAACCGACTGGCCTTCCACGCTTCAGGCGTTTAATCACATCATGAGTATCTTCAATTTGTTTCTTTGGAATTTCAATTCGAGCAGGGGCATTTGCAGCATGTATATATGATTTAGTTACCCCTTTTGTGTCAGCAAATGCATCTGGTATTTGATTGGCTATTCTTTGCAAGTGTACAATTTGTTGTACATCTTTTTCACATTGTTTTGTTCTTGGATCCAGATGTAACAATGATGATACATGCCATGTAATTTCCTTTTCGGTATGTTTCTGTTCTCCCCCTAACATTGGGAAGATTTCCTCATTAAAATGACAATCAGCAAAACGTGCTGTGAACACGTCGCCTGTCTGAGGTTCAAGATATCGAATGATTGATGGACTATCATAACCGATATAAATTCCAACCTTTCTTTGAGGTCCCATTTTCTTTCGTTGCGGTGGTGCAATAGGCACATACACCATACATCCAAAAATTCTCAGATGAGAAATGTCTGCTTCTTTACCAAATGCAAGCTGCAATGAGGAGTATTTATGATATGCACTTGGTCTGATGTGAATTAATGAAGCAGCGTGTAAAATTGCATGTCCCCATATAGAAATAGGGAGCTTTGTTTTCATAATCATTGGTCTAGCAATCATTTGCAGACGTTTAATCAATGATTCAGCCAATCCATTCTGTGTATGTACATGAGCAACAGGATGCTCAACAATGATTCCCATAGACATACAATAATCATTGAAAGTTTGGGAAGTAAATTCACCAGCATTATCAAGTCTAATTTTCTTGATTGTATAATCGGGAAATTGATTCCTCAATTTTATTATTTGAGCAAGTAATCTTGCAAATGCAACATTTCGAGTTGACAATAAACATACATGTGACCATCTGCTGGAGTCATCAATCAATACCATAAAGTATCTGAATGGTCCACATGGTGGATGGATTGGTCCACAAATATCACCCTGAGTACGTTCAAGAAACATTGGTGATTGAGTTTGGATTTTGGCTGGTGATGGTCTTATAATAAGTTTCCAAGAGAACATGCTTTACATTGAAACTTATTATTCTGAAAGATCTTCTGGTCTTTCAGCGGATGACCATGTGTATTTTCTATAATTTTTCGCATCATTGTTGAACCAGGATGTCCCAATCGATCATGCCAATTGGTTAATATTGAAGAATTATCAACTACCATGTTTGATTCAATCGGACTTATATGTGTATAATGCAATCCAGTAGGGAGCATTGGTAGTTTTTCAATCACATATTTCTTTCCTGATTTATATGTGATAAGACACATATGTTTCTTATTCCCTTCATTCATTGTTTGAGTATCATACCCATGGGAATATATATCATTAAAACTCAACAAATTTCTTTTCGATTGTGGTGAATATAAAGCATCATTGATCAAAAATTTTGTACCATTAGGTAACAAAAATTGTGCTTTACCACATCCATTAATCAAGTCTACAAGACCTGATATTGTATTCACCGTTGTTTTTGTTGGTTTTAGTTCCAATAAATATCTTTTATCTCGGAGGATAGTGTGCGTTGTACCACTATCGGGTATGCAAACTTCAGCTTTGCTCATAGCATTTTCCATTTTTTGAACTTCAAAAAAATATGCAATGAAATAAAATTACTGGCAATATATATTTAAATATAACACATATCATAATTATACAATAAAACATTATATGGATACATGAAAAATAAATTATTGTACATTTATATTCTACCACTATATTGTTCATTTTCAGATAAATCATTGAGAAAATCTGTAGCATCAATATTGTTTATTTCTATCCCACCAACATATTGATCATTTCCAGAGAAATCATTCATAAAATCACCAGCATCAAAATGAGTTGAATCACTCAAACGGTCACCGCGTTCAGTGAAGTTGGTCTCCTTTTCTTTCCCCTTTAATGATTCTTTATAAAGTTTACAAAGGTGTTCAGGGGCTCGACAAATTTTGGACCAATGTCCTGGAGTACCACATCTGAAACAAGAACTTTCATATCTTTTGAATGATTCTCATTAACACTTGTATTCTCATGATGCCTTTTCAGTGGATGGTTTGGGACGCTCTTTTGAGATGAGTTATAAAAATAACTATTCGATTATTTTCAAAACCACGGCCTCGACCACGACCACGGCCAATTCCACGTCCACGTCCACGTCCACGACCTCGACCAAAATCTTGTCTTTGAATTTGATTTTGGTTTCGAGATTTAAATTCATTTTTACTTACATCATTTACTTCTGGAAATGCTGTTGATCCAGTGGGTCGGGACTGATGATTTCTCATTAATAGCTCGTTGTTCTTTTCCGCCACAAGAAGACAGGCGATGCGTTCAGAATATCTCGCAAATCCACGTACTCTATATTGTTGCTGTAGAGTAATATTTGATGCATGAAACGTGAAAAATGTTTTTTCAAGCATTTCAGATTCTGTGACCTCATGTTGGATACATCGCTGAATTATAATCACTGACTTTCTTAAAATCTTGGAATCTTAACATATTCCATTCATCACGGGCGGTCGGAAGTATAACTTCCCTTATATGTTCAAATCTTTCTTTCAATCCTTTCCACAAAGCCATGTGATCTTTTTCAATTAAATATTCACATTTCAATCCTCGTCGAGATGTCGACGCAAAAATATAATGGCTTTTGCTTTTTTCTTGTGATGTCGATATGTCATTTTCTTTTATGGTCTCACTTAGACCCAATGACTCAAGATGCATTTCTACATCAAGAGTCCATGGCATATAATTTTTTCCCGTGATAGTCGAGCGCAACAAATTCGAGCTTTGTCAAATTTGACATGGTGGTACTAAAAAAATTACGATGCATTTTATTAGTTAATGAATATTGCAATACAAAGTAATGGATAAACAAAAAGTATAAGCATTGGTAAAAATAAAGAAAACACACGAGGAGGATATTCTCCGATAAATACAAGACTCGTGAGTATGATAACCAAAATAATTAAAAATAACCTTGAGAAAGCCATCTTCTTTTTTCTTCAAAAAATTTGATGAAGAATAATTTTTAGAGAAGAAGAGAAAGTTGAAGTGATTGAAAGAGTTTGTGAGATCATATTTATAGGGCAAAAACTAGTCGTTTTTTACCGTTTATGACCGTTGGTGTACAAAAAAATAAAGGTATGTATTTGTATAATTTTATGGTAATAATATGGTGTATATAATATTAGTCATGTTTAAATAATTATGTATATCATATCATATTATTATAACGATGTGTCATAATTTATTTTGTTTAAAAACCTTATAGGCTTTTATACTTGTCGTATCCCTTACCGGGAGTGTGGGATGTCGTCTTAACATCCTCCCAGGATTTATAACAAGTTTTTGAAAAATTTATTTTTATTATTTCTAATAATAACATTATATTATATATTAAATATATACACAATAAATAAATAACAGTAAAATAAATATTATTACTTTTGTTACCTTTTTCTTCTATTTGGAACTTGAAAAAGTATGGAGGACTTTTAGAGCTTCGTGCTGATAACGTGTTGTGAAAAAGTAAAAATTTATGGTAAAAAGTAAAAATCTCAAACTCTCAAAATTTACCAAACTACACACTTTATAATATTTTTCTCTCTACTCAATTGTGATTTTCTTCACAAATGAGATATCTATTTATAGGAAATCTTTACAAATAATCCAAAAATAAAATACATCATTACCTACATCATCACACACTAATTTTCAATATTTACAACTCTTATTTTCAACATTCAAATATTCAACATTCAAATATTCAATACACACATTTTAAATATATTTTTCAACAAATATTAACTTTTTGTATAACTAATATTTATTTTTGAAGTCGTACAACGATTCACTCAACATCACAAATCTCTCGTTTTATCTTCTTGTTTTTGTTAAAAGATCTCTGACTCATATAAAAAAAGTTTGCCATCATCGATTAAACCTTAGAAAAATATGATTTGGTTCTAAAAGTGAAAATCTTTGATCTTTAACTAAGATATGAAAGAAATAAAATTTGTCAACATGATTTTTTATGATTACTTATTTTGGGTTTTGTGACCTATATTTATATTTGACGGCAAAAACTTGTGTAAGACGGTCTCACGGGTCATATTTTGTTAGATAAGTCTCTTATTTGAGTCATCCATGAAAAAATATTACTTTTATGCTAATAAAGAGTATTATTTTGTATTATAATATCGATAGGGTTGACCCGTCTCACAGATAAAGATTCGTGAGACCATCTTACAAGAGACCTGCTCATCTTTGACTATGCCCAACTAACTCCTCTTCCAACTATTTATTCCAATTTCAAATTTTTTATTAAAAAAAGTGGATTTTTATTCCCTAAAAAAGTGGATTTATAAAATCTGAACCACGTATCATGATGATGCAATTGTAACAGCCATTCCTAAAAATAGCAAATTTACAACGTTGTCTGCCTAGAAAAGTTATTGCTTATAAAACAAGGAAAACATCACTCGAAACTCCCCATTCTCTATCTCAATCGTTAACAAATTAGTCCTCGAGAAATTCACTTTATTTTATATATACGTTTGATTTTGGGAAAAAAATTGCAACACACGATCGAGTAAATGGTCATTTTCTATTGAAAAAACAGTAATGAACCCAGTCAAATAACCAAATAGAGATAAATCGTTTGTTCTATTAATTTTTTGGTAATGCTAGATGTACACGAAGGAATGGTTTATGACAAATGATCTGAGAAATTAAAATAGGATTGGGTGTGTTTAGAGGTAGAGCAGGTCTCTTGTGAGACGGTCTCACGAATCTTTATCTGCGAGACATGTCAACCCTATCGATGTTCACAATCAAAAGTAATATTTTTAGTATAAAAAGTAATATTTTTTCATGGATGACCCAAATAAAATATCAGACTCACAAAATACAACATGTGAGATCGTCTCATACAAATTTTTGGCAAAGCAGCCTTGCATGTAATGTTCCATTTCTTGAAAGGGAAAAAATATATATTGGCATAAAACACTCCCCTTCGCTTGCACAAACAAATCTCTCCTTCACCCATATATATACCCCCCCCCCCCCCCCCCCCCCCCCCCCCAAAGAAGCGAGAAAATCTGCCAAAACCAGCTAAAAACTCCAGAGAAATGGAGATTAACCTCAAAAACGAATCATCCCGCGATCGTAACGAGCAAGAACTACCTTTACTCGTCGACAAAGCACCACCCGAAATCGAAAGAAACCTCATTCAACAAGCCATTAGCCAAACGTTTGAAAGCACGGCTCACTTGGCCAATCTTCTACCAACAGGAACTGTCCTAGCTTTCCAACTTCTTTCTCCAATATTCACGAATCAAGGCCAATGTGATCCAGTTAGCCGTATCTTGACAGCGGGCTTAGTTTCCCTCTGCGGGATGTCTTGTTTCTTGTTGTGTTTTACGGATAGCATCAAGGATCAGAAAGGGAACGTGTGCTACGGTTTGGCCACGTTTCACGGCTTTTGGATCATCGATGGATCGATGAATTTACAACCCCAGGTTGCGGCAAAGTATAAGCTCGAGTTTATCGATTTTGTGCATGCGTGGATGTCGATGCTGGTATTCGGGGCCATCGCTTTGTTTGATCAGAATGTGGTCGGGTGCTTTTACCCGAATCCTTCGGATGAATTGCAAGAGATAGTTACCGCACTGCCTGTGGGTATTGGGATCATCTGCAGCATGTTATTCGTCGTTTTCCCGACGAGGCGACATGGAATCGGTTTTCCTCTCGCGCCAAGTTGAGTAACTTACGTATTAATGGTGGATTTTAATTATCACATCTGTATTGGTAATGGATTAACAATATTCCTGGACATCTCAAAATTCCAAATAAAATGTATTTGTCAAGAATAGTTATTTGTGAGACGATATCATATATTAATCTATGATACGATTGATTTTATTTATAATTATCAATTTATCATGAAAAATAATATTTTTATGAGATTTAATGTATCGTGTATATTTATAATAAGCCATTTTCTGTCTCCGATTGCCTAAATGTATTAGATGTTGCATTACTTAATGTGAATTAAAGATTATGCAGAGCTAAATATGTACAAATAGAAAAACCAAAAACCAAAGTGGAAATGTAATGAAATGACATAATCGATACATACAATTAAATGTATTTTATATTTCGAAAGTCATTTAAAATTTTAATGTGATTTTTTTGAAAATAATTTATAATCTGATAACTGCAATTTTTTTACAACATTTTATTTTACGCGGGAAACTACCAATTTAGCAAAAATCATATATATATATAGATTTTTAGTTTGATAAATATAATTATTTTTGTATTGTTTTTAAAAAAGTAATAATATTGATAAAAAGATTAACAATAAATCATATGAAATAGATTAATGGCAACAATGTTGGAAAGAAATAAAATTAACCAAATTAATGAAATAAGAAACAATAACAAATAATAATAATAATAATAATAATAATAATAATAATAATAGGTAGTAGCGACTGAAATCAAAAAATAAGTCCCGGCTCCTGTGATTCAATTTTTTTTCATTTAAAAAACAATATTTTGATTGATTTGTTATATTATTGAATTAAATCACCCGAAAAGCCGGTAAAAAGACGTCG
This sequence comes from Primulina tabacum, assembly GCF_025594145.1. Lineage (NCBI taxonomy): Eukaryota > Viridiplantae > Streptophyta > Magnoliopsida > Lamiales > Gesneriaceae > Primulina > Primulina tabacum. The sequence continues at coordinate 4,213,546 of NC_134553.1, forward strand.
CCGTAGGATAGTGATCGGTGGACTGAGCTAGCAATGGCGGTACCGGAGTTTCTTCTTCTACCCGTAGTCCTTTTTCTCTCTGTCTATCTCGCCCAATCGAATGCTCTTATTGGTTGTCAAATGTCGTCTTGTTTTTCCGATCGCGTCGCGTATGAGCTGGGAGAGGCCAAGCTCAGAATCTCTCGACTTGGTATTCTGTTTGCTTCAATAGCGTGAAAATCCCTATTTTGTCACTTCATGTTTGAAATGATTGGACTACTTGCTGATTTCCTTCAGTTGTGACCGCAGAATCCATCCTGGAGGAAAGAATCCGAGATGTAAATGCGAAAAACAAGTATTTCAGTGAACGCCAGAGGAAAATTGAAGAGTTGGAGGTAGAGATCGATCGCCTCAGAGCGGTACTGTCGAGTTTTATGGTCGATTCATCAAATGCAAATCAAAATCTCGATGTTCTTGATGAAGAGGTAAACTGCTGTTAAAATTGTTTGAAACTTTGAGCTATATATTTAGGATTTAATTAGTCCAGCTTGAGTAGCCAATCCTATCATTTTTCAAAAATCGACTTTGAAATTACAAAGTATTTTTTTGATCTTGGAGCGGTGGAGCGGTGACAAATCATCCCTTACAGATTGTTACCGATAATAAATAGATACTGGAACTGCAGGCACAACTTCTTTGGGCGGCCTCCCGGAAGAATAACTTTGAGATTCATGAGTTGGAGTACAAGGCAGCTGATGCCGAAAGAAGATTAAGAGAAATTGTCGATCAAGTTGAAGGGGTAACTAACCAATTTTATTCAAAATTTCATTTCACCGCTAGCTTTGATGGAACCAAAATCTCATATTGTTAGTTCCTGAACCATGATTGTTCACTGGGACTGTGAATGCTGCATTTGCTTTCTGGAAGAAACTTTAATACTTTCTATTATCATGTAATTCACTTTGATAAACTTTTCTTTTCACCGACAGAAAATTTCCTGATTGACTTCTCTATCGTGAAATGAGTGATCGCCAGTTGGAAAAAAAAAAAGATACAAGGATAACATAAATTTATTGTGAACGAAAAAGGTTTTTTGACTCCATTAGAGGATCCACTTGTTGGAACAAGGATCCCATTTTAGTTGCACAATGCCCTGCTGTATTTGTCTTACATTCTCCGTTTGTCATTTTTGGCAAGTAGATGGCCGAAGTTGTATCTGAACAGTGGATTCAAATTCAGCGACTTGAGCAGGCTGTTCACATGGCAGAGGTATTTTTAAGCTCCCTTTCTGGCGGGGTACATTTGCAAAATACTAAATGAAAACCTCGATTGGATTAAGCTTCGGATGAACTTGAATTTTTTTCAGATTAGAACATCGAAGCTTAAAAGGGAATCTGGCTGGATGACATGTCAGATGGTAAAGGTACAGTGCCCATTTAACATTTGATCTGTATAGGTTGATCCATCTCTTTCCGTTTTATGGGGTGCTTTAGAAATTCAATTCACAAACAGCTGCTTCATAGCTTGTACAATCATAATATTTTTTATTTCCTACGGATTTCTTCAGAAATAAAAAATGGTGATCAAGTTACTTTTTGTTCCGTAGTCCTCTAAAATCCTGCTAGGCAAATGGTTTAACAAGTTAGAGAGGATTCTGAATCCTTATGCTCCAGCAGCAGGGTCTATGTTAGTTTTCTTCAAGTCTCAAGCTTTGCAACTATTCTCTGCCACGAAGAGTTATCATCACCAGGTTTGATGTATTATTCTACTTCCCCCTCTGTCGCATGTTGAGTTATAAAAGTCTTTCTTACACAAAGCTGTATGGTGTCTGCTTTCAACACCCTTGCCTCAATTTTTATTTTTTGTTTGGGTTTTCTTTCTGTGTCCTGAGGCGGTGGTGATCCAGTTTCGTCTCTGAAGAATATATGGTTCTGTGTTGATAGATTATGGATAAATTGACTACAATCTTGAGAAAAGAACAGGACTACACATACACTTCGTACTTGGGCAACAGTGTACATAATAGACCAAAAACTGCAAAACAAATCCAAAACTAAATTATCGAAATAAAGAAGAAATGAGGTTGATTGTTTTTTGAGGTTGAGTTTCTTTGAAATTGTGCTTGATCTACAAGTTTCCTACTGAATTTTGAAATATTGTTTGGTTTGCCGTTTGCAACTCTTTTTATCACCAGTTCTAACAGAAAAGAATGCATGTATATGCCATTAGTTAAAAAACCAAACCTTGTGCCTTTTAACTGGTTAAACTTATGTCATTTTCGTTTTCATTTATACATGTCTGTGTGTGTTTGAGCTTTGTATAAATTTATTAGATTTTATACAATTTTTATGCTATTAAAGACCAAGATCTATGTTAACATGCAGTTTACTCAATTGTTATCTCATCATGTTAAGATGATTTGAATTTCTCTAATACAGTGTGTTACTGGCTTAAAATAAAGAAAGTATTAGGCAATAATAGAAAAATAATTCGTTGTAAATCAAAAGGAAGGCACAATTGTCATTTTGATTTTGTTTGGGAAATACATAAATTGAAACCAACAATTTGGATTGCTATGACACCAACATCATCCCTACCAAACTGATGCTCATTCATAGTTTTTAGGATAATATTGCAAATATAGATCAATACTGTTTGAACAGAATTGAAAACCCACAACGTGTATTGGATTGAAAGAATTTATGTAGAAAAGTGATGAGTCACAGGCGTTTCCAAAATGAAAGAGTAAGGATAAAGAGACCTGGAGGCTGGATGATGGATCCATGAATTTCCAGTATGGTTGTGAGTACATGAATGTATAACTGTTCTAACAAAAAGGCCAATTGTAAATGATTACATGAATGTGATGTATTGGCTGTTTTAATAATTCAATAATAGCTCGACCGAGGAGATTGTTTTCTTTCACTTTTTTGCGTTTTTTCCCATTGTTGGATGGATAAGTTCTACATTTTAATTGGGTAATCAAATGGGACCAGACTTCAAGGCTGTTCTTTTTGCTGAAAACCTTCTAAAGATCTTGTTTAAGGGATGCAGATGAAGATGCTAGTCACTTAGGACTTGGGACAAAATCGTGTTTATGTCCCGCCATGCTCCCTGCTTGGCCCACCAGATAATGGAGACGCAATCTGATCTGTCTGTTTTCCTTTAAATACGTTTAAAACTTCACTTGGGCTTCATTAATTATCATACCTACTCGGTTTGGTGATTCGTAATGCTAGCACTGTTGTGTCGATGTTACATTATTTTCGAGAAACAAAACTTGCAGAGAACTGAAAATCAATTGGTTGTTTTCTTCCGAGCTCATTTTTCTTACTGCGATGGGTTAAAATGAATTTTAATTCACCCAATGAAATCAGTTTTGCTACATTATAATATTATTGTCAACCCCCATTTATAATAAGTGTTGGAACCATTATTTTCTTTTGTGATATCGGTACAGAAGTAGTGGGTTTGAAAACCCGCAGACACGACCCTCTTAAGATTTGACCAAGGTTAATATTAATTTTGGTCATATGTTCCTCCGGCATATATGCGAGGAACATGTTAAAGTATAATTCTGTTATTTGTCATGAGTTTTTTGTTTTTTAACAGTTTTTGTGTACATTATCAATTAAATTAGTTCTGCCTTTAGTACTTAACAAAAGTTGGAACCAAAATAATATTTGAATTAAATCCTTGGAGCATTACAGTAGCGAGAAATTTCCAGCTCATTGTAGTCCTTTTTGCCTGGATCTCGGTAAAACCAGCATTAATTATAATACTATCATAAATTTGATGCTGTTTTGTTTTACAGCTGCAAGGTCACGTCAAGCAGGCAATGAAAAGCAATGAAATTACTGCTGTTCTCGCTCATGAGGAGCTGATCTTTATTGTGGTTTGTTCTATTCCTTGTCTTTCACTGTCAGTTTTCTTCCCGGGCTCACACACCCTTAACGTTTTTTTCCTTCCTCTTGCTCTAATTCTTACCTAACTGTGACTCTTCAGGCATCAGTCCTTGTTGCTTTTCCAATAATGAGTGCCTGCATGTTACTCCTATCACATTTTAGTTAGCTGGACGTCATTATCGTGTACACTAAGGCACTAGCCTAATCCATCGTGAGGTGGAGAAGGTTCCCATCCAAACCTCATATGAGGATTAATCAAAGCTATTTTGGTGGTTACCTGTAATGAACATGGTAGCGGTTCGGCTCCTCTTTGCTATAATGGTCTGAGCTCTCAAGGGACTCGTTTTAATTTCGGGACATCAATGTCAAATGCGGTTCAAGTGGGCTTATCTTGAATTTGATTTCAGATTTTGTATATAATTTTTTACAAAAATAAATTTTGATTTCCTATAGCACAGCAGGTTCTCTCATTCATCGATTCCATTTATTGGTCAGCTGCTGCTTCCCCAAGCTGCTATGTGAATGGCTTTTTTTTATCTTTTATTTCCATCTTCATTTGGTTTTTAGTACATTTTTTTTCTTGCTGTATGTCATTTATTGTGATGCCAAAGAATTTTTCGATGCCACATTTCCATGTCTTGGCCCACCTCTAAACTAACCCAACAAATATACTGCCTCCTTGATTGGAAATCAAATACAGTAATCTATCCCCAGAAAATTATATGGTCAATGTTGTTTCCTAGTGATTTTGTACATTTTATCTCGTTTATTGGTTGGACGGTTGTTGTGTACGGTTAATATTCATCCTTCTTTCTTTGCCACTCCCTAAAATCTCTTGTTTCCATTCCATAAGTTCCTCGTGTTTAACTATTGCAATATGGGTTATTCAAGTACACGAGACTGGAAACTAGAACATTATGTAAAAATATATAAGATTAGAGCAATGGTTTTTATCCCTGTTGATGTTAGAACATTGCTTCGAATGTCATATTTCGAGTGGAGATGTTTCAAAAGTCGGAATCGCCATTCTAACCGATTCAAATTTTTTTTTTTAATCGGTACTTGATATACTAATTCACTTACATAAAAGATATGAAATCTTGACAGATATATGAAAATTATGAAACACATTAACATAAATCACTCACTATTCTTAAAACACATTAACATCGGTAGTTCATGTCCCAGAAAGACTTGACGAATTCAATTTTGCAATTTCGATTTTTTTTCCCTTCAGAAAAAGATGACCGGTCCCCTTTTATAGCATGTTTCTTGATCGTAGATCATATATACGTACATGCAACTTGATGAAGTGCTCCCACCCTACTTTAAAACTAGAGTTAAGTGTGCCAATAACATTTCAACCACCACTTGCCCCTTACAATCAGAAATAAATAAATAATATATATATATATATATAATTCGTTCATTTATATAATTAAAAAATAATTAAATCTCCTACTATTCTGTATCGGGTTATAGTTTGTTACGATTAAATCTTGAATTCGTTTTCGCACATTCTTCCTACTACGTTTATATATATATTTTTCTATAAAAATGACCGTGGATTCAAATTAAACTAACTCGAACCAATTCGAAGAGAAAAAGGAAAACACGAGAAATATTATTAATTTAAAGAGTCGAGAAAGGCTAAGTGGACCTCTGATGTCTTGTTGTTACAGTGATGGGAGTCTATAGGGTGGGGGCGAGTCATGTGATTTAGTTGGAAAAAAGAACAAGAAATGCACATGCCCGTATTCAATGATGGCAAGACAAATATTAAACGATGTGAAATCGACTCCGACTAAATCCAGCCTTATTACAAAAAACTATTCATTCTTCTTTTAACATGGTTCCCATTAGGACAAAAGTTCATATTTTTTTCGCCACACTTCTACAAATTTAATAGATTTTATCGCGGTAGTTGAGAGGGTTATTTAGTAAATTTCTTTTCCATCGTGAAACAAAGAATTCAAAAAAAAAAAAAAAAAAAACTAATCATATATTTTGATCGATAATAGTCGTGATTTATAATATTCTAGGAAACTCAAATGTTGATGGAAAAATTTATATGAACTATTTGAAAGTTTCAAGTTTGGAATCAAATAACATATTTATTTGAAACTTGTACGACAAAAACTTGTGTGAGATGGTCTCACAGGTCGTATTTTATGAGAGGATCTCTTATTTGGTTCATCCATGAAAAAGTATTATTTTTTATGTTAAGAACATTAATTTTTATTGTGAATAATAATAAAGATTCGTGCAACCGTCTCACAAGAGACCTGCTCAACTTTTACACGTAAGATTCATTTAGAAGCCACTTTAGTTTCTGAATAATTAACTGAGGCGGGTAGGATCCTATTTGAATTCGAAATTTAATAGGTAATATAAAAATATTAAAAAGGCTATATAATATTCAACAATTTGAAAACCATACTTTCTTCCGCCAATCACGTAAGAATTTTATGGAACCCAACAAAGGACAAAGGTAAAGGAAGTTTGACAAAGGGAAAGATTTTGGGTTTACTCGATTGGAATCCCTAAGCTGACCAACTCATTGTCTTAATTCTTTGATTTGATGAACAAACCATTGCCCTTTTACTGATAATGGATCTCATAAAATACATAAAATCCTGTTATAAAATTAAATAAAATAGTTTTTTTTTTTTAAAAAAAAATTGTAAATGGCATACCTCTAAACATATTCAATCCTATTTTAATTTTTCAGATCATTTGTGACAAACCATTCCTTCAGCGGAAAAAATGCGTATGTGAATAAAATCAAGAAAAGTTGCAAAGTTGGTCATGTATTTATCCTACTTTGCGTTTTTTTCATTTACACAGTCAGGTTTTTGTATTAGTAATTTTTCAAATCTAATACTAATGTGGTAGTACACATGTCAGAAAATGATTAAAGTTGAAATAAAAAAATATATAACCGAACTATGACTGAAATTTGACGATAGAAAGTACACAAAAACTCTTGTGAGATAGTCTCACAGATCAATTTCGTGGGTCGAATATCTTATTTGGATCATTAATGAAAAAAATATTATTTTTTATGCTAAAACTATTAATTTTTATTGTGAATATATCGGTAGGATTGATCCGTCTCACAAATAAAGATTCGTGAGATCCTACTCTAGACAGTAATCTCAAAGCGACAAATACATTGAATCAAAATAACATGCAATGATGATGGCTCATTCTTCATATCCTTTAATCATGTTGTTTCCTTATCAACTATCATCATTTTCATCATAATTCATAACAAGATGGTAGAATTAATTTCGAAGAAAACCCCATAACTTTGATATCTATTTTAATAAACCACATGCAATATTTTAATACAGATTATTGAGTTAGCCACTTTGCCTACCAATTTAATGGTTTTACTGCATTTCAATCCCCAAATGTTTACATAAAACATTTAATATAATGGATAGTAGCAAAAAAAAAACATTAAATATGATGGATGAAAAAAAACAGTAGGATGGAAATAATAAATTGATGGAAGCTAAAACAGGTTCTTTAAATTAAATAAACTGAAACACTGCCGTATCTTTTCTTGAGGTTTCTATATTAGTTTTTTAGTTTATTATTAATTAAATTTATTAAATTATTATTTTTTTTTTCAAAACATTTCGTTTATCAAAAAACACAATAACTCAGGTGGATAATTTATAACGCATGCAATTTTGACATAGGCTCTTAATTATTATTTTTGTTTAATGGAAGAAAAATTAAAAACTCCATTTTGTATAAATATTTTTATTTGTTAGAAATCAAATACAAAATCTTAAAAAAAAAATCAATGTTAAATTTTGCCTTTTAAAGTATTTAGATATTAGACATATATATTAAAAATCATTTGGAATTTACTCAAGTTGTCTTTCTTGCTGGCGGACCCAATCCCCGCCACACCCCTTGTAATTAATTATATTTGCTTTGAGAGAAAATAAAAAGGCAAATAAAATATTAAAAAAGAGAGAAAGAACAAAGGAGATGGAGCTTCTTTTGCTTTTTCTAACAAAATAAATAATAAATAAAACTCAAAAATATGTTGGTTATACTCAAAATATATAACATTACGAAGTTTTCTACATTCTTGACTTATTAAACACCATATTATTCAACATAATATTCAATCCAAACCGTTCTTTTTTTAACAAAACGACGTTTGTGATACGGTATCACAAGTCAAGTTTTGTGATACAGTTCTCCTATTTGAGTCACCAATGAAAAATATTACTTTTTATGTCAAAAATATTGTTTCTTGTTAAAAATACGGTTAGAATTGATCTCTATCACAATATACTTATTATTTATTTTTATTTTTTGTGTACAACATACAAACATTGGATATTAGAATAAAACAATACTTTTTTGGAGCCAAACAACCAACCAAGAATCGCGGTAGTAATTTTAATTTTGATAATTTTTTTTTTAATATTTGAAAATTGGATGGGGGATGGGTATTTGATAGGCATGCCATTGGCATAGAGCAAAAAAGGGTCCATGTATTATACCAATTTAGAAGGCACATGTTTTTGTATGTCCCACCCAATCCACGATCCACGCATAATAATCCGGCCTTCTCCATTCTTCTTCTAATATATATTTTTAAATGGATTTAGCTTAATTGTTCTCCATTACCTCGTATTAGTGTGCATGTCTGAACATTATTATGTTAAATTAAGAATTTTATTGAATTAGATATGTTTGATATCCGATGATTTTAAAGATGGTTCAGCAATATTTAGATTGATTTTGTCCTCTGTGATTTGCCTAGTAACTGTTGCCTGTTGGGCGGCGGCGGCGACGGCGGCGGCCAAAGGTAAGTGTGACTCCATTAACTGCACGTAACTACCCCAACCAGATTTAACAGTAACCGTACCAGTTGCAATATCAGCTTTTCCTAAATCAAACATTTTCAACTGTAAAAAGGAAAAAAAATAGTTGAAGAGAGAGGTGATGGTGTAACCTAGGGGTGCAAGTGAGACTCCTGGATTAATCCGTGATCGATTCGATCAAAATTTGACTTGAGCTTGATTTGATTTGATTCGATTCGATCGAAATTTGACTCAAGTGTACATATGAAGTATGTAATAAAAATATTAAAATGATGCTATTTTATTTTTCAAGTTGTTCGAGTTTGAGCCGCATCCGGACGAGCCTAGCTAGGGCTAAACTCGGGTCTCATGTAATTTTTTTTAACCTGATCTTCAACCGTACCCTATTACAATAAGTTCGAAATTTTAAAAACAAATAAATCCGACACAGAGACACCTCTCTATAAAAACACAACTCACGAGCTAACACAAAACATCCTGTTCTTCAATGGCTTCCTCAATGGCCATGAAACTTTCATTCATCCTCCTCCTTACGGCCCTCTTTTCCTCCATGAAAACACAAGCAAGAGACAGCCAATTCTTTAACAAAGTGTCCTCCACCACCACTGTTGTTCCAAACAAAGAGCAACCTCTGAACAACAACCAACAACAAGAACCCAATTTCCTGCCGGAAAATGACAACCGGTACGGCCTTTACGGCCAAGAATCTGACCAACTTCCTACTTCCGCCACCGAACCCACCACCACCACCACCAGTGCTACTACAACAGCCGAACCCACGACCACCTCCACAACTGCTGTCTCCAAAGAACCCCTCTATAAACACCTCCCAAAGAACTACAACCCCGTGGCCTATGTAACAGAGCCGGAAAACGTAGATGACAGCGATTCTTTCTCAGAGGATACTTACACCAAAAACCTCAACAACCACGGAAACAACTACAATGATGCCCAAAACTACTACGACAACCAGGCGCGGCAAGAATACCAGACAGGAGAACCGCAGTACAGAAGCTACACGGCCGCAAACAACAGATACAGCAACAACAACTTCAACTATAACGGTGGCAGCAGTTTCAACAGCGGCCCACAAGGATTATCCGACACCAGGTTCAGCGGACGCGAGAATAACATTCTACAATGGCGAGGTAGAAAGCAGCTTCCGACCGCAGGGAATGAGCGACACGAGATCCTTGGAAAATGGTGAATATTTTTACGACGTAAGCAACGAGAAATTCAGCGAAAACCACCCGTACGAAAGCTTGAAGGGGTTTCGAGCTAGGAACGAATACAATGACAGGAATTACTACGGAAACAGCTATCAGAACAAGTATGAATTCCCAAATGAGCAGAATTTACCTTGAAACTAATTTGAATGGATGAGGGTGAAATGATAATATATAGATTATTTACAGTCTCGCCATTAATGGGTTTCAAACGTATAGGTTTGATTCATATTGAAACTACAAATGTGTTTTTCAGTTTTTTTTCCTTGTTTTTCTTTTGTTTCTCCAAAGTTGAAATGCGTGGATGAATTCTTGGAGTTTGAGGTTTTGATTTCTGCAATGGCTTGAAGACTTTAGTTGAATAAATTGTATATTAATCGTTATAAATTTTATACTCAGGTATATGGTTTTGAGTCAGTGTAGATTCGATTTCCTATCTCGATTTCTTTGCAGTAAAATCAATACAGAAACTTACTTTAAATCTGGTCAGGTTCAGAAGTCGGATACAGAATTTACATATAAAGAACGTACATAAATTAGTCTAAAATATCATAACAATTTTCGTTACACTACATAAATCATGATCTTTAATAAAAATTATATAAAAAATTGATTTGAGGAAGGTATCCGTCTATTTGGCCCGATCGTTCATCTTATGAAATGATGATTATTAATTATAGGGTGTGGAAATAATTTGTCCCGATGGCATGGATGCCCATTTCACAAGGGTTTTCAATTTTCATAAATGAAATCTTGATTCTACGAATAGAATCAAGAAATGCGAGGTACTCATTGTGTTTGGAGCAAAAAACGTAAAAGCGAGTGAGTGGTTTCTGCGGGCGGGTCGACATGACTTTCTTTATAATTATTACAGTTCCATTCTCGTATGAGTCATTAATTGGCCGGCAGCTGCCCGCCTGCCCCCACCGCTCCTGCTTTATTCACCAAATTCTTGCCATAAAGTTATACTGTTGGAAAAATCATTTTAATCGATATCCAATTATTTCCTTGGATCAACAGACCTATTTTATTTTACAAAAATATGCAAATTTGAGACGAGGTTTTGGGTTCGAGGCTCAATGATCCAACTCCCTCCCCCAACTTAAAAAATAGTTGCTTGTGTTTGGGTTCGTTTCTAAAAGCTAATCAAAAAGTTTAAAAATACAACGTGTGGTATTTTTCATTGAGATTTGAGAATCTTGATGGGGTTAAGAAATTGAAAGTTGATGAGCAGAACTTGGACGGTACAGGGGAACCCCAGTGGTAAAAAGGTGTCACGGTTGTTTATGACTGTTTTTTTTAGAGTGATAGGCACTCTTTCCTTTGTTTATTTTGCACCAACTAGAAAAATTACTCATTGTATACAAGTAAACTATTGGAAAACCTCGGTTATCGAACGTGATTGTTTGAGCTGGTTCACGAGTTTTTCGAGATAATTTCTATCTTGAACTGTCTTGCGAGCCTTTAAAAATTCTTAGCCTGGATATGACACAATAAGTAAGTATATCGTCATTGATCATAATGTGTATCTGGTAGTCGATTGATAACCGAAGAGTCTAATTCAATACCTTTGAGAAAATCGCAGTGGGTTCACTTTTATCGTGTTTAGAAATCAAGGTACCAACCAAAAGTTAGTATGAAGGTTCTTCAAATTTTCTTTTTTTTTTTTTTTTAAAAAAGACTGTTTAGTTAATTCTTCGTTCATTTTAGCTCTTTTTTCTTCAAGTCTACTTGGAATATTATAAGCCATGACGTATTTGCAGCAATTTCAGAATTCTTTTCCTCTGGCCGACTCTTGAAACAATGGAATCATGCTCTCATTGCACTAGTTCCGAACAACAAGCATCCTATGTTAATGATTACCGATCCATCTGTTGTTGTACGGTTTTTTACAAAATAATTTCCAAGGTGTTGGTAAATAGGTTAAGGAAGGTGATAGATGGTCTCGTTGATGGGGGCACAAGCTGCGTTTATACAGGGCCGCTCAATTGTGGATAACATACATCTAGCTCAGGAGCTACTTCGGAAATATGCCCGAAAACGTGGATCACCAAGATGCATCTTGAAAGTTGACATACAAAAGGCGTATGATACGGTAGATTGGGAATTCCTACGAGAGGTTCTTAACCCTCTTTTTCCATTTATCTTTACTCTTTGTCTTGAGGTGCTCTCTCGATCTCTTAACAAAATGTCTCGGTACAATGGTTTTGGCTTCCACCCAAAATGCAAGGAACTGCGTGTAGCACACCTAGCATATGCGGATGATTTGTTATTGTTGGCTCGTGGGGATGTGTGTAGTGTATCTATGATTATGAAGTGCTTGAATGAGTTTGGAGATATGGCTGGACTACCAGTGAATGTCTTAAAATCGAACATATACATGGCTAGTATTGAGCCCGAGGTCCGAAATGTTATACTCGAAGTTACTGGCTTTTGTCCTGGGATTCTACCTTTTCGTTATTTAGGGGTTCCACTTGCGTCGAGACAATTGAGATCTTCAGACTATAGTCTTCTTGTTAATGCCATTACTGCAAAGATAAATTCTTGGCCACGTCAAACACTGTCTTATGCTGGGAAAATTGAGCTGATTAGGGTTGTGGTCCAAGGGGTGGAATGTTTTTGGTTTTCTATACTTCCTATACCGAAATGTGTCATTGATAGGATTTACTCACTTTGTCGTAAATTTGTTTGGGCAACAAAACACCCACCGATTGCTTGGGACACACTTTGTAAGCCGATGGATGATGGGGGAATGGGATTGAGGGATTTGAAAGCTTGGAACAATGCATTGTTGGCAAAGACTTTATGGAAAATACATATGAAAAAAGACAGTTTGTGGATCAAATGGGTGAATCAAATTTATAACAGAGTTACATGCGTATGGAATTGGAAAGTGCACAAAGAAGCATCACCACTTATAAAGAAATTAATTTCTTTACGTGATGTGTTGATAAGTAGGCTCGGTTCAATGGATGCGGCAGTGCTTCAACTAGGGAGCTGGTTCAATGCAAATGGTGGACTATCTCTTGCATATGATTTCTTTGTCAACAGAAAAGGAAGATGGCCATGGCAACCTCTCTTGAGAAAACCATGCATTCTCCTAAGCACAGGTTTACGTTATGGTTACTAGCACATGGAAAACTCCTTACTCGGGACAGACTTGTTCATGTGACATACAAAACTTGTGTACTATGTAATGATGAGAGTGAATCTGTCCAACACTTGTTCTCCGGGTGTTCTACCTCCAGTACCATATGGAATGCGAATCAGAGAATGGCTGAAAATGAAGAGAAACATGGCACAACCGGCATCAATACTCAACGCGTTTCGAAGCATTTATAGGGACAACTCCGCACTAGCTAAGATGCTACAATATACTATATATGGAATGCAAGAAACAAGCTTATATTCCGATTCACGTCTTCAGAAGTATTTGAAAATGAGAAGCCCAATGTTGTTGCAGAAACTAGGAAGATTCAGATTCACGTCTTCAGAAGTATTCCGACTTCGACTGAAGTGTTTCGTGTATTGACATAAATTTGTTGTATTTGGTTTTGTATTGATGTTCTTGGAACTTCTTTATTTCCTGAGCATCGATGCTCAGTGTATTTGTATTGTAACATGTTTTACAAATTAATGGAAGTAATTTCATAAAAAAAAAAAAACAATAGGAATTGTGCTGCAGTATGGCCCATTTAATATACAGACGCTATTATTATCTCACAATTTATGAGAAACGATGATCACATCTTCATATAGTAGAAGCAAACAACAAGCGAACAGAAGCATATTGAGTAGAGTACAGACACAACCACTAAACCTTAAGAATTTCATTCTTCCACATTTTGATTGTAGCCATTCGCGGTGGAGCTAAAAGACAATCTTTTATACACACCAGCACTTGAACCGAAAATTAGATTAGTCCCATCACATGCCAATTAACTTAAATGAAAAATAAAACCACCTAATCCCATAAACCTGTATACCAAAACCCCATAGTCACAATTAAATTGAACCCCAACACCATCCAGGCAAAATATATCCTTTTCAAGATTCATCCACATTGACCAACTCGTACTCGACTAGGGACAGATTATTGTCCTCTTTGACCACAAAATCTGCTGGTTCAGCAACTTCAACGAGTCCCCACTTATCAACAGCCAGCCTCATGGACCCTTTGAACATGTCGATCTTTGAATTCCGAAGAATCACAGTATTACCTGGCTTCATCAGCTCAACTGCAAAGAAATTAAAGCTTTTCATCTAGAAATACAAGTACACAATATGCAGAGAGTTGTGGCCACATAAAACAGCCAAACAAAATTACAAATTCAACGAGATAAAATAATATGAATTAAAAATGGATAATAGAAACCTTGAAAATGTTTTCAAACATATTTCTGGATGATCCGACAGGAAGCATCAGGGAAAAAAAATCTGAGCATGGAAATCACCACGATCAAAAGGTGCAATCTGATAGGGAAGTAAGAAAGTCTAGCTAGATATATTCAATGCATGGAAGTTTAAAGCTTTAAAGTGACGTACAGGGATGCCTCCACCAAATCAACATAAATTATTAATATTAATATATATATATAACTAAAACAGTCTCCACCCATCTTCCTTCAGAAAACAAGAACAAGAAAACTACAGCCTTCAAAGCATGAGAGAGAGAGAGAGAGCGCGGGTACATTAGCCCATCTTAAGTTTTGGAACACAGGTGTTAATCATATTGGGATCATAAAGAAAAGGGAGTTCCCGTACAACAAATATAGACATTGGGATCAGACATCATTGTGCATAGGACAGCTTAAAGTAGAAATTTGACCAAGAACTTAAATTACGCAAGCAAATGCAAACAAAAGGATTAAACAAACAGACCTCTAATTTCAGTAACAGTATTTGTAAATTAAATCATAAATTGATGCTTAATAGTCTGATCCAACATTTTTCAGCGAATTTTTAAAAATCCATTCACCTAGAACATAAGAGTCTGTAAGACCATGAGAAATGGGGGTTGGGTGGGGCGGAGTTGTACCTTGCTCGTTACGAGCAGTGAATAGTATAGTCCCAGTTTCATCCCCGATAAGGCATTCAGCGATTTTGGTATTCTGGTTCTGCGGCCCACGGAAATTGGCGTTCCGGGGTTTCTTGTTGAGGACAGTAGTCGAGTTCACCACTTTGACAATGATCGTATGCCCGGTTGTCCCCGGCTTCAAGGAATCGACTTTGACAAACACCGGCTTCCTAAGTCCGGGCTTTTCTACAGCGGCGGCTCCACTTTGCTGCGATATTTTCGGAGGAGCCTTGGTCGCCATTAGCTGAGATTTCCCAAACGGAGGAGGAGAAATGAGATTTGTTCTGGGGTTTTAGTACTCAGTAGTGTGAAATGGGAACCCTAATTGTTGCCTTGGTGGTGGAATTTAAAACGACACCGCCCGTTTAGGTTCGGTTTTTCGTTCTATCCTACTGTTTACCGGTTCATTTCAGGCCCAATAAGATGGACGAAACTAAGGCCCAATTGGACTAATCCACTGCACCATCATTATATCTCCATTATAAGAGATCTAATTTTTTGAAAAACACAAACTAAAACTAAACATATAAGGTCGTTTTGTTTCTTTCACGTTTTGCTGCGTTTCATGAATGGATATATAATTATAATGATGGTGCAATGGATTAGTCCAATTGTTTATATCTATGAGACGAATCGATCTGATTCATATATAAAATAAAAAATAATATTTTTGACATAAAAATAATAATTTTCATAAGTTTGGTCGGATATAAAATCCCTCTTTAGAAAAGTTTTTACGACGTAAATGTATTACTTCTTTAATTTTAATCATTTATGTGTTTTTTGAAAATTTTAAGAACAATAACATACAAAATATGGTAGAATTATATTTGTGAACGATAAAATAAATTTAAAATACTTTCTATATAGAAATATGACAATGAGAGCCGGTCTGCCTAGTTATCCATTTATAAATTATTTTTTATTAATATAAAAACCAAATATGAATTCAGTTGTCATTAAAAACGAAATATGAATTGGATTTACCCGACCCGTTTTAGAGCATATCAGCATGTCCGAACGAACCGACGTTTTTGCGGAGCTTCTCTCCATTTGTCGCACGTTCACAAGAATCACAGCAGGGAAATTTTTTTTTTATTTGTCTGATTTTGGGAATCCATGTTCGTCGGACACATATTTAAAACCATCAAGAAAAGTCCAATACTCAACCGTAAAGCCAAATCGAAGTCGATTCATCATTCTAAACAAGAAATATATTTCCAATTTATTTTTCAGACAACCACCGGCGCCTTCTAAATTTGATTGAACCTCACTGTTTCGATCCGTCTATATTTTTTTCCCTAATTCGATTTCGCTTGTATCTAATCCATGGATTCTGATTTCTGGACCACTCGCCTGCCCGATGCGAAAAGGCAGTTCAATCTGCAGCATCACCGCCATCTCTCGCATACCCATGGCTTCTCTCAATTTGGTTCGTTTCATTGTATATAATTTATTGTGTATGTGCTTTTCTCGATTGATCTGCAAGTTTTCTTTTATTTTTTTCTGGGTTTTGTAGATCGATTTGGCAGGGATGGTTTCGAGCTGGAAGAAGACATCCGATCCGATTTCCCATGCCCCTATTGTTTCGAGGAGTTTGATATAGCGTCCCTTTGCCAACATCTTGAAGATGAACATCCTTGTGAATCCAAACCCGCGGTGAGATTCTCTTTGCATTTGCATACGTTTATGTATTTCAATGTATACTTTCGATTGCTTTGTGTTGCATAAAGTGTGTTATATTTGGTTCTAATCCCGTTTTATAATGTTTTTCTATTTATAACTGGTTCTAGAATTGCTTAATCTGGTGGAAAGTTTGATTTTTATTTTATTTTATTTTCAGCAAATAGTTAATTCGATTTTCTGTAAAATTATATTTTCTTTGTCCACATTATCATTTCTGATTTAGGGATTATTTGGTGAATGAATTGAAAAGGACGTGTGTTAGTTTTGTGGGGGTGGTGAGAAGCACCATCTTTAAACTTCTTTTTTGCAGTTTTTGAGATTTTTCTCAAGTTTTACTTCTAGTTTTTATCTTTGGACTATTCTTTTTTGCTCCATTTGAATGATATTAGATTTCAAGATTTTTAGTGTATTCTTCTTGACATGGATTGTACAACTAAATTTGATAAATAAACCAGTTAATTATTGAGCCTGTGTTCACTAGAACGAACTTGGAATTATGCAACTGACGCAGTGGCAGACCCCATTTTGATTCGAGGGTGATCTGTTCGAGGACGGCATAATACATTTCGGAAGATGAAACTTTTTCGTGCTCTGACCAATATTTGTTTGTTTATTGATATTGTAAGGTTTGTTATTGTATTTTGATCGTCGTGCGCCTTCGGTTAGATGTCATAGTTCTCCAATCCTATATTGCTGTAGTTGGATTGACTTGGTGGTGCAAAATCATTCCAATTTCCACATTTGATCATGCTCTTCCGTTCCATGAGAAAATTGAAACTTCTGTGTGCTTGAGTTGCCACCAACTCTGTTTAATGCCAATTCACTTAATAAAAATCCAGCTACATGTGCTTTAATAATTGGTGTTGTAAATATTATGAGTGACTTAACCTTGATTAATTATTCCTTTCATGCAGATCTGCCCTGTTTGTTCGGCTAAAGTCACTCGAGACGTGTTAAGTCACATAACTCTACAACATGGACACCTATTCAAGATATCCTTTGTGTGAAAAGAAGATTCCAGTATATTATTGGATGCTTTTATTTTATCAACTCCAATTCAAACCACGTCAACGATTTCTTTAACTAACAGTCACTTTCAGAGACGGCGCAGATTGCGTAGAGTTCCCATTCCAAACAGTCAAGCGCTGTCTCTGCTGGGTAAGGATCTTCGTGAAGCCCATCTTCAGGCACTTTTTGGAAGCAGCACATACCGATCCAACAATGCAGCTTCATCCAATGCTACTGCTGTTGCTGATCCTTTCCTGTCATCTCTTGATATGAACTTTACGGGCTCTGAAAGTGAGGAGATTTCAAAATCTGTGATGTCGAGTATTGAGGAAATCTCCTCAAAAAGTGATGCATCACTACCTATGTGGAAGTCGAGGTAAAGAGCCAATTTTTTCCCTTTCTGAAATTGAACATTTTAACTCTTTTAGTTTTCTTTGTGATGAGTCGAAAAATGAATATGGGAGGCGAAATGAGAAACTACAAAGAATTACAATTAGGGAGGCAAAAACTCTGCTATTTGCACTAAAGAAAAAATATGTACATACAGAGTGTAATGTAGGAGACCGACTGTCCTGTGGATCGTCTCTGCCTCCGCAGTTGCTTGTCTAGACTCAATCAAATTTTTGCATTTCCTGAGAACTGATTGTAGCATAGTGATCGGGAATTGGTTCTTTGATCTGCAGAAATTATACATGCTTTAAGACATTGAATCACGTTGAGGGTGTAAACATGTAAAGGAACATTGTAAAGGAACATGGTAATATTCATGTCAAATGGTTACGAAGACATGAGAGAAGTCACCCTGTACAATGGTGAAGTATATGGACTATAAGTTCTCTTGAGAGAATCGGGGACACTGGGAAAGGGGGGCTACCCGGCATATTCTGATGGGACAGCACCTTGAAAAATGACTTCATGAGATTACAAAGTCCTTTCATTTGATGAGAGATATTTGCTCTATCCTATACCGATAACATTTAACGAAGTTATTTACTACTTCTATCCTAACCCTTTTCCTTGCTTGCAGCAGTTTGGATTCATCATTGAGTCGCGAAGAACGTGAAGAAAGAACGCGACAGGCAGCAGGGAGAGCTGTCTTTCTCCAAGATTTACTTGTCTCGGCTCTGTCTTCTGATTAGCGAAAAGGGCAAAGTCTCACTCGAAACTATGTTTAGTTCTGGTTGGGGAACTAAGCCGGTTCCCTTGCCTCGATATTGGATTTGTTTGATGGTTGTTGTATAAGATTCTAATAACGAATAGTATAGTATTTAATCAGGTTGCTTTAACATTGTAGTCGTTTGTACATTACCTCAGCAAACTTGAATTTACTTCTAAATTTTATGCAGTAATTTTTTATGAACAGCAGATGCTATTTACCTTTCCCGGTCCCCACCCCATTTGTCTGTTTGATTCGGGTCAATCAATTATTGAGAACGGATACAATCCAAGAACAGTACTGGGAAATATTTTCATTTCAATCATAAACATCGAAAGTGGCGTTGAGAAACAGGTCCAATAATAGAAATTGAATTCAACTTTAGAAAGCTACAGAGGAAAGCTTTTATTTAGGTTCCTTATTTTTTAAAAAGAAAAGAAAGAAAAAAGGATTTCTGGGCATATGAATCCTCTTAAACTTCTATTTATAGCAAAAGTTTCTTAAAATCGCAAGAATATTAAAGGAGTGTTTGCAACCACTTCTGACTTCTGCAAATTGCTTTTAAGAAAGTACATAAATTTGTAATTTATGAAAAAATGTAAGTAATGTTTGAAAACAGAAGAGAAAAGTTGAAAATTAGAAGGAATTGATGTTTGATAAATAAGTTATTCTAATGTTGTTTAACGAGAATTACTTTTGTAGAATCAAAATCAGCATTTCATCCTTTTTTAGATTTCAATTAAATTAAACAGATGATAACGAAAAATTTGGTATAAGAAACTCACAAAGCTGATTTTTTTAAAAACAAATGGCCAATAATGATCGCAAACAATTCCTAAATAATTTTGGATTTTGAATTTATGTTTTCTAAAGACCATACATAGATTGTAGAACTATGAGTAATTCAAGACTTTACAAAGGATTATGCTGATATTTTAACAAATGTGAGGCGGGGGATTTCGATTCTTATGTTGAAAGAAAAAAATTAAAGGAGTACAGTAAAATTAAATATTGTTTTTGGTTGTGGTTCCAAATTGTAATATGATCTTTATATTTTACTTGCAGCAGTGGAAGCGTATATAATTTTTTATTTTACAAAAGATAACAAAAATATAAATTCAACATAACATTCACGTTCTTGTTAAGCCAACAATTTTATTCTCAATTTCTATCGTATTCGGAGTCCTGAAATCATATATATGGAATTTACAATAAATAGAAAGAAAATAGAGACTAAGTCTTTGGAGATTTAATGAGAGAATAAATTGAGCTTATATATAGTTAACAAATCAAATATTAATATATGATTGCAATAATTCAATATGGGATGACATGTATCAATATCGACGTATCATTATGAAAATATCATGTCAAGTGACATGCAGTTACTGTTCAGGACTCTGAAATAAATATTGTAAGCTAAGAGATGACTACACGAACATTTTGTGTAACACTTTTCCTCACGTATTCAGATAAGATCTGTACAATCGATCATTATGAGCCAAAGTGGACTCACATTTTCGCACCGAAGTCACGTTGTTCAAATAAATCATATACCAGATTTTAAACATGTTGTTCATTGGATTCATTTTCTGGGACGAATATGCATTGTCCAATGGACTAGCAGTCCTGGTAAATAGATTGTTGTCCAGGCTCAAGTCACTTAGTCATTCATCACGTCACCCAAACATCAATAGCCGATCGGTAACCAATCAAAAACCAATGATTCTAAAAATTCAAATATGCAATACAACGTAACCAATAAATTGTGACATGTATAACATGATGCAATATATGAATAAATAAGTTGCTTGTAAACTTTATTGTAAATTTCAGGTCAAATGTCAAACTCTATTTATTGAGGAAACTGGTAGAAAAATCTCACGGTAGAGAGAACCTCACATCGGTAGCTTAATATTCACCCTAGCTGTCGATCTCAAGCCAAGATAATTAATGGAATTGAGTTTTCTGGAAATTTTCAGAAAAGTTATTCCTCCAAGCCTTAATGATTTATGGGTAAAAGAGGAGGGTTCAGTAAAAATTTCGGAATTTTCAGAAATAGTTTGCTTTCCCTTCCTCAGTTTCCCTTATTTCTATTTATTTTGTTGCTTCTTTCCAATCTCAAGATTGATCTGATAAAATACATCGCAAGTGGTCTATTCGTATTAAAAAAATGAAGTGAATATACATGACCACAATTGTTATTAAAATTAATTGATAATAAATACTTTTCAATAATTAATGTAATATATATTTGTATGTATGTGATATAGTATATATTTATTTATTATTAGATTATTTATACTAATTTTTTAGAATCATTTTTCTCCTTAAATATATTATATACTTTTAACCAATATTTAAAAATCTAATTTTTAATTTATTTATTAATTTTGATTTTATTATGATTATTACTAACCTAAATAGTTTCATTTTATATATATTTTTGGAAATAATATTTATTTCATATAGTTTTTCTTAAACTTATTTGTTATTTTCTTATATATATTTTAATTTATTAATATTATTTTAGAAGCATATTTTATATATTCTTAGTATTCAATATAAATTTATTTAAGTTTATATATTGATGATAATAAATTTTATTTAATTAATGTGTTTTTACTATTTTTATTTAAAATGTGAACTAAATATCTCAAAATTTTGGCGATCAAAATATTTTCAAGGGTCAACCACGAGATAAAATGAGGCCAACAAAATAAAATAATCGACTCGGAGAATTGCACCGCCTGATAAAGCACGGCCTAAGAACGCCAACTGGGCGGCCGGTGGCGGTCGGCAGCAGTACAGCATTGTTACATCAGCATCATAATGACGAGAAAACATTGGGTATTATATTATATTATATTATATTAAGTGAAATATAAAATAACATTTTTTTTAAAGATGTTGACACGTATTTTTATTTATGAAAAAAATTAATCTTGTTTTTTTAAAATAATAAATAAAATTTTCTATCAATGACTTAAATAAAAGATCAATTTTGTAAAATTGATTTGTAATATTATCTCACGATTTTTTTAAAAAATTTTAAAACTACACCATAACGGACGTACGGTGCTTAAATTTATGTTAAATATTTTTATAATATAATAAAATTTATAAGATAAGTTCTTACATATAAATCTATATTATCTCTTAAAAATAATTTAATAAAGTGAATTATTGGAGAGAGATAAATCACAATAGAAGCGAAACGAACACAAGAAGGTTTCGTCAGAGGATAATTTAGACACGAGAAGGTTTCGTGTGCAATAGTTTTTATAAATAATTTTTTTTCAAAATAAATTGATTTGATTTATATTTATAATAAAAAATATTTATTATAAAAATTAATAGTTTTATTCAAATCAATGTGTATTATTTAATATAATTTCGAGTCCTCTTTCCTGTCGCTAGTTTTCAGTTCATTCCATATAACCAACGGCAAAGCCCAGTTTTGGATACGCAGCAGCTTCGCTTTAAAGAAAACCCTAAAAATTAGTAGTTTCCCCCTTTCTTCACACTCTGTCTTCATATAATTGAACATTTTGGATTATAAATTGTTGATCTCATACTGTTTTGAGGAGGAAGAATCGAAGATGCTGGAGCTTTTCCTGTTGGGGTGCACGGGATTGGTGGTATTCCTTCACGGAGCCAATTTCTTCTTCCATACTCTTATTTCTCATATGAACATTCGTGCGATCAGGCATGATCTCGATTCCTTACTTCGATTTTATGTTTACAATAATTTCATCTCCATTTTACTTTTATCGACTTGTGCTTTAATTGGTACTTCTTCCACATTGATCTTCTTCTCCAGCGCAAACCAATTTTTTTGTGGCGGTCGATTAGTAAATTTTTGGTTGAATCCATGTCCTTTTAAAATAAATTAAATGTAAGATTTGAAATCCTGTTTTTGGATCACGAAAAACTGTGGAGTATATTGTTTATTTGGTGGGTAAATTGCATATATATTTTTTCATAAACCATATAAAATTTATTCATTCATTTTTCTCATCTATCCCGGCTTACTTGGTTGAGTAGGCCTTTCGTTCTGATTTTTAGTGAGAAAATAAACTCTAATTTTGAATATAAATCATAGTGGAGGAGCCAAGATTGTGTAATTTAATGTTCGCCTTTAACCGTTTTACGCAATCTGTTGTGGGGAAAAGGCCAAGTAAAAATTCACAAGATTCGTCGTTATGTGAGACGGAATATTTTATTTGGTCATCTATGAAAAATATTACTTTTTATGCTAAGATTATTATTTTTTATTGTGAATTTATGTAGACTTGATCCGTGTCACAAATAAATATTCGTGATAAAAATTCGTGAGACTGTCTCACAAAGGACCTAGTCTTGTTATATGTCAGCAGCCGTATGTGGTTCCTGGTCCACTCGCTTACTTTCTTAACAAACTTTTTTACATCATCAAATGCTTTGATTTCCTAAAAATAATAAGTTACGTATAAATTTTGATAATTTCTAATAAGAAATAGAAGAATCTTCGTCTTTCAGCTCAAACCAGTCACTGTATAAATTGTTTGGACAGTCACCAAGCGATGCTGCAATAACAATTATTTAATTGAAACTGAAACTCAAATAATTCCAACCATTTGTCACGAGCGATTTAAGCGTTTTTCTTTTCCATGGTTGCATTTGTTTAATGGTTTGTGACACATTTTTTTGTTACATTTCGAACGGCAACGGAATAAAATAAAATCAATTAAATGTATAATATGTATCTATGTATTACATAGATTTTTAAATAGTTTTGACCCGGTTCTTGGATATTCTCCTGATCAACGTCAATGGAATTTGCTAGATTATTTTAACTGTGGAATGCATCTTTTTTATACCGTCGAGTTTGTACGAAATAGCAGTAAATAAGATCTAAATGATGCTTGTTAGACGAAAGCTTCTCTTATACATACTCCATGTTGGCTCGATGATAATATATTACGTACATATTGGCTTTGTGATAAAATACTGGGTGGCTAATAAATCTGAAGGTTTTTTTTGCCTAAGAAGCTAGTCTTTTCAATTCGATTTCTCCTGCTGAACTTATTATCTAACATTGGGGCGCTCATGGAGAATCGACACAATGGAAGGGATGACCTATAAATGGCCACCATTGAGTCAATATCGTTAATATGACGCTTATCCACATTACATCTGATTTGAAGTATTGTTACTCGAAGCTTTATTGCTATGATTGGCGAAAAGGTCATCCAAAAAAACCCCATAACTAATATGCTAGGTTGCACCAAAATAGAGAAGGTCTAAGGGGTATCCTCGTGAAAACAAGAATGGCACAATGAGGTCAATGGATCTTCCCATTGAGAATAGTGAAATATAATTGTTTTGAAATCGAGCTTGGCTTTGAAAAATTAATTGTTTCTTTATTGAGCTTATTGATAAGCCATAATTTGTTGATTTGTTTGTTGGTGTTTTGCAACAGTTTCTTGGGTTTTGCTGCATGGTAGATTGTCGCAGGATGATAGTTGATTTCTTGAAGTATCCAATCCAGGGGAAACAGTAGAAGCTTGCTAACGGAATGGGAGGGTATTTGTTTGCATGTCTACGTTTATTTTAGTTATTTCCACTAGTATTATCTATGTTACTAGGTAAATTGTGAGTATAGTGTTATAATTATTCAAAAATGACCACCTTTCTAAATTTCAAAGTGATCCCAGGTGAAAACTGTAGCTAGTTTTTACTTGGGTACTACTACATCTCATGTAAAACCTGTTGTTACTTATTTTTTATGAATCAATTCGAAGAATTTAAGTAGTGTTTTCAACCTCAAAAAAAGAATTAGAGGTTGAAAGCACTCAAATCTTTTAGATTTATGGATGTCCATGCTATTTAATTAGATGTTTGATCACTTGCACGTAACCAATATCAAGGCTTTTTTGCCATGCATACTTAATGTATGTTTGTTAACTCGTTCTGGTGTATGCTTCAGCATAGTTGATAAGAATATTAATTTAAATGGTCTTAGCCCAACGAATAAATCATCATAAATATGATGAGTAAAGATAGATGTGTCTGAAGCAGTTCAGTACCGCCAAAGAAATCCATCACCGCAGCTAGGAGGCCAAATAGTTTACAAAACTGGTCGCTTCTTGATCACTATCACGACAATTCAGTGTTGCGTTCCTCGTCCACTAGCACCTACAAATTTCTTTTTGTTCCCAAAATGCTTCTTCAAAACACACGTTTTTTTCTTTCGAAACTGCATCTCTTGTTCTCTTCGATAAGATTACCTTGGCAGCCTCGGAATCTGTTGCTCTAACTTCATCAAAGATATTCGCAAAAATGGTTTCACTCTACCGTTTAAGATGTGAATCCAGTATCTTAAGTTTCAGGGCAAGCTCAACCAATCCAAGACCGGAAACATCAATGTTCCAATTTTTATCCACCTCCACCAAAAAACCTTTGCGATTCTCCCTCTTATTTCGGAACATGAAAGGAGGTACCTTTTGACCCCAAAATATTGCTACAAAGGGATCTCTCTCCAATTCCAATTAATTTCATTATCACCTAGCTAACGAGAATAGCTTTCTTGAAAGTTGTCGCTCCTTATCACTCCCATATAATTAGTTCGTAGGAGTGTAACCAAGATGAGGTGTACCCGTGCAGGTTAGGCAAACACACGAGTTTTCCAAGAAACACCCAAGAGCACGTTAGAATCATAGAGATGCTCAAGCTTACACACATTACGATTTACGAACCTAAAATCATACAAGTTAAACTTTCACATCTCACTGTCACATCTCATATGTACATCCTGGTGAGAACCCAGATGCTCTCCAGAAAGGACCATGTATCATCATAACAAGTTCTTCACGATGTATTTAATTAATTCATAAACATTGCTATACCCAACTGACATTTATACCGTGAGCAGAAAAAAACTAGATGTCTTTTGTGTTGGAAATCCAACCAGGACGTTGTATATACGCAAATGTAAAGTAGACCAAACTTCACCGGAAATTGATTGCTTTTTGCTGCCATTTCTCCGACAACTCGAAGACTGTTTCCCGTCGAACGCCACAAGATTTAGATCTTGGTAATGGCAAATACTCCAAAGTTTCTCACAACAATATCTGTAAAAATTCAAATTTTATTCAATAATGCATATTAACAAACATTGCTGTTTCACAAACGAGTGAGTATTGAATGAACTCGTGATATTTTTCAATCAAACATTATGTATGCGCATCGGTTTAATTGCTAATTGTTTTGCGAAGACAGATTTAGAAGATCTTATGTTTCATATAAGTTATTGTTCAAAAAATTGAAGCCGAAGTACGCTGCTCAATTCAATCTAACATATTTGTGCTGGAAAAATTAGAAGGATTGGACGTAACAAACAATAGGCTATATTCCAAAAATTAAATGAATGACAGTAATAAAATGAAGTAGATTGAGGGCCTGGGATCATTTTTTTCCTCATTGTAATGCTTGTACTTTTACTGATGGAGTTGTCTGGACAGTCCGACAGTTATTGCATGGCTTGACAAATGACTGGAATAGTTTCTGACTAAAATTTTTTCTCGCGGTGCGTGTTTTGTTTTTCTTTTCTGATCGTCTCCGATTGCCCTGAATTGGTGATAAGAAATCTTCTAATTTCATTTGCTGTAGAACTTGAGGTTGATCTGAAAGAACTGCAGTTGCATCATGTGATAAATGCTGACCATTGGGAAACAGGGCTCCCTCCTCATATTTCTCGTTTGGGTATTGAGCCATAGATTTAAATTCAAACTCAGGCTCTTGTTTCTTCACTTTGGAACCTTCTTTTACAGGGTTCGAAGGCTGGTCTTGAATGCATACGAGCCCCGCGAAGGACAGAGACTCACTGGAGGCGACTTCGGCAGCCACGTCTGGTGACATTTTCTTTGGCATGTTGGTATAGACTTGTAGCAAGCACGCAGAAAGCCTTGCCGGATTTCCAAGAATTTATATGCGAACCGTGGAGATGGTGATTGGGTGAAATGCATTTCTTTTATATGGATTGTTGTGCATTTGTACTCATTCTAAAGTTTCAACCGGCCATTATGACATTGACATGCCTATCTCACTATTTCTTTTATGGATCCACTTTGCAAGAAGCTCGAATCATTATCTTGAAGCTCATCTCTTCGTCATAAATGATCCGCTTACAGGGATTTGGCCGATGCGTTCAAGGTTAAACTTGTCGGATACTCCAAGACAAGGACATCAAGTATTGGTGCACCCATTTGAACTTGTTGACCATGTCATTTTCACTTAATACACACACACATGCCGACTCTATCATGATGAATATTCCAATGTAATTTGTGTGTTGGTTTTGTGCGACAACATTTGCTTCGGTAGGACCGACCCGGAGCCGGTGGTCTTGCATGGACGGGCAGGGTGGGTTGTGGAACAAAATCCCCTTCTTTTAAAAAAATATAGTCTTTACTTTTTTTTTCAATTTTTTTTTTTAGATTTCAAATGTTTTGTATAGTTGAATAAAATAAATTTAAAGTTTATCTCATCCGTTTATCTCCTAATTTTGTTACATACTTGTAGCAAAGTAAGTATATTGTACGTGGGTAACGAACTTGAGTACTCTATGAATATTGATGGTAAATTTGTAAATCAACGCAGACACATAATTTTTTCCACAAGTTATTCAATAAAAAATATTATTCGACATTTATCTATCATTTCAAACAACTATTATTTAATTTCTCAAATATTTTTCTTGTTTCTTTAATCATTCGATATATTATTCGTTTTTATTTTATTTTTCTAGCTTATTTTTTCGAGTAAATTCCGCAATCCCATTTGATTTTCATGTTTTCTTTTTCATAATCGGATTTGACTTTAATTCATCTTTTTGATGTTTTTCTTATACATAGCAACGCTAAGCACGGTGGAGGGACTGTCGTATCACATTTGAACTTAAACATCCCGTGCACTGCTCTGGAGCTGGTGTTCAAGTTCTCCGAAGGTTGTCCTCTCTTTCTTGAGTACCCAATTAGCATCTGAGAAAATAGTGGTGGCGAAAATGCGAAACGGGTATAGATCAACCAAGTAAATTCCAGGAAATGTGTGCGTAATAAGAATTGTGTCTCTTGAACGATGCTCCTGTAAAAGATTTCAATGTCTTATTATTGACTTCCTAAGCGAATGAAGTTTCTGGTAATAATCTATGATCCCATGATTCAGATTTGCAGAAGTTTTGGATTTTGGAAGAACTTGACAAGCCAAACGAACACCTTTCTTCTATATGGGCATTGATGCCACCACTGTATCCAAAGCTGGCACCCGTATCACACGAGCCATCTCAAATCCCCACAGAAGACAATAGCAAATAACAAAGGGTTCTCGATTTTCCAAATTTGTGGCACCCAGCACAATCAGCAGCTATTCCAGTGAACTCGTGCGCAGTGAGTTGTGATGGTCTGGGTAAACGCTGTTTGAGCAAATGACTGGTAATATACTATAAACTGATTAGCATACTATACTTCGGAGGCTGAAGAATCAACAACTTTTTGTATGATAGATATTACCCTGGATATGTTGAATGTCTTGAACCACGAACAAAGCACAACAACTTGAATCACGAACAAAAAGGCAACAACAATAAGAGCAAGTCGAGGCAAAGAAAATCTTTTCTCTGCAAGACGAAATTGTCCGTATCAAAGTGCTATACGTTGCAGGCAATCGTCTCCAAGATACAACGACGTCTATTCGAGAGTTTGCAGCACTACAAATCTCGGATGCAGCGAACAAATTTATGCTTTGAACTTTCAAGTATTTCGAAAATCAAATGATGCAGTAATATGTGAAGAAGAAGTGCAGGGAAAAAATCAGCAGCCTTGGATAATGGTTGAAGGGATTATTTATAGGTGATCATCGGTTGCGTTGAGGAGACACGTCTCTCCAGACCGGATGCTTCGAAGAGACAATTCTAGACAAGGGACGCATGGTTTGGTGCAAAAACAGCCAAGAACAGATGCAAGATTGCCAAGGGACGCACATGTTTTTTCTGAACCAGCGCCGCGCGCGTGGCCGCGCGACAACACGCGCGGCCGCACACAAGGCACTGTCTCAGTGCGCTGCGCGCACAGTAGGGCGCGCGGCTATTCTGTCCAACAGGCAACAGGCGCGCATCCGCGCGGGATGTGCAGCTCTAGTGACTGAAAAAATTTATTCACCAAATAAATTTGTTCAAAAAAATTAATACTTGTCAAAGACCGCACCGCACCGAGACAAGACGAGACGAGCGCGTGCGCGCGTGTGTTTCACCGAGACACAGCCTATTAGCGTCTTCCCCCTTCTAAAAACTTCTGGTACCCCTTGGGGCCCAAACCCTTGTCTCAACTTTGAGCTTATTAGGGAAACTTCACTTAGTTAATTTCTCAATGTGGGACAAGTCACATTAAGACATCCCACTTCCCTTTACAACTCCTCACTCTTCATTATTCATTTATCCAACAATCCCCCACATAAATGAACTTAATCCATGTATGCAGATTTACTTGAAAGCTCTTGTGACTTATTATTGCATTAGGATAAGTAGCTTTTGACTTTGAACCTTCCTTAGTAATATACCATATGATTTACTAGTTGAGTAGTGGCATGGTGTCTTGAACTAGTCAACCGTTTATGTAAACCAAGTCAATAGTATTTACACAATAATAATTCTAACATATTCTTGTTCTCATGTTGTGTCCATTTCGGCCCTGGACCATATCTTAGATTCATAAGTGTTTTTCATTGAAGCGGTCATTACTTCTCACTTATATAGGTGATGTCCTAACTAGAGTATCCTGCCATACCCCACCCTTAGGTATAGGAATCATTAAAAGAAAACTTAGCCTCACCACATGTTGCAGGTCTTTTCTACTTGGATTTTGTAGGAATGAGCCTTTATTTATTCCAAGTACTCAAACTAATATTCATAACTTAGTTGTCCCATTGAACCAAGGACATGGGATCTCCACTTCACAAGGTTGGGTTACCACTATAAATATTTTATTTTGTGGGTGTTAAGCCCATTCCTCTCAACAGTTTGTACATTTGATCTCTATTTATACATTTAGTAAACGGATCCGCTAATTTTTCCTTTGATTTCACATATTCAACAGAAATAACCCCATTTGAGATCAATTGTCTTATGGTATTATGTCTCCGACGAATATGTCGAGACTTACCATTGTACATACTGCTCTGTGCTCTTCCTATTGCCGATTGACTATCACAATGAATGTTAATGGAAGGCACTGGCTTACTCCAACAAGGAATATCTTATAGGAAGTTTCTTAGCCATTCGGCTTCTTCCCCAGCTTTGTCTAATGCTATGAACTCGGATTCCATAGTGGATCGAGCTATACATGTTTGCTTAGACGATTTCCATGACACCGCTCCTCCACCTATTGTGAATACATATCCACTAGTGGACTTGGAGTCTTTTGTGTCAGATATCCAATTAGCATCACAGTATCCTTCTAAAACTGCTGGATATTGTGAATATATCAAACCATAATTCAATGTATATTTCAAATATCCAAGCACTCTCGTTAAGACTTTCCAATGATCCTTACTTGGATTACTTGTGAACCTACTTAACTTATTTACTGAATATGCAAGATCTGGACGAGTACAGTTAGTCAAGTACATTAGACTACCTATTATCCTTGCATATTCCAGTTGTGAGATGGGTTCTCCTCTATTCTTTGCTAAATGAACGCCTAAATCTATAGGTGTTCTAGCAGGGCGACTGTTTAAGGTACTGAATCTTTCAAGCACCTTTTCAACATAGTGAGTTTGTGATAAAACTATTCCTTCAGGTATTCTAGAGATTTTAATCCCTAATATAATATCACATAACCCCAAGTCTTTCATATCAAAAGACCTTTTCAACATATTCTTCGTATTTATAATCAACTCATGATTACTTCCCATAATTAACATGTCGTCTACATAAAGGCATACAATGACATAAGCATTTGCACTACCTTTAATATAAACGCATTTATCACATTCGTTGATTTTGAAACCATTTGACTTCATTGTTGTGTCAAATTTTTCATGCCATTGCTTAGGTGCTTGTTTGAGTCCGTATAGTGACTTGACAAGTTTACACACCTTCTTTTCTTGTCCGGGAACGACAAACCCCTTGGGTTGTTCCATGTATATTTCCTCTTCCAGTTCTCCATTCAAGAAGGCTGTCTTCACATCCATTTGGTGAATCTCAAGGTTATGCAACGCAACAATAGCTATGAGAACACGAATGGATGTAATCCTAGTAACTGGAGAGTATGTGTCAAAGAAGTCATATCCTTCCTTTTGTTTGAACCCCTTAGCCACCAAACGTGCTTTATATTTATCAATAGATCCATCTTCTTTGTATTTCCTTTTAAGGATCCACTTGCATCCTAAAGGCTTACATCCTGGAGGGAGATCAGTCAACTCCCACGTATGATTATGCATGATGGATTCTATTTCATCATTTATAGCTTCTTTCCAGAAAAGAGCTTCGGGATTGGATAGAGCTTCTTGAATAGTTCTTGGTTCATCATCTAACATGTAAGTCAGAAATTCAGGACCAAAGGACTTTTCAACTCTAGCTCTCTTACCACGCCTTGGTTCTTCATTGATTTCTTTAGAATCAATAGTAGATTCATAAGTTCGTTTAATGATACCTTCTTTTCTTTCCTTACAAGGAAAATTGTTTTCAAAGAATATTGCATTCTTGATTCCATAATGGTTCCTTCATTAATATCAGGAATCGTTGACTTATGTACCAAAAGCCTATATGCACTACTATTATAGGCATATCCAATAAAAATGCAGTCAACAGTTTTGAGTCCAATTTTGACTTGTTTTGGCTTGGTATCTCTACTTTAGCCAAACACCCCCACACTTTTAGGTATTTGTAAGATGGTTTGCGACCCTTCCATAATTCATATGGAGTTTCATCTTTCCCTTTGTGTGGTATTTTATTAAGAATGTGGTTTGCAGATAATATTGCTTCCCCCCGCAAGTTTTGAGGTAAGCCAGAATTTATCAACAACGCGTTCATCATCTCCTTAAGAGTACGATTTTTACGTTCTGCAACTCCATTTGATTGAGGTGAGTATGGTGCCGTAGTTTGATGAATAATGCCTGAGTTAGTGCAAAATTCTTCAAATGGTGCGACATACTCTCCACCTCTATCACTTCGAATCATTTTGATTTTTGTACTCAATTGATTCTCAACCTCATTCTTATAATTTTTGAAAGCTTCTATAGCTTCATCTTTACTATTCAATAGATAGACGTAACAGAATCTTGTGCAATCATCAATGAATGTTATGAAGTACTTTTTCCCACCTCGAGTTTGCACAAATTTTAAGTCACATACGTCGGTGTGAATTAATTCAAGTGGATTAGTACTTCTTGTCACAGATTGGAATGGAGATTTGGCCATCTTTGCTTCAACACAAATCTCACATTTATCTTGTGGATTTCTTTTGAATGCAGGTATTACATTTAAATTTGCAAGTCTTTGTAATGTGTTGAAGTTAACATGTCCTAATCTTTCATGCCATAAATTAGAACTTTCAAACAAGTAAACAGAATCTTTCACTTTATTCTTCGCCTCTTGGCGGTAAACATTCATTACATTCATTTTGAAGAGACCATTATCTTGGTACCCTTTTCCAACAAATACACCATTTTTGTTTAGGACAAACTTGTCCGATTCAAACACAAGTTTAAAGCTAGCCTT
The DNA here is from genome assembly GCF_025594145.1 of Primulina tabacum. NCBI lineage: Eukaryota > Viridiplantae > Streptophyta > Magnoliopsida > Lamiales > Gesneriaceae > Primulina > Primulina tabacum. Next base: position 4,246,195 of record NC_134553.1, read on the forward strand.
ACTCAACAAGGATCCAGAAACTAAGTTCTTTCGAATGTCTGGCACATGCAGCACATTCAACAATGTTATCTCTTTGCCAGAAGTCATCTTCAACACCACTTTGCCAATTCCTACGACCTCAGACGTCGTAGAGTTTCCCATAAACAATTTCCTATCATTTACAGTAGTGTAGGATGAGAACATTTTCTTTTCAGCACATATGTGGCTAGTGGACCCGGTGTCTACCCACCATTCCCTTGGATTATCCACCAAGTTGGTTTCAAAGACAACTGCGGATAGATCAAGTTCCGATAAGTCTATGGGTACATGCCTTTCCTCGATGGCGTTGGCTTGTTTTAGTTTCTGATTTCTGTTGTCTTTCCTTGGAAGACGACAGTCCTTGGCCATATGATTCGGTTTGCCACAGTTGTAGCAAGTTTCTTTGAACTTCTTGGCCTGTCCTCGTTTCTCATTTTGATGGTGCTTTCTCTTGTGACTGGTGCTAGATTTTGTCAGATTGGCCTTGGCCTTGGCCTCCATTGTCCGTTTGTGTGTTTTGGCTTCAGAAGTACGACTATCTTCCTCAATTCGAAGCCTCACAATCAGATCTTCAAGTTTCAACTCCTTGCGCTTGTGCTTAAGGTAGTTCTTGAAGTCTTTCCACATTGGTGGCAACTTCTCAATTATGGCCGCCACTTGAAATGGTTCATTGATTTCCATCCCTTCTGCCAACAAGTCATGAATTATAATTTGAATTTGTTGTACCTGACTTATTACAGATTTGGCGTCCACCATTTTAAAGTCAAGTAATTTGCCAACTACGAACTTCTTGACTCCTGCATCCTCTGTCTTGTACTTTTTCTCCAGCGAGTCCCACAGCTCTTTGGCAGTCTTGACAGAGCAGTAGACATTGTAAAGCGTATCGTCTAGTCCGTTTAGAATGTAGTTGCGGCCATAGAAAATCACTGTGGTTCCACGCATCCACAGCAGATCTTCGTTGGGAGTCATTATCGTCCGCATCAATGACGAGAATCCTCTTTAAGGAATCGAGATAGGCTTAGTGTTGTGAGGTAGAAGAGCATCTTCTGCTGCCACCGTTTGAAGTCGGCACCAGAAAATTTTGGAGGCTTTTCTCCATGAGCAGGGGCGGTAGGGGCAGTGGGCACATGAGTGAATGACGCATTCGACATATCCAGAATATCAATGATAATAAATGATTTCGTCTTGAGATTGTATGATAGATATTACCCTGGATATGTTGGATGTCTTGAACCACGAACAAAGCACAGCAACTTGAATCACGAACAAAAAGGCAACAACAATAAGAGCAAGTCGAGGCAAGGAAGATCCTTTCTCCGCAAGACGAAATTGCCCGTATCAAAGTGCTATACGTTGCAGGCAATCGTCCCCAAGATACAACGACGTCTATTCGAGAGTTTGCAGCACTACAAATCTCGAATGCAGCGAACAAATTTATGCTTTGAACTTTCAAATATTTCGAAAATCAAAAGATGCAGCAATATGTGAAGAAGAAGTGCAGGGAAAAAATCAGCAGCCTTGGATAATGGTTGGAGGGATTATTTATAGATGATCATCGGTTGCGTTGAGGAGACACGTCTCTCCAGACCGGATGCTTCGAAGAGACACAATTCTAGACAAGGGACGCATGGTTTGGTGCAAAAGCAGCCAAGAACAGATGCAAGATTGCCAAGGGACGCGCATGTTTTTTCTGAACCAGCGCTGCGCGCGCAGCCGCGCGACAACACGCGCGGCCGCGTGCAAGGCACTGTCTCAGTGCGCTGCGCGCACAGTAGGGCGCGCGGTCCAACAGGCAACAGGCGCGCATCCGCGCGGGATGTGGCGCACCCGCGCGTCTGTCTCTGTTCCGATTGCATCAATTTGCAGCTCTAGTGACTGAAAAAATTTATTCACCAAATAAATTTGATCCAAAAAAATTAATACTTGTCAAAGACCGCACCGCACCGAGACGAGACGAGCGCGCGCGTGTTTCACCGAGACATAGCCTATTAGCGTCTTCCCCTTTCTAAAAACTTCTGGTACCCCTTGGGGCCCAAACCCTTGTTTCAACTTAGAACTTATTAGGGAAACTTCACTTAGTTAATTTCTTAATGTGGGACAAGTCACATTAAGACATCCCACTTCCTTTTACAACTCCTCACTCTTCATTATTCATTTATCCAACACTTTTCGTGTTCTGCCGAGGGTAATCTTGTCTTTTAATTCATTCATACGGTGTATCATACATTTCCTGTTAAGCAGCTCATATTGCTCTGTATGACTTGTGTTCTGCTGCTTGTCTTTATTAATAAATTGTAAACTCGTTCCTATCCATTTCCTGGTAACTTAGGATGAACTTGGATCCAGAGATTTGAAGTAGTGAATTTTATATCTATTTGTTTGTTTTGATGAATTTATGTTGAAAGAATTTCAAGTTCATCAATGTCATATAAAATCTATTATTCAGATTCGTCCTTTCAAATAAAATCTTTCTTTATGCAAGTGTAATCTCAGTGCTTTGATACAATAGGACAAATCGATAACTGTTTGGATAATTATCTATAAATAAACAAAAGAATGATGGAAACTATTTAAAATGATATTTAATATATTGCCATAAAGTAGAATGTGTGATATAATATATTGTCATTCATATGCCTTTCATAAAACCCATTATCGACCCAAACGCATTGAAATAAAGAAAACTAATTCCTGTTGTTCTTTCTGATATCCATTTAACTTGCCTAAACTTGCTCCAAATAGGTTGGACTGCATCAGGTTTTGTGTCCTAAACCCATTGCCCTCCTGAGCCTGAGAAGTTTGGATACAAAAACAATGGCTATGCTCCGTTTCTATTTCAAAACCTTGTTTTTGTGCTTCGGAGGTATGAACAACATGTTTTCACATAATTTTCTACATTTTTATTGCAAATAATTATTTCTAATGTAATTATTATTTAATTCAACCGTTTGTGATTCTCTTAAAAAGCTCAACTTTTTTTTAATGTATCATAGAAGTGCTTCGTATATTTTTTTTTGTTAATCGAATTATAATAGTCATCAACAATAAAACCCCTCATTTATTACCCATTCAGTGGGGGAGTGTTTGGTTTCTTCGACTTGGTTTGGGTTCTAGAGTCATGGCGTGTGCTTGTGCAAGGGATGTAAGGATGGAAGCCATACTTGAGTTTATTCTTTTTAGCATGTCGACTTCGAAGTACAACTGCATGCAAGGATGAAAGAACTGCTCATAACCGTGAAGACTTGACTTGGTGTGGAGTGATCTTGGGCTATTCACATTTGCAAAAACTGTTCCTTGATATCACGACAGATGATCAAGACATGAGCGCAAAGAAAAGTTTTACGGGCATTTTGGTGGAATCGATCCACATGGCTGTGTCCTTACCACAACTCTAAGATCAAATGAAAGAATAAAAATGTAAAACATAGGCCATCAGATCCATTGTTCAAGTAATTAATTGTTCAAGTTAGACATAGCTTGTACTCAGAAATAGAAATAGAAATCCAGCAATTGACAGAAGATAGAGAGCATTCAAGTGATCAAAACGTGAGTTCTGCATTCTTGAAGACTTTAGAGATAGTTCACTTTTGATGAAATTCACTGGTTTCCTTCAAATCTAGTGACCTTTTAGTGTCAGTTGTCACTTGTCAGTGAGAATCTAATGAGCTCTTGCGGCGGCGCTCATTATGTCCTGCCAGACGCCTGCGGCAACTTCTTTTAGCTTCATCAAACTCCGACAGCTCATGGAACCTGCAGAAGATGGCAGCCACAAAACGAAGGTTAATGATTAATATGCACTATGCCCTGCATCATGGATTCGACCTATCCTAGCTAAGTTGGTTTCCATGCAATAATACCCTTTGAAAACTCAGATAACCGACTCGAAGTGCTTAAATACACATAGTGAAAAGAGTACTGTAGAAATTGCAAAGTTTAGATCTTCACCAATAATATGGCGTGAGATTAGTGGATCAGTCTCTATCGTTTTAGTATTGACATCTTCAGAAATAAGCAATCGTAATTATCCAGTTATCTCAATATTTTCTGACTATATGGTAGGACACTTGCGGGGATGTTATCGTTTGTCTTTTCGATCTCTAAAAAGGTGGCTAAGAAGGGGATGGAGTGTACTGTTTTATTAAGTCCTGATATCAATTGATATGCTGATTAGTATTATGATCCGTACAAAATGACAACTTCTCTGTAAAGATCGGCTAAAATTGTCGAGATGATTTCATACGCCATACCAGTTATGCTAATTAGTTTACGTGATAACTCAATGCATTGTGTACTGAACAGACATTTTAAACGATTGTGGATTTGTGTCATATATACTGATGCATAATAAATTGATATCACATGATGGACTATGTGTTTATGTGACATTCGATCGCACGAAGTATGTTATGCAGAAAATAACCTTTCCAAACTGCTGTTTTATCATGGGTTTTCCTCAAAATTAAGTCAGAATCCTGTATCTTTTACATCATTGTGAGGTGATGTCTCCTTGTTCACGCTCAAAGAAATGAATTGTTGTCTTAATAGTGTCTCCCTGTAATCAATGGAATGCAATAGCCTAATCAAATCTATGCTTCTATGTTAATTTGTTCGTTATTCTCCATTTGCTACTTGTGATAAATTGAATGTGGTCATTTCCTATTTGCTGAACATTTATACTTGTTCAGGTCAGTCTTATGATGAAATCAAAGCCTTCTAGTCTCGTATTTAGAAATGCATAAGCAAATCCACATGAAATGAAGAATTTTAAATCTTAGGATTTGAACCTGCTGCACTGCTGGCAGAATCGTTGATAAAGCCCAAAAATAAGAACTACTGGAGCCTTGGCATGAAATTCACAAACTTTATGCCGCCGATGGTAAGACTTGGCATTAGTCAAGTCAAAAGTGCACTCTTCGACCTGACAAGTCCGCTGTGATGATCCTCCCGAGCTCGATGCTTTTTTCCCTGAGGAACTTGAAGCTCGTTTTTTCTTGTTATCATCGCCGGCTTCTATTTCTTCTTCACCTTCCTCATCATATCCAGGTACTTTGATCATCCTCTTTCCTTCATCTCTGCTTGTTTCCATTCTTTTGGTGATGGGGGAGTTAAGAGAAATGTATGCTCGCCCAAGTGGAACCAGTTGATTTTAGGTGAAGAAAAGATGATATTGAAACATGAAATGATGTTGAAAATGAAAGCAAGAATATGATAGGACCACTGTACCATTCTTCCCGCCCCACCCCCACCTCCTTCATTGTCTAGTCTAATAATGTGTTGTTGGATTGTTAGGTTAGTAAGTGCCATAATTTTATTATTTGGTGGGGTGCATAAAACAATTGAAACCAATCTTAGCTTTTGAATCAAACTTAAAACTCTGCTGTGATCCCACATTATCTTTTGTACGTGGTTGAGATCAGGTTTTCACATAAATATTGGCAAACGCAAACACAAGATAATGACATATCCATTTCTTTAATTTACTATAATATTCTTCGTAGATGTACGAAGAACAGCCAGTCATGATGTCTGCATGTGCGGCTGTTCATGTGCGGCTGTTGGATTAGTCTTTCTTAACATTAGCAAATACTCTGTTCTGAGAGTGGCAATGTTCTGAGAGTGGCAATACTATGCTAGTTCGGTGGTTTTGCTGTTGCTACAAATTTCCTGTTAGATCAGTCATTTTAACATTAGCAAATACTCTGTTCAAATCTGTTGCTGGGAGAGATTTTGATCCAAGTTCTTGTTCCCATGCAAATTCGATCTCTCTCCAGGATGATTACTTGTGATCATCAACACTATTCCTCAACCATAGAACTTAGGAGTTAGCACACATCACCTTACCATTCCGAAAGGCGCTGGGATTGAAGAGGTATGATGGATAGATGGTCATGATCTCCCGGGCAAAGTTATGAGTTCGAGCCATGCTAGATGTGTAGCCCACATTGGGATCATCATGATTTCACCCAACTTTTGCACTAATGCAGTAACTATTTCATTGTGATTTCTAAGTGGGAAGTTCGGCTCAACTTTTTTTGGGGGGACTGCATGGCTGGAAAGCAAGAAAGCCAATAAATAAAAGAATCATGCACCAATCTTGGATTGCCACCTGGTGTACCTCCATTTGCCCTAGTACAGTAACTTCTTTATGCTGGATTTAGTGCAGCCAATGGATGTGAGGTAAAGTGGGCACCTTTGCTTTTGCTGTGAAACTGTTTTATCTTCACCCATAATACATGGGTTGTGCACATATCCAAATCCTTAGCTCAGTACGTACATTGCTAAATATGTTCCTTAACTTCTTGTTTGGTCCCTGCTTGTTCTAGGACAGCTGTTTCGTTGATTTATGACACCAGTCTTTTAATTATTCTGAAGCCACACTCGACGTTAACGAATATCTTGGGTCGGAGAAAAAATCTTCTGTAACATTATTGTGTCATGAAAAATTACATGTATTTATTATAGAAATAGTTTAAAAAAATTACAACTGTTAATTAAGAATAACACAAAGAATGACTGAAATGTGTATGTTCTCGGATCTTGTTTTATTTTATTTCAGCTTCCAACATGAATTACAAATCATCAGTTAATGCAGAACTAATCATTAGCGCATTACAAGAAACTAGGGATGTAACAAATCTGTCATAAATTGTGTCATGAAACATAGGACTTTGGCATGATGTATATATATATATATTTTTTGTTTTTTGATTATAAGTGTGGTGGGGTGGTAAGTCTATCGAGACATCTCAAAATTTTACACTTCATGCCAAGGCTTGATGCATTGTGAAATGTTTTAAATAAACTGATGTTACATTTGAATCGATGGATGTCAAGTTAGATATTAGAATTCATTTTTTTTAGTAAATCAACTTTACAATGAGATCGAAATCATAATTAATTATTTTTTGAGTCATTATGATAACTTTCAAATTCAACCTAGGTTTGATTTATTTCAAATTCTTAATTCAGATACTCTCTCAAGTCAAATCTTCCGATCCAAAAGACAACCTAAATTTGTTGTTTTTTTAGAAGCTATGCATAAAATAATTTCTTTTAACAGTGATAATTAGCGATCAACAACAACTCATTTCAACTTTAGGACTTATCAATTGCTTAAGTTGAAACTCTCATTTAACTTTCACCAAAGATTGAGACAACAAGTCTCACAACCAATACAACACAAATATACAAAAAGAACAAATCATCAGATTCAAATTGTCAAGCAACTCCTAAAACGGTCTGAGAGAAACGATTTATTAGTTGTCAGAAGCCTTAGATAATCCGATAGATGTTCTTCAGACAATGGGTGTTGAGCAGTAGTTTATGTTAGTATAAAGAGTGCTCAAATTTTTTTCGGAGAATGCAAGCTTGAAAATTACTCTGAATCTGTATCAATTTCTTGTAAAACTCTTCTTAACATCCTCTATTTATAGTGCTCTTTATATTGACCCGTTCAACGTTCAACTGTAGCTCATTAATGCAAAATCACTGTTGTCGATGTTCTTTCTTGATTCATAGCACACTTACAATAAATGAACAATTTGACATTTTCCAAATGCATAAGGAAACAGTCGTTGATAGCAAAAAGTAACCGACTCTGAGCTATGTCTTTGAAGGAAAACATTCTGATTTTCTTATGTCTTATTAGTAATGCATGATCAATCAGCTAACTTTTCTGACAAAGTAGGTAGAATCCTTGTAAGATATGTGACTTGAATATGAAGATATCTTATTCAACCATTTTCAAATATGTTTCAATATAGTGAACAATTGAGTGATATTTTTTCACAGACTTGTAAGCACGAGCGGTTGGATAGATTAAATGGTTAGATAGTTTTGTATCTTGAGATCGATTGAATGACTTCTTCTGAATATTCAATAGAACATTTGATTACTTGTAATACATGCAAAGACAGCTTGATCTAGTACAATAAGTCATTGTTTGTTATTAAAAAAACTAAGAGATCTAACAATTAACAAATAAAAAATGTTTTTAGAAAAATCCAAAGAAAAAAGGAAAAACATTATACGTAGGAGAAAAACATTGTATGTAGGCAAGAAAATGTCCATCCAAATATTTAATTTGAATTATAGACAATTTTTTCATTTTATAGTTGTATCTTAAATTTTAATTCTTTTAATTAGTATAATTTCATGGATTCATTAAAAGTCTATTGACATTTTAATATCTTTAGACTTTCGTAAAAATTTTAAAAGTCAAGATTGAATATAACATGATTTTTTTAAACTCTACTAATATTTATATTGAATATCACTAAAAGCTTTTTCGTTGGGATGTACATATGAACATAAGGTCCAATATTAAATTCTACAGCCTAAGTTGGGCTAGTGAAAGTTTACCCACCCGATTTAACCTCGCAAATCGAATAACATTGTTCAATTTCAAATTTAATGTCAAATGAATTAGCTGCGACCCAAAAAAATCATGCACGAAAATCGCTTACTTTATAGTAAAGAAATATTTAATAACTATTACTCGGCTAAATCTACAAGAAATATTTATGGAATCTATTTTCAATAAATAATATATTGTCTGTCAATCGTTGTCATCTCTTTATCGAAATACATTCGATGTCGTTATAATACTATTTTATCCAAACATATTAATATATATTTTACATAAAAAAAGCATTCAACCAAAACCGCATAATGCTCGACTACTTTTGCAAGGGAAAAGATGGGGAATTTTGTTGTCAATCTTTATTATAATGAAATGTAGGGGTGGACAACAGTCGGTTTGATCCGATTTTACTCTACAACAGTTCGATTTTTCGGTTTTGAATATCTCTAGTCCAAAATCAAACCATTTTATTACGGTTTGGTTTGGTTTTTTTTGTAATACGGTTCGGTTTATATAGCCGGTTATATACGGTTAGCTAAAATTTGTTAAGAAATAAATTTATACGTCACTTTAAGCCTTTAAAATCTAAATCATAGTATATATATATATATATATATATATATATATATATAAATTGTATTGTGTACAAACATGTTATACGAATATAATAACAATATATAACTAATTAACCATGTAAACATGGAAAATGCATTAATCCACAGAATATTCAGTAATAGGAATGATAACAAGGTGTCAACCAGCTCAAATAGAATATCAATCATCTTACGAAAAAATTAAAGAAATATATATATATATAAAAAACGTCGATTGATGAGTTGTGAAAAAGAAGAGAAAACGATCAGATTGAAAATTGAGGGTTGATGATACTAAGTTTCTAAATCTTAGTAGGCTCATTATACATAAAAAGTCTTATACTTAACAATAATATGGCCTGTTCGGTTATTCGATTTTTTGGGGCATTAAAACCGAAATCGAAACGAAAAACCGAATTTCATAAATTTTAAAATCATAACCGACCGAAAAACCGACAAAACCGAACCATTTAAACCGAGTTATTCGGTTCGGTCGATTTTTTCGGTTTTTCAGATTTTATGCCCACTCCTAATGAAATGGCCAAACATCCGTGTGGATATTAGTTCGCACTATTTAAACTTGTTTGGATCCATTTGTTTCATACACATCTTCCGCCTACGTAAATTATGTCATTTTTTTAAAAAAAATATTGTATATAAATTTTTTAAAATAAAAGTATAATAACTTCTGCTAATATAACACGTAAAAATAAAAGTATAATAACTTCTGCTAATATAACACGTTAAATTACCTTTTCATTAGGGCAAAAATTTGTGTGAGACGCTCTCACGGATCATATTTTGTGAGACGAATTTCTTATTTGGGTCATTCATGAAAAATTATTACTTTTTATGCTAAGAGTATTACTTTTTATTGTGAATATCGGTAACGTTGACTTGTTTCAAAGATAAAGATTTGTGAGACCATCTCACTAAGAGATCTAGTTAATTGATATTCTTGATAGTACAACCTCATTAATTAAATTTAGTATTTATGTTTAATTTACATCGAAATTTACCAATATAGCTAGGTATCACACTAAAAATCACATTAATAATCTTTAATGATCATCAAGTTGCAACAACAATTATGTATAACCTAGCCAAACTTTTCAAATATCTTTTCTAACAAAGTTTAAAATTTGTTAATCACATTATATTATATAAATATAGGATCATAAATTGTTTGTATACAAAAACTTAGAAAGTTGAAAAGAAAATCTATATATTTATTGTTTTTGCTGTAGAAGAACTTCGAAGATAAATACAATATCCGTTTGCATGGCTATTCAATTTATTGAGATGGATCGTAGCCTGGAAGATCATTTTCGGACCAAGGATTCGGATTCATGGAAGGAATGGCCATAAGATTTCCGGTGACGTCTCCTGCACCACCACCCCAGAAACTGGGGCTCGCTGATGATATATTGCCTGCTTTTCTGTTGGTGACGGCTTGGGTCCAAGAATTCAGCACAGGGTTTGAAGGGTTGGCCAAGCTTTGACGCGATCGATAAAATCCATTTTGTGCATTAAATTGTTGCGGCGCCTGCGGTTTCAAGGATGGAAGATAAATACCTGGAAGAGGCGCAGGCGCAGCATTTCCGCAACCACCAGCAGGGCCGCCTCCTACATTGAATCGGCTGCTGCTAGCAAAATTCACCCCCGGGCCTTGACTGGTCCCGATCATTGGCTGCTGCATAAAGGATTGCATGGTAGCCAAAGATGACAAAAACGGACCCCCCGAGTAGAAAGAACTCGTGGGTGGAAGTGACGGTGGGAAAGGCCTGACAGGTTGACCCGAAATCATACCAGTCGTATTATGGGTCGATATAGAGGGCGACGAAGATCCGGTTCTTGGAGCCTCACCGCTGCTCGTAACCGCGTAAGAGGGCTTGGGGCGCTTGCTCTTCCTGCAACCACCGCCGACGGGTACATTCCTCAGTGCCCCTCCGTCTGTCCAGTACCTCCTGCAAGATTTGCAGAAATAGCGCGGCTGGGAGAGGCTGTAATTGTTGTAATAACAAAACTTTGTGTTACCCGAGTCACACCGCGGGCATTTCTTGGGTGGCAATGGAGTTGGGTGTTCTTGGTGGTTCACCGCCGCCATAAGCCTCCTGGGAGCAGTCTGCTGCTGATCTTCCACCTGCTTCAAATCCCCTTCACTCCTGTTTTTCTCCATGTCTGAATGAACGAAGAAACCAGTGCAGAACAAGGCCTATATATAACAATCCGTGTACAAAGCTTCGAACAAAGGGATTTGAGTGTAGAAGCTTTAACTGCATTCGAGATTAACTTACAGATTATTCAATGCTAGGGATATGTATGTAATCAAGATATGTTTGTTGGGATTACGAGAATCTGAAATTGAGTGTGGGATATTCATGAGGAAAATCTTGCAGTACAGTTGATTTGTTCTCCACCTAACCAACCCACATCACTCAAGCAACCGATCGATATAATTCTATTTTTCCTGTAATCTTGAAAAAGGCAAAGAAAATTTAAGACCAAAATCTTTGTTGCAATCTGGTGTAGAAACCTAAGAAATCTGAACAGATTTTAGTGTTGTCTTAAATGAAGTAAGAGATAAAATAAAAGTCAAAGCTGAGAAAGAGTATGAACCGAGAACACACACACCTGCCATTTTTTCTTGTTTCTTATATTTAATTTAATTAACCTTGCGAGGAAAATAATTAATTTCAGTATGCCCTAAAACATTTCGTATTAAAAAAAATTAGAAAAAATTTCTGCCATGCGAATGTATTTCATAATTTTTTAAATCAATAATTCTGTTATATATATGTGTGTGTGAATTGGCCTAATTCAAGAGGGTAAAAACTTGTGTAAGACTGTCTCACGAGTCGTATTTTATTAGACAGATCATCCATAAAAAAATATTACTTTTTATGCTAAGAGTATTACTTTTTATTGTGAATATCGGTAGAGTTGACCCATCTCACAGATAAAGATTCGTGAGACCATCTCACAAGAGACCTACTCATTTAAGAGACCATTATTTGATCGAATTGGTTTAGCCGAAAGAAAAATCGATAACTTTAGGAAAAAAAAACATATCTTGTTCGGTTCGAAAAGTTCTAACAAAAGCCTAGCAGAAACAATCGGAAATTGCAATCAGAAACGGTCCATTTAGATAATCGGTTCGAATTGGTTTCGGTTTTATAAACTTTTTTACTTTTTAGAGCCAATAAATAATTCCACTCCATTCTTATAAATATACATAAAAAAAAATAGGGTTGAATTGTGAATTTTGTTCTATAACACACTATTATGATAATTCACGCAGTAAATAAAAAACTCATATGATATCGTGTACAGTTCAGTTTTATGAAACATATCTCATATTTAATTCCAACCACGAAAAAATATTTTTTTTATGTCAAAAATATTATTTTACATGCCAAATATAAATCGAGTCAACTCATCTCACGGAAATATATCATTTATATCATCTAATTGGAGATCTACTCTATCATGAAAAATGTTGCAAATAATATAGTAATATATAAAAGGTTGTTTATACATTTTTTAAACAAGGCTTGTTATGGTTGAAAGATGAAGTATAGTTATTTATTTCATATAATTTTCCAAATGATGAACCACTAGTATCAATAATTATATTATATATACATTAATATACTTAGCAGTCAAAGCATATATGATATGTTATTTTATATGAACTTATAAAATATTTATATTTATAAAAAAAATAAATACTTATGTTAAATTTTGCTTTAAAAACTCAAATTAAATCATGAGTTGAATTTTTTTATTTTAGTTAATTTTTGAGGTAGTATCTATTACTTCCAAATTTCTATAAAAATTTAAAGAGGAAAATATTGAGAAAAAGTTTTGCTTTATTTTATTTTATTTATTTATTTATTTATATATAACTTTTGCTTTATTAGTAGTGTATAGAGTGTCTGGACTTGTGGAAAAATAATGCGGTAGTTTTAAGCCCAATAAATAATTATAAATATAGGCAGGCTTCAATTTTAAGCCCATTCTATAAGTAGGCTTTTTAAAAAATTGGGTAATTAAAATATGAAATGGGCCGGGCCCAGTTCAATTCATTAATTCACCTCCACTCCATTTGTCATCGTCATTTCTCCATTATCCAAACTTGAAAGCACTCGCCATGTCTGCCGCCGCGGCCTCCCTGTCCGCCGCACTCTCCTCCGTCTCCCTCCACTACCATCGTGAACGAATTCCATCTCGTGATTCTTTTTCACGACCGCTTTTCCATTCCTCAAAACCATCTTTCTCCGTCCAATCAAAACCTCAGAACCTCACTCCACCCAAGGCCTCCGACCCTGAAACCACGTACTTCGATAACGCTGATCCCGACGAGGTCTATACATTCAGCCCTCCCGAGCGCCCTGAAGGCTTCATACCACCACCTTCATTTGATGAAGGTCCCATCGAATCAGAAGAAGACATCGCCAGAGCCTACGAGGAGCTTTACGGGCCTGCTTATAGCGGCGAAACGTTCCTGGGTAATGATGTGTACGTAATGGACTCTAAGGTGAAGAAAAGAACTGGGCTCGGGTCCCAGACGAAGAAAGAGAAGGTGAGAGATGGATTTGATGAGAGAGTTGTTCAGGTTAGGAGGGTGACTAAGGTGGTCAAGGGAGGGAAACAGCTGCATTTCAGGGCAGTTGTGGTGGTGGGCGATAAGCAAGGGAATGTCGGAGTTGGTGTGGGCAAGGCAAAGGAGGTCGTTGCTGCTGTTCAGAAATCGGCTATTAATGCTCGCAGGAATATTATAACAGTGCCTATGACCAAATACAAGACATTTCCTCACAGGTAATGTCTTTACTCCAAGTAAAGATAATGAAATAGGAGTGAGTTTTTTTGTTTGATCAAGAATTTGCTTTGGGTTGATGTGTTGTATATGTATTGATGTTGTGGGATTTTATATTGGAGAAGATTGAGTTATTGGGAAGTTCGTATGCACTTTGTTAGCTAGTTTTGGATCAGTACTCGTCTTTATAGAAATCATTATGGAAAATTATCCTTGAAATTTCAAAACTTTGTTATCGAGGTGTGCATTTGAGAATTTGCTGCACAAGATCACATATACTAGCAGTTTGGTTGATAAAGGTTGTGCTTAGATTTCAAATCCTTGATTTGGTTGGGCGGACAAAAGTGAAGTGGAATTTTCAAATCAAAACCTATAATTGGAGTGGATTTATCAATAATGCAATTCCAATTTCGAATTAACCCAAGATGTGTATCAATTGAAATTCATCCCCAATCAAGTCCCTTGCTTAAAATGAAATCCATCAAATCCAAGCGCAGTGAATGTCATTTCTTTAGTGGTTTGGTAAATTACGTTTTCTGATACATCTGTATGAATGTGGACTTTACCGACACTCTGAATCTTGATGGTAATATGCAGTAAGATTTTATAAGTTGTCTCAATATTCAATGGTACATGAAAATAACCGAGGTATGTAATCCAAAGTGACTTTTAATTTGAATTAGATGGCATTTTTTTTTCTGCCTTGTTTACGCAGATAAACCTGATTGTGATTTGCATGAGTCGCATAGTCATAATAGCGCGTTATATGAATATGTTAATCTAGAGATTGCCTCTGCTCATTTAAAAATATTTGTGATCAGTGGTTTTCTGGAGTAAATAAGATTCAAGTTTCAAATTTGTATTGGGATAATCAGATTTCGATGAACTTTGGGTGGGTTTCTATCTAAGTTTACAGCAGCACACTATGTTGTGACTTTTTTTAAAATAATCTTAGCTCAAGTGGGATTTGCATCAAAACAATGTCTAATTCTCTTGTAGTTCCGATGGCAGATCAGAAGCAGACTATGGGGCAGCTAAGGTGATGCTTAGACCTGCTTCCCCTGGTACAGGTGTCATTGCTGGAGGCTCGGTAAGGATTGTTTTAGAGATGGCTGGTGTTGAGAACGCTCTGGGAAAGCAGCTTGGCAGCAACAATGCTCTAAACAATGCCAGAGCCACGGTTGTTGCTGTACAACAGATGAGACAATTCAGTGAAGTTGCTG
The DNA here is from genome assembly GCF_025594145.1 of Primulina tabacum. Lineage (NCBI taxonomy): Eukaryota > Viridiplantae > Streptophyta > Magnoliopsida > Lamiales > Gesneriaceae > Primulina > Primulina tabacum. Next base: position 4,261,210 of record NC_134553.1, read on the forward strand.
AAGAGCGTGGCATCCCAATGGAAGAATTGTGGAAGTGATCACATATATCGTTCTTGCTTTATGAAACCATTGAAGTAGCCACTACATTTTCCCATGTAAAATTTTCACCATAAATACTTTGTTCAGAATCTCATGCTTTTTTTGCTGATCTCCTCATCGTTTCCATATCATAACTCCATACTCTCTGCAACATGGTTTCTTTAGAAGTAATTTGTCACCACACGCTTTATTATGCCGCAACTATGTCCTTTATCATAGCCTTATTGATGAAATTGTAAGGTGTTCTGTTTACAGGCTAAACCAACTTTTACTCTCATTTTTGCCCGAGCGCCAGGGGTGTTGCTCTGATGGGGCGGTTCCATGCTTTTCCCCATTGGATTTTTTTTTAAATGGTATAATTCATCAATAAATTTTTTCAAAAAATAGTTGTAGAAAAAAATGAAAAAATAAAAATATGCCCCTGACAAATTTTTTAAAATCGTATAATTTCACCTATACAATTATATTATTTTATAGCAAAAAAAAAATGAAGTACTTGAAAAAATGAAGTACTGGAAAATATTATACAATTATAATATTACATGGTCTGTATGAAAAAAGTAAATCATCTGGAAAGGAGCTAAGTAATCTGTGCATAAATGTATATGATTCACACAACATAAGGAGTGCATAAAGCTCTAGTCTCTGTAGTTTCTATAAAATAGCTGTATTTCCATATATATTAATCATGGCTGACTGCAATGGCAAAAGCAGAATCTTGGGTTTGATGCATACAGCAATGGCCAAATAGAGGGTTTCCAGATTTCAATTGGCTGCAGAAACGAATAAAGACTTGGATCATAGAAATTTTTTAACTAAATGGAAACTCGAAAGTTTTAAAAGACCACACAAGGATCAAAATAAGATCATTTCATCCTAACATAAGCTTTTCCATTCCCCTTTTGCTGTTGACGTTGCCATAAAACTTCACATCTTCCTTCACTTAGTGTTCTTTGCTGGAATGCCTAGAGGTTACTATTAATTTCATTAATCAAGAACACTTAAGGATGAGCCATGAATCTGTATAAAACAGGCAACCTTTTCTCAGGGTGGTAATTTTTCATTAAATCTAGTCCGACTTCAACACATCATTCCTCTTAAACCCTTCTGTGTATCACTCCAAGTCTATATATAACATTAATGACATAATACTAACCTTTTGGCTGAAATTCTACTCGAGATAGAGAACTTCGTTGCGAAGTACAAAAAGAAGAGCTTATGTCATTCGGGGCTTCTTCATTTGAGAAAAAAGATTTGATGTAACTATCCAAAGGATCCATGCTCGTTGCTATCTGACGACTCTACAAATTAAATAATAAAGACGAAGCTGGATGAAGCAGTAGAAACATGCAGAATCCGTTGAGACAAAAAATAGGTGTAGTTAAGAGAATACATGTCACATGAATCGAAATGCGTGGATGTTATTTGCTTAAAAGCGTAGCATATGTGTTAAATATAAGTAGGCGGTACTCATTTATGCAAACTCTGAGATAGGATATCCGATATTTAATGTTCCCGAGAAACCTTGCAGCCCTTTAAGAGCAAGTCATTTTCTCTCATGTACTTTTTATACAAGAACATGGAATTGTTTTCAAAGATAAGCAGCATTCAAATGACCAGCAAAAGAGAGTGATTATGGAAATATTCTTATCATTGAGTCAATAGGCAGAACTTTATTTTCATTCTGGGAAACTACTATATGAAGTTGAGAGATCCAGGCAGTGCAGTAAAGAAACCTGATGCGAAAGACCGTAGAGTGCAGGTGAACGTGTGAAAAATCCAACAAAGTTTCTAGAGAGTGAAACAATTTAAAATGACAAGCAAGTGAATTTTATTTGAAGGAGAATTAGTCAGGTAGACCTGTGAAGCCGACTGGTAGATTTGCCACGAAGCACAACAATTTTTTAAACAAACAGATACTGTAAAACTTGACCTGCCAATTGTCATATTTTCAACTTACTTGCAAATCTTTTCCATTTAAGCCATCATCAACAAGAGGACAACTACCCAAATTGGTAAATATATGCTTTCCCACCGATTGTTCCACCGAGTAAGATATATCATCCTGCTGCACACATGTCGCACAAGATGAAACCTTCTTTTGTTAATGAAACCTTTAAGTACCAAATGCAAAAACTACTGAAATTAAATGAGATACTAAATTTGCAGGTCCTTACACTGGAAGGCCAATCACCAGTTGAAACATGTTCATTTTCATTGTCCCTACCTGAAGGTAATTAAAAAGGAACAATGAAACAACTCATCGAAAAAGGCCAAGCACCCAAAGAAATACAACTTCCACAAGTATTATAGACCAAATTGAGAAATATATCACATCTTTATTGGAGGTTGACATTACATAACCACGAATATTATGTCTAATTTGTAATCTACGGATGCGCCAAAATCTTATTGAAGGTAAAAATATATACCTATTAAACTTAGTACAGGATGCGTTTGTGAAACTGCTACTGAGCAATGTTATAATATAACTCTTGTGTTTGATTTTAGATTATACAAGCCTTTGGTTCATCAAATATTTGAATAAACAAATGTGATCAGATAAAGAGATTTAAGAAACTCAAAAAGCACTGAATAAGCCTTGTATATAAGCGTGAGGCTGTTAGAGCAGTAATATTTCTCGTCTCTAAAATGGACTTCATGTGCAAGATTTACACGTTATATGAAGCTAACGTGGAACCTTTTGTAAACCGTACGGGTATGTTAAAGGCTTGAGTGCATGACCTATGCTAGTCTGTCTCTTATGCCATCATAATTGACCAACAAATTGCTCATTAAAAGCTCAAACAAAAGAGTAAGAAAACATTTTGTATTTAATGTTACAATACCATATTGGATAATATAAACACAACGTATTACGTATCAGAAATATTTCGTTAATGTAGTAAAAACATTTTGTTCAGTTCCCTAGCAAACTCAAAATATACATTTTCTTTACTAGCGTCCTCTGTGAACACAACTCCCACTCTCACCGCGCAAAAAAAAAAAAAAAGAAAAGAAAAAAGGGAATTCCCAATACTTCAATTGGCTCTATTCTGCAAGCTCAAATGCATCACCGCTTACCGGGTTGATAGTAATGATACACTATTTTACATGCCAACATGAAAAAAAATTCAGATTATGAAATAGCATGACAACCTCACAAGCAAGGTGTCGCGCCACATTCAGACGACCCAAGAACTTCAAATGAACAGCCAAAAAGATATCAAGTATTGAAGATTCACTCATGGTCGGTTCCGTTCGAATGGATAAAGCTACTGGAGTTGAATAAATCAAAAGTCTATTTTTATTTGTCAAGTGAATAAAATCTGGATCATTATCTGTAGGGATTCTATCAAGTTATTAGGTGATTATTTTCAAGTTTTAGATGTTTTATCGTTTAGGATTTTTTTAGTTTGTTATCTCCTTATTAATATACAATGCAATCAAGTATAAATATCCCTTGGAATGCATCCAATAAACAATCTTCATTTCAACATAATTACTTGTTCCAAAGATCGGAGATTCTCTTAATGAGCCTCAACATATTCGTTCAAAATAGGCAAACAAGGAAGAAAATTGCAAAAGAGTAGAGACATGAAGCTTGAAGATTATCGAGTGCAACGACCCATAACTCGATCCATTTCTCGTAGCCGTGACACAAGGTGGTAAACTCTTCAAATAACATACTTTGATTCTAAATAAAGAAACACCAATCAGATGTAAAAACCATGATTAGTGCTATAAATGTTTTTATCAAAGGTGAACTCACTAAGCAGCTCCAATTTTTTATGATCTTTAATGACAATAAATGTGATGCTCCTATCCAATATGAGCTAGAAATGAATGTTGGATATGATTTATAATTGGCTTCAATGGATTCCTATAACAACTTAAGTTAAGAATTTTTAGGGCGATGATAGATACAAAGTAATTGGTACATAAGTCTATTGTGTCATTGCACTGGCGAGAGCCTAGGCTTCGGGCAGCGCAATAGATAACTTTGACACTCAAGTGTACCATAACTTTCCCAAAAACTGTGATGATAGTAATACTTTTATGATGCTATAGAATTTATGAATAGTAATTATGTGACAAATAGTAATTATGTGACACTTAATGGTTTCTATAAGTTATGAAAGAAAATTTTAGAAATTGTCGAGGGGAAATATGAACAAATAAATCACCTTGCTTATTTTGGCGACTCTATCATCCACTTGATAGTTCTCACAGATATAAAATATTATATCAAACTCTTTTTTGGCATTAAAGCTATCGGTGTCGATGCTCATCAACCTTTGGAAAGGATCACCATCACATAAAGTTTGAGCATTAGAGACAAGAAATTGCATCTATGGGCCCCAGCATGGTGCTTTATATCTTCTTTCTTCCTGGTTCATGAGTTCATATCCGAGCTGATCGTGATTATTTTTATTTCCGTCTTGGTTGCTCATGTGTTCCATGGGCATCTATAGTCTAGAATCCCTGACTTTCACCAAAACATTCATTTAATCTATGGACAAGAGCTCTTCGTAAACTTCTCACTTTAGATCGACTCCCCTTGTCGCTAATATATTGTGTTTTAAGTTCATTTGCCAATGAAATAACCCACTTTTCTTTTAGAATGAACATTGAGTAGAGATCTTTGGTGGAGGGTTCACAATTGGCTTGACATCAACTTCACTATGTCGACTTTGAGCATATTTGAAATGGTTCAAAAAGGCTTATCAAGTTTCCTCACAGATCATGAAAGTTCATTCTCGGCTATCTCTTGTATATTTTTATGCTGGAATGCACGTAATAGCCGGTTGTTTAATAATAATACATATCGTGTTCTCAAAATCTTTAAGAAGATATAAACTTATGTTCTTCGACGATTATACTCTAGGTTTCCATTATACATTCATTTTGACGTATTGATTGAGTCGAGAGTTTTATTGCTTTTATTTTAATGAACTGGACTCATCCCTAGATATGTCTAGATTATTTGTATTTATTTCCTTTAATCTATAAAAAAATTAATTGATCCAAAAAAATGAATGAACTCTCAATTCATTCAATAAAGTGAATTGTGGTAGCTTAGCAACACCATCCTCATTATCCACGTCTTGCCACACGTAATAATCTTTAAGACTTACCAAGATCCCGCGTGCTTGTTAGGTAGTTATGAAATAACATGGCAATGTAATTAGCCGTAGAGCGGAATGAGTGCGGGAATGGAATGGCATAGATATTCCTTTCCGTTGCTCGGTATCAAAGTGAAGTCGGAAATGGAATTATCATTCATGGATCTCTGCAAATGAATCGGTATTGCCATGAACATGGCGTCTTGGTTGTTGTCCATTTACTGGATTTGAATTGTATTGCCATCACCAACTATACGTTTTTTGTCTAACGATACACACTCAATCTTACAAGTGATACCAAAGTAATTTCACATGCATAACGTCTTTGTAGTTGTGACATTACGGGACTTGAGTTGTATTGCTGACACCAGCTATACGCTTTTCGTCTATTGATACACACTCGATCTTACAAGTGATATCGAAGTTAATTTCACGTCACCAATTTTCATCTGTTCAGTCAACAGAAGGATTGTTGAAGAACAATAATTTTTCATACTGCTCTATGTGGCTGCTTATATGGTGGAATATCGATATAAACTCAGCGCTTGAGTTTTACCATTACCACCAGGTATAATAATTGGCTCATTGGTACAACGACATGGTTTTGATACTTCAAATAGCATATACGAACTTGTAAGTGTTTGTGGACAAAATGATTTGCATCTTTGTTATATTTTGTTGCACAAATACACATTCACCCACTCCTGTCATTTGAATGATGGCTTGTTGCTTCTTCATTGATATGCTTTGAGGAGTTCCCATCACTTTATAAACCTTAGAAACCTTGGCCGTGCTATTTTTTCAGGGATCTTGGTGGACAAAAAGGCTAGGAAACGCGAGGCACAAGAATAGACTTGCCAAATTTGACATATTTTCCATTTCTATGCTTTAGCACCCCCCCGACACCATTTTGAAAAGGTCATTAGGCAATGCCATTTTCTATACTGTACAATCGATATAAATATCACTTGTAGGGGTATGTCCAACCTCCATTTGACAGTATTTTATCCCAGAAATATACCCCATACCAAAACTGTAGTATATATTGAGATGACGAAGTTCGAGAACTAATTTCAAGAACCTATAATCATTCAAGTTTTCCCTTATTTGTCATAATTGACTGCATTAGTCCTGGCTTAGCTGTCACAACTTTTGAAACCTAAATCCAAGTCCCGACTGCTTTAATTAGATTACCAAAGTTGAATATCTTCAACTTATGTACTGTAAACCAAAGTATATGAAATCCAAGCATTCAGCCAAAAAAAAAAAAAAAACCAAAGTCATCGTCTTCCTCGTATTGATGTCCATTGATCCCTTTCCATATCGCTATAGTATGATGGACACAAAACTTCTTCAAGTAATGTTTATACAGCTTTCTTTGTGTCAAAAGGCGATCATGTTCCTTTGCACCATGCTTGAGGAAATATTAGCTACTTGTATTGCTTCATGATTCAGCATAAGTTATTGGAAGCTGGAGCCGGAGAAAAAGTTGCAGAGTTGGAACTTGTTGAAGAGCCTAATTCGAGGCAGCAGCAAGAATTTTTGACACTTAGTAACCGAAAAATCCTAAACCACGATAAAAGAGTTCTCTGTATTGTCCCCTAGAGTAATCATACTGTGATGATCATATGAGAATTTGAGCTTAGAAACAACTCACTTGTGTGCGAGAAATGTCTCTAGCAAGAGCCAAGAGAATGTTTGTAACAAATCTTGCTTCAAAAAAATAGCAAGAGAATGTTTGTAACAAATCTTGCTTTAAAAAAATATCATGAATCATAGGCATGGTATTAGGATCCCAACATTGTAGACAGGTTCCTGAAAATGAATCCCATTTACAGGAAATTCAACAGGCAGAGACATACCTCAATATCGAGGTTGGTGGACCCACTGGAAGAATTAAGCCAAAACTGGTCCCTCACATATTTTTGAAATTACAGTATGAAAGACACAATATTGGGCTCCTAGAGGGCGTTTTTAGATAATCATTTGTGCAAGAGTTTCCTTGCACATTTGGTGTTTGGCATCTCAAACATGACCTTGAGTTAGAGTTCAAATGAATGCCAACACTCAGATATCACTTTCAGAACAAGGTTCATATTCGAAAAATATGAAGGTGCCTATTTTTCATAGCTTCTTAAACCATTTTGACAAAAACATGAGAGATGCAAACAATTTACTGTCTAGAGGCCTCTAATTCTCTGTTGTCTGTTGGTGCCTCAAGAATCCAACAAGAGGTTTAATATAGGAAAGTGGAAACAACAAAAATTGTACAAGAATTTGAGCAATTACTAGACAACAAATATACTGCTCATTAGCCAATGCAATATAAAAGTGGAAAAAGAGCAGGTTATGAACGAACCAGCATCATCAGGTTCGGTTTTAGGTCGTTTCAGTTTCAACGCTTCATGAGGCACTGCCTTTGCAGCTGAGGAGCCCCCCACATACGTACAAGACCTGCCATTCTGCGAAACATTTAGAGTGATATTGTAAAATCCTCACATTTTGTTCCTATGATCCTACATGACCATTTCTTGAAATACTTACTGTGAGAACAGAGCGCTGAGGCTTCTGTGGAACTCTCTTCTGGAGATAACTGCAATCAGGATGGCAAAGTAAATAACATATTATTTTAACTTGCTGGGTATCACATCAAAGTTTACCTAGAATTCCATGTAAAATAAATTAGAACAAGTCATTGAATGACAAAAATGATAAAAAGCATACAAGTTTTTATAACATAAATTCCGTATATCATAATAGCACGGTAGATTAAGAGAAGCTTAACACGATTCCCCCACATAGGTTCCTTAACAAAATATAAGCATAAAGCGGAAAAAGATAAGTAAATTGAAATCTCGCGGCAAATATAAACTCAACAAAAGTTACCGGGAGTTAATTGAAAATGGCGGCAAGCTTGCTAATTGATCAACATTAAGAAGCCCTGCGTTAAAGTTCAAGTCCCCGGCAGAGAGCATGAGACGCTCTTGTTCTGACAATTGATCAACATTAAGAAGCTGTGCGTTAAAGTTCAAGTCCCTGGCAGAGAGCATGAGACGCTTTTGCTCTGACATATTTTCGGATATCCAATTTGTTACCGGTTGCTCTTGGCCTATGGTGGTGTCCAACACTGGAGGCAGTCCAAGACCATTCCGGTTCAGTTCTTGCCTTGATATCATTGTTGGAGGAGCACTTTGCAGCATATTCCCCATATCTGGCCTTGGTATTAATGTTGAATAGACATTTTGTAGAAAATCAGGAAGTCTCGGCGTTGGCAGTTGGGGACAGACACTCGGTAGCATATGATTCATATCTGGCCTTTGCGACACTGAACCAACGTTCTGAATAAGATGGTATTCATAATGGATTAAGTCTTGGTGCCTAATTCTGATATAAAAGATAGTGATATAACGACATCTCAACAAAGCTTGTAAGACAAGACCTTGTCAGAGGAGTCTTTCGTTTCCTCGGGATTTGGAAGTTTAGCAGAGTATACATCCCAAAATAAGGACCACCATTCTGTCAGAAATCCTTCAGGAGGATTGACAGCTGAAAAAAATGTTGCTATAAAAGCTCACTTTCAGGTGATTTGGCTAAGAAATCAAGATGTTCCCAGAATACAAAGCAAACCACTCCAATGATCATAGAGAAATACAAACCAATTATTCTTTTGTCAGAAATCTATCACAAAATATTAGATGTAAAAATGATAAAAAAAAATAATCATACCTTGTATTGTGATAAAATGACTCGAATTCGCAATAGTGTCATGAAATTAATTTTTGATGCAACAGCAACGCATCAGAACAATCAGTAAATTCCAATAACCTCATTTCATAAAATTTTACTTAAAAGCAGTAAAAAGAACAAACTTTATATATATATATATATATATATATATATATGTTTTGTTACATTGCCTAGCAACTATATCCACCAATGAGTTGGCAGTCACTTATTAGATTAACAATTTTGATATTCATCATGTGCAATAGATGACCGCTAACTTCATCAGTAACACAAAAATGAACTAAGTTGGTGGACAATGACAATATATATAAATTCGTACAACATAAATTTTCTATCAAGCTGCTGCACGTGAATAAATAAATTCAGAGAAATCAAGTAAAACAAAAAATCTGCGGAAAGCTCACTTCTTGCATTAATAGTCATATCAATCATGAGAGAAATAAAAAATTCCAAGTAAATTCAAAGAATCTTAAAAAAGGGAGACGTATACAATAGATCGGTCTATGTACCAGCAGGTTCGGGGGAAATATCAGCCTCGTTGGCGAAAATCTCAGCAGCCGTGTGCAAGTTCTTCCTGATCATGTAATCATGAATGTATTTGTCGAGCCTACAAGAACCCAAACCCAAAATCCAAACTAACGCAAACCCAAAAGTCATTTAATACTAGCAATGCAGAAAATTAAAGGGAAAAAAACAAACAAATTTTTTTGAAGAAGAATTATGCAAAACATCGAAAACGTGCGTAAAGCTCACATCTTCTGCGCGTCCCAGTCGTCCATGATGATTAACAATGTCTAGAAGTCTCGAGCGGACGAAGATCGAAGAACTCTTGGGATTTCACACCGAGTGAGAGAGAGATTTGTAGAGAGCGAATAAATAGTTGGCGATGGCTGAGGTTTGGCGGTGCTTTATGCGAGTGAAGTCAGCGCCGAAGCCATGCAAAAGAAACCGAAGAGTAAAGGGGGCCACCCATTAAATAAAGAAAATAGAGTAGCAAATTCTTTAATTTCTCCGCATTTTTCATTCAAACTATCTCAGTGGAACATGTAAAGGAAAAATATAATGAAATATTTCTTGTTTTTATTCATTTTTTGAATGGTTTTTGTATTTTTTTGTGTTTTTTCCTTGATTTTATTTCGTGTTGGATTGAATCAACCATAATTAGACTCACGAGATAATTGCGCAAAATATACTTAGAATTTCGGTGGATTAAACGTGCATGAAAGAGAATAATACTAAGATGAATGACATCCTAGGAAATTCTCGTGCGTCAAGCTGCTGACGTTGTTTCGCTTGATCTGGTTGGTTGGGTGGACCGTAAAAAAGTAACGCTAGATCTTAACGGGTAATGCTATCTCTACTGGGGACGTGATCAACGGTGGTAAGACTGATCTCTAAGATATATGAAATAAGACCAGCAGATAGACATGCATCTCCCCAGACTCAGTGGGTCTAACATCCCGACCTATTAGAACTCAAGTAGATGCACTTTATGCTGCCACAAGTATAAGAAAATAAAGTTACGTCTTAACTGATAGCTATAACTTTTGACCTAGTGATAAGTGCTTGATCATAACAAATTTTTATGAGTTAATACCTCATTGTGTAACGGATTTAAGCATTTTAGTCCCTCCGTTGATATGCAGATTGTGTCAATATTCCTAAGAAAATTCTTGTTAAGCTAATACCCCATCTGTAACAGATTTGAATATTTTAGTCCTTTTGTTATATATTTTTGAACATGCAGACCTAACCCCTTGTCTCTATGAGAAAATTACGCTAAATAGCCATCAATATTTTTTTCGTGTGTTTCATTCTTTTTCGCGTTCAATAAAGGAATAATGGGTACAATTAAATTGGAATAAGAGTAGGTCTTTTGTGAGACGGTCTCACGAATCTCTATCTGTGAGACGGGTCAATTCTACCGATATTCACAATAAAAAGTAATACTCTTAGCACAAAATGTGCTAAAGTAATATTTTTTCATGGATGACCCAAATAAGAGATCTGTCTAATAAAATATGATCTGTGAGACCATCTCACACAAGTTTGTACCTTGAAATAATTGTGGGAAACTTTGATTTGTAGTAGAAAAACAGAACTTTTGACTCTTTGATTCAAATATAAACTTATCTTTTGGTGACTTGAAATTGAGTAAAAGTGTTTACCACAATCGTATTAACAGTATTCACTAAATCCTAACAATTATGATGATATATTTTATTTTTTAATAAATTTATGATAATATAGTATCGGATCCATGTTAATATTACGAATATTACATTTGATTTTGACTAGATTTTTAAAATCTTTTTCCACTAAATTCATAATTTGTAATCTAATTGCAACGATCATGGGCAAAAGGGCGAGAGTTAATGTCGTTAGATTTAAATATATTTCATAATTTTCTATTCACACTCTATATTATCTAAATATCATGTATTTTTTAAGATACATTATAGAATTAGCTTTGAAAGATTATCTTAAAAAGTTTTCTTGTGTAAAAAATATAAAAATTGGTTAAAATAAAAATTATATAGATTATTTTTAAATTCTTTTGGGTTTTTATAATTATAAATTTACGATTATCAACTTTTCTAAAAATTGCGAATATTAAATAAAATAAAGATAAATTTGGTATCGAACAATATAATTATTTTACACAATAGTTTATAAATTTACGAAATAGCATAAATGAGAAAGTAGACGTCTAAGATACAATTTTTTTTGACAAAAACTTGTATGAGACGATTCACAAGTCGTATTTTGTGAGACGGATCTCTTATTTGAGTCATCCACGAAAAAAGTATTACTTTTTATGCTAAGAGTATTACTTTTTTTATTGTGAATATCGGTAGAATTGACCCATCTCACAGATAAAGATTCGTGAGATCGTCTCACAAGAGACCTACTCATATATATATATATATATATATATATATATATATATATTATTTCACTTTTATCGAGGATAGAGCCAAAAATAGTATTTACTGCTGCAAAAAAATCTTTTGGCAATATGTGTTTGTTTAAGTGATTTTGTTTCCATCTCCCGTGGCAGCACAAGCAAACCACCTTACAATATTTAATATTCTAGTGACTCAAGATATGGCTAAATTGTTCCCGTAGATGATCGTTTAACCAATAATCTAAAATTCGATTTCTTATACAAACATTTTTTTTTGCATGAATTTGTCCAATATGATTTGCTTAGCTAACATAGTTTACATCTAATTTTTTTTATAAAAATATGAATATAGAGACAAATTTTTACGTTGTGAATTTTTCTCTTTTCCCTTGAATTTTGTGTGTGTGGATTCTTTGCATGGACCTTTGGTGGAAAATGGGTGCCAAAAATTGAGTAGGTCTCTTGTGAGACGGTCTCACGACTCTTTTTTCTGTGAGACGGGTCAACCCTACCGATATTCACAATAAAAAGTAATACTCTTAGCATAAAAAGTAATAATTTTTTATGGATAACCCAAATAAGATATCTGTATCACAAAATACGACCCGTGAGACCGTCTTACACAAGTTTTTTCCCCAAAAATTAGGACAAATATGAGATATGATATTTCAAAATGATTACATGGTTATAAATGGACATTTGAATTGAATGTACTTAATTAAATTTATTAAATGGACATTTGAATTGAATGTACTTAATTAAATTTATTAGAGAGTTACTATATCAATTTCTCTTTAAGTTTAGAACATCTGCTTAGAATAAAACAAACAAATATCAATACTTAACCATTTATTAGAAATTACACTAAAACAAACTCACAAAAATATATAAAGTGATTACGAAAATAAATTATTTATAAAAGTTAACTATCGACAATAACTTACGTATAACTTTAAGAAAAAACTTAAAAATTCAAAAATCAATAATTACTCATATTCCTACTACATGAGAAAACAATTTTAAGTAAATATTTTAATATATTCCTAATTATTTATTAAATACTACATTAAAGATAAACTTAAGAAAAAATACTGAATGATTACTAAAAATTATATAAATACCTACAAGCTATAGACATTAGAAAAGGGGTAAAAAAATTGTGTGAGACGATCTCACGAGTCGTATTTTGTGAGACAGATCTCTTTTTTGGGTCATTAATGAAAAATGATCACTTTTTATGCTAAGAGTATTACTTTTTATTGTGAATATCGGTAGAGTTAACCCGTTTCATAGGTAAAGATTTGTGAGACTGTCTCACAAAAGACTTACTCTAGAAAAGGAGATTTAACAAGAAAACGTAAAGGACATATCAGCTACTTTCTATTTCATTTCTAATTTTTTATTATATTTTTTTCCTATTATAAAATATTTCATAAAATAATTATTTAAATTTTTTTATTTGTGACTGAATTTATCTGATGTTAATATAAGACTTATTTCAATAAATGTTTACATGTAATTATTTAACAAATGTAAATTGGACTCGATACACATGAGTAACTATTTAAGGACCTTAGATAATTTATAATGTAAAATAAGTGTTATATTAAACAGCTAAAATAAAGAGTCTATAACACATATAGCAATAATATAATGATTATGTATTTTATATGTCTATCGTCAATTTACACTTTGCAAGCGTTATATGCTTATAACGTTGAAAAATTATCTAAACACGATAATTTTTATTATTTTCAAATTAATAATTTTTCTTTGGATATAGAAGAAAAATAAAGAAGGTTCATCAATAAAATTATATAATGAGTACATAAGTATAATTTTAAATAAACTTTCAACAAACCAATCAAAAATTAGTTAGCATAGTAGCATCAACTTATATTAATATTAGGGATAAGTTGCACACGTGGTATGACTAAAAGAAAAACAACTTTCAACAACGCAAATACGACAACGGTTTTTACTAAAATCGTTGTTAAAAAGCTTTTAACAACGGTCAAGTGAAAACCGTTGTCGTATATGCATTTTATAAGCAAAAGACAACGATATAAAACCGTTGTCTTTGAGCGTATAGAACCGTTGTCTATTAGCGTTTTTTTTGGACAATCGACAACGATTTTGGAAAACCGTTGCCGATTAGGGTATTTTTTGGACAATATTTAACGACGATTTTGCTGAAACCGTCGCTAAAATTAGCGACACTTACAACAAAACCATCACTAATTTAAAAATAGCGACGATTTTGTTAAACTTTAATGAAATACTAGTAAATTATGCAACGTGTGTGTAATTTAAAGTGTGTGTAAAAACTTTATTTAGTATATGAGCGTCAACTTTAATGAAATACTAGTAAATTATGCAACGTGTAAGTAAAAATATAATCGTAATTTATAGATGATATTTTAAAATTTTATTAAATTCTTGATTTTATGTTTAATTTAATAGTGATCGAAAAAAATTAGTCAGTGGTCATAGTGCAATTTGAAGGGATAATATTGAAAATAAGGAGAAATTTTTTTTGGTGTAGAGACAATTTTTTAAACAAAAGATGATGTCATCTAGATTATTGAAAAAAAAAACTTATTATTCAATAGTATACCAAAATCTAACATAATCATTGCTAATAATTTTTGTATATTGAAATATCAAATGTATTGTGGTAATATTATGAATCAAATATTTTAAATCGTATAGCAGTTCAAGCATCAAATTTTGACGACTCTACTTAGTAATGACAATTTTTTACACCCAACAATCTATCTCTCAATAGTTCCACTATTTGCAATCAATAAAAATCAAATTTTTGATCTTGGTCTGGGACAAATTGTAAAACCAAGCGTTTAAACACATAATAAGACATATTTTAGCTAATATGTATCTCAACCTCTGGAAATTGTAGTAGATTCAAGTTAATTTTATTCATTTAACATATACGAATGACTTGTGTTTTAATGTCTTTGGTAGGATTACTCATAAAAATTTAAATAACGTTCAGATCTCATACCCATCTCAACATTCTTGGAGTTTCTGTGTATTTTCCTATATGCACTCGTCTTCGCTAAACTACCGATTGTCAAATACTATCGTAAAAAAGCAGCTTCTGAAGGGTCAAAAACAGTTTCTGTCGATCTTGCTGCTGCTGGCATTGCCACCGTACACCACAAAACGGTAAAAAGCATAACATTGAAGGAGTCAAGTTCTTTTCAGTTGAGTTAATATTTCAAATATGAAATTACACATTCGTTTGTAATGTGGAGATGATAAAGAGGATCGCCTAAGCAACAAACAGTTGTTACTTCAAAACATTGATTATGCACTGGATCTCTACTTAATATATGTCCTCACTTTATCAATTTTTCCTGGATTCCTATACGAAAACACCGGCTCACTCCATCTGAGATCTTGGTAAATTCACAAAAACAAGTTAGAAACGACTGTTATACTTGATTAGAAATTATACTGATTAAACTTCTGTCATCTTTTGAGTGCACAAGTACGCTGTTATGCTCGTTGAAATGTAGAACGTGTGGGATCTTATAGCCAGATACCTTCCTCTCATTAAGAGTATCAAAATGGAATCACGAAAGGGTCTTTTTATGGCATCCTTGGCACGTTTCTTGCTCATTCCAGCTTTCTACTTTACAGCAAAGTGTGGAGACCAGGGATGGATGATAGTGCTTGTGTCCTTTTTAGGCCTAACCAACGGGTACCTCACAGTGTGTGTTCTTACAACTGCTCCAAATGGTTACAAGGTAAATTTTGTCAAATGAAATTATGTTGGACTCCTAGAACTTGACCATTGTTTAACTTGTACAAGGTTTTTGTATTTACAGGGTTTTTGTCTAATAAATTTGTCTACTTGTATTTACAAGGTTTTTGATGCATAATCTCATTCCACCTACAATTATCCCCACAAACGGTAACTTTATCAGTTATTCTATACATGAACATAAAACTTTAGAAGTTTTAAGTAATTCGATTATCCCAACAAATTTATTAGACAAAAACCTAGTACTAGTTAAACAATGGTCAAGTTCTAGGAGTCCAATATAATTTCATTTGACAAAACTTACCTTGTAACCCTTTGGAGCAGTTGTAAGAACACACACTGTGAGGTACCCATTGGATAGGCCTAAAAAGGACACAACCACTATCATCCATCCATGGTCTCCATACTTTGTTTTAAAATAGAAAGCTGGAATGAACAAGAAACGTGCCAAGGATGACTTTAAAAGACCCTTCCGTGATTCCATTTTGATACCCTTAATGAGAGCAAGGTATCTTGCTATAAGAACCCACACATTGTACATTGCAATGAGCACAACAGCGTACCTGTGCACGTAAAAATGACAAAAGTTTAATCAGTATAATTTCTAATGAACAATAACAGTCGTTTCTCACTTGGTTTTGTGAATTTACCAAGATCCTAGATCGTGTGAGCCGGTGTTTTCGTACAGGAATCCAGGAAAAATGGATAATGTGAGTACATATATTAAGTAGAGATCCAATGCATAATCAACGTTTTGAAGTAACAACTGTTTGTTGCTTAGGCGATCCTCTTCATCATCTCCACCCTACAAACGAAATGTGTAATTTCATAATTGAAATATTCACTCAACTGAAAAGAACTTGACTCCTTCAATGTTATTCTCTGTACCGTTTTGTTGTGTACGGTGTCAATGCCAGCAGCAGCAATATCGGCAGAAACTGTTTTTGACCCTTCAGAAGCTGCCTTTTTACGATAGTACTTGACAATCGGTAGTTAAGCGAAGACGAATGCATATAGGAAAATACACAGAAACTCCAAGAATGTCGAGATGGCAAGAAACAAGACTGCAGAATCAGCACAAAACAACATTTTATCATCAAAATTTAAATGAACGCAAGAATCTTTTCTCGTTTTTGAAAGGTCCTCGTGAGTTATCGATTCAACTTACCAACGCCTTTACGAAGCCCGTGGTCTTCTTTATCAAATGCAGCTTTAGTAATTAGCCTCATGGCAGAAGTGAGTGCACCAGATGCAGCTAAGCCAGCAAAGAATGACTACAGATTCAGACAACACAACCATAAATCTAACAAATTGATTCTATTATATATGTCTCAATGTATAATAAAAAGTGGCCGGGGAGCAAAATAATTTACTTGGATGAATTCAGGACACATGAAAGACAGATCCCCCACCATTCCACCTTGAACATGGGCCTCTGCGACACCAAACGCAGCAACAAAAAGACAAATGGCAATATAATTTCCAATTCCTCCTTTCCCTGAAGATCCTAGATCTATCTGGTAAAAGCAACAGGTGATAAGAAAACATGAAGTAAAATCATTTAAAATTTGATGAGAACTGAACTCACCAGCAGAAGTCCAAAGGTACTCAAGCAGAAAAGAATATATCCAAACAAGTTACGTTTCCGTGTGTCGATTCTTGCCTCATTATAAGCAAGAATCATCATTGTACCAAGCGCAAATGGTTGATAAACAAGGGTGAGTACCCTTGCAGGATGGTAATGCTGCAACAGAAGAAACTCGAATCTGTTAAATTGTTTTTCCTTCGTTGAGGAGACCAGTTAATGAGCTTTACGATTGCAATTACCGGGAACAAGTCGTAGTAGTAGTCTCCTATGGTCAGCATGCTATTCCAAGAAATAAGTGATCCCAATCCAAGAAACCAGCAGACCAGAATTGCCTTGCACTTTCCCTGAAATTTATTCAAGAAAACAGAGAAATATTTGTTTGCAGCAAACAATGAAAATCTGCATCCCAAATAAAACTTTTACATAGAAAAAATGAACACAAACCTCGAGCCTGCTGGGACTGGTGATCTCACTTGTATCAAGATTAGTAGTCATTGTTCCTCCTCTACATTTTGATATATTCATCATTCAGTAACGAGAAAAATCGAGAAAGAGTTATTTCAAAATATTAACACATGAATGGAATTAGTATAACAACAGACTCAGATGATGAATTAATAGAGGGAAAAAAACTTTCTTTTCATCGAAACAGACCTTGGGAAAATTTCATTTAATTCAATATTACACTGCCTGAATTCCCCAACATAAAAGATAATCTTTCTATAGTAGATATAATAATAATAATAATAATCTTTTCAGATTAAAAACAAAACATCGAACCCACCTTGATTAGATTCAAGATTCAGCTACACAAATGAATGAAACAGCAGCACCTTCACACAGAGGTCAAAGGTTTTTATATAATGACCAAAGAATAGAGACCCCGGGAAACAGAATGAAGTGCGCCAGAAGGAAAATGAGCGATTTATTGGCTTCTGAAACAAAATTTTCGCTTCTAACTAATTTCGTTTACGTGTAAGATTTGAGAATCTCCCGGTCTTCAAATGCAAATAGATTTTTTTTTTCAATATGGGCACGAGAAATAAGGAACGCACGCATGGATTGAGGAATATATGTATATATATAGAAAATATAGTGACACATTCTGAGTATGAGACTTGGACGTTATTCAAATTTTTATGAGTAATCCTACCAAAGTCATTAAAACACAAGTCATAAGTATATGTTAAATGAATAAAATTAACTTGAATCTACTACAATTTCCGAGGTTGAGATTTATGTCTCACTAAATGTTTATAAACGCTTGGTTTTACAATTAGTACCAAATTCAAGGTCATGAATTCGATTTTCATTGATTGCAAACAGTGAAACTATCGAGAGATAGACTGTTGGATGTAAAAAATTGTCATTACTAAGTAGAGTCGTCAAAACTTGATGCTTGAACTGCTATACGATTTAAAAGATTTGAGTTATATTATTACCACAATATATATTTTGATATTTCAATATACAAAAACTATTAGCAATGATTATGCTAGATTTTGATGTACTATTGAATAATATGTTCTTTTTTTCAATACTCTAGATGACATCATCTTTTGTTTCAAAATTGTCTCTGCACCAAAAAAAATTTCCCCTTATTTTCAATATTATCCCTTCAAATTGTACCATGACCACTCACTAATTTTTGTCAATGTTATTAAATTAAACATAAAATCAAGCATTTAATAAAATTTTTAAAAAGTTTAAAATTTTAAGTCTGGGATGAAAGGCATGCCGAACCAAGAGAATGTTTTAAGAGTAAAATTGTAAGAAAATTTACCATAGATGGATATATAGTCATATATTTCATACACAGAAAAAACACAGTGGTACCTCAGCCATCCATGCCAATCACCTGAATATCAAAAAAGAGAAAAAAATTGGGGATAACTAGGATGTATAAAAATAATGTGGTACCTGAAGCTCTTTAATGAGATCCATATGTTTCATGTATGGAAGGGCTAGATGACCTTTACGCATAAATAAAAAAATTGGTGTTACGAGGATTAGCAAAAAGTAAACATTTATTTCAATCGAATGACGATCATGGACCATATATATGCATGTCATGCATCCGGTGTCATAAAATATTTAAACGAAACCAATGACAAGATTTTTGTCTTAGAAGCATTTGTAATCTGTGGTCTCAAATTTAGATGAATGGGAAATATAATATATTTTAGAAAAAATAATAAAACGTCAAAAAGAGCAAAATTCACTCATCGAACTCCAATGGTTTGATACCCATGTTTCAATTATATAGATGAGAATAGAAGAACACAAAGGAAAAGGATTAAATCGTTTGATTTTATTTAATATCTCCAGTCGAGGAAATAATCAGACGTACCTGTTGTTGGATCTGTTTGGGCTCCACAATAACCCTACACCTTCAATCTGGAATCTCTGAAAAAGAAAACAAAAGCAAAAAAATCTCATTTCTCTGTAAAAAAATATATGAATGGGGCATGAATTGGAATCCGATTGATGGGGTTTTAGGCCTTTTATGGTGTCTCATATCCTTTGAGTATGTTGTCATTTTAATTTCAATTATCATACACATCTGATCAGTAATTTTAGTTAAAAAAAAGAGTTTATAATGAAATAACAAATCTTGTTGGGATGAGATAACATATGGAAAGTTGCGATGCCGAGTGTGGTGAAAAAAAAAGAGTTTATAATGAAATAACAAATTTGTGAAGAATCGTTCGTGTTAAAATAAGAGGGAGTTTACGTGACTGCACTCTTTTTCCCTTATTATGGTTTTTATCCCAATGGATTTTTCCTAGTAAGGTTTTTAACGAGACATTATAAAACACGTAATAAAAACAATCATTGTATCATTATCATCATCACAAGAGGGAGTGTTGAAAAATATGAGTTGGAATATTTGAATGTTGAAAATAAGAATTTTGAATGTTGAAAATAAGAGTTGTAAATATTTAAAATTAGTATGTGATGAGGTATTTATTTTTGGATTATTTCAAAAAAAATTCTATAAATAGGTCTCTCAATTATGTGTGAAGAAAATCTCAATTAAGTAGAGATGAAATTTTATAAAGTGCGTAGTTTGATAAATTTTGAGAGTTTGAGATTTCTACTTTTAACCGTAAATTTTTACTTTTAAGAAGTTTTAAGGTATTTTTATTTTTTATTATTACAAATTTTTGTTTCCTCGTAATTTTAATGACATATATTGATATAGAGTAATCTTATGTTAATGTAATAAATGAATCAAAAATTTTTAAGATTTTGTAATCTTAAAAATTTATGATTCATTTATTACATTAACATAAGATTACTCTATATTTCTAAGTAACTTATTTCTATTCAATAACAATTTTTAACTTGCTAATAGACAACTCAAACTTTTGTTTATTATATGTTCATGTCTATAAATAATGACTTTAAGATGTGTGTGTGTATATATATATATATAGTTTTGTTATGATGTCACTGACTATATCAACCTCTGTATCTACCAATGAAATGACATTCATCTATTGAATGAGCTTATGATTGCGTCATCATAAAGTTAAGGTAATTTTTATAAATGATTAAAAAATATTACCATCAAATTTATATTAAAAAAAATCCGTAATAATTTTTTTAGAGATGTACAAGTTGTGGTGCGTGAACTACTATACTCGCGTTTGGAGACCGGAGTTGTAGACCCACTAATTTTCACGGAAAGGGTCTTCTATTTCGGATATATATGTCTTTTTTTTTCATTTAAAGAAACAAAGCAAAAGGGGAGAGGGTCCTTATCTTTATTAGAAAATACAAACAGAAAAATACAACATGCACACGTTAGTTTTATGATTCGTTCAAGGCTATTGAATTGAGTTCCCAACCAAAGAAGCCCGACACTTTCGAG
Source organism: Primulina tabacum (assembly GCF_025594145.1). Classification (NCBI taxonomy): domain Eukaryota; kingdom Viridiplantae; phylum Streptophyta; class Magnoliopsida; order Lamiales; family Gesneriaceae; genus Primulina; species Primulina tabacum. The sequence goes on from NC_134553.1 coordinate 4,282,282, forward strand.
TCTTTGACCTGCCAATGTAAATGGGTGGAATTAAATTCTACACTGAAGTCCAAAGTTCGTCGAAGTCGACCAAGTATATTACATGCAACAAGTAACATTTTGAAGATGATAATCGATTATTTGAAAATATTGCGTGCAAAATTTCCCAAAACCCAGGGGTTTTATAAATCTGGAAAATAATTATAAGCTAGAGCTCCTGGGTTGATTTTTTCTTGTATTTTTTTTTTTTATTATTATTGAAATAGCTTGTTTTTTATTTATTAAAAATGAAATTTATGTTGGGCTGGGGAAGGTTTTAGTAAAAGCCCAAAAATGGGGAAATTTGGAGAAAAATACAGCCTAAGCATGTGCAAGAATATACCTTCTGTATTCTCTTGCTATTAACTCATTGCAAGAGTCAAACTTGGATGTATAATATCACTTATTCTCTTGATTTGACAATAAGTAATTTTATTATGAAAAATGGTGTACTTTTTACTATTAAAAAGTTTGGGAAAATCATAAAATCATTTTAATGAATTTTGAATGAAAATCAATTATGGATCATTCAGTTTAAGAGACTCCATATGTTTGAGTTAATTAAAAGCAATTAAGTTTCAATAGAGTTGTACATGTGGTCGATGAGGTCTGAGCCCTCTTGTTACGATAAATAGCAAAAATGTTCCGTCAGCAAATAACGAATAAAATAAACAATACATAAATATACCATAAAATATATATTACGTTAAAACAAGTCGATAAATATTTGAAACAATTATATAAATACTATTCATCTAGTTGTTTTAGGAGGTGAAAATATTTATCGACTCCGTATGATATAGTTTTTGGACTATTTGTTTGTCAATCGACAACATAACTAACTCATTTACTCTATTTCGTGACATTGTTGATTAAGGATATTCTTTATTAACTTCAACTCTGATAACTTCTTTCTTGTATGACTAATAAATTCTTATAGACAATATAAATATTTAGGAATAAATCATTCAGGTTCTCCAAATATTTATCATATTCAAATATTGTTGAATTTCAATACTATATTTCATCAGGCTAGTTAAAGGCCAACTTTTAACTCTTCAAACTCAACAAATACAAAAAAAAAAAATTGATATTATTTAAATTTTTCAAAATGAATTGAACAGAAGATTGAGTTTGATCAATTATAAACAAAGAATATTTAAATTAGTCATCTTTTATTTAAGGGAGTTGATATTTAACACTTCATTTTTAGTTATTTGTAATCCATTTTGTGAACAAATTTGACACATATTTTACACATAAAGTGAAATATAAATAACACAAAATGAAATATAAATATCAATTTCCTTTATTTAATAATACTGGGTCAAATTGTTTATTTAAGTGGGCTACAAACTCAACATACATATGTAGAAAAAAAATTGAGCTCTCTCCAAGATCAGATCGGACGTTGAAGTGGTTGCCTCCTTGACTTCATAGAAAGTATGACCCTAATTTTGCACGACCTTTAGTGGACATTTTTGGAGCCTACAAATGGCAGCCACATTTCCGTAATCCATCACATGCAATCAAACACAACACAAACATCTTTCAAGTTTTCACGTTTTGTTTTCTCATTTAGAGAGTTCAAAAAGCATCCAGAAAATCTCTGTTTCTTGTGATTCAGAGTGTTACTATCACAAAGAAAAAATCGTTGTATATTGTGAGACAATTATCATAAACCATCAGCACTGTGTGCGAGACAAATTCGTCTCAAAGACATTAAGTCTCACTTTAGCAACAATTTCAACCGAAATGGTCTCTGTCACACTCTTTTACAATACTAATTTCTATTGTGATGAAGTTTTATTAAGCGAAAATATCACACCATTGCACCCAAGCAATAGTCTACTTAACAAAAGTTTTGAAGCTAAGCAAAACCTATAAAAAAAAAAAAAAACATAAACAACAATTTGATTCTCAAACCGGACATACATTCGACCAACGAGACGTGAGAGATCAGTGAATTGAAAGCTAATATATGTATATATTTTAGTTTAATAATATAATCTGGAAATCAAGACAAAGAACGTATACGTGTCCGAATCTCATGGACCCATGAACAATTATTGGAGAAAAAAATGAGTTGGTTCGGCATGAAAATTGATCAAATTATATTTCTTAGAAAGATGATTTATATTTAATTTTCGTATTCCAATAAATGAACAAGTATAGTTTTCGGATTGATGCAAAAGCAGGTACGAGTCCGAAGCAATTCACCACAAAAAATTTGTGGCCCAAGTGAATCTATTTTCCCCCAACGACTACTGCTATTAATATTATTAAAAAAAAAAAAAAAAAATTGGAGTTGTGAGCGAATAACTACTTTTTTTCTTTTATTTATTGGAGTGAGATGGAGACAGCAGGGACCCGTCGCTTTGTTTAGTCCCACCACCACCACCGGCCAGTAGCCCCACCACCACCGGCCCTTCTCTCCAGACCAATACATTTCTCTTTCACTTTCTTTCCATTTCTTCTTACACTCATGAAGAATTCCTCTGTTCATCGGTATCGAATTAGCAGTTTCTCGAATGGCAGCTTCACACTACCAGGTAGGTGAAATGGACTCAGGCACTGCCGATTCGTTGGCGTCGACGCCGCGCTCAGATCAATATCATCTCATCCACGATGACGGTGCCGCGATGCAGCAGCCTAGGGTCAGGTTTATGTGCAGCTTTGGAGGGAAAATCATCCCCCGCCCGCATGATAACCAGCTCCGTTACGTCGGCGGAGACACCCGAATTGTTGTGGTTCACCGACACACAACCTTCACTTCTCTTCTCTCAAAGCTCTCGAAGCTGGCGGGCACATCCAACATCAGCATAAAGTACCAGCTTCCGAACGAAGACCTCGACGCTCTGATAACTGTCACCGCCGACGAGGATATTGAGAACATGATGGAAGAGTATGATCGGCTCTCTCAGAATAAATCGGCTAGGCTTAGGCTCTTTCTTTTCAATATCGATGATACAAGCTCCAGAACCACCAGTATAAGTTCGCTCCTCGACGGCTCCGCTAAGCGCGAGAACTGGTTCGTCGACGTCCTGAATGGCGGGCCGGATTCGGGCCCGGTTCTGGAGCGTGGCCGGTCCGAGGTTTCATCCATCGTCTCCGAAGTTCCGGATTACTTATTCGGGTTGGATAATCAGGATGACGCGTTAAAAGAACCCAAGCTCAGAAACAAAAACCTTTTGAACGACAGTGTTTCCATATCTGATCCGGGTTCACCTGCTCCGGTTGTTTCTTCGCCTTTCGGGTCCACTTCATCATCCCTGGCGCCACCCAACGTGCAAGCAATTCCAGATCTTCCGCCTGTGAAAACCAAACCTGTTAACCCTGTTCAATCTATGGACCAAGTGAAGGAAAATCGAGTTGATCATGAGATGCTGGGCGAAAATACAGGTCCTCCCCAGCCACAAGCATATTCCAGTGGACCAGGACCCATGTGGCACTATCCTGGTCCAGCTATGCAACCCGTGCCGGCTGTTTACTACGTGCCCGGTGGGCATCAAGTTCAACCCGGTAATATTTCGATGCAACCGTTCCCAATGCAGGCTCAATATGTCCAACCATACCCAGTTGTTCAGAGTCAAGTACCCGTTGGGTTTCCTCAAACCGTATCAAGCATGGGTCAAGTATATGGGGCGAGTGTCAGGACTTACGATTTGAATTCCCGAGTTGTTCACGATGGTGCGAATCAAGCTATGTATTTCGCAAAAGGGGTTAGAAATGCAGCCATCGTTCAAGGTCCTTATCCAGGCATGTTAGCTTCTGGTGTGGATGAAATACAGGGCTCCGGGCTTGATGTAGCGGGGCGCGGCCAGTTACCTCAGGGACCATGAAATGTTGGCGTGCAATGTAACAATAAATCTTGGCATATTGTATTTTTACTATCGTGCATTTGATGCTAGATTTGATTGGATCCTATACATGATTTGATTGGGATTGCAATACTACGTACGTATGATTGGTTGGTCAAAAATGCCCAAACCTTGTGAGAAGCAATGAAGCATCAGCAATTCGTGTAGAATATCAACAACGTTTGAGGTAGACAAGTACTTGTATTGATTCGTGTTCGAGAATATTTAATGGACCAAATGCAGTTTTACAAAATAAAAGAATCTGTCAGATGTTAATCTAACTTGGCTACCTGTGCCGTCGGGGCTCAGAGTCCTCAGGTTCTATACCGGCCATAAAATAGAGCTATGAACACAGGCATCATCTCCTGTCCCACGAGAGATGATTGATAAATCCAATCTTGCATTGTTTTTTTAAGAGAGTTCTGTAAATATATTAACATTATATAACATTTTCATATCAATCACCCTTCAAAGGAACAACTAATAGCGATTGATTTTTGTACACAACCAAGATAATCTTATTAGTTACATGTACATTTGCAATATTTGCAACCCTACAACCAGATTTGAACTGGCAAATAATCTCACTTGAAAATGGCTATTATTTTCATCTAGCTTCGTAAACAAGAGCATTCAGCATATGATCAAAACCAACTCGAGAAAGATTTCAATCGCCTTGTAGAATCAAGCTCATCTATTTTCCATTTTAAAACATGAAACGACTCTCAGCTTGTGGGGAAAAAACATGAGAATGCCCAACCTAACTGTCATTTGTGTCTTTTTGCATACCTAAGCATACAGGCGACTTTGTTGACACGGTGCCTATACCTATACATATGGTGTCCCCTCTGCCATTCCAGATACCATCTTGGACGTTGTTCATCTCCAATGTTCTCGACTCCTGTACATGCCAGCGCAGAAAAAGGTATTATTCGACAAGACAACAGAAAGAGCAAATAATAGGCAGGAGTCTAGTCAATATGTTCGTGTTTCAGTGTGAAAGTTTTAGGCTTGGCACGGTAATGAAAACCAGTTTCTGATACTGAATACTTTCTAGCAATGAATAAAACATGGGAATTTCAGTATAGAATGGGGATGGACCTGACATAAAGCGCAGCACGGGCAAATAAGGTGGTACACACAGTCATCGAAAGGACTATCACTACCCTGCAAATAATTAAAGACAAGTCGCATTCTTTGTCAAAACTAAGATAGCAACATTGTTAGGAAAGTAAAAACAAACCCTTTCATTTTAATAATCCAATTATCTCCCGTTATATAATTCGAAAGAATTCTAAAAATGTAATGCTTACTTTTATATTGAACCTTTTCCTAATCAGTGTTCGGTAAAATCCAATATATGTTCCAACTGAAACTGTAAATACAATGGCCAAATAAAGGAAGCAACGTCTCCGAGTAAATATAAATGCTAGCATGTTGCACAGGGCTGCAACTGCAAGAATAAAGTGAATAGATCCCTGCACCATCCACTGGTTAAACTCAGGGAAGAAAAATCTTTCCAATAACGAGCAAACGAAGATCAAACTCTAGATGTAATAAATGACAAAATCACAATTAACATTAACTCAAAATTGATAATCAATGAACAGATATCGAAATTGCGCCAGTTCAGAAGTGAGACAAAGAAAAGAAACAGACGCTGGTCTAGACAAATAGAAGTTTAATGAGCAAACACAAGCCACAGTGGAACTTCAAATGGAGGGTCCCTGAATAACACAATATTTAACGTTGGGCATACCGCAGTTCAGGTGAAAAAGAATCTTTCAACGAAAGAATGTGTATTTACCTGAAGAAAACAAGAACCAAATCCAGATCGTTTCATATTCTTGCCAAATCTATAACATGGACAACTGCAATACAAGACAATCCAATGACACATATGCTCCACATCAGAGAAAAATACACAAACAAGAATCCTAAAAATCAAGCTTCCCAATCCGCAAAGCACTAAGATAAGCGGTAACATGACAACACCACCAAATTTAGTCAAAACCATCAAATCAAGAAAGCATCCAAAGACACACACATATATACGCACACTAACCGTGCCCACTTATATGCCCATCACCTAATGGATGTGATTAAACATATCAAAATTGTATATCCAATAGATGAAAGTCAGTGGACACAACGGTTGGCAGACAACATTGCAAAACTATATATATATATATATCGAAACTAAGGGATAGCTATTATCTTTAACCAGTAAACTGTTTCAACAATCTCGAACAAGAAAAAGATTATTATCTCTACCTCGATTCCATCTACGGATGTCATACTTTACTCTTCATGAGAACCCAAAACACAATTCCAATTTCTAACAAGTAACAAGTCAAACTAAAGCTAAAAGCTACACAGAAGCATCCAAGCTCAGCAATTTAACATTCAGGGACTAATAAATAAAATAAAACACCAGAATAAGCAACATCAAATTTCAATACCATCTTCAGAAATCGAATAAAAAAGCAGCACCCGAAATCCAAAAGATTTTTTTTTCAACGACCATTTAAGTGAAAATAAATGAAAAGGAGGAAACAGAGAATACCTACCATGTGGATTGAAGAGCTACGCGTTGATCGTCAAAACAGTCGTAAATAATCTCACCTTCCCACAACCTAAAAACTCCCCCTCCATTTTGATACTCAGATACAAGATTTTCTTCCTCGTTGTCATCACTCACTTTCCCCCATTTCCCCTTGTGAGCTTGCATGGCAACCGTTGAACAAAGCATATCAAAATCCAACACGGCCACCCCTTCCATCAACAAACTCTCCTCCTCCACACCCTCCGCCGATGCACCACCTTTCACCTCCATCTCCGTCGTCATTCAAAAGTGGTCGCCTCCTTTTCTTGTTCGGTTTTGGGATTTTAAGAGAAGAGGTGTAATTTATTGAAAAGAAAATGAAGCAGATTCCGTAGTTGGGAGAATGGGAAAGGAAAAGCCAAATTATTGGTGGTCGGCGAGTTAGTAGTTTTATTACAATGGCATGCCAGCGAAATTTGAGATGATGGATTTTGCCATGTCAGCATCAAGAATATGGGGTATTTTAAAAGAGCAGGTGTATTTCAGATGAATAATCTTACCGATATTACTCATTAACAGTAAAAATAATATTTTTTTTGGAATGACTCAAATAAAATATCAGTCTTACAAAATACGATCTGTTAGATCGTCTCAAACAAGTTTTTGTCATTTTAAGGATTATGGTTAGTTTTAAAAGTTATTTATTATTTATTTTTTCATTATTTTATAAAATAAATATATAAGAAAAACGAGTTAAGAGTCAACATAAGATATCTTCAAGCCCCGTTGTATAAATTAATCATAGAGTGCATACAGCAAATACACATTATTAGTTACAAATCAATGTATGTAGTTGTAAAGTAAGGTGGTTGAGGTGAGTATGAATAATTTTGTGGATGGTGGAACTTAATTAATGGATGCTTTCAAGTTTTAAGGGGGTCAATAATGGAGTGCCATTAATATTACTGGTTGGATCTTTTCATTTTTGGGACTTGATGGCTTGTTCATCTAATTCTCAACTATCCCAAGGTAATACATTAATCACACCTTTCGAATAACACTTTATTTGACAAGTGATACCTTCGGGATAGTCTGGGTTGTGCCCGAGTCATGGACGATTCTTGTGCCCGGAGCATGGACGACCCATGATATTGGATGGATGACCAGAATCAGGACAAGTCGGCGGGAAGGGTTCATCAAGAGCCGGGCGGGTGAATGCCCGGGACGCCTCCTCCCCGGGCCACTGGACGCCCGGGCTCTCGTTCAAGCTGCCGGGAACTTTCTACCCGGGCCACCTCGATATGAGCACCGCACTCGAGTATACTAGCAGAATAGGATGTGGACGACTGTCCCATCTCTGACACCAGGTCGATGGGTTGACAAAATTAGATGGACTGGATGTGACCAGTATGAGATTTAACATGTCAGAATATAGGGTGTGCTCAACCGCCCTACTATAATTAGTAGGTAGCACGGAGAACAAGGTCATCATTACTTCTCCTACTATAAATATCAGGTTCTCTCTTTACATTTACATTCATTCATTCACACCAATATCACAACCATCATTGGTTACATTGGTTCTTGGCTTGAATCATTCACTGACTTAAGCATCGAAGTGGCCACGCCGGACACCCCTCCGGCGCCCATTCATGTGGTTACCTTCTTGAGTGCAGGAAATCTTCTCCGCCCGAGAAAGAAGCTTCTGGTTCAGATATCTACATTGCTCTTATTTTCTTCATCATTTTGATAGCAGATCCGGTGGAGCACCCGACTCTGCTCACTCATTTCACCCGAATCGCATCAATAAGTTATTTGATAAGGAAATGGTGATTTTGTGAAAAATCTTCCTGCATATCTTAGAATTAAAATTCAGTATATCACTATAATTTTTTCAGAATCGATACCTGATAATGATAAAATTTTAGTTTTAATTCCCTACAAATCACCCAAAGTTACAATTTTGCCCTTTTATTCTTTAAAAAAAATATAATTTTATCCACAAAAATTACACATGTCTTCTCCATCTAAAATATAATTTAAAAAAAATATTATTTCTCAATTATCATGGAATAAAAGTAAATACTTATTTTGACATACAAAGTATCTATTGTAGGGTTTCAGATATCTGATTTTGCTATTTGAATATTTCACATGTATAAAAAAAATACTATATTTTCGAGTAATCACAAAAATCCAGTCATTGTTATTCCTTTCATGAAAAATTCATTAAGATAACTTATTCATGTCATTTTATTTATATAAAAAAAATAGTTCACCGCTCATCATTGATTAAATATTTATTTTGACATACAAAGCACATATTCTGGAGTTCCAAATGCTTAATTTGGCTCTTTGAATACTCTACATGTGTAAGAAAATACTGGATCTTTGAGCAAACACAAAAAATTCAGTAATTGTTAGTCTTTTCATGAAATTGCGTTAATATGACTTATTCATGTCATTTAATTTTTGAAAAAATATAGTTTCTCACTAATCATAGAATTAGAAAAATACTTATTTTGACCGATAAAGTACTTATTTTGGGGTTCCAGATATTTGATTTTGGTATCTGAATACTTCAAATTTGTAAGAAAATACTTGAATTTAAATAATCTTAAGTGACTTTTGATGGTGTCATTTATGAAGTTGAAATGTGATAACTAAATTGATACAAAGAGTATCTAATTAGAGTATAAAAATACATGCTTTTACTTCATAAATACTCATATCCAATTATTTGGGGATGTCAAAATATAGTTTGAAATTAATATTGAGTGACACTGATGATGACATTCGTAAAGTAAAAAATTTGATACTTAAATTAATACAAATATGACATAATTTGAGTCTACAAATACTTGATTTTACTCTTTAAATACTCAAATTCGATTATTTGATTATGTCAAAATATATAGTTTGAAGTAAATATTGAGTGATCTTTGATAATTACATTTGTGAATTAAAGATGCGGTATCTAAATTGGCACAAATAGTACCTAATTCGATTCTACATATACTTGATTTTACCATTTTAAGACTCAATTTTGATTATTTTGACATATAAAAAAATATTTCAAGTAATATTGAGTGACTTTAGATGTGTCATTTGTGAAACTAAAATGTGATACCTAAACTGGTACAAATAGTATCTAATTCGAGTGTACCAATACTTTATTTTACTCCCTAAATAATAAAATTCAATTAAATTTTTATGTCAAAATATATTGTTTGAAGGTAATATAGAATGATCTTTGATGATGATATTCGTAAAGTAAAAATGTGATGCCTAGATTAATACAAATAATACCTAATTCGAGTTACGAAATACTTGATTTTATCTTTTAGAAACTCAAAATTGATTATTTGGTAATGTCAAAAAATATAGTTTGAAGTTAATAATTTCTATGGTATTGATGTAAAATAGTGATAAATTGGTACGAGGAAAACCTAAATCTGGGATGTCAAATTAATAACACTTTATTTGATAAAGAAATTTATAACTCTCGTATTTTTTAAAAAAAGATTATTTGAAAAAATAAATATATAAAAAACCTCTCTTCCGCCGCCACATCCATACTGCACTTACAAGAGCACCTCTCACCCCATACTCAAATGGTAGAAGTCTATCACGCCTTCTCCATGCTTGTATATGTTTGGTCCGACAGGAAACAAGTAGCAGGTCATATAAAGTGCATAAACCAAGCTTCGTGTTGAATTTCTTCCCACTCGGTGCTTGCAAAGGAAATTTAAGATAATAATAAAAGATCAGCAGCTCATTTAGTACATGAAGAGTGTGATTCAATTTGCCATTTTGTGAATTAGTTATGATAGTTTTAACTATGTAACAACTCTATTCCAGGTGTCATTATTTCATTTGTGTATATATACTTGCAATTGTATTCATCGAGAAATTAATGAAAACAACCATCTTCCTCACTCTATCTGTATTAATTGAAATGTTACTTTCTCAATATATCTAAATAAAGATGAGCAAAGATACCACGAGGACCTCGCCATCTTCAGGCTGCACTGGTTAGAAGCTTCTCTCGTTTTCAGTCCGTCGTAAACAAAAAAACTTAAATCAGAACATAACAAGATTGCACCAAGTTAAAAACAATGAAAGACAGGCCCATTTCTATTGTAATGGAATGAAACAAGTGTCGACTCCGGAGATATTCAGTATCTAAATAGAATGAGACCAAGATATTGAAATTCGATACAATACAACTCGAAGATGCAACTCATTCACCATATACATTAAGACGATGACAATTAAAGCGACGGTGAAGATATTAAGATAGCAGTGTAAACCATGCAGGAAGGAAAAATACCACTGAAAAAGATGCAATCTACTCCCTAGATCAAGATTTTAGAACAGGTTTTACGAGGCCCAGCCCTGAACCACTACCTAAGTGTTTGAACTCTGCTGCCTCAAGATGATCCCCATGACCGGCAAAACCAGTTCCTCCTTTTGCCAGATTAACAAGATTTTTCTCTTTGCATGGCTTGTCGCAGACCAAACAAACCTTATCAACAGCCACAAATTTATCAGCACACTTCTTGCAGAACACATGCCCACAAGAACCCAAAGCAACAAGCGATAGCGTGTTTGTCAGTGTGGCCTTGCAGCTGGGACATATAAAGGTCTTATCGAGGGAACTTGATTTTTTATGTTCACGTTTTTCCTCTGTAAAATTAATTGCAAAAAGTGTCTTTAACCGAAGTTTTTCCTTTCCTTCGGGACAAATTGTTTCAGTTGAAGGGGCCTCCACTTTTTTAGGAGCATCTGGAGTAGCGGAAGGCAGCCAAAATGCCTTCATAGTACGGAGTGCTTCCTCTTCATAAGAAGTAGCTTTTACACTGTTCGCCCCATGAAAACCGTTTTTGCCACTGTTGTAGTTCTTGTCATTGTACTGTGGTACTGCTCCATGGTTCTGTTGATCAAATGCGTCAAGCTCTCTAGTCCTTTGAAGCATTAACCTCTCCTCCTCTTCGTCTTTTTCTTGCCTTTGTTGAGTGGCAAGGGCTGATAGCTTCCTGCACGTAAGAAAGAAAGAAGTTCTGAAACCTGGAACATAAGATGAGCATCAATCTTGCTCAGATAAAGGCAAAGCAACATTTTTTCCGCATAGGATGCATTCACAGGCAGAGGAGGAACTCAGAATAAATTTCTTACACAAATTCTTCTGAAAGCCTACAACAATCTGGGTCGAAGCCTACAACATTGATCTAGTGACACAGGTCCTTCTCCTAAGTTTCTAAAGTGCATAACCGTGCAACATCAAATCTTGGGAAGTTTTTACCAGTTGAAAAGTAGAGATGCATAGCTTGATGAGGATAACTCTACTCACAAGCCAGAGGTTGCTAGGTTATTGCTTGCATTAATCAATTCATCAGCTTCTTAAGCAAGCAGTTACTATAAGCTGCTACTTAAAATTACATACAGCTAACTTGGGTTAAACATTACACAGAGCCAACTTGAGTTAAACATTACATTTTCGTAAAGCAAGGATGGAGAAACGAAATAGATTTACGGGAGCCCATTGTGCAGTCTTGTGCGGGCTCGGGGCGTGACACTTTCTAGTTTTGCAATTTCTTTAAAACTGAAAACCGGAACTCAACAAATTCCAAATGAGGAAATTTCCCACACTTACTATACACGGTGGGTGGACCCCACTAAACTTTGAAGGTGTGTCAAACGAGTGATTCTTATACACCAAATTGTTGTAACTTTCATAGGCAATGAGCAAATAGAAACAAATTGGCAATTGGTAAGATTAAATTCAGTCCAGCACAAGGTGCTGCCTCTTCACTGGGATAACACACTGCTGGCCTTGACTTGTAGCATGTAAAGCATTCACCTTTACCGGAATAGTTAATCATACGAGATTTGTTCACCAAGATCTATTACAAGCAGCCGGTACAAAAGTAGCATGTAGAACAGAAAAAGTGGCATTAAATATTTTCCCCTAATTTACGATTCACTAAAAATAAAAATCAACTTAAAGCTAAGTAATTGAACTCTTGCCCCCTTATGATCGGGCACTATTAAAGATGGATTACAAAAATTACGACTGCGACATGAAAGGAAGAATGAACACCCGACATAAAATATAATTCAAAAATCAAATAATTCGGCAATTAAGGGAAGAACCTTTGAATGTCCTTCTTCTGGGACAACAGGCATTCGAGAATGCATTCTTTGCAGAAGACGTGGCCTTTCGAGCAGGACATGGGTTCAATCAAAGTCTTCAAACAGAGACAACATGCGTCGAATGGTTTGATGGAGTCTTTGCCCAACCTCTCCTTCTGTGTGCCGTATCCTAGCTGCCGCTTTTCACTGTACGTGAAGATAGCTAAATCATTGTTGTTCTTCGAGTGTCTCTGAGGCATTTTTGCTTGGATTCTAAACAGAATACTTGAGGAGAAGTTGAATTTGTCGAGGGGATAGGGTAGAGAAATCGGGGAGACGGGGACTATGAAACCCTAATCAAATTGGGGTAATAAATTTTACCACAAGCGGTTGGTTCGAGGGAAATCGGGAATTAGCGGCTTTACATTGTGTTTGTGCGTATAAAAAGGATTTTAATTTTTTTATTAATTATATTTTATAAATATTCATATTTTTTTTATCAAGAACAAAAATTTAATTTTAACATATAATGAATATTATTTTTAAGAAATTAAAAAATATAAAGTTTATCGAGATGATATTAAAAATAAAATTACCAAATTTTGATAAATGAAATTCCATGAAATCTAATTAAATATCAATCTTATTTTGAAATTTCATTATACCAAAGATTAGAATGTAATTCGCAATTCCATCAAATTCCATGTTATCAAATACATTGTAAATGTTTTATTTGATTTTAATTGCTTTAATAATTAAGATCAAGACCAGCAACTCTATGCATATAATAATGAGTAAACGTGATATTTCTTAGTAATAAATTCATATCTTTCGGGGGTGTGTTTGTGTTAAGGCATACATTTAATCAAATGCAATTTTCGAAACGATTTATTTTTTTTCCAAATTTTTTCTTTGTGATAAAAAATTATTATATTATAGGTATTTAAATTAACACAAAACTCATATAAGACAGTATCATGCGTCGATTTTTGAAACATGTACTCTATTTAGGTCACTCATAAAAAATATTATTTTTTATGATAAAAATATTATATTTAATTGTAAATAAATATTCATAAAATCGACCAAATCTTGATGTGTCTTTAAGTTAAAGAGAACCTAAAATCATAACTCAGCTTATTTAAATATTCATTGAGTTCTTGTCTGTATGATTTACCAAGTGGATTTATGTCTGAACGAGTGGTAAGAGATATAGGAAATTTTATTGGATGTTTTGAGGAAGCAGATCCAAACAACTTCAATGGAATTTGGCGAAGGAGTGCGAGTTTTACTGGGTATTTAGGAAACTTTTAAAGAGAAGAATGAAGATTAATAAGGCAGGGGACGATCAGGTGGAGATTTGTAGCAAAATAAAGGAGATCAACATATCATCATTGAGTTCACTACAACAGATGCGCTAAATGGAAGTCGTGCTTGGATGTTACTGATAGACTCTGGCTAACTAATTAGGCGACTAATGTATAAGTTAGTTAGGTTAGTTAGTTAATTAGCAGTTAGTCAATGACATAACAAGAGAGCAGCTGTATATGTATAAATATATGGGCATAACCAGAGAAGATGATTATTCTTCAGCCGGTGGAAATCCTCTCGACTTCGGTGTAACGTTCCCTACTGTTTTTCAATAAAACTTATTGCTCTGAGTTCCCAAAGTGGACGCAGGCGGAAAACGCCGAACCACTATAATTCTTGTGTCTTGTGTTTGTGTTCTTGAGATATACTTCTGTGTGTGTGAAGGAGTTGTGTTGAATCCAAGTGATCGAGTGTGTATATGCTTAACAACTGGAGAATTCTTGATCATATACGGGAGAAGGAATAGCTGGGATAATTCATAACATTGACTTTAACGGATCCTAAGCGCAGACGGGTTGAGAGGAATATAGAAGAGAGGCAACTTAATGGGCCAGAATATTCATTGGAGATCATTGGTCATCTGGCACCCAAGTTCGCCGAGCATTATTACGGTCCTAAGCTGGAACTGTCGAGGGTTAGGCAGCAACCCACGCACAGTTCAAGAACTTATGGACTTGGTGTCCAAGGTAAATTTCGGCCACTTCATTGTATTGTGATTTTCGAAAATCCCCTCTACATTCTCTCCAAAATTTCGGTCACTTCATTAAAAAATAAAGATTTGAGCCTTCTTTTGGTTTTTTCTCTTAAACGTTAAAATATTTCTAAATTTCTAGTGCAATTTAGAAGAAAAACAAGTGATATAGTCGTAGATCGGATTACGCGAAATGAAGAAAAGAGTTGAAAAAATCGTTCGTAGTAAATACTACAAAAGCTATTCCCGCTAACCTCGGAATAGTTGGTATCTAGTGAATTATTCACGAAAAGTATAATTGCTAACATCCTATGAATGTTTTTATACTCAAGAGATCATTCGAAGGGGAGTGAAAAGAAGAATCGGTTCCGGAGATCAGGTGAAAATATGGAGTGATCACTGGCTGCCATATGGTGAGAATCCATGTATAGAATCATATTGCATACCGGGTTTGTCTCAGGCAACGGTGGCATCCTTAAGAAGTTCGGAAAGAGTGTGCTGGGACTTAGATATCTTAAAAGAATTTTTCAGTGTCAGGGATCAAAACTTTATCATGTCCATCCAGTTGAGTAGAAGGGGAGGTGAAGACAAATGGATATGTGCAGCAGAAAAGAAAGGAATCTATACAGTTGAAAATGACTATAAATTAATTAAAGGACACCCATACTCTCACTATATAGACTTGTCAACTAGAAAGTTGTACGGGATTTGAAAATTCCAGCCAAAGTTCGCAACTTCACATGGAAAGCTCCGTCATCTAGTTTTCCAACAACTGAATGCTCTAAGAAGTAAAAGAGTGGAAGTGCAACAATGGTGCCCGATTTGTCACCAAGAGGCAGAAGTTGATTTCCATGCTCTTGTTATAAGTTGCCCCCTGGAGAAAAGTGTATGGAGTATTTCCCTCGTAGGAGGAGATTTAGGGATCGCTAATTCAATGCAAAGCTGGTGGAAAGAGATTATCTCAAAAAAATGTAAAAAAGATACGGAGATCGCAGTCTTGGCTTGGAGTATCTGGAAAAATGGAAATGATTTAGTTTGGAACCAAAAGAGCAAGCCAGCAGACCTGTTTTTTAGCACAGGCATGGAACTCTTGAAGCAATGGCATGAAGCAAATAAGCTCTCTGAGAACAACTTCACAAACCAATCTCGCAGCTAGCAGACATCAACACGATGAAACAAGCCTCCCGAGGGATATGAAAAATGCAATGTAAATGCGGCCCTTTTTTCTAACCCTTACCACGCATATTATGGATACATTATTCGAGATTCCCAAGGCTCTATAATAATTGCTAACCATCACCCAGAAACAGCAGAAGTATTGGGAATTAGAAAGGCTTTTAGCTGGTTAAAAGTTGTACAAATGCGTCAAGTAATCATAGAATCACACGCCAAAGTGATAATAGAGGCGCTTAATGGATCAAACCGGAGTACTTAACAAGTTTTGGAGCAATAATAGAAGATTGCAAAATTTTAACACGAGAATTACGAAGTTGTAGCTTTATTTATGCAAATAGATCAGCTAATCAGAATGCTCACGTTCTATCTAACTAGGGCCACTGCTTCTATGACTATCGAGTAGAATGATGTTTACCTCCCTCCACTATGATTTCAGATGTAATTAACCATGAACTATCTTAATAATATTTTATCCTTAGTTAAAAAAAATAAAGAGAACTTAAGCTATGCAAGCAAATATATTTATGCATTATTTTATGGGAAAATAATAAGAAAAAATATTAATCCATAAGTAAAATTTATGGTAATTATACTTAGATTTGATGTATGAGCACCTTTTTTTTTTTGTTCTTTATATATGTCTCTTTGCGATTTTGATATTATATATTGTTAAATTTCAGTTTTAGCATCATGTCTTTTAATTTTTGGTAATTGAGTCATTTTTCATTGAAAGTATTGACGTGACATTGCACATGTCAATAACATGTTGGCGTCAAATCAAATTCACATAAGTTCCACTTCAGCGCCACGTCGAAAAAGTGATTCAAATGGCAAAAGAGTAAATATATAAACATAAAAATCAAGTTTAATTTTGGGATGCAATAGTAGTAACATATATGATATCTTGACCTAGAAAAACATGGTATTACATATCCCAATTACATAATTTACTTATTGTGTTATAGAATCATATTCTAGTGCATATTTTAAAAAATTTCCGGGGAAGCAATAGTACTAATATAATGCAAATAATTAACCCCAGGAAAACAAAAATCGAGAAATCATTCGTGCATCCTCGTGATCAGATCGAAGCTGTCCCCTTTCCATGAGCTAATCTTTGACATCTAGCACTCGAATCTTGATCTACTTTTTCTTCTGGACTATCGATCTAGTCCTCGAGAACCCGACAGTACTTGAATTCGAAGCCACGTCTCTTCTGGAATTAGACTGATCTTCACATCTTGAAGAACTAGAACCCGAGAGTGGAGGCACAACTTGATTTTCTCCACCATCATCTTGCAGTTGCTCCTCCCCGATTCCACCTCCTCCGCGACTGTCTACTGTATTCAAATCTCCAAGACGACGATCAATTTCCACAGCCCGGAATCTTCTATCAAAGCATGCCTCGCATGCAGAAATAGTCCGGCAGAGCTTGGAACCCGATCCGGTCCACGATGTTGGTCCTTGACAAACATTGCAAAGAAGAGTTCTTGAGTGCTTTGCAGCAAGAAAATTGGCTGCATGAACCCTGGAATCACAGTCCCAGCACAAGATTGCTTCGTCTGAATCACAATACAGCCTTGCAACCGATTTGCACAGCTCACATTTCTTCATATATTTTTTCTCTCTTGGTTTTGATTTTCTTTAGGCAATTAATGTGTACATGCATGTTTCTGATCTACTTGGGTTCCATGTTTTATAGTACGTTGTCTCTCCTTATATTCCGGCTGAAACGGAGGAATCAAAGTGGTTAAAACAACAGAAGAAAGGCATGCAAATGGAGGTTTAATATTTGTTATGATATACCAAATTAATGAACTCAAACGAAATGGAAGTCTTTATCTGCCGTAGAATATATATATTAAATCTTTATGCACATAGTCTTCCACTTTAATCGGGCACAATAATTTTTTTCACCCTTTGATTTATTGTTTTTAAAGTTCTCTATCATTCCTTTCGGTTATGCAATTGCATTTGTCATCATGTAATAAGTGTTACATATTTACAATAATATATTTTAATGATGATGTAGATCGATATGGCCATGATCCAACTTGGGTTTTTTGTTGGAGAAACGAGAGGTACGTGTGATATTCACTATCCCTTATTTATGTTAACTACATATTAAACAAGCCGGCCGAATATTCATTTCTCACTCAGTAAAAGTCGAAAAGACACACGTGTATGATATTGGGCCTCCGATCTTACTACTATTACTATATTGAAATTTAAAGCTTAATGAATAAAAATTAAGCAACGAAACTAAAGGAAAAATCGAAAGGATAGCACCGAGGACATAGCGCGAACTCCGAACACACATAGGAGATGCTCGAGGCCCAAAAAGGGATGATGACTTTTCATGATCAATTCAAGTCTCTTGGTCCAAAGAGACACCCCAAAAGAGGAATAGACATGTTCTTTGGCTATGGTTACTTCAAAAAGTTGTGATCCTTGGTTGCAACATTCGGATTGTTATAAACAATCCCTCTTCTATGTATTATCATTTTTATTGTTAATTCATTTATTGTTAGAATTCTTTTGCACTTATATTGTCTCTCTCTTTTTTTATTCTTTGACTTGAAAGTTCTTTGTATATTAAGTTCTTTGATATTTAGAGATTTTTAGTGTTGCAATCTTTTGATTTTAGTTGGTGTATTTACAGACGATTATTGTAAAACCGTAAACATATTTATACAGAGTAATTTCATCTTGCGGAGAAAGAAATCATTTCTTGCCAAGACTACTGTTATAATACAAGATCAGAACTCAAGTGTTCCTGCGCTTGCAAAGAGCACATAAAAGCAAAAGTAGTAGACCATGTAGAAGGAGAAGGAACAACAAAACATGTTCTAAAAATTTATGCATATTTGCCAAGATTACGTGGCCAATAGCAAGCAGGAGGTCTCCAAGATTTTCATTTTGACAAAAACTTGTGTGAAACGGTCTCACGTGTCGTATTTTGTGAGACGGGTCTCTTATTTAAGTCATCCATGAAAAAGTATTACTTTTTATGCTAAGAGTATTACTTTTTATTGTGAATATCGGTAGGGTTGACCCGTCTCACAAATAAAAATTCGTGAGACTGTCTCACAAGAGATCTTCTATTTCATTTTCAGGATAGATTTTCTCACTCATGTTTTTCTACTTTTATGGTAGTTTGTTATATTTTGTTATTTCTTAGATTGAATTATTCTTGAATATTCATGATTATGAACGATAGTGATGTTGAATGAATGGTTCTACACTAATTTTTTTCCTTCATATTTTTAATAAATAAATATCTTTGACTATGTCTATATTCTTATTTTCTATATAAAAATGACACTTGAATTATGAATTTACAATTATGTCCTCGTGTTTTTTTTTCTTTTCGTCGTTAATGATGGTCTTGGTAATCCTTAATTCACTTATTTGCTAAGGTTATTTAGGTAATTCCATTTGTTAGGTTTTCATTACATTAAATTTCTCATGGCTTAATTTAATAAATATTCATAATTCTCATCAAATTTGATGTTTCTTTAATTTTAATATGTGGTTATAATTATTTATTTATTTTGAATGATTTGATTTTGATGATTTAAATTCAGGTTTTATCCTTCTCTTTTGTTGTTTCCTTTTTTTTTTTAAATTTAAATTTTATTTTATTTGCTCAATATTTTAAATTTAAGTATTCATCTATCTATATTCTATATCACTATGAAAATGACATTTGAATTATGATTTTAAAATTATGTTCTTTTAATTTTTTTGTCTTTTGTCATTAATGATGGGCTTTGTAATAAGAAAGCTTATTACGTACATAAATTCATATGAATTGGAATTATTTATTGTTTTGCTAAGGTATATAGAAATTTATCTATTTATTAATTTTTAAAAATATTTTATAATTAAATTTCAAGAATGCAACGATAAAAAAAACTATCAAACAGTAAAATAATAGCAAAAGAAAGATATGTACAAGTACTCGACATAGTAAATTTTATGGAAACAATAATTTTGAAAATATTTTAAAGAATTTATAAAATTATGTATCATAGAAAAATTTAAATAGTTAAAAGAATTATGTTTTTTCATTTCTTAGTTTTTTTTTTCATGCTAGAATACTAGGTAATAAATTTTTAATGCAATTTATTTATTTTTTGTTAAGTTCATAAATTCCTAGGAAATTGAAAATATTAATATGATTTATTTTGATCTTTTGCTAAGGTATATTGAAATTTATCTATGCAAACTTTATATTAAAAAAAAACAATTTATGTTAGAGTTCCATTTGATGTGTTAAATAGCACATATACTTATATAAAAAAGTATAGGACCGAGTGCTTACCGCTTTACCAAAAGCTATAGCTAGTAGTAATGGTGCAACTTGTTGGAAATTTTAATAAAATTTAGAGTTTGAATGAAAGTTATGACTCATGAATGTGGGAGTGTCTTTTGGCTCTCCACATTCTTGAGTTGGTTGTGGCTCATTATTGTGGAGTGTCTTTTGACTTTCCACGTTCTTGAGTTACTTGAAGACCTTTGGTTCTTCATATTCTTGAGTTAATGGGTAAGATTAATTGAGTTAATTAATCTTTCATGACTCTTGGTGTGCATTTTGGGGTTTATATATAGTGGGTTCATTTCCTCATTTCAAACACATGATAATCTTTTCTCTTTCAAGTATTCTCTTGCATTTCATATTGTTAGCTTTTCATTTGGCCTCCGTTAAATCTCGGTGATAAAGTAAAGGTAGGTTTTCATTTCGCCGTAGTAGTGTCTCGTGCTAAGTCACTGCTGGTTGTTCCGTTGTATCCTGGGAAACAGACGTCCAAGACGATCCTCGAAGCACATACAGGAGGGGACGAACCTGTTTTAAGGAAATTGCTTACCGCTTTACCAAAAGCTATAGCTAGTAGTAATGGATGCAACTCAAATCTTTTAAACCGCACAGTAGCTCAAGCACCATGGTTCGGTCGCTCTACCAAGCAGGGACAATTATTGCACCCAACAAAAAAGACTTTGATTTATTAATATTTATTTTTTTAAAAAAAAGACTTTGATTTATGAATTTACTTTTATGTTCCTTCATAATTTTTACGAGTTTTGGTGGTGGTTGGTATTTTCTAATGCATTTTGGAGATTTTTTTTGTTATTTTTTTTGTCAACTCGCTTCTCTCATTAATTATTTAATAAATTGATTTGTGGTAAATTGTCGTTCTTCTGAGTGGTTAATGTGTGCTTAGTAAGGGATAATATCCATTTTCATCCTCATTGTTTATCACTTTTCCCATTTCAGTCCCTCTTCATTTTTGACTGCTTAATTAATCCTTCAAGTTTTAAAAATCTTCCTGAATTGGTCCTTACCGTTATCTTGACGTTAATCTTAACGTTGACTTACATCATGTGCCTCTCACATAATCATTTCTTTGTGAAGACAGTCAGTGGATTACTAATTTTCATTTTATTCCTCACATGTACAACAACCCTAATTCCCAAATCAAACGATGGAAGGAAAGTGATTGCAAAAATTCTTAGTCTACCAGCCTGCACGATAATGCAGAAATACAAAATTATTTGACTTGCAAAAAAATTTGAAAATAAAGAAATATCATAACACCGAAATTTTCCGCAACAATTAACTAAATTCAACGGACCACAGCAAAAAGGCCTAAAAAACATGGAACATAAACATTCATTAAACCAAACAAAGCCAGATACAACAACCCACTAACGATTCCAAATTAAAAAAACTTGACAACATAATACATTAAAAAGAAACAAAATTTAGCCGAGAAACCGGCATTTTCCGGCATTTATTAGTTTTGAAGACATAATTACCGAGTAAACGGCCGTCCATATCGAAGATGACGTGAACGATCGAAGGCTTGGTTGAAGGAGTATCGTCTGCTCCACCTGGATTCGCCATTTGTGAGTGTCTTGGAGCTGACAAAAATGGCGCCTGGCTTTTACAGCATCGGCTCCGCCATAATTAGAGGAGACATTCAGAACTAAACCATAAAATAAAAAATCTAAAAAAACTTATAATTCTCTAAAATCATATTATCTTACTAACTTTTATATCCACGTTTTGTATAATTGTCCAGTTAACATTTTTTTTATAGATAATTATTTTTTAGAGTTTAATAAGTTTTATTTATAATTTTGAATAAAAATTATATTGCAAATATTTATAATAATTTTTTAATCAGTATGTAAGTATTATTTGCATTAGTGTTAAATTTTTTGTTTTATTTTAAATTTTAAATATATATATGTGTGTGTGACAATTTTTGATTTATTTTTACTCAATGTTTTTTTAAAATATTTTTTTTATATTAAGAACGATATAATCATTAAAATTCAAAATTTTGGATAAAGAAATGAAAAGACCAAGAAATAATTGGAACAAAAACATCATGTGACAGGTATATGATGTGGGTCAATGTTAAGATTAACGTCAAGATAACGGTAGGGACCAGTTCAGGAAAATTTTGAAAACTCGAAGGATTAATTAAGTAGTAAAAAATGAAGAGGGATTGAAATGAGAAAAAGCGTTGAGACGAAAATAAGCTTAGTAAATTGTTATTGTTACTTGTAAATGTGTGTCTTGTTTATTTATCAAGGTTCTTCTACAAAAGGTGGGAGATTGGGGGGGATTATGAGTGAGGCTGGAGCCATAGAAGTGTGTAAGAAGTAACAGTGTAAAGTAAGGGAAGAGGTGGATCGGAGCTAGGCTTTTGAAGGTATTGATGTTGTAAATTCCAGGCTACGCGGGTCGGGATGGTTTAGGCGCGACAAAATCCTAAGCTCCAGATTTTTTGTTTTCGTATGCCGAATTCATGAGTAGGTAATTTGGTGGAAGAACAAAATGTGTTTTTTTAGTTAATTCATTTGTAGAGGCCACGTCTTCGTTTGTTTGTTTATCTGTTAGTTACGATTAAATCCAACAGGTTTCGGCTTTTTTTCTTGGTTCTTGTTACATTTCTTGGTTCCAAAAAACACAAAATTCGGCTCTTTGCATTTGTGTTCTTCTATCGTGAAGTTTCTTTTGTTGTTTGGATGCATATTCGATTAATACGAATTCTTGTCGAAAATGATGACAGAAAATATCGTAAATACAAATTCTTGCTGCAAATCATGACAGGAAAGAAGGCATGATTAAATGATTGATGGTTTGATGGAACAGAGTGAAATGAGATCGCGAACTTGTTCTGGAAAATGATCGATAAAATTTGGATAATTATTCATCAGGTGGAAGGGTCCTTCAAGCTTCCACAGAACGATGGAACCAGAAGCTGCCCTGGAGTCCTCCTTTCTTAGAAAGAAAGGGTCCCCTACCCTCACGCATACATCATCTTACAATTTTTTAAGACAGCCCATGAATATCCTGATACGGGAAAAAGAAAGTCAACTTTGTGGATATTAATATTTAAAATGGGCGTTTCATGTTTTGACCAGCTAAAAGAAGTTTATTAATATGAGATTATTGACTTCAATATCAAGATCAAGGAGTTGGAAAAACAATAGTTTGAATAATTATGGCAACAGACCATCTCATTTTTCTTATAGCAAGAAATGCAGGTTTCTTACCGGTTATAATTTATGTACCACATGTTTGGTAATAAAACAAGAACATTAGCAAATCGACAGTCATGTCGTTAGACTATGCTGATTTAATCTTGTTTGATCCGGTCCAAAAAGCTTGCAGCGTGACAAATTTTATGAGAAGATATTTATGTGGACTATTGTAGCAGAGTTGGACTTTAATTGAGGAGCAATTGGATCTTGAACCCTAGGTCCCAAACTTGTGATCTTGGATGAGCTATAGGTCATTTTGCTCATTTCAAGCTTTCAATCCAAATGGTATTTTATTTGACATCATGTCCATGTCATGCATGATTTTTCATCTAAATCGGTATGGTCTCTTCGTATATTAAGTTCGGGGCCTTCGACAGCAACACTTGTGATGGTTGTTGTTTTTTGACTATAATGATTCCACACTGAATTCTAAATAATGCAAACTAGTAGCTGGTATGTCAACAAGCAATTTAATGATTCTTGACAGTTTCTATAATAAGACGATTGAACAGATAAAAAGGTATCACATCAGCTTGAACTTATAAATTTTTCAGGAATTGATGATTGAACCTAACAATTCTCTTGCATAATATCGTAGAATAACTTCTGAAGCAAAACAAGATATTACATAGTTTCCGGCAGTAAAATGAAGAAACTATCCATGTTCCAAGTTTCTTGGGTTATATTTGCATGTTTTTTCTCTAGAATCGGCACAGCTACAGACATGTTATGGGCCAATCAATCCCTTCGAGATTCAGAAATGTTAGTTTCAAGTGGGCAATTTTTCAAACTGGGATTCTTTAGCCCGGTGAACAGTAGTTACAAATATGTTGGTATAATGTATAATACTATCCCAGAGATGACAGTGATATGGGTAGCTAACAGAAAGAAGCCTTTGAATGATCTGAACGGTTCATTGCAGATTTCAGGAGATGGAAATCTTGTGATCTTGAATGGGAAAAAGGAGATAGTGTGGTCATCTAATGTTTCTGGTTCTGCTGTGAATTCGAGTGCTCAGCTCTTGGATACAGGGAATCTGGTGTTACAAGATGGTTTGAATGGTGAGATTTTGTGGGAGAGTTTTGAACATGCTTCAGATTCTTGGATACCGAAGATGAAATTCTCTACCGATTTAAGTACAAATGAGAAGAATATTTTGACATCTTGGACAAGTCCTTCTGATCCAGCTCCGGGGAGATTCACATCTACTATCGAGCCTCTACCGATTCCTCAATTATTTGTCTGGAATGGTAAGTATCCTTACTGGCGCAGTGGTCCATGGAATGGTCAAATCTTTATTGGGATACCTGGGGCAGATACCTATTATCAAAATGGATTCCATCTTGTCAACGATAATCCTTTAGCTGCATATCTCACCATCACGTACACAAATGTGTCTATTTTGTCATATGTTGTTTTGAACACCTCAGGGGTTTTAATACAAAAATTTTGGGCTAATGGTTACCAAGATTGGGCGGTAATATGGTCATCCACAGGCAACGAATGTGATGTCTATGGTAAGTGCGGGCCTTTTGGAATCTGTGAATCTCGGTCTACTCCTATATGCTTCTGTTTGCCGGGGTTTGAGCCAAAAAGCAGAGAGGAATGGAATGCGGCAAATTGGACCAGCGGCTGCAGAAGAAAATCTCTCCTTCGGTGCGAGAAGAACAGTTCTGTTGGCTATATGGGAAAGGAAGACGGGTTTCTGACGATGAAGACAATGAAATTGCCTGATAATTTCAGTTGGTTTTCGACTTCCGAAGCGGACTGTAGAAACCAGTGCTTGAATAATTGTTCATGCTCTGGTTATGCTTTTGATGTTGGCATTGGGTGTTTGTGGTGGATTGGAAGCTTTATTGATGTGCAAAAGTTCTCCAGTGGTGGTACGAATCTATACATCCGCTTGGCATCTACAGAACTTGGTACATCACTTGCCTACTTTCCAAATTTTTTTTTTCTTTTCGTTTTCCTTGGGTTCCCAGTTTTAAGTCATATTTATATCTTCATGTTTAAGAATATACCATTGACCTGCTCGAAAATATGTTCGTCTGGAGTTCATATATTTGTTCCTTGAACCCAACTGTTGATACTGTGAGCAGGTCACAAGAAAAATCTGAAGGCAATTATCTCTACCGTAGCAGTTTTGGGCTTCATAGCATTTTCTGTATGCACATTATTATGGTGGAGGTTAACATATACAGGTAATGGCTCCATTATTCCATACTTGAAATGCTAGAAAACAAATAAGATTATGTTTTTTTATATATTTATAATATATTGTTATTAAGTAAAGAAAAATTTTAATCTTATTTATCTCAACACATTTTCGTTCAAGAGGTGATGGGTGTAATCTAAATAAAAAAAGTTTACTAGACTTTTGTGGCCAAATAATATAAATCATGTTGTCTTTTCACCATAATTTTTTTTGTTTAAAGTTCAAACAGTAATATGCCACTGACAAATTTTATTTGCACTTGTATCCTTTGCCTTTTGTTTTTGGTTTTATGGCAGGAAGTAAACAGATCAGAGGGGTGACAGATCCAAGGTATTCAAATGAATGCGTACTTGAGGGAGTTAGAATTGAAGAACTGCCACTATTTACATTAGGGGCACTCTCAAATGCGACATATCAATTTGACTCTGCCAATATGCTTGGCCAGGGCGGCTTTGGTCCGGTTTACAAAGTATAGACTTCTAACGTTTCAAGTATCAGATTTACAAGTAATTTTTTATGTACTCAAGACTGATTCATTTTGCTACTGTAAAGGGCAAATTGTCAAATGGACAAGAAATCGCAGTTAAAAGGCTTGTGAGATCCTCCAATCAAGGACTTGAGGAGTTTGTGACTGAGGTTGAGGTGATATCTAAGCTCCAACACAGAAATCTTGTCAGAATTCTCGGCTGCTGTGTAGAATCTGAAGAAAAAATGCTCGTTTATGAATATATGCCAAATGGAAGCTTGGATGGTTATATCTTTGGTAAGTAGACAACGGTAAAGTTAGCGCTTTTCCTTGGAACACATGTATTTCTCTGCTTTTAAGTTCTCGTGATCTTTGGATAACTTGTCTCAGATTCGCAAAAACAAGCATTTCTTGATTGGAAACAACGAGTTATCATTATTGAGGGGATTTGTCGCGGCCTTCTTTACCTTCACAGAGACTCGAGGTTAAGAATTATTCATAGAGATCTGAAGGCTAGTAACATCTTGCTGGATGAAGACCTGAACCCAAAAATATCAGATTTTGGCACCGCGAGAATTTTTGGAGGCAAAGAAGATCAAGAAAATACAACAAGGGTTATCGGAACATTGTGAGAACTTATACTTCAATTTAGGTGTAGGTAAATTATTTATGTCGCAAAATTCCAACCTGATTGCATTACTTAAACGGGATTCGTCTTCTGCAGCGGCTACATGGCACCTGAATATGCATTGCGAGGACGATTCTCAGAGAAAACAGATGTGTACAGCTTTGGGGTCCTGTTATTAGAGATCGTGAGTGGAAGTAAGAATAGCAGCTTTTATCATGAAGAACAAGAACTCAGCCTAATATCATATGTAAGCTATTCATAGATTTTGGGACTGTTCCAAGGAAAAGAAACACGTTTACTCATTTTTTGTTGGATTATATATATAATATATATTGGTTTGTGTGGCTTATGGGCTTTCTATGTGAGTGAATGAAAATTTGGGAAGGTGAGTTTGTCCCACATCGGAAAAATAAAGTGGTATAGATGAGCTTATATTGTGATACACTTTATGAAATTGTAAGAATGATTGATCAAGATGCTCTTTCTCGCACACGTCGGCGCAGGGGCCCAAATCATGGGCCCGATTTGAACTAGAAAAGGTTTGATTTGTGTGCAACCATCAAGCCAAAAAATCGCCTAGCTATAGTCTATGTTATCTTTTGCAATTTTTTTACTCGGAAGAGATATTTCACATACCCTTGAGACCTTTCGCAGCGTAGTGATTTGTGCTACATCACTGCGGGTCTGACCGTTGTATCCTGCGATACACATATTGTACTTGCTACAGCCCTCGGTTTGGTTTGGTTTTGTTTTACATATACGATACACATATTGTACAGCTTTACCTTTATGAGCTTGATTCAAACATTTTGTTATTCGTAAATTTTGCTGACATTTATTTCATTGAATTTTGATCTTTTAGAGTCAAAGTCCATCCTCTTGATCATTGTGTATATGTTTGTAGGCATGGAAATTGTGGAATGAAGAAGATATGTCAAGTTTCATGCACCCTGAATGTCCCGATCCACGAGTGAGGAAGGAGATTTTGAGATACACACAAGTAGGTCTTTTATGTGTTCAAGAAACAGCAAAAGACAGGCCCAACATTTCTACTGTTCTATCGATGCTTAGTAATGAAATTGTAGAGCTCCCTCGTCCTAATCACCCGGCTTTTACTGTGAATGGAAGCACTGCAGGAACAGAATCAACCGATAGGTTTGCAACCAAAAGTTCTTCAAATGGTGTCACTTTGACAGTTGTTGAAGGCCGTTAGGATTTCGAACTCCTGAAGTAAATGTACAAATGGCAAGTTAAACCTGAAGATCTGCGTACTCAAACTCATACTACAGGCAGATGTTATGCTCAAAATTTGTTCTTGCGACTTCCGGATGAGTTAGATGTATTCCTTCCGTATTTCTTTTTCCGCCTAAGTGAGGCTTTGTTGGTCATGTTTCCGCCATCCCCCGAATAATATCGAGGAATATAATGCAAGTTCGGTTTTGTATTTATAGATTTGAAAAACAGTATATAGTGTTAGAATGCCCTAGGAATTATCTACTAAATCGTAGTATGGCTCGAAATGTAACGCTGTTTGGACAAGTTTTTTTTCAAAAACGTTTTGGCAGACCGTCTCACAAGATACCTGTTCAAACGTTTTTAGTGTTTTATAAGTATAAATACAGTGGAATGTTTCTGTGCTAGAATATCAAGGAAACAGATTCAGAAATCGAGATTGCTTCCAGGGTAGATGCTTCTGAAGGTTTAAAGACTGTTTTGAGTTCGAAAATTGGGAAATTTAAAGCGAAGCAGCCTCCGAGTCTCGGCGTGAAGGAAGAACGAGTTGGCTTCGCATGCTCACAGTTGGCGTAAAACGCTGAAGTCATATCCAGTTGGTAAATTCGGCGTCACTGACATCGTGGTGACGACGTTGCTTGAAACCCTTGATGTTAATAACTTCTCAAGGTAATTGTAATGTTCTGAAATTGATTTGAGACGCGGAGTAATAGCCAAAATATGATATATTTGATAATTTTCCGCACAGTGAAGTCCCCAGCATCTTCGTAACCTGAAGTATAGGCACCACAACCCTGCTTAGAGAAATAGTTTCATATAAATCTACGAGATATTTTTATTTTCATCCAAGAAGAATTGTGATGCGCTCACAAAATCTATTCATCAGTCGATCAAAGAAGTATAAGTTTGTAGGAAATATAGTGTGGCAATAGAAAAAATACTGGATATGACAGAGTGCTAACAATCTGATAGATTAAATCAGAGAGAAATCATCATCCTACATATTGGATTGGACAGTTCCACAACTTACCAGATTGTCAATATGCTTCGACAGTATGTACACATTATGAAGGGAACTGCTTTTATTTTCCCTCTTGCAGCCAGCTCCCGAGACCTACTATCTGTTCGATGATATTGTCCTCTTGTCCGATGGCCAGATGGTATATCATGGTCCCAGAGAAAATGTGGTCGGTTTCTTTGAATCCATGGGTTTCAAATGCCCCAAGAGGAAAGGAGTTGCCGATTTGTTGCAAGAGGTAAGCAGGAAAATGATAAAGATAACAACCCTTCAAAGATATTTTGTTGCATTTGTTCTAATGAGAGGTTAAAATTTCATCACACAGGTGACATCCAAAAAAGATCAGAAGCGGTATTGGGCACGCAAGGATGAGCCTTACCTGTTCATCACAGTGAATGAATTCGCGGAGGCATTCCAGTCATATGCCGACGGACAAAGACTAGGGGATGAGCTGAATCCGTACGATGAGAGCAAAAGCCATCCAGCTGCTCTGAGTAAAGACAAGTACGGTGTTGGACAGAAAGAACTCCTGAAAGCCTGCAAAGATAGAGAATATTTGTTGATGAAAAGAAATGGTGGATGTGACATTAAAACAAGCTCTATGCAAATTAGCTAATGGTACCAACATTCTCTTTATATTAATATGTTTACTCAATCATGCTGGCATGACTTGAAATACTGTTAGAACAAATTCGTAGTTATTATGGAGCCTCGTGTTTCTACTTGTTTATTCATCAGTGGTTTGCTAGTTCCTGACTTGCCATATTGCTACAACAAAGAGTCAAGTTTCTGAATCAAATCCAATATTAAAGAAGTCTGTACTTATATGAATCTAGTATTGCTCTGAAGCCAGATAATCTTTGAAATGGAGTGTGTTGTGACCTGGCAATACAATGCACTTATCAACGAACTAACACAGCCACACAGGGGATGGAGCAAACTAAGCAGCTTCGGATTCATTTGTGGCCGACATCCCCATCGGAAGCTCAGGACTTGATACTGCAGAAGATACTGTCTTCATATGATAAGGATTTATTGATCCTCGAGTGGGGTGGATCAAATGGAGCAGCAGCATTGAGTACTCCAGAGACTTCGGTATCTGTACATGGAAGACTAAGAAGTGAAGATTTGAACAAGAATATAAATGATAATCAGGATAATATGAATGCTTCAAAGAAACGGTAAGTTTTCACAATGATGGATGACATTTTCTGTGATTGATTAGGGAATCTTTTGCAAGGTGTTTTTTGTGCTCACTCTGTTTCTTGGCTTTTCATGATTGGTGTAACAGAAAGATGCAGCACACATGGATAGAACAAGTGAAAGTTGATTCTGAAAATGGACTCGGAGGGCCTGCTGATTATGGATTTTAATTTGGTCTTATTGTTTTCTACATTTTAAATGAAATTTGTATGTTTTAATACATTTTTTAAAATATAATTTTATATATTTTAATTATGCATTAAATGAGAAAAAGGAACCAAAAAAATAAAATCAATCACAAAAAAAGAGAGAGAAATAAAAATATATTAATCACAAATAAGAAAAAAAAGCGATAAAAGAAAAATCTTTTATAATTTTTTTTAAAACAATTAAAAGAGTTTTATAAAAAGTCATTCAAACACCTTCTAAATTTTCTAGATTATTTTAAACTATAAGATTGTTTAATTTCATATCGACTTAACTTACAAACCGTCACCTCAAATCAAGTAGCATCGTGGGGAAGATTATTTAATTTCAGGGATTTGTTGTCCATTCAATAAATATATACTTTACTATTAATAATAATGAGATCTTTATATTAACTATTTTGTATGATACTAAAATATTTAATTTTATAATTATTTTTTTTAGTCGGCTAAAAACATTATCAAATCACTTCACATTTTACTCAGAAAAAATATAAACGAATTTTTTTTTTAATCGAACAACTCTTTTAAATTTAAAAATAATTTCGTGTTAATTATTTAATATTATTTGATCGGATTAAAAATAATAATAATACATACAACACATAGACATCTTTTACTAATATTTAATAATTATCCAGCATTAATGTGTAATATATTATGTGTGTATTTGTGTGTGTGTGTCGTGTTTGAACCGCCAGATTAATATTTCTTAACAAAATGATAGTCAAATATGGTGGCTTCATCAGCCAAATTAGACTCTTTGTGAGAAGATTTTGGGAAAATTGACAATTTAACATACCAATTTCCAAGCAGCAAAAATATTTTGATTTGATTCATGGGTTCCCACAAAGAAACAAGCACAACTTATACGCCTAGAGTTTTTGCTCTTTTATGTTCATGTTTCTTACTAGGATTTACTGCTGCAGAAGACACGTTAAGGTTCAATGAATCCCTTCGAGACTGGGAGACTTTGCTCTCCAGCGGGGGGAAATTCAAACTTGGTTTTTTCAGCCCATCAAATAGTGATTACAGATATGTTGGAATAATGTACAATATCCCAGTGATGACTGTGATATGGGTAGCCAACAGAGAGAATCCTCTGAATAATCCGAATGGGTCGGTACAGATTTCGGGAGATGGAAATCTTGTGATCTTAGACGAAGAAAAGGAGATAGTTTGGTCATCTAATGCTTCAAGTCCTGTCGCAAATTCGAGTGCCCAGCTCTTGGACACAGGGAATCTGGTTTTACAAGATAGTTTGAACCTTGGAGTCAAGTGGCAGAGTTTTGAACATGCTTCAGATTCTTGGCTACCAAAAATGAAATTCTCGACTGATTCAAGTATGAACGAGAAGATTGTGCTGACATCATGGAGAAGTCCTTCTGATCCAGCACTTGGAAGATTTACCTCTACCGTGGAACCTCTAGAGACTCCACAGTTATTTGTCTGGAATGGACCGTATCCTCTTTGGCGCAGTGGTCCATGGAATGGTCGTATCTTTAACGGAATACATAGGGCAGATGCCTATTATCAGAATGAAATTGATGTTGTCAATCATAATCCTGAAAGTGCTTATCTTACCTTCTCCTATACAAATGTGTCTATTTTACTGTATTTTGCTTTGAACGCATCAGGGGTTTTACAACAAAAGGCGTGGGCCAATGGTTACCGAGATTGGGCGGTTATATGGTCGTCTATAGATACCCAATGTGATCTCTATGGAAAGTGCGGGCCTTTTGGAATCTGTGATGTTCGGCGCACTCCAATGTGCTCTTGTTTGCGGGGGTTTGAGCCAAAAAGCCACGAGGAATGGAATGCAGCTAATTGGACTAGTGGCTGCACAAGAAAAACTCCCCTTCAGTGCGAGAAGAACAGTTCCATCGGTGACATGGGAAAGGAAGATGGGTTTCTGATGCTGAAGACTCTGAAATTACCCGGAAATTTTAAGTCGTTTTCGGCTTCGGAAGAGGACTGTAGAAACCAGTGCTCGAATGATTGCTCATGCATAGCTTATGCGTTTGTTTCTGGTATTGGCTGTTTGCGGTGGACTGGAAGCTTAATTGATATGCAGAATCTCCCCAGTGGTGATACAGATCTATACATCCGCTTGGCAAATTCAGAGCTAGGTATAGCATTTTGCAATTTTCCCAGAATTTCTTCTCTGTCCCTGTTTGCTAATCAAGAATATGATATATCTGCTTGAAAATATGGTCATTATTAGTCTTGAAACCCAAATTTTTGTTCTTTTATGAAATCTAGAGCTCATAGAATTTGTCCTTGAACCCAAAGACAAACCAAAGACTTTATCTTTGTTTCTTGCCAAAATTGGCAGGCCACAAGAAAGATATGAAGCCAATTATTGCTGCTATAGCGGTTATGGGATTCATTACTGTTCTTGTGTGCACGTACTTTCTGTGCAAGAGATTGTTTAAGTATACAGGTAATGATTCCATTTTCCAAAAATTGAAACTCTAAATGGTAATATGTTGTGCTTGTTCTTGTCGTTCTAAAAATTTTCTCAGCAGGAAGTAAGCGGAATCATGGGCTGTTAATATCGAGCAATGTGGAAGCAAATGAAGGATATTCAGATGGAAGCATGCTCAGATGTGATGTGCTTGGAATAAGAATGGAAAATTTGACATTATTCAAATTTAAGGTGCTCTCAACAGCAACGGACCACTTTCACTCAATCAATAAGCTTGGACAGGGCGGATTTGGTCCAGTTTACAAAGTATCAGCTACCTATACTTAAGTCTTCTGATTTCTCAGCTTTATGACCTCTCTCAAATTGTTTTGATAGCCATGTGCAGGGGAAGTTACCAAGTGGGCAAGAAGTTGCCATCAAAAGACTTGTGAGATCCTCAAATCGAGGGTTGGAGGAGTTCGTGACTGAGGTTGAGGTGATATCTAAGCTCCAGCACCGAAATCTTGTTAGAATTCTTGGTTGCTGTGTGGAATGTGAAGAAAAAATGCTGGTATATGAATACATGCCCAATGGAAGCTTGGATGGTTATATCTTTGGTTAGTAAATCAAGGTCAATTTAAAGTTTCTGTAAAGATCTATTTCATCACAAATGATTCTTCATAAAACTGAGGGATAAGCCTTTTCAGATTTGCATAAGCAAGCACTTCTTGATTGGGAACGTCGTGTTATCATTATTGAGGGGATTTGTCGAGGGATTATTTACCTTCACAGAGACTCGAGGTTAAGAATCATTCATAGAGATCTGAAGGCTGGTAATATCTTGTTGGATGAAGAACTGAACCCGAAAATTTCAGATTTTGGTACTGCAAGGACTTTTGGAGGCAAAGACCTTCAAGCAAACACGACAAGAGTTGTCGGAACATAGTGAGAAAATTTAAATTTGTTTCACAAGTAGACTTTTTGCCACAAAATTCTTACTCTATTGCCTTAAATGGGATCCGTGGTTTGCAGTGGCTACATGGCCCCTGAATATGTATCACAAGGAAGATTCTCAGAAAAAACAGATGTATACAGTTTTGGGGTCCTGTTATTAGAGATTGTGAGTGGAAAGGAAAACAGTAGTTTTCATCTGGAAGACCAAGAACTTAACCTAGTAGCACTTGTAAGTTATGAGGGGAAAAAAAAAGATGCGATTATCGTCGAATAAGTGGTTCATTCTTCTTTGTTTCAAGATCTAACCCTGTGGATGTTTTCAGGCATGGAAGCAATGGCGTGAAGGAGATATATCATGTTTAATAGACCCAGCAGTATTTAATCCAGCACTGCAAATGCAGATAATGAGATATGTACAAGTAGGTATGTTATGTGTCCAAGAAAAAGCTAAAGATCGGCCCAGTATTTCAACTGTTCTGTCGATGCTAAGTAATGAGATTGCAGTGCTCCCTCGCCCCAAGCAACCAGCATTTACAGATCATAGGCCTCAAGAAACAGAATCATCTGATATTCCGATAAAGAAATCTTTAAAGAAACTCACTCTCACTTTGACAACTCCGTCTTTATAAATCAGAAGGCATCCAAATGAAATGTACATACAGTTTTAACATGACAATGAGACACTCATGTATTATGTTAGATCCATGTCTATATCCATTTTTTAGCTAATTTTAAATTATAAACTAATAAAAAAATAAGAGAAAAATGTTTTTTCACATTTATTTAATCTATCTAATTTTATCTACATGCAAATGGGAAATAGAAAACCAACCGATGCATGGTAATTAATTACATTAATAACAAAATTAATTATTATATTATTGTTGAAAAACACGCTCATTCATTTTAAATTAGACAGATTCTCAACTTTTCAAATGAAGTCTAAATGAGACAAGGTTTGACATGACATGAATTAATTTAACATTGCCAATTATATTGAAAAAGATTAATAATAGCATACGAAAAAATTAAATTCAAAAATGAATTCATTAATATAAATCTATTAGAACTAATTATGTAGAAACGTTTCAGTATATTAAATGGCATAAAAACAAGAAACCAACCAATGCGTCTTCAATGCAATAAAATATTGGTACACACAAAAATAATTACATTTAAAAAGTTATGGTTCTTTACTTTTTTGTTACACAAAATTCGGAAAAAAATAACACAAAGAAAATAAATATAACACAGTTTGATATGAGATAAATTTACATAAAACTAGGTGCCAAAGAAGAGTCTTGAATCACCAGCTTCATATATAGGCATATACTGTGGCTTGAGTTCAGATCAATCCTAGAAAACCAAATTTACGACCGAGTAAATCAGATATGTATATTAAAAATGCCACCCTTTAGCACGTCAATATCTCTGTGCATTCTCCTTCATACGAGCGCTCTTTAACTCGAGAGAAAGCTTGTAAATCATTACTGTTTTATTCGAATCCATCAATTTGTTGCTCAGTTTACTGCAAATAATCTTGTCTGGAAAAAACTCTTTATAAAGAGATTCCTCCATGACAAGGACCGTTGTTTCGAGCCGCCCAGTGTTGCACTGCCCGTTTATAATGTACTCATAAACCTTTGTATCAGAAAAATAACCGTTTTCTTGCATTTCATCCCATATATTCAGTAGCATCCCACATTTTCCAAATACACACAAGCTCATAAGCAATAGCTTGTACGCAGTGAACGATATTCTGCATCCTGCCTTTTTATAGATCATCAATGCAGCATATGGTGGTCCATATCTACACAAAGGTTCAAGAATCTCGGTTAAGGTTCCCGTGGAAGGACTTATCCCCTATCTAACATTTCAGCAAACATCTCCATGGCATCCGCAACTCTTTCGATTTTAAGGAAATGCTGAATAATTCTAACATTGGTGTCCATGTTCGGTTCACAGCTATTAGTCAGCATTTGCTCTCGATATTTCAAAACTTTATCAATATTTCCACGAGCAAGAAAATTGAATATCATTGCATTGTATACTGCAGTACTTGGCTTATCCCCTTTCTCCTCCAAGAAATCGAAAAGCTTAACAGCATCATCAACTCAACCAGCTCTCCCCAAACTCTCCATAAGATAAATATATGTAACACAATCTGGTTGCACTCCATCATCCACCATAGCTTTTAAACACTTTTCGACTTCATTAACCCGACCCAAACTCAACCATCCACCAATGATTATATAATATATAGTGCTACAACATTGCACCTTCTCCATCATTTTAGTGAACAAAGACCATGTAATACCCATATGGGACCGTTCACACAAACAACGAAGGGGTAGCATTCAATGTTTCCTCGTCACATTTTAATCCATAGTTCTCCAATTCTTTGAAAAACTCAATAGCTTTGGAAACATGGTGAGCTCGAATATTACTATCCATAACTATATTAAGAGTTTCAGAATCAGGAATCAGCTTTTTAATGATCATTTCATTTAACATTTCCAACATATGCACGAATAATTTCCTCCTCCCTAAAGCTTTGAGAATAACATTGTAAGTCAAAACATTGTCTGGTAGATTTGGTTGCTTGACTGCCCAATGGAAGAACACAACCATCACTCACCGCGTAAATTCCCTTTATTCACTACTTTAGCAAATACTTCACAATTCAGTTCCACCCCGATGTCACTCAAAGCACGGCGAATGGCAGTTTTGCTCCTAAGTTTCTGGAGAACTCCTCGCAATTTATCTTCTGGTGATAAAAATTCATCTATAATCACAGATTCCAGAGGATTGTGAGGTGGTGAATTAGCAGCATGTCTGTGACTCGAGATGGGCAAAAGATCGGAGAGCTGGCTGAGTACAGAGGATTAATCAATTTTAGAAATATTCTTACAGCATACTAGGAGATAACGGATATTGTGGAAGTTCGAGTGTCGAAAACGCGGTTGCCAAAATTGAAGACGTGAAAACCTATTACTGACTTGTAACTATACTTGGTGGTCTATGTGCAAAATCTTCCGACTGTCTGTAACATATTCTGTTCATTCCAAGATACAAATTATAAAGCAGTGTGATGTTCTGCGGTATAGATGGTAGGTTTCATGAATGTTGCATCTTATACAACTATCTATCAGAAATTTTATAGTGGGCAGTCTTCCTCGTGAAAAGAATACAAACAATCTACCTTGGGATAGATGGTTGGTTGAATCAGAAAGATCCGGTCACAATTTGCTCACTGTTTATTATTTAAAAAAAAACACTAAACCTATAAAATTTTACCGTGATACTAGCGGATCATGAACCAACAACTCCAAAAATTAACCCAGTATTAATCTGCGGGCATTTTATCAAACACGTCATAGGCACAGCATATCTCTTCGATACATTGAATAAGACGCATAAATCTTCTTTCTGAGAGCCCATTAACTAGATTATTTCAAAAAAATAGGATTCATTCGGATAAGTACAATGACAAAGAACAAAGAAAAAAATCACAAAATTTCACGTAAAAATAGACATGGGGAAAATGAGAAGAACCTGCACATGTGCTAATCCCATTCATAGACAAGCCAATTGAAGATAGATGCCAAGGATACGAATCTCCCCCGAAAATTTTCTTCCTATATCCCCATTTCATTCTCTAATGCGCAAAAAAAATCCAATCTTTCTTGAAGGAATTCACATGGAATTCAGTAATAATGGCTTATTTTCTTTTATTTGCAGTGAGTTTTATTAATTTTTTTATGAATATATAATAGTAACGGGTTTTTTTTAAAAATAATGTAAAAAAAAATTTTTTTTTTCCAAATTAATGTAAAAAAAAAATGTTTGCAGAAATACGGCAAACCGTGCTTACAAAGCACTGACGCTGCTTATGTGGAGCAGCGTCAGTGCTTCGTAAGCACGGATTGAGTTCCACGTTGGCTTTTTAGCGACGGTTTTCAAAATCCGTCGCTATTAGCGACGGTTTTATAGCCGTCGTTATATAAACACCGTCGGTGTAAGGCTTGAGATTCATTAGTCTTCATTGATATAATATTCGAAGATATGAGAATGCATGACAGGTAATGAGAGGCATTAAATGAGATTATGAAAGGTTGCATGAAGTCTAGACCGCACCCGCGCTATGAACAAGACCGCACCCGCGGTTGATGGACAGAAAGTTGGCTATTTTTACAGTAGGGTCACCGCACCCTCGGTCCAAGAAAGAGTGCACCCGCGGTTGATGGGCAGAGAGTTGGCCATTTTTACAGTTGCAACACCGCACCCGCGGTGCCGAAGTGACCGCACCTGCGGTCGATTTTTCTGAATTTTTGGATGGCCTGCCGAAGCTTGAGCGCAGCCGCGGTATATGAGCTACCGCACCCGCGGTCATACGTGTTTGCTGAAGAATTAAACACTTGCCCTTAACCATGCAATATAATGAGTTGTCCTTGTTCCTTTCCTTCTTCAGCAGATAGAACCGAGAGATTCAGGGGAGAAAGCTTCAACTTTTCTTGTGCTCTTAAGCTTGTGATTTTGAAAGATTCACACATCCAAACTTTAATCCGATTTCGGTTTTGAGCTCCTCTCTTCAAGGGCTATCAAAGGATGTAAGTTTGGTTATGTTTCAGCATGTTTTGAAGTTTACGTGTTGAGGAAATTCTGTTATGCTTATAATCATATGTTTTTGAGATCATGGACATCGTAGAAACGTAAACGGATCGAGAAAATGAGGGCATATGCAATTGTTATGAATTTCCAGCATATATATGTATGAGCTTATGCAGATTTTGAGATATGATACATAGATTGTACTGATTATGAGTTGAGGATTAGGATTTGTTGAGATATGTTGAGATTTGAATGGACCGGTATCGAGAAACTATGCCGTTATACCGTCGAATTGTATCAAGATTTGATATTGAACCGTACTAGTATTAGTTTGAGTTGTGATTTGATATTGTGCATCTCAACATTGTCATTTCAGATTTGGATTGACAGGTTCGATATCCCTACTGCGAGACTTCGATTTATTTCGACGACAAGAAGGTATAATTCATGTGACTTTGGGGAGATATAACTCAAATGAGATTCAATTTGAGTTTCCCAACAAAAATCACATACTAGAATAGTTGTTTATCTTTTGATATGATTATGATTTGTTTATAGATTTATATTCAAATCTTTTGATATGATTATGCATTTATAGATTTATATTCATGCATTTAAGATAGGAGAGTCATTGGCAGATTTGTCAAACTTCTAGATGTTCGGTGTATCGACACATAGGAGCAGACTTTCTCCGATTGTAGACATTCGATACAGACATGACCGAAGTCTAGGAATAAGATGTATCGTCACCCCGATTGGGAGGGTAGGTGGCAGACAAGTGACGTCTTATTCACACCGAGATCCCTAGAGCTAGAGTCGAGTCGAGTCAAGACATGATTTGATTTGAATTGCATGCCTATATTGATTTGGTTTCATAGACTATGGAACCTATTACTTTTGACTTTACTCATGACAGTATGCTTCATGATTTATATTTTGTATATGCATGTATATCATGTTTTATACTGGGATTTGTTCTCACCGGAGTTTCCGGGTGTTGTTATGTCTCTATGTGTGCATAACAACAGGTGGGACAGGATCAGGGTCACGACAGAGATGAGAGATCGAGATAGCGTGGTGACTTCGGGCGCAGCAGATTACTAGTGGTTTCTTTTACTAGATATGTACTATATTTTGATTATGGTTAGGATTGAACACTAGTTTGTATATAAGTGTTGAAACAAGACATGTCTATAATTATGGTTGTTGAAATAAAGTAGAGACATTTTGCTTTATTTATACATTTGATTTAATGTTAAAAGAAAAATTTTGACCCACATGTTCTAACAAAGATCCAATTATCCCAAAAAGAATGGAGTTAGAGCCCGGGTCCCCACAGTCGGCAATAGCGACGGTTTAAAAAACCGTCGCCGATTAACATTTGCGACGGTTTTATAAAACCGTCGCTATATAACAAAACCGTTTAATCGCACTTTACTGTACAGACATGATATTTTTTAAAATATTTTACTATTAACAGCGCACATAAACATGCACGTCGTTAATAATACTATTAACGGCGTGTCTTTATTGTGCGCTGCGAAAATTGCATTGTTATTAACAGCACACATAAATACATGCTGCAGATATTACTATCCGCATCGTGCTTTTAATGCACACCACACGAAAATTGCATATGTTATTAACAGCACACATAAATAGCGACAGTTTAACAACCGTCGAGAATAGCAACGGTTTTAAAAACCTTCGCCGATTCAA
The DNA here is from genome assembly GCF_025594145.1 of Primulina tabacum. NCBI lineage: Eukaryota > Viridiplantae > Streptophyta > Magnoliopsida > Lamiales > Gesneriaceae > Primulina > Primulina tabacum. Next base: position 4,322,298 of record NC_134553.1, read on the forward strand.
AATTTGCGACGATTTTGTTAAAATCGTCGCTATATAAGGTTTTTAAAAATATTTTACAATTAACAACGCACATAAACATGCACGTCATTAATAATACATCGTCGCTATATAAGGTTTTTAAAAATATTTTACAATTAACAGTGCACATAATTTAAATTAATATATTTAATATATTTATTAAATCGGTTAATAGCACGCTACGGATAGTAATATCTGCAGCATGTATTTATGTGTGCTGTTAATAACATATGCAATTTTCGTAGCGCACAATAAAGACACGCCGTTAATAGTATTATCAACGACGTGCATGTTTATGTGCGCTGTTAATACTAAAATATTTTTAAAAACATCATGTCTGGACATTAACGGCGTACATAAATCGCACGCCGTCAATATTATTATTTACGGCAAATATAGAGACGGTTTTAACAAAACCGTCGCAAATGTTAATCGGCGACGATTTTTTAAACCGTCGCTATTGCCGACGGTGTATATAGCGACGGATTTTGAAAACCGTCGCTAAAATGCCGACGTGGAACTCAGTCCGTGCTTACAAAGCACGGACGCTAAAGTATCCCTTGTGTGATAATTTTAATCTAATAATAAAAACACCGCAAATGACTTAATTGCCCTCGATTTATAAAAATCTTAAACTCTATTGTTCTCTCATTTCAGGTAGAAATTAAAATCAAATAAATATTTTTATTATTTTTATATATTATATAATATGATAATTATATAAATGAAATCGAGATAATTATATAAACGATTTGTATAAATCTCAATAAAATTATTAGTATCACTCAATTAACCTTAAAAATTGATATTTGACTTGACTCGCAAAATCAATGGTTCAATTATCATATTATATAATATATAAAATTATGTAAAACTAAATAAATCATACAAGCATTGTCGACGCATGAACATATAAGAAATATGAACTCAAGCAACAACTTTGAAATTATAAAATTTATTATGATGAGGTTAATTTTGTCATTTCAATCTAACATATAAATTTAATCACTCTTATTAAAATCATACCAAACATTAAATATAATATCCTACATCTTATTTATCATTAGTTTATCCTTATATTATATATCACATGTTTATCATATCATGTGTACCAAACTATGCCTTAGCATAAAAAGTAACATTTTTTATAGATGACCTAACTAATATATTCGTCTCACAAAATACGACTTATAAGACTGTCTCACACAAATTTTTTTTATTCAACACCATCTATGATTCTTGGAAACCCACCGCATCGCTCTGCTTCTAGTTACCAACATCATATGTAACTGTATTAAATCTATATCTATATAAATATACGAATTGAACTGTGATTTTACTCTATTGTCCTCGTTAATTAGTTGTCATCATTAGTTGTCATCATTAAATTTGTATCATTCTCTTCCTCATCTTTAATTGCTTCCTCATCTTTAATTGGTTATTCTTGTATTTATTTAATTGACTCTTTCACTCATTTTCATGCATGTACACTTTCTATTTCACTCACTTTTATATATACATATTTGACCACCTCATTTTTATCATCAAATTGTTGCACAACAGTAAATAATTGTTAAACATCTCAACTTCTTTTTCACAAAAAAAAAAAAAAAAAAACATTTCCAGTGACATATGTTATAGTACCTATAGTTATTTGTATTTTGAAATTTACAAACACAATCATACTCACGTATTTTACCATCAAATTAATCTTTCTATGAGAATTGCTTGATGGGCTTGTTTGAATATTCTGGTTCAATTCTTTGGTGGAATATTGATATGATAGATTCATGTTTCATTTTATGTTTTCTACATGTTTGATCGATTATGGTCACTTAGAAGTTGGAAGCAGTATGCATTTTGACTCTTATACCACAATTCGTTGATTTTTTTCAGCGACAATTTATTAAAAAAACTTTTTGTTAGTTGATGAAAATGAAAATTTAAAATTAGAATAGTAGTTTGATTTCTGAAGTTGAAAACTTACATACACATATGATATTAAAGTTGTGTGTTTTAAAAGTAGATATCTTCTGTTCGTATGATTTTTATCATTCGAACAATCTACTCTAGAAACGATGTCATCTTCATTAATTGAAATTTTACGCCGATGATTTATTATTGTATCTTTTTATGTAAAACTGCATAACACAAATTATCACAAATTTTATTTTATTCTTTTAATCTTTCTTTAAAAATTCCCGAATTATACACTCCACAATAATTACATAAAAAATGAAAAAAAACAATAATTAGTTTATTTAATCAATTTGATTAAAGTACTACTTCAACCAGTTTTTCATAAAAAAACATTCAATTATAATTTGATAATTAACATTTCTACAAGAAAATATCAATTAAATCAGATCGATCAAATTATTTTTCCCTCAACAAATTTGATGTTCAAACTAATTTATAATATTTTTATTTAACATAGAGTACGATCATTTAAAATTATCTTATATTACCATTTTTTGTCTCATAAACGTTGAACCACTGTTAAAAAATTAATAATTGATTCTTCATTTAATTATCTTACATATAAATTAATTTATATATGAAACACAAAAAGCGATAAAAAAATTTTAAATTTTGAGTTAGCAAAAAAATTCTATGTGAAAAATATTTTAGGTGCAACATATTTATTTTTTGTTTTCATTATGAAAACCAGATACGACATAGTTCAAAATGTATCAGCAGGTCACTGATTTTGATATAGGGGTGTTAACTTTTAATGTGACTCGAAAAAACCATAAATCCAAACTGAAAAAATTGAAAAGAAATTGAACCAAAATGAGATGCAAATCACCAAAATGAGATGCAAATCATTTTTTTATTCGCATATAAATATTAAAAATAAAGTTTATATTGTTCAAGTAGGGATATATTTGTCAAAACTAAACCAACAAAATAATAAAATTTAATTAGATAATAAATAATTTCATTTTATTTTTGTAATATTATATATTTCATATGAAAATAATTAGCCTTTATATTTCTTTTTCGTTTTTGATAATTATTAGTTTTTATATTTCTAAGTTTTACTATAACTAAAATATATATATATATACCGCAAAACGATGTAAAAACATAATTCCACCATCAGAGTAATAAAAAATATTATTTCTCAGCATATGCTCATTTCTTTAACTTTGAAAAAAATTAAAACAGACATATATAAGTTTACTTATGCCTCAAGTTTAATATTCATACTCACGTATTTTACCATCAAATTAATCTTTCTTACTTTTTTTTTTTTTTGCAAAAAACAGGGTACAATGATTAATGGATTGATTTTCTCAAATTTCAATGAAAATATATTTTCGCAAGTTATTGGAAACAAATAAGTGGTATACAATATACAACCCTCTTATCACATGCATAGACTCCATATATTCAAATGTCAACCCCAAATTTGAGCTGAATTTACAAAAAAAAAATACCATAGTTTCAGAGCTATCTCGGGTGCTAAAGATGCCACACCTAACATTTAAATTCAAGGGATTTGACGAACTCGTCAATATCATGAATGCAAAAGAAGTTCTGCGTAAATAAATAATTTTTCCAACTGAAAATAGAAGTCATATTTATATTTATAACACCAATGAAATGTGTACAGATGTGATCGGTATACCAAATAAAGTCATGCCATTAAGCAATTTCGTCAGACTAGATAAAACAGAAGGTCAAATGAGACAAGTTATGCTTCTCAACATGAGATAAATTTAAATAAAAAAGTTCCACATATAAAGATGCATATCTTAAAATTTGTAACATATAAAATATTTTGTTTAGAATGGAAACTATTTCTGTCACTACGTGGGATGACTTGGCAATACACGAAGGGCAATTGATGAAGGGCATTGAGTCTGAACATCCTATTGTTGAATTTTCCAATCTGACTATGCAAATCTTTCTCAGTATGTTATAAAACAAACCTTCTTTCTTCATTTTCTAAATGTATTTTTTATAGCAAAAATGACTAATATGTGGTGTAAATTGAAAAAATGAAACAGATGCACAACATTTACAAACTACGCCTACAACTGCAATGATTCTTAACCCACTATGTGATATCGCCAAAGAAATACAAACATGATACGTATTTCTGAATTTCTAACTCTTCGTATTTGTGAGTTATACATTTCATTGTATAAATTGTATGAACTTACTTATTTATTCACAAAAATTATTCTAGCATGACAACTTTCTTTTTAAATATATAAAATGATGTTAGAAACTAGATAAAAACAGTGGACATTTTGTTATTTATAATATATGAATGCTTAAAGACTATTATTTATAATAAATTTGTAGGTTGGATGCAGACCAAAAACAAGATAAATTAAAAGAACTTTGGGTTACGAAGACACTCACAGACGCCAAACAAGTGACATTAGATGATGTAACAAAAAAACGAGCTATGTTGACGGAGGTACTGCATTTACTGTTTATGAATCTTAATAGTTTTAATTACTAAAATGATACAAAACAAAAACCAGATAATTTGCCCATGCTAAATATTAAAAGTTTTAACAACTAACATTCAAACTAAACCAAGATTCGAAATGCTTCTTATTTTTACATAGAACAACTACTATTTGATACGGAGCAAGATAAAGGAAATCGAAAACAAAGCTACTCCATGGTATGAAGCATGTGATCATTGTTTCCAAGATGCTACAAAAACAAACAACAAAGCAAGTTGTGCCAATTGCATCAACTATCCAATTAAGATCATTCCAAAGTAATAAAAAATAACAATACCCAACCCAAGTTTTAGATCACGGTAAAAAAAAGAGATGATCACTTCTTTACTTTTTTATGTTGCAGGTATAGAATAACAATCACAATTGAAGATGTGAATGAGACGGTAAGAATAACATTATTTGGAAAAGTTGCATCATCTTTTGTTTGATGTTCTATTGAAGATTTCATTCAAATTCATGACCAGGTATAAGAAAAACAAACAAATGATTTTATATCTACATAAATAGAATATTTAGATTTTCAATCTAACAATAAAAATTTTCAATGCAAAATTTACCAAATAACCCATATAAAGATTTGCTAATTAAGTCAACCAAGCTCCACACATTCTTATTCAAGTTGGATAATTCAGTAGAAATACGTGATGACCGATGGGGTGTTAAAGATTGTGGCAAAAGCTATTGAGATACATGACAATTATCCAACAACAAATGTCAATATCAAGAAATGGAGATCTCGGAAGATTATCAAGCAAACTAAACAAAGCAATGTACCGCCAAAGGTAGAAAAGTCAAATGAAATTAAGCATCAACAAAAAATAAAGATACATGAAGATGAAGATGAAATAGAGATTCGAGATGACGAACCAATTGCCGCCTACAAAAAAAGAGCTAAGAAGATAAAAATCGATGGGTACAAAAAGATTTCAGGGGTTTTTAAATCAAAGACAAGAAAATGTGATGATTTTATTTGTTACCAAATAACTATTTATTAATCTATTAATAGTTATTCTTATTGCAAAAATAATTTCAACATATTTAAATAAGATTATCATATACAAATTATCTTTATTTCTCTACGTGCACGCACGTGCATTTCTCTGGTTAAAAACAAAATTGATACAAAAATAATAATACAGTTGAAACAACTGTAAATAGTATCTCGGATTTATATGTGACAAAACCGATCCTTCGGGGAAAAAAATCTTCTAGCAAAGCTTAGCTTATCATCTTCCTCGGACGGATAGGCTATGGCGACTCTAAGCCTAGGTGTACTCCCTAAAACCCCAGATCAGTTCCCCAAAACCCTAACCTCTCTTTGTCCACTTCCTTGTACATCTGTATCATTCCTCTCGTCTACTCGGATAACGTCAAGAACCGCTTATTTTCCCGCTTTAAGAGCACTTGCTGATGGCGAATACTCTTCCAGGCGAGGCAGCAGTAATGCGGAAAGGGAGACGATTATGTTACCTGGCTGCGACTATAATCATTGGCTCATTGTCTTGGACTTTCCCAAAGACCCTGCTCCCACCAGAGAGCAAATGATTGAAACTTACCTCAATACTCTTGCTACGGTTCTTGGGAGGTATCATCGTCTTGTTTGCTTTCAATTTTCAACTTCATGGTGCTTTTGTTGACAATTGTGAAGGATAAATGTCTGTAATTTGTTTTACCTGTAACTCTGCTCGACAAAGTCATTTGGTGAAAGAAAGTTTTTACTTATTTCTTGATAACCAATTTGTTTTCCAGGCGGTCCTTTTTCTTTCCCTCGTAGATAGATAATATGACAATCTCTTATGAAGTCTTGCTGAATATGACATTTTTAAATTACAAAAGGCTTCATATTAGCAATGTCTCAATTGTCTCACTTTGATTTCGAATTTCGATAGCATGGAAGAAGCCAAGAAAAACATGTATGCATTTAGTACCACTACATACACTGGATTTCAATGCACTGTATCTGAAGAAACATCCGAGAAATTTAAGGGTATGTCTTTTGCTACTGAAAGTCTGACTTTTTCCTTCTTTCCCATTCATAGCAATCTCTGTTTCAGATTTTCAGAGTTTTCTTGTTTGTAGGTTTGCCTGGTGTTTTATGGGTCCTGCCAGATTCTTATATAGATGTTAAAAACAAGGATTATGGAGGTTTGCTGTTTATGAGCGTTATTGTGTTTGACGTCTAAATTGGAAACGATTGTATTTAATTTTTTTCTTGATTGTAGGTGATAAGTACATCAATGGAGAGATAATTCCATGTCAGTATCCAACTTATCAACCAAAGCAAGCTAGAAGTTCCAAATACAAGAGCAAGGCATATGTCAGGCAGAGAGATGGCCCCCCTTCTGACCAAAGAAGAACAAGACAGGGAGCGACTCCTGAATCCGCCTCTTGATTTGTGATCACTAGGTTGAAGTTTCTTTACAGAAATCGGCTATATCAATTACTAATTTAATATATCTGGTTCACGATGAAAGTAAAATAACAAGGCATTCATTGCTTCGTATGTTAAACAGCAGCGTGAAATTCCTTCTGATTTATATCCGTGTTCATGCTAGTAATACTTTGTTGTTTACAGTGATTTTGCTTCCTTACTGTTGTGCTGGCTTGCAGGTGGCATATCAGTTTTGTTGATTTTCTGTTTATGAAATGCTAGCATGTCGAATAATGCTTTCAAGTCTCTGATGCCGGGATGTCAATTCAAGATTAATGATCCTCCCCTGTATCCGGGTTGATTCACGGCTTTTAGTAGCAGTTATTTGTTACCATGAGTAGTTTCATAGTGTCTTGTGGATTCAACGAGATAAAGTACGTGTAATCTGGAATCGGTATCATATTGCTCTCATTTCTCATTCTAGTCTTGCTGTCTTATTTTCTTATTACCATCATCTAAACATCACCCTTTTTTTTTGGGACCCTATCAAAATCAAGCAAGTGAACAGGTTAATGATAAAAGTTGTGGCCCTTAATGATTGCACGGGGGACTTGACTTTTATTAGAAGTTACTTAAGGATTGAGTATTTTGTCACCACAATACAAAAACAATAATTGAAAGATAAAAAGGATAGATTTATAGTTGAGGGGCTGGGGAAAGAATGGGTATGCTCACCTGTATTGCCCCCTACAAATTGCAAAAAATCAGATCTTGAAGCCACGTGATACCCTCTCTGTTGAATACAAAATGACCTTAGAAAAACAATGCCGAAGGTCAATTGTCGCCCTCACTGTTTTGGAATTAATAAACTGAAGGAAGAGAGTCACATGAACTTTGTCCTCAAACTGATCCCTGTTCTCTCCACCTAGCATAGAGTGTCTACATCTTGGTAAAACTCTCTATGGTGGACGTACCAAACGTTTTTCTGGAGTCTACTTCTCTAAAATGTAGTACAAGTGGATAAGAACCAAGAAGCGTCTACAATTAAAACATCATCTACCAACTGTGATCCTACCATTTCAGTTTTGAGTAGTTCATCTCCCCCACTATGATTCTCCTCCAAATTTTGATGTTCAGAGATCTACTTAAAAGTCTTATTTTGATTCTTAATGTCCTTCTATAACTACTCCATACCAGTCTTCTGAATACAACATGGTTCCAATTCCATTTCAGGCCTCATTTTCGCCCTCTTCTTGTTTTGACTTCAACGAGCCCAACGTTGGTGAATATAATTTTTTCATCACTCCATTTGTATCTACTCACATGGCTACGCCTAGCCCAAAATGATCCAGTACTCGCCTGTTGAAAATCATTCTTCTGATAATGAATATTACAGCGGGTATCTGAATCCATCAGAAATAAGTTGCTCTGTTTACCAGTGCAGTGAGCCTAAGCTGCTGCAGTATGATCCATCATTTTCTTCTGAGAAAGTCCGCAGTCGCTTATTCTGTTTTTATACGAGAAATCAACGTACCCGAATTCGAAGCACACACTGACACATACATAAGGACCCCAGCGTTGCATGAACTTATGCAGTCATTTGCTTTTAATATAGTTAATTCATTTCTTTTATAGTTTAATTTATAAAAATATGATAAAAAGTTTGAGAATGTGCGGGAGGCGGTGAATATAATAAAATTTATACATTTTATCAAATTGAGATAATAATATTTGTATATATTCATTTAAAGGACCAAAATAATAAGATATATATACTTTGTGGAAGCATATAAAATATGTTTCCACGAAGAACCAAGAAGACAGTGGTTCTCATTTGGTTTTACAAAGCATATATACATCAATGAAAGTTGATGTCATCAATGAGAACCAAGAAGACAATGGTTCTCATTCTGGAAAATAATTGGGAATTCATCAATAAATGAAATATATATGAATCCATACAGTATACGTTAACAGATTATTGTCTGTAAAAGTATATATTATTTGAATATATAATATATATATTTTTTCGATTTCTTGTTTCTTGACCTATTTTGATGATTGATAAACATTCCAAATGTTGGTAGAAAAATCTCGTTTTTGGGATCGCAAAGACCTAAAGCCTAAAGGATTGATGAAGGCAGAATCAATGGATATATATAACTTGTTATTAGTTATAATTTTTATAAATCAACCTAAGCTTATCCAAAAAAAGACTAATGATAATCTAAAAAAAGACTTAGTTCCACTGGTTTTTTCGAAAAGTCCTTCTGTGTTTGAACTAAATGAGCATTAACTAAACATTGCCGATCTTTTATACCTGACGCATATAAATTTACATAAAATAAAAATAATAAAAACTAAATCGATACGCATTTAGAAGTCAAAATAGTTAAATTCGAATAGGTGAAATAAAATGAAATCGATCTACAATGAAGCTGTGTCGTTTATCTGGTAAATGTTAGTTTTTTGTTTTACCCTTGGTGTGTATGAAGCTCAACAAGCATTTTGAATTCGGCAAGTTGAAATTGACATATGCACGTACAGTTTTCTACCATCAGGAAAGGATGGAGATGAGAGGGCCATATTGAATTCATGCAAATGCAATAAGTGTTGGAACATTTAGCACGAATAATAATTTTTCACAAAAGAGAAACAATAGGATTTAGCCAGAACTGTGGCCAACCGCATAAGAAATAAGAGCTTAAAACTAACCCCAAAGTCGAGCTGGACATGACGATTTCAAATTGGCTGAATCAGCAACCGTGATGGTACAATTGCCACCAATACATTCAGTTCATTAGAACCAAGCCTGCAATAATAATAATATAATCTTACAATCATTTTCAAACTAAAAATGATAATTTTTTACATCAATTCCTCTTTGGGTGGGCTTGTCCTTGTTGCCTGATTTGAGGTGGGGGGAACCCAGATTTCAGCAACCAAATTTATATCAATACTATATGCATTGGATGCAGCTTGCGCTATAAATGCTCAGCTGCATGAACGATTTCTCGTTTTCGTAAAGGTCTCCGGATCTCACTGTAACCACTGTAACTTAGTAGCCATTTATCTGGGGTCTTGGGGTTGGACCTGTTAATCGAGAAAATGGAATCTGACCAGGACTCTGAAGACCTTTGGACCCAGAAAATCGATCACCAAGGGCTTGATCAGAGACTGATCTTGAAAAGGTCTGGGCAAGCTCAACTGCAGAAGCTGCTTTACCATAGCGAAGAGGGGGAGAGGCCGGCCTTGGTTGTTCCACAGGTTTCCGCCAAGTTTCTGGTGATGGAGGTCTATCCTGCAGCTGCAGATTTCGGTGCTTCTCAATATCTTTGTTATTCTTTCGAATTTCGTTTCGCTTGTTCCTCGTCTGTGAATCAATTCTCTCACCACTACTTGGATGATCTCGCCTATCAGTGCGCTTCACATTTTCTGCTTTTTCGCCATAATGAGTGACATAAAAGGATGTATTAGCCATGGGAGCTACTTGCTTGACCCTTCATTATTTCCAAGGAAAAAATGGTTCAATGGTCTTGTTATAATCATGCGTAAAGCTGTTTCACATACTTGATTGAGAATAGAATGAAAAAAGAAATCAGTCCATACCTTGAGGGAGATTGCACGTGACTGCTTATAGCTTCATCATCAATCCCACGCTCCATCAAAATCTGAAACCGTATCAGTGTATATAAGGATGAGAACAATGCGCCCAAAGAAAAGATCAAATCCACAAATGCAACTTAAGAAATAAAAACATCAGTCTGTTAAGCGGCATCAGGACAAAGACTAACTGCATCAGAAGACAAGGCATTCGGAACATTTTAAAGGTAGAGGTAAGATACAGAATGGGAAAAAAGAGATTTATGTGACTTGAGCCAGAACATTCTCTGTCACGCACAGTTGCAGGTCAACATAGGAAAGAGAAATATTACCACTTCTCGTGGCCGAGCGCCTCCAAAGACAGTGCCTCTACAAGCAATGACAAAGGTAAGCAGGTTAGGAACAGAAATACATCTCTCTTATGAATTTCCGAAGTGTAACAAGAAAGCAATGGCAAACAGCTCTTCTTTTTTGGCTTTCTTCCCTTTTAAACCAAAACTCATTGTTAAAAAGGAAAGCTTGAACCATGCAACAAACAAACCTCTCATCAGACAATAAGCAATAAACAAAGTTGCATCATATGATGAATGATTTCTTGTAAAAGTTCGCTTGAAATTTTACCTTTTTTGAGTTTTTCTACCCAACTGCTCACCCCTTATTTAAAATCCCACATTAACAAATTAATCCTCTAGGGCCAAAAATGGGAGGTCATTACTAATCATGTGCACCAGATGGTTCTGAGTGTTACTATGGTTCAATATTAATATTAAAAAAAAATTGGAAAAAAAGTACCAGCTGATGTAGTTCCACAAACAGATTAGCCCATTACAGGTGGCAACAACAAAACTAAACCCATTATGGCAAAAAACGGAATCACATGTGAAGTCAAGAAGCATAAGGGTATAAGTAGGTGCATTATGCCGTCCGTGCTAAGAGCCAGTAGGTTCCAGTTCCACTTTCTGTCAGCTCATATTATTGTCCTTCATGTACTCGAATATTTAACAATTTGCATTTCAACAAGAGATTTCTTATAATCAAGCAGATACCTAGATAAAAGGTCTTCTCATAGTTACTAAAATCCACAAGGCCTACTCATAGGTCCCCATAGCTCAACAAGGCCCACCCAGATGCCTCAACACAGTCCATTTAGCCAAGGCCCAATCCTTCAATGAAACATGCACCTTAACCATCTAGCCTCAGTCTTAGTGGGATTTAAATGCTCAAGCCGTTTTTTAAGCGCCTCTTAAACTTAGGGATAGTAACTCAAATACAAGGCAAAACAATAACTACCTGTTTACAATAATATACCAATGATTAGTTGCTCCATTGCCATACAACATTACAAAGTTTATGTTTGGTTATATGTGATTAAATGATTTTCAAACATAAAAAATTCTACCACATCATCCCTCAGAGGCTCCTCAGTCCTCACTAATAAGGCACATGCTATGCTTTGCGATAAGGATCAACCATACACACGCGCTTTCATCGCACCATGCTTCTAGTAGGTGAGGTGTTTATAAACTAATGCTGTTGGTACAAGACAAGAAACTTACAAAGAAAACCCTAATAAAATAATGTTTTTAACTTGACGTACCTTTTTATTTCATTTTTCCCATCTACTGGTTCGAGATATAGTGATCGTGGCTTCAAATTCAGTTTGGAGCGCTCTACAGTTTGATCCAAAACCATAGGTTCAGTATTCTCACGTTGTACAGAATATTTAGTGTCATTAACTCCGTGATCATCCCCCACTTGAACATAACTTGGCTGCTGAAGCCCCTGCACTCAAAAAAGATTATTGCAGTGCTATATTGACATACATCTGATACAATTCATACACGCGGCCTCAAACCATTACCTGCTTATAATCAACCTGTGGTTCCAAATACTCTATCGGTTTGGACCTCGGAAGCAATTTGAGTTTTGGTCGCTCTGACGATTCTGAAGGCAAGAATGAATGAAACTCTGAACCGCCTGATTTTCCACTAGCTTGAAGTGAACGAATTCCACTAGAATAAAGTGACGGATTCCTCTCATGTGACTCCATTTGAGTGGTAGGTTTGAACCCCTCATAAGGAGGTATCTCTTTAACACCGCTATGAATCACATCATCAACAGTCAGACTCTTTTCAGCATGCATTGCCAGAGTAATATCGTGATAGTCGGAAGAATTTGCCACGTTTATCTGATCGTAGTTATTTTTCCCGTACATACCATTGGCTTTGTAAAGCAAATCTGCCCTGGTTTCTGGATTTCCAAGGACTTGGACATCTTTCTGATGAAGAATATGTTCTTTTGAGTTCCACCTACCGGATGAAACCTTCTCAAGAGCACTGGCATGAGCCAACTTTGTTTCTGCATCAGGAGCAGACCATGCAACAAATATAGGCTCTTTACCAGCAATAGTCTCCTTTCTTAACCCCCAGGCATTAGGATTGGATCCACCCACTGTCTTCCTAGCATTATCAGCCACATTAGAATAATTAGACCTAGCACTCACACTAGCTGTAAAATTTTGCACGCCCAATCCCCCATTAAGCACTTCAATCCGCCTCCCAGCATAAGAGCTAACCATTAAATCACTTGAAAATTGTGAAACTTGAACTGAAGAAGTCATACTACCAGTTCTAATACCAGATAAATTATCCATCTTAGGCTCTACCAAACCACTTTCTTGAGCATGAATGTTCACGTCACTGATTGTTCGACGAGGACCTGACGTCCCATCCAGAGGCTTGCGTTCATCCTCGTCAAAATTGCGACCAATCTGTGCACTATGACTTAAAAATCGGTTCTTGTCATCAAGGTTTCTTGCAGAGCCTGCAGATGCCGGTCGCAACCTATGATCAGCTGACCTTCCCACAGAATTCCCCCATGGCGCCTGGCGATCAAGTCCACCACGATCTGCAGGCCGAACCATACTGTCGAGAAAATAAATAAATCACATCCAAGAAATTACTTTCACCTTCAGAACTACTTAACATACATAACGCATAATTTACATAAATATTAGCTCAAATTAGCGAGAACCCAGTATGTGAGAAATCTCAGGTGAATAGATAGATATAGATCCAAGATCTTTATCAAACAAAAAAATAAGTAAATAAAGCCTCGTTCACAAAATAATCCCAGAATCTCGATGCAGGAATTTATAATATTGATTAAGAATCCCATTAAATTGATCAGCAAACCTACCACAAAGGATCAATCTTGAATAAAAGTAGCCATAAGCAGCGATCAGAAACAAATGGGCATTATCAGATCATCGTGTCAGAACCCAAACGCAAGGTCCAAACACATCTTAGCATTGAAAATAAATATAAAAAATCAAGACTCACACGCCAGGTGCAGAGGGGAGAGGTAGATCGGAAGGTATGGAGCCACCATGGAAATCTTTCAGAGTCATCGTTGCCTTCTTCTTCGACATTCTAATTATTACTTTCTCCCTTCCAATCAATCAATCAATTTAAATATATAAAAAATCCCTTGCCAATTAATTAAATAAAATGTTACCAGATTCGAAAATGAACAATATCAAGAAGAGTAAATCTCAATTTCTCGATAACCAATCAGGAAAAATTAACTTCCACTGGTATAAACCCAAAATTAAAAAATTGAGTTCCAGTGAAAGAAAGATTGAGAAGAGGCGATTAGAGGGACAAAAGTGCGAGCGATGGGAAAGAATATACCGAGAAGGGATGGATAGAATAGGAGAACTCTGTCCGAAAACAAATTTTTAATAACAAATTAATTTGACGCCCTAGTTAATTTTTTCTTTTTTTTTCCTTTTTTTTTTGTTAGTGAAAACGATTGTTTTAGATAATTTTATGTTTTTAAATTACAATTTAATTTTTTTTATTACAACATGAATTATTTAACAATTGACGAAAGTACTAACAGGAGCGGTAAAATTATCAAATTAATTATATTTAATTATTTTACAAAATTTTGCAAATATTTAATTTTTATTTTAAAAAATAAAATAGTGGCTAAAATATTTATATAAATCAGATGATTTACATTATATAAATTAAGTTGTGTATTATATACTCCGAGGCATGAAATTATGGTTACAAAATATATTGGTTTTGGATTTGGTCAAATGCTCAGGCACACGAGCCGAGACTATAAATATTTTGTTTACTCGAACTCGATCGAGTATTCATTTTAAGCTTGTGTTCGTCTCATATATATGCTCGAAAGTCTGAATTCTATCATATAGATCTTAAGCCCGGGCTCGAGCTCGGGGTTGTTTAAGTATTGACAAAAATCTCTCTTATTTTTCATACTTATAAATGCTCGCGAACTTGAACACGACAACTTCTAATAAGCTTTCTGATGAACACGAGTTCATCACGATGTACTCATGACCCACAGTTACTTGAGGCAAAAACATCGATCGCGGATGCACAAACCGCAAACAGGACTCTTGTGTATCAAAATTTTTCTGCTTGAGTTTGCATTTTCTTGGATGATTTGATTTATTTTGATTGCGCGAATGGAATCTAATTTGTAACCGGCTGAATTTGTGAGACCCATGATTGACTAATTTTTCAGATTATTATCATCAAAGATTCTGAATCTTCATTCGTAGAACTTCTAATGAAGGAGAAAGGCCTGAATGCCACTGAGGAATTGTTCATGAAGCAACTGCAAGAAAATCCGAGCATTTAATTGCAGGATAATTTCTCTCCCTTTGATCTGATGATAATTTACCACTTTAGGACTATGTGATGAATTAGATGCCATTTGCGTTAAGGTTTACCATTGAATCACCTCACAATTCAGATACAAAGGGAACCGACACTGCTTGCAAGGAACGAAGATACCGCAAACTTGACCAATATTGTTGGCATAATTAAATAAAACACAAATTTATCACAAGCATTGCATTCTTTTTTTAGGGGAAAACAGAAAAAGAGAGTTGCGAACCTGAGGTTTCAACTGTGGTAAAAATGTATGGTAACAAAGTTAAAAATCTACACATAATCCAGGAGAAGGTTAAAAGAATTTATGTTACCGAACTCTAAGGATCGTATGATGTAATAATGCAGAGGCAGATTCATCTGTGGAGTGTGTCTCTGTTCATTCCCTATTTCGCCTCTAATGCTTGTAAATCACCACAAAGCAAGGAAGCAGAGCTCTGGGGCTGAGCAAAGAGAGTTCTTCAATATTCGAGTGAAGCCCTACTTTTCCAGCCAACGAATCAAAACCTGATAGGCCTGCAATCTCTTCTACATTTTCCAGAGGCCTGTGCACTCTTCCTGCTATGACTCTGCACACTATAAGCGCTTTCTTCATGGATGGGACGCTTTCTTCTTTGATTTGGATTGATTGGAATGCTCGACTGCTGGTCGAGCATGTGAATATACCAATGCTGTTACTCCTTGATTCTTTCTTGGTCGAAAACCCGTGTCTCAAAATCTGGCATACAATGCATGTGTCTGATGAGCATAGGGCGGCGGCACCTTTCATGCCTAATGAGCATTCGAGGGTGGAGCCATGGAATCGTAGAAGCTCATTTCCATCAGCCATGCAGCGTGGATGCTTCTTGGGTAATTTGTTGGCTTTGATTTTCACCAGCTCGCGGTATTCCTCGAACTGTGCTATCGCATTCTGCATGTTGTGGACTTTCAAGATTCTTTCGATGCCTCTGGAGGAGTTTTCCGGCTTGTTGCAGCTGCCTCCACAGATTATTTCCACAATTTTTCTTGAGGAGTCTCCTTGAACTAGTTCAGTAACTAAAACATAAATGTTCAAAGAAATTAAGTTGTCTAGTGGGAAGCTGGAATTGAGATGGTGCCTACATAATTCAATTGAGACAAGCGCCAGGCACTGAAAAGCCACTATCACTAGAGGTGACGGTTCCATCATTGACCAAACCGAAAAATTACATGCATGAAAAAGTTCATGTTCATTAACTGAAGTGGAATCGAACTAACTGATATTCTTAGTAGTTCCAGCTGATTTACCGAAATAAAGAAACCAAATTACCAAACTAATCTGGCCTAGCTGGGTTGGTTCGATTGTGTCAAACTTTTGCATGCTGGTGCTATTATGATGGATGGTGAAACGCGAAGAGAAAGCCACCAAATACCATAACAGCTTAGTTAATATCTACGTTGATGACGTTGATGACGAAACATGTAAAAATTGCATTAAAAAAAAAACAAGTACTTCATACGCAAGGCTAAAGCCATGAACCTTTAGTATCAAAATCTAAATAAGAATACGCAGAAAAAACTTGAAAATTAACGAAAACTTACGGCTAAAAATCAAAACTTAACATCTTACCGACATGTTTGGAGAGGTGATGCTCCTCCACAGCTTCCCACTTGACAAATTGTTCACCACATTTATGACAGAATAATTGAAAATCGCCCCCTAAAGAACATCTTGGCCTTGTGACAACTGCACCGAATCCAGAACCCCTCGTGGAAAGGCTACTAGACGTCCTCCTGACTGGGATCCCGAAGCCACCTGGCTTCCTTCCCGTGCCGTGGTGCACCCGTACAGGGCCCGGAGTTCCAGGCTTCACTATTCCAACAAAATCCGAAACATCATCGGCTACGCCACCACCACTCTGTCCTTGAAAAACGTAACCCGTATTACTAATCTTGAGTTCACAAGTTGAATTATTGTGCACAACTTCATGAGTTATCGGATTCAGGAGTTCACTGCTGCCGATGGATCTTGGGCTGCAAACTGTTGGCTTTTCTGTATGCCTCCTGCTTCCATTAATCACCATATCTTTTAGATTTGCAATAGACCTTGAACAACCCGAACGGTTGCCACGGTTTCTCTTGGTCACAATCTTGCGCAGATTTTGGCTTCCATTACCCTCTGGATCATGTACGTTTGTGGGCTCTGATTTGCAGCGCAGAGACCTCTTTACAGCAAACCAAACAGCAGGCATCCTCACTTTGCTCTCTGTCAAAAATACAAAATTTCAAGAATCAGCTTTTTTGGTTTCTTGTTCGGTGAAAAATTATCAATTGAAGAATACATTACTGGTAATTGATATTGAAACGGAAAAGGATTGGCCAAACCATACATGGTCCCCTTCGCAACTAATTCATTAAATTGAATAATAAACACTGTTTTCTTTTAGTAGACATGATAGTTAACAGAGAGAGACCACCGGGAAAAAGGGCCATAGCCAACACTATCAAAGCAGACAATTAGTTTCTGATGGTTTGCTTTAGAATTTTTGTTTCTTTCTAATTCTTCGGTATTTTATTTAAAAATTGTGAAATCCTGGCGTTAATGTAGATGTTATCAATACAAGGCATAAATGTTAGATACACTCACTAATATGACATTCAACTGCTTCTAGCCTTTATATCTGCCACTGTTCATGTAAGGCATTACAGCCACATGTCCCAGTTCAGATTCCTGCCCATTTGTTACTGCTAAACAAAATCAAAAGTTTTTCTATAATGTATCTACGGACACTATTGTTCGTTGGTCTTTCTGACGGTGGTCTTTCTGATGTCAAGATTGTAGACTTGTTCGATGGGTCTAAGAAAATGTGAGTGGGAACGAAGTGGAAAGACTAAATATATTTTTGAAAAAAAAGTTCGTTATTTTTTTTCAAATTCTACATACATTTGAAAGTTGTCATTTGCGGGAACTGAGCCCTGTTGCTGAGTCAAAATGGATTTTATTTGAAATGCGATAATGACTCGAATTTTTTCGATTGGAGTAGGGCAATCTATTCTGACTCGACTCCTCGATGTTGGGTGTTGCATTGACTCTTCCTATCACCGGAGTTGATTTTAAAGACAGCCAACAAAACCTGAGGTATATCCTAGCATTGGCCGCCTTCCGTAGGAGCATATTTTGTGCTTTCTGCATAGCTGTTAGACATGTGTGCGTGTGATCTTACAAAAAAACAAAGCAGATACCGGCGAAAGATAACAAACGACATCTAACTATAATACATATGTCATTATTAACAATAAAAGGGTGGATTGAAATTTGAAATGCTAACTCGGTCGAATCCATCAACAATCTGCATTTGACCTTTTAATCAATTACACTCCCATTTTTCATAAGCTTTATATCGTCAGGGGGAATAAATGTATGATCTACAGGGAAAGATCATATTTTTATGCATTCCCATATACAATACAAACTAGATAGCATCCTGCTTCTAGGAAAAATGAAGCTGAAGCAGAAATAATCAAGATTGCAATAACAAGTGCCAGGCAGAAATTTTAAAAGCTAAAAAGATAATCGCAATGAGGTTATTGGGGTGGGGTAGGTTGGGGTGGGTAGGGGGGGGTGGGTGGAATAAAACTGCGAACCTCACCCACAATTTTTCATTACATTTATCGTGAGAAACAGAAAAAAATGACATGAACTGCAGCTCCAGTTTTGATAATCCTCGAAAGGATTAAGCATTCAGTAATTATACAGCAAGTATTTCCTCAAACATCAGACTCTGTCTAATACCCATACATAAAAGCAGGAAACTATTTATGGATCAGAATCATGGCGTACAAGGATAGATATCGTGTTGATGCATTTTCAGTCAAACACACTAGATTAGCTCGATAACCGGTATAACCAACATTATTATCGAAAAAGGGTAGGTAGCTCCATCATCCACATTTCAGTTGAAATTGCATTTGTGATTTGTACACACCTCTTTAATAACTGGTCAAGTGTTTTCTTACCAGTAACTGATAGTGTGACACTTAAAAGTGTAAAGCACAAAAAATGAATAAAGAAAACTTCACTAGGCTCAGCCCTATTTCTCTACAGAACATTCAAATATTCGCTCTAAGTTTCACTTGCACAAAAGACCAATTGCCCCAAACCATTCGGTTTGATTCTCGGAAATGCTTTCACAACCGTAGTTAAACTAAGAGACCTAGTGGACCAACAGGATGGCTGACCTATACAAGCTTTGAATCCGGATGTATCATGAGATAGGTAAAAGAGACATTTTGAAGGCTTAGTGTGAGTGAAATAATGCACACATTGAAAGCCGAACAACAGTAAAATTATCAGAATGGAACTACCACGAACATAAGTATAAACTGGAAACCACCAAAAGAAGAAAAAAATCAAACAAAACCAAACCGACCAAAAATAGCATAAACACTTAAAAATTCTTAAACACGAATTAAAAAGCTTATTGGTTAAATAGAAATAGTCTGCAGATTCACATAACAGTTAACAGGATATAAAACACTTACGATGGTAAACTAGAAAGCTAAAGACGGATTTCACCCTTTGGCTGACAATATAACTACTAAGACAACTCAGAGATCAACCAGTAAGTCATTTACAACTTCAAATTTTCAAGGATAGGTAGACTTCAAAACATCCAACACGAGCTTCGTCTGTGCCCGCAACAAGTCCAGCTTCTTCAGATGGAGCTCCACCTCCTCTTGTCTATGCTTTCTCCACTCTCTTGCACCTTCCAGTTTTTCGTCTCCCTCAAAAAATTCTGCCCCAGCCCTCAAAATCCTCTCCTCTACAGTCTCACTATTGGAAATCAATCTCTTCGATCCCAAAATGGTCAATTCACAATCGGCATTCTCCAAATTCTTCACTTCCTTAGAATGCCCATATTCAACAACGTTAAATTTTCCGCCCGTATTCTTTCTTGCAGCACCCCCATTCGCCTTTGGACTCCCCGCTACTTTTTCGACCACAGTTTCTTTGCCCTTCTCACTTCCCCATACAATCTTTGACAACTCGTAAGCTTTTTGCTCGTGGGGCTTTGGGAAGGTCTTATCTTTACCTTCTTTCTCTTTTCTCTTGTTATTCTCGTACTTCTTTTTCAGCCTCCTGATTTTATCCTGTAACTGAACTCTAGTCACGTCTACATGCAGATTTTTCTTAATGAAATCGTGAAAAGCATTCAAATCACCAACCGGATCGGACCTCTTCTTCTCCGCATATTCAGCCATACCTTCGAGAATCGCAATCTCGTCATCCTCGCTCCACAACCTCTGAAAAAGTAATTTCTTTGACTCATCACCAGTAAAAGCGGATTTCTTAACCAAACTCTCACATTGGGGTTCCAGTTTTTTCTTAGACCTCTTGCTTTCCTTCGCCTCCGTCTCTTTCCCTTCCGCAGGACGTTTCGCGCCGGTGGATTTAGCAGTAGTGGAGGAACCTGAGGCGTTGGGTTTAGATCCCAGCTTTCCAACGGCCTCAGGTTTCTGCGGGCTATCCATTGGTTTGGAGGCGAGAGGTTTGACTTCGGGGTTCCGTCCCTCAGAGTCCGATTCGGATCCGGATTCTTCCTCGTCAGACGAAGATTCAGGCTGCTGGGGATTTGAAGTGGCCAGAGGTTGGGGTTTCTTGGGTACAGCAGGCGCCGGCAAGGGCTTCTTGAGAAATTGAGACTTGCCGTCTTCAGGTTCGGAGTCGGAGTCGGAGTCGGAGGACCCAACTTCTTCAGACGAAGCTTCATCTCCTTCCTCGCCGGATTCAGTTTCGGACTCGAAGGGTTTCTCGGGCTCCCGATTTTTTGCCATTATTCCGAGAGAGAGAATGGGCAGTAATTAGGAACTAGGGTTTATAAGAGAGTGGAACGAGCAGAGTGATGCAAATACTACAAAAAAAAATTGATTATTTTTTATAAAATTATGCAACATTATAATAAAAAAATTAATTGTGATGACGTAATGTTAAATATTTTTTTATTTTGTAATAATTAAAAATAATTATTTTAAATAAGTAATGTAGAATAATTAAATCAAATATTTAAATTGTGTGTTTAGAAATTAAATTTGAAAATATTGAAATTATAGACGAAATTAAAATAAATATTTTAATTTAATAACACACAAATGTTGAAATAAAACGAAGCGGAACAAATTTTAATCCAAATTTGTAAAATAGAACACACAGACACATGTCATATTGATATTCATTTACATTTAAGTTGATATCTATTATATGATACTATGTTGTGTCTTGAAGGATTTTGGAAACTCGATTTGATCCGCCTTATGTAATTGCTGACATCGAGAGTGGAGTCATATCCCTGGGCACGGTCCATTGACGCATATACCAGCTGGATCATATTATGTATAATATATCGATATTTTTACTTTTAATAACATGATATATTGTACATATTCATGCATTGCATTCATGCATTTCATAATCACACTTAAATGTCATATTTCATGGGTTTTTAGTCTCATATAGGGAATTTAACCCCCGTTGTGATTAGGATAACGGCCCTTACATTCATAATATTTTTAAAAAAAATTACAAGCACTGCTTTAATTTTATTATTTTCATATTTATATTCAGGACCTCTTTCAATTGAAAAGCCCTTATTTAGATGTCAATTATTTCCCATGGGTTTGGAATTTCGCTGGGAAAACCCGAAACGAGAAAGGAGGTCCCCGATTTTTTTGGGTTCGGGTATTTTAAAAAATCCTTGAAATAGTTTGGGGTGGTACGAGGATATTATCCTCATCTTCGAATCAGCATCGAAAATAATAATAATATTATTTTTTTAAAATAATAATAATATTATTAATATTGATATTAATATTATCACTAATAATAATAAGTTTTGGTTCGGAGATTCGTCTTGCCCTATTAATATTATTGAAATTGTGATGTGGATTTGATCTCCGTGATTCCAGTTCCCAAACCCGCCGCATCTTGCCTCATTAATATTTTTGAAATAGTGATGTGGATTTGATCCCCACAATTTTAGGTTTGGGGTTCTCTGAACACAAAATATCGGGGATGGAAAATTCTCCACCCCCACATCATTGTCATCACTATTCCAATCCATTTCGAGGGTGACGTTGGTCATTCGAAAATCAATTGGTAGTAGTGATATTTTATAAACTAGGGTTTATTTATGTTTTTTTGAAATCCAACCATAATGTATATTGTCTCCTGTTCGATTTTGCATCTCCTCACTTTCGCCATTTTGAACGCTTGGCATATCTTTTCCGATTATTCAAGTCATGTCATCACGGCCTACCTCTCCTCCATATTCTTGGAAAATATTTCTTCAAATTTTTTTAAAAATTTTGAACGTTTTCCAATTATTCGAGTCATGAAATCATGACTCGTGTATTCTCAATGCTCTCGAGCTTTAGCTTTTCGATGAATATTCTTCATTTTGAACGGCTTGCCAATCTTTTCTGGTCAGCTTTCCAAACATGATTGTCCTTTGGATCATCGAGTTGCAAGCTCTCAGTCTTCGGCTATGCTTCTCTTTCTGATATTTATTTATAACGAAGTAACTTTAAATTATGAAAAATATTCTTATCGTTTTACCAAATATTTTCATTTTTATGATTTAAGTCGGTTCAAAGGTTTAATCTCAGCTTGATCTATTAAAATTAAAAATCATAAAGCACTAAACGATTAGAACTATCTTTCTCTATAATAATCGTTAGCCAATTATTTGGATTTTATCTATAGGTAAAAAATGTTTGAAAAATCAAATACATAAGTATATATTGTTGCACAATATATCAAACGGTACAGTACAGAAAGGTTTTTATCAATAAAACCAGCGAGCAATATAGTGAAGAGAAAACAATAGAGAAACGATATAAATGAAGTAAACCAAACCGAGGCCTATACGAAGTACAGTGTCCTTAAAACATATTCGTCCCCTCCTGTATGTGCTTCGAGGATCGTCTTGGACGTCTGTTTCCCAGGATACAACAGAACAACCAGCAGTGACTTAGCACGAGACATTACTACGACGAACTGAAAACGTACCTTTACTTTATCACCAAGATTTAACGGAGGCCAAATGGAAAGATAACAATATGAAATGCAAGAGAGTACTTGAAAGAGATAAAATTTTCATGTGTTTGAAATGAGGAAATAAACACACTATTTATAAGCCCCAAAATGCACACCAAGAGTCATGCAAGATTAATTAACTCAATTAATCTTCCCATTAACTCAAGAATATGAAGAGTCAAAACTCTTCAATTAACTCAAGAATGTGGAGAGCCAAAAAACACTTCCACATTCATGAGACATAATTTTTATTCAACCTCTAAAATTGATTAAAATTTTCAACAATCCCCCACATGAATGAAAATTGATACAAAACTTGGTGACAAAGTTATGCAGTTGAATCCCGCATAGGATAGGTAGGTGTTCCCCTTTGAACCTTCCCTCGTGAAATATATTTGTTTTACTAGCTGACCAGTAGACATGTTGTCCTTGAACTGTTCTGTCGTTTATGTAAATTAAGATATACTTCACACAAGACTCTCCCTGATACTATTCAGTTCTCATGATCGTGTTCGTTTTGGCCATGAACACACGCCTGGTTCTGCGAGAGGGTCTAGAATTGAGCCTAGCAATTCCTTAGAAGCGGCCCCACTTCTCTCTCACATCGGTGATTCTATATTTATCTCATCGGAATCATTAAAAGTCGTAAGCTTATCCTCAACATTCACTGTTTCATAATAGGAATGGACTAGGGATAACCCCCACAGTGATTCTCCAAATTAGTGCGATTAGGTTTTCCCATTAAACCTAGTTCTTGGGATCTCCAGTCAGCGTAGGTTGGGTTTTTCTTCGCACCAATTTATTCTATAGGCTTGAGCCTCATTCTCCTTTACGATTTCGCAACTAACTCTCTGTTTAACCCCTTAGTTAGCGGATCCGCTATATTACCCTTTGACTTTACATAGTCAACAGAGATAACTCCAGTTGAGAGTAGTTGTCTGATGGTATTGTGTCTACGACGTATATGCCTAGACTTACTATTATACATTTTATTTTGTGCCATTCCAATCGCATATTGGCTATCACAATGTATGCATATAGCCGGCACTGGTTTTTCCCATCCTGGAACATCTTGTAAGAAGTGACGTAGCCATTCAGCCTCTTCAGCACACTTGTCAAGAGCTATGAACTCAGATTCCATCGTGGATCTGGTTATTACAGTTTGTTTAGAAGATATCCACGCAATTGCTGCACCTCCTAAAGTGAATACAAATCCACTTGTAGATTTTGAGTCTTTCATAAATGTATCCTTCAATAACAGCAGGATATCTGGTATAGTGTAGCACATGATCATGAGTGTACCTTAAGTATCTTAGCAATCTGATAATTGCTTTCCAGTGTTCAAATCCTGGATTACTCGTGAATCTACTCAATTTGCTTACTGCATAAGCTATGTCTGGTCTTGTACAACTCATTAAGTACATCAGACTTCCAATGACTCGAGAATATTCTAATTGAGACATACTCTCACCTCGATTCTTTGATAGATGATGACTGATATCTATTGGGGTTCTAGCCAATGCAGAGTCATCCTTATTGAATTTCTCAAGTATTTTGTCAACATAATATGACTGACTTAGGACTAGCCCTTCTGATGTTCTATGAATTTTAATTCCAAGGACTACATCGGCTAAACTCAAATCTTTCATGTCAAATCTTGAGTTCAATAATTTTTTTGTGGATTTAATCGTCTTATCATTACTACCAATGATAAGTATGTCATCTACGTAAAGACATAAAATGACATATCCAATTTCAGTGTTCTTTATGTATACACATTTGTCACATTCACTGAATTTAAATCCACTTTCCATCATGGCTTTATCAATTTTTTCGTGTCATTGCTTTGGTGCTTGTTTAAAGCCATACAAAGACTTCACCAGTTTACATACCTTATTTTCTTTTCCAGTCGCAGAAAATCCCTCAGGTTGTTCCATGTAAATTTCCTCTTCTAAATCTCCATTTAGAAAAGCTGTCTTTACGTCCATTTGAATTACTTCAAGATTCCGCAAGGCGCAATTGCGAGTATCACACGAATAGAGGTTATTCTCGATACAGGAGAATATGTGTGCAAAGTAATAAAGCCCTTCACGTTGATGGTGACCTTTAATTACCAATCTGGCTTTTAACTTATTTATGGTTCCATCTGATTTCATTTTCCTTTTGAAAACTCATTTACAGCCTAATGGTTTGCTTCCCGGAGGAAGATTTACTAATTCCCACGTATGGTTTTGTAAAATAGAATCCATTTCGGAATTTATAGCATCTTTCCATAGAGGTCCCTCAGATGAACTCATTGTTTCCTTGAAGCTTCGAGGTTCACTTTCCATCATGAAAGTGATGAAATCCGCACCAAACGATTTTTCAGTCCTAGCTCTCTTACTACGTCTAGGTTCAATATCTTGATCAAGCTCTTGTTCTTTATCAATTGTCTCATATAATCTTTTGGATGAACTTGATTCTTCCTTAGATTTGTATGGAAACATGTGTTCAAAGAACAAAGCATTTCTTGATTCCATTATCGTATTCTTGTAAATATCAGGTATTTGAGATTCATATACAAGAAAAAGATATGTGCTACTGTTTTGAGCAAATCCAATGAAAATGCAATCAATAATTTTTCGTCCTATCTTTACTTTATTTGGAGTGGGTACTGCTACCTTGGCAATACACCCCCACACTCGCAAGTATTGGTAGGACGGGCTTCTACCTTACCATAACTCGTATGGACTTTTATCTTGTTTTTTTCGGGGTACCTTATTTAAAAGGTAATTTGCTGTTAGAACAGCTTCCCTCCACATGTTCTGAGGTAAACCAGAACTTAATAACAATGCATTCATCATTTTTTCAATGTGCGATTCTTTCTCTCTACAATGCCATTTTGCTGGGGAGAATAAGGTGCAGTTCTTTCATGTTTGATACCGTGTTGAGCACAAAACTCAGCAAATAGTGATTCATATTCACCTCCACGATCACTTCTTAGCACCTTAATTTTCTTGCTAAGTTGGTTTTCAACTTCACTCTTATATAGGACAAATTTGTCAATAGTTTCATCCTTACTTTTGAGGAGATATACATAACAAAATTTTGTGATATCGTCAACAAAAGTCAGTGAAGTATTTATTTCTACCACGAGTTTGTACAACTTTTAAATCACATATATCACTGTGAATTAGATCAAGTGGTTTACTATTTCTTTCAATAGTTCGAAAAGATGATCTCGTCAGTTTTGCCTCAACACAAGTTTCACATTTGTGTTGTTTATCAATTTGGAATGCATGAATGCTTTTCATGTTAATTAGTCTACGAATTGTATCGTAATTAACGTGTCCAAGTCTACCATGCCATAAACAAGAAGACTCAAGCAAGTAAGCAAAAGTATTAACTTTATTCATCACGGGCTTAACAGCCATAACATTGAGTTTGAATAACCCATTACAAACATAACCTTTGCCAACCAACATTCCACTTTTCGACAAAACCACCTTATCTGACTCGAATACAATGCGGAAACCATGCTTGTTAAGAAGCGACCCTGACACCAAGTTCTTGCGGATGTCAGGCATATACAACACATTGTTCAAAGTCAGTTCTTTTCCAGATGTCATCTTTAGGAACACTTTCCCTTGACCCTTGATCTCGGAAGTGGCGGAATTTCTCATGAATAGCTTTTTCCCATTCATAGATTCCTCAAGAGTAGCAAACATTTCCTTGTCGGAGCAAACATGGCGAGTGGCACCAGTGTCGATCCACCACTTCCCTTGGGTTTGAACCTACCAGATTGACTTCTGATATTACAGCACAAAGATTCATATTAGAAACCTCCTGAGAAATGTTCTCTACCACATTTACCTCTCGGTTTCTCTTCGGCTTCTTACATTCAGATGCCTTGTGACTCATGCCATCACAGTTGTAGTATTTTTCGGAGAACTTTTTCTTCGAAATGCCTCCCTTGGGTCCCATGTTCAACCTTTTGTTGGAGGAGAAGAAATTTTTCTTTTTCGAGCTTTGACCATGCTCGACAACATTTGCCTTAGCGGCAACTGGAACTCTTGTTGTCTTCCTCAATACGAAGTCGAACAACGAGTTCTTGAACATTCATCTCCTTTCGTTTGTATTTCAAATAGATTTCGAAATCCTTCCATGCCGGTGGTAGCTTCTCAACAATAGCAGCCACTTGGAAAGATTCATTCAAAGTCATCCCTTCAGCGTGAATCTCGTGAACAATCACTTGGATTTCTTGAACCTGACTGATCACCATTTTGGAGTCAACCATCTTAACGATAAATTTCTTGGCCTCGACATCCTCGGTTTTGTATCTCCGATCCAGAGACTCCCACAATTCCCGAGTCGTCTTCTTTACATTATACACATTTTATAGCGAATCAGCCAAACCATTCATTTTCTACACAAGAAATATGAGTGGTGACATGAATCAATAGCACTAGCTCTCTACATATCTCCATCAACCACAACTGGTTTGGAAGCATCCTCGGTGAGAAACCTTGCTTACGGTAAGATAGATTAACATCTTCTGTTACTTCCTTTTGAAATTTGAGCCATCGAATTTCTTCGGTGTATCAGCATGGCTGACACATCGACAACAATGACTTTCAGAACCAGGGACTAACTTTTGGCACATTCGAGTCATTCGAATCAATAGCCAAGTCGTCAACAAATCACATATTGAGTAACAAAATCTGTTTTAAGTTTGTTGCACAATATATCAAATGGTACATTACAGAAAGGTTTTTATCAATAAAACCAGCGAGCAATATAGTGAAGAGAAAACAATAGAGAAACGATATAAATGAAGTAAACCAAACCGAGGCCTGTACGAAGTACAGTAGTCCTTAAAACATATTCGTCTCCTCCTGTATGTGTTTCGAGGATCGTCTTGGAAGTCTGTTTCCCAGGATACAACAGAACAACCAGCAGTGACTTAGCACGAGACACTACTACGACGAACTGAAAACGTACATTTACTTTATCACCAAGATTTAACGGAGGCCAAATGGAAAGATAACAATATGAAATGCAAGAGAGTACTTGAAAGAGATAAAATTTTCATGTGTTTGAAATGAGGAAATGAACACACTATTTATAAGCTCCAAAATGCACACCAAGATTAATTAACTCAATTAATCTTCAATTAACTCAAGAATATGAAGAGCCAAAAAACAATCCCACCTTCATGACAAATAATTTTTATTCAACCTCAAAAATTGATTAAAATTTCCAACATATATAACACACACTTCCAAGATAATGCAAGCTCGGGGTTTATCGGATAGCTAATGTGGACATATTTTTTTATTTTCTTTATGTGTAAGTACCAGATAAATTGCATTTTTGGTAATGTATTTATTTTTTTTATTTATATACATATATTTTTACATATATATTAACATATAATGCAGACTTGGCTCATTAGTATACATATCAATCATCTTTTTTCCCCGTTGGAATTATGATGAGATTCGAACGAGAGCTTCAGCAGTGCAAATTCAAACATACCATTTGATTTCGAGATTAAGATTTTCCCTGCAGTCAGGGAGCATATACACGTACGAGAGAACACGAGAAAAATTTTGAAATTGCATATGAGACAGTGTATTTCATAGGCTCGAAATAAGATCTTGCAACATTAATGTACACAGCTAATTCATTCTAACCAATCTTGGAAAGAACATCATTCAGTGTAGATACAGTCTCAGCATAGTACTTCTCCGCCTCGGGGCCGCTCTTGATCTTTGCCGCATGGTCCAGCTGATATAGAAACGAGAACAAAAGGAGACAAGATTTAATTGAGGAAGTAATAACCCGTGAATCAAAGAAGGGAATAGTTAGAGTTTCGGTCTTACGTTGCTGATGGTGGTGAAAAGCTTTCCAGTGAGGTCTTTCAGTGATTTTTTCTCCTCTTTGGATGGCTTGGCAGAGATGACAGTGTTGAGGTCGTAACGAAGTAAGGAAGCCTTTAGGCGAAGGTCCATTTGGACGTAAGTCCAAGCTTTCTTGTCGATGAAAGATTTCACATTCACTATGTCTTTGGCAGACTCCTTAGCACGAACTGCGGCTTGAGCTGGGGGCAGCGGCTGAATAAAAAACCGCTCGTTGAGTGGCAAGTCCAGGTCTCTTGGCTGGTCAGAGTTCAACGTTCCGGCTGAAATCCACAGGGTACCAAAGTGGGATCATTAGTCAGATCGAAATTCAATTTTCCATTGTTCAATTTCACAAATATCTTAGAGACCAGCATCTTTGTTACCTGATAGGCTAACTAATATCCCCTATCAATACGAAGACATAAAATAATTTTTGAAAGTAGAACTTTGGATATGGACCCGGGTTCTTCAAACAACAGTTTAACAGTGAAGTTAAGGGAAATGCACTATATATACATACAGATGCTAATTATACTTACGCAGCCCTCCGGACGGTGCTGGCGGCGGTCCAATCTTAATCGGCTTGGCTTCGATGGCGAGAACGCCTTGAACAAAAGATCCTGAAGCAATACCAGCCGCGACAAGACCCAACGCAGCTCTGCGGCTGGTGATCTCAATCTCAGGCTGCAGGTTGGCTTTAACACCGAACCCCGGTGTGGCCAGGGCAACTTTGCTTGCTCCCGGTCCATTCAAGCGGCTTGAGCCACTGAGCTGAAGGCTACCTTCCAGGACAGCTTGAGACGAGCCACGCAGGCCAGCCATTGAAGCCATAGCTTGAGCCATTTCCTTCTTACTTGTTAGCTCTCAGAATTTCGCAGGCACAAATAAGCGATTTTTAAGAAAGATATAATCTGATAAAGTCGTGTTTTTTTCTGATGTGTGATGCAGAATGCGTCTTATCCGACTCTGGATATGATCTTGGCCAATCAGTGTTTGAGCGCTTGAACATCCTCCCGAGGCAATGGGATTGAGACACGTGGATGGAAAAGATTTTATTCATCACAAATTTTTAGATGCCTAAATTTTGTCACTTGATGAGGTTATTAGGATATTTTTCCATGCTCCAATTAAACAACTGAAAAATATCTGATTATAGATATGAAAAATATGACACCAATAGTATACAAATTTTGTATATTTACAAGCGCGTATTCATCAGTACATGTTAGTTCCACTGAATAATCGATGGGTCATATTTAGATATATCATTTGAGATAAAATCATAAGAATAACATCTATACAATATGATATATTTGAGCAATAGCTCGTGATAAATTATAATTTTTTAAAATTTATTTTTCTATAGAATTATTTTTGTAATCTTTTATGAAATCAACTCAAATTAAATACAATAACATTGATGTATAAAAACTTTTTGTCCAATTAATTTAGTTTTCACCCGATCGTTACAAGTCCAACAATACATGAATAGCTCAGAAGTCAAACCTGTTGCGTTTATTTTAAAGTTGGGCCCAAAAGTTGCAAGCCCAAAATATGATAACATTCAAAGAAAGCCTAAGTTGCAGATACTAAAGTCCAATGGTTTGCTAAATACCTCTTATGAAGTCCAATAAAAAAATTTATGTATATGGATGATTCCATAATTATTGTTGGATCGGACACCAAAATTTCATGTTTGGGACGAAATCTTGCGTTTGAAATTCAATAATAAAAAAACTTTTCCTCCAACTCGAAAAAATAATTATGGCTTATCCCTTGATTGGATCTTTATGGAAGATAAAATATGTTAAATACGATAACATTTTATAATTAAAAACCCCTTCTGATACTATCTCACAGGTAAATTTTACAAGATGAATGTCTAATTCGACCCGGTTTATGAGAAAATATTATATTTTATGCTAAAATTATTACTTCTTATTTTAAATATGAATCGAGTTGATTCGTCTTATAGAAATAAATAATTGAGATCGTGTTACAAGATAGTGACTCAATACGATAATATATCAAACTACCAATTATCCCTGAGAAATTAAAATTATGTTTCAACAGCTGGAAAATATCATCACCTTATTTTATTTTATAAATCCATATAATTTCATTTTTTTAAAAAAAAATAATAAGTTTTATAAGTATAATAAATTCATGGTGCGTGTTTGAAATACGATATTATAAAATAGTAATATTATATATATACAATCAAATTTATAGAACAAATTTTATAACACAAACAATTATGTTAAGATTGGAACTTGGACCTAACTCAACTCCAAAAGCAATTAACACACCCTTCTCACGCCCATGAATGAACATCTGGAGCGTGGAGTTTGCAAATGACCCAATTATGGACAGAACGGGTGGCCTAATTATAGGCAGTCCAACACATAACTGTGGAACCTGGGCTCTGATACCATGTTAAGATTAGAACTTGGACCTAACTCAACCCCAAAAGCTAGCTCAAGGGGGGAGGATTGTCCAAGCCCATATATGCAACTCCCAAGTTATTTATCCAACCGATGTGGGACAATTAACAAATTATATTGTGATTATAAATTAAATTCAATACAAAATGTGAAGATATTCCAGTAAATTAATAAAATATAGATATAAGTTGCGGCGCCAACCCCACAGTAACAATTTGACGCCCAAGCTCCGCCCGCCATATATTTCCTTCTCCACCACTCGTTTCCTTGTACTTTTTCGCCCCTGTCCCGAAAATCCATCAAGATTGGCCAATTTTCCTGGAAAACCCTAAATTTTGTTCTTACTCGTCTCTCTTTCCTCGGGTAGATGGCGTGTGCGTCGGAGGAAAACCCCTCGAATTGGGTGTTTGATTACTCCTTGCTGGAAGATATTACAGTCCCCGGCGGCGATCTGCCTTCTCTTGACTCAAATTTCCAGTGGGCCCAAACACTCGATGATGTGCGCCCTCCAGCTTCTCTCAGGCGAGTCCCTCGATTTTAATCAACGTGATGTGTGAATTGCGTTTTCAAGGCCAGGTATTTGTGGGTTGATGAAAATGCTGCCTACATAGTTCTCTTTATCTAATCTGATGCCCGGGTACAGCTTCTGCATTTCGGGGTACAATTAGTTTGTGTATATTGGTTTAATTAGTCTAACTATCTTGCTCAAACTGGTTGAGTGTCGGGGATTTTCTGGTATTCATTTTTGTAAAAAAGTTTGTTCTTATTTTTTATTCATTTGTAATTTTCCCATTTGTACTGGTATATACGGATGATAAATTGGTCTCTGGGTTTGTGTTATGCTGTTAGCATATTTCCTAACCATATCATGCGGTACAAACTAACGAAAGCATCAGACAATATATCTGGTGATCATATCGTTGATTAGACTAAAGGGCAGGCAACGAATTGGTAGCGGTTGCCTTTGTTGGCATCTCTCTAATGCCGAGTATGTTAGTATTGAGTTTGAGCCCAGGGTTCTGCTGATCTTTGAAAATTTGCGACTTTGTGTCGGAGTAGCGACTGGAGCATTGCATTGAATTTGTATACTGGCCATATTCGTGGACTAATTTCACATGGTTTCCTTTTGAAATAATGTAATGGGTTAGTCTGTGATGAAGATTCTATAGAATGGAAATCGGAATACTGGCCATATTTTTTTGTTAGTTGTAGATTGCTTGATTCAACATGATTGCAGACATGATTGCTTTAGCATTTTCTAAGATAACTTGTGTGTTTGTTCAGTGTGAAATTTGACAACTGCTTCGGAAATCTGGATGCCACGAAGGAGTCTGGCTCTAGAAAGAGGTGTGCATTAGCATACTTGATTTTTTTTATGCTTGAACTCATGTTTCGACGTCTGCATTCCTAGTGCACAATCATTGGAATTTTTTTTATTCTCTTAGCATTAATTGCCACGGAATTAATGAAATTCTGATCTGTTATTGATTCTTTCTCACATCTTCAATGATATGTTTTGAATTCCTGTCCTGTAAAAATCCAATCGATTTTCATATAGGATGAGGTTGGGAGTATGTGGTGCACCTGATTCCAAAGCCTACAAGGAGAAAGTGCGACGAGATAAGCTGAACGATAGGCAAGCTTCTTTTGGTCTCACATCTATATGTTTGTTCGTGGATTACCTACAAACAAACTTTAACGTTGGATTTTGTTTAATCTCAAGATTCCAAGAACTAAGTTCCGTCATAGAACCTGGGAAGCCGCCTAAAACAGATAAAGTAGTTATATTGAATGATGCTGTTAACATGGTTATTCAACTGAGGGAAGAAGCCCAGAGGCTACAACAATCATGCAATAAATTACAGGAGAATGTTAAAGAACTTAAGGTGCATACTTGACTTTCATTTTTATCTCTCTCGGACTATAATTTGATAAAAAAATTTATATATGAGGATTATTAATACATCTAAATTCAAGTGAATTTGTTTATGCTAATGCTGATTGTGTATATACTTCAAAACTTGTAGGTGGAGAAAAATGAAATAAGAGAAGAGAAAACGAAGCTTAAAGCAGAGAAAGAGAAACTTGAGCGGCAACTGAAAGCATTGAACCCTCCACATGGCTTTCTACCTCATCTCCCTCCTATTCCTCCCCCACAGTCTATCGGTAGCAAATTGGTGCCGTTTGTGGGATACCCTGGGATTTCTATGTGGCAGCTCATGCCACCCACTGCTTTCGATACTTCAGAGGATCATTCTCTCCGCCCCCCAGTTGCATGACACACTAGACATTTCGTCGGTCTTCTTTTAGTTTTCAAAGCTCGTGGTGACGTAGAGAAATAAAGATTTTCTTTGAGAAAACTTCAACTTGTGCGGCTGCTGGTGTGACCTCCATTGATTATATAGTAAGATTATTCTTTGCTTACTAACTATATATGTATCACTCTTCTAATTGATGCTGAAATGAGAAAATTTTACTCATGTTTGTTATATAATTCAAATGTGCTATAGAGTCAAGTACTTGTGATAAGATGTTGCATTTATTTTGGCAAAAATTCATGGCCAATATTAATTTTTTTAAGATCATTGCTTATGATTTTATATCGTATAATTATTACACATTTGTATTCTAACCGTCTACGACATTTCTGCTGTACTTAAATGTTTGCTGTGTATTAGCCCGCCTAGTCTTTGGATTTAAATTGCAGAACGGAGTATGAAGCTTGCGTCCTGATATTTATGGAGTTTGGGTTCCTTTTCCAACACATTGGAACCTAATATTTAGCACTGTACACATTGGAAAATGGACATGGACCAGCCTAGAAATTTAGTAGAGGGGTGCGAAATTTGATGAAACATACAACTTCAACCACAACAGAGCGACAAATACTAGCGACATTATTCTATAACCACGGCTTGATTCACCACAACAGAGTGATACAAGCTGAGGGCTAGTGTTTTTCTTTGGCAGAGCCTAGAAGTCAAAATTTAACATGGTGGCTTGAATCCCATGCTTCTCCCACTACTCAAGTCCCTCCAGATATCCATAGCCCCAAAACCAGTTATCAAAATAGTACTCAAAGCCATCACGGTCGCAACCGAGAACACGATAAGGGAAGCCCTCCCGTGTTTCTTTATAGCCCTTTGTACTAAGGTCAATCCAACTATCGAGGCGACAAAACAGACGTTTGCATAGGTTAGAGCACCATGTAGATCGTCCATACCCAACAATAAGTATTGAATAGCAGACATGGTCGAGGAGAAGAAGACCACAGATGAACATGTTGCTGCAGTAACCTGAGATAGGCGATGCATGTGTGAGGTAGGTACTTGAAACCCAGAAACTGGTAGTTAGAGAATGATAGAAACAGGGCTTACTTCAGGTTCCATTCCTAATTGGAGAAGAAGCGGACTTATAAGCATCCCACCTCCAATTCCAAAAAATCCACCAAGAACCCCTGCTAGTAGTGTCATCGTAGGGAACAGGAGCTTATGGAACGAGCACGGATCGATTTCACCCCCATCATCCTTGATAAAGAAACAGAGTTGGTTTTAGTTTTCCTATGAAATGCAGTGGAAAATTCCAGAAATGAATGTTCTTTGAAGCACCTGCGGTGTGGAAGGAGCATTCAGACCATCTCGACGGTACAGTATCCATGCAGTGAATGCAACAGCAAGAGGAATTTGAATCGATGAGATGATCCAGTACAGTCTTCCACAAGCCTGGATATGGATGATACCCTGCAAGTTTTGACTGGAGTCACATGTTTTGCCGCAACGTAGGTTCCATGCGACACGAATTCCAAGATCGAGCACCAAGAAATCATTAATGGGACAATTAAATGCACGAATACATCCTCTTTTCGTTACCAACGATGATTTGCTTCTTCCAGCAAATGAAAGAAAAATATAACGCCTCAGTAAAATAAATTTAAACAGAGGGTGGCCACGCGACCTTGGACTAAGCAACTTGAATATAGGGTGGGTGCCTGGACTTGATTTGTGAAAGCAAGAAACCTAATGCTCCAATATTAATTTCCTCAAATCATTAATTGGGTCTGAGTTTATAATAATATGATTAAAAAACCCTTTTAACTTTATCATCAGGCGGAGACTCGAGATAGATTCAAATCAGTACATTATATATAGATATATATATATATTATAATAATATATAAAATAAATGATGGCTTCGGAGAGGATAACAAGAGATATACATCAAAATAGTTGGATTCGATGAATTTAATATTGTTTGGCATTGTATACTGCTGGATTCTCACTGATCTGCTGATGGGATGGATATTCACAAGTTGCACAACATATTCTTAAATACGCGGAAAAAGATAACAAATAAAAAAAAAAAAAGTGGATCCGAATTTTTTAGTTTCGCCCGCTTATCAATATAAAATATAATTTAAAAAATTATATTTAATTTTATATAAAGTATAATATAATTATAAGTAATAATTAAATAAATTATCTATTAATATATATTCATACTTATTCAAATGATTAAAGAGAACTGAACGTACTTGTCCATAGCGGTTTCCTCGAATAAGATACAACAGCAGGAACGAAAACCAGATGATAACCAGCTTACCAAGCTTCATCCATGGCATCCCTGCAGATCTCCCTTTGTTCAATTTTTCGCTCAGCAATGGGATTTTCTCGCTTCTACCATCGCCATCATTCTCCCCATTTCCAAATTCCACGCACACATTTTCCCTACCCCCTTCCGATTCCAAATTCCAGCACAAAACCCCCGATCTGCATGTCTTCAAGGTGGAGAAAGCAAGAAAACTTGGCAAAAATCACGATGATAAGCCACTCGGGGAACACCTGATTGCATATCACACCGCAACTCACTCCCAGCAACATGCATGGCTCTGACAAAAGCGCGATGTCGACATTTATCAGAGCCTTGCCGCCGGGCTTCCGAAGTCCGGACCATACATGACCAGCGACATTGGCTGTGGATCCTCCATGTGACCATGAAAGCCGAAAAGCTGGAAGCGGTTTTGAGGTCCAACCCGGCGACGATAGACAAGATGGGTACGAACAAGCCGCCTCCACCAATCCCTCCGGCGCTGGAAATGACGGCCGCCATGAAGGAAAGAATTCCGGCGAAGACAAAAGGAAAAGTTGGTTTCAGGGCTGTGTATAGTAAATGTGCTCCTCCTTGTTGAATCTTCATTAACCGGGGGTCAGCAGTTGTGTTGGGACGCTGGGGGGATTCTGAAATTCGTTTTGATGCATGTGAACAATCAAAGGTTGTGGAGAAGATAAGAAGGACAAAGAGAGATTTGAGGAATTCGGACATCATTTTTTCTTCTTGAAGTTTGTCTCTACTCTCTACAATGGTGTTTGTATCGATCGAGCAGAGTTGTGAGGTAACTGATAAATCCTTTTAAGCGTTTTATAGAGGAAAGGTGGCAAAAATATAACATTTTTGGTCTACTTGGAATAAAAATATATCCAAGACTTTTTTGTCGGTTAATACTGAGTAGTTTTCTATTAAATTTTTTGCCTATTTTGAGATATGAAATCCATATTTCGAAAATATCTTGTTCATCGGGCAAAAGTGATACTATATGATGCCCTGGAATGCCTCGGGTCAGGGATAGGCCCTGGGACTTCTCGGGTCATGGAAGCATATCCATGGTTGATGTTCGGGCCAGGATGGGATGCTCTCAGACCAATATCATGACAAAATGGATTAATGTCGCGAGCCATTGGACCACCCGGGACATGATTTCTCCAAGATGTGGAATATCCGAGCTCTTCTGTAAATTTACCTGAGAGGCATTCTGCTCGGTCACCTCGATATGAGTGAAGTATTTAATGCCCGCCGATAAACAGTGTGTATAGCCGACCTATCTCCGACACTAATGCAAGTGGTCAATGAATCAAGTAGTCTGGATGTGACAATTGTGCGATTTGACATGTCAGAACAATAGGGTATAATCAGTCACCCTATTATAATTAATGCTCACACACAAAAAACGAGGTCATCATTGCATCATCTACTATAAATATCAGGTTCTTTACTTGCATTTACTCTCAATTCAGAAATTGAATACACATTAAATACTCTCATTTATTGTTCCACACCAATTTCACAGTCATCATTTGGCTACATTGGTTTTATTGCTTGAGTACCCTGCTGACTTAAGCATCGGAGTGGTCACGCCGGACACCCCTCCGGCGCCCATTCATGTGGTCACTTTCTGTTTGCAGATCTCACAAATCGGACCGAGGAGTTGCGAGATTCAAGCCAGGCGTCCAACTCATATTTCCTTTGATATTTTGATAGTTTACCCGGCAGAGTTCCCGACCCGACTCGTCCATTTCGTCCGGATTGCATCACTATATATATTAAATATGGAGAACATGTTAAGAATTCAATTCAACTTATAAAAAATTTATGCTAAATTAATATAAATTTCTCAAAATAAAAAACTACTAAAAGACAAAAAGAGTTAGACAAAAACTTTTGTGAGACGGTCTTATGGGTCGTATTTTGTGAGACGGATCTCTTATTTGGATCATCTATGAATAAATATTACTTTTAATGCTAAGAGTATTACTTTTTATTGTGAATATGGGTAGAATTGACCAATTTTACAGATAAAAATTCGTAAAACTGTCTTACAAAAGACACACTCAAAAATTACTCCAACTCAACTAGTTGATGGATTGAGTTTTAAATTTGTGATGATTTACACGCCCTTTAGACCGCCTCTGCGCCCGCCTTGGTCCTGCAAATTTTCAACCAAATAATAATAAAAAAGTGACTGAACCTCTGATTTTACACAAACTGACAAACCAGACTGTGGTAAAGAAAAAAATCATATAAAGTCAAATTAAAATGATTGTTGGTTGTAATATTTGTTATTTGAATTATTAAGTGGTTTAAAATTTTTTAATTATACTATTATCAATTATTATAATTTTGATAAAAAGTGCTTGTTATATTTTAACAGTTTTAATTAACCAAATAAAGGACAGTTTCAAATTAATTAAGAATTTGATTAGGTTTATTTTAAATATCTTATATTTTTTTAGAGTTTATAAGATTTTTTAATAAATTAAAGTATCAAATATTTTGTATAAAATAATTTATCATAGTTATAAACATACGTTACATGCCTGATTCATTATAGAGTGAAAAAGAAACACAAGAGAAAC
Organism: Primulina tabacum; assembly: GCF_025594145.1. NCBI lineage: Eukaryota > Viridiplantae > Streptophyta > Magnoliopsida > Lamiales > Gesneriaceae > Primulina > Primulina tabacum. Next base: position 4,361,052 of record NC_134553.1, read on the forward strand.
TAATGAAACGAGGGGAGGAGATAAATATTTTTTTTATTAGTTGGGACCGAGATTGTTACTATTCGATTTCAAATCCGAAATCTCGTTTTAAATTTGAGACATTGGTACCAGAGCTAGAAGTCACCCACGATTTTTTTTTTAAAAAAGGTTTTAACTGAAAATGAATTTGAGAATATTTAGTATATATCAATAAAATATATATTATTTTGATAATTTTAAATAAAATTCATATGATATTAAAAATATATTGGTTTTTTTAAAAAAATTCTATAAGTTGTTAATATCTTATCGAACACGATCTTTATTTAAAATGTTTTACCGAATATTATAAATTTATATTCAGAAAACAAGTAAATTGTTAGAAAAAAATGAGTTTTGTACTCATTTAAAATCGACTTATGAAAGATGATCTTTAAAAAATCCAAAATATCACAAAATTTTAGGTCCGTTTTTTCGTACAATGTTTGTGATCATTCAATTGTTTTATAATTTTATGTTTTTTTCAATTGATAATGAATCAATGCTTATTCTTCGAACGTATATTTTATATTTTAGATCATTTTTTTGTTTTGATTTCGGATTTTGTACACGCTGTTGTTCGTGATATTTTTCCATCAATTATGATATATTATTGCCTACACTGAACCAAGATTCTGGCTCGAGGTAGCAAGTTTGATATCACCTGTTCATACAATCACAAATTCTTGATTTCGATAGGTGATATAAATTTGTGCATATTTTTAAAAATTAATATAGGATGTGGCAATTGAGTTGTATATATGTATTTTTAATTTTTATAAGGTTTTCATCTAAAAATGCTGATGTGATATTGATTACAATAATATCAAATCCGAGTCAAGTCGGACATTGGCCAAAATTAATTCATTTGAGTCACTAAAAAATTATCGTGACAGCCAAAACTCCCAATCGATTCCATTAAACATTGACATTAGGCAATACACTTGGTTAAGTTATTACAAAAAATAATTAACGCATGTAAGCTCTATCCTCTTATCCACATTAGGTTGGACAAGTAGGGGTTAAAACAAGCCTTGTCAGCTCAAAAACATTTCATTTCTTGTCAATCATCTGCAATTTTTTAAGGGGTATAATATAATATAATAATTTTTAAAAATTACATGCATAAAATTTTTATTTAAAAGAATATCGAAAATCCAATCCTTCTTTCGCAGGAAACTTTGGGGAAAAAATAAATTTTATTAACCCAAACCCAAACCCGGTTAAAAATTTCTGTTTCTGATTCAAATTAAGTACTCTTTTTTTAGTTCACAATACAAAGTTTTATCATACTAAGAGCGTGAACTAATTTTTGCTTATATTAATTATATATAAACTAACGTAAAGATAATTCATTCCAACAATCTGATTATTCTCACGAGTACGCAAGTGATATAATATCTAATTGTATATTTAACACACATGATTGAAGATATGTATTTTTAAATTAATCGCGCTTGCGCGCGCACATATATTATACGTGTATATATGTATGTGCGTATACACAAGATTTCTACACGACGCGTGATGACTCCTATTTGCACATTAACTCTGGATTTTATTCTATGCAATTTGATACTGAATCTGATTTTCTTGTTCCAACACATTCCCAATCCCACGGTATACGTATCTTATATATATCCTAACATATAAATATATATACATATAAATATATATATATATATATATTCACGCACGTACGTACAGTCTCCCCATGCAACAAAACTCCAATATTATTATCTCGGATTTCATATTAGAAGACAACAGGGAGACTACCTATCTGTAACAGAACAAGGACTCGTAAGCCCTCTATATATAACGACATTGTTTCGACTTGAAATCTTTGCATGAGTCTGGCTTAATTCTCTGCATATATAATCGTGAATGATTTGCAGTTAACTGGTAAAAATCTCTGAACTTTATCATCTTTGTTACTTGCATTAATTTTACGGGTAGCTGTGCCTGTGGGGTTGTTCTTTGTCTCGTAGCCGATTATGTACGTGCACTTCTGGTCGCTGCTTTTTTTGGGTTTCGCGTGTAATATTTGTGTTATATATATTCAATATGAGTTCAAGCTTGATATTTTTATATATTTACGTCTACGAACGGTGCGGGAATTGGTTCTTTTTCCGTGATCATAAATTTGGACTCTTTATTATTTCAGTGAATTTGAAGAGAAATCTTGATTTCGGAGGACAGAAGAACAAAATATATTGTTTTATTACAATCTGGATTACATGGAGGAACAATCTGGATCTTTGATTAGAAGAACTCGGATTCTTCCACAGTGTTTACCACCGTTTCGAGGCATCGAGGCCGGAATATGCTATTCCCTTCACTCTTCAACCAAGAAGAATTTCGGGCTCGAAATCCTTCTTCGCCCGATCCAACAGCCATAAATTCAAGAACAAGGCCAACTCATGTCACCCAAGCTCAACAAACCGTGTCTCCAATCTCAGTGCTCAAGGTCTCCGAAGACTTCAACGATGCTGGAAGGTCCATCCAGACTCGTGGACTCGAGACTCCGCAGTCACAAAGAAAAGCACAGAAGAAGGGATACTTTGGCAAGTTGTCACATAAACATTCTCACAACATCAAGACCACGACATCTGATTCGAAATCACCGAGTCATGTCTCTACTTTCCTCAAGCACGCCAAGCGGCTAATATTTCGTATGCCTAAAAGCCCCGCCATGGAACCACGTTGAATCTCGTCAAGGAAGTGTCGTATTGGATTCAGAAACTGAGTTTTTTTTTTTCTAGGATGATTCAAATTTAAGCGTATTGATTACAACTTTATTATTATTATTATTATTATATTAAAAGAGGGAAGTATTGATATCATAATCTCTTAATTTGCCTAAAACCTCGCGTTGGATAAAATTCTTGTGTTATATATATGGTCTTAGACAATTTCCCTTGAGCTAACTTTTAGGATTGATTTAGGTCTAAGATTCAATCTTAACATGATATCAAAGCTTGTTATAGTTTGAAATACTCGTCAATCTAAAATTGTTAGAGTCTAATTCACCCCTTGATTCAAATTATTTTATTAGGAATTTGATTTATTCAAGTCTGAAATATTTGTGTTTATGTGCGAGTTATTGATATAATTGGATGAATTTCTATTTAGTGATTAAAAAAAGAAAATTAAAAAGACATCTTGTATATAAATTTTAATACAACTTAAGAGAAAAATTTACAGATGATGAAATTTTAGTAGTTTCTTATTTTTAAAGAGTATATTTTCTTGTCAGACGATCTCACAGATCTTTATTTGTGAGACGAGTCAACCCTATCCATATTTACAATAAAAAGTATTTTGACATAAAAAGTAATAATTTTTCATGGTGACACAAATATAATATATGTCTCATAAAATTGACTAATGAGACTGTCTTACATGAATTTTGTGATTTTTAAATTGAACAAAGTTATCAATTGCAGTTCAATAAAAGTTACGAAACATACACAATTTAAAAAATGAGAGTATTATAAATAATATGTCCTCAAAATTCCGAGTATGATTAATTTTTAAATCTAAAACACGCGTAATCTAGAATATCTTATAAATTATTTGAGATCGTATCACAAATCAATTTTGTGTAAAACTAAACTCAGTAAAAATATTATTTTTCAATATAAATATGGACCATGTCAACCCGTATCACATATATAAATTTATAATATCTTCTCACAAGATACTTAATCAAATATCATTAGGTTATTATCATTTTAAACTATTACTATTATGGAAAATAATTATTCTCAAAATATGTTCGATTAATATGAGATTTTTTTTCAGTCACAAATTTAAAGCAGATTTTTTTTTTCTCGACAAACTAGTGATTAAATTTTATTTCTTTAAATTTAAATAATGTTTAGTTTATATACGCAAAATTGTGAGCAAGTTAATACAGATGTTATTTTTAAAATTTAACCACGATTCGAGTTGCTTTATTTATATTAGTTACTCTGCACACGCGATGCGTTTGTGTACGATCTTTTTTATCATTATTGATGGGTTATTGATGAACTTTTAGCTCTTATGATGGGCTTTCTGGTGAGGCTTGAGGCCCAAGTTAGGGACCAAATAGTATTTGATCGACTAGGGTTTTTAACCCCTCGAATCTGTCATTCCGGACATAACCAACGGCGGCGCTAGGCATTGAATCCCCTACCTCCATTTGCTATTATCAACTCCAGAGAAATTGCTCTAGTTTTTAACTATGGTCGGGTTCGAACTTGGGTCTGTGCCGTTCAATTCCGACGGTTGGGGTCCGCCGGATTCCTCCGCCTCCGCGATATCGGTCCCTAACCAACCCTCAAACGTGCCGTTCGCTCCGTTCTCCCGCTCCGATAAGCTGGGACGGATAGCTGATTGGACCCGGAATGTATCCAATATGGGTCGACCTGGATCCAAGCAAGGACAACACATCTCTGAATCCGCTTTCGACTTCTCCGGCGACGACTCCTTTGCGACTCTCGCCGCCGATGAGGACTCCTCTTTCCGTCTCGTCGACACTTCCGCCAAGTCACATCACCACAACCCTAATCGGCCCAAGTTCAACCCTCGTTGGAGGTTTAATCCCCATCACAACAACCGCTCGCAGCTCCCTCAGCGCCGCGATGAGGAAGCTGAATCTCGTAAACGCGAAGCCGAAAAAGAGAGGGGGCGCCGCGACAGATTGTACTATCTTAATCGTTCGCAGATGCCGCAGCGTCGCGAGTCTTCCGCTTTCAAATCTTCGGTGGATATTCAGCCCGAATGGAATATGCTCGACCAAATCCCGTTCTCCACTTTTTCGAAGCTCTCCTTTTCGGTACCCGAACCTGAGGACTTGTTGATTTGCGGTGGCCTTGAATTTTACGATAGGTCTTATGATCGGATTACCCCAAAGAACTGTCGTGCATTGGAGCGCTTCAAGAGCAGGAATTTCTTCAGAGTTACTACTACTGATGACCCTGTAATTCGCCGACTGGCTAATGAGGACAAAGCAACAGTTTTTGCGACCGATACTATTTTATCGACTCTCATGTGCGCCACCAGGTCAGTTTACTCGTGGGATATTGTGATTCAGCGTGTTGGGAATAAGTTGTTCTTCGATAAGCGCGATGGGTCTCAGTTGGATTTGCTTTCTGTGCACGAGACGTCCCAGGAATCATTGCCTGATGCAAAGGAGGACATTAATTCGATGCAGTCGTTGAGTCTGGAGGCTGCTTTTATTAATCAGAATTTTTCGCAGCAGGTTTTGGTTAGGAACGGGAGCAAGGTGACTTTTGAGGAGCCAAACCCATTTGCCAATGAAGGGGAAGAGGTGGCATCAGTTGCCTATAGGTACAGGAGGTGGAAACTGGATGATGATATGTATCTTGTTTCCAGGTGTGAAGTGCATAGTGTGGTGGATACGAATAACCAGAGGTCGTTTTTGACCCTTAATGCATTAAATGAGTTTGATCCTAAGTATTCAGGTGTAGACTGGAGGCAGAAGCTGGAGACGCAGAGAGGTGCAGTGTTGGCTACTGAGTTAAAGAACAATGCAAATAAGATGGCAAAGTGGACTGCACAGGCTCTATTGGCTGGTGCTGATATGATGAAACTTGGGTATGTGTCGAGGGTTCACCCAAGGGATCACTTTAACCATGTAATATTGGCGGTGGTAGGGTACAAACCTCGGGAGTTTGGGGCGCAGATTAATTTGAATACTTCGAATATGTGGGGTATTGTGAAGAGCATCGTAGACCTGTGTATGAAGTTGAAGGAGGGCAAGTATGTACTGGTTAAGGATCCGTCTAAGCCTCAGGTGAGAATTTATGACGTCCCACAGGATGCTTTTGATAATGAATATGTGGAGGAGCCACTGCCAGAGGAAGAACAGGTTCAGCCTCCGAGCGAGAGTGCAGATGGAGGGGATGCCATTGCTACCACAAATAATGTGGAAGATGAGCCGATTGGCAATGAAGCTGCTTAAGTGGTAATGATCTGTTTCTTGTGATAGCTTTGTTTCAAATTTTTAATTATCGAAAGCGAATACTTTATTGTGGCGGAAGTTTTACTTGTTGATTGTTCCTTTAAACGGGTTGTTCCTTTAGGCAACAATTGGAGACTTGCCTTCATTAGTTTTTTCGGTATAATTCTATGCGAGTTCTGCAATGGTATTTCTCCTGTTCTATGTTTGAAGTTTTGATACAATGTTGATGCCGAGCTGAAATATTGATAGCGCGTAGCATTATAATGACGAACATAGATATTCAGTATGAACTGATTTTGGCCTTAGCTGTTGGTGTATACATGTTTTTCCCCAATTTGCAACTATATCATGCGATCTCTAGGGTCATATCATCTTTATATTTTGACATTTTCTCTAAAAAATGGTATAGTTTTACATTTTATCTTAATCTCTCAAGTTGTTGCAACTGTGATGAGTATGGTGTTTAGTTTTTTTTCCCCGTATTTTTCTTCAGTAGTATTTTTTCTCAATTTGAGTAATTCATGAAACTTAGCAGCTCTTTGCTATGATTATTGAATTTTTGTTCCAACTATAGCTGTGTCGTTCGACTTATTACGCAGTGTTGTCGTGCACACATTAATTTCCTGAAGAACACTACTTGAGCATGTCAATATTCTTGCCTATAATGATTGTTGGTTCATTGAGTGTCCAATTATTGTGTTTCAGTTTTATAGAAGATGATGTATCAAATGTCTGAGAATATCCAATAGCTTTCAAAAAAAGGAGAAATTAAAAAACCCAACAAGAATTCGAAGTTTCAGCTTGCTTGTGGGACTTTTTTCTTCTTCCTTCGGAAATTTACCAGCAATCGTCTCTGTGTTCTTGAGGTTTAAATAATTTTATCTCTACAAAATGATTTATTTTTTTTTTTAAAAAAATTCATTATCTCATATAGGGAATAAAACACAGGTGGCCGCGATTCCTTTAACCTTCTGTCTCCTCGAAAGCTTTTAAATTCCAAAAACTTCGCCCTTGAAGCCAGGGTGAACACGGTGCGATTTTGCGGTTTTTTTTTAAAAAAATTAAACCGAATTGCCATATGCGGTTGGTTAGTATTTTGAAAAATCAATCGCGGTTTTACATGAAAAATAAGCCTTACGGTTTTGAGCGATTGCGATCGGTTTACGATTTTTTTAATGAAAAATATTAAAACATTTATTTTAATTTATTTGAAAACAACAACAGTATATTGTATTCAAATATAAAATATAGTTTAAAGCATATAAAGATTAAAATATATAAAAAACAATAATTAAGATTCAAAATTAGGTGAATAATTTAACAATACAATACATTCACAACAAAAATGATATTTACATTATTTTATCATTTTTTATTTTCAAATTTCAAACAAAATATTGTAGCAAAAAAATAAATACTTTAATAAAAGACTAATATGAAAAATAATTAAGAAAAAGATAAGTTTTATTTGTAAGAATAATAATTTTGAAGAGAGTTGAGATATAATGAATGATGACTTCTTTATTTGAATATGTTGTTTACAATTATTATAATTTTAGGCTCAATATTATGGCAATCGGTTTAGGCGGTGCGGTTTGGTGTGGTTCTTGGCCAAAAAAATAATCGAACCGCGTATCCTGTGCTGTTTATGATTAATATTTTTAATTCGCGGTTTTTATAAAATATTATGAAAAACGGTGCGGTGCAATTCGGTTTGGGCGGTTCGGACGGGTTAATAAAAAATTTTGATCACCCCTGCTTGAAGCCTCAATCTTGTGCTCCATATACACTGTGATTGTATTGTGGTTCTATTTTAAGGTTCCCGGTTTCATATTTCCCCTTAGTACTCTTTTTAATATAAAAAACCTGTGGGGTATTCGATATTTACGAAGAAAAGCTAAAATTTCTAAAATAAAATTAGTACATTAAAAGAATTAGTGTGATGTTTTTCTTCTTCCAAGGAAAAAAACGAGTGTCAAAAACTTTGAAAAATTCATGATGTTGGAAATTGATATCGTTTTCGGGAGATATTAACTAGGGATTTTTATGCATCACATGGTCGTGTGGTAAAATATATTATGGGACCATGAAGAGAATACTCGAGTTCGACTCGAATTAAATTTTGCAAGCTCTACTTGTACGAACAACTCGATAGTGTGTGTAGAATAATTTTAGTGTTTAAATTTTATATTTATATGAACAAAAACATTTTTAAATTATAAAGATAAAAATAATGGTAAAATATAGCTATTTACCGGAACTTGATTTGAGTGAGAGGTGAAGCTTCTCAACTCGAGCTTAGTCAAATAAAATTCGAGTTGAGTTAAGATGGAGCTGCTCACGAATTACTTGTGAGTATTTGATTTGTTATACATCATATAATATATGTTTTGAGTTCTATAATCCAAACAATAGGTGGATGGACAACAAAAAACCATGGTTGGTTTGTTATTGCATGAGTTTGGCGTTATCTTTGATATCTTTTCTATATTAGCATGTAAACATCTAACCACTTATTATATTTATTTATTTCTAAAAAGAGAAGTTTTCATGATTGTTTTAAAAATTGTTTGCAAGTTATTTGTTTTTTTACTTATAATCAATGATAATAATATAATTGAAATATTTTAAATCATGTAACAATCAATCCAAACATAATGATGCAATTGTTCTTCTAGTAGTAACAATCATTGTTCCCTGATAATCTCGTTCCTGACTAATGTATTTTTTAAAATTAATGGGAGTCAAATGTCTTACCTTAACTCTGAATCGATCGATTCTCACTTTATCGAAAATTTATGATTAATAGTAACGAATAAAATCAAATATTTTAAAGAGTAATTCTCTTGTGAGACGGTTTCACGAATTTTTATTTGTGAGACGGGTCAATTCTACAGATATTCACAATAAAAAATAATATTTTTAGCCTAAGAATTAATATTTTTTCATGTATGACTCAAATAAGTGATCCGTCTCACATAATACGACCCGTGAAACCGTCTCACGTGAGTTTTTGCTTATTTTAAATGGTACTATTAAAGTTCCACGAATCAATATTTATATTGCTTTTCAGGCATTGTAAATTATACACCAAGGCAAAGGCCATTGTTTTGTGCAGAGTATTTGGTATTCGGTGTTGACAATACACATCAAGACGCTGAGATAAGGCAACACCCGGCGTTCAAGGTCATAAAATATTCAGGCTACAACAATAAATCCAATCCCCTATATTTTCAAATTTTATTGCCAAATTTCTCGTTAAGTTTGTTTTGGAGAGTAAGGTTGTGTTTTGATTGATGATTTCAAATCTATAGTTTTCATATGTTTTTAAAACAATAAATTTTAAATTAACTATTTATATATTTATATAGTATTTCATTTTAATTAAGATGAATTTCAATTTCACCTAACAATAATTAAGATGAATTCATTGAAATTCACTCTATTTTGTCTTAATGATGTGAAAATTAGTAATGTGAAGATTTAAAAGTTGATATATTATTTCAAACAATAAAATTATAATAAAAATTAATGGATTTCAAATTAATCTTTCTCAAACACAATCTAAATGACGACTATGAATTTTGATATACTCGTGACTTCAAATAGTATCCCGAGAAGTTCAAAAAAAAAACAATTTCGTATCAGAACTAAGTTAAATGACTCAACTGATACATGATCAACTCCATAACTTTAGATTTATGATAGAAATCGCTGATTATTATTAGTATGATAAAAAAAACCAATGGTTAAAAGGGAAAAAGATTATGTATTTGAATTATTGAATTTAAATTCATTATTGCAAATACATTTTGGAGTGTGTAAATTAATAAAATTTGGGTGAATTTTAATTTATTCGTATGTATTAATAATTATGAGGGACATCAAATAAGAAAGAAATAGACATATAGTAGTCAAGATACATTCGTAGACCGAAGCAAAAAAAGAAAAAAAGAAAAAAAAGAAAAGAGAAGAATATATGTATGCAATCAAATGTTTTTTAAATAAATATTAAAGCAAAAATTCGTGTGAGACGATCTCATGGGTCGTATTTTGTGAGACATATATTTTATTTGGGTCATCTATGAAAAAATATTACTTTTTATGCTAAGAGTATCACCTTTTATTGTGAATATGGAGGTAGAGTTGACCTGTTTCAGAGATAAATATTTATAAGACCGTCTCACAATAGATTTACTCAAATATTAATTACGATGGAGGTCAAATTCTTTATTTTTTTTACACAATATTGCATGGATATATATTGTAGCATTTTAAAACTTGGATCTCAAAAACCATCCAACCATCATTTGAAGTTGTTCTTCAAGTAAATATTTAATATTTAATTATTTAAGCTCTATTAATCAAGTTAATTTTGCTCGATTTTATAAAAACTCAATTTAATTTCTCACCCAAAAAAAATATATTAATGGCCTCGTCCTTCCCCTATAAATTCACACCATCCTCCCCACACTACTCTTCAGTTTCACACGAAATTCTAAAAATTACATCTCCCACAAGTGCACTAACAATGGCTTCACTTCTCGGCCTCCTGCAGCTTTCCGTGCTACTACTCATCTCCACAGTCTTTGCTACTGAAAACTCCCGCACACAGTCACAATCCCCGCCGGCTGTCGCTCCGCAGCCGTCTCCCTACCACCACCTTACACCTCCTCCAAGCCCATCACCTGCAGTTAATCAGCCAACTGTCAAGTCTCCGCCGCATCCACCAAGCACCCCACCAGCGACACCGCCTAGCTACCCTCCTCCAACACCAAGAAAATTCGTGGCTGTTCAAGGTGTTGTGTATTGCAAGTCATGCAACTACGTTGGAGTCGATACTCTAATGGGCGCAGCCCCTCTTTCTGGTAATAATTACCTAGCTGAAAAAGAGCCTTTTTTTCAATCATGCATTTCCGTTTTATTTACATTCTTATCACTGCAAATATATTTATTGTGTTTTACTTATTTACAGGAGCGGTGGTGAAGCTGCAATGCAACAACACAAAGTACCACTTAGAAGAACAAGCAATGACCGACAAAAATGGCTTCTTCTTCTTCATGCCGCACAAGGTGACGACATCTGGTTCCCACAAATGCAAGGTGTTCCTAGTCTCTTCTCCCCTCTCCATATGTAACGCCCCCACCAACCTCAACAGCGGCGCCACCGGTGCTACTTTAAAGGCCACAAAGCCACCACTCACCACCGGAGACAAAAAGCTCCCCTTCAAGCTCTTCACCGTTGGACCCTTCGCCTTCGAGCCCCTCAAGAAACTGCCATGCAAATGATGATTTGAAGTTTTCTCTGTTTTCTTTGACTGCATTGTGATTTGTCTTATGCCAATGATGCTACTTTTTTTCTGTATTAAGCGAAGAAAATGCGCTCTCTGTTGCAGCTTTAATTAAATTTGTTTTTATTTCAGTTACCCTTTTCATGCATGCTTCTTGTGGTACGTGCAACTATTTATATTTTAAATTGAATCCTTATCTTTTATATATATATATAAAAGCACTGTTCCACTCGTGATTTTTCAGTCATAAATGTGAAATCGTGTCAAATGGATAAAAATATGAATAATAATTAATACAACTTTTATTTTGTCTTTGCTGAACAGAAATTTTCTACCCAATTTATAATTAATATTTCGGGAATATATAGATTGCAATACCAACGAAGTAGTTCCACAATCTACATGATTGTGTATCAATGAAGCAGTGTTAAAGATCTCTCGATGTAGTGGTAAGAACGTTTGTCCAAAACTCATTATCTTGATATATCATAAACAAAAAACTCTCTGGAGTTAAAGATGAATATGCACATATTATTAAATTAAATATGTTGATGCAGGGCAGAGTCTTGATTGAATGAGCAAGTGTGTCAAAAATGGCAGACACGTTTTAATGAGTTTGTGAGGCAATGTTTGTACTTTGCAGGCGACGCCTCAAAGTGTTTATTTTGCTATTTACGAGCGTATCCGATGCTTCCTCCGTCCTAAAGCACAGCGTTCGGTTTGAATTAAATTATTTTCTTCAGATACAACGAGCTAGAGGATTGGGATACCATACAATCCCAAACAGGTTTTGATATTACATCAAGAAAATGTTGGCATTTTAATATATAATAAAATCATACCCTCTTTGGGAATATCACCGCTCCCTTTGAAATTTGTATAATTTGATATCATTTTTAAGCATACAAAAAAGAGCCCACTAAGCAACAAAGAAGCGAAACTTTAAGTGCTCTCTTCAGTACATATAAGTCGCATTTCTGCTTAAAAATGGTTCTATGTTTCTCCCTTTTTTCAGTTTTTGTCCCACTTGAGTGGCAGTTTAATTATTTTGAGCAACTTTTTTTTAAATGCATCCACTACCAAATGGATTCCTGCCCAAATCAAAACCACTAGTAATTTTTTTCCCTGACACATGGTGATTCACTCTACTTAAATGTTATATTAAATAATGTCTCATCCGTTGATTTCATCCTACGTGTAGGGACACTACTTCATGATAGAATCAAAGATTTAAATTTAGCCACACATACATGAAATCCACTAATTTTTTTAAAATCACATATGTGTGTGAATCTTGTCCATCCAAATCATGTGAGAGCAGTGCTTCACATGTAGCATCGAAGCTACCCCATTATCGACATATATGAGTATTCTATAAATTATTAGTATTATTAAGTACTGTATATGCCGTTGTTGGAATTCTAAAAGAATTAGCAGTTTTCTCAAGGTAAAAAGCTTCATAAAAATCACGGCTCCCTAGGTACAGGTACCATATCCTACACACAAATTGGCTTCACGCCTATGGAGTTATTATGGCATAGGGAATGAACAATTTTTTTTATTATTTATTTATTTGTAATTCATGCAATCGAAATTGAATAATCGAATTGATGGATAAATTTAATTCCATGATGCAGTTTTGATTTATAAATTTTAAAAATATCACCTTAATTGTTCTAAATGAAAGTTGAAAGTAGTCGATTTAAGGGATGTTACCATTAAGTTTTATACCTTAAATTTTAAAAATATCACCTTAAATTTTATACCATTAAGTACTTGATTTATATGATGTTACCCCCTTCATCTTTCTAATCATGAATTTGACCCATTCCTTCTCTTTCTAATCATGAATTTGACCTATTGAAATTTAAGGGATATTCACTTTCTTTCTTTCTTTCTTACCTTTATTAGCGACGTTTTAAAAAATACCAAACGCCCCGAAACGCATATGTCGAGCTCAAAGTTTTTCAAGTTTAAGCGAGATTAGCACATGTTTAAGCATAAAAAAACGTTTTTATTTTTATTATAATTGTAATTATCTCAAACAAATAAATAAATAAAATAATACATAAATATGATAAATTTAAGTTTGATGCATTAATTCTCATATTTATAAAAGCATAAAAATATCAAAATTACAATTTTATTTGTTTTTGCAACTAAACCACATTAAAAAGTGCTAAATATTTATCAAATCATTGTTAAACATATTTAATCATAATTAAAATTTAAAAATAAGCATTTACATTATAAACCTAATTTATTATTTTAAAATAAAAGACATATCTTCAAAATAAAAAAATTTAAACATAAATAGACGTGATTAATTGTGTTTAAATACACTTAATTAAACGTCTTAATTATGCTTAATTCGATCAAACTATAATTTAACCGTTTTTTTATTTTTCTCCCGTGCGTTTTTCTTAAGTTTTAAGTTTAAACGAGTTATTAGAACACTTGATATTACCACCGGAGGATGGTCAAATTTAATGGGCCCATTTAAGGCAAATGTTTGGTAATTTCTTCGATTCTTATTTTATAAAATTTTCTATTTCCAGCTGGACTCCTACACCAACTCATCCCACTCTCTCCCAATGCGCGTGTCTTACGTTACTAGCTTAGCTAACTCTGTTCTTTAAGTGTAAATCACGCGCTTCCTTGTGGTTGATGTTGGCTTTTGCGATGTGCTTCAAATATTTCTTACCAAACTAGACAAAGTGGTCGGTAATTTAATCACATAATCGTTGAATTAAGTTAATAATTATGTATTATAAATTTAAAACTTAATATTTACGTATTTCAAACATTTTGATACCATATGTTGTATTTGTGTTGCATCTTATAATAAATTAATTTGTAACACCACATGCTTTATATTTCAAAATCGGTAATATACATAGATATCGGGGTCGAGTTTCTGAAAAATTAAAACGATTTTAAGTCATTGTTGTTGGTAATAAAATTTTAGGAATATTTAAGCGATATGTCTATTTGGTTCTTAATTTAGAAACACATAGGCATTGTGTTTTACAAACGAGATTATAAAAAATTAAATATAATAATTAATAATAAATAAATAACTAAATATCTTGGTTTCTTCGGAAAACTGAATATGAAAATGAATAAATATATATTTGAATTCAAACCAAATTTCTTCCGATATTATTAAAATAAATAAATATAAGGAGAGAGAGAGAGGCAGTCAAAGAAAAAGGTTTGAAAAGAGAAACAACTCTCTCTATATTTATTTCCTACGCAAACGGCAATTCCGCCCAGACAGACAGAGAGAAGCTCGCACACAAACCCGACCCGGAAATGGAAAACCCGCCTACTATCCAAGAAACCAACAGCCAATCTCTTCTTCCTTCCCCGAACAGCCACAGCTCGAATAGCTCAACCAGTAGCAATGGCTTCCTCCACCACCACACCTCGCCGCACTCCCCCCGCCCGCCGCAACCAATCACTAGATCTGAACCAAACAACCAGTTCCCTACCACCTTCGTCCAAGCAGACACCACCTCCTTCAAGAAAGTGGTCCAAATGCTCACCGGGTCGTCCGAGACCGCCCGTATGGCCTCCAGACCGGAACCATTGAGAAGCCCGATCCCACCCATCAAGACCGGAGCAAAGAAAGACAAATCTTCCTCGAGGCTTTATGAACGCCGAAGCAGCCTCAAAAACTTTAAGATCAGCCCTTTGGGCCCTGGGTTATCCAGCAGTAGGCCCGGGGTTTTGGCCGGGCATTCGGGTACACCCAGACCTGGTACGCCGGAAATTCTGTCTCCCGGTATTCTTGATTTCCCTTCACTGGTTCTCAGCCCGGTCACGCCTCTGATACCTGACCCGTTCAACCGGTCACCCATTAACGTTCGTGTTCAAATGGCTGCTGCCAATTGCAATAACATTGACGTGGGGGCGGAAGAAAAAGCCATCAAAGACAAAGGTTTCTACTTGCACCAGTCGCCGGCGAACACTCCGAGGGATTCGGAACCCCGGCTGCTGCCTCTATTTCCGGTTACCTCGCCTAGAGTCGCGACTTCTAGTAATGCTTCTAGTTCTTGAGTGGATTCTCCTTTTCATTGTTCCTAATTGGGTATTTTTTTGTGCTTTTTTTTTATGCTAATTTGTATAACATTTATATGTGAAAGCATTAACATAAACAGAATTTGGGATCTTATTCTTATCTTATCTTATTTATATAAAAGAACGAATTTCTAATCTCCTTAAAACCTTAGTTTTAGTGTTTTGCAGTACAAAGATGGATCTTTTTCTTCCCAAAAAGTAAAAAAAGATGGATCTTTTTCTTATTATTCTTCCACCCAAAGCCTTGATTTGTTCTTAATCTCGATTTAAGTGTGCTGTCAAGTTTATTGCTTTTTCGGCTAAGGTTTGATTATAGGGCTGATATGACTTTGTTTACAAGAATCGGTAATTGGGCACATAAAATATATTTATTAGTGGTAAAAAAAGTGAATGTCGAAGGACTTTGATAGAAAAGGTAATGCCATAAGCAAGCATAAGTGGGGTTAGCTGTCAAATGAGGAGTAAAAACAAGGGAAGATGGAATCTTTGACTATTTTGTTGTTTATCTTCTTGTGAAAAGAAAGATGCCAAGAGAGGAGCGGCTGCTGCTTGGTTTCCTATGTGCAATAAAAAAAATGGAGATAAACCTCCCTCTTGATTAATTCAATGATATGTAAATCATTTTAGTCAAGTTAATTGTATCAAATGTGTGTTAGACTCGTCCAAAAAATCTTAACTATTTTATCAATATATTTTTGTGCGAGGAATTGCATATAATCATTATATATAGATTAAAGACTCATCTAACTTCTTTTTTTTTTATAAATCATATAAAAAACTGAGTTTTTTACCCATTTAGTCTGGTTTGCTTTTTATACGCCTAGCTAGGTGTTGATCAAAGAAAGTATGAAACCCGATAACATATTTGATTCCATCGTTGGATTTGATATATGGGTGTTTGTTGCACGAAATTCAAGGATAAACCAGAAGCTAGTCATAGGGGTGAAATAAAATATAAAAAAATTTCAAAATACAGAATATATTTTTTATTGGGAGAGAGTGGACTGCGATTCCAAGAAAAGTGTAGTTTCAAGCTGGAAATTATACAATTATTGACTGCCAGCTATAGCTATAGTTTGTTAGATGGTTTTTCGTAGAAATGTGAGAGATCGATAACCATCCAATTTGTTTTTTTTAAAAAAGTACATCAAGAATTTTTTAGTGTGAAGAAACGGCACGATTGTAGTGCGATCTGAGTCTAGTCCACCCTCCTTCGATGGAGATGTTGGATGAAGGAGTTCCGATTGTGGTTCAAGGAATTTCCCCATGACTGAACATAGATTTTTGTAAAAGAAAAAAAAATGCAGAATTTTGATATTAAAAACTTAGGGGTGAGTAAAATAATGAATGAATACGAAGAACAAAGCAAAGTTACATAAAGTCGCGGGTGCACTCAAAAGTTCTTTTTGACTCCAAGGAGACGTTATGATTAGCACTAGAAAGCCATTTGTGCGCAAGATTTCTGTTTGGCAAAGCTACCATAAAAAAAAAGGGTAAGATAACCGTGCAAGCTTATTTTGAAGTATCATTTGCCCGAAAGGTCGGTTCATGTGGGGACCCGGACGCTAATTCATTCCTTAATCGTCTTTAGGAATAATTCAAACAATTATAATAAATAGGGTCTAATTTTTTTTTAAAATACAAAGCGGAAACGTAATGTAATTCAATTCAAATTACATATTAAACATAAATATACAAATCTTGTATTATCTACAAGAATTCAACTAGGTTCAACTATATCTAAGTGCTGAATCCTAAGTTGCTTCGAAGCCCGGATCTCCACGCTATCTAGTCCAGCCTCTTTCTCTTCTTGACCCTGATCCTATATCCCACATGTTGCCATGCATACATACAGACAAGACAACAGCCGGATAACTCCGGTGAGAATTATATTCTCAGTATAAATCATGTATACATGCAATCATAAAAACAATATAAAAGCATATAACAGATATGTCTAACATGTATTCAAATCAGAATATAAATCCATATCAAGAATAAATCATATTCTAAACATGTACCATCATCAGGAACATAAATCAATATGTACCATATTCAGGAACATAATCAACATGAATCAATATAACTGTCAATTAGACTCATGACGTCACATTTAAGACTAGACTCAATCCTAGTCTAGGGATCCCGGTTTCCAGAAGTCAGCATTCCCATATCGACCAACAGTAATAGAAAAGACTCCAGTTCTATCCACGTCGATAGGGTATCGATCACCAGTAATAGAAGAAATACCAATTCTATCCACGTCGATATGGTATCGATCACCAGTAATATAAGAAGCTCGTATTCGATCCACATCGGTATAGTATCGATCACCAGTAATAGAAAGAACTCCAATTCTATCCACATCGATATAATATCGATCACCAGTAATAGAAGAAGTTATGATTCTATCCACATCGATACGGTACCGATCACCAGTAATAGAAGAAGCTCCGATTCTATCCACATCGATATAATATCGATCATCAGTAATAGAATAAGTTATAATTCTATCCACATCTATAGCCAAACATCCGGTGACAGACTTTGGCACAATCGCCAATACACTATCTTGTGACATCGTGCAATGTGCCCGTGGCGATCCCACCACTATCAGGCACTTCTGTCACAAGATTACTCGTCTAATACCTGCTGTCTATAAATCAAGAGAACAAGTAAATCAATCAAATCAATACAGTGAGGTAAAATATGTGATTTAGGGAAACTCGAGCCAAACCTCACTCGAGTTGTGCAATCCCAACTCAACATTAATTTATACCTTTATCTTCTCGCTCCGACGAAGACGAAGTATCGAAGTCAACTCTGTCCATACCCAATCTGATAATGACAATCGAATAGATACAATATCAGTACATAACTCAGTTCAAAACCTGTTCTGATTAATACTCAAATCAAAACATAATCTGATCAATGCTCATCGACATATGATATCACAATACCATCTCAGTCAATACCGAATCTGATCAATATCAATTTACTGATGTTTTGACGGCATAAAAATACAGTCTCAATAACCCCGTCAATTTCAACACCACAGATATAATACCAGAACTCATAATCAATATCGGTGCAACTCATAATTTCAATAACAACACCAATCTGATATCGAATCTCAATTAATCAATTCCAAAAATCATAACAATTACATAATCAGTCCGTTTCTTTATCTGACTTCGATTCTATGATGTCTAACATGTTAAGAACATCATATATGAATCTCATTCAATTCTGACAACATCATAATTTCAAAACATATCAAAACGTAGTAAAACTTACGTCCAGTTGTAGCCTACGTCGATAGGAACACAGTACTGAAGTCGGATTTAAAATCGGACGGACGAATTTCTCACAAAAGGCGTAAGGATTTTCAACGCATTTACAGAAACTTTTCTCGACTCCTATTTCTTTTTTTTTTTCCTTCTTCTGAAATGCAACTTATTTCTTATATATATATACGTACATGTTGCCAGGTTATGGCAAGTGGCTTGTTCTTGTTTTGCATGCCTCGCGCATTTGAGCGCGCATATGCGCCGGAAGCCTTATCCAGCTACTGGACTACTCGCGCATATGCGCGCACTGACATCGCGCATATGCGCGAGACCTACTGTCTCCGCATATATCCCCCACATCGCCTCGCGCATATGCGCGACTCATCTCCGCGCATATGCGCGAGACTCTCTGGAGTTACTCGCATAGGCTTCGCAACTACTGGCGCATATGCGCGCCTCAATCCGGCGCATATGCGCCAAAGCTTCTGTTCCAAAACGTTGGCTTCTGGACTGCTCGCACATATGCGCGCACCCAAGTCAGCGCATATGCGCGAGACCTACTGTCTCGGCGTTTCGATACTCGCGCATATGCGCGCCCATCTCGGCTTCTGGACATTCCGCGCATGTGCGCGCTTACACGCCGCGTATGTGCGCGAAGGCACACCCTCGCACATGTGTTTCGCGTCTGTTCTCGTCTTTCCCGGTCCACTCCGTTCCGTCTATAATCACTTCAATTAATCAAGAAATCATCACAGATTAATATCAGATTACGGTAAATCTACCCAAATCATTTCCGATTACTGTAATCAAATTCTCGGGCCTTACAGTTCAACCCTACTGTTGATCCATAAAGTAGATCTATTGTGAGACGGTATCACGAATCTTCATCTGTGAGACGGGTCAACCCTACTGATATTCACAATAAAAAATAAAATTCTTAGCATAAAACGTAATATTTTTTTATGAATGACCTAAATAAGATATACGTCTCACAAAATACGACCCGTGAGACCGTCTCACACAAGTTTTTGCCAATTGTAAAAAGGTAATTTATATATTTTCGTGTGATGCAATATATTGATTCGTAGAAAAACCATCTGTGACTCGTTTACAATTATTGTATCCAACAGTAAGAATAATACCCGGGATTTAATAATAAACCCCAAAAATAAGTTTTTATGTATGGTTGGTTGGATTCTCCTCCAATACATTTCTTTGTGTATTCTGAAAGGAATTAAAATGAATATCAATTATATATCATTTTAATAAATTTATAGACTTGTTTATGAACGGAAGGAATTAATATATTTTTTTCCACTTAGAATTATTAAAAGTAGTCATATAATAATAATAACTTAATAATAAATAGCTGCGTTAATAGATCTCAAATTGGACCACCGAATTAATTATTATATGATTATTATTGTATGGGTAATTAAGCTCACATAGACACGTACACTACCGCAATTCAAAAATCTTGACTTGTTTCGCCCCAAAATTATTTGTTTGTTCAAAGTTTTATCCAAACATGGCGACATCTGGTGCCAATCAACTGCAAAACAGCTGACCACAATTCTGTTTTTTTTGTATTTCTTGAATCAAACACGAATCTGTCTGCTGTCGGATAGCCAATTAACCGGTCATAATTTAGCCGTGGATTTTCTTCTCTTGGTCGGATTAGATTGTTGTCTGTGTGCAAAGAAAAAATTAATGTCCCTCAATTAGAATCGTTATCTTCAACTAGTTGAATGGCAGAGTCCGAAAATCAACTTAACACGGGAAATTTAGGGTAAGATTCCGGCAAGCGTTACTAGTACAGACGCAGAGTTTTGAAATTGTCATGAGCTTGGAATCACGAAGAAGACCGTTAGAAAGGGGCCAGGAGGGTGTCCTGACGTAGCCCCTCCGACGCTCAAGTCAGTGACTGAGGATATATGGGGAGCAGCTAAGGGTGCTGTTGTAAACAATATAGTGAATAATCAACTGAACGTTCAAACCTGGTATTTATAGGAGAATACATGGACCCTTGGTGGGCCAGTCTTCCATTTGGGCTGGGATGGGCCAAGGGTAGTGGGCCTATCCATGGAGTATCACCAGTCTCCCTCTCCCGAGTCGAACTGAATCGTAGGTTCAAAGTTCGATTAATTGAGTTGTCCTCGATTTATCAGCGACGAAGGCATATTGTGTTAGAGAAATTTACTTGGTTTGTCGTCAACGAACGATGTTACCAACGCGAAAATTACGGGGATTGACCTGCCCGGTCAGGTCGTGGGGGTTGCCCCCAAAAGCTCTTCAGAAATAATCATTCGCAAGGGTGAGGGCGTGCAAAAATTCGGAAACAAATCAAATCGTAATCCTGCTCCGGAGGGAAATATATCAAATCAAATAGCAATCTCCTCCTGAATGGTAAGATTTGGTCTGGGCTCTCC
Organism: Primulina tabacum; assembly: GCF_025594145.1. Lineage (NCBI taxonomy): Eukaryota > Viridiplantae > Streptophyta > Magnoliopsida > Lamiales > Gesneriaceae > Primulina > Primulina tabacum. The sequence continues at coordinate 4,382,134 of NC_134553.1, forward strand.
CTATAAATATAGGTTCCCTCCTCACTCCATTCTCACTTCTCCCACACAGAATTTTCTCTGCAATTTACTCACCAGCCCTCTCCCGCCTACGCTCAACGCGCTTGCTTCGTCACCCTGCCCACGCCCTCACCCGACAGCATTCGTGCCCCTCCACAAAGCCTCGCCGCAAGCCCACGCCGAGCCCTCGTCGCGCGCGCCTGCTCGCCCAGCCGAGCACACACTCGAGACCTCGCCTGCACGCTAGCCCTTGCACGCACGCATGCTCGCCCATCCACGCGCACACGCCGCCCACCGCACGCTAGCCCTTGCACGCACGCCCGCCCTAGCGCGCGCTTGCCCTGCTACCAGCCGCGCCGCATGCTGGTTCCTCTTCGCCCAAGCGAGTGCCATGCTCGCCCTCTCCCGCTCGCCCCGCCCCAGCCGAGCCCACCGCCTCGCCAAGTGCTCGCCCGGTGCGCCCTCGCTCCGCATGAGCGCGCCTCGCCCTCGCCGAGAGCCCCGCTCGCCCAGCGCCCCCAGCTCGCCCAACGCTGCCTCTCCTCGCCCAAGCTAGTGCCACGCTCGCCCTCTCCCGCTCGCCCCGCCCCAGCCGAGTCCACCGCCTCGCCAAGTGCTTGCCTGGCGCGCCCTCGCCCTCCACGAGTGCGCCACGCCCTCGCCGAGCGCCACGCTCGCCCAGCTCGCCTCACGCCGCCTCTCCTCACCCAAGCGAGTGCCACGCTCGCCCTCTCCCACTCGCCTCGCCCCAGCTGAGCCCACCGCCTCGCCAAGTGCTCGCCCGGCGCGCCCTCGCCCCGCACGAACGCGCCTCGCCCTCGCCCAGCGCCACTGCTCGCCCAGCGCTTGCTCGCCTGAGCGCCCCTCCTCCTACGCTCGACCAACGCCAAGCGCTCGCTTTCGTGATCCTACTTCTTGAGTATTTTTCCTCTGCTAATCCGGGTCAGTTCTCTCCTTTTGCTATTTGATTATCCATAACCTTATGTCTTCTTCCGATTCCAAGTCTAGTTACTCGAGTGGTTCCGAGAGGTCCAGCGGGTCTAGTGAATCTAGTGAGTCTAGCCAGAGTAGGATTTCCCTAGTTGATCATGACTTTACCCTTGATTCCCATGAGGAGCAAGTCACCACTCGTAGCCGTCCTGGTAAGGAAGTTCGCCATGTGACCCAACAGATGAACATATCTGAAGCGAATAACTTATGGTACGGTCATTTGTCATCTCATATCCCTCCTGGTAGCGAGTCAAAACTTAGGGCTCTGTGGCACATTCCTCCCGCCCATGAGATCATCATTCCTACCTCTGAGGACCGACCCTATCTAGCTCCCAAGGGCTATTACACCTTCTTTCAGCACCACCTCGATGCCGGTCTTCGTTTTCCTTGTGCGATTTCTTCCAAGAATTGAGCAAGTATTATCAGGTTTTGCTGTGCTATTCCGGGCCCTAGACCTCCCTTTGAATTGCACTACTTTCTCCTACTTCTTAGTTCTGTCTAGATCAAAAGAATGACCGTTTTGTGTGACTTCTCGGTCTAGCCATAAGCTTTTCGAGGGGACTCCCAGTCATGTCAAGGACTGGAAAAAAATACTTCTTCTTCATCCAACCACCCGAAGAATTGACTTGTTATACCGATTGATACCCCACTTTTTCCAAGCCTGAACTTTCCAAGGGTTATAAGAAGGATAAGGAGTATCTGGAGATAATGAGTGTACTAGGAGACCGATGCTTTAGCATTCCCCACCTTCTATCTGAAGATCTCCTGTGCCATGGTGGCGATATCCCATGGATGGGCCCACTACCCTTGGCTCATCCTCAGCCCAAATGGAAGACCGGCTCACCAAAGGCCTAGATATTCTGATTTATCAACATGCATTACAATTTACAATTATCGAGTTATACAAAAAAAATGTTGATTTCCCATCGGCTTCAGGAAACTTATTTTGTGCTTGTCTGCTAATTCGTTTTTGCATGTCAAGGGTCTGAAGTGCATCGATTCCATGTAGCTTGTATGTCACATTGTGAGTTTTATATTTCTGTCAAAATTTTGTTTGCAATTTTTTCTTGTTTGTTTGTCTTTTTTCTGTAGAATCGTTCTTCTCTTTCAAGGAAAAAAGTCTTGTAAATCCCGATTCAAGGCTTTCATGTTGCTTTTCCGGTTTCAGTTTCAAATGCGACTTCGACTACCAATCATTTGTTAGCCCCTCTATCTTTCTACCGTATTTTGCTGTGCAAAGAAATTCGAATTTGAGCGGCCCTCGCTTTGTTGTGATTCTGGTAAAATTAAACTGGCCGACTCAGTTTTCCCGTCAAGTTTGACGACTCTGTTCACAAATTCCAAATCTACAATAGCAATAGAGTTTCGTCGCATAACTGAATTAGACAATAGTTTTTTTTTCTTTACTTATTTTGGTGCTAGGCTTGATAGAGAGTTTTCATCCTCAATCCGTGCGATTTATAAAGGCAGAATTTTCACTTTTTCACCATCATATCTAAGGATCAATCAATATCCAGCTCATTTCCAAATTTATTTTTGGTATATTAACAATGAATTGCGTATTATCATGCATGTCATAAATGATGTTGATGAGAAAATTATGCAGCATTAATCCATATATTGAAAATAATCCATTCGTAGAATTGTTATGTCGTATTAAACAATATGTAGTACTTGTCGAAGAAATCAGGCTACATATTTGTAAAAATGTTGTTTTGGATCAACGCTGTTACAAGACTCCATCGGTTGACCAAGCTGCAACTATTTGGGTTTAAGAGAATAATCCCAACATACCCTTGTGACACTTTATTGCTGCAATATAAAATATGTAATTATTGAGAATATCATAAGATTATTACAATATTTTGCATCTCGATATATTTCTCAACAAAACAAGTAAGTCAGCATCAAAAGCTATACGGAGAACAAAATCGGATCGCAGATTTTATGACATCTGAAGTGTTGAAGATTGCTAAATGAATAAAGACAATCACGAATCTCCCGAACGAGCTATAAAAAATCATAGATGAAGATAAGATAGACATTGATATAAATAGAAAAATTCTTATACATTAAAATATCCTACTACAAAAATTAATAAAGAAAAAATATCAAAGTGTTGCATGCTGATAAAAAGGACTATATATATTTATCTTCAGAGGTTAACTTGGATTACAAGGGATTGTCCCAAAGATAATTTTTTAAGAATCAAGATGTAACTGTAATGATGAAAGCTCCACTTCAACGTCTCACTCGAGAAGAAATTCGTGTAAGAGAACTAAATATCCTTTTGTCTTAAATAATCCATCAATTAGCCACCTTCTCCTTTGTCTGTTTCACAACGACGACTCGCACAGGTGTCCCCTTTCCTTTTCTTTCTTCACTATCCCGGTCTCTCTCTCTCTCTCTCTAAAAAGTCTATTTGTTCCTACTGTACGGAGACTTTGCAGTGATCTTTCAGATTTTTTTGGAAAACTTTGATGGGTTTTCTTTTTGAACGTTGCTAGGTCTCTCAATTGACTGCATATTCTTGAGGTACTTTCACGTATTGGTACTTCTTTATTTATTGCTTAAAAGATCGAGCTTTCCTGAAAAGTCTTTGGTGTTCGATTGAGTAAACTGAATTTGCTAGGGAATTGAGGGTGTCTGTTTTGGTTTGGTGAGGTATTCATTAAGCTACTAATATGTTTACTTTGTGTGTTTTTAAAATTTTTTTTCTATAGTAGATTATGAACTTATTCTCTGCTTTGTTTTGTTTGGTTTTTATTGGATGTTTTAATGTTATTATTTAATTTTGACTGATCCTTGTTTAGATCACCTATGTCTCGTGTACTTGTCTGTTGATGAAGCTAATTATTATGACTTGCAACTATATAGTTTTCCTCATCTTATCTTGGTGAGGGTTGAGATTGTAGCTCCAAGCTGCAAAGGGGATGTTTTCTGATACACGCACGGCACCTGGTTCTATGCCGTGCGAAACCGGGTAGCTTCAATCTTGGTTAATTTGTTGGCCACCACGAAAGGGACTTGTCCATTCTCAAACTCACGTTCAAGGCTTGTGTTGTTAATTCACTCTGCACAAATGGCATCGTGTTATTAAGCAGAGAGTCATTTATAGTATAGGCTTGTTTGTAATGTCAAATATATGGACGTTTATTGTTACAATTTTCTGATGCCTGGGTTAAATTGATTGGCGGTTACTGATTTGCATTTAAGCTAATGTAAGAAGCTTTGATTTCACCAAAGATTATTTGGCTGCCACGGATAAGCTTTGAGATGTCTTCCATTCTTGAGAATCAATGCAAGACACAGAAGTCTTTAGCTGAGGTGATCTCCCTCCTGTTATACTTTCTAACGTATTTTGGTTCTATGACATCAGTAATGAAATTATAGGAATCTGATGTTTTTCTTTTGTTATAGGTTGTTAGCACCGAGAAAAGGTTGTTACCTTTAATGTACTCCAAAGGTATCTTACATGGTGACGTTCTTGAGGTATACCATGAAGTCAGAACAGGATTGGAGAAAATTCTTTTGTCAACTGATCAGATGGCAGAGATTCAAGACGTGGAATATCTTCTATGGAAGCTGCACTACAAGCATATTAACGAATTCCGCAAAAGAATCAGTCAACAATATTTGGATAAAGATAAGGTTAAGGAGACTCATCCTCAAAACGGTAATTCTCCAAGCAAATTTGATCTTCATTTGGAAGGATTCAAGTCGTTCTTATCAGAAGCATATGAATTCTATAATGGTTTGATTCTCAAACTTAAACGAAGTTGTGGACTTCTGGGGGAAGGTTTCCTGGACAATGATGCTAGTTCGTTTTCTGTTGAGCCAACGAAGCTGCGCAAATGTTTATTTACATGCCACCGCCTTTTGATTTGTTTGGGTGATTTGGCTAGGTATGCAGAAATTCTTAAAAAACCCGATACTCGAAAATGGTCAGTGGCAGCAAACTACTACCTAAAAGCAACCAAAATTTGGCCAGAAAGTGGAAATTCTCATAATCAGGTAGATGATCCAACTATATCAAATTCATTATACAACTTGAAATAAAAGTAGGTATATTTTTTTTTGTCTGCAGTTGGCTTTGCTGGCAACATATGTTGGGGATTCTTTTCTTGCATTGTACCATTCGTTGAGGAGTTTGGAGGCGAAAGAGCCATTTCCTGATGCTTGGAGAAACCTTGTGCTACTCTTTGAAGAGGTAAATGTAGTTTTTGGCTACTGGATTTCACTTGACGGCAACTGATTCAAATGGATTATTTCTTAGGTGATGGAAATTAAGAAACGATTTTTTTGGTGGATTTTCAGAAAAAGTCTACTCAGTTGCCCTCATTTTCTACTGTGGTATCATTCGACTTTTATGATATACCCGGAAGAAATTTCTTGCACAATAAATCTACTGCAGAGAATAGTTCTTCAAAAGAAACAGAAATAGCTGAGATGAAGAATGCTTGTGCTGAAATATTTGATCCGTGGCCATCTGTCATCCGAACTATAAGCTTCTTCATAATAAGATCCAGGTACTTATCTATACCATAATATTTACGCCTTAGCTATTGACTGCTTGATGCATATGTGCATTACTATTACTTCAACCTATGATATATAAATTAATGGTTGATTTTAATGCAGTTTGGAGGAATTTCCCTGCACATTCACTCATATGTTGAGCAGTTTAGAAGCTTTATTAGTAGTTGATGATGCAGAACTTACTGCAACAATGGAGTCTTATCAATTTGTGGATTCACTGATAAAGGCTCCTTATCGTGCCATTCAACTTGTTTCCACGTTCATCTTCATGCTTCATAGACTGGTCCAGAACCCAAAACTAAAAGACCCAACAGGGATAGATGAGAAGATGCAGTCTGAATATACACCATTAGCGTTGGCTACTGTTTTCATTTGCATGGGCCGACTCACTGAGAGATGTCAGAAGTGTAACATGGCGAAATGCCCACTTTTACCAGCGGTGCTGGTTTTCGTGGAGTGGTTAGTCGGAGCACTTGATGAAGCAGAAATGCATGTTACTGATGAAAGGGTTGTGAATGCCATGACTTACTTTTTCAGTGTTTTATCTGAGTTCTTGAACAGACTTGATCAAAACGAGAGCGTGATAGATGCAGATAATACTGCTCTTTGGGAAGATCATGAGTTGAGAGGCTTTTGCCCGTTAGCCCATGTGCATGAAATGCTGGATTTCACCACCACTTACAAGGAATGGAGGGACGATTGTGATAAAAGGCGTTCTCGGCGTATATTTCATGCTGCAACAAGAATTGTGGACCGAGCCAAAAGTCCGCAAGATTGGATATCCAGAGACAAAGAGGGAAGAAATTTCTGCAGTTTCAAGAAGGAAAAATGTCTAAGCCAAGCAGAATTACTCACAGGATCTGATTCCAGCCTTGAAGTGATTATAAGTGCAGAGACATCGTCAACTCTAAAGAAAACACAATTAATGATTGCTGAGGATGAAGAGGTAATTCTTTTCAAGCCAATCGCAAGACACAACTCGGCTCCAATTTATACCCCTCAATCTACAACATGTCCGGTTGGTCCTGAAGCCACAGATACACAGAAAACACTTCTTGATGAATGCTTACGCCGTGCCACGACATTTTCCACCAGTCAGCAGTCGGAAGATGGTGATTCATTCAGTTTCTGCTCCACCGTGTCTGATTCAGGACAACACAAGCTTTTCAAGGACTTGACAACCCACTCCACTGGACCTCCCTCCCTGAGTGCATGGGTCCTCAATAGAGGAGTTTCGAAGTATGAAACAGAAAATGGGAAGAAAGACTTCAATGAACACAAGAAGCTCAGTCCTATCGAGGAAATAGCCTCCATCTCCTTATCCGATCTATCCATATTGGAAAGAAAGAATTTCAAGATAGGCCACAGGCCTATTTCAACAATCAGCTACAATTCATCTCCTTATGTTGCACCTTTACCTTCTGCTCCTTTATTACCAGAAAACGCCGTTTGGTCAAAAATGAGTCCATTAATCTCACCTGAGTACCAGAATGGATCGGATGGGATTCTAGGTGCGGCACCATACACAAATGGTGTTTCAAATCGTTCACCAGTCGGATCTTCTCCTCACAGAATCTCTGGTCTCGTTGATGGTTACCCACCAGTTCTTCGAATGAGTTCTTCAGAGTGGCTTTATCACTACAGAAACAGTCAGAATGTGGAGAATACCTCCAACCACATATCACCGCCTGTTTACAACACTCACCCTGCCTTCGAGAATTTTCAAGCAAACCAAGTTAGCAGTCTTGATCTATGTGATCAGTGGGGAAACCATTTGGTTTCAAATCCAATGGTTTACCTGGGGAGCCCCCAATTATATGCAAATACATATCCTGTATATGGGTCAGCTGATCAAGAACAGACGAGGGAAAAATTCTTTACAGCTTATCAAAGACCTGTTCCTTATTTATGTGGTGTTGGCGCGGAAATTAGACAAGAACAACCGCCACTTTTGCAGTATCTGAAGGAGAGAGAGTGGCTGCTGCAACCAGAATTGCAGCTTAGGGGTCATACTTTTACTGGAAACTGAATATAAGTTGGGGGTATATGCAATGCTGCTCCAAATCCATTGCCACTCTTGAATGTGGATGTCAGTTAAATTATTAAGATAATGATTATGATAATACTTGTATCCATGGTGCGTATTTGTATATATACACGTAGATATTTGAAATCAAAATTTTAAACTATCATTGGCCTGGTAAGAATAGTGAGCATTCCTGAAATTGTTATCTGACGCAACCTATCGCTATCCGTCTTTCCCATCGTAGGTTCGTTTTAATTTAATCAATATTTTTTTAGTACTTTGACGTATGTCAGAATTTATTTTGTTATATATTCATACATCATCCTTTGATATAATATATGTGTAGTCCTAATGAAAAACTATTTACAACACTATATATATATATGTATGTATGTATATATGTATGTATGTATACATATATATAGATTTTTATTCTCTGGACAACGAGTTGAGCAAATTACTTCCTTGACAGGCCCGTAGGCCTATGTTATTTTCTTGCGGCCCAGTCTCTCTCTCTCTCACACGCACAGAAGAAACACGCACGCAGTTGCACAATACCGTACCAGAGGTTCGACGATCTAACATCCCCAGATGGAAACTAGACACTCGAATGCAGAAGATACGTCCTCTGCTAAAGCAGTGATGCTTGGAGCTTTGGCTCCAGGAGTGAACGTTCGTATAAAATTTTCCATCTCTTGTTTAATCAAGATTCCAATTTCCCGGTAATGAAATCCTTCAAAGTTTCAATTTTTTTGCTGCTATAATTTCAGGGTTCCACTTGGAATACACTGAAGATAGCATTCTTGATGTTGTGTCTGTGTCTGTCTGCGATGCTGGGATTGGCGCTCTTCTAGTGACTCTATGCTAATTTTCCATGTGACTTTTCTTGTTCTGATGTTGCTTCTTACCAGGTATCTTGATTTAATGTTTCCCTGTTGTATGAATCATTAGAACGTTGGTCTTCTTCTATTTTTTTATGTTTTTTTTTTGCAAATGAAAACGTGCTGAAAAATTTGTGTTCCACAGAGGATTACTATGCATATAGAGAATTTTTTAGTTTTGTACTGTGTTTGAAGTTTATCATAACCTTTACTCGTCTCATGTTTGCTGTACTTCTCCCGTTTATGTTTCCTCTGGAACCTCGTGTCTTTGGTTTGCGGATTAATGGCTTCAAAGTAAATTTCCAAATTACATTTTGCGCTGATGTGGACCTACAATATAACAGCGTCAACGAAATATTCATGTGGGTATTTTAAAAATGTTGGGATATATATATATATATATATAATGGAACAATTGTTGAGGGTAAGGAAACGAAAGTGAGTGAAAAATATTTGATTTTAGTTTTGAAAAAGCACGGCAAACTGAGAACGATCAATCCATTCCCCTTGTAATTCATGCATATTCAGAAACCATAATTCCGAGCGCAGAATCATTTAAACAAAACCATAGAACACAGTCGTGAAACATGAGATTAATTTGAATAAATGAATCAACTCAAATGTCTTTTGGGGTGGGAAGCCTCAGAAAAAAGAGCTCAAATTATCTAAATAAAGATGAATATATTCACCCTCGCAAAATTGCCAAAGGCCAAATATGAGAGTATTATTCCTACACTATCAGAACTTGTTACGCGGCAACAACAGCTGTTAACAGAGTTTTATTCACGGGGCCATTAGCCCTTCAATTGTATAAGAAAGGGACTTTGCCCAATCAGCTTTCAGAAGCAACGTTTGCAGTGTATGCATCACATCATAATCTGGATCGAGCTTCCGCTGCCACCCCTATACGTAAAACCCCAAAATAAGTAATAATACTATTCCGCTGCATTCAAGAACTGAGCTCAAACATAAGTTTGAAAAGGGAATAAGAAAAACGAAATGTGTGTTAATAAGTATTGAATCCTTCAGAATGAACCATGAAACTACCTCAAGGACCAAAAGTGTAACCATAACAGTGCAAACATTGCCATCAATGTTTACTTTATGACGACGAACTTGCTCGAGTAAATTCTGCATGCATTCTGCTGGATGGACTAAATCTCCTTCTGCAGTACCCCAGAAATCAAACGATTCTTTCACCACCTGTTGAAGCGGGAAAAATAATGAAGTTAATGGCAGAATCTAAATTTCATTGTCATGTATAGAAAAGTATTACAACGACAAACTATATTAAATTGCAGCCCAGGAGAGTGGCATAATAGGCAAATCAAATTTCAGAGGAATCAAGAAACAAAACCAAGTCAGGCGATCATTTAATGCCTAATATTATCATTGAGTGAAATTCATATGAACGAATGAAAACATCAACGAGTTCTTGATTCACCTGAATAAAGGCCTCTGGCTTCGGGCAGTTTTGTTTCTTTGATAATCGAAGTGTGCACTCTGCTGCAGTTCGGCCATCTCTCCGAGCAACAGCTTTAAAGAATTCTAATAAATTTACACGATCATTATTGGAGAGCTCAGCAGTCATGCCGACATCAAGGAATATTACATGAGGCTTGGTTTTGAAGAGCTTTTTACGGGAAGGCTTGTTCCGTGCTGCTCGGACAAGGATGTTTCCAGGATGCATATCAGCATGAACAAAGTTGTCAACCTGATAAGGTTAACGATATATCTCAGAGTAGACATCCCTAGTCAAGCATACACAATAACAGTTGGCATACGACTCTTTTTTACCCCCACGGAGGGTTGTTGGTACACTAGTACTCTCCCATTAAAGATAAACATAACCTAACATGTTAAATTGATCATGTATTCCAATAAACGTTATGGAAGCCACATCTATGTGATACTCTCACTTAGTTCCCAATCATAATGTTGTAAAGTATCAAGCAGACACCCAAGCAACACCTGATGCAGCATATCACTAACTCATAAGCACAGTAATTTGAAAAATCAACAAAAAAACAAACTGCTATCACATTTTTGGCAGTTAAAGGAATAAGTTGGTGTTGTCACTGTTTTTTCACTGAATTCCATAACTCGTGAACAACATTTTATACGCAGGAGCCCAAAACTCAGCTATTTCTACAGAAAATAATCAGTCTAGACAAACGGCTTTCATCAATGGGTGCTTCTACATTGGCTTAATCACAATAACGAGAAGTTGAGACTTGTTATGACACATGAATTTATAATGCATAAGATTGATAACAGGATAAAGTAAACAGAATCATTATGTTACCAGAAGCATCTTCAACAGTGCATGTGTTCCAATATGGGCAAGAGCACTCTTAGTCCGTTCATTACCCTCGAGCTCATCGACATAACGGGAAACACATTCTCCATGCTCAAAAGTTTCCACCAAGACAGCTGGATGTACAAGAGGATATACAGGCTTTGGGAAAGAAACATCCTTCCATCTGCGAAAATTGTATATGAAACGGTTCAAATGAGCTGCTTCACGTGCAAGATCAACTTGAGACATCATGAAAACTGCAAATTGTTGTACACTTTCATCCAATCGCAACCAATTAAGAGTAGGAATAAAGTTTGAAATCTTAGCCACGACATTTATAATCTCAAAGTCCCTTCTAATGGACTCCCCAACCCCTGGATGCCTCACCTTAACCGCAACTAGCAAAGGTTTAATCTCACGACCGCGATATCGAGACCGCAATGAGGCTCGATGCACCTGAGCAATGCTGCCAGATGCCACAGGTTCCTCCTCAAAATCATCAAAAATTTCAGAAATTTCGCGGCCAAAAGCCTTTTCAATAGTCTTTTTTGTGTATGCAAAGCTATGTTCAGGCGCTTTTGTGTGAAGTTTTGACAATTCCATGCACAAGTCTCTAGGAAATAGATCAGGCCGAGTGGCTGCCCACTGGCCCCATTTTATAAAGGCTGGACCTGCTCTTTCTAGAGTTTGATGAACTACCTGCAGCCACAATTTCCTATAATGAGGTCCAAAACTATCGGCAAATGGAGCCATGGCAATGCTTGGTGAGAACAGTACAGCCAAATATAAAGCTCTCAACAACAAGAAAATGCTTTCAAATACAGAAAGGATCAGTCTGGTCAAGAAGAGATGGCTGTTTTCTGCGCGTGAGTACAATGTATTCCTTGGCTGAAAGATATCTGTGTCTGGCACTGCTTGTGCCCATGCTAACGAAGTTCCAAACATCAGAGCAAAAGTACCGGGAATAATCAAATGCGAACGACTCAAAGCCAAACTGAAAGCCTGAGCAACCAGGTTTATGGTCAGACAACTTTGGCCAACCTGTACAGACCTTCGGGCCAACCTCTTCCAAGAAGCTTGGATGTGCTGGGCTAGAGTATTGCTCTTTGGAATCGCTGAATAGTTCTTGATGAATCTGTTATAGGAACTATTTTCGAACTCACGTGCTGCATTCCAATAATGTCTTCTGCTAGGGAACAAATACAGAGAGTAGAATCTGTACTGAGTAAAACATTGCCCAGCTCTGAGAATGGTTCCATATTTGGACTCCTCTGAAGAAATACTAGTCTGATTTCTGCGTAAAGCTTGTGAAACTCTCCTGATAACTGTCAATGATCTGCAGTACCTCAAGTAGGGAAAAGTAACTATCAATAAGAATCGTAAGTCCAACTGGGAGAGAAATCAATATTGTTTTTGTTTTAAAATCATAACTAGACTTTCCTTGATTAGCACTCAAGGGCCCCCATTATGACTCAATTTCTAGCATTTGCACACATAACGATGACTAAACACAGCTCACTGTACATAAATGAGTTTAGATGGCAATTTAATGCCATAAAGACGAAGTAACATAAAATAGTCCATTCATCACTTCAATAAAATCCATAATTGCACACACTTGAATTTATTTATTTCACAATTCATAGGAAATTTTTTATTGCTGGGCCAAGTTCCGATTCCTTCGTATTCATGATTCAATAAAATCAAGCTCATGTGACCACAAAAAAACCCTCATCCAAGCAACTCTTCGCAGAAAATCGTGAGCTTATTATCTACAACTACAAGTATTTTGCCAAGAAATAGCATAGGAACCGCGTGGTTTTACTAACGATTGTATGGAATACACAAGCCCAAGAAATGCCAGAAGCACATGCTTGCGGAAGAAGGAATAATAAAAACTGCTCTAAATCAACAAGCAAACGGAAAAATAACGAAATCATCAAAGAATTCATTCTGACGCATAGTGAGAAAGAAAGGGCTTTCAGGGACCTTGACATGGCGAGCGCTGGACTTGACAGAAAAGGGCCGGGGCTAACTTGCGCAGGAGGCGTGATGTATCACCGACGAGCATTTTCTAAAAACAAATGGAAGTTCGGCAGATTCAACCATACGGATCAAACACCATTCAAATTCAATTTTGCTACCATCAATAACAACACGCCATACAATTAAATCCACAATCGTGATTTATGATAAGCGAAAACGAATAAGTAATTGATAAAGTTGAGATTTTTTTGGGACCAAAATAAAATTCCCCCTTTCGTAAAACCTAAGCGTGGGCGGCGATGAATGAGACAATGTAAGGAAAGGAGGAGGAGAAATGTGTGAGCCCACATCGGTTCGGATCCCTGATCTCCACGGGTCGGTAATTTGGGTTCAATGTTGCAATTACTAGTAGTAATTTTTTTAAAATAAATAATTACTATTATCTTTATATATATAGTGTGTGTGTAAAGTTTTAGAGATTTTTATGATGAAATTTTTTAAAAATATTGAACATATATATCTTGTTTTTTCATTGTTTAGTTATGATTTGTTTTATGCTTGGGATTTTTTTTAGTTCGGATTGATATAATTATTTCTTGACCATATAGTACTCTACATATGGTTGTTCTTTCAGCACATAAATAAAAGAGTAGGCCTCTGGTGACCCGGTCTCACGAATCTTTATTTTTGAAACATATCAACCCTACCGATATTCACAATAAAAATTAATATTCTTAGCATAAAAAGTAATGTTTTTTCATAGATGACCCAAATAAGATATCTATTTCACAAAATACAACATGTGAGATTGTCTCACACAAGTTTTTGCCTAAAAAAAGAGAACAAAAAAATGACAAACACGTTGTTTTGTTTGGGGCAAAAAGTTGTGTGAGACGGTTTCACGGGTCGTATTTTGTGAGACGTATCTCTTGTTTAGGTCATCCATGAAAAAGTATTACTTTTTATGCTAATAGTATTACTTTTTATTATGAATATCGGTAGGGTTGACCCGTCTCACAAATAAAGATTCGTGAGACAGTCACACAAGAGACCTACTCTGGACAAATTTACTTGAAAATGAATTTAACATCTCAAATAATTATGATTAAGTCATCGTAGTTGATTTTAAAATCATCCCAACACAAAGTCGTTTCAAATTCTCTCCTCAAATTCAAATCCTTCGATTAAAACGTAACTTTAAGTTGTATTTAGATGGTTGAATTTGAATATATTGATTATAAATCAATTGTAACAAATTCATTAATTTATTTGAACAAATCTACTCGACGATGGATTTCAAATTTCAAATAATTATTTTTTTGATTAACTATGGTAGATTTCAAATGCAACTCACAATCTTTCAAATAATATTTACTCAAATTTAAATCTTTTTAATCAAACGCGATAAAATTATCACGTAATTTCTTCTAGATTCATGGCATCATCATTTTTAATTAGTAAGAGAAAAGAAAGTTCGAACAATAAAGAAGCACCCGATCGAAAAATCAACAGAGAAAGTTGACAAAATGGGGAAAGACAAAGTTTGTAAGAGACATGAACATACTTTTAGATGCAAGTCAGCCAATCAAAACTCTTGACTGCATCGTTTTCTCTGGTCGGTCGACCCCAGAAAAAGATGTCTTCTGAATTTTCTTTCCTTTTTTTTTGGAGAGATTTAAAAGTCCGACGTGTATACATATTTCTTATATGATTACGCATTTGTGACGTGCCGCTGACATCAATGGCACGTGGCCTTTTGATTTGTATGGCAGTTTAAACATTTGACTTCCGCTAATCCGAGAATGATCGAGTGAGTATAAACGTGCACGCTTGAATTTTATTAGCATATATAGTTTCCAAAATCAATTATCAAATTCAAATAGAACTAATTCGACCCTTCAAATTTTCGTCATATTAGATTCGATTCGATTAGTTTGCAATCCTACCTTGAGAGTCTTGCTTTCATTATAAATCAAATAGTCATCATTGTACTAAAAAAAAGCTATGTGAACTGAAGAATGACACCCACATATTTTGATCAGTGAGAACGTGATTAAATCTACGACGACGGTAATACCTCCACTGTAGCATCTTATCTACATTCTACAGATTGCCACGCGTGCTTCGTCTTTTGTCAAAACCCCAGGCCCTTCTCCCACCATGCAAATTGTAAAGCAAAATACTTTTCATGTTAGTCCGTGTATTGACAGTTAGGTTACACGTAGCGTATACACATGATGTCACATTTTCAAACCCCGCAAACTCACGGCGGCGCGTTGCCACCGGTTTCCTTTTCGGAGATCAAAGAAACCTTTACCTTTGTCATACGTTTCACATTAATGGATCTTGTAATATTAAAATCTGCTGCCACGAACCAAATTTATATTTAATATTCCTTTTTATGTATATATATGTCATATATTAAGCATTTGATGATGTACCCGAATCCGCAGAAATAAGACTGCATCATAAATTTAACATGTAAATTAATATTTTGTATAGTGAAGCAAAAAAAAACTAAAAACGGACGGTGGTTTCCCGACAGGGACCATTACTGGTAATATATGAAACATGAGTAGGGAAATAGCAAAGGCTGGATTAATCATTTGTCATGAAACAAAACTCTTCATACAAAAAAAAAATATTCTATATATAATCGGTTATTTAAGTTATTCATGATCACGAAATTACATAAAATCATTAATACGCAAATTATCTGGAATTTCGAACTTCCACATGCTGTTGTAATAACTCTCCGTTTCATCTTCAGTGCTGCTACAACTGTTAACATATGTCGAATTCGAATTCAAAGGAGTCGGGCTTGACGGAGGAGTTGAAAAAATGGACTGGAACCCGAGACTGTTATTGCAATAAGATTGAAAATTTGAAGTCACGGACGATTGAGTCGGGTCTACAAATGGTTGGTCACACGACCCGTAATACCCGTCGTTGAGCACTGGCACATACTCTCCTGTTAAAGCAGAAGGCATTCCATATCCAGCTGGGTTTTGTTGAAATTCTTGAACCTCATCATGAACGGAGAATGAGGTACCGAGGTTAGTATCGGCACATAAATCGGGCAACACTGCAACATCTTGAACTGAAGTTTGCATTAAGGGTGGTGGGATTTGATTATTGCTGGTTATCTGGTTTTGCATAGGAAAATCTTGGGATTGGCAGTTGGAAGAAAAAAGGGATGCGGCGAATCTTAGCAACTCGGGGTTAAAACGAGGTTGCAACCTTGAAAAATTCATCTGGGTTGGTGAATTGTGGCACATAGATGAGTTTAGGATTGTTGAGAGATCAAGAAGTTGAAGGCGTGGGCTGTGGGTGACAGGGTCGATTCCCATCCGTAGCAGCCTTTTTCTTATGTTCGTATTCCAGTAGTTCTTGATTTCATTGTCGGTTCTCCCAGGAAGTCGAGCAGCAATCAAAGACCATCTGTTTTAGCGACAAACATAAACGAATCCCACAGAAAGCAAATATCAGGACTCGTGCAATTTACGCGACTTAGTATGTATAACTAGTTCACGAAATTATATACGTGGGTACATACGTACTTGTTGCCAAGTATGCTGTGCAGACGAATAATGGTCTCTTCTTCTTCAAATGAAAACCTCCCTCTTTTAATATCTGGCCGGAGATAATTAGTCCAACGCAACCGGCAGCTCTTTCCACATCGTTGCAGCCCTGCAACAAAAAAACACAACAGAACACTAGCTAGTTTAAGACTCTGCCTCTTCCACTACTCCAATCTTGAAAAATGTTCCACCGAGTTTATAGAGAGAAGCTAACCAGCATTAGTTGGAAGAGTTCTCCAGTTTCCATATCCATATTTCTGAATATAATCAAGGAGTTTCTGATCTTCTTCTTGCGACCACGGTCCCTTTTTCATGAGCATCCCAGTCTTGTCACAGCACGGAGCTCTTCCCATGGCAGAAAGTTAAACCTGAAAATATGATCTAGTTTGAAAGATAGGAAAGTGGGAACTGGGTTTTATATGTAGAAAAAAATGGAGCAAATAAAAGGGCAGACAATTCAATGCGGAAGAGATGAAAGGAAGTCAAAAGGATTCGGTGCCGTCCCTGTTACTACCGTAGGCGACGTGTCCCCTCTACTTGTACAATCTCTCTACTCTCCAAATAAGCGTACAGCTGAAAAGTACTCAATCCAATTCATTTATTTCAATGTTGTTATTCTAACATTTGTTCCATATTTAATTTGATTGTTAATTTTGGGGAAAAATATCATCCGTTTTCACATGAGTTTACTAACAAATGACACCAATCACACGTTTTAATCTTTATTTAAAAGTTATGAATTATCGAAATAATTATAGAACATAAAAAATAATTTATTCGCACATATTTTAGAAATTGTTTCAACTTGGTTATCTTATGTATGTAGAAAAAGGGTGGAATTCAGCTTAAACAAACAATAAAGAATAGATCAATAACGTGGATTGTAGATTCCTAGATGTTAAAGATGGGACCTAGTGATGTTAATTAAGTAGATACAATTTGTCCTACCCAACTTTTCCCTCAGTTTCTATCCAATTACCAATTTCTTTCCATTTAAAATCAAAACAGAGTTATTCCCCTGTCCAACTGTTAATTAAGGTTTCCTTTTCAATATATAAATCTCTTTTGTTTTCTAGCTCCGTATTTTTTCGAGTGACATTGTCCGAATATGTATTCAAAACTATGAAGTTTCTAAGATTGTGAACTTTTTGTCACCGAAATTTAAGGAACCAATCAAGATTTCGATGATAGTTTTATTGAAGTGATGAAATAATATATAATATTAATTCCAAACATCACTTTTTACATATTAATTACATAAAGCGGAATGAAAGTTCAAAAGACGTTTTGTCTAGACAGCGGTACAAGCAGTCCCCTCGTTGGAAGACCTATTTTGAATTTCATAAGCTTTTTTTTTTATATGAACTATATCCACTACACAGGACTTTCCGATACAGAAAGAGAAAAATTGCCTACTAGCATGAAACACTATATAAAAATATATATGTGTGTGTATATATATGCATAGTTTTGATATGATTTTCATCAACAATGTCCACTATTTTGTCCACATAAGATGTGGTATTCATCAGTTGAATATGATGAAATATATTAAAATTATATATTTAATAAGTGAATGTCACATCATCAATGAACACGTAATTTGACAAGATTGAACATATGATATTTAGATGGAGGACGTTGGTCAATCATTGATTGCAATTTTATATCATATATTAATAAAGAATTGATATTGAAATTTGAATATGATCCTTCATATCTAAATTGTATTTATAATTATTAATTATTGAAAATGATAAAATTGTCTCAAATTTAATCTATCAATACAACCAAACATATTATTATATATTAAATATTATTTTACATCTTGTTTAAATATTATTTATTAACACAATCCTATGGAACCAACCAAAAACATAAAATAATATAGACCCACAATTTTTTGCATGGATATCGTTTTCTTTTTTAGCCACACACAAAGGAGAGAAATCTTGCCGATTGAGATAAACCCTCCCTAGCTACAATACAGAAACCAGGAGATGAATTCACTCAAACTCCCCACGGGTAATTATCAACCGGCGCCGTTCGTCTTCAAATCATGTAATTTCCCGAAACATGACCGTAAAAATAAAGCTCGAACTAAGATTTCTTCACCGTTCGATGCTACCGCCTCCAGCCGAGGAAGAATAGTCGTGCTAAAGGCATGTAGCGATGGTGGAGAGAAGAAAACGGAACAGAGAAGTTTCCTGACGATGGAGGAGGCAGGTTTGGTCGAACTCTCCGGTCTCAGCACTCACGAGCGGTTTCTGTGCAGATTAACGGTACATGATTGATTATAAAACCAAATCATATATCTGTATGAATTCTTCTATGGTTATACATAAAAATTGGATTGGATGTTTGCATATATACAGATATCATCTTTGAATCTTTTGAGAGTGATAGCAGAGCAAGAGGGATGTCCGATTGAGGATCTGAATGCAGGGAGGGTATGCGATTGGTTCCTCAAAGATAAGCTCAAAAGAGAGCAAAATCTGGGCTCTGCTGTTCTACAATGGGATGATTCGCAATTTCAGTTTTAATAAGCAAACATTTTTAAAAATTATTTTTTTTATTCTGATAATCCAATGTAAAATAACTTTAATCGTGTTATTGATCAGAAAATTTTATTACAATATCTATATATAAAGGTCCTAATCATAGGGCTAATAACGACGAATCTTTTATTTGAGTCACTTGTGAAAAAATATTATTTTAGATTGTAAATATGAGGATAGTTGACTTGTCTAACGAATAAAGATGCGTGAAACCGTCGATTTACTTTTTGTAAATAACTTTTGAAGTTAATGATATATAAATTTAAAAATAAAATCGAACATATTGTATCATTGCACCAAGTCCGTTTGTCTCACATAATTTTGGAAAATATATGTTTAAGGAAAAAGTGTTCCCAGTACTTGTGAATGTTGGGAAATCATAAAAAATTAAAGCTTATAAAAATCCATGTGTAAAGTAAATCAACGCATAAAAAAAGTTTGTTATTCAATTATTTTTAAATTTTCTTGTTTATTTCACCATCTCCAATCATCATTGTTGCACGCCGGCCAAGTCGAATTCTGAGTTACCTATACAGAAATTGGCGTCAATCTCACATGATTGGTAATAAATAGTAGTCTCTGTACAATCTATAATCTAGAATTAGATTTCGAGTTCGAGTAGTCATAGGAAGAATTATAAAAAAAATGGCCAAGAAAAGTCCCATTCTCTTCCATTTCGCTTTGCTCGTCGCGTTTGTTCTCATCATCACTACGGCCGAAAGCAGAGCCATATTTGGGGGTCAGCTTTCAAAACTTCTAATAAAACATTTTTTTCACCATTCGCTGAAATTAATTTCTTCGATTCAATCGTATATTTTTCTTTGTTCTCGCAAACTAATTTTCTTGAAATTTGTAGCTAAAATGGAGGCAAGTTCAAAGCTTGCATGCGAGACCGTGGTTGGAGTGGAGAGTGGAGACACATGCTTTGGAATAGCACAAAGCAACCACTTAACATCATCGGCTTTCAGTGCCGTCAACCCTAACCTCGATTGCACTGCACTCTTTGTTGGCCAATGGCTTTGCGTTGATGCCTCTACCATTTAACATACATACATACATACATACATATATATATATATATATATGTAATAACTCAAGTCCACAAGTTTTCTTGCCCTTTTTTTTAATATATAAATAAGAATCCTGGTTATATTACACACATTTGAGGGCAATTTCATGTTGATTTTCTTTGTGTTGTGTCCTCTGGATAATTAGACTGCTAGTCCATTGAATAAGACACTTGGTTTCATTGTAACTTTGAAATTCATGTATTAAAGTTTGAACTTTTTTTTGCAACATAGATTGGGCCAAGTTACCAGGACACACACCAGCAGATCAGAAACAAATACAGCGTTTATTTATAAATTTTTTATATCATAATTATTTCTAGACTTATTATTTGAATGATTTTGATTTTATTAAAACATGTATGAAATAATACTCATGACGTAGTGTCCATATCATTTAAGGGACACTCTTGACATGGAAGCTGCAAAAAAACAGGTTAACAGGATAAGGTTCTTTTTTTTTTTTCTTTTTTCTTTTTTCTTTTTTCTTTTTTTAAGAAAGGATAAGGTGCTTTTCCGCCATAAAAGAAAAGGTCGGTGAGAATAGAATAAAATGGGACTTTTGCCAAAATCACGAAAAGGTCGAAATATTCACCTCAATTATGCTAAATATCGAAGTCTTTTTATGCCGAGATTGCTAGCTAAAACCACATCATTCCGGGATCTTGATATAAAATAAAGACAAAAATTTGTGTGAGATCGTCTCACGGATCGTATTTTGCGAGACGGATCTCTTATTTGAGTCATACATGAAAAATATTACTTTTATTGTGATACATCTCACAGATAAAGATTCGTGAAACCATCTCACAAGATACCTACTCTAAAATAAAACATGGTATGTACCATTTGAGATATAATATGAGTTTCGGTCTGGACAAATATTTATAAAATATATCTAATAAAAAAAATTTTACGAAACTTCATAAAAAGTTTTAGAAACTGTTTCGAGAATAAGTATACATTTTTGCATTTTAAAAGATTTTAGAAGTTCTAAAAACATTAAAAAAAATCTCAATTATTCTTTAAAAATCATTTCTATAAAAGAAATTTAAAAAGTATTGTCCAAACATATAAGTTAGATTTTCATTTATAAAATACTAATAACAATTTTAAAATATTCTCTCTCTCTTTCGAGAAGTAGATATATTCTAACCATACCAAATTCTATCCAGAAATTCGAATCCCTGAGGTCTTTCAAATTCAATGAAATCGTCTAAAATCATGTGATTCATGGTTGTTGCAAAATCACAATTTCCGTGACCTAAATGACTCTATTTTACTATCCCAACATTATTAGAGACAAAAAAGCGTGATCCATGTTCATCCACTAATCAGGGTGTCACGCTTTTTGCCTCGTTTCCGTGGCCGTGACTAAATTTATTCAGGAAAACCACCTTTTTTTCAAAAAAAAAAAAAAAAAAAACAGATAAATAAATAAAGATAAGAACAACAACATTTGTCCCCATGACTAGATAGATTTCTTTTTTTAATTTTTAAAAAAGAAAAAATACAATATATATGGTTTAAGAAAAGAAGCCAAAGAAAATAGCAATAATCCTTGGAACTTCTTTTAGTTTTCCAACGAATAAAATTCAAAGTAGCAACATAATAAACATCAACAATCACTTTGAAGTTTTCGATCCTAAATAATTATCAGATAAAGACTAATAACCCCGAGTGAACACGCTTTTAGTTATACTCTGTAATTTGCGCCACCCTTCTTCATTTCAATCTTGCCATTAGGATAATCCACATCACTCATGAACCTTGACCAGAACCAATGCTGTTTCCACACACCCACCATCTCCTCTATGGGAACATTCTTCGTCTCCGGCAAGAAGTAGTACATGAAAATCGTCATCACCACCACAAAGAATGCAAAGAACAAGAACAGCCCGAATTTCAAGTGACACAACATCATCAAGAAGACTTGAGCAATCACGAAGGTGAAAAACATGTTGACAGAAACGTTGATACTCTGTGCAGCTGACCGGATTTCGAGTGGGAAGATTTCACTAGGCACGAGCCATCCGAGGGGACCCCATGACCAAGCGAAACCCGCCACATATATGCAGATGAACAGTACCACGACGATGGCGTACCATTTGGGCAAATCACCAGGATTACCATCTATCCCAAATTTCGCACCTATGCAAGCTGCTACCACGATCTGATAACAAATATACAAAACTCAGTGCTTAAAGCCTCACATTCACACTTTGAGTTACATCTGATATTTATTTTATAAATTGTGATAAAGAAATAGATAATTGAAGTCAAATGGAATATTAATTTACCTGACACACAAGCATCTGAACACCACCTTCAAGAAACAGAAACCTTCTCCCCCACTTGTCCACACCATAAATGGATACCACAGTGGCCGCAACATTCACCGCTCCAGTGATCACAGCAGACATCAACGAAGCCTGGCCCCCGAAGCCGATAGTCTTGAACAGAACAGGTGCGTAAAACATGATCACGTTGATCCCCGTGAGCTGCTGAAAGAAGGGAATGGCTATAGCCATCGTCAAATGAGGCCTGTACTTCCTTTGCAGAAGATTCCTCCACGGATGCTCGACTTTTCGAGATGCTTCGCTGGCCGCGACAAGATCATTAAACTCCTCGTCTACATCTCCTACACCTCGGATTCGTTGCAATTTGGATCGTGCCTCATCGGTTCTGCCACGTTCGATCATGGAGTTGGGTGTTTCCGGAAGGATTAAAGATCCGACAGTGATTATCAAAGCCGGGACCATCGCACCACCGAGACTCAGGCGCCACCCCCAGCCGCCCTTGATCTTGGCAAAACCATAGTTTAGGAGATTGGCTGCCAGGATACCGATTGTGATGGAGAGTTGAAAGCCAATGTTGAGTGCACCTCTGTATCTGTACGGAGCCATTTCGGATAGGTAGAGTGGCACAGACTGCAGGAAAAAAAAATCAAATTTTTAAAATTTAACGACTGAGAAACATGGGACGAATTCAGAATGTGGATGATCTCTAAAGGACAAGTTTTTTATGTTGAATCAAGTCGACGCGTCAAGTGTTTATGCTATGGAATTTGAAAAAAAAGGTCACTTTCAACTCTTTTACTATAACGACGATACAGAAACAAAATAAGAAGTAACAAATAGGACAAAACAAAAACAAAAACAAAAAGAAAAATTCTATAACCAATAGAAAATTGTTAAAGTTACAATAATTAAAATGCCGAAAATTTTTTTTCTTGTAATCAATGCACAGCAATAATTGCAACCGACAAAAAATCGGAAGCAATCTTCCATATACGATTTTCAGATTTATCCAAAAAATTTGAGAATCTTGAAATCAATTAATATCCAAAAAAGGTTTAGATCACAGCTCATTTGTTTGCGACATAACATTTTTTTATATTATTTTAAATGTTATGATATTTTTATTGAATGCCTTTTGGATTAAAGTTCATATAAATTTATGCATAAAAAAATGTTCATTTAAAACAAAATCAAAGTTATAGGTCAACTCTTCCCGTTGGTGTAATAATATATTATTTTGGGAAAGTTATTTTCATGATATTGCATATAATTTATTATAAAAATCAGATCTAACAGATTCTACTTACTTCCTTTGACCCACAAATTCAAATTATGATCAACCTCCATCCGAAAATAATGATGAATAAATAAAAAAATTTAAATTTAAGATTATGAAAAAAAAAAACATAAATTATACCTGATTCGCAAATCCGATGCCAAAACCAAGCAAAATACGCCCAACAATAAGCATCCAAACTGCCTGAGCAAACCCATTAATCAGTGCTCCGATGCAGAACAGAACTCCGCCGAACAGCATCGACAGCTTCCTCCCCATCGTCCTAGTCACCGTAGACGCCACAAGGGACGAACACAGCGCAGCCAGGTACAGAGAAGACGTAAACAGAGTCAGCGTCACGCTGTCAAATTTACAGTACTGGTTGGTTGTGTCGTCCGCCTTCTGCTTCCTGTACACCGACGGGAAAAATTCCTCCAAGAATGGATCCATGGAGGTTACCCCACCTGTATATTAAACAATCAGATTCTTAATCAAACCCAAAAACCGAATGAACACCAAAACATTGTGAATAAACAAACACGTACCTGAGATTCCAATATCGTAACCGAAAATCAGACCACCCATGGCAGCAATCACACACGTCACGATGACGTAAGGAGTAAGGTTCCCGGGATATTCTTTCCCGTTCCCGGCACCTGGGACAAATCCACCCGCCATTTTTTTTCTCCGCAGAACACACTTTCACCGGAGAGAAGAGGAGGGAGAGAAGAGAGATGAAAATCGAAAAATAATCGTGCTGGCTCTCTGTCATGGGAGAGGAGGAGTATATATAGAGAATGTTGACTACTTAAATTAAATTTAATGAAATTAAATTACGTAAGAGAGAAAGAAATATACAGTACATTTTAGCTGTCAATATATAAATTAAAATTCAGTAAATTAAATTATGTAATATAATATATACAAAATCAAATTACATGGAACAAAATAGCTGTCAAGAGTCAACTTTAAGTTAAAAAAATTTATTTTGCATGACAACAATATAATAATAATGATATATTTTCAATTAATGAATAAAATAAAATAAAAAATTATTTTCCTGTTATAGTTGACTAGATAATATTGAATTTCTTTCTTTCCATATTGATTGCGGATTTAATACAAATTCTCCACGGTTAAGAATTGGATAAGATTGAAGTGAATACGTAAAGTTGGATTTTGTGTATATGTGTATATATAATAATAAAAAAAGTATTTATATTTATAAATATTATGAAATATGGATTGAAATAATATTTTTTAATAAGGTTCGAATCGAAATTTTCAATTTTCAATTATGATTATTATTTTAAAAAATATATTTTAAAAAAATTTTGATTTACAAATTCGGAGAAGGGAATGGATTTTATCCTCAACAGGTTGGAATATTTTATCCGACTATCGAAAGGAGCCGTTAAGTAAAAAAATTAATGTTTCTCCGTTGGTTCGGAAGTGCATTCAAAGCGTCCCGCCGACGTAATATATCGAAAGATTTCAAACTTCTAAATACTGCCTTATTATTAATTTCATACACAATTCGGGTGTGGATTTTGTATTATTTTACTTTTTTCCTTTTCAAACTGCTATGTAAAGATTTGTTTTCAATATAGTTAATCGCGGGCAAAAACTTGTGTGAGACGGTTTCACGAGTGAGTCGTATTTTGTGAGACGGATCTCTTATTTGAGTCATCCATGAAAAAATATTACTTTTTAGTGTAAATATTGGTACGGTTGATCTGTCTCACAGATAAAGATTCGTGAGACCGTCTCACAAGAGACCTACTCATATATCAAACTAATAAAAAAATATGTTACCATAGCTAAAAAGTTTGTTCTATATTATGATATCCAATAAAATATATATATATATATATATATATATATCATATTTTAAAATATTTAATTTATGTCTAAGCAAAAAAAAAAAAAAACATTGGATTGTGGGTAAAAACCAAATGGTCTCACATATGATATAGCATATTATGTATTACCAAGTTACATCACCACCACCGGCATGCTATATATGCTATATCTACATTACAAGAACACGGTGGTACGCTCTTGATTAAGTTAGATTTTGTATTTTGGGCGGTGGTAGTGAAAAATATATTTCGTTTATCATCGTGTTACTATATCAAAAAATTTGATTTTATCGAAATTTTCGATATATAGTAATTTTGGATGTGGTATGGTATCGATATCGATATCGAAATATTTAACGGTATAAAATGTGAAATTTTCGGTATATACTCAAATAATATATACAAAATTAAAATATATATATTATGTTTAAATAATAAAGTTAAATTTAAAAATATAATGTATTTTTCCGGAATAAAACACTATATACCGATATCGTATTGAAATATCGATATAATAAAGTATTTTTATATAATTTGTGTGCTAATTATACATACAGATGTACCGAAATTTTCGATATTGTATAATTATAAATATTTTAATACTGTATTTTTTGCTATGATATACAGTGTATATTTTTCGAAACGATACAATACAATACAATATATCATTCTTATTTTTGGGATCTAACGTATTATGTAACACCGGATGGAAAATACCGTTAAGTTGGAACTTTTAATTTTAAACTTAATATGAGGGTTTACTCGAGAAAAGCAAGCCACCAGAGTTTGAAAAACAAAAATTACTTACATTGATTGTGTGTCATTTTATACTACACTCATCTGATCTTCGGATTAAAAAACTTATGGCTGAATGATACATTATTTTCCCTATAGATTGTATTTTTATATTTATAATTTAACAACACTCGATTTTTTTTATAAATATTGTCATACAGCCTACGAGGAGTGTCAAAATTGATGGAGAAGTTGAGCACTCGTCCAATGACAGGAGATTTGATTTTCCCTGCTAACATCTTTTCAAAACGAGTTTGTCATACAAAACTTATCAAGTACAATTTATCTGTCTAACTTAGTTTACTTGTATTATTTTCAAAATCTACACAATACACATAAAAAATAATATTTATGAATTCTCGTGTCATAAAAAAAATTCATAAAATTTCTTACATCCACGAATTCCCCAACTTTCAAACATGATGGCTTGACTAAAAAGTTGGGTAGGCCCACGCAAGTCCAACAAGATTTGGTCAACTTGTAAGCAACAAACGTGAAAGTCTATCGTTCACACATGGAAATGAAAATGGGCCTCCCCAAATGTTCGAAATGTAAAACAGAAGTAATTTTTTTTTTAAAAAAAAAGAATCGGAAAAAAAGCATCAATTAAAAATTTTAAGCAATTCTTTAATTTAATTATTACATGCATATACTCTGCAAAATTGGCAACTCCAATATTGAATAGCAATTCCTCTTTTTTTTTCTTATGTCATTTGTATTTATTCTCCACACTGAAGCAATGGGAATTACAAAAATTTATCCAACCCGAACAAGCACGAAAATTTTGAACTCGACCAACCCAAATAACCCGTCCAACCCGAAGTGATTTTTTATTTTTTTAACTGCGTAAAAATAAATAATTTTGTTAAGAAAGAACACACATATATTTTTGATATTTTTAATCATCAACGTCCATTACGAGTATAATATGAATAAAATATTACTATAAATATTAACATATGACTCTTATCCTGCCAAATGAGACATTTTTCATATGATATATATAAAGGATGTTTACATGCAAAACATGTGCTTCTTGGTTTCTTGCTAATATTTCGAAAATTATGATAAAATTATTACTCTATATTCTGATCAAGTGAGTAAGAGACGTCAATAACATGAGAATTCATCACAAACCTGGATATTAATCCAGCAAATTATTTGATTGATTATATATAAAATCACCTGGGAATGAAAAACCACTAGAAAATTGATTCAAACCCCAAATCAAATCTGCTACAACATCATGCCCACCCCCACCATGATCATCAAAACTTATTCCTAAATCTTCGACATGTCAAAATGGAGGTCGGTATTCGACTAACTCAAACCTGCTACAACATCACAACAACGTTAGAATCATCAGTCATCTGTTGCAATAGTATTTGATATTCCATCATCCTCTTTTATGAACAAAATCATAGTATTTGCAATCAAATCATCTAACATCATCTCGGTGGTTCTAAAAAACATTTATATCAGTAAAACATATAAATTTAAATGAAAATAAAAAGACGAACCACTGAAATTTATGTCCAACCAACCAATTTCTACGACAAACCAATGCTTCAACAGTATCAGACTTCATTGCAATGCGATATTGGTCAAGTATCCAATCACATGTGCTAAATGCCGATTTAAAATGTGTGCACAACATCGAACATGAAAAATTCGCCACCATCCGATACTAAAAATATTAAACCAATTTGATCCCTTAAAAGGTTAACAAGTACATCATTTGCAACATCGTTGTCTAATGTAACACTACAAGAAAAATTTCAATCAACAACACTCATACGACAACGGTTCTGACAACGGTTTTAACAAAAACCATTGTCGTAGCCTAAAAAATCCCGCTTATAGACAATGGTTTTTTAAAAAAACCGTTGTCTTTTATGTGTCTACGATACGTTTCTTAGTGTTTTATTTGGTTAAAGACAACGGTTTTTGAAAAAACGTTGTTGTAGTTTCTAATTTTTTTAAAAAAAATCGGTTAATATTTAACGACAGTTTTATAAATTACCGTCGCTAATTTAAATTTAGCGACGATTTTAAAAAACCCGTCGCTAACTTTAGCGACAGTTCTCGACTGTTGGTCGCTAAAAGTAGCGACGGTTTTTAGTACATCGTCGCCGATTTAATTTAGCGACGATTCGTAACGTCGCATTTTTAAATTCTTGACGTTTTAAATTAGCAACGAAACAACCGTCGCTAAGTTAATGTGTGCGACGATTGTTTAAAACATCATCGCTCATAGCGACGGTTCTATTATAGTAGTCGCTCATAGCGACGGTTTATACAAAAACCGTCGCTAGTAAATACCGTCGTACTACTGTCTATAAATATCCGCGTCCTTAGTCATTTTCTTCCCACACCTAAGTCATTTTCTTAGTCAGTTTCACTTTTCAAATTCTTTTTTCTTCCACGATTTGTCCACGATTTTCCTTAAACTTCAATTTTAAGTTAAAGATTATAAATTTATTAATTTAGTAAGATTGTTAGTTTTTTTGTTAGGTTTATAAAATTATAACCGTAAATATTTTTTTATTTTACGAAAAACAATAGCGACGAAAATCATAACAAAAACCTAATTAGCGACGACAATCATAATAAAACAGCGACGGACAACAAAACCGTCGCTATTAGGGACGGAGTTGTTTAGAAAAACCGTCGCAAGTTTTGTTTTACAACGATTTTTCAATGCTACGACAACGGTTTTTCACCGTCTTCTTTAGACGTCTACGACAACGGTTTTTCACCGTTGTCTTTTTGCGCACCCTTTTAACCATAGTGCCTTAACAACGGTTCCACAAGACCTATGATAACGATTTTTCACCGTCGTCTTTGATGTCTACGAAAACGGTTTTTCAACGTTGTCTTTGAGCGCACCATTTAACAACAGTGACTTTAATAACAGTTTTTTGATCTACGACAACGGTTAAAAACCGTTGTCTTTCGCTTTTTTTCTTGTAGTGTAATTACGAAAATCTTACTCTGAATTCCCCAAACATTGAATAAATTCTATTAATGTTATCATACAATGCAATACTAGAATGAGGTAGAGGCATGCAAGATAAGTCGATAAATTTTTTTTGCAAAACACAATTAGAATCAATGAAACGTGATGTTAAGTATATATAGCCATCAATGGCAATAGAAGTCAACACATCATAAGTGAAACAAATTTTTCCAAGGGCATGCATGCATTTCTTGGGATTGGATATTGCACACATTTTTTTGCATCTTGAGAATATCATTCTTTGCTGTGTTTATCGTGCAACGATCGACTTTAGGTTTCAAATTGGTCAAAATTGATCTAATTTACCTCATATTCCACAAATTCAAACAGTAAATCATGTCTCACAATTGCTAAAATTAGCAACTCTCTGAACCTTTCATGGTCTAACTTTTGTGACCTAATGACAAGACTTTTGTTGCATTGTACTAACAAAGCCTCACAATATCATGAGTTTTTTTAGTCTAGGTCACTGATTGAGGATATTGGGTCGAAGATTACCCGTACCCATGCTAATGTCCGCTTTATATGTAACCTCGCATATTTTGCATTTGCTACAGAATTCTTCTCTCTCTACTTTGGGAAGTATATCAAAATATTGGCACCTCTTTGATCTCAAAGTGGACCATGTGGGTATAAGTTGAAGGGTGACCTGATTCAGGTCAACCCAGAAGGGTGACCTGATTCAGGTCAACCCAAACTTAACCCAACCCAACCCATTTTTTTGAGGATTTGTTCAATTCGATTTGACTCGAACCCGAAAACCTCCAATCTTAACCTTATTATTTCAGGACGATTCATAACGGTTGTCGGGTCGGTTCATTTTTGACACCCCTACATCCCACCAGACTCTTTCGAATGCTTTATTTGGAGGTATGTGCCTACAAAAGCAGATATCATTCAAATTCTTTTTTCATCCGTTTGATCGATGTGATGGGTAAAATGGATGAATCGAATTTTTAGTTTTGTGATAGAATTTATATGATCCTTAAGAATTTGTGTACGCAGTATTTTCGAGCATTTGTCATTTGAAGATCCTTAAGAATTTGATTTAGTTCTTAAATAGCCCAAAATAAAATATTTCCATAAAAAATAAAATAAAAAACTCATGCAGATTAAATATTATAAAAGAAGTTTAATATTAAGAAAAGATTATGACAATTTTCATTGTTGACATTACAAGGCCATTTCATGGAGCGATCCATATTACGTTTACAAATAATAATAATAAAAAATTATTATTATAATGCCTTGCGGCTGCCACTTGATTCTTGGATTCCGAAGGGTGATAATAATTTTAATTGTACTTCTGGTGGGAATATCTTGCAACAGACAAAAAAAGTCAACCTTTTACACAAAGTCAACAAAACGGAATACGATATTTCATGGTTAGTATTCAGACCATATTCCTCATCTTCTTCTTTTATATTCATTAATTCTTCATGTTCACATAATTGTTATTTTTTTTAAAAAAATTTGTGTATCTGACTTATTATCACTAAATAAACACATGCTTACATGATATGATATGTACATCTTCGTCTTTTCCCGAAAAAAAAGAAAGATAATCGTCTTTTTATTAAAATCAAATATATTGATATTATATTCTCATTTCAACTTATACTTAATAAAGTATCATCATATTTACTAGATCACTCGGTAGTTGTTCATGGAATCCAAATTGTCAAATAATAGGGCTCTTGTGAGATGATCTCACGGATTTTTATCCGTGAGACGAGTCAAGTCAACTTCATATTTACAATAATAAGTAATTTTTTTTTACATAAAAAATAATATTTTTTCATGGATAATCCAAATAAGAAATCTGTCTCACAAAATTGAATTGCGTTCGAATTAATATAACATTATCTTCACAATAACTGTCCGAATGTCCTTTTCATTCTTACAGTTGTGCTTGTTTGTTAACGCTGACAATGTTTTAGGTTAATAAATGTTTCATTGTTAAAAAAATAATATCGAGCAGGTAATACTTATCCATCATATGGATGAAAGGTGATGAACAAGTCAAAAATGTGCTCGTTTCAATTTTTTTATTTAGTTAAACATATAATTAAAGTTATCTTGTAGCCGATACATAGAATATTCTGTAATATCAATCAATATAATATATTAATATAATAATATTATATGTTTGTGGTTGTGTTTTATGAATTGACAGGCTATTGAGTAAGAAGAACTTTGCTTTAAAAGTGATTAATTGATTTTGCTTTGTTGTTTGGATTGAGTACTAAGTTGACGTGTGGTGGGTATTGGCATGTTTTCATAATCATTACTTGAAGAAGACAACTTAAATAGATTAGATTTTGAGGTTGAGTTAGGTTCAAATCTCAATCTTAACATTGTATCAGAGGTCAACCCACCGTTATGTGTTGGATTTGTCATGGTTGGGCTAATGTATACACGCAATTTGAGTGAAGCAAATTAAGTGGAATAGTCTCAATCAATCTAAAATTTTAACCTCTGTAATTTTCTAAATTGATTGTGACAAAGGCCTTTTTATTAAAAAGGGCTCATTAGGTGTGGCCCATAAGGGGCTAAAAGTAGATCGAATTCCAAGAACATGAGAAAAGCCCATTGGCAAAAATTAAATTGAAAAATTATTCAAAAATTTAATTATTCGCATCACTGAAGATCCCTTCTCATTCTCAAAAAATAAAATGAAATCCCTGCTTCCATTTGCATTCCTAAAAATGAAATTATTCCATACAATTAAAGACTAAACGTATATCCTTCTATCCAAAGTCCAAACACAAACCCCATGCAATTTGAGTGAAGCAAAGTAAGTTTGCAACAAATTAAGAAGTATGTCAGTTTGGTTCTATCACAAGTATTTGTGGTTCTTTAATCATCTTTAACAACGAAGTGAAGTAATAGAGAAAAACATCATATTATTAAACAAATTGGAAAACGTATATGACAAGAAGAAATTTTTTTAATTAAGATAATCACCATGTATTATGGATGTGAATATAACAAAATCTTAGTTAATTGATACCAATTCCAAAATTAGGGACCTAAATGGCTTAATACTTTAGCGAATGGAACCTTTGCTTCATAAAAATCCTTGTTTTACGAAAATGTTTAACTTAACATATAAGATCCCTTGAGAACTACACAAGAATGCTCAACATATAAGATCCCTTGAAAGATTTAACTTCTTCATAACAGATCATAGGCTTATAGACTCGATTATTTATTTAATAGTAAGTCCCCCTCCAGAAACCAGAGAGTAATTCACATGTTCTTCCTTAGTATCCCATTTTCCTTTTAAATAATAACTTACTGGTCTAGAGCGAATTTCAGGAATTGAACTGAGACCGAACAAAAGGGAAGAAAGAGTATGACTCATATTAGGCAGTGATTGCGTCCATCAAGTAGCACTCCCCTAGAGAACATATGTAGCATACATCTCTACTTACTGATCACAGAGCATTCAAAGCAATTCATCGTGCCTGAAACTCACTGCCAATGCCAATATCCTCTACATATATGACCCCTTGAAAGTTGAGGTGAGTGATACATAACCAAACAAAGAACCATATTAAATGAGAAAAGACAACGAAGTGGACACACATGGATCAAAACATATTATTATTCAACACATTGGAAACGTATATATGTCTGTGTACTAATTGATACATTCCAATATCTTCAAAAGTTGGAAATCAACTTGACAAATTGCCTAAATCTTGCTTCTACTCTACATGTAAAGTACAAACAAGCCAACCAATCTTCAATGAAAAGGTTTGAAGAAAAACTGGCTTGAACATATTGTTTCATCATGTACAAACAAACAACAAGAATCAGATAGGAATATCAGATCATTCCCAATCCATCTCCGACTAAGTTCTATACAAAGTAGCAACACAAAATGTCTATACACGTTTCAAAGCCTTTATAATCACGTCTCTTGTGTCTCCATTTTCACAAATGCATCTTTCCGCGGCCAGCAATCTTCTTCATCAGAAAAAAACAAGGCAACAGAAATGTCAGCAAGTTTCTTCTTGCACAATCTTGATCGCGGAACCCTCAATTGTTTTGGAGCATTAGGAGCTTCACCCTCATCAAAATCACCAAAAATATCCACTCTCTGAAACCCCACAGTCTTCATTGGTGTTCTGTAGGCGAAATGTGTTTGCTTTGCAATTACAGTCTGTTACAAATCAAGCATCGAAATCAAAATTAAAACTCACAAGAAACCTTTAAATACCGAAGAAGTGAAGCTCAAGATCGAAGGACAATATACTCATCATCAAACCCTACCATTTCTCTTATTGTTTTTGACACAAAAAACAGCCTCTTCAAATCATCATGCTCCACGCCACACAAAATTTTAATCTGCATCACAAAAACAATTATTACCCACAAATTCAATCTCAAGCTCAAATGGGAAATGCCAAACATAGATATTAATATTCAAAACACAACGCTAATCCTAACAAAATTCGCCCACGGGGATTCAAATGAAGATCAATCAACAGCACACAAACTCGTGAAATGAACGAATTAAAAACAAAATCTTCCTCGATTTTCAAACAAATTCTGAACTAACCAGAATGTCCTGAGGCAAGGCTTCGAGCGCAGACTTATCAACTGGAAGAAAGGAATCTTGATAACAGTGTTTTTTCGAAGAGGTGCAGAAAAAACTATCGTCGCCAAAAGCAACCCTTTTTCTCCCAAAAGATGTACTTCTCACCAGCCCAATCACATACCCGTCATTTGCCCTAACTAAATCTGCGCCAGATTTTATCCCGAACGCCATTTCCCCAACTTCAAACTCCAGATCTGATAATCAACAGCAAAACCCTCAAAATGGAACAAATTTCAGAACCCCAAAGCCGATGTCTAACCTACGCCCCGCAGAACCTTTCCTTTTGGAGTGAAATACAGATAGAAGGAGACGTATGTATATGCGTGTCTACAGTGGAACAGACCTCAAAACAACAAAACAAACCAAAACCCCTAATCAGAGGCAGGAAGTAAATGGAGATTGATGTAACGGCTGTAGCGAAGAAGGAAACAAGAACCGGCCCGCAACAAAATTCTACACAGGCATCCGCCCGCACTCACACTTCTACTATGTGTCTGCTCCCGCTTAAGAATCGAAAAAGAAAAATCCCTTTTAATTAAAAATCAAATTAGGCGATAATTTATTTGAATTTTCAATTTCCGTGAAGAACTCAGGTTATACGATACGATAAGGAGAGGAGAAATCCTTGTAAATAAGAGGCACAAAAAACTAGCCGTTGCGATTGGACACGTGTCGGGGTGAGAGAAGGTGGGATGCACAACAGGGGGTTGTAGGTCGGTCCGAGTCGGCTGATTCCTTGCGTAGGAAGTCGTGATAATTTCACACGGTGTGGATTGTCCTTTTATGTTACAGTTCGTCTAAGATTCTGACACGTTTCAAGAGATTGGGTCAACGGCTAGGATTGCATGAGGAAAGTGGGAAGTGGAGGGAAGATTCTAAATAGGCGGCTGCAGTGTTTACGCGGTTGTGAATTTTCCACCGCCAATACATTTTTGTATTTTGGTGGGCCCAAATATTATAAATTGAGGGGGAAAATTTGTGATATTTCGTGGTCATTCTTCAAAATGGATTCGATTTAGATAAAAATTTGTGTGAAACAATCTCTTATGTCGTATTTTATGAGACATATCTCTTATTTGAATTATTCATGAAAATATTACTTTTTATGTGAGAGAATTACTTTTTATTGTGAATATCGGTAGGGTTGACCCATCTCACATATAAAAATTCGTAAGACCGTCTCACAAGATCTATTCTTCAATTTGATAGTATATGTTTGTTATTTTGAAAAAAAAATTATGAATGGAGGTGTATCCGTTAATAAGAAAAACGAGTTTGAGGAGTAGGGGCTTAGCAAAATATTTTTTCAGAATTGAGTCGAATTATTTTTCAAAATAAATCATCATTAAACTTTTAAATTATAATTACAGTGTTTTTGTATTTATTCATAAAATAGTGTTTTATGTAACTTAAACATGAGCAGTTTTATAAAAGTGATCATTGCCCCTTCCAATGGTGATGATCCCTTGTTCTCAATCAAAATTTTTCCAGACGAATTTGTCGTAACCTCCTTTCTGTGAAACTTACTTTTAAGGAAGCAGATAAGCGGTTACTTTTACTTTTTCGTTATTTCGTAATCTCCAGTGTCTTTAACGTAAGCAACTATTTTATGTTGACCTACCTCTATCACTAAACTAGACCAAATGACGTAGTAATTCTTTGTTCCCGTTCTATTCCCGAGATGAAATCGAGAACGTCTGAGAGCCGCTAGCTTGGCAAGAGATGAGCTCGAGCTTCATTATTATCTTAGTCGAGCGAGAATCTCATTCAGATACAGCGATTTTGCCTTTCCTTTGAACTCCTTAAGAGTCAAGTTGGCCACCCCCTATACTGAATTAGCTTAGTAGGGGGAGAAATCTATCAAGCAATTCCGATTCTTTTTTTTCTCTTGATTCTTTTCCAATCGAGATGTATAGATCATGTTTATGGAGTAACGAAAATGTGCGTGAAAAAAAGAATGTGAATTCAATCAATGTTTAATCCTGTTCGCATACGATAATGAAATGAAAGTAGGACTTCTATCATTTTCTAAGCTCTTAGCAAGAACTACATCCGGTTTGATTGCGAGTCCTTTTCCAACAAGAGTTCGAGCATTAGAAGCAGGGGTAGTAGGGGAGCTGGATGCGCGATTGAAAAGAAAAAGGCGTAATTGTTGTTGTCGATTAGGAACAAATGCTTAGCTCTGAGACAGAAGAAAACCCTATCAAATATATGCTTGTCAATCGAGTAGGTGATTTTGGATTAGCTCCTGGGATTTCGAGGGAGTTTTGTTTCATGGTTGTTCCATATACATCGGCTTTGGCAAAGTATATTCTTTTGATTGTGCAGCAGCAGGGTCTGCCCTTTCCACTTCACAAGAGTCGTTCCCCCCCTTTATTTATTGCCTCGCCATTTCTAGGAAGATTGTGTCCAGTATCTGGCATCCGAAGAAGCAATGGATGCAGAGGCAAACTATCCATCATTTGGATTCGATCCGTCAGTGACAAGAGAAGGGGGAAAATCTCTCTCCACTTCACCTCCTTATTGGAGGCGCCTGCAGCCAGAAGAATGCTTTGTGATTCCCAACTCTCCCGAATAGAGCTATACATGTCGAATAGATACTATTTATTAGTAATACACGGAACACGGTCCTACTCTTGAAAGACATGTTATTGAGTTAGCTCGATAGTTTATCAAACGAGAAAGATTTCAGTACTTAGCGTCGTGAAAAACCAATAAAATTGATTGTTATAATTTGATTTACATATTATTAGATAAGGAAAAAAATGAGATAGACCAATTAAACAAATAAAATTTCCTTAGATAACAACTTTAAGAATTAAAATCAATATTCTAACATTATGTTAAGTTAGATAACACATTTCAAGAGAGTTATAAAAACATATTTTATTTAAATAATTTCTAAAAAAATTTGACCGGTGGAGAGCAATTTTTTTAAATCGATGCGTGATTGTATAATATAATTATCCTAAAACTAAATGATAAAAAGTTATTACATTCCATGGCTTGTCGCACGTTGGATTTTGGAACCGACGACCCCTTTTCCTAAATTATACGACACTCATTTGTGGAGAGTTTCGCGTGAAGATCTCCGATTAACCTGAATAGATAGATTCACGAAGAAGTGAGTTGATCGGAACTAACAATTTGGGACAAATCCGGTTTACGCAGGCCGGATTGGATCCGATCCGATCGAAATTTATCCGTAAATCGTATGAGCTGGACCAAATTAAAGGGACACAATCACGTTGATCAGATGGAAATTGTGGGACCCGTGTTGTCCGACCGGGTTCGAGCTCAGGACGCCGTGACGGAGGCGACTTTCTCCGCCGGCGGCCAATTATGTTGGGCGGACAAACGG
Organism: Primulina tabacum; assembly: GCF_025594145.1. NCBI lineage: Eukaryota > Viridiplantae > Streptophyta > Magnoliopsida > Lamiales > Gesneriaceae > Primulina > Primulina tabacum. The sequence goes on from NC_134553.1 coordinate 4,419,280, forward strand.
CTGGATTTTGATAAGGAAGTCCTTGGGTTTTCTGTTGAGGGGTTGAAAATCAAGATCAGAACCGTTGTGCCGAACGAGGCGGGATTCTGCTGCTTCGGGGGTGCATCTAGGCTCATCAGGAAGAATTTCACTTTCGAGCTCTTGTCAGATGATTCTCTTCGCACTTGGACGCAAAAGTTCCATGAGTATCTCGATTCTCTTGGTAATTTTTTTTTTATCATTTCTTAGTGTGCGTCCAATTGTTCTGCTATTGAACTTGGAATTCCCGGGAGTTGAAATTTTACCGAGTGTTAATGTAGTTTGGGTGCGATTTTACTTCATATCAAGTTCAATGTAAATCTGCTTGTTCTCCCTTATTGTCATCATCACGATCTCTGTTTCTTTTCGGTAAGATTACTTTTATTTTTAATTCGTAGTTTATATGCGAGTTTAGGTAGGCCAAAGAGGCTATTCATATTGGTGAATCCGTACGGAGGGAAGAAATCGGCTTCAAAGATTTTTTTGAATGACGTGAAGCCTTTGCTTGACGATGCTAATCTCCATTATATGGTGCAAGGTCAGTGGTGCCTTTTTGGCTTACAATGTTCTTAATCTTTGGGCTTCCTGATGGCCTTAAGATTTTTAAGGACGTTGTTATGGATGTATATTGGATTTTTACTCACTTCATGATTGTCAGAAACTGAACATCAGCTTCATGCGAAGGAAGTTGTTCAGTCGTTGGATCTTTCAAAGTATGATGGAATTGTTTGTGTCAGCGGAGATGGAATCTTGGTGGAGGTCGGTTGATTATTGGGACTTTTGAAATGCAGTATGATTTTATGCTTAGATTGTTAAATTTTGTTACATATGAAAAGTTTTACATGTTCTTTTATTATTATTATTATTATTTTCTGTATTTTTTATTACATGTTCTTTTTTTATCGTCATTTTTACGATGATTGCCATTTATAAACCTTTTTTCACGCACAAATGGATATTTCCCCTAAATTGATGAAAGTTGAGAACATCATAGGCATTTATGTTCTAAACTATGCTTTTAGTAGGTAATAAATGGATTGCTTAACAGGGAGGACTGGGCAAATGCAATAAAAATGCCTATTGGAGTGGTTCCCGCAGGTTTGACCACCTTTCATTTTAATTCCTACCATTCAATGATTGGTTTTGACAATATACTTGATTCTCGATTTTTATCCACCCTTCTAAAGGGCGAGGCCTCAAGATCTTAGATGCATTGGGTTCGAACCCCACCGATTGCATGGGGTTGTTTAGTTATTTAGTTTTTTGGTAAAAAAACCGTACCCCATTATATAAAAAAAATTGCTTACTTATTCTCAGCATAAAAATAAAGTGATGTTTATGGATCAGTTTTCTCGGGTATGAGCTGTCATGACATGAATTTACCGAATCAGTAAAAGGACATTTCAAGTATTTTTGTCAGAGCTCTCCTTTTTTCATCCAGTACTATTCTTTCAATTTTATCCAGGCTCTGGGATAAGTACTGACATAGGTTCTTTTTGCAGCACGGGGAGACAACAGTTAATGCTATTTTGTTTCGTTAGTCTTATGTAATCTCTTAACCTGCATATCAGCTTTCATGACATTGTACTTTTGAGGAAATATGAAAAGTAAAAAAGTATCTTTTTGAGTGAACCGTTATTCATTTCTTTGAATACTTTATATTTAAAATGAACAAGAATCTCAAGATTTTACCAAGCACTATGTCAAGTATCTGTTTTTCTTGATTATAGATTACTATTATTACTGCTATGTTTGGAGTATGAGTGTATGACTGAGAGGCTGATTCGTTACACCATGTGTTACTTCTTTAACTCAAATACGTGGTGTTCAATTGTGGGCTTTTTTTACACCCTGTGGACTCATATATGGTATTTTGGGTTGTTGGTGATCATTCCTGTCTTTGAATTTCATGAATGAGAAGATTTTCTCATGTAGTTATTTCTTTTCAGACAAGGAAAGATACCAACGTTAGAGTAACTCAGCTTTTGTTCTTTATATCTTTTGTTCATTTAAATATTTTTGTTCTTATCCTTCTCGAATTACGTTTGTTGCTGAATGTAGGAACTGGAAATGGCATGGCAAAATCACTCCTAGATTCGAATGGTGAACCTTGCGCAGCTTCTAATGCTACACTTGCTGTCATTCGAGGTATGTGAGGTCCTCTTTATTTATTTTTTTCTTGGTCTGTTTTTCTTGAAATATGATAGCCCTTGATTTAGTTCGGGTAGCAATTTTGTGGCCTTTAAATTGCAGGGCATAAGCGGTCATTGGATGTAGCTACTTTATCCCAAGGGAACATCAAATTTTTTAGCGTGTTGATGCTTGCATGGGGTATGTGATCTTATGCTTCGTTCATAGTCGATTTATGTATTGATATATAGTTACTTATTTTTGTTGTTTCAATGCAAGGTCTTGTGGCTGATATTGATATCGAATCTGAGAAATATAGGTGGATGGGGAGTGCTCGGCTAGATGTCTACGTGAGTTCAGAAATTCTAGTTCTCTTCAGTTCTTTATCACAACTAATAATCATTATGTTTATTTTATTTTTTTCAATTATTAACCTGCACAGTCTGGGACTGTTATTGTAGTAGAACATTCTTGAGCGACATATTAGCATATTTGACATAAATAATCGATTGCAAACTATGTTTCTTGGACATTCGGAAAATTGTTACGCACCGTATTGGATACTTTTAGGACATGGATACGGATACAATGTAGATATGGCTGGGAATGTATCCAAAAAACAAACTTTAAAAATAAAATTGGATACGGTACCTGAAACAGACTCACAGAGGGTATGAGGACATGTTTTGCAAAATTTTGAATCGACAATGGGGGGGGGGGGCTATTTTAGAACTTTCGAGATTGTGGAATGGGGGTTTTAATAAAAGGCTGAAGTTACTAAAAGGAAAATTATATTTTTTAAAGTATGACGTACACTATCGTTTGGAATTATTGGATTTATTTTTATGATAAATTCAAAATTTAATGTGTTACACAAATTTTTGCTTGATTTTAATTATTTATATGTTAAATGATATCTTTATCATTATTCATCCTCATAGCATTTGTGTACATATCATATATTTATCTATATACAAGTATATTAAGTAGACGTATCACTCCATGTTGTTTCCTAAATTTTGCAATTGTTGTATCTCGTATCCATTTCCTGTCGTTCATAGGTTCAAAAGCTTTGCCTTGAAGGAACAGAATCATTCTTTTTTATATAAAAAAAATTGTTATATGAATTACCATATTTGGTGTGTTTTGATGTATGAATATGTTCATCGATCACGTTTTGCAATAATTATGTTATTTTTGCCGTTATCTAATTTCTTTGCATCCAGTGGAAGCTAACTTGTTTGAAGTCGTTGATTCACCATTTTTTCTTGGATCCTTAATTTTATCCCTCGTTCATTTCTATTCTCAAACAAGTAATTGTTCCACTGACTCGCTCTCATTCTTATATAGCATGCAACAAATAGTTTATCCATTTACTACCAGTACCTTCCATTAATCTTGTTATGGCTCGTTCCATTTAACATTGTGCAAATAGAGGCATTTCACATGCTTCATGCAAAGGTGTTTCTTGATTTGTTTTTTGATGAAAGATGTTGAAGAAATTGAGAGGCTATAGTCTATACTCCAGCATTCATTCTTGTGGACGGCTAACTTTCTTAATGTTCAGGCAGTTCAACGAATACTTGGTCTTAGAAAGTATAATGGTAGCGTAATGTTTGTGCCAGCACCTGGATATGAAACTTATGGAGAACCTTTGGATCTTGAAAATCAAATCATCGTAGATGGTGAGGCTGAAATGAAATCTGATAAGCAATACAGCTATCATGGTCCTGAAGTTGATGTTAAAAGTTTAAATTGGCGGAAGGTTGATGGCCCTTTTGTTTCAATATGGCTCCATAATGTACCGTGGGGAGGTGAAGATGCAATGGCAGCACCTAATGCTGAGGTTTGTGCCGTTCTGCATGTATATGTAGTAATTGATCCTACTACTAGTATATTGTTCGTTGAATAATTCAGTGTTACTAACCTCCAGTTTTCATATTTTGTCCTCGTAATGATTTGCAGTTTTCTGATGGTTATTTGGACTTGATCATGATAAAGGACATCCCAAAATTTGCATTGCTAAAGTCAATGACTGAATTGAACTCCGGAGGCCATGTCAAATCGCCGTTTGTGTCTTACCTCAAGGTGCCACCTTTTTAAACCAGAGCATACCTTCTAAATATTTTAGTACTATCTGATCTACTACACTGATTCAATGCTAGCTGCATGTCATGTCACACATCTGTTATGCTCAACCTTATTTCCGACACGTTATGAATACCGAGTCCGCATAACAGCGACTGTTGTACTTGGAATGTGTAGAAATCAACCCCAAAATTTTCTCATTTATAAAATCTTTGGTTTTTAATCACTTGGTGAGATTGTTTAAAATAGTGCGTTAATTGTTTGTCAAGGGTAAACTTTATTGCTACTTAGAATGTTGTTTGTGCGTCAATCACTATTTAGCCTAAAAATGTTTCCGTGACTAGACCATACTATTTGAAAACCAATGACTGATACTTATATACACCAGACCCTCGAATAAAAAATCGATAGCCAAGGCATTTGTTAGCTTATTTTCACAAATATATACATGGTTTGAAACATAATTTACTTGGATATGTGATTCTCAACTCTTCAATTTCTACAACTACAGGTGAAGGCATTCGTTTTGCAACCTGGCCCACGAACCAATAACCCAGACAAGGCCGGAATTATAGACGTAGACGGGGAGGTTTTAGCCAGAGGGAAAGGGGCATACAAGTGCAACGAGGAAACTCTAATGAGCTATGGCAAAATAATCATTAAAGTTGATCAAGGATTAGCCACCTTATTTTCTCCTGATTAACGATGTCTTCTTGTCGGAGTGACTGATTTGCTGTATTGACTAATATATACATATGGAGAAGATTATTACATCAATTTGTTGGACTTCTTTTGTATAGGAAGTATTAAGGGAGAAAACGAAGCGACGAATGGCTTGATGTGTGGTTTCTGGCTTGAAAAGTTCATTTATGTTGGAGGCTTTGCCACAACCATCTTGTTGTTGTGCTTTTGAGGTTCAATATTAAATACTGCGTTTTAATTATTCAAGAATAAGCTGATAAAATATTTATATCTATACTATATTATTAAATTTGAAACACTTAGAGTAACTAATTTTTGGTGTCATGGTCTGTTTAAATAATTAAATATATTATTAAAGCGTTAAAACTTTAATGCAAGCCATCTATAATTCAGTGTATATAGTCTTTATTTCTTAATCATCAAGTTGCATGTTTAATTCTTACTTGGATCTTTTTCTAGTTTATTCTTTTTTCTATTTATTTATTTTTTAAATTGTATATCAAAATTGCAATATAATTATTCACTATTTCTTATAATTATATTTTAATTCTCATTTAAATATTAACCAAATGAATTATAAAAAATATTGTACAAGCAAGCAACGCGTGTATCAATACACTAATATTTGATGATGTCGATGTCCGATATTGCAATAAATTTTGTAAATTGTAAAACATGTGACAAATAGTCACGAGTCTTCAGTTTAATTGGTTATACTGGTTAAATGTTATCTTAAACTTTTAATATCAATACAAAATACTAACAAAGATAAGAATTTAGTTCGTCTGATTTCAAATTTGAAAATGATATTATTTCAAAATATACATTTACATACTAAAAAAAGGAAAATATGTAAGAAAATATTTTCCATTTAGTAGCCGACACCTTGTTGCATTGAGTAACATTTCACAGATATGCAGCAGTTGTATATTTTTCCTAAATTTAAATATTAAAAATTAATTTTTGATATATAATTAACCAGAGGAAGAAATGTTTAAGAAAATTGAAAAAAAAGAAAAATAAAATGAAAAAGAAAAAGAAAAAGACAATTGTTATATAATATATATTTTTATAATTATATAAGACATCAGTTCTATTCTATTTTATTAAAGTGGATGATATGATAGTAACCATCCAAGAAAGACACAAATTTTTTCTTCCAACTGTACTCTTATATGATATTAATATTACACTTTTTTTTGTTTTGTTTTTTTAAAATTTCAAAACACACTTTTTTTTAATTTTTTTATTTCAATAATTTAAATATCTATTTAATTCTTCCATGATTTGTCAAATTTCACTTTAATCTATCGATATAAAAAAAATTGTACATACGTATATTGTACGTGCAAAATAACTAGTTTTAAAGAGAAAAGAGAAAACAATTGGAAACATAAAAATAAATAATTTATATTATTTTAATATAATAAACTTTGGTAGGTAAGCAGGCAGTAGCTTTGGATAACGTTGGAGTTTATTACGTTGCATCTCATGAAAGCGACAAGGACCAGAGGAGAGAGATTACTCTCCAAAAACGACGACGTCAAAGCAATATAAAACCCGCAGCTCACGCACTCTCTGTGTGAGATGTCCCACTCCACTACCCCGAGACCATTTTCAGATGAGTTGTCCGTGCGTTATGTCCTCGATTCGAACGTTTTCTGTTTAGGGCTGTGCTGTTTGAAGTTGGACATGGTCTTCTGTGCTGAATTTTGATTTTGTATTTGGAAATTTTGGTCCCACATCAGATGTTCTTTTGTCGGGATTCTGTGTTACGATGACGTCATCATCTTCGTCAACTGGAATTTGCTTTAATTTGAACTGTAGAGAGGGGTCGGAGAAGTGGAGGAGAGGTTGGCCCCGCCGGACTGGTGACTATGCTCATCTCTGCGATCGATGCGCGTAAGAAAACTTTTTTTTCTCTATCTTTTTGGAACTTTGGTTTGGCTTCTCCCTCTGTTTTTTTTTTTACATTTCATGGGAATCTTTCTTAGGTCATGGTTTGAGTTTTTTTGGTCAGTTTCTTCTTTTTAGTGGCATGACACAATTGCGTTGATTTTGGGAATCTTTTTACGAGTTTCCATTTTTTTGTCATTACGGAGTGGAGGCATGTTTAGCTGAAACGGTAGCAGAGGCCGTGGGAGGCTGCTAATCCAGTTCCAAGGATATTTCACGGAACAATAGCGACTCCAGTCGGGGATTATTTTTTTTCCAAAAAAAAATTAAATTTTGAAAAACATTTTGCAATTGCCGTAAAATCAACTACATTCCTTATATCTTACATGGAATCTAGAACTTGGGTGGTTCATTGCTATTCAATTGATAACGTAAAAGAAGATACTTGACTCAGATATTTGATTGTCATTTTTGGTTATATTTTGTATGGTTGAAGTTTCTTGCAGTCACAATATTTGATTTAAAATCTGCTTTGAGTGGGGTGACATGCCCACCAGGAACTGCTTTTAAAGTTTCTTTATAATGCCCAATGGTTGTTATATGGGTTGATTTGCATCTCGACTACTGAAAATTTGTAAGCATTTACTAAGTTTTTTAAGTTAAATATGCATTATTTCTAGGGCATGTAAATTTATGACACGATGGAAAATTAGGAAATGACTAGCCTCTTGCCTTTCTATATATGATTGGAAGATCGTATCAAATAATTCAGATCAGTTTTCTTTTCTTTCTTTCTAAATTGATGAGATTTATCGCCAATATAGTTCTGCTTATGAGGAGGGAAATTTTTGCGAAACATTCCACCTCGATGCTTCTGGTTGGAGAAGCTGCGAATCTTGTGGAAAGGTAAACTGGATTTAAATTTTGGATTTTCGCTTAAATGTAAGTCATTTCCTTAGACTTCGAAATTTTATGTCCAACTTTTTCTGCAGCAAAGAGAATTTGTAAGTTCCGAAAAATGACTTCATTGTTGCAGAAAATTCATTGTGGATGTATAGTATCGTTCCATATGTTCGTGCTGTTGGATGCAGGAGGAATTGAATGTCTAACATGTGCAAAGAAAAGTGACATTCTGGTGAGAATTATGTCCCTTGTTTCTTTACTGGTTTTGTTTCAACGTGTGATTTTACTTTACCTAACTTCATGCTTTAGTTATTGTGTTTCAAATTATGTTGATTGCATGTGGCATTCAGAAAGCTTGTTGAATCTCTAACCTTGATTAATTGTACAAGTTTATTTCAACTTTTTTTCAATTTCATTTATGATAGTAGGTAAAGACCTTGTCTTGGCACTGGTTTTTTTTTTTTTTTTTTAAATTTCAGTTCACATATACTCTGGCTCTTCGAGATTTTACAAGGTTTTTTCAAGGTGGGCAGATCACTATCTGTCCACAAATAATGTTAAATGAGCATCCATGCAGGATCTGGTTACTCAAAAGGCTTTTGAATTGCTCAGTTTGGACGATGTAGTTAGTTTAAAACACATCTGGATGAATTTCTGTGGTGTTGAATGTTATAAAAACATGTTGAGACAGTTGAGATCTATTTTCTATATTGTGTCATAGAAGTTCTATCGTCACAAAACTTAGTTTTCTGCTTTTATTATTATGTCTAGATAAATGAATGAGCCCTCATTCTTTACCTTCCCTTCCCATGCTTCAGACCCCAAATCCTGCCTGGCCACCACCTTCACGCTCTCTTCCTTCGCAACCTGAAAGAATGAAGGACCTCTCTGTGAAAACTTTGAGTGCAACAGTTGGCTCAGGTCCAGAACCATGGAATCCAGCACCCAATTTGTTCAATGGTTTTACCATCCCATCAAATGTGCAGCCAAGGATGCCCTTTGAAATTGATTTACTGGGTGGGATGGACAGGTTTCGCATATGTCAGAGATTTTCTACAGCTTCCCTTGGGACGAAAGATAACTCTTTTGAAAGATTAATTGATGGAAAGTCAAGAATCTGTCCACGGGAATCATTTGTGAATGGTAATGCTGGTAACTTTATTCATCATATTGTGAATAAACTTAAGGCTGCTTGTGCCTTGTCCGGGATATTTTTTACTCCATATGTAATTTTAGTGTTCTGTTGCAGGAGCCAGCTGCAAGGAACAATCAAATTCATCCATAAATGATTTTGGCCCAATAACATTCCCAAACAATGATTCTGCTGTTGGAGGTTCATTTGTGGCTGCAACTTCATCCAAAAACGAAGCCAATGATTCTACCCAGCTTTCTGCTATTCTTTCACAGCCATTCACTCCATCAATTCAAGTCAGAAAACAGATTTGGAATCATAACAGAGTGGACTCATCTAGTGAGGTGCAACCATGTAATGGAAAAACTCGAGGAGATGATCGTGGCCGAGGTCAGTTGCTTCCTAGGTATCGCCCCCAAATAACTGATAAGGAGCTTCAACAGATATCCACCGAGTATCCTGTGGTTCTTGAGTGTCATTTACTTTTGTAGTTTCTACGATCTTTGTCAGATATTAATTTGAAATATGGTTTAACCTAGTATCGTGGTCCTGGTTTATCGATTCACACGTTTATAAGACTTGCATGATCGATAATACAAAATATGTACATTGTTAGTTTTCACTACCTTGAGTTCGCCTTATCTTCTTGTTAGTTCGAACTCGATCATTACTCCATTGTTTGAAAAATTGTTGACTGCTAGTGATGCGGGACGGATTGGGCGTTTAGTCCTGCCAAAAAAATGTGCAGAGGTGAGTCCTCATGCTATATGGTTATTTTTCTTCTATATTCTTATAAATGTAGATGCGAGATGACTTATTTTTTGTTCAAATTCGAATTTGCATGGGTATCTGCATTTTGTAAGAGCTAGATTTAGCTCTTGTACAACACAAATTTCTGTTCATTTCTGAGCATCTATGGGTTCCTTTGTAGTATTATTTTCTAAATTTAGATTCATCCTGTTCTTGGATCTCAGGGGAATTTTGCAATGAACTTACAGACTTTTCAACAATCATGTTAAAGTATAATAGGGTTTGGTATTGCAGATAGGTTTAGTGTGCTTAGATATGGGAAATCGGAATTTCCATTTGGTTTGTGAAATTTTTATAAATTAGCTTTTGGCTCTTGAAAATGTCAATTGCTAATCTGGGTCCTTCATTGAGGAAGATGGTGAAATAGTTTCTCCCAGTGGGATCATAACTGGAGTGATCTGTAATTTGCATATTACTTGTAAGCCTTCTATCTGTTTTGGTTTTTTCGTAGGTATTTTTGTATTGAAATTGTTGGCTTCAAAAATTGAAGGAAAAAGTAAACTTAGTTAGGTTTTCATTTCTTAGTTTGTGTATTTATATCCTGATTGGAAACAATTAAAAAGTGAAACAAAAGGAGAAGTTTCTACGTCAGAATGACAGAATGCTTCGTATAGTCTTCTTTATGCCCCTTGCATGTGCTGACATTATGACATAATTCAGCTTGTTAATGATTCTACAGGCCTATTTTCCGCCAATTGCTCAACCAGAAGGGTTACCTTTGGAAGTACGGGATGTGAATGGGAAGGAATGGGTTTTTCAGTTTCGATTTTGGCCCAACAATAACAGTCGAATGTATGTTTTAGAAGGAATTACTCCATGTTTACAATCCTTGCAACTTCAAGCTGGTGATACAGGTATTTTGTCTTTGCAGCTTCTGCCTTGCTTTTGATTTTTTTCCCCTAATCCTTGAGGGGTGGAAGTTTCCTTTCTTTAATGTGCCACCATCATGGTTGTTCTTCCATAATGTTTACATCTACATGGAAGAACGTTTACGTCCACTATTGGTTTCTGCTATCACTTGCTTGGTTTGGCAAACTAATGCTGTGGACACGCAGGATGGCTTCAGGAATTGCCAAGAGGGTGGGCAAGGGGACGAGAGCTAAGTGTGTTTATGTGTATGTGGTGTGGTGGGGTGGGGGTGGGGGTGGCGGTGCAGCGACTGCATACAGTTATGATGACCAAACTTGCATATATTGAAAAATTACAGAATGTTTAAAGCACTTCATTTTTTTTGCTGGACATTTGAGTAGTATATCATTGAGAATACTCTTTTCCGAGCTAGTATACATATTACTTTTTTTACTTGCAAAATGATTAAAGATGTTCCTTGACAGTAACATTTAGTAGACTTGAACCAGAAGGAAAGTTGATCATGGGATGCAGAAAGGCTTCAATTATGCCATCATTTGATCAGGTTTGTCCTCCAACATCACGTTGTCCTAATCTTGTAAATGACAGCCTTATTAAAAATTTGTGATTCCATGTTCTGCCATCTCACAGTGGTCTGTCAAGAAGTGCCTAACCGCCTTTGCATCTTTGGTTTCCAAACTGATACGTGCTTCTTTTAGGCATTGTAATGGACAAAGCTTCATATCTGTGATTACATGTACTTGTGTTCACACAACATGTGCTCACACATTATAAAGTCTTTCAGTTTTTATTGAATATTGAGTCCAAGTTTAGATTCTAAGTTACTTATTAATACTGTTTTCTTGTTCGCAGGGAGATGAAGCTTCTTTATTTGGGAATAATGCATCGGCTGTTGTGGAGGATGATATCATAAAGAATAGGTCTGGGGAAGTTATTTCAATAAATGGTAATCTGAATGGTAAATCACATCAGAGATTTCCACTCATCAACCAGGATGCCAAATCAAATCCAAGAAGTGCAGGGTCAATGGTTAAATCTACTTTCAATTCAAAGAAAATACTTGAAACCAAGCCAATGACTCATAGCAATAGGAAAAATAGCACCTTGGGTACAAAGAGCAAGCGTCTTAGGATTGAAAATGAGGATATTATGGAGCTGAAGCTCACTTGGGAAGAAGCTCAACTATTGATGCGCCCACCTCCTAAAATTGTTCCATCAGTTTTTGTCATAGAAGGATTTGAAATTGAAGAATTTGAGGTACTAGGTTTCTCAAATATTAAATTTTTGTCGTGCTTTGTTTAACCTAATATCATGTTTGTTTGTGTTTTTTTTTACATGTTGCACTTTGAAACATGTAGATGTTTGGACTTATAAGTTCATTTGTCCTTCATAGTCTAACTTCACAGGTGGCTGCAGAAAAATGAAGCATGTGGCATTTGGCTCAATGCCTTCATTGCCGATTATGTACTTTTTGTTTGATCGCTGATTGTTCTATTTCATGGAGCCGATTTTTTGATTTTTATTGTAACCTGTGTTTATCTTGTCCGACTGAAGTACATGTGTGATAGTAAAACATAACAATTAGTTTACTTTCTTTCTTGGCCAACTTCCTTATTTGTTATCTTTAGGAGGCTGCACCAATTATTGGAAGGCCTACTATTCCAGTAGTAGATAATTTAGGGTAAGTTGCATACTGGAGCTCCGCCCCATTTAAGTCTCTCCCCTTCTCTAGCAGTATTGCCACTTTCCCTGCCGGAAAGCTGACATCAAATTGTTACTTGCCTTAGTTTAAAGATTCAGTGGGCTCAATGTGAAGAGTGTTTTAAGTGGCGCAAAGTACCTGCAGATGCACTTCTCTCTTCTAGGTGGACCTGTTCTGAAAATGTATGGGACCTTGGCAGGTAGTGTGTGTTATGCATATTTCCTTCGTTAACACTCCATTATTTGGTTCTTACACTATTAATCTGAGTTTAAACGTAATCTGAGTTTAAACGAATCCTTGTGGATGTCCTCTCTGGAAGCGTATAAAAAGCTGTGATCCATCGATGGATGATATTTTCGTTGTTTCTTCCAAATTTAATGGCACTTGCTTTCGTCCAAATTTAACAGCACCTGCCAAATGTAGTGAAATTTGACATTTTTTGTTTCAATAAAGACCGACATGTTCACCTGTGGATATTTAGCTTTGCTTCTTTAAAAGAATTATCATGATTGATAAGATATGGCCCCCTTCTGCCGTATTAAACTCCCCACAGATCTCTATGCTCAGCTACCGAGGAATTATTTGCAGAACAACTTAATGAATTATTACCTACCATTAGCGAAGGTAAAACTTAAAAGCTCGTATATCTTTGCAGTAGTATTACATTTTCCTGCTTATTTTTCTCACATTTATATGTTTTCCTGCCCTTCTGAATTGTTGTGAAGTTTCTTTTGAGAAAAACAAGACCACCGAACATCATTCTGATCTGTTTGTGGGCCTGGAAGGGCTGGATGCCCTTGCAAATCTAGTCATCCAAGGGAAGGGAGAAAGCCTTCCACATTCTTCCCCGACAAGGACAAAACACCCTCGTCATAAACCTGGCTGTTCTTGCATCGTTTGCATTCAGCCCCCAAGTGGGAAAGGCTTGAAACATAAGCAATCATGTGAGTGTGCTGTATGTAGTTCATTAAGGCGCCGTTTCAGAACCCTGATGGAGAGGCGTGAAAAGAAACAATTGGAGAAGGAATCTGAATCTTTGCAGCAGCAACAATTACCCGAACAACAGCTGCATATCAATGCACAACCAAGTAACAATGCGGGAAATAATGACGTAAATCTAGAAGATTCAGGCAATGGGGCCTGTGTTGATGAGCATAATGGGAATAAACCGGCTGTGGTGCCTTTGAAAGGTCAAATAGACCTCAATATCCAGCCGGAGCGTGAGGAAGAGTTGTCCCCTGGTTCAAATTCTGGGGCCGTGAAATGTGTCTCAACGGGCTCCACACAGGAAGATATTGGAGGACTGCACTTACCTTCGGACACCCCTGTCCTAGGAAATTAGCGGACAAGCTGATACATCAGGATTGGATTATTTAAATCGACAACTTATCGGAGGAAGATTTCAGCGGGTTGATATTTTGCCATCACCTGCTTTTGCCTTCATTACATTCTCAAAGTTAAAGCTATGCATATATAATAGGTAAGAATTCGTTACTGTGTTGAGGCGCAGTCGTAGATTCTATTATTTTCCTCAGGTAATGATTTATGATGATGCTATGCCAAATCCGACCAGGTCCGGTTGAGCCTGGTCGATTAATTGAGCTGATTATTAACGACATGGTGAATCTGTCTAAACATTTTTTTATTTACTTTTTATATGTATTTTAGGTTATTTTTCTATATTTTTTAAAAACTAAATTCTATATTATCTTTAAAATTTTTTTTAAAAGATTTTAGAATTGCGTTGGAATGGCTCATTTCTTGAGTGCTTGTTCCCATGAAAACTTGTATTTATCAATTTCAATTTGTTTAAACAGGTTAAAAAGTCAGACTGAGGATTATAGATAGTTTGTTTAGTGACAGATTATTGAAGATGAATAAATTGAAATCCATATTGTAGAAAGAATAAATGACATACGACTTGACAGCACGAAGAGAAGTACAACATTTGAAATGTGGAGCGACCTCACTTCAATGGGACAGAGAAATGTTAGCTTTTACGAGATAAACACATCCGTACAAATCTTGGATCAAGGGTTTTCTAGATCCCGTCTCGAAGCATGCGTTGCATTGACAAAATCCATGCAAGACTAGGAAAACAACGTGTTTCCAAACAATAAAAATTATATGCTGTACAAAAATACTGCGGTTACACAGAACCTGGATTACTTTCTCAAGAGTTTCACCACCGTTTTGAGACACTTGTTTTGATGCATAAAACGAGAATTAGTCCCTTTTCGGTAGCTTAAGCTTTGCTTCTAAGTCTCCACTGTAAGGTGCAACATGGTATGCATACTGCTGCATAACAGAGAAGAACACCATTTCGACACAGACCAAAACATTCTGGATTGCTTCCTCAACGTGCTCTGTGTCCAACCAGAAATGATGGGATCTAACAACGCCCATTGCCACGAGGATGTCAAGCACCACTCCCTGTATGAAAAGAGAATATTAAATGAATCACGAGAAGGTAATTATTTCTATGAACAAATATGGGCTTTCTAATTCACGAGATATGATTTTTATTGTCCATGGAGTTGAACCATAAAAAGCAACAGTACAGAGTGTTAGAAATCCATGAAACAAGATTTAATTTTAGTGACTCTCATCAATAGCTGAAATTGTTAACTTCAACTTCGCAGTCTATAGAAATTGACTGCTCCAGTTAATGAGGTCATTTAAACTTATAACGAGATTGTACACACCAAATTCTACACAAAAGATAAACATGTATGCACAATGACTAGCAAATTAACTAGCACTATCACAATTTGCATCCAAACTGGAATTTCAATGAGGTTTAAGAAGGGACCAAGGGAAACAATATGTACCTGCCAAAAGCAGAAGAAAACAATCCCTTTGATGCAGAGGAACTTAGCCAATGGGGTGTGTGGTGCCAATTCTTTAGCAAAGACATGGTAGATGACAACCAAGGAATACATTGCTAAGCAAAATGAGAAGTTGAGAAAAATGGTGAAAACCCAGCTGAGCCAACTCGGATACATCCCGAGCATTTGTAACAATATCATCAAGATAGAGCATACGGGACGGACAATAACAAACTGCCACGTCCAGTGCTTGAGAAGTTTCAATGTCCGGTGATTTAGATGTGTCTTCCTAGGCTGCACATTTCCGGGAAAAAAGGAATTTTTCTCAAAAAAGTTGATAATCTTCCAACAAATTGAAGCAAATGTAACAAAATAACATCATCTCGTAGCTCATGCTCGTGAAAAGTAGCCAAAGACTTCCTACTGCATATGGTGCGCTTTCAGTAGGAAAATCGCTGTAAAATGCTACTCAAAAAATCAGAGCAAAAATCCAATCTTTCTTTCAAATACACAACTTTCATCAGCAGTTATTTTTAAACCCAAATCTTAAAAAGAAAAATAAATGATGGGGTACAGAAAAATCCTACCTGAAAAAGAGTCATCGGGAACGAATGATGAATCTCCCTCCCTTTAATTTCATCAGGCACAATATTTTTGCTCATGGATATATTTGAGTAACTGTACATCAAAGCCAAAAACTTCGCAATTGCCTGCTCCATAACCATACCATACACAATTCCACACACTATCAGAAGCAACCAAAAAATCAACAAGAAAAAATATAAAGAACAAAAATACGCAAAAGGCCGCATACCAAAGCCTCATAGCATTCTTTAACAGAATCCAACAGCCTGGAAAATTGTTTGCCGCCGCGTAAATCTAATATCTCTACAAACGAGTCAATAGCGTAAACTGGAGTCATCATTATGATTATAATAATGGCCTTTTGCTCCTTGGGATTCTTCCAGTAGAACAAGTGCTGAGATAATAGCTGAAAAGTTAAGTGCAGCGTCATCATGACGGAAAATCCTGACGCTGCAATCGTCAGTTGCCTCCGATCCATGTTAGCGAAATCCATTTTTAATGCAACCCAAAGTTTTCTCCTTGTTCTGCAGAAGATTTGGTGAACCAACTAAGAAAATCAAACAGCAAAATCAGTAAAATATATAAAAGGAAAATCTTACAGATTTCTGTGAATATCCGATGGCGAAAGAGCTTCTATCCGAACAAGTGTATCTCACCTACGGACGCCTTGGACTTGCAGGTCCACACTCAAAAGCGTGCCGGGACACTATTTTTAGCAATACGCGTATCAACGGTTTCAAAATAAAAGTTGGAACAGTATTCGGATTTTAAACTGCAAAAAAAAAAAACAAAAAACAAAAATCTTGAATTTTACAAAATCTGGTCTGACAGATTCAACAAAATTTGTCTAGTTCGTTTTGTCTCATCTTTCGCATTTTCTTGAAGTGAAGATTATTATCCACCATATTGATGGATGTTGTTAGACATGCTTAAAGACCTAAGTTCTGGTTCCAGTCAGGTTTCAACCGGTTCTGGGTTGGACAGTTCCAGAACTTGTCGAAACCGGTTCCAAGATTAAAACAACCTTGGAACTGATCCGAACCGTGGGTTAGTTCTATAATTTATAGACCGGTTTTAGTTCGTGTCGATATGGTTCCGAATCCGAATTTATTATTTTTAATATAAAATTATTATTATTAATGGGTAATTTTTAGTATTTTGAAAGAAGTTGAGTACTTCACTTTTGTTTTTATATGTCGGCCTTTCTTCCAGCTGCACATTCGGTTCACATAGTTCACTAACATATAAATCAAACAATTCTTGGAGAGAATGTATGATTGCCTTCTTTTGATCGTCAACATTATTCCGAAGAAATTTAGCATAATATTTAAAAAACATGTCCAACCCACCTTAATTTTGACTAAAATCTAGTAATGTTGTTAAGTCATACACAATGGAGATACTCTCTCAATATTTAAAATTTTGTTTTTCATATTTGAAACAAAAGCATGCATAACAGTATCATCACGGTATTCAATAAATTCATAAAATTTATTGAAAAGCAAATGTAGAAATTTGGTTGATGTTAGATAGTTAATGTCAGAAAAATTTTCGGTTGCTTCTTTAAAATTTATAACAAAGAAAAATAATTACTCAATGAGCTGAAATAGCTCGTGTTCTAAGAATGTAAACACCGATGAATTAAATCAAGTTTGGATTTTAAACCAAGCGAAAAATACTCGAAGTAATCATTCGTTAAGAAAAATTTTCGAAGTATGGATTTTAAACCAAACGAAGTAATACTCGAAGTAATCCTTCCAGCCAACACTTGTTTAACGTCTATGTGTTAAAAACTACATATAAGAATTTAATGTCTTTGTGTAAGACTCACTCAGCTATTCAATATGCTCGATTTTCTGTGTATATGTGTGAGTGATTGTGTGTGTGTGTGTGAGAGAGAACTGATCTATGAATACAACAAGAAAGTGTACCCACACACTGAGAGAATTGTGATTCTAATCTAAACTGATAACATGTTGAAGTGTTCCCTTAAATTTGGGCTGATTGCTTCTTGTAAGCTGATATGAATTGAGTGTGCCCTATCATCCTTTCCTTTCTGTTGATCACACATGTTTGTTGACGATCTTGATCTTGTATTTATAGAGTCAATGTGATGGTACATCAATACTCATCAAATATGTTCGTTGCAGTTTGAATTCGTTCCTCGAAATTTGTCTTGTCCTTTCTGACATCCATTCTAAAATGTCTCGACTTTAAGCTCTGCTGTAAAGTTCGTTATTGTCCTTGATCTGACACTTGCTTTTATACTGTTGTACACAACTGGATTCCACTTTAGATAAGCTTGTCGTGTTCTGCAAACTGGTCGGCTCCTAGCTGATGCTCTGAACTGGTCAGTTGGGTTCTTCATCAGCTGGCCGGACTTCTGAAGGTCTTCTGTTGAACCACCTATCAGCTGAACTGGTCTTTGATATTTCAGTTGGATTGGTTCAGTTTTGGCAATCAATTGGTACATTTAATTTGCGTCTTGATAGCTTTAATTTTGGCTCTATATCAGCTTTTTGCGCACTTAGGTAAATTCGTCAGAAACAACAAGTTTTGTTAACATCAAAATCAAGATTGCGAACTTGAAATGTTCAAACAAATAATTTTCCACATACTTTGAATTTTTCTATTACGATAAACACATGCGCATTTAACACATAAGTTGATAATATGATATAAACATCTAACATGAAGCAAATTAACATCTAAAATTGGCTTTAATAAATCTTAAGCTATTTAATCGCAAGAGTATCACTCACATAATTTAATGTGATCGACATTACTTTATTTTATGTTCCATAAATCTTAACAATATCTAAAACATATATAACTATAGTATATGTGTTGTGTAACAATTCTAAATAATCATGCGCTAAAATTATTTTTTGAATAGTTCAAATTTTATCAATCCAATGACATGCATCAAGATAAGATTCATGTGTCAAATGAGTCCAAATATCAGTTCCTAAACTAATTCTACAAGAAATATTTGAAAGATGCGATTTTAATGTTTTTTTATATTTCTTATACATATCAAAGTAATATTTCTCAAGTGTGTGCCTAAAAATATTATAAAAATCAGGTTGAATAATAACAGTAAATTCAATAAAATCTTCTTGTTCATCTATTATAAATGGTTGACAACATTTCGTAACAAATTTAATAATGACTTTTCGAGAATTTTCTTTTGTAAGTGAAAGATTTACCACTTGGAAGATTAATTTGTTGTTGGTTGATTCCCTACTTAATGGTTGTAAAATATCGGAGTGAAATTTATGTACCTTGACTAAATGTTTTTTCAAAGTGCCGATATCACCGAAACTACCAACCGTTTTATAAGAATATTTGGTTTTACAAATTCAAATTTTACATATGTCAAAAGAGTTATTCATACCTTGTTTTTTAATATCGAAGTTATCCAAACTTTGTTTCTTTTTGCTTGAACTGTCATCGTGCTTGTTGCCATTGTGTTGCTTGCTCGAGTAGACGATGGTGTTCCTTCATCTTTGTTGGGGAGTTTCATTTTTTTCGTCCTTCTCGTGGCCAAGTTTGACTTCATCAAAATTGGAGATGTAACCAAAATTTTCACCGAAGTCGAAAATGTATTCACCACCACCACCACATTTAGAACATGACACTATTGAAATTTGAATTATTTATTGGAGTAAACTTCGAAATAGTAAGTAAATAATTATAACAAATTTTATTGAAACTTGATTGTAGAGAGAAGTGAAGTTATAAGAAATAATGTGAAAATGTTAAAAATGACATTGTTTTTATAGTTGATTTTTGACTGGTTCGGGAAACTTAATGGATTGTAGGTAGTTTCGAGTCCCATTCATCCGTACTGGTCCTCGTTCCGGGCTTAAGTCAAATCTGTCGAGATCTCAAGTTGGTGAGATGAAACGAAGGGACCCAATTTCAGGGGTCCTTTCTGTATGATTATCTACCAACTGGATAAGAATCGAATATGACCAGAAGACAGATGTCAATTTACAAAGAAGTGCACACAAATAATTAATTGAAACAGATCTATATCACACAGACCGAATACCAACACTAGTTGTTAGTACACACAGTAGTGATCTTTCGATACACTACACCGGATAAATATTTCTCAGATCCTCATAGCTTTTACCATTTTTAAACGAGTCTTCAAAATCATAAAATATGTCACTGAACTGGTCCTTGCAAAGAGGGACCACTCCACTAAAAACTACACATGCACCACCAGAGTTACGCAACAAGATGATGCTACAGAGATTACAATGAAATTTGAACCGTATAATTAAATTCAAAGGGAAAAAACACCCAAAATGGTCCTTGAAATTACAACATTACGACCAGAAATATATACATTTTACAACACTTAGATGTAAAGACGATTCCATAAATACAAAAAGAAACAAAAGATTATTTATTTCGGCCATCATTGTCTCAGAAATTCTGAAATAGCTTCAATAAGCAGACTTCAAGATGTACAAGAATTTACATTTTTTTGGATAGAAATTATATTTACCTTCCCCTGTTTCTACCTAAAGCTTAAACCTCTGCCAGTAATAAATCACAGCTGGGTTCTTATCAGAGGTGGAATAAACCACACAAGCCGCTAAATATGAAATTTTGAACAATCATTTCTTGATCCAGAATGATAATTCCCCAAGAGTTGATCACTGCCCAGCCTTTTGGAGAAAACGCAAATGAATTACCTCACATGCGTATCATAAGCATCAAATAGAGTATCAGGGACCACCAGAGGCAGTTTTTCAACATACAAGAACAGTCGCTTCAAATTCTCCCTTGTTATAGCCCCCATGTCTATCACATCTTTGCTATCCAGAAATATCCATAGATCGCCAGAGTTAACCCTCTTTAAACTGTCACGGCAAAAGGGACAAGATTGTGATCTTGAGTGCCTGCACTTAGAAGAGCTTTCATGTTACTAACCAGAAGTAAAAAATCGATGAAATGGAGAAGCAAACAGCAGCAGATGCATAACATGCTATGAAAGAATGGCATCTCTACTCTCCACAACATTGTGTGAGCCCACATGTATAAGATTCACAAAATCGGTACAATAAATTCCGATTTCTGACAACCAATGCTTGTAACATGGAACTAACTCAGTGGAGGCCTCAAAATTTCCTCTGCCAATGAATTATGAACTTTACAATAGAACACAAGTAAATGTAGGAAAAGAAGAGCGATTCAGAAGACACGATTACTGTCTCTCTCATTTTATCAGAAATATTCCATAGACACCTATGACCAGACAGGTAAAAAAGTTACGAATTTCCTATGTATTGATCATAGGACATGGGAGATCAGGAAAGCACGGACAAGACACTCCAAGAATGAAATTAACAAAATTGTATGTTTCTTCACACGGATCCAAGAGACATACATAAAAAAAGTAGGGGGCAGAACGTACCAGTCCCGATAGCATTTAAGGCACATGGCATGGTTGCAGTTTGGTAGGACTACCTTACTGTTCATTTCCATGCAAATTCCACATTCTTCTTCCCTTTCAATATCTAAATCAGAACAGTGCCTATGTTCTTCTTCATCTCTTCTCCTGTATCTCTCGAAACATACAGCTTTCTGCTTTTTATCTTCTGAATCAGTAACACCTCTTTGAAGTTGCAATAAAGAGGGATAAATAATGGCTGGAAAGAAGACATAATTGCACATCAGAATCCACATCACTTGTAGGCCTCTTTAAGTTAAATTGCTATCTGCAAGCAAAAATTAAGCTTACCGTAAAATTCCCTAATGCTGGCTTTCCTCTCATAAGTGGACATGGTGGTGGTGCCATCAACATATACCTGCGCCATGGTCCAGTTTGATCAATTGATTGCATGCATTCTTGGGCAAGAGAAGGTAAATGCTTCGAGGACAACAAGTACCAACACCTTTAGGTTGAAGGTACTTTACACAAAAAATAACGGGAGGTGGGCGATAAACAAACACTCACTTTATATATCAGGATTCTCAATAATCCAAGTGCACCAGCAAGGTGGCAGTCAGTCCACTGCACCAAGAAAAGGAAAAAGTGCGCCGCTGGACTATACGACATCCTCATTTGTAGGCAAGCGCCATCATACTCACGTGAAAATTCAGATGCCCTACAATGCCAATGAAATTTCCAATTTTTCAAAATATGAAATTTTCGACAGAGTATCTAGCTCGTACAAAGCAAAAAACACTATAAGAAATCAGTCAAAAACTGCCAATAAACATATCAACAAGTATAACAGACACAAGAAAATTTAGCAAAAACTTCAATCCATCTAGACGCAAATTGATTCCATATCATCACAGAGCTCATCACTAGAAATCATGAACAAACCTCAAATGCTCCTAAGCAAACAATTCAAAATTTCAAAACAACAGTTAGTTGGAGCTGAAAATGATACTTTTATCACAAAAAGAAGCAACCGAGAAAGATCCAGCCCAGCATTATTCAATTAAACCTTCCTTAATATCTAATTCAAGTCGAGTAAAAAGACGGGCCTAAAAATGAAAATATCTAATTCTCAACGGCCAGTGCTCCAGTACTTGAAGGCTAGAAAGACAAAAAAAATTCGGGGAAAAAGAAAAGAAAAGAAAAGAAAACACCTAAAAACTACAGATTTTTTTGTTAAAAAAAAAAAAACAATAAGCAATTAACAAACAGAAACTCAAACCAAAAAGTGAACAAAATAGACTGATCATCAACTACTTTTACAAAAACAAATTGCTCATAAAGACCAAAAAAATTGAAAATTTCGTAATCAGATACAAAGGAGGATCGGTTACAGAGTATTAGCATGCTGAATATCTGCTTCAAGCAATTTCAGCGAATCCTTAAACGACTTCCTCACTTGAGCACCGCCGCCGCTAACGTACATCTCGGCCACCACTCCTCTAACTTAATTATACCTCGGGAGATATATGAATGAAATGACCATCAATTTTGATCAGTTACCCTAAAGTAGATGAAGATTAATTTATCCAGTGAAGGTGGGAAGAGTGAGAAGATATTTCTGAATTTTCATTTATTAATAATAAATAATAATAATAATATTTGGTTTGTCTCTCTAGAAAGTTTCCAAGCGAAAATATTATTGTTTTATTATTTAAATAATTATTTTTAATAAAAAAAATTTATTTTTATTATGTACTTTTATATTATTATCACATAATAATAAAGTTATTATTTTAATTATTAATATTAGATATTAATTGATATATAAATGATAGTGATTTGTTTATTTTGATATTTTAATTTTTATAATTATAATTATAACAAAATATTATCATTTTTATAAGATATAAATGTATATTAGTTAAGTTAAACATTTTATAAATATAGAATGAGTGGGAATGTCGCTACCAAGCATGCCCTTATCTTCGGTAGGACACAATTCATGGATAATATTCTTTTTTTTATTATTATTATATTAAGAAAGCATATTTTCAGTTATTTTTGGCAATTTTTTTGAATATATACGAATTCCAAACAATTGATTTGGAAAGAAAGAGAGATACGATTCAAAATGGAATCCAATATTTTGTTTGATGGATGGTGGGGATATTGAATTTTGAGTATGTCTTTTGTGAGACGGTCTCATTAATATTTATCTGTGAGATGGTCAACCCTACCGACATTCACAATAAAAAGTAATACTCTTAACATAAAAAGTAATAACTTTTCATGGATGACCCAAATAAAATATGATATGTGAGACCGTCTCACACAAGTTTTTACCTCGAATTTTTAGGTCATATTTTGATTTTTTTTCATAAATATATTTAAATCAAATGAAATTGTTATTCGAGGAGTTTTAGGAGGATTGCTAACCGACCCACTTATTTTTCAATTTTTTTAAAAAAAAATAATATGGTTGTTAAAAGATATTTGGTGTTTTTTTTCTTTTATTTGTTTTATTTTTGTTTTATTAGTTTATCTCTATTTTTCATAATTATAGTGATTTAATTTAAATATAACTAATTCAAATTGCAACGTGTAATAATTTCAAATTGTATTTGGACCATTATTAATTTTTACAATAATAAGATTACTCATATTTAATATAAATCTAATTAATTATAGAAAATAATGTATGCACAAATATATATAATGAAATGTTTATGTATATATATAAACTAATGTCCCGCTTACTTAATATATTATTATTATTATTATTATATATACACATATCTTATCGTATAATTATTTTATGAGTAATAAATTATAGTTTTTTTTTTATTTATAAATAGGCACATAGTGGGTTCTCTTGTTTTATTCTTTTGTCTATTATAGTGGTTACGTTAGGTTTACGTCTCGTCCTGTTGATTGTTACATTGAATTAGTTTTACTTTTATACCCAATTTTTTAATATCCATTTAAAAAAAAAGACAATTCGTATAATAAAATAAAATAAAATTGATGGGTTTGAATATTTTAATCTTGAAATCATAATACTAATAAAACTATAATCTTGAAATCATAATACTAATAAAACTATCTTCCGGTGATGAGGAATAAAATTTGGCATGATTTATAATTAATTAAAGCGAAAAATTAATAAAATATTTTTTTAAAATAAAATTTGGCATGATTTATAATTAATTAAAGCGAAAAATTAATAAAATATTTTTTTAAAATAAAATTTGGCATGATTTATAATTAATTAAAGCGAAAAATTAATAAAATATTTTTATATATATACAAAAAAAGGAGCACCTGCTCCTGTAAAATACTCTCTGATTCATAAGATTATCACCGGTTCAATTTTCATATTTAGGACATGTATCCTGTAAATAGTAATCAATTTAGAACATAATAGTTACAACAATTTTTACATCACAAAAAATTTAATTTATTAAAATCTCATGATATATTAAATACAAAATCTCACGAAATCTCAAATTCATCATATGATACTTATAATTTATTTCAAATTTACTCACAAATCTGTGATATGTTGAATCATGACTCTGTGTTCCCATAACATAAAATTATTCACCATTAAATGCACCCTTAAAATAATACTCTAAAGGTAACTTGAAATTTTGAACATGGAATTGTATTAATAGTAGGATATTCATGGCGGTATGGATTTTGCAAACAAGTATTAAAATGAAATTACGTTTCTCGCCATAATTATATATGCCAATTTTGATATCTATGTTCACTAGAAAATGGGTGGGCACGGATGCATAGTCAGCAGTTAAAAAAAAAAAAAAAACCCATTTTAAAAATACGTCAAGATACATTTACTGACGAAAGTGAACCAGATTACTATTACATGGTAATTTACCTATTCAACTTTGACGTAAGGCATACTTACATTCGACACAACAAATCAACGCCACACATTATCAATTAATCCCTAGTCCTGGGTTAGTGAAGTCAGCCATGGTAGCATACAAATACATGATACTCGGATATCACCCTCGATGCCTAAATTGTATGTTGTAGACACCCTACTGTACTGTTCCCTATATGCTGTTTATGGTACACCTAAGTTCCAGCTACTTACAGAAACAAATGATTCACGTAGCATACAGTCTTTTTCATGTGCAAGGTCAAAGGAGGAGTCATTGCTCCGAGTTGTTCTCGCTACATACATCTATCTTCAAAAGAAACCGTACCTTCCATGAATAAGCAAGCCACATGTGACATATTCAAGATCATTAGCGTGTTGTAGAACAGAAAAGTTCAACAGATGCTACACAACTCGAACCCATGTTCCACTACACATGGGACAGCCATATGCCCAGCGGCTGATCCACCACGTCTCCTTCTCATTCTGATTAGTATTGCCCGCACCTGGAGATGCAAAAGCAGATGTCTGCCGCAGGCATCTGATGCACTGGATCAGTAACAAAGAAGATAGATGAGTACATACATGTATCAAGGATCCACAAATAAGACAAGACTACAACTTAGTTTATTGTATTTGAATAGCAAAGATATAACGTTTTTGGATATTATCCTTCATGGGACAATAAGCTTTAACTATATACATCAAGTTTGAACAATAACAAGCGGCTGGATGAATGACTTTCCACTATACCAATTCGGGCAATTAAATGTTACACATGGAAATTCAATTTACCGCGTCATTTCCAATTATGGATGAAGCAATTCAAAATAGATAAAAATAAAACAGAAATAAGTTGCAACATTCAAAAATTTTAAATATTCATCTGGGACGTTAAAAAAGAGTCATTATGCTCAGGTTAGACTTCTATTGACCATAAACATCTTTCTATTGATCATAATCATCTTTCTATTAATACACACACATACATATATGCAAAGAAACTTTTAACAAGACATTATGGCACTAAAAGAAAGCTGAGAAAATAATTGCTGCTTTATGGATAACAATGGCGAAGAAAAAGAATGATAGGCCAACAGTATGTTGAGTTCAACATGACCAATATGGCTATACCTTGTACCACACTCCTTCAAGTCCAGTTTTCCAAACAGCTGTTACAACGTCTCTTCTGGATCCCATGATACCATAATAAGCTCCTAAACCAACTGATGTGTTCAGTCCAAACGCTGCATCTCTTTCAGAGATCCTACGCTTCCTTGGCCACAAGCCATAAACTCCATTATAAGCATCACCATTCTCAGATGAAGCAGAGTCGAGTAAATCCATTGAGGTGCTAAATTTAGAACTATCATCTGAGAGACTCGTGTCATCAGGATCAGACCAGGGTCCACCAAACATATTCCTCTTGTGCCACTCTTCAGCTGGAGGATGTAGTTCCAACTCCCTGAGAAGCAGACCTGCAGCATCTGCACCTCTAGGCCGGGGCATATTCTGCTAAAAAAGAACGATTTTTATGGATGAAAATGTGCATCTTTCAAATCAAGATATTGGCTCGTAAATTCATAGGCTACGCGTTTAGGGTGTAATTTCACCCCAGAAAACTGGTGGCTGATGGTACAAGAAGCCATCAACTAGGAAAAATGTTCTGTATCAAAAGACAAGTACCTGCATATGAGGGCCAAGTGATGCTTCCACAACCTCTGGTAAAACAGTATAGTTTCCATCAATATAATGAAGTCGAACTTGAATGTTGCTGCTCCCCACCTGGGAAACTGGTAGAGGATGTACCAAACCTGATGTCCTCCGACAGAGATCCATAAGTATAAGAAATAGAACCTTCACCTGCATGACAGTCGTAATAAAACTAAGACAATTAAGAGGACAGAGTATCCAAAAATAAAAACTTCCAAAAACAAAGGTTCCCCTTGTGACCCAATGGCTGCAAACAACCAATGTGAAATCGGTCTTATTCTTAGCTGGATGCATAATCTAATTCATACAGTTAAGCCTTCAATATCTTGGTTCTCAATGACGAATCTAGTGCTTCCTTCCCCACCCCCAAAAATAAGAATAAGGCCCATTTTATGCGAGGTTTGAATTAAGTAAGAAAGAGAAATCTTCCTTTTCATTTTCCCCTTTTCCATAAGATGACATCATATGATAACTTTAAAAAGTCTGCCACATCCGTTCTTGTTGCTCATTTTTTCCATGTAAATTTTGCATGTATTTGCGTACCTCCTCAAAGGTGTATCCTTGACCAGCATTGCCAGAACCTAATCTTGACCGACTGGTTGGACCTTCTTCAGGTCCCTTTGGTCCATTTCCCACCTGTGCAGTTCTTGCGGCTTGTGTTTCATCCAACCTGACTACAGCCATAGCTGGTTTTGCAGTAACTGTGTGTGTTTCTTCTGATTTGCCTTGCACCCCAGGTTGGGGTTTTTGGATTGTTGAATCAGTATTTCGTTGAGCAGCCCCAATAAACCGCGGTAATTGTGTTCGCCGGAAGAAAAAACAGAACAGTAGAAGTTGGCATAGCCGGTGAAGAAAATGACAGTCTCCAATAAGTCTAACAGCTGGAGTTCCTGGAAATGTTCCAGTGTTGATACTTATTGGCATAAAAGTTGAAGGACCACTTATGGGGTTTGGTGCAGAACTAGGAACCCCTTCAGGTGTATTACTGATCTTGGCAATTGCTCCTTGTACCCAAGCTTGCATCTGAGTGCTTCCTGTAGAGCTTACAGTTCCACCTTGCGCACCTGAGCATAAAAAAAAAATCAGCTTGCGTCAGACATCGGAATAGAGAAAATAGAGAGGCCAAGCTAAGAATTAAGAAGAATAGAACATGAAGTCAGTCATTCACATCCATACTTAGGTCTTAGTCGGCAGTCACCAAAATCAGGCACACCAGGAATGACAGTGATATTTTCGTGTTTAAACACTGGAAATGAAACGCGGGGTTTTTAACTGAAAAAACAACAGTACATTTCCAATGTTCTGACCAAATGCAGAAAATAGTCCACGACAGGACAAAAATATAAAACGAGGAAAACTGCAAACAAGCACATACGAGAGAATAGCACCTAAAACAACACACATGAAACAACATGCTGCTGCACTTTTTACACACGACTTATGCCTCGAGAAAGGTATTCACGTAGATAAATCTTTGGAAAGGGAGGTGCCAGAAGGTTCCTGGGAGCCACAGCTGCGGCCAGAGAAGCTAGGTGCACCCCCTTAATAACTGTGATTAAACTTACATGCTACTGAGGCTAAAATAATAGCAAAACTTGAATTCTAGAGTGGACTTACCCGAAGTTGTAGCCGGTGTAGAAGTGCTTTGGGTAGGGCTTGTCACCACATTACGGTTCCCGCCCGTGCCTGCAGTGGCAGCATGACTTGCCAAAGTGCGGCAGAAACTCGCATAACGTCGCAGACGTGTGATGAAGTGTGATGCTAGATCAAGGACTGCATCAACATAAGCCTGCAATATAGGATGGCATAATTAGTTCAAAAACAAGTCAGACAGGGATATAATGGGAAATTGAAGTGTCTAAAACTACACCTGGATGCTAAGGACTAGAGATGGGTCAACAGCCATTGATTCAGGATCAATACCAGACAATGTCTCGCCTGATGCTTGCCATGGTTCTTGCACCAAGGCAGATGGATTCATTAATGCTGATTCAATTCCTTTGCCAAGCATGTCCAATAACAACCTTGCTTGCATGTCAAGCACCATAGCTCGAACCTCTTGAGCTGTAGTACCTTCTAGTAGCCTGCATTTTATTCTGTCCAGACTCTGCATCATCCATACACATCATAAGATACTAAGAAGAATTGGGTTAAAAAGTAGCTCATCAACGCACAAGCTTAAATAAAAATACTAAGCATGAACATGACAAGCAACCAAAAAGTGCCTCGTCAAAGTACAAGCTTAACTAAAAATACAAAGCATGAACATGACCATCAATCAGACTTACAGGTCCATACTGCTCTCTGTGTTGAGTGGACGGAAGGGAGTGGAAATCAGCATCCAACACAGCAATAACACTGTTCAATGAAACTAGAATACCATATTGGACCGTCAGCGAGAGACAAAAATCAGGAAGCAAGGATATGATTCCTATGAGGCAGAAGCCATATGGATGAGATATTTTTTTGGCTTCTTAAACTTGTCGTCATATAGAATCCTTAGCAGACTAAAACATATAATTATCATTAAATTCTCTTACGGAACACTGACCACTGTACCCTTGTTTGAACTATTTCTCCATTACGGAACAGCACTGACCACTGTACCCTTGTTTGAACTATTTCTTCATAACGGAACAGACCCCTTAGTAGAATGATAATGTGCATTATACTTGGAAGATTAAGATAAGATTCTGTTTTAGACAAAAATATCCTCCCTCCCCTACTGAATTGAATAGCATAAACATTATCATAGAAGTATCGATCATAGAGTCATTTTACTCTGTCGCATGAACACATTTCACCCCTTCTCATCACGTCTGGCCATTTGTCCTTCACCTACACTCTCAAGTCACCATGGAATTGGACAGAATAGCTCTCCCATCAATACAGATTAAATATACGTACCAATACGATTCTCTGCGGCACTCTGAGTACAGCCAACAGCATCCCACCAATCAACCCCCACCAATAGACTCCACCAAAATCTGCCAAGAAAAGACAACAGCAAAACATTAAGTATCTTCACACCAAGATGCCATAAACACCAAATCGACTCACAATAAAATCAAGATTTTATCTGAGACTGTCCTATGTGACCAAATTCAGCGACAAACTCACAACTAATTATTAGGGTACCTCTCTGCAATAGCCCTCTCCCATGAAGCAGAATTAACTTTCGCCTGGCTGATAGGACCAGGAGGTGGAAGAACACGGATAATTTTTAGTATAGTGCAATCACTGCTTGTATCGTGCCAAACAGAAGCAGAACAGCAACTTGTAGAAGAGAAAGCAGGAGCAGCTATAGCAGAGCCAACATGAATCTGATAGTTATCAACAGATGTGAAGTTTGCACCAGAGAAGACATGAACTCCACCCCGTAGAAAAGAAACCGCAATTTCACCACCATGCGCAGAATACACAATTCGCGCAAGAGTTCTAACATCACTAGGAAGATCAAAAGGATCGAAACTGACCCTCTTCGAAGCCTCGGGAACAAATTCTGGTGTATTTTTCCCATCAGAGACTGATCCAACTGTTGCTGCTATAGGACCCTTGAATTCGCTGGATGCTGGAACGCATTTGATTACTTTACTCACCCAAACTGTCTGCTTAGGTGCCTGCCCACCAAAGCTGGAACTAGGGTTTCCAAATATCTGATGGATCACTACGTTCTCAACAGATGATTCCCAACGTTGAACTCTCCATCCAGTGACAGAAGGACCCTCATCAGGATCATAAGGGGACATGTATTGCCCTGTACAATCAACATAACAGACCAATGTATCAATAAACACAAAAGGAAATATGCCCGAAGGACGATAACGAGGATGCTGATAACTGATGCTTTAAAACAGATGTAAAACACTCTGAATTCAAATCCATCGAGAGCACATAAGAAGCCAGTAAATTATATTATACAAGAATGATTCAAGAATAGTAGATGAAGAAACATTTTGATATTTCTTTTCCTTTTCCCATGTTATGTATCAATGTCGACCGCAGTTAATAGGGTGAAGGGCAGAGATAAGGAGCGGAAGACAGAGACAATGGAGAAAGAAAAAAACGGGATGGATAGAGATCGGCAATAGCAAATGAAATCTAAAAGGCAAGACTGGATCCGCCAATAAACTTTGATGCCGCATCAAAAGACCAACAACTTGGACCACCAAATAGTAAATCAATCAGCAGGTACATAATTCTATATATATATATATACACACACGCGCGCTCAGCTTGCATTTCCGCAAAAGAATACCTTCAACTATGACAACTGATATCACTGAACCACCACGTGTTGGATCAAAGGCAACTGCAGTAACACTAGAACCCCAAGTTGTAGTCGCAGCTGATTGAGCTGCAGCCTCAGGACTCACGTATGCAGAAAAGTTTGAAACTGGAGAACAATGAAGTGCTACAATATCACTGCAATCATGTTCAGCTTGTTTCTTGCCATGCTTTGCTTCTAATAACAGATACTCCTGCCACCTAAACAAATATGCAGCCAATGGAGCATAACCATCCCAGGAAGGAGGGCTAAGTGATGGTGGTGGGACTTCATTATTCACACTTGCTTTTGGAGTAACGTGAAAACCATTCCCAGGGCCAGGAGTGACTTCCCAAACAACAACAGTTGAGGGGTTCACAATCGGAACACCAGCCACATGCATGGCTCCAGAATCCGTCACAATAGCATCAGCAGCCATAATCCCACTAGGCCCAGCTCCCAAAAGCCCTTTACTTGTACAAAACCACTTAGATGGCGCACCACTCTGATTAGGTGGCCACTGAGACCAATGGATCTGAACAGAGCCCGATGAGAAAACAGTGCAGACACAGAGAAAATTTGGCCAACCAGCTGTTGCCAAAACCAAAGGAAACTGCTCAGAGACGAATAAACACACAATTTTGATCCATAAAGAATTGACGGTGTATAGTTGCTAATTTAATCAAATGATGAACTGGTACATTTGCAAATAGTCAATTAAAAGAGTAATAGCTTTGAATTTCAGATTTTTATCAACTGCATCTTGTGGTAAATATATTGCTATATGCAGGAAAGGTGATGCACAGAGGAAAGCGCAACATCATAAGCAGATTGAAAGCATAGATGGAACTTGGAAATGACAATTGTGAGCAGCGACTGATGGACTACTAAGTCCGAAATTTAGCTTTGGCCAATTAAATAATTGCAAATCATACATAACTGTAAATAACATCTAGTAGATCGTGAAGAGCGTGTTTATTCTTAATCAATGCATGCTATATAAGTTAAAGTTCTATGATTCAACAATTTGTGACTAGAATAATTTTCTATTTTCTCTGATGAGTTTCTCTCAATTCTTACATTCAATCTCAAAGAAGCATCTTCAAAAACAAATTCTTCATTCTTCCACAATTGTTTCTCTCTCTTACATTTAGGGTCAAAGTAATTTTTCGTTCTTTTTTCTTTGTAGACGGGTGAGAGGGTTGATGACCTTTTACTCATAATTGGCAAAGAATAGAATATCAATTATAACAAAAGTTTTAATTGGCAAACCACTGTCATGGTCACATATATCAATAGTCTAATACTCGCAAGAAACATAATGCACCTTGTATAAACAGTGTCCACTCTAGTTTTATTTCCTTACAAGGCCTCCCAGGTTTGGCCCCAACTAGCAAACAACTACCAAGTATTGCAAACTGAGCAGTTTTACCTATCTGCTGCAAACTGTAAAGTATAAACCAGGATAAATCTCGCCCAGTTTCAACCCCTAACGGAGAACAACACCGACCATTGAAATCTAAGGATTTTCATATCATGTGTGAAAACATGTGAAGGAAAAACTGAATCTCAAATCTGATGAAAATAATCAGTAAGCTAGGCGAGAAATATGAACCTGGAGCATGAGGTTGCTGTGAAAGAAATTTCTCCTCAAATGTGGACTTTGTTGAACCGCTTGACCTAACCGAGAGCCACCTATACTAATTTTATACAAAACATGTCAACAGCAAACCAAATGTATTAAATACAAAATACTTACATTTAAATGAACAAAAAATAAAAGGTTCCGTACTGGAGAAACTCCTGAAAGCCACTTTGTAACCACTGCAATATCCTGGCGCCACTCATATTCCAGCTGCCAGCAACTAGCATCTTTTACAAGATTTGCAGGTCCCTGACAATCAAAACAGTCAGATACAAAGAAGGCAATCAGAAATCTCGTGTACAACCAAGAAACAGTAAAAACCCAATTATAACAGTTACGGGAAAACATAATTTCTCAATAGGTTAACAATCATTGAGACAGTTCATGGTTATTTCCTTATTCAAGGTGCTCAACATGAGTAGCACACCTGAGAAGGTTGAGTCCATATGGTTATCCTCCCGTGGAAATTAGCTGCCAGCAGCGCTCGAGGGCATGATGTCGGGGACCACTCAATGAACTGAATAGAATCACGAGGAGAATCTGTCAAACATCAAATATCAGAGGGAGAAAATTCACAACAAAAAAATATAAGTATCCCACCAGAAGAGATGGTCAAATAATCGTCAATCTCCGATAGAGTGATGATTTACGTTTCTAGCAGTGTTATAAATGGCGGTCGAGGCAGCCGCCTAGGCGATAGGCGGCCCTCGACCGCACCGCCTATACATGAGGCGGGTGTTTTAGCGGCCCAAGCTATATGACGTCGGGGAGGCGGGCGAGGCGGCGAGCAGGCGGGCGAGGCGGACAGTCAAGATTTTGAAGTTGTAGTCAACAAATTTAAAAACCTAGTCAAACTCAACTAATTTTAAATATCAAAACCCTAGCATACCTCACTTTCTTTATTTTATTTTTGGTTTTCACTCTCAAGTCTCAACCACCACACACAGTCTGTCGCCCACTGCCCGCCGCCGCCGACCGCCGCCGGCAGTCAGAATATTTAGGTTAGGCATTGCATATTTATTATTTATCATATTTTTTTATAATATTTCAGATTTTGTGATTTCAAAAATTAATTTTTTTCCTATTATTATTTTATTATTGATTTATTGTTGAAGATTAATGACGGAAAAAGATAAACAACTGGAGTTGGAATTTAAGCTAAAGTCTAATGATATTGTTTGGGAATATGGGGTGTTGTATAATAAAGAGAAAAAAGATTGGATCACATGCAAGTTTTGTAAGGGGCTTATTAAAGGAGGAGTTTATAGGATGAAGCATCATAGTGCGGGTATTGTAAGACAAGTTGAAGCATGTCCTAAAGCGTCCGATGAGGACAAAAAATTATTGAGAGACTACTTGTTCTAACGATGGATAATCGATTGAAACTTTGAAATTTAAACTTAATTTTTTGGTAAAAGTAATTATATTACTTTGTTAGCATAATAGCATTAATATGATGATGAATCTTTATTAATTGCACATTATCTAGATGATATTATATTGTATGAAACTTCTTTGTGCTTAAACATTATTTAATTGCATATTTTAAATAAAAAAATGATAACTATTTATGATTATATTGCATGATTATCTAAAAAAATTACTTAAAAAATTCAACCATCTAGGCACCGCCTAGGCGGCCAAGGCGATAGGCGTTCACCGACCGCCCCGCCACCGCCTCCCGTCATTTACAACCTTGGTTTTTAGTGGTACAGAAGTTACTATTTTCAAAAGAATCTCATAATTCATTGGGTTTAAATTATAAGACCCACAAATGCATGTCTTAAACATTGTCATGTTTCTATTTCGGTGCTCCAGCTCATCCTATTTAATAAAACTGACATTATGCACTTCAAAATATGTGCAGTTAAGTTCACAACCCGATTGTCATCTCATTGTTCAACATGTCAGAATGATGTTAAGAGACTTTCAATAACTCAACACACATCAGGTAATAACTTGTGAATCAATACAGGGTAGATGAGTCAGTATATCAATAACTGTAAAACTAAGCCCGGATGATCTGAAAACCTGCCCGCTTAAGTAAACGGTCATATTGTGCAAACACCGAATAATTCAGCATCACAACACAATATCATGAGTAAGTTGCAAGGATACCTGCTATAACATTAAAAACTGTGCATTCAGTCGGTCGCTCTGGAATGACTATATGTATAGGGATCCAAAATGGAGGATTGGAAGACAAACTACACAGAAAATGATAATGAATCAGGGTTCGATAACAAGTTGAGCTATCAGGTCATCTATGAGCAAATTGCATCAATGAAAAACCTTTCCAACTTTAGAAAGAAAAACAACAGAGTGAAAATAAAACCTCGGGATTCTCGCACAAGTTTCTGAGGCACAAGCTATGGCATTTAACTTCCCACACCAAGCAACAGCACTGCAATATAAAAAAAATGGCTCCTCAAAAGGGTAATAAAAATGAAGACCTGACAGAAACAAGAAGAATATAAAGAAACAAATGGTAGCGCCAACTTTTCGAAAAGAATACGAAAAATAAATATATGGATTCATGTTACAATGATTCCAAACAATTTGTTTCTCCGTGACCAAGATTGGAATACTTCAAATAACAAATAATCTGTTCTTCAGTATAATAAAAGTGTAGCAGTGTAAAGCATGGTCAACACCGCAAACAGACCGCAGCATCTAGCAGCTTATATTTATAATTAAAAAAAAAAAAACTCATCAACCATCATCAACAACTGTAAAATTACAATTAGAAGGCAAAAATTTTTGCATCTCGAAATTGAAGATAAGTCAAGATTCAAGACCACATAGAAACCTTATAACTGTCCAATTATCCATCCCCCTGCCTGTAGGCTTTCATTGCCAACATTACTGACACATAGAGTACCGAGTAGTATAAATAAAACCCAATATCGAGAAACCAAGCTTCATACTGAAAACCAGTAGAAATACAAGACCCAAGTTCTTGAACCATACCAAATTTCCAAATCGAGAATTGCACGCATCAAATATTATTCAAACTACAATTCATTAGACGAAACCATTCCATCAAGCTCCAAAACACAAGAACGTCACCTAAAAGTGCGGCAGAGCTCGGGAACACTCATTTTATGCAGCAAATTGGACTTCGGCTGGTTAAGCTTTATGCAGAAAACAGTAGCTGGAGTCACAAAATCCTCATCAACGGGATCATCGGCGGAATTCAACAACGCAGCCGCCGAATCCTTCTCGGGTGCGACCTCCATCACCACGTCGTCTTCGCAAGCTAAGTTGTCGGATGTTTCCGCAGAAGGAGGTTCTGGGAGGGCATACGTGGCGGTAG
The DNA here is from genome assembly GCF_025594145.1 of Primulina tabacum. Lineage (NCBI taxonomy): Eukaryota > Viridiplantae > Streptophyta > Magnoliopsida > Lamiales > Gesneriaceae > Primulina > Primulina tabacum. The sequence goes on from NC_134553.1 coordinate 4,455,199, forward strand.
GGAAGTCTTCCTCGGAGTCCTTGGCACCCGCAACTGGTGGTTGTGGGGACTGGGTCGAATTGGCTTTATTATTAGTATTATTCATCTAGGATACCAAATGACCAAAAACCCTAAAATATAATATAGTTGCGTGTGTGAAGGTGGGATGGGAAAGGCCCAATTGAAGGCGACAGCAAGTACTGTAGTTGGGAAAGAGAAAGGAGTTTCGCTCGGCGGGCGGTGGGGTTAGGGTTTCTTTAAGACGACCACGCAAGCCACTTGGGGTCTATGCCCAACAATGGGATACAAGGTTGGGTATAATAGGCCTGATGGAATATCTTGTGTGTCATAACGCTTCAATTCGGAAGGTTGAGCAATTTTTTTCAATCGGCTAACTTTTATAAGCCCGATCGACGATTAACTACATGAATCTAAGAACTCGACAAATTTTATCTTCGATCCAACCTATGTGGCTCGACATCGATTGTAAAAAATTTAGAAATCCATAACCATTGTTCAATTTCTTCTTAACTTGTTTCCGAATTATAATATAGATTCTTTGAATTTTAAGCCATCATTGAAAAAAATAGGGATAGATATCAAGAGAATAATTAGTTAGCATTTTATTTCTCAGTTGTTTTTATAGCTACAAGAGACATGATCATGTTTGTTAAATTAATGATATGACAAAGCATATGAGAAGGTGCTACATCGAGTTTTCAAGTATTATGACATCTGACCATGACTTTAAATAATGATTAAATAATGAGAGTCGATATTTACACTATATTTTGTGTTGTCTATATTTTACTTCATGTGTAAAATATGTGTAAAATTTATCCACAAATGGTGTGCAAATAACAAAAAAAATGATTTGTAAATATAAATTCTCTTAAATAATATATGGATTTTTTTAGCAATTATCAGAGGCCGAAAACTTGTATGAGACAGTCTCACGAATCGTATTTTGTGAGACAGATCTCTTATTTGAGTCATCCAAGAAATACTATTACTTTTTATGCTAAGATTATTACTTTTTATTGTGAATATCGATAGGGTTGACCCGTCTCACAGATAAAGATTCGTGAAATTGTCTCACAAAAAACCTACTCTTATTAGAGATAACAATTTCCTTTCAACTCGACGGATATTTTGATACCCAACTCGAGTGAAGGAGAGTATGTATGGGATTTTTTTTACCAAATTAAATAAGTGAGTGATTCGTATGGGGATTTTTCGGATATGAAGATGGAGTTCTCAAGGAATCCTACTCATGTCTGACCCGAATACCTGATTAAATTTTTATATATTAACATATACATACATACATACATATGGCTAAAACTTGTGTGAGACGGTCTCACGGGTCGTATTTTGTGAGACGGATCTCTTATTTGGGTCATCCATGAAAAATATTATTTTGTGCTAAGAGTATTACTTTTTATTGTGAATATCGGTAGGGTTGACCCGTCTCACAGATAAAGATTCACGAGACCGTTTCACAAAAAACTTACTCTATATATATAGTTAATTCTAATGTAGTTTGTCGAATGATATCAAATGAATGGAATGAATAGATTTATTATTATAGAATTTATGTTATTTTTTAGGATAATGATATTAAGATAAATAATTTTTAATATTTTGTTGAATAATGTTTAATTTGATAATTTTTATATTTGATTTTTTTCTTTATTATTCTCGACAATTTAATAGATATTCACAGTTTACTCGAAATAATTCAACGTTAGAAAAATACAATTATATGTGGTAATAGGATAAGATATAAATATCTCAATCTCATCCGACATGGATGATAACGAGGATGAAATTGACATCCAACGAGGACGAAGATGTAAAATCATACTCAAACTCGACATATTGTCATCCCTAGCAATTATGCACTTTTGTTTCGAAGCCTTAAAAAGTTTATCTCACTCGATAACTTCATTATGTATTGTATATATAAACTACTTATGAATCAATAACTCGTTTTATTTCAAGGGAATATTAGCTAAAATTTTAGCACAAGCTCCAAAATTCCAATATAATCTGGCATATTTATTGCTATCAGACTCATATACGAGTATAGCACGTCAAATTTTTTGTGGCTATTTATCGATACTCAGAAAAAAAGTTACATTTTAAAATATGTTATTTTTCTTTCCCACATTCAAACAGGCATATCGGACACAAATATTAAACTATTTTTTAATTGAACATAATTAACAAACAAATTTCCCCCCACGTGACAACTGATCCTGGTTATACAATGAATATCATTTATTACAAATTCGGAATATGTAATATGTAATAAAATAAATGACCAGTGATCCTCGTTAAAATTTTGACAACAAATGTCATCATTCTCGTGTTAGGTATCGAAGTGAGCAAGCATATATTTATAAACTCTTATACTATGTATTTTGGAGAAACATTTGTCGATTGTAACATGGATTATTTCAATTGTATTATCATGTAATCCATAAAAAAAATTATTCACAGATGTCGGTATCAAATTAAAATTAAAAACCAGAGTGCAATGTCATTCAATTTATATGTGAAAATGAACAGACGTTTTAGAATTTTTGCTTCAATAATAATTTATTTTTTTAAAAAAAAATACAATTTTTGAATGAAATTGAAACTTATTTACGTTGCGTATTATTATTTTGGCAAAAACATATGCAAGACGGTCTCACGGATCGTATTTTATGAGACATATATCTTATTTGGGTCATCCATGAAAAAGTATTACTTTTTATGCTAAGAGTATTATTTTTTATTGTGAATATCGGTATGGTTAATCCGTCTCACAGATAAAGATACGTGAGACCATCTCACAAAAACATACTATATTATTTTTGCACTTGATAAGAAAAGCAAGTGTCAAATACACTAAATACAATGTACATGTTATTGAATTGGATTGGACCAGTTCCAAAACAAATTACACTGTTTCGAATGGCATGATAATTAAACCCGTTCCCATTATAATGAAAGTGAATCAAACTCTCATTTGATACGATACCATATCGGAATTACCAGATCTGTCACCCAATCAAATTAAAACATAATTTGAATCAATTTTTTAATTTTTTCAATGACTATGTTATTTATAGAGTAAAACAAACAAAAGAAATATATAATTGAATCATATCAATCACACCAAATTAATATGATTATGAATTCACTTCCTACCAACTCAATCTGATTCAATATCCATGCAAGATTCATTTCAATCCGAACTCGGTTCATATCGGTTTCGAAATCTGACCAATAAAAATCTCAAATATAGAGAACATGAACGCAAAAAAACATTTTTTTTATATCCGTAACGGATGTCATCCTATTCTTTTCCGAACAATGTCTTTGGGATTTATTCCCTCTTTATTGTTTTCTTTTCCAAGAGCATATAATGGGAACGGGTTTCGTTTGGTTGTTTAAATGGTCAACCGAATAATTATCTCGTGGGTACCCAACATTATATCTTTTTCCAGTTTTTCTATATAAGAGGCCATTGTTCTAGCTAAAATCCAGATAAAGACTTATATTCTATCAATTGACAATTTCATATGTGCAATGTGAAAAGTTAACTTTTCTAAATTTAAAAAAAAAAAACGTATTGAGCAACTCAACATTTTCTTTTAAGAAAATTTCCATTTTCTACTGTCAGTTTTATGAAGGAAAAAAATTTTTAGAATTTGGAAGTTCAAATTGGGACTAAATAGATAATGATATTTTTAAAATCTTGTATTTATAAAATTCAAATGTAAAACTCCTTAAAAAATGTACATGAACAAGGTTTGAATAAAAATTTAATTTTATATATGAGTTTTATGTTTTTTTGGTTTTTTACGACATGACATACGGACATTAAAACGAGATGACATGCAAAACATTCTTGCGACTCGCTTTGTAAACTTAAGGAAGATGGAGACATGAGTATTGAGATTTTGTTGGCTTGAAACAATGTATTTTTTGCTAAGACACTTTGGATGATACACAAACAGACTGACTGGTTCATTGTTTGTTAAATGAGTTTGTCGAACTCGCATCAAATTTGAAACTACCTGGGATTGGAGATGCCACAAGGATGAATCACCACGTATTAAACAACTATTGAAAATCCACGACAAATTGATTGTGGGCAGGGGTCGGTTGGGAATGCAACAACAATACTTGAGAGTTGGTTCTATCATTGTAGAGGAATAAGTCGTGCATATGATTTCTTTGTACACAAAGTTGGGAATTGGCTTTGGAAACCTCTAGTGTGGAAACAATGCATCCTGCCAAAATATCGTGTCACACTTCGGTTGTTCGCTCATGGAAGCTCCTCACACGAGACCGACAATGCTATATTCATGATAAGAAATGTGTTTTTTGCAACGGGGAGGATGAATCAACATCACATTTAATCTTCTGCTTGAGGTAATAAAGTTGATTTGAAACTAGATTCGAGAGTGGCTTAGAATGAAGAAATTCATGGGACCGACCAATACAATTTTGAAGGCATTTCATGTTAACTACAGGAAATGGCGGAGCCAGGATTTTAAGTATACGCGGACTAGAATTCTAACGAAAAATAAAATAATATATGACAATTAAAATAATAAGATATATGTTCATTGTAATCTAAAAACGTTTCTCATTAATAAGATCTTCCATATTTTTGCTATAAAACTCGTAAAATTTGAAAAATTCGGTCAAAACTGTGACATTGTAATATTTTATATCTCCATCACCTTGCAAAGAAATTTATGAAGTTTAAATAAAATGGTTATATTTAAATATTTCTTAACTAAAAGATAAAAAGATGAGCTGAACAGACATACTATATTACTGAATATGTGATTTAATATTGTTTAAATACAATATTTATTAGTTATAAAATCTTAGTCAATACTTAAACAAACTCTCTTTCGCTCAATACCGATCAGATTATAAGGTTGCAATTTTTTTTTTTTTGTTTCAAACAACTCTCGGCACAAATCACAATTATGAGATAATGGATATTTTCTAAAAATTCTCGTGACAAATTACATCGAGCTTATAATGTTAAAGCTGACACCTCAAATGATGCTTTTCATATTCCATAAGGTGCTCCTTTTTAGCGATAGTAGAAATCTTGTCAATGTCGAACCATTTAAAATATTCTTTTGGTTCCAAACCTAAGCTAAACATAAGTAGAAAATAATGCAACTGAAGCAAGTTTATGAGTTCAAATAGAATAAGACGAGGTCAGCTCAAATATTAATACATATTCATTTATAAATTGGAATTAATCGAAATGATACAATGAATTGGCAAGATTTCAAAACTCGAAAAGAACATAAGATTTGAGGTGATGATTTTACCCAACTTTGTACAAATATATAGTTAGTATACTTTAGCAAATTGGTTTAAGGTTGAGGATTCGAGTGATTGAGAACAAGACAAATCTAATTACAATTTCGTATCTTGAATGTTTTCATCTTTAGGGTAGTATCATGAAGCTGAATGAAATGGATCCAAGTTAAGATCGTTGGACTCTTTTATTTATGGATATGTCAACGAGCTAGAAAATCATTTAGTTTAACTTAATACATAATTTTAAAAAAAATAGCACCCGGACTACACCCTAGGTACTCTTACATGTAGCTCCGCCCGTGACTACAGGGGTACATCTACGTTGACGAAGATGAGATCCACCATGCTATCAGCTTGCATTTATGAAGTTCGGAATGTCAGGAACCGTGCACTCTTTAAAAATGAAAACCAGCTATCGAAAAATAGCAAGGGAAATAAAGATCTTCACTCTAAATATGCTATCAAACATGCTGAAGTCTTTTACTGTGTTGAAAACACATCATTAAGTGATGTACATTTTTTACACGACATGATCACATGATCATCTTGTTTAATCTGACAACTTTATCCATGCATTCGACGCAATGTTACATTTTTATTGGATTTTTCCTTAAAAAAAATAATAATAAAACGCGGTGGAATGAGTCAAACTAATGTTGTTCAGGGTGTCAATTGCATTGGTTTAATTTTTGAGTTCGCATACCGCTCGGGCTAGAAATGACTCTTGACACTTTCTCTCTATTCTCGCCAAAGTTCTTCGCCTCTACAGCGACCAAAAACGCGATTCCACACCGTATGATTGAATCGCTACACGCGATACGCCCAAGTTTGCTGGCGCTCTTCGCTCTCCAGCTGCAGCTTTCAGAGTTCGCAGTCTCCTTCATTCTTATCGAGCTCCGATCTCGCTGAATAATTTGTTAGTATCTGTATTGACTGCTGAATTTTACTTGTTTGTGTGTTTACTAATTGTTTTAGTGCCCCTGGGTTTGTGTTGCCCGCTGAAATTCAAGTTAGGCGAATTGTGTCTAAATCAAAGGTAGGCGATCTCGGTGGAGTGGTTGCCTTGCTTTTCTGTATGCACCTTCTAGTGTTATCAAGAGGAGTGTGCACTAATCTGGTCAAAATATGATACCGGTTTAATCTTGTGATTCTAAGAGGTTAAGCGTTGTGTTCGTGGTTCGTGTGTTTATCTGAGCGTAGGCGGGCGTGGGGTGGAACTTGGTTGGTTAGTCAACTGGTGCATTGGAACTCGTTACTGTAAAATTTTCATGTTTGGAAATTGTGATGCTGAACCTTTGTAAATATTTGCATGAAAATAGTTGAGTTTTGCCAAATTAATTCTGAAACCAGGGATTTGAGGGATGGAGGGCAATAGACGTGAAGTGGAGGCTTAACATATTTGGGAAGTGATCCTTTGATTTTTGAAATTACTATAAATTACCAATGGATACCAAATTCCAATTCGCTGTATGAACTGTGCTGTCCTTTCGCGAGATAACAAGAGAATGCTGTTCGCAACACGTGAACTTTTGAATACAATCATGCTTTGGATAGTGTGCTGGGCTAGCTGATGGCTGGAGAAATTCTGTGGAAAAAACTAGTGATGTCTGATAGAAATGTCTCATCTAGCTCTTTGTTCTACAGATTGAGACACCAGCGTTGGAGTAGGCAGATTAGTGCAATAGACCAGTCAGGGACATGGGCTGTTGCTGCTTTGGTGCCTTAACTTTGCACCAGAAGAAACAGAATAAAGATGCTCGTCAGTCGACAGAAGACCAAGAAGGTTTGTTCTTCTTAACTCATCCACATTCTTTGCAATGTTCAATGTAAAACTACTAAGTTCTAAAGGTTCCGCATTGTAGTTTTTGGTGAAGATACACCCTTTATGCCAGAGGCAGAGGGTGGGATTTCATGATTGCTTTTAATTTCCACGGATGCTGATTGCTCAGTCACAAAGCGGCTTCATCATGTTGGCATTGTTGCTTTTTGTGAAAGATGACTAACTTCTAACTCAAAATTTTCCACCATGTAGACCATTAACTGAAGATTTTGTTTGCGCTATTGATAGTTTGGTGAAGTTGGATGAAGAGGCTGTAAGTTTGGAATGCTAAAAAGAACCGTTTGAAGTTATGTAGATGGAAAACGAGGATTCACATTGAGGACCTTACTTAAGGATGTGATCTGATGTGAATATTTTGAATGTAGCGAGATGATTAGTGTTGTGACAATGGCTATAGTAGCAATCATATTGACATTTCAGTAATAAAGCATCAATAAGTATTTCAAAATATCACCGATGTAACAAGTTACGAGCTTTACATCACCGAACCAATTGTTCAATCATTATGAGATGCTCAATGGTCTTTGAGCATTGGAATTTAAACACTTGATCAAATAAATTACATGAAATGAACCTCATTCACTGTTGTATTGTCATGTGCTGCCACAGATATATGAATGTTTGGACTGCATGGAAATAAATCTGAGTGTTTAACATCAACTTAACCTGATTCTACCACACAAAGTAGGTAAGGTTGCCGTGGGAAACGTGAGTATGAATGAGCTTGCATGTGTGACACACTCGTTGAACTATCTCCAACTTTCATCTATAACATATTTGGGATCTGGGCAAGTGCTTGGATGTGTAAACGTCAATCTTAATTTAAGAAACATGTAGGGGTACTGAAAATATAATCATGTGGTTGGTAATGGTGCTTATTTCCATTCAGTATTTTTCTAACGACGGTCCAGAAATTATTACTTGGTATATTTTTTTCCTTTGATTGATTGATTTATTTTATATATCTGTCTAGGGCCCCAAATTGGTAAGACAAAGAACTTCTCATACAATGAGTTAAGAGAAGCAACAAACAACTTCCATCGCAGTAACAAAATAGGACGAGGAGGTTTTGGGACAGTTTACAAGGTATTAACTCAATGCTGCATAGTTTCTATTCATCATGTCTGAACGACGAACTTTAAAATGTAAATATTACACAGCAAAATTTCATCTTTCAGCCAGTATGTAATCTGATTTTCACCACCCTTTGCTGGTATTAAGATATAACATGCATTGAAGCTCTAACTACTTTCTTACTGTTTATCATCTTTCTAATTTAAGCAAATAAACATGCATAGAGGAAATCAAAGAATCTCCAGGCTGGTTTTTCTCTTAATGGTCTGTATTGTAGGCAGAGAAAATTGCTTCAACCAGTACTATTTTGTTTGATTGTCGCATATTTATGAACTATTAAGTTGATGGGACATTGAAACGTTCAACTATCATTCCTGCATTGTTATTTTCTTCGTATTAAACCCACTGCAATCTCACAGGGAACCCTAAAAAATGGAAAGAAAGTTGCTGTGAAGACACTTTCTACCGGGTCAAAGCAAGGAGTGCGTGAGTTTTTAACTGAGATTGACACCATATCCAATGTTAAACACCCAAATCTAGTTGAGTTAGTTGGGTGCTGCGTTAACGGTACCAACCACATTTTGGTCTATGAATATTTAGAGAATAAGAGCATCGATCGAGTGTTGTTAGGTAATTGGATAGAGTACTGTGACATTTGAATCTATTTAAAAGATTCCCACAGTATCCAATGTAGACTGAACATAATGCTTGCCTGTATTTCAGGTATGAACAGGTCTGTTAATCTGAACTGGGAAAAGAGGTCTAACATCTGCTTGGGAACTGCTCGTGGACTTGCATATCTTCATGAAGAACTTGTACCTCGCATTGTGCACAGAGATATCAAAGCTAGTAATATACTCCTGGACGAGGACTTCCGACCTAAAATTGGAGACTTTGGATTAGCTAAACTTTTCCCTGAAGATATCACCCACATCAGCACAAAAATAGCAGGAACAACGTATGTCTCATTTTCCTCTTTGATTCTACACCACAACAAATAATGGCACTGTAATCCTGACAGCTAATTGAAAGTTGTATTTACTGAAACGTTGAAAGTTATGGTCCTAATTTGTACCTTGGGGTTGTTCTAAGCAGTGGCTACCTGGCACCTGAATATGCATTAGGTGGCCAGTTAACTATGAAGGCCGATGTATACAGCTTTGGGGTTCTAACTCTCGAAGTTGTAAGTGGCAGGAGCAGTGGAAACACCAATCATGGGGGAATGCACAAATTGCTTGTCGAATGGGTTAGGAATATTTGGTTGTAATTTTTTGTTTCACTTTTGATGTTAATTATCCTCTGATAACTGAACAGCAAAAATGAGATTGAGTCATTTACCCTTTGTCTATACAGTATCTCCTCGTAAGTTGATAAAATGGACTGCTCGAAATTGCTTATTTTTTTCCTGAAGTTGCATCCTTCCAAGCCATTATATTATTTTGAGTTCTTTTTATTGTTTGTGCCTATTACTATAATTCCTTCTCTCATCGGCATTGGTTGCTTCACAGGCATGGGAGCTACACGAAGAAGGTAAACTCTTGGATCTAGTCGACCCAGAATTGGAAGCATTTCCAGAGGACCAGGTTCTTAGGTACATGAAAGTGGCCCTTTTCTGCACCCAAGCAAATGGTAGCAGGAGGCCCTTAATGAGCCAGGTCATTGAAATGCTCTCCAAAAATGTACGTCTTAACGAAAAGCAACTCACACCTCCCGGTTTCTTTGAAACCTCAGGTCTGGTAAGTGGCACAACGGTTAATAACAAGTCTTCAGAAGCTTCAACTAGCCATCAAATGAGTACTTTTCCTACGACAATCACTCATGTGACCCCAAGATAACACCTGAATTTTCGTAAATATTCCTTTTCATTATTTGCAAGCGCAGATGGGATCCTAGGTTCTAAGAAACCAACTGATTATTGGGATTGTTGGTTGGTCACACCCTTGGATTTATTTGATGGAGAAAGATGCATAGACTTGGGAGAGGACGTTTCAGTGACCAAAAAAGGTTATGCTGTTGAGTTGATAGGATTGCACGACTTTAAATTGCATGGGTGTTAATTCTTTTTCTATTCGTTTCCTGGTATAAGAATACATCACACGGTGGCAACTTTTGATCTTCCGGAGTTAGGGGTGTCAATCGGGTCGGATGAGTCGGGTTTCGGGTCAACCCGCGAAATTTTTTTTCAACCCGAACCCAACCCAAACCCGAAGCAACCCGAAAACCCCCAACTCAAACACGAACCCGCCTAACCCGCCTAACCCGAATTTTATTTATTTATTTTTAAAAAAATTAATGAAAAAATTCGAAAAAATAAAAAATAATAATATTTTAATTTAAACACATAATAACAAAATTTTCGATTTAAATTTGAAAATTTAATTGTAAAAAATTAAAATATATTTACTAAATCAAATAAACAGTTGTTAAAAAAATAAAAATATACAAAATAAATATTAAATGATGAAAATTTATCATATAAATATACAATAAATTTTGTTCAAACATACAATATATAAAATATAGGTAATATTTTCAAAAAAAAAAAAGTTTTCGGGTCAACACGCGACCCAACCCGAAACCCGTCTAATCTTGCACTAACTCGAACCCATCCAACCCGAACCGAACCCGAAAAACATCAACTCGAACCTGATTTTTTTCGTGTTGGATTGTGTCGGATTGACGGGTTGTGTTGTATTTTGACAGCTTTATCCGGAGTTCATTGTTTTCAAGCATTTTTCAGTGATATATATATCAAACAAATCATACACCCCTCGTGTGGAACTTTACATTCCAGATAGCAAAATTAACGGTGAAACAAAATGATGATAGCTTTTGTAAATTCGTGTAAATTTATATAAATCAATGACATGCATTACACTGATCAGGTTACTCTGAATACATCATAAATTAAACTATTTTATGTTATAATTAGGCTGTGTTTCCTGTTAATAATCGGAAGAAATAAGCATATAGTCATTACTCTCAAATCAATTAAAATTGTGCGTGTGAAGGGATGATCTTATTTTAGGTTTATTAGCTGTACTTGTATTGGAAAATAAGAAAGTGAGGAAAATGGAATCCGGGGTTTTCGGATTATTCTATTGGTATTTTTTCCTCAGTGATGTGGTTCAACATTAACCTTTGAATTACCAAGTACCACCAACATATATTTCAACTTACATAAGAGATCCACACAATCTAATGGCATTAGAATAAGAGATGAACAATCCCCGTGAAGCATAAACTAAACAGCTGTTTTTTTTATTTTTTCAGGATTTTAGCATCTTCCAAAATGATCCTTTTTTAAACTTAGTTTGTATAGTTTCTCTGTTATATTTAACAAAAATATTCCTTCCGAAACAATATTTAAATATGAGACAAGCCTAAATGCTATCTCTTGTATTAGGCACACTTAATTCTATATAAGTTGAAGGGATAAGAATTTATTTATTTTTTAACTTGACACATATTTCGAAAATTCCTCCCGTAAATAAAATTGATTTCCATGACTTACAACTTATTCCCTCGGAAAAAAAAAAACAAGACAACTTGTTTCTTCATGCTATGTTGTTATTCGTGCTTTATGTCGAAATCAGTTATCTTAAATAGGAACAGATGTGTATCTATAACGTCAGCTATCGATTCAATCAAGGGCATGTACATGATGATATATAATCACGACGATGCATAATCCCATCGCTTGAGAAATGAATTCTGTTGATTGAGCAATGAAAGAGAAGAACTGTTGGACCCATCATTTCTATTATCACCAGTTTGATTGTCAGTATTATTTTCCTGATTATTCCCATGCATTGATTCATGATCCTTCCTCGAAAATATCCCACTATTGGATTCCAATCCGATTCCATACGAAGAGGATATTATGCTGCCCGGCATGGCCGTGGATAATTCGTATATTATGTGTGGATTACCATGAATCCCAGATAACATATGGTAACAGATCGATTTTCCGCTGTCGTCATGTATGAAACTGTGATTCGAGCCGGGTTTAACCATCCCCGGATAGGGATGATGAAACATGTTCATGGTTTGTGATGGAATCGAAACAAACATGTCTTCCATATTAGATCGATCGCCACTTTCGCTTTCGTCTATAGGTCTGGTAGTGGACTAGTGGTAGATGTGTTTTTCTTGAAAATCCGGCATAAAACCCAATCATCAAGCTATAATTCATAAACCCAAAAATCAATCAGTAAAACCACTAATTACGTTAAATAAATTTAAGTAGGATACTAACTATATGGTTGCTGCAAATTAAGATCTGCCAACATCTCTAATGTCTATCTTTCCTATTTAATGAAATGGTAACATAAATCATGACACGAAAAGTGACTAAAATTTGGAAACAATATCCTTATTATATAACATTGTTTTTATTTGAAATCATTACATTCTACTGCTTTAGGTCTCAATGTTTCTTGGTAAGGTAAATTTTTTTCCTTAGAAGCAAACTTACCCTTAAAGATCCCTTGCTGCTAAAGGGCATCCCAGGGACTTTAACGTTGAAATTATTTTCAACTAGACGATATTCATGCATTATCCAATCAGTCTTGATGTCTTTTGGTGGCTTCCAACAATAGAAAACCAAGGGTTTCTTCACTCCAACCTTTTGAGTCTGATCCTTAGCTGTGAATACGGGCTTGTCCGTGCCTGTGGCCTTCCAATAGCCCGAAGTGGCGGCCCGATTCGGCGGGGCTCCGTTAGGGTATTTCCGATCTCTCGGGCTGAAGAAGTACCATTCTTGATCTCCAAAACTCGCCTTACCTAATACCAGAAGCATCAGCAATTAATGTTACTACTTACTAGCTACTACTAATTCCAAGAGTTGAAGTTGGTGGAAAATTGACCAGGTGAGATATACATGCACACTTATGTATACTTGTTTTAATATATATAATATACATACATACTTGGAAGTTCCCATGGATCATATTTATAGAGATCAACTTCTGTTATGATTGTGTTCGCGGGCAAAGGCTCTGAGGCAGCTCTTTTCTTGAGATAGTGAACTAGGGATGGCAATTTTCTCCGAACCCGTTGGAGGATCCGATACCCGATCCGAATAGAAGAGGGTATGGAGGGATTTTTAGACCCGATTAAATAATTGGGTAATCGGGTATGGGGATTTTCGGGTTTGGGTATGGAGGCGGGTTTGATATTATCCGACCCACACCCGACCCGAATACCCTTTTAAAATTTATATATATATATATATATATATAGTGAAAGTGAAAGGGAAGAGAAAAGAAAAAGTACCGATTCATCTTCTCAAATACAAGCAAATCGGTACTTTTTCTTTTCTCTTCACTTTCACTTTCACTTTTACGTGTCAATGTTTTCCCACTTTTTTATTTTTCATTCAATTTCTCATCTTACCCACTGGATAAGTTTATTTCATGTTTGACTTCAAAAATTGAAAAATACTTTATTTCTTGATTATGGTTCATTGTATTCCTTTTTTGTTTGCATATTTCTCAATTCATTTTAGGATTTTTTTAACCAATTAATTTTGGGATTTTGAAATGTACGTGACTTTGTTTTTTTATTGGTTTTGGTTTTGGTTTTTTTTTTAACTTAGGCTATTTTTAATATTTTGTTATTTTTTCTGTAAAGTTTATTTTGCAAATTTTTATCATTAATAATTTTTCTTATTTTTCATTTAAATAATTTTTTAAATATTTATAACTTCGTTGAAACAATTTAAATTTGAAAAAATTCAATTGTATATGATAATAGGGTATTTGGGTAGGATATGAGTATCCGATAATCCGATAGATATGGGGATGTGGATGAAATTCAATACCCGATGGATATGGGGATGAGTATGGAGATGAATTTAATAAATGGGTATGGGGATGGATGTATGAAATCCGACCCATACCCTACCCATTGTCATCCCTAGAGTGAATCACAAGTTCCTCGTCCGTGGGGTGGAAACGAAATCCTGGCGGCAGATGCGGTTGTCCGCAGCTCGAACTCGGGCTCTCCATGGATATTCAGATCAATTTCTAAGAATCTCTGATGCCTGACCTGTATTATAGATTCTCTCGTACTTTTCTTTTGGTAATAAAGAAGATTTTTACTAGGGTTAAACCTTAATCATGAATGAATACAAAATGATGAGAGGCGGTTGCTTAGACCACTAGCTAACCTTATACACACACACATGCGTTTTTTAGTGGAGGAGCAAATATATATAAGAGTAGTCTTTTGGAGCCAAGCTTTTAGTAATCCAATCTTATATTCGGGTAGACATTCACTTTGATATATATAAGAATTGAAACAATGACGAAATTTGGATATTTAGTTGTTTGATCAACTTTCTTATATAAAAGTTGAAAGGAATATTTTGTTAACACCGATACACAGTATCAAAATCTGATACACACAATTTGCTTTGTTTCTGCAATTTTATGTTAAACAACCCTTACAAAAATTATAAAAATGACTCGATTAATTTTCATAATTCAATATTTGAGATTAGTGGATACTTGACAAATTTGGTTCCGTCCATCCCTTATCATTAGCATGAAAACTTGAATAGATTTAGTTTATGCTAATAGAAAAATGAGGAAAAATTATCATTTTCCTTAGAATATTGGGCAACAAAATCTGTATCCAGACATATGTCGTTAGAATGGTTTTAATCAAGAAACCAAATTTTTTTTGTAAACATGTAAGAATAAGTTTTGGGAACTATAAATTAAATAGTGTAAAGTTTCTAGGACTGAGAATTCGTGGGGTATATGTATAACAAGGAGTATTTCTTAAATGATTCATCTGTTTCTGTTTCTGTTTCTGTTTCGAGTGGTTGATATTTACTGGAAAACCCACTTAATCGGACCACTTTTAAAGTGGGCTCTTCCAACAATTTCATCTGCCCATTTTGGTGTTAAACTTACTAATCTCAATTTCAAGATAATCATGGACTGGAAATTAACGGGGTGGGGGTGCGAGCTTACTTAATGGGCCTAGTCAGTTTTTACTTATATTAGGCCCACCAATTATGTAGATTGGAAATATTTCAACCCAATCTACCATAAGTTGCCGGTTAGAGAGACCGACCAATCAAAAATTCAAGACAAAAACTTGTGTGAGACAATCTCACGAGTCGTATTTTGTGAGATGAATATCTTATTTGGGTCATCCATGAAAAAATATTACTTTTTATGTCAAGAATATTATTTTTTATTGTGAATATCGGTAGAGTTGACCCGTTTCACAAATAAATATTCGTGAGATCGTCTCACAAGAGACTTACCCAAAATTGAAAGGTAAAAAAACTAAAGAAAAACCAACTATATATATACATTTATAATCCATATAATAATAATTATATTTAATCAAATGATTCAATAATTAATATCAGTAGCATAAGAAATTAAGAGTAATTAAAATTAAAAAAATGTCTTAAAAACTAAATAAATAATATGTATTTGAGATAATAATAATATTATTTGTTTTTAATATGTTTTTTCCAAATAATAAAATTTGTTTTTAATATAATAAAATTAATGTGTGTAACAAAAGTCTCAGACACACACATACACATATATAATAAAATTTGTTTTTGATATAATAAAATTAATATGGTGCAGGTTCCTGCTGATCCAAACTTTATTATGATTCTTCTCTTCAGAGAAGCAAAATCAGGCTGATGGCAATGACACCAATCTGGTGTAGATATTTATAGGTATTATGTGACATATATACTTTTGATTATTCTTTTGTTATTTCGTTGATATATACATTTCGATGCTTATAATGATATTTACGATAGATTTGAAATAAATTTAATACAAATATCATTTCAAACTGATTTTCAAATCAATCTCCTAACTTTAAATCGAATTATTCTATTCAAACACAACTTTTGCTTGTTGCCTCTCTCCCGCCACTATTAGGCATCATACTAGAATTTATATATAAATGATGGTCGCGAATGGATCGACTAATATATCGAGTTCATGTACTGACTGATGCGATTCAAGATCGAATTAGCACATTAAAATATTTCTAGTTTTTATTCTATTCAATTTGTTTATATCTATGTTACTATTAGTTGATCTCAGATGAAAAATAAAGTAATAGTCTAAAAATGAAATCTCTATTTTTTTTAACAGGGATAAAAAATTTGAAAGAAGCCAACAATCAAGATTACAATGATTTATTTGTCTAATGTACCCACCTTCCTACAAAGGGACAGGACAACCCAACTAACATGTCCCCATTTACCTCCAAATAAAGCAATGCACATTATTTCTCTTTGGACCACACAACTTGTATTTATTTATTGTTCACTGGTTAGAAAGAGTAGGTTTTTTATGAGTCGGTTTCACGAATATTTATCTGTAAGACGGGTCAATCATACCGATATTCACAATAAAAATTAATATTTTTAGCATAAAAAATAATACTTTTCTCATGGATGACTCAAATAAGATATCTGTATCACAAAATACGACCCGTGAGATCGTCTCACATGAGTTTTTGCCAACTAGAAAAGGTTATCATCATTAATGGTTTCTATGGAATGTTAGTTTAAGTAAAATTCTTGAAATGGTTCAAATTTTCCTCTAAAAAGAGTCAAATAAAAATTTCTACAAATCTTTAATGTGTTTTCTTTGAATATTAAAAAGAGCAAAAAATTTATACTCTATTGCGAAAACGAAATAAAAACTCTTGTAGATAATTAATTTTGCTCGATTCTTGATCGTTTGTAATCAATCTGCGTGCATTTTTCACATCTAGGATGCGTTTTTTTTTTTCCGTCAAATCCTCTAATTATTAGCAAGTGACTCTATTACGTTAAAATGTCCTTTTTTTTTTGTCTGATTCAATACTTAAATATGACCAATAGTCATATTTTTGTTTTTAAATATGACCAGTATTGTCGACAATAAAATTCAAATATTATATTATAAAGATAAAGGTGCAGGAAAAACTCCAATTTCTAATAATAAATTTTTAAAAATTTTAGAGTGTACTCGAGATGAATCTGAAATTTATGTATTTCTATTATAGAAAATGAAACAATATATCTTATTAATTTATATATCAGTTACATAAAATAGAATGAATTTCAAATAACATCATTATCTGGTTATTTTGAATTACATCATAATTACTATAGACAAAAACTTGTGTGAGACGGTTTAACGGGTCGTATTTTGTGAGACAGTTATCTTATTTGGGTTACCCATGAAAAATATTACTTTTTATGCTAAGAGTATTACTTTTTATTGTGAATATCGGTAGAATTGACCCGTCTCACAGATAAAGATTTGTGAGATCGTATTACAAGAGACTTACTCATTAATATAAAACACTATATAAATATGTAAATGTGAATTTGAAGTCTATGATTTTACTTTTTTTAAACAAAAAAATATATTTTAATACATTTGAAATTCATTGTCCAAATGCAAAGCATATCAAACAAAATATTGAAAAAAAAAAGGAATTTGAGCTATAATAAACTCATCTTGTACTCAAAATTTTAATTTCGTTAAAATAAATTTTAAATATTAAAATATTTTATTTTTGAGATGAAGCTCGTGTATGGATCGTGCTCGTCGAAATTCGAAAACCTCTTGAAAAGCAATTGTAAAATAATGGTGGGAGGTGGGGACAACGTGAAGATTGGGCCCCGTATCCATATAATCTAATCAAGACAACCGCTCCTTCGCTGAAAACCTCCAATCCAATCCAATTTCCAACTCCATCGCTCTCTCTTTCACCAGTTTAACACAGATCCCATGTGGACTGCTGCATCAATTCTGGCTGGCTTTTTCTCATCCAGTTAAGACTTTGAAAAGCTTGTAAATGTCACATTCAATGAACTCGTACTCGTGACATATTACAATCTTAGAAGTTCATTCATTTATCATCTTTCTTGATTGTGAGTGAGTATGGATTCGAAGACCCTTCTTGACTACGCTCTGTTTCAGCTCACGCCAACAAGAACAAGGTACACTTTTTCTTGCTGCCCTCTTTGGTGCAAATATCGTGAAATGTGTGTTTATTTTTAGTTCTCTGGGTGAAATTTTGAAAATTTGTTTACTTTTTTGATGTGGCATATGATGAAATTGATAAAAGATGCGATCTTGTGGTGTTTTCTGGGAAGATAAGTGAGAAAATTGCATCTGGGCTTGTGGAACCATTTATCTCTCACTTGAACTATGCAAAAGATCAGATTTCAAAAGGTGGGTATTCGATAAAACTTCTTCCAACGGCTGCTGATGATGCTTCATGGTTCACCGTAGCCACATTTCAGAGGTAATTTAACAATATCTCAATTAGTCTCTGAAATTTTGAACCTCACTCAAGCAGATCTTTTTTTCCCGACTTTGATGCAATATCGAAAAATCTATTGCTGTTGCTGTGAACTCTTAACTGGTTTTGGTTTAATCGCAATAGTTTTAGTTGAAAACGGTGATAGATTTTGATAACAAGATTTTTAGTTGACTAAATTACAAATGTTGAAGATGAAATTTGAGATCCAAATCATAGGAAGTCACTTCTTGGGTTTAGATCAAATTCTTCTGTGAGTTTTGTGAGAGGTTTTATGATACATATCAAAGAAGATTCAATTTACTAACACGAACTTGTTTCTTTTCCGCTTCATGGTAGGTTTGTGCGATTTGTGAGCACACCTGAAATTCTTGAAACGGTTGTTCGAATAGAACGAGAAATTTCACAGATTGAAAGTGCAATTCAATCTAATGAAGTTCTTAAGAAGGAGGTGACAGAACATCCAGGGGAAGGTAAGCTGCGGCGTGTACTTATTGAAAGTATATGGTTTACATACACGTTCATGAACACAAAAAAGATAAAACATATTGCACACTTTCTAGTTCTGTAATATTTCACTCATGTCAGACATTTGTATCAGTCTTCAAGCATGATGCCAATATCTTGATCTATAGCTATGTGTGTAGTGTTCGAATATTTACCAAGCTACTTGTTTTTTGGCCTTTTTTTAGAGAAGCTACTTGTTTTATCAGTAGGAAGTTTATCGGCTGTTGATGGGATCACAAAGAAGTCGGTCAATTCCACGAAGGTATTTTATTTTGATGTCAATAAGTGGTTAGTAGTTCAGAGCATCTTTGTTACTTTCCCCCCCTTACACCCTTTATTTCCTCGTGGCTCTTCTAGTCATCCTCTGAAGAAGGACTTAACGGGGCTGCACCGGAAGAAAATTCCAGGTATCTGTTGTCACTTGTCAAATGTAGTGCATCACTACTGTATTTAATAGCTCTGTTATGTGAATCAGTAAGTCGTTGTTTTGGGTAGGATTCGCCTCCAACGTGTTATGGATACTCGAAAAGGATTACTCCTTAAAGAGCAAGCCATGGCTTATGCTCGTGCAGTTGTAGCAGGATATGAAATGGACACCATTGATGATCTCATTTCCTTTGCAGACACATTTGGAGCCACACGTTTGAGGTGAACTTTTATCGATCTTCCTTTTGTTGTGCACGCGTGCGTGCATGAAGAGATGCTTCAAACTTATTTCCTTATTTACTTACAATATTCATGTTTTTATCCTGGTCTTTCCATTTCAAAGTTCTTGCAGAAGGAAAAAGAATGTTTAGTTTTTGTTATATTTTGTCAATGATTTTTTTATTGCATAACTTGTTCTACAAATATGTTTTTTTTCTCTAAATGTTTTTACATTGTGGAACACAGTACATGTGTCAATGGCTTGGTAGTCTGGCTCAAATATAAGATTCTAAATGCTAGGCTAAGATATTGATTTCTTTAATCATTCAAATGTTTTCCTCAATAAGAGTTATTTCTTGAATTGTTTGTATAAAGTAAAATAATTGAGCCCGTTTTAATGTGCATGATCTTATATTGTCAAAGGTGGATTTTTTTAAACTAACTGTATTATTATAAAAAAAAAAATTGTTGTATAGAGAAGCATGCATTGATTTTAAGGAGCTGTACAAGCAGAAGCAGTCAGATGACCAATGGATGGATGAATTAGCAGCAATGCAAGCATCTGCTGCAACTGAATTCTCATATATGGGATCACCTGGAATTTTGCTCGCGAGTGAAAGGATTAATGGGAATGGTTTTTCCACTGGCTTATCTGAATCTCTCTCTGATTTGGCTTCCACTCCAATTTCAGATGGAAGTAAAGGTGCTTTTTACTTCCTTTCTTTTTGTTTTTACAAATTCTTGACTGGATGTTTTTGTCTATCAATGCTTATGAGACAAATTTCTTGGCTTGCATAGCATGGGTAGTGAGTATCCCTTTCAGAAAACTTGAACGTTTTATGAGAAAATTGGGATCATGTGTATCATACAATTGATATGTCTTAAATCTTTAAAATTTTCTCCCACAGCGAGTAATCTGCCTGCACCAGAGCAGACACCTCAGCCGCAGTTACCATGGACGAACCAGATTCCTCAATATATGCACAACTTCCAGGGTTATCCTTTTCCAGGGATGCAGCCATATTATCCAGGGCATATGGGATGGTCATATCCCGGTGGGATTGTTCCACAATCAAAAGATAGTCAAAACCGGAAATCACATAAGAAGAAAGAGAAACCTTCGGATGCAAAAGGGACAGATACATCTGAAGGGGATGAACAAACTGAATCTAGTGACTCCTATTCTGGGACAGATTTTGAAGAGGTTAAAGAGAATGATAAGAAGCATTATTCAAAGGGGCAAGGATATGTTAAAAAGAACAAGAAAAAGTCCTCCAAAACAGTCGTTATCCGGAACATAAATTACATAACTTCCCAGAGGCACAACGGAGAGGAGAATGAAATCTCGGATGGTTCATTGGGAGGGGCTTTTCCGTTTGATGAAGAGTCCATTAGAGAGGGGGTAGACAATGCACTTGCGAAAGCACGTAAGAATAAGGGGCCACGGGGAATCCATGTGCAGAATGGATCAAACAGTCATGATGAACAGAATCTAGAAAACGAGTTTGATGCTAATATTTCTGGAGGGAAAGTAAATAATACTTGGGATGCTTTTCAGAATCTTCTAATGAGTCATGAGGAGCCAACTTCTAATGGTGTAACTTCAGACTTTGAATCCGAGAAAATTAAGAAACAACCTTTGAATGTTGATGATTCTGTTTTTGCCATTCAGAGAGGTGGAGACTATGATGGAACAGAAATGACAGATTTTATGAACGTTGAAAATATTCGTCCCGGTATAAAGAAAATTGTTTCTCAAGATGAGAGTGCGATGTTTTCACGACAACTAGAAGACTCAAGAATGAGTCAACTGGGAACTCCCGTAGATTTTGCTGCCGAATCATCTGTTCTGAAAAACCACAAAGAAGAAGATCGGTTTGTTGCTAATTTGTCCCAAGTTTCAAGAACAGGTGACATTAAACGAGTAGAATTTAATGATCATGGCCCTGCGCCCTATGAAGGGGGCTTTGTTAAAAAAGAAACAGCTGTTAAAACTCCCGTGGTTGATGATTCCTTCATAATACAGTCTAGATCAGCAGTTGATGAACCTTATGTTTCTGACTGGAAAACTGATATTAGCATGGTTTCAGAAGTTGAAAACTCAACACATCCCGGAATTGGAGATTCAAATATTTCCAGGTTTGAAAAATCGGTGTCCAGTGAGCCTGATGACCTTTGTATGGTTTTTGTTAGGGAGTCGCAGGATTCAACGGGGGCATCCTGGGCTCCAGAAATGGATTATCAACTTGAAATTTCTTTCGCTGAAACTGATAAAAAATATCCAACCGTTGAAGCCAATGGTCCCGTGGGAAAAGGACTTCCTGTGAATGGTAAGAGCACCAATGGCAAGAAGGCTTCAAGCTCCCCTGCAAAAAATCCTAAACCTTTGGCGGGATCTCTTGTCAAGAGCAGGACAGACCTTTTATCCAAGAGCAAGAAAACATCCTCCACGAGTAGATCAACTGTTCAAAAGAGCAAGCTTGAAAAGGTATCGCAACCATGTATCTTCGAGGTGATTTGACTGTTATTTATCATCCTTTATTTTTGTTTGACATTGAGTAAGATGCATTTTTTTTCCTTGCAGGAGGAAGAGGAGCGCAGAAGAAAGGAAGAATCGTTGCTTGAGCGCCAAAAGAGAATCGCTGAAAGAACAGCTGCTCGAGGTTCGACTCCTGCAGTAACTAAGAAAATTCCAGTCGCTAAGAAGTAGAGTAGCTCTTTCAAAGCTCAAAAAATAGGCCTCAATCCGCAGTGAATGAATTTTAAAAGATAATTCATCCTACAAATACAACACGGTCCAAAACAGAACATTAGTGCATCTTGTCACCTATCGAGAAAAGCTGAAGTAACATGCTTCGAGCTCTATTCAACATGTATCCATTGATGTTATATCTTCCATTCTTCATTCCGCCTAGCCCCTTGTACAGTATCATTTCCTGTTTTTGCCTTCCACATTCATTTACCTAGTCTTCAGCAGGTTTGGATTGTTTACAACAAAAAAATGTGTTGAATTAAAATGCACAGTGCTTGATCAATGGCGTGAGATTATATTTTTTTCCACTGGCCAGAGATGCATCCAGAAATTGATATGTTTTGGATGGATTTCGCTCCTTGGTAATTTTAAAGAGCATTTGTTATTAAATTTACATTGGGTTTGTATAAAGCATAAACAAATTGTGTGCAAGTTTGTGTTATAATTTTGGGTTTGTATAAAGCATAAACAAATTGTGTGCAAGTTTGTGTTATAATTTGTGTGACGCATATATGTTGATTTTTTAGTGTCTTGCTTATATCATTCATTATTATCCACATCGATAAAGAATGTGTTTTCCTTTTCTTTTCTTTGTCTCTGCTTCTATTCATTCACTCCCTTGATCTTTTCATTTTGTTTAGTAATAATAAAACTAACATGGTCCTTGTATCATTATGGAATAATTTGATTATCATAACATGCAACGTCGATTGACAATTTCCATCGACATACATTCTTGAAGTAGTTTAGTGAAAAAAAAAGAAAAAAAAAAACAACTAAATTGCCGCAACATATATTGAAAAAATCAAGAATAGATCTTTTGAGAAACAGTCTCACGAATTTTTATCTGTAAAACGGATCAACCCTACCGATATTCACAATAAAAAATAATACGCTTAGCTGGATGACTCAATTAAAAGATATGTCACACAAAATACGACCCGTGAGACCGTCTCACACAAGTTTTTGCCAAAAATCAAATGGATAGCTCATTAGTATTTCTAAATTTCAAATTAAATGATAATTAAGAAGCTAAACAAATTCATAATAACAGACTAAAAGGAACAATATCTCAATGTTCAGGTACTTAAAGTTTTAAATTAAGGATAAGATAAATTAATGATAAATAGATAAAGATAGCTTAATGAGATTTAAAGCATAAAAAAAGAGAGAAATAATATTGCAGTTGTTTTGATTATGAAAGACTGGATTATAATGTTTTAACTCAATGAAATGCCTTGAATACTCTTGATAAATAAATAAAAAAGAATACATAAATTGATCAAAAATCCATATGAGAAGATCGACGTTGCATGACGTAATCAACATAAAAGCCAATTGATGCTGCATGCCGTAATCTAATGGGCCAGGAAAATATGCAACCAAAAGATTAGATTATCAAATATAAAATAATCAGTGAAGCACCTGTCATAAACTTCAAACAAATCCTCGGAAATATTATACGAGAGTAGTATACCATAAAAGATCTGTAGGAATACAGGAAGGATTTGCACTCGAATGTCATCAAACATAAACGCACTACACATAGTACAAGGATTCTTCAAAATGTCACAGCACGCAAGTTTAGCATGAGAACTTGCGCACACCTAAAACTTGAAATTTTTCTTCTTTGATTTGTTCTCCTTTTCCTGCATCTTTCGTTTTCTTTTGTTCTCATTCTGGACAAATGTCAAAACAAGTTAAAGAAGCTCTTCCCTACAAAACATGGAGAGAAAAACAAAGGAATAAATGATTGTACCTCGGCAACCATGTCACTGAAATCCTCCCGCTGTGTACGCAACTTCTCTTCTTCTCT
Source organism: Primulina tabacum (assembly GCF_025594145.1). NCBI lineage: Eukaryota > Viridiplantae > Streptophyta > Magnoliopsida > Lamiales > Gesneriaceae > Primulina > Primulina tabacum. Next base: position 4,479,475 of record NC_134553.1, read on the forward strand.
CGCCTCCTCGTACCTGGAAATAAATGGCATAAGAATAGATTATAATACAATCTGCAGTCACGTGAATGAAACAAATGAGCGCTAGATTTACTTGGCAGGCAAAACATTGTCCATGAGTTCCAACTCTTCGGGGGCTAATGTGACATCGACTTTATCTGCTTTCTGACCTCTAAGCAAATCAACCTGATGAAAATAAACAGTAAGATTATCTATATTATCAAATAAGTATGCAAAGCTAGTAAACTTTAATTGAATTTCAGTTCACGCTCAAAATAATAGAAACTGAAGTCACACTTTACGTGTAACATTTCAATTCCATCGCATATATTCCTCCAATGTAGACTGCGGAATTTTTAGGCTGCATCAAATACCCCAATCACTGAACCAACAGGAGATAATAACATGCAACTGCAAATTCAGGGTATGTGTGGTCAAAGAAGATAAATCTCCAAGCCATCGGTCGCCTGATCAAAAATAGATTGAGGGAGAAAGTTCAAATGGAAAAGAATGCATTTTGAATTAAAAATCAAAGGCCATCACAACAGCTTAAGCACAGTTAAATAATGTTAACACTACGCTTCCAGGATATTCACAGGATGCCTACGAATGAATCATGTTCGTTTTATATTTTAGCCAATTAAATAGTCAGACAGGCCAACAAGAGTCCTTTTGCATTTCATTGTTTCATCACCCGAGAGAAAGTTATGGTCAGATCGAATAAATCTTAACTACAGAAACACTAATCAGATTTAATTAACAGCAGGGGTCTACTAAACGAGATGGTTGCCAAATAACATCACCATCACAACTTGTAGCCATGCAATCAATAAATTCAAGAAAAAGAACCAAGATATCAATTTTCTCACTCTTTTAGCACCAGCCTTGTCCTGTGTGCCAGTGTTAATCACGTACCTGACAAGAAATGAGTCTAATATCAGCTCAAATTTCAAAATGCAAAAGTTCAATTCACAAAGAGGTCGATGCTTTACGTATGGCTTGTTCCAAGTAAGGTTCCTGGCGCTATCTTCTCTTCTTTTTCTTCAAGCACCTTCACCAAACACAAAACAAATATAATTTGCTTCAGAAGCAATAAAAGAAAGTGTTCCCCAACAATTAAGAAAAATGTCAAAAAATGTATTTACTTGATAGAGAGGCCTATCAGGTTCTTTCCTCTGTTGCTTACGAAGGTCGATAACATCCGGAGTTTCAACGCCAGTAGGAGTACTAAAGCACCAACAAGAACGAAGCAAAAGGTGAGAGAACTTCAGGTCAAGTAGAAAAAGGAAATATACACCAAAAGGCCACATACTTTTATGCCTACAATGACAGTGGTCATTCCCAATTCACAAATTTGTGAAATATTTTAATCTCAAGGAAGACATCAACCAAGGGAGTAAAGCAGATAATTACCTTGAAAGGCTATCAACAGATTGAATGCCATCTTCCAGTTCCTCTTCCTCAATCTGTTCTTCCTCTTCCTCTTCTTCTTCCTCCTCCTCCTCTTCTTCCTCCAAATCACCCCAGTGCTTGGTCTTATCAACTGGTTCCTCCTAAAAGTCAATTCAGTATGTAGAGTAAGAGGAGAAGAAAGCCGGAAAGAAAATATATATAATTTTGTTATTATAGAGCAAAAAAGCGAGCATAGAGTACTATTGTTATCAATTTTCACATTTTGTTTACCTCATAATTAGGCTGTTCTTGTTGCAAAACACCAAAAACATCTCCATACAGAGGGCGTCCATACTATTCATAGTTAAAAATAACATGAGGTCAGGGGAACTTAAAAAATAAACAGAACAGATTGAAGTAACCAATAAATAAAGATAAAACCCACTTCATCAACAGGAGGTTTACCCCAGTCTCCATGGCCATATCCAAATTTAGCTCCAGCAGGAATTGGAGCGTTGAGACCAGGGATTTTCAGATGAGGGTAAGAAGGTGGAGGACCATATCTCTGCCATGGGAAAAGAAACAACTAATAATAAGCTTATTGAATCTGTTACTTGGAAAATGGCAAGAGACCTCACAGCAGTATAGATAAAGAAACTGAAAATACAGTACTAAGTGAGACTGCTAAACCTGCATATTGATGAGCCAAGGTGGAGGGGCACCTTCAGGAATGCCTAGAGCCTCCTTTAACTCTTGCGACAACATGCCTGGTTTCATTTCTCTGAGTTTAACCTGTGCATGATCATGATCCAAATAAAAGAGAATGACAGAGACTTGAATCAGAATAAGATCGATTGCACTGATAGTGTATGATTTGTGAAACTGTAACACAATCTCTCCATTCAACAGAAAGAATAAAATATATGTACATATGTATGTGTATATATATAGTCCACAGCTTATTCATTAACAATCACCTTTTAAAGTCCAAACACAAACACCAATATTTCATTGCACAATCATTAAGGCAGCAAATTTAGTTTAACGCCATAACCCAAAATATTAGATTGTATCACAACTAAAATCATAGGTAACATTATAAATACAAATAAAACTTACACAAGTATATCATAGAAAACCAATAGGAGTGTATCATTAATCTTAAAGGATGGTCATCTCAGAATTATCACAGCTTTGGATAACACATATGATATGAATTTCATACCTCAAATTCCTTTCCCTCATAATACAGATCACCATGCGATGTCAACTTGGGTTTAGTTTGATGCTTGAAGAAGGCATCATGAAGGACCTATAAAAATTAAACAGATAGGAGTGTGTAGAAACTACAATTGAAAATTTTAATAAGACAAGGCAAGATTTCCTGAGCTTGTTGACATAAATGAAGACCTGATAATCGATGTCCATTTTTCCCATTTTTGGCAGCATCCTCTCACGCTGTTTTTGTTTCAGCTTCTTACTGTCTTCCTTTTCGATGTATGCCTGGCATATAAACGCCAAAACACAGGAAATTGTTAACAGACATAAGACAAAACTACAAGACAAAGATCCAAGAGAAAATGCACCATGATTGTAGCATAACTTGTCTAGGTGAGTGTCAAGTGAAAACCACAACTATACAATGGCATAAAGCTAATTTCATTCAACATATTGTCACGGATTGGAGATTAAATATGTCATGGATCAAAGATTCAAATATTGCACCAGCAACAAAATATAATTTAATCATCACATAAGCTTTGAAAACGTGAACATCCAAGAACAAGGTGAAAAATTAACCAAAATAAGGTGAAGTATACGGAAGCCGCAATCTTTGATATAAATCATAATATCAAATAACAGACAAAGAGAAGACAGATATAGACCACAGTATACAAGTGTTTGACGAGCATTTATGATGTGATTGGCTGGGACGGGTGCCTCATAGTGTCATACAATGTGCATACTTTGTGGGGCTTTTTTGGTACAACAAAATAAAAGGCCAATAACAGGCTTTCACAATCCTCAAACCACCATTAGCTTGCTGCAGAGTACAGAATGGAATATATATGTCATGTATGCAGATACGCATTTAATAAATGTGATGCTGGCCCATAAAACTAATAATTCAACTAATATTATACCTGGGCTACCGATTCCACCATTATCAAACACTTAGATTAACAAGAAACAAATACCATTACAGAGAGGAGATAAGTCTCACTTGTCTTATTTTCTCAATTCCCGTGGCAGCGATAAAGTCGGGTAGTTGAAAGGGCAGCTTTTCTATACCTCGCTTTCCCTGAAAATCAATAAAACAAGAAGATGATGAAAGAGAAAACAACTAAAAAGACAACGAATTGTAGACAGATGTACCAACAAAATCAGTATAAAAATCTTAGGAAAGACTAGAGAGCATGGGTGCGTAACAAAATCTCAAGAAATTCATTGTCATCCTGCTGCCAAAAATTACAGAATTAGATCCTGAATGGAGTACTTTCCTATGGCACTTTCATTTATTACGACAGAACATTATAAATGAATCAAACCCCAGCCCAAACTAGCAAAGTCTACAAAAGGAAGTTCTTGCAAGGTTCCCCTTGCCAAACACCTACATGTTGAGGCTCCACAAATGCCACAGCCGCTCCCCTGCAAGAACCACATATAGGTATAAGACAAAACCTCATTGACTTTATCATCCATCACACTCTTCCCTAAACCCATCATGTAATCAGACCCAAATTTTCCCTTCCAGAAAAATTCTAACAGATAGATTATACACAAACCTCGGTTATACAAAGGTATATTTAATGAACTGAGTATATCATCTGCGGTAGCTCACCTGTAAAAATTTCCTCTTCTGACACCAGTGTCGGGGAACCGCAACAGAATTGCGATATGATTTCAAATACACCAGCAGCTTAGGGTCTGAAGAAGTGGCATCCCACACCTAGAAAGTCAATAAGTGTTGGATAATTACTGCCACAGAATTGATTTTGAAACAATAACCATCACAAAATTAGGTTCAACAGAAATTGATCGTCACGTCTTCATCACACTGACATAAGTGCCTAATATAAAAGAATATGATTCCCTGTTCTCAAGAAAGGAGGTTTTCATGACTTGGAAAATCAACATGGTTGCAATTTGTTTAGGAAAAACCATTTGCTAAAACTATTACCAAAAAACTTAAATGGGGTTGGGAGGTCTAACTCTAGGTTTCACGCCAAAGTAAAATGTAAGTGCCAACATAAAATATCAAAGGCAAAAGAGTGCTCAATTATCAAAATTTGAAAACAAAAATTACATTAAGCACAATGTCCACAAAGTATCTAAAATGTCAAACAAGTATCATTAATGCGAACATACCTCAACAACATCAGGCCGGGTGGATAATTGCTTCAGTTCAGCAATCTTCATTCGACGTTGGAGCTATAAACAGCAAGGGTGGTTTAGCTTGGTAATGTCATTGAAGATTTCACACAAATAACAATTTGATTAAAAAACACCTCCTTCTCAAAAGATGCAAAAAACAGTTGCATCATGAATAGAGTATAAAGTAGCAACCTTTTTCTTTTTGTTAGAGATCCCTTTCTCCTTTTGTTGAGTATCTTGTTCCTCCTCTTCAGAATCTGAGTCACCCATCTTCTTGGCTGCTGCATCAGGTGCAGAATCATCCTTTTTTATATTCTCCTAAAAATTGGAGTTATTACTACCCAGAAGAACATGGAACAAGAAAACGAGGAAGAAGGAAACCTCAAGAACCCAAAATTAACATCAAATCAAGTAAATTATACTTCACATTCTCACCTCAGAAACAGCATTTTCCTTGAAATTAAATTTCTCAAAGACTTTTCTGAATTCTTCAGTTAATTCACCATCTAATTCTGCCTTTTCTGGCACATACTCAACCTCTACTAGCTCTTGAAGCTGTCAATTAATGACCATAAACAGAAAGTAATGGTAAAATCCATGATAAAGCTGACATCATCTTAATCACGTCCATGCTATCACATTATTAAAACAGATAATAGTTTCATCTACAGTCAAAGATAGATATTATTTTTAGTTCCCACAGAGAAAAATAAATGAACAACATTAGGGAAAAAAAGTTTTCAGAATAACAATAAATCATGATCGTTCCTGGTGCTTCTTACAGTTTCTATAAGATGAGAAGATTCAAGGTTTTGTCACCAACCTAACAAAAAAGAGAGGCCTTGCACACATAGTGGTGACAAATCACGCATGAAATATACATATTAGAATGAATTAGTTAATAGGATTTCAAGAAAATATTAAGAAACACCAGGACACATATCTCATCATCAAAATAAATATTCAATGGAAAGACATAGATTATTTTTCTCGATCACGAAAGGTTTAAACAAAACAAGCATCACCGCAAGTGTTTATAATGTAATATAATATAATATCATCAGTAATATATTTTTATCCAAGAAACTAGGGTTACAACCTTCAGCGGATCGAAGTTTTCTTTGGAGTTGTCACCAACAGTTCCCTTAACGTCCTCCGCAGCGGTGCCACTGTCATCATCGGCGGGGTCATTTTTTGACGCCTTGTTCTTCTTCTGCTTCCTCCGCCTCCGGCGCCCATCGCCATCCCGTGATTTCTTGGTGGCATAGCCAATGTCTTGAGATTTCAAATCACCTTTCTGGTACGAGACAGTGTCGATAACACCGTTAGCCATTTCCGCTGGCATCTTTAGGCTCACTTGCAATTTTGTGTGAATTCGAACGAACGATATGCGGTCGCGGTCTTGCTGATAACGCAGGAAATAAAAATAAAATTGGACAAGAATTTATATAGTTTTGTATGGGCCTGATTTGGGCCCACGCGTGGTCCAAATTATACTACCTTTAATGGGCTTCTTTCCTCTAAATTTTAAAAAAAAATCCAACTTCACTCAAAATCATATGGTATTTAGGCAGCCTCATGATTTTTATCTAAGATCTATAAATATAAATCAACGATGCAAAATGATTTTCATTGCATAAATTTTTAATAATCATAAACAACAGATATGAGCAATTGCTTGTTCCTCAAAACATTAAACACCTTTTTATATTCTATAATAATAATCTAATTTACTGACACACACACACACATATATATATATATATATATATATTATTTTTTTTTTTTAAATCGTTATTTTTTCATGTGAACAGACACAAGCTTACATTAATTTAATACAAAGAAAAATGTAATAATATTAGGTTCCAGAGGAATACACATACTTATAATATATGATATAATAAACTAATTCAACATTGTAACAAGAATTGATTTTTGATTTATATATTGTCTTGACTATATAAAATATATATAAATGTGGTACCTAAACCTTTCATATTCATCGGTGACCACTTTTAACTTCACTGCAACTCAATACATTTAGTATCCTGAGTGCTCATTAATATTTATTCGTAAGACAAATCAATAATACTCATATTTATAATAAAAAAATAATATTTTTAATATAAAAATAATACGATTTCATAAATAATATAAATAAATCTCATAAAATTAAATTATGAAATAATCTTATAATAATTTTTTACTCATAAAACAATCTCACAGTAATGATTTTTTCTATTGATGTGTGATTGATTATTGACTTGCCAATAATGTGTGCACAATTATTTCAGCTAACAGCAACTACTAAAGATTGCACATATTCTTTTATAAACCTCGTGTTCTTGCATCTATCTGTAAACATTATTGGCGATAATGGAAGAAATAAAGCACGAGCACGTACTAGTCAATGGACTGAAGCTCCACGTGGCGCAAATAGGGAACTCTTCCTCGCCGCCTGTTGTTTTCTTGCACGGCTTTCCTGAAATTTGGTACTCGTGGCGCCACCAAATGATCGCCGTCGCCACGGCTGGTTTCCGAGCCGTTGCATTCGATTACAGAGGATATGGGTTATCCGACCCGCCTCCGGAACCCGAGAACGCCTCTTTCTTGGACTTTGTGGCTGACCTCCTTGCTCTTCTGGACGCCCTTGCAATCTCCAAGGTACATTATAATGGGAGGTTCAACTCGAGGTGTTAGAAAAAACTGTGGGGTAATTATTTTTTTTATCTTTTATGTTTTTGGGTGAAATTGGTGTCTGAATTGTATTCAATAAATATCAGGTGTTTCTGATCGGGAAAGATTTTGGAGCTGCCGTTGTGTCACTCTTTTGCCTACTCCACGGAGAAAGGGTTTCTGGATTTGTGACCTTAGGCGTGCCGTTCATGCTGCCGCGGCCTCCCATACATCATCAGACTCTACCTGAGGGCTTCTATATTCGAAGATGGCAGGTTATTTCAATAATATTTATATAGCCAGACTTCTAACTTCGGGAATTAATGTTTGACCCATATGCGATCTCTATTTCCTAAGTTAAGAGACTGATTGCATTATGAGAACAAGATTAGGATGAAAAGTCCACCTGAAAATATGGCCGCAAAACCCGTTTCAAAGACAAGCCAAAAGCCCCCATCATCTTCATCGTGGGTGGAATATCAAATAGAACAAACACAATTGATAAAACACAATTTGAAGTGAACTAGATTTACAATTATTTTGAGTAGTTGTATGTGGAGTTTTAGAGGGGAAGCTCGTAATCCAATAAGTATTCTTAGTAGGAGAAAGGGTATTTTTGGATTCATGTAGTGGATGTACAAATTTAGTTCTATAAAGTCAGGTCTTCTCACTTAACATACAAGTGAGAGAGGAGGGTGTGAGCTTCATTTTTCAGAATCTGCAGGGTTTTTTAACCTATTCGTTTCAACATGGTTTTTGGCCAATTTCATCTTAATGTGGTTTTACTAGTGTAGTGTACCCATTTCAACTCTTGTTAACTTTTCTCATAGGAACCTGGGCGTGCAGAAGCTGATTTTGGTCGACTCGATGCGAAAACAGTGGTTAGGAATGTCTATATTCTCTTTTCCAAGAGTGATATTCCGATAGCCAGTGAAAACCAAGAGATCATGGACTTGGTGGAGCCATCGGATCCTCTGCCTCATTGGTTTAGTGAGGAAGATCTTGCAGTCTATGGAGAATTGTATGAGAAATCGGGTTTCAGAACTGCATTGAAGGTTCCATATAGGTAATTGGTCTCTACTATTATTATGCAGGAAAATATTCTAATGTTAACACAGGTGTTGAGAATATATGCCTGTGCCTTGTAAGACTTGTGATACCTTAATTGCGGATGTGCAATGTCAAATATAAACTATAAGTGGTTATGAGCTTAGAGTGAGAAACTTATGTGTTTTATCAGACATCCAACTTGGGTAGTGGTAATATAGCTGAATTAGGCAGCCTTACGTGATGTCCTATGGCACGAGGGTGCGACATTTGGCATTAGTGACTACCTTTTGATGCTATCTATGTGGAGCTGGGTAAGAGTCGTGGACGAGTCTTCATTAGACTTCATGTTCTACCTCTCTGCATGGGGGGATGCATATAGTGAAGTTGGCCAAATTTGGGTATTGGATAAGGAGCTGAGATTGTGTAAGGTAGAAAACTTAATTTGGTGGTGATTTAAACAAACGAATTCCAGGATGCACTCATCGAACTTTGTGACAACTCTCATGTATAAGTAGCTTGCTGACTTGAGAGCGTGTTCTCCAAAAGCCCAAACCTCCCTCGAGCCACCATGGACCATACCACGCCCAGCCCCTCCTGGACCCTAACTGACAGTACCCTGACCAGCGCACCAGCCGCTCGTCCCTGCATCAAGCCACGCGCACCTCTCCTCTATTCCCCAAAGTCGCGGCTCACCCTAACCAGAGCCACCTTGGACCATGTGACCTTTTCTATAACTACGCAACGAAAATCAGAAAACGCTTCGGTTTGACCATGTGTCATCCACGCTGACTCTTTTTGTTTGATGGGAACGGAACAAATCTAACGGGATTGATACATAGACAATTACAGGATTAAGACAGTATATTGATATGATTCAGTTTCTGTGATGGCTCATGATTGTACATGCCGCTGTAGGTCATTCGGTTTGGAGCTTGATATACCAGATCCGAAAGTTGAAGTCCCAGCTCTGCTGATAATGGGCGAGAAAGACTATGTCTTTAAATTTCCAGGAATAAGTGACTACATAAAGAGCGGAACGGTGAAATCGTTTGTTCCGAACCTGGAAATAGTGTACTTGCCCGAAGGAACTCATTTTGTTCAAGAGCAATCGCCTGATGAAGTGAACGACCTTATCATCAACTTCCTTAAAGGCCATGTCTAATTACCATGCTGTATTCGGGTTGATGCTGTTGAAGAAGGACTTTGCAGTACCAGTACTATAACTTGTGTGTGTAATAACTTATGTTTTCTACTGCAGTACCAGTACTGTATCTTGTGTGTGTAATAACTTATGTTTTCTACTTGTGAGACTCGATCCCTCCTTATATGTACAATTTGAGCTCTATTTGATTTCGGAATGTGGTGAAAATAACTAAATTTCATCGGATATTCATGGCAAATGACATTAAATAGCGGCTATATAGTTGAACTTGAGACTTCACTTAATCGATTTTGTGTGAGTGACAAGAAAATCTGTCGAAACCAAAATGAACCTTGTAGCAGTTGGTTTAAGTCCAAGTTCCCATCAAATTTTGCTTTGGCAATTTAGTTTGGCTATTAATCATTTTCGTCGATATTGTGTCAATGGAAAATACATATATTTATAATGGTATGTCATTATCTATTTTAAGTACAAACTCTCGTAGATTTGTTTTTGGACTTTACCCAAAATGTCTCATACAAGTGAAAATATTATTTCATTGATCTTCTTGATCTTCTAACTTGAAAAATTGGGTGTATTTCTAATAATTCTCCCATCAAATGAAGTTTCACCATTTTTTAAGTTTTTTTAAGGTTTGGGCCTCTCCTCATGTCTTATTCGTCCTCCAAACGAGATCACTTCTCTTCGCCACGTTGGGGAGAACGTTTAGGATTTTTACCAAGAGCCCTCATCTCCTTCATTTAAGTATCCGAGTATTCCACCAATATTATTCGATCTATATTATGGTTCTGATACTATTTGTTGTGTTATGAAACACACATATCTTCACAATGTAATGATATTGTCCATTTTGGACATAAATCTTCATGGATTTATTTTTGGACTCTAAACCAAAAAATGTCATGTCATTGGAATATCATTTCATCTTATTAACATATTATCTCCTTTTATATATATATTTCAACATGGAACTTTAGCTGCATTTCCAACTTTTCATTTGCAAAGTTGATAAATTTTTCAGGAGATTTCAAACTCACGGAAAATTACATTTTTCGACCAAAGCTTAACAGTGTGTTTGGCAATCAGGATTTAGGAGGATTTTATTGGATTTGGAATTGGAGGATTTGAAATTCCATCTGGTATTTGGTTTAAAATTTAAAAATGGTATTTACAAATCCATTTCTTGTTTGGAGAAAAAAAGATTCGAATTTGGAATTGTAAAATTTTACTAAATTACCCTTAGAAATCATATAAACAAAATTAACCCAAAGAAATTTAGAAATTAATAATTCTTCTCTATTATTTGTGTTTGTAAATTCAAAAATTAATTATTATTTATTAATCATAGTGCACATAAAATAATAAATAAAAAATCATCAAACAACTTCAAACTTTAACATAAAATTAATTATTAAACGTAAAAAGAGACTTTGGTAATTACTATAATTTTTATTATATTAATCAGTAAATAACACACGAAATTTATAAAATTTAAACGAAATCTTTCAATTTCAAAAAAAAGTAAAAGGAAAAAAAAATTTAACCATGTAGAAATTTTTGGTGGAGAAAATTGACTATGAAAATGATGTGTTGAATGGAATGATGTGTTGGATAAAAAAGTAATTGTATGTTTTTAAAATCCAAATCCCACCAAATCGTATCAAATTTGATAGGATTTGGATATACTTATTAAAATCCCATGAAATTTTAAACAAATCCGAATTCTTATTTTGAATCATCTTGCCAAACAGTAAAAATAGGATTTTGAAATCCAAATTCCATGAAATCCTCTCAAATCCTGATTGCCAAATACACTGGAAGGATTATCTTTCTAGTTATTTCTTCGTTGTCAGAAAAAGCGGTTGAATATGACTCATTCTTACATAACGTGAAGTCCATGATTTTACATGACCTCACAAGTGAGAATTTTAAATAATACCATAATGCTAGCATCTAATTAATCAAAAAAAACTATAACATTCAAAAAATTGAAGATGGGTTTAATTGATACGTTACATTTTTCATTGCACCATATATTTTCTGATTTGTATATAGATAGATACTTGAGCAAATTATCAATAATTTTTCATCACAAATAGTTAAATGTGTGTACAGTTCTTATCCGACCGATTCTCTCTCTGCAGCCCCTGAATAAAACAAAAAATATTATGTACTCTCTGGGCTCACGTGTGTTTTTCGGATGAAATTCGATACAAAATATTAAAAATCTGGAACAAATGTAAGATATTTTAGAAGTGAATAGTTTATATCTGACACTAACTAATATATGATTTTTGTGTACCTTTTTATATTAATAACACACGTCTTTTCGAATGAAAATTTGATACAAAACCTGAAAAAGACTATTATTATATGATATTTGAGTACTAAATGTTCCAGATATGATACTAATATATGATTTCTGAGTATCCAATCATGTATAACAAATTTTAGTATTAATTAATGACACATTTTTTCGGTTGAAAATTCGGTATAAAATATTGAAAATATGATGTTGATATATGACATTTGAATATTAAATGTTTTAGATTTGACACTAATATATGATTTTTGAATACACAAACATGTATAACAAATTTTGGTATTAATGACATGTTTTTTCGGATGAAAATTGATGCAAAACATTAGAATTGTACTAATATGTAATATTTCAGTATAAAACTCTTTCAGATCATGTACTAATATATGATATTTGAACACACAGACAAGTGTATAAAATATTGAAATTAATATAATTATTTCAATTTTATACTCAATATTTTATCTTTTGAAGTTTGAACCATAACTAAAACAATTTTTTCTACAATATCATATACATGTTTTAGATTTTCAATGTTTTGTACAAAATTCTATCAAAAAAATAATTGTGGGTCAGGGAGTGCGTAAACATTTTTTGTCTGAATAGATTGCAGATAAATTATTTTCGGTCTGACAGAGACCGATCACACATTTAACTACAATGTTAGAAATTTAAAAGAAATTCCCCATATATACTCGAGGGGAATAAATAAAACCATTTTAGCAACTATTGTAATTTCAATTTAATCAATTATTTAGTCATGATTAACAGATCATATCGATCGGGAACCGGTTCGGCATAATCCGGTTCAATCTGAAACCAGTTACTATGGTTTAGGGTTAAAGCAAATTCGATATTCTAATTGGATTGGAATGGTTCTTAAAAAACTTGATTCGGAACCAATTTGGACCACTACAATCAGGTCCTGAACTGGTTTTTAAAAAATAATTTTGGTACTTTGTTGTTTAATAATTGTCACTTGTAGTCTTACCTGTATAAAAAAGAATCTGATTTTTAATACATTGCTTGATAAATGAAAAATTCGGGTGCATATTGATTGAAGATAAAAAAAAAATTTTGATTTCAATCCAATCTTAACCAGCTCCTATACTATTTAATCCAAGTCAAATCCAATCAAATCTAGGAAAACCGGTTTCATTTTGAATTGCTTTTGGTTTGAATCATACACATAATCTCATAAATCCGAAACCAATCTAATCCATTATGCTATTGGATTGGTTTGGCCTTTTTACTTTATATAATCCGAAATCGGTTCAATCCGATCCGATGAAATTCCTACAACTATTTGTGTTGCAAAATAAAACAAGACAAAAACCTGTGTGAAACGATATAACGGATCGTATTTTGTGAGACAAATCTCTTATTTAGATCATCCATAAAAAAATATTATTTTTTTTACTACTTTTTATTTTAAACATGAAATAGATAAAGATTTGTTACTATCTCATCGTACTAAGCAGATTAATTGGGTAAATACATGAACTGTCCCCAATCCACAGTAGTAAACCAATTAGATTACTGGAAGGTCAATCAAGGAGGGTGAGATTAACATCTTTAGATGGGGTTATGAAGGCGAAAGCTGATGTCATTGTTCTGGATCGTTGTTGGGCAACTCGCTGATATCCAAGCCATGGTAAATCCCTCGACTCCTCCGCCGTGGCCAAAACCCAGTTGAAAACGAAGAATAATGATGTTGTTTCACGTTGTTGAACCCGAATTTATTCCAACTATGAGCAGATTTTATCATGGATTTGTAGTATTTACTTACTTTTGTAGTTATGTTTCCGACCCATCATCCGAATCTATAATTGTGCCAATATTTATTTTTTCTGTTGTTTACTTTTCTTCTTTGTCTGATTTGGTTTGGAAATGCATATTGAGTATGGCGTTGGATATTATGAAATTCTTGATGATGAATAAATTTTTTTGTCGGAATAATGCCTTGTTGCATACGTCTTTACGGGTTCATAGTCGGAAAGATTAGAGGAATTCATCTTTCTTCCTTTGGGTTTAGGGTTTATATTTTTCTAATCGCATGGTTGATTATTTATTAATCTTACCACTGATAAATGCCTGTTTTCTGTAGGGTATTTTGATTATTTTAAATGTATTTACTTTGTAGATTGGTTAATGTTTGCAGACTACATCAAAGAAAGTTATAACTAGGGATGAATGGGAGAAGAGGCTCAGTGATGTCAAGGTTAGAAAAGAGGATATGAACAAATTGGTGATGAACTTTCTGGTGACCGAGGGTTATGTGGAGGCTGCTGAAAAATTCCGAATGGAATCTGGGACTGAACGTATCCTTTTATCAATTTTTTTTTAAGTGATAATTTTTTGTGCAAATCTTTTCATATTTTGTGGCAGTCATGTTTTCTAAAAGTACATTTGATTCTCCTTATTGAAATATACAGCAGAAATCGATCTTGCAACCATCACTGACCGCATGGCAGTGAAGAAGGCAGTGCAAAGTGGTAATGTGGAGGATGCTATTGAGAAAGTTAACGATTTGAACCCCGAGGTGTGTTTGATCTTTATTTGGTTCTTCTGGTTGTTTTCATGAGAATTAAATTGGTTTAATTTTGACAATCTAGAAGAACTTGGAATTGTTTGGTCGGTTAATTTCCACACTAGGTGATCAAGATTTTGATTTTAATATTTTTTGGTATTTTTGGTCGCATAATCAGTGAACTACATGATAATATTTGACAGTTGTAAAGATCTTCCCTGGGATCCGATGCGATCATTCTCTTCATGCCTTGTTTGTAGTTGTTTGTTTTACATTCACAATTTTATTCGAGGAATTTGATAGTTTATCTGGGAATTCATAATTACGGTAAGTTGAGATGTTCGCTACCTGGAGTTTTTATGCAGTCTAGTCTTGAATTTTTATTAAATACAATTACACTAGCTGCAATAACTTGATTTGACAGCTTGCTTTTCGGGTTTTAATATTGCAAGTATGAATTTAGATGTTTTTGAATGCAGATATTGGATACAAATCCCCAACTGTTTTTCCATCTCCAACAGCAACGGTTGATAGAATTGATCCGTAATGGAAAGGTGGAAGAGGCTTTGGAGTTTGCTCAAGAGGAACTTGCTCCAAGAGGAGAGGAAAATGTACTTTTTATTATTTGTTTGTTTTGATGTAGATCTAAAGAGTTTCAGCACTATTTAAGGATTCTGTCTAGGTGTATTTTTAATCTGCGTGCCTGCAGTCATGTTTTCCCAAACATTGTGCTGTAGTGTTAGAATGTTCCTTTAAAAAAAAAACTGATGCTCATTAAGAACTGTTTATCGATTCAGCGAGTCTTTCTAGAAGAGTTGGAGAGAACTGTTGCGTTGCTTGCTTTTGAAGATGTCAACAACTGCCCCGTGGGTGACCTGTTAGATATATCACAGCGTCTTAAGACTGCTAGTGAGGTGAATGCAGCCATCCTTACCAGCCAAAGCCATGAAAAAGGTCAGTCTGACACATATCATCAAATTTATAAAGTTTTGAGATCTTCGTTGCCTCTGCTCAATATTGTAAATCCTTGCCGTTTTTTACTTTTTAGGAACTGACGACTCTAGGTAAAGGAAAATGATTATTTCATGTGGTGATCTATGAGCCCATTTAATTTTTTTGTTTGTTTTGCCAAAAGAGTGGCACTAGGACAGACTGAAGCAAGGCCATGTTTCTCTCTCTGATGACCTTCTGTTTTTTTTTTTAAAATAGTTTTCTCGGAATACTTTTAATGATGTTACCTTTCTTTAATTTTTATTAAGCGGTTATAAAAAGTGCATGATGATGCATCCTGAAAACTAGGTAACTTTTTGCCCTGATATTTTTTGGAGATGAAAATCCTCGTCTCTCTATTTTTTTCCGACAATGTGTACCATCACCGATTTTTGGAGAAAAATATCTCCATTTTTCAAAGCATGAATCATTCCCAACTCATTCATCATTTTTGAAGTACAGCAACTGCAAGACTAGTGTATTCCTAAAATTTTCCCAACGGAGGATTAAATTAGTTGTCACCATATTACATTCACTCTAAAAGAATATCACCAGACACCCATCTCAAGAATTTCAGTAATTTAAGTTATTTGTGAGTTTACGTCTTTCAATATTTTTACAGCAGTTTAATTAGTTCAACTTCCCCATGTTGGTATTAACCACTCCCATGCTCCAAACCCTTTTGCTCAGGTGTTCATGGAGCGTGTTCTTGATATTTAATTCTGCATTGTTGTCATTGTTGACATTTCATATTTCTATGATTCTACGAATAACTATTGAGATTGCTTTCATTTGGTATTGTCACAAAAAAAATGTTACAATTGTCTCATTTGCCACGAAGCTGCTGCATTATATGGAAAAGTGAGGGGAATTAATTCTGTTATGCATTTGATTTTAACAGATCCTAAGCTTCCAAGCTTATTGAAAATACTGACATGGGTGCAAAACCAGCTAGACGAGAAAGTTTCTTATCCTCGAATCAATGATTTTTCTACAGCTATGCTCGAAGATCCTGCTGTCTGAACAATTCAGGTTTCCCCACCTGGTGGTGCGGAAAATGTATGAAAGCTCCAAATGGTCGGAAGCAGGTGAGATGATTCGAAGGGAATTTACGTAGTCCTCTACTTATAAGATCATGTGCTGGTGTTAGGAGCATTTGATTTTTTATTTTTTTAAGGTTCGTGTATAGACTCTCATAAGATTATGTAAATGTGGATTATTGGATTCTTAGAGTTGAACTCTTACACAGTTACACTAGATGCTTTCTGACAATTAATGTAGTTCGTGTTGGACGTAAATTGTTTTGTGTTTCCTGAACATAGAACTAGAGTTGTCAAAATGGACAAGTCCATCTCACTAAATAGGTGTGTTCGGTCGACAATTTCTTGAGCTCATCTTATCCCACCAAATGGTGGGTCGGCAGGTCATCCCACCTTGACCTGCCTAATATAACTAAAACCTGTCTAGGTCTGTCCTGCCATTGGGTTGATGATCCGGTTTGCTAGCTCCAAAGAGCTCAGCTGCCCAAATCAAGTTTTCAATGTGGATTTCAAATGGGTTACAAGATGTTCTTTAAAAAAAATAAATAAATAAATTACAAGACGAAAACAATATAAAATGAATGGCAACAGTGAACAGCTACTCAGATCCGATCCAAATGCCTCTTCTTCTGATTAGATATTTAGATCCCTCCAAATTTTATCAGGTTATTGAACCAAACGGCATGTGGAGTATGACAACATCGAAACCACCGCCGGCACCTCCACGTGCCACCCTCCTTCGCCTTCTGTTCGACCTCGACGCAACCGTATCCCTCCACATCTACACCTTCTTCCATCCAATCATCCCCTTCCCACTCCTCAAATCCCTATAATTTTCCGGCGACGGCCATCTCTTGTTACCCGTCATTCTTTCTCTCCTCACCACCGCCACCGCCAATCTTCTTCTATCAAACCTTTTACTCGGATCCTTGTTAGACCTTCTCTTAATTGGCCTCCTCAAGCACCTGATCCAGGGCCCCCGCCCTGTTTACAACGAGAACATGTTCCTTTCTTTTGCAGTTGACCATTGGTCTTTTCCCAGTGGCCACTCCTCCCGAGTCTCATTCATCGCCACCTTATTTTATTTTTTTTCCGATCACGTGAGGCAAGTTTTTGTTGCCCTTTTGAAAATCGACGCCGAGACCGAGTTTGTGAAGTATTTCGTTGTGATTGTGGGGTTATGGGCTGGAATCACATCGGCTTCTAGAGTTCTTCTTGGCCGGCATTTCATCCTCGATGTGGTCGTTGGTTCGTGTTTGGGTGTTGCTGAAGGGTCCTTCGTCGTTCGGGTCTTTAACTACGATAAACTGAGCTCCTTACTTAGATGACAAAGGGATGCATCGACTGTAAGTCTTTCAAATGGTTTGTTATGAATTAGTTGACCCACAAGATTGATGGCTTCTTCCTTTCCTGTTGTCTAAAACTGAGCTTTGGAGGGTTAATTGCATGCAACTCTAAGCATTATAATGAATCTGCTTCATTACTGCTTTCATCTGCCACAATGAGCGCCTGCACTCTTTCTTGCCATAACTCTGCAACCAGACGAAATTTCCAACAGACCCCATTATTCAAAATGAGCAAACTACATTCGAACTTGGTTTTGAAATACAAGATTATACCCGAACCTCCAAATCTCTGAGCAGAAGAAATTAGAGGTTCTGCAATGGAAGTGTTTTGTGAAAATAGTTTATTGAGGCCAGGAATACACAAACTGTATGAACTTAATACGCTTTTTGTGACTTCTGGAATGCCAAAACGTTGTAACGAACAATAATGATTTAATTTATGGTTGCGCTTGAATAGTAAGATTTGAAATTCATGTGCTTGAATGGAAAGATTTGAAATTATGGTTGCGCTTTAAAAAGTTATTATGCTATGTGTTGATCGGTCTACGACTTCTGTAGAATTGAACGCTGGTTGTTTATGAAAAAAATATATCCGATTGTAACATGATATTATAATATTTTGCATTGTACAACAGCTCAAACACAGTACATGAATTATTTAAATCGTATAGCAACTCAAACACCGTGTTTCGATTGCTCAACTCAGCAGGGACAATAATTATTACACCTGATACTCTCCCTCCCAATAATTGCACTCATTTTAATTAACGAGAATCGAACCTGCAACCTTGACAATAATGTCAATTGTAGAAGCAAGTGTTTGCCGTTTTATCAAAAATTAGAACTCGCGGATACAAAGCAACTCTAATCTTTAAAATCATATTACGTTTCAAATTGTTTTACCGAAGAATTTCTAAATTTCTGAATTCCACTGTGAATATAATTTGAATTGTGATTGTTACTCATTTCAAAGCCAATTTTCAAATTTATTCCCAAATCAAATCACTTCGTTTAAATGATCTATCCAAGAACATCCTAAAAATGGTTAGAAATTTATTGGCGATGATCACAATCCTAGTAGATAGCTATATCAAATGTTTCTTCTTCTTTTTTTTCCTTTTTCTTTTAAGTGGGGGAAAAAAGATAAGTTGCTTTTGATTTTGTCTTCCATTATCACTTTTTATCCATGGTTTTTAGAGGCAAAATAATTGATATTTGGGACCTCGTCACAGATTAAAGTTATTTTCCCTGTCTCACTCGATCATTTTCTTATTTTTTTTACACTACACTCGCGGCAGCCTATTTTTTTTGACTCGTACGCTGTAATTTGATTATCTTTGATCTACGGCTCAGAAAACTTATAAAGGAATCTGTGCCGTTGATTAAGGAACGATTCCTATGAGACATTGTCTCGTTTGTGTTGTGGGTGGAAACCTCAGAAGGCCCGCAATTTTGGAGAGTTCATGTGTCGGCTGGATGTTGATTATTTTAATCAAAATTAACTTTTTATTTATTTTTATTTTTGGCTTTACTAAATAAATTATTTAGTATTTTTAAAAAAAAAAACTAATAAATTATTTAATTTTGAATTTTATATAAACAATGAAGCCGAGGTCGAATTATAAATCATTAATATATTCGAATTTGATAAAGTTTTATTTTAAAAAATATACACAATTAATTCACACGTTATATATTCTCGAGAAAATTACTCCAAAATCTACTCTTAAAAATATTAATATGTTAAAAAAAATTTCTAAAGCGTATTTTTAAAAAAAGAATGTATTCTGCTATTGTTAACACAGTAAACACCTTATTTATTAAAATCTGATTATTTTTGTTTTTCAATCAACTTTCTCTTAATGAACTTCATCCATCATTAAGATTTGTACTTCCCACTTGAGGGAATGAGTAAAATTTGAACTTTTGAAAAGGTCGGTACGACTAGGGTATGTTAAAATCAATTATTTTGGAGTAATTTTTTTTTTTGTGACGGTGTCATGAATTTTTATCTTTAAGAGATGTTAACCCTACTGATAAAATCAATTATTTTGGAGTAATTCTTTCGTGAGACGGTTTCACGAATTTTTATCTGTAAGAGATGTCAACCCTACTGATATTCAAATTAAAAAGTAATAATTTTAGCATAAAAAATAATACTTTTTCATTGATGACCCAAATAAGAGACTCGTCTCACAAAATACGACTCATGAGACCGTCTCGCACAAGTTTTTGCTATTATATTGATTATTGGATGACTCAACTCTTGCAAATATTGGATAGGATCAAAATGTTCAAATTCAGTAAAATTTGAGTTTGAGTATAAATATAAATACAAATAGAATTTGATTCGTTTGCTGCTACGATATTGTTTGTAAGAACTAAAAAAATCAACTTCTAAACACAATTTTCAAACATTTAATTTGTTAAAAACTAAAAAATACTTAAAATAAGCTCTTGCAGATATTACTTAAACAGAGAGCTCATAATTATTGAAATCACAAATCGAGTAGAGTAATTTGCAAGTTGTTGAAGACTGAGAAGTGTAATTTCATTCCTTGAGTTTAAAATTATGATATTATTGCATGCTTTTTGGGGCCACAAATGTTCGCTGGTTCCTTCGGCACCTTTCCTTCGATAAGTCAAATCCATAATTTTGTTTTCTCTTGTCTCCAAATCGACCAACTTAACCTAATTTTCTTTTATTTTTCGCAATCCAAAAAAAAAAATATTAAAACTAACCCCACTGATAACTCATATCTTAAATTATATCATTATCACAAATTATAACTTTTGATAAAACGACAAACATTCGATCTTACAAAAATAACAGATTCGAGATTTAGCTATAACCAATCTTCCATCAGCATTAAAACACTAACGAAAGGTTCATTTTTTCAGTTCAATAAATTTATGTGTATTGTGATGTTTATATCAAGTTTAGAACAAAATATGTGTATTTGATGATGCCATCGCCAATTATTTTGCTAGGTTTGTACCTTATAGATGTGAGGGATTGCAATTATAGAAAGTTTGAGCTAACTTGTAATTGACGATCGACTGCTTTATTTGCATTAGAATATCTTAATTGCATTAACTCATTCCACACAACTTCTTGGTATCAAAAAAATTTGTTAGCTAATTGTTAGAGACCGGTTTTAGTATCCGGTTAAATTAGCGACCAAATTTACTGCATCGGTCACATCAATATTCCGATAAAAAAACAAATTATAACTTAACTTACATGATTAAAACTCAAATTCAAAATATCATTTTGTCTATTTTCTAACGTATATCTACCATTTTATAAATGACATGGATGGTGATATCTTAATATTTAAATTATACTATGTATTTATTATCTAAATCAAGCAAAACCAAACTATAACCACCTTGTTATACAAACAATTAACTTTAATACTGATATTTAACTTTTAAGAGTGTGAATATTAGATTTTTGGATCTATTTCGAGCAGTGTTTTAAAAAGCCCGTTTAAGCGCGTTTAAGCTCGAAGCTCGACAAAAACGCTCCGCTTCGGAGAAAAAAAGAAAAAGCGATTAAACTGTAGTTTGATCGAATTAAGCATAATTAAGACGTTTAATAAGTGTGTTTAAGTATAATTAATCACATTTATTTATTTTTAGATTTTTTTATTTTGAAGGTATGTCTTTTTATTTTAAAATAATAAATTAGGTTTATAATTCAGATGTTTATTTTTTTAATTATGATTATGATTAAACATGTCTGGGATGATTCGATAAATATTTAGCATTTTTTAATGTGGTCTAGTTGCAAAAACGAAGGATTTTTTTAAAAATAATTTAATTTTAAAATTAATTTCAAAAATAATTTTAAAAAAAAGGTTTGCAAAATTATCACAATCCGCGTTTACGAAGCGCGGACACTGCTCACGTGGGTAGCGTCCGTGCTTCGTAAACGCGGACGCTGCACACGTGGAGCCACGCCAGCGCGACGAAATATTTAGCGACGAAATATATAAAAAAACGTCGCTAAAATTGAATCCGCGACGATTTTTCAGAACCGTCGCTAAAATTAAATCCGCGACGGTTTTTCAGAACCGTCGCTAAAATTAAATCCGCGACGGTTAATAAACCGTCGCTCATATTACCGTCACTATTCTGAAATTTTGGAATTTTCATTAACGTCGTACATTGCACGTTACGGATAATTGTATTAACGGCGTACATATGCACGCCACAGATAATAGTATTAACAGCGTGCAGATGTACGCCGCGGATAATCTTGAACTTTCAACGGTTTGCATCTTTGCAGCATGGAATGTGCGCTGCGGAAAATGAAATTGCGCGCTGCGAAAAACCATTTTTGTAGTAGTGAAGACAGAGAAAAAAAACAGACAAAAATTCATCACGAAAAAAGTTTTTTCAGGAACCTCTACTATCCAACCTTGTTTTTTCAGTGATTCAGGGGATGACTGACTTTATTGTCTGTTTTTTTCTATGTTGAATAATAGAGGTTCCTGAAAAAATCAGTTTGAATAGTAGAGGTTCCTGAAAAAACTTATTTCGTGATGAATTTTTGTCTGTTTTTTTCTATGTCTTCACTACAACAAAAATGGTTTTTCGCAGCGCGTAAATTCATTTTTCGCAGCGCATATTGTATGCTGCAAAGATGCAAGCCGTTGAAAGTTCAAGATTATCCGCAGCGTACATGTGCACGCTGTTAATACTATTATCTGCGTCGTGTATATGCACGTCGTTAATACAATTATCCGTAGCGTTACGATGGAAATTCCAAAATTTCGGAATAAACCGTCGCTGATCTCATTTTAGCGACGGTTGTCAAAAACCGTCGTTGATTCAATTTTAGCGTAGGTTGTCAAAAACCGTTGCGGATTCAATTTTAGCGACGGTTGTAAAAAACCGTCGCGGATTCTATTTTAGCGACGACTTTTTTTATATATTCCGTCGCTAAATGTTCCGTCGCGCGGACGTGGCTCCACGTGTGCAGCGTCCGCGCTTACGAAGCACGGACGCAGCTCCACGTGAGCAGCGTCCGCGCTTCGTAAACGCGGATTGTGGTAGTTTTGCAAACCTTTTTTTTTTAAATTATTTTTGAAATTAATTTTAAAAATTAAATTATTTTTAAAAAAACCCCAAAAACGAATAAAGATTGCAATTTTGTGATTTTTATGATTTTATAAAAATTAGAATTAATGCATCAGACTTAAATTTATCATATTTATGTATTATTTTATCTATTTATTAGTTTGAGATAATTTAAATTACACTAAAAATAAAAAAAAAACGTTTTTTCACGCTTAAACATGTGCTAATCTCGTTTAAGCTTAAAAAACTTGGAGCTCGATATCCGCGTTTCAGGGCGCTTCGGGCTTTTTAGAACCTTGACTTCGAGGAGACAAGAATTCCTAATAAACAATAATCATTATGAAATAATTAAAACCCAGAAATTTACAGTAAAGCAAAAAGCATGTATGATAGCAATAAAGTGTAATTCAAATAGCTCGTAAATTTATTTTATTTAATATTTTATAAGCATAATAAAATTTGTACGAGTTTGGGGACTTGATTAATTAAACTCTTTAATGATTTTTGTTTTTTAAAAAATTAAAAATAAAATATAGAAAATTATTATTATTCAATTATATTATATATGCTATAGCGAGTGGCAATGCTAAACTTAGGCAGATGTCAAAAAACGCGGCGGCAGCATCAGAGGTACGCTGTTTTCCAATCCTTCATTGAAGACTTGAGGCAATCGATTTCCCCTCTAAGCTCCAAATCCCAAAGCTTCACTTTTTTTTTCCAATCTCCGCCTCTTTCCAAAAATTCAAGTCACCCCATGTTGCTAGTCTTCACCTCTCTGTCTTTGTTTAGTCAAAGAACCTTGCGCATCACCACGATTTGAAACGACTCGTGCTTTCATAAAATGCGTGTTCATGCCCCCTGGAAAAGCTTCCGCCCGTCTTCTTAAACTGTCCCAATTGTATGTTGAAAGAGTGTGTTTTCGGGTATGCTTTACCCACAAAAATCCATTGTTTTAATTTTTAAGATGGTAAAGCTGGAATCTTGCTGGGAATAACTCTGTGTTGAATGTGCTGAAGCTTAACTCTTGTGCGAGGGCACGAGGCGAAATACTTGAAGAGGAGTTTACGTTCCAATATGGGAAGTGAAGGAGAGGGTTTCGGGGAATGGCAGCTGCCGCTGGCGCCTAGTGGTGCGCCGTTGTACTTGCAGAGAGATGAACATCTGACGCATTTTGATAATTCTGTGAATGCAGTTTCTTTTGGGTTTGTTGCCACTGCTATTCTCATTTCCATGTTTATTGTGATGGCCATATTTGAAAAGTTCATTAGAACTACCTCACCAGAGGCCTCGCCACCCCGTGGTGGCCGACGGGGACTTTCCGACGTTGAGGCGCAAAGTCATGTTGGAGGCTTAAATTCTAAGGTCGGCTCTAATTCTCCTAAAGTATGTTTCTTATTCGTTTCACTGTTTTTGCCATATCGGTGGTATGTTTGACACTTCCGATGACAAATTGTGATAGTTGTCTGGTGATGATTACTATTACTACAGAAAGTCGTTTCTAGTTTCCTTTTTCTTCCCTTTTCCTACGTTATCTATTTGACAACATTGCTTATTTTTAAAAGTTAGTTTTTCTTCACGTTTTTTCTGTTTCCCAACCTGCATTCTCTTTTTCATTGACTGAAGTGTGGAGGGGAAAAAATCCAAATAAATTATATTGAAATCAGAGTTGAGTGAAGCAACTTGTATAATTCCTTTGAGGGGTCTTTGTTCGGACCCACAAGAACACTATGATATATATAACACATGCAGTGCTATTGTTTTCGAGGCATTTGTTTCCGGACTCTATAGGTCCCATGAGGCCCAGAATTTTCGAAGAGCAAGTGTGCGTGCGAATATCCTGAAATCTGTAGGTTCTGATTGACGTAGTTTTGCTATGGATCTATCTAGTGGAATTCGGGAATAATATGCCCTTTTTTCCCCTTTAAACCTGGTTGTTGATCGGTATTTGGTAAGCTATTGCCTAGAACAAAATTAGATAAGAGTAAACTTTAAGTAAATATGGAAAAAATTTAGGCAACTTTAGGATTGTTGAGATCTGGTTTTAGAAAAAGTCTTGGTAATATCAGAGCTCTGCAAAACATACACAGAAACAGCCTTTCCATGAAATTGTTTTGCTGGTCGATTGGTCTACATTTCCATTTCAAGTCTTGTACTACATTTGTTGTTGCATTGTCTCAATACGAACATGCTAAATGTTCAGAGGTGGGATTGATACAGTATACCTGAAGCTATGATCGATCAGCCTGACTACGGTTCTTTGTTCTGGGGATCAGTCTCGACGATGTATATAATCTGCTCTTGGCCCAGTGCCCATCATCGCTGTTTATGATTGATGTAATCGGTCCATATCCTGGGAATTTCATCGTTTCTCTGTTCAGTTATTTCCTTCCATTCACCTTTATCATATCATACAAAGAAGCCCTTGAATAGCTTCAACAACTGTGTATGTTCCCACGAGTGTTTACATGTGAGTTTAGTAAGATATGGTGCCTTGAAAGGAACTGCCCTGTCTTTACATTGGAGAACATGCGCAAGAATGCAAAGTTTTATGTCCTGGATTATGACTTCAGCTGAGATTTAGGCTTTAGGTAAGATACATATGCAATTAAGCTCAATAATCAGGGTCGACTAGTCCGCTTTTGGTTTGATCAGTCCTTATTTTAAGGTGTTGTTATAATAGGGAAGGAAATTTACATATGATGTAGAGGAAGTATCACCAAGGGATACAGCATGGATGGTTTTTGGCCAAAGGTGCTGCTTCTAAGCACCAAATTAAAACCATTCATTTCTCTTTTATAACTCTCATCTAAATTTTGTTGGGATTTCAGATATCTATCCAACCCAAAGTTATTTCTGTTGTGATGCCCGGTGACAGTGTTCCAAAGTTCATTGCAAATCCTGCCCCTGTTCCATTGCCTCCAGAGCAGGTTTCATGGCCTTCCCATCAACAGGAACGACTATAAAGTATTGCTTTTTTACCGATTTCTACCTGAAAACATCGTGCCAGTATTTAGAATGTGGATATCTTTAGACATTGAGCCCAACTTGAACTTTATGATATGATGAATTGATGTCGCGTATATAATCTATAAACTAGCACTTGACTAGTGTTTCTAAAATTGTATATAGTGTTGAATCTAGTCGAGTTCCAAGACTTTTTGTATCTAGCTATTTGCGCTTTTCGCTTGTTTTGTTTATAAGATATTTCGAAACTAAAAAGGTGCAAGTATTTGGTATAACATTTAGTCCGGTTGAGGTGGAAGTTCTTGGTAGAAAGCGCAAATGTCATCTCAAATGAAGTGGACCATTTCAAATGAAGTGGACTTCACTGTCTTGTTCTAGAATTGACAATAAACTCATTCAAATCCTATCCATTTTTTTTTCATTTACTCCTGCTTCCAATATTCATATTTGAAAATGTCTGCGATACACGTAGACTGTAGATCAGAGCCATAAGATTGAGCTTGAGCTTCTCGGCTCCTGACTCATTCCATTGGATTTTTATTAAATTAATTACACCTTTCTATGATTAATCAAGAGCTTTTAAGCATAATATTCGAAATATTGATTATAGATGAACCACTGTTGTAATTGTAAATTACAATACAATTAATAGTAAAATAAATTAGACTTCATATAATAATTGAATTAATGCATACCGATTATGCAGAGATAAAGTTAAAAGAAAACGAAATCAAACTGAGGTATGTAATATGTTACAGTTTCCTTAAAATATATTTGTCATCTCCTATGGTGCTCGGAGGTTTATTGTGGATAATTGTTTACAAGGATGCAATGGTGATACCTGCAAAAACTCAGCAGAAAGTTTGATATGAGAGAGATGAACATTACTTGAATTTTATCACGATTTAGAAGAAATTGCAATGACATAAATCGAGAGGAGAAGAAAGTTCAGACATGAAGTTTTTTCAAGTTTTCTTTTTGAAAATGAAGAGGATATGAATACATATAAGAAAAAAATCGACTTTTCAGAATGTCAAATCAGAATGTCAAATGTTATTTGACATTTCAAAAAAAAATGTGATTTAATCATTCATAAAATGTTATTTGGCCTCTCATAAAATCAAAGATCATTTATTCTTTCATAAAAGCAAATATTATTAACATTTTAAAAAGTAAAGGTTATTTGACATTTCATAAAGTCAAATGTGATTTAAAACCCAATATATATGTACATCTCATTTAATAAAAAATGATATGGTTCAAGCCCAATATATGAGCTATTTAATTTTCATTCACTATAAGAAAAATCAACAATTCCCCATATGAATAAGAATTTAAAGGTATATGGAAATTATCATGATAAAAGTTCAAGAGTTGAATATTTCATATGATAGGTAGTTGTGACCCTTTGAACATTTTCTTATGAAAATACTTTTATTTATTAGCTGACATTGGACGTGGTGTCCTTGAACTGTTATGCGTTTTGTGTAATTTAAAAAATACTTCACACAAGATTCTCTTTGATATAGTTCAATTATCACAATTTTGTTTTTTATGACAATGACCACACGCCTGGTTCTGCGAGATGATCCAAAATTGAGCCATGCAATTCTTTCGAAGCAATCCCGCTTCTCGATCAAATAGCTGATTCTAAATTAAGAATAATCAATATTGTTCCGCTCAATTATTGACACATAAGAATCATAAAAAGTCATATAATTATCCTCCAAATTTACCGTTTCACCTTAGAAATGGATGATGGATAACTCCCCCATAGTGATTCACCAAATCAGTGCAATTAGGTTACCCCATTGAACATGGTTCTTGTGATCTCCAATCAGCATGTGTTTGGTTTTCCTACGCACCAATTTATTATAAGGCTTCGGTGTCATTCATGTAGATGGTTACACAACCAACTCTCCGTTTAACCATTTGGTCAGTGAATCCGCTAGATTATCTTTTGACTTTACACAATCAACATTGATAACTCCAGTTGAGAGTAGTTGTCATACGATATTATGTTTACGATATATATGTCTAGACTTATCGTTATACATATTGGTTTGTACCATTTAAATTGCAAATTGGCTATCACAAAGAATACATATAGTTATCATAGGTTTTTCCCATCCAGAAATATCTTCTAAGAATAGGATTTAACCATTCAGCCTCTTCATCACATTTTTCAAGGGATATAAATTCAAATTCCATTGTAGATCTGACTATTAAAGTCTAGTTAGAAGATTTTCGTGCAATTTTTGCACCTCTTAGTGTGAATACAAATCCACTAGTAGAGTTTGAGTATTTCATATCAGATATCCAGTTCGCATCGCTTTATCCTCTAGTTATAGCATGATATATGATATACTGCATTCTATAATCACGAGTGTACCTTAGCAATATCACGATTGCTTTTCAATGTTCAGTTCTTGGATTACTCATGAATATACTCACTTTGCTCACTACACAAGTGATGTCTAGTATTGTACAAATCATTAAGTACATCAAACTTCCAATGACCCGAGAATATTCTAATTGAGACACTCATTCACTTTGATTCTTCGATAGATAATGATTAAAATATATCAGAGTTACAGCAAATACAGAATCATTCTTGTTGAATTTCTCAAGTGCAGAATCATTCTTGTTGAATTTCTCAAAAATTTTGTCAACATAATGGCTCAGAAGAAGTCCTTATGAGATTATGTGGATTTTAATTCCACGAATCACATGAGCCAATATCTTATGTCTTTCATACAAAATCTTGAGTTCAACAAATTTTTTGTGGATTTAATCATCTTATCATTGCTCTTAATGATAATCATATTATCTACATAAAAACATAACATAACATAGGCATTTTCATTGTTTTTAACATGTGCACATTTATCGCACTCGTTGATCTTAAATTCACTGTCTATCACGATTTTATCGAATTTCTCGCACCATTGGTTTGGTGCTTGTTTTAAGCTATACAAAGAATTCACCAGTTTACAAACCTTGTTTTCATGTCCAGGCGCAGAAAAGCCTTCAGATTGTTTCATGTAAATTTTCTCTTCTAAATCTTCATTTAGAAAAACTATTTTTACATCTATTCGGCGTACTTCAAGATTCCACCAAGTGGTAATTGCAAGTATCACTCGAATTGATGTTATTCTCATTACCGGAGAATAATAAGTGTCAAAGTATTCAAGCTCTTCATGTTGATGGTAATCCTTGATTACGAACATGAAAGTAAAAAAAATCTGGGCCAAAGGATTTTTCCACCCAAGCTCTCTTACTATGTTTGGGTTCAACTTCATTATGAATTTCTTGTTCGTTTTCCATTGTCAGATATGTTGTTTTAGAGAAACTTGATTCTTCTTAAATTTGTATTGAAACGCATGTTCATTAAACGAGGCATTTCTTGATCACATTATCGTATTTTTGTGGATATAAGATATTTGATATTCAATACCAAAAACGATAAGCACTACTGTTTTGTACATATCTAATAAAAATGCAATCAACAGTTTTTTGTCCTATTTTTACCTTATTCGGGCCAGATACTGTTACTTTGGCAAGACACTCACACACTCACAAGTATTGATAAAAGGTGTTCTTCATTTCCATAACTCATGTGGACTTTTATTTTGTTTCTTTCTACACTTATTTAAAAGGTAATTAACTATTAAAATAGTTTCGTCCCACGTGTTCTCTAGTAAACCAGAACTCAACAACAATGTATTCATCATTTTTTTTCAAATAATGATTCACAACACATTGTTGAAAGTCAATTTTTTCTGAGAAGTCATTTTCAAGATCACTTTTGCTTGACCCTTGATATAAGATGTAGCAGAGTTTCTCATGTACACTTTTTCACAATTCTCGAATTCATCAAGATTCGCAAACATTTCCTTATCAGAGCACACATGGTGAGTGACACCAATATTAATAAACCATTTTTATGGGTTTGAACCCACCAAGTTCACTTCAGAAATAACATCACATATATTTTATATGAGAAACCTCTTGAGACATGACCTCAACCATATTTATTTATCTATTTTTCTTTGGTTTCTTGCATTCAGGAGCTCTGTGACTCATATCACCACAATTGAAGCATTTTCCTGGGAATTTTTTCTCGAATACATTTTTCTTGGGTCCCAACTTGTTACTGATATCTTCTGACCTAATCAATATCTTTACTTTTGAGTTCTGTCTATCCTCAACGATGTTGAATTTAACCATAGAAAGATTGAAAATCCTTATCTCAGATATTTTGTTGTTTTTTTTAATATGAAGCCTGTCAACCAATTCTTCAATATTAATCTCTTTTCGTTTATATTTCAGATAATTTTTGAAATCTTCCAAGCCAGAGACAGTTTTTCAATGATGGTTGCCAACTGGAAAGTTTCATTCAACATCACGCCCTTTCATGAATATCATGCAAGATCACTTGGTGTTCTTGAAAATGACTGATCACTGTTTTGGATTCCAGCATTTTGTAGTCCAATAATCGGCCAACGATAAATATCTCGGTCCCTGCATATTTGGTTTTATATTCTCGATCCAGAGATTCCACAAATCTCGAGCCGGTTTCTTTTAACTACGCATTATATAGTGAATCAGCAAAGCAATTCATTACATAATATCTGCACAAGAAATCTGAATGGTGTTATGTATCAGCAACAATAACGTTCTTAATATCTCATTCGTCCTCAATAGGGTCTAGAGCATCAGTCAGAAACCTTGGAAATTTCAAGGTAGTAAGATAACATCTTCTACTGTCATCTCTTGAAATTCGATCCAATGAATTTCTCTTATTTGTCAGCATAGTTCACTGGCATCGCAGTAATAGGAGCAATGACTTAAGAATTAAACAGAGTGATTCTTGGCCCATTCGAGCCATTCGAACCACTAGTTATATCTGAAAGACATATGACATAATGAATATTTCAAAAACCAAATATGTTTAAAGTTTTTTTTTTTGGGAAATGAGGATAATATTTGAAATATGATTATAGATGAATTAGTGTTACAATTGTAAATTACAATACAGTTAATAATATAATAAATTAAACATCATATAATATTGAACCAATGCATATCAATCTTGCAGAAATAAAGTTAAAAGAAAACGAAATCAAATCGAAACCTATAACGTGTTATAGTTTTCTTAAAATATATTTTCTCCTTATACGATGCACCGATGTTCAATATGAACGATTATTTTTAGGATATCACGATGATATCTGCAACAATTTCGCACAAATTATGATGCATGCGAACTGAAAAATACCTGAACGTTGTCATGATTTAGAAGAAATAGCAGTGATAGAAGTCGGAAGAAGAAAAAAGTTCAGAGAAAGAGTTATTTCAAGTTTTTTCCTTAATTGATAGTATATATATATATATATATCCAACAAAAAAATTTATTTAATCTTTCAAAATACCAAAAATCATTTAATATTTTTTTAAAAAAACTAAAGATCATTTGAAATTCATTTCATATATATCTCATTTAATTAAAAATGATATGATACAAAACCTAGAAATATTTATTTTAAAAGTCAACATTTATCACAATTCGAGATGTGCTTGTACCTTCCTCCATACTTCAAAAATCACAGCCTTTTGTTTTAAAAAAGAACACGACCTATGACTTTCACTGTTTAATAAACCACAAATCTTGGAGGAAGACAAGTTTAAAGACCAAAATAGCCATCACTAAGCTAATATTTACAATCCCTACACACCCCTTACACTAGAGAAATATAAAACATTCCAGGGATACAACTGGGTTTTCAAGCATCTCATTACTTGTCAGTGACTTGTCTCGACCACTCTCTTTCCCTTCCTCCACCTTCCGGAGTCTATCCCCCAACCCGGACCCGACCCGTCCAATAGATTTCCCCAATCTTCTGGATGATGGGCTCCGGCCTAGATCAGTTTTCGACGAACCGCCGTCCGTTCGGCTCACCGGAGACCTTGACCGTCTTCCGGAGATTTCACCGATGTCCTTTCTCTTTCCATGCCCGGACGAAGATATGGATCCGGGTCTTGAACGATCCACTGAAGATTCGGTCGCCCTACCCGGAGATTTCCCCAACGTCTTTTCCCCCTTCACCTCGCTAGAGGGACGGTTCTTGAGCCTCGCCGGAGACTTTTGGTATACATCGAGGACTATATCGTTTCCATTGCTCTTCTTTTCTCTCTTCTCCTTGATCTTTTCCAAACCACCAACACCGCCACCACGGGTGCTGCAGATCTCAGGCATCTCCTCCGGGAGCTCGTTAGCCGCGAACGCCACGCAGGGTTGCTTCTTGACGGTACCTTCTGGGTGCTTTTCATATGGAATCTTGGAAAAGTTTGTCAAAAAATGGGCGGCCTTAATGAACGGAGTTTCGTTTTGTTTGGGTAAAGGTGACAGTTGTTTAGCAACGGTGGGGATTTCGGAGAGGACTTCTTTGACTGTTTCTTCATATGAAAATGGTACAGTGTGCGGCGGGGATATGCCGCGAGCCTCGCCGCCGCCAGTGCCACGGAATTGTTTTCTGGTACTTTTCGATTTCGATTTGCGATGTTTCTTCACTGTCTTCGGAAGTACTGAGGTGAGGTTGGTGCTAATGCAGCTTCCCATCGGGACTTTTTCAGCTAAGAGTTGGTGATAGAGCAACGGCGGCGTCCCGGCGGCGGAGATTTGAGTTTGGAGAAGGGTAAGTGTGTTTAATGAGAATTAAGTTGAAAGAGGTCTATCGTAGATTGCATGAATTTATTAGCTAGGTTGGAGAGATTTTGCGGCCTTCTGTAGTCGGCAAGGAAATCGACCAGACAGAGACATGGCAACAGTAGTTTTTAATGAACAGTGCAAAATCTTTGTTTTTTGTTTTAAATATAATAAATCAAATCAATCAGTTCGTATTATATTATGTATTACATCTCTATCATTTTTTTAATATCGAAGTACACATAACACAAATTTGATTCCACAGAATTCCATTTATAATCTGGATAATTGTTATTAATGGACAGTACATTTTAAACCTTATATAATTGTCTTTTCCTACATAAGAGATATGGGTTTGAACCAATTGATCGAGGTGACTAGGAGAAAAAGTAATAGTTTTTGTTAGACGGTTTCACTTGTATTTTATTCGTCAATTATGTTCATATTCACAAAAAAATAAGTAATATTTTTAGTATAAAGAATAATAATTTTTAATTGGTAACCAATAAAAGACTTGTTGGATAAATGAATTAAGAAGAGTGTTGAAAAGAAAAGGGAGTGAGACTTGTCCCACATCAGAAAATGAGACAAGTTGGGTCTTCCTTATAATCTTCAAGTTTGAGTTATGAGTTTGGGTCTCAAGGGGTACCAGAAGTTTTTAGAAAGGGGAAGAGTATAATAGATTGTGTCTCGGTAAAACACACGCGTTCGGTTCGGCCCGGCTCGGTGCGGTTTTTGACAAACATTAATCTTTTTGGACCAAATTTATTTGAAAAATAAAGTCAAGATGATGCATTGGATAGAGCTAGGCGCGCTAGTGCGCCACATCTTGCGCGGATGCACACTTGTTGCTGGATTTGGAGCCGTCGAACATAACAAGGCAGTGCGCGCAACGCTGTTTCTGAAAAGACGTGTCCCTTGACTAGAGTTGTCACTCTTCTACGCATCCGGTCTGGAAAGACGTGTCTCTTCTACGCATCCGGTGATCATTTATAAATAGTCCTCTCATCCATCATTCAAGAGGTTCGAATTTTCATGCCATCTTGCTGCATTTTATTCTCTTTTATACTTAAAAGTTGTTGCATAATATTATTCGCTGGTTTCGAAACTTTGAAGTGCTGCGAACTCTCGATTTGAAGTCGTTGTATCTTCGGGACGATTGCCTGCAACGTATATCACTTTATACGGGCAATTTCTTCTTGCGGAGAAAGGAAAATCTTTGCCTCGACTTGCTGTTATTTGTTGCTGCGTTTTTGTATTAGTTCAAGATATCCATAGTATTCTCAAATCACAAGACTTTTACCATTTATCATTTGAAAGTTTAAACTAGAAATTAAAATTCTTGTGTGTGAATCGTATTTTGAGGATAGCTCCATCAACATCAATGGGCTAGTATTCCAAGTTACGGCAATTTAAAATCTGAGCTACTTCCCAGTTCAAGTCTCTCTCGTTCGCCCTACAACACCTAAATGCGCCACATGCACCCCGCTTCTGCAGTTACGTTCCGGTCAGCTCTTTAATGCCCAACATAAATGAACTTCTCGCTATTTCATCTGATAATGATAATTAAGCACTTTTGTTATCTGACAAACGCGTGCATGCGCATACATCCACACACAACCACACACAACCACAAACGCACACACATATATATATAATTAATGTAGTTTGAATTTGAAGTTTTATCTGTTGTACATAAATGAATTCTCTTTACTATCGAGCTGCATAGAATTTTTTAGTATTGATGTAGCCAAATAAATGGTATTAGCCCATTCGTAGGGATCTTGTGATTAGCTAGCTAATAAGGCATAGTTTGGTACATGTGATAAGGAAGAAATTGATAAATAATCCTCCTTATCTCATGTTTGGTACATTTTTAAAAAGTTCATGATAATATCATGGGCCCTTGATAAATAATTTTTTAGAAGGATAAAATGTCTCTTCTATTAGGTGTGATAATTTTAATTTAATGATAAAATACACTACAAATGACTTAATTGCCCTCAATTTATAAATGATTTTTATAAATCTATGCTAGTAGGTAGAAATTAAAATCAAATAAATATTTTTATTTATTTTTATATATTATATAATATGATAATTATATAAATGAATTAGAGATAATTATATAAATAATTTTTATAAATATCACTCGATTAACCTTAAACATTGATATTTGACTTGACTCACAAAATCAAGAGCTCAATTATCATATTATATAATATATAAAATTAGGTAAAAATAAATAAATCATGCAAGCACTATCGGCGCATTAACAGATAAAAAATATGAACTCAAGCAATAACTTTGAAATTATAAAATTTATTATGATAATGTTAATTTTGTCATTACAATCTAATATATAAATTTAATCACTCTTATTAAAATCATATCAAACATTAAATATAATATCCTACATCTTATTTATCATTAACTTATCCTTATATTATATATCACATGTTTATCCTATCACGTGTACCAAACTATGCTTAGAGTAGACAACTGTCACCCCATCAACTTCTAAAAATCAAGATTTGTGGGATTACCAGATGAAGTTATCTCTTTGAACGTAAAATGAGAAATTACCTTGAGAATGAAGAGTGTATTATTTGTAGAATTTTTGGAGGTTTTTGGGCTTGGGCCCTACGTTTTTATGTGCTGGAACATCTATTTTTTTTAACTTCGAAAGACGTTTCTTATCTTAAGAATTTGAGTTCAAACTTAACCACAAATGATATCCTATTTCGTGAAGAATTTGAGTTCAACTTAAACTAAGATGGTATCCCTTATCTAAAATTTTTTGAATTAAATTTACTCTTAAAACTCTCTACCAATTCAATTATTTGTTCCGCAACACCTCTTTCGCTATAATTCCAATGAACTCCTAAAAAGCTTGCAAAATATCTACCACAGTTTCTTCAAAAAACTTCCATTACCAATTTAGAAAATCTTGTATCGTCTTTTGATTTTTCTTCTACAAAAATCAGTTAACCAAAAAAAGAAAAAATATTCCCCGAGTTAGTTAACCATCGAATGATTTTATATATTAAAAGGAAGAGTGGTCATTTAGTGGCCACTTACATTTACCTGCATCCCTTTTTCTGCCACTTACGGAATGAAACGTGAGATTGAATTATTAGAAACTTGTGCAGTGGGATAAAGAGACTAAGATAGCTCACCTCTCCCTTTAAAAAAAAAAAGGGGATAGCTCGCCTCTTGTAAAAGCTATATACTTTTGGCTCTTTGAGAATTGAGAGTAAATGTTACTATCTAAACATGGAGTACACACTTTTCTTTCATTTTTCTAATCAAGTCCAGATTGAAAACTATCAAATATCATTGTCGTCGTTTGTCATACAATAATTGTTATTCTGATGCTAAATTTTTTTTTTTTTGTCTTCTTCTGTCACACCATACAAATTGGAAATTATAGCATGAAAATATATGTAATTTAATCGAGTATTGTGGCTGATCGTGATGGTAGAATTCAATTCATAATTATCAAGAATGAAATATATAATCTTATTTTAAAAACCAGTTACATAATCAAACCACTGTTACAATACCAAAAATTTTAATGGATGACAACAAATCTTTTTAAATCATATGAAAATCTTGATATAATATTCTATTCGTTCCACCAACAAAGCAGACATTGCTTTAAAGAAATTGTTTTTTATTTTTAAAAAAAATCCTTGAACCATCCATATGATATCATGAACCCATGCCATGACTTCTGTCTTTAAGATCACAGAACTCATGATTGATTTATAATAATAAGACGATAAATCAAATATAATTAGATAAGATAATGATTATAAAGTGGATTTTTTTTTAAGATCTTAAATCAAATATTTGACAAAATGATAGATAAATAATTAATCGATATCTTATTTTTCACATCAAACGGTTAAGTTTCATAAAAGATAAAAATTTGTGTGAGACGATCTTACGGGTCGTATTTTGTGAGATAGATCTCTTATTTGGGTCATCATGAAAAAGTATTACTTTTTATGCTAAGAGTATTAATTTTTATTGTGAATATCAGTATAGTTGACCCGTCTCATATATAAAGATTCGTGAGACCGTCTCACGAGAGACCTACTCTTCATGAAAATATATCAAATATTACCCAAATTTTGTCATTTTGTTTATTTATAGTTGTTTTACATGTAATAATTAACGAAAAAAATGCTGCAATCCACGTAATTAATTTTAAAGTATAATATAATCCAATTGTCAACATGAGTAAACCTACACTAGATGTTCGAGAAGCCATTGCACCACACCAATATCACAGCTTTTTATTTTTATAATCCACTTTTCTTTTTTCTTTCAAATTAATATGAAGTATTCCACAGAAGTTCCAGCCTTCCGGTCCCCAGCAAAACTGCGTCATTTATCTGCCCCTTTGTTATAGATAAGTATTTGTTTTAACAGAAACGTAATCGGATCAGTGCTAATCCTAATCAAAATTTTTTAAAAAGAAAAGGGATATTGGCAGTAAGTCTGTAATTCACCAACATCCAAACGTCAAATTCTTTAAAGTTGTCTATGAGCACTTTTTGAGAGGGAAAGCAAGAAAACAGAGTGCAAAGCCCCTACTTTTATAATCATCCATCACAGTCAAGATTTCGCGGTTTGGTGTATGCGTATATTTTGCATTGTTTTTGACAAAAGGAGTTCTTGTTAAGGCTTTTCCCAAATGCCCAGATGGTTGGCTTCTTGTTGTTGAATAATTTGCTTTAACAAAGTGTGTGACTTGTGTACGTTCGAGGAGTCTGCAGTTCTCGAATTGTCTTGGTTTCAAGATGTTTTGCGTTGGGATTTAAAGGATTTTGGTTTCTGCTTTTTGGGCTTTTGAACTCTGATCCTTCGGTTATTCGGGTTATTGAGGGGTTTTACTGAAGATTTTTGTTGAAGAATCTGGCAGAAAGAAAAGCAGGAAAGTTTGAACTATAGGCTTGCCATAGCTGATGACTGATGAGGCCTAGGTTGTATTTGAAGATTCGGATGTGGGTTGTTGTTTGTTTGTTGTTTTATTTTGCAGCGCCTTTGGTTTGTGGATACACCGACCCTCGTGACTGTATGCAAAGAAAAACTGTTCTCTTCTTTTATTGGTTCAGTATTCCAGTTTTGATTTACACTATGCTCTTCTGTATTCGCAGTCTATGCTGTAATAAACTTATATGCTTCTTTGGGCGTGCCACCTCCTGGACCGATCATCTTTGGAGTAGACCCGTGCGGGCTTCCGAATTGGCAAGGATTGGAGTGTGAAAATGGGAACATAATAGGGATGTAAGATTTCTTTCTATACATATTTAATTTTAATTTTTACGCTCGTGTATGGTATGGAACTGATTTGTGGATTGACTTTCGTACTCTCTGATTGATAGAACATTAAGTGGTGCGAATTTGGGAGGTGAACTCGATGATGATTTGGGGTCGTTTACCTCAATTAGACTACTGTGAGTTCATTTCCATTGGCATCTTTCCTTTATTGCCTTGTTATTTGTCCTGTTATTTCGCCTTTACTTGTGAAGTCGTTGAAAGGAAATTCTGTGTTTTCACTTCATTGAATGGGCCATTACTAGTTATATGGAACCTCATGAAAGAATTTGTTCTTTCTCAAAAGCAGAGACCTAAGCAACAACCACATTGGAGGAAGTATACCAACTGATTTGCCCATCACTCTTAGAACCTTGTATGTTTCTTATCTCAAGTTTTCTTCCATTCGGAATAAACTTTTGTTGATACACTATTCTGAAATTCCTCCTCGTCCCCCCTCCCTAAAACCACAAACACTAGTAATCTTTCAGGTAATAAGTTGGTTGGAACCATTCCGGATACTCTATCCTCTTTAAGCGAATTGACAAATCTGTAAGTTTTTTATTCGATAAAACTGTTAATGATGAATGGTGGATTTTGTTGTATATTATTGGTCATTGAACTTTTAGCTTTCAACATTCTCAGTTCTCTAAGCGACAATCGTTTGACCGGACCAATTCCAGATGTCTTTCAACAGCTTGGCGGATTGGTTAACTTGTGAGTTATCTCTGTTCATGGAAATGGCAGATGCCACAAAATCTACTAGGTCTATTTATGTTTGACGTAATTTATTATGATGACGCAGCGATGTATCAGGAAACAGTCTGACCAACGAATTGCCATACTCGATGGGAAATTTATCATCTCTTACCACACTGTGAGTAATTGCCTTTTGTTGCTCGTAAATTAGGCAACTTTCAGTTTCCAACATTATTTTTCCTTGTAATAAGCAATTGAATTTAGCTTACTTTACTGTAGAAAAATCATCAATTTGCAGAATCTATAGAATTGTCCCCCCAATCTTGTGGTGATTCAGTTCAAATTCTGTCACAGGCCTAGTATGTCATTATCATGAAAATAAAGTGGCCTATTTTGAAGCAATAGTCGGGGAATTTGAATTTATTTATAAGATTTCATATGAAAGCAAATGTTTGGTATTTGTAAGTTGAAATAATATACCATTGAATTTTGATTAAAAACATGGTACCCGAAAAACATTTTTTATTAGTGAAGTAACATAATACTTGCTGTTACCCATATTTGTTTAATGCAGGCATTTACAAAACAATCAGCTTTCTGGAACACTTGATGTTCTTCAAAATCTTCATCTGAGAGACTTGTATGGTTCTTGGATATCTGAAATTAGTTTTTCTGAAATACAATCAACTTTCTTTTATGAAGTGTTTATCTCTATGCTTATTGGTTTTTCGAATTCTGCTCAGGAACGTAGAAAATAATATGTTCTCTGGGACTATCCCTGAGAAATTGCTGAGCGTTCCCAATTTCAGGTAAAACTCTCAATATAATTCTTCATTGTTTAGCTATTTCCTCTCTCTTGGAATATGAACCTCTAAATCTGTTACTTTTCCCTTATTGCAAGCCTTTTTTTCATTATTTTGCAACGTATTTCACATTTTTTTTGTGGTGCAGAAGAGATGGAAACCCTTTTGACTCTACTATCTTACCATCTCCACCAGCCTCCCCTCCCCCATCGCATTCCGAAGTACTTTCTCCTCTTTTAGCTCCTGGAACTAAAGCAGATGGACCATCAGCATCTCAGTTACTAGGTGCTAGAAGGAAAGAGAAGAAGAGTAACATTACTTGGATTGGTATTGCAGGGTCGCTTGTGACTGGAATACTTGCCTTGGTGTTATGTCTGTTTATGTCTCGACATTGTAGAAGAAGATTGAGTGAAAAAAGCGCCAACAGTCACAGTATGGGCATGGACAATGTTCTCATGGATACTCACACACAGGACAAGTCTTTGGAAAAGCCTTTTAACGAAGCTCAGAAAGGTGATTCACTTTCTTAATTTTGTTTCATTCCCTTCCCAATTCCACGATCTGCACAAGCAAAACTTTTTATATTGCCATTTTATTAAGAATTATTTTGCATCTATTTCCATTCACAAAAATAATTAACCCATCCTACTAGAAGATGCTGTGCAATAGATTTACAAAGCCAACTAATCTTGTTTCACAGTTCGATACGCGACAGGGTATCAAGGTTTTTGTTCTTTTCATTTGAGGATTATCATTTCCTTTTTCACATTAGTAACTCTAATATTCCCAGTGCCCAAGGAAGTGGTTTTGTATCCAATTGTTGAAGATAGTCTTAGAAAGGACGTTGTTATGAAGCAAGGAATCGATCATAGCTCAAGTACGACAAGATTGGATGAGAAACGACTTCCTCCTGATGCCCCTCCCACGGCACCTGTTCCTTCTGAAAGCGTTGTTACAAATCCAATAGTTACATGTTTAACCCCTAGAGAAAATGCTTCCGAGATTGTAGACTTTGCCAAGTTATTCACAATAGCATCTCTTCAACAGTACACTAATAGCTTTGCTCGAGAAAGTCTTATTGGAGAAGGCACGCTTTGCTCGGTTTACAGAGCCCAGCTTCCTGATGGAAAGGTAAGTAGTTTAATTTAGTGGACACCTTGCTGAATGAGAAGGTTCTTGTGCTTATTGTGAGGACTACAGTGTAATGATAGAAATTATTTTTTTCGTGTAAAGATGCACAATGCTATCTGTGCATTTTTGAGAGAATATTACCATGCCCGAAAAGCTTCCAACAAAAAGGACTGCATCGTGGCCATGGCTCCCACTAATCTAAGTCAATAAGTTGGTCTGCATGCTTGTGCATGTGGCGGGGGGTGGGGGTTGGGTGTTGCAGAGCACCTGATATACTAATATCTATTGTGATTGTACCTTAACATGATCTGATTTTCTGGGCGGAGCTGTGGTTTTCACTTTTTGTTTCTAAAAGGGATAGTACTTGTTTATTGTACCTTAAATTTTTTTGTTTCTTGTTCCTAACGTGTATATATCTTTTCACAAGGTTACTCCTCTGATTCTCCAGGTTCTAGTGGTCAAGAAACTAGACAAAGCCGCTTCAGGGAGACTGAATGATCGGCAATTCCTCGCGCTGGTGTCAAGTATCTCCAAACTTCACCATGCAAATATAGTTGAACTTGTAGGTTACTGCCTTGAGCATGGACAACGCCTTCTTGTCTACAACTATTGCAGTAATGGGATGCTTAATGAGGCACTATCATTGGATGACGAGGTCAATAAAAAGCTTTCGTGGAATGATCGCATGCATTTGGCACTTCAAGCTGCAAAAGCCCTTGAGTAAGTTTCATCAAGAATGATGTTTGAGAGGTCACTGAAGTTTCTAGTTTGATAAATTCTCATAGACTCCCGAGTACCTTTTCTGGCCATTTCTTGAACTGTTAATATTACGAGTCTCATTCTCCTTGTTTTTGCTTGAAGATATTTGCACGA
Organism: Primulina tabacum; assembly: GCF_025594145.1. NCBI lineage: Eukaryota > Viridiplantae > Streptophyta > Magnoliopsida > Lamiales > Gesneriaceae > Primulina > Primulina tabacum. The sequence continues at coordinate 4,520,948 of NC_134553.1, forward strand.
GGTGTGTCAACCACCAATTGTTCATGGGAACTTTACGTCTGCTAATGTGTTACTAGATGATGATCTTGCCCTAAAAGTTTCTGACTGTGGATTGGCTCCTTTGCTGTCATCCAACTTCTTCACTCAGGTATACTCTATTTAGACACTTTACAATCTTATAGTTTGTAAAAATTAGATACATAAAGAAAAACTGAATCTGAATAATCACCTTTAAATATTAAGTTCGGTACTGCATTGACTCGGAACTTAGATAACTATTTTGATTAGTTGCAAGGTTCGGGTTATGGTGCACCAGAACTCGAGTTGGGAAACTATTCTTGGCAGAGTGATGTGTACAGCTTTGGGGTTGTAATGTTAGAGCTTCTTTCCGGGCGAAAAGCTTATGACAGGTTAGAAAATCTTTTGCTGGAACACAATATAAAAGATGCCAATGCGGATGTATGAAAAATCTAACATGCACTCTCAAAAACAGGTTGCGTCCACGAGGGGAGCAATATTTGGTTAGATGGGCATTTTCACAGCTTCATGATATAGATGCATTATCAAGAATGGTTGATCCTTCTTTAGCTGGTGCTTATCCGACCAAGTCTCTGTCTCGGCTTGCTGATATAGTATCACTGTGTATCCAGGTGACTCGATTCTTTATCCTTACCCATCTTTTATCAAACATATCGAACGGCCCTTGTTAAATTTATTCGAATGTTATCTTCCCCAATCCCAAATCAACATTTGCTGCATTTAATCTTTGATTTGTTGAAATTAAAGAAATTAAAGAAAATGGTACGTTTTAAATCATCTGTTTATTTCTGCCGCACAGCCTCAACCAGAATTCCGGCCACCAATGTCTGAGATTGTACAGAAGCTCTTGCGCATGATACAGAGAGATCTCTGAGTATACGTCCAAATTAAGTCTTGAAAAATATTAACTCTTGTTAAGACACTCAAATAGCATTATTGTACAATTTTTACATTTAATGTGCAGAATGGCCACAGCTCGAGCCTTGATGGCCTAACCATCTTCTAATTCCATAGGGTCGATTGCGACTGCATTTATTTCTCTTTATTTAATGATCTCAACATTTCTAAAGAGATTTAATTATCCACTTTTTAAAGTACAAATTTTTTCCATTTTCAACCATGCGATGATATGGGTTTATTTTATTACAATGTGGTGGTCTTTTAGCTAGGATAGGACTCTCGGATAGATGTTTACGTTACTGTTACTGCATCATTGAGGAGGTGTATTCATTCTATGCTTTTAGGCATAGTTTGGTACATGAGATAAGTGGGGGATTGATAAATAATCCTCTTTATCCCATGTTTGGTATCTTTTTAAAAAGCCCATGATGATATCATGGATCATTGATAAATAATTTTTTAGAAGGATAAAATGTCCCTTCTATTAGGTGTGATAATTTTAATTTAATGATAAAATATACTACAAATGACTTAATTGTCCTCAATTTATAAATGATTTTTATAAATCTATGTTAGTAGGTAGAAATTAAAATCAAATAAATATTTTTATTTATTTTTATATATTATATAATATGATAATTATATAAATAAATTCGAGATAATTATATAAATAATTTTTATAAATATCAATAAAATTATTAGTATCACTCGATTAACCTTAAAAATGGATATTTGACTTGACTCACAAAATCAAGGGCTATTATATAATATATAAAACTAGGTAAAAATAAATAAATCATGCAAGCACTATCTGCGCATGAACAAATAAAAAATATGAACTCAAGCAACAACTTTGAAATTATAAAATTTATTATGATAAGGTTAATTCTGTCATTACAATCTAATATATAAATTTAATCGTTCTTATTAAAATCATACCAAATATTAAATATAATATCCTACATCTTATTTATCATTAACTTATCATTATATTATATATCACATGTTTATCTTATCATGTGTACCAAACTATGCCTTGAATATTTTTTTTAAATGATGGACTTTTGTGGAGTTATGGATTTTTATTGAATTTTATAGAGTCTCATAGAATTGTAAAACAAATTTCATAGACTCTTATATAAAGACTTTCATAAATTTTTTCATAAAATTATACGAATTTTGTAATTTATAATTGTGATTTATTTTTATTAATCTCTTTTAAATAATTATTGGACATATATAACTTTTTCAATTTTAAATTATTTTTTATTTATGAATGTAAAAGAATATTACTTACTTAAAAATTAAACCAATTTAATTTGTGAAAAACGACAAATGAACTATCCAATTTATTAAAATAAAGTTTCAATTCTTTATGTCAATTCAACATATTAATGAAGAATATTTTTATAAGTTCAATATAAAATTTTATTAAAGACACCATCAAAATAATGAGTAGTCTTTTATATATATAAAAAAATCTAATTATTATTGAAATTTTGATCAACATCGCTCAACATTCCATTGGCTATGGTATCTCTCCATGCTTTAGCATTTGCTCGTTGTTGTTCTTGAGTATCAAATAACTGACCACAATTGTCACCTTCATAAATTTGTGTCGATGAAGACAATTGGGCTTCATTATCTGATTCAATTTGAAATTCATCAAATCGACACTTATTACGAAGAAAATTGTGTAATACAGCACAAATCAATACAATCTCTCTTTGGGTCATATATGGAAATGGAGAATTCAGCTGGAATATTTTGAACCGTGATTTAAATATATCAAATTTCCACTCAATAACATTACTCAAATAATCATGACGAAGATTGAAAAACTCTTTAGCATTTTCAGAATTATGACCTTGACTTGTGAATTCTTGAAGATAATAGTTTACATCTCGAAAATGAGCAAAATATTGACGCCGATTTGGATATCCACAATCCATTAAAAAATATTTACCTATCAAATTAGAGTTAATTAACAAATGAATAATATACACAATCTTTGAAAACTTCAAAAATATAAATATTCATATAATATACAATAATACGTCAAAAATAAACAAGATAATTATTTTTACCTGAAAATAAATAATAAATATGTTAAAATATCTGTAATTAGGATAACTTTATAAAATTTTAATATATTTATAGTTATTCTTGTATGTGTGTTTATAAACTTATAAAATTATATATCTATCACACAATCATATATATATATATATATATATATATATATATATATATGTGTATATTATTATTATTATCCAAGTTAATGAAAACATCACGTGCAATAATTTTGAGTTATAATCAAAATTTAGATATAGATTAATTAAAATTATAGAAAATAATTAAACATCAAATGTTATATAATAATTAATAAAAAAATTAATTTCACTTATTAAAAATAATAATTATTTTTAATTTATAGGTCAATAAAATATTATAAATTTTTATTATGTAGCTTAATAAGTTTTTTGAATTTCTAATAAATATAATTTTAAATTTTATGAGGTTTTGTGGCACGAACTTCTAAAATAAAATGAACGATGTTAATAATTTTGATTTTAAACTATATGTTTGTATTGAGTACGTGAATTTGAGAGATTTCTCAATCAAATGTACATTCAAATCTTTAAGTTGAATCAACTTTTTTGACATTTTATTGTTGTACATTAGCATATAATTATTGTATTTGATAGAATTTCATGGAGTCATTAAAAGTCTATTGACATTATGAATATCTATAGACTTTTGTAAAGTTTTTAAAAGTCAAGCCACATGACTTTTTAAAATTATACAAAAGTTTACATTGAATACCACTAAAATTTTGTAGAGTATATAAAAGTCTATTTTGAATATCTTTATAATTTTAAACTCCATAAAAATCATTAAAAGTTTAGAACCAATATACCCCTAAAATGTATGTTGATTTAGTTAATCTTTATATAATATTTTATGGCTTGTGATTTTATAATTATCTTCAAAATTATAACGAATTGATTGGATATTGTTTACATAAATTTGGTAAAAAGAAATATATTATTAGAATCATTTCACGTATTTGTTTATAAATTTCTACAATTTTCACTAATTCTAAATCGAATTTTTGCATTCATACTTATTATTTATCTTTTCTTTCTATTACATGGACAACCTTAAGGTAGTTTTTGTTTGGTCGGATAGGTTATTAATATTAGTGAGAAATTATACAATAATTTTGATATATAAATTTAAAAATAAATAGAAAAAAAAAGAAAAAAAGACTCTAATAGAAATTGAACCTGCAAGTTGATGTTTAAGAAACAAACTCTATCCATTGAGCTAGATGTGACACACATTAAAATTTTAATAATTTACTAATATATAATTATTGAAATAGACGATAACACAAAAAATTTGTTACTATAAGTGTCTCAAATATAATAATATAACTAATAAAAGATGCACACGCGTTATGTTGTATGTGTTATTATTATTATTAATTTGATCAAATAATATTAAACAATTAACACAAAATTATTTTTAATTTAAAAAAGTCCGATTTAAAAAGGAATTTTTGTTTTTTTTTTCTATGTAAAATATGGAGTGATTTAAGAATGTTTTTAGTAGGGTAAGAAGATTAATTATGAAATTAAATATTTTGGTGTCCTCTAAGTGTCACACTTAATAATATAGTATAGATAATACAAATGTAAATAGTATAAATATATAATAGATGACAAAAATTTGTGCGAGACGCACTTACGAGTCGTATTTTGTGAGACGAATATCTTATTCAGACAATCCATGAAAAATATTACTTTTTATGCTAAGAATATTATTTTTTATTGTGAATATCGGTAATACTGACCCATCTCAGATAAAGATTCGTGAAACCGTCATACAAGAAATCTATTCATAATAGATATTATAGATATATTGACGTAATAATTAAATTTGTATATTCTGAAAATATTATAGTCGAATCATACACGATGCGCGAACAGATTTTTAGAATTTACTTTAAATATACTTATGAGTAACAATCCAAATTAATTTTGCTTATTGTCTCTTTCATCCCTCCCGAAACACACAACCCGTGTGATAAATTCCCACAATTTGAAAATAATAATTCTTAATTTGAGATTTGTTTGCCCCGACTCCGGTGGATAGGTCCGGCGCTGTTGTTTGTTTCTTTCTCCCCGTCGGCGCTTGGTGAAATGCATATCACACTATAAAACCTGTATACGTGGTACGCTCGGGCTCATCTATCTGCTTTTTTAAGGTTATGTTCTGTTTCGAAGTTAATTGATAATACGAGTCCGTGATCTTTATGTCAAATTTTCTAGCTGGGTTTAGTTCTATAGTTCAAAGGGAACTTCTTTGTCGAATTGGTTTAATCGTAGATGAATTGCTACTTGTTGAGGGTGTTTGCTTTTAAAATTTATGTTTGAACTGTGATGATGACAGGTAGAGAGTACACGATTTGAGTGTTTTCTTGCAATAAAATCTTGAGAAGACACTTTTATGATGGACCATCCACAATTGTCCTCTGGCGTAGGTGAGGACAATTTTGGGATTCCTGATGATTTGCGGTGTAAGAGGTCCGATGGGAAACAATGGAGATGCACTGCCATGTCCATGCCTGATAAGACAGTTTGCGAAAAGCATTACATCCAGGCAAAGAAGAGGGCAGCAAATTCTGCAATACGTGCGAGTATGAAGAAAACTAAGAGGAAATTTGTTGGTGGAAGTGATGTCAACGTGGAAAGCAAGAGTGGCGTTATGGATCTACCGCTCAGTGCACAATTTGGGGACCATTCTGGCTCGGCCTCTGGTACGAAGAAAAAGGATAAATTACTAAAAGGGCAGGTTAATTATTCACCTGAAATACGCTCGGGAAGGAGCTTTTCAGCTCGAAGTTCTCTAAGGTCAACCGATGACCTTGACGGATCAGAGTATGAGAAAAGTCCAAGGTCTTGTAGAACACCGCCAACATCTGCTGTGGATTCATCCAAAAGCAGATCACAAAAGACAATTGAGGTTAGTCCTACAATGGTGAGTGATGTGGTCGATACTGCGCAAAATCAAATCATTCTACTTTCCCTGTGTTTCTCTAGTCTGTCCTACCTTCCAAAACTTTTTAGAACTTGATTGGAAGTTTTTTTTTCCACCGTATGGAGGTTGTGATTGAGGTTTAGACACAATTACATACAACAGTTGTTCAGTTCCTACCACTAGTTTCTTAAGTAGAATGCTTCTTTGTCATTTGTAAATTCTATCGAGGGGCACTTTTCATTTCAGGGGACTTCTGATGGAAGCTTGGAATCTTCTGATGATACTAGGGGACAACCTTGCCATCAATGTCGTCGTAGTGACAGGGAAATGATTTGGTGCCTTAAATGTGATAGAAGAGGATATTGTGTTTGTTGCATCTCTACTTGGTGAGACAATTATAATTTTCGAAGGATTTGTTTCTCGTTTCCCCCCTACATGTGACCCATTATTTGTCAGGTATCCTGGCATCCCAGTGGAGGAGATTCAAAGGGTTTGTCCTGCATGTCGTGGTACATGCAGTTGTAGGGTTTGCTTACGAGGGGATAATCTGATTAAGGTTTCATATTTTCCCTAAGCAGTTTGTCCTAGGATCTTTAATAATTTGCAACTTGTTCAAGATGTATTATGAATTTCCTAACATTTTTTTATATATGTTCTGGGAAGACGAGGATACGCAAAATACCAGCCAAAAAAAAATTGCAGTACCTCTACTGTCTTTTATCTGCAGTGCTTCCGATAGTGAAGAAGATCCATTCTGAACAGTGTTCTGAGGTACATCTGGAAAAAAGACTTCGAGGTATGTTGCATTTGAATCTTAGTAGTATATTGAGGCTGATCCGGGGATTGCATCTTCCATGTTGGTAATTATTTTTTATCACAATTGCAGGAAACGGAATAGACCTTGTCAGGACTAAAATAAGTGCCGATGAGCAGATGTGTTGGTAAGTGTATGAAGATTATCATACTGAAAATGTTTTATTCTTCTATCAGTTTTCTTCTCCCTGGTGAGTGGGGAATGCTAATGGCATATTTATGGTCATAAATGTGTTTTCGCTTCTTTCTGTATGCTTATGTTGAGCCGATTAAATTTCTTTTGATAGAATAAAATATGATTTGTGAATCTTTGTAACACCTGTTTTTCAGTAATTCCTGCAGGATGCCCATCATTGATTATCATCGACACTGCATAAAGTGCTCATACGATCTGTGCCTTAACTGCTGCAAGGATATTAGAAAAGCATCTGACCCTTCGGAAAAGTTGGAAATGAATGACATTACCGGTGAAAGTGATGATCAATTTGAAGTAATGATATCTGGGCACATAAAGTTAGCAGATGTTAAGCTAAATTTGTTTAGAAGGTATCCTGATTGGAAAGCTAATGCTGATGGCAGCATTTCGTGCCCTAAAAAGGAATATGGGGGTTGTGGGTCCTACCTTTTAACTTTAAAGCGCATCTTTAAGATGAATTGGGTTGCAAAACTTGTAAAAAATGTTGAAGAAATGGTCGATGGTTGCAAGGTACGTAATTCTGATAGCCTGGAGAAAACTGGATTTGACCTCAGGCAATGCCAGGCTGCTAATAGAGAGAAAGATGATAATCTTTTGTATCATCCATCTTCACAAGATATTAAAAATGAAGGGATTGGAGACTTCAGAATGCACTGGAACAAGGGGAAACCTGTTATCATTAAAGAGATTTGTGATACATCTGCAATGTCCAGCTGGGATCCTCTGGTCATATGGGAAGGAATTAAAAAGATGAACGAAGAGAAAACTAAAGATGCCGACATAGTTGTGAAAGCTGTTGATTACTTTGATTGGACTGAGGTATATTGGAAATTGGAATTAACTTACTTAATTTTGTTGGTATCTAGTGTCGTGCTTAATCTTTTATCCTCAAATTTGATGCTGCTCTGCCACTCTCTAAAACCTGCATTTTAATTGTTTTGCTACGCGAATTGCAGATTAATGTTGAACTTGGGGAGTTTATGAAGGGATACTTTGATGGTAGAATTAATGAAAACGGTCTGCCACAGTTGTTAAAATTGAAGGATTGGCCTTCTCCAAGTGCTTCAGAAGAGTTTCTGTTGTGCCATAGATCTGACTTCATCAGTAAACTTCCCTTGCTCGAGTTCATCCATTCCAAGTGGGGTCTCCTAAATGTTGCTGCAAAATTGCCTCATTATTCCTTGCAGAATGATGTGGGTCCTAGGATATCTATTACTTATGGGATACGCGAAGAGATTGGTCAGGGTGATTCGACAGATAATCTTCATCTTAATATGCGTGACATGGTGAGAGACGAGTTTCTTATCTCTGCAATCTTTCTAGCTAATGGCGCTGTATAATTGTGTAATTTCTTGTTCTGCGCTATTTTTTCGACCGACCCATTGCACATGTTCATGAGTTAAGGCCTTAAGGAATCCTAAAGGATGAGAATAGTGGATAGAAGGACAGAGGTTAGAGCTTTTTTTGTTTTGCCCTTATTCTCATCTGAAATTCCCGCCGAGGAATTCATCATACCCTGCCTTTTTCTTCTCAGATTCTTTTTAATTTACATCCAACTGCCATGTCGAAGATATTTAGAGGACTAAGCTCTTCCCTTCTGTGATCAGGTATTCCTTTTGGTTCATACTAGTGAAGTGGACTTACTAGGTATGCCTACCAAGAATGAGACAATGCAAACGTCTGGAGGAATATCTGCTGACAAAAAATCATGTAGTAACCCTGATATTCACTTGAAATTATCACCTGGTGGAGAGGATGGTCCTGTCACAAGTGTTCATCCAACTGATACAGTGGAAAGGGATGGCCACGAAACCAACAGAAGTTTCCTTGACAAAGAGACAGCTGTCAATTACGTGGAGAATAGAGCTGGAGAAAACAGTTCTCACAAGTCTCAAGTTGGAGGTTTATGGGATGTGTTCCACCGAAAGGATGTACCGCTACTGATTGAGTATATAAGAAGTCACTGGAAGGAACTTGGGAGGACGGACGATATCATTAATGATAATGTGATTTATTTTTCTTAGTTTAGCAACTTAAAGTTGATCCCAAAGATCATATGATTGTCTTTGTTGCTAATGTACTCTTTTACTTTAGGTATCCCGGTCTCTTTATGATGGGGTAATATATTTGAATAGGTATCACAGAAGACAGCTGAAAGAAGAATTTGGTAGGTGGCAAGTTTTTATGATTATGGCTTGTTTATAACTGTTGCAGACTATAGAGTTGCTTGGGCGACTGGTTTTTTGCTACGTATACGGTCGTGCCAAATGTTCTTGTCTTGAATTCATCTTTTACTCCATAATGAACAATATTTTGCATGTCTAAAATGTATTGGTAGTTTGCTACTATAGAGAGTTGTATTTTTTTTGTTAAATTAGTTTTACTCTTTTCTCAGGAGTGGAGCCTTGGTCATTTGAACATCGTATAGGTGAAGCTATCTTCATCCCTGCTGGATGTCCTTTCCAAGCAAGGCATATTCAAGTGAGTCACAGATTTTATCCTTCTGTTAGCATGTTTGGCTAGCCATTTACGTGTTTGCTCGAGCTGAAAAGATATCAGTCATATTAGTCCCAAATGGTTCTCATCTTATTCCATCCTTAAGATTAAAGATGTGATTATACTTTAAGTGAATATGTCCTTAATATATAACAGTTTCTTCAAGGAGCCTTATCTCGATATCTCTCTCTGGCCTGCTTGGTTCTTTAACTAACATGGTATCTTGGATCCGCTTTGATCCTTAGTAGCATTTTAGCATGAATTTGGGGAGTAAAGTTTTTGGGGATTCTGTTGTGTATATCACTAGGGAGCAACTTGTATAAATCTGATTGTCGAGGCACTTTTTTCATATAGTTAAGGATCTGAAGATTTTTTGAAAGTTTAAATGTAAACCAAGCTTGTTTGTTTCAATCGTGCAATTTCCAGTCCTCAGTTCAGTTGGGCCTCGATTTTCTCTCTCCTGAAAGTCTACCAGAGGCTGTAAGATTGTCTGAAGAAATTCGAGGTCTTCCAAATGACCATGAAGCAAAACTTCAAATATTGGAGGTCAGGCTTATTCTCGTTTTCTTCACCACCTATCCCATGGGTCGCTTAGTTGTCAGTCTTTATTGTTTTGTTGAAGTAATCTGGACCATATAATCATTTCAGGTGGGAAAAATATCGTCATATGCAGCAAGTTCAGCCATCAGAGAAGTTCAGAAGATAGTTCTTGATTCAAAGTAAGCATTCCTTGAGATGCAACCTTGTTATCATTTCAAACTACGATAGCTATAGAAGGTACAGCAAAGGATTCATAGGTTAATGGGGTCTTTTTGTGTGTGTATTTTTGCTGCAGGCTCGGCCCGGAACTTGGTTTTGAGGATCCTAATCTAACCTCATTGGTATCTAAACATTTGGAAAGCATGGTTAAACAAAGACAGGTCACTTGTTCTTGACCACCTTTTAACATGTACATGGAATAGGTGGAAATATTTCCCAAATTTCTTCTTGGCAAAACTGCACCAAATTGCTTTTTCCAAATTTTCCATGTTTATTTTAGCCCGTGAACACGCTAAGTTGGATATATAGAATAATTATTGTTTATGTATACAGATGTTAATTTTTTTGTTAGGAAAATGTATTCTCTTGGTTTTCACATATTTCAATCTAAAGCTGCTTTAGAAGAAATTAATGAAGGAAATGCATTTCTAATGGAGTTTTGCAAAGGCATAAATTAAAATTGACTTCAACTCGAAAGTTGGAGCATAATCATTTGACTACCAATCAAGTTGTATCCAACGTGAGAAATTTAAGAACCAAAAACCAACAAACAAGTAATAAAATAAATAATCATTTCAACCTTTTAAAATGGAAATAGATGTATCACGATTTATAATTGAATTTTGTACGTGCGTAAAGAAATCTAGATTATTTTTACTTTTATTCATGAAAAATTGGATAACCAACACTTTTAACCAAGTAAAGGTTGATTTGGTCTACTAGGGGGTTTATAGCTTGAATCAAGTCACAAAAATCAAATGCAAATAAATTAAAATTTAATGCCACAAATTTAGCCAATATTTTTTTCATTTTCAAACAAAAAACGTCAATTCCTAATTTTAATTTTCAATATCATCTTTTAGATGTTGGAATTCTCCGGTGTCCAAATATTATTCATATATAATGTTCGGACCTTATATCATATATAAAGTTTATTAGATGAATTAGTGTCATGATTATTTTTCTCAATCCCCAAATTACATTTTTTTAACGGAAAAATAACTTTATGTAAATTTTTTTTAAAAAAACTTATTTAAAATAAACAAATTTTAAATTTAGTGTCTTGAATAGGATTGACAATTTTCCACATAGATAGGAATCTCGGAAAAACCTAAAATGAGGTGGGTTTGGAGACTAATTTTTGTGTTTCGGGTTCGGGGATATTCTCTAAATAATTCAGGGACCTCAAACCGCCTCGATAATAATAATATTAATAACATTAATAATAATAATAAGTTCATATTCGGGGATTCCCCGAACCCGCTCATACCTTCGCAACATTACTATTTTTGAAGTTGCCAAGTCATTTAGTTTTTCTTGTAACATATTTGATCGGAATCCGAATTAAACTTGGAGCAACTTCAACTTTAAAAAACTCATTTGGACATTTACAATTTTTTATGGATCACAAAATTTATGCAATCAAGTGTCGGAAAATCGCATGAAACGAATTTATAAACAGAGAAATCGAATGGTAACGACCGTGATATCGCCGTATAATATATAGTAGATGAATTTTTTTTTGGCGATAACTCACGAGAGAGATGTATTTTAGATTAAAAAAGATACTTTTGATGTATATCCATATTTCCCTTAATTAGCTTTGCCTCAAAATGTCGGCCGTTTTCGAGAGTAACATCAGTGACCTTCCAAGCCGTGTGTTGGAAGAAGCAGCTGTTTGAACTGCTCCCCACGAGAATTTGCAGAAACTTTTCGTTCTTGGAGATCTGATTCCACTCTCTACAACCTTTCTGATGGAAATTTCTCGGCTTTTCACAAGAACATGAAAATCCAGTACAGCCCAGGTATGAAACTTTTCGACATTGGTATAGTACGTTACATTTGGCGCTCGTTTTTTAATTTTTTTACTGATCAATTATGGTGATATGTTAAAATTAAAACTCAATATCAAAAGCTAAACATGGTAAGATTGAGATTTGAACTTAATATAATTCAAAATTTAAAGTCTAAGAATGAACAACTGGAGCGTGAAATTTACAAGATATCATCAGATGATTTATAAGATAGTCAAACATATAACGGTGAGTCGTAACTCTGATATAATGTAAAGATTGAGACTTGAACTTAACTCAACATAAAAGTTAGTTTAAGGAAGATGAATGTTCAAGTTCATACATACAATTCTCAACGATTTATTTCAGCCGACGCAAGACATTTAATACACCTTCTTCACACTTAAGAATAAATAATTAAAATGTGAAATTTATAAAATATATGACAGTTTAATACATAATAGTGAGTCTTGACACTATATCATGTTAAGGTACATGGGATATTTAAAATGAGACGAGATATCCTGCCTGTTTTGGGGGGTTAGGGGCTTTCGAGACAAGCTACGGAAGCCATTGTTATAGTGGAAGCCTACAAGGTATTGCCGGATCGTGCTCTCATTCTGTTTTATTGCAAAGACTCGACTCTTTTTCTTGCCAGGGTTTGTGTCGTCTCCAAATATTTGTTCGAGATCAACAACTAATTGTCGTGATTCAAATATCATTTCAATGAAGTCACCATTATACAGGACTGCAAAATATCATCTCTTCGACAAACAGGGACAAAGAAAAGTCCCAAAATTTTATACAAATCATACAAACGATATATATATATATCGTTTGTATGATTTGTATAAAATTTTGGGACTTTTATTTGTCATATATATATATATATATATATATATGGTCATGAAGCTCAGAACAACAGAAGACACGAAAGAATGCAGCAGAACAGAAAAATGGTAACCCTGTTCAAAGATTTATCAGCTTGTATCTCTTGCCTTCTTGACCGTGCGCTGTTGCTCCCAACAGAGTGATACGAGTTTGGATACGTATATAAACTTTGCGAATTGCCAAATACTCTTGCATAGACCATTTCCCCAAACATACCCACCGAGTCAGAATGAAAGGTTGATGAAGAATCTGGTATATTCCGCTCATTCTGATGTGAAGGGAGGTGCTGTATGCCACTGGCCGATGGCCTAGGAGGGATGGTGTCGGCTTCTTGTTCAGGTTTGGAAAAAGATAGTCCCCTGCCGTATAAAGGGATCATGGTTTTCTCAGAAATTTCGGCCTTGCAAACTGGGCACTGAGTGAGCTCATTTGGGGGGAGCGACACGCTCTGGGAATCAAACCATTTGTATATGCAGGGCCAGCAGTAGAGGTGGCCACATAGCGTCACCACTGGATCACGAGCAAAATCCAAGCATATGCTGCAATCGAAACAAGCAGAAATATTTTCAGGTCTCCATTCTTGCACAAAGTACTGCTGAAACGCCATTAGAGGAATTTTCGTACTTCTTTATAGCTTGGGATCCTTTAGACTCTGCAAAGAAAAGAATCTGTTGTCAGGACGAATTTCTTCAGGTAGATACATATGTATGGAACTACTGCGTATTATGCAAGAGATGAAGTACTAAAAACCGGTCAAATTCAATACAGAGAGGTCTTTTGTGATTCTAATTGGACGGCTACAACCTACATGGTGGAAAACTTCAAATTTTCAACTTAGCAGGAAATTTATTCGCGGAAAATTGTTTTATTGGAATAACGATGATTGTCAAAGGTGATAAAATTACATCATATAGAAATAAACTTAATTTTTGAAATAAAATAACATAAGATAAATCTTTGCATCTCAATAACAAATCTTTCAGACATAACAACTTCCATGGTAAATCAATGGAAATTTTCTTGGATAATCCCGAACAAGTACCCACACATTATTCACACATTCAGCGTGATTCGTATCCAACATAAACCACAGAGAAACCAAATTTCCTACGTCGACCTAATTGATTGGCCAGCTGATGCACAACTCTGCTCGGAGCTTATGATCCAGAGTACAGCAGTAAAAGAATTTGACAGTGATGCGCGCGCACACAAAACACTCCTTTTGTTCAAACTACAGATCGTTACCAGTACTTTCCCAAAAAAAATCATCCAAGCAACAAAGAGACGATAAACCCCGAAATTCTTTTGATAAATTTACATTTAAAAAAACAACCCAAGAGGCAAGAACACAATCAAGAAGCAAAACTTCCGATCGCTAAAATTAAAGATTGAGAAAAAGATGGAGATCAAATTTAAAAATCAGAATTAATAATCAGATAGAACACAACCAGCAGCTCGATTTGGTACCTCAAGCGCAAAGGTTGAAGGTAGAGAATTTGTTAGATCAAACAATGATTCTCGCATGAGCATTAAATAAATGCGCATTATTATTTATTATAATAAATGCGTATTATTTATTTATTTTTGATAAAAACTCATGTAAGACGATCTTATTGATCATATTTTGGGGGTCATCTATAAAAAAATATTATTTTTTATGTTAAAAATATTACTTTTTATTGTGAATATTGATAGAATTGACCCGTTTCAAAGATAAAAATTGATGAGTTCGTTGCAAAAAAAAACATCCTCTTTATTTTTTAGTTTTTGAAAGGAAATGCGCATTGTTTATTAAAACGTTTACAACACGACAAGTAAAAAAAAACATTATTAGATGTTGGCAGCCGAAAACACAGTAGAAAATCATTATAATATACATATATATTAACAGCCAAAAACACACACGATATACATAATAAATTACATTAAAAAATTTATTAAATCATCTCATAATTCAATTTTATAAAACATATCTTTACTCAATCTAATCTATCAAAAACAGTATTTTTTATGTCAAAAATATTATTTTTGACTCTAATTATTTACCGAGTTAAAATGTCACCGTCTCACGAGAGAGCTAATCAATAAATTAATATGAGACATCGTCTCACTATATATAACTAGTCAATAAATATGATTTTTTTTCTTTAATTTCACAAAAATAATTCTAATATATGTAATATTGGATTTGTTACTTTATATGTAGTGCCTACAATATATTAAAATTATTATTATTAAATGTAATTAATGATTTATTGGTGTGTGTAAATATTTAATGAAATGAATAAATCGTGTTCTTTATATTGGTTTATGCGTGTAAAATGTTTTTATAAAAAGATGATATTGTATGAAATATAATAATTAAAGTAAAGATGGTTGCGTAATAATAACATTCAAAAGGAGAAAGAAAAAAGAGAAATAAATGAGCAACGAAATCAACATGGGCCGGCTCCTGAGAAATAATTTTTCTTCTAGATCCGAAATAGTTCCAAGTTATTCTAGAAGAAGGCAACGAATGTGCGCGATGTGGCAGATGCAACCCACAAAGTAAACACATGCGTTTGACTCCCCCGATCCAGTCATTATCTTTTTTCCTAGTTTGTTTCAGTCATCTGATTATTATATTATTACTACTATTGCAAATCCAAAATTTTCTTATTTGAAAGAGTATCACGGATTTTTACATGTGATACGGATCAATTCTACCGATATTCACAATAAAAAGTAATGCTCTTAACATAAAAAGTAATACTTTTGTATTATAAAATACGACACATAAGATCGTCACACATGACTTGTTATCATTAATATATGCAATATATTCACTACCATTTATACGAAAACACAAAACCCAAAAAAAATGGATGAGTTAGTTAGACCGTACATATATCACACAAGGATCATGGATTAGGATAAGCTACAACCCACCGTAGACTCAACATAGATACGGCCTTGTGCGTGATTCTGCTGTATTTTTTTTAAAAAAAAAATTATTTGAATTGTAAATAATTTTGTGTAATTAGCTTGATTAACATTATGAATAAAGTAATATTATAATTTTGAAAATTATTGTTTTAATTTTTAGAGCTTGCCGTGGGATATATATTTTTCAGAACGATAAAATTTTAATATATAATACAAGAAAACTAAAAAATTAATATTTTTTTTGAAAAAGAAAAAGAATGTTATTAAATATCTTCCTCAATCCAATTGGGCTAAAAAATGAAGGTTCGACCCAAATTTAAGTTGGACTAACTCGTTTTTACTTTTGGCAGTCGGCCCACCCCGACAGATTTACAAATTACACCGCAGCATCGATGTTGCGGGGGAAGAATCAGAGCCTAGAAGACTCGCACTGTCAGCAGAAAAGGAGATCTCCAAACGAGTGATGGAGTCGATTAATCTGAAACGAAAGCGAGTCATAGTCGACGATGATTTTGATGCCGCTATCTCCAAGTTGGCTTCCGTTTTCCGATTATTATTGTCGTGTTCTAACAAATTCCATAAGATGATGTAGTTTTAAGTGAAAATCCAGTGACATCAAAGGAATTTTGAGTGCTCTTCGGCATATCAAAGAGAAGGTGCAAAAGGATGATCAGAAGACGAACGAGGAGACAATTTCAAGGCAAGACTCTGCATTTCTCTTTAGATCTAAATATTTATGCATGTTTCTGCATCGATTTTGTCATATGATCAGAATGTGTTGAATCTTATTACGAAGTTGTTGATCTTTATAGTTCCTTGTTAGCTATTTTTTTAAATCTCAGATTTAGGCGTATTTGGATCTCTGTACATGTAGAAGAATGTTCGAGAACTATCGTGATTTCTAAATTTCTGTAGTTAATAGTGGGAGTAAATGTAATTTATCTTTGCAAATATAACATCAATCAGGTTGATAACGTAGAAACGTTTACCAGGTCCTTTCCATCATGTGTTCTTCAGAAATCTCACCGATAAAGGAACCTTGTTATACTTATTTACCCTGAATGCATATGCAAGTTATCAGAATCACAGTATGTTAGTTCACAGGAATATGTATGCATATCAAACAATTTTAGGGCAACATAAGCAGAATTATATGAATTCAAATAATTTATTCACTGTTGTAACTGTAGAAGAGTGTGCATGCAATGCAAAGAGAAAAAGAAGGTCAAATTCATGTTCATGACTTTTGTTTTCTCATTTTCTTTCTTAACATAAATAACTTCCAATCAGAATTGTGTTCTATAATAGAAATAAACCCGCTTCACAATGAGTGATCATGTTCCTATGCATTCACAGGATTGATGAAAATATGAAATGCTGGGTCACCTTGGCTATAAGAAATTCCAAAATTTCAAGCCAGGTCATGACCTTATATGTGATTTTCCTGACAGTGTGTCTTCAGAGATCAAGTCAAGTTTGGATGAATTGAAATCAAAGCTTGAGAAAGAAAGGTGATAGCACTTTAATTATCTGACTCTTGCCTGTCATTAACTTTGGGTCACTTCTTCAACCATGACTTGCTTTGACAGGCAGAACTTTGCAAAGACACTCAACAAGAACTCAAAAGAGGTAACACACACAGAGAAATGAAAGGGACTTTTCTGAGTATTTCAAGATCATTTCATTTTCCACGCTTCAGTTTAAATGCATGTATTTCTTGGATCCCTGCAGTGTGAGAATCTACTGAAGAAGGAGACAACCAAGTTTCAAGAAATTTTTGAGTAGTTCTGCAAGGAGAAAGCTATGCATCTGCAGGCCTTGAAAGGTACTTCCTATGCGTATTATTCATTCATCTCTGACCATATAAAGAGTACCTGATTTGCATTATACTTGGGTATCGACAGAGGTGATCTCCAAGTATGAAGAAGAGAAGGAAAGATCATTCAAACGATACGAACAACTAAGTGAGAGATCTTCTATAATGTTCTATTTGGTATTTCCTACTATTATAACATATGCATCAGGAGAAATTAAAATAAGATTACATTTTCGCGATTGAATAATCTCGGCAAAGAAAGAGAAGAATATGTTAAATCAACTTGAGAAATCAAGCCCTGCAAGAATATGTCAACTGGAGGAGTCACTGAAGAAGAAGAAGCAGGTGACATATATTAATCCTTTTGCTTTGTCGTCAATATCCATATATGAAAATAAAAAAATAACAAGAATTACTTCGACATGTTTCACGTGTATAATAATGTAACGGCGCTGCCATTGTTATGGTAACTTGTCACGATCAATTGTTCATGAATGATTTGTAACTCGCTGTAGGACGAAGTTTAATTGAACGTCTGTTATTTTGCAGGATGATAAAAATTCAGCATTCATTCTAAGGAAGACTCTGGGCTCTTTTCTGGGAAATGCTTCAGACGAGGACTTCCCTCCTGATGACTGAAAGTTGCTCTTCCGATCATTTGTCTGTCCTTTTCAAATGTCGCACTTCCACTGATGCTTTTAAAACAAGACACCTTGTGAATTTCCCGAATTTCTTTAAACTAGTTATTTTGAGACAAGATTAAGTTTTTTTATTCTTTCCTCGAACAAGTTTCATAGTCAAACCAGAAACTTTATTTCTCTCTTCATGTTCCATTTCAAAAAAAGGGTGATGCATTTACAAATTCTAAACTACGGGACACGAACAATTTGCCCTGCTACGTATTCAATCGGTAAGTTTAATTTTTGATACACGTGTATGTAAATTTTGGGTAATATGAATTTTAAATTTTAGTCACTTCTCCTGGTCTTTGAACAAGACCAATGCATACATGCTGATCTCCATACACACTGACAAAGATAAAGGAGGCAAAAAAAAAAAAAAGAGTTAGGTCCCATCCTAAGTTCTCAACCGGTGAGCAGTTGAACTGCCAAGACAACACTCAAAACGGTTTTTTTTTTTTTAAATACGAAGAGTTGCAAGAATGTCGTAATATTACGTGAGCACTAACTCTATGAAAATGCCCCAAACCAAATCTTAATCAATTGCAATGTTTTCAAGTTTAATTTCTACAACTTACATCATATTAAATGTTTTTTTAAGAAGATATCAAGTTCTTTAAAAGCAAAATTCAACTAGACATCAAATGAGTAGTGATGCATCTAGATTTCTTTGATGAAGATTAGCAATTTATTTTTTTTTAAAAATATAATATGAAATAAAAACTTTCTTACAAATCGAAAAATATAATTTGAACTCGGGTCTTGGCTTCACGTTTGAGCTCTATTTTGCACACCCATTATCAAGGTCAAACATTTGTACACTTGTGCTGTTGTGCAAGTCAAACTCCAAAAATCATAAGAATAAATAACAAGATCACATTTTTATTTTTCTATATTATATAGTATCATTAATATTATCTGTCTTTTTCATTAGGTTACCAAGAATATAAGTGCCCCATCCAAGATTTTCAAGAAAACAAATTCCACCTCCCAACTTATCAGCCTTTCCTAACACTCAATTTTCTACCTTAATCCTAACCCTCTTTGCCAAAAAAAAAAATCAACTTTAAATATCTTTGTACACTTCAAGTTTCAGTTAAAAAACATTATTGTCGATGGGTTTAGATTATAGAGGCAGGATTCCCATGTTTGTGCTGAGGCTGTTGGCCTTGGCCGCCACAGTTTCTGCAACATTGATCATGGTCACAAGCCATGACTCGGCTGAATTTTTTACCATCAAATTCGAAGCCAGTTACAAGAAATCTCCGGCTTTCAAGTAAGTTCATTTCACTGGAACATTTTTAAATCTATTTTATAACATATATATATTCGTTAATGAACGTATGGCTCCTTGTATCTTTGTTTGGACTGGGAACGGATTTTGTATCAGATTATTTAAAAATGGACGTGTGATCGTAACAGTATTTGATTGTGCAGCTATTTTGTTATAATGAATGCAATAGCAAGTGGCTACACCTTTGTACTATCATTTCTCCCAGTTAAGACTTCTTACGGCCACTTGGTCTTTCTTCTCGATTTGGTAAGCTTTCTTTGTTAATCCTTTTTTTTATATAATACTCGTGGAATAAAAGGGAAAAAGTTCTATTTTGTGATTGTAAAAATGTATATGCTTCGAAAAGTTTTATTCGTGCGTATTTTCCTTGAAGGTTATGACATTGTTGCTTGATTCTAGCATATCGGCAAGCTTGGCTACAGGCCAAGTGGGAAAGAATGGAAATAGTAATGCGGGTTGGCTACCAATTTGCGGCCAAGTTCCTAAATTTTGTGACCATGTTACAGCTGCTCTTATTGCTGGTTTTGTGGCTTCTATTGTTTATTTTATCATACTTGTTTACTCTCTTCATAATCTCATTAATTTATTCACTCTCAAGTCTTAGATTCGAACACTGTTTTATTTTAATCATCCATATTTCCTTTTGTCTGTCATGGATTTGTTGTGTCTATGATCCTACTGATTTTGGGATTTGATAGCTGCTTTTTATTGGTGTAGGGTTCTGTTTTTTAGTAGTTTTCCGAAATTTGCTTGGAGTCTCAGTTTAGATTTTGAATTTTTTTATTAATCTTCGTGGCTTTATGTATATCGTTCTGAGTTGCTAATTAATTCATTGGTGGTGTTTAATTAGATTTATTAATTTAAAATATTCGAAAAAATGAGCATATCTTTAAGCGTCCTAAATCCGAAATTATGCTTTAACCCTCTAAACCAAAATCCTGGTAAAGTCTTGATATTGGTTCTGCGAATAACCTGCTTTTTTATTCCTTCCCGAAGAAAGCGAGTGTTAAATGGACGCCAAGTACCCTGTTGCAGAAGATCTTGGCGGGTAAGGTGGTTGGTTACTCTTTTTTCTACGACGCTGTAGAAGCACGGTAAGTGCAAAAAGCCTCTTCTCCCCTTCCAACATGAAAGAGTCCGTCTGCCTTACTTGTCTCAAATAAGGCGTGCAAGCCTGCTCTTTTAAAGAGCAGGTGTTTGCAAGTTGGGAATATATCCTCTATATATAATACTGAATTGAGTTGAGAGTTTAAGCAGCACATATATGATATTGATAACGAAAAATATTTAATTTTTTCAATTACAAATTAGATTAAATTCCCAACTCATTACTGGGATGAATTTGCAGTGCATGTATGTCTGCGTGCATGTATGCATATGTCTATGTTACCACAATAATTTATAGTTACCATGATATATCAAAATGAATAATGTTGAGAAAAACAGTCATCAACTAAAAATAAAAACTCACATATTCTGCGACGTCTGATAAAACAAGCTGATGTACAGATTTTTATTCCAAGCCATCATTTTCGACGAACACTCATCGACAATACTGCAAGCCTTCTTCGGTTTCTTACAAATCAACACACAAACACAGATCACACTTAAAACTATTCTTCACACATTATTCTACATTATTCAAAGCTCCAAAATGTTGTACACCTCATGTTACATACATGTATAATTTTTTTTCTAGATATATGAACAAGAAGTATAGCATATAGTTGGAACAAAAGATCATAACAGAGCCACACAGAAACTGATATTATACACATACATTGCTAGAGAATGCTTCCACAAGCTTAGGATAGAGCTTGCCCAGCATAATCTTGAAACCAGTGGAGCTTCCTTTCTGATTTTCTTGTTTAGTTTCCCTGCTGCTGAATGGATAACCTACTGGAGCTCCTTCCATATATGCGTTACAAGCCAATAAAATGCTGCTGCTGCGTTGACTGAAATGTTCCTTGACAAGTCCCTCAAAATGCTGTTCAAAATTTCGACAGAACTAAGTTCGAGATTCAAGAATTCATACATAAGACTCGACTTGAAAGATTAATATACCTTAGGTGGCTTGCGTAGTATGTATAGCATGGATGTGCAGCTGACAAGAAAAGCATTTTCGTTATAGTTAAGGGAGTTCTTTTCACCCTCGGCTTTCCCTATCTGAGAATCATAACCCGCTTCGTTGAAATAAGGCTTTTCATTAAGCACCAGGGCCTGGAGAGAAAGGAGGACTTGAAGTATTGTGGAGGATGCTGGATTCCAAATTTCGGTATCTGATCCATTCCATGTGTTGAGAAGACTCAAACAAACTTTTCCCGACTCATATAAGTTGGGATTGATCCGAAGTCCACCAGAGTTATAGTGCACCATCTGCATAAATATGGAGTTTATAAATAGTGCTACTTCACTCAAATGTATACAACTAATTTTTTTTGCTTACGGGTGGTTCATTGGGATATTGTGGAGGTAGGTGGACATCGAAAAAGAATAATCCATCGTGATATGGAGTCCCAGCACTCCCAACGACTGCAGCTCTAAGCAAGTCTATTCGATCCTCGTACACACGTGCATAAACCGTTTCTGTCAAGAACATAGAGAAGCCATATTTAACTGTTTCTCGGTTTCTTGGATGATAGGAGAACGGATTTTCCAAACAATTTAACATTAAGAATATGTCATCAGATATGTAAGGCCGTAAAAATGTGGTACTTCTCACCTGGAAGATTTTTTTCAAGAATGTTCCATTCTTGGTGAACCTTCTTCAGCCAACCTCTTTTCATCTGTACGTCAGAACAAATAAAAATTAACCTAGAGTTGGACAAGAGGAGCTAGTTTTATCAACTTATATTTCTTTCTTTTACCTGTGAACACTGAAGGTCCGTCCCAGATGCATTGACAAAGTGGTGTTCCAAGCAACCACTTACAATATCAAACTGCTTGAAAGGTATTGGATGCTTGCTGCAAGATGGTGATGTGGTATCACCACTTGATTCTTTACTTTCTTCTGAAGTAATTGATTGACGTGTCTCCGAGTCACCTATCAGAAGTTGGCCACCGACGTGCATATTGCAAAGTTCCAAGGCATCCTCCCCCTTGAGTTTCCCATGATTTCTGGCATCCGTAGATGTGCATCTATACGCGCCAACTAATGCTGTACTTAGAGACTGAAATAGGCTTGAAGTGATGCTAGTGTAAACACTAAGAGCAGCTTCAGAAAAGGAGATTGAGCCCGAGTCCTTTGAATTGTCGCGATCCAAACCTAGCATATCCTGGCAGGTATGTTTACCTTTAGCTCTTAAAAATATCTAACAAAGCTATAGCACAATGAACAGATCCAGTAAACTAGTATTTTTTTGAAATTTTATGCATAATTTTTCTAAACCATAAATTTTTCCATCATCTAATCTAAGCCCTTCTCCTAAACTGCTGAATCCGTGCCTGTCAGAGATTACGAGGATCATCACAGGCCATCTTTGCCCAACTGCAAGTGATTGATTCTTTTACACTTTTCGCGAGAGTAGCAGGTATTAACTGCTACAAGTTTTACGTTCTTGAAAGTGTAAGATAGTACAAATTCATGCAACATACATAAAGGGAGAGAGTATCTTGGTGCTACCTTTAGTTTTTGGCCTAATGACTTCTTGTCCTTCACTTGAATAACCTCATTAGGTTGCAGAACATTTTCACTGCTGTGCATAGGAGTAGAAGTCGTGCCTTCACACTTGTCGACCTGATAGATCTCATATGGTGCAACCTGTTATGATGTTGAATATTGAATTAGTACTTCAAGAAAAGTACAGATAGGAGTTTTTAAATTTAATACCGAAGCTGCAGAATTTTAATAACGAAGTACCCAGAATGCATACCTTACTTATGGTACCTGTAGCCCATTTTACTTCAATTTCTCCATTTCTTAAATCAAGTATAATCCCAATGCGAGATAAGAAAATATTTCTGAGATATTCAGACTGATCGCCGCCATTTTCAAGGTCAGAGTTTGTCAACGAACTGCAATCTGTGACACCACCAACACACCCATCCTTCCTAAAAACTGCATCCCCTATACTATACGAATGATCTGGATGCTCAATCAATTCGTAAGCACTCACAATCTCTTCCACATGTATTTTGTCATCAAAAGTTTCATTCACAGAGGACTTGCACCATTTCACCTTTACCATTCGTTCTTTACAATCCACACATCTGACAATACCTAATTTTTTGTTTTCACGAGCCTGCAAATTGTCAACTGTTCCCTTTTCCAGCACAAATGAATCTGGCAAAAAATCATGGACATCGAGAATATTGACTGGGCGTAGTGTACATGAATCAAGTCCTAGTGATTGGCTGCTATCCTGCCACTGTACATCAACCATAGTGTTTGTCTTCACAATAACAACAGTCTTACTTTCACTTGCTGTTTCAGGTTTCTTATTTCCTTCAACCAGCTGAGACGTGTATAAGCTTGGCAAACTCTGCTCATTTGGAAGAACACACCAATCACCAAGTTGCCAATTTCCATAGGGAAAACATGGGAAAAACGATAAATCTCTTGAATTTTGCAAACAAGGGGGAGCGGGCCATTTCTCACCGTTTATGCCAACACAATCAAGCCAATCAACATACACTAACCCAGCATCAACTTTGCAGACGGTTCCTAGATCTCCTTTACCCCTTCTGTCACCACACAACCAATTAGTCGACTTAGATAAAGAAGACTCGACCTGAACTCTTTGTCCGGGATAGAAAGGATACTGGGGATCTTCAACCAAATCTGAAGATAAGGAAATAATCCTCTCTGGGCCATTGGCGGATAATTGTCTCTTTCTACCATCGTCAAATAAGACAGTCACGCTGTCAGCTATCTTTTCAACTTTTCCGAGCCACATTCCACAAACCACGAAGTCGTTAACTGAAATGAGACGTATTTTCTGGAGTTTCTCAGAACTGATATTCTGAATTTTGTATCCACAAATGCTCTCCAAATCCACGACCATGTCCACATTGATGACCTTTCCCATTTGCGCTGATGGGTCTGATGCCATGCAAACTATGTCCCCATGCAGGTATCGGTGTTCAAACAAGAGAAAATCATCAATCTTTTCGATGGTTTCCTCAAGACTTGAAAATATAGAACGGGCCTGCCCTCCATATAAGGATTCAAGGTCGTCATGATCATCAGAACTGCTGGTTTCGCTGTGGCTATCAAAATCACTGAGCAGAGAATCCATGGTACTGTTTCTTGATAGACAGATGCTGTAGTCCACGAAAGATAATATCAACAATAGACAGATTTTTTCAGGTTACCTCTACGGTTTATCTCTGCTTGTAATCCAACTATATAGAGTTTCTCCAGTTATGGAGAAAAAATGCCAAAGGAGATTTGCCCACGAAAGGAATCAAAGGAAGTCTATTCAAAACTCTGGTTCCCAATGGAGATTGTACAAAAAGTTCCACCAATAGATACGGCCAAATTAATAAAAGAAATCCCAATTCAGCAATCAAAACAGTTGGAGTTCAATCTCATGAGTACTGGAAATTTCTTGCTGCCCTCCTCAACTGTTGATGCAAACTGGCACGGCCTAGCTGGAGTTACTATTGGAAGATAATATATGTAGTTCAATGGCTTGAAAGAAAGTTCTGGTTCTTTCTGAAGCCAAGTAAAATTTGCCAAAGGAGATTTGCCCGAGTGTAGTCAATTTTCAGTTAGCTCCACTTTACGCCAAAGAAGTGAAATTTGCCTCTCAAACAAGTGAAAGTTCAGGTTACATCAATTAAGCAATGGACAATAACAGAAATCTGGTTTTATTGTCTGCAGCATTACACTGAATATCTTGGCTTTTTCACATGGCGAGCTATGCATAAACATGAAACCTGCATGTGCACAACATAATAAAATAGATAATGTAAGCAGAGAACCACTCAATGTACTTCCAATCTACGCAATTTTCGCTTTACTCTCAACAAACAACCCATTAAGTACTAAAGCTAATAACTTGGACATCAGAACAAGAGTAAAATAAAAATCTATGAATGAAAGTAATGAGCATCACTGTAATGAATTGACTGAAAGATGACGAGGGGCTTCTTTGGAATTCTCTCTATTATTACGATCGAGTACCGAAACAGAAGATCAATTATTTCACACGAAGCCAATACAATTGACATGAATAAAAGTCTCACAACTATCTATCAAAAGGGTATCATAGTCCAAATAAAATCCTTCACAAGTTTCATTATCCTGTCTGTATATTGAATAGTACTAAAAAATAACACATGACATATTAATAATGAATACATGAACATCAGGATCTTTACGTTCCATCCAAGACGAAAATCATCATATAAAACATGAAAAAATGACATTCCAAAGAAAATAACAACAAAAGATAATAAAAAATTAATGTGAAATGAAAATAAAAATAAAACTCAAGATGACAAAAAAGCTTACCCGTTTATAGTTTTACTGAAGGTTACTGAAGGAAACACTTAACCCAAAAGAAGAACACTACCAAATGTAACCAGACAGCACTAAATCAGAAACCTCCTCCTCCAAAAGCTGTCAGAATCCAATAAAATGGAACACTGACCACCGCCAAGTTAATTTTCTCCCACTTTGTTCAGTTCTTTAGCATCCCGCAAATTCTTGGCCAGAGTCCACAGCAAAAAGGGAAGAAAAAGACAGATGATGAATAAATGGTTTCGACGTAAGAAGAAAAATAAAAAGAAAAAGCTCGAGGGAATTTAGAGAGGCCAACAAGAGACCCTCCAAATTCCCTCCATCAGTCCATTTTTGCAGTTCTCAAACATGGCAAAAGATGATTCTTTTTCCTATATTCTTGAAGGAAAAAAAGCAATACTCCACTTCTTTATTTCTTCCGTGTGTTGTGATCATCTCAGTGTGTTGCGTAACGGTTGTTCGGGAACCGGTAATTAATCCATAGGGATCTTATCGAATACAAGGAATATACCATAGAATGTTTTAATTTTTGTTATATTATATCGTATAAAATCGAATAGTAAATTTGTTTTAAATCTTCAAACCTCTTCAATCATTGTCTCGAAAATTATATATTTGTACTTCCTTATTAAAAAAAAGTTTTTTCATTCCATAGATCTATATGTTTTTCTCGATTAAAAATCGCTACAAATATGATATTAATATATGATATTTGATTAACTTTCAAAAATAATATTAAAATTTGATTAATGAGTAATCAAACTTGTATGGCAAATTTTAATATTAATGACATATTTGTCTTTTCGCATAAATTTATTACAAAACATTGAAATATGATGCTAATGTATGATATTGAGTATCGATTGTTTTAGATCTGATATTGATATATGATTTTTTTAGTACTCAAATATATATAACAAATGTTGATAATAATAAAATTTTCCAATTTTATATTTAAAGTCTTATCTTTTGTATTAGATCTAAAACAATAGTATACTTTTAATGAGACAGTCTCACAAATTTTTATCTGTGACACGTATCAACACTGCTTATATTTACAATAATAAGTAATATTTTTGACATAAAAATAATATTTTTCATGGATAAAACATAAATAGAAAATATGTCTCACAAAATTGACTCGTGAGACCATTTTACAAAAAAAATTGTGTTAAAACAATTGATACTCAAATATTATATATCAATATTATATTTTAAATTTTGTACAGATTTTCATTCTTGAAAAACACGTGAGCAAGGGAGTACAGAAATTAGGGGGGGCTCATTATCCCTCATTACGAAAAAAGTTTAAATTTTCTATTATATTTTTTCTAACTTATGCAATCTCAAATTTTATTGTAACATTTGAAAGTTTATATTACAATTAGAATCATTATTCATAACAAATTTGTTTTTCTCTCTTTGGTAGGCCGTTTACCACTATAAAAGAAAACATAAGCTTTAAATCAATCAGATAGCTGATTTAATCGAGTATGTGAAACTTGAGAAAAAAATCTTCTCAGTTTGAGTTTGTCAGCAATATTCTGCATATTTATATTGTGCGTGTAGATTGAAAGCTACTACGCATATTGAGTATTTGCTCGACGCACATCTAAATAATAATGACAGTAATTCCTAATCATCAAACAAAACTAAAGAATAAGTATTCATGAAAAAAAAGATGATAAGTTTTAAACGTTATTGTCTGTGACTGTGCGTATAATAAATCACTGTACGAAACACTATGTTAGTTGGAAATACCACATTAGCAAGTGCATATATTTTACTACTGAAAATGACATACATAGGTCTCGATGTTACGTTTTGATGTAAAATATTAGAAAAAAATGTAGTATTAAATTTTAACGTAAAAAAACTAAAATATAGAAGAACCCTTTCCTTTAAAAAGAGAGAATATGCTCCTCACAATTCACAAAATTTTCCACTTCTGTTTATGCCGTGGCCCTTTTAGATTGTCATCTTATTTAGTGGATTACAAAGGGATTCAACACTTAGTTTTCTAAGGATTTCAATCCCCTGTTTTTGATAAAGTGAATAATATTATGGGCCAGAGCGAAAACTTGGGATCTGCTTTTCAACCGAGCACTATCTATATCCATTTCTAAACCGTCCAAATGTTTGGGGATATATCACACTTGGGACAAGACATCATGATCCTATCAAGAAGGTGGCAAACCTAAGAATTGAGCCATTTTCTATGTATAAAATTGTAAAATATGTTACACTAAAAAGGCAGCACTTGAGTCCACCTTGTTGGAACTGCTTGAGAGAATAATATTTAGATATGCTCTTTAAAGCAAATGAGTGTATATTTTTGGTCTTTCTGAACTAATGGGAACAGTTGACAGCTTCAGGAAAACTATGCCACCCCACTTTTAAAATAGTTGTCTTATTTGTTGACTTTCTTGTTTGATTCTTTTATATTGTGAGATATGATGGATGGATCAACTATTTCTATTGTATATGATAAAGTTTATTAGGAATATGCAAAGCATATCTTTGCGAACGACTCCCCTTTCATGTGGTAGCATACTCATCTCTTTCGACACATTTTCCTCTTGTTGGCTGACGGAAAAGATGGTGGATCATAAGGGGGACGCCTATTTTTTAAAATAAAAACACAGAGTAGGCTTAAAAATCTAACTGATGTTTTGATTCTTGTAGTTCATGCAATAGCCTCAATCAAATTTGAAGTTCTAGATTCGATTCAGTTGTCTTTATTCCAGGGGGAATATCAATAATGCATAAGCCAATACCTATAACCTAAAAAGGTACAATTTTTTTATGGCTGCTTTCTGTAATGGGGATTAAAATACATGCATTTTAAGAGTGGAGAAACTGTTAATATGACACAGAATTCCATTATATCATCACGAAGTTTCAAAAAGGGCTCCTCAAAATGCTTTAGAAAAGTATTTGAATATTATATTCCTGGAGCTTTAGAAGAAAGTTACCATAGAAGGTCTCCGTTAATTTTATAGAATACTAATGATTTGGCACACGGGACGTGTGTTATTAATTTTTAGTCATTGGAAAGATAATTTTTGAAACTTATACGATGATTTTGTAACTAGTTAGTGAAAGTGGGTTTTCCTTATCTTTAAGATTGTTTGTTGCATTGTTTTAGTTAAAATATAAAGGTTATAAATGTAAATTTTGTTTGATGTCATAGTATAAAAGCATAGACATTATTTACACAGAACGAGAAAGATTTCACTTCATAAAATATAAAAATAATTGGAGAAAACGAGATGCAAACATGACATTGATTTGAAAAAAAATTCATGTGAAAGGATTACATCATCCCATGGGAGGCAGTGCAATTCCATTTTTCAAAGTTTCAACAATTAAGAATAAATTAGCATTACACAATTATTCAGCAAACGTAGCCGAAAGATAGCAAGTTAATATAAGAGTAAAATGCTTCTTGTAAACCAGTGACTGTAAAATCTTCATGACTGGGATTCACTCGATCAAAGTTTCTGGAAAAGGGACTCCCATCTCGACACCATTGATAATTTTCAGTGTAGATTTAGATTTGGAAGTTTAGAGACTTCCCACTTGCCAGATATTGCATCCATAGCTGCTTGCAAGAAGTTCATCCGGAGAATATAAAAGTACAAGAAGTTCATCCAGAGAATAAAAATTTACACGTTTGCCGGCAAAGGTAAAAAAGTAATAACAAATTGTCTTCGATAAATACACAGAACGATGAACAGCCATAGGAATTCACGACCGCGGCCTAGAAAACAAAGTAATTTGAAAGAGAATGCAAGCCACACATTCTCTAGTCATCAGAGGTGCTAGGTGCATTAGGGCACAACTGTTCTGGGACTTGAGCTCAAATACTTAATCAGAGGAACGCTCAAGACATGCCTTGAGCCTTAAGGTGGACCAGGCACTAGCTTTAGGGCCAAGGCATGCGCCCAGAAAAGGAGTGTGCTCTGGCACCCCCCTAGTGCTAGAACCGTGGCTTAAGCCTATACGCAAGGCTTATGGATTTTTTAACAAATACGAAACATCATACTTTCTTCCAAAAACAACTCATACTGAATTGGAAGTTTTTTGGTCTTTAACTGACAAATTTGCCAATATTTAAATACAAAATCTCTAGAAAGAATAAAAAATGATGAGAAAGTAGAAGGTTTTGTAACGAGTAATAGGTAAAGAGTCTACCATGCAAACATGGAGTTCTAAATAGCTGCAATCTCCAACTTCCGCAGCTTCTGTTTTTTTTCTGTCTTTAAAGGTATTACCATTTCTGGCTTCTCAATTCCTTGTATATCTGTTATCCTTAACTTGGTCAACTCCTAAAATTTCCAAGGGAAAAAGTCAGATTCTTACTTTCAGAAATGAACTACAAGTTCCAAGCACTGCATTAAGAAAAATCAAGATAAAAAAGTGAAGTAACATAAATCCATCGAGATTTAGCATTGGAATCTATCTAATACAAATCCCAATTACCTGTCGATGACCTTTTGTTCTTCTATAGTTTTTCCTTCTCTTTTTCTTGAATATAATCACTTTTGCATCTAATGCCTGCATGATAAAAGAAACATCAGAACTTCAACTTCTTGGATAAAAAATCCGAGACGAGATGGCGAAAATTTGAAAAAAGAAGAAAAGGCAGGCTCGCAAAATTTTCAAGCGTAAGTGATGAGCAGTCAGACGTCGGAAGCAGCAACCAATGAGTAAATACTAAACATAATCTAGAATCTCTTACACGCTCCTCGACAACAGCATGAACAGCTGCATCCGGCAAAATTGGCCGGCCAATGATTGTCTGAGACTTTGAGCCTAACATAAGAACCTTATTGAGAATCAACTGCAAGAACATGTCAATAAAGAAAATTAATTCAACTGAAACTACACCAACTTCAAGCAATTAATTAGCGCTGGTCACTTAATATATAGATGAATAAAGCCAAATGGTCCTGAATTGGATATATTTTCCAGCAGTAAAATATAGCATCGTCACTAACATCAGCACAAAAGGCAATCAGAAGCATTGAGGATATCTAAATGAACCAACTTGAAAAATGAGTAGAAAAGATCAACAGAAATACAAGTAATATTGATTTTTAGTCCACTTAGTTTCAAAACCATTCGAAAAAATGGTTAACCATATAGATATGTCGAAACTTGTTACATTGAGGGAAAAGATCAAGACTTTTTTTTCAATTACCTACAGGTAAAATGTAGAAATCAAAACAATATTTACAAGATATTAAATTTCATCCAATGCAAGTCCAGAATTGTGCACAAAATTTATATCTTAGCCCCAGCCCTAGCCCTAGTCCTAGTCCTAGATAATAAATATTAGAGTTTTCCTGTGAATAGAATGCAAGGATGAGCACCAGATTGCCGATTTACGTAAAGCAATTTAACCAAGAAAGCCACAAACACGTTGATGCTTGAAAAGGATTTCACCTATTCACCTAATGATGAGGTTGCTGTGAGGGATAATGCAGTTAACACGTTATCAGATAAAGTTGTAACTTAATGCTGGCAAAGGCTTCAGAGACCAGGGAACATAGGCTCAGAATCAATCGTTTTGGCCAGGAATGCAGGAGCCTTAATAATAACCAAGACCAACTTAATGAATATGACCTCCAATCCCATATACCTTAGAACTCAAATTTTTGAAAACTCGACCTTGCAGGTAATGGGACAATCATAACCTCATTCTTTAACATCGTAGAAGGAAAATTAACAACTACTCTACACTAACCTTGTCATTGACATCACAGAACTTCAACATCTCTGTGAAAATGCTATCCCCGTTGCTCACTTTAAACTGATGCGACCCAATCTAAGATATTAGAAATCAAATGGGATTAATGGGAATAATTATCTTAATCTTAAAAACTAAAGGGGCTCGATTGGGAGAAAAACATAAGATCAAGGTCTTGTGCACACATATCCTTAAAAAATATCTAATTCAATACAGTAATCATAAACAAAACATTTTCGCGAAAAGGTACAGAGCTCTCTCAAGTTCCCAGCTTTAAAAAAGAAAACCGAGAGAACGTATAAATGGACCTGAACAATAGCGAATACGGGTTCGTAAGGTTTGAAAACCCGATCAGAGTCCTGGAGCGGACCTATGACTTTGTACCCAATTTCAGCAGCTTCTCGGTCTTTATCCTCAGGTGACAAAACAGCTTCCTCATCCCCAATTTCAGCTTCCTCTTCTTCATCGTGAGTTTCATCGGTGTCCTCGTCATCATCCGTGGGCGTGGATGAGAAATGCCGGGAAAACAGAGAGCAGTGTGAAGAGGCAGAAAAATATTCGCAAATGCGATTGACAGGCTTCGGGTTCTGGATTTGGTGGAGGAAGCAGATTGAGGCACGGGTATGAGAAAGGGGGATTAGGGTTTTAGAGGACCGGAAATAACGGGTCAAGGATTGAAAGCAACGTCGAGTTGCCATTATTGTCACTTCCCCGTGAGTTCTTTTGCGGGGTTAAGAGTGACCTGAATCTAGGGTTTAGTTTCAAATTGAAATCGCGCTTTCTGTTAGCGCTTCTTCGTTCCTTCATAGGGTTTTTCGTTAATAAATAAAACAAAATAATTAAAAAATAAATAATTGTAATAAACCGGGTTGAGACATGTGCGTCTTGGAAAGTTGTTGGGTATGTAATGCTTTATATGTTGTATGACTTGAAAGATTTGAGCTGCATCATTACCACAAAGTATAATTTTTATTTAAAACGGCAAACTCAATCCTACCATTGATATAAGAGTTAAGGTCATAAAGTCAATTTTCATTCATTGCAAAGAATGCAATTATTACGATGGAGATTGTTGATTGCAATAATTATATCTATTAGATAGAACGATCGAACCATTACGTGTAGGTTGCTATATGGTTTAAACGAGGGGCGGTGGTCTCAAACTTGCCACCACCTTTTATTTATTTTTTTCTTACTTTTTAATTATTAAAATCATATCATTTTAAATTATTATTAACAAGAATAATAATAAAATATATGAAAATCTACTTAAGAAATTATATTGTTATTAAATTATAGACATGACAAATAAATGAGTTATATAATAATTATTAAAAATAAACTAAGAATTATAACATTACGAATACAATAATAATATCTTGTTGTATTTCGACAATTATCGCATAAATGCATTATTAGTTGCAACAACGTACGTTAACTTAAATAGCGGAGGTCGCAGCAAGCTTCACTTTCTCTGAAAAAATGAAATTACGGTTGATGAGATGATATCTTCAAACGCTCCTTAATATATGTTCCACAAAGTCCAATATAATTTTGAACGTGACCTAAATATTTAGATTAGATCTAATCTAGAATCTCGACGCTTCTAATATTCAGTCTGATTAATTAAATATTTATAAATGTAACATTAGTTTCACACACGCACAAAAAAAGAAGATACAATCACAAATGGAGACATAGTACTCATTGACTACAAGTCTCATCTTGGGAAGTTTGAAGGGTCACTTGTTAATAATTCGAAATTCCTAGCCAAAATTTCGCTCCATGCGCGTCTCATTCGATCACACTAATGGTCTTTTCCTATCTTTCCCACGCCCCTGGAAGCCGCCTTCGCTGGAAAGCTTGCTACTAGAGGATGAAGAAGTTTAGATAATAATTGCAAGGTGAGATTCAAAGCTAATGTTGTGTTAGATAACTTGAACGAATAACTAGTAGTTAGAAGTATTCGCATTATAACTCAAAATAGCCAAGGGTGGTGCTTATGTTGTTTTTTTTTTTTTTTTTTAATGTAGGATTAATGTTCGCTTTACCAAAAGCAAAAATTATAATTAATGGTAACAATATAACTCTAATTTTTTTTTAATTAAATAGCAAATCAAGACCGTGCTCTCAAATATGGGTAAATACTGCACACAGATATTCTATCTTTCAATAATTACACTACTTGCACTCCAGGGAAATCAAACATCCATCAAATTTATAACTTTGACTCCCACATCAATGCATGTTTAAGTATTTGTCGATTTAACAAAAGTTATAATTAATTATAATGTTACAAACTTTAATATTTTAAAGCGAATGACAACTTAACTATTAATATTACACCGAACAATTAATACATTCTACACAAAAAAAGGTAAGTTACAAGGATGTATTTATCTCAGAAAATTGCATGTAGTCGTCCATCAGATTTGATTATAATTTCAACAGGAATATGAATAACGACATCTTTTCAATCGTAATCAAAAGTCAAACTGTATCGATCCACCCGCAGATCAATGTCGAACCATTAAACAGATTATGATTTTCAAATAAAATACGCCCACAAATAGTTTGATTAGTAAATCAAGAAAATAATCTTAAATTTTTTTTAAAAAAAATGTGTAATTTCTACACATGTATCCATGAATAGAAGGATCGAGTGATATCTGTGATTTTCCTATGTTGTCATATTTGAATAATAGTTAAGTAATTAATTGTTTTATTCACCTAAAAATAAAAGATAATAAGACCAAAATTCAATATTATATAAATATAATTATAATTTATACAAAACATTAATATATACTTAATAAAAAAATTATTAAAATTTATTTCATGCACTTACATCACTTGCTAAGAAATACTAGCTAATCAGAATGATTATATAAATTTCAAGTTGCCAACTTAGTCCACGGAAGCAAAGTCCCGACCGGTGTAAATACGATTTAAGACTCCATTATTGACAATCTACGTAAATTATTATCTTTAAATGTAGTATTTATTATCAAGCAGCAGTTTTCTTCACCCGACTTTTCTTAAATTTCTTAACAATTTTCACATTTCAAAGACTTAAAACTCTAACCAATAAGATTGTATTTTGAATGATAGATTTGAATCCGAAATATTCAAATCCATTAGACAATGAATTTCAAATCTCAAATAGTTATTTTTTGATTCATCGTGGTCTTTTCAACATAAAGTCGTTTCAAATCTTATGTTTTCTCTAGAGTAGGTCTCTTGTGAGACGGTCTCACGAATCTTTATCTGTGAGACGGTCAACTTTACCGATATTCACAATAAAAAATAATACTCTTAGCATCAAAAGTAATATTTTTGTATGGATGACCGAAATAAGATATATATCTCACAAAATACGAATGTGAGACCGTCTCACACAAATTTTTGCATTTTCTCCAATGCAAATTATTCAATCAAATCTCAACCAATAGCGTATAGGTTGAACTGATTTATTAAATTTTATTCAAGTAAAATTGGTTTTTAGATTATTTTGATTTTCACTCAAAAATTCGACTCAAAACCTTATTCTTCTCTGATACCGCATAAATTGGCCCGCTACCCCTGGCTCATTCCAAGCCCAAATGAAAGACAGGCCCATCAAGGGCCCATGTATTCTCCTATAAATATCAGGTTTGAGTGTTCAGTTGATTCATTCACTATATTGTTTTCAGCAGCACCCTTAGCTGTTTCCCCCATATATCCCCAATCTCTGACTTGAGCGTCAGAGGGGTTATGTCAGGACACCCTCCTGACCCCCTTCTAACGATCTTATTTGTGATTTCAGGCTCAGGATAATTTCTAAACCTGCGTCTGGATTAGTGACACTTACTGGAAGCGGACCCTAAATTTCCCATGAATATCATTCTCAATGATCAGCAAATTCTCATTTCTTCGTAATAAATAAATGAAATGATATAATCAACTCAAATGAATCGCGGAACATTGTAAATGTTTAAATTCAATTGGATTATTACTTTTATTTTTTGTTTTATTAGAGCACAATAAGAGCAGGTTTTACAAATAAAAAATCCAAAAACAATGATGACAAGAAATTAAATATTAGAAATGAAATATTAATAGAAAATTAGCGATTTGGTTTGAGGAATTACTGAAAAATCGATTTCAAGTGATAACGCATAATATTTAAAATATCAATTACCATTTATTATTTGATATAACTAATGAATTAACTCCTTAGCCGGCCGGCTGGCGGCTTGTTAGAAGATGTATCCGTTGAACAAAAAGTTTCTTGTGGAATAAAGCAAACATATATAACAATACTAATAGTTTAAAAGCAAAATTTTGTGTGAGACGCTCTCACGGATCGTATTTTGTGATACAGATAT
Source organism: Primulina tabacum (assembly GCF_025594145.1). NCBI lineage: Eukaryota > Viridiplantae > Streptophyta > Magnoliopsida > Lamiales > Gesneriaceae > Primulina > Primulina tabacum. The sequence continues at coordinate 4,557,163 of NC_134553.1, forward strand.
CTTATTTGGGTCATCCATGAAAAAATATTATTTTTTATGCTAAGAGTATTATTTTTTATTGTGAATATCAGTAGAGTTAATCCATCTCACGGATAAAGATTCGTGAGATCGTCTCACGAGAGACCTACTATAATTTAAAACTGATTTAGTGAAAGTTGACCATTATTCGTGACATGTATATTCAGAACCATGAACATATATTTTTCAACTCATCATTTATATTGTATATTTTATATCATTGCTAGGTCTCACGCCCTAATTGATTTGATAGGTGGATAATAGAAGCAAGGACTAAGGACAGATTATTTATTTATTTTTTCAAGACGTTGTTATCATTACATGTATATTAGATAAACTTTGGATTAATATAATAATTTGTCAAATCACGTTATTTTAATAATCATTTTGATAGAACTACGTGCGAAAAACTCGTCCGATAAGATATTAGGAAAATGAAACAAACTTCTGACTATTGATCAAATGATCACCTACTCCATCAACTTCGATAATACAAATTATATAACATTGATGCTATTAGTCTAAACCCTTGTTATTATTAGAGGCAAGATATATGTGAGAAATGTGTTGGATTCTTGCAAAAATTGGCTCTTTACAAAACTTTGTGATAAATAACAAATGTAGGAATGGGGTACAATTATTATAAAAATTTCATGTATATATATTTTTTGTTTGGGGATTATATTTTTCTTCACATAATGAATAGAGATACATGAAAAATTTATACCAATTAGAGCAAAAGAAAAAAAAATAAATTCTAAGCTCCCTAGAATATATATACTTCTCATATATATTATACAATAAATAAGGTGGAAATATAATCCATATATATATATGTCAAATAATTATTTAATGAAAGAAACACGATTTTAGTCAAAGAATTATTTAGTGTTATTGGTATAGAATGGAGCAAATTTTTTTTTTTTAAAAAAAATTGCCTACTTAAAAATGAACAAATGTTATTTTCTCTTATTATCATGGAGGTCCGCCTACCTCTTCTCCATGTCAACCCCTCTGCTCCATCTTCACTAGTACTACAATGAAGATACCATACAACCAACGTATAGTAATGATATTTCTGATCATCATCGGCCACACTTCCGCCATTGATTTTCTCTTCAATGGCTTCGGTTCCTCCGACGTTTCCCTTTACGGGAACGCCACAATCCAATCACGCGTTCTCACGCTTACAAATGACACTACTTTCTCGATTGGTCGTGCTCTATACCCGACAAAAGTAGTCACGAAGCAGGAGAATACATCAGTTGTGCTTCCCTTTTCTACGTCTTTCATTTTCGTTATGGCGCCTTACGTGGGCGTGCTCCCGGGACACGGCATAGTTTTCTTGTTCGTACCTCACACTGGGATTCAAGGTACGAGCTCTTCTCAAAATCTGGGATTGTTTAATTTCAGTAACAACGGGCTTCCGAGTAATCATGTCTTTGGAGTTGAGTTTGATGTGTTTAAGAATCAAGAGTTTCACGATATTAATGATAATCATGTCGGGATTGATGTTAATTCTCTCACGTCTGTAAGCGCTTACGAGGCGGGGTATTGGCCTGATCAGTTGGAGGATGACGGAGGTGGTAGTTCTGATTCAAACTCATTCAAGAAATTGAAGCTTAATAATTGGAAAAATTATCAGGTTTGGATTGATTATGTTGATGGTATTGTTAATGCTACTATGGCGCCTGTGGGGGTGAAAAGACCTAAGAAACCTTTGTTGAGTGTTCCTATAAATCTTTCTGAAATTTTTGAGGATCAAATGTTTGTTGGATTCACATCATCCACAGGGGCTCTGGTAGAAAGTCACAAGATCTTGGCTTGGAGTTTTAGCAACGATAACTTTTCGTTCAGTGAGGGGTTGATCACTAAAGATTTACCGTCTTTTGAGCCCCCAAAGACTCCATTACACAAAAGAAAAGGCTTCATTGCCGGAATAACTTTGGGGCTATTGTTTTTAGTCTTCGCTTGTTCATTAGTCGGTTTCTTGTTGGTGAGAAGGAAGAGGAGGATAAGAAAGGAGATGGAGGAAATGGAAGATTGGGAATTCGAGTATTGGCCACATAGAATTGCTTATCAAGTGATTGATGCAGCCACAAACAGATTTTCTGATGCAAATGTTATTGGGATTGGAGGAAATGGGAAAGTTTATAAGGGGGTGTTGCCTGGAGGAGCCGAGGTTGCGGTGAAGCGTTTTTCGCTTGAAAACAACCAAGGGATTAGGGCATTCCTGGCTGAAATATCAAGTCTCGGGAGATTGAAACACAGAAATTTGGTTGGATTGAGAGGTTGGTGCAAGAAAGAAAAGGGCAGCCTGATTTTGGTGTATGATTACATGGAAAATGGAAGTCTAGATAAAAAGTTGTTCGATTGTGAGGAAAGCAAGATGTTGAGTTGTGAAGAAAGAATAAGGATTCTAAAGCAAGTGGCTTCTGGAGTCTTGTATTTACACGACGGATGGGAGGCCAAAGTGTTGCATCGAGATTTAAAGGCGAGCAATGTGTTACTCGATAAAGAAATGAATGCTAGACTAGGTGATTTTGGATTAGCAAGAATGCACGATCACAACAAGATGGCTGGCACTACACGCGTGGTTGGCACAGCTGGGTACATAGCGCCAGAGGTGGTGAAGAGTGGCCGAGTATCCACACAAACCGATGTTTTCGGTTATGGAGTACTGATCTTGGAAACCATTTGTGGTAGAAGGCCAATTGAAGAAGGCCAGCCACCTCTGATAGAGTGGATGTGGGACTTGATGAGCAAGGGGGCAGTGCTCAACGGGGTCGATGCACGACTAAGGAAAAGAGATGGGCTCGACCAGATGGAAGTGGAACAAATGCTTCATCTAGGCTTGTTGTGCGCACATCCAGACTCAAATTCGAGACCAAAAATGAGACAGGTAGTGAAAATCCTCGAAGGGAAGAACGAGTTTGACGAGTCCGGAGACGATGATTCGGACATTCCTCTACTTAAGATGATGGAAACTAAAGATTGGTGCATTTTCCCACAAACCTTTGGCGACGATTCCAATTCACACCCAACATTTGAAGAGTTTGGGCAGGCAATGTCTTCGTCATTGTCAAGTTCTTGGTCCAATACATACGAACAAGGGAGGTGAAACTCTCGTTATTTTCTTGTCGGTATTACTTTCTATGGTTAAATATATATTTTCCTTGCATGACTTTTTCTGTTTATGAAAGATTTAGGACAGTCGAGATCGTGAACTTTGTTTACAAGGTACACAAGAATGATTGATTGATTGTGTTTAATCATTTGATGTAAAAATAATAAACAAAATTATGAGTGGGAAATTTGTCGGATCAGCGTTAATCTTAAAAATTAAGTTGTTTTTCGATTTTAATATATGTTTGGAATTGAGTTGAATGATTGTGCATAATTTAAGGATGAGTTTGATTGACTAGTTGGCGAGACAATGTTTTACTAGTATGATCGATAATCGGGCCCGAGAGGGTCGTTACGATTATAACCGGGCCGAAGAATTTTGACCAAAGGTTGCGTTTCCAGGGATGACTGGATGAGCATGAAGTTGGGAAAAATATTATTATTTTTAGACACAAAATTATAGACATGAAAATAATTGTTTTTGCATGAATCATAAAATGATCCACTTGACAAAATTTGTTCTCTTATTTTTTCTAAAAAATGGTAATTTTTCTAAGAAAATTAAAAGGCGAATTTAATCATTAATGGAATTCCTTTTAATATGTAACCCTGGTACTCCAATTTGTGAAATAGCAAGCGGAATATCAGCTCAGTTTCACGAACGAATTTGGTAACATGACTGTGGGTTCTTAAATAGTTAGATGCTTAAATGATTTATTATTATATATATATAATCAATTCAATTGATTTCATGTAGCGGGGATAGCTCAGTTGGGAGAGCGTCAGACTGAAGATCTGAAGGTCACGTGTTCGATCCACGTTCACCGCAAGTTTCTTTTCTTTTTTTTTCTTTCCGATTCTGGGCTTTTGGAGTAAAGCCCAAATATTTACTTTACTTTTTCTCTTTTAATGGGCTTTTGGAGAAACCGAAAACTGATCTGTACAGCCCACCCAAATAAACATAGCTCCTTTATTAAACAAAATTAAATTCGTCTTTTTCGATTCGCTCTGTTAAATGTCTATAAGCATCAATAAATACCAATTACTAAGGTGTTTTTAGTACATATTTGAATCAACAAAGTAACTAGCACAATGATATTTGATATTTTCTTTAATTTTGAACATATGTAAGTAATTGAAAATTAAAAACTTTGATCCACAAAGTTATATTTCGGTATAACACAAATTTTACGTTGAAATATAATGTTTCAACGATTTGAACCTCGATTTAATCTATCTATCAAGTATTTATATACATGAGAGAGTTGAATTTACACTCCATTTTCATAAACACATACATTAACAGGAATATATACACTTTTATGGAAGAAATCATAACAAAAGATTTTTAAAATATAGTTTATTCGTGTACCACAATCGAATATCTCAGGTCCAAAATCATAGATATTCATTCACACAGCTTCAACTTCAACAGCAGCATTTCTATACAAATCCGTAAAACTTTCCTTAAGATCCACCGTTAGCAACGATACCCTCGGCCGCGCCACCCTGCCGGTACATCCATATTCCGGCCACATGAGAGTCTGTGCATCGGCAAACCGCTCACAAGTTTTAAGCCATTTAGCCTTCATATAACGATGCTTTCGCCATGGTCCCATGTGCTGTTTTTTCGCCTTCATGCATCTCTTGGCAGCGGTGCACAAGATCTTTAACAATGCCAGAAGCCTCTCGATTATTCCCACGAAGATTTCGGGGAGGGCTTCGACCAGCTTGTCATATTCCGGGTTTGCTCGGGCCATCTCGAACTCGGCCCGAAAGTTCAACTCAATTATCACCCTCACTTCCCCTTTCTTGGGGTTTGAAGTGTCTATTACATCCACGAATGTGTGTTCGCCTGCATAAACATTAACTTTTTCATGACAATTGTCTGATTTTTATATAAATGAGGATTTTTTTTTTCAAATATACTAAAAAATTAACTTAAATTTGAGAAAAATGATTATTTAATCCTAAGTTATATATATATATATATATATATATATATATATTATTTTATTAAGTTTGAGACACTTAGAGTAACTAACTTTGGTGTTATGGTCTGTTTTAATAACTATATATATTAATAAAATGTTAAAATTTTAATGTAAGTTATATGTAGTTCAACGGATAAAGTTAGTGTTTTTTGGGGTTCAGGATATAGGTTCAATTCTTAATGAAATCATTTTTTATTCTTTTATTTTTCAATTTATTTTTTTAATTTATATATCAAAATTACAATGCAGTCCTTCACTCTTTCTTATAATTATATTTTGATCATCATTTAAATATAAATAAAATAAATTATAAAAAATATTATACAAGTACGCAACGCGTGCGTCGGTACACTAGTATATATGAAGCATCTGTAAGCTATATGTCATTTATATATTTTTTATTTCACAAACGCTCATATGAAACGGTTTCAATAGTCAATTTTGTAACACAGATCTTCGACACGACCCGACATATGAAAAAATTTATTTTTTATGTAAAAAATATTATTTTCATTGTAAATATAGATCGGATTGACCCGTGAATACATGCTCATTAAACCGTTTCACTTAGCTTGATCGGAACTACTCATTTAAAATTATTATATTATCATCCTTAGTCGGTTCAAGTACTTTCCATTTCCCTACCATTTCTCCTTTTATCACCAGCTCTTCATAATCGGTTCAATTTCTCACTAATCATTATGCTAACAACCATTTATGTTTCTTGATCATTTTAAAAACAATTATTTACAAAATAAATTTCTTAATACATATATAAAAAGAACGTCTCACATATGCGCATCATGATGATTGTCTCAGTTGTTAGCCAGAGAACAAAAATTATGATATTTTGGCAAATCATGTCTAATTGAAATAACACACCGCAATCAAAACAAACTTTTTGAAAAAATTTATGACTCGTAATTTTTGTTAAAACTTTCCAAATATGTAAAGCAAGCTAGAAACACTGGGTATTGTATGTATATATACCTGAGGGGATATCTGGTGAACTTCTCCACTTGGACCTGCAAATTGCGCTGTTAAAACCAGAACTTTGCAGGCGCCGGCAAACAACTTCCATGAGACATTTCCGGCAACCCTTATGTCCCGGCTTCCTGCAGGCGCAGAAGTTTCCTGCCTGCTGCGCTTCTTTCAACTCTTCCTTCACGTTTTTCCTGATTCTTGACTCTAAACAACTTGTTCTGGATATCGTAGCCTACAAAAACAGTAAACACGTACTCAAAATTTTAGGTTATAAAAATCCATAAAAGATTGGCGAGCACGAATAAATGAGGTAGTAAATCACTTGTAGAAGCTGAAGTTGTGTCTCCCATGATTTATCGTCATCGACTTTAGCATTTCCATTTATATTTTCATTTTCGTTTTCTATTTCTTCTTCTTCTTCTTCATTGAAGCTGGTGCAGATAGATGACAGACTCTCAGATTCTTCGCTTAAGAACTCAAAAACCGTGTCGGATAAATTAATTCCAGGGTCACCGGATAACTCAATCTCCCCGATTTCGTAAGTAAGCATCCGGTGGTTTATGCGAATTCTAGACATACCTCCGGCCGCGTATTATTTTGTTGCAATCGAAGACTAAGTTTTCTCTTTCAATTCTCTCTATAACATACATTCCCCAACTTGTTGGCATTAAATACCAGAACGGATGCAGGCTCCGCATATTCCGAGTTTTATTTTCACAGCAAAAACCTGTGTTAGAGTGTTTCACATGTCGTATTTTGAAAAAATATTAATTTTTATGCTAATGGTATTACTTTTTATTGTGAATATCGGTAAGGTTGACCAATCTCACAGATAAAGATTCGTGAGATCATATCATAAAAGACCTACTCTTTATTTACATGTAGTTTTTTTTGGTTAAAAATAATGCATTGTTTATTTTTAAAAATATAATAAATGTTTCATGGAAACAAATATAACGTACATTAGTTTTGATTTTAAAATACATATATTTAATTGTTTATCATATATATATATATATATATATATATATATATGTGTATATATAATAAATTAAGCATTGACGAATAATAATATCTAATTTATTTATTAATTAACGTAGATAAATTTCCATTTTATATATTTTGAGATTGAGGATATTCCATGTAATTTTATACGATCGATTGCTTCTCTTCGGACAATAAAATTGATTTTATATGTTACAAATAATTTTTTGAAAAAACATATTTTGAAGCACAATATGTATCGGGTCGTGGATCATTCCACGTGAGTAGGTCTTATTGGCGTCATTAATAGATTGGTCTAACTCGTGGGACCAGACAGCCACGATCCACCTCGACCCCTCTCGACTCTGAAACTTGTGGATATACTCGAATATTCATATTTTATTTTTATATTCCAGCCTAATTTTTATCTTTTGCATCCGTATTTTTTTAATGACGGGGAAATCCGTTGTTATATTTCTATATAAATTAGGTAAATTTTTGAATTTGAAAAAATTTGTTTATAAATCATGCTGATTGATAAATTATACTCAACAAATACTATTCGACAAACTTATCCGAAAATATTGATATAAAAAATCAAAATCCCAATTATTTGAGACAACATCTGTGTATTTTTTCTACCTCATTATGTGCACATAATTCACATGTTATGGTATGTCAATTCACCCTTAAAAATATCTTTTTATCGTTTCTTATAGCTATCAATTCACCCTTAAATTATATCACATTTCATAATTTCATTACGAGAATTTGTTATACTAGTTGCGGCTAAAGTTGTCGAAAGAACCGTTCCAGACCGTCCTATTTTTCATGGGGAGGCGGGTTGTTCCGATTTTATATGAATGAGTTCACACATTTTACTTAAATAAATTTATATATATATATATATATATATATATAGTATACAAATTATTAGATAAAAATCAAATTACAAAACTAAAATAAAAAAACAGTCCAATGACCCAAATCTAATTTTCCTTAAATGATCAGACAAGACACGTCAATTATCGAGTTTTATCCAATTTGGAAGGCCCCGTTCATTGTCAGTACTTACGCGGCGACGAGCCAGTGGTTTTCTTTGGTTTCCAATGTTTTGCCACTTAATCTTCAGCTGTGTGGAAAAGGACAATGGACATTTGAGTCTTTTCGCTCGATAACTCCATTATTTGATTTGAGTCAATCAAAGTTGGAGCTAGGAATAAATGACAAGATGTCGGGAAACCAAATATTCGGTTGGATTTATTTTTATCCATTTATATACGTTAGGCAGAATTACCACACAAAAAAAGGTTTTCCTATGCGTTATTGATAATTGACATCTATATTCTCATCATTTTATAGACAAAAAAATTATAAATAATATAATTTTATTATAATCCATATAATTAATTTGGACAAAAACTTGTGTGAGACGGTCTCACGGGTCGTATTTTGTGAGACAGATATCTTATTTGGGTCATCCATGAAAAAGTATTACTTTTTATGCTAAGAGTGTTACTTTTTATTGTGAATATCGGTAGGATTGACCCGATTCACGGATAAAGATTCGTGAGACCGTCTTACAAGAGACATACTCATTAATTTGTGGGCATTGTCTGTATAGTACACATTCACAAATTAGATAAGAATGAATGGGGCAATCGACTTTTGAAATTTTTTTGTGAGATGTATATATTTACAAAAATATTGTTCTCTAACACGATAGTATACATTACATTCGATATGTAATATATTTAATTGCGAGACATAAAGCAACACATATGGTGAATCTGGTGTTCCTATTTTTAGAAATTGATGGAAAACAAATATGTCGGTGAATTGAAATTGTGTTTTAAATTAATGGCTCTAAATGTGAAACAAGTGATGGAGAAATAAACAGACTCTTTTGGTTTTGGAATCTTAACGTTAGATCATATTATCACTTTCAATAATCTGTCGTGTTTAGAATAAGTCTATTATGAGATAGTCTCATGGATCTTTACTCTTGACACTGGAGAACTCTGTCTATATTTATAATAAAAATTAATATTTTTTATGATAGAACCAAATGAAATATGTCTTGTAAAATTGGACCGTGAGACCTTTTTACATGAGTTTTTGTGTTGTATTTATTATTATTTTTCATGAAGAAGAACGGGTCGGGAAGCTATTGTCTTTGAAGTGTGCATTTGGTGAACTCTTGTTATGTGTGATACTCTGATGACCAAACACACAAATAAACACGTAGAAGATGCAGATCGAATCAAGCGGAGAAGACTTTTGTGATATTCGAACTTGAGACTTTCGATCTCAAGTTTCATATACTCAATCAACTTAGTTACTTTCCAGATGCTCACTTATAATTTCTCTCTCTTTTTTTTAAAATCTATATATGATATGCCCAAGTAAACGTGTATATGTGAACTCTCAACCTGGGGTATTTTAGTGTCTTGTTCTCCTCTGTTTATAATATTGAATAATTATTTGATTTGTCGTTCTTTCTTTTTCCAGTGTCTTTCATTATAATATATAATCTCATGATGTGTTTTCATTATTAAAATAATGTTTTCTTATGAATGATCATCTGCTTCTCACGTTTTATGAATAGCTGGGATATTGAGGAATATCCAGAAAAATATTTCGGGAATCAATCTAATTCTATATTTGTTCCTTCCGTTTGAAGAAAGAAAGGATTCTAAGGAATCGATATCTCTATTAGTTGTTGATTTTTTTTATTGATCATTATGTGATATTCCGAATCGTCATTACTAATTGAATCCAAATTATCTCTGGATTGATGAGAAGATTCTTTCATTTGGCTAAAATCCGAAACTAGATCTTTAAACATATTTTAGAAATAAATTATTTAATTTTTTGATAGACATGTACATTATATGAATCTTTCCATTTAATTAAGTTGAGAATGAATACTTTTTACATGTATTAGTAACTTAAACCCAATTATGAAATCTTCATCATCATACTGTTTTGATATTTAATTTGAATTGGAATTAACAAACCAAAATTTAGGCAAATTTTTTGAATTCTTACATTTATACAAACTGTATGTATACAAGAGAACAAGAAACAATGGTTTTTGCTTACACAAACAAATATTTTTCTTGAACAATGAATAGTTTAGGGCATGGCCAGTTTTTGTTGTGCTCTTGGATAAACAGTCGTCAACATGCGGAGATAAGATCGATATCAAACACGTGATCGTGCCTTATCCACATCAACGAATGCCAATTTGGAATTGCACCAAAATGAATTTTGATCCAGTTTCAACTCGACTCGACTCGACTATGAAATAGGTCAGATGATTCTAAACGTAAAATCGTTGTGAATATTTGGTTCATAACGATACACTTACCTTAAATATACAATTATGAGTGAATCTTTGAATTTATTGATATATGTATTTTCGTAAATATCAATTGGTGTCACAAAATCACTTCAAATTCTGTGAGGCCCTGAGTTTTCGAATTTGTGACACCGATTGAATTTTACAAAAATCTACTCGTCAACTTAAAAAAGAATATATGATTAAAAACACTTGAAAAAATAATATTAAATCTATTACTTACATATAATTATTCGTATCTCGTTCATTTTTCAAAATTCAAAATTATGAATTTAATTTCATATTTATCGATCCAAGCTGGCCTTGATGAATTAACCTTCCGTTACATTTAGTTTAGCATTAACAGTATCGGTGACAAATAATCTTTCATTGACGTGCCGACTACCCCATCTTCATCTTCACATAAACATCCAAGAACAGCATTTACCCAACAAAATTGATTCGAGGGAAAGTTTGAAAAGTAGGTATCTTGTGAGACGTTCTCACGATCTTTATCTGTGAAAACTTTTATATATATATATATATATATATATATATATATATATATATATATAAACAATAGGTCTCTTATGAGACGGTCTCACGGATCTTTATTTGTGAGACGAAATAACTCTACCTATATTTACAATAAAAAAACTATACTTTTGAATATTTGTTTCACAAAATTGACCCGTGAACCTGTCTCACATGAATTTTTATAATAAAACAAACAGTTACATTGCATAAAAAGTAAAAACATCTCCTTTCACTCCACAAATTAAATTACAAAAACAGAGACTTTATTCACGAACCTTAACCATGCATAATTTTCATATATCATCTCGGATAAAACTCAGTAATTGACATGACGTTCTTTGATTCAGTAGAATGAGGTGACTTATTTTGAGATGATGATGTGGTCGACCCGGACTCTCTTGAATCATATGCTTGAAATAATGCATTCTTCGAAATACGGCTATTTGTGAAAAATGTTGGCTCTAAAGGAACCGGCAAAGATATGGTAAAACTGCTAAGCGTTAGAACAACAGAAGCCATTGTTGGTCTATCTGCTAAATTATCTTGCACACATAAAAGTCCAATATGAATGCATCGTGATATATCACGCAAGGAACCCGAACTAGCCCTCAGCACGGGATCGATCATATCCTCAAACGTTCCTCGGTGCCAATACTTCCATGCCTGTGACATATTTCTTTTAAATAAACTAGCATTTAACAGCTCATGAACAACTAGTATGGCAAGTCCGTATAGTTGATTTAAGGTGCATGGTGAATCTAGAGTGATAAAAATTGAGGGGCTAAACAGGCATGTCAAAACGGGCTGAGGGGCGGGCCAGCCCGCAACCCGTCGCAACGCGCCATTAGGCGGGGCGGGCCAGTGGCGGGCCTCTAAATGGCCAACCCAGCCCAACCCACCTTGGGCCGCGGGTTAGGCGGGCCAACCCGCTTATTATTTTTTTAAAAAAATATATTAAACAATATTAAAATAAACATAAAAAAAAATATATTTCAGTCAAATAATTTCATAAAAAACTTAAAAACATTGAAATAAGACATTGAAAGCATACAACAACCAACATAATCCATAAAAAAATAAAGTGCTTATTCTAATTCACACAAGATTTCATCGTACACATGTACTAAAAATTAACTCATGTAATATCACCAACCGTAAATACAATGAAATCTTTAAATGTGAATTCCAAATCTTTTTTAGTATACACTCTCTCCAGTTTCTTAAGGATTTGTCATCACAAGAAAACAAAAATTAACGATCTTAAGGGTTTGTCCGCACGAGGCACCTAGCTCTTACCATCCACATTTTCTTAAAAAGTGAGAAACATTGGAAGATAACAGAAAGTCGAGGAAACAGATGGTTGTAAATTTCAAAAAATATTATGTGTTCAACAATACACATAATTACTTTATTTACTATATTATTTCGATAATTCTGAATTAGTTCGAGTTAAACATTAAAAAAAGTGAGGAGACTGGAGAGTATAACATCTTCAAAAAAAAATAGAAGCATAGAGATTTTACCAGAGTGATTTAAGTTAGGCACATGAGAAAAAATAAGGAAGAAATATGAATTTTTATATAAAATTTAAAAATATAAAATTCTACCCTAATTTGACGGGCTTAGCCACATGAGAAAAAATAAGGAAGAAATAGAAATTTTTATATAAAACTTAAAATTATAAAATTCTATCCTAATTTAGTGGGCCAGCCCGCAACCCAAACGGGCTCAACCCGTTTGGCCCGCCTCCAAACGGGCTGCTATTTTATCAACCCAACCGCTCAATTTTTATGGCGGGGCGGGCCGACCCGACGGGCCCGACCCAATTTGACAAGCCTAGCTAAAATATGTAGTATTCTCGATTATACGTGAAATAACAAAAATATTAAGAAAATTAGAAAGAGAGGACTGGCAACCATCTAATCTACAACCGATTATAGAATTGGTAATTGGCTTCAAATAACAATAGAATAAGGCTCAGAAACATGTAGATTTGCTTACCGCACTTAAGAGATCTTCTATAGTCTCTCCATTTCGAAATGAGTTGTTTTTCTGGCCAGTCATGATTTCTAGGATCAGCACACCAAAGCTAAATACGTCCGATTTAATAGAGAACTGTCCGTGCATTGCATATTCCGGTGACATATACCCACTGCGCGCAACATGCAAGTTATTAGTATCTGTAACTGAGAAAATATTGTTCAATCGTCAAAAGCATAATTGTTCAGTCTATTCGAAATAAATGGAAAGAAGTTTTTGGTATCGATTGAGAAGAAATAGTTCATTACTTCACCCAAAGAAAGAACATTGTAAAATTCGACCAAGTTTCCTATAAGATACTGATTTCATCTCCAAACTAATGATTGATGGTCTGGATGACCTGTCTCATTCTCCTACAAATGATTCTGAATTTGTCTCTAATTCAAATGAAACAACACTTACTATGTTCCCACAATTCTGTTGGTATTGCCCTGTGTTTCATCTGCGGCACACAACCTCGCTAAGCCAAAGTCTGCAATTTTGGGGTTCATCTCACCATCTAAAAGTATGTTGCTGGCTTTGAGATCACGATGAATTATTTTAAGTCGAGATTCCTCATGCAAGTATAGAAGTCCTCTCGCAATTCCGCCTATGATCTTGTAGCGTCTTTCCCAGTCCAACTCTGGGCGCTTGATTGGATCTGTAGTGCGTGTGTACATATATCCGAATAAGTGAGTTCACAAGCATTGTACTAATTACTTTCTAGCTTGAGATAACTTTGAAATTCATTTACCGAATAAAAATTTGTCAAGACTTGCATTCTTAACAAACTCATAGACGAGAAGTCTCTCTTTTCCTTCAATGGAGAAACCCAAAAATCTAACAAGGTTCCGGTGTTGTAACTTGGCTACTAGTAAGACTTCATTCTTGAACTCCACATCACCTTGTCCTGAATCCATGGACAGTCTTTTTACAGCGATTTCTTGTCCATTTGAAAGTTTTCCCTGTTAAATACAAACATGTTCAAATTCCAATCAATCTAGTTTGTATCATGAGTGTCATTACCGATATTCATTCGACGTCGGAAATTTTTGAATAAAATCTGTATCATTTGATTACCTTGTAAACGGCACCAAATCCACCTTGCCCCAGCTTATTGTCATCCGAGAAATCATCTGTTGCGGATTTAATTTCGCAGAAATCATATTGTAGAGATTCCGCCGAGTCAATACTGCCTTCAAATAAAAAAGGGAAGCTTCAGTTTCAGCAACATTGTTTGCTATGCCTGAAGATTAATTAAGTTCCATAAAAACTGTGGGGAAAAAAAACTTACATTCAAGTATTTCCTTCGGTTTCTTCTTTGTTCTCATAATTAGCAGGATGCCAGCAAATACAGCCACTATCAGACACACACCAATCGAAACAACAATGATGATGGTCGTTCGAGTTTTATTATTGTCTTTTTTACCTGCAAAATCGTGATGAGTCTGAATCTTATTTCAAAAAAATTAAACTATCCCTTCATATAATCATATAATTGCTATGTTTTAGTAGTAGATATAGTTTTATAAATAGGATCATATACAGTCTGGAATGAATTTTAGCAAATCCAATGCACAAATCAAGATTGAAAGCTATTTTTCCAACAACTGAAAACGAGAGAACAGAAGATCTTGCGAAGAAATCATCAATATAGTTCAAGAAGGTTCATCTTGCACTGTAAAGGTACAGAGTACATAATATCATCTGTTACCTGGTGGTGCCGACAGCGTGCCTGGTGGTAGTGATGCTGATGTGGGTGGTTGCGGCGGCGGCGTTGCGGCAAGCGCCTGTAATTCTTGAAGCCTGGTTTCATTGTAAAAGGTTGTATCTTCGTAACGAAGAATGCAGCTAGGCTTTAGAACTCTACACCCTCTCTTGTTGTTGCAAAATCTTGGAATATCCGCAATAGCCCCAATTAAACAACTACCGCAATCCTCCGAAGATAAATCCGGGGTACATTGAACCAGCGAGAAAAGAGTCTGAAAATCTACCGTACTTCTACTCCCTGCTGCCACTTTCCTCAAAGAACCACCTTTCGCAGCCTGGTCACGAATATTGTCCACTAGCGTTCTAACATCCGCCATAAATTGTCCGGGACTCGAAGCATTCTGTGTATTCCACAAGTACCACGCTCTGCTAGTCTCGATGATCCCGAACATGGATTCATTAGAGTACCGTAATGTGCAGAACTCATTAAACCGAACTGCCTTTTTGTAATTCGGACACGAACCTACTATGTCAGCGGCGGCTTCTTGGATACAACTACGACAACTAGGGAGCTGAACGTCCCCTCTACAAAGCACGGAGGCATAGACTGTATCCAGGTTCTTACCCATTGAGGCGTTGTAGAATCCGTTGTAATCGACATTTATGGATAAAGAAGAGAGAAGGGTGTCAAGGTTACTCTTATACGTGCTATTATTCGTGTAATTCCCGTTGTTGAAGCACGAGGATTGCGCCATGGCGAAGGCTAAAAGGTTTGTGAGAATCAAGAAAATCGAGGCAAGCGGCCATCTTTTAGACATCATAACTGCCAGGGGATTCAAGTTGCCAACTTCAACTCTGTATATTAGAAAACAAGAATCATAAAACTATCCGATGGGTTTTTTGGCGGTGGGAAAACACAGGATCCACCGGGGAGAAAAGCTATTTTCCCCTTTTGACTCAGAACAGGAATTGAACTGGATTGTTAAGTAGAAGTATAATGAAGAGGACAGGACTGGGGAAGGACAAATATGTGATTGCGTGTAAGGAAGGAAATTTCTTACCATTGACCATTTCAAAATGATGTGTAATATAACGAGGATGACGGGACTAGGCAATCCAAAAGTCTTTGATTGGATGAAGATCGATACTCGTCTTTGACATCGACTAACCGCACCCGCGTTGATAGCTGTTATAATACTCACCACCTCATTTCACATGTCACGTACACATTACATTAACACATTTATTTTTCAACATTCATTTTAACATTCACACTCATTATTTGTAGGTCCCGCTGTCCACTCATTTATCTTACTCTTATTTTACATTAAATAAATCCAATTTCAATTTTTTAAGAAATTTAAATTATTATTATTTTATATTAATAATAATTTGTTTTTATATATTCAGTACGTAAAATAATTTATGGATAATTTGGTGGATATAATTTAACGGAGTGGCCGGTTCATTTTCCGTCGGAGAAATAAATGGCATACTGGTTGCATGTGGATTAGATGGATAGTTTGGTGGATATGGATTACATGGATAATTTGGTGGATATTAATTGTAAGGATAATTTGGTGGATATGGATTATGTGGATAATTTGGTGGCTATGGAAAATATGGATATTTTGGTGGAATTTCTGAATTTTGAGAAGAAGTATTTTCTTTCGGATTTTTTGGATCTCTCACGAAATTTCTAAAAAACCCTCGGTAATTTTCATCCATTTCGGAACAAAGTAGGATTTAAGAAATTTTTGAAAAAAAAAAGATTTTGAGATGATGAAAATAGAAGAGAGAAGATTTTTGGAGTGAAGAATAATATGTTTTGATGTTTGAAATAATTTGTGTAGTGTGTGAATATTTATAGATAAAAATATATTATTTTTTTAATAAACTAGCCGTTAATAGATATTTGAAATTTAAACTAATACATTAAATAACATTAAATAAGAAAAATTCATCACGTGCGTGGGGCCCACGTTCAGCGACGGGTTTAGCGACGGTTTTTACCAAACCGTCCCTAAGTTTCGAATAATCGCCCACTCACATTGGAGAGTGGGTGTTCTAACGAACGCGATACGACGATACTATGTTCCTGTAATATATAAATATAAATTTTGTGAACAATTAATAGTCCTTTTATTTCTCCTGTCATTTTAAGCTTATTGGAAAATTTTAGGGAAGTTGGGAAATTAAAAATAAAAATTAATTCTCAGACACAATTTATATTTTCTAAAATTATCACACTTAAAGTGTTGTTTGGATGATATTTTTAAATTACTAAATTAATGTCAATTTATACGACTTTAATATAAGGTCACGTCAATTTTTATAGATTTTATTTATTCCATTGCATCTACGATTTCAAACCTGCGCATTTTTAAATGAATTTTGATGTTAAAAAATTGATGGTTCTGTGGAAAAATACAATCAACGAATAACAGCTAATTGTACACGAAGCGGATAAAGATGTATATATTTTTAATTTAATTATTTAAAGAAAAAAATGAAAAAATAAATATATTTGTTATCATCTAAAAAATATAATATATTTGGTAATGTATTTTTGGTGAAATAATATATTTAAAATAAATGATAAAAGTAGATAATATTTTTAGAATATTCATTTTAGAGTAAAATTTGAGTAGATTGCATGGAGATGAGTGTTGTGATTGATGCAAAAATTACATTATTATGATATAAAATTTGTACTAAATAATGTAACGAATTGAAGATTAATTACTAGCTAGAAAGAAATACGCATATGATGTGACATAAATAAATTTTTTTAATTGAATTACGTTACGTGAATTTAATAAAAACAAAAACTTGTGTGAGACGATCTCACATGTCGTATTTTTTGAGACGAATTTCTTATTTTGGTCATCCATGAAAAAATATTATTTTTTATACTAAGAGTATTAATTTTTATTGTGAATATCGGTAGGATTGACCTGTCTCTCAGATAAATATTCGTGAGATCGTCTCACAAGAGACCTACTCTATTTTGATTAAGAAATAATGAAATCCGTCGCTCTTATTTTTCTCGGTTGACTCGAAGACCACGACTTGGATGGCGCGCGTTCCCCGCTGCTCGTTGGAATTGTATTATTTCTAACCAAAGTTTCGAAAAAAAAGGCTTTTTGGAAGGGAAAAAAGAAATGTATTGACTCATTCCAAAAAGCGATTGATATTGACGATGATTGGCACTTGTTTCTGAGATCCGATTTTATGAACACAAAAATTAGTAGCAGGCCTTTTCTTACTCGTTTATTATTCTTTTTCCAAATTATTACAACTCTAGTTATCTTAGAATTTCTTCTCCGAGAATTGAAAAAATTATTACAACTCTATTTATTCTTTAAATTCATTTACGTTTGAAGCTTTGAGCTTAATTGAGATGCTTCAAGTTTTTTAGAATTTTGGTTCAAATATATTTTTAGTTCTTAAAATTGAAAGAATCTTTTTGGAGTTTGCAGTCCATACCATTTCGCTCGCACCATATTTGTTTTAAATTCCAGTTCACCTTGCCCAGAATTCATGGATAGTCTTTTTACAGCAATGTCTTGTCCATTCGGAAGTTTTCCATATTAAATATTTCCATAAATCGGTCCTAAAAATATTTGATATATCGATGAAACACAATACAAAAAAATTTAAAATGGGATCGATTTACCTTATGAATTACCTCAAATCCACTTGCCCCACCATAAATCAGTCCTACTGTACCCTACTTTAATCATTACAACTATCTAATATACGCGTCAAATGTTTGAAAAAGAAGAGGAAAAGTAAATATTTATAAAAAACAATATTTATGACATTAAAATTTTATCTCGGATTCGATCTGGAGAGTAGGTCATCGAATCTTCATAACGAAATAGGTCGGGTCGGTATTCTGGGCTATGCAACTAGAGAAATATGTTAGGGGGGCGTCAGAGAATTTTCCGACGTGACCTCTCTGATACTTAAGTTAGTCCGGGAAGAAAACTTAAGGAAGATAGAAATATAATAATGTTATGTGAACATGAGAATGTGTGTTAAAACCGTGACCAATTTCTGATATTTAGAGAATGAGGTAATTAGTTACCTTTTTGAAGTAGGACTCCTACTGAGATAGAATTTTCCTCATATATATAGGAGACCTCGAACATCAGGACTATGTGATCATGACGGTTGAAACTCTTGTCTTATCTTGATTATATTTAACTGAATCTCGCATTTATCGAAATCTCTTATCTATTAATGTGAATATCTTCAAATCTCTTAACCACGTCAGGGCTCGGAATTCCCGCCCCCCTCGGTGAGCTCGGAGACGGGGTCGGGTAGATCGGTCATATTAATTATTCGTGCGCTCAAACCTATGAGATCAGACTCCTACCTCTACGGTCAGGCTTGATAGCCAGGCCCTTGTCTAATAACAGGGTCCGACTCTCAGATGGTTATTGTCTATTTTGAAATGGGTTTGTATCCGTTCAAATGTGACAATTTTAAGGATACCAAATATAAATCTTCAATTTCATATATTTATTTTGAAAATTTATAATTTCACTATATATATTTTCAAATATTTATTACGAGGACTATAGCAATATTGGTCGTGGGAATTAAATCGGTAATCATTACAGGAGTATTTTTTTAAATTTTACTTAAAAGGTCAAAGTGATAAAATAATAAAATAAGGAATTTCAAGTGTTTAAATTACTCATTTAATGTAAAAATTGATTGTGTTTTAGTTATCTATTAGAAGAATCATAATTTGAGCCATTTAAAATTATCGTCAGCTAAGCATTTAAAAAATGGACACTTAGAAAAGCAAATTTCAACCGAAGCACAGTTCTCCAGCAGAAGAAAACATCGTACATTTAGTTTTAAGTCTTTAAGAAAAGACTGTTCGATTATGTAATTGGGCCGACAACATATAAAGATCGATTCCATTTACCCTTGGAACCAACTCGAACCGGATATTTTTGAAACTGGATTGATGTAGCAAACCCTATATATAGGGCAGTCAGTGCTCAGACCTACTTCGTGTCGGCAGAATTAGTCAACAATTGACAGACAAAAAACGTGGGTTGACAATCCGTAGGAATTTCAGAGAGAAAACGCGTTTAAAAACGCGTTTTCACACGGTCAAGAGGCTCTATAAATAGAGCTCTCCCCTTCATTCTGAAATCATCCCTTCTTCGAGTTTTCTCTCATCTTATAAGCATTTAAGAGCTTAGTTCTATAATATTTGTGAGGTATTTTGTTCTCATGTATTAAGAGAGTGTGTGTTCTCTTTGAAAACACAGTGAGTGAGTTGTACACCACAAAATATTATAGTGAAATTATTTTCATCTTGCCCGTGGTTTTTACCCTAATAATTTTTAGGAGTTTTCCACGTAAATCTCGGTGTCTAGTTTATTCTTTATTTTCGGATTTTATTATCTCAAATTCCGCACGTGGAACCAACAAGTGGTATCAGAACCTTGGCTTAAAATTTCTTAAAATTCTGAGTATGCTCTGCGGTTGCAGCCTAGACTGATCTTCCACATCAGAAAATTTTTTTTGAGATTTTTTATTTAAGGCGATATTATTTTGTCCGGTCTACTAAAATTGTTGTAGACATAATGGCGGGAAGGTACGAGATAGCAAAGTTCAACGGAATCAATTTTATGCCTGTGAAAAATAAAGATACAAGCAGTTTTAAGAAAGGAGAATTGCTTAGCGGCTATTGGAGATAGACCGATGAAGATTACAGATGATAGAAAGTGGAATGAGATGAATGACAATGTTGTTGCCTATTTAAAATTGGTTATAGCAGACGAAGTATTGTCAAGTATCTCTGAGATAAAAACAACAAAAGTTATCTGAGATACTCTGATAAAGATGTACGAGGTCAAGTCGTTACACAACATGATTTTCCTAAAGAGAAGGCTTTATACTCTTCGGATGGCGGAATCCTCATCGATGACCGACCATATCAATACATTAAATACTCTATTTGCCCAACTCACTTCCATGGAGCATAAAATAGGGGAAAATGAACGTGCGGAGCTTCTACTTCAAAGTCTACCAGATTCATATGATCAACTTATCATCAACATAACCAACAATATTCTTATGGGCTTTCTAAAATTCGACGATGTCTTAACTGCGGTTCTCGGAGAAGAAAGCCGGCGCAAGAATAAGGAAGATAGGTTACATCGAAGCAAGCAGAGGCTTTAACGATGAATAAGAGGAAGATTTATGGACCGTGACTCCGGTGGGAGCCAAGAAGAGGTAGATCAAAGTCGAGAAGTAAGAAGAAAAATATTTACTAGTTTAAATGTGGCGGTAAATGACACTTCAAGAAAGAGTGTACGAGTATCGATAAAAGCTCTCAAGGAAATGTGGCTAGTACTTCAGGCAGTGGTAAAATATTATTCAGCGAAGCAGCAACTGTTGCAGAAGGCAGACACAAATTTTGTGACACATGGATTATGGATTCAGGAGCGACGTGACATATGACGTCTCGGAGAGAATGGTTTGATCATTATGAACTAGTCTCGGGAGGATTTGTATTCATGGGAAATGATCATGTCTTGAAAATCGCTGGGGTCGGTACTGTCAAAATTAAAATGTTTGATGGCACCATTCGCACCATACATGAGGTACGACATGTGAAAGGACTGACGAAAAATCTTTTGTCCTTGAGGGAATTGGATGACATCGGGTGCAAAACTCGAATTCGAGAACGGGATCATGAAAATTGTGAAGGGAGCGCTTGTGGTTATGAAGGTGGAAAAAGTTGCTCCAAATCTGTATGTACTTTTGGGAGAAACACAAAAAGAGGCAGAACTAGCTGTTGCATCAATTGGTTCAGGAAAAGAATTAACAGTGTTATGGCAAAGAAAGCTCAGGCATATATCAAAACGGGGGTTGAAAATTCTCTCAGAACGGAAGCTGCTGCCGGGACTTACAAAAGTGTCACTACCCTTTTGTGAGCACTGTGTTACCAGTAAATAACACATATTAAAGTTTGGCACTTCTACTGCCATGAACAAAAGGATACTTGGAGCTGATTCATTCGGATGTTTGGCAAGCACCGGTTGTATCCCTTGGAGGAGCGAGATATTTTGTCTCGTTCATTGACGATTTCTCTAAGAAATGTTAGGTGTATCCAATCAAGAAGAAATCAGATGTTTTCCAGATCTTTAAAGATTTTAAAGCGCGAGTTGAACTTGATTCAGAAAAGAAGATCAAGTGTCTGAGGACTGACAATGGAGGAGAATATACCAGTGACGAATTTGATGCATATTGTCAACATGAAGGCATCAAAAGACAATTCACGACGGCTTGCACACCTCAACAAAATGGAGTGTCGGAGCGAATGAATAGAACCTTGTGTTGAAGACTGCGGGTCTAGACAAGTCATTTTGGGCGGAAGCAGTCAAAACCGCTTGTTATATTATCAATCGTTCTCCTTCAGTTGCGATTGATATGAAAACTCCGATGGAGATGTGGACTGGGAAACCGACAGATTATTCTCATTTGCATACATTTGGAAGTCCTGTGTACTTTCTGTACAATGAGCAAGAAAGATCGAAGTTGGATTCGAAATCCAGAAAATGTATCTTCTTGGGTTATGCTGATGGAGTAAAGGGGTTTCGCTTGTGGGATCCTACTGTGCACTAAGCTTGTCATCATCAGGGATGCTATCTTCGAGGAAGATAAAGTAAATTGAGACAAGGGCACACTGAATTCAGAAACTACTATTTTTCAGGTGGAAAATAAGACGAATGAAGGTCAAGTTTCTCGTGAAGTAGTACCAGAGCACGAAGAACAAGAACATGTTGAGTCTGAGGTTTCTAAATGTGAGGCAGTCAACTCGAGACAGAAGACCACCAGGTTGGCTTTCAGATTAGGTCACTGAAAACAACATTGCATATTGTCTATTATCAGAGGATGGTGAGCCATCGAGTTTCCACGAGGCTACTCAAAGCTCGGATGTATCCTTGTGGATGATAGCAATGCAAGAAAAGTTGGAGGCATTAGACAGGAATAAAACTTGGGATCTTGTTACACTACAACGAGGAAGGAAAGCCATTGGAAACAGATGGGACTGTAAGATCAAGCGTGATGGTAATAACCAAGTGGAGCGGTATCGTGCTAGGTTGGTGGTAAAAGGGTATGCTCAGAAAGAAGACATTGACTTCAATGAGATATTTTCTCCTGTGGTTCGGCTTACAACAGTCAGAGTAGTGTTGGCATTATGTGCGGGTGTTTGACCTACATCTAGAACAGCTAGATGTAAAAACGGCGTTTCTTTATGGAGATCTTGAAGAAGAAATTTATATGCTCCAGCCAGAAGGTTTTGCGGAAAAAGGCAAAGAGAACTTGGTTTGCAGGTTGAACAAATCTCTGTACAGTCCCAAACATGCGCCGAGGTGTTGGTACAAGAGATTTGATTCCTATATCATGTGCCTTGGATACAACAGACTAAGTGCAGACCCTTGTACATATTTCAAGAGGTCCGGTGATGATTATATTATTTTGCTGTTGTATGTGGACGACATGTTGGTAGCAGGCCCCAACAAAGATCAGGTCCAAGGATTGAAGGCATAGTTGGCTAGGGAATTTGATATGAAGGACTTGGGACCAGCAAACAAGATTCTAGGGATGCAAGTTCATCGAGACAGAAGTAACAGAAAGATTTGGCTATCCCAGAAAAATTATTTGAAGAAAGTCTTGCAACGCTTCAACATGCAAGATAGTAAGCCAATTTCGACCCCTCTTCCTGTTAACTTCAAGTTATCCTCCGAGATGTGTCCTAGCAGTGAAGCAGAGAGGATGGAGATGTCTCGAGTACCGTATGCATCAGCAGTGGAAAGTTTGATAATCGCTATGATCTGTACACAACCGGACATTGCTCAAGCAGTGGGAGCAGTTAGTCGGTATATGGCGAGTCCTGGACGACAGCATTGGAGCACTGTTAAAAGGATCCTTAGATACATTAAGGGTACCTCGAATGCTGCATTATGTTATGGAGTATCGAATTTTACACTCAGGGGCTATGTCGATTCAGATTATGCAGGTGATCCTGATAAGAGGAAAATCTACTACTGGTTATGTGTTTACACTTGCAGGGGGGCTAGTAAGCTGAGTTTCAAAACTGCAGACAAGTGTGGCGTTATCTACAACAGAGGCAGAATACATGGGCTACTCAAGCTTGCAAGGAGGCAATATGGATTAAAAGGTTATTGGAGGAAATCGGACACAAACAAGATAATGTTCCTTTGTTTTGTGACAATCAGAGTGCCTTGCACATCGCAAGGAATCTAGCATTTAATTCCAGGACGAAACACATTGGAGTACAATTTCACTTTGTGCGAGAATTAGTAGGAGAAAGAAGCGTGGATATGCAGAAGATCCATACGAAAGATAACATAGCTGATTTTCTGACCAAGCCAGTAGACACTGATAAGTTTGAGTGGTGTAGATTCTCAAGTGGTCTAGCAAAAACGTAAGCATCAGGGAATGACAAGATTGAAAGGATGTGTGGAGATGTGTTTGATTCTCAATCAAATCTCCAAGTGGGAGAAATGTCGGCAGAATTAGTCAACAATTGACAGACAAAAAACGTGGGTCGGCAATCCGTAGGAATTACAGAGGAGAAAATGCGTTTTTATACGCGTTTTCACACGGTCAAGATGCTCTATAAATATAGCTCCCCCCTTAATTTTGAAATCATCCCTTCTTCGAGTTTTCTCTCATCTTATAAGCATTTAAGTGCTTAGTTCTATAATATTTGTGAGGTGTTTTGTTCTCATGTATTAAGAGAGCGTGTGTTCTCTTTGGAAACACAGTGAGTGAGTTGTACACCGCAAAATATTATAGTGGAATTCTTTTCAATCTTGTCCGGGGTTTTTATCTTAATAATTTTTAGGAGTTTTCCACGTAAATCTCGGTGTCCATTTTATTCTTTATTTTCGGGTTTTATTATCTCAAATTCCGCACGTGGGACCAACACTTCGTTAAAAAAATAACAATAATAATCAACCGGATCGATTATAGGTTTGGGTCGGTCTGGATCCGGTTCCCGTAACCAGTTTCGAAATAGTTCGGAAAAGAGGCGGTTCCATACCTGTTGTATACAATTAACTAATCCAACTAAACGGATCCTAAATACCGTCTGCACCCGCGTGGTGTGAAATGTGCAGTAAGACGCTAAACATCTCAAAAAAAAAAGGGGGATTAATTAATTTTTTAGAAGAAGAGAGAAAGTAAATCAAATCGGTGTTTTAAAACTTGTGGAAAAGTGTGACTTCAGCACAATAAGGATCGAAACGCGAGGAAAAAAACTTTACTTTGGACAAAAACGTGAAAAAACGATCAACTTTTTTGGTGATCATATTAATCATGCAAAAAGCACATTAAAAAAGGGTTGAAAAATCAACAAAAACATGACTTTTTCTGACTATGTAACTCTGTTGTCTTTCATTTGAGTTAGCATCGAGAAACTATTCAACCAATTGATTCCTGAAAACTTGCCTGAATCAAATAATGCAGGAAACCGCAGCCACTAAGCAACAAAAATACGCAAGTTGAGAATCTTAATTTAATAATAATAATTGTATATGATAGTGATATTCCACATACAGTACAAAAAAGATATTAACTTGTTTTCGTATTATTAGAATATAAAAGGTTAATTTTAGATAGCGAGCTCATAAATATCAACTTTCAAGTTCGTGCATAAAAAATACGAGGGAGCTTGAATGAATCGAACCAACTTATCTTGAGCAAAAAAATTGTGTTAGACGATCTCGCGGGTCATAATTTGTGAGACGGATTTCATATTTGGGTTATCAATGAAAAAATATTACTTATTATGCTAAGAGTATTACTTTTATTGTGAATATCGATAGGATTGATCCGTCTCACAGATAAAAATTCGTAAGACCATTTCATAAAAAACCTACTCTATCTTGAGTCGGTGTCTAAAGACATTGGTAGTAGCCAAATATCATATTTTTGTTTAATTATATATATTGGTTTATGTTTTAGAAATGTGTTTTTTATAATTGCGTCAACTCTATAAATTGAAACTCAAAAAATATTTACCTTTTATTTCAAAATTAGCTATATAGTACAAGAAATGTACATTGTTATTATTTTTATGAGTTGGGGGTTGATTACAGTTGGATTTCAAATTCATATATTATTAGCAAAATCATATATTTGATATTTATATACAATATATATTTATATATAATAAGATTATTATGGATCTCTCAAATATATTATAGTCCCAACAATTCTCCATCGTTCAATTTCTATCTTATTTTAATGTTAAGATATTTTCGAGCTTTTTCCTCTCTTTATTTATAAGAATTATTCCTCCACCTGATTTCCCACTAATCACTCTTCTCTCGACGAAGCACACCATTTTCTCAGTACATCAATGGCGGCCATGGCCACAACCATCACCTCTTCCATCTCTAAATCATCCTTATTCGACATAAAATCCACCTTCTATGGCTCCCCAATCACCCAACGCGCCGCTCAGCCCGTTAAATTCGCCGCACAAAACTCGTCGATCACCATGTCCGCCGTTCCATACAACCTCGACAGCTTCACCTTCCAGCCCATCAAAGAATCCATCGTTTCCCGTGAAATGACTCGCCGGTACATGATGGATATGATAACCTACGCCGACACCGACGTGGTCATCGTCGGCGCGGGTTCCGCCGGTCTCTCCTGCGCGTACGAGCTCAGCAAGAACCCCGACATCAACATCGCTATAATCGAGCAATCGGTCAGCCCCGGAGGCGGCGCGTGGCTCGGGGGACAGCTCTTCTCCGCCATGGTTGTCCGCAAGCCCGCGCACAAGTTCCTCGACGAACTCGAAATCGAGTACGACGAGCAGGAAGACTATGTGGTGATCAAGCACGCTGCCCTTTTCACCTCGACCATCATGAGCAAGCTGCTGGCCAAGCCCAACGTGAAGCTGTTCAACGCCGTTGCGGCGGAGGATTTGATCGTGAAGGGAGGCAGAGTCGGCGGCGTGGTGACGAACTGGGCTCTGGTTTCGATGAACCACGACACACAGTCGTGCATGGACCCGAACGTGATGGAGGCAAAAGTGGTGGTGAGCTCCTGCGGCCACGACGGACCCTTCGGTGCCACAGGAGTGAAGCGGCTGAAGAGCATCGGAATGATCGACAGCGTTCCCGGAATGAAAGCCCTCGACATGAACGCCGCCGAAGACGCCATCGTCAGGCTGACGAGAGAGATTGTGCCTGGAATGATCGTCACCGGCATGGAAGTCGCAGAAATAGACGGATCTCCAAGAATGGTAAGCAGTTCTCCTCCAAAAATCGAATCTTTAAATCGATCAATTTCGGATCACTTCAAATCGAAATAAAGTAAATCGATCGATTATTAATTCTGATGCTGATACCATAATGGATTTTGATGATTTGGTGCAGGGTCCGACGTTTGGGGCGATGATGATTTCGGGGCAGAAAGCAGCGCACTTAGCACTAAGGGCATTGGGACTGCCAAATGCATTGGATGGAAACGACAGCTCACTCAAATCTGCTCAACCTGAATTCTCCTCTGGCCTCTCTCGAATCTGATGAGATTGTTGATGCGTAGAATTTAATTTTATTGCAGTTTTAAATTAATAAATAAATATGGAATGTCAAATAAAATATGACGCCAGCTTTCTTGGTTAGAGTTTTATTAGAATCATTGATTAATGATATTTGTCCTTTCCTTTTCCCTTCAATTATCATCATTATTATTATTATTATTGTTCATATAATGATATAATACCCATTTTATATGATATAAATTTGAAAAACAAATCTTGTGAGACGGTCTTGATGGAATATTTTTGTGGTGGGTCGAATCTATTATTTGAATCATCTATGAAAAAATATTATATTGTGTGTTAACAGTATTATTTTTTATTATGAATTCGATATGGTTGATCTGTCTGAGAGACGAAGATTCATGAAAATATCTCATCGTAATAAAGCTATTTGGATATTTATGGGATGGCATGATGAGTGATTCTTTCACAGCTAATTCATCACTGTCAGTGCTTTTGTACATACCAAAACTTATAAAAATGGCTGACAGATATTTATTAGTCACGAAACTTTTACACATTCTCCATACTTAAAATAAATTTAAATTGTTGTTTGGGGACAGCTTTCCTAATTTATTTATGTTTATTTAGGTTGTTTATCAGTATTTCTTTGTCGGAGATGGTTCACGCTCAAATATCAACAGATGATTATATTATATTTTTGTGGTTTATAAAACTCAAGCTCAAAAATGAAATTTTAACCGAATGAATATCCGATTTGAAATTGAATAAGCAAATGCCAGCATTAATCGGAATACTGCGATGCAATCTACGAGGTACAAAAACGTGCTTCCAACATTGAAACAAATCTCCTTTTAGTATTTTTATATTGAAAATATTAGCTCTACATAATCATTCTTGTCTGAAGCATAAAACTATATTATCAATATCGTTATAAATTTTTTGTAATTATGTTGTCAAAGACAGCATACATATCAACAAGATTTACTAACCACGAGTAATTTAAAAAAAAATTAACAATGATATTCATGTTTTACTTGCATGTTTTGTAATATTAAAATAACTAAAATTGATCTTCAGAATATAATCATAAAATTATAATTAGTTTACTGAAATTTATATAAAATGTGAAATTAATTTTTTTTTAATTTTCCATGAATGTGATGGCAACTTGCACTACCTTTAGCTGCTGTCATTTGGTAATATTTGCTTTGATATTAGTGTTATTATCTCCGCTTTTGCGATAATTTTTTATCTGCTATTTTCCTGTCTCCCTGTCTCCTTCAATTCACCCCCACCCATTTTTTAGGGAGATTTGGTGGTGCTTTCTTTCTCTATTCTTATTCTTCCTCGGTTTCTTGTTTCTCTCTCCTTACCTCCCCTCCTAGCAACCCACAGCCCGGCCCCTTAATGCCGAGCACAGTTGAATCACGCCGCTGAAATTCCCAATAATCCACATTTTCTTGCCTCACCATTTCACACCCGTATCTTTTTTTTGTGTGAATTCTCGTTTGTTTTATAGAATTTTGGTCTGAAAATGCATGCATGCTTATCTTGATATGCGTATGTCTACGGTATTGGAAGAGTTATGGGGATTGTGAGCAGGAGGAGAGGAGAAGAAGCTTCCCTGTTGAATCTCCTTTCTCCATGCTTCATTCCTGTTGCTTAATCATAACGTGCGTGTTTTATTTCAACCTGTCTCATTTTCATCGGGTAAACTGAAATCGAAAATCAAATTGGATGTATTTATGCTATTTTTTTATGTTTCTGTTTATCGAAATCTTGATTGTTAAGTTTGGAAGGTGATTCTATGAAACGACACTTGAATTAATTGCTTCTTGTCAAAATTTCATAGTGCGAGAATGTAATCAGAGCGAGGTTGGGGAGCAAATTTATCCTTTTCTTTAAGATGGGGGTGCCGATTTCCAAAAGCTAATCTCCTATGCACTTAGTTGTGAAATTCATTCTTTTTGCTTTTTCAAATTTTGAGATGAGAGAAAATTGTGAAGGATTGTTTATGATCCCGTGATGAGTTTGCTTTTGTCATAGGCAAAGGAACAGTTCTTACATTTGGTGGTTCTTTCTTCTGCATTGTGCTCCATATCCTGACAGAGAGCGGATTTATTGGAGTTTCACACTTGCCATAATGGGAACAAAAATAAAAGGGATTTACAAAGGATTCAAATATGGCCTCTCTCAAATCTTTGGTGAGCCCCTCAATTATTTTTGTGCATTTTCTATTAAATATTTCCTCCACATCTTGTGTTGGTTGCTTACAATTTCCCTCATGGAGGTGGATCCAGTAGAGAAAGCTGGAGGGTCATTCCTAAGTCCTAACTCCTAAATAAAAGAAAATTTGATCTTTCTTTTATTAATTTTATGATAATATGTTTTCCAACAACCGGAATACAAGAAATCGTCCTCTGGCCTTCCCTCATTCACCCTAGATATATTTCCTGGGACCGTCCCAAGATATATAGTTATTGCAGTCTTTTTTTCGACTAGGACCCATGTATTGTGATCTTTTGTTATTGTTGTTAAACAAAAAACAACATGGTTTTGAAGTTGTGAAGGAGCGGGAGATTGAGATCGGGTACCCGACAGATGTTAAGCATGTGGCACATATTGGGTGGGATGGTCCTTCTGGGAATGCACCTACTTGGGTATGTTGATTCATTAATTTGATCTTTGTTCACTTGTACGTAGCTTTTATTCTGATAGTTTCTACATTCTTACTTGAATGGAAAAGCTTTGACTCGTTGCTTTGATCTGTAGATGAATGAATTCAGGACCGTGCCTGATTTCACAACAACGTCGATTGGCAATTCGGGCTCTGCACTTTCTCCATGGTCATCTCAAGGTTAGTCATTCACACCCCTTTCTCGTTTTGATACTCTTGTATGGTTTCTTTAAAATACATTAAGTTGTTTGAGTAATTACGAATGGTGCTCCATAATTCAAGAAACGAGCACAGTTGATTTGTAGATTCACGCATTATGAGCAAAGTCCCCGTTCAAGAAAGAAAAATATATATCACGGGTAGCACTTTTGACTGGAAAATGATAAAATTGTCCTATGTATTGTTGTACTTTTAGACTTTTTTTACAAGGGAGATGAAGTTAAAAAAGATTCTTTTACAGATAATTGGAGAGTTTTTTTGGCCGATTGTTCACGAGATGTTTAAATATTTGATTGGATCTGTAAAAAAAAAAAAAAAAATTGAGCATTTTTTCTCTCTTTTTCTTTTGGCAAAGCATGTGGGGCGAACCACTTGGCCTCTTAACGTAAAACTATAGACGTCCCAATTTTTATAAGCGCCACTTTTGGGAGTTAGTCGGTCATGCATATTAATTAATTGCTTGTTGCTAGTACCCGACCAACATTATACTCCTTGGAAGTTCCTTGAGCGCTCGCCCTGTCCAACACGATCTCGAAATTCTGAAATTGGTGATATTCTAACAAAATTTTAGTTATTCCTCCAACTATACTCCTGGATCAACTGAAGTGTGATTTTACTTATAAGAGAGATTTGAAAACAATCGACCCCTTTTAGGTTGCTAATTAAGAATTGAAATGGATGGCAGCCGATTGTGCATTGTTGATCATGTATGCGCGGCATTTGTTCTCGCTTATCTTTGTGTGCAGCGATCTAAAAGTATTATGCTAGTTATGATATGATCTAAATATTTGGATAATATAATTTATGTCGGGATTAACTTTTCAAATACCAGTATAACCAATATAACGGGTTCCAGTTCCAGCAATCCCTGAATTGGGATTGTTAGTTGAATCTGTTTACTCCCGATGGTTCTTGATAGCTAAAGGTAGGCATCTGAAACACGAGTTTTACATGTCCTAAAAATTTTAAATTATAGGGGAGGACGATCTATTCGATGCATGTTTTGAAGTGAGTTTAATTTGGACTGAAGCACTCATGTGATGGATTATTCTTCCATTTCTAACTTGCTGACAGAATACGGAGAATCCGTGAGGCAGCTATCAGGTTCTGAGATGTCGAAAGATGTACCGTCGGCGGAACTGCCCAATATCAAGAAAAAGCAGAAACGGAAGAAATCAAAATCTACCTCCTCACCAAAGTCTAGTTCTTCTCATTCGTCAAGAACATCAAGAGCGGCAAAATCTAAATCCAAGCTCGTCGGAGAAGGCAGCACAAAACCGGCTAACATTGAAGTTGTGTAGGTACTTGAAACTCCATGAATCCGAATCAAAACAAGAACTCTCGTGCCAATCAAATGTCGGTTCCGATGCTATGGAAATATGAAGGAAATTTGTGTAATATAGCAGAGTGCATTGTGAATTACAATGATTGACTATTATCTGAGAGAGACTAATTTTTATCTTATTTTTCAAATTTATTACCGTTTGTGTTTCCCTCGATGAAGGGCCACCATGTAAAGAGAACAGTTGTTAGTTTTGGCTCAGTTGTTTAAGTAAATTCGTTATTATTGTATGGGTGTGGTTGAAATTTTACAAATATCTCAAGCGATGCATGCTAATCATAAATAACAAGTAGAATAGGTATCTTCTTATATGGTCTCACGAATCTGTATTGTGAGATTCTACCGATATTCACAATAAAAAGTAATACTCTTAGAACAAAAAATAATATTTTTTATGGATGACCCAAATAAAATATCTGTCTCACAAAATACAACCTGTGAGATCGTCTCACACAAGTTTTTGCCATAATAATATTTTTCTCTCTAAAAAAATCATAATATTTGTTTCTGACAATAAATGCGCCCCAAAAAATGAAAGAAATATTGTATTTTGATCTACTAAGTTTTCAAATTTTTATTTATGTATATTAATTTTAATTTTTAGTTATTTCGTTTTATTTGATGATGTGACATCTGATAAGTCAGTGATTTTCGATGTTACGTTGGTATTTTTTAGTGTTACGATATCACTCCGATGAAATAAAAAAAATCAAAATTAGTTTACCAAAACTAGAATGAAACGAAAAGAAATATCCAAGTTAGTATGTCAATACTATATTGAGATATATTTCAAGTTATTCTCCTTATGTCTTGCATAACTGGTTATGAAATGTGTGTATTATATATGTAAATATAATACACACATATGTGTGTATATATTTATATATATACATACATATATATGTGTGTGTAAAAATAATTTCAAAATTTCTTCATAATTGTTAAACATATATTATAAAAATAAAACTATTTTATATTATAATTTTTGAAAATAATACTTTTTGGCACAATAAAAAATTTAAAAATTTAACAGTTTCTTTAATTTTTTCAATTAAATTTGATTTTAAAAATTGTTAGGTTTAAGAATTCATGAAAATTTGCGCAGGACATATTGAAGAATATATTTAATGATATTTAGAGAAAAATCTTTTAAAATTTTTTTTGGTTTAACCTTAGTTTTTAAAAACAGCATATAAACTGTTTACCAACTTATTTTGAGAGTTTATAACTTTACAAAATTTTTGCAAACAAATTTTAAGATTTTGTAAGTTCTCTCAAATACTCTGTAAATAAACTTTTTTAGATTTTATTTAAAAACTAGTAATAGAATCAATTATTTATCAGAAACTTTATTTTAAAAAATTTCAATGTTATCACTTTTATTTTCAAACATTACACTCTTCTAATTTTTTTTTCAACTTCCTCATAATGTTTAAATTTAATCACTTATCTAAAAGTACAATATTTGCAAACACTCCCTATATTTCATGCACATTCAAAGTATAATAAAAAAATCAAAGATCCAAAAATCCATTCAGATGTTTATAAATTGGTTGACAATATTTGTCCTTTTTTGATTCAGAAAGATATAGGCTAATCCTCCTTTCATTTATTGTTTTATTGGAAAAATACATTATTAATTATGTGTATATGTCTTTTTGCGATTTTAGTCATTTTTAATATCGAATTTCAGTTTCAGACCACTATATTTGTTTTGGTATTTTTAATATTTTTTCGGCATGACACACCGATGCGACACTATTGTGTATGCAATGTCATATCAAAGTATCAAACATTCTAATAATAAGGACTAAATTTGGCAAAAATTGAAAAATAAATTACATATACTAAAATTTGATATAATAGAAAACAAAATAAGTAAAACACAAACATGTATATGGCAAAAATTGCAATTTCTCCACCTTTATTTTGGTTGACAAATTTTCACCATATGCTTTAATAGGATAAGAATTTTTTTTACAAAGATAGATTAAAACCGAGCGGCTCGACCGTTCACAATCCCATGCAGGAAATTTGAACAACCCCAACCCACCTGGCCCGCCATTAATGCTATTTGCATTAAATCTATTTCTGTCATCGCTTCTCCACCTGTTTCTCTTCGCCTTCTTCACCTTCTCACCACCAATTCTTCATATCAGAGCTTTCTCGTTTTTATATGCCACTTGTGTTTTCATTTCTCCTTCATCCTCTGATTCTTCAATTACTAATTCAATCTCTTTCACATCGCATCTGTTTTTCTTAAGTTAAATAAAGGTTCTTGCAAGAAAACCAGTAGCATCATCAATAAACCTGAATTCCCCGTAACCTTCACAATCCAAATACTGCTTTCTCGGCATTCCCTTTACCTGAAATACTTTTATATCTCTTTTCCAAACTTGATTCTGTAAAGGGTTCTCACTTTTTCCCAGTCGAAGTTTCATGAACGGCGAGTCCGCTCCATTCATTCATGTAATGTCGAAACACGTCAGTTTTTCTTGCCATAAGTTTCTGCTGTGAAAATATTAAGCTTCACTTACTGTACTGAGGTTTATTGTTTATTCTTTTTGTTGGCAGAGAGAAAAGATTTGAGTTACACTCAACTCAGTTTGTATTGAAAAAATATAGCGGTGTACTCAAAAAACGCCATTTCAGATTCTGAGAACGTGAGTCTTTTTTTGGAAAAATTTATCGAATCATCTTTTCGCATGTCATGACCGTTACGATGTCCATTAAAATATCTCACATCGGTTCGGGAGTTGCAACTTTACCAGGGTTGAAGTTCCACGATAAGAATTCTATCTTCCCGGTCCCGACTTTTAGTGAGTGAGCTTTATAGGGTTTCTTGGTAGAGATCATTTAGTTTCAAGGGTTGATGATGATGTTACGAATTTTCATGCCAGTGAGAAAAACCCAGCCATTCTTGGGCAAAACAGAAGGTTCCATGAATATATATTTCTGGTTTTAGAATTTGTTCAAAATCGTAACTTTTCTGTTGTCACGTTGAATTAATTTATCCACCCTTCGTTTCAACTTGCTGTACCAACTTCGTCATTCATCACTTTTAATTTTAATGAACACTTTTGGACACTCTCCAATTAATTTTTCTACCAGGTCAAGATTTTTTGACGCATTATGTTTTGTGTCAAGAGTCAACCGTCGCGTCGCAGTTCTTTGGTTTCGTCTATAAACTCCTTCTGAGATCGTATGAGCTGGGCTAGAAATTAATTTATTCCATTGATCAATTAATTCAGTGTTAACTAATCGGCTAAAGCTTGTATTTTTAAAGACCTTTAATCTTTCTACATTTCTTTAATGGAATATATATATTCTTCGTGTTCTCATTACAATTCTTTTCCATTTCAGTTGCAAGACTCGAGCATTTATTTCTCTGCGTAGATCATAGGTAAATAGCTAAAGATGTTTCCACAGAACATCTTTCATGGGCACCAACTTTTGCTGGATATGGAGCATAAAACCCCTGAAAATGAAATGGACATAATCGGGGGTGATGATCAGTACGAAAAATCAGGCAATAACACAGTGGAAGCTCCAGACTCCATTGATGATCAAGACCCCAATGAAAGACCCAAGAAGAAGCCGTACCATCGCCACACGCAGCATCAAATTCAAGAAATGGAGTTGTTAGTACTACACCTGCAATTTAATCACATTTATGAAAAAAATCTTCATTTCTTTTTGTAAAGTAAACATTTGAACAGATATTTCAAGGAATGCCCGCATCCTGATGACAAGCAAAGAAAGGAGCTTGGACGGAGATTAACGCTTGAGCCTCTGCAAGTGAAATTTTGGTTCCAAAACAAACGCACCCAGATGAAGGTGAAGACAGTTTCTTTACTCAACTTGACTTCGAGCTTTGTTTAATGTGGTTAATTTCATCGATGATGGATAATTGTGCATGCAGGCTCAACATGAACGCCATGAGAACACAAGTCTGAAAACCGAGAACGATAAGCTTCGTGCGGAGAACTTACAGTACAAGGAAGCTCTCAGTAATGCTACTTGTCCCAACTGTGGTGGCCCGTCTGCCATTGGAGAAATGTCCTTCGATGAGCAGCAACTCAGGATTGAAAATAGCCGCTTGAGAGAAGAGGTAACTGCAAGAGGACTTCAATTCTCCGTATCTTATACAAATGTGATTAATATAATATGAAGTTAATGATTGACTGATTGAAGAAATATGGGGGAACATGTTTCATTAAATGTCAAATGAAGTAAATAATGGCTATGTATTTCGTTTCCAGATTGATAGGATTTTCGGAATAGCTGCAAAGTATGTAGGCAAACCTATGCTCTCTTCTCCTCGTCTACCTGAAGGCACAACTCGTTCACTTGATCTTGGAACAGGGAATTTCGTACTACAAACAGGCATCGCTGGAGAGGTTTATGGAGCTCCTGATCTTCTTAGATCAGTTTCTGGCCCTACCGACGCTGACAAGCCAGTGATCATCGATCTGGCTGTAGCTGCTATGGAGGAACTTGTACGAATGGCGCAAACTGGAGAGCCCTTGTGGATTCGGAGCACTGAGGCGAGTTCTGTTCAGATTTTGAGTGAAGATGAATATATTCGAACTTTTCCTCGTGGGATTGGACCAAAGCCATTGGGAATGAAATATGAAGCCTCGCGGGAGTCTTCTGTCGTGATTATGAATCCAGGTTAATCTGGTGGAGATCTTGATGGATGTGGTAGGTTAATTTCGCGCATATGAGCTTTTTGGCATTTATCTCTATCTTGGCTTCATTTGTAAAACCGAATAATCTGGAACTGTAATTGTAGAATCAATGGTCGAGTGTGTTCTCTAGTATTGTTTCCAGAGCAGTGACCATGAAAGTATTGTCAACCGGCGTGGCAGGCAACTATAATGGAGCTCTTCAAGTGGTATGTATGTATTCATAGTATTTGATCAATTCAAATATGAAAATTAAGTTTACTGATTGATATGGCCGGATTCTTGCGGAAATTAGTTCGTATACTGCAGCAAATTTTAATGACATGTTCTTAATGTTGTGATTCAGATGTCAGCCGAGTTCCAGGTCCCGTCTCCATTAGCTCCAACCCGCGAAATCTATTTCGCCAGATACTGCAAACAACACACGGAAGGGATTTGGGCTGTTGTTGATGTTTCTTTAGACAACCTTAGACCTACCTCTATCTCAAGATGTAGAAGAAGGCCATCAGGTTGTTTGATTCAAGAACTTCCTAATGGTTACTCAAAGGTATAAACCGATTCAATTCTCACGAATACCATGAATGAAGCCTGGATACTCCTAGACGGGATCATGAAATTGTCTCTAACCTTAATATGTTAGGTTACATGGGTTGAACATGTGGAGGTGGATGACAGATCTGTTCATAGTATCTATAAACCTCTAGTTGAATCAGGAATGGCATTTGGGGCAAGACGCTGGGTAACAACACTTGACCGACAATGTGAACGTTTAGCAAGTGCGTTGGCAAACAACATTGCAGCCGGTGACATCGGAGGTAAGTTAATCATGCTTCGATTAATTTAATGTCCTTTTTCGCAAACACTGATCAGGAAAAGAAAAATAAAATAAATTTCTCTTGAAGTGATATCGTCCCCGGGGGGTAGAAAGAGTATGCTGAAACTGGCTGAAAGAATGGTGGTGAGTTTCTGTACCTGTGTTGGTGCTTCAACCGCGCATGCATGGACGACACTTTCCGGAAGCGGCGCTGATGATGTTCGAGTCATGACTCGGAAAAGCATGGACGATCCCGGCAGGCCGCCTGGAATTGTGCTGAGTGCCGCAACTTCATTCTGGCTTCCAGTTTCACCAAAGAGAGTTTTTGATTTCCTGAGGGACGAGAATTCAAGAAGTGAGGTACATATGAACAGTTCAAACATAGAACTTCGGTGCGAATTTTAACTTGGGCATATTATTTCATAAATCTAATTTGTGTCTTCTGCTTCATGTACGATAAATTAAAGTGGGATATTCTTTCGAATGGCGACCTCGTTCAAGAAATGGCACATATTGCCAATGGCCGTGATCCTGGGAACTGCGTCTCTTTGCTCCGTGTTAATGTAAGGTTTTAGTTTCATTAACTTGAAAAGCTTGATTTGCGACAAATGTGGTAAAAAGATAGTGTCAAATATTTTTTCCGTGTAAATTATGAGTCTTATCATTTAAATCTGGACCATCACATATTTTCTCATCGAATTAGTTAATTTACTACTGATCTCGTTCGTTTTAATGCAGAGTGCAAACTCAAGCCAAAGCAACATGCTGATCCTACAGGAGAGTTCCACAGATTCGACAGGCTCATATGTCATTTATGCACCAGTCGACATTGTGGCCATGAACGTTGTCTTGAGTGGCGGAGACCCGGATTATGTTGCCCTCTTGCCGTCGGGCTTTGCTATACTCCCCGATGGGCCAAACATTCATCAGGCAGGTAGGGGCCTGGAGATTGGTTCCGGGGGATCTTTACTGACTGTCTCATTTCAGATATTGGTTGATTCCGTCCCGACTGCCAAGCTCTCTTTAGGATCTGTGGCAACAGTCAATAGCCTGATCAAGTGCACTATTGAAAGGATAAAAGATGCTGTTCTAGGCGACAGTGCATGACCCAAAATCATTCTCCCCACGCGTAAAATTCTAACTACACTTCTTGTCTCATTTATTTTCGTGCTTATGAGTTTGTTTGGACTTGAGTGATGACTAATAACTCAGATATCATATCATATATATCAGTTATCTAACGAACTCTAAAAGTAAAGTATCTTAACGCCTATAATGATACATATTGTCACACGCTCTGCTTTTGTATTTACTATACAAAAACGATTAACTGAAGTTAGAATAGAAGAGTTTATTACACACTACTTAAACTCATTCATATATATTGCGTCAATATATAGTTTTCGCATGATCTCATCGGGCGAATATTTTATTCCAGCTCCATTGTATTCTTTTGTTGCTGCAGTTGATGCCTCCATTCATCGAATCACTGACGATGAAAAAGGTTTTATTTACTACAAAAACTAGAGAAGTCAAGAACGAACCCTCAAACAAATCCAGCAATGTGGTGTTGTCTTGTCTGAAGAAAGCAAGAGTCCCAGCTAAGATTTCACCATGCGTGCAAGGCCAACAGTTTCGGGTATTGACTGAAGGGTCGACCAGTAAACAAAGGCTGATCAGTATAGGGAGAAAACCTTTGTTTTGCTCTAGAGTTACTTAACTAGAGGTTTATTTTCTTGTATCACTGTTGTCTGTTGGCTCTGATGTAATAAATTGAGATGTAATTTTTTTTTAAAGAAATTATATATGATTTAATAAATTATAATAAGTTCTTCATGAATTTGGTTTATTTTCATTTTGATTTAATTTTTATTTAATTAATCAACCAATGTCTTATCATCAATTTTCCGTCTTCCATGGCATTATTCAAATATTGAGCCCGGGTGGGAGTTGGCTTTAAAATTAATTAAATCGATTCTGTTTAAATATCATTTTTTTCTTCAAAATTGATTGAATGTTACGAATTAATTAGCTAGATTGATGTATCAATCTTTAATTTCTTCTCCATAAATGTTTTATTTCGACTGATTTGTTGGATTTAGGTTTTGTATAAATGTAATTCAATTATATATAAGAGTAGATTTCATTTTATTTTTTTTGAAATAGTTGGTGAAATTTTGAGGTGACATTTTATAATTTATTGCTGAAATGTATTTAATTAAGTACTTGAAAAAAAAATCATTATTTATTCAATTATATAATTTAAGACTATATTATTAACTATTTCATCAGACTCATTTCGATAATTATAAAACATCATATAATTTATCGTGTTATTTTTCCTTGTCTTCTTATTCCACATGATTCGTTTATCACATCCTACCAACTAAACGATACTTTTTATAAATAGTGAAACCGATACATCATATCAATGTCAACACTGTCAAACAACCATGATACCTAAATCTAATCATAAAAACATAATTAAATAAAGTACCATTTTAAGTATGTATGTTTTATTTTTTTTATTAGCATTTTTTTCTGATCTTCTGTGAGACGGTCTCACAAATATTTATCTGTGAGACGGTCAATCCTACCGATATTCACAATAAAAGATAATAATTTTATCATAAAAATTAATATTTTTTCATGGATGACCCAAATAAAAGATCCGTCTCACAAAATACGACATGTGAGATCGTTTCACACAAGTTTTTACCATATTACTAGTATATCTCAGTTAACAAAGAATGAATCAAATAAGAGTAAAATAAATAATTAAACTATACTAAATGATTTTTCTCTGCAATAAATAGTCCGAGTGTACCGAATCTTGACTTGGGACAGGGATGTTGACAATACATTCCTCGAAATAATTAAATATCTATCAGTTTTATATTACTAATAAATAGCATCGGGAGATAATCAGTCTGTGTTGTTGAAATCATTATTTCCTTGTATAAACGAAAGGTGACATTACCAACCAAAACTTAATGCAATAAAACAATGAGTTGTTGAAATTATAAATGATTTCATCTCGTTGCACCTGACATTGCTCTCACCTCATGTTTGTCATACAACATTTATTACCTTCTGATACCTCGGGATGTCCCGGGTCATGGATAGGCCCCGGGACTTCTCAGGGCCATGGAACATATCCATGGATGGTGTTCGAGTCAGGATGGTATGCTCTCAGGTCGGTAGAGCATGACAAGATGGATTAACGCCCCGAGTCATAGAACTGCCCGGGACAAGGAGAGTAAAACTTAGAGAAATCACGAAGTGGGCAGTCAATCACTAGGCCAGGCCATTGGACCACCGAGACTTGACTTTCCCGAGACGTGGAATGCCCGAGCTCTAATATAATTACCCGAGAAGCATTCTACTCGACCGCATCGATATGAGTGAGGCATTTAATGGCGCCGACTTGATAGAGCATGCACAGCCGACCTATTTCTGACAATGACATTAATTGTTGATAAAATCAAGAGGGTTGGACGTGACTAGTGTAAGATTTGACATGTCAAAATAATAGGGTATAATCAGCCACCCTACTATCATTAATGCCCAAACACAAAAAACGAGGTCATCATTGCATCATCTACTATAAATATCAGGTTCTTTGCTTGCATTTATTCTCTATTCAGATATTAACTCACATATTTAATACTCTCATTTACTCTCCATCTACTACACCAATCACACAGCCATCACTTGGCCACATTGGTTTTATTACTTGAGTACCCTGCTGACTTAAGCATCGGAGTGGTCACGCCGGACACCCCTCCGACATCCATTCACGTGGTTATTTTTCTGTTCGCAGATCTCTCAAATCGGATCGAGGAGTTATGAAATTCAAGCCAAACGTCCAACTCATACTTCCTTCAATATTTTGATAGTATACCCGGCAGAGTCCCCGACCCGACTCGTCCGTTTCGCGCGGGTTGCATCACCTTCTAATCTCTTATTCTTGCTTCCTCGCGCAGAAAGTCGAGTAATTTTTTTTGAGACGATCTCACGAATTTATAATTATGAGATTGATTGATTTATAAACTATTATGATTAATAATACTTTTGATATAAAATAATAATATTTTTTCATGAGTTGAATCTGATCGAAAATCCGTATCACAAAATCGATAAATAACTCATTGTTTTTTATAATATTTTTTTAAAAAAAGTAACAATAAATAATTTCTCTAATTATCTCATTGATAATTTTTTATCGTAATTAATTTTATTTAAATTATTAAAAAATAAATCAAGTCATAAAAAATAAATAATTTGACCGTTTAGTAAATAGAACATTCATTTGGGGCATAGAGATTTCGTATATGAAGACAAACCTTTGAAATAAATGTTCTCGATTTGTTTGGATTGATAAAATTTGGACAAAAACTTGCGTGAGACAGTCTCACGGTTCATATTTTGTGACACAGATATCTTATTTGGATCATCCATGAAAAAATATTGTTTTTTATGCTAAAAGTATTAATTTTTATTGTGAATATCGATAGGATTGACTCGTCGATCGGCTCACAGATAAAGATTCGTGAGACCGTCTCACAAGAGACTTACTCTAAAATTTATATCAATTTTAATCCATTCTAAAAATTGTTTATTAATGTTTTCTGTGGTATGTTTAAAAAATATATGTAAATTTATTGTCAACGAGGGTTG
Source organism: Primulina tabacum (assembly GCF_025594145.1). NCBI lineage: Eukaryota > Viridiplantae > Streptophyta > Magnoliopsida > Lamiales > Gesneriaceae > Primulina > Primulina tabacum. The sequence goes on from NC_134553.1 coordinate 4,598,887, forward strand.
ATGAAATTAATAAAGAAGCAATAAATTGGTTATTAAAATCATACCAACGATCAATTGCAATTCGTACAAAGGGCAGCGGCCATTCAAAAGTTGAAATATTGTATATTAAAATTTTATAATTACGATCTCCAGAAGATTAGATTAAGATGGTCATGAAAAAATAAATTAATTTTGAAACAAAATCAAAGTGCCCCTTGAATTTCGCTGAAATGCAATCGATTTTAGAGCTTCAAAAATATGTTTAAAAAATGTAATTAAATATAGAAATTCAACTATATATTTTAGACAATTGGGAATTTTTTTTTTAAATAATTGGGACCGTGAGAGTATATTTTAAGAAATATTTACAAAAATAATAAAATAAGTTACACTAATCAAGAAAATGAGAAAATTATATTTTTTATCATATGAATTTATTTTTATATGAATTAATTTTTTTACGATTTTGATAATTTGTATTATCAAATTTCAGTATTAGTTCGTAATTTTTTTTTCTTCTGTCGTGACGTTAACATGATATCAATGTAGTATTGACTTGAATATGTTATATAAACTCTTCATGTAAAGAAAATGATTAAAATTATGGAACATTGAAAGATTTACGGCACACGCATTATTTTTATATGCTAAAATTGTCGAGAAGCAAATACATATTGCAATTTTCCCTTAGAAAAAATTGATGTAGGATCCACGGCCGGATCTCCCGCATTAAAGCGAATCGATTTATTATGGTGAAGGGAGGAAGTGATGGACCAAAAATCTGCAAGTTGTCGAAAAATCTATTTTTTGTCGACAACAAAAAATAGAGTGTGATATTAATATTATTTCTGGGCATATGCACGAGAGCAAAAACTTGTGAGATGGTTTCACGAGTCGTATTTTGTGAGAAAGATCTCTTATTTGGGTCATCCATGAGAAAGTATTACTTTTATGTTAAGAGTATTATTTTTTATTGTGAATATCGATAGGGTTGACCCATCTCACAGATAAAGATTCGTGAGATCGTCTCAGAAGAGACCTACTCATACACGAGACAACGTGTGTAGGGAAATGCATCAACTTTCGTGCCACGTTTAATTTATACCAAAACCTTTTACAGAATACTAAATGGCCGACTACACCCTTAAAAATCACCATTGAAAAAGTTATTTTATGTAAAAGTTATTTTAATTTAAATGTCGGGTGAAAATATTAATAAATGTCAAGATTAAAGATGAAAATTTGAAATCTTTGACGGAAGCTTTCAATTCAAACACGTGTGAAGAACCAAAAAACAAGTTGAGTTAATTTTGTTAGGTATACTGTTTCATTACTTTGTTCCCTAAACTAAAATTACCTCTTGATCGTTTAATAAAAAACTACATGTCTCACATTTCACGATTGTCCTTATTATATGAACATTATATCTTTATAGTGTGTTTATGTCCTTATCTATACGAGAAACTTTTCAGGAGGTTATTTGTGGGGACCCGGACGCTAATCAATTCTTAATCGTCATCAGGATCAATTTGCTAATCAAGTAATTGGGGTCATAAAATTTTTTTCTTTTTAATGCGGAATGTAGTGAGATCAAACTAATATACAACTCAGTATAAAATAAGATACATGTCCTGTACAGTCTACAAACCAGTAAAAACTAAGGTTCAACATCTAATTATCCAGTGTCAAAACCCTATATACATCAAAGTCCGAAGTCTTCACTCTATCACAATCTCTCCTCATCTCCTGGACCCTGATCCTGTCCCACCTGTTGTCATGTACACATACAAACAAGACAATAGCCGGATAATTCCGGTGAGAATATAATCCCAGTATAAATCAACGAAACATGCAATCATATGATAACTATAAAAGCATGGACATTAACAACAATATATATCAAAAGCTGAAACATAATCAATATCAAACTGTCGACAATGCTCGTGACTCCACGACTAAGACTAGACTCAATCCTAGTTTAGGGATCCCGATTTCCAGATGTGGTATTCCTATATCGACCAACAGTAGTAGAAAAGACTCCAGTTCTATCCACGTCGATATAACCAAACATCCAGTGTCCTGACCTAACCGTCATGGACTGTGGCCCTATCGCCAATATCCTATCTTGTGACATCGTGCAATGTGCCCGTGGCGATCCCGCCACTATCAAGCACATCTGTCCCAAGATTTCTATACTATCTTGTGACATCGTGCAATGTGCCCGTGGCGATCCCGCCACTATCAGGCACTTCTGTCACAAGATCACTCGTCGAGACTCGTCTAACACATGCTCTCTATAAATCCATAGAACAAGCATATCAAATCAAGTCAATGCAAATAATAACAAATAGTATGTGATTTAGGGAAACTCAAGTCCAAACCGACTCAAGTCGATCTCCCAATACCACATTGACTTATATCTTTCATTTGTTGCCGGGGGCTAAAGCAATATCGATTCTGAACTCAAGACTGTCTCTGTAAATCTGAAACGATATATAGAGAATCATAATATCAATATTCCATTCTCAATTCAACACTGAATCTGATTAATCTGGATTTAATTCAAATCATCGGCATAACGATACAAACTCAGTATCCCCGTCAATACCATATCAACAGACATCAATTACAAATCATAACTCATATCCGATATAATCTGTAATTCATTCATAATCCAAATCTGTCCGATTTCAACTCAATAATAATCAGAAAATCATAACAATTCCATAATCAGTCTGTTTCTTAATCTGACTTCGATTCTACGATGTCTAGCATGCCAAGAACATCATATATGAATTCTATTCAATTCTGACAATATCATAATTTCAAGACATGTCAAAACTTAACAAAACTTACGTCCAGTTGTAGCATGCGTTGATAGAAACACAGTATCGAAGTCGGATTCAAAATCGGACGGACGAATTTCTCACAAAAGGCATAGGGATTTTCTATAACTTCACAGAGACTTTTTCTCGATTCTTTTCTGATTCTGAAGGATTTTCGTACGTTCTCGGGTTATCTCGCGCATATGCGCGGATACACGTCGCGCATATGCGCGAGGCTCTCTGGACATGGCCTGCACAGCTCGCGCATATGCGCGCGCACCCACCGTGCATATGCGCGAGACTCTCTGCCCACTTCGCGCATGTTCGCATCTCATGTCGCGCATGTGCGCGAGAGGTACTGTCCTCGCACATAATTCATTTCACGCCGACTCAAATCGTGTCCCGGTTAATCCTTTTATAATCACCTTGAATTATAACTCAATACTCGTTAATTAACAGTGATTAATTCTCGGACATTACATTATTCATCTCGGAATTGTCTAAAGTCAAACGCGGTTAATTTTGAACTTCTTAAGTGACGAGCTCCCGAAAAAAATATGTATCTTGATGATATGAGTATTATCTATCAAATATTTTAATTCATCTTCAACTACATATTCTCGTAACTGAACAATTTTAGAATATCTCTCATTCTGATGTGATATCGGTTCATTCGTGTTCTTATCGTCTAAAATCTTGCCAAAATCCGCTCATTGTTCGTACAACATCGTTGCACCGACGATTACCCCGCGGCCGTGGACGTCCCAATAAATGCTGAATTATATTCGAACTTCTAATGAAATCTGCCTTCCTAAGCTAAATTTTTTTAAATATATTTATTTAGACAAATTTAATTTTTTTCAGCTAAATATAAAATTTATAGGTAACTAATTACACATTACTTATAAATTTTTTATGATGAAAAATAAAATTGAGTAGTAAATAAATAAATAAATTTAAGTGCCACTATAACGCGTTTACTTCAACAAAAAAAATCTTAAATGTCATGCAAAGAAATTGTGATTTTTCAAACTATTACTTGATGGAAAATATTTATATTTTTTTAGAAATTTTAATTTAATGGAGTTTTTTTTTTAAAAAAATAAAATTTTATTTAATTTTGTCTTAATTATACGTAATATTCCATATATTTTTTATTTTTTAAAAAGAAGCATACACTTCATCATATATCGCCATCATATCATATTATAATTAAGTAGATGAATTCAAAGAAATTATTTATGCACACTAGCGAGATAATTTATCATAATATGATGATGCAAGGGGACGCTTACGAAATTTGATTCGAGTTAGATGAATTGATTTGAAGAATACATTGGAAATATATCTAAAATCGGTGTAATTTGTAATCCAAATCGTTCATCGATGTAAAACGTAGCCTTTCGAAGAATCATGGAAATGCCCAATGCATATTTGGCCCATCCATCGCCATAGTGGATTTCTATTCAATCCAAATAACAGAGCAATCCCAAGCTCAAACTATTCTATAATTTTCAGATGAGCAAAACACGATTTCCTTCTTCTGCGTCTCAGAAAGCACATAATTTCCAGTTGTTCGGGAATGAAACAAAGCCAAGCTCTTTAATACAGTGTAATACATATTCAATCAAAAGAAGATTAATCCAAGTTTAAATAGAAAAGATTCCTTATTTTTTTCATCACAAATCATTCAACACAAAATCCCATTCACCTGCAGAGAGACAAATCAAAGTTCAAAAATCACAACTTCCTAATATCTCAACCGCATGTTACGTTCAATATGCAAGTAACTAAGTGCGCAACGATATCAAGATCCCAACAAGTCACTACAATGGAGACACAGTTCATATGTTACAAAACCCTGTAGACACAAAACAAATGTGTACCCACTTATTTACAGCCATGCCCCGAACCAGCACCTACATTCCTGCAGATGGCAATGCAGCCATAAAGGAGTTGTAAGACGACTCCAGATCAAAGTGTAGCTGCCGTGCCTGCTGCTCAGTCAGCTCATCAGCAGCACCCATTTTCGAAAGTCTGACAATCCATTCCTTCATCTTGGTTTTGCCCTCGAAATCAGGTGGCAGTATCGACAGCTTATTGAGAGAAGCAGCTAGATCAGACAACAATGGATGGACCTGATCAACAGCAACCATGTTCAGTTTTAAGGAATCCATAGCCGTAATGAAATTTTGTACACACTCTGCAACAGTGGCAGCTGAGGTTGTGGCTGATACTGCTGAAGCTGCCCGGTGCTCAATAGTGGCAGGAACACCTGAAGTCACAAGCCGATTCAGGGCAGCAGGGCAGTCCATTTTATATGTATCATGGAACCGCTCAATACTTGGTACAATGTCTCTCACAGTGGATGATAGAGTCTTAAAATGGGTTATTAATTTTTGGCATTCAGTTTCGTACTCAGCTGGAGAAATTATGTCGCGCACATAAGCTTTCTCAAGCTTCTCAGTAGCTTTTATAATCGCGAAGAGCTCTGCAAAGTTGTCATACATCTCTCTTTCGCGCTTGTCGTTCCATAGTTTAACCTCCATGTGTGATATAAAGAGTTTATAACGAGATTACAGTTTGGAGAAGAGAACGGGACACGCGCAAAGAGAAAAAAGACCCTATCACTGCACATATTCAACAGAACAAAAAGTCAGATCAACAAGATAAAAATCTAATGCCAATGATCTGATACAAAAATTACATTTTCAAGGAACGGCATTGACGTGATGCGGAACAGTAAGAAACAAACAAGGAAATGAATCAAGTCAAAGCCCTCAATTGAAAACCTAGAGATTCAAGCTCCCAAAAACGAAAGCCACATCCTCAGGCTGTACTAGGATCATCGAACTTGCAACGCATGAGATGTTCTTCTGCCTTTTTTATGCCAATAATTTAAATCCAAGACAAATTTTGATCAAAAATTAAAAATCTTGAATTGCAATTTGCAAGCACAACTTCAATATAACCGATCTTTTCATTGTTTTAAAGTTTATGATACAATATCAAGAACAAAAGCTAATATTTACCCAACCTTTATTCCAAACTAACCGGGTAGGTTAAAATCGAGAATTAAAACTAAACCTAGGACCTTCATTAACAGCAAATATAAGTCCATGCCCACAAATCAGTATAAATTCCAATAAAAACAAGAAAATCGGGTTAATCGTCGATATAAAACAAAACAAAGAAACACAAAACTCAATCTAGATCCATCATACCTCAAGAGATTGGTAGCATTGCAAAATCCGAAAAATAACAAGTGAAAAAAGAATCCCACGTGAATATGCATAAACAAATCGAGATTCGAGAGAGATATAGAGAGAGAAGTAACTTACGGAGAATGAAAGATAGAGACGCGGCCTTGAACAATGGGAAGAGTGTTGCAGAAGAGCGAGCAGGTTGCGGCCACTCTGAGTTTGCGTGTTGGATTATAATAAAATTTACAAACGCGTATTACACAATACATTTTTTTAAAAAAAATAAATTAAAGATCGAGCAATTTTCCTCGATATTTGGCTTATATAGAGAAAGAAACGAATAAAGTGACTCGTGTATTCAGGTCGATGAAAAATTCATTTGATATCGTTCGTTGAATCGAGCTCAAGGTACATGGAGAGAAATGAATAAAGTGACTCATGTGTTCAGCTCGGTGAAAAACTTATTCGATATCGTCCGTTAAATTTATTGAGTCGAGCTCGATCGAATGAGTTTTTTACTGAGCTGAGCTCGATTTCAAGCTCGACAATTTTATCAAACCTAACTCAAGTTTAAGGATGTTTGGCTCGTAAACTCGCGAGCTTATTCTCGAGTTCGAGCTCCTCTAGTTTGTTGGGCTTATGTGTACAATAATAAATTGTATGTTCTCACCTCAAAATTCGAATGTAAGACAAGTGATTGAAATATTATAAAATTAGAAAGTATGTCCCTTAAATTCTGCTAAGGATGCTCGACAAGTTCGAAAACGAACTCGAAACTGATATCGTCTTCTTTGTGTGCTCTGCCCCTTTTCCATATGGAATCCCACCTTTAGGCATTTTCGAGGAGTAGCCCTCTTCCCATTACTCAATAAGGCAATTCCTCGCACATAATTAAAGGAGTCATTGAAAGATGATTAAAACACCAGAAACGACGACTATCCGAACTAATGATAGAGGCAAGAACACCTTCCGACCAAGTCCCATTAATTGATATTTGAGGAGCTAAACGAGCTAAACTCAACTCAATCTCGTTAAATAAGATAAATGAGTTATTAACGAGTCGATCTATTCACGAGTTTAATAATTATAAAGCGAGCCGAGCTCGACTCTCATGATAAAAGTTCGAATCGAGCTCAAGTATGTACAAATATTAAACCAACTGAGCTCGAGCCTCATATTGTTCGATTCGAATCGACTCATTTACGTACTCATACGTGTACGTGGTATTTTAATGGCAATTTTTATGTATTTGTTTTGTTTATTTCTATTCTCCTCGAATCTCTTTTTCTTCCTATAAAAACTAATGGCATTTTCAGGTCATTAAACATTTAGAAAGTAAACGATTACTGACATTAATGAATTGAAATAATATAATTGGCAGCACTTCACATTCGACCATACTATGCGTATTATTAATAACATTCGGTTACGGTTCGATCGAATCCACACAAAATCAGGAATTTTGATTCATACTCAAACCAAGATCTTTTTTTTTTCGCTATCATTTTGGTTCTTGAATGCAGAGTTGTCTGATTAGCATTCTTGATTTCCATCTGATCCCTCCATGCTGTATCAGTCAAAGAAGTTCAAGAAAATAGAGGAAAGGAGATTAATAAACCCTGATCTGGTTTGGGATCAATGTCGTGGGGACTGGGTTGGAAGCGCCCATCAGAAGTCTTCCACTTGACGTTGAGTTATGGCGCAGATGCGGATACGCTCGATGATGTCACCCCGACTTCGTCTAGGTCGTCATCTTCCGCTTCTCCGTTCTTTGGGTCTTCTCCGACGTCGACGGTACAGGACGTCGTGGCCACAGCCGCGAGCGTCGATAACGATCGAGAGAAACTGGGGTTTAGGATTGACCTCGATTGGAACGCCGGGGATGATGAGGATCAAATCGCGTTGAAACTCCAGTCGCAGGTGATGGTCGCTTTGCCCTCACCTCAAGACTCTGTGGAGATTGAGTTGAGGGAGAAGGGGGGAGTTCCGGTGACTGAGAATGAGGTGGACAATTTAGAGAATGGAGGGGGTGATTTGGGAAGTAATGGTGGTGGAAAGTCGGGAAATTCAGCTGGGGTGGTAGATGGTGTAGGGGTGGAGATGAGGGTTGTCAAGAAAAGGGAGCCACTGAAGGGTATTATACTTTGGAGGGCAGGGGGTTCTGGGCAGCAGAATGATGGTGCAATAGGGGTTTTGCTGAAGTTGATGAAGTCCAATTTCGCTAATGGGTTTGTTGATGGAGTTGTTCTCGGAGCAGGCTGCCTGGAACATTGGCGAAATGTTGCTGTGGTTAGCCTCTGCAGTCATGGATTTACTGTGAGTCATCTCTATTAGCAAAATTATGTTGGACCATTTTCTGTAACCACAATTACATTGTTTTTCAAGCTCACACTGACGTATGTTTTCTTTTGTAGTTGAGCGTTATAGATAATAGATCAATTAAAGAGAGTTTGAGTACGTTCTGTAGTGTTGAGATTCGGTTTGATGGTCCACGTTACTTATATTGTCCTTATGAAAGGTTGTGTTCTGCAAAAGATTATTTTTCGATGGACTGTTCTGGTCGATTCTTGTGTATACCAATTAATTCCATTTAGAGATCAGCTTGGTTTGTATCCCTTAATGTTCCTCACTTCCTCTTAACTCTAATCTTGAAATGCTAGCTAAACAGCTAATTGATATGTTGTCACAAACGAGGGGAGTCTGTTTTTCATGCATCAAAATTAAACATTAGTATCAAAAGGACCTGTATTTATGTTTATGCTTGTGTTTTCCTTAGTCATTGCCAGTGGAGATAACTCGCCTGCCACTTCTTGAGAAATTGTACCTTGATAATAACAAGCTCTCTACTTTGCCACCTGAGCTTGGTGAGCTGAAAAACTTGAAAGTTCTTGCCATAGACTACAACATGCTTGTTTTTGTGCCTGGTAGGCTTTAAGGCTTTGTTGGGGTTTTACTTTCTGTATTAATTGAAAAGACATTCTTGCACCATAGTTTTAATCTATCTAATTTTGCTATTATCTGTTCTTGTCTACGTTGGCAACTAGAAGCAGTGGAATTGAAAGTGTGCTGGTCTTGTTGAATTGTCACTGGAACATAACAAGCTGGTCAGGCCCCTTCTTGACTTCAGGTCATTGAATTGTTATCTGTAGTTTTCAATTTACTGGTCTCTGGTTTTGTCTGCAGAAATATTTTCGAATCTTAATGGTTGTCTCCAGCTTTTGACAAGGCTATGGCAGAGTTCCGCGTTTTGAGGCTTTTTGGAAATCCCCTTGAATTTCTTCCTGACATTTTACCTTTGCAAGAACTTCGCCATTTGTCTCTCGCAAACATAAGAATTGTGGCTGATGATAATTTAAGATCAGTCAGTGTACAGATTGAGGTATGTAGTGATATAGTCTTTAGGTTGTTTGGTTAAGTTGCACTTTCGATTTTGTTTTTTCAAGTTGGATTACGCACTTTTCTGGTTTGATCGCAGATAGAAAATAGTTCTTATTTTGTTGCATCTCGACATAAGCTGAGTGCATTCTTCTCCCTCATATTCCGTTTTTCTTCTTGTCATCATCCTCTACTGGCATCTGCTCTTGCAAAGATAATGCAAGATGATGGAAACCGGGTAGTTGTAGGAAAAGATGAGAATGCAGTGCGGCAGCTTATAAGTATGATAAGCAGTGATAACCAGCTTGTGGTATGCTACAGTTTATTACAATTAACTTTTCGTTTATTTCATGATATTTTTTTCACACGACTTGTGGTTTTGTTAGGTTGAGCAAGCTTGCTTTGCTCTCTCATCTCTTGCATCAGATGTTCAGGTGGCAATGCAATTGATCAAATCTGACATCATGCAACCTATTGAAAGAGTGTTAAAATCTGCAGGGGGCCAAGAAGTAATCTCCGTGTTGCAAGTTGTGGTCAAGTTGGCTTTTACATCTGATATTGTAGCTCAGAAAATGTTGACCAAAGATGTATTGAAATCAATTAAGTTATTATGTGGCCATAAAAACCCAGAGGCAAGTTCCCCTTACCCATGACCCAAACGTTCCATTGGTTTTTTTTTCCATATATGCTCAACATGATTGTTTTTCGGTCTTAAGGTACAAATATTAGCTCTATTTGCCGTTGGAAATTTAGCTTTCTGTTTGGAAAACCGTCGTGCCCTAGTCACTTCAGAAAGTCTGCGGGAACTTCTTTTGCGGCTGACAGCTGCTTCTGAGCCTCGAGTGTGTAAAGCTGCAGCACGTGTTCTGGCTATATTAGGTAGGTTTTTTCTAAGTGATATTTCCTATTATCACATATTTGTTGTGTGCATAATCTTAAAGAGGATACATTATGCCATCACAGGGGAGAATGAGATTCTACGCCATGTTACTAAAGGAAGACAAGTTCCCAAACGAGGATTATGCATACTTGCAATGGATGGTGGCGGCATGAAAGGACTGGCAACTGTCAAGATTTTGAGAGAAATTGAGAAGGGTACTGGGAAGCAAATTCATGAACTGTTTGACCTTATTTGTGGAACATCTACTGGTGGCTTGCTTGCTGTAGCTCTTGGAATTAAATTGATGTCCTTGGAAAAATGTGAAGATATTTACAAAGAACTTGGTAATGTTCTGCTTTATAGGGGACTGCTCATGGTTTCATCCATGTTTGTTGTCTGATTTTCTGTGCTTTTAGTCTCCTTACTTTTTCTTTTGATTTTCCCAGGGAAACTTGTTTTTGCTGAACCTGTTCCAAAGGACAATGAAGCAGCGACGTGGAGAGAAAAGTTAGATCAACTCTATAAGAGTTCATCACAGAGTTTTCATGTTGTTGTACATGGATCTAAAGTATGTTATCCTTCTAGTCTTTAGTTTTATTTCATTGTTGCTATCTCGAATTTGCTTGTGTTACCGTCTTATCTTATGATATAAAAATGTATGGTGCTGTGGAAAAATACTGAGAAAAGAAAAGCTAATTGTTCTTCTGATCGAATGTGTTTTGATCTGTTAATAGTTGTCCATCTCTCACCATTTCCTTGCGTTTCTTGTTTTCTTCACCGGTAAGATAATATCTTTCGTTCTTTCTATGTCAAGTTGATTTGCCGAGAAATTATGTGAAAATGTTCTGCAAATTCATCATTCTTTTTGGAAATTGAGAATGACTCGAGCCTTCTTCCAGCACAGTGCAGATCAATTTGAGAAGCTATTGAAGGAGATTTGTGCTGATGAGGAAGGAAATCTCTTAATTGAATCTGCAGTTAAGAGAATCCCAAAAGTTTTTGTTGTATCAACCCTTGTCAGTGTTGCACCAGCTCAGCAGTATATATTTCGAAATTATCAGGTTTGGCGTAAAAATTTATATCTAGTTTTTATGTTTTCATCACTGTCTACTTGAATGATATTTTTTCTGTTTATTTCATAATTTTTTGTTCTCGTTAATTTCAGTATCCTCCTGGAACGCCCGAAATTTCTTCTGCAGCTGCTGAAAACATGGCAACTGGTGGGCAAGGAGCTGCTATTACTGGAGCTCAAGTTGGATACAAGCGCCATGCTTTTATTGGAAGTTGTAAACATCACATCTGGAAAGCTATAAGAGCGTCATCTGCAGCACCATATTATCTAGATGATTTTTCTGATGGTAACTTTTCTCATGCCCCTGAATTTCTTTTCACCATTACAGATGGTTATCCAGAGAAATCTCTGCCTTCTTTTTCTGAACATTATATGCGCAGGTGTACATCGTTGGCAAGATGGTGCCATAGTGGCAAACAATCCTACTATTTTTGCCATACGAGAAGCACAACTATTATGGCCTGATGCTAAAATAGATTGCTTGGTCTCCGTTGGTTGCGGTCCTGCGGATCTGTTCCAACAAAGGTATCAATTTCTTGGCATTGTTCTCCGGTTTTTATGGGTTGTATGTAATTTGTACATATTAATCGAACCTGAGGTGACGTCCAAGAGTCAGCTGCCTTAGGTCTACTCTTGAGAGGGGCCCAAAAATATTTACTATTTATCAATTAAATGATATGACTCAACACAATTTGTATAGCCACTAAAATTTTAAAAAAGTAGTGACTAATTTCTTTTAAATTAATTTTTCAATTAAGTGAATTTTTTTGGTACAATCTAGAAAATCCTCTAAAACTTAAAAAAAAAATGAAAAATCGGAGATTCAACTATGAGTTTTTTCCACCTAATTCTTTTTTTTTTTGAAATTTCCATTAAAACTTAAGCGATTGCATTATAAATGTTTTGATTATTATATATTATTTACCTTTTATATTCGAGTCTATACTCCACAGGTTTACTTTTATAAAACTCTCATTAACAGAAAGTTTAAAACTAAATCAAAGCACGCCTGGGACCCGATTTTTTAAAGTTTGACTTAAAAAAATTCTCAGATGCGGGTTGTAATATTGTCTCAGTTTTGATCTGTTTGATCGTATCATCATGGAGGAGAGCCCTTTGACAATCTTACTTATAGAAAGGGATGCACTCAAACATTTATTCTGCTACTGAATCCTGCCATCGAGCATTTTCCTGTTGGAGATGGTGCCCTATATTACTGATTTGGGAAAAATCAATTGCTTGTGAGGCATTTTTTTTGCTGAATTTGTTTTTTTCGGTCTTATTTAGATGGTGATTTGAATTTTCTACTTTTAGCTGCTAGTAGGGGTGGCAGAAGCTTTTTGTGATCCACTACAAATGCATCTGTGTGGTGCTTGAATTAACTGCCGTTTCTACGTTTGATTTGTCAGGTTCATAAGGGTGGCTGGCGTTATTTGGACACTGGACAAGTGTTGATTGAGAGTACTTGTTCTGTTGATCGTGTGGAAGAAGCATTGAGCACATTGCTGCCCATACTTCCTGATGTACAGTATTTTCGATTTAATCCAGGTGGTTATGATAGAAAATTTGTCATGCGTCTTATCAGTGTGCAAAAAGCGGTTTTTTTTAATCTCTTTTACTGGGTACACGTGCTTGCACATTACGCAGAAATTGAATTCATATTTGGAAAGTGATGTTGGATGTCACAGATTTTATGTGAAGAATGATATCAAACTGAAACTGTTGAGACTTTTAGATTCTTAAAAGTTTTAATTACATGGCAGTTGACGAACGTTGTGATATGGTGTTGGATGAAACCGATCCTGCTAATTGGTTGAAATTAGAAGGGGCAACAGAAGAGTGTATTCAGAATAATTCCATTGCTTTTAAAAATATAGCTGAAAGATTACTTGAGAGTCCTCATGATGAGAAATTTTCAGAAAGTTTGAAGTCTCAAAAACTCTTCAATATTAAAGGTATGAAATACAATCTCATTTTTTATTTTTTATTTAATCTGCACTTCTTTTTTATTCTTGCTGTAGCTTTTGCTGTCGTTTTCATATTTGAGCTTAGCCTCTGTTAATGGGCAGTGTCCAATGCGAATAGCCCACTTTTGGGCTGGAGACGTGGTGTTCTTCTTGTAGAGGCTTCCAACAGTCCAGATTCTGGACGAATTTTTCACCATACCCGAGCACTTGAGACTTTTTGCACGAGTAATGGAATAAAGTTATCTCTTTCTAATGTGGGAACCACTAAGATGGCTCCAGGATCCGCATTTCCAACACCATTTACGTCACCTTTGTTCACTGGAAGCTTTCCATCAAGTCCCCTACTTTATAGCCCTGAAATTGGTCCCCCACGCATAGGTAGAATTGACCTGGTACCGCCCTTAAGTTTGGATGGATTTCATTCCGCAAAAACAACTGGTTCACCACCCCCCGACTCTCCTCGCAAACGCCGGAAGCTTTCTGTACCGGTAGTATCTTTGCACGAGAAAATACAGAACTCACCCCAGGTTGGAATACTTCATTTGGCAATGCAAAATGACACATGTGGCTCCATATTAAGGTCTGGTTTTTCTGAGCATTTACTTTATCTTTCAGTTTTCTAATATCTTGCTATTGTAGCTTACATTCTTTAAAACCTTTTCCATTTTGGTGTAGTTGGCAGAATGATGTATTTGTGGTTGCCGAACCTGGAGAGTTAGCGGATAAATTTCTGCAGAATGTTAAATATACCATGTTATCAATGATGAAGGGCCGAAGAAGGAAGCAGGCATTGGTCATTACCAACCTTTCAACTGTTGCCGATCTTGTGTCATGCAGACCATACTTTCATATTGGTGGTGTGGTCCACAGGTATATTGGACGTCAAACACAGGTGCGATGTTTAAAAATTGGTTGTATTTTGGGGCAGTTATTGAGCAAATATTGATCTTATATGTTGTCCTCTGAAGGTCATGGAAGATGATCGTGAAATTGCTGCTTATATGTTCCGTAGAACAGTACCTCTGGTTCACTTGACCCCTGAAGATGTCCGTTATATGGTATGTCCATGGACAATGTGTTTGTTGTTTTTTATCCTATCTGTTGGGTGATGGCTAATATTTCTAGAAGCCTATTTTGATCAAGCAATAAATTCAAGAATGCAAAGCTGAAGGGAAAACAAAAAATAGCCGTTGGAATGCCTTGGCAGTTAGAATATAAACTGGTTATCTTTCTTGTTTGTTGCTTTATGTATAAAAGGAACGTTTTGTGGCTTTAGATCGAAAACTCGCTGTAACAATTTACCTTGAAAACTCACCGATTAAAATCTCTTGGAAATTCTTCCGGAAAGTGAATCTACTTTGCATCTTCTCTGTTCTTGTTTTGTGTGCTATATTTCTTTGGCTTAGCTTCAGTGGTATAAAGTTCTTATTCATAGCAAGTGGTATCAAGAGCCCAGGTTTCGTTCTGGGAAAAGGAGTTGCGACGGGAGCCACAAGATTCGAAATCAGAAATTCACTGGCAGAAATGATTTTGAACTTTGAAGATTGAAGATACGAGCCCTCGTACAACAAGGGCTAGAACTTGCATTGGAGAGTGAAAAGAAATTGCCATCGACACTTACAGAAAAAGTGACGAAGGATATTCTGAACTAGGCTCATAGCGCCCTAATTTTTTGCCTCGATGATAAGGTTTTGAGAGAAATCTCAAAGGAGACCACACCTGCACCAATTTGGTTGAAACTAGAGACCTTATACATGACGAAGTCTTTAGCCAATTGGATATATTTGAAGCAGAAACTTTACTCCTTCAAGATGCCCGATGGAAAACCTTTGGAGGATCATTTTGATGATTTCAGTAAGATTATTCTTGATCTGGAGAATACTGAAATCAAATTAGAAGATGAATACAAGACACTGATATTATTCAAGATCTCTACCGAGTGAGTTTGAAAATCTTTCTGATACACTACTCTATGGCAGAGATTCATTGACTCTAGAAAAGGGTGCAGACTCCCTCTTTTCTAAAGAATTGAAGAAGAAATCAGAAGACTCAGAAGATATGAAGGAGAAGTCCAAAATTTCCTCAAAGAAAATAGAGAATTGAAGAAGAAATCAGAAGGCTTGGAAGATAATTAGAAGGCCTGAATATCCTAGGAAGATCGAAGAAAAGATATTTTAAAACAAAAACACCAACCAGGTCTAAATCAAATGACAAAAGAAAGTGCTTCCCATGTAAAAAAGGACACTTCAAGAGGGATTGTCCATAACTCAAGAAACGACCACCGGATAAGAAAGATTAACATGAAGATGCTGATGTTGTCTGTAGTGACCCGTTCCAGAATCACCTACTAATCAAGAGCTAAGCATACAGTTAACCTAAATAACAATAATCAGAGATAATTGCGGAAACGGTCACAAAACAATAGTTATAGAACCCAATCGAAGTCCAGAATAACTCAAACCAAAATATACGGTACAACAATATCGAATCAAAACAGTATTGATAAACTAAATCAACCGGCTACTCAACGTCCTCCTCCTCCTCCTGAGCAATCCAACCTGAGGACTGTCCCAAAAAAATGGGGTGTCCAAGATAAACAAAATCGAGGACGTGAGTGATAATAACGCCCAATACAAAATCACGAGTATACAAACTTATATGACATACATATGCTATGATATGATACCAGGGTAGTCAAGAAATACGAATCACAAAAGATCTCAACATGCTCAGTCTAGAGGCGCCAAGTGGATAGTGTCGCGCGGTACTCTTCTGGGTCACTACATCCACTACAAGATCAGATGTGGACCTGAAATGTCCCGGTGATCCGGAGCCCTCCCGACCCGTTGGCCACTGTGTACTCTCGGTGTCCATGTGTCCACAAGACAGGGCTGAGCGGCCCCACAAGATATAGCTTATCTCGAAAGAGATATAGCTCAACAGTAAAGGCTATCTCGAAGGAGATACGGCTCAACATGAAATGCAACCCTTGAGCTAGCTTTTGGTTACCCGGAAAGAAACTGTTAGTTGTCCCACATCGGTTGGATAAAATCCCCGAGAGTTTCATATATGGACTTGGACAATCCTACCATTGAGCTAGCTTTTGGGGTTGAGTTAGGTCTAAGTTTCAATCTTAACATGGTATCCGAGATCATGTTCCACCGTTATGTGTAATTCTGCTCATAGTTGGGCCACTTGTAAACATCACGCTGCAGATGTTCGTTACTGGGTGTGAGGGAGATGTGTTAGTTGTCCCACATTGATTGGATAAAATTCCCGATAGTTGCATATATGTACTTGGACAATCCTCCCCTTTTGAGGTTGAGTTAGGTCCAAGTCCTAATCTTAAGAAAACCTTAAGAAGAGCACAAAGTGTGCTTGTTAAGAAGATCATTGTACGGTAGCTCAAGCGGAATCCAATACCTGTAGTGCCTCACTTCCTGAAAGCAGGAAGAACCACATTCTTCTTATTAAACGAATACAAGCTGCTTGCATTAACTAACGACATTGATACAATAAGTCGGTTACGATAGTAAGCCCTTTCTTGGCCGGAGAGCCTCCAGGACAAGGAGACAGCGCTCAAAGATCCACTCTCGAGATTCATATTGATCAATTGATCTCCACGTCTTGCCAGTTCGCTAAGTAGACTCACTCTACCGAGGGGAAACAAAGGCTGGAACTCTTCCTGCCAAAAACAAGGGACCTACTTCGAGTTTGCAGGTATAAAAGAGTCATTTCTCTGTCTCTCTCTCCGAGTTTATACTACTAAGTAATACTTCTGCTATTCAATCATAGAATAGATTCCGATCAAAAAGGGAAGCCCTATATATGTTATTAGGAAATGGGTGTTGCATTCGGTTCGAAAGGCATGGTTTCCTCATCTCATACATCAGGGTCGAAACGAAAGAAAACATGATATACTTTGATACCTCAACTTTATTTCTTGATTGCTTCTTTGTGGTTGATTGATTCTTGAAGACAAGCATACAGACAGTGATAAAGTGACACATATCCATTTTTGCTTTCATTTCATTTCCTGCTAGTGTGGTTGCACTTGGGTGGGACCCTTTCTTTCGTCCCTGCCACCATTCCGTGAATGAGTGAATGGCAGGTTCTTCAAATGCATCCTCTGCTCGAGGCTTTCCCAGGAGATATTTTCTATTTACATTCCCGTCTCTTAGAAAGAGCGGCTAAACGACCGGACCAGACCAGACCAGACAGGCGCAAATAGTTTGACTGCCTTACCCGTCATTGAAACACAAGACCATCATCTCTATCCGGGTACGATCATAGCTTCTAGACCCATGTCCCGTATCAAGGAATCTATTGGATGCTATCATTTACTAATATTCATTCACGTGATAATATTCATTCACGTGATATGCTATTTGTTCTTATCATTTGGACTTCTTCGTCTGGTGGGCAATTGCTCCTGAAATCTTGTTGTTGGAACCCCCCGCAGGGGGTGCAAGATTGTATAGATCTCGCATGTCTTGAAGAGCATATGGAGGAGACGTCTCATGTTGACAGACTTCAAAATGAGGAAAAAATTTTATGAACAGGAGAAGGCCGCAATACATCTCCATCATCATTCTCAGCTGCCGATCCTGGGATCAAACTCGAAAAAGAGTGACAAACTCATTTTTGTCATAGGTTGGTCCAAAGAACGAGGGTCGTATTCCTTAAGTCCGTTGTTCCTCAGTAGCTCAGTGGTAGAGCGGTCGGCTGTTAACTGACTGGTCGTAGGTTCAAATCCTACTCATTCCCGACCGCTTTCAGTTAGTGTTCACCTCTTTCTCTTTTCTTTTCTCTCGAGTAATGGTCTTCCATGATGGGGTTGGAAAAAGGCCTTAAACTGGCTAAAAAGCTTAGTAAAGTAAGACCTTATTCCGTAGTATTACTGAAGACACTAAATTAGCCCCGATCGGATTATACTGAGAACAGTTGAGGATGTTACTTCCCTTCTGATCTCTATATACTTACTTTGCCTTGGATTCAGATAATACCTGTCAAGCAAGGTTTGTCCTGGTGACCCACCTGGAAGTCTCTCTCTAACAAGATTGATCCCTTTGGATCTTGGTCCAGCCTTTTTATTGATTTTGACGTTTGGATCTCTCTATGAATGGAAAAGGGGTGCTTCAGATCAGGAGAGAAAGACTGGTTCGGAAATTACCGCATCAGCATGAGGAAGGGATAAAAACCCGTCGTTAACTATCTGTGATAGATTTGAATCTCCAAGTTCTTTTTTTATGTACTCCTGAAGATCTTTGAGCATATAAGGGTGGGAGAGCGAAGTGTGCTCAGCCTTCTTCCTCGTGTAGCTAGTTTGCTAAATAGAAAGTGGAAGAATTAGTCCAATCTAGTTTCGGTGGAGAGGAGAACATTCACAACTAAGTCTTTAGAGTAACAATAAAATTGAAGTACTTGAGTATATATATATGTCGTTCTCTAGTACTCGTACTAGAGGGATCCTAGGATTAAGGTTGTGGCAATATTGTACTTTGTTTTATAACATTTCTCTAAGCCAGATAGTGAAGTTCAAAGGGGAAGGAAGACTAAACCTAGTGCCAAGCTAAAGGCTAAAGGAAGAAGCTATGTCGTCAATCTCAGTATACGGAAATGGTCTGACCAAAAGGTATCGATCTGGAGTGGGTCTTGCATTGCCGGATGACAGGAGCCCTTCACCTCCACAGTGCTTGCCCAAAAGGAAAGATTGGCCACGGCCCGCTGCGGGTACACTAAGTAAGCGACCCACTCTATTCTATCATTCAATCGTGACAACATGCCTTTCCACAAAGATGTCAATCCCAAGAAAGAACCGCAAGCAGCTCTTTGCCTTTCTGCTTCAAAGAAAGAGGTGGGGGAGAACCATCAGTTGGAGCACCAAAAAAGCTTGGGAAACGCCTTTGTTCTTGGGATTCGAAAGGACCGATGATGGAAAGCTTTCTCTTGCACGTGTACGGAGGTATCGAAGGTTTGACACCTTTATGTTGCAAAATGGCTTTGAGAGAAATGAAAATGATAATTGTGTCTATCATAAGAGGAGTCAAGAAGGTGTTGATATTTATTTATTATTATACGTTGATGACATGTTATTGGCCTCTAAAAGCATAACTGAGATTGAATTGTAAAAGAAGTGTTTAGAAGTAAATTTGAAATGGACATGGGGAAGCCAAGTAAGATTCTTGGGATAGAAATCAAGAAGAATCGAAGTACTGGAAATCTGTTCCTTTCTCAAACTTACATTGAAAGTGTGCTTAAGAAGTTCAGTATGGATGGATCAAAGACGGTATCAACACCATTAGCCCAACATTTCAAATTATCTCTGAAAAATTCACCAAAACAGAGGAAGAAGCTGAGTATATGGAGAAAGTTCGTTATGCAAGCTCTGTTGGTAGTCTAATGTATGCCATGGTTTGTACTCGCCCTAATCTAGCTCATGCAATGAGTTTAGCGAGTAGATATATGGGTAAACCAGTGAAGCATCACTGGGAGGCAGTAAGGTGGATAATGAGATATCTAAGAGGCACTCCTAAGCTGGGATTGTTGTACAGGAATAATGAAGATAATGGAAGAACAACGAGTGGATTTGTAGATGCAGCTTTTGCTTGTTGCCTTGACTCGAGGAGATCATTGACTGGATTTGTGTTTTAGTATCATGGTTACTTAGTAAGCAAGAAGTGCAATCTGCAACACGTGATGTCCTTATCCACCACACTGGCAGAGTTCATTTCCTTAACAGAAGCAATAAAGGAAGCGCTCTGGATGGGTGATATGGCTAGAAAGTTGGAAGGAAATCAGGTTGAGTCCAATGTATATTGTGATAGCCAAAGTGGGATACATCTAGCAAAGAACCAAGTATACCATGAAAGGATAAGACACATTAATGTTAAACTCTATTTTGTTATGGAAGTAATTGCAAAAAGGGAAGTGCATGTGAACAAGATTGGTACAGAAGAGAATCCTGCTGACATGTTGACTAAGGCTTTAGTTAGGACCAAGTTCAGGCACTGTCAAGAACTGCTGCGTCTGGTTGAAGAGAAATCTAGCCAAGGTGGAGAAATGTTGGGTGATGGCTAATATTTCTAGAAGCCTATTTTGATCAAGCAATAAAAGGAACGATTTGTGGCTTTAGATTGAGAACTCTCTCTGTAATAATTTACCTTGAAAACTCACTGATTAAAATCTCTTGGAAATTCTTCCGGAAAGTGAATCTTCTACTTTGTATCTTCAATGTTCTTGTTGTGTTCTGTGATTTCTTTGGCTTAGCTTCAGGGGTTAAAGTTATTATTCATAACACTATCAGTACCAAATATGCTGCTTTTTACCAGTATTTTGAAATTGAAATTGAACGATGAATTCAGGAGGTATTACTGCCAATCCAATTTTACTTTTATTAATTAAGCCATTTGGCTGATCCCCTGGATCCCCTTCCATCAACTCCAAATGTAAAATCTTTTGCAAAGGAAGTTTGTTCCTTAGTTTCTTCATTTTGTGCGAAATGTTTACAGGAAAGGGGAAGTAGTTGATAGTTAAGAACTTGTCTATCGTTGAAGGTTCAAAATTGGTAAAACTTATGGGCAAAGGTCCTGTTAATGTAATTTGGTAGCTCATGAGGAAAACAGTGTTTCTTAGACATTAAAGATATATCAGCATGTGCTATTGAGACTGTATGAATTTCAGAAGAATCTCTTCCTTATTCTTTTTTATTATTACTGTCTTTTTTATATAAAAGTATTACAATCTTCTAACAGTTATTACAATCTTCGAACAGTTATCTTTTCTATGGCGAACTTTTCCATCGACCTAATCCTTTTGGAAACTGTTCAGATAATTTGGGTTGATCCGTCAGTAGAACTCATCTGTATATTTTCTGTTGAACTTTGCAGATTGGAGCTTGGAGGGACAGGATTGTAATCTTCACAGGAATATATGGGCCTATCCGAGCTTTAACCAAAGCATTTCTAGATTCTGGTGCTAAAGCTGTCATATGCCCTTCATCAGAGCCTGAAGAAACGCTGATAACATCATTCCATGGAGCAGGCAAGTTTAGCACATTCGAAAATGGGAAGTTTGAGATTGGAGAAGAGGAAGCAGATGACGACGATTCTGAACCACCCAGTCCAGCTAGTGATTGGGAAGATAGTGAACCTGAGAAAAATGGAGAGCAGTCGTTGCGTTTTTTGGACGACGATGAGAAAGAATTGTCTCAGTTTGTTTGTGAATTGTATGACTCACTGTTTCAAGGCAGCGGAAGTTTGGATGTAGCGCTGAAAAATGCTCTGTCTTCTCATCGAACTCTGAAATACACATGCCATATTCCCAGTATGCGGTAGCTTTGGAGGTAACTGCAGATGATTTCAGGGAAGGTCTAGGTATTTACATAATCTTCCCTTTACATCACTGTAGAGAAAGAGTTGAGTACATGTATAGTAAAACGGGGAAAAGGAAAAACGAATAGGAAAATGAAAATTTTAGAGCAAAATGAATTCATTTAATTTATATTGTACAAGGACAATTTTCAAATAATAGTAGGAACGCCAATTTTTATTGGGCTTTGCCATTTTTTGGTATCTGTTGAAGTTACATTGGAGCATTATTTGTCATATCTACATGCATTGAACTAAATATTTGTCCAGAGTTGGATTCAGTCGTCTGGGTTAGATCACTCCTTCACCTACTTTTGTGTCTACTATCATCATGTCTGATTTAGATTAAAAAAAAGTTTGGGCATGGAAAAAGAGCCTACTTTGTTCCTGAAAAGAAAGAACAAAATTTGCTCTCTTGTGGATTTAAGAGCTAACCAAGTGCAGAGGAAAGGCATATGTATGCCACCAAATTAGGCTAGCTTTGGAATTTAATGTGGTCAGATGAGCAGCAAAAAATGCAAGTGCAACCGAAGATTGCATTTGGTCAACATCCAGCTTTAAACAACATTATGTGCACACAAGCATATTGTTGTGGTTAGAGTGTCCCCTTTTATACAATAAATCAGCCTTAACTCCAACATTTACAAAATTTTGACTTCGAGTTTCACTTATTTCAATTCATAATTATTTTGAAAATTAAAAGATAATGAAAAGCAAGGAAATTAATAGTCGGGACCGCTCAAGTCATAAAGAACTTCTTAAATACTTCACCTCCAATCTAAACATTTAAAGAGGGCTGCAACGAGACCACAAATATCAAGAAATCCTATTTTCTAATTAAACAAGAGTGATCGATGGAGGAAAAAAAACACTTTACGGAAGTTGATTGTAAAAGTCATTTATTAATTTTTTAAAAGTCATGCTTCATTTAAAGTTACTGTGCACTGCTAGAGATCATACATCGCAAAAGTCATTTATTAATGTTTTTAAATCAAATTAATTTTAATCATCTTCATTTTCTTTGAGGTGCCATTCGATGCTACAAATGAAGGGTCTGCTCAAAATTTTAATATAAACCATGATAAATTAATGTTTGTGTTGCGTGACACATTCTACTCCACTCCTAAACAAAAATAAGCCAACAAATTCTTAACATATCAGACAACATATACTTCATCTCTACGTCTATATTTCAATTCTTATTATTATATTTGATCATACACCCCTCGTTTAATGCATTCTACCGACCAAAGAGTGAATCTATTATGGATGTATCTTCCTCATCTTTTCACAATTGCCTCCAACAAAAAATATTAAAAACTCATACAACAAAAAAGAAAAGCTAAAAAGGGAAAGAAAAAGGGGTTGAGGGGCATGGATTTAGATCTTTGAAAGGTTCTTTACAAGTCTATTGGTTCGGAGACATGAATAATGAGTCATTCCTTGTCAAAACAATTGCAATCATGCAAAATCTCACGCCCTTCACTTCCGAGCAAAAAATGTGAGCAATCCTTTTGTTACAGTCAATTGAAAATTGACTATTATTATAATAATATTTTTACAAATTTACTTATAATGCAATAACATGACTTCACAATTAAACACTATTCGAGACAAGTAGGGGTACCATCTTGCTTAGTAATTGCTACGCTATGCGTATTATTAATATGTTAAATAAGATGGTGCTAAATCCGAAGTATCGTGTTCAAAATTAATAAACAGAGATAGTTAAGACATTAAATCACCCCTACTTGTGATGCATAAAGCAGACTGCACATCAAGAAAATTGCATGAAGAAATGGCAGGAAAGGTTCCATTGGCGATTGGCACATGCGGCACCATGGGATCACTTCTGAAAAGGGAGATCGAGTACTTCAAAGGGTTGGAACTGGAGTGTGTCGAGAGCCGCAGACAATCTGAGAGAAACGACAAAGAAATGGCTTCGAAGAAATGTAATTCCTGGCCTGGTTTCAGGTTCTTTACTGATTCTTGGAGAAAGAAGAGGAGGAGGAGCAGCGGGATTCAACCCGGTATTTGTTCTTTGGTGGAAGTTGCAGACTTGGACTTCCAAGAACTGAATGGAATTCCGGGATTCACTTATCATAATCTAAAAGTCAGATGCAGTGTCTGAGCATGAATGCTGTTGCTATATGCGTGTCTTTTGAAAATCAATTGATTGTGTGGTTTGCATTTGTAAGTTGTTTGTTATTAGAATATGTATATGTTTGCATACATACAAATAAAGGAGAGTAAGATACCTGTGGAGTTAATTTGTGTTTGGTAATGTAATGACTAATGATCTTTTCCAAATTGCAGACAGCAATGCATATAGTTCTGTCAATTTTTTTACGCTTTTCTTGCTCTAACCAGAACAAGCTGTGGCGGATGAAAAATAAATGTCAAAACATTTAAGCTGCGACGGTGGCATTCTGGCTCCCACTCGGAGGCATGCAGATGCAACAGCAAGATCTTGCAGATAATACTTTTACTTCTGGTTTTACAAAGAAATGCAACATTTGATCTGATGTTTTTTATTTCATCGGAACACTTGATCTGATGTTTATGTTTTGGAGATGATAGTTTACCAAAGCAACTAGATCTTCCTAATCAGGCGACAAGTTATTGGTAGCTCCCTTTCCTCAAATGATCTGCAAAATACCACTCCAAAACTGTGGACATCAGATACAGCTGTCAGCTGCCCTGTGTCCATGTGTACCCCGACGTGTAGAATCCTTGAAACACCATTGCTTTCACTTGATCCTTGAAGACTGTTGGAATATGGAAACGGTTTAGCGGCATTGAATCTTTCACCAAGTAATGTGTTAGGGGCCTTAAAGTCTCGCTACATAATTGCACGTCCACGGTACCATGCAAGTATCAGAATCCTCGTGCTGCCCCCTTTAGCAATCTGCATCCTGGCGGTACCAATCTAGAGGCTTTTGTTTGATGGTAAATCTGAAAAGTACAAAAATACGTGACGGTCACTACAAGGAGTGGCATATAGTTGATTTTTGGTGTACACTCCAAAATCATTCTTCACCCACGAGCAGATCAGGATTGGAACTTTTGGTAGCATTTGCTGTTCTTCGTTGGAGAAGTAAAATAATCTGGGCAACCAGACAAATATGAAAAACAAACTACGCAAGAACATTTAACCATAGAATGCTTCAAAGTTCAAACACGTAATGAAACACCGAAAAATAATCGCAGACGATGATAACTATCACGCTGGCAACAACATTTCCTCAGGGCTACGATCATACAAATGGGCCTATATATCGGTATCCTGATCATAGATATGGTAAAAGATGACAAAGTTCACATCGCACCACCCTCAGGACTCTACTTACTGAATCCTTCTTCAATCTCTTTCCATTTGTCAACATTCCTTGAGAACTTCTCCTTCACTAGTCTAATAATTTACTTCACCTCAGCGATTTTCCCAATGCTTGCCAATCCATCAACAAGAGACTTCATAGTCGTAAAATTCGGCACCCAGCCGTTTCCCATAGCCTCGTCGCAGATGTTCAACGCAACCTCAAAATATAATCCTCGACACAAATAATAGATAAGTGTAAAGTCACATTCAGCTTCTGGCTTCAGATCCATACCAATAATCTCCTCGAACAAATTTTTAGCAACATCTAATTTACCTTCCCGCCAAAACCCAAAAATCAAATGGCCAAAAGTTGCAGAGTTCGGCTTTATCCCCCAAACCAAAATCCCATTCAACAAAGCGTTTGCTTATCGGACCTCCCCAGCTCACATAAACTCTGAATCCTAACGTTATAAATACTAATCCCTGGTGAAATGCGACAAGTTCTCATTAACTCCACAATCTTCCCGACATCATGGAACTTTTCTTCAGCATAAAATCCTGCAAGAACAGTGGCAAACGTCTTCCCATTAGGCTTTATCCCTTTCTTCTTCATCTCGGCCAATATTCAACGTGATAAATTCGCGCTCCCTGAGTCGCAAAACCCCTTCAGAACAGTGTGTTGTAAGTATCCAAATTTGGCACTAAACCATATTTACTTGGAAACTCCTCGAACAACCTCTTCATTTCTCCATAATCCTCGGCCAAAGTACAAGAGAACAACAACGAGTTGAGCGTATTCACATTTCTATCAGTACCCGCCTGTCCATAAAGAACGATGAAACGGGAGTAGGCAATCTTTCCGGGTTTTTCTCGAACCGAAGAGACGCCAGTGCAGCTCAGGATTTCTCTTTACTGGGGAGTGAGTTTTTAAAATCCAGGCTCAGGACGATCGGAACTTGCTGCGAAACGGCGGTCAAAATCGTAGGAAAAAGAAAGATTTCGTTTTGTGAATTGAACCCGACGTGAATCGAACACGCAACCTTCTGATCTGGAGTCAGACGCGCTACCATTGCGCCACGGATCCTCGGCTGAGACTGCAAGCTTATAATATATATTTATACTCTTTGACATCACTTCGACGCCACAAAAGCCAAACAAAATTTATTGAGCAATAAAGTTTAAAAATCGATTGATCAGATTAACTTAAATAAATACACCACAAAGGAAAATCACATGATTGAAATGGTAGGGGTATCAATGATTATTCATATTGTTGAATTAAATTCATAATTTCTATTTGCCCGCTTTTTGGCAATAATCACATGTTGTGTAGTAGTTATTATTATAATTTCCCTAAAAATAATAATTATAACTCACTTTTAGATCCGATAAATATGATTGATTATCAATATAATTTTGATCTTTCGTTCGGATGTAGGAAACTCGAGGGACAAGGTTCTACCATCGGAGGATTTTTAACATCCGATCATCATGTCCCTTGTGTCCTATTTCACACACGTGCTTCCGATCCACGAGGGTGACTGCTCACCCTTGGTCTACACGGATCAGTTGCCCCACTCTGCCTGGGAAGTATGATTGCATGACCAAAACTCAGATGAGTTAACAGAAACCTACACAAGAATAGAGAATGTCAATAATAGAACTGACTTAATACCAGAAGCTATTTTAAGGAGACATGATTGTTCAAGTCCATATATGCAATTTTCAAGTATTTTATCCAACCGATGTGGGACAACTGATACATCATCTTCATGCTCAGGAATGAACATTTGGAGCGTGAAATTTACAAATGACCCAATTATAGACAGAATGAGTGGTCCAACTATGGACAGTCCAATACATAACGGTGGAACCTACTCTATGATACAATGTTAAGATTGGCACTAGATACCATGTTAAGATTGATACTTGAACCTATTTCAACCTCAAAAGCTAACTCAAGAGGAGGAGGATTGTCCAAGTTCATATATACAACTCTCATATATTTTACAGAGAAAATAGAAGACTAATATTGAGAATATTTACAGTCCAGGCACAAACATGTATTGTGGAAACAAATAAAGTACAATTGAGGCACTGTTATAATATCCAAGGATGATATTAATCAGACAGAAGAGGAAAATTTTTTAATGCCCACACTCCACAAGTCATAGATGATGTTGTAGTTATTCATCAGCTGGAAATGGATGCATTGTCCATTTTCATTGTTGTAAAGATGAAGACATGGGTATGAACTGCATGTGGAAGAAGAAGAACCTCAAGCTTTTGATGGTATCAAAACTCAAATAGGTGGCCAACACGATGATGCAGCGGCCAGAAAAAAAACCCAGCATTCCAGCCGCTGAGCCACAAAGCATAGAGGTTGAGATACCTACAAAAGAAACTCCACCCGGAATTTCATGAATTCAGGTTGTTGAGAACCTTTCTATGGAATAACTACCCACAACTCAAGTTGATCCAATTCCATTCCCTCAATTGAACAATTATTTGGGTAATCAGACAATCCATTCGCGGATCATCTCCCAAAATATATTGTTCGTCTCGGGTTGGTTCGTTTACATTTGTAAGCATTCTATAAAGAGAAATTGACCATACATTCATGTCGGATGCTAGTACACAAGATCGTTAGAAAATTTCTTCGTATTTGAAGAATTTCCCATATATAATAAGCAAATTCAAGATTGAGAGATACACAAACTAAGACCGAAACTTTCACAATCTGCTATCTACAAGATCTCGAGCACCCTTATTCTGTTAATATCAAACTGCTCATCTTTACACACACTTATTCTACACATCAGATCATCAAAGATTTATATGTGTTATCTTACTAATTTTAGTCGTTCAAAGTTATCAATCGAAGATTTGTAATGTGTATTTGTCTGAACCGATGGTCTAATAAACAATTTGAGTTTGCATTATGACACTAAGAGTTTTAGTGTAGACAATTATAAGTAATACTTAAAGTAAGTTTTTATAAGAGTTGTATAAATAAAAGGATTTTTCATAAAAAGAAGAAGAGAGACGTAAAAAGATATTGTTTTAAAACTTCAATAAATGCTTCATGTAATTTATTTTAAGCTTTCTTCTTTTTCTGTCTCGATTTATTCCTCCAACCGTTGTGTTAAATGAATGTTTACATTCGTTCATCAGTCAACACATAATGTTTCGGTACTTGTAAAACAATTTTTAAGTGTTCTAATTATTTCTTGTTGTTCAAAAGAAGCCATTAACATTTATTCACCCATTTCTACCGCCAACAATTCTTATTATAGTGTTTTTTTTCTCCCAGAACCTTGGGAAGCAACGAGTGAGCACAATCATACCTACGTCGAATACATGTGTCCGATTTTTGTTCGTCATGTAAATTATCGCACACATCACATGGCGTATCCGTTCGTGTGGCCGGTGTTTGATTCATAATTGTTTTCCACGTTGAAGAGGATGCACGTATCTGGGTTAAGACACGAGCAGTTGGAGTTGGGGATACCGCACATTTGTGACTTTTAAAGTTGTTCAAGCGAACTCTCAAATCTTCTATTCTTTTATGTTCGTCCGTCCACGTACCCGCCTGAAAAAGATTTCTTTTTCTATTTTAAAATATGAATATATAATTTGTAGTAAGGGAAAGAAACCTTGATTTCAATTTCCAAAATTGTTTTGATCTCTCTCGGTTGAAAATAATAATAAATATCATGGAGCGAATCAAGTTTGACTCTTTCGTTCAGAAAGATTGAGGTAGAGGTAGAGGGAGAACCCCATTGCAATGGCGAGATTGCGCCTGAGCTTTTCGGCGATCGACATCGTCGCCGGAAGCCTTTCGGCGAATTGGTGGCATGAGATCAATGAATCGGCCAAATGGCAAGACATCATCTTCTTCGCCCTCTGTGCTGCTTATGCTTTTTTATCATCCGTTGCCCTCGTGAGTCGACTTAATTTATGTACTACTGTTTTATTACGTTGTACGTGTGCATTGTTATGGATCGATCTTGTACGTGTCTTGATCGAATTTGTAATATTTTTTTACGAACCTATGATTTTCCTGAATTTCGGGGCTCAGAAAGTTGGTGTTGCGAGCCCTTTTTAATAGTTGCTTGTCGAGATTTGAATAAATTAAATAATTAAAAAAAGTACTGTTACATAACCACGTTTGTGTTTGGGTCCGTTGAGCTGATTATGTGGTAATTTTTTGTTGCTGTTGTATTTAAGTCAGGCAGCATGATTACGTGTTGTCATTCGCTAATTCTACCTTTTCATGATATGGTGATAGAATTACAGAGGGAAGCAGGTACAACTGGTAAATTACGTAGCATTATATCAACTGGTTAAGTGGATGTTTAGGTTTTACTACGCATCTCAAACTGTAGTGTTTGTCGTCATATCCCTTAAATTGCTAAAAATATAGATTGAAGTATATTTAATCGTTTTGGAGTTGAGAGGGTGCAATTGGTGAAGGTTGATATTTTATACTCTTTTTTGTTGAATTTTCAGATTCCTTGCTATCTATGAACTATTGTGTTCAGTTAGTTTCTGAGTATGTATTATGTTGCTATCTATGTATTTACTATTGCATTCTATCGCAATCTATTTGTTAGGTTATTTTGAATATTCCAGCTTGAGTATGCATGAACTTTGTGCAGATTCAACTAATAAGAATTGAACGAAGGGTGCCTGACTATGGTTGGACCACTCAAAAGGTTTTCCACTTCATGAACTTTATTGTGAATGGAGGTAGTATACAAATTACTCAATTTTGTTGTCTTCATTCATCATTAGATTAACTGTAAGCTACAAATTGCAGCCCGTGCTGTTTCATTTGGATTTCACAAACTAGTGTTTTTGTTGCATCCCAAGGTAAGATTCACCACATCCACTGTAAATGTACTTTTTAATTGATTGACACCACAATTTTCTATGAACTTTCTTTTGCTTGGTTATTTTAGCCTAAGAGGTTGGAATTCTTATGATTTTTGAGATACTAGTAAAAGGTATACAGACCCTAGTTCCAACGTTTTCTGTTAGTGCCCATTGTTTGTTGCTTTCTGCCTCGAGGATGGTGTTCTTGATGTACTAGGTTCATTCATACAACAAACTATTTTTTCGTACTATTATTTGTGACACCTTTTTAGTTGCTGGATAATTCTATTAACTGCAATTTCTGTCGTTGGGATTGTGGAGGAAAGAGGGGAGTTTCTTCTTACATACAAGTTGCGGTATCACTGCCTTATAGAATTGTTTGGTCCGGATAAAAAATCCAAGATTGCTAGTCCAATTACGATGTTCTTTTCAAGTGGCAGAATGTGTCATGCCCCTTGAGTCGTGCACATCGCATTAATATCTATGACACTTTGTGGATTTCCCGGTGCATATTTAGGCGATGAAGTTAATGGACACTTGTCATGATCGATTCTTACTTGATGAAATGTATATATATTTTTTTATCAGGCTTTCACTTTGGTACTGTTGGATCTTCCTGGCCTTCTGTTCTTCTCCACATATGCACTTCTTGTCCTTTTTTGGGCAGAGATATATCATCAGGTAATAAATATGAGATAGACTAAGTACTACATGACCAGAATGAGAATACTTATGAACACAATAATTAGATGGAATAACTTTTCATGTCTTAATTGGTATGTCAAAGAATTTTTTGCTTTTGCAGTATAAATGCCGTTATTTTACATGAATAATTGATAAACAATTTAATCATATTTCTTTGTCAGGCTAGAAGTTTGCCAACAGATAATCTGAGAGTTTTCTATATTTCTAGTAACATCGCGATCTACTTTATACAGGTGAGTTCGCATACTTTTGTGGGACAACAATCTTGCTTATAACCACTAGCTCTTGGGTTTTAGTTGTGTGCGCATTTGTCACCATCATGAAAATTTCCATCCAGTATTCTATCATGCGTGCATTTCTCTAGAACGCCCATAAGATAATATGGGGCTTATGCAAAATCCTACATTTATATTAAACCAAGCAAATTATGGAGGAAAATTTGTATCTACAGCAGAAATTTTACCGTTCCCTTAAATGCTTCATATATTAGCATTTTTCCACATTTTTTCCTCATTTACTGCCTTAAGACACATGCTACTTGACAAAACCAACTACTTTCTGTTGGTTGAAATTTGTTCTCACGGGATATAATCAGCTAATAGGTTTTATTATAACTTTGTTCATCCTTTATCAGTCGATTGCGCCAGAATTGGATAGAAAAACTGTAAAGATTGCTATAGGAGAGGTGCAGCAGAGTAACCCTCTAATCACTCTGAGAGGTATTAGGTGGCCTAGGGAAGAAGATGCATAATTTTTTTTTTTTGAAGAGAAAACAATAGTTCTTTATTATATCCATAAAAATTGCAAGAAGGCATGTACATGAAAGGGAAACTAACAAATAAGCTTATTTTTGCACAACTTTGACAATACCGAAAGACTCTTCATAACCCTAGTTGTGAACTTATTTTAAATTCATCAAATCTGCCAGTTCTTCAAATTAAGGATACAGTTGAATGTATGATGATCTGATTGATTTGTACTGTAATATAAGGTATGAAATTGCCTGACTCTTTCACACATATATGTACGAGTATAACATGTCAATTTAAGTAGAAGGATATTAGTGGGCATGATGACTAT
Organism: Primulina tabacum; assembly: GCF_025594145.1. NCBI lineage: Eukaryota > Viridiplantae > Streptophyta > Magnoliopsida > Lamiales > Gesneriaceae > Primulina > Primulina tabacum. The sequence continues at coordinate 4,630,539 of NC_134553.1, forward strand.
TGTACGACAATTCAAGAAACTTCAGACAAGAGAAAAATAATTGACTGCTGACTAGATTCAAATAATTTCAAGCAAGATTTTGCTTTTAATTTTTTCTACATCCATGAACTGCATCAATTATCTCATTTTGTGGTGAATTTATTTCTTCAATTTTATTTCCAATAAGATACACTCCATTTCTAGACAGCCTTTTTTAATACCGTCATCGAGGCCTTCGACATTTTTTAAATTCAACACTTGCTGCATTACTATGACCTTTAACTATGCTCCAATTTTTTTCTTCTTTTGCTAATATTGGAACTTTTAGAAAGTTAGAATGTTTCAGAAATTTGTATGCAATATACTTTCATTTGAGAGGTTAAATTGCTAAAAGATGTCTTGACACCAGGTCTGCATCTGGGTATACATCTGGATCAATGACAACAGTGTTGTGGAATTTATTGGAAAGATTTTTATTACTGGTATTGTCTCACCATACTTCTTTGTTTTTTACATTTCAAACGATGTTCATAAAAAAAATAAACATTGGCTTGCATGGTTTACCTAAGATATTGATATGTTACACATCTGTTTTTCTCACCTCTGTTTATATCTGCAGTGGTATCATTTATCGCTGCATTAGGTTTTCTGCTATACGGAGGACGGTTAGTTCTGAGTATCTTGTTTATTTAACCGCTTGTCGATACAGTGTCAGTTTCTTCCAGTTGGTTCCTTCAATTCTAAGTTTGGATTCCTTTGACTCGAGTTTTTTCTCAATTTTATCTATTCCTTCCCCCAGGTTATTTTTCATGCTGAGGCGCTTTCCCATTGAATCCAGAGGGAGGCGAAAGAAGCTTCATGAGGTCTGTGCCATTTTATCATGTTTTATCTGGTATAAGACGTGCAAATAGTATGATTTAGTATCTTAGCTTTTATCATTAAAAGTTACGATTTCTAACGTTGAGCTAATTTAATTGTTATCAAATTTCCTTTTATCACCTTGATTTTTGCATCAAAATTCCTACTGTAGGGATTATTTAATTGTGTAGCTTATTGTTGATTTGTTCCTTTTGATCCTTTGTATTAGCTGACCAGAGTTCAATGTTACAGGTTGAATCGGTGACAGCTATATGTTTCATTTGTTCTCTAATAAGGTGCTTTGTGGTAACTGATCAGAATTCAATGTTACAGGTTGGATCCGTGACAGCTATATGTTTCACTTGTTTTCTAATAAGGTGCTTCGTGGTAAGATTCATATTGAATTGTGCTGCCTTTGCCTAGATTTATGATATCAGTAGAGAATTAAAGTTGTTTTTGCCATGGTATAATCAACTTATACTCAATTGAAATTATCATTGTTGTTGAATATCACCCGGTAAGCTGGGTTATGGATGGGAATTCAATTTCCTTTGTACCTAAATTGCATGGAAATGGGTGGAAATTCTGCTTGGGTTTAAATTTTTTGCGCTTAAAGTTCCTAGGAAATTTTAGCGACAGTCGGGGGGAAAAACAGGCACAAATTTAAGAGATTCAATGGATCTGAACCTTCATGTTGAAATTATCATGTTATCCATCTGGATGTTACTCCTAGTCACTGACTTTCGCTGCAGTATCTAATTTTTTCTCATATGACTGCTTTACTCGAGTTCTTTATTTGTGTCTAATGTCTATAAAAATTTTCCTTTACCACAGGTTGTGCTGTCAGCTTTGGATTCAGATGCATCACTTGATGTATTGGACCATCCTGTGCTGAATTTAATCTATTACACGGTATTCTTTAAGCTTGACAGATATTTGTTTAATGACTATTCAATAACTAGCTTCATTTATACTAGTTGCGATTGACTTGTGATACAAATTAATTTACCTAAGTTGTAATCTGTGTTACTAATAATATTAAGTATATCAGGTTGGATCTGAATTTCAATAAAATTTATGTTATTTTATTAAGTTTGGATGATTGTTTTATAAAAAAAATTAAGTTCTTGTTTCAACTAAATATGAAAAAAGGTTGTTTGAGTTTTTGTACAATTCGATTAACAGTATACCAACGAGATTAATTAAAACCTCTAAGGTGCCATTTTGATCAATTTGATTAGTGACGCAGCCTCCATGACCTTCCTTCATACTTATCACATAGATGTATAGATTTTTTGTTAATAAATTGATGTTATGAAACATATGGAGGATAGCTTGGTAAATTTATACTTCTCACAAAAAAATATCAATATGTTTCTCCAAGGTGCTCTTGTATAGCGTATATTTATACTTAGACAAACGGCATACGTGTTTAACATCAATGGAACAATCTTTGAAGACATAACATTCATCTTACTTATAGAAGTGTACTTCATATATGCATTGCATTTAGTCATGGCTTATTGCTTACTCATATACTTCTTAAAATTGTAGCTGGTTGAGATTCTTCCAGCTGCTCTTGTTCTGTACATCTTGCGAAAGCTACCCCCCAAACGGATATCAGCCCCATACCATCCCATGCACTAGTCTCCAAAATAGTTCAACGCCATTTATCGCACATATGGATCTGTCTGTTGATGTTTTCACTTGGGACGTGCCCGTGCTTGTGCCCTGGTTCCATATTGAAAGCTACTGAAGTCGAGAAATGAAATATGAGCCTCAAAGAGTCTAGGTTCTGTTGTCGTCCTGAGATTGCTTGTGTTGTATGAAACTCACACTTGCTTCTATTTCTAACTACAGATGATTATTTGATTGATTTCTTTTTGGTACGCATATAATTGGCTTGGCATTTAGACATTATTAGAGCTATTAAATTATTATTTTTCTTATAGTTGTCCTGTTGGAAACCCCATATTCCTACACCGTTCTAGTCGTGAACACTTTAGAGTTATTTAATTTAGCTTGTGAATTAAAATTGTCTGGTGGTGTGGGATTGAATTGTTCAAACTTTAATGAGGGCAGATATCAAATTACAAATCAGCGGTAATGGTTTTACCAAATTTGAAAAACGATGAAGAAGAAAAAGAAATACCATTTGCATGGTCCGTGTGATTTTCGTAGCGCTTTAATAATTATCTTTTTTGTGTTGATTAATAGCATGCATCTCTTTAGATATACGAAATACAGAATCTCTATTTTTCGAGTGTGTATTGGTTATAAAATTAACACAGTTATGATCGAAAAATCAAATGCTCAAATTTGTCAAGACCATAAGTAAGTTCAAAATTGCTCACAATCTGCGTGAGGTAGTGACACAATTTTTTACACGTTGAGGGAGATATGAGCATTCAAATTCATGTTAAAAATAATGTTCTTACAATTAGGGGAAAAAAGTAAACTCAATATTTATATTTAATTGGAATGGCATAAATCAGTAATGGTCCATCTAAATTAAAATGGAATATCTTGTTCATATAAAAAAGGAAAAAGAATACAATTTTTTTTAATAAAGTTTCGAACAAGATGTGTCATTTTTATTTTGACAAAAATTTGTGTGAGACGGTCTCACGAGTCGTATTTTGTGAGACATGTCTTTTATTTGGGTCATTCATGAAAAAATATTACTTTTTATGTTAAGAGTATTACTTTTTATTGTGAATATCGGTAGAGTTGACTCATCTAACAGATAAAAATTCGTGATATCATTTCACAAGAAAACTACTCTTTTATTTTTTTAGCTTATTTTTAAAATAAAATTGTAAAATATTTATGAAGGTCATGATGTAATAATATGATGTAATAATATGCATACAATACCAAAAATAAATGTTGGTAAATAAGTGTGTGTGTGTGTGTGGTCGAGGTATCGCCAAAAAGCCTCGACTATCTACTAGGGTTCTCTCTCCACTGGCCCCTCATCCGCAGATCCAATTAGGGTTTCGCTATAATCCTCTTTTCCCTCAAGCACAACGATGATGCAACCAGGAAACACAATGGTCCCGCCGCCCATGGTTCCACCGCAATACCAGCTGCAGCAATCGCAACAGCCACCACAGCCGTGGATGACTCAGCCGCCTCAACCACAGTACCAGGTTCCCCCGCCCCAACTGCCACCTGCCTCGGCATATTACTACCAACAGCCGCCTCCACAGGCCACCGCGCCACCTCAAATGCCACATCAATATGCTACTGCGCCAGCTTCTCAACCTATAGCAGACGATGGAATACGTACTCTCTGGATTGGGGATCTTCAGTACTGGATGGATGAGCAGTTCTTATATAGCTGTTTCGCATCCACTGGCGAGGTACATCCCCTTAGTACCTCGCCCTTATTCACACAAAACACCCATATAAGAATCGTTTGTTTATAGATTTACTTGTTAATTCTGAATTACCAATTGTATTTTTAAGATATTTTCGAGGAAGACGAGGCCTTATTTTATCTAGTGTGCTTTCTGAATGCTCGATTTATTCTCCCGCTCCCGATAACGAATGCCCGAAAATTTATCTAGGAGAAAGATTTAATTTTGTTCATCTTTTAATTGTTCTGTAGTTCATTTGTTAAAGTTGTGTTAGTATTGGATGGTTGAATGGGAAGTGTTGATCTTTGGGACATCGGCTAGGAATAAAACTTGGGTAAATGCTTATGTCTCACGTAGGGGTTTGTACTTCTACCACTATTTACCTTTCACGCCTCTTCATAAGTTTACTCTATGTTTTCATTATTCTTTTGACATGGTAATTCATGCATGGGTGACATTTCTACCTCGAGGAGAGATTTTCTAACATATAATAATAATTTTGTTTGTTGAGGCTAATTATGCTTTAACCTCATGTGTATTTTCGTCCTTTAGGTAGCCTCTGTCAAAGTCATTCGTAACAAGCAAACTGGACAGTCAGAAGGTTATGGCTTTATTGAATTTGTTAGTCACGCTGCTGCAGAGAGAAACCTGCAGATGTATAATGGAACTCTGATTCCAAATGTTGAGCAAACATTTAGAATGAATTGGGCCTCTATGGGTGCTGGTGAAAAGCATGATGATTCTTCTGAATATACCATTTTTGTTGGAGACTTGGCAGCTGATGTTACTGATTTCATGCTTCAAGAAACTTTTAGGGCCAATTATCCTTCAGTCAAGGGTGCAAAGATTGTCACAGATAGGACTACAGGACGTACAAAGGGTTATGGATTTGTCAGATTTAGTGATGAAAGTGAACAAATTCGTGCTATGACTGAAATGAATGGAAGGTTTTGTTCCACTAGGCCCATGCGAATTGGTCCAGCTGCTAACAAACAAAAAGTGGGTGTCCAGACTAAAGGTATGCGCCAAGTTTCTATCGTTTACTTTAGTTGGCTATTGGATCATTGGATTCACTTGCAATTTTTGAGTTTGCTATTAATTCTCTTTCATTTGATTTGATCTCTGAATTTTGGCAGTTTCAATGAATTGGTGGCATTTTAGTTTTGGAATTCGCCAATAATGATGTGTCTTTGTTGAGCAGTGCTATTAAGTTGCTTTCTTTGAGTTTGAATTCTTGAAGATAAGCACGGATAATGTCATTTCCTTCCTGTACTTTCAAAATTTTAGGTTCAGAAGTGTTAAAAACTTGCATAATCTTATGAAAAACTCCCATTGTCTCAAAGCAGGGTGTCAGGAGGCTCTATCATATAGGGGCCTGGAGACAATATCAGCTGAAATGATAACCTTTTTAGTGCCTGGTTTTTTGTAGGTCAGTTTTATTATAATGTTCACTTAATTTTGGCTTTTTGAGGTTTTAATTGTACTGCAATTTTACTTTTTTCCCGTCGGTCCTTTTATTATCTAAGCTCTCAGACAAATTAAGTCACTCTTAACACTTGGAGCCCTTCTGTTCTACAAATTTTAAGTTCAACTGCTATAATATCTTAAGATATCCATGTACCAGTTTCCTTCTTGCCATTAGATAATTATTAAATTTTTTTGTGTTCCCACCCTTTATTCTTTATTCAATTGAGGCTGGAGTTACTTCTTTTAGAAAAGGCTGACATGAAGAGTGGGCAAATGATCAAAGGTCAGTGAATTTGCTTACATCATGGAGTTTTTTGGTTTTCTCTGTAACCAATGCTTACAGTTCTGTAAGTCGTCCTCTATTTGGTTTAGTTATCATGTTCTATTTCGGTGTTTCCTCTTTGATTCAAACATTTGGAGGCTATGTTGCATGGATACGGGCACAGACATCGAATACGATATGGATACGGCAATACGACGAATTTTCACGAAGCGACTAGGATACGACGAATTTTCACGAAGCGACTAGGATACGACAATTATTTATATAAATCTAGTATTAAAAACTAAAAATTGTGTAAATATATACAATGTAAATATTCATAGAAATGATTTAAGAATAAAAGTAAAAAAGAAAAAAAACAACTTTTTTCGAAACGTATCCCCGCCGTATCCATGACATATCCTAGCCGTGTCCAAGACGTATCCGACTGATTAAACCTACAAAAAGTCAACGACAAGGATTTTGTCATATCCGACACGTGTATCGGCGTGTCGTATCCATGTCCGATACTTCTGGAAAAAAATTAAGAGTATCCGTGCTACATACTTTGGAGGGTAGTTAATATGTTCCATGTGTGCCTCGAATTGTTTTTAAGTTTGGTTACCAAACAGCATTGTGATACTATTTCTTATTTTGTTGTTTGACCTTGATGCTACTTTGCTTACAAATTCTAGAAAGATCGACTGTGGTTTGTTTGCATGTGATGCACAACTATATTACCAATCTGGAAATTTTCTTGTTGAATATGTGTAATTTGTAAGACGTTGCAAATCTTGTTCCTGGGTCATGTTATAGAAATTTAGAATTTTATTGCGATAGTGAAAGGGACTTGGTTCTATCGTTTTTGCCATTACTTATCAGTTATCATATCGACGCACAATAGTTTTCAACACCTGTGCTTGGTAAGTTGAATTAGTGACCAATTCCTGTCTTGTCTATCATTATTCCCCTTTTAACATGCTGTTTTTATTATATCTTTTCATGTTCAGTAGCATTATTTTCAGTCTTCTTTTTGATATTTATCTCTCATATCTTTAACATTCTGTTTGAAATTCTCTGCTTGCTTTTCTAGTTTGTGTTGAATATATTCTGAAACGCCTATAGTTTTGTACTAATTTGTATCCAAAGTTTTGAATCAAGATAGTGCATGCAACTTCCATTTGGATTTTCACTTGAATGTGACCTACGGTTTTTTCTTAAAAGATGAAAGCTAGCATCAACTTTGTTTTACTTCTCCTTTCTTTGGCTTAACCTCACCTACGCTTCTCGTTATTACAGCCTCATACCAGGCTTCACAAGGAACAGCAAGTGAGGATGATCCGACTAACACAACTGTCAGTAAATTTATCGACAACTATACATACATGCTAGATTTTTAGAAAAGCATTAGCTCACAGTTTTAAGTTTTGTTATTCCACATCAGATCTTTGTTGGGAATTTGGATCCTAATGTCACAGATGACCACTTGAGGCAGGTTTTTGGACAATATGGACAATTAATTCATGTAAAAATTCCTGTAGGCAAACGATGTGGTTTTGTTCAGTTTGCTGATAGGTAAATTGATTGTGCCTACGGTTTTTTTCTCCCTTTAATTTATGACTAGAAATATACGTGAAGCTTTTGTTATCTTATATATTTAGGAGCTGTGCTGAAGAAGCTATAAGGATGCTAAGTGGAACACAGCTGGGAGGACAGACCATTCGACTCTCATGGGGCCGCAGTCCTTCAAACAAACAGGTTAACTTTACCTGTTTTGTAACTTTTCGATTTTCGAGCCTTGCGTGTCCATGGTAATTCATCTATTTGAATCTTCCGTCGTCAGGTTGATGCCAACCCGTCGAATGGTGGATATTATGGATATGCCTCTGGATACGAAACCTATGGATATGCTCCAGCTCCGCAGGATACAAATATGTACTATTCAGGCTACCCTGGATATGGTAATTATCCACCCCCTACCCAGTAGCAGCCGTAGCCTCAGGTATATGCCAACAAGTTTTATAACTAAATGGAAAATTTTCAATTATGATATTTTAAATCTGTTAATTATTCTAGTATTTTCTTGTTTAGTGTGCATCATCAGTTGAGTAACATGTTCGCATGTGCCCTAAATTCTTCTCCAAACTCTGTTTATATGTGTTCCTGTTTAGTCTTCAGTTTAAAATTTCTTTGGAGTAAACTTGATAAACTTGTGGCATCAAGATGGTTTTAAACCAAAATGAGTTCCATTGTTTTTTGCAAGCCAAAGTTGAGTGAGTATTATTGCATAAACAACACATTTATTTTGTAAGAAGGCAATTTGATTCCTATGTATGGCCTCTCTTGTTGTTTATCGTATGCAAGTGTATCTTGTAACATGTATTAAAAATTTGGTTTTTCAACATCTCCAGGCATTGAAGGGGAATTGACAGCTCCTTAAAGAGGCTGCTGATATGAAGATGGAGCTGTTTACTCTCAGTGAAATGCCGCTGTTGCATTCTCTTTAAACTATTGTTAGGTGCATAGCCGTTTTGGTTCCTCCTCTATTTCTGTTTTGAACTAAATTTATGTCGCCTTGATCTTTTTCATTGTCACTCACTAGAAACTGATGAAAGAGATTATAGCGATTTGTCTCTTGTTTCGATGTTCTTATCTGTTTGGTCTTTTGTCCTTGTGATTGTTCTAAGCAATTCTGAATTCGATCACTATCTTATTGTAGTAGTTGAAACGGTATGTTAGTAGCCTCTATTCTATGAGGCTTTCGGTCAGAATCGATCCAATCAAATCGAATTTTTCAAAACCGAATAAACGGATATATTTTTCGACCAAACTTATCGGAATTAAAATCAATTATTTCCGTCACTCGCCGGATTAGCCTAAGTTTTTTGAAAACTAAAAAATAAAAAATAACAAGAGAGATGCTTACACTGGGCATAATCTTCCAAAGCCATGTAATCCTATTCCAACTTAAGCTTAAATTTTCGTTTTTCGAAACAATTGCGATTCCATAAAATTTAGTATATTATAATAATTTAAGATGTACCAAATCACAATTTACGAGCAATTGTAAAATATGACAAAATTTTAAGAAAATAAATGTCAATTGTAACTTTAAACTATTAACAAAAAATAGAAGCAAAAGAAATCATCTCAGAATTTCTTATAGCTTTTGGTTAAAAATCACAGAAGTTGAAGTAGAAACTGATATTCACAAACACCCTAAAACACTTTCAGCCAGCTAAAAACCAAGAAATACATCTTAGAAGTTCTCTCAAACACTCTACTAGTCTATTTTGGATGACTCGATTGTTCATTTTCTGACTCGAAAGTGTTATTTTCGTCCTAGAAACAGCAATTTAATAAATATATTCTCTAGTGAAAACAATATACCATCGTATTTTTTTCAATACAATACCAAATTAATTGTCATGATAACCATAATAATGAGGGTGATACTGAAAGTTTACAAATTTTTTTTCGTAACATACTGTAAGTTTACTTTAATGCTGAAATTTATAAATTATTTTTTATGATTATCTTATTTTTAATCATATAGTATTCATGTACATTTATTCGATAAATAAAACTCTAGTTTTGGATGGTTAACATCTAATCTAATCTAATTACAAAAAATAAATATGACAAACACTGAAATTCACTCTGGACTCGGATGAAAATAGGTAGGGTTCAGGCAAGATTACATATTTTTTGTCTTCATTTTTATTTATCATATCTGTTTTCATTTCGTCAAATATTCAACTTCATCGTCAATCTTTAAATATCCGTCAAAAAATTAATATTTATATCATACCAAAATATCTGAAAAAAACCACACACACGCAGTGAAACGGAACGATATATATAACAAGGCACGCGGTAATCACTCGATTTATTTTAGAAATCCTTTCCAACTTGGTGGCCTTGAACAATTTCCATTTGCAGTCTTCACCGCCACAACCCGCCGAATGGCTGCTCTTCTCTCCAACGGAATTTCACCCTTCTCTCCACAACCCATATCGGAACTGTCCAAAGGGACTCTATTTCACTCCAGCCTCAGATCTCCCTTTATCAGAAGCCCCAATTCAAGAGGTGTTCACAAGATTAGGGCCGACGTCAGCTATGATTCCCATACCACCGTCCATTCCCCGAGTAAGGATACATCGACTGCAGATGACGATGACCCACTTCACAAATTCTTGAAAAGAGACTATAAATGGGGTTTCACGCAGGAGATTGATTCATTTTCCATCCCCAAGGGGCTCTCTGAGGAAACTGTTAGGTTAATTTCTTCAAGAAAGGGTGAGCCCAATTGGATGTTGAAGTTTAGATTGAAATCTTATGAGAGATTTTGCAATATGAAAGAGCCTAAATGGTCTGATAATCAGTACCCTAGAATTGATTTTCAAGATCTCTGTTATTATTCTGAGCCAATAAAGAAGCCAACTTTGGATAGTCTTGATGAGGCTGACCCGGAGCTTATCAGATACTTTGATAAGCTCGGGATTCCTTTGAATGAAAGGAATCGATTGGCTAACGTAGCGGTGGATGCGGTTCTTGACAGTGTTTCTATTGCCACTACACATAGGAAGACTTTAGAGAAGGCTGGCGTGATCTTCTGCTCTATTTCTGAAGCTGTCAAAGAGTATCCAGATTTGGTTAGAAAGTATTTGGGGAGAATTGTTCCTGCAGATGATAACTTTTATGCAGCTTTGAATTCAGCAGTGTTTAGTGATGGTTCGTTTGTTTACATACCTAAGAATACAAAGTGTCCTATGCAAATCTCGACATATTTTAGGATAAATGCCTTGGAAACTGGGCAGTTTGAGAGGACCTTGATAGTTGCAGATGAAGGAAGTTCAGTGGAGTACTTAGAGGGGTGCACTGCTCCTTCATATGATACTAATCAGTTACATGCAGCGGTGGTGGAGTTGTATTGCCATGCCGGTGCCGAGATTAAGTATTCCACGGTTCAGAATTGGTATGCGGGCGATGCTCAGGGGAGAGGAGGGATCTATAATTTTGTGACCAAGAGAGGTTTGTGTGCTGGAGCTCGATCCAGGATATCCTGGACACAAGTTGAGACGGGTTCTGCTATTACTTGGAAGTACCCAAGTGTTGTCTTAGAGGGTGATGAATCTGTTGGTGAATTTTATTCTGTGGCATTGACCAATAACTATCAGCAGGCTGATACGGGGACAAAGATGATACATAAGGGGAAGAATACTAAGAGTAGAATCATTTCGAAAGGAATTTCTGCTGGGCATTCGAGGAATTGTTATAGAGGTCTAGTCCAAGTATTGTCCAATGCAGATAACGCTCGGAATTCCTCTCAATGCGACTCTATGCTTATCGGAAGCAATGCAGCTGCCAATACTTATCCATATATTCAGGTATTTATTTGAAATTCTCTGCATTTTGTTTGCTCTAGATGTTACGTTCTTTTCTTTTGTATGGTTTTGTTGGTTTGATATGTGATTGTTCAAGGTGATCTAATTGGTTTTGTATTAAAGATTGGCACGTATTGATTGGACCCTTGCACCTCAGTTGGTTTTGTTTCATGATCTGGGCTCCATTTTGATGTTGGAACGATGTGGTCGAAATTGAAATTCAAAATTATAAGTTCCTACTGAATTTGTTTATTCTTTTCCTTTACATTCTCACCTGGTATATCTTTGCTGTCTTAATTTGGATAGTTTGGGAATTTTGTGGAAATAAATAAATTTTATCTGACGCTCATATTGAGTGTGATAATGTGATAATAGTAATCTCAACATCTCATATCTTGTCTCTGTTTGTTGAGGGCGCAATAGTCCTAGTGACAACGGGCAAGATACAGCTCTAAGCTTCCTGGATTTTAGTTGTCTTAGGTTTTCGTGTCTAGGGAAGGAGATTGAATTTGCTCGTATATTCTTGGTTTTTGAAGATATTGTAGGTATGGTGCTCGTTCATGTGTGTGCCAAAAGTTTGATAGTATAATTAGCTATTACGCCTGAAATGTAAAAGCTGGAACCATCACAAAACAAATCCAGAAGTTGTGACATAAAATCTTTTTAGATTCTAAGGTTGTCTATCAACTCAACTTGTTCTCTTAACAGGCGAAGAACCCTTCAGCTCGTGTGGAACATGAAGCCACCACCTCGAAGATTGGTGATGACCAGTTATTTTACTTCCAACAAAGAGGTATTGATTATGAGAGAGCGATGGCTTCCATGATCTCTGGGTTCTGCCGGGACGTCTTCAATGAACTTCCAGATGAATTTGGCGCCGAGGTTAACCAGCTCATGAGCTTGAAACTGGAAGGATCGGTTGGTTAAGCTGCAACAACTGTAAAGAGACGACACTCATATGTTTCTTAAACTACTAGATATTTGTTTGATAATTAATTTTGATCTGTAAAATATGTGTGGAGTCGAGTCCATTTGCAAAGAGCCTGCTTGTTCTTTGTACGTGATGTAGATGCATAATATATCACTTGTTTGTATCTGGTAAGAAAGAAGATGCCTCGAGTTTTGGTGAATAAAATCGCTATTTCCTGTTAATGGCTTTTGTTTTCAGGGTTGCTGTTGCTCCTGTCAGACTCCTGAATCTTTCGGAGTCCACCCCAGCAAGAATGAGAAAACATGAAAACTTTTGACACATAAAATGTATAGTTAACAAGTAATAATCAACTAAAACATACAAAAATATACTTAGTTCACTAAATATCATCTTACAAAATATATAATCCAAAATCAAATCACATAAACTTAGAAGTGTTAATAAGTTGGTTCGATTTTGATATATGTAATCCAAAATCAAACCACGTAAACTTGAAGTTTTAATGTTTGTATCCCAAATCGGATTGGTTTGATTTGGTTTTCTATTTAGATTTTTTTGTATTTTCCATTGTTGACCACATCTATAAAAGACAACAAACCGTTGCGCACTATGAAGACTAATGGGCACACGTTTGATTGATGTTTATTTATTTTCTAAAACATATCCCACAATATACATAGAGCAATATTAGGAGTCAAAACTCCAAATGCAAAGAGTGGCGAATGACTTGTGAACTCAATATTAGCTTTCAAAGTCTTATCTTAATGGAGTACGATGTCTTCCAGCAGAGCAGGTACACGAAAATTAGAATAGGTCCCAAAATATTATTATCAAATTACAAAATATATTGTTGAAGATTTGCACATCGAGCAGAATGTGAGTTTTAAGTATGTGTCGGTGTCTGGTCTAATATTTTTGTTTACCAAAAATTTGGACATTTTGGGTTGTGGAAGAGGTACAGTGTTTTCAAATAAGTTCAACCGGTGTATTTATTTGATTTGACTGTGTAAAGAAAGAAAATGGTGTGCCCCTTGGCCAGCACAATCCTGCTCAATAAATCCAATCGGATCTCACAATTTTCAACCACATGCACTGTTTCTTCACCAAACTGAAACACACTTTAATTGAGATACTTATCTTTTGAATGTAATATAATATCCAATTGATATGAAGAGAGCAGATCACCTTTTAATTATTTTTCTAAACAAAATCAAATTACCATGTGTGTGTATATATATATATAAACACAGAGTTTTTATAATATTTTTAGAAAATTTTCGTCAAAAAAAGTGTTATAAATTCATTAAATATTTGAAAACAAATAAGAAATATATCCGTAATTAAATGTGAAGTATTTTCAAATTTTTTTAATTCAAAATTTGAATTTGATATCTCATGAAAATATAAACTATATTTAAATGTTTAAATAATTATATCATTTTATTTAATTTAGGTTAAGATTTTGAGTTTTATGTCACTTTTATATATTTAGTTCTCAATACTCTTTATTTTTTATGTAAAATATTATTTTTTCGTATAATATTATATTTTCAAATTTTTTAAAAGAGTGTCAATCGTGAATTTTGGTATAATGATTGTCTATAAATTGCTATTGTTATTAATAATCTTAATTAGAACTTAATAGACGAAATAATATATGATTTTTAGATTTTTTTCCTTTTTCTGTATTAGTTACAGTTTAAGTAAACCAAAATAAAAAAGTCGGCAAAAAATTTTTCTTCTCATTTAAGAGTTATCTCAAATGATATGAATATTTTTTATAATAATTTTTTTGTAACAATATTAAAATTTAAGTATATTCAATATATTATTATATCAATAATTTTAATAATTATTTAAATACTAATACATGTTCATTTAAATCATTAATTTCATAAAATAAAATACACGGATAAAATATTAGTTATGCAAAATTAGTAACTTTTTGTCTTAATTGGGGGATTTGATTAAATTTGCGTCTAACCCCACTTTCGACGTTGATACACTCGATATATTTGATATAGATTAAGTATATATTATCAAAATTATCTGCTCTATTATACTAATAGTCCTTTTTTAGACGAACTAATACACCTTAATTATTGATAATAATAATAATAAAATATAAATGCATCAATTATAATATTCATGTATTTTAATAAATTCATATTATAATATATTAAAAAGACTAAAATAAAACTATAGAAATAGAAATAAATATAACTATACAGCTACTTCCTATAAATTCTGCAGTCTAAGACACACTTCCCTGATCGCTTCTCCATCTCCAAGTTAAAATGGCTGTTTCAAAGAGGCCATACTCTTACTCGAGGATTGAACGCGAAGATCCCCAAGAAACACAGCACAGGCTGGCGCAGTTCTTGATTTACAAGACTTTGCAGAAAGCAGACAATACGAGGAGATCATCATCATGGCTCAGAATTAGAATAGTTCGATTAAAAATCAAGATTGGCAGGAGGCTGAAGAAGATGAAAAGGGGTTTCGTTTCCGCAGTTTCCTCTGCTAAATCTGATATCTGCAAGCAAGTTAACTGTGCGTTGAAATCTTGGAAGCAATTGCTGCGTGCCAAACGGGGCACAACTGTTGGTTCGACGATCCCTTCAGTGCTTTGAGTTTCTAACATATGCACTTTCTCGTATTTTTAAGTACTTTTCTTTCTCGTTCTTGTTCTGTAAGTCAGACGAAAGTGGGGGTGTTTGTCACTTCAGTTCATTATACCGTGATTAAGCAAGCAGGTAGTCTGTTGGATCCCATTTTTGCGCAGTGAAAAGGTTTGTTCCTGGTTATTATGCTTCTCATTTTTTTAAAAAAAATTGATATATATATATATGAATGAATATATAATGGGGTTTTCGAAGAATTCGATGATAAATATGCAATATCATAACTCGGGGTTCATCATTTTTAACATGCCGAATAAAAACATATATAATTCCTCATTTATTACATAATTTAATTTGCCAATATGTAAATAATCTAAATAAGTCGAAATATCTTTTGTTTTGATTGCATCCGATGATTTTGTATTATACAAAAGGAAAGTCGTTTTGTTAACTTTGAAAGTGCTACAACAATCAACTTGATTTTTGAAGAATATGCTAAATTGTGTTTTCAAGAGCCATTAGATGGTAATTAGTAGCAATAGTTATCAAAATAAAAAAATTTATACATAAAAAATAAGCTAATCAACGAAATGATACCAATAAAGAAAATCGTAAATAAATTAACGATTCGGAGTGGGGGGGTGGGGGGGGGTGCGCAAAAAGCATATTTGTTTGGCCATCTGAAACTACATACGAAATTGCATATATGGTAGACATGATTTGTGAAGTTTTAATTTGGATTCAAATTTGATTGAATTTTTGTGTATGTGTGTAATTTAAGTAGCTACCTTAATTATATATTTATTTTTTTAAAAATATGGATATAAAGTCTCAAATTTCATCTGGTTATATTTTATATTAATAAAAATATTAGGTTAAGCGTGTATAAGTGGGGAGTACTATTGAGACAGGTAACCTCTTAGAAAGTTCTTTTACGTCAAACTGCTAACGTTGCGCCGTTTAAACTGGTTGGCCAGGTGGATCGTAAAAGAGTGAAATTAAATCTTAATGGATAATATTGTCTATGCTGGAGACATGACCGACGGTAGAAAAATGAGAGTTAGGGATGACAATGGGATGGGGTGGGGTCGGGTTTGCCATCCCCATCTCCGTCCCCGAATTTCATCCTCACCCCTATACCTGTCTCGATCCCCGCTTTTTCGGGTCCGGGGATAAACTTCTCATCGCCTCTCTCATCCCCATTTCAAAAATATTAATATGTCAAGACGATGACAGATTCGAAAATTTTATCAAATCAAAACTTATTATTTATCTATTATTATTAGTTGTAATATTAATATCAATATTAATAATAATAATATTATTATTAATATTTTTAAAAATAATATTATTATATTATTAATACTAATAATAATATTATTTTATAATTGATATTATTTTCGGGATGGATTCGTGGATGGGGATAGTAATCTCATACTCATTCCGAACATCATCGATGATTTAAAAAAATCCCCGAACCAGGAAAAATCGGGGATCGGGTTTTTCCCACGGGGCTCCAAACCCGTGGGGAAAGTTGACATCCCTAGTGAGAGTAGCTAGGTGGGCCATAAAAGAATGACATATGATCTTAACGGGTAATATTTTTTCTGTCAATGACATGATCAGCGGTAAGAAAAGAGTAAGACTTCAGAATGAGTTTAATTAGTTCAGGTTATTATACTTCAAAATGAGTTTAATTGACCAATTAACCGAGCTAAATTTGAGACATCTCAATTCTCGAATATTATTTATGGACTTCTAAATTGTCTTTATTGTAATTTCTGTTGAAAAATATATTTAAAATGTGAGTATTGAATATTTGAATGTTGAATATTTGAATGTTGAAAATAAGAGTTGTAAATATTGAAAATTAGTGTGTGATGATGTAGGTAATGATGTATTTTATTTTTGGATTATTTGTAAAGATTTCCTATAAATAGATCTCTCATTTGTGAAGAAAATCACAATTGAGTAGAGAGAAAAATATTATAAAGTGTGTAGTTTGGTAAATTTTGAGAGTTTGAGATTTTTACTTTTTACCATAAATTTTTACTTTTTCACAACACGTTATCAGCACGAAGCTCTAAAAGTCCTACATACTTTTCCAAGCTCCAAACAGAAGAAAAAAGGTAACAAAAATAATTATATTTATTTTACTGTTATTTATTTATTGTGTATTTATTTAATATACAATATAATGTTATTATTAGAAATAATAAAAATAAATTTTTCATAAACTTGTTATAAATCCTGGGAGGATGTTAAGACGACATCCCACACTCCCGGTAAGGGATACGACAAGTATAAAAGCCTATAAGGTTTTTAAACAAAATAAATTATGACACTCATTATAATATTATGATATGATATACATAATTATTTAAACATGTCTAATATTATATATATCATATTATTACCATAAAATTATACAAATACATACCTTTATTTTTTTTTGTACCCCAACGGTCATAAATGGTAAAAAACGGCTAGTTTTTGCCCTGTAAATATGATCTCACAAACACATTCCATCACTCCAACTTTCTCTTCTTCTCTAAAAATTATTCATCATCAAATTTTTCGAAGAAAAAAGAAGATGGCTTTCTCAAGGTTATTTTTAATTATTTTGGTTATCATACTCACGAGTCTTTTATTTATCGGAGAATATCCTCCTCGTGTGTTTTCTTTATTTTTACAAATGCTTTTACTTGTTGTTTATCCATTACTTTGTATTGCAATATTCATTAACTAATAAAATGCATCGTAATTTTTTTTAGTACCATCATGTCAAATTTAACAAAGCTCGAATTTGTTGCGCTCGACATCACGGGAAAGAATTATATGCCATGGACTCTAGATGTAGAAATGCATCTTGAGTCATTGGGTCTAAGCGAGACCATTAAAGAAAATGGCATATGCACGTCACAAGAAAAGGCAAGAGCCATGATATTTTTGCGTCGACATCTCGACGATGGATTGAAATGTGAATATCTGACTGAAAAAAATCTCATGGCTTTGTGGAAGGGATTAAAAGAAAGATTCGAACATATAAGAGAAGTTATACTTCCGACCGCCCGGGATGAATGGAATACATTGAGATTCCAAGACTTTAAAAAAGTCAGTGATTACAATTCGGCGATGTATAGAATAATCTCGCAATTAAAATTTTGTGGACATGAGGTCACAGAATCTGAGATGCTTGAAAAAACATTTTCCACGTTTCATGCATCAAATATTACTCTACAGCAACAATATAGAGTACGTGGATTCGCGAGATATTCTGAACTCATCGCCTGTCTTCTTGTGGCGGAAAAAAACAACGAGCTATTAATGAGAAATCATCAGTCCCGACCCACTGGATCAACAGCATTTCCAGAAGTAAATGCTGTAAATAAAAATGAATTTAAACCTGGAAACCAAAATCAAATTCAAAGACAAGGTTTTGGTCGAGGTCGAGGTCGTGGACGCGGACGTGGACGTGGACGTGGAATTGGCCGTGGTCGTGGTCAAGGCCGTGGTTTTGAAAATAATCGAGATAGTTATTTTTATAACTCATCTCAAAAGAACGTCCCAAACCATCCACAGAAAAGGCATCATGAGAATACAAGTGTTAATGAGAAGCACTCAAAAAGATATGAAAGTTCTTGTTACAGATGTGGTACTTCAGGACATTGGTCCAAAGTTTGTCGAGCCCCTGAGCACCTTTGTAAACTTTATAAAGAATCATTAAAGGGGAAAGAAAAGGAGACCAACTTCACTGAACGCAGTGACCGTTTGAGTGATTCAACTCATTTTGATGCTGGTGATTTTATGAATGATTTCTCTGGAAATGATCAATATGTTGGTGGGATAGAAATGAACAATATTGATGCTGCGGATTTTCTCAACGATTTCTCTGAAAATGAACAATATAATGGTAGAATATAAATGTACAAAAATCTATTTTTCATGTATTCATAGAATAATGTTTTATTGTATAATTATGATTTGTGTTATATTTAAATATATATTGCAAGTAATTTATTTCATTGCATATTTTTTTGAAGTTCAAATATGGAAAATGCTATGAGCAAAGCTGAAGTTTGCATACCCGATAGTGGTACAACGCACACTATCCTCCGAGATAAAAGATATTTCTTGGAACTAAAACCAACAAAAACAAAGGTGAATACAATATCAGGCCCTGTAGACTTGATTAAAGGATGTGGTAAAGCACAATTTTTGTTACCTAATGGTACAAAATTTTTGATCAATGATGCTTTATATTCACCACAATCGAAAAGAAATTTGTTGAGTTTTAATGATATATATTCCCATGGGTATGATACTCAAACAATGAATGAAGGGAATGAGAAATATATGTGTCTTATCACTTATAAATCAGGAAAGAAATATGTGATTGAAAAACTACCAATGCTCCCTACTGGATTGCATTATACACATATAAGTCCCATTGAATCAAACATGGTAGTTGATAATTCTTCGATATTAACCAATTGGCATGATCGATTGGGACATCCTGGTTCAACAATGATGCGAAGAATTATAGAAAATACACATGGTCATCCACTGAAAGACCAGAAGATCTTTCAGAATAATAAGTTTCAATGTAAAGCATGTTCTCTTGGAAAACTTATTATAAGACCATCACCAGTCAAAATCCAAACTGAATCACCAATGTTTCTTGAACGTATTCAGGGTGATATTTGTGGACCAATCCATCCACCATGTGGACCATTCAGATACTTTATGGTATTGATTGATGCCTCCAGCAGATGGTCACATGTATGTTTATTATCAACTCGAAATGTTGCATTTGCAAGATTACTTGCTCAAATAATAAAATTGAGGAATCAATTTCCCGATTATACAATCAAGAAAATTAGACTTGATAATGCTGGTGAATTTACTTCCCAAACTTTCAATGATTATTGTATGTCTATGGGAATCATTGTTGAGCATCCTGTTGCTCATGTACATACACAGAATGGATTGGCTGAATCATTGATTAAACGTCTGCAAATGATTGCTAGACCAATGATTATGAAAACAAAGCTCTCTATTTCTATATGGGGACATGCAATTTTACACGCTGCTTCATTAATTCGCATCAGACCAAGTGCATATCATAAATACTCCCCATTGCAGCTTGCATTTGGTAAAGAACCAGACATTTCTCATCTGAGAATTTTTGGATGTATGGTGTATGTGCCTATTGCACCACCGCAACGAAAGAAAATGGGACCTCAAAGAAAGGTTGGAATTTATATCGGTTATGATAGTCCATCAATCATTCGATATCTTGAACCTCAGACAGGCGACGTGTTCACAGCACGTTTTGCTGATTGTCATTTTAATGAGGAAATCTTCCCAATGTTAGGGGGAGAACAGAAACATACCGAAAAGGAAATTACATGGTATGTATCATCATTGTTACATCTGGATCCAAGAACAAAACAATGTGAAAAAGATGTACAACAAATTGTACACTTGCAAAGAATAGCAAATCAAATACCAGATGCATTTGCAGACACAAAAGGGGTAACTAAATCATATATACATGCTACAAATGCCCCTGCTCGAATTGAAATTCCAAAGAAACAAATGGAAGATACTCATGATGTCATTAAACGCCTGAAGCGTGGAAGGCCAGTCGGTTCCAAGGATAAAAATCCTCGAAAAAGAAAATTCATAGAGAAACACGATGATCACAAAATAAAGAATGACGTTTCTGAAGAAACACATGAGGATCACAAAATAGAGAATGGTGTTCCTGAAGAAACACATGATGATGAAAATGTTCTGTCAGAACCACAAACTGACGAGAATCATGAAATCTCTATCAATTATATTAATACTGGAAAAATATGGAACCGAAAAGATATAGATGAAATTGATGATATATTTTCTTATAATGTGGCAATCGACATCATAAATGATAACAAAGATCATGAACCAAAATCTTTTGGTGAATGTAAAAATCGGCAGGATTGGATAAAATGGAAAGATGCCATCCAGGTTGAATTAAATTCGCTAAATAAACGTAATGTTTTTGGACCTATAGTCCTTACACCTGAAGGTGTAAAACCTGTTGGATACAAATGGGTTTTTATTCGAAAGCGAAATGAGAAAAATGAAATAGTAAGATATAAAGCTCGACTTGTTGCACAAGGTTTTTCTCAAAGGCCTGGAATTGATTATGAAGAAACGTATTCTCCTGTGATGGATGCAATTACGTTTCGGTATTTGATTAGCTTGGCGGTATCTGAAAATTTAGAAATGCGTCTTATGGATGTTGTTACAGCTTATTTATATGGATCACTTGATAGTAATATATATATGAAAATCCCTGAAGGATTTAAGATGCCTGAAGCACAAAGTTCAAAACCCAGGGAATGTTATTCTGTGAAATTACAAAGATCATTATATGGGTTAAAGCAATCAGGTCGAATGTGGTATAATCGACTAAGTGATCACTTGATGAAAAAGGGATATGTAAATAATTCAATATGCCCTTGTGTTTTCATTAAGAAAACAACATCCGGATGCGTAATTATTGCTGTATATGTTGATGATTTAAACATCATTGGAACGAATAAAGAAATTCAAGAAGTTGTGTCATACTTGAAGGAAGAATTTGAAATGAAGGATCTTGGAAAAACCAAGTATTGTCTGGGTTTACAAATTGAACAAAAAGAATGTGGAATGTTTGTTCACCAGACAAATTATACAGAAAAGATCCTTAAACGTTTTAATATGGATAAAGCAAATCCTTTAAGTACTCCAATGGTTGTTAGATCATTAAACATAGAAAAAGATCCATTCCGTCCATGTGAAGATGATGAAGATATTCTTGGTCCAGAAGTACCATATCTAAGTGCCATCGGTGCCCTTATGTACCTTACAAATTGTACAAGGCCTGATATATCTTTTGCCGTGAATCTGTTGGCAAGATTTAGCACATATCCAACAAAGAGACACTGGAACGGAATTAAACATATATTCCGTTATCTACGAGGAACGACAGACTTGGGACTTTTGTATTCAAAAGATGCTAATCCAAGTATAATTGGTTATGCTGATGCTGGATACTTATCTGATCCACACAAGACACGTTCCCAAACTGGATATGTATTTACTCGTGGAGGCACTGCAATATCTTGGCGTTCTCAGAAACAAACGCTCGTAACAACTTCATCAAATCATGCCGAGATTATTGCACTACATGAAGCAAGTCGTGAATGTGTGTGGTTAAAATCAATGACCCAACATATCCAAATTTCATGCGGATTATCATCTGATGAGAAGCCTGTGATACTATATGAAGATAATGCTGCATGTGTTGCTCAAATGAAAGAAGGATACATAAAAAGCGACAGAACTAAACATATTCCTCCTAAGTTCTTCGCATTCACTAAGGAGCTAGAGAAGAATAAATATATTGATGTTCGTCACATTCAATCAAGTGAAAACTCATCAGATCTCTTCACAAAGGCACTTCCTACGTCAATATTCAGAAAGCACATATATAATATTGGGATGCGCAATCTACGAAATTTGTGAAGAATTGTTCGTGTCAACATGAGGGGGAGTTTACGTGACTGCACTCTTTTTCCCTTACTATGGTTTTTATCCCAATGGGTTTTTCCTAGTAAGGTTTTTAACGAGGCAGTATAAAAACACGTAATGAAGACAATCATTATGATCATCATCACAAGGGGGAGTGTTGAAAAATATATTTAAAATGTGAGTATTGAATATTTGAATGTTGAATATTTGAATGTTGAAAATAAGAGTTGTAAATATTGAAAATTAGTGTGTGATGATGTAGGTAATGATGTATTTTATTTTTGGATTATTTGTAAAGATTTCATATAAATAGATCTCTCATTTGTGAAGAAAATCACAATTGAGTAGAGAGAAAAATATTATAAAGTGTGTAGTTTGGTAAATTTTGAGAGTTTGAGATTTTTACTTTTTACCATAAATTTTTACTTTTTCACAACAATTTCTTAGTTATTGATTGACATTTATCATCATTATTATGTTGTAAAAATGAAGCTAATTCGTTCTCCATGAACATCCCCACACAAAATAAATCTAATATTTCGGCCTTGTGGTTTACCAAAGGAAGGGCCCAACGTTGAATCATAATCTCTGTATCTATGTCTATATATTATATATAAACATATAAAAGTAGAATTGTTATTATATACAGTAAGTTTACGTCAAAAAATTTATGCTAAAAAAGAAATAAAAGTGAATTAATGTTACATTTAATAATATTTCAATTTTTATATTATTAATTAATTTATTTTAAAGAATAATAATATTTCTCTTATATATATATATATATATATATATTTAAATGTATTGATTTTAAAATAACATTAAACAAAAAAATATTTATATGTAATTAAAGTAATAAATTACTTTAAAAAATAAGAGTACAAATATTTATTATTTCATTAAAGACATATTTATTCGAAAAACTTAAATCTACAATGACACACAATAATTATGAACAATTCAAGTATTTACAATTTTTTTGCAATTCATTAAATTAAATAAATAAATATTAGAAATAAAAAATAATTATTATTTGAAAAGAACTATCTTAAAATTTGTTACTATATATTTTTGAAGAAAAAAAATACTAACAACAATATTAAATCTTCTGTTAGATGGTTTCACATACCCATATTAATGAGACGAATCGATTTGGTTCGTATCTTGAGTGAAAAATAATAATTTTGACATAAACAATATTTTTTATTAGTCAGGTCGAGTAAAAGATCAATATCATAAATTGACTCACGATACAGTCTCATAAGAGTTTTTGTTAATTAGTTTTGATATATTTTATAGTTTATAAAATAAATGTATAAAAAAAATTCTATGATTATATCAATATTTTAAAAAATCATTTTAAGACATGTTAAGCATTTCAGCGTAAGGAAATAAATACTAAGTGTATTTTAGAAAAAAGTGGAGTGTAAATAACATTATTAAATGTTTGCATTGATCGTATCATTTCATTTAATTTTGGTTACGATTTTTTGTTTATGTTATTTTTATATATTTAGTTCTCCATACTATTTAAAATATTAAATAAACTATAAAAAATTTAAATATTATTAAGTTTTTCAATATTTTTGTGAACATGACATCGTGAATTTTCTGTGTATTTATTGTTCATACATCAATATTATTATTATTATTACTATTTAATTTACGGCAGAATTATTATCCTTATTTGAATATGATTTCAAATGGTATAAATTATTTTATATAATAATTAAACGTATTTATTATATTAATAATTTTAAGTAATTATTTAAACGTTCATACTTGCTAGTTTCAATACTTCGTGCACGGATGAATAATTAAACGTATTCATCTTTTTGCACGGATGAGGTACTAATACATATAAAAAACAGAGTTTCTGATATATTTGAAAAGTTCATACGAACAAATTACTAAAAAATAAATATTTATTAATATTAATATATTTACTCGCCGCTTTAGATATTTTTAAATAAAAAAATAAATGAGTAACTAAATGTGAAATCTTTTCAATGTTTTTTTAAAAAAATCAATTTTGAATTTAATTTCTCTTGAAAATATAAAATACATTTAATTTTCTATATTTTATATCATTTTATTTATTTTTAGTTATTGTATTGAGTTTTGTGCTATTTTATATATTTAGTTTTCATTAGTCTTTATTATATTAAATAAAATATAATTTTTTATATAATATTACGATTTCCAACCTTCTTAAAAGAGCGTCCTCATGAGTTTTGGAAAAATGATTTGATATTATTGTGTATCTTAATTAAAACTTCAATATAAATATTCTTTTAGATGTTATAATTTTTAAAATATTCATTTATGGCTTAAAAACTTGATAGACAAAATTTATATCTATATAGACAAATATTTTTCTATTGCTTAAGATTTATAAACAAAGTTTTTGTGATATTTGAGAAGTTGTCGCAAAAAAATTACCAGAAAAATAAATAATTATTAGTATTAATGTATTCACATACTATATTAAACATTTGAAAATAAATAAGAAATAAATGCAAAATTGAACGTGAAGTCTTTTATTTTTTTAAAAAAAATATTTTGAATTCGATGTCTTTTGAAAATGTAAAATATATTTAAATGTCTATATTTATTATATCATTTCAGTTATGATTTAAAGTTTTGTGTTATTTTTATATATTTAGTTATCATTACTATCTAATATATTAAATAAAATACAAATTTTTTATATGATATTGCATTTTTTCAACTTTTTAAAAGATTTTCATGGTGTATATTGATATATTGAGTGTTCATAAATTGCTATTATTATTATTATTATTATTATTAAATGAAATTTCAATATAAATATTTTTTAATATGTTCTAAAAAATAATTAACATTTTTAATAAAAATATATTCATCTAATAAATGAAAAAAAAATGGATTTTTTGAAAAATATTTTTTTATTGTTTGAAATTTTGATACACAAATAATATATATATATTAGTAACAGTTCCATTCAATCAATATAAATTAAGTCAATTTAACGACAAAAAATGTTATTCTCATTTAAGTGTTATCTCAAATGATATGAATATTTTTCACATAATAATTTTTATAATAATATTTAATTATATTCATTTTATTATAGCAATAATTTCAATAAATTTTCAAACATCAATACTTATTATTTTTAACAATCAATTTCATGAAATAATACTATGTGTAAAATACCAGTTTTCATAATATATGAATTGTGGCAAGATATTAATAATATATGTATATCTGTTTTTAAATGATTGAAATATTAATTATATTAAGTTATGCTATAGATTTTATGTTGTACATGTAAAATTATTCTGTAGCAGACTTTATAATTACGGACGTGGATTCAACAAAGTGCCCCAGCCGCAGTTTGATAATTAGGGGCAAAAGATTCTAATTTACTGTCTAACTGGAGTTAGTTTCTCTTTTTCAAGTCTTATTAGATAATGTGAATTTCTTAAGTTTTTTTTAAAAAAATTGACATTATATGTAATAATCCAATGATTAAAATTAGTATGTCAAAGAGGAAGAAACTAATTGATATAGTTGAGTGTAAGATTTTCAAGAAATGACAAGAAGCTAAATACCAAAGATCGTATGAGTTGAATAAACAAGCCAAGAGACTCAATAATAGAGCATGGAAAAAACTAATAATAATCGGTATGATAGGTTAGGTACAAAAGATGGAAATAAAGATATTTTTAAAATAGTAAAAACCAGAGATCGAAACACTAAATATTTGAGCATGATAAGATGTATCAACATGAAGATGGTAGAGTTTTAATGCATAACAAAGCTAGGTGGAGGGATTGCTTTAAGAGTTATCTCAATGAGACAAGTATGTAGAAGTCAAACGTGGATAGACACATAAGATGCAGGAAGTAAGGCATACTGTGTTTCGATCGTAGAGCTAGTAAATATTTTCACGAGTTTTATGCGATAGCAGAATGTTTCCGAAATTGAAAGAAAATATGATAAGACTATTGTTCGACCAACTATGTTTTATGACTCGGAGTGCTGAGCCACTACAGGACTACATATGCATAAGATGGTGTAACAAAGATGCATATGTTAAGATGAATGCGTGGCAAAACACGCAAGGATGACATTAGGAATTAAATGATTATATGTTATTTAGATGTATCTACATAAAGGATAACATTAAAGAGAAATATCTAATATGGTTTGGTCATAGAAGAAACCAAACACGACCTCAATTTGACATATCTTAGATTGACATGTTAATAGAAGGATTTGAAAAAGAGATAAATCATTGAAAACTTGGATAAAGGTGGTTAAAGACGATATCTTAGATATTAGTTTAAGAGATGACATACGAGAAAATCGCTTAGCTTGAAGAACTAATATCATGTATAGGTGAACTCATAATTAGCGAGAATGTGATACGTTGATTATTATTAACATGGTATTGAGTTGGGAGCACCAGGGCAAGGCAATTTTAATTTTTTAATGTTTTAATTTTCTGGAATGAAAATTTATGGGAATGTGATAGTAATTTTTTTAAAAAAATCTGGAAATATATGGTTTATTCGAGTTTCGAAATTAGTGATATTCTACGATGCAAGAGGTTAATTTTTTTTTTTTACAAATTTAATAATCTATACTCTGCGTCTGCTCTGTGTATGGAATGCAGCGTGATTGAGCATAACAAAATTTGTCAGCACTGGAATTTCGGAGATTTTCTCTCTTATCCACTCCATATCTAATATCACTTCCCATTTTTGTTAGGGTTCCCACCATCTTGGTCAACTTTTCGCAATCCAGAGGTACGTTTCAGTTTCTTTGATTCTTATGTACTCGTTGCGATTCACTTATGAAGTTGGGTTAGATCGTGCGTCTCGTATCTGTTGCTAGCGGAGTTTATGTAATGCTTTGGTTTTTATGTGAAGTCAGTTTTTTGGTCTTTTCGATTTTTGTTTGCAATTTTCGATTTTCTGAAAAAAAATCAGAATTCGTCGTGTTTAGGCAATCTCATGCAAGTAATAGTGCGTTTTCGTTTGGATATGTTTGATTTATTCGTAAAGATGGGTTTGAGAACTCTTTTAAATGGAGTAGAATTTTGCGTGTTTACTTGAAATTTGAGGATTCTGTGATCGGGCTTTCAGCTTCAGATGAGTGCGGTGGGATTTGACATTGGAAACGAGAACAGTGTGATAGCAGCTGCTAAGCAACGCAGGATTGATGTGTTGCTGAATGATGAGTCGAAAAGGGAAACTCCAACAGTGGTTTCATTTGGTGAAAAGCAGAGGTTTCTGGGTTCTGCTGGAGCTGCCTCCGCAACCATGCACCCAAAATCAACCATTTATCAAATCAAGAGATTGATTGGCCGGAAATTTAGTGAATCCACCGTGCAAAATGACTTGAGATTGTTTCCTTTCAAGGCATCTGAGGGCCTCGATGGTGGAATTTTGATTCACTTGCAATACATGAATGAAATACAAAGTTTCACACCAATTCAGATATTAGCGATGTTCCTTGCTCATTTAAAGCAGGTTACAGAAAAGAATCTTGAGACACACATTACCGAATGTGTGATTGGTATACCAAGTTACTTCACAGATTTGCAGAGGCGTGCATATTTGCGTGCTGCAGAAATTGCCGGGTTGACATCGTTAAGGTTGATCCATGACTGCACCGCTACTGCGCTGGGCTATGGTATATATAAGACTGACTTTCAGAGCAATAGGACAACAAATGTTGTTTTCATTGATGTTGGTCATAGCGATACACAAGTTGCTGTCGTATCATTTTCGCCTGGGGTTATGAAGGTGCTATCACATGCTTTTGATGATAAATTAGGAGGAAGAGACTTTGATGAGATTCTGTTTAGATATTTCGCTACTCAGTTCCGGGAACAGGACAATATTGATGTATATGCTAATGCCCGGGCTTCTATGAGGTTAAGAGCGGCATGTGAGAAACTAAAGAAAGTGTTAAGTGCTAACCCCGAGGCACCACTGAATATCGAATGCTTGATGGAAGAGAAAGATGTAAGGGGATACATTACGAGAGATGATTTTGAGAAGCTATCATCTGATTTACTGGAAAGGATTAAGATTACCTGCCACAAGGCTTTACTTGATTCTCGTCTGACTGTGGAAATGGTTCATACTGTTGAAGTTGTTGGATCAGGTTCTCGAATACCTGCCATTACAAAAATATTGAATTCACTTTTCAGAAAGGAGGCTCGCCGAACAATAAATGCCAGTGAATGTGTGGCTCTTGGCTGTGCCATGCAATGCGCGATGCTTAGCTCCACATTCCGTGCTAGAGAGTATGAGGTATATTTTCTGCTAAATTGAATCATCTTTTTATGCATTCCTGCTTTTTATTCACGTCTTTAAAGGACTTGTAGTCACTTGTTCTTAATAAGAGCCTGTTGGTTGAACCGGAGATCACATCTAATAAGTAAATATTGGAATAGGTTTTCTTCTAAACATGATAAAAAATATCTGAGGTACATGATAAGGGTATGCATGTCGTCACATCCAACCATTGTCTTAAAGTATCTGCTTTTTAACCTTGCAATGAATTTTTTGACCGCAATGAGCAGAAATAAACTTTCACTTGATAGAGTGGTATGTAGGCCTGATTTCATTTCCGGATAGTGGCTCGCTTTGAGGCCCTTTAGTCAAGAGTGCAGATAGAGCAGAACATGTTTAGCATCATTTCTATACCACTTTTCCCATTTGTTGACAGCACAATAAAGATTGGCACATTACATTTTCAGGTGGAGGATTGCTTCCCATTCTCGATTGGATTGGCATCTAATGAAAGATTATTCTGCAAACCGACGAACAAAGCATTGTTTCCCAAGAGAAATCCTTTTCCCAGTACAAAGATGTTTACTTTGCACAGAAATGATGTACTTGACATAGAAGCATTATATACAAATCAGGAAGAGCTACCTCCTGGCGTACCCACCAGAATCAGTTCTTTTAAGGTATATATTTTATTAAGTTGTGTCAAGTATGGCTAAATGTTTTTGCGTATTAAATTATAAGCACGTGGGCTGCTTGAGGTTTCTGTTGTTTCGGCTAGGTAAACTCATGCTGCTGGTAATTTGTCTTTTGAGAGGTAATGTGCGCAAGTGTCATATTCCACACCTCTGTGAAATGAAGAACTTTGAAGGTTTTTAAGCCACCTCCATCAATTTAGGGCCTTTGAACTGCAAGAGAGAAGGATCTATTACTGACTTGATAGCTTGATTAGAAAAAAGTTCAGAGCATGAATTATTATTTGAGCAGTAATATTCTCCTCAACGAAGCAAATAGAATTCTGACGATCGATTTATCAAATTATGTATTTGACTGAAAAATCTAATATACTCCATGACTATATCTGAATTAAATATTCCTTATGTTTGTTAATCATTGTCTGCTTCTACTCCTAGAATGCTACTTTCCCTTGAAAGTTGAAAGTGGGAAATGTAACCTTTATTCTCCACCGTTGAACCATTAGATGATTTTTCCTAACATTTATGCCATGAATTTATGTTGAAAGATAAAAAAATGTACAAGCACATCTTGCATATGTATAAACTTCTTCAAGTTTGATATATTCCCATGCACTATTTTTTAATTATCTTCTTAAAACTGTATTAGTGGATTGCAGCAGTGCGAAATTTATTCACTTATGCTAAACTTTTAAAACTTGTTCTAGTACACAATGTTTGGGACTTCGAATGGTTGACCTGTACCAATCATAAATGAAAGATTAAACAGTGATAGGAAAGCAATTCTAGCTTTCTTGTGCATATTATGCGCCCTGAGAATCTTGCCTCTTCTACTAGTCATTGATTTGAAACATCCTAAATGCTGTACGTGCAGGCAAGGAAAGACTTGAAAAACCGTTTAAAATGTTGGCTGGTCATTGAATTCCAAATTAGCGGAAAACTTTGCAAAACCGCTGTGA
Source organism: Primulina tabacum (assembly GCF_025594145.1). Lineage (NCBI taxonomy): Eukaryota > Viridiplantae > Streptophyta > Magnoliopsida > Lamiales > Gesneriaceae > Primulina > Primulina tabacum. The sequence goes on from NC_134553.1 coordinate 4,660,919, forward strand.
ATTCCCTTTTCGTGATACTGTTTCCATGTTATCATGATTCTACGCAAGACTGAAGTTCTTCGTTTTCTTAGCCTATTTAAATTTATTTCAGCAATATATCTTATTCTTTTTTGCATAATTTTCCTTCAGTTTCAGATTCCACCTGTCAAAGTCTCTCACTCAGAGAAAGCAAAGATCAAAATTGAAGTTCTGCTAAACCTACATGGAATTGTTACCATAAATTCTGCTTTTGTAAGTGGTGGTGTGTAATTCCAAAGAGTGTATGAAGCTAGAACTTTAGAAGACCTGATGCCAATTTATTGGAAACTTTGTTTCTTCTGCAGCTGATCGAGCATCATTTGGATGGTTCTACTTTAAATAACTTTCATCCTGTAGTTTTCGAAAATGTGGATCCACACAATCAAGACAATTTTGGAAAAGCGGATGGCCTAGCTGTAAGTCCAGCTGGAAAAAATTGAAGTGGAAATACTTGATGAATGATCTTTTACTGAATTGAAAATGTTTTCACTTTTTAAGCTCTGGAAGTGGTGCCGGATAGGACCACTGATATATAAACTCTCAATCACAAGAAAAAACCTTAAATAATTCAACTCTTGAGTCTTGATCACACACATTGCAAATAAAAAGAGAATTTCAATGTATTGAACTTTGTTGAAGTGGCAAATAAAATGAAAAATGACAAGAGGCGTACGTGTAGCGTAACTAACTATGTGCTCCCCTGACTTGGGTCTTGGATCTTTTTTTAGTAAACTTGTAATCTGGGTTTCTTTCCTGGGCTGTTAGGGTTTCCCCAGCTGTTTCATGACTTGGTCTTACCTATACTACTCTTCCTCTAGCATTACCGGTTTTATGGTTTATATCTGCCATCTGTTCTGTTTGTTTAGCTAACGGTTGACAACTAAGCAATGGAACTTTGTGATATTACCTAAATAGTATGACCAACCTTTATTCTTGCTACTTGTGTGGATATTATTAACTATACTCAAATTGGCCATTATTATATTTATTTAGAAAAGCTTTTTACACATTACCTCAAATTTTTTGAAGTCGAATGTACTTAACGTTCCTAGTCTTTTAGAAATATCTCATTCTTATTTTTTGGTTTATTTTTACTACATCAATTAGATCAATAATTGAGCTTGTTTTGATGGAATTCTTTGTGGATGCTTGATTTGTGGTCAAATTAAAGCAGATATAAGCTGACATAAATCCTCATCATAATCACCATTCTTAAGATAAAGCTGTTTTTCCTTGAGGTGAGGCTGATTGCACATAATCATTGATTTCAGACTCCAAATCTGGGTCAAACCCACGATTCCTTTGTTTTGAAAGCCTGCAAGCATTGGTGAACCATCTTTCGATGCCACTGGTTAACCATTTTAAGCAAATTAATATCTGATAAGATACAACTTGATTGTGCAATTTTTCTGGTGCAAAGTTGTTCAATTTATGTTTACGGTTCTCTTGTGCTGTTAACTTGTTAAAAAAAACTGTTGTGAGTAAGCAAAGAATCTTGACAACCTTAGTTTAAGCATGTTGCTCATTCCAGTTTTTGTAATTGTAACACTCGAAAGTTAAATAAGTGTTCCACTGCCATGCAGGATCATGCAACGCAGATGCTAAAGGTTACTAATAGACATAATTTATTCATTGTGGAGAATGTGTATGGTGGATTGATGTTGGGTGAGCTCTCGCAAGCTCAAGAAAAAGAGTTTCAGTTAACCCAGCAAGACATTATAATGGAGCGTACGAAAGATAAGAAAAACACACTGGAGTCATATGTTTATGAAACACGAAATAAGGTATTTTCTTGTGCTCTAAGTTTAACTGTTGCATCCTCTGCTTTTATTATGCCTGCTTGATTGATGAAGTTGCTTGCAAAAGGTCATGATCAAATTGGTCAGTACAAACATAGTTTAGATTCAACATGGTCGGCTCATGAAATCAGTCTGGTTCTGCATAAATACGGCGATCTTTTTTTGTGGAAATTTGAGCCAATATCTGATGCCATTTTTGTTTGTCAGATGTTTGCCAACGTATTTTTCCGTGTTTTTTGAAAATGATATGATTCACTGTAATAGTCAAGATGTGAGGCTCTACCACATTTTGTAAAAGAACCATGAAGTTTCAAAACCGTTCTATTCTCATGTGTTGACTGAATGTTGTTTTACTTGATTGTGACAAGTGTTGCGCACCTTATTCTCAATTGAATTCATCAATGTGGGGCTCATAAGTATCTAAACAGCTTTTGAATAAATTTCGGAGTTTTGCCACTGATCCTGAAAAGGAAGAGATCTCCAGAAAGTTGCAGCAAACCGAAGAATGGCTTTATGATGGAGGAGATGATGAGTCTGAATATATTTATACTAGAAAATTAGAGGATTTGAAAAAGGTTAATTTAGTTTATTTGCTTTAATTCTTGAAAACCTTACTTCCAACAGGTGACAGTTGATAATTGATTTACTTTTTAATGTTTTCATTAGATGGTGAATCCAATTGAAAATCGATATAATGATGAAGAGGCAAGGGCACTGGCATCCCGGGGCCTATCGAATTGCATAGTGGAGTGTCGGGAGGCTATAGATTCACTTCCATCTGGTGAAAGAGATGCCGAAAAAGATGCCGTATGGTTCACTCTGATGAATGATTTTTTCTTTTAATGCTAGACTATGCTGTTTGGATGATTCTCAAGAAAAGGTGATTGATTGGCTTGTCTTTTATTTAAAAGGTATGGGCTGAATGCTGTAAAGCACATCAGTGGCTTCGAGAAAAGACCCAACAGCAGGCTTCGCTAGACAAGAGTGCTGATCCTATACTTTGGTCTAGTCACATCAAGGAGAAAACCGAGGCCCTTACCGAGTAAGGAAGACAGTGTAGCCAATGAAATTCATAGGAAATCAAATTTGAAGCATGAAGGGCAGCTTATTAAGTTGACTTGGATATTTAGTTATTTTCCTACCTGAATTTAATTCCATCATTTTTTCTTTCTGATATAGCTGTAGATCTACCCTCCAGAAATCCACTGAATCCATGAAATTTCACGCCTATCTTGGTTTACAAGTAACTTGAATTTTGATCTATTCACTGTAGGATTCAGCCTGCAACTATGCTAAAACTAAGCCAGCTATACTGTTGTAGGTTTGTGGTTTTAATTATACCTATCATGGGGATTTAGCACAATTGCACCACAACAATCTGCATCTAATAATAGCGAGAGTCATAGCTAATGATGCACTAACTCCTGTGTTTGCCAACAGTTCTGCTTCTCTAGTCAAGTTAGCATTGACAAAAACTGTTTAGCACTTTTCCAAATTGATGCTGCACACAGGAGACCAATGTCTCTAAAAATGCTTCTCGTAATTAACCTTCATTCCTTTAGTAATTTTCCCTGTTTATTCTTTTCATTTATCGATTTTTTTTTTTAGGATGTGCAAACAATTGATACCACCCAGGCCTTCATTCTCGAACCAAGAGGATGTCAAAGAAGCAGAGACAAGAGGACAAAAGGATGATGATATGGATGTTGATTAGTGTGCATTTGAGCACGATCGTGATAGATCATGCACCAAGTACAAGAAGAAAATTGATAACCTGTAACTCAGATGGATGTCGACTTTTGTCTATAGTTTTCCTCCTTTCATAGCTTAATATAATATATTATATTACATAGATCTCCAGGTGATGATACAGCAATTTCTTGTGCCCTCCTTTGGGGTATTTGGTTCCTTATTTAGGGTCACTATTCTCCAACTTTATCATTTTTATTCTCTCAAGGGTTGAAACTTCGAAGAAAGAAAGTATTATTAATAAAACGCTTCGCTGGTCTACAGATTGAACTTTTTGGGGAGACACTGGTACTAGAAATACCAAGGCTCCTTAAGTGCCTTTTTGTATCAATGCCATATTTATCTTGATTGCTCAATTGTGCACGTATGTTCTGTAAACTCTGCAAGTAAGCATAATTCATAAATACTGAATATCTCATCCAGCATGCATTTGTTCAAATTTTGTATATTTTAATGTTTGCATTACAGATAAGTTTCAGCTGCAAAGTCCAAATGTATTTCATCCTAATACAAATAAACAATTTAATCCTTCCTAGATTAGTTGATCAAACACTTTCTATTGTTGGCCAAAACTTGTGCATTTATTTTGCTAATAATATATACAACTTGTCCTATATTTGACTGATTAATTTTATTGAATTTTTTTGATAGTAAGGCTTTACTGAATTATTTTGTTTAATTTTTGTTATAAAATATACTAGTTAAAAATTAGATATGTCAAAAACTTCTATGAATATAATATTTAATGAGTTTGATAGGTTAAACTCGTTAAATTTCGGGTATAGATCATGTCAAGTATGAGTTTAAGTTTTAACATGTCGATAAGAATATAGAATATTTAAAATTTTAACGAGCTGAGTCTCGAATCCTAGTAAAACGGACCCACTATCTTCTCTAAATTGACGCTTTTCCATGCCGAAGAAGGTCATGTATTGTACAACTTTTTTTATATAATTTTTTTGAGAAATGTAATTATGCAATTTTTCATGAGTCATATAAATATTTAGATTAAACTCAATCGACCCAATAACACATGGGTTTGACTGAATTTAAAATTATGTTCAAAACTGGAAATAAAAATAAGAAAAATCACAGAAAACCAAAAAAAAAAAGAATCTGAACAATATAATTCAGGGAGAAAAAAACTCGTGAAACAATAGCTTTTGACTTGTTTAACTAACTATCGATATTAATATTTCCATAAACTACCAAAAGAGTTTCTTGGTATGACATTTCCATAACTTTTTTAAAAATCATTTATCCTTTCCAATTCAAGCATGAGCTCCGTTTTGATGGGTCATTTTGGATATGATAATTTTTTTTAATGTTAATTTTGCAAAAAAAATATTATTTTGAGAAGATGAATAAAATTTGACATAATTGTGTAAGCTTTTCCCGAGGTCTTAGTGCCAGACATGCTATAAGTTTATCGGCAATTTTACAAACAAATATAAGATTAAATAACTTGGTGAATTATTTGAAGGCCAGAAAAAACATTCCCTTTTCACACCCCAAATTTACAAGGTAATGATCAAGTAGGAATTTTATCACCTTCCTTTACAAAATTTCTTATTTCACAATCACACAAGAATGGGTAAACTAACATTATATATATATATATATATATATAAAAGTTAAACTAAACAACACATCAACACATCACCTTCAAGTCAATTTTCTACTGGGGAACGGGTGGAATCCTCTTTTCGACTCCAGACTCTCCCGATGCATCCTCGCTCGAACTTTACACAATATTCTTAACCTCAAGAACTAATGCTAAACAAACGCCTAGCTTCCTTTATCAAACCAAATTGTGAAGATGGTTTCGCCAAGTTTTACATAACAATCAAAAGAGCAGCAGAAACCATTAAAAGCTGTAATGAATTCATGTCTGTGCATCGAAGACCTGAAATACATGACGTTTCCTAGTCAAAAAGCATAATAATACCATAATTTATAATACTAATAGTAAACACATGAGAAAAACGGCCACAGAACATGACGCGAAGAGCTGGTATTATTCATTCTAAGCATAGCCATTCATCTAATAACTAACTCATCACATAAAGCCGAATGCAAGACAATGCTGGAGAAAGTTTCAGGGATCTTTTGAAGCAGTACTGACAAAAACAGTAAGTGGAGTTCTACTGCCAAGTATGCTTATTTGCCGGGATACAGAAGTTAATTCAGTAGGGAGCTGGGGGGAGAGGGGATCACATGAAAAAATTCGAAATGGTATATGTAATATTTCTAAAAATGAAAGACTCCCTCCCAAAAAATCTACTGACGCTCCCCACCTCCCCCTTTTCATGTCCCATTCCCCCCTCCGAAATTCCTGGAACAATCCCTGAATAAATTCTCCATATAAATATCTTTTTTCTTCAGAGAAGAGGAGCAGTGGATTGTGATAGACAACTGATATCAAGAATACAAGAAGTATTGGCTACTTGAATCTATAGATCACTAAGATCTTTTTTGTCATTTATCCAGATTTATCAAACTTGAAAAGCCGACCTTCAATACCAAGCATTACTAATAAAAAGTTACAACCACAACATATTGATGGAATGAGAACTTACTGCTTTGCCCAGACGATGCAGCAGCAGGCAGTGCTGGAATTTTGATGGCTGTGTTTAGAAACAGTTGTGGTATTTGTGAGAGATAATTTTAAAGAGGAGTTATCTTTTTGGTGCGAAAAAATCTACCACTTACGAAGAAATTGTAGTAAAAAAATTATCTAGGTGACATACTTTTATTGCATGAAGAAGCTGGTAACCGGGATGTAGATGGCCAAGGAGCTGGAATGTTGTCGTTCAAGTCGCATAGGAAGCTGACCCCTGCAGTTACGTCGAAAACCACGTCTGATGGCAAGCTCGGTAAAAGGCATCCAGACTCTATTTTCAAATCAGAGAATAAATCAAATGAGATGTAGAGGATGCAAAGGTAATTTACTAATTTAAGAGTGACTAGATGGCTTGTCAAAAGCTGTTTCGACTCAACAAAGTCCAAGATATTACACGATTGAATTTGCATGGTATTGAAATCTAAAATTGTCTTTTCAAAAGATAAGATGCTAGTATTATTGGCACCAGTCGTTGATGATCATAACATCTCAATTTTCTAAAGTCAGCAGTAAAATAAGATTGATTAATAACCATAACTAAATAGATGACAGGTGAATGGTTTATAAAAAGTCTGAATAAAAAATAAAAAAAATTCACTTATTTCACAAGGATCGGAACAAAAGGTGAAAGCAATAAATGAGAAAATTACCCTGTGTACCAACTGGAGCACACAAATGATGATTCCAGAGAGATCAGCATGGAAGAATGAGAAACTTTTCATCATTAGCATCAGCAGAACTTTATTTTATAATAAATAACACGTAATTAAATAACAGAAAATAGTTAACCTTGCAGGGAGAAATCTTTGAGGCTAATATGACACTGGTTATAAACATCATTTGTAATGTTCGCTTTTCGTAATTTTACTCCAAGTGAAGCCGCACAATTCAAAGCTTGCAAGTTTGTGACAAAACTCTGCCTTTGCAAGTGAGAAACATAGCTCTCGACAGCATTGCAACATGCAGTCTGGTTATTTGTTACGGCACTGCAGCCTTCTACAACATGGCTCATGTTTGGAAAATTCAGAGGACACACTGTAGAGCAATATATAAAGGGTGTCAAAAAATTATTAATGTCAATTGAAGACATTGAACATGAAATCATCAAAACACATAAAAAAAATCCAAATTAATGATCTTGATGGAAAAAGGATATAAAATAATAAATGGTGGAGTTATAAGGTTGAATACATGATAACATCTTTATTCACATCTCACCTTTATTAATCCTGCAGTTTGATAGTCCTCGAAGAACATCTTTTGCACGTAAAGCATCGAGTTTACTCGCAAGCCACCTTAGAACGATACCTTTGCAGTCATTAACCCTAGTTGTATGGTCAGAAAGCACATGGGATCCATCCAGGCTCAGCATATTATAAGCTTTTTGAGCAAGCTTTCTGGCGGCATCCAAAATAGCATTCTGGCAAACTTGCTCGCAGCATTCATTCACAATATCAATCTTCCCACACGAAGCAAGAAGGTTAGATGAATCCACCGTGCTCTCAAATTCAGAAACATCGCTAACCGGGCAAGAGCCTTCTGTAAGATTTGATGAATGAATAAAGCATATCTTAGATAAACCGACATTGGCACCCTGACCCACCAAAATTTGCTCAAAATCTGAAAGGCAATGGGAGGCAAGTGTTCCATTTAAAGCAAGTCTGTTGGTTACATTACTAGATTGACCAATGAGAATGACCAGAGTGGCTTCTAATTGAGGGCAGCACACTACATTGGCCAACAATGGTGCAAATGCAGCCATGCAATCTGTTGACGTCAATTGCATCATGCTTGAGAGGGAAGTAAAGTTCAGAGCACATAACCCTGTGCCGAAGGAGAGTGAAATAATTTCAAATTTTAACATCCATAACTTAAATGATTTTAAATTTTCTAATGCGGGAACAAACCTGATAATTTGGGGATAGTATTATTTGTGAATGGTGTCAAGGGAGAAGGTGCAAGAAGAGGAAGAAAGGGCTGAGGAGAGGCAGTAGGAGAAGTATCAGGCAAAAATACATCAGCTCGTCGTTCCGTTAGCATAAAACTTCCGTGATTTTCCGACAAGGAGCAGTATGATTTTCCAATCCCTGTATGACACAATGTTTATAAGAAATACGACAATTTAAAAGAACTCAAAGATAGAAACATGTTATGCTTTTCTTCTGGGGTTTGCAAGAAATTTTAGATTAGATACATCACTGGATACATGCTGATTGCAAGAAATAAAATGAATAGATAAACTTGTGGCCAAGTTAACAGAACTAAGTGACAGTATAATACATTATTTCAAAGAAAATCCTGCATAGCAGCTCGATGTTCATTTTTTGGAAGGTATGCCCATACGGTGTCCACGTGCTTGCTAGAATTTTGTCTTTCTTGGAACGAGTAAAACATGTTCTAGTGCTAGTAGCACTATAATTCCAGAACAATGACCAATTATAAGCTTACTGCTTGAGCTTATCAGTTGGATCAGGTTGCCACTAATTGACTACATTTGCAAAGCTCCAAGCTAAAGTATCTTATACAGGTATCAAAAAGTTATCCACAGAACTTTATCAGACACTCGTTCTATTGAAATCAGCCCAACTTGCAGGCTGCTGCTGACATTTTTCCGCCACTCTCTATTATTGAAAAAAATGAAAATGCAATACAGGTTACGAAAGTTTAACGGTGAAAACATCACCACATTATAAAGGCATAATGACTCAAGCTAGAAGGATACAAGAGCAAGGATAAGGAAACTTAGGTTGAAATTTAAGCACCAACTAATATAAGATGCGTCAACCAGATGCACCTGCGAGAAAATGGTCCAGTAATTTTTTTCCGAAAAACAAAAAGATTACAATAAAATAAAAAGCTTAAATTACCAACTTAAAACCCTAGAAGTTGACTGACTAAAAGAAATTCAGGTCAAATCATCCTACAGTAGATACCAGCTACAGAAACCATAGGACAAATAGAGAAGCAACCCAGTGAAACAACTACAGTAAAGATCATTTATTTAGCCAATGCAGCAAAATTCAGAGATTCAAGCAAAAGCAACTAATGGTAGAGAAGAACTCTGAGGGTGTTATAGTGCAAATCAAATATTTAAAAGCCTAATTTCCACAAACCACCAGAGATCGCAAAGTAAATTATACCCATCTGGTTTCTTGAAAAGCCAATCATTTCCAAAAGACAGAGGTGAAACAACCCGTTAAGAAACTTGAATGTAAGGTGTAATTGCTCACCGAGAAGAATCAAAAGCACAACTAAAGGATAAAGACTGAAACTTCGAGCTACCCCTCTTCTCATTTCTCTTTGCTGTACTTGCTGCAAACAAAATGGCGGACAATACAAGATGAACGTGCAAAGAGTTCAAGTTTTTCAAACAAGAAAATAATTTCAGCTCAGGGAAGCACAAAAAAAAAGGAGAAAAATTCAGAATTTCAAAATGAGAGAGTGAAGATAGGCATCTGGGTATAGCGGAAGGGGGGTTGGGGCAGCCATGAATGAGCTGCTCAAGTTGAGTGGGGACAGAAGCAGTAATGAACGCAAGCTGTACATATTTTGTGAGAAAGGGCCCCACTTTTTCAAGAAAAATATAGAGGAAATTCTTGATTCTTCTTGGTGTGGAAACTCAGATAACACAGCAGTACGAATCGATCCACCCAAGGACCGAGGCTCGCATTAAAGTCCATGGACAACCTTTTTCTTCCCAATTTGTTTGTGTGCCTTTAAGACTCACGTGCGTGGCACGTGATGCATGAATTTCAGGGTTTCCATTTTTTTAAATAGAAAAAATAATCCTTGTCCGAAATCCTGGTTTTGTTTCACAGGGGACACTGTTATTCTACACAAAGAGAAACAATACAGGGAGAAATTGGCCAAAAAATAAAATAGATTTACTTTATTTCTTGATTATATAAAATATAATATTTTATTTTTCATTGAATCAGCGAAGTCACAATCATTCGACTGAGAATGAATATGTTATTTAAATGGACATTTTTAGATGAAAATTACAGACAGAAATGGAGAAGATGAATTGCAAGCAAAAAGAATAATTTATTATTTCCTTAAAATGTACATATTATATTAATATTTTTTTTGCCATCACTTGGATGATGAGATTTTTTTCAAATTCTATTTTAATAATAATGATAATAATAATTTTTTCGCTATATCGAAGAAAACTCATTATTCGTTTGTTGTGTGTATATATATGTAGTTAATTCAGATTATATAGATATATAGTTAGTGAGTAGGTCTCTTATGAGACGGTCTCACGAATCTTTATCTGTGAAACGGATCAACCCTACCGATATTCACAATAAAAAGTAATACTCTTAGCATAAAAAATAATAATTTTTCATGGATGACCCAAATAAAAACCCGTCTCACAAAATACGACCCGTGAGACCGTCTCACACAAGTTTTTGCCATAGTTAAATGTTACAATATTACCGGCAAATTATTTAGGTCTTAAATGAGCTTCAATGTGGGTAATTAGACGGGGGATTTTGGGCATTAATAATTTGAATTCCCTTTGGAGTAAAGTAGTAATAATTGCCTGACATTTTAAAAATAATTTAAATAACAACAAATTTTCAGGCTTCGGGTACGTCTCCAGATGGGGGACATGTTAGATTTAAACAAATGGGGACGGCATGAGTCTTCCAAAATTTAAACAGGTCAGATCTCACAACTAAGAGACTCAACCCATTGTCATAAAGTCTGAGTAGTATATTGAATTCGCATGTACATTTCAAATCCAATACTACAGCATAAGAGCGCCCCAACACAACGGCCAACATGAAAGCTTTCCATAGAGACATTTGCTCAACCTGTAAACCTTGAATCAGTAGAGGGCCTCCAAATGTTACAAGTTCAAGAACTCCCAAGGGGGTTAACAACGTTCTTCTAGAATCCGTGCGACGATTTTTTTCATTTCTGTCTTAATCTGCACCTCACATCGACAACTAGATGCCTGATATGTGGAGCATACCACTTCACTTTCTCGAGGTGATCAACCGAAACCTCCCAGCAAAGGCCTGCAACCAACGATTTTTATCTCATCAGATTCACAAAATTTGACTTTTGATAGTATCATGCTCTATTTTTCAAGATCATTTTTTCTAAAACGAAACACTATTTGGTAATTGGCTGAAGATAAAGATAGATGATGCCTTGCGATTTAGCTATGTCGGAAATGGAGTGCACAACATGATTCGTCCACGAACTCTCCTCTGTGTCCTTCACGTTCCCGTGGATATGTAAAATTCCGCCCTCGTCTCTGCAGATTTTTAAGTCACATGAAACTTGGAAAAAGAAACGGTAAACATGACCCAAGAATGGAAACGCAAGAATCCATAAAGATGATGAATAAAGCACTAATTTTTTGAATTCGTGACATGCTAAAATACGTGGACTGATGTTATATACCTTAGCGCTTCAACGGCGGTAACCCAACTACATTCACTGGATGGAAGGAGGCCTAGGCAGACTCGATCAGCAACTCCCTGCATAGAAAGATAACCCATGTAAGCTTTCAAGAATAATCAGAACAAACGTGGAGAATATGTTAATTTCTTAAGATGGTTAGTCTCCTTACTAGCACATTAATGTGCAAGTCGAGTCATTAAATTTTTTTCTGTCGTTTATAGTTTTTTGCTTCTTTCCAGACGCACCTACCTTGTTCCCTAAAATAAAATTTCTTTTCCAAATTACCTTTTTATGTTATCTAAAAGATATCACTTACTTGAAACCGCTATTTTTCTGGGTAAAATGGTCAGACACACCAGAGTGTTCAATTTTTTTTACTCTCGTATAATAGTCGAGTAAACATTTAAATTCAGTGACGCAATGTCATACTTTAGGAGCTGTAACTCTATTATCTCCTTCCAGGACAACACAGCGGTCAGCCACAGAATTGGCAAGGAGATTACGATGGAGTGCTTGAATGGCATGGGGATTCCACTCACAGGCATACACCATTTTTGCGTTGGCCCTAATTTACCATCGCAGATAAAAATAGAAGCGTTAAATACACTCATATCAAGCATCATGCCACATAATAGTTAGCAACAAGAATTCAGAAAATTTGAAATTTTCTAGAGATAAATAGGAATAGACCTCAGAAGGAAAGGAAGAGTAAAGTATCCTATGCCTGCGAACAAATCTACAATAACTTGATCTTTACATTCTAGTCGGGCCATCCGAAGCTTCTCGGAAAGATTACCCCAAGAGAACATGCACTTGGTGGTATCAAAAGAGTAGAGTATGCCGTTTTCACGGTGATCAACCCAACCGCCATCTCCAACAAGAATCTCCAACTTACTGTCTCTCGTTCCAGTTTGTGCAATTCGATTCTACAAAATATCAACACAATCCATCAGCAAAGAAATGTTAACATTACAAATAAAAACTGGACCACGGGTTTATCATAACATTAATTCTCATGACTTTTATGTATCTAGCAAGGAATAGTTTAAGGGCATATTTGATCAACAGGAGAAGTGCACGATAATTTGGTAAAAAATCTAATATCATACGATTGTGATTCGAGCAAAGGCTTTGCAAAACAGAGAAACTCAAGTCATTAAAATCAGGTAACTGAATTAACATTTATACATGTTCACTTCAGCATTAAACAAGCAGAACCAAGATTCTATAATCTGGTATTATAATATTTTAATCATAAACTAGAATACGTATTTTAAAAAAAGCATGACAGAGAAGTGGCCTGTTAGATGAAGGGCTATGTCCAACATACTTGTCGCGCGAGACGTCCAGTCCCAAGTGATTTTGCAACTATCGGCCAAAGCTCCTTTCCGATCGAGTCCCACACTGGATCCTTGAAGGATGTTGTAGGGAGAACAATCATATCTCCTACTCGTTCCCATCTGCAGCAAAGAATAAATTCATAACAAGATGAATAATGCGTATTCCAGTTAAAAGGGTCTAAGTAATAGAAAGAAAATATTACTATATTCATATTTAATTTAAAAAATTTGGACCTCAAAGGCAGCTCTTCTATAAGCTCTGATGGAAGCCTGTGATGATTCAACAAAGGTGCTACAGCTTCCTTCATCACTTTGAAAGGAGAAGTAGGAGTTTTTTTAATGTTTGCACCTTCATCAACGATCTTAGTTGCACCACAAGCTTTTAGAAGATTCAAAGCCGATGGAGTCGAGATACCTTTCAACATGTCAAAAGAACATGCCGTCCAGGATTGTTGATCATTGGATACTTCAACATTGTTTTCAACCTTTGACATATCTTCAAAGACTGCGCTAAATTTTTCAGTCACGGGGAAACAGATAATCATTTTACTGTCGAGAGTGTACACCTTTCTTCCGAGATCCAACCAACCAAAATTTTTCAATACATCTTTTCCCAATTTTGCATACTTTTTATCAAGCCGAAGAACCCAAGGTTTGGTTATGACCAAGCCTCCATTGTTTCCCCTCAGTTCTTCAAATGTAGAGTCTTGGAGAGCAGATTGATTCACCTTGAGTTCAGTTTTATGCGAATACAAAAAAGATCGATTCTTTTCCTCTTTTTGTCCCATAAATTCTGAATCATGACATATCGACAGCAAACGACGTAAATCAACCTTCATAGGCTGACTGAACTTAGTCCCAAATGCATAACAAGATGCCCCACCACCAACTATTACTAGATTATCACCAATTACACTTACTGTGCTACGAACAAAAAGGCATTCTTCAATAGACTGCATCCTTATAGTCTTCCAAGAGCAGGACAGAAGATTCAGTAAAGATAATTCTTGATACCCACTGACAGGACATCCACCCAACACGCCAAGATAATTTGAATAAATGAACATCGAGTGTGAAAAGCTAGCATTCGGTGCAACCCCATATGTCTTCATCTTATTCCACAGGCTTGTTTCAACATCAAAACTGTAAAGATCCCCAAGTGCTTTCTCCCCGTTGTATCCACCAAACATATACAACTTAGAACAACTTGATTCCATAGAATGCGAATGAAGGGGACCAGGCCAGTTTCCCCGAGTTTCTATCTCTGTCCATTCAGAAGTCAATGTGTCAAGGACATAAAGCGACGATAATATTTTATCATCACAAATTCCACCAAATACATATATCTTAGAACCAACCACGGCTGCTGCATGTCGATGCCTGAGGAAAAAGTATACAAAAACACATGACAAAAGGACAAACTTCAGGGGTTGGACAACTAAGTTCAAGATTCAGAAAGCACGTCAAGCAAATAGACTTTCTTCAAGGAGAATTGATGAAATCATACCCCTTGCATGGATAAAGGAATATTACTTTCTGAAGGAAAAAGAATACCAATTAAAAAATACACAGATTATGCTTTCTCATGAGTGCTAACATGGGACATATGGATTGTTTTTTTGGATAGGAATCAATGGGACTTATGGATTTAATCATGTCAATACTAAAAAATGCAAAAGCATCTTAGATTAAAACATGTGGTTAATACAGGATTACATATTTAAGCAAGGGTTACATGATTGTACAACAGTTCTTACAAACTGAAAATACATAAAAGGTTGCCGACTTAAAAACTCACCTTGGGGGGAACAAACTGCCAGAACATTGTAAAAACTTCCATTCATTATTGGCCATGTCAAAGACCCAAACATCATTCAGAATATTCAGAGGATCAGCCCTACCTCCAATTACATACATGAAATCCCCAACAACAGAAGAAGTATGTCCTAATCGAGCAGAAGGTGTTCCCATTACAGCAACTATCTCTACCATTCCAGATTGTGCATCCAGAAGCACAAGATCATTTTTACGTTCATGTCGTCCAATTCCTCCAAAACCACCAAAAATAAGAATTTTCTTTTGGTCAACTGAACATGCAGAATGACCCCATAAGAAAAGTCTTTCAACAGGTTCACCATCTATCTCAACCGTAGATAGATTGAAGGAAATAATTTTACACGATCCTGCCAATGATTTTTAAATATTTAAACTTCCGGTCATATTAATGGAAAGAAATCCTGCAATTAAATATATATTAGCATGCGCCAGTAAACAATTTTTCAGGCAGCTGTGACCATTCATCAAAAAGGTTTGTAAAAGTGCAAAACAAAAGACAGTGCAGGTCTTGAAATTACATCAATTTCAGATGACATTTAAACGCATAGAAAAATCCACACACAAAGGTTTATCATATCAACTGCAAGCGAATATGCAATGATTAAGTGTTGCCCATGGATAACCAATAATATACTGACCAAAAAATTATGGAGTGTCATCAGATAATACTTAATAAATTACCCTTTAATCAATGTTATGAGTTAGGCAGATAATATAGCAAACATAAGAAACAGCAAAAGGTAAACCACTTGATCTAGAAAGTAGAAGCCTGCTACAACACTGGGTAAGTAAATATCATTTGTATTCTTACAAGTAAAAGTTCAAATTTCATCCAGTCAATTTAAAAGGCAATAACAGACAATGACTATCAATCAATGTGATGATTACCATTGGTTTCAGAACTCAACTTCCCCTCCAGTCCAGCGACTACATTCCCTACAGAATTCCCCAAAGTTTCAATCCTTTTGACCTCGCTATACTTCTCAGAACGACAACCAAGCACTTCACCTTCCACTAGAATTGGACTACTGGAAAATCCATTCTTTATCAAAGTAGTCAGAAAAAGATCGGTTCTTTTTCTGTTAGCCTCCATTTTTTCATTAGCAACACCAACAAGGTACTCAACATACTCCTGAGAAACCATGATCTTGATGGAATCCCCCAGCGGAACCTCCAACCGGATGGAGCAGCGTATCGCGATGATAACTCTCTTACTGACGCTGGTAATGCCACTCTCTCTGAACCCAGAAGAAATAGCCAGAGAAACCAAACACTGAGCCGCCTCCAAGTCTCTGCAC
Source organism: Primulina tabacum (assembly GCF_025594145.1). NCBI lineage: Eukaryota > Viridiplantae > Streptophyta > Magnoliopsida > Lamiales > Gesneriaceae > Primulina > Primulina tabacum. Next base: position 4,677,006 of record NC_134553.1, read on the forward strand.
TCAACCGCAATAATCAAAGGCTCAAACCTGAACACCATGCTGTGAGACTCCAGGTGATCAGACTCGCTTGTGACACGGGAAGGAGGGGCATCCGATGAAGCAGGGTAAAGGAGGGGAAGGAGGGAAGATTGGTGAACTGGGTCGTGGGAGATGAAGATCCAGGTGCCTCCCTTGGCCTTTTTCTTGAGGGTGGAGTGGTTGGTGGGATGGGAGAAAACGGAAATACGGCCGGAGCAAGAGCTGGTGGTGAAGAAAGAGGGATGTGAGTTGATGGTGTTCAGGAGAGGAACTATGGGCAAGTCTAACGTGCCTTTGGGAGAATTATCGGGCTCCGGCGACTTCATAGCGACCATGGCAGCGGCTTTCCTCTTGTCAAACACCATCGGTATTGCCTAAACCCTATTCGATGAGTGCGCGGGGTTTTAGATGCGACTCAAAACACAAGTCAGAATTTGATCCAATCACATTAGGAGATTAGGCTTTTGAAAAGTCACAGAGAAGAAAAATCGTGTATTAGGCATCTCCAACCGTAGTCCACAACGGAGGAATCCTCCATTGTGGAGGATGAAATCTTCTCCAATTGTACTCTATTTGTTTCCTTCATTTTAGAGTATGCAACAGTGATCCTCTATTTATGGAGTATCACTGTTCATATAGAGGATTGAAAAGGGGTGAAAAATAATTACAAAATAGATATTTTAAAAATTGCCATATAATCCTTTTGAAAATTAATAAGCGAATTACATATAGTTGTGCCATGTTTAGCGAATTAATTAAGTTTAGTTAAATAATATATTATGAAATTAATTAATTATATGTGTGTATGTGTTCGAAAATGAAATAAATTAAAAAAAAATTATTTGGTAATATTTAGAGGATATGAGTTGAAAATGAAATAAATTAAAGAAATAGAGTATTTGGTAATATTTAGAGGATATGGGTTGGAGAATATGTTTGAAAATAGAGATCATGGATCTCTATTTTGGAAAATATAGGATGAAAAATAGAGGATATGGATTGAAGATGGCCTTAACAACAACATGATCATTGGGCGTTAGACATGAACTATCCAAATCCAAAATGTCCAACCCCATTAAGGATAATTTTCTCAAAAATCAATTGACTGCAAAGCATAATCCATTCTATTTACGACCAAATCGTTCATAAGCGAGTCAAGATATTCGTGAATAGTCAGTGAACATGTGATATTATTTGAAAAACTTCTCTTTTTCTATCAATTTTTTCACTAAAATTTTTATTTTGTGTGTCTGATATTTAAATATTTGCAAGTTATATGCATGAAGATATTAGTTTCTTACTTCTAAACTTTTTTTTCGAAATATTATCGTAAAATATTGGACTATTGGACTATTAGCCATCCGAATCGGACTGGCTATATGATTTTTGTTTTAACAGGGTGCAGTCAAGCTAAAGATTTATTTTAAGCATTTTTTATATTAGTTCATTCTTTGCTTCAATCTTATTATTTGTGAAAACATCATTCCAAGAAACCAAAACATGTGAATAATATTATAATACCTATAAAACTCACATTAAAAAGTACAAGTTTAGATTATCATCTTGCTAAAAAATAATATTTGAATTAAAATTTTGACATATTCCGTCACTTTGATGCAAGTTGATGGTTCTCCCAACAATCGTTGCCACATAAAAGATTTAAGATTTAAAAAACCACACCATTGAAGGTTTCAAAATCTTGCTCTCAAACCCAAGGTTTGTTTCACACAACCTGGTCCACACTAAGCATTCTCCTTCTTTCAAAATCCTTATCCTAAAATCTCATCCAAATACTCCCTCCACCTCTCATTCCATTCCACCATTCATCACCAAGAAAACATAGCACAATGCAAACACCAACAACAAATACAGATAAGATTCAAAATCATTAGCTAACAAAACCAGAATCCCACATTCTCTTCTCTTCCGCCATTGCCAATTTGTGTTGCATCTTCAAGAAAAGGTGACAAAATTATGTCTTGCTCGAGTATCACTATGTGGGTGTCCTCAAAACCCTCCATTTCCGACCCTTCCGCTCTCTCCTGGCGCTCCTTTATCACCCCTTTTCAGCTTCCGAGTTCAAACACTTCCAGCTCCATTTCCACATCATCTAGACCACCATCTTCCACCCAAGTTCAGTGTGGTTTACGCGATCTGCGTGACCGTATCGAATCGGTGAAAAACACCCAGAAAATCACTGAGGCAATGAAGCTTGTGGCTGCAGCCAAAGTGAGAAGAGCGCAGGAAGCTGTGGTCAATTCCAGGCCTTTCTCTGAAACGCTAGTTGAAGTCCTTTACAACATCAACGAACAGCTTCAAACGGATGATATCGACGTCCCACTCACCAAGGTTAGGCCAGTCAAGAAAGTCGCCCTCGTCGTGGTAACCGGCGATCGTGGCCTGTGCGGCGGATTCAACAACGCCATACTGAAAAAAGCCGAGTCCCGTATCAGAGATTTGAAGAATCTTGGCCTCGATTACACAGTCATAAGTGTTGGTAAAAAGGGTAACACGTATTTTATCCGCAGACCTTTTATTCCTGTGGATAGGTTTCTCGAAGGCACCAACCTTCCGACTGCCAAAGAAGCTCAGGCCATCGCCGACGATGTATTTTCACTATTTGTTAGCGAGGAAGTCGACAAAGTGGAGCTTCTGTACACCAAGTTCGTGTCATTGGTCAAGGCTGATCCTGTAATCCATACTTTGCTTCCATTATCACCGAAAGGAGAAATCTGTGACATCAATGGCGTCTGCGTCGATGCGGCAGAAGATGAATTCTTCAGGTTAACAACAAAAGAAGGGAAATTAACAGTGGAGAGAGATGTAATAAGGGCTAAAACTCCAGAATTTTCTCCAATCTTGCAGTTCGAGCAGGACCCAGTTCAGATTCTTGATGCCCTTCTTCCTCTTTATTTGAACAGTCAAATCTTGAGGGCGTTGCAAGAATCGCTTGCCAGTGAACTTGCTGCTAGGATGACGGCGATGAGCAATGCTACAGATAATGCGGTGGAATTGAAAAAAAATTTGTCTTTAGTGTACAACAGACAACGGCAGGCGAAGATCACGGGGGAGATTTTGGAGATTGTTGCTGGCGCCGATGCCTTGGCCTAAATGCACTTCTTCTTCCGGCCTGTAATTGTGATTCTACTTTCTTCTGGAGTATTTTTGTCGGAATTCAAATACATCATTCTGTAACATAATGGCAATTTCATGACATATTTTTAAAAAAAATAATGGCAATTTCATGACATATTTATCCATACCTACCTACAATTACTGCCTAATCCATTTTATCTAGAGCTGTCAAAACAGATCAAGCTCGCCCATCAACCCACCCCTTTATATAAAATAAATGAAATATCAACTCATCAAATGAATTGAGCTCACTTGGAGATTACAGATGGGAAAGGACCGAGGCTAGGCTGGCTGAGTTGAAAATTCTCAACCCTTCTAGCCCATCTCCACCCGACCTAACGGTGGGTTGTGGCAAGCCAGCCCCGCCCTCTAATTTCGTAGAGAAACAAAAAAAAAAACTTGGTAAACTATTTTTATGTAGTCCAATGTTTGATAAGCTAAGTTCGAGATTATAAAAGTTGACGAGGTTTTTTATTTGCGCTTGTAAGCTAGAATTTTCAAAACTAAAATTCAAGAAAAACACACACACTCGCTCTCTCTCTTACATATAAAAAAATCACGCAAGCTTGTAATTTATGCTATGCTTGAATATCATGTTTTGCTCTCGCATGAAAAGCAGTACTAGTTACGTTGTCCAGTTTCGGATCCAGAGGGCTGGGCCTACTCCATTATTAATGGGCTAAAAGTGGAAAAGAAACAACTTTGGGCTGAGGCCTTGACCCTTTATTATATGTGGATTCATCACCATATCCTTCTCAAAAGCGACGTTCATAATTAAGAAATACATGGTTCTATCCATCACCCTACCAATGGTTTACCGGTACTGGCTAGTCCCGACAACAAATTGAATTCAAACTAAATCTTAATTTTGTAGTTGGTTTTCATTTGAATTAATTTTAACCAAATTTGAAAATATCGGAAAATAATATATGTATATATTTATTTATTTAATTCTGGTTCAAAACCCAAAAATGATTTCTCAATTTTAATTTCGATTCACGATTATTTGATGTTTGTTACGGAAAATGGGTCTTTATTACTTATTAGTATGACCAAATTACAGTAAAACAATATTATTATTATACTTCTCACTAATTAGTAATTTTAAAATTCAGAATTATTTTATTTAGTAGACTGTATATACACGTAACACATGCAGAGATCGAAGTAATCTAAGAAATCAGAATTATTTTATTTAGTAGACTGTACATGCACGTCTAATAACTCATCACGAAATAAGGGTATTTGGTCCAAAAATCTTACTCAAACGTAAATTTTAAAAATGACATATATCTGTTTAATTAAAAGTACGTGATATTAATAATGAGAACGGTAATATTTTTGTGAAATAACTGGGGGCAGCCCTGCTCAATGCATGGATCGGAGAGGGATGGTAACGGGTCGAGTTCTTTCCAATGTGATGCAGCTAAAATTAATGAATCGCGTAGACTGCGGACGTGAGATCCGACTAGATAGTAAACTGGTTCACTTGGCTGATAAATAAGCTCACTTGGATGGTAAACGGATCCACGTAGGCAATATACATTTAATTTGTGGGGCGTCACGGCGTCACGAACACTCATCAGAGGCGCATGGGTTTGCAAGACGTAGACAATCCGACGCTCAAGTCAGCAAACAATTTAAAGATGTTAATTGAGAGCTAAAAAGTTTAAGCATAGAATCCCCCCTTGAATAATGAGAATCCTCATAGATTTTTTTAGAGTGTATCGCGAGCTTAGACCTTTATAATTATAATTAATTAATTCAAACCTCAATAATAAATTGAATAATTAAATTGGATCATTACCCATCACAATGAAACAAAATTTAAATCCGACCTATTGACATCTGGTTTCCTCCAATTTAACAAATATTCAAAAAAAAAAATTTATTAGAGATTAATTTTGGGCCTTCCTTTTATTTCATTTTTCTTATGTAATCAATGCTTTGCTTTCATCAATCAACATCGGCGACCCATTTAAAAATAATGCCAAAAAATTTAATACTCCTTGTGTTATTTTATTTTAGTTAGTTAATTCAGATATAGTATTTATATTTTATTAACTACATGTATAGTTCATCTTAGAGTACGAGCTAGCCAAGTGTGGTTCGGTCAAAACTCGACTTGAGTTTGATTTGACTGTTCTCGAGTCTTTATCGAGTTTTAATTGTTTAGGTTTATGGAATATTTGTTTTTGAGAGTAAGTTGATGGAATTGTGCATTATAACATAGTTCGATTTTATTTTTTTTGAGATCGAGATCGAGTTCGAGATCTATTATTCTACAAATATTTCGGAAGAGGTAGTTTCAAAAAATTTTAAAAATTATATTTAAAATGTTCTCTTTAATTTGAGATTTACTATTGTCGCTCTCTATCCGTAATTCACCCTTTAATTTGTCATAAGTTCGACCAACAACTTTAGGACAATATTGAAGGACTGTGTTTTATCATCAAGTTCATGAAAGCGACTAAACATGATCAAATTATAAGTGTTTTTATTGCTTTATTATATCCATAATTAATTTGGAATTACTGATAAATGATTAAATAGTTTATTTAATGTTTTCATATAATACAAAATTTAAGAAAATTTAGCAATTTGAATTAAAATAATATTCATGTTACGAGATTAAAAACACTATTGTAAAAATTATTATAAGAATAAGTGTAGGACCGAGCGTTTGTCATTTTACCAAAAACTATAGCTGATGTTAATGGTATAACTGATCAAATATTTTAAACCGTACGGCAATTCAAGCACTACCTTGCACGTCTATCCTACAAAATTTTAAATATAAAAAACCTATTGTTTTATTTAATAAAATAAATAATATTCGTGGAAAATGTTACCAAATATTGCGTAGATTGTGACGTAAAATGTATTTACTATTTACTTATCATATTCATTTACTAAGTCATCACTACAACAAAAATTTCAATCAACAACACTCATACGACAACGGTTTTTATTAAAACCGTTGTCTTTTTTCTTTTAACAACGGTTTTAACAAAAATCGTTGTCGTAGCCTAAAAAATCCCGCTTAAAGACAACGGTTTTTAAATTAAAAACCGTTGTCTTTTATGTGTCTAAAAACCGTTGTTTTTGATGTGTCTACGACAACGGTTTTTTAAAGCGTTTTTTTTTTGTTACAACAACGATTTTTAAAAACTGCTGTCTAAGAGCTTTTTTTTTGGGCTACAACAACGATTTTAACAACCGTTGTCTATGAGCGGTTAAATTATAAGTTCTTGTTATTAATTTTTTGTTCTTCCAATATATTTTCAAACAATCCATTTCTGAGGCAATGAAAAGCTCAGTTGACTAGTTGGCATATTTTGTAAATCGATCAAATACACTCGATGATATCATTTTTTTAAATAAAAAATAGTTGACTAAGGTTTAAAAAAAATACCCGCAAAACAAGGATATTATTCAAATAAGTTTATGTACAAAACTAATTAAAACCTCATTAAAATCTTCATTATTTTATATCATAAACCTTACAAATTAATTTATATTAAAATTATTTGATACGAAGTAGAAGAAAAAATATATAAAACTTTAATTATTTGATACCCGTTCACATGAATAACTTTGTTTAAATTAATTTATAGTACAACATTTATTGTTAATAATAAGAAAACTATATTTTGTGTATATGACTAGACATTATAATAAAATTTTAAATAAACATTGAATTCAATGAGGTGATTCGATTGTATAAATTGATAAAGGTTCACCGGCTAAAAAAACTGTCGTACAATCAATAATTTATTTAACAAATACATATATAAATAGGATTTTACCTCCTTCAATGTTTATTGCATCAAGCCTTTCGTGAAAAATCTAAAGCCCTTAGAAAATATCAATAAGCTAATATATCTGTCATTTTGTTTAAAAAAAAATCAAGGATATATATTAAATCTATCAATTATCCATACAAAAAAGGTTTTATGCCTTGATTTTTTAAATCATATTTTTGAATTTTTATATGGAGTGTTGATGTAATTCGTCCATATCTATAGTAGTAATTAAAGTTAGGAGAAAACAGATATGAGATCGTTTTATAGATTATATGACAGATTTGTGACTCGAATAATTTTTACTAAGATATAGATCAGATCGAAGTGTGTTATGAATATAGACACGTGGAACCGTCTCATAAATGAGATAGTCTTAAAATTAAATATCTTAGTGATATGTTGGTGGAGATTTTATTGAAATTTCATAAATATCAATTTAACTTATCTACTCACACTCATTAATTTTCTCTCCATGACATATTTCTCTTTCTAATTTTTTAATTAACCGACCAAATAATACAAATATTATATAATTAAAAAATTTATACCGCTAGTTGCAGGAAACAACACTGATATATTAAAACAATTTCAATATATATATATCCTCAAAAAAAAAATTTCAATATAATTATGAATTCAAATATATATTGAAAGTCTATCTGATTCTAATCTTTCACCTGTATGTTTTTAACAGAAGTGGGAAAAAATTGGAATCCTCGTAGATAGGTTTTTGTGGGTAATGGGTTATTCTATCAGAGGTCCTCTAAGAAAGTGACCCAACTTGCTCCTCTCTCATTCCTTTTCTTTTAATTTTCTTCACATTTTTCTATGGGTGGCGTTCTCGGAATTTTCCGTACCAGAAAAAACCAACCTTTCATATTCCAGCTCATTTTTTTTTTCGTGGCGGATAAGAATAAATAAACGCAGTACTTGCCACTACAAACACAAAGTGAACATTGTTGCAAATTTGAGCGTTGAAGTGTGTGTATACTGATCTATCTAGTATATCTTACTGAAGTGTCCTGTTTCGAGGGGCTCAAAGGGGGGGAGAGCGAGTTAGTTGTATCCATATTTTTTGTCCTTTTCCACCTCTCTTACTCGAAGAGATTGATTTACGTGATTTTCTTTGGAAGTTTGCAGTAAAAGGGATTTCTGAGTGTAAAAACATGAGTGCCATTTTACTGAAGAATTGAGGTTAGAAAAGGCTAGCTTTTGGAAGAGGATAACGTACGTAGCTTCTTTGTATTATTCTCTTCTACCCACTTCCTTTCTCTCCTCGTTTTTTGCCTTGAGAAGATTCAATAATTTTTATATTTCACGCCGACTAATTAACAGCCCTTTCCGTATTGACATCTGTCTATACATATAGATACCGGGTTTATGAATTTAGGGCATTTCAAGCTTCAGTTATCATTTTCAGCACTAGGTTTCGCAACTCGTAATGTCTTCCATGGAGGATTTTCATCGTGGCTTCGGAAAGTACTACAGCGGTGGAAGAATGATAAAGGCTGCGTTGGACGAAGGAGATCTTCAAGAAGATGAAGTGTGGTCAGTAATGAAGACAACTAACTGAAGGTTCGAAGTCAAACTCGATCTCGAAATCAAGAAAGAAAGTTTCACCAGCATCTGCATGGCGTTCAGCGGTTGCCATTTCTTCAAGAGGGGGAGACAAGGCGGAGGACTTGGCCGCAGATTTTGTTACTCAACATTCATCAGCTCCTATAGATATTCCAGACTGGTCCAAGACTTTGAAGATGAAATCCAAAGAGAACTTATGGGATGATGATGATGATGATGATGCATGTTATTATCCAAATGATCATGAATCTGACGATGGAGATCAGAGTAAAACCCATCATGTTAAAAATGACGATGATGTGGATGATGATAAGATGGTCCCACCACATGAATATTTAGCAAGAAAGCTTGCAAGCACACAAATCGCTTCATTTTCAATGTGTGAAGGAGTTGGTAGAACTCTGAAAGGAAGAGACCTTAGCAAGATGAGGAATGCCATTTTAACCAAGACTGGTTTTCTTGAATGATATTTTTTTTTATACAAACTGAAACAGAATCAAGATCAGCAGCAGAAGATATGTATTTATGATATAAAGTGGCACAGAAATTTTGCTGCTTTTCGATTTTATATTTACAAAGGAGTTGGTTTTTCCAATATTATATATATATATTTCTTATGTCCGTATTAGTAGCAGTATGATTTATGAGGAACGCGAAATCAATGGTTGCAGGCTCTGAGATTATGATTGTGTTAAATATGTTTCTCTCTTGGAAAATTATGGAATACTTCATGTTTTGTTTAACATTGTTTCAGCTGTCTGTACTGCAGCTCTCTTTGAATTTTTGGCTATATTTACTTTTTTTTTTCTCGCGGATTGATCTTATCGTACACGCTTTAAGAACCGTCGTTTCAGTAGTGCATTAAACAAGTTGATCAATGCTTTGCGTAGAAATTACAGACAACCTTCGGAGATGGTGCAGACGACTATAGACAAATATAATTAGTTGATTAAAGAACATTCTTCTGCTGGTATTGGTAATTGGCACTGTTCCCTTTTCGTGCATGCTCAAAGTTTTAGCACTGTTCCCTTGTCCCTTCTTCCCTTAATCCAATGATACACCGAGAGTGAAATTTTTAGCATAGAATCAACCGCAAGAACCAAGAGTGGTGTTGTAATGACTTGGGAGCTGTTCGTGTGTTAATTACGGGTTTGAGATACATAGAATTCGAATCACACAGTGCAGATGAATTTATAATTTGTCACCAACTTCGTGGATTTGTTGTCAAAATTTAAAGGACATGTGACATGTGGGCAAGTGTGCTTGAAGGATGCCTATAATTGAGGATGAAATGTTTTTCTTGCATACTAAAGTAATAGTAGTTTGTTTTGTTTTGTTTTTTGTTTTTTGTTTTAATCATGAAACTTATTTCCTTAACAATTTACATATTGTGAAAATAACATTTTAGTTGAAATCATTGGAAAAATAGTGAACGCAAATGAGATTTTCTGAAGGAAAAATAGTTTTCATAATAACAAAATCATATCGAAATAAGATAAAAACTTGTGTGAGACGGTCTCACTGGTCATATTTTGTGAGACGTATATCTTATTTGGATCATCCACGAAAAAATATTACTTTTTATGCTAAAAGTATTACTTTTTATTGTGAATATCGATAGGGTTGACCGGTCTCACAGATAAAGATTCGTGAGACCGTCTCACAAAAGATCTACTCTCGAAATAATTGTTATCCTAATGTAATTTATCATATTCAAGTCATATTTTTTTCCCTCTACGCTCTAAGTGAAATTTACCCACATGTATAATATTTATAATAAAAAAATAATTAAATTCAATGTCTGCATTCATAGAATGATCCATTAAAATGCTAACAGCATTCTTTTGCTTTTTATATATATATATATATATATATATATAATATTTATATTTCTTAAAATAATAATTACTTTCAATTTACCTTTTACAAATATCAAAAAATATTTTATTTTGTCAAATTATAATCTAACAACCTATATTTCTAAACTAACTCAAGATATTCCTATATGACATTATATATAGGATAAAAATATATCTGATAGCTAGAAAATAAAGTCTAACATATCAACATGTATTATTAAATATCCACCCTTAATATTATCTCATATCAAATGTTTAAAAAATGACAAAATGTAATTAAAAACATCAATAAAGTTTGTATTCCTTGTGTCTATCAATGAAGCTAAGTGTCACTACCCAACATTAATTCAAGGGTTATGTTTGCTGCATTTTATGAACTTGGGAATGATTTATATCCTGACTCATGAAATCTAGGGATATATAAAACCGAATTAGCTCCGACATCAACAAGCGTCGCTAAAAGAATAGAAACAGCTAGTTTCGCAACAATAACACATCAAGTCTATATTATCTAGCTACATATCAATACATACACGTACATTATTATATCTTTCTCTCATATAATAAGTTTATATAAGTAATTCATAGCGCAGAGTAGCCAAACGAGTTAAAACTAAACTGAATGCCGAGAGAAGTTATCGTTTTGAAATAAAAGCACTGTGATCTAGGTACTCATCAGGTCACAACGCAAAATGGTCTTTGCAATGAGAATAGATTGTGGTTATTGTAGTTCTTGTCAATTTCATTCTACCTCTGTCTCTGTGTTTAGTACTGTTTTGGAGTTGAAAAGAGCCAGGAGGTGTAATGACAACCCAAGGGTTGTCAAAAAGGAGGAAGCGTGTATGTAGAGATCAATAAATGCTATTATGCAAATGTCTTAAAGATTTCATTCAATCATCGTCTAGTTAATCGTTTTATTAAGCACACATAATCAAGTTCACACTCCAACTTATCCTTTTATCTCAATCATTGCCAAGATTAAGGATGATAATGGACCGGATCGAAACCTACATCCATATTAAATCCCCCAACGGGACGGGTTTAGACCTGCCTAAACCAGTCTCAAACGAGTCCGGGAAGACCGATCCATACATACATACATACATACATACATACATATATATATATATATATATATTATTAGAAATTTTTTTATGTTTAATAATAAATATTTTATTCATAATTTTATTTTATAATATTTTAATACTGAAATAAATATATCTAATATCAAAACATATAATTATATTTTTTATTAATTATTAATTAAATAAAATTGATAGATTTTAAATTTTTATAATAATAATAATTTTTTTCTTAAATATTTTTAATATACATTTTGCAAATAACTTTAATGAGTAATTAATTTTTCAAGTTTTAAATTTTGTAGTTGCAAAAAATATTTTAAAAAATAATTTGATGAGTTCACGGGTTCAATCCAAATTGGATCTATCCAAACACGATCCGTTGTCATCCCTAACCAAGATTACTCTTGCTAAATGTTAGTTAATTTCGAAACTTACGAGCACATTATTTTCTCTTTATCTATTTTAATAATTATATTTTCAGATTTAATAATAAAATTTGTCTTTTATAATAATAACAATAATAAACTCATTCTTTAATTAATATAATTTAAAATACAGAAGGGAAGTCCGTATGATTTGGAGAACCGTTTCAAAATTTTCGTACAATTTGAATTTACAGATACATATCCCCCGTATATGAAACAATTTTGGTGCGTATATTTCCTGTAGCCTCTTGTAAGATAGTTTCACGGATCTATAAAATATATCAACAATACTCATATTTAATTTAATAAATATTATTTTTTGTATAAAAAATAAATTTTTTTTGAATGATATAAATAACATATTCGTCTCACAAAATTGACTCGTAAAACCGTCTCATACAAGTTTTTGTATATTCCCTAACATGTAACTTAATAAGATGATGCCCACAAAAGTATTGATAGAGATTAAACGATATATATTTTTATATATATACTTCCGTGGGTGTGTGTGTGTGTGTCTATATATATATATATATATATATATATATATATATATATATATATTTATATATATGTAGAGAATATATTTTTTAATCGACTTTTCACCCTGTTAATATTTAAAAAACTTTTAAGAATGATTGTCATTTGTTGTGCCAACAAAACCATTACGCTGAATATAAAATACTATATTATATATTATATAGTTTATAAACTGTCTCATTTTTTGAAAAAGTTTATTAATGACCAAAAATGTTTGAGCTACCGGATCTGGTCGGTCGTGAGATATTGATCGCTTCCGCTGCCTCTTTCATATTTTCACCAGAGAAAAAGTATCGGTAAACAGCGGAAATTTAGTCGAAACATCGAAAGGGTCAGACCGAAAACATAAAAAGTTGTCCAAAGAATTATACATAGAACTTTTAATATATTCATGCCAGACGGACAACAACAATATTGCAGATAGAAGGACGAAATAACTCAAGAAATTAAACAAATCAAATACCTGTTTCTGGTTTGAGAGGGGATCAAAAGGATTAGTAAGTAACAAGGCTGTATTAGCTAGCATCACCACATATATCGAGTATCACGTGATATTGGCACGGCTCAATCAAATAACCGAGCTCTACACAATTAGAGCAAGGGTGTTCTGATTGAACTGCACCAATATCTCGTACCATCGGTAAAGAAAGAACGTTCGTTCCCCTCTGTCGACGAGCATCTATTAAAAGTATTCTGGATCTCATTTAACATAACATTCCTCTCTTTTAGTTTCCTCCAGAAAAAAACATACGAAACCTGAAAAAAAGAAGAAGAAGAAGAATACATATTGAATAAGATGAACTTTAAACTCCGTGAATAGTACTTGAAGAACAAGCAGAAGGTTTATACTATTGGTTTGCTGTATTGAACAATACTCCTGGAGCGTCATTCATATATATATATATATCCAAATTAATTAATCAGAAAGGAGATGGGACGGGGGGCATTGAATTTGCCAACAACCCAACAACAAAAAGGAAAGTAAATTAACTCAAAAGCAACGTAACGATGAAAAAGCTCACTGCAGCAAATCTGGAGCCTTTCAGTATGCATTTATGAGGTTAGGGAGAAGATACGGCAACACCATTTACACCGTAGCTAGCTCCCTTTGAATTTCGAACCGTTTCAATATTCTTGAAAATTTTGTTTCTACGTCATACTTAAATTCCTCATTTCCCGGCTAATTTTTATCGTAAATATTGCATTCCAGATTAACTGATCAAAAGCAGATACTGGAATTGTTTAGAAGTTATTTTTCTATGCTATATCCGAAAGTGTTTCTCTGCTGATGATATAGCCAAATTTTAGTACCTGGATCATAAACACATAATGTCAAGTTTCATAATATACGAAGAGACCATGTTTTCTAACAGTGTTAAGTGTGGAACATAGATTGAATCGTTTAGATGGGAGGGAATCAAATCATAATTTGTTTTTTTTTTTTTAATATTTTATACGTATAAAAATATATAAATCTAAAAAAAGATTTAAGATGGATGAAAGAGCGATTCTCTTGCCGGCTCCTATAGTACTTGAATATATTTAATTTAATTAATTAAAATTCTTTTTTATAATTGTTCAAATTATAAATTGGCCAATTTTTTTCTTTCATACACGACTCGAAATGTAATCCCTGGAAACAAACGTCTGAACTTGGGGACTGTCCTTACTAAAAAGCATACTAAATTTTTTCACGTGAAACTGCTGAACCCCTTTTGTCTCTCACCCTCTTCGCACCTTTCTTTCCCACATTTAAATCTCTCATTCATTAATGAAGCATTTAATATACATGTGCCCAATGTTCACCAAATTAAAGATGCGTTTATATATATCAAGTTATTATGAAAGGTGTAATTTTGGTCATGTTTGGTTTATTTACAATTTTGATCAGCATGTGTTGTCCAATTTCAATTTAAATTTCGCATCTTTCAATTTTTGACATTTCCAATCTTTTCATTGGAAGTATTGATAGGACACTGCTAAACATCGATGTTGTGATACCCTTGTCCTACATCTTAAAAATTAAATATTTAAAATGAGTAATTTATAATGGGCTTACAATGGACTTTTATAGCAACTTGGGTTAATCATTTTCGTAAAAGCGAGGACAAATACGAATTAGTTGCTATAGGGTCCATTGTGCAGTCACGCAGGCGCGGACCCGCCTCGGGCTTAGGGCGTGACAGATGTCATGCCGAAAAAGACTTACGAAAAAGACTAACATTGTAAATATCAAAAGATAACATACTAAAACTAAAATTTGACAAAATAAAAATTCAAAATCACACATACAAATATACTTTGACTAATAATATTTACACATGCCAATGATATTTTTTCAAAACAATTATTAGCTTGTCCTTGATGACATTGTCACATTAGGAGAAGGAGATGGAGCAGAATTAATATAAGAGTGACCCATTGGTTTGAATTGAATGGAGTGCCTAATAATTATGTAACCCGCAGTTGCTTGGGACCTTTGTCATAAAAGTATATAGCATGCAGAGAAAGGTGGAATAAATGGAGGCACTGCGATGGGGTGGGGGAGTTGGGGATGGGTCTTATAAAACAAGGGCAGGATCCAGTAACTATATTGATCGGGATGGTTACTTTTAATAAACGAATTCAAAAGTTCCATGCATACTTTCTAAAATCGCACGTTCTCCAATTTTCCTATCATATAATTAATCCATGGCATAATCCTAGTTGCTTGCTATATATTGTGGCATGTTGGTCGCGACATATAGTAAATTTTCCTGCTGCTCTTATGACGATACTCAAAAGTGTATCGAAATAACGATAAACCACACATGTAATAATAAATGTCTGATACACATTAACGTGAAATTCAAATATACTATATGCAGTGGTTGATTATTGCAATTTTGGTTTTGGATAAATTTATATCTCAACTTGTATTGCTTGATCTATACTAGCAAACGATGCACATGCAATGTGCTATTGTTATTTTAATTTGATCAAATAATATTAAATAATTAAGACGAAATTATTTTTAATTTAGAATAGTTGTTCGATTTAAAAGGGAAGTTTTATTTTGATTTTTTTCTATTTAAAATATGGAGTGACTTGAGAAGGTTTTTAGTAGGATAAGAATGGTAATTATGAAATTAAATATTTTGGTGTCCTCAAAGATAGTTATTCTAAGGTACTCATACTTAATAATATAGTATAGATAAGTTTAAATTTATAAAAGATCTCCGTCCTTAACATTTTACATGTATCGTGTAGAAAATACCATTTTATATTATAAACTAGGTTGAAAAAAAATCATGAACTTTTTATACGAGAAAGTTCATTTATAAGAAGTGTGTGTTTTATTAAAGACGGTCTTACGAATATTTTTCGTGAGACGGTCTCACGAATCTTTATATGTGAGACGGGTCAACCCTATCGATATTTACAATAAAAAGTAATAATTTTTTATGGATGACCAAATAAGATATCCGTCTCACAAAATACGACTCGTTGTGAGATCGTCTCACACAAGTTTTTGCTTTATAAAAAATTAAGATATCAAGAATACAAAATAAAAATAAAAATAAAAACCCCCAAATATCATAATGAATGATATTTAAACTAAATACACAAACAAAAAATTCCAAAGAATAATACGCATAAAGGCAATGTAAATATAACCAGAAAATACTTGGTTTAGTTATAGACCAATTTCTTTTTATGAGTTTTAAAACCAAATAGTGAAATGTTACTTTCCAATTTTTTTTATTCAACTCCATATATAAATCGAATCAATATTATTTTTCGGCATATATTGTGGGGACCCGGACGCTAATTCATTCCTTAATCATCTTCAGGAATAATTCAACCAATTATAATAAACAGAGTCTAAATTTTTTTTTTTAACATACAAAGCGGAAACGTAATGTAATTCAATTCAAATTACATATTAAACATAATTATACAAATCTTGTATTATCTACGAGAATTCAACTAGGTTCAACTATATCTCAGTGCTGAATCCTAAGTTGCTTCGAAGCCCGGATCTCCACGCTATCTAGTACAGCCTCGTTCTCTTCTTGACCCTGATCATATCCCACCTGTTGTCATGCACACATACAAACAAGACAACAGCCGGATAACTCCGGTGATAATTATATTCTCAGTATAAATCATGTACACATGCAATAATAAAACAATATAAAAGCATATAACAGATAAGTCTAACATGTATTCAAATCAGAATATAAATCCATATCAAGAATAAATCATATTCTAAACATGTACCATCATCAGGAACATAACTCAACATAACTCAATATAAACTGTCAATTAGACTCATGACTCCAAATTTAAGACTAGACTCATTCATAGTCTAGGGATCCCGGTTTCCAGAAGTTAGCATTCACATATCGACCAACAGTAATAGAAAAGACTCCAGTTCTATCCACGTCGATAGGGTATCGATCACCTAGTAATAGAAGAGATACCAATCCTATCCACATCGATATGGTATCGATCACCAGTAATAGAAGAAGCTCGTATTCTATCCACATCGGTATAGTATCGATCACCAGTAATAGAAAGAACTCCGATTCTATCCACATCGATATGATATCGACCATCAGTAATAGAAGAAGTTATGATTCTATCCACATCGATACGGTACCGATCACCAGTAATAGAAGAAGCTCCGATTCTATCCACATCGATATAATATCGATCATCATTAATAGAAGAAGTTATAATTATATCCACATCGATAGCCAAACATCCGGTGACAGACTTTGGCACAATCGCCAATACACTATCTTGTGACATCGTGCAATGTGCCCGTGGCGATCCCACCACTCATGGATGACCCAAATAAGAGATCCGTCTCACAAAATACGACCGGTAAGACCGTCTCACACAAATTTTTGTCTTTGATATTTGATGCAGTAAATAGTGAAAATACCCATGAATAATAATTGAGTGATGCTACATGTACATCAATATTTGTACATCAATTTGTTCAATACAAAAAATTCAATACAAAAATTCGATTTGTCAAAATCTCACTATATATTGAATACAAATTATCGTGATATATCAGTAAAATCTCATGATATAATGGCTGTAAATATTACTGTAACGATATATTGGTTGTATCTTTAGCATTATTCATAATAATCACAGGAGATATCAACACCAGGCGAGTTGACTTAGCAATCAACACAACCCACCCAAATGATGGATAACTCGTTCCGCTGGCTCATTGTAATTGTTCTAGAAAGAAGTTAGGAGAGTATGCTATGGATTTGGACTCGTATAGATATTGTATCTACTCTTTTTGAAGATAGTGTTCCATCGTAATAAGAAAAATATTACATAAACATGAAAGGAACTTCGGTTAGAGAGTAGCATTTTTCAAAACTTTAACAAAGTTTGCCTGTAAATAAAAAAGTTTACTTTACTTTTTATTAATTGATCAAATTAGCATTCTCATGCAATTGATTTTTCTTATTAGAGCCTTGATATGTTAGGTATCAGTAGTAACTTTAAATAATAATTTAGTATTATGATAAAATTATTTTTCTCGGTGTCTTGGTCTTATATAATCTAATTATCTATCTATTACTGTTATTAAAAATTTCTATAATAAAAACAAAAATAATGTCTTGGTCTGTTTTTCATTATTTCAATTTTGCTTTATTTTATATTAATATTACAATTTTTTTATTTTTAATTTCAATAAACACATTTGTTTTTGTTTTTATTTTAATTATAACAATTCAAATAACACTTTAATCTTTCGATAAACTATGAAATTTTATTTTAATTCTTCAATAATTATAAAAAAAATCATACACACTCGTGTATAATAGCTAATTAGTTAATAATAAATCGTTTTATTTAACAATGGCTTCGAGTTTCTTATTTCGTTCTGATTTTCACATATCAAAACCCTAGATAAACCTTTTCTTTTTCTTTTTTTCTTTTGTTAATAACTATATATTTGTTGCTGTCCAGTGGGTAATCGGTTATCATCCGTTCTATATGTATTTTGGTTATCTGGGAATAGTTATTTGATTCGAAGTGTGCGCCTCTGAGTTTGAACTGGTGACCTCTGTATTTAGTTCTTGACGGAATTTTATTTTATCGGTTGCTGTTGTTGCATTCTGAAGCAGGGTTTTAATTTAAAGTGGTCATAGCTCGCTTAGTATATTTTGCTCGAGTTTTATTTGTTAATCGCTTTAATGTATCTTTGATTCTTCAATTTATAGTTTCATGAGGTGGAAAAGGTCATTTTATGAACTGGGTTTTCTGTTCCATGTCTCTGAAGTCTCTTCCAGCAAAAAAGAGGGATATTTTTGTAAGAGGCTTTCACTTGGGCAACCATTTCACAAGCCCAGTTGCTGAAGATATTATTTTGAAAGCTGTTTGTGTGAATGTAAAGCGGAAGAAATGGAATTTTGTGGACCAGCTGTCTTCGACACTCACAAGTTCCTTGATTTGCCGTGTTTTCGGAGAGTTTCAGAGATCTCCAAATCTAGTTTTAGAGTTCCACCAGAGAACAAGAGTACGTGAAGGCCTTTTGGATTCTTTAGAGTCTTGTTGTATTCTGATTCATGCGATGGTAAACCGTAGGAACTTTGATGATGCATTATGTTTGATGAAAAAATTGATAATATCAAAAGGTTATTTTCCTTTGGAGATTTCAGAAGCTCTGGTCAATAGTTACGATGCATGTTTTTCAAGCAGTGCAGTTTTTGGTGCCTTGATTAGGACTTGTACAGAACTTGGGGTGACAGAGGATGCATATGTTGTGATCGAGAAATTGAGATCAAGAGGCTATTGGATTTCAATTCATGCATGGAACAATTTTTTGAACCATCTCTTGAAGATAGACGAAGTTGGTATATTTTGGATAGCGTACAATGAAATGATATCATATGGATATTGTGAAAATTTGAATTCACTGAATCTGATAATTTATGCTCATTGTATAGAAGGTGAACTTTCTAAAGCATTCGCAGTGTTATCTAGGATGTTGAAAGGTGGGATTTCGACAGATGTCATCAGTTTTAATATGCTAATCGATGGCGCTTGTAGGGCTTTTAACCTCACTTTAGCTCGTGTAACTTGTAAAGAAAATGGAAGATATGTCCAGAGGTTGCGTTTCCCCTAATGTAGTTAGTTACAATTGTCTCATCAACGGTTATTGTAAGGTGGGTAAGATGGATTGCACCAAAGAAATTCTAGTTGAAATGGTCATGATGGAAGTGGTGCCTAATGTTAGGACCTATGCTACCATGGTTGATGGATATGCGAGGCACGGGTATTTGGAGGAGGCTTTCAGACTATGTGATATAATGGTCGAAAAAGGTCTGATGCTTGATTCGGTGACATATAATTCGCTCATTCATTGGATATATGTACAAGGTTATACCAGTGTAGCTTCTCTTTTGTTATCCAATATGATGGAAAATTACATATCTCCTGATCATTTCACTCATTCTATCGTTGCAAAAGAACTATGCCGGAATGATCATGTTACCGAGGCTCTAAAATTCCATGGCTGGGCTCTAGACAATAACCTTGTGAAAGATAGCTTCCCTTACTATATTCTCATCAATTTTCTTTGCAGAAGCAACAATATATCAGGAGCCAAACAGCTTCTATGCTCCATGTTTGTTAGGGGATTCGTCCCGAACCTTGTGACATATGCTACCATGATTGATGGATACTGTAAGGCAGGTTGAATGGAAATCGCTGTTAACAAGTATCCTGACATGGTAGAAATGGAGAAGGATTCAGGTGATTTATGTTAAGAAGGATTGTAGATGTTGCAAGTTTTTTGGTTGATAAATGTTGGGGGATGAATAAGTTTGATGTAATGAGTTTAATTGTTTGTTGAACAGATACTACAACATTCAGAAAGTCGTTGAGATGTTTAGTGTGCCTGAAAGTATGATAAAAAGAGACCTCTTTCATTGACAAGATCACTTTTAACATAAGGTTAGGCTTCATGTGCAAAATTGGGTTAACTTCATCAATCAACGGAACTTTGGAGAATTATGGTTGCTGAGGTTATGAATCCAGATCTTGTCACCTACACAAACATTGCTGCCAAACCTTGATGAGGTCGTCAGTACTGAGGAAATTACCAAATTTTGTGAGTACATGGGGCCTGAGGGAGTAATCCTGGCTGGCCAAACTTACGGCATCATTCTAAATCTACTCATTGAAGAGGCACTGACTGAGGTGAGGATAATTCTGCTAAGCACAATAAAACTTGGTTTGGGATACTGTTAATTGTTGATGGAGTTGTAAATTCTGCTTGACTTGCAGGATGAATCGTCTCTGTAATCCATCAGTCGAGCTCATGGTGATTCCGAGTTCCTTTGTCGGGACTCAGGAGCATCTGCAGCATTGCACTTAAGTTCTTAATGGATAGAATGATGAAAGGTGCCAGCAGTAACTTTACCTGTACTGAGAATTCAGTTTAATGAACCCAATAAAAATATAGGGCCGTGTAATTCAATTCGGGTTGTTGTTTGTGTTTATATTCGATTGCTAAATTATTCCGGACATCATGTGATTTGCCTGTCTACATAGATAATTTGGTTTGGTTGATTGCAAACTCAGCAATGATTTCAATATTTAATTCGTACTGGTAAATAGGACACATTCTTGCTGGTGATTAATTTTCATAGGACAGATCACATATCTTAAAGGAAAGGAAGCTCTGTAGACTATTTGTGATGAATTATCAATGATATGGCTCATTCTCTGTCTGGGGATTATCAAAATCCTACCACATGGTTTTTGTATCCTGATGTTGTGAATATTACCACCTTATAAATTATGGAATTGTAGAACCCTACCTCACATGACCAAGGCTTTGTTTCTTTATTTTTAGGCCGTCTCTATGTGAAATGCATGTGATATCCAGATTCATGAATTATGTATTTACCAAATTTCTTAAGAGACTTTATGTAATAGCTAAGAGGGGCATGGGTTATCGATGATTTCATGATTTCATTTGTGTGGTTTCCATGCACCTGGTTCCTGTGGATTTGACTGTGGGTATCTCGTCCTAAAGAGGATCAAGCTTGGGTTCTGTTAAGGCTTTCTTTTTTATGTTGAAATATAAGATTGTCTTAATCCTATGATATATTCCACGTTGTTACAGCTGCATTTTGTGTGGAATCCAAGGGTGAAGATGGTTTTCTCTACGTCCTAGATTGACAAAAACTTATTCGCCGTAATATGAAATTAATTCGTAAACTTCATCTGTTTAAGTTGCTACTATCTTGTGAACTGCAATTTGTTGAAGCATGTTCGATTTCTCACTATGATGAATGTTTATTTATTATTTTTTTGGTTTGTCTGTGTTTTTCCAAGATCGATGATGAAGATGACTATGTCACCATCTCTATTGTAACTTTCGAAATTTATAAAAAAAATAATTGTTTCGTTTAAACAATAGACAAATCTTTTCTATGGATATCTGAACAGTAGTTATCTATATGTTCTAGAACATATTAAACATTCTCACAAAAATTATAGAATAGTAATCAATAATAATACAGTATCTTCTTTGTGCTAAATCTCTTTGTTGTTCAGGTGGAAGGCTTCTTTTGGAACTTGGTTTTGACCCACTTCATACTCGCTGAAGTTCCATTCTTGACCTTCTGGGCACCTGCCATGGCTGCTGCTTTGGCTTTACCTAATCCATTGGAGGAGGCCACTTTTTTCTCTTTCTCAGAGTCTTTCTTGAATTTGTTGTCATCTCCCATGGCACCAATTCCGCCCTCTCCCCAATGGTCTGCCCAGCTTGGCCCGTCAGTAGCCATTTCTGTTGGATGGTTTAAACTGTTGTGCATATGAAGTCAGTCAATACCTCTTGTGACTTACGTCTACACACCTTGTACATTTTCCTTCTTGGTTATTATTGATTCGAAGTTAACAAATGTGCCCTGATGTGCAAAAGCTCGGCTAAGCTGAACAGAAACAACCCTTAATCCAGATTCATTTCGATTTGTTCAGTAATTTGTTTTTTTTTTGTTTTTGGTGGAAAATATCGAAGGTTTATTTTCATTTTGAAAAACAATCAAACCAAACTGATCAAACTTGTAAATAGAGAATATTTCATGTTTGTCTATTTTGAGATCAAACAGTCATAATGATTATGAGTATTTTTTATTTTATTCCGTGACTGATATTTTAAACATGGTGTTAGAGCACGGCGAGAATGATCAAAACCGGAAGAAATACGTGGGAAAACGGCGAAATCACATTAAACTCAAAGCATCGACAACTTGAAAACACACAAGATGATGATGAGAGGACTGTACCTTGTTCTTGTTACGAAGAGATATTTGAGGTTGTGAATGGAGAAACAGAGAATTATTTGATATTTCTGCCGATTTAAGAATGGGTTGCTTCATGTGGATAGGCTGTACCCTTTAACTATGAGTTATAATAAAATACCCTTGTAATAAACGACATATGCCAAGTCATTGCCGTCACTGGAAGCAATGTTTTGTTCTTGATTCTTTCCTCCTCCTTTTTTTAATTGATAATGATGTTGATATATGACCAGCCAGCTTACATAATCAACTTTATTGTGCAGCTACTGACTCGGGACTCTTTAATTTAAGTGGTATTTTTGGACTTCGATTTTTAATAAATTTGTTTTAGCTATCATTGATTAATGCTCAGTCTCTTGACTCTTGTAATCCATTTTCTTAAATCAGTCATTATGGTAGAGATTTTCTCTATTGAAATGGATGGTGTACACTGAACTTTAAAATATTATCCATAAGATTTTAATATTTTTATTGTGTTGTGGTAGTTTTACTCAGGTTGGTTCCTTTATTTTGCAAGTTATTGTAATAAATTTTCAAGTAGAAATACTGAATAATATGTACAACCCCCCAACATAAGTTTTTAGCTAAGCAATTACTGGTATTTGTTCCCGAGGGCCAACTCAACTCTTTTGTTTGTTTATTTATAACAAACCAGAATGTTGTTGAGGTTGTTGAAAGCAGTGTTGAAGATTATCCATTATTGACTAAAAGATTGGGCAAGCCTCCAATTTCTACCTGCTCCTTACCCACTTCAACGTCCCAACCCACTGCTTAAATGGTTGGACACACGTGTGTTGCAACATATAATTAAATATTAGTACGATGACGAATCAATATTTATAATTATACAAAAAACGAACTCAGTGAGCGATTTTTGTTTCTTTAAATTATAATGGTTCATTTCTGAATTTGGATTGGATTAAGTAGACCATTATTGATAACTTTAGTAGCTGATTCAAGGCAAAAAAAAAAAAATTTAAAGATTCAATTTTGAGTAAAAACCAGAACTTGAATAGATCTAACCACGGCATCACATAGCTTTAAACTAGTTGGAGGGTCCGAAAACTCACCTCCAAAATTAGTAGTATACAATAAAACCAATCTCATCATATAGGGGTCTCTTTGTAAACGCATTACTTCACATACTCACTTGGTTCTCCTACTGGACTTTGACTTCTTCATTTTCCTATTCTTCTCATCAAAACTACTCCAACTGTATCCACTCGGAATAGCAAACGGATCGATCATGTGCTCGCCCCCGCTGCAACCCTGCTGGCGGCTACCGCTCCTCGATAGCCACGATGAGAAGTAGCTGCTTGTTCTCTCAGCCTCACCGCCTTCTCCGCGACTACCACTAGAAAACTGCTTGGGACTTGACAGAGGAGTGTAAAAATTCTCAATTGGCTGTAGCTCAACAAATTTTGTGAATGTGATCACCACCTTCACTGTGGGAACCACAGGGATTGCTATCTGTCCATTTGACAATGCTCAATTAGTATATATAAATATTATTATTTTTTTATGGTATGGATAATCAAGATTCAAGCTTGGGGGGGGGGGGGGGGGGGGGGGGGGGCCTAAATCCAATAACCTAGGATTACAAGGGCCCAACGGTATACTTCCACGTCAAAGCAACAAGCCTTGCACAAAGTAAAGAACGTTTCTTGTAAATTTGAATGCATTAAAAGATGGGATTAAAGCTAAGCAAAGCAAACATCGATCAAACAAAAGCGTTTCACGGAATTTGAAAAGGCGAATTACCCATTTTGCCCCCATTACCTTCACAGGAAATGTCCCAGGAGGAAACGTCGTCGTCAGGACTTCCCTCATCCGCCGTACGGCCTTCACTTTATGCGCCAAGATGTCCAGCAACGGCAGCAGCTCCTCCGTCTTCAGTGGAAACTGCTCCGTTAACCAGAACGTCGGTCGCAAATTCTTGGCGTACTCCTTCTCTTTGGTATCTGGCGGCGCCACCACCCTGTCCACCGCTGAAGGTGGAGCTCTCCTCCTCGGATCAATGGGGATTATGTCCACGCTCTTTCTTGTCACCGTTACAAATTCTCTTTCCTCTCTCACGAAACTGCTGTGTCTGCGCTGCCTGTCGTTCGACATACTGAATCTTGGATTCTCAGCAACGATGAATCCATCGTCGGACTCCTCGTCGATCTCCAATGGCAAAACGCATGTGGGCCCAAACGGGTCTTCTCGACTTTCTCCCGGATATACTTTACGTGACCGGAAAGTGAAAATTACGTTATGCATTTCGTAAACCCTTGCCTTCCACTCTCCTACATTTTCGGTCTTTTCTTGGCGTCTCCAATTTGTACGGGCGATTAATTCGGCTTTCGTAACGTCCATTCCGGGACGATAGACACTGGTCTGATTACAGAAATTTGAAATGTCAGAGTCAGATAATGGGTTCCCGGCGTTCTCGAAGGCATCGTAGATTTTTTTCTCGTCGTGATTGAGGATGAATAGGGAACCCAGTGGGATATCGAGAGCACTGTCGTAAATATCGTTGAGGAAAAGAAAGCTTTGATTAGCGCGTTGGATTTTCAGACCGTCGTACCCCGCGAGTGACGTATCGGCCCGTAAATTTCCTTCCCGCTTCCAGATTTTGTACGTGTCGGATGGAGCAATTTTCCCGACGAAGGGAACGATGGAACTCTCGAAATGGAACGAAATTTCCATGTAGAAATCACGCATGCGGCGGAGAGCGGCGACGACACTGGGAAGACGACGGCGCCACTTGGACCAGGCGGCGAGGTGGTGCCGCTGTACTAGAACCGAGACAATCTCCGTAGATCGGTGGAGGAGAGCCTCCTGAAGAGGGTTCCACCCCGCCGCATTCTGAAGTGAAATGTCAGCTCCGGCAGTCGCCAGGGCTCGAGCAGCGATGACGTCGTTTAAGCGTACGGCAAGGTGGAGTGGGGTTTCTCTTAAGCGGTTGTCCCGGCGGTCGAGGGAGGAAGATACTTTATCAGCAAGACGTTCTTGGGAAACGGAATCGGACTCGGTCCGGATACTGGTTGGATCTGGTAGCCGGGGAATCGAAGAGAGGAGTTTGTTGAGGGTGGCGTGATCGCCGACTGCCACTGCATAATGAACGGGGCTGCCGGCGTAGTCTTGAGGCCGTATGACGGCGGCCGTCGCCGAAGACTTGGACATCGAAAGATTTTCCCTGCTACTTTTGTGTTTTATCTACTACTACACTTGTTGTGTGAAAATTTGTTGTGCTCCCTTTGCTTCGATTGAGGTTTGCTTAAATGGAGATTAACGAGTAAATTCACCTTTGACCGTTCTTTATTTCCTACTCTCTCATTTTGCCTTAATTTTGAACAGCCACACCCATTGTCTGTGTGTTAAGTATATAAAAATTGATTTACAAGGTATCTAGAATCCTAAATACAAGTTGTTGTTGTTGTTAAGATAATTAGATTCTTGTGGTATTATTATTGTAACAAGACGATATACAGAATATATGCCATTTCACTAGAGTTTTAGTGATTAATGTCTTTTTAGAGTAGGTCTCACGGATCGTTATTTGTGAGACGCATCAACTCTACCGATATTCATAATAAAAAGTAATACTCTTAACATAAAAAGTAATACTTTTTCATGGATGACCCAAATAAAAGATCCGTCTCACAAAATACGACCCGTGAAACCGTATCACACAAGTTTTTGTCTAATTTTTAACTCAAGACTTTCAAATCATAACTTGACCTTAAGAAATTAATTCTAAAGCATCATTTTAGAAAATTTGATTTGTTTAAACTTAATTATATAATTTTTTTATCATGTTGGTTCCTAAAAATTTTCCAATATAATTTGAAATTGAAATGATGCTCAAAATTATGAATTTAGAATTCAGTAAATATATAGATCTAACCGTCTAATCAAATAGATTTATAATTTAAAATCAAATTACATCTATAAATAAATTCCAAGATATCTAAAATTATGGGTGTGAAACCTTCGATTTCAAAAACAAGAACACCGACTTGTAAACAAAACACACAAATTTTAAACCAAAAGAAGGAAAGTAGTAAATAGGGGGGGAGCGTTACGAAAGGAATGTGAGGTCATACAGTTTAAAAATGTTGGGGGCAAATTGGTCACAAAATAAACATACTGGGATACTCTGTAGCGGGTGTAATACGGCCCTCCCAACTGGGCACGACTTTTGGCGACTATTTATTGCCCAGTCCTTTTTTCACTATTTCTTCTGCTCTCCTATTCCCTTTTGTCATTTTCTTGTTTTTTATCTTTTTTTTTTAAATTTCCCATCTTCGATGTTGATTGTTCTGTGCAATATAATGTGATATTTTAATTATATTTCAAAAAAGAATATATAATAAGTGATTATATGCAAGAAAGTAGAAATTTAGAAGAATATATAATGTTTTGTGTGTCCGATATTAGAATTACCGTGCCACGCTAAAGAGATAAAGTTTGGGCATGTCCGAATGTGTAGTCCTAAAGCAAAAGGTGAAATTGAAGTATCCTTTGCTTTGGACAGTCGTTTGGGAGATGTATTGGACCCACTTTTGGCCCATCGGTCCGGGGTCAACCCGGACAAAATCCAAGAATATCATTTTTAATAAATCAAAAAGCTTAGAGTAGAATGATTCTTTTTCACTACATTTCAGCAATGATGACTAATAAAGTTCACCTATGTATGTTTTGGGCAATCATATATAGAGACACTGGTCAGAAGTATCGAAGATCTCAGCACACTTGCTATAGAATCGTTTTAGATCCCGGTTCGAAATCCCTCTTTATTTTTACAATCATAAAATATAATCCTTACTTATTCAAGTTCCTCGATTTCCTCAACTGACTTATCTAGGAAAGGTAGAGTAAATTATGAGTGATATCATCATCACTTAGCAAATGGGAGCCGTTCGAGCACATACATACCAAATACACATGATATTCGAAATAATATATCATGCATAACATATTTCGTATAACATAAGCATAAACGTAAGACGACATATTATTCTCTACTTCAAGGTACATTGGTCTTACCGTAGAGAAAGAGAAGTCACGTGAGAGTTGAAAGAAAGAGTGTCAGAACAATATCGTTACCCCTTCGAATACTAAGTCAACTCGATTTGAAGGATGAAACATCTCAAAAGAAGGGAGAGATGTAAAACCCTTGAATTTCAAAACTTGGTGTATTGTTTTTGTACTCAAAATTTATACTAAGTTATAAAATAAAATATATGATTGTCAAAATTATCTAAAGTGATAGGTGATAATTAAATATTTATGTACAAACAATCCAAGGAACTTTAATATATATATATATATATATATATATATTAAATTTTAAATAAATAAATATATATAAATCAAATCAAATTTCATATTTATTTAAAATTATGTATCAAATCAAATTTTAATATGTGATGTATTTATTTAAAATTTAAGCTCCATTCCTCAGAAGGAAAATATGCATTAAAATATGTTCATTTGCCTGTTATCACCTTTATTTTTAACTACTTTAATAATTTGTTCTAACAAAAATGAAAACTGCTAAAAAAAAATAGACAATATATTTATTACTTAATTAAACATGAATAATTTAAAAAAATGCTAAGAAAAAAAAAAACCAAAAAAAATTAAAGTCAAAACATATCATCTCACAACAAACATATTATTATTAATCCTAGAATCTCCTATTTATTTGTAATCATTTGGATTTATTAGCTTCCCTTTTCATGCTGGTTTTATTTCAATGGCGTCCATATGCAATCTTGTACATAAAATTAGATTCTTGTTATATACGTACAACATATTCGTAAATTTAATGCTCATTCAATCTGATTAATTATGAATTAATTGAATTTTTTTTAAATATATATAATCAATGATAGAGGATACATTTTACAAAGATTTAATAACATGGAAAACACAATAAATGTTAAGTTTTGAAAATTTGAATATTAGAAATACTTTCTACTCATGGCATTTATTTATTTTCTTAATTCTAAAATATGATATCAAGGAGGAAAACTTGAACGGGGCAGTTCATGTGTGCAAGAAACAGACCTTTTCAACACTAACTGTGTTGTGAATTTGAGCAGGCCCGGAATTGAGAACTTGTTGAAACTGAAAAGTAGGAATGAGCCTTGGCTGGTCGTTCTTTACGCACGTTGGTGCCAGTTTTGCCAGGGGATGGAGCAATCCTACGTTGAATTGATATTTAAGTTACAAATTTCTAAAATATGACCAGCATACACCTTTTGGTGATTAAAATTCATGAAAACTCACAACTCTTGGTAAACAGCGCCACCAAACACATAAGCGCTACCCTCACGGCCTTGAAAAATTCAACTACATAGAGGGGCGCTTAGGCACCTCCCTTACGGTCTGACTGTTCCAAGCCGTATATGGAACGCTGATGTGTCCTGTCCACGCACCTCACTTGGCGCATAGAACAATTTGTTTCGAGTTTCTTATATTTTTTAGCTTAATTTCTATTCATTAAGTTTTAAATTTATCCAGCACACGATACTAACTAACAGCGCATCATTGCCATTGGGAATTCGTTTGATTTCATCGCGATCAACCGGCCACAAAGTATTATGAATTATGTCCCATTCCCACTCGCCATAATCCGTCATCAAATCGCAGACCCTCAAGTGAATTTGATTTGGTCGTGGAACTGTGATGAGTTTAAAAAGATTAGGGCGAAGCAACCAAAGGTCCATAAACACCCGAACATCGATCCCGGATGCTATTCTCCAACGAATTCCAAATGCAAAAAAGATCTCTCCCCGGAAGGAGGCGGCTTCTCTATGTCCCAACCATATTTTCCCCTGTATATCAGTAACTTTCATATTTAATTTATTTACATTGTACCATTGCAGCAATTTATCATATGTATTTGTTGTGTTTTTGAAGTACCTCACGTTCTAGTTCAAAATTTAAAAATGGCCAACAGTAAGATAATTAATTTTGGAGGCGGCATTTCAATGCACAAGATAATATAAAAACATTTATAGTCAAATTGGTTGGTATCACTCCCAATTTCATTTGAATATATATTATATTTATATACAAATAAATGAACCAGCTATGATTTTTTTACGATTTGAAATTTGGACGAATTGAATTTTCCAGCGACGACGCTCATTAAATATAGTCATGTTCTTCAGATCTGTGAGTTTTAAAATATTAGTAATAATAATTATCACAGGCTATCAGATAAAGCGCTTGACATTATCCATGTGCACACCATCAATAAAAAAAATTTCATCTTCCACCTTATGTTTTATGCCTATTAAATTCGATAAAAATGTAAAAATAGGCGCCATAACATTCGATTATTATAACGATTCACAAAAAATTTATATCTGGAGAAAAGCGATCGATTTTTTAAAATATTAAAGTCTAGCCTATGTGAACACCGACTCAAGTGAGTAAGTATCATATCAGAATTCTATATATTCACCGTATCAAAACTCTAATCATAAAAAGTTTTGATATGATAAACACTCACCATAAACATTTATAAAGATCAACTGAAATATCGCTCATTTATAGAAGAGTGTGTCTCTTGTGAGACGTTTTCATTAATATTTATCTGTGAGACGTGTCAACCCTACCGATATTCACAATAAAAAGTAATACTATTAGCATAAAAAGTAAAACTTTTTCATGTATGATTCAAATAAGAAATCCGTAGAAATCCGTATCACAAAATACGACCGACCGTCTTACACAAATTTTTGTTTTTATATAATATATGTTGACGTAAATCTTTAGTATTCAAAGTAGCTCTTGAGATATGTGTACATATAGCTTATTAAATATTAAGTTATTTTTTTGTAGGTGTTTATTGATTATTAAATATTAAACTATACCCACTGTCTTAATTATATAATCCACTTTCATTTAATAAATCATTTTACTGTTATATCCGTATTTAATGTATACGGCAGTATTCAATTTTCATTTCCTAATATCAATATATTGTATGGAAAATAAAATGGATTATATAATTGAAACGTTGGAATACTAATTTGCGGGTGTAGAATGATACTGGTAGACGACATGAATCTAATAATTTATGAAGAGAGTTGACAGTAAATACGCGGTGCCATAAATCACTCCTGAATTGGTAACGCACTTGCAGAATCCATTCATATTCTGTTTCCCATTATCTTTCAGCAAGATCTATCCGTCTATAGAGAGAGACCTGAGAAAGGGGAAGTCATTTCCACAAGGATAGCAAGAAACAAGAAGTAGAGGGCATAATGAGAGGGTGTTACGGAGTGTCCTGTTTCTTTGCATTGCTACTCGTATTCTATGTCGCTAATGGCGACAACCCATATAGATTTTACACTTGGAAAATCACATATGGTGATATCTATCCGCTTGGCGTTAAGCAACAGGTACGCCGTATGTGTGTGTATGTGTGTGTGTGCTGTTGTTTCTTGGATTTTCTTGAACCACAAGTTTTTGACGGAGAGGAATGGTGGTGCTGTTTTCCGCGCTCTTTGCGGGTGTCTGCGTGGGTGTGTTCTGTCGAAATCGGAGTGGAAATTCACTCGAGGGTAGCTGTTTGATGCAGTTTATAGATGAAATGAACGTTATTCAGAGCATAAGAATTGTTTTTTTTTTTTTTGCTGTCCGTTCTCATTTGAGGAAGATGGTACCCACTTACGCTGTTGGATCTGCCTCTGTGTTTCTGGTGTAGTTTCTTGGATTTTCTTGAATCAATATGTGGTTTGAATGTGAAGTAAAATGGTGGTTTTGGCGCAGGGAATTCTTATTAATGGGCAGTTTCCAGGGCCTCAGATTGACTGTGTGACTAATGATAATTTGATTATCAGTGTTTACAACTACTTGGACGAATCGTTCCTCATTTCTTGGTAAGCAGAGCCTTTACACTATACTAGTACTAGTCTTTTAAAAGAGTGTAGCAGATCTTTACATTTTCTTTGGTCGTCTTTATTCGATACGAATTGAACCATGTAAGTTGTGATAAAATCGGAGTAGTCCGACATGGAATCTGTTTTTTATCTATCACTAGAAAGTACTAAAACATGAACTTTTCAATGGAAAGTGTCGCTCTCCGCTAGGCTATTCTGCTGATGTTGCCTCAGAAGATGTGGAAGTAAAACTCATTCATTTATTTTATCCATTCTGAAAACTAAATATGGTGCAAGTTCTTTTTTCACGTTTAACATCTGATGGGGTTTATGACATCTAATTTTCGCATTTTTCAACTACGATATGTTCAAAATGATACAGTGAAACAGAGTTGAATGTCCCATGTTTATGTATGGCCAGATTTGTACAAATGTCAAAATCTCTGAAAATTGAAAAATAAAAAGAAGAATCTGATTTTTTAAGCTGAATCTGATTTTTTCATGTGCTTGAAAAACTTTTCGCTTTTTTAACACTCCAATTTCTCAGGAACGGGATCCTGCAAAGGAAGAATTCGTGGCAGGATGGAGTATTTGGCACAACGTGCCCAATCCCACCCGGAAAAAACTTTACTTACATCCTTCAAGTAAAGGATCAAATCGGTAGCTACTACTACTTTCCATCACTAGGACTCCATAAGGCCGCCGGTGGGTTTGGGAGCATAAAAATTTATAGCCGTCCACTAATTCCGGTACCTTTTCCACCTCCTGCTGGAGATCACTCCGTTCTGGTTGGAGATTGGTTCAAGAGTAGCCACAAAGTAAGTTGATTTCCTTACTCTGTCTAATGGAGCATTGGTTATTTGATCCAGTGTACTCAATTTCTGTTTTGTTTTCTGTTCCTTAAGCAACTGAGGTATATTTTGGATAGTGGTCATAATCTTCCGTTTCCGGATGGACTTCTCATCAATGGCCGTGGTTGGAATGGAATTACGTTCAATGTTGATTCAGGTAGCTGAATTAATTTAAAAAACTGTGGTCGTTTTGCATTCTTATGAATCGACCTATGCTGAATGTTGTGCTTCAGGCAAAACATACAGGTTCAGGATATCGAATGTTGGACTTAGTACTTCGATTAATTTCAGAATCCAGGGCCACATGATGACACTCGTGGAGGTAGAAGGATCACACACGATCCAGAACACGTACTCATCTATCGATATCCATTTAGGGCAGTCGTACTCGGTTTTGGTTAAAGCCGATCAGCCACCAAAGGACTATTATATCGTAATATCTTCACGTTTCACTTCTACTGTGCTTACAAGCACTGCCATTCTCCATTATAGAAACTCATTCATTAAAGTTTCGGGATATCTCCCTGGTGGACCTACAGTTCAGATTGATTGGTCTCTGGATCAGGCTAGATCGATACGGTATACATCCTTTTCTGGACTAAATTCTAATTTGGCTTTTCTTATGAATTAACTAGTACTCAATTTGAAATTTCTTGCACGCTGTGATTCTTAATCAGCCGCAATCTGACAGCCAGTGCGCCTAGACCGAATCCTCAAGGCTCATATCACTATGGATTGATCAAGCCATCTAGGACCATTATCCTTGCCAACTCTGCTCCATATATAAACGGCAAACAACGATATGCAGTGAACAGTGTATCCTATGTTTCCCCCGACACGCCTTTAAAACTGGCTGACTACTTCAAGATTGGAGGAGTCTTCACCATTGGCGCAATACCTGACAAACCCGCAGCCGGAAATGCCTATCTAGCAACCTCTGTTATGAATTCTGATTACCGAGCTTTTGTAGAGATCGTGTTCCAAAATTGGGAGGATACAGTCCAATCTTGGCACATGAATGGAAACGCTTTCTTTGTGGTCGGGTGAGTTAAGATAACCATATATATACTTAAAAACCATGCAAGAAGTATAATTTATTGATTTCTTCTTGGTATAACTAATAAACGATGCAAATTAACAGAATGGATGGTGGACAGTGGACTACATCAAGTAGGGCAGGCTACAATCTGAGAGATGCAGTTTTTCGTAGCACTGCTCAGGTTTAAGCTGCATGCATAAAATTTCATTAAGATCACGGCTTTTTCTCAAACTGCATCCTTACTCTCGATCAATATGAGTATAAACTGTGTAAAACAATGCAGGTGTATCCGAAATCTTGGACCGCAGTCTATCTAGCTTTGGACAATGTAGGCATGTGGAACATAAGGTCTGAGAACTGGGCCAGGCAGTATCTAGGACAGCAATTTTATTTAAGAGTTCACACCGCTTCAACATCATTGAGAGACGAGTATCCGGTTCCACGAGACGCACTTCTATGTGGCCGAGCAAGAGGGCGTCACACTCGACCCTTTTGAGAGCGGAAAAATGATCAACCTCGTCACGAGCGGGTGACTAGGGATTTATTACTTAGCTTAAACTAGGACGGCAAACATGGATATTTTTATCTAGCTTAGTTCTAATGTTGTCATGTCTCATTCTTTATTTTCATAAAAAAATGTTATGCTTCGGTTTAATTTTTCGAGATATGAGGAGGCCGGGGTACTCCACTCCACATCTGTTTTCTTTTTACTTGAACTTGGCTTAATCGGTTCGATTTATACATAAAATAGTTCAATAATTTGGGGTCAAGCTTACGCAATCGTGCGTGGAAGGAGGATTATAATCAAAATGAATAGCAAATTCTAAGTATTTTGTGAAATTTATGTTTTAAATATATCGTAAAATCACTACATGCATGTCGCGTGTCCCAATTCCCACGAATAGTTTGTTCTATATTTAGTTGTCAGTGTTGAATTCTAGGAATTTCGGTATGCTTGCTTCCTTAAATGCATGCATGCATTTACTTCCTTAAATTCTTGGTCTCATCCTCAGCTAATTTGGCCCCTTCTATTCTTTATTTATTCTGTTTACCCTTATCAAATGGGCTCTTATAAAAATATATTTAATTAGTTGTTGGATAGAAAATTAAAAATAGTGTATAATTGCTAAACAACATTTCGCTAGATAAGTTGTTATTTTTGTTGTATCGTAAATATTTAAAAATATTTATGTATAATTGCTATAAATGAAAGAGTATCAGTTAAAAAATGAGCTTAAAAGAATGTTAAGAAGAAAAAAAACTAGGTAAATTTGATAATTTACAAAGAAGATTATTTATTTAAATTAATTTTTTAATGAACAAAAGATAAATGTTCAAAATCTACATAAAATTTGAAATTTTTTAATTTCCAAACATGTGCGTACGATAACGGGAGTCTCCAAAAAGCAGCACAAATGGACAAATTATGACAACAGTCACCCAAATATTTATTCTCTTTCAATTTGTTGATGCAAAGGCCACCAAACTCTCATTCTCACCACCAAAAATATAAATTAAATCCTGCTTTTGAAAACTAAAATAGTCGTGTTCATGGATTCTCCGCCTAGCCTCGCCACTTATAGCATGAAGTACAGTCGATTGGAGTTTTCAAGTAGGGTTCCGACACAACATGTGTCGGAAAACAGACATCCATTGCTGCCACCCACCGTGCAACACGGCGTTAGGCCGTATGCTAGGTCTAAAATGCCTCGATTGAGATGGACGCGCCATCTTCATCAATGCTTTGTCGACGCTGTTGAACAACTCGGGGGGGAAGGAAGTATGTATTATGCCACTTTTCGTTCGCATGTGCATGAAAACTATCATAACTTTACCTAGCTAGTTCATGTGTTCGATTATTTATATTGATTCGCGCGATTTGGTCCGATGGAGGATGTTTGTGATCACTATCATGGATCGCGATCCTATATCACGTTCCCCGTCGTTGACATGTTAAAATTGGCCCGAAAATTAAAACGACGTAGCAAATACCATTAGGATACTACTCAGCCGCTAGATTTGTGCAAGGTAGCACAAGTATTACGTACTCATGAGCATAAGGGGCATCATGACTTGGCCTCATTCTCAAGTACCTTAATTAATATTCCTAGATTTAGCTTTTGCCAATCTGGTTAGTTTGAAACTCGACGACGGTACCTAAAAACAAGGGTTGCATTATTGCACATGATTAATAACTAATGGTGTGATTAACTAATTTGTCACTATAATTATCATAGTAAAAATCCCACCACACGAGTGATGACTTCGTGCTCGAGGTCGAGTTGTAGCCTACCGAACTGCCGAAGGCTTTTTTTTCGAGGGGCCTTTCATCCGTTGCATTGATACATGTGTCTTGATGCATCCCCGTCTTCCCCCGGCTTATCAATATTTATTTGTTTAGGGTTTTCAAAATCAATGAAATTAATCAAACACAAAAATATTGTAATTTATATCAGTATGTATAAGTAGAAATCATTCTCATTTATAACTAGGATATAATGTAGTGTTTTTTTGTAACTAGATAATAATTTTTTCAGGGGCCACTCCGAAAATGGTGCTGGACCTGATGAATGTGAAGGGGCTTACCATAACCCACGTCAAGAGCCATCTTCAGGTTAAAATGAGAGAACCCTTTACACAGGGTTAAGAATTGTTCAAGGATTTTGCGTTACGACGTCATATATAAATTAATTAAAATATTCCGTATACAAAATCAGGTTTTAAGTTGCATTACATTTTGTATGGACAGATGTACAGGAGCATGAAGCAAGAGCATATGATGCAAGGTAATGAGATTAATTATTAGTCTTTAACTTGTTGAATTAACCGTAAGTGCATGGAGTTATATATATATATATATATATATATATATATATATATATAAACACTACTGTGGAACTAATTCATAATCAAGAGCCAACTTATTTCGTACTTTGAAGTTTGAACTATTATGAACGGAGAGATACCCTTCAGCTTCTACAATTTCATATCTTTTTGCCCCTAAGGGATATATATTTGAGCATTTACCGTCCCGGCCCGATCCTAGAGTACCGGATCTACCCTAGTTCTTATCTAGAACTTGACGTTCGTATTGAATGTGTATCTTGTCTCAGAAGCAGAAGCAACAAAAAACAAGAAGGTGCGACCCACTCCGCCGCAAACAAATCATGTATGGAGTTCATGCAACTCCAACCGATACTATTATCAGGGACCAGCTACCATCTATGAGCTCCCCTCATGTGAAGAAACTTTCACCTGTTTCAGCCCCGAGCTTATCCGTCCAACCACCGCCAGGCCTGTAATATTGGCGTAAGATTACATTTTGTTTACTGCACATGCCCATGTACAACTGGCGTTGACTTAAATCTAAGAAATCACGTGTTCCACCATTAGAACAATTATCAGTAGATCGATCTTTAATACTATATTGTTGCTGATATATATACGACGGGAACCTAGGTAGCATATAGTTTTAAAAATATGGAGTATATATATGATTAATTATTCGAAGGATATCAATGTGACAATATTTGCATTGAAACTTAATTTAATTTGCTGTTCTAATTCGTAGGCTAGAGAAGCTCCCAATCAAAAGGGAAGAAACCGAACATCCACATTTCTCACCGTTTGGAAAGGGAATAAAATTGGGGTATGATCAGAAGTCCAATACTCCTGTCATGCCAAAAGATTATTTCAGCAACGGCCCCCCATTTCTAGTAAGTTCAAGGCATTTAAGTGACAATTTTATAACATGTTTGACCATTATTTATAGGTACATGTATATGTTTCAACTATGTGTTTTGTATATATAACCAATAATTATATAATACCAAATACAACAACTAAAAGTCTAAGAGTATATTTGCAGGTGAGCCGGGAGAAGCAAATGTTGGTACGAGGTGAGAAGAGTGGTAACAGGTATCCAAGTTCCATGGTAGATTTAGAAGATCAAGAATGTGGGTTCACAAGAGCAAGAATAGCAAGTGAGAAGAAAAGCTTACAGGCATCGACCTCCGTGGATGCAAATCTTATTTCTCTGGATCTAACTCTTGGTTAATTATATGACTATTGCATGTGTACCATGAAAGAACGATTTTCGTTTGGCATTGACCTGTATTTTGCATGGACTGGTGAAAACTTTCATTAGGACAAGTGACCAGTTGTGTTGATTACTTGTTCCCATCATGTAGGAGCAAAAGTGATGATTTAACTCGTAAAAATATGGGGTCGAATGGGTGGTAGCATATGTAATTCAAGCTCGAGTTTCGCTGTCTTGAGTTTTTTTAGCTGTAAATTTTAGCTCAAATAGTTTAGGTGTTCTTGTTTTAAAAAGTCAGATTTCGTCCTCAATTTTCTAGGTAAAGTTAGATTTTTATTCGTGGTCTGGCTGAAAAACTCGCTTGTAATACTATTTCTTTACCACATTGGTTACCTAAAAATTGCCTTGGGATACCCTTATACCGTAACCTAAAATCTGAAAATTAACTTATATTTGCATAGTTGGGTTATCCTGGTAAGTGGTGACATTCATGCACAAGCTTTGAACTACTGGAGTTGGGTTCTCATTAGGTTGGCATTTGGGTAGATCCTGGTTCGATGCAGTTGGTTTTTATTCAGCACGAATATCGCATGATCACTTGCCTGAAATTGTTAAATTTATTTTTTCTTCAATATTCTTCGCTATCTCGAACTCTATATAAAGCACAATTGCTAATCGTAGTTCTCATTAAGAATTAAATCTGTTACTCTTAACATGGCAACCAAGATTCTCTTCCTAATTGTCTTGGCTGCAATCGCTAGTGTTATCACTGGCAGGATTTTACCTCTAGAAAAGCTTGGGGATGACATGCAGAAGAAGTGGTTCTTTTACCACCGGCTCCCACCTCACGCTAGGAATTTCGGAGGATTTGGTGGCGGCGTTGGTGGCGGATTCGGTTTTGGTAGAGGCCCAGTTGGCGGACGATTTGGCGGTGTAGTCGGTGGAGGATTTGGTGGCGGTGGCGTTAGTGGAGGCTCGGGTTTTGGAGAGGGAGATGGTGGTGATATAGTCACCGGCGGTGATGGTAATGGGAAGCAGGGAAATGATATAGGAGTTGGAGTGGGCGGCGATCATGGAGCTGATGGGAGAGGTTACGGAGGAGCACCTTAAAAGCCGCCTGTGAATTTATTTCCTTGGGGACAGTCTTGTTGCATTTATTCCTAGTATTATTAAGTAGTAGTATAACAAACTTGACTCGAGACTGCTCTGTTTTCAGCTTATTTTTAGTAGATTTACTTCAAAATGGCATGCATTTAGTAATATAAAAAAACATAAATCTATATTAGATTAGAGATGAATTCAGAAGCTATGAGGAGACTTATATTATTGAGTAGATCTTTTGTCAGATGGTCTCACGAATTTTTATCTATGAGACATGTCAACCCTACCGATATCCACAATAAAAAGTAATACTCTTAGCATAAAAAGTAATACTTTTTCATGGAGAACTCAAATAAGATATCTGTCCCAAAATA
This sequence comes from Primulina tabacum, assembly GCF_025594145.1. NCBI lineage: Eukaryota > Viridiplantae > Streptophyta > Magnoliopsida > Lamiales > Gesneriaceae > Primulina > Primulina tabacum. The sequence goes on from NC_134553.1 coordinate 4,716,078, forward strand.
CGACCCGTGAGACTGTCTCGCACAAATTTTTGCTTATATTATTTAAATATATATATTTTCTAAAAAAATCAAATATATTCGTTCCCTTTCAAAACAAAAAAAATCAAAATCAAAATTTGGTTACTCATGTAAATTGAATTGGCACGTACTTCAAATCCATTATATTGAACATTTTTTTATTTTATCTTATGATTTCTTTACATTATAACTTTTTAAGATATTGTCGCACAATATTACATCATTCGATTACATGATTATGACGCAAATAATAAATTGATTGTCAGAACATAGTTATAAGATATATTCATCATTTAATTACACGATTTTAACAAAAGTAACTAAAATTGAGTATCACAACATATTTATACAAAGAATGTTAATGAAATTCACATTTTGCCTTTCATATGACAAGAATGCAAATGCCTTAAATTCAAACCAATCTTTCTGTAAGAATGCAAACGCCTATCAATTTAGATGAAAAACAATTGCTTTCCGTAGCTGAAGAATAGGCATTTTGATCCTACGCTGGCAAGTGAGCCACATCCACCGTGAAGCCCACCCTCTACCAAAGAGGCAAACCGATGGAGCAATTGGGTAGTTAGGTATTCGCATCACCACTCACTAAAGATTGGGTCTTGATTGTGCTGAGGTAGCCTCCTCCACCCACTATATCCCACCAACCCTCTCTTTTTTTTTTATTTTTTTATTATTCACTTTAATTCCCAGGAAAAAAACTCAGTATATCACAAAACTTAAGTCCGACTATATTTTTTAACGCAAAATTTATATCTCAGATGCCTGGATTGCGTCAGATTTCCTCTATTCCACACATCTAACAGATTTCCCACATAAACTATTCTCAAGAAAAGGGATCCTCAGTTCAAGGTAATGCGTATGCTCTGATTCTTTCCTTCCTTTTTTTTTTTTATATCTCAATATTCCATGTTTTTAGTAGTCACCATTGGTCCAAGATTGCGTATTTTCAGTTTTTGATAAATTATCGTTTTTGTTTATTTCTGTGCACATTAAAGATCTCGTTTTTATGGATCTTTGTGTAAATAATATTGGGATCCACCTTCGAGATTTACATTTTAATTGGTTTATACACGACTTTCTGCATTTCTAACCGAACGAGATGTGAGCGAAATATTGTATTTTGATAGATGTCATGCAATCAATGTGCTGGCTTTACTCCGTGTATTGGATGTTAAAAGCTGTCTTGAATCCATTGTTATTTGATTATTGTCAATGTAATAAATGCATTGCTTCAATTTAAAGCCCTTTTGTTTCTCTTGGTTCTTCTTGATGCTTGCTTCTTCGTGTGGTTTAGCTCCAGGATCAATATTTATCTGTGGAATGTGATTGGTAAAGATTTTGTACGCATTTTCTTTTGTGGCAGATATTTACAAAGATGAGAGGAGGGGGGATTGTGGCAACTTGGTCAATCTATTACTCGCCGTTTGGCTCATGGCGACAAAAAGACTATAGTTCGTCGGTGCTTTTCATCCGAAACGGATCTAAAGAAAACTGTTCTGTATGATTTCCATGTCGCCCATAGTGGGAAAATGGTGCCTTTTGCGGGTTGGAGTATGCCGATCCAGTACAAAGACTCAATCATGGACTCTACCATAAATTGTAGGGAGAATGGTAGCCTATTTGATGTTTCTCATATGTGTGGTCTAAGTCTTAAAGGAAAGGACTGCATAACTTTCCTTGAAAAGCTTGTCATTGCCGATGTTGCTGGGCTTGCACCTGGGACTGGGACTTTGACTGTCTTTACAAATGAGAAGGGAGGCTCAATAGATGATTCAGTAATCACCAAGGTGACAAATAATCACATATACCTGGTTGTTAATGCTGGCTGCAGAGACAAGGATCTTGCCCACTATTGAGGAACACATGAAGGCATTCACATCAAAAGGTGGCGACGTTTCATGGCACATTCATGATGAGCGTTCCCTTCTAGCTCTGCAGGTCCGTGGTGACATTTCTTGTTTTGGTTATTTTTATATTTCACATAATTTGATTGAATATTGCTCCTAGCTATGAGCTTGAAAGGTATCTATGAAATGGGTCCTGTGATTAAAAGGGCGCGATTTATGGTCGAAAATGGTTGATTTTACATTAAATAACAGTATGTGATTTGGGAATTAATGAAATGAACATTGGAGAATATTGTAATAATGCTGCTAACTAGTGTACACGAGTTAGCAATGACATTACAGGCTCGAGATTTTCTTGAATGATTAAGCTCATTGCCAGAATATAACAACACAGCTCAAGATTTTCTTCTTTTTAATTTTATTTTTATTTATTTTTATTTTTGATCTATGATCAAGGCAATGTATTCTACTGATTTAATTTTTTTCTGCATTGTTTATCTCTACAAAATTCTTTATGTATACTTGGATTGTAGTAAAAAGTAGTTCTTTTTATCCTCTTTGTTGCTGCTGTCTGTCATTTGTTTCCTTGACGGTTTACGGAGATTAGCTGGGAAAAGGTGTTAAGATGGATGAAAGGTTATGCAAGACATGCTGATTTCTTTTCATGTACTTTATATACAATGTTATTATGAACTATCCGTTATTCCAAGCATGTCTTTCTATGCTCCTTTGTATTTGAATATTTGCAAAATTTTAAATTCTCTTGCCTCTCTTGTGCAGGGGCCTCTAGCTGCCCCAGTTCTCCAGCACCTGACTAAAGAAGATTTGAGCAAGATATACTTTAGTGACTTCAAAGTGATAGACATCAATGGATCGACCTGCTATCTTACTCGAACAGGGTATGTTATTTGAATATCTTTTATGTGAAAGCATAAATGGTTGTTTCTTCGAACAACTAGTAGATAGAACGAGGCTTGGTTTCTTCTATTTGTTGTGCAACATATTTATTTCCTATTAGAATGCGTACGTTCATAATTACAACCACCACACGCATTGAAGTTTTACACAGTTGATGAAATGTGTTAACAAAGGTACGGTGCAATAGATTCAGTTCTGTCATCGTACTGCTCTGTGCTTTCACATTGCCTTGAGATTGTTCTCCGATTATCAGAAATCGAATTTACTGATTCTCTTATCCATTGTCATAGCATGAATGGATGAACATTCTCTTCTCTGTCCGTTCCATCATTTAAAAAATGGAGTTAAACTTTACAAACCTTCAGGTACACAGGCGAAGATGGCTTTGAAATATCCGTCCCTTCAGAGCATGCTGTTGATCTTGCCAAAGCGATTCTTGACAAATCTGAGAATAAGGTAAGATTAACAGGTTTGGGAGCTCGAGACAGCCTTCGTCTAGAAGCTGGACTGTGCTTGTATGGCAACGACATGGAGCAGCACATAACACCTGTTGAGGCAGGATTAACATGGGCCATTGGTAAAAGACGAAGAGCTGAGGGAGGATTCCTGGGTGCCGAAGTAATGCTCAAACAAATCGAAGAAGGGCCGTCAATTAGGAGAGTCGGGTTTATTTCTTCTGGCCCACCTGCTCGCAGTCATAGTGAAATTCAAGACGAGAAGGAACAAAACATTGGGGAAATCACCAGTGGGGGATTCAGTCCGTGTCTGAAGAAGAACATTGCAATGGGGTATGTGAAGTCTGGATTACACAAGGCAGGCACTAAAGTAAAGATTGTGATTAGGGGAAAATCATATGATGGATCAGTTACAAAAATGCCTTTCGTTCCCACCAAGTATTATAAGCCATCCTAACTGTTCCGTTGATTCTGAAACTTTTTCTTGAATGTTGAACCGTTTACTCTCAAATGGTATATTCTTTTATGAGATCTGTCAAATGCTGCTTCTGCCTGATATGCTTTTTTGAGTTAAACAAGTATCCTTTGTAAGAGTTCTTAATAATTTGATATCCCTATCTGATACATTGAATATGGAAATAAAATTTGAGGACATATATACTTAAAGTTTCAGAATTTATGTGCAAGATTGCAAATTTATTTCAGCTGGACATAAACATAGCTGTGTTTTATCCTGCATTTGATAGTTTTGAGGCAATTCCAAAATCCAAAAAGTTTGATACTTGGATACATAATGTAGGAATGGTGAGAACAATGCTCATGATGCCAAGCCATTAACATTAAATAAATGCCAATTCTCTCAAAATTTGGTTTTGCAACTGTTTGTCTGTGATGAAACTGGCATATTTGGGAGGGATTTGAATCTTTAGCTTTGAATTTCGATCACTAGTTTAATTATCGGTTTTCTAAAATGAATTGAGCCCCGAGATTTCTTTACCAAGCCCCGTTTCTTGGACCCGTTCTATTTTCTGAACTTTTCTTCATTTCTATACAACACTCCCAATAAAAAAGAAGATGTTCGACGTCGATAGAAAGATAAAATCTTTTCACCCGCGTCCTTGTGTCATTTTAACGTGCTAGTCTCACACGCTATATTTAACATGGATCTTGTTTTAATTGCGTGACATTTAGATCACTCTGGTCATTAATTTTATTCGCATGCAACTTGTCCATTTTATTTTCAATAAAATTTGTAGATACTATCGAACATTTTAATATTGTTCAATACAAAAACGGTTGACTTGTGTGCTCAAAAAAAAAAAAAAAAGGTCGAGTTGTCCAAGATCTTGGGCTCGTTCATCGGACAATATTGACTGGTCTGTTGAATTATTCTTCGAGTTGAAACTCAATCTCAAACTGGCCACTGTTGTCCTTGGTCGGAAATCGTTAAAAGCAGTCTATTTTTTACATCGGTGGCTAGTTCTATTCATTTTCTCTCTTCTTCTTTTTTTTCGAATTAACATTTTCTTTTTAAGCTTGAGTTAAAACCATTTTGTTTCTGAGAAGCGGCTACACTGACCCCCAAAAAAAAAAAAAAAAAAATCTACACCTTGTTTGTTTACAAAATATTATGTATTTTAAAACACAAATTTTATTAATTCCCAAATATTATATATAGGAATTTTTATTTTTATTTAGCACTAACATTATTTACTTTATTTATCTCAATTTGGATCATAAATATTCAAAATTTATATAATATTTTATTTAAAATTTCATTCCCTAAATTAAAAATCTTCTTAATTTTTATTATATAGATATGATAACGAGACATAATTAATTAGATGTATAATTTGTGCATATTATAATAATTAGAGCGTGTCCACAGTATATTGGAATAAATTATAAATTAAACGTATGTCAAATAATATATAATTTACTAAACATGTCGATTCTCTTTTGCTAATGAGAGTTGCTAACCTCATCGAGCGACCATGTCACGAAAAATTAATAAAGGAGTATATTTGTATTCACATCCTCTGTTCAATTAATTCGACACTTACTTCTCGTGCATGTTTTAACTTTTGAACTTGATAAAGGGAAATAAGTGTAAATTGCAATAACTACGAGTTGAATAATAAACAATCGCAACAAAATTATTTGTACATGAATTTGTTTCAAAACGAATAAATAACGAGTAGGTCTCTTGAAACGGTCTCACGAATCTCGATCTGTGAGATGAGTCAACTCTACCGATATTCACAATAAAAAGTAACTCTTAGCAAAAAACGTAATAATTTTTCATAGATGATCCAAATAAGAGATATGTTTTACAAAATACGACTAGTGAAACCGTCTGACAAAATTTTTTACCATAAATAATTCGTTCACGAGAAAATGGAATGCAAGAAACGGTCCAATTTCAGTATATTGTTTAAATATTAACAAACTTGAAAGAATGATAATAATATATAACTGGTTCAATTCAAACTTCAGATGTTGAAATTTATTTCTCATTTTAAAAATTAATTAGTCAATAGTCAAAATCACACCTTTCCCTATAAATGCACTCGCCACATGCAAACCTTCTCATTCAAATCTCGCAGCACTTGTCAAAATACAATACCGAGAAAACATCTGACCCAGATTTCACATAAATCAAGTAAAAGAAAAGAAAATGGCAACCTTAAAGTCTTCGAGCTTATTGAAGTCATCCATGTCTTCTTCTTATTCCCAGCAAAAAAGATCTATCAGGGCTGCCATTAACATCCCGCAACGTGTCACCGGTATTTCTCTTCCCGAGCTCCGAACAAGTGGTCTGGAAGAACTCGAACTCCATAACAGTACTGAAAAACGTCTGAGTCCCTTTAGCACTAACACGAGATTTAAAAGATTTGAGAATAATGGCGCGGATCCTTTGGTGATGGCGAAGATTTACGCAATCTTGGAAGCAGTTGCAGATAGAGTTGAAATGCACAACATCGAAGACCAAAGAACCCATTGGAATAGTCTTCTTTTGAATTCAACCAATGCGATCACTCTGGCGGCTGCAACCATGGCAGGAATTGCAGCCATAAGCGCCGGAGCTCCGGCGGCTGCTTTGAAGATTTCTTCGGCTTCCATGTACGTGGCCGCAACTGGGATGCTCTCGATCTTGAATACGATTCAGCCATCTCAGCTTGCGGAAGAACAACGAAACTCTGCCAGGATTTTCAAACAGCTTCAGAATCAAATCCAGACGATGATTTGCACAGGGAACCCTACGGCGGTTGATGTGAAAGAATTAATGGAAAAAGTGTTGGCTCTGGATAAAGCTTACCCGCTCCCTCTACTTGGCGTAATGCTGGAAAAATTCCCAGTGAGTTGGCGAGTGCTGTGAATGCACTCGAACACGGCGGGCAGGTGGGGATGGTGTTCGAAATGTACCGGAGCAACGCGGGATTCTTCAAGCTGATGGAAGAATCGATAGAATCGAACCTGAGCGAAGTAGATTTGGAGAGAAGGGAGAACGGAGAATTATTTGAAATGAAGGTGTGTCTGCAGTTGGGAAGAAGCATGTCGGAGCTCAGAGATCTTGCGGCAGCGTCTTCCATTAAAGGGGCAGAGATCAATGAGTTCGCCAGCAAGCTTTTCTGAATCTTCCACATGCATGCTCATTTTTTGTTAACGTGAAGAATCCTAAGATGTAAAGCTAACATAGATTATCTAAATTTAGGGTAAAAACATTTGTTTCATTCTTTTTTTCCTTAATGAATATAAAATATTTTCTACCATTATTTGAGAATTTAAGAATATTATTTATATTATAAATTTATTATTGTTGATGATGTCATTTGAAGTTATATTTTCCGTACCTATTTAGAATGAGGATTGGGTATTAAGAATATTTCGATCGACTATGATTTTAGATTAATTTATTATTTGATAGACTTATTATCTTATTAATTATTTCTCGAAAGATGTAGTAACATCAAGAGAAAATATTATTTTTGTCCACTAACTTGTTAAAATTTGTTCTTGGTGCAGTAAGTTTTGATTTTTTATTATTTTGATCTAATTATTTCACGTCAGTAGTTTTTGGCATCACATCATCATTTTTTCGATTTCACCTCATCACCGGGCAAAATAGGACCATAAGAAAAAAAAAGAAGTACAAAAAAGAGGCAAATTTATTGCAACAAAAAAACTTTGAATGATTGTCACAATTATATATATTTAGAGTAGATATCTTGTGAGACGGTCTCACGAATCTTTATCTGTGAGAGATCGTGAGATGAGTCAATCATACTGATATTCACAATAAAAGTAATACTCTTAGCATAAAAAGTAATATTTTTCGTGGATGACTCAAATAAGAGATTCGTCTCACAAAATACGGTCCGTGAAACCGTCTCACACAAGTTTTTGCCTTATATTTAGTAGTTAAATGTTATTCTGAAATGATTGTCACAATTATATTTAATTTATTTTTTTTATTATTTTCGGTTTTATCCGAAATTTGAACACCTCGTTGGCATGTGTATGTGACCGGTTCAAATTGTATTTTGTATATATACTGTGAAACTTAATTGAAAGAAGGATGAAACTGAATTTTTTATTTCCTTTTTAGATTTTTGGGAGAATTTGAATATTGAACTTTGAAGGCGATAGGTCACGTAATCTAGTTTTCTGTGGTGAAAAATTATTTGACTCCAAGAATTGGTACCCCAAGAGTTCTTGATCAACAAGGTCCGTGGGCATGACTCGTTCGTTGTCTGAATTTTCACAACTTTTTAGGTGTTTTAATTTGTCTACACTTGAGCTGACAGGGCACATTTTTGGATTATGCAAGAATCGACAAATATAATTCTAGTCAATTACTCTTTTAATTTTATAATGAAAAACTTGTAATATTACACCAATTTTTCTGTGTGCTCCTTTTAAATTTTTGTAGGACCGAGAGTGCTTGTTGCGTTACCAAAAACTATAGCTAGTAATAATGGTGTAACTCAAATCTTTTTAAATCGCACAGCAGCTCAAACACCACGATTGAATCGCTCTACCAAACAGAGACAATTATTGCACCCAACAATCTTGACAATGAAAAATGCAATTACTTGAATTTACACGCATCAAATGCCTAATTTTCTCAGATCACATGAAAAGTTGCATGTAACTTTGTATATTATCCATGATTAAAAATTTATAACCTACATATGATTAATAATGGTTTAAATATATGAATAATATGATAAAAGACATGTTGTCCAATATTTTTGTCTCGTTCATCTGCCCTTGTTTGACTAGTTTTCATTTTCAAAACAATTTTGAAATTTTCTTTGAGTTGAAAGTCAACAAACCCCAAATGCATATTTAAAGAAAAAACATATAAAAAAAATAATAATAGCAGGTCTACTGTCATAAATCGTAGTATATGCTTCTCCTTACATGATATGGAGGGTAAATTCTCGATTTAATCCCAAATCTTAATTGTGATTTTCGGTTTGGTCCCGAATCAATTTTTCGACCCAATTTAGTCCCAAATCTTCACATTAATTTACCCCATTGGTCTTTCCGTCAATTTGGAGTTGAAAGTAATAGAAAGAAGATACGCTTCTGCCTTGAAGAAAGCCCAAATCAATTCAGTAGGCCTAATTGATTTTTTTTCTTCCAAGCAAGTCGGTCGCTGGCTGCTGCAACAACTATCTTCCTCCACATCGAGTCGGTGGCTGCTGCAACAACTAATGATAGTTGTTGGCAAGTAAGAAATTTTGATGGATGACACAGTCATTGTGTTCGTGATTTTAAAAACAAGTGTGTCAACTCAACGTGGTTGGGAAAGAAATTTGTCAAAAAATTCAGCACAAATCCTAAATTGGGACACTTGGAGTTTAGGGAAGAGATTTCTACCATTCTTCGGTCAGAATTTTCAAGGAAGACCGCCTACATGGCTAAGAGAAAGGCGCTGAAATTAGTGCAAGGTTCTGTCGATGAGCAGTTTCGGTAAATAAGGAAGTATTGTGCTGAATTGAAAAGATCCGACGCTGGGGCTACTGTAGTTTTGAAGTTGATAGAGGATGACAAAGGTCCAAAGTTTCAGAGATTGTATGTTTGTTTTTCAGCTTGCAAAAAAGGATTTAAGAATGCTTGTCGGCGTATCATTGGTGTTGATGGATGCTTCTTAAAGATAGAACATGATGGGCAATTGTTATCGGCCTAGGGCTAGATCCGAATAATAACATTTTTTTAATATGTTATGCAATGGTTGAGCGTGAAACAAAAGATAGTTGGACATGGTTTCTTCAGCTCCTAGATGAAGACATTGGTGTTGGCAATGATCCGCATACTTGGACATTTATGTCAGATAAGCAAAAAGGTTTGATTCATGCACTTGAATCTTTGTTTCCTGATGCTGAACATAGATTTTGTGTGAGACACTTAGAAAGCAATATGAAACGTGATGGATTCAAGAGTGTAGCAGTTAAGATTGCCTTTTAGGATGCGGCAAAAGCGACAAGAATTGAAGAGTTTCAAGTGTATATGGCTGAGTTGAAAGACATTGATGCAAAGGCATATGAATGGCTAGCGAAAAAACCCGAAGCCAGTGGTCTAAGGCGTATTTCAGCACCGCTCCTAAATCAGACATCTTGTTGAACAACATGTGTGAAAGTTTTAACAGCTTCATATTAGATGCCAGGGAGAAGCCAGTAATTGAGATGTATGAGATGATATGAAATCTTTTGATGGGCATATTTCAAAAAAACTGAGAGAAGGCTAACAAACGGAACAGTCGAATTTTTTCAAAGATCAAAGATGTGCTTGCAAAGATATATGTGGAAGCTATTAGGTATTCTCCCATGAAGTCAAATGAAATGCACTACCAGATAACGAGATCAGATGACAGACGTGATCAGCATTCGGTTGACTTGTTGACCAGGTCTTGCAGTTGTAGGAAATATGACTTGACAGGCATTCCTTGCAAGCACGCTGTATGCGCCATTTGGTGCAAAAAAGATGATCCAGAAGCATATGTCCATCCTTATTACTTGGTAGAGACATATAGAAGATGTTATGCAACACGAATAATGCCTGTCGATGGGTCAAACTTGTGGCCCCCATGTGATTTGGTGCCACCACTATCCCCAATTTACATACAAAAAGTTAGAAGGCCTGCAAATTACGAAGAAGAGAACCAGATGAACCACCCCATTCTGAAAATAAGTTGAGAGGTGTAAAAAAATTTACCAAATGCAAACTATGCGGTGGATCAGGACATAACAAAAGGACTTGTAACCAGACTGAAGATATCCAACACCAAGAAACATTCCAACAAGAGCCCATGACACATCAAAGCGTTATTTTACCAAATAATAATTGGGGTGCCACAAGAAAAGAAAAACTACAGGTTCTGAAAATGAAAACTTATTTTTATTGCATTTTTTTCCTTCTTTAAGAAATATGTTGTTGTATGTACTTACATGCAGGTGAAAAGAGCATGACAAGTTGGGGTTAATATTGAAGGGAGTTCATGCTCAATATCTTCGATAAATGTAAGTTTTTTAAACTCTTTAATTTAATGTTATTCATACGAGTCCAATATATTCTAAAATGAAATGGTTGATGTGATATAATTATTTTGTTTGTATTATTATAGATTAACCAATCAGTGAACATTCATACACCTGCTTTTCTGAAAGATGGCGTCAGCTTCACAATTTATTCTCATGCACCATTCTGTCGGGTTTCTACAATGTTTCAAGAATTTAATATCACCACCAAACTTTGATCGGCAATATCTCATATGTTAATTGCCAGAATTTTAAAACGAGCCCTATTTCGAAAAGTTCTCGACATGGACAATTCATTGATACTCATTTTGCAAGGAAAATCATGAATCTATGTGAAGGTCCGTCTCTCTGATTAGTGTTTAATGATTAAAAAAACCATGATTCATTAATGTAAACAGCAAAAGTGATTAATTTTTTTTTTGAGCCAATAGAAATTTCGACATGACCTCCCCGTAAGTAAGACATCTAAAAAATTTTCAAACAACACAAACAATATTTGTATACTCGAAATATCAATCCAAAACATCGTAAAAATAACAGCACAACTACACTGAGCATCCCCTGGCAAATATATGACTCGATAAAATAATACACATATATGTATTTGTATATCTAAGAACTCTCAACAACAACCCAACTACTGGTCACCGCTACCTGACGCTCAACCAGACGCGTCAAATCCTCCTGGATAACCTGTTATGGCATCAAAAACAGCAACAACATAAAAAGAAAAGAGAGGTCATGCCCTAACACAACGAAACGGTAAAATTATGACAAATATTACTGACATAAAATAAAATAAAGTAAAATGCAATGAAATACAATGCAATACCTGTCAGCAACAATGAAATAATAGATACCAAAACAGAGTCCAAACGAATAGAATCAGCAATAGGAACAATGGCCACCCGTGCCAGGAATACAGCAACGAAACATCAAGCTGCCGCTCATCCATGCACGTATCATCGAGGGTCCAGTAGCGACCCGATCAATCTTCATGCAGTCATCAGGAGTGTGCTAATCCTATCACTCGCTCCAACGACGAGATGTCATGAGTGATCTAATCCTATCACTCGCTCCATCGATAAGTCAAAATCTCAACAGATCAATCATGATAGCAATCAACGGAGTCAAGGTTCGAAATGTTATGTGTGAATAGTTAATATGACAAATCGACAAATATATCAAATATTTTATTATTTTCAATGATAAAATAGGGATTATTTATCAACCTAAGCATATCAACTCAAAAAAAAAAATCATAAATGCAATCACATTATTCACATAAGCATATATGACATGTCTAACTCATTACAAAATACTTAACATCATTTCATGTCATTATAGACGTCATAACAAAATAGTTAATATGTACTTCAACTAAAACTTAGTTTACCACTGAAATATCCTATGAATTTTCTCGAAGAATCCTATCATGTGACAAATAATTTATTTTACATCAACTTTCATTTATTTTTCCAATATTCTTTTAGACTAAAATTCCAAAAATCCATAATTTAATATTTCTAAAATTAATATACGACAATTCCATAGCACCTAAATATCTAATTATTGAACACTAAAATTCGAAAACCCAATTATATAAATATGAATTTTCGAAATTATGTTCAAATAAATTCTGAAATTTTATTAATATCTCCAAGCAGCTCAGATATAGCACCTATAATCAACATTATAATATATATTAATTGTTAGAATTCAAATGAATCAAAATACCCAAAATTCGAAACCCTAAAATCTAAAATATACCCATGAATGTTTCGAATATGTTAAAAGCTTCGGATTTAAGCTTCAAATAACTTAAAACAAGGTTTTCTCCCGATTTTCTTGCGAAATTAAGCGACGGTCAGCTAGAGTCTTGACATGATAAATCCGCAATAACACAATGCAAATATTTTAACTCATACAATAATTGCAAATATTACGTTTTGATAATTTTTTTTTAAAAAAAATGTATATGTAATTACATCAATATGCATATCATGGGTAATCGAATACCATATTTTAAGTCAAATATCAATTGTAAAACCAACCTATAAATATGAGTTTAATACAAAAATCTCATTAATAAACAATCGGTAAATAATTATTCGTTTCAAAACGAATAAATAATTGGTTCACAAAAAAATGGAATGCAAGAAACGGTCCAATTTCAGTATATTGTTTAAATATTAACAAACTTGAAAGAATGATAGTAATATATAACTGGTTCAATTCAAACTTCGGATGTTGAAATTTATTTCTCATTTTAAAAATTCAATTAATTAGTCAATAGTCAAAATTACGCCCTTTCCCTATAAATGCACTTGCAACATGCAAACCTTCTCATTCAAATCTCGCAGCACTTTTCAAAATACAATACCGAGAAAACATCTGACCCAGTTTTCACATAAATCAAGCAAAAGAAAAGAAAATGGCAACCTTAAAATCTTCGAGCTTATTGAAGTCATCCATGTCTTCTTCTTCTTCCCAGCAAAAAAGAACTCTCAGGGCTGCCATTAACATCCCGCAACGTGTCACCGGTATTTCTCTTCCCGATCTCCGAACAAGTGGTCTGGACGAATTCGAACTCCATAACAGTACTGAAAAACGGCTGAGTCCCTTTAGCACTAACACGGGATTTAAAAGATTTGAGAATAATGGCGCGGATCCTTTGGTGATGGAGAAGATTTACGCAATCTTGGAAGCAGTTGCGGATAGAGTTGAAATGCACAACAACATCGGAGATCAAAGAACCCATTGGAATAGTCTTCTTTTGAATTCAACCAATGCGATCACTCTGGCGGCGGCAACCATGGCAGGAATTGCCGCCATAAGCGCCGGAGCTCCGGCGGCTGCTTTGAAGATTTCTTCGGCTTCCATGTACGTGGCCGCAACTGGGATGCTCTCGATCTTGAATACGATTCAGCCGTCTCAGCTTGCGGAAGAACAACGAAACTCTGCCAGGATTTTCAAACAGCTTCAGAATCAAATCCAGACGATGATTTACACAGGGAACCCTACGACGGTTGATGTGAAAGAATTAATGGAAAAAGTGTTGGCTCTGGATAAAGCTTACCCGCTCCCTCTACTTGGCGTAATGCTGGAAAAATTCCCAGCGACAGTGGAGCCTGCAGTCTGGTGGCCATCAGAGCAACGGCGGAGGCAGTCAAAAGGGCTATGGGGGAACAAAGATTTCAACGGCTGGAATGGGAAGTTAGAGGAAGAAATGAAAGAAATAGTGAACGTGATGAGAACAAAAGATAAAGAAGATTACGTGAAATTGGCCAACAAAGCATTAAAACTTAACAAAATTCTCGCCATTTCGGCCCCAATTCTGACGGGTTTAGCCGCCGTGGGTTCCTCATTAGTGGGCTCCCCTTCCCATGGAGGTTGGGCAGTGATGCTGGGCGTTTTAGGCGGCGCGTTGGCGAGTGTTGTGAATGCACTCGAACACGGCGGGCAGGTGGGGATGGTGTTCGAAATGTACCGGAGCAACGCGGGATTCTTCAAGCTGATGGAAGAATCGATAGAATCGAACCTGAGCGAAGAAGATTTGGAGAGAAGGGAGAACGGAGAATTATTTGAAATGAAGGTGTGTCTGCAGTTGGGAAGAAGCATGTCGGAGCTCAGAGATCTTGCGGCAGCGTCCTCCATTAAAGGGGCAGAGATCAATGAGTTCGCCAGCAAGCTTTTCTGAATCTTCCACATGCATGCACATTTTTTGTTAACGTAAAGAATCCTTGGATGTAAAGCTAACATATATTATCTAAATCTAGGGTAAAAACATTTATTTCATTCTTTTTTTCCATCATTTGAGAATTTAAGAATATTATTTATATTATAAATTCATTATTGTTGTTGATGTCATTTAAAGTTATATTTTCCGTTCCTATTTAGAATGAGGATTGGGTATTAAAAATCTTTCGATCGACTGTGATTTTAGATTAATTTATTATCTGATAGACTTATTAATTATTTTTCGAAAAATATAGTAACATTAAGAGAAAATATTATTTTTGTCCACTAACTTGTTAAAATTTGTTCTTGGTACACTAAGTTTTGATTTTTGATTATTTTAATCTAATTTTTTTCACGTCAGCATTTTTTGACGTCACACCATCATTTTTTCGATTTCACCTCATCACCGGGCAAAATTGGACCATAAGAAAAAAAAAGAAGCAAATCTTTTGAAACAAAACCATCTTTGAATACACAAAAATCTATATATATATTAAACTTGAGACTAAATTCTTAAGAAATCTCGACTCATTATATCGGTTACATCTATTAGTTTATATATACTTTTGAAAGAATGTTATTCATGTGAAGACAAAAACTTGTGTGAGATGGTCTCATAGGTCATATTTTGTGAGACATATCCCTTATTTGGGTCATCCATGAAAAAGTATTATTTTTTTATGGTGAGAGTATTAATTTTTATTGTGAATATCGATAGGATTGACATGTCTCACATATAAAGATTCGTGAGACCGTCTTACAAGAGACATATTCATTCATGAAATGATTGTCACAATTATATTTAATTTATTTTTTTTATTATTTTTGGTTTTATACGAATTTTGAACGCTCTTATTGGCATTATGGCATGTGCATGTGACCGGTTCAAATTGTATTTTGTATTATGTGGAACTTAATTAATGAAAGAATGATGAAACTGAATTTTTTATTTCCTTTTTAGATTTTTGGGAGAATTTGAATATTGAACTTTGAAGGCAATAGGTCACGTAATCTAGTTTTCTGTGGTGAAAAATTATTTGACTCCAAGAATTGGTACCCCAAGAGTTCTTGATCAACAAGATCCGTGGGCATGACTCGTTCGTTGTCTGAATTTTCACAACTTTTTAGGTGTTTTAATTTGTCTACACTTGAGCTGACAGGGCACATTTTTGGATTATGCAAGAATCGACAAATATAATTATAGTCAATCTCTCTTTTAATTTTATAATGAAAAACTTGTAATATTACACCAATTTTTCTGAGGGGTCCTTTTAAATTTTTGTAGGACCCGAGTGCTTGTTGCGTCCAAAAAAACTATAGCTAGTAATAATGGTGTAACTCAAATCTTTTTAAATCGCATAGCAGCTCAAACACCACGATTGGATCGCTCTACCAAACAAAGACAATTATTACACCCAACAATCTTGACAATGAAAAATGCAATTACTTGAATTTACACGCATCAAATGCCTAATTTTCTCAGATCACATGAAAAGTTGCATGTAACTTTGTATATTATCCATGATTAAAAATTTATAACCTACATATGATTAATAATGGTTTAAATATATGAATAATATGATAAAAGACATGTTGTCCAATATTTTTGTCTCGTTCATCTGCCCTTGTTTGACTAGTTTTCATTTTCAAAACAATTTTGAAATTTTCTTTGAGTTGAAAGTCAACAAACCCCAAATGCATTTTTAAAGAAAAAACATATAAAAAAATAATAATAGCAGGTGTACTGTCATAAATCGTAGTATATGCTTCTCGGTACATGATATGGACTCGGAAAGCGAGTTGTGGAATTAAATATTAACAGGATAACCTTTATATTAATTATAAGTTTATTATAGAATTTTATTTATTTATTTTTATCAATCCTGTGTTACTCGATCGTCCAGGAACAAAAATCTAAAAAAACAAAAACAACAACAAAAACAAAAAACCTCGTGTTCAAAAATCAAGGATGTATTCAATAGATAATTGTCTTTTAAAATAGAAAAAACAGTTACATTTTTTTGTTGAGGAAATAAAATTTTCATTTGACATATTCAATAGATAATAAGTCTCATGTAAAATGGTATCACAAATTTATATACGTGAGACAAATTGACTTGATTCATATATGTAATGAAAATTAATATTATTTTTTTTTGGAAAAACTTGTGTCTTTATTAATGGATAACCAAATTGTTCATTACAAGAATGATCAGTCAAGATGGAAAATTTGCAAGAACCCAACAAAATGGTGCATGAGGACAAACAACAAAATTCGCTAAAACGTTGGTTACTTTAATCGTTATTCGTCTAACATGCTGCAGAGATATTATTGCTCAACTTTTCGCTCAAATACATATATATTATACAATAGATTTTTTACATAAAAAATAATATTTTTCACTCAATCGATATATATTACACAATATTTTTCATAGCATAACAAACAAAAAATGATATTTTTCTAATGAAAAATAATATTTTAGATATAAAAAGATATTTTTTATTGGTCCGATCGAGTCGAAAATAGATAACTATAGTTCAAAAGAGAAAATTAAATTATGATTTGTATACTCATTCGATCATATCTTTTACTAATTATTAAAGACGGGAATCGAAAAAAACTTATGACTAAATATTTTAGTTAGCAAGATATATAACACCAAAATAATTTGAAGTGACTTCATTAAAAGGAAATAATAAAAATTGAATAAAACTAAATAATTGTGTAATTAATTAAATATCAAATAAAAATAATAAATATATTATGTGCATGAGATTTGACAAATATTATGCAGCTTACAGTACTTTCAAGACTATATATTATCGCAAAACTAATTAATTACTTGGTTTACAACAAAATTGAATGCAAGAAACGGTCCAACTTCTGTTTATATACAAAACAAAACATTAACCGGTTCAATTCAAACATCAGACTTTGAAAATTTTTTTCTCGCTTCCCATAACCAATTCATCAGTCAACGGCCAAATTCGCCATTTCTTTATAAATACACTTGTTCCTGCATCCAATCCTTCTCAATCAAACCCTCGAGATACAATTCCTGAAACACCTGACAAACCAAAAACAAATTATATAGATTTCACGTAAATCTAGGGGCTAAAAAGAAAATGGCAACCTTAAAATCTTCGATCTTATTGAAGCCATCCGTGTCTTCTTCTTCTTCCCAACGAAAAAGAGTTATTCGGGCAGCTATTAATATCCCGAAACGGGTCGCCAGTATTTCTCTTCCAGAGCTCCGAACGAGTGGTTTGGGTGGACTCGAACTCCACAGCAGTATTGAAAAACGGTTGAGTCCCATTAGTATTAACACTGGATTTAAAAGATTTGAGAACAATGGCGTGGATCCTTTGGTGATGGCGAAGATTTACGCTATCTTGGAGGCAGTTGCAGACAGAGTTGAAATGCACAACAATATTGGAGATCAAAGAACCCATTGGAATAGTCTTCTTTTGACTTCAATCAATGCGATCACTCTCGCGGCTGCAACCATGGCAGGAATTGCCGCCATAAGCGCTGGAGCTCCGGCGGCTGCTTTGAAGCTTTCTTCGACTTCCATGTACGTGGCCGCAACCGGGATGCTGTTGATCGTGAATACAATTCAGCCGTCTCAACTTGCGGAAGAACAAAGAAACGCTGCCGAGGCTGTTCAAGCAGCTTCAGAATCAAATCCAGACGATGATTCGTGTAGGAAACCCTACGGCGGTTGATGTGAAGGAACTGATGGAAAAGGTGTTAGCTCTGGATAAAGCTTATCCTCTCCCTCTCCTTGGGGTAATGCTGAAAAAATTCCCGGAGACTGTGGAGCCTGCAGTCTGGTGGCCGACGAAGCAACGACGGAGGCAGCCAAAAGGGCTAGCCGGGAACAAAGATTTCAACGGCTGGAACGGAAAATTAGAGGGTGAAATGAGAGAGATAATGAACGTGATGAGAATAAAAGATAGAGAAGACTACTTGAAATTGGCCAGTAAAGCTTTAAAACTCAACAAAATTCTGGCCATCACGGCCCCAGTGCTGACGGGTTTAGCGGCCCTTGGTTCCGCCTTCGTGGGCTCACCGTCCCATGGCGGTTGGGCGGTGATGCTCGGAGTATTAGGCGGATCGTTGGCGAGTGTGGTGAATGCATTCGAACACGGCGGGCAAGTAGGAATGGTGGTCGAAATGTACCGGAGCAACGCGGGACTCTTCAAGCTGATGGAAGAATCGATTGAGTCGAATCTGAGGGAAGAGGGTTTGGAGAGAAGGGAGAACGGAGATCTATTTGAAACGAAGGTGTGTTTGCAGTTGGGAAGAAGCTTGTCGCAGCTGAGAGATCTTGCGGCGGCGTCTGCCAGTAAAGGGATAGATATCGATGAGTTTGCGAGCAAGCTTTTCTGAATCTTCTACATGCATGCATGGCGAATCAATTTCTGAATCATTTTTTTTTTCATTTGGAATATAAGAAAACCCTAAAATGTAAAGCTAACATAGAGTGTGTAAATTTAGGAGAACACTATTGTTTCATTCTTCGAAAGAGAAGGGAATTTTTTCCTTGAGAAATTTGATTTTTATGTGAAAAACCTTGTCCTTTTGTTGGTAAAAATAACTGGAGATTACATCAATAATAATAATAATAATAATAATAATAATAATAACTATATATATATAAAACTATATAATGAGCAATAATCACCCAAATATCATTTGAGTAACTTATGTTAATCGACCAAAAGTACATACATACACATGCAAACATATATGTGTTCATAAATTAAAATAAGCAACACATAGATAATCAATCACACGCATATATTTTATAGTTTGTCATAATACTAAAATAGTGGCCACCCGTGCCAGGAATACAACAACGAAACATCAAATCGTCGCTCATCCATATACATAGCATCGAGGGTCCGGTAGCGACCCGATCAATCCTCATGCAGTCATCAGGAGTGTGTTAATTATATCACTCGCTCCATCGATGAGATGTCAGGAGTGATCTAATCCTATCACTCGCTCTATCGATGACTCAAAATCTGAACAGATCAATCATTATAGCAATAAACGTAGTCAAAGTTCGAAATGATATGTGTGAATAGTTAATATGACTAGTCGAAAATATATCCCAAATATTCTTTTCAAAATAACCATATTTTTATTTTATTATTTTCAATGATAAAATAGGGAATATTTATGAACCTAAGCATATAAACTCAAAGAAATCATGAATGCAATCACATTATTCACATGAGCATATAAGACATACCCAACTAATTACAAAATACTTAACGTTATTTCATGTCATTATAGACGTCATAATAAAACAGTTAATGCGTACATCAACTAATACTTAATTTACCATTGAAATATCCTAAAGATTTTCCCGAAGAATCCGATCATGTGACAAATAATTTTTTTACATCAACTTTCTTTTAATTTTCCAATATTCACCAATTTAACCTAAAATTCCAAAAATCTATAATTTAATATTTCTAAAATTAATATACGACAATTTTATAGCATCTAAACATCTAATTATTGAACACTAAAATTTGAAAACACAACTATATAAATCTGAATTTTCGAAATTATGCTCAAATAAATTCTGAAATTTTATTAATACCTCCAAGCAGCTCAGAACCTACAATCAACAATATAACATAATCAAAATATCCAAAATTCGAGACCGCGAAAGTAGGCGACGGTTGGCTAGGGTCATGACATGATAAATCCGCAACAACACAATGCAAATATTTTAAGTCATATATCAATTGTAAAACCAATTGATAAAATTATACGTGTTGATGATGATAATTTATATAATTTAAATACTTAAATCTTAAAATACCCAAGAACCAGTCTAAACCTGTATACAAACAAATAAAAATCTCTACCAGTTCATGTGTTATCTTGTCATACCCCAAATATATTTCTCGACTAGCTAGATACAACTTGAGCTTCTGGTTTATGGAGTGTGCCCACAAAGAAACCACGTTACCTTAATTTTTGTCAAGTTTTAAATAAGTTGAGATATTTAGTATTTTTAAATTGTAGTATTTTTTTTCAAAAAATTAATCAAAATATAATTATTTAGTATGTTTTGTTAAATTATCGGAAAAAAAATTACGTTGCTCTCAAAATCAAAATCAAAATCAAATAAAATAAAAATTAATAATAAATATAGGAGTGCACGTTTTGGTGTTAGGATCCAATGAATTAAAACGCTCAAGCTCTTTGTCTGTCCTCCGATCGATCCGACATTGTATTCGTCGATAGCATAAAAATGATACAGTTGCTGTTTGCTCTGGTATTGTCGGAGATGGCTTTGATAGTTGTGTTCGTGTTCAAGACGCCGTTTAGGAAGCTAGTGATAATGGGTTTGGACCGGGTCAAACGGGGCCGCGGCCCGATTGTGGTGAAGACGGTGGCGGGAACCGTTTTTGTGGTGATGATGTCTATTGTGTACAGTGCGCTCAAGATCCAGAGACGCTGGGCCGACGATGGTGAGGTCAATCCCACGGATCAGATTCTTCTGGCGAAGAACCTTCTTGAAGCTTCTCTCATGGGTAAACATACTTCAAAATGCTATCTTTTGTGCGATATGTCTATTCTTTGTGGCTCATTGTAATTGCTTGTTTAATTTTCCTATCTGTGAATTATTTTGGGGATTTTTATGATGAGAAAACATTTTTGTATTGGATAATTCATGCCAGTGGGTGTCTATTTGGGTTGATTCATAAGAATGCTTGGGGATGTAATCTGGGGTTTACGTATTTTGAGCAGAAATGAGCATTATTAGCACTAGGATGGCTTCTTGTTTTTTTCCCCATTGGAGCGGATGTCTTGCTCTGCTTGTCTCTCGTACTACATACTGATGGATCTGATATTGATTGTGCTTTGACATGCGTAACTAAAATTCGAGATAAGGGATCGAGCAAAAAGATTTGATGACCAAACAAGGATCTTGAAAATTCTTGCGGCGTAGTTTTTTTTTTTAATCTTTTCAAGAAATTTTTGGATTCAAAGTGGATCCTTGAGTATTTGTAATTCTGAGATTGATTAAATTTGTTTTGTTTTTTGGTTATAAACTGGTATGCATAATTAACTTGGAGAAATCTGGTATAAACCTTTATGTTTTGTGTTTTATGTAGAAAAGTATATCTGAGCTCGCTATTTGTGAAGTAAGGATATGGGGATGATGAGTTTACGTAGACGAGTAGAATCCTTTTCGGTTTTTTCGTGGGATATGGTGAATCAGGATTTTGCATGTTACACAGGACATGATAGTCTGTTGGGGGTCATGTTACCTCCAAGCCTTGGGGAACGTCCTCGATCAAATGGCACGAAACGAATTCAATTTATTTAAAAGAATATGAATAATTTAAATGCAAATCTTGAAAATGGCGGCCATTTGGTTCACATGGTTTCAAATTCTTTTAGCATTGCAAGTTAACATGAATATAACTCTTTAATATATGATCTCTCAGCCAGATTTTTGGTTAGAAAGTCTATGTTCAATGGGGCTGCATAAAATTTCTAACCTTACTTCCTTAATTTTATAATTAAACTGTCAATGCCAATTTCCCTTATTTCGATTTCTACTTCTGTTATCAGTTTAGAATAAATGATTTTGTGCAGGATTCTCCTTATTCCTTGCATTGATGATTGATAGACTACATCATTATATTCGAGAACTGCGCGTAAGGAGAAAGACAATGGAAGCCGTAAAGAAACAAAGCCGGGTTTTTGAGGATGGTAAGCCTCCAGTTTCTGAGGAAATTAAAGCACTGGAAGCAGAGACATCATCGTTGCACAAGAGGATCCAGCAGCTCGAGACGAACCTTGAAGAAAAGTCTAAAGAAGCAAGCAATGCAGAAGCCAGTGCTTTCGCTTTGAAAAAACAATCAGAAGGATTTCTTCTTGAATATGACAGATTGCTTGAAGAAAACCAGAACCTTCGAAGCCAGTTGCAATCTCTAGACCGGAGATTGTCCCATTCAAACAGCAAGAAAGTTACTTAAGGGACCATGATTTGTGGTTTTCTTTTCCTCATTCATTGAATTGTGCTACTGAATTATTTGTTCATACCATAGAGGTTTTATGAATACAATCAATACCAAAAGAAAACAATAGCTTGAGGAACAAAATGTCCACTTGTGATTTTTAGTCTCCGAGATCAGTCCTAGGTGGCAATCAATTAATTATTTTCCAATGGTAAAAGTCTATCCTTGTTGTGTTGGTTTGGTTTGGTTTATCTAACAAGGATTGTTTGTAAAACAAGAACGGATCTAAGTTTTCATGTTCTGCAATGTGAGGTTGGACGTGCCGTTCAAATGTGCAGGGGTTTGTGAAGATTTCTTGATCCAACAGCTTAAGAAAGTACTGCTCTTTTTCGTATCTTATCTACCATTATCGTTTCAATTTTTGCATAATATTCTCCTCTCTTAACTAATGTTACTTGGTCCATTCCCGTGAAATTGGAGATGAAGACAATAGAAGGTGTAATGATTAAAGTAAGTTGGTCATGTCAGATGGGGGAAGGCATATACAGTAGATGTGACAGCTCACGCTAGATTGGGAAGTTTGGACCTAACAACCAAACTCCAAATGAGTAGCTTAATGCTAATTCCGAATGCATTTAGTTGGCTTTCATGTTGTCACGCCAATAATACCACATCGCTTCAAAATGCCTCCCATATATGGTACATTCCATTATACACCGTTTGCCCTTTCTCAGAGATTCAAACAGACACGCACGCACAATTTAATTTAAAGAATGACACCCGAGCTTGACGCCAAACAAAGGTAACTCTTTTGCAGCGGAATCAGAAAACTCTTACGGCGACCACACTTAAAAGAGGGTATGCAATTCTAATTCTCCAAAATATATGGTCTTCCAATTCGAAAAACCCAAAAAAAAAAAAATTTATTAAACTAAATTTAATGGACTCCAAAAATCATTCTAGTTCAATTAAAAAGAAAATACAAATGAATACTTTCAAAAACTATCTATATGAAAAAAAAATTATCGACAATGAATAAAATTCAACAATTAACATTTCAATCTTTAGCAGATAATTATTTGCTCAGTATGCAAATATTTTATCATTAAATATTAAATACAAACTAAAAAAACGATCAAAGCACTAACGTCAACGATTCTTTATTACATAATACATGTGTGTTTTATTTGCTCATCGAAAAAGTAAAATGACAGACATCAGACATCTTACACGACATCCTCTATAACGTTAAAGCAACATGGACAGTTTGATACGTCGGTCAAATACCAGGATCAGGTTAAACGAAGAGCAAACTGTACACACCCTGTTTAAGGTACAAGTCGACACCATAAAATCAACATTCTAACCTCACACATAAACAGAGAAATATTAACATCAACGGGGCTGCAGGTTCAGGTTTATCTCATGCCGCTTCAGCGAATCCGATTCTCAGGTTCCCGTAATCAAACACAGTGTGGTACCGACCCATAAACATATCTCCCAAGATCCTGCAAGAATCGTTCCAATGGAATATAATAAATATTCATCAGAAACATAAATGACAAGAAAGAGATGGGTTAATTCGACATGGAAGGAAATAATATTACCAAAGAGGCCCACGAGGCGGAGGAATATCTAAACCCGTGAAACCACTGATGCACTGTGCTGAAGCGCCCTCTCCCACTTTGAGTATGTACTGAAGAAACGCAATAAAATCATCATCATCAGCGTTAAAACGTCTAAATTTCAGCGTTCTATGGAGGGTTTCACCTTTCATTATAGAGTAGGGTTCGAACTATAATTTTCAATAAAAATTGTCTCCTTCAATGCTCTAGGAAAGTCATATATTAGTTCGTGAGAAAAAACCAAGATAGTACAACATCTAATCTCACTCATGTAGTAATCCTGAATCAAAACATAGAAGCCTAAATTATAAAAAACAAAACAGAAAATATAATGAGCTTCAAAACTTCTATGTTCAGAGGAGTTGGGGTTGGGGTTGGGGTTGGGGGGGTGGTGTTGTAAAACATACCAGCCAAGTAGCCCACCTTGATTCAAATTTAGAGCACAGAGAAAAATTATGCAGTAACCTGACCAAAACATTAATTGCGGTTTTTTCATACCTCTTTTGGGGACAGATCAAAAAGTTTTCCACCGATTGTGAAGGAAACATTAGGCATAGAAGAAATGCTTCCACACTCAACAGAGGATTCTCCCATTGGACTTGGAAGCCGTTCACAGAGCTGAAATTTCATCAGTTTTATGTGTCAACCAGTCTATTATCAAAACAAAAAACTTTCATCCCAAAAACACTAAAGTTTACCTCATTGACATAGTTCAAGATGCGATCTTGTGTCTGATTCTGCCTCAGTTGATTTTGCATCCAAACAACAGCCATTTCACACGCAGAACACATAGCATCATGCAAACCAGATGATACACCATTTTTCTCATCTACTACACTCTCAATGCCCGCACTATGTGCAGACATCAAGCACAAAAAAAAAAGAATCATGAATGGAAATCTAACATTCACAAAACTAATCATTAAGGACAAATTAAAACCGGTGTGAGGGAAAGTGAAAGGGAAAAACCTAACGCCATGACGTCCATCAAAAGTGCATAGACCAACTTGGGAACAAATCTTCTTTGGTTGTGCCTAAGGTCATGTGGAATATCAGGTTCAGAAAAGATAAACAGGAGCCACCTGAAACCTTTAAGAAGGTAAACTTAACATAGTAAACTACCTCTGAAATTAGTAAATCCATAATTGTCTGCCCATATTGTTCGACCACAGCCTTGCATTCTTGGCTGACAATTCCAGCAGCACCAATAGCATGATTAATCATAGCAACCACCGTCTACAGACATACAAGAAATAAGTACAA
Source organism: Primulina tabacum (assembly GCF_025594145.1). Lineage (NCBI taxonomy): Eukaryota > Viridiplantae > Streptophyta > Magnoliopsida > Lamiales > Gesneriaceae > Primulina > Primulina tabacum. Next base: position 4,741,511 of record NC_134553.1, read on the forward strand.
AACACTATGAACGAGAACAGTAGGTTACGAAAACCGAAAAACCACTCCCCTCCCATATCACTAATATTATAAACAACTTGTTTGATGATAATATTTCGAAAAATGAGAAGTTAATTGAAGACTTGGTTTGGTAGGGTGGAGCCAGCACATACAGTTGGACCTGCTAAGAGAGAAGTTCCAGAGTCTGCGATAGCTGAACATCCACCATTGCAGTAACCTAAGAATACAGAGGTGCAAGGCTAATTCATCACAGTGCATATTATTAGAAAATTCTGAATGAAAACCATCTTACAGACTAACAGAAAGCATATTCTTGATTCATTATATCTTTCTAATTACAGTAAATGATACATCATGAAGCATTGCAGCATACATACCACTCTCTTCACCATCAATGAGAACATCACCCATGTCAAACTGTAAACAGAAAATTAAGTATTAAAGAAAGAACTATATTAATCAAACTATATCTTTTGTATCTTGACAACCAACCTGCCAATAGCCTTTCTGGGTCACTGGAACGTACGTGTGATTACCCTTGTAATGATTAGGATCAACTCCACCAAAAACCAGTTCACCCCCCTCTTCTTCCTCCGGATTACGGTTAAGCCAAAATGAGAACACGGGCTCCTTGACAAGACCTTGTTCAACCATGTTGTACCTACAAGGAATGCAAACTCACACAATGGCAAAGTATTCTAACAAACAAAAAAGAAATATGACCATCTCAGTAACCATCTGTGTTCCAAGCCACGCGACGAAAACTAATGTTCGGATAATGGGAAAAAAATATCAACATCTTTTTTCTCAAAATAACACGCCAAAACACACTACAGAAAAAAGGGTCCAACACTAACCATACTGGGGTGGCATTTCCAACTGAGATCTCTTTGAAACCAAGTCCCAGTATGCCGTCAAACTTTGCCGCCAAAAATGTAATACCAGGTTCTCGTGTTGCCTCAATGAATTCCTGGACAGATCAGCACTCTACTGTGAATTACTATGTCTAATAATAGTGCAAAGTGAAAACCCAAAGGAGGAGTGGGAAACCTGGCCCTTGACAACTAGGTTCCCAACTTTGACGTTATCCTCGCTAAAGAATCCAGATATAGCTCCTGTCCCATAATGTATTGCAGCGGATTTTCCTGTACAGAGATTGTTTTATATCTAAGAATAACAACTTCATAGTCTAATTTATAACAAACCCAAGAAATAAATAGCAAATCAGCAAACAACATATTATGCTTGATTCAAATATACAACGGCAACAGATCAACGATATTGTTACAAGTCAAATAACATCTGATACTTTATCATATAATAATAATACAGCTATGGCATTTGATGCACATATGATGCATCTAACATGCCCATTCTGTGCATCCAAATGTTTCGACAGTTCTATGCGAGGGGGTTAATTACATCCTCAGTTAGCAATAGTGCAATGCAAGTGGAAACACTATATCTTAATATACAATAATATATATACCTTTAATCTAACTTAAAAGATAACATGATTCAGCTCATGGTAGAAAATAGAACATGAACATGGAGATAAATTGAGAAGAAATAGGAAAATAATAACAAACCATTCTTTTTGTAAGAACTCGACCGTCCTGCCTTGTACTTTCCGTGGAAGTAACATGCAACCTGCACCAACATATGTCAATTTTCAGATATCCTTCAGTCTCTATCCACTGCATAAAGATGATCATAGTGACCCATTTTTTTCTCACATAACCTAGACAAAGGTTCCAGAATCCAGACTTACAGAAAAATAGCATTTCGAGGACGGCACCCACAGATTAGAGCTACCAGTATCGAAAATCACAGTGAATTTTTGTGGAGGAGTGCCAATTCCAATGTCACCAAAGTACTGAGCATCCAAGTAGTTCTTCAATCCTACGATATCATCGTCTGCGCTATCCCCGAGCCTGCCTCGGAAAATGTACTTCCTAATCGAAGCTTTCAATTCCTCCCCTTCTTTGGACTCAAGATGAGTAGCGAGCCTATTGTTTTGATCCAAATTCAGCTTCTTCAGTCCAATTCTGACCAAGCCATCATTTGATGCAGAAAAGGCCAGAGAAAACAAGAAGCTTGAAAGGAACAAGGAGAAGGCTAGAGCTTTAAATCTCATTCCCATTTTGACCTATATCATCATCAAATTAAAATAGAATTCTATTACATATCCATATTGGAGACATCAATTTCAACATTAGCCATTGAAGATCATTAAACTAAATAGCCACCAAGATTGTAATACATTAAACCAACAATTTCTTTTTTCAACGACATATATTCTCCCAATAATTTGAAATTCCTACTAGCTTTCGATAATTAACCCCACAAAGTTACTAACTATTCAAGTTCGTTGATCCAAGAGATCTTATACAAGGTTTAAAACCTACGACGAGATCTTACACAGGGAATAAAGCCTACATTTTGCAAAGTGAAAACAAAATTTACAGGAAAAAATCAATTCACCTCAAATTCAAAACAATCATAACACATTTTTCCAACAAAGGCACCGATCAGAACCATGAATAAAAAAAAATTCAGTCCACCACCCAAACTAAATTACAAATACATGTATATTTTACCCTTTTCCAACACGTAACATGTCAAGCAAGAAAAGAATGACGGATTGTATGATAGACAAAGGAAACAGTGAAAAATTAAAACATAATAACAACACACCCAATTAATTAAAACATTCATAAACCCACAAAGTTTAAAAAGCATGAACCAGCATAAAAAATCCAGAAAATCAAGTCGAAACCAAATAGACAGCAAACTACACAACGTCGTTTTCCAAACAAAGCCTAAAATTTCTCCACTATGCCACCCCAACCACAAAGAAAACCCACGAAACTCATCAACATACTGAACTGTAAACAAGTAAACTAATAATCGGAAACTGCAGTCCTCACCGGTAACGTCGAACCAGAAAGATAAATTTAATTTAATAACAAAGAAGCTTTGAGACAGAAATAAGAGGAAAGACCTCGCTCAGCTACTGCTGGGGGGAAATCCTACCCGTTGGATTATACTAAGTCTTCTTCCATTTAAACCGTTGGATTTCGAGATTTTAATATAACATAAAATATTTAAATCGATAAGGACGGAGTAATCTGAAAGTGCGAGAGGTTTGGATTTTTTAATATGTTTGTCTTTATCGAACAAATTATTTTAAATTATAAAACAAAACCGGAACAATAGAAATATAGAATAGAAGAGTTCCGAAACAAATATTATTTTTTATATCATATAGTCATAGATGAGATTTCCTCGTCCCACATATTTACTCGTCTTACGAATATAATATGAATAATATTTTGTTAAAAATAATTATATTAGCGTTGAAAATATATCTTATAGGTTATGTCTCACTTATATACCGTTAATCTATTTTCTTAATCTTGTTATTATTATTATTATTATTTTATTAGAGTAGGTCTCTTATGAGACAGTTTCACGAATTTTTATCTGTGAGACGGGTCAATCTTATCGATATTCATAATAAAAAATAATACTCTTAGCATAAAAAGTAATACTTTTCATGGATGACCCAAATAAGATACATGTCTCACAAAATACGACTCGTGAGACCGTATCACACAAGTTTTTGTCATTTTATTAAACACCCTTTAATCTCTTATTTGGACGTTAGCAGTGTTTGAACTTGATAAAAAAAAATTGAAATGCTTCGATTTGTCTCTCGTGAATGGTTTGCTTTATTCTTTGTTTTGTCAAAAAGTCAGTGCAGATGGAACAATATCGCCGAGTTTTCTTCGGAGCTAAGCAATTATATTTGAATTTCACACCTCGTATATTTCACCTATTAAAAAAAATAAAAACTTGTGTGAGACGGTCTCACGGATCGTATTTTGTGGGGCAGATCTCTTATTTTGGTCATTCATGAAAAATTATTATTTTTTATGCTAAGAATATTAATTTTTTTATGAATATCGGTAGGGTTGACCCGTCTTATAAATGAAAATTCGTGAAATCGTCTTACAACAGACCTACTCATTGGAAAATATGCACAAAGCCTATTTTGTTTCAGTTAGGGAAACACATGGTTTTAAAAGTTAACCAAAATAATTTATATTTTAAAAATGGGTAAAATCAAATTGAATTAATTGATTTATTTTTTATATATAAAATTTAAATTTTTATTGGGTCATTATTTTGGTGTAGTGTTGGAGTTGGGCTTGGATATTGGCCCATAATTTGGAGTGTTGTTGCTTCAGATAGTGTTTTGTACATGCACAATGAGGAACAGAAGTAATAAAAAAATGTTTTTCGAATGCAACAAAATTCGTAATTAAAAGAATCGGGTTTCTCCTCTTTTTTTTTAGGTTAGCTGATCGACCGAAATAATCGATTTTAATTTAATTTGGTATTTTAAGAAAATTTAGAAAATTTTCGGTTTATCCTAATATTCATCCATATTCAAAGGTGAATTGGAAATATTTCATTTTATAATTTTTTATGTTTTAGTTTGTAGTTACAAGATAAATTATATTTATTAAAATAACGTCTTCTAAGTAAAATCAATTTAAAGGATAATATATAAAACAAAACCATCATATTTCTCTTATAGTCTACTCATATTATCTTTCGATTTTCATTATACATTTTTTTTTACCTATGTCGTTTTTTTAGAGATCTCTATCATTTTTTATATTTGCAAACATTACTATTTTGACATTTCATTTAAGGAAATAACCATTTTGTTCGATTAATTTGTTTCATTTTGATTGTAGGATCGATTGTTTACTGCTTTACCAAAAGCTATAGCTAATAGTAATTGTGCAACTCAAATCTTTTAAACCGCACAGCAGCTCAAGCACCACGGCTCGATCGCTCTATCAAGCATGGACAATTATTGCACCCAACAATCTCCCTCCCAATAATTGCACTCCTTGCAATCAATGGGAATCGAACTCGTGACCTTGGCTCTGATATCAATTGTAGGACCGATTGCTTACCGCTTTACCAAAATCTATAGCTAGTAGTAATGGTGCAACTCAAATCTTTTAAACCGCACAACAGCTCAAGCACCACGGTTCGATCGCTCTACCAAGCATGTACAATTATTGCACCCACCATTGATCTTACTCTATTAATTTGTCTAATTTTAATCTTGATGTACTAGCTTTTAATTTTTTTTATGCATAGTTTTACTTATGTGTAATTTTTAATTCTATTTTAATTATTATGTTTTTAAAATTTAAATTATTGAATGGAATAAAAGATTCAAATTTCAACATGCTTCATTCATCCAACACTGCAGTCTGCAGAAGTCATCAAGAACTGACATATCAGCCTTGAATTCTTTTTGTTCCTGGAGGCAGTTTCTGATTAGAGTGGCAACTGTTGAAAGCACAGGCATGCATGATCAAATCATAGAATAAATAAACCAACATATAATTCTCTTACATTAATTATTTCTTGCAAAAATCAACCAAGTCTCCTGAAAGTCGATGATTTGATTCATATGTTTATCCAAATACCAATGGAATCAGAGATAACGGGTCGATCAAATAAACGCCCGAGTTGTAGGCTTCCATTTTCAAAAGATACTTTTCACAGCTGGTCCTCTAATTTTACAGATGAGATAGAAAATGCACACAGAAAAAAAAAATCGACAAGTTGAAAAGAAGATACAGCCTCTAGCTTTCCCCGTTTGAAACATCAATGCAACAGTAATATGAACAAGTGGCACCTGATCACTGATGCAGTAGAAAGTTTGGAAAAATTACGTAATAGGAGTAAAGTATAAACTAGAACGATTTGATTATTTTCCATGTAAACTGTTTGTTTCGTGGCTGGCAGTTGTATCTGCGTTGCCTTTCGGATGAGATGTTCCACCAATGATTGAGGAGATGGCGGCAGCAAGAGCGGTGGTGAAGTTGGGATCGGCTGTAATTGCCGCCGTTGTCGCGCTGAGGGTGTTCTCAAATAATGTGTGATTTGCCACCGGATGAAGTTGTGGATGCTGCATCGATGGACCGTCCTTAGACATATGGAGACCCGAAAACTTGGACTCATTGTACATGACCTGGCCTAATATCTGAGGAATCGGCCGAGTCGACATGGAGGCGATGTTTTGATGGGGAGGAATCGGAAATGGGACGTGGAATTGAGCTTGTGGTCTTTGGAATGGCATCGAGTTTGGAGATTGTGTGAGGTCAAGTGTGACAGTTGGAAATGGAGCTGAAGCGGAGATTGTAGCCATATTCGATGAACAAGGAACCATGGTTCTTGCTAGAAAATTTGAGTTCATCAACAGGTCGGAGCTTGGTATGGCGCCGGAAAAAAGCATGTCTGCCGCCGCTGATGTGGTGGAGGCCATGGCCATGGCTGTGGGAGGCAGTGGGTGGTTGTGTGTTCCCTCGTAGGTTGTGACCAAGATTGTTTGATCTGTTGCGCACCTCTGGACCTGTAATTTCCAAGGCACCAAACTAAATGTTGGCCTAATTTTTGTGAACAGGATCACATATACTTTTCCATTTACTTAGATATCAAAATGGATATGAATAAAATAGGCAAGATTGATAGCATACTAAACATGATTTATTGCGACTCCATTCCATCAAATTTGACTCTTTATAACATATAGGAACTTGCAACAAAAACTCTAACAAAAGATAATGTAATCTACCGAAATAAAGTCGAAAACTTTGACAAAAACTAATTGAAAACTTCAATAAACATACGAACACAAATATTGAGTCGTGATGTTATAAAATCTACTTGATTAAAATTTCATGATGTTTTGCTTATGTTTTACTTCATCATATATAAATAAATATATCTGTAGGTCACATACTTGTTTGCGTACTGGACAACCGACTGCCATGGTGCACCTATAATATGCTCGTGGACATGGATTCCCTTTGGCCATCTTCTGCCCGTACTTTCTCCATTGACATCCATCTGGAATCTACGACAAATCATTATATATCGTTTTAGTGCCAGAAAGGAATTATATACCCTATTTGACCACAAGCAAGAACCTAAATCAACCATAGTAAATAGCTAGATACCATGGGAGCTTCCGATCGTGCTCGAACCGAGACACGCGCTTTCCTCATGGTGGCCTCACTGGTCTCATGATCACGCTTCGAGGGATACAACTTTGGAACCTTGTTCGGAGCCCTGTCTTCCATTTCCGGGCTCTCCTCCCGGCCAATCCTCTTACTCCTCGGCAACAGTTCTGTGACTTTCGGGGATCCTGACTGAGATTTTTCCTCGGATGTTGAGTTAGAATATCGCTCACTGGCCAATTTATTGGCGGCACCTGGGGACAGGTCCGAGAACTGTCTACGAGCCTTCAGCACCTCTCCATTTTCTTGTTTCTTCTCTTCAGAATTTCTATCAACGATCTGATTTAAAAACCAACAAAAACAGTATTAGAAACATAAAATTTTTTCGTATTAAATATGCTGAAACAGAAGCTAATATGACGAAATCTTAAGGAGTTAGTGAACATAATATGATCGAATTACCTCGTGCACGTGTTCCTGTGTGTTCGGGGTCGTTGAGTTTTGTTGGCTTTGCATCAACGAGGCAAGATGCGTCTGCAGGCCGGTATAACTGTTACTGATTTGAGTAAGCATCCCCCGTAACCTGTTATTTTCAGCGTTCATTCTTTCAAGCTCGACTTTGAGCTGAGCCACCTAATCAAGCACGCAAAAATAATCACAAATAGACAATTTAATGAAAGAAACGAATCGAAGTGAAGGCTGAGAAGAGATCAAAAGCAATGTAACAGTTGCATATATCCTTGATAAATTACCTCATGTTTGGCTCGTTTAGGATATTCTGTATTAGAACTATATATCCCATCATCCACCGTAGATTGATCGCTTCCAGTTTTTCCAGTCACAAGTTGCAAACCAGCCTACATAAAAATTAAAACAATAAATAAATATTCCAATTCAAAACAAATCAAACAGTAATAAGTCAAGCAGTAGATATGATTGTAATCGAGTTACAGTAATTGAACGTATGCTTACATTCACGTCCGCACTTGAATCTTCCTTCTTCACAAAAGGACTGCAATCGTTAACAGGCCTTTTCTTCTCAGAGAAGAAATCTAATTCACCCAACGCCAACCTCTGTTCTGCACCGGACGAAGACGTAGCAGCTTGCCCTTCCTTACAACTGGAATTAACAGGAAACATAATCAAACCGGCCTTCCGACGATCAAACGCAACAGTCTGGTTCCCGAAAAACGCTGCTGGATCAGGATTTTCGAGGGTAAGACCCCATCCTTCCCCCATAAATAAATAAATTCAATTGGCGGAGAAGACAAATTAAAGACTGGCAAGAGGGGTAACTGCAGAAAACTATCTGGGTTCTTGAAAATTAAGAAAAGAAACGAAGCTGTAGAATACAAAGAGTCTAAGAAGGCTTTTTCGCAAGTGCTATGGACAAGTTTATATAAAAAGGCGAAAGGGCTGAAGGGTAAGAATTTGAAGTTTCTGACGTACGTTTCATGCAAGTAAGAAAACCGAAGGTGGTTTGGCATACAAAGCAACGTAAAAAGTTGCTTCAAAGAGGGCTCAGGTCCAACATTGGAACGCTCCCGTATACTTCATTCTTGGACATTCACTCCATTAAATACATATCATACCATACAGGAATCATTGTTTATTCTTGTAAACCAGTTTCACACCTTGGCATAAGTGAAATTTCTTGTCTACTTGTTTAAAAATCTGCATAATCCAATCAAGAAGTAGTCCCCATTCAATTAAATCGTGATGCCATATGGCAGCTAGCAAGGCCCACAGGTTAGACTTGGGGGAAGAAATAAGAGAGGGGAGGGGTGTCGTTTCGTCCAATTTCGGTCAACACCGAAATTGACACAGCTAACGGCCCGGATGTGTAATCACTCAGCTACGGGGGATCGGAGCCTTATAAAAAATGCACAGGCCCAAGCTATGCGGCGCGTTCCACGTGATCGAAAAGAAAAGGTGGGGCAAAGTCAACGTATTTGACGGTCAGATCTGTTGCAGCTTACTCACCCAACAATACGTAGAAACTTTCAAATTAGTATAATTCCAGTCTAATCTTGTCTGGTATTTTTATACGCGTTTTGGCCAGAAATTCTGGGATCAATATGTACTACTTAACTTCTTGATCTAGAAGAAACAAATATTGATCAATAATTCTTCTTTAAATTTTAAATTTTCAGGGCCAAGAATTACGATAACGATCAAATCAATTTAATTTGTTGTATTATAGAATTTCCAAAAAGAAATTAAAGATAGCCGGTTGACTAAGCCATGCATGATATTTGAATTACAACCTTTTTCTGCTGACATTGTTGGTCCCAACTTTTTCCACGTACAACGTCGCTAGCTACATTAATTAATTATCCGATAAATGGGAAAAACTGAAAATAAGCTAACGTACAAATTGCTTCACGAATTATTAATCCACAAACATAGACTATATCTAACTAGTTCAGTTTGGGTTTAAAAAATCTCGTTCGTTAAAAAAACTCATTTTCATTTTTTGAAAAAAATAAAAAAAGCTTGCGGAAAATGATCCCCCGTCATCTTATTATATGCGTGTTTACAACGCAGTTTATTTGGCAAAAATTTGTGTGAGACGGTCTCACAGGTCATATTTTGTGAAATAGATATCTTATTTGGATCATCCATGAAAAAGTATTACTTTTTATGCTAAGATTATTACTTTTTATTGTGAATGTCGGTAGGGTTGACCCGTCTCACAGATAAAGATTCGTGAGATCGTCTCACAAAGGACCTACTCCTGCATTTTTATGCATGCGGCTAATATATATTGACCTCTTCACCTTCTTCTAATTAATAAAAGAGAGATGCTTTTTGAAATCTGAAGTGGTTAATTAATTTATTTATTTTGGTTGAATTGGGTGTAGAATTCCCGTTTTTGTATTTTATTTAATTTGAGCATCGGAAATTAAACTAGCTAGGTGGGGGTACACAATAACGTGTGAGTATCGGGCCGGATTAGGTAGGTAGGAAAGGGTTTGAGATTAGGGGGCGCGAGCCATGCGTGCACGGGGCTGGGCTGCATGCTTTTGTAGACTTCCAAGTCTTGGACTTTAGACGCCGTAATTCCAAATTTCTCCAATTATAATCATACGTGGAATATAATTATTAAGCTGAAATTAAGAATTCTAATTTAAGAAATAATGTTTCGTGCAAGGATATTGGGCTTCCCTATGTGTGCGTTGTATCATTTAATTAAATTCAAGATTAAAATAAATTGACAAGTGAAAAAGAAAATTTGGAATATGAAAACTTTTCCACAAGTTTTGTAATATATATAAATATAAATTAAAGCATGATGACATACATGCATTAAATTATTTAAAATAAATTAATCAAAAATTGAAACTAGATATAAAAAAATTTAAATGTAGTCCAAAGTCATATTTTTCCAACCTCCAACTAAACCAGAAGATTAAAGTAAAGATCCTTCAGTCACATGCGATCCATCTCACAGGCGTTTTCGCTATGTTATTGTTGACGAAATTAATTGATCATCTCATAAATTCTGAGAACAGATCCCTGCGCTATGATCTACTGAAGATAAATACTTTACGGGAACTTTTACATTCATATATTAATTTCACTAGATCTCGAACTCGAAACATGTAAATATTATAGGCATCGCTAAACCAAGACGAATGTGACACTATTAGGCAACCTCTACGGATTTATTTTACAAAATTTTCCTTTTTTTTTAACCGCTAATGGATAATCAAATTTCAATTTAGGCTAATTTATTATATTTAAAAAAAAATCTATTTTCCATCGATTTCTCATTGATTACGTGGAACTAACTAGATAAATTTAACTTGTCTAATAAAAAATTGAAATCTTGAGAAAAGGAAACACTGATTTTGTCCCATTGGTGCCCACCTCAAACATACACGTTCATTACTTTTCCAATTTATATTGAATTATTTAGCAACTCTCGGAAAACATTGCGACTCCGTGTCAAGGTCGTGTTCCAATTTTTTATTAGTTGTCTTTATATCAATTTTTTTATTCATATTTGTTAATTTATTATCATCGATATTTTCTAGTTTCTGGATTTTTAATTAAGAGCTGTTATATGTAAAAAAATATTAATAATTCATTAAAATTTATTTATTTTATTAAGAAGTTTTCCCCCAAAAACATTTATATCCAAAAACTTTCAAATTAATTAGCTAGAGCCTTCAAGTAGGAAGGAAAAAAAAGGTATAATTAGCGTGATTCGAGATTATCCAATTTTTCAACACGGCGTATGAAAACTGAAATAAATTTTTCCATGTTATAGAATGGTTTTGTTTTATTTCTTGAGATGCTTCCATAGTTATATATATATATATATATATTCAAAATCTTAAATTAGAGAATTAAATTATTTATGTGGATTTCAATAAAATTCTCTCGTGCCACTCTCTTGATCTTTTATGTTATTGTTTTGAGAACTAAGAAATTAGAACTTTGAAAACCCACGCTAATAAAATTGGTACATATTAATATTTTTAAAGTTGTACAATTTTTTTTCTTTTCCCGCATAAATTACCATCCACAAAAAATAAATTAAAGAAAAAATAACAAAAGAAAATTTTTTAGAAAGGAAATACGACAAATTTATTAGTTGAAAAACAACTGCGCGCGTTTGTCTATTAAAATTAGTTGGATCTTTCCTGCTTGATGGAAAGCAAATCCAAAGGAACAATGTCAACAAAACGGCGCAATTTTCAATCCAAAGTAAAGAAAGCAAATTAGTGAAGAGAAAACGGAGAGTTAATTACGTGCACTTCTTCCATAAATAGAAAAATATTGGCAAGAGTGATCGGACGGAAATTATTGAAATATCAATTATTTTAAAATTTCATTACTCAAATTATACTCCTAGTATACCAAATCGAGAATACGGTAATAAAAAAAAAAAAAAATACATGCAATTTGATTCTGAAAAATAACCATCCAAACCGGCGCCGAGAGTCTTCGAAAAGCTCGGCATTTTTCGGTCTTGACCAAATGAAGTAGATGGTAGATGAGAATGTCGAAACCCCAGCCTTCATGATCCGATAGGTTCCACGATGAGCTTTCTCGAATCACTTTAGTGCATTCCGAATGATCGTCGCGGCAAACCGAATCCAGAAACTTGTTCTAAATCGCATGAATATTGAAAGGGAAAACAAATAATGAATGATACGAATTATCCATACTCGCGTCACGAAGAAGACAACTTTGATAGCATGATATTTTCCCAGTTAATAACATATTTTAAAATTTATTTAATATCATATATATTATGTTATACATGAAGTAAATTTTTTAATTAATCATATTATATAACATTTCTTGCTAATCGGATTGCGCATAGAGTCGCCTACCAGAGGTGAAGATACACTTGATCAGTTGATTTTTTATTTTTTATTTTTTTAAAAAAAAACCCTATCTTGACTTGAAATTTAGATGCAACAACTTTGAAATCGAGACGCGTTTCCCAATTGGACAATAATATATATATATTTAATGATAATTTGGTATATGTGTTTTGTTGACTTAAAATCTAAAATAATCAACGTCTCGACAGCATTAAATTAAAAGTTGAATTTTTTAATGATACAAATGTATGTTGTGGCGAATCATCCTTAATTATTTGTTAGAATCTTTTACTTAAAAATAAAAGCTTATAATATTTTAATAGGTATGGTTAGGATGGAAAACATTAATCAAATTCCTTATGATATACGCTGCTTTACTATCATATTTTATTTCACATACATTAATATTTCGAGAAAAAATAAATTTATATACAGTAATTAAGTATTTGTCCTAAATTAATTTAAATGATTTTGGGTCCATGATATTCATGAACATCCAACACCATGTATGAACACAACCAACTCATAGGATATATATCAATAGCTTGGAAGCCAAAATTGTAAACAAACACATCTATATTATTCACATTCACAACTGCCTTTTTTTGCTAAAAATTGTAGGATTTACTTTAAACAGAAATCATCGCCACAAATTTGTTTCAAATGGGAGGGAACAGTTTTATATATAAATAGTAAGTAAAGGTGATTAAGACATAAAATATTAAGCTCATCAGAGTGTTCAAATTGGCTTGTCGCATAAGATTTGCTTGACTAGCGTTGTTTGCGGGCTACTATGTTAGTCCTAATGTTTACCTAGTGTGATTTTCAGGCTTGCATTAACTCAAGGGTTTATCGTAATATACACGGCACACCGAAAGGTTCGCATGTTTCGGATAAAAAACGAGCGGTTCTAATAAAATTTGTAATATGAATATCTTTACGTTTTGAAGAGACGGGGCTACGAATAACATAGTCATTAAATATATTTATATCCTTCAAATGTTAAGTTAGTGATCCAGCATACGTATTATGTATGCTTGATATATATATATATATATATAAAGTCGAATAATTAGCATCCTAATCAATCCATCAATTTTCTTAGTAAACTCCCTATGCTCCACGTGAGAACGACTGGAGACTGAAGAAATCGTTGACTTACATTTAATTTGCTTCACCAAACCCTTTCTGTACTGTCGTATATCAATTTTTAAGCATATCTAAATAACAATCATGAACATATATATTTATATAAAAAAAAATTAAAATTATATCATATTATTGTAAACATCGTGATTTAATTTGTATAATTCTAATAAGGTTATATTTTAAAATGTTGGGGTTAAAATAAATCTTGAAAAATATTTAATATGTATGATGTGTATCCTGTGAACGACTAATATCAGTCATTGGGAGCTTTTTCTTCTCAATAAATGCCAAGGGCTTGACTAGATAGGGGAGAGAAAGATTAGTAGAAAGTTTAAATATTTTTTCCTTCTGAAAAAATTTATCTAAAATTCGTTTTTTTGAAAAATATATAATAAAATTCATGAGAGCTGACGTCCTAACAAATATATTCAATTCTAAAATAATAAAAAATTATAGTATTTACGTGGATAAATTAGAATTCATAATTAATTAATCGCGCGAAAACGCGCGCGCGCACACACATATATATCGAACTATTTTAAACTTAAAATTTTATTGTATTATATATATATATATATATATATATATATATATATATTTCCAAACTATTTTAAACTTAAAATTTTATTATATGCGCTCAATTTATTTATTCACTTAAAACGTGTATAAAATATTGCATACTGTGTAAGATGAATTACAGATACGTTTCACACTCTAGAGAGAAATTAAATTGACTTTCGTGGTCAATTGAATTTGTTCGAGAAATACAATGAGAAGAAATATATATATATATATATATATATATATATATGATGAATCTGATTTTAATGAAAGAATAATATATATATATGATGAATCTGATTTTAATGAAAGAAAATGATTTGAGTGATACATTTTAAATGATACACATCTTGGATATATTTGTTGAAAACTTAAATTAAAATGCTGTGGAGGACGATTTAATGCGGTTTCGTATGGAAATCATATGCCTTTTAGAAGAAACTAATTTATACGAAAATTTGATTTTCCGATGACTAAGTTTATACACACCTGGGCATTCGCTCAATCAATCCAGGTCCAAAGTGGTTAAAAGCCAGAGTCACTTTCATAACTTTGTCAGCTGTATTGTCATCACTATGTCCAAGTAGTCGTTTGATTGATATTGGCTACGATCAACATAATTTTTATAGAGCTTAACAAAGATTAATGCATGTGGTGAATATCTATAGTTAATTAAGGTGCAAAATGACAATATGATCAGAAAACAGACATTATTCAATTGTACCTTATCGTGTAGAGAGAAGTAATTGTTGGATATAGTTACAGCGGTAGAAGCATGTGTAATGTCAATGAGACCATCAGTTCCACGAACGATATAACAATGATCGATCCACAAATCCGATGACGTGTAGATAGTGATGCCATCGCCCTCGCTAGCTTTCCTGTCGACGACTCTATTCCGTGAGCTCCGGATCTTACCGGGTGGGCCGGGTTTGCAATCATGCAACAAGATCCCATGAAGTATAACATGTTTCACATTCTCTAAGGTGATGCAAGGACCATTGGATATCTCGACCCTAGAGCCTCTACCATCAATTGTTTTAAAACTACTCACCGTCAACTCACTGACAAGTTTAATACTCGTGTCCATTTGGAAAATAATCCAAAGTGGCTATCTGGATGACACCATAACGTAGGGTTCCTTGTTTGGGATTCACAGGATCATCTGATATTGCATCTGTCACTACATAAATGGCAGCACCCTTTCCACCTAGTGCACCGCTCCCCAATCCAACCGCACAGCCGGCTAATGCCTGGCGGTTTTTCGCCCAGTTAGGGTTTAATCTCCAACAAGAATCAATCTTGTTCAACTCTTTGTTACTACTAGTCGTGATATTTGTCGGAAGGGACGCTGCAAATGGTGATAAATAAATCGTCGATGTCAAAATGCAGAACACCGATAGCCATGCCATTGCATAGAAAGGACTTGGTTTTGCCATGATTGAGCTTGGTTTGAGCAAGAAACAGGCAATAATGCAAGCATAAATAGGTAGGAAATTACATGGTTATGGTAATCATGCTAAGATTACAAGTATATGCTTTTTAAAATGTATATTTTTGAAATTTCGATAATCGGTTGGCAAAGATTTCATTAGAATTAACCACTGAGTTAATCAAATTATTATTTTAGTCGTTACTTCTTCTTCTTCTTCATTTATTTTTTGAATAATTAATTGTTACTTTTAATAAATGCAGTTACTGTATTGATGACTAAAACTAGGAATAGGAAGGTTAAAGTGAAATTAAGTACTTGAGCAAATTGTTTTTCAATTATTTGATGAACAAGAAAGATAAGCGACCAAACTATGAATATCATTTCCTAAGTGGCTTATTATTATTAGATGTTCACATCTGTCGATTAGTTTCGTGGAAGTTGCATATATGAACTTGGACAATTTCTCATTCTTGACCAAGCTTTTTGGGTGAAGTTAGGCTCAAGTCTCACCGATTATGTGTTGGACCATCTTATGAGCAACCCGCTAATATCTTATAAATTTAACTCTTCCATTGTTTATTAATCGGCACGAAGGTTCACATGAGTCACTAATATCGTGTAAATTTCACGCTCCAATTGTTCATTCTTAAGCCTAAGGAGGTGTGTCAGATGTCTTGCATCAGCTGAATTAAATTTCTGAAAATTGTATATATGGATTTAGACAATCCACATCCTTTAACTAATAAGCTCAAGTCTCAATATTCTTAACACTTCTTCTTCATTCATCTCATATATTTATGCTTTTGTATGTTTTCACACATAATAAAACATTTACTAAAAAAGTACAATTTACAATAAAATTTCTCATTTTATTTTTATCTAAGTAACGTTTTAATATAATTAAAAATTTGTTGAAACTAGTTGATATATTTATCCATGAAGGTAGATTGATAAAAGAATAAAGAAAATAATTTTATATAAGAAAACTTAACTGTATATTTGAGACATATCAAAAAGAAAATGTAGCATCTATATATTAGGATGGAGGGAGTATATATTCTTACTTTTAACTATTGAATTTTCAATTCAGTTCCGAATTTTCCATTATTGTTTGAAATAAATTTTTCAAACTTGTATATAGATTTCAAATTATGGGCCTTATGAAAACGAACATTCTGGCCTAATTAAAGACGGGCTTCGTTTTTCGATATCAGGATCTATGGGCCTCCATTTGTAGTAAGAGGTGGAAATAAACACACACACACATATATGACAGTGCAGTGATACGCGTAGCTACTAACATATTTCAAATTGAGTAGGTATCTTGTAAGACGGTCTCACGAATCTTTATCTGTGAGACGGGTCAACCCTATCGATATTCACAATAAAAAGTAACACTATTAACATAAAAAATAATATTTTTTCATGGATGACCCAAATAAGATATCCGTCTCACAAAATACGACACATGAGATCTCACACAAGTTTTTGCATTTCAATTTATTATTAATGTTAATTTATATTTTAAAATAATAATTTTTTTTGAGACGATTTTATGTATCTTTGTTCGTAAAATAAATCAAATCTATTTATATTTACAATAAATAATTTAAATAAAATATATATCTCAAAAACTTTAGAGAATTTTTTTGATATTAAAAGTTGACAGAATATATATGATTTGAAATAATGGGATTTGTGTAAAAAGAACATCAATGAAGTGGATTTGAGCGGATCCGCAAATCGTGTTGGGTCACGTGGTAGTTAAATCCGGAAGGAGATATGCTTGCATCGTAGGGGCACGGTCCTCCATTATGATTCATCGTCTCTGTCAGCTTTTTATGATTATAGAATCCACACTTAAAATATAATATAGGATATGATATTTTTAAATATTGATTCAATATTCTAGTGTAGCTATGAAGCTACTTTGCTAATCTACCAACCTCTCATTCCACCAAGAATATCATTTTTAATAAATGATTATATGAGATATCTGTCTCACAAAATACGATCCGTGTGACCGTCTCACACAAATTTTTGACGTCGTATCAGCTTAAAGCTTAACTTCACATCGGAAAAAACACAAAAAATAGACAATCATGCAATAACTTAGGTGTTTTTATATAACAAAATTAGAATAACATATCTTGAATTTGGAATTCGATTTTAAAGATCGTACATAAAACCACCAAGATAGAAAGATTTTGTTTGTATCATCGGAAAGATATTTTAAAACTCCAAGAAATAGCAGTTGACTTTAATTTCCTGATTGCGCATATAAAGCGAAGCCCACAGCCTTCACTTCTCTTCGCTCGTCAATCTCTTTTCTTCTTAACTCACGTACAGCAGAAACAAAATGATATGTCTCTATGCAGAAACCCCAATTTCAATACTTGCATTGATCCTCTACACTTGCATGTACATCCCATTTCTCCACATCGCACAGGTATTTTCAAGATTGCTCGCCTTCATTTTGCATCCCCACCAATACACGGAGAGCACCAGTGTCCGATGCAACCTGGATCTCCCAGTTTACAGAATGCACGGTTTCGGAGGAGGAGGTGAAGAAACATGCTCGATTTGTTTGATGGATTTTGGAGCCGAAGATTTGGTGAACAGATTGCCGAATTGCGGGCACTTGTTTCACGTGGAATGCATTGAGAAGTGGATGGATAGATGCAAATTTGCATGTCCGATTTGCAGAGTTTGCATCTTCATCCAAAGCCATGCATAAAACGGCCGCCATGCTCATAGTTCACGAGTAAATTCACATTTTTTGAGTTTCTATCCTAGAAGTTTGATTTGCCTTGCATGTAATTTATGGAAACAAATTAGTGCATATAATCATTTGAGTCATATTAAAATCACAAGAGCAAGGAGTTGAAATCTGAGATAAATGGGCATCCACCACGAAACTTACACGCTATCACTATAACTAATTCATCAAACATGGCCAACACAAAATTAACTCACAACAATAAATATTAATGGACGGTTATGTCTAACAAATATGGATTAACTGCAAACTGTCTCAGTGTACCTACACACGGTTAAAACTCGACCGATGTGACATTTGCATGATCAATGGATAAAGTTTGATAATCTACAGCAGGCAGCATCTCAAAAATGGACGATTATCGAGCCACCTTGGCGCCTTCAGGAGCCAAAATAACGTTCAAAATCTTATTGGGAACATAGATTCTCTTTTTATCGTTTTCCCAGACAGGAACTTGGACAGTTTTGTATCCAATGAAGCAAGTTTAAAGGAATCTGTCTTCTGTGCAGGCTTCTTCAACCTCTATGGTTCCTCCGGTCTTGCCATTATCTGTACAGGCAGCACCACGATCGACTCCTTCAAGAAAGCAGGATTCACCTGCCATTATTACTAAATGGCAGTCACGGATTTGAAGATACAGTTATATCATCGCTACTTTAAAAAGCGTACATACTCTTTAACTTCATTTATTTAATACAAAACAAGTCAAGCACTCGACCCAAGCGTGAATCCAGATACTTTAATTACCTCGCAAATATATTTATTCAAGAGATTGAACTTTCAGATTCGCAAATAAGAAAAATAGGATGAAAATAGTTGCAACAAGAAGAGCACGATCAATCTGGTAAAGTAGCTCCGTTATGAACCTCTAGCAAGATTCAAACGGAAAACAAATCAACTTCTCAGCAATGTGTGGTGCATAGGGTGAAAGCAACAAAACAAAATCTCCCACAATGGATCTTGGTAGTTTGTCCCACTTAAACAAGAAAAGGAAAACGGTGTAAAAATTCTTGACCAATTTACAGCGACCATCAAATTAGCTGAACTAGCTCGACAGGGGAGCAAAGTCCATATTTCCTCCAAGTAAAACCCATCACGGGAACCATGGCCGTTTCCTCCTTTTCTACGGAAAAGCTTCAGTTCCTTTATACACTCAATTCATGTAGAGTCAATGTGCAAGTATAGATGATCCAAATAAGAGAAACCAAAAAAAAAAAAATTAAAAAACCAGCATTGAAAACAACATTTGTGTGTTTGTGTGTGGTGGGGATGAAGAAAGACCTTATATGCCGCATTAGTGAATTCCAACATAGCAGATATTCCAGTATTGAACCGTGTTCCTCCAATTTCTTCGGTCACCTTTCGCAACAAAACAAACATTGTTGGATCAAAGACATTAATAATTCACAACACACACAAAAAAAGAAGAAAAACATTAATGATTCAGAAATGGAAACGCAAATTTCCACTCATAAATAAGAAATTTAATATAATTAAACAAGCTTGGTACTATCAAGCTCATTTGAGGAGCGCAATGCATATGTTATATTTTCGTAATTCCATAAATTAATCGCAGAATATATATCTACTTATCAAGCACTTCTATTGTACATCTTTGATTTTTTTGGGCTTGAAGACCACAGTCAGACCACGTATTTAAGAGGTGAATATCAGAAGAAAACGTAAGCTAAATAATCTGGAAACTATTAATTTACTAATACATCTATTAAGAACACTATGTTGTTCAGCAGTAGGTTCCCCATCTAAATCAGCTGTTCCATCTCTGAACTTGCCATCGGGGATGGTGAACCAACAATCAATCTCCACACCCTGGCCAGAAAACGGTGAACACCTTCAATACCACTAGCACTCCATGTTTTCGAGTCTCTAGAAGTACATATCCAAAAAGTTAATAAGGGGGTCAGAAGTTGATATTTCTTTTAAAAAAACAAGATGTTACAAAGAAAAAATTAGCATACCTAAATGGACCCATGAACATTTCATATAATCGAAGAGAATCGGCACCATATTCAGAAACTACATCATCTGGATTAATGACATTTCCCCTACTTTTACTCATCTTGTAAGCACAGGCAATTAAGCGGATACCAGGATTGCCTTTCAGCACAAAAGAATCACCAAACTTTTTGACCTGTATCGGAAGAATATGAAAACTTATTGAATGATGAATACCATCCCGTCATTAAAACTTTAACAACGTGCAAACTTTAATCTTGGAACACAATGAGATGAGAAATATGGAGATTTCTGACAAATATGAAATCCCAAAGGACAAAATTAATGAACTAGTTAATAAAACACATACATGTACATCAGTGCATGTTAAAATATATATTTTTTAAACGGTGTATTTTTATTGCAAAATTATTTAACAAGTTACTACAGAATTATCATCAACGATAACAAACTGGAATAACTTATAATGTTTCTTGTGGTAATACAATACTTCTATTTTTAAAAAACAATAGATATTATCCTGACTGTATTTGCAAGAGTAAACTTCAATAGAGGCAATTTTGAAAACACACGTTTAATTTACTATAAGAATTCTCCATCTCCTTGCTGCTCGATAACAGAAGCAGATTCTCATCAAGGATTGCAAAAAATAAACTGTGCATGTCACTTGAGCACCTCAGATTTCGGAGACCATATGATATATTTGAGAACTTACAGAAATTAGGAAATAATCTCATACCGTCCCAAAACATAATCAGCAACCCAAATTGGAATAGCCTCGCCATTAACTGGATTTCTTGCACAGCAACCAGTGAAGACCCCAGTCTTTTCCTTTTGGAGCTCAGTCCTTTCGAGATCACTCTTTCTAGAGGCCATTTCAATGTATTCTTCCAACTGTTCTCAAGATTATTAATTTTTTAAATGCCCACAAATATTGAACTAGACCTAGAAAATAAAAAATAAAAGGCATACATCTTGGCTTTGGGCATTCGATACAATGGACGACAACAGGACGTGTTCTGGCGCAAAGACCAAGTAGCTTCAATGTAAGACGAATGTAATTAGAAACAATGTAATTCACACAAGAAACTTTTGAAATGACATGAATTGAGAATGCGTCGCCCCAAAATTGTCAGGCCTCGTTGTATAAACAGTGATTTTAATATCTCTATCTGAACCATCATCATCCAGGACATGAAGTTGTAGCTCTCCTTGACACTTTCTGGCCAGTCAAGATCATCTAAATCTTCAAGAATGTAATAAACAAAATGTAAAATCATAAAACCATCCAACAAATGAAAATAAGAAAATAGCAAAAGTTGAATGTAGGATGCTGCAAGAGAACACATCATAATCATAGAATAAGATTGGAAAGAAAAAAAACATACTTTTCTCATTACAGGGTGACCACCACGCTTGCTTACACCATCCACCACTTCTTCATTTGCTTACAGTGCCAAGAGCAGGGCACCAGTTGACAGGAACTTCAGCCTCCATAATATGTTTAACATAAGTACCACATATCTTGCACGATATGACATCCACTTATGTGGCAAGGTTGCTACCTGATATGTCAATCCTCTTTTCAAAAGCTGCAAAAATATCCACCGTGTCCATTTATAATATTCAGGCTCTATGGTGGAAATTTCCCGATCCCGGTCCTATGAGAAGCCTAACAATTTGAGCTGGAAATAAAGACAACTGTCAGTAAACAAGAATTAAAAAGTCAATCTTTATATAAAATCGGTTTTACATGAGAGTTGCAACTGGCATGGAGTATATGGATTATATCAGTGCTCTCTAGGTTAGTCATATACCATAAAATTATCAGAAATTACTGCATTATCACTTGAATCAACAAAAAAAACACTACAAGAAAAAATGACAATCAGCAACATGAATCACTCACATACTTTGCATGATCTAGAAGAACAATGCACATTAAAGGCCTTGGAGAATATGTACCACATCAAGTTTCATAAATCAGATTAAAAAGTAGTAACCTGGGAGCGGAATCGGTCAATATTTTTCATTGTCGTGATTTTTGGATGCGTACCAGTCTGTCAAGAGTGCATTTAAAATATTAAAAAGGAAAGGACGTAACAAATAGCAGCCAACCTCTAAGAAAGTATGTTCAGGAAGGAAAACATACCTCAATGGCATATTGATCAGCAGGTAAACCGAATGCATCCCAACCCATTCGATACAACACATTGAAACCATGCTTCTGTTTAAGTCTTGCAAGGATATCAGTAGCAGTATATCCAAGAGGGTGGCCAACATGTAAACCAGCCCCACTGAAAATGGTAAAATTTTAAATGAAAGCACCAAATATGTGAGATGCGGATGACAAGAAACCGTTCTTCAAGCATCTAATAAGTGACAAAATTAATGATTTAACTTTGTTTGCAACCAATATTCTGTTATAATGGCAACGAGGTTAAAAACATCAACGAGTACTTTAGGATATCATTAGGCTCGTGAGATGGGATGACGATGGATCACTGATATAGGGATGTAAAATTAATACATATGGATGACATAATGATTTATAAATATGTCTTCTACAACTTGCGTCAAACATTGTACGAAACAAAAATATGGAATTAACCAATGTCTCGTCCCTCCAAAAGCCATGCCTAATTTATCCATGGGATTGCTTATTGGGCAGGTATGTCGGAAGCGAACTGAAGGGATGTTGACAGGGAAACACATCTTAAAAAGTTGCTTTTTGTTCCATTTTATTTGCCAAATAGATAACTCCAATTGATTTCTCTTCCCTTCGAATTCTCTAGTCACTTCTCTTTCGCTCAATGATCCTCATGTTCATGTATCATTAATTAAAAGCCTTCATACCCAAGAAACTCTTCATGACTTGTAAATTTACTCATTTCCACAATTTTAAAAGTGAAAAGAAAATTTAAAAAACAAAGGACTGAGGTAAAGAGAGATGTCAAGAGCCATGGACAAGTTTAAAATTATATAAAAAAAATTATATTATTTCATACGGACAAACTAGAAATTAAGTAAAAGACAACGGATTTGGACATAGAAATATTGCAAGTACAAAAAATAGGACATTAAACAAAAGAAAGTAGAAAACAAATAAAGTTTGTAAAATTTCCGAAACAACACAAAACTGAAAATCCAAGAGAAAGTGGAAGACAATGACCCCGGATAACGAAACAAGTCCCGAACATAGAATTTAGGATGGAGGCATCAATCTCGTTGGGCGTCCGAAAAGTCTTGTTCTCCTCCCAGTATCGCTGCCAGTTGGCCTCTATTTCTTGAAAAGGATATGCTCTTTTCACTTCATTTTCTTTCTGGGTATTAGATTCTTCAACTTCTTCTTGTAAAACCCATTAACACTAGCACCATTATCAAAGCAATTGGATGCTCGGAGTCCGCAAGAAGCTATACAATAACGGCGGTGCTGCAGAAGTAATTTCCGCCGGGGGCTTAGGAGGGAATCCGAAGGTGGCGGTGCCAAGAACTGAATCCGTGGAGCCGGTTGTATGTGTCCGAGCATTTGGCGTGGTCTTTAGTTACCTACACTCTGAAGTGCTAGAGAAGCGCATGGGAAGTGTGGGGTGAAAGAGAGGAAAAAAAACATATATTTATCTGGTTTATCTGGGCCGTAATTTTATTGGGCCAACTTAATTAGGCTCCCTTGGACCCAAAATCTAAATCTAAGCAGGCCAGCAAAAGGTCTACAACATTAGGTCACAGGCCCTCACGACTGAGCCCTACAGTTGTACGAACGGTCATAGAGATTTATTATTAAAAAAAACAATTCCAAATTTTTCCAATATATTATAAAAAAATTTATATTACAAAATTAGCAACGCAACGTTATTGGGTGGTCTGTTGTTAAGTTCATATTCCATTTCATTACAGTTTCAAACTAATGATCTAACACAGCAAACCATGTCTACTGTAAAATGCATTAGACAAATATCGTAGTTGTGCGAATGGCTCGCCGTTGATAGAAAAATCGAACTTGCCTAAAAGATCATAATATCATACGCACGCACATGGGAGGAAGTCGAAAGTATGGCAACCGCAACACCAACCTCTCATGTCCATCGTTATCGTTGTTGATGAGATGCTAACACGAAGATAGTAAGCATAGTAGTCATCAAAATTAGATGACTTAAATACGAAGAGGAAAGTTGAATTAAATTCAAGCACACCATGTCCAAGACTCCAAGTCAAACAACGGTAATAGATAATAGCCATGGGTTTGTGCAAGTTATATACCACCAAAATTACATTTACTAAAAGCACAGGTTTCATTGTTTACCATACTTACAATATATAAATTCGTCTTAGACTCGTAGCAATTCTCAAAGAAACGTAGACGACATGTCGGTTGGAAAGGGATTGCACAAGACATTGTCCATGTAAAAGTGTGGATGCATTGCATCCATTACGAGAAACTGCATGTCTTCGGAGGGTTTCCAGTGTCGCTTCCTTTGGTTAATGAACCAGTTGTTTATCTGCTTTTGATCCAGGCCGGTCGATTCAGCAAGCGCGAGCTTCTGCGCTTCCTATTAGCTCACAAAACAAGAATGCTCGATGATAAGAGTATTCGTAATTTATCAAATCTTCTGTCTACGAAAAACATGTTGACGTAAGAAATGAAATATGTTGTAATTGAAGGCCATTTCATGTGGTTCAAAGTCTAAAACATCAGAATTTTTGAATTATTTTAGATATTAGGGTATTGATCAATATGATTACAGAACATTATAGATACATACTGATGGATATGGCCATTTGTAATGATTGCTCCACCAGTCGAGTAATTGTTGCCGTGCTTCTTTAGGCAGCTTTCCTTTCTTTCTTTTCTTCATGAATTCTTGCTTCAGGCTCCCCAAGTATCCACTGTATTTCCGCAACAATTGACCTTTCAATTCATGATCTTCTGCTAGAGGGTCAATTCTGCTGTTGTTTACATCTACGTCTTCCTCCAACGAACCATTTCTATCCATTGCTTCACCACAAGCCGCAAGAGAATTATCTAGTCAAAGCACACAAATCATTTCAATTATTCAGATCCATCACGGTTTTTATCTCAGTTCATGGCCCGTCAAAAAATGGATATATCAGGACAAATTGCATATCATCTTCGGAAACAATATAATGAAAATCAGAGTAAAATGTTTTCAAGAAATAAAAATCCCAAGATAGCCAGAAATTCTTGATTATTCACATCGGTCAATGGATGAAATGTGATTTCTCAGGTATACCTCCTAGTTTTCAAGGCCACACATGTTCTTAACAATATAAATATGTAGTTGTCCTTCAATTAGCACTCAAATAAAAACAATAAAATCATCAACATTGTCAAACTAATATAGACAGCATATGCAAGAGGATTTGTGCCCGAGAAAGTGTTTCCAGCACTATCCAATTAATGAAGACCTTGATGACAACTCTCAGTGTTATATAGCACCTAAATACATCATCTCCCACTCGTACGCAGACATACTCCCTTTCTTTCGGATACACGTGGACCAGCAAATGTACTTCGGGTCAAGTATTCATGCCGTGCAAGGATAGAAAGGCTTTGGTTCAAAGTGTCTATTGTTCACATGTCAAGCCTCCAAAAAGAGATTTAGCTCTAACCTTTTAAATAAACAAAGTGATCAATCAGTATGAAGTTATAATTCCCCAACTAAGTAAATAACGGATATCGAGACAAAATATACTAATCATTAGGAAAAGATGATCGATAGAACATAGACTGTTATGAGCATATGATGCATAATTGAAGATATTTAGATTCAGAATTGCACGAAGGCCGCATAAATTCCACACAATAGGCCACCACGCGCAAGCAATTGTTTTATGGTGAGAAATTTATGACAAACTTCATATCTAATAGTCCCTACTAGACAATTAATGAAACAGACAAGACCAAACCACTTGTTTGTATGAATTATCACAACACAAAGTTAGTTCACTTATATGTGCACAACCCATCGAGAAAACTTCATTCATCATATTCCAGTCGACTTCATACTGAAAAGAAAGTAATAATCATGCTCCTATAACATGTTCAGTGGACGATGGACATGAACTTTCAATTGATCAGGAAAACAAGTCCCTTGCCGAAGAAATGGAAAAAATTCATCTGCAACAAATCATGTAACATTATAGCCACATAAACTGTCACACCAATGAAAACCCAACATGTAGCAATTTGCTAATGTAACATGGAATGTTGCAGGAAATCTTACAGTAGATTTTTTCCGAATATATAGAAATAAACACAGATATCAGAGGAATATTTCACCCTACCTCAGATAAAACTTTTTGGAAAACACATATTTGCGAGAAATATTTGATATTT
This sequence comes from Primulina tabacum, assembly GCF_025594145.1. Classification (NCBI taxonomy): domain Eukaryota; kingdom Viridiplantae; phylum Streptophyta; class Magnoliopsida; order Lamiales; family Gesneriaceae; genus Primulina; species Primulina tabacum. The sequence goes on from NC_134553.1 coordinate 4,768,167, forward strand.
GATTATTTAAAGCTATTTGAATACCAAACAGTAAACAAGATGGAAGAAATCACGAACATGCACGAAGACACACAAATATGTATACACACACTGCCTCACATGCTTTATAGTTTGTGATGAAACAACTTAAAAGGTTAAAAGACTTACTTAATACTGTCAAATCGGCATTTTTAAAATCCCAATAAAATAGAAACTTTATTTGTACAATTGGTTTTCATACAATATTCTTAATAAGAAGAAACCAAACAAGCTTATATATTTGGACATGAACATATCGGTCGTAATTAATATATGGCGAAAGAAAAACAGTCACGGATCAAGGAAGTACTGTTACATGAAGGAACCTAAACTCTCTTCGTATAGTAAATTGAATTCTTGATTTCCTAGGAATCATGCACATGCAGGCATTTATTGTATATAAAACACAAAACGAAGCAGTAATCCACCTCATAACAGTAAAATCTATAAAAAAGAATAAATGCAATCCTTCCGAGGATCGATAAAAGGGGCGAGAGGGAGAGGGAGAGAGAGCGAGAGATAAGGGATTGATTTAACACCAGAGTCCATAGGAGACACAGAGAGAGATTTGAACTGGCACTCAATTCTTGAGAGAAAAAGCATAGCTTCCGCGAAGGGTTTCGACAGTTCTTGCTCATATTTTGTCAGCATTTCGCAATAGGCCTCCATGAATTGGTCCAGCGCCGGATCTTCGCCGACGCAGCTTGTGCCTTGTCGGCCCAGCGCAGCGGCAGATGTGCAGGCTTCTTCCAGTCTCGCCACCACTTCGGGCGGAGCTCCGATCTGTTGAACAGTCAATTCCATGAAACACTAAAGTTTTTCAACAATTTCAATCCGGTCACTTTCGTCACTTGCTTACAAAGGGTTCTGGTGACACACTCTATCTCGATTGTTGTTATCAAACACTAACAGAAAAACCCGTTTGGTAAAATCTCACAGCTCTTCTGGTACTTGGGTTTCACCGAGGTAGAAAATTGGTACAAAATGAGGTTTTAAATTTCAAGATTCTGTGGTACGTAGTTCCAATTCATGTAAATATAAGAACAATTATCTATACCTTTTGACAGTTAACATAAGCAGCCAAGAGGCGCTGGTAATAAGGATGCGCCATGATATTCGCCTTCACAGAGCCGCTGCCAGCATCATTAATATTCTCCATTAAATAATACCCAGTACTTGTACTCATATTGCTGCTATGGTGTTCTTCAGGCATCATAGAAGAACTACCTTCTACACTTAAACTGCCGTGTCGAATAGTGAGATCTTGATGATTAGCGGGAGGAAGAAATAGGTTATTGTTGCAGCTGTCTACTGTTGGAGGCATCATTAACATAGGACCAAATCCATGACTATTTTCTCCGAAAGACATCAAACTACCGGAGCCACCACCAGCACCTTCCATTTTCCTCTCTTGTTCTAGTACTCCTGCAGGAAACCCTAAAAAAACCCTTGACGAAGATGAATCTAGGTCATCACACATTTTTCTGTTGCACACACGAATAGGCCATCTTTTCTTTTATCTCCTTTTGAATTCCTCCCGAGTTTTATGCTTACAGGTTTCAGCCTTTTTACAGAAAATCCTAAACAGTATTAGTTGTAGTGGGTGTGTAGAGTCTGCGGGGATCAGTCGATGAAGGATTCGAAATCTTTCGCTTTTGGATATGGGGTCTGAGAAAGTAACCTGCCCAGGTTATCTTTATCCTTTGGAAATGGGTTTTTAGAGTTTATGTTTCCGGTTCTTTAATTTGCACACAACACAAGCATTAAATCTCCTTCTGCTGCCTCTGCAGAGACACAACAAAATGAGTTAAAGAAAGAAATTCACTGATGGAGAGAAAAGAGAGAGATTTGCAGAGTGCACGCTGCGTTTGCAGGAAGGGAAAGAGACACCACTCTGTGTGTTTATGAAAGGTGTATTATTTTAAAGGGCTATCGAGCAAAGCCTTTTACCTTCCCGATGAAAACTCTCTCCCTCTTTTTCTTGCACTGACACTGAGCCACTGCCATTACTGGCAAACTAGAGAGAGAAGCCAAGCTCCCTTGTGGAAAGTTTAAAAAGAAAGGAGGAGATTGAATGAAAGATCAAATCGAGGTGTAATTTGGACAGTAGGGTTTGGTGTCCGGGGCAAGAAATCACAATTTCTCAACTCACCGTATAAATCTGGTTTTGAGTTATTTGTCCGTTCACTGATTATTATTCTTCCCTACATTGTCCTCTACTACGCCCTTACCCTACCATTCCACTACTACAAATCAAACATCTCATTTTACATCTTTGTTTTTAGGCAAAGTATATAAAACTAATTTAATTAGTGATTAATTACCATAATATAAATGGCATGGATAAAGTTCATTTCTTGCAGATACAAAACATGTGTTCATTGTGTGTGTATCTATCTTCCTTTTATCCGAAACATCGAGCACTGAATATTGCACAAGATTGAGTAATAATCTACTTATATGAAAGCGATAATACATTTTCCTTGGTCAGTTTTGGCACGGTGGCCGGTAACGTCCATAACACGTGTCATGAGCCTATTCTTCCATCACACTGCGTGCCAGGGACAATAGTAAGTGGGATGGGTTCTTCTCTCCACCGCAACACACACATGCAGGTTACCGTGTCGGTTTGTTTCCTTCTTCCCTCTTCGTTTTCCTTTCGTCTTCCTTCGTTTTGGAGCCTTGGTTTTCGGCCTCCCACCCTTGCACCGAGCAAAGTCCACCAAAAAAGGTTTGCATGGTGTGTTCTCTTCATCTTTTGCTTTCCGCCGTAGCCCACAAGTCAGCTCTCGTTGCTAGTATTAAAAAAGCTGCTAAAATCCTTAAAGAGAGACCTTGATAATTGTTAGCCAAATAACTAAAATCCAAAATACGAATACAACACTTACGCAGTCATTACAAGAAAAAAGGCCTACGACGACGGTTTTTAACCGTTGTTGTAGGTCTTTTAAAGCTGTTGTTAAAGGGTGCGCTCAAAGACAACAGTTTTTTTCCGTTGTTGTAGCAACCATTTGCGTCGCCTACAACATTAGCGACGAATTTATGTAAAACCGTCGCCATTTAGCGATAGATTTAAAAACCGTCGCCTCCAAATGTAGCGACGGAATTAATAAACCGTCGCTAAAATTAGCGACAATTTGTTCATGCATTCCGTCGCTATTTTAGCGACGGTTTTATCATGGGTTCCGTCGCTAATATTTTCGGTAAAATAAAAAAAAATTTACTTTTAATAATTTAATAAATCTAAACAAACTTACAATATTACTATGATAACATAATTGCTAATCTTAACTAACACTTAAAAATTTACCAAAAATTAAAAAGATAAAATTTACATTAAATCGAAACTAAAATCGTGTAAGAGAGAAAAATTTTAAGTGTTGTGAAGTGGTAAAATTGTGTAAGAGAAAAAAATTTTAAGTGTTGTGAGGGAGGGGTAAGAAAATGGATCCAAAGTTGCGGTATTTATAGAAAATTGTGCGACGGTTATTGGTAAAATCGTCGCTAATAATGGCGGTATTTTCAAAATTTAAAATTTGCGACGGTTTGTCCTTTGACCGTCGCTATATCTAGCGACGGTAAAGCTATAACAGTCGCTAATATTAGCGATGGGTTTAGTAAAACAGTCGCTAAATGAAAACATGTGACGGATTAACTTAACCTGTCGCTAAATGTAGCGACAGTTTATTAAAACCGCCGCTAATTATAGCGACGGTTTAAAAAACGCTCCTTCAAAAAGACAACAATTTTATGAAACTGTTTTCTTTTGCTTAAAAAAACGCTCTACGACAACGGTTTTAACTAAAACCGTTGTTAAAAACGTAGAGGTGTTGTTGATTTAAAAATTTCTTGTAGTGAGTAAACGAAAATAGTATCGTATAGATATAGACAGACCTCCAAACAAAAACAGTGTGTTATTAGAAATATAAACATCATATGTGCATAATACCTATGAATCCGGTACGAGGTATGTAATAAATATTGATGTTATCCCTATGAATCGGGTACGAGGTATGTGGGCAATCCACCGGATAATGAAAGTGATTAAATGTTTAGGAAATTGAGTGAAGGTTATGGCCTCGATAATACCTGCAAACAAGAAAGGAACTCGTGAATGGGTGCCGGAGGAGTGTCCGGCGTAACCACTCCGATGCTTAAGTCAGCGGGTTGAAGAATCAAGAACACAAGCAATATATGTGAGAATATGTGTGTATGCTTGAGAGTTCAAAAATCTAGAATCAGTAAATGAGAATAATATCTGCTATTTATAGTAGTAAATTCCATCATTACCTTGTTTTCAGTGTCACCTGCTAAGTATGGTAAGACGGTTGTCCATACTTTCTGATGACTTATATAACACGCCAAATACATATTGTTCTGACAGATAAGATTGCCCATATCCGTATACTCGAGTGTGGTGCAATTCTCGAGATAGCCCCGGTAGAAAGATCCCGGGAACTCGCATGAGAGCCCAGGCTCTTGATTGCCCGGAAAGAGAATGTCCAAGGCATCTCCATGCTCGACTGCAAAGGAAAATACTATGCATATTGACTATGGTTCGGGCTATCCAATTAATGCTCCGGGTCGTCCATGACCCGGATCCTTATGGGGGCCGGGTATCAAATATGTTTCCTCAAAATAGATTCTTTCTCTGGTATGTGTTTCGAGGATCAAGACTGATAATTGTTAGCGACCTAACACAAATCACTATACTAACGAATTAAAATAGTACTTGAACTTTATCCGCGATCTGCGCAAAACATCAATAGAAACAACGAAAAAAACACAAGGGGAGATGAGTTGATTTTTGGTGTCTTTGAAGACCTAGGACAACCTCAATTATATAAGCTGATGGCATGCATACGAAAGCCGAAATTTGCTCAATTGAAGCAACACCAATTGCCATATTAATTAAATTTCAATTTTTATTCAACAATATTTATCAAATATGGTCTTAAACTTGAGTTCGAATATAGATATCTTATTCAATTAATGTATTTCAGGATAATTAATGTGAACTCTAATGATGGAAAAATTTAGTGAAAAGACGTTTATGTATTTAGAATAATAACTTGAAATAAATTAAGTTATGCAATCTATCAATTTGAAAATTAGGTTAATCCTTGCTTCACTTTCTGCGTATATCCCAAATCATTAGATAATATGACAGCATCATATTTCAATGGAAAATCACATTATTATAATCCAAATGTTAGCTTTAATCGGTTCAAGTCTATATATAAATATGGAAATTTTTATTACTATGGGCCATTAATGAATGAGATTATTTTATTCCCAAAATATATATATATACAATATTTTTTTATATTATAACAGTTTGAGTGGATATTTATATACTAGAAATTCATAATCTAAATTCATCCCATTTTTTATATCCAAACACGGGTTTTTGTGATTTAATATTTCGTTTAACGATTTAGTCTTTTAGCAGGGTGGGAAATTTCCATTGCCTTATTTGTTCTTTACAAAATCGAAGGCCCTCAACTTTGAGCTTTAATATCTATCTATATCTCAATATTAAGCTATAGAATCTTATGTTGGATTAAAGATGGGCTTTTAGGCTTATGGGTTTTTCATTTGAGTGAATGAAAATTTAGAAAGGTGGCTTTGTTCCACATTGAAAAATTGAAGTGGTATAGATAAGTTTATATTGTGTTACACTTTATGGAGGTGTAACAATGATTGGTCAAGAGGCTCTCTCTCGCGCACACCGGCGCAGGGGGTGCAAATCATGAGCCCGATTTGCAGTGGAAAAAAGGTTTGACTTGTGTGCAATCGTACGAGCACGACCTGGGTGCGTCGAATGTTGGACCGATCAAGGCAAAAAATCGCCTAGCAGTCTATGTCATCTTTTGTTATTTTTTTTCAGTTGAGACCTTTCACATGCTCTTGAGACCTTTCGCATGGCATAAATGTTGGTGCTTCATCTCCCCAACTGTTGGTGCTTCATCTACCATCTTAAAGGCATATTTATGACAATCTTTGGCCTTTCGTATGGCTTGTATAGGTATATATAAATAGGAGATGTGCCAAGGCCAGAAAAAGAGACCGAAAAATCCACTTTCTCCTACTGCTATAGTTCTTCTGCTTCTTCTGCTACAGTACTTCTGTTCTGCTACAGTGGTACTTCTGCTACAATACTGCTGCTCGTTCTGCTACAGTACTCCTGTTCTGCTACAGTACTCCTGTTCTGCTACAGTACTTCTGCTTGTTCTGCTGCAGTACTGCTTCTGCTTGTTTTGCTTCTGCTTCGTTCACTGATAAAGTTCAGGTACTGCTTTTGTTCGCTAGCATAGTGCTTTGTGTTGCAACTCTGCTGGTTTGCCCGTTGTATCCTGGGAAACAGACGTCCGCTGAATCTCGGAGCACATACCGGAGGGGGCGAATATGTTTTAAGGAAACTGTACAAGCTACAGGCCTTGGTTTGATTTAATTAAGTATTATAATACTGTTTTGATTCACTATACTGATTTGTTGATTTTACACATAGCTATCTGTCCTGTTTTTCCATATACTTTGTTCAACATCTTATTTGTACTAATAGAATTTCGTGTATTGTGCGACACTAATTGATTTTTATAAAAATATGTCTATATATTTAGGAAATATGATATATTTTCATTTAATATCTACATTTAAAAAATTCAAAATATTCACTTTCAAAAATTAAAAAATTCACTCATCAACTCATACAAATTATATATTTAATATAATTATATAATCATTATCCAAATAATAACTAAAACTATTACAATATAATCACAAATTTTAAAAGTTACACCGATTTACTTACTGATACAGCGAATTTTAATTACATTTCAAACTTTCCGTCAGTTACAAAATTGAATTATTTTTGTAAATAGATAAATATTCTTCCTCCCATGCTGGGGAGATTGTTGTGTTTGTAAAGTAATAAAAAGTCGAAAGAAGCAAATACATTTTCTGTGAGAAATGATGAAAAAACAAAACAGCATATATACTCTAAAAAACTGAGAGTTTGTGGCTGTGGGGCAGCCGTCTCCTTAGCTTGTCTCCAACCTCTCTCCATTTAATTTTAAACTTATTACACCGACTCGACGAATCTCTTTTCGGCCTTCTCCTTCTGTGCGTCAACAGCTAGCTACATATGAACATTTTTGTTTCTGCTCAAAATATATGATTGCATATTAAATAAATGCATATACCTATATTGTTTTAATAGCTATATTGTTTATTTATTTCTACTTATTATATGAAAGCGCTATGGTTATTTTTCAAAGGGTTTGAAAAATATTTCAATATTTAAATGTTATTTGGTTTTATAAAAAACGCAGGTACATTAGATTTCTTGATTTCTTTTCAAGTTACAAATCCAAATTAAACGACATTTGACAAGAAATTAAATTCAGAATAATGCTTATATATGTCAGTTCTTGATCGAATCAATTGCGTTACTAACTTGAACAGGCGTAGACTCAAAGTTTAGGCAGACTTAGCATTCAGGGCTCAGCTTCATTAGTACGTAGATTTTGCTGGCGTTGTAATTAAGAAAAAGCAGATTTTTTAAAGGTTAGATTAGATATATGTCACCTAAATTCATCAATATATATATATATATATATATATAAGAAAAACGTGACACATAGCGTGTACAAATTGAAATTGACGACGGCCAAGAAAATTAAGTTACGTACACGAATCTTCTTTTGAAATTCATGCTCCCAAATTTTCTCGTTTATGGTATGAGATGCCTATAAATAGCAACGATTGAGATCTCTAAGCACACACATCTCATAAGAAATATACACCATCTACGGAGAACGTGAAGTGCTTAGAAGACTTCAACCATAAGGAACTCAGAGAAATCAAAAATTTTCAATGGCCGGAGGTAATTCTCGATCCGCTTCCGTATATTATATATCATGTTTATATACGTGCAAAACATGATTTTTGAAAAAAATTTCTAACATTTGGTATCAGAGTCAGTGATACCTTTACCTTGAAAATTTGTTTTCTGAAAAATACGCGATATCATAAAATTTCTTTTGAAGCTTTTGTATATGAAACTTACCTGGAATTTGTTCTCGGCTGCATCTTGAAGATGAAAATATTACGTTTTCTGATTTCTGAAAATTTTTTGAGAAAAGAAATTTTCAGACGAAGGGAAAATTTTATTCCAGAGAGAATGAAGATGATCGATATAATGAAGATGCCTTTGTGATTGAATCAATTATAAAATCCATGCGTGATTGAACCATTATCAAATGCCTTTGTGATTGAATCCAACATGCCACGTAAAGTCATCAGAAAAATTAAATGCATGCAAATTTTATATTATTTTAATTTTTTTTTTAAAAAATTAAATTAAATGTGAGACCCACGAAAATTGACAAAATTGTCAATTCTCGGTAATGTTTTTTAATTATTATTATTATTATTATTTAATAATAATAATTAATTAATAAATAATGATTAATGTGTTATTAGGTTATATGTTTAATTCGGTATACATATAACATTTGGTTAAATAATTTGTACACATTAAAATAATTTGAAGTTCGATGCAATTTTCAATACATTTTAAGAAATTATTTTTGCATGTTAGATATTGTGTCAAATATTATGGATATTTATTTGATATGGACCTGCAAATTTAATATTATATTTGCATTTATTTTGAAGTTTTTTTTTAAATGCAAATTGTATTGAAAATTTTTTTTGGTAAATCAAAATTCACATTATGTTCATATTAAATTATATTGAGTTGTTTATAATTTGAAATGAACATATCAAGTAAGATGTGAATATAAAATTTTAAAATATTTCAGATGTTCACAAATGAACAAATAATTCTCACTTTATCACTACTCTGATAAAAGAGAAAAACTGATGAGGAGCCCACATTTTCACGTAAATGTGATCCTCACTTTATCACTACTCTGATTGAAGAGAAAAACTGATGGGAAACATATTTGTTCATATTAAGTAAAAATGTGAATATAAAGTTATTTAATGAAAAATTTAGGCTTATAAAGATTCACATAAATGTGGATAATTAAGTTGAATAATAATTATAATGTGACGTAAGAAAACATGATCCGAGGGAGTTCTTCATAGATCGGTTTAAATTGCCTTGACTAGCCACTGGTCTCCCTGAGGAATGTTGCTCTGTCTAGGAGTTAGGTATTTAAAGGGCCTTAGCCCTACCTATCTTTCCTGGGAGCACTCTTGGAAAGTGTTGATTGCGAAATAATTATTATATAAAGCATTAAGTAAAGCCAAAATTTTGTCCGGTGAACGGTATAATTTTAAATAATTGAGGAATAGTCACAACATCCTTAATTATGAAAAATTATACATTAAGAGGATTTGGATCACATAATGGACAACAATTGTAATTAATTATATAGACATAATAAATTTTTTCCCACAGAAATTTTTATTATATTTATATAACTAATTAGGTTAAAATATCAAATTATATTTTTCTTAATTTACCCACAGGAGTTAAGAAAAATACATTTTGATAGTTTTATCGTAAAGTTATAGAAAAATCTTATTGAATTAAAATTTTAGCCCACAGACAAATTTTATGTCACTAGATTTTTTAAAAACATGAATTACATTGGTAAAACATGATATTGTCTCAAAATTTTAAGCATATTATATTTTGTGAAGTTATGCAACCTGCGAGTTTTTCTGATATGAAATGTGACATTTCCGATCTAAAGGGCGATAATTATAAAATTTGGAAAGAAAGAATTCTTCTTCAATTGGGGTGGATGGATATTGATTATGCTATACGGAAAGACGAACCATCTGCTATTACTGAAAACAACATTCCGGATGATGTTGATCTTTGTGAAAAATGGGAGCGATCTAATCGAATCTGCGTAATGTTCATAAAGACCAAAATCTCTGCTGGTATGCGTGGTTCTGTCGATCAGCATAATAATGTCAGAGAATTACTGAAGGCTATTGATGAACAGTTTCAGTCTTCAGATAAAGCACTTGCCAGTACCCTAATTATGGAATTCTCTTCATTAAGGCTCACCAGTGTGAGAGGTGTGCGAGAACACATCATGAAAATGCGGGACATGGCGGCTCGGCTCAAGACACTTGAAGTGGAAATGTCTGAGACTTTTCTTGTGCACTACATTTTATGCACTCTTCCACAGCAATATGGACCCTTCAAAATTTCTTACAACACACATAAGGATAAATGGTCAATCAATGAATTAATGACCATGTGTGTTCAAGAGGAAGGAATGTTGTTGATGGAAACGAGTGATAATGTATTTATGACCACGCAAGGAAAGTACAAGAAGCAAGTCAAAGTCAAGGGAAAAGGGACAGGAATAATTCCACCTCAACCTGACATTAAGAAAGAATCCAAGTGTTTCTTCTGTAAAAAGCAGGGACACATAAAGAAGGATTGTAATAAATTTAAGGATTGGCTTGAAAAGAAATGTATTCCTACTTCATTTGTCTGTTATGAATATAATATAGTTAATAATATTTGTAACACATGGTGGATTGATTCTGGTTCTACAATCCATGTTACAAATACCTTGCAGGGTATGCAAAACCTAAGGAAGCCAATAGAAAATGAGCGAAGCATCTATTCAGGAAACAAGATGTCTTCGCATGTGGAGGCTATTGAGACTTGCTGTCTAGTGTTGAATAGTGGTTATATTTTAAAATTGGAAAAAACTTTTTACGTTCCTAGTTTTTATAGGAATTTAATTTTAGATTTCAAAACTTGTACACCTTGATTATTCATTTCAGTTTTTGAATAAATCAATAAATTTGTTTTATAAATCAAATCTTATTGGAAATGGTACAATGGTTGATGGTCTTTTCTCTATTTCTTTACAAAATAATAACACCACTATGCATGTTCAAGGAGGTATTAAAAGATGTGTTATAAATGAAGATTCCTCTATATTGTGACATCGGAGATTGGGACACATCTCCATAGAGAGAATTAAAATATTAGTAAATGATGGAGTACTCAGTACTTTAGATTTTACTGATTTTGAGACTTGTGTGTACTGCATTAAGGGAAAGCAAACCAATAAGTCTAAAAAGGGTGCCAAGAGGAGTACAGAAATATTAAAAATCATACATTCAGATATATGTTGTCCAGATATGGACATGCAAAGTCCGAAATACTTTATCTCTTTCATTGATGATTATTCACGATACATGTATATCTACATGCTTCATAATAAAAACGAAACACTTGAAGCCTTTAAGGTTTTTAAGGCTGAAGTGGAGAAGCAATGTGGAAAACATATTAAGATCGTGAGAACTGATAGAGGTGGAGAATATTACGGTAAATACACTGAGAATGGACAGGCACCTGGTCCGTTTGCGAAGTTTCTCCAAGAACATGGGATTGTTGCCCAATATACTATGCCTGGTTCTCCGGACCAAAATGGCGTAGCTGAGAGGAGAAACCTGAACATTATTGGACATGGTGAGGAGCATGTTTAGTAGCACTAAACTTCCCAAATCCTTGTGGACTGAAGCTCTTAAGACAGCTGTGTATATATTAAATCGAGTTCCAACTAAGGCTGTCTCAAAGACGTCATTTGAGTTATTTAAAGGTTGGAAACCGAGTTTGCAACATATACGCATTTGGGGTTGTCCTTCTGAAATAAGAGTTTACAACCCACATGAAAAGAAACTAGACCCAAGAACTATAAGTGGATATTTCATTGGGTATGCCGAAAAATCCAAAGGCTACAGATTCTATTGTCCATCTCACAATACTAGAATTGTGGAATCAAGAAATGCAAAATTTCTTGAAAATGAATTAATTAGTGGGAGTGATCATGACATATTTTTTGAGAATGATCACATTAATGCACAACCCTCTTATTCAAATGACAGATTGGTCGTTATCCACATCCCTCAAGACCAAATGGGTGTTAGACAACCACTTACTGAAGTTACACAAATTGCTGATGAAAATCCAGTAGATCGAGTTGTTAATGAAGAACAACAAGAAATTGTTGATCAACCAAACAACCTAAGGAGATCTACTAGAATTAGAAGATCAACTATATCTAGTGATTATGTTGTGTATTTACAAGAATCGAATTTTAACATCGGAGCCGAAAATGATCCTGAAACGTTTTCACAAGCCATGAGTTGTAATGAGTCAAAACTATGGTTTAATGCTATGAAAGAAGAGATGAATTCTATGGCAGTTAATGGAATCTGGGATCTTGTTCAGTTGCCTGATGGTGTAAGAGCCATTGGATGTAAATGGGTCTTCAAAACAAAGAAAGACTCATTAGGCAACATTGAAAGGTATAAAGCAAGACTCGTTGCTAAAGGATTCAGTCAACAGGAAGGAATCGATTATAAGGAGACTTTTTCTCCTGTATCTAAAAAAGATTCTCTTCGTATCATTCTAGCATTAGTTGCACATTTTGACTTGGATTTACAACAAATGGATGTGAAAACAGCTTTTCTCAATGGAGAACTAGAGGAAGATGTTTATATGAAGCAACCTGTAGGATTCTTCTCTAGTAATGGTGAGCAATTGGTATGTAAGCTTAAGAAATCTATATATGGATTGAAACAAGCTTTCCGTCAATGGTATTTAAAATTTCATGATGTTATCTCTTCATTTGGATTCGTTGAGAACCTCATGGATCAATGTATATACCAGAAGGTCAGTGGGAGTAAGATTTGTTTCCTTATTCTATATGTGGATGATATATTACTTGCAACCAATTATAAGGGTTTGTTATATAAGGTGAAACAATTTCTCTCTAAAAACTTTGATATGAAGGATATGGGTGATGCATCTTATGTGATTGGCATTAAGATACATAGAGACAGAATTCGAGGAATTATAGGTCTGTCTCAAGAAACCTATATCAACAAAGTTTTAGAGAGATATCGGATGAAAGATTGTTCACCAAGTATAGCTCCCGTTGTGAAAGGCGATAAATTCAATTTGAGCCAATGCCCAAAGAATGATCTAGAGCGGGAACAAATGAAAAACATTCCTTATACTTCTGTTGTTGGAAGCTTGATGTATGCTCAGGTTTGCACTAGACCTGACACTGCATTTATTGTTGGGATGTTGGGAAGATATCAGAGTAATCCAGGTTTAGATCACTGGAAAGCTGCAAAGAAAGTAATGAGGTACCTTCAAGGGACCAAAGATTATATGCTTATGTTCAGACGAACTAAGAATTGGGAAGTAATAGGCTACTCTGATTCAGACTACGCTGGCTGCATTGATTCAAGAAAATCCACTTCAGGATATATTTTCATGCTAGCTGGTGGAGCTGTATCTTGGAGGAGTGCGAAACAGACATTGACTGCTACTTCCACTATGGAAGCTGAGTTCGTAGCTTGTTTTGAGGCAACCTCACATGGTGTATGGTTGAAGAGTTTCATTTCAGGGCTTAGAATTATGGATTCTATATCTAGGCCATTAAGAATATATTGTGACAATTCAGCTGCTGTTTTATGGCTAAAAATAACAAAAGTGGTAGTCGAAGCAAGCACATCGACATTAAGTATTTAGCCATAAGAGAACGTGTTAAAGATAAGAAGTTACTTATCGAGCACATTAGCACTGAATTGATGATTGCAGATCCTTTGACTAAAGGCATGCCACCATTGAAATTTAAGAATCATACAGAAAGAATGGGACTTGGTTCCTTTACGTAATTTTGTTGTAAGAACAAATTTAATGAAACTATGATGTGATATTTTCTCATATTTGTTGTTCACACATTCAGTTATTCGAGAAATATCGATAAAGTTGGACCTCGAATAAATATAGGGTTTATTCATTAAGTTATTTGAGAGATATAATACATTGTGATACATGGAAGATAATAATCTCTTTTAGATAACCTATCGCCATGATTCATGTATTTTATTTTCTCCTATGGTAAATGAGATATATGTGTCAAGTAGGAGAATGTAAGAAAAACGTGACACATAGCGTGTACAAATTGAAATTGGCGACGACCAAGAAAATTAAGTTACGTACACGAATCTTCTTTTGAAATTCATGCTCCCAAATTTTCTCGTTGATGATATGAGATGCCTATAAATAGCAACGATTGAGGTCCCTAAGCACACACATCTCATAAGAAATATACACCATCTACGGAGAACGTGAAGTGCTTAGAAGGCTTCAACCATAAGGAACTCAGAGAAATAAAAAATTTTCAATGGCCGGAGGTAATTCTCGATCCGCTTCCGCATATTATATATCATGTTTATATACGTGCAAAACATGATTTTTGAGAAAAATTTCTAACAATATATATATTATTTATTTATTATTGTTATTTTATTAAAATGAGTTAAAAAGGGTATAATTTACAGCTGCTTGTTAGGGCATCCGCATCCGTCGGAATTAATTCATGTTAATAACTCTCCATCTCATCAAAAATGATGGGGTCCACGAGCCACATATTCATTACATTAACACTTCCCCATTATTAACACACACCCACATTCATTTAATTTCAACTTTCATTATTTATGGGTCCCACTGTCCACTTACTCATTTTTTTTTATTTTTAATATTTCAATATCTTTCTAATATTTTTAAAATTTTACAACAAATATTACTAAAAATAAATAGTATTATTATTTTAAAAATAACTTAATTCTAATATTCATTAAAATATTATTAAGAAATGAAAAAAAAGTTGGACTCTTTTATTTAAAATATTATTCAACACAATCTCTTTAAAAAAAACACAAAATACAAAGAAAACGAATTACGATAATCGAATATAGCCGTTGGTGCATAATTTTGCCGTTTGAAAATAGCCGTTGGTGATAATTAGTGACGGTTTTGCACATAGCGACGGGTGTTAAAAAACCGTCGCAAATAGCGACCGTTTTTTAAAAAAAAACAGACGCTTTTCACTTTGCGACGGTTTACGAAAAACCGTCGCAAAGTTGCGATGGTTTATGAAAAACCGTTGCAAATTTCGAAATAACGCCGTTCATTCTGATGAATTTCTTGGCTGCCATGTCAGCCAAGATTATTAATTCTTGCGCCCATATTGGTGGGCGAAAATTAATATTACCACCCATTAACCAACCAATGTGGGTGGCCTTATACAAGTACATTCACATTTTTTAAAAAATAGATATAGAGGTATATTATATTATTTTGTACTTAATCAAATATAGGGAAAGCTAGCTAGGGTTTATTCCAATAAAGTTTTTGTCGTAAGTTTGTATTTTGCTTTGTGTCACGTCCATCACAGTTTGCCTCTGCGCCACTATCACGGCAAAGAAAATGAGAAAAGAAAAGAAATTACCTTAAAACAACGCCTATAGATGCATGTCACAACCACGAGTAAATTTTTCATGTAATTGTTATTTGGCTAATGTTAATCTAATCTAATCAAATCTAATCTAATTAACATGTTAAAAAATCAAAATTTATGTTATTAGAATTTCTATATATAGCTAAAAAAATCAATCAATTGCATTCTATTATAGATTTTGATAAACATTTAAATTTAATTATTTATTGCGATTTGGCATTATCATCAATATTTCTTCATTTACACAAAAGAGCTAGTAGTCATCAAAGTATTAATCAAATTTGAAAAGATTTAATAAGATGTTTTGTCTGTTTCAATATATTATAAATTTGTATGCACGGATGTTTCCAACCTTTTGACTTCAATAAGTTAACATAATCATGAATTATTTGTTTTAGTACTTTACTTTCTTTTTTTCCTCCAAATGAAGCCACAATTAGTACCCGATCCTTATTAAGTATCAACCTTTTGAGTTAAACTAAGAAAATCTACACTTTTATCAAGATTACGAGAAAGAGAAACCCCTTTCTATAGGATGATGCTCAGTGGGTGGAAACAAACATAAAATATATATACTGGTATTTTATATATATATATATATATATATATAAAGTGTCCCAATGAATCATAAACACAAGTTGATTTGATTTTTATACAGGGTATTAATATATAGATCTCTTCCCTTTGGACACTTATTTGAATGATTATGACAGTAAAAATAAAGCTTCATGTGGTTTTATTATTACAGACATCAGTTATTGATTATGTGATTATCCCATTAAAATCATTCTTTTATTATTTCAGTTCTCTTTTACAAACTGTTGTATATTTCAAATATATACATCTGGAGACTATATTGTTGGTGATATAGCGCAGCAAACAGACATTCTTCCAAAGTACAAAACAATTAGTTTAGGCAATGTTTTACTGGAGAAATAATATATTCACCATGGTTGGTGGCACAGTCCTGGTGATCAATGTTTCACATTTTATTGAAAAATAGCATAACCTTCTGATTGTCCTAATACATTTTAGCTGAACAAAAATTAAGCTGAAGTCATGTAACAATCGAAAGTAAACCAAATTCATGCCTTTTAGGTTTTAGCATCAATGAATTTTTTTTATTTTTTTTTGAAATTTCATAAAACTGTCTAGGAATAATGAATTTTCATTACTCAAGAAAATATTTGAACTAAATGAGTAAACCAATCTAAAATGCCCGAAAACTAGTTGGTCTCGTTCCATTACGGCTTAGCATGATTTTGTCATTTGCAATATGTAGCTTATGGATTATGCAACAAAAGGGCCATCGGTCTATTGTATGCTTTTTGCATGACAAGACTCGTAAAAGACAAAACTCCACTAGCTTGCAAGGTGGTGTTTGGTTTCTTCTCTCGATATAAGCAAATATTCTTTGGTAGATGATTGGTATAAATTGGGGGGACCCTTGTCCATCGAAACTCCACAGGGTTTTTATATAAAAAAATATCTTGAAGGAAGGATGCTACAATTTGAGGGTATCTCTTTTGGCCGACATGCCATCTTTTTTCCCTCTAATTTAATCCACTTTGAGTGGAGAAGAACTATTACCGATGTTAGATGCCTCTCTATGCCACGGATCATGTTCTTAGGGTTACATGATTTGATCTTTTGAAGAATTAAAAGTAAAATTTAACAATATAAGCCCCCAAAAAACAAGGATGAAATATTCTTTTTTTACATTTGCATCAGTGCACGTAGAGAAAAAAGTAAAAAACTAATTAAAAATCTTCAGATGGAAGGAAGCCATCACAGTGACTGGTTGTGATGCGTGGGAGGAGCTATTCAAACTCAAATTTTATTATTTTTATAATTTGATATACCAGCGTTCCTTCAAAATAACCTGCAAACGTAGGAGCATATCAAGCCCTTTCCAAAATCATTACACTTCCGGCGAACAACATGAATCTTCAATCAATGAAGGGAAAGCAATATATAAATTTGTCGCAATAACATCATAAAATAGTCTTCGTTGACGACTTTCACCAGATCCTTAGCTGGAAATATATATTGTACACAGACAACCAAGAACACAGGTTCAAGAAAAATGGCAGGATGATGAGCACAAATGCAAATCCAGAAACAGTGTCACACCCTGCTGCAACTCAAAGTCCTGACCTTAATTTAAACAGTATCTTTAAAAGTATCTTTCAGATTACGTTTGGCTTTCAGATGAATGAGGCACAATTGAATTTAATTAGCTATTCAGGATTTCTGAATAACAACTGAATTCAGCAAACCAGCTTGTTCAATCGTCTGGGAGTGATCGCTGAGGATTTTCGGAGGAAATCCAACACTCTGCAACTGATAGGTTCTGGATCCTCCGGTCCTAGATGCATCAATGAAGGATCGGATATCAGCTATTGTGTGGTGGTGATTGAAGTGTGCAACCATACGGGTTCCATCAGCAAGCCTAAGTTGAATTGCAGTGGATGGTTGAGATCTATCCACCACAAGTCCCGGTGAAGGGGATGGAGCACCATGGAGGGTAGAAAGTCCAGTTGTCTCAGGAACGGGTTCAGTTGCAGAGCTACTACCTAGAGTTCTTCCAACACCTTGAAATGGAACACGAGGTGCCTCTATTTCCTGCAAGTACTTACAGAAATGTTATATAACTTTTCTTCAATGAGTTCTACACGCACATTGTCACACACAATCACCAAGATTTGAATCTAACATGTTTCAAAGTCATGAAACACTACAAAATTTGCGATGAAACACAAAGGTATGAGCAGAGGACAAGGTGAAGAAAAAACACAAGTGCCTTTTGCTTGAATTGGGTTCTTTACTTTGACTTCACATATTTTTACTTCCTTGACTTGATAAATCCACTTCTTAACTGTCCCAAATCCTCCTAAAAAATTAGCTTTCTGAAGAACGGATGCATTTGCATTTAGGATGGGATGGGGAAACAGCATACAATGCAACTTAAATGTAGGAGTCGTCGGAAATGCACACCCATTCATGTTCAGTTAGACCACAAAGGTTCGGACATGGAGTTTTCTGTAGTAGTAGACATGGAGTTTTTTTAAACGTAATAAACCAAGAAAAAATGGAACAGAATCAGGAAAGAGTTTCGATTCTGAAGAAGCTTTCATATAAGACAGAATAACTAAATACATAAAAACTTGAAAAGTATAAGCATTTGCCTACTCAAAGATGATAGGGCTCCAATGATTTGCAACATAGCATTCAAAAATGAAGAGGGTCGGTAGGCTTTGAAATTGCATGCCTTCTCTAGATGAAAGCTAACCAATAACATTAAGTGATTTGGGTTATATAATTTTTCTAATTTTCAGTATATCTAAAGGCCTTTGATGATTTTTGTTTCTTGTTTGCACCTATATTTAAACTGACAAGAAGAGAATATCTTTTCTTTCTTAAAGAAAAATAAAAACAAACAGCTCATGCGCTTTTCAATTAAAAAAAAAAGAGTATTGGAGCGAATGGAACACATAAAATGAGTCGGTTTGCACTCACAGGGCGGTTCTCTTCCCTCCTTATGAGGTTAACATGAACAGAGGCTCTCCTGTCAGCAGGTTCCAGCTCTTTGGGGCACTCAGATTTTCTGATACTCTGCAACAGGATATTACTAGACACCGTCACAACCATAAACGGGCCCTCAACTTTTGAACATAAACATCAGGAATTTGGTGGATTAATGGTGCCTATTCTATATTTAGTGAAAGTAAGAACAAATTCTGAAAACGTGCAAAAACAAAACAAATAATGTAGCTCAAAAGTTTCCTCTTTTGATTAATTCTTGCATCAATAACCATTTTTTCATCTACATTGCTTGATACCTCCAGAAAAGGAGCATTTTCAGGGTCATCCAACCTCCTCAAAGGGCCATCATCAACAGTGAAACCATTTCTCCAGAAAACAATGTTGTGAACGACTGACTCCGGCTGCTGAGGCACAGGCTGAACAGTTTCGCCCGAGAGTGATCTTCCTGTCCCAGTAAAGCTTCTTGAACTTGAAGAAGGTTGAAGACTTTCCAAGGATCCTGGCACTCCACCCAATTGCCTAGCTTGGTCAAATATTGAGTCCACATCGTGGCCTTTTGACGGACCTTGGACAAGCATACCACTAAAAGTAAAATGATAATCAAGTCAGATGATTAATCACGCGTTAGACAACAGAAGAAAAAAAAATCTACAGGACAGAAAAACCATCAAGCTATGCTACAAAAGTGAAAACGAAAAACAGAAAACTCAAACAAAATTGTGCCACCTTGCAAGGCAAACAGAAAATTCAAGGGGATAGTTATGGGAAATATCATCAAGACAGCCGAGTAGTCTCTTTAATTCCTCTCTTCACTGCTAACTGATCATTTCAATATATTCATCCCAAAAACTCCCAAATACAATAGAAGGGAAAACAAATATGCACAACGACCACATATTGAGTGCCAGAGAAAATGAATAATTCTCCCCACTCCAAACTACCTAAGCGGACAGCATAGAAATATAAACATTAACTTCGAAGCCTGTGTTTTGCACTGATAACATAGTAGGCCCATCAGTAATGCAGCAGTACAAAAAACCAAATAGACCAAAAACGGAGAAAACAAGGAAGCATATTTCCATCCGAAGCTATATCAAAACTACGTCTCTTGCCCATCATGACCCACGACCCTAACTCGCAAAAAAGTCTAATTACATGAAAGTCGTACTAAATCGAGATTTTGATATCAGATCAATTCCTGAATTCAGAAGCGATAATAACATAAAAAGCTCGAATTGTCGAAAGTGCCCTACCCAATCTAATCCGGTTCAAATTCAAATAAAAACCAATTTTAGAATAAAATCAACAAAGAAATCATATCATACGCTATCAAGTAACATTAGTCTAGGTTTTTGTTTTCAATTGGGCAATCTAAAAGCGACCTCTTTTCACCGCCAGTGTAAAACTCCTGGGGTGCATCGGAATCGCTGTCGGAATCATGTGCGGAGGAGCGGTTCAAATCGGAAAGGGTTCGGATACCACCGGCCCGGCTACTTGAGGGTTTCTTGTCACGCGAAGAAGACATGTCGATGGATTCTCGAGGTTTCAGAATTAGGCAAATCTTGCTTTCCTCTGTTTCAGATTTGCAAAGAAGATCAATAAATCTCTATGCGATTCTCTTTCTTGCAAAGAGGGTTAGTGAACTTGGCTGACGTTGCATGTATTTGTATTGACATTTTAATTAATTAAATTTTTACATATATTTAAATTTTTATTTTTACATTAAAAAAAATCACACATATTATATATAGAGAAACTACAGTTTTCACACAAATAGTTTAAAAAAATTCCCTCGTTGAAATAATTGAAATGGGGGATATTTAGCATTTATTTATATTATTTTTAAAATCAAATAAAAATATATTAATTTACATAGCAATGTTAATACAAATATACACAAAAAACTATTATTTTTTTTGGATACAAATACAAAAAAGTAAAAACTTGTGTGAGACGGTCTCACGGGTCGTATTTTGTGTGACCGATCTCTTATTTGGGTCATTCATGAAAAATTATTCATTTTTAAGCTAAGAGTATTATTTTTTATTGTGAATATTGGTACGATTGACCTGTCTCACAGATAAATGGAGGTGTATTGATTATAGACTTTTATGGAGTTTAAAAGTCTAGAGGTATTCAAACTAAACTTTTATATACTTCATAAAAGTTTAGTGGTATTCAATGTAAACTTTTGTAGAATTTTAAAAAGTCATGTGGTATTCAAACTTGACTTTTAAAAACTCTACAAAAGTCTATAGGTATTCAAAATGTCAATAAACTTTTAATGACTCTATGAAATTCTATTAAATACAAGGATTATAGCCTAAGGTACAACAATAAAATGTCAACAAAAGTCTTTGATTCAACCTAAAGATTTGGATGTACATTTAATTGAGAAAAATCTCCCAAATTCAATACAAACTTTCATTTTTTTATCATCTATTTATTTTTCTTTTTATTTGTACTTTTTAAAAACATAATTAAAATTTAAATTTTTTATTAATTATTATATAACATTTTATTTTTAATTATTTTCTTTAATTTTAGTTAATCTATATATTAAATTATTGTATAAGCAAATTCATAACGATATTATACCAAAATTTTCGGTATATCGACCCAAAAAAACCTTACATTTTAAAAAAATTTATAATTTATTATTTTAAAATATTAAATATTTTAAAATTTTTGTATATTTTTCCGGTATTTCGGTATATACCAAAATTTTCAAATTGGATATCGTTACCGTACCGAAAAATTCGGTATTGTTACCGTACCGTATCGAAATCTTCGGTATACTTAAAATTCGGTAAATTCAATATTTTTTGTTATGGTAATCTCGGTATACCGAAAATTCAGTATTTTTTCCCATCCCTAACAGGGCTTGTATTGGCATGTGCTATATTATACAATTTTCTTTGAAAGAATAGTGTCAATTTGATGAATTTCAAATTGAACTAGATAATGAAGCTCAATTGTCTTCATCAGCACAAGTTTATGAAGGTGACGACTTTGATCAGTTATTTAATACTCAAAAACAACAACGAGCAAATGCTAATGCATGGAGGGATATCATAGCCAATGGAATGTAGAACGATGTTGATCAAATTGTCAGTAATGATTAGATTTTTTTTATAAAAGACTATTCATTATTTTGAGTGTTCTTTTAATAAAATTTTATTATGAACTTATAAAAATATTATTTATTAATATGCTGAATTGACATAAAGAATTGAAATTTTGATTTCAATAAATTGGATAGTTCATTTGTCGTTTTTCACAAATTAAATTGATTTAACTTTTAAGTAAGTAAAATTCATTTACATTCATAAATAAAAATAATAATTTAAAATTGAAGATGTTATCCATGTCTAATAATTATTTTAAAAAAATTAATAAAAAATAAATCACAATTATAAACTACAAAATTCACATAATTGTATGAAAAATTTTACAAAAGTCTACAAAAATCTTGAAAAAAAGTTTATAAGAGTCTATGAAATTTGTTTTACAATTCTATGAGATTCCATAAAAGTCAATAAAAATCTATCAATTCCACAAAAGTCCATCATTTAAAAAAAGTCATTAAAAATCTTTGAAAGTATAGAATGAATACATCCCCCAAAGATTTATGAGAACATATCACAAGAGACAATGTCATACAAAAATACCTAAAGTGGATTTGGATTGAGATTGTCCAACGAGCAGTATAAGTGGAAGGCGTCCAACAAAAGTGCCCAATGTAACACAGCGGACTAAGTGAAGAAGCCCAATTAGTATAAAGCTTTTGTTTAATAAATGTGCGAACTCGAAGTGGTTATTCATATCTTTTTTTTTTCATTTTTAATGTGTCATTTGTTCAAGGCAACAAATATTACTAGCGATTGAGATACATATATCTCATGTAACATAATATTATATATTTGAAATATTATTTAATCAATTTATAGAATTTGGACATTTCTATTTGAATTTTGATGTAAATATTATAATTAGTGTGTCCATACACATTATTGTGTATGACAAAAAATCTGTTTTTCTATTGAACTTAATTTCAATAAAAAAATATAATAATATTATGATAGAAAAAAGAAAAAAATTGGTATTGAAGAGAAGGATAAAAAAAAGAAAAAAATTTGGTGTCTTATTTAAACAGTTTTTATAACCCTCTCAACTATTATAATATAGAATAGATATAATATGAGAACCTGTAATAATTAATATATACGTGTGTGCGTACATACACTATTATATACCACGAAAAACACTTTATATTAATCGAATAGAACTTTGAAAAAACTTTATATTTGTCTAAAACACCTTTCATCTTAACAACAATTCTTCATCTTTATTTATATTTGTTTAGCCCAAATCAACTAAACAAGGACCCATTTTGGCTGGGAGCAATTTAATTAAGCAAAATCCATGAAGCCCAAACCACAGCCCAATATAAGAAGCCCAAGTGAAATTGCAGTTGGCCCAATGAAGAAACGCAGTATCAGTTGCTGCCATTGCCCGATGTGGAAGAACGTGGAGTGATGGGGGAAGGGAAAACTGCTGTGCAGAATGTGACAAAAGTGAGGGAAGGAAATCAGAAAAGGCCCCCCGACAAAATCAACACAAAAATCTACAGCAAAAACTCTGCAGAATTCCTTATCAATTTTATGCAAAATTTCTCTTATTTGCTCTGTTGTTTATTGTCATTTCCAGCAAGCATTCTATAGATTTTAGCAATGTCCATCCAAGTCTCATGTGAAAGCTTTGTTCGAATTTATAACGGCATAATAAATATTGATGTTGCTTATGAATTCCTCCTTTAATTTCATTATATTTCTCATTTCACGTTCTTATTTTTAGAGCCATTTCGAGGGAATTAGAACAAACGGTCGAATCGAGATTCGCAATGCTTGGTAAACGAAGTCAGATTAATTCACATTCGGCACGAACACGTGCCTGGCACGCCCGCAAATTTTCGCGACAAACAAGTTAGCACGCCTGGTGGGACACAATGCCTCCAAAGCGTACTGAGAAGAGTGAAGGAATTCCTCCATCACTGGGGAAAGGTCATCGCTCACAAGAAGAGATTCAGGAAACTGATGCAGAAGGAAGAACGGTTGAAAGGCTCGTACACCAGTTCGAGGAAGAGACTATGAAGGAAGGAATTGCTGTTTCTGGTGGTGATGGGTCTTCGCCGAACTTCATGTTGGCCATGGAGAAAAATATCCGCAGCGATCTCAAGGAAATGACTCAAACTTTCGCTACTGTCATGATGGAATTTGTGGTAGAAATGAAGGAATGGAGAAAGTCTGCAAAAGGCGAAGTGGTTATACCAGAGAGTGATAAACTTCAAGAGAATGACGTCAAGCTGCTGAAAGATCAAGGCCAAGGATCAGGAGTTTCTCAGGCAGGTGAAAGTCGCCGCTTGGGGGAAGCACAAATTCCTGAATCTGCCAGGGAAGGGAGATACACTCCTCCACACAAAAGGGATGAGGAGTTGGGGTTGAAATTCCAAAACTGCAGCAACAGTAAACAAATGGCTGGTAACGTGTTCTCTGTGACGTCTCCTAACTTACATCCAGGGATGTACATTGATGGGGCATGCGTGGATATTCAGCGCCAGGTTTGGGGAATAACACTCGGGGGGCAATCTATCCTCCTCACCAGTTAAGACAAACTCCAACGTTGGATTTTGATATGGTACGTGATGTGATTCAAGAGTTGTATGGCCCAGGAGTGAGGCCAATCAACCGACCAGAATTCCATAAACCGTATCCTGATGTTGTGGATCGTGACAACCCTTATCCAAAAGGATACCGCATTCCAGACTTCACGTTATATTCCGGGGAAGACGGTCAATCCAGCGTGGAACATGTGGCCAGGTTTACAATTCAGTGTGGGGAATTGGCAAATTTGGAGAACTTTTCTAATTACAAGTTACGTTTGTTCCCCAATTCCCTGACCAGTACTGCTTTCACATGGTATGCAACACTATCTCAAAACTCTATTATGACTTGGCACGATATGGAACGTCAATTCCATACACAATTCTTCCGGACAGTACCTGAGATTAGTATAACGGAATTGTCAAGGGTGGTCCAAAAACCGGGGGAATCTGCCAATGATTTCATTTGTAAGTTCAAGAAGGTGAGAAGCAGATGCCGAGCTTTCCTCCCTGAATCAGAATACGTGAAGATGGCACAGCGAGGACTCGATTTTGAACTTAGAAAGAAGTTCCAAGGGATGGAATTCCGTGATTTTTATGAACTTGCGGCCAAAGTGTCAGAGTATGAGGAATTGTTACGAGAAGAGAGTCATAAAAGAAAGTCTACAGTGGGCTCTTATTTCCAGGAAGTGGAGGAAGTTGCACTGGCAGAAGTAGCAAATTCCGGATCACGCACTGTCCCTTTATTGAAGCGCAAGAGTGAAGAACTTTCCAAGAAAAATATTCCTCCAGTGCAAACTCCTTATACTTTCGATGCATCTAAGACGGAGGAAATCTTCGATCACTTAGTGAAGGAGAAGTTCATAACATTCTCCCCAAATCACAAGCTACCCACGAAGGAGGAGTTGAAAGGAAGAGATTACTGTAAGTATCACAATTCCTTCAACCATAATACTAATGCTTGTTGGGCGTTCAAGAATGTCTTGCAGGAAAGAATCAACAAGGGAGTCCTGAAATTTCCCGAGAAAAAGGAAGCGATGATAGTGGATGAAGATCATTTTCCCCCGGTAGCCAATGTGAACATGGGCAGTACTGACTTGCGTTTCTTGATCAATGAGAGGAGAAGGAACGGGTACGGGGACAGGTACATCAAACCAAGATTTACCATAAAGAAGTGTTGGGTGGCCTCGAAAAATGATATTTGAGGTCAAGAAGAAGAAGACAGAAGCTGTTCATGAAAAAGACCACTATTACAGTGGAGGCGGTCTGCATTATACTGGGAGGAATATGAGGTATGACAGGGAATCCATGGCCAAAAGGCCAGGGAACCAGTACCTCAGAAGGGGCCCACATCCTTGGTCGATGAATGGCGAGATGAGAGCTGACCGGCAGTTATTTCAGAAGACAAGACAGAGGTCATCCTTTCTGGATACTGATAAAAAATATGAGAGGAAGTCCCGCTTTGTTGTTCCTCCTAGAGCAATCCCCGATGGCATATGGAAGCGGGTAGAACATCCAAAGTTCCCAAAACCTCTTTCGAGGACCCAAAAACGACGTTTGTTGAGAGAAAAAGCTGTTGAACCCAGGTCTGGGGTGGAGGAGTCATTTAAAGAGAAGAAAAAATTTGGGAGGAAGGCTACTGAAGATAATAAGGAAGAAGATGATGACTTGTTATCAGAGGAAGACAGTGAACCAGTCAAGAGGGCTACTTTCAAGGTGGGACAGATTCTCGTTTCATTTGAGTGTGCCACTGGCTCGTTAATGCTGCTAGAGGAATTTAAGCGCAAAAGGGTGTTTGAGTCTGATGTATCCACTGGAAACAAAAGTATTACGAAATCCATTCAGGCTGACATTTTGAATGATTGCGTTGGTGTTCTTGTGGATGAAGAGAAAATAGTGTTGATGAAGCGACCTACCAGTGAGATGACTAAACATATCAAACCACTCCATATTATAGCACATGTTAACGGAAAGCCGTTGTCTAGGGTACTGATAGATAATGGGTCAGCTGTGAATATTCTACTCTACAGAATCCTTCAGAAGTTGGGGAAGAATGTGGAAGACTTGATTCCTACAGAAGTATTTGTGGCAGCTTGTACCGGAGAATCCACCAAAACCTTGAGAGTTTTACCAGCAAATGTCACTGTAGGGTCTCGATCCTCTCTGTCAACCTTCTTCGTTGTCAATTCCAGTGTTAGCTTCCATACTTTGTTAGGGAGGGATTGGATTCACACCAATCATTGTGTGTCATCCTCCATGCACCAGTTATTGTTAATGTATAAGGAAGTTGAGGTTGAAGTGGTACAGGCTGATTCACAGCCGTATCAATATAATTCCAATGTCGTGGAAGCTAGATATTATGATGGAGCTTTTGGTCTAATTATGTTTCGTAACTACAGGGTGTATGGGCAATCAGGAGCAGTATACATGGACATTCAAAAAGTTAATGAAGCAGTTGAGAAGGTGCTCAAACCTACTGCCATGGTCTCTCCTAGACCCATGGTTCGACCTATTATCGAGGAGGTCGATGATTAAATTCACTAAGGAAGAGATGGAAGTGGCTGCAACTTCCGAGAGGAAAGCCACTTTGCAGCAGCTTGTGAACAAAGTGCAGCCTCAGGAGTTGTGGGATATCGATGGGGCTGGAGCTATATTTGAGGAGGAATATAGATGTAGCAAGGAAGAAGAGTTACAAATGGAGGATTTAATTTTAGCTCCGGCTCAGATGAAAGATCGACAGCCGGAGACATAGGTTTTATAAAGATGAAATAGATGAGAAGTATTGTACAAAGTAGGCTGGATAGCCACTTTGGCTAATTTTGAGATATTGACTCGTAGAAAGTTTCTGTAAATATGCGAGGAATAGGCTTTTAAGCCATTCCTTGCTGAATTTGTTTGTAAATATGGATGGAGCATTGTGAATAAATAAAATCATTGCTCATGGAATCCTTTGCAGCTGATATGGTTTTTGAGAGGAATTATGTGTTGTCTTGATAGTCGAATTGATGACGTGTAGAGCACGTTTATTACGTATTCCGATACTTTGATGTTGTTTGGAAAGTATGGGTGATAGTGAGCAATGGTGATCGCATATTGTGATAATATTGAAGAAAACAGGCTATTTAGCCGTTGTTTTTAATTTATTTTACAGAAATTCGGGCAGAGTTTCCCTTGTAAACGTGACATCCCAGAAATACAAATATGTGCAAACACCTGTGGACAAACCCAAGCAACAGATATAACATAATTCCATCAACAAAGTTCGATTTCCAGGTATTATCCAACATCCAAAATCCAACATTACGCCAAATCATGGCAAAGAAATACAACCAATCAAAAGATCTACCACAGAGTGGTCTGGTCCGAATATCAAACAAAATACTAAAATGAAATGTTAATGGTGGTGCGTGAGCATTCAAGAAAGGTCAAGATGGCGCAATTCCTCCCACTTGGACAGACACTCTGCACGAGTATGTTATGCTGCTTTCAAGGGGTCTTCCCACTGCTGGTAAGCATGCTTTGTTGCACCAGATCATCACCCAAGTGCTGGATATTGGCCTTGAGCTTATCGGAGAAAACTTTCAAGGCTTCATTGTCATGCAGAAGGGCCATCATGTTGGTTTTATGCTGAGCGAGTTCGGCCTCCAATTTCTTTACCAGCTCTTCCTTGGAGTCAAAGTTTGTATTCTTCTATTGGAGAGTTGTTAGGATAACCTTTTCTCTGCTTTGAAATCTCTCACTTGAATCAACGTCTCCGAACAAATGAGGCTTGAATCCTGAGAAGCTGAAAACATTGAAGGTAGATTATTTAAGATATCATGCAGTAAGTGTTGCTCATCAAAAACTCATTCAGACTCATTCATACATATTCACAAACACCTCGAGTGCAGCATGAAAATGTGACATATTCTACAATGTTTTTATGATGGAGGATTGAGAAAAATGACAAAATATACCTACCTTGAGAAGGTGTGGCTTGATGCGAAGGAGGTTGACGATTGCAATTTTCAGAAACTTGGATGTCATCACAATAACGATATAATCGGCGGTGGTATGGGATATGTGATCTTCGTGAGCAGTTATTAGTTGTCTCAAGGCGAAGGAGGATATGTTCTGAAAAGTAGTGAAGAATTGGAGGATCTTGGGGGAGGAAGGCAAGGAAGAAGTTTAGGAGGAAAACCACACTGCTATCTTTTCTTTTTTCTCCTCCTCTGCCTCCTCATCATATATGTCGTGTTAGCATTTGGGCCCAACTTATAAATGGGCTAATACATTAGAATTATTACATATATAGTCAAATTGGCCCATGGGCCAAATTGGCTACGGGGGGCAATTGTTTGGCCCAAATCAACTAAACAAAGACCCAACTTGATTGGGAGCAATTTAATTAAGCAAAATCCATGAAGCCCAAACCACAGCCCAATATAAGAAGCCCAAGTGAAATTGCAGTTGGCCCAATGAAGAAACGCAGTATCAGTTGCTGCCATTGCCCGATGTGGAAGAACGTGGAGTGATGGGGGAAGGGAAAACTGCTGTGCAGAATGTGACAAAAGTGAGGGAAGGAAATCAGAAAAGGGCCCCCGACAAAATCAACACAAAAATCTACAGCAAAAACTCTGCAGAATTCCTTATCAATTTTATGCAAAATTTCTCTTATTTGCTCTGTTGTTTATTGTCATTTCCAGCAAGCATTCTATAGATTTTAGCAATGTCCATCCAAGTCTCATGTGAAAGCTTTGTTCGAATTTATAACGGCATAATAAATATTGATGTTGCTTATGAATTCCTCCTTTAATTTCATTATATTTCTCATTTCACGTTCTTATTTTTAGAGCCATTTCGAGGGAATTAGAACGAACGGTCGAATCGAGATTCGCAACGCTTGGTAAACGAAGTTAGATTAATTCACATTCGGCACGAACACGTGCCTGGCACGCCCGCAAATTTTCGCGACAAACAATATTCTTAAAATTTTAAATTATCATATCACCTCCAATATAAAAAAATATTTATGATTTTTATATTTTAATATAATTTCTAGAATTCACGCAAATACGCTTAATACATATGTATGTGTATATATATATATATATATATATTATATTATAGCATTACTACGTGGTTACCTTTCATTTGATTGTTTATTACATTTATAATCCTCCACCAATCATGGGGCGACAATTACAAAACCAATTTATAAAAAAATAAATATTAACAATCAAATATAATTGATATAATAAGCCTAATCAATATGAAGCGTGTTTCCACTTCTCTTTAATGTTGACCACAAGGATACTTGTAGTAGATTGGTACATGTTGGAATAATTCTACGAGCTTAATTGTCTCAAACGTCCTGGACCACCTTCAAACTATAAGATTTATTAGTACTTAATTTTTATGCGTGATAGTGCAAACAATGTAGCTCATTTCGCCTTGTCTCGCCCTTCGAGTTTAGCCTTGGGTTGATTATTTGTGTTCATCTTAAATTAATATATTTAGTTTTCTTTTTTTTAAAAAAATTCTACAAACTTGAATTGAAATTTGTATTTAAAAGAAAAAAATATTAACTTAACATCTGATATGAAAAAGATCAAGAATCATATTTATTTGGACAGTTTGGAGCTAAAATCTCGGTTCGATGATTGTTTGGGGTAGTTTCTGATTTAGTCCTAAATGAATTTAACGAGCCGATTTAGTCCCAAACATTTCAAAAGTTTTCCTAATCTAATTTTTCTGTTACTTTGAGACAAACTAAACGGAAGAGAAATATTTGCAAATCAGTTTACAAAATGAAAAATCTTCAAAAATTATGTGTTTAGCCATTATTTATTTGAGGATGATGACACAGAGAGAAGGTCAATGGCTGAGGAAGGAGAGAGTGAGGATGGGGATTATGACTTTCTTCAACTGGAAATCGATTTCAAGCAGTTAGCTTAAGCGTGAAAATCAAATATTTTAGCAATTAAAATAAACTAAAAAGAAAAGCATTGGGGAAGAACTAAGTAAACTTGTTTTTTCTAAGAACAAAAATAAACTAGAAAGATTTTCACATTTGTTTATATGAACCAGAAGCTTTCGATGGCACATTTGCTATACGAGAAGACAAGAATCGCCCTACTGGAACTAAAAGAAATAGAGAGATCGATGAGCAATTGGGGATTTTTGAAGATTTTTATAGCGTAAAGAGGCTAGGGCATTTTTCATTTGATTAATTGATTTATAAATCTTTATTTCCATTTAGTTTAACCGCAAATTAACGGAGAAATTAGATTGAGAAAACTTTTGAAATGTTTGAAACTAAATCGGCTCATTAAATTCGTTTAGAACTAAATCGGGAACTACCCCAAATAATTGGGACTGAACCGAGATTTTAGCCACATTTTGGAGTTTGTTCTTATATTTTTTAAAAAAAATTACGTCAAAGACAATATAAAATTAGTTGCAATTACATCAAAAGTAAAAGGAAATAAAGGAATGTGAAATATGATGGGTTGTTCTCGACCAGTCACAGAACCGGTTGTTCTAGCTAAAATATGAACCACTTTATTTGTTGATCGACGAACAAAAACCAAAGAGCTAGAGCACAAATCCATAGCTCTAATTCTACGGTCTTCCACGAGCAAACCCTCTTTGTTTAGTATATGATATCCTTATTAGAGCTCGGGTCATGGATGACCTGGTATATTACATGGATAGTCCAAATCAGGGTAAATTTTTAGGAAGAGTTCATCAGAAGCCGGGCAGATGAATGCTCGAGACATCTTCTTCCCGGATTATCAGATACATGGGCTCTCAGACAGGCTTTCAGACAAGCTCCCAGATGATTTTACCTGAGCTACCTCGAAAATAGTACCTCACTCAAGTGCACCAGTATGAGTTATCTTATGCTTGACAATCATTACTGTCATAACCACAGGAGTTTGGTGTGTCAGAGAAGTTATCAGAGGTAAGGTATGGGCAACCACCTTATCCTAATTAGCAAGTAGACATCGAAAACAAGATAATCATGATATTTTCTCCTATAAATAGTAGATATGTATTTCATTTGAGATATCCGAATATTTTTGGTTTCTAAGCTCTTTGACATTCACTTATATTCACACATATACATAGTCATTTTCTCCTTCATCCTTCACCTGCAGACTTAAGCATCGGAGTGGCCACGCCGGACACCCCTACGACGCTCATTCACGAGTTCATATTCTTGTTTTTAGGTTACGTTTGAAGCTATATTCCTTGTTCATTTTTCTTCAACTCAACTATCATCAGATCCGATAGGATTGTTTCGATCGAGTTCATCCAATTTACCGAGATCGTACAAGTATATATTGATAGAACAAAAACGATAAACATTTGCGTGCACTGAAGTCAAAGGCAATGCCACGTGGGGAGGGATGCTGAGTCCAATTGGATACACCTGCCTAAATGATTTTCAATTTAGTTAGGCAGCCGGCATTTGCGAGAAATATTACAAGTGCCATTACACGAATGGAAGAAGCCCCACCAGTCGCTCATAATATATATTTACCTGTGTTTATTTAGTGATAAATTTTTGAACTATCGCAGTAATTTGTGAATTAAATTAGTTAAATAAATCATATTGAACATATATAATAAACTTGTGAAAAAAAATGTTGATAAGAAAAATCTCTTTGATCAAGCTCATATATTCCACTAATCTGACATCCTATTGATTTTTGCCTCTGCTTACATCCACTTTTACGAGATTGTTACCGTTCCAATTTGGCTAACACCATCTCCCAATTCCCATCCTCCATTTGTACTCGAAAAAAAATGAAAATAAATGAAGGGATTCAACTTTTGAGGATAAAAACAAGTAAAAGAGATGGAACTTAGATGCTTAGTCGGGACAAAAGAAGGCCTACGCTTGGTTCTCTTTTTTACACCTTCCTCCAATTGTACTTCTACTTTGTCTTTTGTCTGTAACTTCTTCAACCAAATCTACAATTAAAAACTCTGACGGAGCTGTCAATGATATCAGATTAACGATCCATTTATTGACTTTTCGGATCGCTAGAAAAAAAAACCCGATTTCTTTCGACCACGATCATTATATTATCATCACACGTTATCGGTTTGATCGTTTTCTTGGTCTTGCCTGTTATTGTATCGCAGAGGTGGTGGTGGTCGCGTTAATGGCGGTCATGTTTTACTCTTCTTGAAAGCTGAAATCTTGATGCTATTCACGTGATTTTGATGCTTTAATTAATCTCTCTCACTCTGTAGGTAATATCTCGATTTACCACCTTCGTCTGTATGCATTTAATTTCTCACTGCAAAAACTCACAGAAGAAAAGAACAGATATCGTTGTATTATTGGGTGCCTTTTTGCTGTGTATTCGTTTTTCCACTTGAATTATCAATGGGTGAAAGAATTGAAATATTGGGATTTTGGGTTGCAGGCGAGGATAGAGATACAGAGGGGAGCGAGAACAATACTGGAGCTGTTCAGAGAGAGGATGGAGGGAGTCGATGGCACGGTGAGAAGGAAGAAGAGTCTGAAAGAACGGCTGGGGTTCAACGGCATGAGCTGTTGCGGCGGAGTCATCTGGGGCCTCGGCCCGACCACCATGAGCGTGAGGGATGACGAAGAAGATCAAGATGATCCCATAAACCCAGAAACAATTGATCCCAACAACGCCACCACACAAACTCCGCCGGAGAACAGCCCCGCCTCGCCATGCGTCAGCCAGTCTACGGCAGTAACCGGTATGAATCTGGCGGAAGCATTGGCAACCGAGCGTCAGTTCCGGGCTGCGCAAGACTCAGACCACGAAGGGTCCGTCCAGAGCCCGAACTCCGGAACTCCCCCGAGAATGTCGCTGATGCGATTGCTGGAGGAAACGGACTGCTGCGACGAAGGGAGGAAGGATGAATTAGAAGACGTAGGAGGGTGCGATCGGGTGTGCTGCGTGTGCATGGGAAGGAAGAAGGGTGCAGCTTTCATACCATGTGGACACACTTTTTGCAGAGTGTGTTCGAGGGAACTGTGGCTGAATCGAGGGAGTTGTCCCCTCTGCAATCGCTCCATCGTCGAGATTCTCTATATATATTGAGATTATCAAATCAAAAGAGGGAATTGTTTTTTTTCTTTTCTTTTATAAATAAAAATAATGAATTTGATGAGATTAAGGAATTTAAAATGTTAACTTGTGCAGCTTTGCCAGTTGAATATATCATATAAATAAAATTATAAAATCAGTGAGTTCTCGTTAGATTCACTCTCTAGTTTATAATGAACTATCCATATATATCATCAGAACATTAACCTCATACTACAACTACGAATAAATATTTATCAATACGTGTGGGTCAATTAATTTTTCAATCGACCTCACGTATTTTTACTTTGGTGATCCAAAAATTAAAATTAGACCTCATCATGGTAAGGAGAAATAGTATAGATAAAAATCATTTTTTTCCTTGTTACGGGGTTCAATGCACTAAGGGAAACATCGTGGTCGCGACTCGCGTATGTAATATGTGACTCATGTTTTCGACGTTTCTAAGTGGAAGTTATATGCTTATTTTTGGCTGGTGTCGAAATCAGACACAACCACCAACCAAACACGGTTCAACCCGAAAAAAATTGGGTTTGGGTTTGAGGTTTTCGGGTTCAGGTTGGACCCGATAGTTGACCCGAAAAAATGATCGGGTTGGATTGGGTGATATAAATATATGATGAATATTTTTCAAACATACAATATGTAAAAATGTAGTCAATATTTATTAATTATATATTTTCAACTGACTATGAAGGAAGGAATTGCTGTTTCTGGTGGTGATGGGTCTTCGCCGAACTTCATGTTGGCCATGGAGAAAAATATCCGCAGCGATCTCAAGGAAATGACTCAAACTTTCGCTACTGTCATGATGGAATTTGTGGCAGAAATGAAGGAATGGAGAAAGTCTTTCAAACATCACGGAATTCCATCCCTTGGAACTTCTTTCTAAGTTCAAAATCGAGTCCTCGCTGTGCCATCTTCACGTATTCTGATTCAGGGAGGAAAGCTCGGCATCTGCTTCTCACCTTCTTGAACTTACAAATGAAATCATTGGCAGATTCCCCCGGTTTTTGGACCACCCTTGACAATTCCGTTATACTAATCTCAAGTACTGTCCGGAAGAATTGTGTATGGAATTGACGTTCCATATCGTGCCAAGTCATAATAGAGTTTTGAGATAGTGTTGCATACCATGTGAAAGCAGTACTGGTCAGGGAATTGGGGAACAAACGTAACTTGTAATTAGAAAAGTTCTCCAAATTTGCCAATTCCCCACACTGAATTGTAAACCTGGCCACATGTTCCACGCTGGATTGACCGTCTTCCCCGGAATATAACGTGAAGTCTGGAATGCGGTATCCTTTTGGATAAGGGTTGTCACGATCCACAACATCAGGATACGGTTTATGGAATTCTGGTCGGTTGATTGGCCTCACTCCTGGGCCATACAACTCTTGAATCACATCACGTACCATCTCAAAATCCAACGTTGGAGTTTGTCTTAACTGGTGAGGAGGATAGATTGCCCCCCGAGTGTTATTCCCCAAACCTGGCGCTGAATATCCACGCATTCCCCCATCAATGTACATCCCTGGATGTAAGTTAGGAGACGTCACATAGAACACGTTACCAGCCATTTGTTTACTGTTGCTGCAATTTTGGAATTTCAACCCCAACTCCTCATCCCTTTTGTGTGGAGGAGTGTATCTCTCTTCCCTGGCAGATTCAGGAATTTGTGCTTCCCCCAAGCGGCGACTTTCACCTGCCTGAGAAACTCCTGATCCTTGGCCTTGATCTTTCAGCAGATTGACGTCATTCTCTTGAAGTTTATCACTCTCTGGTATAACCACTTCGCCTTTTGCAGACTTTCTCCATTCCTTCATTTCTGCCACAAATTCCATCATGACAGTAGCGAAAGTTTGAGTCATTTCCTTGAGATCGCTGCGGATATTTTTCTCCATGGCCAACATGAAGTTCGGCGAAGACCCATCACCACCAGAAACAGCAATTCCTTCCTTCATAGTCAGTTGAAAATATATAATTAATAAATATTGACTACATTTTTACATATTGTATGTTTGAAAAATATTCATCATATATTTATATCATAAATTTTCATAATTTAATATTTATTTTAAACAATTGTTTATTTCATTTAGTAAATTTATTTTATTTTTCTACGATTTTTTTTGACGAGATTTTTCTATAATTAGACTTTCAAATTTAAATCATATATATGGTAAAGATTTTGTTATTATATGTTTAAATTAAAATATTATTATTATTTGTATTTTATTTAATTTTCTTAAAAAAATTAATATCAGGTTTATCGGATTGATTCGGGTTTAGATTCGGGTTGATAGTTTTCGGGTTGGGTTCGAGTTGACCAATTTTTGAATAGTACTATTGCTCAACCCGACTCAATCCACCCAACCCACCGGAATTGACACCTTATTTCTAGCATTATATATAGGCATAGAGCCGTATGTTAAAATATTTAATTTTTTGCTGATATTTTTCTATATTATTTACGATAGTAGGATTAAACTCTTCATCACTATAATATTTTGAGCTCTTTGCATATATAATTCTAAGACAAAAACTTGTGTGAAACGATCTCACGGGTCGTATTTTGTGAGACGGATCTCTTATTTGGATCATCCATGAAAAAATATTACTTTTTATGCTAAGAGTATTACTTTTTATTGTGAATATCGGTAGACTTGATGCATCTCACCAATAAAAATTCGTAAGACCATCTCACAAGAGACATACTCTAATTCTAAAGGGCATCTCAATCCATAAGATTAAAAGACATATTTTAATTTTTTTTAAAAGAAAAATAGTACGTAATCTTGTGAATTTATGATTTCGTCAACGATTCATTTTCCTCATTTGTTGTATATATATGTCCATCCACTTTTAAGAGCACCCACATTGGGTATAACACCCCTTTAACACCCACTCTCCAATGTGAGTGGGCATTATAACGCCCACTCACATGAGAGAGAGTGTGGGGCGTTCATACATATGAACGCACCTGTGTCAGTTTTTTTTTAAAAAAAAATTCGAAACGTAGCGACGGTTTGGATAAAAACCGTCGCTATTTGCGACGGCGTTTCAAAATCCGTCGCTGAACGCGGGCACAGTTTTAAAAAATAAATTAAATTAAAATAAATTAAAAAATAATGTTAAATAAAAAACTAACGGTTGTTTTTGTTGTACCGTTTTATTTTAGGTTTATAATATATTTTTAATTTTAATTAAATGACTCTCATAAAATTAAATTATTTTACGTACTGAATATATAAAAACAAATTATTATTAATATAAAATAATAATAATTTAAATTTTTTGAAAATTTTGAAATTGAATTTATTTAATGTAAAATAAGAGTAAGATGAATGAGTGGACAGCGAGACCCACAAATAATGTGTGTGGATGTTAAAATGAATGTGGGAGAATAAATGTGTTAATGTAATGTGTATGTGGCATGTGGACCCCACGATTTTTGATGAGGTGGTGGGTGTTATAACACCCACCAATGCGAGTGCCCTGAGTAGAATAGGCAGTGCATGGAGGGAGGGCAATGCAGTAAATGTCTCGCTTAGGGTTTTGGCCCAGTCTATATATATATAAGCAAGCCCTAGATTGCTTGATACTCGCACACGACAGCTGTTGCTACGCTTCTCTAGTGCAAATACAACACACGGAAAGCAACACCAACTTGTTTTCTTTGTTCGTTTGTGTTTTCTTGTTAGGATTTAACTCGCCTCTGCTCGTGATTCATCAAGGGGACGATATCTTGATTCTCGTCTCATCAATTGAGGACAGGAGGTATAATAATGGTGGCGAGATATCGTTTCAGTCGTCATTTTTGTCCATTGACGATTCGATTGTTGCTCGTCCACATCAATTTTTTAAGAGATTATCTTTCGAATTGCATGTTTCTACGACGATCCCAACTTGGATTCCAATTTTCATCATTAATTTACCTTTGAAAATATTCTTCTCCACGTTCACATTAGTTAAAAATTTGTGTGAGACGGTCTCACGTATTTGGTGAGAAAAATATTTTATTTTGGTCATCTATGAAATAATATAAATTTTTATGCTAAAATATTACGACGATCTCACATAGATCGTATTTTGTGAGACAAATTTTTATTTCGATCAATCTATGAAATAATATAATTTTTTATGTTAAAAATATTATTTTTTATTGTAAGATTGATCCATCTCACAAATAAAAATTCGTAAAACTATCTCAAAAAAATCATACTTTGACTTAGACATCATTGGACCCTTGTTAGAGAACCTTCTTTATATTCTGTGTTGACAATAAAAGCAAAGCATTTGAAATCGTTTTTTAGGTTCGTGTATGGATTTCTGTTAGTATTTACTTATTATAACATGAAATGTTTTAAATTTATGATTATATTTATCCAAATAATAAAATTATGTTTAAAATTCATCAATCTAAAATGGAACTTTAATAAAATAACAACTCATGTAATTCACAAACTAAATTATCGCGCTAAAAAAATATTTGTTATCACACATGTATATTTTCTCATTATATGTCAAGGCGCAAGCACGAGCACTTTTATGGTCCCTTGACTGTTTGCTGTTAGCATAGTTGGACTATCGCTCTTCCAACATACTGCACTGATGAAGTAATTTGCATCTTCATTGGATTCATCCACGTCAGAACTGAATTTGTGACATGCTGAAGGTTTAGAAATTGCCTGCCCAACACCGTTGTCAGATCAGAGACATGGACGTAGAAATAAATTACTCACATTTAAACACTGGACCGGAACTCTAAATTTCTTAAAATCGTCCAAAAGAAAGTTTTGCCCAGTACATTTGTTAGGTTTTAACTATCCAAATTTCTAAAAGCACAGATGATATTTGATACTTGTAATTGTGTAAATTACTAGCCTAATCGCCCACAAGTATCCCATCTAAACTCGGGTTAACTCAGACTGACTTGCGCGATCAAGATCTTCACGCAAACTGAGTAACTTGTTCCACATACTTAACCTTCAGAGCAAGAAATTATCTATAGCCTGAGAGAAATTTAGGTATAACAAATGTTCCATCTCAAACTCACGCTCCCTTGATACTCTCAAAGCAAATATTTTGAGCCTCTCTCGCAATCTTGCGTGCATTCCTATCAATCCGACCTCAACAATCACCGCTCTAACAATCATATGCTCAAGTCCCGAGTGCAACATGCCTAAGTTACACCCCTAACTTCATCTTGATCGACTTTTTTGGACCATGTGAACATTTCAAGAAAGAAATTCATTACCTTGTGATATGCAAAAACTTCGTTTGTTTCACTGCCACACGCGATGTATTCGCTATTCACTGTGAGGCCCACAAAATTCTTTTCATTTGTATGGCCCCTGAATGCACGCAGCTGAGCATAAGAACATAAAAACAAGGTTGAAATCGAAATTAGATAACCACTCAGGATTTTACTAAAGCTCCAACTTGGACAAAAGGGAATTATGAGGTAGGTTTAAGATTATCTTGTTTCACCAAAGAAGCCTATGATAAAAAAGGAGAACCATTATGGTAAAAAAAAATATGAAGAGCAAAAAGAAGTAAAAGTTTTAGAAGAATCACAACTTACTGGAACATTATCCTTGACATCCCACAAGCGCAACGTACTGTCTGTAGATGCAGAGGCTAGTTCATTGTTGGATAAAAATTTCACGTATGAGACCGCCTTCCTATGCCCACTAAAAATAAACAAAGGTTGGCTGATTTTTCTCAGGTCATAATAATGAATGTGATGATCTGCAGAACCAACCTGCAAAAGACAAAAACACATGACATTTATAATGCCGGAACACCATGGAACATGGAAATAGAACAGATTACAAGAGAAAAAAATTAACTTACAGCTACATGAATGCTAGATCCAGGATTATACTTGACGGAACATATATTAGCTTTCATGTCAATATTAAGAACACTTGCCTCCTGTTTCGTGCACCAAATTTTGACCTGTTGAACATTTAAAATTTGCCGTCATTCAAAGACAATTTCCAAGATTAAAAAAAACCCCACAGCACGTTGAATTTTTGATACATAATTCACCACATGTAGCACTATATTTCAACACCCAAATGTACATCGGCAGAAAATTGTATGTATTTTCCACTAAACAGGATAATGGTCAACTTTCAGAGAGAGCTATAATATCCCGTGTATTTTGCATCAAGCATGAATATGCCGACAAATGGTTACTCATTATTTTCCTTCTGTTAAATTTGTTTTGACAGCTTCAACTGCCTCCACAACACATCGGCCTTGGCTTTTATACCCTATATTTGTAGATAGAGCTTCACATTATATCTTGGAGCACTAGTACAAGAGTATCTATGTAAAATATTAGCAAAACATCAAGCAGAAGCGTAAATCTAGGGGGGTTGTACATGGTTCTGCAGTAAATCAAGACCTTTTAACAGAGGCAAATTCGCTTTTCTAAGCAACATAAATGACATTTTATACCTTTAAACATACAAAAGCTAACCTAGCTAAATATCCTTATTGTGAGTGAATACCTTGCAATCGTCGCTCCCAGACACAAGCATTGAAGGTTCCATACGCGAAAAATCAACACTCCAGGCACGCTTTTCGTGTTCCTCGTACTCCATCACACTCTAGACAAATTTTGAAACAATCCATATTAATTATTTTGCGGGATTCAAAGGGGTGAAAGAAGAATATCACACCAGGGCAGATACTACCTGTCGAGTAGCCACATCCCAAACAGTTACTATGCCTTCATAGTCGCTGCTGGCTATGTGATTTTTTGTATACTTGTTCCAGCTCAAACAGCTGAGTTTTGATCGTGTTGACATTTCTGCAACAGGACATTGCACATCGGCTGGATCGTTAACAACCTGGCAATCAATCAAGCTCCAGTTTCATGAGTGATGTAATGCAACACATGATAACAGAAATCGATAGTTGAAACCCCACTTTAGAATTTTCTCTTCGTAAAGTGATTTTTTTATGTGAATTACAAATAAAGAATCTAACTCAGGAAATCAAGCACTCCATAACATGGAATGATTAAAGTCCTGAATATACCAATTCTACAATTACACAAATGGTTTATAATCACCAAAAATAAAATAATATTTTTCGCGTATCCAACCAAGCACTCACAGATGAGAACTCAAAAATCTTGATGCTCCGAGATACTCCAGCAGTAGCGAACAATTGATCATCTCGATCAAATTCTATACTGCAAGAAAAAGTAACTGTGTCATGCACAATAAAAGCAATCTTGGGGACACAATATGTCATATTGTTTTAGAGGTCAAAAAAAACAAGAAATTATTCTGGAACGATGCAGCATATCATTGACCTATATTTATAGATATGCAGAAGCGTACACTCACCTCGATACGATATTGGCTGAATGAAACAGATCTCCATGCCTAAGTTCAGCAATAACCCGCAACCGACTGATTGACCAATAAAACTCTTATTATGTACTGAATTGGTAGAACATAATGTTTGTAACAAATTTTTTGAGAATTGTACCTATATCGTGTGAAGGTTGATAGAACAGACTGAAAATCCTCGAGCCCCTCAGTGTACCCTTCCCTGTTCGAAGGATGAGAATTTTTTTCTTGCTGTTCTCGTGATAGTGTTGCTGAATGTCGCCTTTTTTGCAAGTAACAGTCTTGAAGTTCGTTGAACTGATGCAACAGAAACCGTCACAGAAAACATCTCAACAGAATGATAAAATGTCCTTGAACCTACGGAAAACCAATTTGGATTTTCCATTGTTACCATCGACATATTAGTGCGGGTGGGATCTACAATCTTGACACTCAGGGTAATGCAGCAGGAATTGGATGGCTAAAAGGGTTTCAATGGACAAGAATGCCAAACAACCCTGAGCATAGAAAATTATTAAGTTTTATTAAATATTTCCAATTACGATGATTAAATTTTGGGTGTCGCTCTTCATTGACAAAAGTATCTTTCCTCCCCAACATGTGCAAGGCTCCCTCTCAAGCATTCTTTAGAAATTGTTCCATTGAGTATCATAATAATCCACATTATCCCAGCTAAAAGAGAAAACTGTCAAGAGATTGCTGACCTGTGCATGAACCCGTCTCTTTCTTGCCAATGCAAGTCCAGATTGGTTAAGATTTTGATTGTCTGAACCACCAAGAGAATCCTTCCTTGGGATTAAATGACATGACGGAGATTTTGAATCAGTTTTTCTGTTTTGTGAACCTCCTGGACTCACAACGTACAAGCCCTGTGCAGTAGCAGTTCTAGAGACCGTAGAACCACCATGCTTATCAATTAAAGATGGCCATACTGTTTTAGAAGCAGGTTCATCGACAAGCATCCTCATTTTGGTTGAGTATCTATCCCGTCTTCGGTACATCTCTATTCGTCGTCTCTCCACCGCATGTATATCTTCTTTTATATATTGAAGGTCAGATAGTACCTGACAAAAAAATTGTAAACGGAACAGTTGAAATTTATCATTTACTTTTTTACAAAGTTGAAGACACAATATCATCCAATGACACTGCTGCAAAATGATACGACACTTGCTGAGATTCACAAAAAAACGTAGAAAGGATCATTAACATTCTAAACGTGACAAACAATAAGTACCTGGTGTTATGAATGCACAAGCACAAATTTTACTCATCAAGAAGCTCAAAATAAAAATCACGTAAAATCTAAGAATCAATCTTTGAGTTTGTGCTTGTACTTAAAAAAAATATCTATGTGGTCAAATCACATCAAGATGTGAGATGGTATATTTAGAGAAGCTCTAAGGAGATTAAAATGATACATACTGTTCAATATTGAGTTCCACATAGAAATATAATAAACGTGTAAATGTGAATAAATCATAACAAAAAGAATCAAGCTCAAGAACCTCATTGAGCTCATCCAGTTTTTTCTTTTTCAAATACTGCAGAAAGCCGAGCAGAATTTGCAGATTTGTCTCAGCTTCTTCTTGCTCCATTTTACTTTTCTTCTCTGCGAGAAGTAACAAAAGGCTCTCCAGCTCTTTAACTGATGCTTCACATCCCTGTGAATAAACCATAATGAAGTAACAACCATACAGAAGTATCTATGAATGAATGACAGGTATTAAACATCATAGAGATTTTTTTTCAAAAATGAAACAAGAAAATAAACATTAGATAATGTTGACCA
Source organism: Primulina tabacum (assembly GCF_025594145.1). Lineage (NCBI taxonomy): Eukaryota > Viridiplantae > Streptophyta > Magnoliopsida > Lamiales > Gesneriaceae > Primulina > Primulina tabacum. The sequence goes on from NC_134553.1 coordinate 4,810,976, forward strand.
AAATGAAAAAGATGATGATACTCCAAATCACCATATATTCACTATCTTCCTCTAATTTCCATCTTCAAAAAATGCAAATCTAATTTTTGACCATCATTTATCGTGACAGTTCTATATTAGAGATGGAATAGCCAAGTACTGGGGGCCAATTTCTCAGTTATGGAGACGGATAAATAATAACTCACATACACATCCAACAACAATTTTTGATTGATGCACATAGTCTGTGTCTCTGTGATGCCTACCACAAGATGGTAAATATAGCGTCTATGCTTCTAGAGCGTCAAATTTTTGTCCATGCATATCATTATGCCTCAAATTGGAAAAAGCATTCCCACCTCTGCTTTTAATAAATTCGTGAATCGGCTAGAGCTCTGTCAAGTAATTGTTTCAAAGCGACATATAACTGACCTGCTCTAAGGCACGACGAAGTTGTTCCAAAGGACTGGCGGTCTTGGCTATTTGACGAGCAGAAGTTTTCATCAACAACTGTACAAAAAGGAGACACAGCGCATAGCGCACCACGAGCACAATTCAAGATCAGACACACCCAGGCAAAACAAGCATCTTTCGAACCATAAACTCCACTCGTATATTTCAACAAATATGTGAGAAGAGAAGACAGCTCCAGGTGACATAATTAACTTTCCACACCATTACCGATTCAGTATCTATTCTTTCGCTTCTGTTTCCTCGGATATAACGTAAGAACATAATCTTTGTCTATTTCAAAAGAATATAATAATCGTTGTCCCAACACTAACTCCGTGGTGATAAAAGAAATAAAATAAGAATGTTCCGATTTAAGATGCAGGAACAAAAAAACATGATCGACACGCTCCTTTCAGTTGTACATTTTGCGACTCGCAAAACAATAGATACAAATACCTACCAACTCTCTAAATTGTAAATCACATAGCATCACTTACTTAAATAGAGCTTTCTAAAACCCCAAATTACTATCAAAAGTAAAAAGAGGATCATAATACACTGTCAAATTATAAGGGAAAAAAACCTTGCTAAGGAGGAAATTGGGGTAGAGTTGGTTGGCGGTGAGAAAATGAGAGCAGCAAGGGCAATCACTTTTATTCCGAAGATGAGTCACAATACACGTGTAGCAGAAACTATGTCCGCACGCCGTCAAAAAAGCATCCTTAATAATCTGCATACATATCGGGCACAAAACATCTTTATCGAACTCGTCAACCGCCCGTTCCTCCGACGGAGGCAGCTCCGGTGTAGACTGAGCCGGCGGCGCATCGGCTGAGGAATTTACCGGCTCGGACTTAACCGTTGGCACCAGCGCACCGACTGAAGTACTTCCGCCTCCCATTCACTTGATTTCGCCACCGCTATCTGCAGGAGTTAACGGTGAAGAGCAGAATCCAGTTGGCATAAACAGGTGTTTTAACGTCGGGGTGGAGGAGGAGGAAAGAAGGGAACGGTGAGTGTGTGTATTGTGGAGAGAAAAGGGAAGATTTGAGAATTCTATGGGCATAAACAGACCACGTTACGCGGGCGTTTTGGATTCGTATACACAGTTAGAACTGACTTCTAAGTCAATAATATTACTGTTATTAGCTTTTCTATATATATAAATACATACATACATACGTGTATATATATATAATATATAAATACATACATACAATGACGCACGCGTTGCGTATTTGTATAATATTTTTTATAATTTATTTAAATTATATTTAAATGAAGATCAAAATATAATTATAAGAAATAGTACACTGTAATTTTGATATATAAATTAAAAAATAAAGTGAAAAATAAAAGAATAAAAAAATAACCTCAGTGAGAATTGAATCTATATCATAAACCTTAAAAACCAAAGACGGTATCCGCTGAACCACATATAACTTGCATTAAAATTTTAACATTTTATTATTATATATAAATATTAAAACAAATCATGAAACCAAATTTAGTTACTCTAATTGTCTCAAACTTAATAAAATAGTATAGAATAGTATAGATAGTATAGATACAGAAATGTATGTATTTTTTCTATATATAAAAAAAAAAGCAAAACAATATTATTCCCTGTTTTTGTTTTTCTATAGATCGCAAATATTCTCATTTACAAAATAAATTTTAATTAATGTTAAAATAATAAATTTTAATTAAAATATCTCAAGCTCGACTCACTCTATTACATTGAAAATAACCTCTCGTTACAATTAATATGATCCAACGAAATAATGTTTGAAACATGCCCTTTACTATCTGCACTGATATAAAATATATTTAACGTGAAAAATGTCGGTAACAAATCATTTTGGATGTATTTTGGACTGATGAATTTGAAATCCATAAATTTCGATTAGTTTTATTTTTAAAATAAAAATTAAATATTAAATTCACATTTTATTTATTTGTGTCTCCAATAAAAAAATATTACTTTTATTGAAAATATGAACGGTATTGACCCGTCTCATGAATAAATATTTATGAGACTTGTATTACAAGAAACATACTCAAATACTATATAAGCATTTAAATGATGGATTTGAAGTTTATGATTTTATTTTTCTGAAAAATAAAAATACATTTGATAGAGGTACATTGGTTCTAGATTTTTAATGGCTTTTGAGGAGTTCAAAAGTCTACAAATATTCTTTTATATATTATATAAAAGTTTAATGTCATTCAATGTAAACTTTTGTCGAATTTTAAAAAGTCATGTGGTATTCAAACTTGACTTTAAAAAACTCTACAAAAATCCTTCAGTTATTCAAAATGTCAATAAACTTTTAACGAGCCCATGAAATTTTATTAAGTACAAAAATTAAACTTTAAGGTAAAATTATAAAATGTCAATATATATCTATAATTCAACCTAAAGATTTGGATAGACATTTAGTTGAAAAATTTCTCAAACTCTCGTGGTCACTTTCAATTTTATTAAAAATAATATTAATACAAACACCAATTAATTCATCATTTCCTTCTCCATATGTTTTTCTTTTGATTTTTTAAAAATATGTTATTTTTTTTAATTTATAACAATAATTTAAAATAAAATTTATTACCATCTTTTATTTTATTTGTTGATCACAAAAATCGTGAAATTTAAAATTATATTTATTTAAACTGAATCGCACTTAATAACAGGTATAAAGTACAAGAAGTTTATAATTCAATTATCTACATAATCAACCTATTAATGGCGTAAAACAGTCCATCAAAGAAGAAAATATTGGTAAAAAAACTATTGAGCATTGGTTCGAAGGATTGAGATTTCAAGGAATTGGAGTGCTCGTGGATCAGGATTTTACATATGATATTAAGTAATTAAGCTCAAGCCCATAAAAAAATGCTAAAATATTAGCTCTATAAGTCTTATCTCTTGAACTCAACATATACACATAATAATAAAAAATGGGACCCTACCGGACCGGGACCTAATGCTATGGCCTCTCTCGCTTGTTTTGATATACTGCATACTCACCGTGTACAATTATATATATTGTATCAATGAGGTGATACTCACCTATTCGATGTGTAATTTTTTTATGTTTCATCATATGTTCTCCATCTATCATGTTCACTTCATTGTTCAACAGTGAAGTGACACTCATATGTAGATACATAATTTAGATATATCTATTTTTGCAGTAAGAGTTACTGATTAAGTTCAACATTCCTTTAAAACATTGTGTTAAGTGAATTTTTATAAATGATATAGTTGAAAAGTAAGTTTTTGTTCGGAAAGTTTCACGGATTTATATTCGTAAATTAGGTCAATCTGATCTATATTTATCATGAAAAAATAATAATTTCGACATAAAAATTAATATTTTTATGAATTAGGTTAAATCAAAAATCAACCTCACAAAAAGATTTTGAACTTTTTTTTTTTGTCACAATGACATGTCGTGAATAACTATTGTAATGTTGGTAGAAGATAACCAAGTTCAGACATGGCACGAGTCAAATTCCACACCTCTAATTATATCTTATTTTAATTCCTTACATGCAATTTGCTCCATTCCTAGTCAACACTCATTAATGTTTAAGGTGTCGCGGACGAAGACTTGGAAGATTTATTTTATTCTTTCATCTATATTATGTTTAAAAATGTCATTTATAATTAACCATATATCAATTGTTTAAACACATGATATTATAATAACATCATTAATTGTGCATAATATAAACTTCGGGGATTAAATTATATACGTATTTAAATCCATCGATATTCTGATTATTATTCGTTATTCAATGTAATGTAAAATTAATTAATATATAGTTTTGATACGGTGAATATATATTTATAATATATATTTATTTAATCACTGATTAAATGATATTTATTCATTGAACGATTGATTAAAAAGATATGACGCTAATTAATTAAGGAAATCAACTGAGTTGGAGCAGTCGTGGCTAGTTGGTAACCACATTACTATGCACCATTAGTGGCTACTACGTATCATAAAATAAAAATTGATTTTTTTAATATAATAATTACCAATATATATTATTATATTTATACTTGGTTTATTTGATGCCTCGCACAAAATAAAATATTATGAAATTCAATAGTAATCTGATTTATTTATATATAGCATATATTTAAAATAGTACAATATTGTAATAATGTGACTGTATGCATCCACCAATTTCAATTTTCTCATTTATTTTGATGTTTATTTGGTTGTGTGGGTATTCTATAGATGTGTATTTAGCATTTAATGTATTGATAAAATCTGTCGGATAATTGATTTTTTTTTTTATAAGTATAATTGTTAAACAATCATGTAAATTATTTAATACCAGCTAGGAGCAACGTTTATTTTACACTTAGGGCATCCTCATCCGTCGGAATTAATCAATGTTAATAAATCTCCATCTCATTAAAAATGATGGGGTCCACGAGCCACATATTCATTACATTAACACTTCCCCATTATTAACACACACTCACATTCATTTAATTTCAACTTTCATTATTTATGGGTCCCACTGTCCACTTACTTTTTTTTTTTTTAATATGTCAATATCTTTCTAATATTTTTAAAATTTTACAACAAATATTACTAAAAATAAATAGTATTATTATTTTAAAAATAACTTAATTCCAATATACATTAAAATATTATTAAAAAATAAAAAAAAAATTGGACTCTTTTATTTAAAATATTATTCAACACAATCTCTTTAAAAAAACACAAAATACAAAGAAAACGAATTACGATAATCGAATATAGCCGTTGGTGCATAATTTTGCCGTTTGAAAATAGCCGTTGGTGATAATTAGCGACGGTTTTTCAAAAACCGTCGCACATAGCGACGGGTGTTAAAAGACCGTCGCAAATAGCGACCTTTTTTTAAAAAAAACAGACGCTTTTCACTTTGCGACGGTTTACGAAAAACCGTCGCAAAGTTGCGATGGTTTACGAAAAACCGTCGCAAATTTCGAAATAACGCCGTTCATTCTAATGAATTTCTTGGCTGCCATGTCAGCCAAGATTATTAATTCTTGCGCCCACATTGGTGGGCGAAAATTAATGGGTGTTATTAACACCCATTAACCAACCAATGTGGGTGCCCTTATAAATGCAACATGCAAGATAATATAAACACATGGTTTAGCTAATATCAGTGGCGGAATCAGAAGTATTGCTCTGTTCGGACTAGAATTTTAAACTATAGAATTTTTTAATATTTTAAATTGATCTACCCGGGCTAATATCATGTTATTCCAAAATTATACAAAATTTACATATAAATTTTTTAAAAACATTGGATTACCCGGGGCTTACATGCATGTGGCACCGCCACTGGCCAATATTATCTTTTTATTTACTTGAAAAGAAAATTTAAGACTCCTATATTGAAAATACATATTATTTTCGTAGAATGTTCGTCGGTAAATATCTTCTGGAACATCAAAAGAACATTTCGTAAAAAGTTTGTGATGCGCGTACCAAACACACGTTTTTAAAAAGGCTTAACCGTGATTGCATGATTTAAAATATTTTTATATCAATTCATCAAATATATTATAATTTGGATTAGATAACCTTAGCGTACCATGCTTGGGTCTGTTGCAATTTATTAGGGGCACGTTTTGACGATGAGGATGATGATATATCTCTATCCAATGTGGGCCAAATGGGCCTATTCAGTATGGGCTTAGCTTTTAAATGGCACCCAACTAGAGGGAGACGGGTTTCTCGAAGTATTAGTGGGCCTACACTTCTTCGATAAGTTGCAAGAAAATTCTGGGGGGACCTGAGATTCTCATGGGTGATGGGACACACACAAGGGTCTATTTCTGTTTATCCACAAATTAATGGGACCATTAAAATAAATAGTATGTTTTTTCTAATACAGTTTCACGAATTTTTATTTGTTATACGAGTTAATCTTACCGATATTCGCAATAAAAAGTAATACTTTTAGCATAAAAAATAATACTTTTTCATTGATGACCCAAATAAGAGATCTGTCTCAAAAAATACGACATATGAGACCGTCTCGTACAAGTTTTTGTCTAAAATAAAAATATGATTTTTCTTTGAGTATGAGCGGAGAACTTGTTAAATCTCAAGCACACATGACAATTTTCCCCCAGGGCTCCCTCTGCAGGAAAATCCCGAAACATAGAGAGCGCAAAATAATGTCAATATCTTCAAACTCGTCTCGATAATAATAATATTAATAATAATAATAGTAATAATAGATTCAGGTTCTTCAAACTGGTCCTGCCTTGTTATTATTTTCGAAGAGAAGATGAGAACGGAGATTTGATCCCGATTCGAAAATTACTCGAACCCTGAAAATAGAGATGGCGACGGGACGGAAATGGGGTGAGAAACCCGCCCTCATCCGGTCGCGTTGCCATCCCACACACACACACACCGTATTTTCATATCTCGTGAAGGAGATTGCATTGATGGTAACTTTCCAGCAGGTTACACGTTGACCGTGGCTATCTGTCTCCATGCAATCCGTGAGCTTTTTGGCCTTTTTCCATCTCCATAACTTCCGGAGAAAGGGCTCACTAGTTTTCTTTTCTTGAAGGTCCGATTTTTTAAATGAATTGTAAGTTGATATTTATGTTAGATGTATTTGAACAGTATAAAAGGTTAACGTAGGATCTTTATCAAAAAATGATTTGCCACCTGCGAACCAACTATTTTGCTCCCACTCACAAGCCCACAAGCAATCACCGTCAACCCTTCACGATTAAAATGCTCAAAATTTCACAAAGCTTGAGTAATCGTTCATGGTTCATCAGTCACAATCTGCCCCCATAATATTTCCAATATAATCCTAAACCAGCATTTGCAGAACTACTTTTTTTATATAAAAAAACAACAGTACGTACCAAATGGAAGAATCGGCCAAAGAGGCTTTATTTGAAGGAAACAAGTCGATTTCACCAAGTCATTCATTCCACGAATACAACTTGGAGTTAACGAGTTACCTGAGCTCTATCCTGAAATGGGTTTTTCTTGATTATTCTAGTATGTGGAGAACTGGGCTTTCTTGGTCCATATTTTTTATACTAAATATTGCTGTTCCAATTGTCTCCCACTTTATATTTTTTTGTCCGGACTGTGATGTGATCCACCAGAGGCCTTATAATGTAATCGTCCAGTCTTCACTTTCGCTATTTGCTGCACTTTCTTTCATCTGTCTAACTTCTTTCGGGCGTAAATATGGGCTTCGGAGGTTTCTGTTTCTCGATAAATTGCGTGATGAAAGCGAGAAGGTTCGACAGGGATATGCGCTGCAGCTTCGAGTACGTTTCTGCCTTTTCATTGTATGGTCTAGTCTTGAATAAAAACACGATTCATGCTAGATCGTTATCCAATTCTAAGTCTACTTGTTGACGCAGAGATCAATGAAGCTGCTTTCAGCGTTTGTTCTCCCCTGTTTCCTTGCCAACTGCATGTACCAGATATGGTGGTTCGCCTCCGGAGGAAACAAAATGCCCTACCCATACAACACGATTCCGTTCAAAATCATCGGATGCATGCTACTGCTGTGCTCGTGGCTCTATCGTACCTTGATATGTTTCCTCGTCTGTGTACTCTTCCGCCTTACGTGTTACCTTCAAATACTAAGGTTAGAGGACTTTGCTAAAGTCTTTGAACACGAATCCGATGTTGCTTCAATCTTGATCGAACATCTTAGGATCAGAAGAAATCTTCGGATCATAAGTCATCGGTTTAGAGTATTCATTTTGTCGACATTAATCTTAGTAACAATAAGCCAGTTTGTTTCCTTGCTCGTTACAACTGAACCGAGCTCCAGAGTCATCATCCCAACAGCTGGAGAACTCACGGTAATCCCTCATCGCCACCTGTTTAATCTATTTCACGTGACATTCAAGAAAAATGTAATAAAGTTCTAGACTTGTGGTCATGCAGTTGTGTTCCGTAACTCTGGTAACTGGGCTTCTGATCTGCTTGCGAAGTGCAGCAAAGATAACACATAGAGCTCAGGCGGTTACATCTCTGGCGGCTAAATGGCATGCCTGTGCCACAATCGACCCGTTAGATGCTCTAACTGATGACATCCCAACGACTCAGATTGTTTCAGCTGAAGTGGCACACTATCCGATTACTACTGCCAACTGGCCGGATTCCGATAATGAAGTAGGAGATGGAGATAGCGTGTTGGACAACACAAACTTGGTGCCGATTTTTGCACACACTGTATCTTACCAGAAAAGGCAAGCACTAGGTAAGTAACTGCTAAACTTGTTGAACTCAGCATTCAACGAGAACGTATGTCTAACGGGCTATTTGTGTTTCAGTGACATATTTCGAGCACAACACAGCTGGAATCACCGTGTGCGGCTTTATGCTAGACAGGACGTTGTTACACACGATATTTGCGATCCAGCTTTCTCTTACATTGTGGATATTGAACAAGACGATCGGGATTTCTTGAGTGTGTTGTATAATTGGCGTATCTGTTGCTATCAACACCGTAGGGAATACGTTTATTTGCCCTTCTTGGCCTATTTTTAAGTGAAATATACATAAGAGAATGTTTTGTGTTGTAAGCATCAAATATGTGTAGTTTTCACATTTAAGTCTCTATACATAATCATAGGAGACAATTCTCCACCAGTTTTGGAATGTGCAGAAATGTTGCGGCTTGTTTTGAAGAAGGAATACTCATTTGGTTCTTGGTGAGTCCACCATAATCATTGAATAAACCACTTGCATGTGATTAAAATTTGTTTATCATAAGATTAGTGTTGCAAGCAAATACTTCAATGAAATCATACGCGAGTACATTTTACGTTTAGTCATAGTTTGGTACACATAATATGATAAGTATGATATATATAATATAAGGATAAATCAAAGATAAGTATGATGGTAAGATAATATATTGAATGTTTGATATGATTTTAACAAGAGTGATTAAATTTATATATTGGATTGTAATGACAAAATTAACCTTATCATAAAAACTTTATTTTTCATTGTTATCGAGATCATGCACTTGCATATCTCAATTCTTAAATTACGATATGTATGTGTGTGTATGTATATATGTGTTTCATTGTCATAAAACAATTATAAATAAAGTATTTATCAAATAATCTTATATATTTTAAATTTTAAATTTGTTGTGTGCGATATACGTTGGTTCGTTTTTCACTTTTTTATATATTTATTTTATTTATGTTTTACGTTTTAATATTTTTTATTGTTTCATGACTCCATAATTTTATTATGGATATTTTAAAATAAATATTGGCGACATTTTGAAATATCTCAAGTTTAGTAAATAGTATAGATTAGTTTTAATACTAACTCTTTAGTTTTAAATTTTAATAACAAAAATATATTTTTAAAATTTAATAAATTATGTATGCTCTAACACAATATAAATAGCAATTTTTTTCGAAAGAATATCTAAAACTAATTTAAATCTCAATGCTTGAGAAATGGAGTCAATAATGTCATTTCACAGAATTTATTATTTATCATGGAGATATCCCAACACATTAGAGGGATGTCTACTCCATAGTGGACCAGCATTATCACGGGCCCATCCAATTTTTATGGGCTGTTAAAAAATGAACCAAACATGGGATGAAGATGATAACTTATTAATCATTTAGTTATCAAGTGTGCCAAACTATGTCTTATTGTATAGCTATTACATGTGCTCAAATTATTTGTATTCTTCTTCATTTTTAATGTCATTCGAATGATCTTTAAGTATCCTCAATCTTTAGACAAATACTTGTGGCAACAAGTCTATTTGACGTCAAACTTTAGCTGGATTGGTGCTTACAAGATTCACCGACTCCGATGTGGACCTAATCGAGCTCAAAATCTACCATTTATCTAGCTCAACCTCAATTTGTTGCAAGTAAGAGAACAAGCAAGAAGTTTTTGAAATGTTGGTGGCACTAGGGTTGTAAACGAACTCAATAAATATTTTTTTTTGTATTTAAAGTTATCGAAATCGGACACGTTCAATTTTCTTTTAAGCTGAATTCGAGCCACACCTATTTTTTAGTTCACGAGTTTTGATATTTTATTGATATAATGTTATTATATATATATATATATATATATTTCGACCTTTAATTCTCGAGTGTTAACGTTCAAGCACTAGTTTGAATGACTCAAGAATAGATTTCAACATTTTGAATCTAACTCAAACCATAAAATTTAAAATTTTCGGATTTCAAATTAAACTCAGATATAATTATTTCAAATCGAATTCGAATCTTAAATTTTATTAAATAATTAAACTCAAATATACTTCGAATTCGAATCTTAAATTTTATTAAATTTCGACTCAATTCAATTCATTCACACCCCGAGTGGCAGTACATCACCGAAAATATGTTATTCCATAGAACCTTGTACACCATAGATCGACCACCGAATAGATTTTCCTCTACTTTTCCCAGAAATATTTAGTAAGGCAACAGTGTGTTGATATAATTTTCACTCTATTTACGATTCATTTAAAAGATAACACCATGCAAATAATTGGGGACAAGGCCAGGGCAGCCTTAACTACTCCTGTACAACGACTGACAAAAACAAAGATAAATTACAGAAACCAAACTGGCATAATACAGAGTTACCTATCTGCTCAGGAAAGAACTCGTTTCCTCGCGTACACCTCTACGATACAATGTACGTATATATATATATATATATATATAGTACATGGACACTTTTACAAGAACTTGCTCTTCTTCATGCAGGAAGGAATACACAGCGGTTGGTGGGATTCTTCCTTCCACCACCAGGTGATTCTAATATTCACTCGGGGTGTAGATTGAGTAAAGAAGTGGTGCTTCTATACAGGGATCGCCTCGCCATTTTGTCTTTCTTCGCATGTTAATATAAGGCCTTCGATGTAGGTTGGGAGAAGGAAACAGAGCCAGCGGCAGCCTGTTGAGATAGGCTCGGCAGGTGGAACGATCATGAGCACATTGTCGTGGCGTCTAACAACCCCCATTACACTTACAGTACTTCCTTCTTTGATACAGCTGCAAAGAAAATTAAAACGACAATGTTAGATACACGTTTGACAAGGTTATTAACTCAAGATTCTAAGACGCGCTTTTTGATAATTGTTAAACATATATAAAAGTACTGATTGGTAATCTCTCATGAGCTTGAATCTTAGAGAAAAAAGTTTTTTAACATCGCGTCAGAATAGGAGATCACAAGTTTTGAAGCTACCTAAGCATCGCCTTAAATAATTAATCAAGTTAGACCAGGGTTGTACCTTTTGGGTAACAAATGTAGGAAATATGGACTTGTACATGCACACTTCTATAATATACTGGACATATATTTCCCTATTTCCATTTAAAATGTGAGCGGTGCGTTACTATTTAAAATCATCATTAGATCGATCGCCTTTCATGGTTTTGAACATGTGAGAAAAAGTAATTTCTAACAATACTCGGACGAAACTACGGTATTCAGTATTAACAAAATATAGTATCATCTCCAAGTAAGGATGTGTTGATTCAAGTTAGGTTTCAGTTTCCAGCCCATACATAGAAGAAGAATATTTGATTAGTTATCTTTCGGAGTGTAAAATGTCTAATATCATAGGGTAACTGGAAATTGAATAGAGAGAACGTTATAAAAGCAGAAATAGAAATCAGATGTAATGTGCTGCTCCGGCATATATATAAATACTAATCATATGCACACAAAATTTATTACCCTTCTTTAAGGCGCAGTACATGGTCATCACTTGACAAACCTCTGTCAGAAAGCCAGTGCAGAAAGTTTGGAGACAAATCTTTGTTATCTTTGGTTACATCGACAACTGTAGCTGGTTTGACAAAAGGCGCAACCTTAGCACCGTAACCTGCTTTTACTAGAGCTCTTAACCCTGATTGGAAGTCTGATATATAAAAATCTGCCACATATTTCTGTGATTGGCACAAAAACGCGATGAATCACAAAGCTGAAAGATTGTCGTAGTCAATAATACGAAAGCTCACACATTCAAATTCCACATACAAGTATTTTTGTTATAGAAAGCTCCATATACAATTATACTCTAAATATCCGATAAAAGTGAAAATGTCAACATGTCATTGAAAATGCAATCATTCATAGTTTCACTCTGTATTACTTTTAAATTTATAATATAACTTGACATCTGACCTCTGAATGACTGCATCTCCAAGAGAAGAAACGCTGTTTAGGATTCCGCGGTTTTGCGCCACAGCCTCTGTATTCATATAATTCCGAGGAAGCATACACACATCTTGGTATCTTCTGGAATGAAGTTTCAAGAGGTACACTACCACAAGTTACAACCTGTGCGTATAATCATGGAAAATCAAGGAGTTGGGTTGAGTAGCACATAATGCAAAAGCAATTATAGTGACAAAATTAAAAATAACTTTTTCTACAACATATAATGACTGGAAGAGCCAAAAAACAAATTGAAACTGGTGATATCCCATAACAGTAATTGTTTTCTGTATGAAGAATTGTTTATATGCAGTGTTTTAAAAGACACCGCCTCGCCCCCATTTAAGAAAGACGATGTAACTGGGGCGCTGTTAAAAAAAATGACCGCCTAAGCTGTCTAGTCGCCTAATTTAATAATTAGATTTAAAAAAAAAAGATTGTTATGCATATTTTCAATCAATTTGTAGTAGATAAAGAGGAATAATATGTCATTGAATTTGTGTTTGAATCCGATACTGCTGAATTATTGGATAAATATGGAAATGAACAAAAAAAATTAAATATTTATGTAAAAAAGAAAAATCGCATAGTGACCGACCATATGGCCGCCTAAGCGCCTAGACGCCAGGTGGTGGGTGGCCGCCCACTTAACGCTGCCCGCTTTTTAGAATACTTCTTATAAGTAACCTTTTTCTCACAAGGAATGTTCTCTTGCTGATTTGTTTCAAACCTTTATGAATTTTATTAGTTTTGAATCTTGGTTACTACTGTATCTGTGTATCATAATCCAAGTGATGTCCAAAAACATGAACTCCAATGTATGTGACCCACTTCAAAATATAAATAATTGCCATCAAACGAAGTAGTAAAGAAAACGAACAAATGAAAAGAAAAGGTTGAATCATGTAACAGGATTCAAAATAAAATAACTGCCGACAAATCAGAAAAAGAGAAAGGCCGGATGGGAAAAATATGGTAACGGGGGTAACGTGCTACTGTAGATGATGGACACCTAAATACTGGCTAACGGGTACTGGATCACAAGAAGATCCAAATTGGACAAATCTCTGCACTTTTCAACTTTACCAGTTTATTAACAACCGCATAATTGTCTGCTCGGAGTGCCAGATGGCATGGGTATATTCAGTAATTATATTACAAGAAAGCCCATCGGTGTAATCACTCCTGGTCTCTTTAGTGTGTCTCTTTTGTTCCTTCTTCGTGCTATATCATTATTTAACTAATATCTTGTGTTTCAATTTTTTAGGTCATATAAATAACTTAAGACACACACAACAATTTGTACGCAGTATTATTAATAGGTCATTAAATCACCGACAACAAAAATCGATGCCACCTACATTGGATAAGTCAGTATTATTCGGGCTGATATGTTTCCATTCCTCTAAAGTTTAAAGACAGATGTACTTATTGATTTGGAAATTAAAAATTCAAATCACACCAGAATATTATCCACCATACCTCTGTCGTGCATCGACTTTCTTTTACAAATATTGAAAAGGCTTCGATCTTTTAAAATTCCACATACTTAACATTGATGAGACAGAAGACTTAGAGAGATCTCCTGGAATTTAATGCAATGCATCTCGAACTAACATCTTTAGGAAAAATGAGGTATCACATGCTAATGAATGGTGAAGGTATTCAGGAAGAAAGTATGTGACATGAACTAAACAATCTTAATGAGTATATTCGGTACCAAAATATTTCGCCACGCGGAGAAAGTGTTCAAATAACGTTGAAGACAGCTAACGACCAAAAGGATTATATGTATTAATCAATCCATTTGTTCATCGTCATCATGTGACAAAAGATTGACTATTGCTTTTGCATATTACTATTTTATTTATTAATGCAATCGGCCACTAGAACCAAAACAAATGTATTCTGATTCGCAGGTCTAGAGTCATAATCTAAGATTTCAATAACCATAGCAGCAAGTACCAAGATTGAACCAGATTTTCACAAATTCAAAGAAATTAGAAGCTGTCCCTTCCTTTCATGTTATATAGAATCATCTTGAAATAAGCATTATAAAGGTAATAACTTTCCTCCCCTTTACTACAAAAGAAGTCATGTCCTTGTACCATTTCGAGTTTTCAACTGAATAATACATTGTTTGTATGACCGATAAGTGGACGTTTTTTACTTATGGAAGTGGATGACCTCAAGATAGAATTATGATTCAATTTAATATGGATGAACCAGTATACTCGCTAATTGAATATTACACAACATCCAGGATGTTGAACAAATGATGTAAAGATAACTGATTTCAAGAAATTTCAAAATGGTCCACAAATTGAGTTCCTTCCGCATTTAGATTCAGACTATGCACCAACTTAAACACCTCAAAAAATATCAATTAATCTCAGCTGCTTAAAGATAACAACAAACAATTTATACCATAAGAAATCATGAAAATATCACAAAAACTGTAAAAATTTGGTGTAAAAAAATTACCCCAGTGACCTTGACGTACTGTCCATCGATGGCGCCCCTCAGCTCAGCATCAGGATACTTACTTAAAAACTGTAAAACCCCATATTTTTTATACGCGAAATTCCAAATTATAATAATCAAGGCAGCCACTAAAGCGGCAACCGCAGCCACCAAAACCACCGCCTTCTTCACCGACGCCAGGAGAAAAGCTCCAACCACCAGCCCCATAACAACCACCACCAAGGATACCCACATCACAACCCTCGAAAACCTGTACCCTAGCTTCACCTCCTCCCCAAGCTAGTAACAGCGGAACCGTACATGTTTTTATTGAACGAGCTCGGTGCTAAAGGCGCGTCGAGCTGGCCTGAGCGGCGATTGGAGTTAGAAGAGCCCAACGGGCCCGATGTGATGAGGCCCGTGGGCTGAATAGGCGTCAGAGGACCCGAGAATGAAGAGGAAGATGACTTCTTATTCATCGGCCCGGAGTTGGACAGCTTCGGCGGCATGGGGCCGGAATTTGGCCCGGATCTGGCAGATCCACTGTTATGCTGAGAAGATGACGGAGGACGGGACGGAAGCTTCGGCGGACCCGTCGGAGTGTGCGGGTGTTCTCCGACGCCATACATTTTCCCAAGCTCGCCGGATTTCTTCACGTCACCACCGGTGTATGGGACGGCGCGTGAAGCCATAGTCGGCTGCCGTTCCTTGGACTGCTGCTCCGGGCGACCCGAAACAAACAAGCCATTGCTTAACTGGTGCGAGCCGGTTCGAGTACCCATTTGAAGCTTCTACAGCGAGAAAGAATTGGGGAGCTCTGTGGGTCGCAGGAACAAGGGAAAAGCTTTTAGTGTGAGTGAAGTGTTTTTGAGAGAGAAGGTGATGGAGGTGCGGGTGAAATGACAAGAAAGGGACTGGGGGCTGGGGTTCAAATGACGTCTATGCCCTTTGTCTGTCTGTTTGGGGAACAGATTGGTTTAATGTTAGGATTCTGAAAAACAAGACCTAATTTCGGTAGTCTATGATAATACTCAATCTAATCTCCTTCTTTCAGTCATATTTCAACATTCGAACAGATTCTTGCTCGCGTGTTAAACGACACTAATAAAAATTTCACAAAAATTTGTGTGAGATGATCTCAGTGATCGTATTTTGTGAGACATATATCTTATTTGGGTCATCCATGAAAGAATATTACTTTTTATGCTAAGAATATTACTTTTTATTGTGAATATCGGTAGGATTGACCCGTCTCACAAATAAAGATTCGTGAGATCGTCTCACGACAGACTTACTCTATAAATTATAGTATCCCCATTTTGTGCTTTAAACAAGTTTGCATTGGGATTTATTATTAAATAAATATTAATTTTTATATCAAAAATATTATTTTTCATTGTAAATATAAATCAGATCAACCAGTTTCATGAATATAGATCCGTGAGACCATCTAAATTTACTCTTGAATAAATGTCATTAAAATATCTACAAAGTAAATCACCTGAATAGTTTGTTTTGAATTTTCTTTAAAATAAGACATTGATTAAGACTGAGATTTAAATACAATATTTAAACGTGGTTATGGTGTTAACCTGAACACCTCAATCATTAATAACTTGTTTTGTCCTCTCAAATCTAATTGCAATCTTATCTTGAAAGAATCCTGATGTAGATTTACGATTTCACCCCTACAGTTGAAATTAATTTTCTTTTTGGATTTCTCTTGGAGTTCATTTTGTTTTTTTGTATGAACATACTGAAAACGACGTTGGGCTCTCTGTGTGGTAGGCCCAACTTTGAATTCAGTCAGGCCCTAAAATTATTGATCTATAAATATGGACGATGATATATATTTCACCTTGTTCCATTATCTTCTCTACTCGTGTTATTCCAAATAAATCACGGCAAAAACTCTTTCAGTATTTTGGAATAATATATTTTTCATTATTAAACATGATAAAATAATATATCATACACATTATATATTTAATGGTAACTCTAATTTATTCCGTATTATATTATGTAAATTTATATAAAATTCACTATAAATTATTTTTCATAAATATGATTATAAAAAATAACAAAGGTAAATAAAATATGCAGTTATTTTCTCCATATTTAGTGTATAGTTTTTATTTATAGTTTAACAATTTAATTTTTGTAATTTTAAAAAGATAAAAAGTTTAGATTATCATACACTCCATTGATAAATTAAATTGATGATGATTTTAAAAAAATTAGACCATATTTTATTTTCATGTGGTCATGGTCTCACATATTTTTCTGAGTTAATTTGTTTATAATAACAAGTAAATTTTTTTTGGATGATTGAAATTAGAGATATAACTTAGATAAAAATTTGTGTGAGACGGTCACGGGTCGTATTTTGTGAGATTGATCACTTATTTGGGTTATCCATGAAAAAGTATTAATTTTTATGTTAAGAGTATTATTTTTTATTTTGAATATCGGTAGGATTGACCCGTCTCACAAATAAAAATTCGTGAGACTGTCTCACAAAAAATCTACTCAATAACTTATTGTTTCGTGGTATCGTTTTAAAAAAAAATCTGTGTATATTTTTACCAGAAATATTTTCTTATAAAATATTTAATTATAAAATAAAATTAGATTTGGTGGATCAGGAAAGCAGCTTTCTTTCTTCATCGTTCCTTCAACAAAAAGGACCGATACACAGAAGACCGAAGCTAGATTTAATGGCGGCCTCCAAGTTCCAAGCCCTATGGAATCACCCCGCTGGCCCTAAAACGAGTCAGATTCTTTATCTTCTACTATCTCTTTCCCATAGCTGCACGTATTCTGTATGCTCTAGGTATCAAGATTTCATATATATCAAATTTTGAACGGTTTGATGAAATGGTGTCATTTTAGGTTTGATATCTCAGATGGGTCCTTTCAATCGTAAAATCACTGGAAACATAAATATTTTCATCACTGTACAGAATCGACCCTTAAAAAAAAAAATAAAGAATCGATCTTTTCTTTTGGTCTCTTTATTGGTAAATGGTTTACTGTCTCTGTTGACTTGTTTCAATCCTCAGTTTTATTGAGGTTGGACGGAAACCTTTTTCCCGTCTTTTTTTACTTGGGCTTGTTTATTTAGTGTAATTTGATTGCACGACGATGCTGTTTTGGGAGGAAGTGTAAGGTAGCGAATTCTCAACCAGAATCATCGCTCACGCAGTATGTTAAACCATGTGGGAGTTTTTCAGATGTGCCAGTTTTTTATTTAATTTATCGTACTTTCGGTCTTATATGTAGTGTATAAATGTGGTAAATCACTGCTGTTTTTTCTTATCTACATAAACTCCACTCACTTTAAAGGGATGGAGTTGCTTCTTCATAGATGGTAAACGGGTTCATTCTTTCCTTACATCCCTTTCGCTGGTATTCGACCAATCAATGAATAGCCACCTTTAGGTGTGTAGATAAGACATTAATTGATTAAGTATATTTGTTTCATCCACATTTTGTTCAAGTTCTAGGAAGAGTAGAGAGTTTTACATCATTATCTTATACATATACATGAATTTATCATCCATTATTACATACCTTCATCATCTCATTATCCGAACTAAACTATGCATTAAAGTAAGTTAAATGTCCCACGTCGGTTGAATTAAGTATTTGACATTAGTATATATGGACATAAACAATCTTCCCTCTTGATATAACTTTTGGAGGGAGTCAGGTGCAAGTCACATACTTAACATGGTGTCAGAACTCAAATTCATGTTCATGTGTTGGACTGTCGTATGAGCTACCCGCTAATATTTTGTAAACTTCACGTTCTGGTGGATTATTTTTGTGTACGAGAGTTATGTGTTAGATGTACCACATCGACTGGATTAAATCATTGGAATTTGTATGTATGAATTTGGAATCTCCTTCCCACTGATTTTGTTTGCTATTCATTATCTACAAAATTCAATTTAGTTTAGGCTTTTTACTTGATTTATTGTAATATGTTGCAGTTCATTTCTGGGCACCAACCTTCAAATGGGGCATTAGCATAGCCAATCTTGCCGACTCTACTAAACCACCGGAGAAGGTTTCGTATCCCCAGCAGATAGGTGAGTGATGATCAATCATGTCTTGCATTCATTACTCTCTGTACTAGTTAAGATTCTTTGTTCTGCCTCTTCTAATATTATTCGTTTTAGGCTCTTAAGAAACCAAGTTTGCTAACTCTTGTTTCCACTTTTGTGCAGCTGTTACAGCAACTGGACTTATCTGGTCACGTTATAGCACTGTTATTACCCCGGTAAGTCCAATTCTTTATATGACATGCCTCCTCTCTCTCTCTTTTATTCATGCCTACCCCTTTGTTTTTTATCCATCATGCATCGCTCTGTCTGTCATATTTTACAGTATAATCCAGTTTTCATTGTTTATTCAGAGACCGAGTGCTTATTTATACTATGTATCATGCTGTATGTCCGAGCATTCTTTAGTTGTTTGTTCTGACGTATGAGAGATTTCAAATCTGGACTGCAGAAGAACTGGAATCTGTTTAGTGTAAACGTTGTGATGGCGGGCACAGGCATTTACCAGCTTTCACGAAAGATAATGTAAGTTTCATGTGATTTCATATGATTAGCTTCGTGTTGTTTTGGATCATTTTTGTTGGCCTGTGTTTACAGGCACGATTATTCAAACAAGGAGCAGGCAGCCGTGGCCAAAGAATGATGACGAAAATGGTCGATTCACCTGATTTTTGTACCTCTGCAAGCTATTTCCAGGGCTGTTTTTTTTTTTTTTTTTGGTTCTTAATTTTCTCATTTCATACATGTTTAATAATCGAGGCATTATTGATCTTGGAACAAACGAGCCTGGAAAATTTAATGAACTTCTTGTCCATGTTCAGATCCATGATTTTCAATAGTATGTTTTCCCTCTTTTGGTGTGGACAATTCAGCTGAAATTATGTTCAGTGACACAATTATGCAGATATTAGAAGAAATTTCTCTGCTTTAGTTACATGACACAACGTATGAAGAGATTAAATTATAACTGTAGCCAGATCAGAAATTCTTAAGTTGAAAACGGCAGCCCTTTTTTCAAAAACCGACACCTGTGTCTATCTGCTTCAGAAAATCACAGCTCATCAGTTCTTTTAAATAATTTTATTGTTTATTTATACATGAAAAAATTAAATTCGTGTTTGAACAAGAATTTAAAAAAAGTTTTTAAGTCTGTTCTCAAAGTATGCTCTTCAAATAATAGATAGAGGTATTTTTTTATGTTTTTAGAATTTTTTTTTAAAAATAAACTGTAAAATCGTTTCTATAGAATATTTGTTTAAACATTTTTTTGTTCTTAAAACAATTTTTAATTTTTTTTGTAAAAATATTTTTAAAAAAACTTTTATAAATACTTGTCTAAATAAAGACATTTTTGTGTTTTGAATATTCTATTCCATATCATATTATTTTAATTGTGGCTTAAAATTTTAATTTATTTTGTTAATATATCTTATAAAAATAAATATCAATGCTAATAAGTTTTTATTTCAAAATAAAATATTATGTATCAAATTTATAATTAGTTTGTATATAAATAATTTCAGAATATAAAACAAACAATATATGAGTTAATTTTAATTTAGTGCATGTTTACGGAAACGAGTATAGTACAAATTAATTTTTTATGTTCTAATAATTTCAAATTGATATAAAATAACAAAAATATTTTAATATTTTTTTATTTTATCCTAAAATCTAACAACATATTGGTAAATCAAAATTTTGTACATCCCGACATTATTTATGTATTTGTAAAATTAATTGAAGAATATTTTTTATACTCTTTAAAAAGCTTGGGTTAATATATAAAATCTTAAATTTTAAGAATAATATTTAATATTTGATTTATAGACGATAAAAAAAATATGAAAATTTTTTAGAACATAAAAATTCTAGTTGGTAAAATGAAAAATAATACATTTATGATTTGAATTTCAAATCAAAATCTTGTTATATAAGGAAAGAAATCAACATGGATAAATTTGTCAACTAAGAAATTTTAGAAGCTGGAGACAATGGCACGAACTTATGGACCAACTAGGTAGAATCAAACACTCAAAACTGTACACAACATTGGAATTAGCTATCTAGCACAAAAATGGAGCTCTCCAGTGCGATCTGTTAATTTATAATTTATAATAAGATGCATAAAAAATACATCTCCACAGGGAGGTTCCGATACAAATTGCTATGATCTCAATTTCCATAAAAAATAAAAATAAAAAATTCAAGTAAACAGTAAAGAACATGCAAACGTTGTTTGAATTTGTTGTTCTGAACAAACTAAGGCTCTATAAACCATGGGAAAATGCTCTTTTAATGTCCATTATTTTCTTGGAGGAAGTAGGAGCCATATCTCCCAACTCCAACCGACGGCCCTTAAATTTGATTTGATTTTGGACCAAATTCATTTGATTGTCCCGACCTTTCTACCCCAAACTCAAGTCCAACGTGCTTTCGTTCAGATCTTGACGTTGTAGAGAAGTATTCTGTAGAGCCTATAAAAGAGCACACTCAAACACGTTTATGAAAAATATATGTTCCAACTCAGGCAGCTGCTTATTCAGATAGTTAAAACATAAATAACACACACACACATGACACATATACCCCTTAACATACAACAAAAAGGCAGAGCAAATCTTTGTGTGCATTAAACAGTAAAAAATCTCTCTCAACAGGTGACTCGAGGGCAATCTAGAGTCCAAATTTGGGTGATGGAACTGGCAAATGGATAAACAAGAAATTGAAATAGCCAGGTGCAAGAAATGTGCCAAAGAAGTAATCATTTTCTCAAACAGAAAGTTACAAGACACGGATGGTTGAATCAAAAGCATATTATCCTAGGTTTAAAGACGGCCAGAAATTCAAAATCTCATCAGTGACGATAACAAGAACAAAGGCTAATAACATTCGACCCTGGGATCCAAACTCCAATTATGAAAATAGATGAAAAGAGAATTTTCGTAAGAAAACAACCTGGTTTTCGTCTATTGGCACATCATTAATGTCAGGCTTTTCATTGTACTCGTCACCCTTCGAGGTTGCCTCGACTGAGTCAATTTCAAATGGCATAGTTTCATCCTCAGTCAGTTCGTACGACTCATTCTTCTCTTCTTCGAAAACAATAATCTATCAGATTTTACAGAAACAAAGACAAATGTTAACTACTTGTCAAGGAGACACTACCACATAAGAATAAGAACTTCAGAATGTATTCTAGCATTTCATAATGAGTGTCTGTTCTTGAAACAGCCGACTTCTTTTTGTCATCGAGGACACATCAGTTCCAGGAATCACCTAATTTCCATGTTTCATTCAATTCAATCATGCAACATTAGAAGGACACAATTTATAAACACCAAGAGATAGACTCTTAGTCTAATTTCATGAATGGACCACATATTTACATGTTAATGAACAATGACCCTTATTCATGAATCGGCACATTAATGGTCCTTCAACAATGCTTGTGTCCATGAATTAAGAGGAATACAGTTTGTCCAAGAACTGGCGCTTCATGTTTTTGCTTTAATGGTTCTTCAGGTTTCACTTAAAATGAGATCAAAATTTCGAAAGCGGTACACCACTTTAAGCTATAGTTTGGAATGTCAATTAAAGCTCAAATAAAATTCCATAAAAGAGATGCAGGATCAATCAAGATTTACTTAAATTAAAATATATTTTGGGCTTTGAACTTTTAAAAGTAATTCAAGTCTCAAGCTTGAAGTTTAAAAGCCAAACAAGAAACAATCCATACTTTATATTTCAGATGGTTAGTTCCGAAACTCATTTCCATTTCAATGCACGTGTAATTTCACAGACATGTTGATAAAATATTTTTTTAATTTGTTTCAAGAATAGTCATCACTTATCTAGGAATGTGCGCGTGGAACAAGAGAAAGAAGAGGTTGACCAACATCCCCGATATTGTCCACGAAACTGAACGAGTGACCAAGGAGAAATGGTAAGAAAATGATTTCTGGACAGTTTGACAAGCAAGACATTTGGCACTAACAGCAAAATTAAAAGAACTTTGTGTAGCAGATTTCATTTCCTTAAACTTGATAATGATTGCAACTCTTTCCGTAAAATAACCACTACAGTTGAACCTTACTATGTATCCACAGTTTCAAAAATATCCACTCGAAAACAAATACACTTCCAAAATAAAACCGGACAAAAGCAAATATCACACCCTGACTCCTCCCCGTGGAAGTCGCCTAAAAACTAGCAATTTCCATGCCCACTCTCTACGCGCAAACTCAGGCATCCGTATTTTTGGAAATCGGTTTATTCTATTCTACACAAGTTTATCACGCGGGTCCTCAAATTTTATAGAAGTTATACATACATATTGATGCTGATGATGCAAAGGCTAGTTTGACCACAGTAGAGCACTCCAGGTTTAGGATATAATCCTCGAAAATCCATTTAACACTGAATCACTGACCCCGGTTTCCAAAAAAAGAAAAGAAACCCACATCATCTGAACCCTAACTTCCAATTTCTCATGATGAATGCCACAAATAACCCAAGTAATACAATCCTACACTTGAATCCATCCTTCCAAAATGACCCATCCACGCAACCCACCAGCGTGCAAAACAGTAAACACGCAATTCCAACACTAATAATCTCAAGTAAAATCAGAGAAACTCACCGGTATATACTTGAATTTTTTCTTGGGCTGCTCCTCCACTGCGTCGGCTTCGTCTTTATTAGAATTCTTCGAGTCCGCATTGCCGTTATTATTGCCATTATCCTTGTTCTGGATAAGATTGATCGGCGTCCACTGATAAAGCAACAGGTGGGGGGATGCGTTGCTTCCGTTAACCGCTCTGTTTCCACCCGCCGCCGCCGCGTTGTGGTGGTTGGAGTTTGACGGAGTAATGGGAACCCACTTCTTCTTCCACCTGCGAACCGGCCCCGCAAATACAGTTGTAGGACCGTATCGAGTCGAGGATCGGCCAAGCCTAGCCCCAACTCCCTCCATTGCTTAAATCAAACGTGCGGAATTGCTAGGTGGTTCACTTGGAAGGATCGTTGCGCAATTTAGTCCTTAGAAAAGAATAGATTTTTTAAAAAAATTTCATCATCTTTTGACGTTTTTTGAGCTTTAAATTCATATCCCACGTCAATATACTATTTTATATTATTAAATATAAAATATAAAAATATAAATTTAATATCTAATTTACTTTTTATTATATACTATAAAATTAATCGAAAATCCAAAAAATTAAAATATATCGATATAAGTATGATACTCACGTGAAATTTAGGATCCGATTCCAGCAAATGTCATTAGTCCGACGTATGTTTCGAAATTGTCCTGAACCTGAAATCACGAATAAGATCGTTAAAAGGGGGTCAGGAGAGTGTCCTGACGTATCCCCCGGCTCAAATCAGAGACTGGGAATATAAGGTGATTTTGAAAAATAATATAGTGATTTCATCAATCGTACGCTCAAAACTGGTATTTATAAGAAAATACATGAGCATTTCATGGGCTCTCCACATGAGTTAGGGATGAGCCGATAATTTGGGCTTGATTTTAATTGGCCCATCTACGAGGTATCAAAGTCCAAATGTTGTATGGACTGTATCCACAAATTCTCCGACTCTCTTTAAATTAATAGTATTTTTTTTATTTTTCCAAATGAAATCAAAGAAAATAAACAACTTAATTTGTGAATTTAAAACCATTGATGTTGCTGAAATCCGCAATGGTAGCTGAGAGGTCGGATCTTCGCTTGGGGAGCTCGGATCAGACCTTCGAAAGGTAGCTGAGAGGTCGGATCTTCACTTGGGGAGCTCGGATCGGACCTTCAAAATCTGGAAACACAAACATGAGTGTTAGAAGGGGGCCAGAAGATTGTTCCGACGTAGCCCCTCCGACGCTCAAATTAGATAACAGAAAACTGAGAAAAAGTAATGTGTGTGCTGAGAGAATGTGAATATATGAATGCATAAACAGTGAACGAAACCTGATATTTATAGGGGAACGATAGAGTCCTGATTTGGTAGATTTAGATCCTCATAATCTTGAAAGATTTGAGTATATATTGTGCCAAATTTGGTTAGATATTGTGCCAAATTTGGTTAGATTTTTAATGGGCTTTGATTTCTGTGGGCTACGCGTTAATGCTTGAGTAAAAACTCTCGTAGGTACGAGCCTACCTGAAGTCTGGACCTCACGGGAGCTCGGCCGAGATGTTTCCAATCACACCGATATCATAATTTGGGAGGTCGGCTTGGCATCATCTTGGGAGGTCGCCATGAGAGCTCGGTGTAGGAGTTCGGCTGACCTCCCCGATCGACGGAACTGTTGTTATGGGAGGTCGGCTGGGATGACCTCCCAGATGACCTTCCGCGCTTCCCTGAATGCCGAGTTCTCAACTAGATGGGCTACCGAGAGTGGGCCGAGCCCATCCTCAACCGGGGGTATCACGAGTCCCCCCCTCAAGTCGAGCTGACGTTGTAGACCAAAAGCTCGTTGTGGTTTGAGCTCTCGGTGGCCCATGGGCTGTCCTGAGATAGGTCGGCCAGGCACTTGGAGCTCGGCAAACACTAAATAATAACATGATGAGGTCATACTGAGAGAGGTCGACCGGGCTCTTGGAGCTCGGCCAAACACCTGATAAACAATAACCCGAGGTCATCCTGAGAGAGGTCGGTTGGGCTCTCGGAGCTCGGCCCAACACTTAATAAGATAATGACCCGATGGGTCCCGCTGGGTGAGGTTGGCCTACTTTGGGAGGTCGGCCACACACCTAAATAAAATAGTAACCTGATGAGGTCACACAGAGAGGTCGACCAGCCTTTGGGAGCTCGGTCCAATGCTTAATAAGATAATGACCCGATGGAGTCCCACTGGGTGAGGTCGGCCACACACCTAATTTAAATAGTAACCTGATGAGGTCACACTGAGAGAGGTCGGCCAGCCTTTGGGAGCCCGGTCCAACACTTAATAAGATAATGACCCGATGGGGTCCCAGTGGGTGAGGTCGGCCGGACTATGGGAGCTCGGCCCAACAATTGATAGATAATAACCCGAGGAGGTCATCCTCAGGGAGGTCGGCTGGGAGGTCGGTCCCATAAAATAATAACCCGAGGAGGTCATCCCGAGGGAGGTCGACCGGGAGCTCGGCCCAACACTTCATAAAGTAATAATCCGAGGAGATCATCCCGAGAGAGGTCGGCCGGGCTATGGGAGCTCGGCCCAACACTTAGATGATAACCCGAGGAGGTCATCCCGAGGGAGGTCGGCTGGGAGCTCGGCCCAACACTTCATAAAGCAATAATCCGAGGAGGTCATCCCGAGAGAGGTCGGCCGAGCTATGGGAGCTCGGCCCAACACTTAGATGATAGCCCGAGGAGGTCATCCCGAGGGAGGTCGGCTGGGAGCTCGGCCCAACACTTCATAAAGTAATAACCCGGGGAAGTCATCCCGAGAGAGGTCGACCGGGCTACGGGAGCTCGGCCCAACACTTAGATGATAACCCGAGGAGGTCATCTCGAGGGAGGTCGGCTGGGAGCTCGGCCCAACACTTCATAAAGTAATAACCGGAGGAGGTCATCCCGAGGGAAGTCGACCAGGAGCTCGGCCCAACACTTCATAGAGTAATAACCTGAAGAGGTCATCCCAAGAGAGGTCGACCGGGAGCTCGGCCCAACACTTCATAAAATAATAACCCGAAGAGGTCATCATGAGGAAGGTCGACCGGGAGCTCCATGGAAGCTCGGCACAACACTAACAAAATAACCCGGTGTGATCACGCCGCGGGAGGTAGGCTCGTCTATTGGAGGTCGGCACAACCCTTGAAAAAATAATAACTCGGTAAGATCATGCCGTGGGAGGTAAGCTCGGTCATGGGAGGTCGGCACAACCTGTGAAAAATAATAACTCGCTAAGATCATGTCGTGGGAGGTAAGCTCGGCCATGGGAGGTCGGCACACCCATTGACAAAATAATAACTCTGTAAGATCATGCCGTGGGAGGTAAGCTCGGCCATGGGAGGTCGGCTGAACCCTTGACAAAATAATAACTCGGTAAGATCATGTCATGGGAGGTAAGCTCGGCAATAGGAGGTCGGCTGAACTTTTTAATAAAATAATAACTCAGTAAGATCATGCCATGGGAGGTAAGCTCGGCCATGGGAGGTCGGCACAACCCTTGACAAAATAATAACTCTGTAAGATCATGCCGTGGGAGGTAAGCTCGGCCATAGGAGGTTGGCTGAACTTTTTAATAAAATAATAACTCGGTAAGATCATGCCGTGGGAGGTAAGCTCGGCCATGAGAGGTCGGCACACCCCTTGACAAAATAATAACTCGGTAAGATCATGACGTGGGAGGTAAGCTCGGCCATGTGAGGTCGGCTGAACTTTTTAATAAAATGATGACGGTAAACCGTAAAGTTTCTGCCGATCTGAGGTTCGGATACATATGCCCCTCATGATTTCGGCGAGCTCTGAGGCTCTTGAACTAACTTAGGGTGAAAAACCTTTATAAACTTGGCGTAACCAAGATGAGGTGAGCTCTGGGCTCCTGAACTGACTGAGGGTGAAAACCATTATAACCTTGGCGTAACCAAGATGAGGTGAGCTATGGGCTCCTGAACTGAGATCGGGTTAAAGCCCTTGTAAACTTGGCGTAACCAAGATGAGGTGAGCTCTGGGCTTCTGAACTGACTAAGGGTGAAAACCCCTGTAAACTTGGCGTAACCAAGATGAGGTGAGCTCTGGGGCTCCTGAAATGACTGAGGTTGAAAAACCCTTATAACCTAGGAGTAACCAAGATGAAGTGAGCTCTGGGCTCCTGAACTGACTGAGGTTGAAAAACCCTTATAACCTAGGAGTAACCAAGATGAAGTGAGCTCTGGGCTCCTGAACTGAGATCGGGTGAAAACCCTTGTAAACTTGGCGTAACCAAGATGAGGTGAGCTCTGGGCTCCTGAACTGACTGAGGGTGAAAACCTTTATAACCTTGGCGTAACCAAGATGAGGTGAGCCCTGGGCTCCTGAACTGAGATCGGGTGAAAACCCTTGTAAACTTGGCGTAACCAAGATGAGGTGAGCTCTGGGCTCCTGAAGTGACTGAGGGTGAAAACCCTTATAACCTTGGCGTAACAAAGATGAGGTGAGCTCTGGGCTCCTGAACTGAGATCGGGTGAAAACCCTTGTAAATTTTGCATAACCAAGATGAGGTGAGCTCTGGGCTCCTGAACAGACTGAGGGTGAAAACCCTTATAACCTTGACGTAACCAAGATGAGATGAGCCATGGGCTCCTGAACTGAGATCGAGTGAAAACCCTTGTAAACTTGGCGTAACCAAGATGAGGTGAGCTCTGGGCTCCTGAACTGACTGAGGGTGAAAACCCTTATAACCTTGGCGTAACCAAGATGAGATGAGTCAAGGGCTCCTGAACTGAGATCGGGTGAAAACCCTTATAAACTTAGCGTAACCAAGATGAGGTGAGCTCTGGGCTCCTGAACTTACTGAGGGTGAAAACCTTTCTAACCTTGGCATAACCAAGATGAAGTGAGCTCTGGGCTCCTGAACTGAGATCGGGTGAAAACACTTGTAAACTTGGCGTAACCAAGATGAGATGAGCTCTGGGCTCCTGAACTGACTGAGGGTGAAAATCCTTGAAACTTGGCGTAACCAAGATGAGGTGAGCTCTGGGCTCCTGAACTGAGATCGGGTGAAAACCCTTGTAAACTTGGCGTAACCAAGATGAGGTGAGCTCTGGGCTCCTGAACTGAGATCGGGTGAAAACCTTTGTAAACTTGGCGTAACCAAGATGAGGTGAGCTATGGGCTCCTAAACTGACTGAGGGTGAAAACCCTTATAACATTGGCGTAACCAAGATGAAGTGAGCTCTAGGCTTCTGAACTGACTTAGGGTGAAAAACCTTATAAACTTGGCGTAACCAAGATGAGGTGAGCTCCGGGGCTCCTGCATTAAGACATGGTGAAAACCCTTATAAGCTTCAATAATTTTGAATGAAAATGTGTAATTTTAATAATATAACTGAATATAGCATCGAATACTTAGGTCCTTCCTAGAAAAGTAACTTACAGAATAAAAGAAACTAAAGGTATAATATCTAAGCATAATATTTGCGGAGGTGGTAAGCATTCTATGGCCTCTTCAATTTCTTCACTGCCAGATCTTCCAAGTAGTAGGCACCCGAGCTAAGCTTCTCCACTACCTTGAATGGTCCTTCCCATCTTGGATCTAACTTTCCCACGTCCACATCTTGAACCTTCTTCCAAACTAAGTCTCCCACTTGAAAGCTCATCTGAATGACCTTCTTATTGTACGATTGGGCCGTGCGTCTCTCGTAAGCTTCCATCCTTATGGCCGCGGCTTCGCTCTTTTCTTCAAAGAAATCTAAGTCCGCTGCTCGCCTCTCACTGTTTCGCTCATCACAGAATATTACTCGGGAGGTCTCTTCGTCGATCTCTGCTGGGAGCACTGCCTCATTTCCATAAACTAAGCTGAAAGGCGTCTCCCCGATGCCAATCGTTGGAGTGGTCATGTACGACCATAGCACACTTGGGAGATCTTCCACCCAATTTTCTTTTGCATTCTCACGTCTACGTCTTTGCTCAGTGTTCCCACAGACAGCGCCAATTGATGTTGCTGAAATCTGCGATGGTAGCTGGGAGGTCGGATCTTCGCTTGAGGAGCTCGGATCGGACCTTCGAAAGGTAGCTGAGAGGTCGGATCTTCACTTGAGGAGCTCGGATCGGACCTTCGAAATCTGGAAACACAAACAGGAGTGTTAGAAGGGGGCCGGAAGGTTGTTCCGGCGTAGCCCTCCGACGCTCAAGTCAGAGAACAGAAAACTGAGAGAAAGTAATGTGTGTGCTGAGAGAATGTGAATATATGAATGCATAAACAGTGAACAAAACCTGGTATTTATAGGGGAACGATAGAGTCCTGATTTGGTAGGTTTAGATCCTCATAATCTTGAAAGATTTGAGTATATATTGTGCCAAATTTGGTTAGTTATTGTGCCAGATTTGGTTAGATTTTTAATGGGCTTTGATTTCTGTGGGCTACGCGTTAATGCTTGAGTAAGAACTCTCGTAGGTACGAGCCTACCTGAAGTCTGGACCTTACAGGAGCTCGGCCGAGATGTTTCCAATCACACCGATATCATAATTTGGGAGGTCGGCTTGGCATCATCTTGGGAGGTTGGCATGGGAGCTCGGTGTGAGAGCTCGGCTGACCTCCTTGACCGACGGAACTGCTGTTATGGGAGGTCGGCTGGGATGACCTCCAGCCGACCTCCCAGATGATCTTCCGCGCTTCCCTGAATGCCGAGTTCTCAACTAGATGGGCTATCGAGAGTGGACCGAGCCCATCCTCAATCCGTGGTATCAACCGTTATTTAGTCAACTGTTTTAGCTTTTTTAAAAAAGTTTAATGTTAATAATCATATTAAAAGGATTTTACATCTATCATATAAAGTTTATAAATAAACTATATTATACGCAAATGCCACTTATTAATTAGCAAAATTATTATCAAATAATTCTTCGAAATCATGACAAGTATTTTAAACCAATTTTCATTATAACCTAATTGATCGAGAACCTTATTTGTTAGTTGACTTGAGCGGGAAGGGCTTTTGTCTTTTGGCGTATTGGATCCGTTTTACGAGAAAAGCCCGTATTTCACTCACACCATGAAAGCCCATTCATAAGGCCCATATCTACTATCTATTTATGCATAACATAGGGTTCCGTGGTTACAACATCACGCCAGAGCCACCAAATCTCCTCTCCCAAATTTGTTTTTCGATGTTTTCATCTTTTGGATTTCTTTTAGAAAAGAAAAGAAAGGGGCTACATGTACTCCAAGCAAGGGTGAATAGAAATATATATACCCTTTGATCTTGATATGCCGCAAGCGGCTGTAGCCATATTTGAAAATGGAGAAGTTTACTGGCCGGTTGTTGTTTTCTTGTCGACAAATCTGCTTACCGAACTTCTTAAATTCCCCCCTTTATTAGTTTCTACATTTTTTGAAGATGTCTTCTTTTTGTCGATCTGGCTGGGCGTGTAGGAAAGTGGAGAAAAGAGAGCTGAGCTTTCTGAGATTTTCTAGATGTCTTTTTTAACCAGAGTCCAGGGCACTTTTAAGATGTGAATGACTGACTAGAAATTCTCGATTAAAATTAGCCTACGATCCATATAAGATTGTGTGCAAAATTATACCTTTATTATCGAAAATAATTCGATTTAGAAAATATTATTTTTTTAGGTATATATATATATATATAAACATGATTGACTTTTTTTATAAAAAAATTCGAGACGTTGTCTTAAAAAAAACATGCTTTTTTATTATACTTGGAAAATCAAAACTATGGATATTTGTTAATCAATATTTATAAAGGTAAAAACTTTCGTAAGACGGTTTAACGGTCATATTTTGTGAGGCGGATATCTTATTTGGGTTATTTTTGAAAAAATATTATTTTTTATGCTAAGAGTATTTTTTTTATTGTGAATATCAGTAGAGTTACTCACAAGAGATCTACTCATTTACAATTGAGTACATTTAAAGTATCATTAGAATATTTATACTTAACTCTTGACCACGGAATCTTATAATTTCAACAAGTTTTCAAGTTCTCAAAGGTTCATCCAATCTTATAATCATTTTAATTATAAATATACAAAATAATTCATATCAAGCGATGTCTCCATGTGTTTCCATGCACGTGGTAGAGCTCTGAGATTCAGTTCAACAAAGGCAATTTTTTGCATAAAGAACCATTACCGTGGACAAATTCGAAATATATGTTATATGATATAATCATTAACATTTACAAAAAATATGCCAAGAATCCAAGATTTCACGCACCTTTAGTACTTTTCTTGGCTTCAATTGAACAAAAGGATAAACCCATTACTACTACACTTAATAAACTACATCATAAACCAAGTTTACATTTTCTGAAGTGCCACACAATTTGGCATCCGGATCCAACAACAACGAAGATCTTGGCTGGTCTTGCTCTTACTCGACTTTAAATGTTCTGCCTATAAAAACCAATTTATTTCCTAGTTTTATAATTCTGGCGATGGTCTAGTCTCCGTCTCAATGATGAGAAATAAGGAAAATATATGCAAACTTGAGCTTTTGAACGAGACCGATAAAAACATTGGATTCTGATTCCATCACATAAAGCATACTAATTAAGAGCTGCAGCTAAGTTTCCAGTTCTAACACCTGCTTTAGCTGCAAAATCCTGCCTGCAATAGTACATTGTCTGCACGGGCACCGGTCGAAACCCCGTCGACCTACTTCCGGCCAAGACCTCGCTGGAAAATGCCGTATTCCTGCTTGCAACTTCGTTTTGGGTTCGTTTGTAGGAATCAAACCACTTAGCCTGCATGTAAGTGATGCGTCGCCAAGGTGGCACGTGAATGCCAGCACTTCCCATTGATTTTCTTATTGCATTGGACATAAGCCTCACAACCTGCTTGAGCTGGTCGGGTCTCCCGACGAAAATTTGTGGAAGAAGTTTGAGTAATGAGGGATAGCAGCCAGTCGGACGAGCGATGGTGAACTCTCCGGCGATGAAAATTTCGACTATGTAGCGGCTGCTTCCGGTGTTCACGTCAATGTATTCGTAGTCTCCGGAGGGACACCGGCCTTTTTTTTCCCACTTCGATTT
Source organism: Primulina tabacum (assembly GCF_025594145.1). Lineage (NCBI taxonomy): Eukaryota > Viridiplantae > Streptophyta > Magnoliopsida > Lamiales > Gesneriaceae > Primulina > Primulina tabacum. The sequence goes on from NC_134553.1 coordinate 4,843,877, forward strand.
GCAAAGACCTGTATTTTTTGATGAATCGAAAAAGTCTTAGATAAATGCTTATATTAATGGGAAACATACTCGCCTAACTACATTGAATATAGGAAATGTAACTCTGTCGTGCTTATCCACTTGACTGAAAGATAAAAATAAATTGAAATGTACTGAAAATGATATTGAAAATAGTAAATATAGCAAATATTGCACTTTTATACTATGTATTTGCGAGAAAAATATCAAAATTATATCAACTCCATAAACTTCACAGAAGCCAGAAACTCACCGGCATCAAAGCCTCGATTCCGCAACAGCGCCATTACTCTCCGTTTGAAATCCGGCGACGAACTTCCGTTGCTATCAAATTCTCTGATCGCCGCTTCCACCTCTTCAAGAATCCTCCTTTTGACACCTCCGTCATCATTTTCACGATCAAACAGCAAATTCTTCAAAGAATCTTCCAACTCAGAATCATGAGAATTTGTTTCCGATGATTCGTCATCATTAACGATCTCCTCTCCATCTCCGTCTCCTTCCTCTTGATCTTTTACCTCCTCACTTTCTCCGTACTCCATGATTTCCCTCTCTAAATAAGAATACACCATATCAGACAAATCCGCCGAGTGCTCGCTGCCACTGCTCTCGCAGGACCTCCCGGCCTTAACCAGCTCATCGAAGGCGGCTGCAACCCTTCTGAATTTCACCGGAATATTCACCATCGCAAGCATCGAATTCCCCTTTCCGTATTGCTCGAGTGACAGTATTGATCGAATGGATAAATGCCCGTATCGTCACTCACAATTATATACAGAGATGAAAATCAAATACCAATCAATGTTCAGAAATCTCGTAATTATGTTGCGATTATGGCGAAATGGTGTGAACACTTGTTGGTATAAACCTTCGGTGAATGGTTCATGGAGTCATTGGAGTGAATGAATGAAGACATTGTGGCGTTTATATAATATATATATATATATATATATATATATATTAAATTTGAGAGTAACTAACTTTGATGTCATTGTCTATTTTATTAATTATATATATTAATTAAATGTTAAAATTTTAATATAAGTTATATGTAGCTAAGTTGATAGAGTCATTGTTATTTGGGGTTTAAGTTATAGGTTCAATTCTTACTGAAGTCATTTTTTAATTCTTTTACTTTTCAATTTTTTTTAATTTATATATAAAAAATATAGTGTACTCCCTCATTATGTCTTGTAATTATATTTTGATCATCATTTAAATATAAATCAAATGAATTATAAAAAATATTATACAAGCATGCAACGCGTGCGTCAGTGTACTAGTATATATTATACATGAATCATATTTAGTAACTATTTTAATCCTCTGATGTCTTTTATTTTATTTCTATATATAATATATTTTTATATTTTCAAAAACAAATATTTTACTTCCCTCTAATAATTTAAAATTAATATATTATATAATATAATGCATATATAAATATATACTGCGTTAATGCTAGTGTATAATTAATTATATATCACATTGAGCTTACGCCGCAAAATTAATGCACGCCTTCTTGTTTTCTGACAATGAACCTGGAACGAAAACAGGCCTCGTTCGGTAGTTAATCTGATCCGAGTATCCGCTCTAGTTCAACATCATATAAGAAATTCAAGAAGTGGCGTACACCCAAGTTTACTTTATAATAAGACAAACTAACATTTTTTTACTAAAATTAAAAGTGAGATTTGGTAATAAAAATTGTCTCTGTATCTGCGTATTATTATAGCAATATCAATACAGCCTTTGGTAAAGAGTGTTTTACAAATATGTCATTTTTTAAAATTTATTAAAGTTATCGTCTTTTTTAATAATTGAAAGGGGATGGGAGTTTATTACAATTGAGTAAAACTCGAAAATTTATCATAAATTTTAGATTTTGATGTTAGATGTGTTATGAATTATCGACGTTAAAGTTATCTTTTGTTAGAGCATTTTTGGTTAATATTGATTTCAAATTAAAATTTATCAAAGATAAATTTATTTATTTTACTTAGATAGAGTGTGGAATCCCATTTTATTTATGTAAAAATGTTTTTATAATATAGATTGGTATAATAATAAATGATATAATATTTACAATAACAAAAAAATGTCAAATAAATGAAGTAAATAAATTAAAAGTGTCAATATTAGTGAATGTAAAAGACAAACGGATATTTTAATTAGTAAAATTAATAAACCAAACCAATATCACAATATTTACTTTTTGGGTTGTTTTTATTTATTTTCTTTATAGGCAAATACTCTTTACTCGCAAGCTAAATAGTTTAGCTATTTATCATTTACAAAATAATTTGAAAAATACTAGCTTTTGATCTCTCAAATCACAACAATATAAAAAAAATATTGATCATTGTATATATATTAATTTTAACTATCTGACAATCTTATCGTACGAAGCCATATTCTCAAAAGTTATAGTTGATGCTAACACTACAATTCAAATATTTTAAACCATACAGCAGCTCAAGTACCATATTTCGATTGTTCTACCCAACAAAGACAATCATTGCACCCAACTATCTTCATCAAAAAAATTTCCACTTCTTGTGATAAACGAGAATCAAACATGCAACATTGACTCTGATATCAATCGTAGGGGACCGAACGCTTATCGTTTTACCAAAAACTATAGTTGGTGTTAATAGCGTAACTCAAATATTTAAAATCGTACAGAAACTCAAACACCACGTTTCGATTACTCTATCTTGCATAAAAAACTATTGCAGCAAACATATTATTTTTCATTGTATTACCAATAATATCAATTGTAAAGCAGTGCATGGTACATCTTTCTAGTTTCTAAGTATGAATTTACAATCTTGCTAGAAGATGTGAATTTACAAAATGTCAAATTATAACATAACGAACTTTATTCTGATTATAGTAAAATTTCATGCAAAAATAATCTTGTTTATTTATAAATAAGAGGGTATATGATTAAATTTATTTAAAATAATTTGTAACTCATATATCTTATAAGCTGAGTTTATATTATGTGAAGTCTTATTTTAAAAATAATTTGGTGCTCAATTTGATAATCTAACTCATGGCGGCCACCTAGGTTGTAAAATGGTAATATTCCTCTAAATTTTTATTTATTTAATTTCTAATTTGCTACTTGGGCCATAGACGTGGAGACTCGATGCCGTCGGTTAATAAGGATGACCAGGTTCAATGAACCTGAATACCGTCCTGATACAATGAATCTTTCATCCCACAATCGAATATTCAGTATATATCCCTATGATTTGCATGAAGAAGAAACAAATTATTGCTATTTTTATATGTATCCTCTTTTAGGTACATATGAATTTTGTTAACAAATTGGATTTATATGTATTCGATCAATGTAACGTAATACATTCGAATGCCAAAAAGAACTTGATCTCGACCATGTCTGTAAAAATCATTATGTTTGGCATGCGAATGCATTACAAATATTATTTAATTTGGGCTGAATTTTACTTTAATTATTTTGTTTCAAAGTTAGATCACTTGACTTTATGGAACTCAATAATTAATTTCGAATGGAATGAATTCTGCTTAAATTTGAGCTCTAGGTAGCAAGTGGAGTCGAATTCGAACATTATGTTCCTAATTCATCGATGATGTCCGGATGTATTGGATATGAGTTTGGTGGATAATTATACCGGATCGGGTTGATTTCTGTTCTAATATGTGGTAGCTCGGGCGAAAATGTCCGGGCTTGAAATATCTGCACACTTAAGAGAATGGAGAACGTTAGTGGAGCGTCGGAAGATTCTCTGTCGTAACTACTCCGACGCTCAAATCAGTTCAAACATTTTATCTTTGGAGAATGTATAGAGAATATGCACATTTATTACAATAATATCTGAATCTATTATTGTCAAGCATATATGATATTTAGAGGAGAAAAATCAACGATGACTTTGTTTTTAGTGCCCAACTGTTACTCATGACGAGATGGTGTCCATGCACTGCTCTCTGACATTGTAAAATCTGACAGCTCATACTACTTTCAGGATAGTCACATGTTGAGAAGTGGAACCTAGACACGATAATTTAAATGACAGATTAGCTCGAACTCTATAAGTTGTCGAAGGAAATATACACTAATATGTAAGATCATACAGTTCAAGCAAGATGAGATGTCATAGTGACAAGTCCAAATATATATATGCAAACAAACCATGGTGAAAAATCAAGTATATTTTACACAGACTGAAAAAGAAAAGACACCCAACGTGTTCCTCATATTAACAACATCCAAAGTCAAATTGTACAATTCGTTGAAAAAAAGAAGTCAAATTAGACGAAATATAGACCCCAATATTGCTTTGGTGCAGATAGAATATGCTGAAGGGGGATAAAGCTCAAGCAGATGGCATGCTAAAAGGAATTCAAGAGTAAATTCTAGCATTTGTGCAACAAAAAGCAACGTAGACGATCAAAGAGTTCGAGTTAAAAAACAAGAGAATCTAATTCAATTTTCCATTCCTAAATGTTTATCTAAAAAATTATACAGTCTCTAGTTCATGATCATACAAGCAACATATGGTATATAAAAAAAGTTCAAGCAACAAGATCGATTTATATATATATCGTTGTGGACACCCTAATGCTTATTGCTTGGGTTGGACTTGCCTCTTCCTCTTTCAAGGAGGTATTAAAAAAAGTTCAACACTCTCTCGGACAAAGGGTGTGATGCAAGACCCTCTGTCCGGGCAGTTGTCGTCCCCCACACTATCAAAAATTTTCTCCACCATTTCTCAAGACTATATCCACATCTTCTTATTATAAATGGCGTATAAATTCCATGGTTCGTTCAAAAAAAATTTGGGTTTTCCAAATATCGAAAGAAATGCAAGCTCTCAAAATTCTCAATCTCGATCTCAGTCCCCACCCTTCTCACTTTGATTATGCAAGTCAATTTCCACAATATTCTCACAGGTTTGAATTTGGTCCCTAATGCTCTGTTTTTCATGTTGTCGCCCTATTATTATGCTTCAATGGGTGGCTATTATATGATGTCACCTCCGTCTCGAGTATTTTCTACTCCACCACGGAGCATGCCATCAAGCGAAGCTAGGCATGCGAGTTTGGGAGGATCTGGATCCGATAGAGAGCCCACAACATCATTTTCAATACCTAGCTCTCCATTTCCACCGCGTTCGACAACACTCGGGATAAAAGAATATTTACCTCGAGGATGGTGAAGATGATAGCAAAGAAAATAATGTCCCTCGCAATAAAAATGAAATTGATGTGGTGAACCGAGGAGGAGATGTCTTGCAAGAGCTTGTGTTCTACTATCAACGACCCAAATCCTATAGTGGGTAAATGTAAAAAATAATAAGCATTTCTTGCAAACCACAACCACCTACTACAACGATATTTGGCCTGCGAGAGAATGGACGATGATAAAGTCAAATTACTATTAGGTTATGCCAAATCTTGGTAATTTTTTGGGATGATACAACAATTTTTTGAAAAATCGGGCTAGTGATCAAAGTAACGCTAATGTTTTAGCCGTTGCACATGATATGTGGAAAAATGTACACAAGAATTAGGCGTTCAAGCATGGACACGTGGAAGACCGTAAAAGAGTGCGAGAAATAGAGTGACACATAAAATGTTTCAAACCGCAAAAAAAATATATATTATTTACTCACTTGAAAATTTGAGTTTATTATTTCTAACTTCAAATTTTGTTACATCTTTTGCTCGTTCAAACCCATAAACTTGTTTCTTGCCGGTTTTGATTTTTCAAAAGTGATTATGATATTTAGATAAATTAATTGAAAATTTCTGTACACTTTTACCCTCAATATTTTTGTCTGATCCAAAATTACAAATCTCATTCATGTTCACAATAACAATCAAACCATATGTTTTGCAAACCATTCAATAAGAATATTTTTGGCATTTTGTTAAAAAATTAGTATTATAATAAATAATTTACCAAACGCTCTAACTTTGAAAAATATTGATATTCACTTTTATTTTTAAATACTATTCATTTTCGATTTTTCTTACTTCTTCTCAATCCATGGACTCAAACACATATCGAAAAAATTACTAACACTTCCTTAATATTTTCAATTATCTTTACATAAAAAATGTATATACACAATTATCTCTTATAATAATCATCAACTATTTTTATTCTTATTTTTTGCCAAGTTTTTTTTTGGAGTAACCACGTTTTTATATTATATATATATATATATTTTAAATATTGATTTAGTACACGAACATCCCTGTGTTCAAGAAGAATCGGGTCCAAACCAACCGGCCGTGCACACCCGGTACTTGTATGCCACCATACCCATAAACTAGATCCGATCTCCATTTAATTTTATTTACGATTTCTGAAACCGAAACGCAGATTCAGTCCAGTCGCCTCTCCTCCGTCGATGCATTCAACAGTACACTGAAAATTCTCCATCTCGAAGATGTATATGGCATACGGATGGCCGCAGGTCATCCCCCTGCAACTACCAGATTGCCCCTCCACAAAACGGATCGTTTACCTCAAAGTGGTCAATCGCTTGCTTCTCGTCGTCTCCCCAACTCACCTCGAGCTCTGGTCTTCATCTCAGGTATTTTTCATTCGTTTGTGTGTGTTTGATTTAATTTTTTTTTCTTCCTTCCATTGGGTTGGATATTGGTTGGGTTTAATTTTATTTGTTTTTTATTTTAAATTCTCAGCATAGAGTGAGGTTGGGGAAGTACACGAGAGACGCGGATTCAGTTCGGAGAGAGGGGGAGAACTTGCAAGCTGTTTGGAGCCAAGATACGAAGCTCATTGCCATTATTGTAAGTGTCGGATCACTTACTGAATTAAATTTTAATCTGTTTCACAAAATGATGTGATCATTTGTTATGGTGATCCATGAATGTTGTAAGTAATTTTTATGTAATTGAATGCTTCCTGTCACACTAGGGAGTGCCATGTTGTGTAATTACTTGTCTAACCAACTGCGAACTGACAAATAGATTATCAGTTCATCTCGTGATTCTCGATTGAGCTATTTGTAATCTAGAAAAAAGACCGAGAGAGGGCAACCTAAAGATGGCAAGTCAGAGATTTGGTGTCCTGATTTCTTGAATTGGAGGAAATTTTTCTTTTGTGGTAATTAAAAATCTGTATCATGAGGTGATACCTATCTTTAAAGTTAAAAATGAGAATACCTTTTACAAAATTGCTTATGTTTGAGTTGGGATAATGATTGTTGCCTGGTTTAATGAAAATGAACTTTAGGTTGAGTAGCTGTAGCCTAATTAATGCGACTGATGCAGCTTCATAAATAAAGGTTACTCTGCTATACCTCATGGCAATCTGCTTACCCATAATAAATTTGGTTCCCCAATACTATCTGTAAATCATTCATTTTCGGTGCTTAGTGGTGCTTGGATGCTATAGTGGAGCTTGGATACTGTAGTTGTTAAGATGATGGAACCATTTGTCATTAGATTAAAATGATACGGTGGAATAGGTATGTTGTATTTTAAATTGAAATTCTTTTATTTTACTAAGTTTATATAGTGTAAATTTAGGAAAACATAAATGGACTGATAATTGTATCATGTTTAGTGGTTGTTGATCACTTAACTTCTGCTCCCTTTTTGCAGACTTCGTTCTTCTATCTTCACATATTTAAGGTTCAGATCACAGAAAAGAAAATACATATTGGTGGGAAGCAACCAACTGGTTTATTTCTTGTGAATATATCATTACTTCTCAGTGAGCAAGTCCCCTTTGTTAATAAGAATTTGACAGTGTAAGCACAAAGTCTAATTAATTATTTCTGCCTCCAAACAAAAACTAGGTTCATGCATAACAGACATCTTTGGATGATATGTTCTATGCTCTGTAGTTCTAGTCCAAAAATCAAACTAATGTTTTAAATATTACTATACCCTTGGGAACAATGTGCTTGTTCGCATAATTTGTTTGTTTTGCTAATGGGTGCACATGGATGGAATATTTGATACATGTGCCATTGTTATCCAATTTGATTTGGTTGTATATGTATTTTTTGATCCATATACAGCTGCATATATCTGTTTTCCGTAACTAACACTATGGTTATCCTATTCAAGCAACTTTCTTTTATGATTTCAAAAGTTAAAAGAAATATATTAAAGAGAGAAAGCTCTTAGGTAGTGCTTAATGGTGATTTTGAGAATTTTGTGAAAACATTTTCAATAAGTATTTTTGGGATATTTAATTGAAGGACGTCACATTTGTTGGGTTTATTTTCTATTTTTCTCGAAGGAAAATATTTCAACTACATATGAACCCATATTTTAGTTATTTTAATGGTATAGAATATGTTTAAATATTTTAAAATATAGTATTAGGATTAGAAGTGATAAACCCTTCCTTTCTTATCTTCATTATTTTTTTATTTTTTTTCCATATATGAATGTTAGGAGCAACATTATTTGTGATAGCAAACACATACTGATCGGACTCTCTGATGGAGCATTGTATAACATATCTTGGAAGGGTGAGGTATGTGATTTGGCATGATATTTTTTCATGTCTCTCTAGATGTTTTAAGCAAATATCCTTAAATACTTTATTACCACAATAATCTAATTACAGTGTGCATATTCTAATTTTTTTTCTTCTGTAATTATTCTTAACTAATTTTTCTTACCTTGAGTTAAACCTTTAGAAAACCAAATAAAATTGCTCATTATTTATACAGTTTGGTGGTGCATTTTATCTCGACACACGGCTGAATGATAATGTTGCTGCCAATACATTATCTTATCCCTTGGGCAATGTTCAGGCTTCTTGTGAAACTCAAGGCATTCATGGCTCCAACCATATGAACAATCCCGTCTTGCAGAAATCTGCTGTAATTCAACTTGAATATTCCACATCTTTTAGGTTGCTAACTGTGTTGTTTTCTGATGGTGAACTCGTGCTATGCTCTGTGAGCAAGAAAGGTCTTAGACATACTGAATCTATCAGAGTGGAAAGAAGGTTGCCTTCTGGTGATATTGTATGTGCATCAATGGCTACAGAGCAACAGATTCTCGCTGCTGGAACTAGAAAAGGCGTCGTTGATCTGTACGACCTTGCAGATTCAGCCTCACTGATTCGCTCTGTTTCTTTATCCGATTGGGGGTAAGCCTTTTTAATAGCTTGCCGGAATTGGAACGTATTACGCATGCTTGTCATCTGGCCATTACCTCTTATTTCCTGGATTCTTCGGATTAAACTTTAAATTTTCACCTACTCCAACTAGTTGATGTGGTGTATTTCTTGTATAAGCAATTTAATGGGTCTTCAACCTATTTACTTTGAGTGTATGATAGAATTTTTGCTTTGTTTAAGAGATAATCATGTGCATGATACACACTTCTAAGTGATAGATTAAAGATCTGGACTGTGGATGACTGAAAACTTAGTGATTAGAAGACTTGCTAATCTACACGATTATCAAAATTCAAATCTAAAAATCGAATTTTCTTTATAGATAAATTGGTTAATGTGTTAGAAATATGTGGTCAAATTTGATGTTAAACTTGTTAAAGATTGTATAAATATTGCAGGCGTATGTGGTCCGATATTTCTAGCTAATAGTGAAGGGAGCATATATATATATGCTTAAAAGGTTTTGATTCATGTCTGTTTAAAGGTCTTCCAGAGAACTTACAGTCAACATTCTATTTTAAATAGACTTTTAGTATATGTTATGGTTGCCACCTTTAGTGTACTGCTTGAAGTTAATGCATGTCTGTTTAAAGGTCTCCCATAGAACTTATTATCGTCATTCTAATTTAAACAGATTTTTAGTATATGTTATGGTTGCCACCTTTAGTGTACTGCTAGAAGTTTATGAAGATCAGACATATGATTAGCTCAAAGTTCATCAAGTTTCTATTCCTAAAATTTCAGTATCATCGGCCTAATATTATGATTTAAGTCCACTTTTGAACCATACAGAATGAGCTGAATGTCTTCATGTGGTCTTATCGCAGATATTCAGTGGAAGATACTGGTCCTGTCAATTGTATTGCATGGACCCCTGATAACTCTGTGTTTGCCGTTGGATGGAAGTTAAGAGGACTTACAGTTTGGTCTGTTTCTGGTTGTCGTTTGATGTCTACAATCAGTCAAATAGGTATGAGTTCTGTTTCGTCTCCCGTGGTTAAGCCAAATCAGGATTTCAAGTATGAACCCATGATGGGCGGCACCACGCTGATGCAATGGGATGAGTATGGATATAGATTATATTCAATTGAGGAAAGATCATCAGAGAGAATTATCGTGTTCTCTTTTGGGAAATGCTGCCTTAACAGAGGTGTTTCTGTTACAACCTATGTACGGCAAATTATCTATGGTGAAGACCGCTTGCTTCTTGTGCAGTCAGAAGATACTGATGAACTGAAGATCTTTCACCTCAATCTTCCAGTTATGTATCAAATAGACGCCTTTTCCTCCATGCCTTTATTTGTTGCTTCTGATTGACTATGCATTATACCAGGTTTCTTACATTTCCCAAAACTGGCCTGTTCTACATGTTGCTGCTAGTAGGGATGGAATGTACTTGGCAGTAGCAGGGCATCATGGCTTAATCTTGTATGACATACGCCTGAAGCGGTGGAAAGTATTTGGAGATATTACTCAAGAACAAAGAATTCAGTGCAGAGGGTTGTTATGGCTCGGGAAAATTATCGTGGTCTGCAATTATGTGGACTCTTCCGATATGTGAGAAATTAACGCACTGAAGATTTTCTTCAGTGTCTGTTTATATGGATTTGTTGTTAAAACGTCTCTCTAAAGTTAGCAATTGCCAATGCTTGTTGCTTAGAATCTACTAAACATGATTGAGATGAAAATGCATTTTTATTGAGAATTTTCTGGTGAGATATTTTTTTAGAAACATTTTTCATTTTTATGAAGAATGATTCTCCACCACGTCACTCCTTTTTGTATTTTAGTATTGAAGCCCAGTAGTTTATCTTCTACTGAAAAACTTCGACAAACAGATTAAATAATATCCTGGAGTAGGTGAATTACTTTTTCCACCGAAACATGGGCCTTCAGATTGGAACTAAACTTGGTTGTGGTGTCCTTGCTATAATACTCGTGTTATTTGTTTGCTTCTAGTGATTCTAATTCTCTTGCTTGGTTACCATTCCATTCTGTAATATTTGTTGTTAAATAAATTGTAAGCATAGCTTTATCTAGTTTACCAGTTCTTCTCAGTAATATGAAATGTTGTGGAAGCTGAAATGAAAGTCATAGTGATGGATTCAACTTTAAATTTTTAGACGGACATGTCGTGGCAGAAATTGAAAAATAGAAATGACGTGAGGAAATTAATACTAAATTATTTGTGTCTATGTTTCATAAATTTTTGTGGAAGTTGTAGTTGAGCCCATATTTCGGTGGAAAGTATTTCTTTACATGTGTGTGACAATTAGGAGTGTGTGGATGAGTTCCAAATATCCACGATGTGTGTATTTTTTTGCAAAGCGTTGTATCAAATGACTTGGAAGCATTGTTGAAATAAGGTGGTTTGAATGACTATAATGACTTATGTATATTGCTGGAAAATAAGAATGAATTTGATAGTTCCTCACGTCGAACTTATCTTTTATCTATGGTGCGATTTTTCTTCTTCTATGTACACTTTTTCATAGTTTTTTCTAGATTTTATATTTGTTTTTTTTGGCAGCTAAGCAAGTTAATGCCAATTCATGTGTCACTTGATTTTTACTCCCCATTTCATCAGAATGATTGGTGATTGCAGGTATGAATTGCTTTTCTACCCTAGATATCACCTTGATCAAAGTTCACTTCTTCATCGGAAGACATTACTAGCAAAGCCAATAGTCATGGATGTTTATCAAGATTATTTACTTGTCACTTATCGCCCGTTTGATGTTCATATATACCATGTGAAATTATCTGGTGACTTGTCTCTTTCTAGTACCCCAGATTTAGAGGTAATAAAATGCTTTAAAGTGGATACACTTGTTGAATTGGTTGGGTGATACAACCTTTTTACAGTTCTACTAACAATGTGAGGTGTATCAATATTTCTTTCTTAATCAAAATGTTGGATAGTACATGTTTTTCACCATGCATTTTAAGTGATAAAATGACAAACAGCTTTCTACAGTACGAGAGCTCTCAATCATGACAGCAAAGAGCCATCCTGTGGCAATGCGATTCATCCCTGATCAGATTCCACGAGAATATGTCTTGAGCAGTAAAATCTCTTCTGATTTGTTATCCCGAGAACCTGCCAGGTATGCGCTGATATGTAACTTTAGCTAACAGTCAGCTCTTCAGGGTTTTTGCAAATGATTGACTGCATGTGCCTTTTAGATGTTTAATATTGAGGATGAATGGGGAGCTTTCACTGCTTGATTTGGATGAAGGACGGGAAAGAGAACTGACAGATTCTGTTGAGTTGTTCTGGGTTACTTGTGGTCAATCAGAGGAGAAAAGTAACTTGATCGAGGAAGTTTCCTGGTTAGATTATGGTCACCGAGGGATGCAGGTGACAGTTTCTGTGATCATAATCTGTCCCAAATTTTGTTTGTCACTCCACTTAACATTTCTGACGAAAGTGCTGGTTGAAGCTCATGTACAGGTTTGGTATCCATCTCCAGGTGTAGATCCTTTCAAGCAGGAAGGTTTTTTGCAGGTATTCCAATTCGTTTGATTTTTTTTATTTATATGCCATCTCTGTATGAAATTTCTTACATGTTTATCTTGTTTTCCATGATAGGTTATCTACTGAGCTATCCATGTTCAAGTACCGAGTTGTGTAGTATGAGATAAAACATGTATTAGTTAAAGCTGTCCTCCGATAATCCTTCCAAAGGCTTCAAGTATCTATTAATCACACTTCACGTTACTTAACTCCAAGTGCTATGCTTTGAACATTGATTTTGACTATGCATATTTTCATTTCACTTAGTAATTGCATTGTCTTAAGTTGAGTAGTTTGAATAATGCATGTAATAGCATGTTTATTTTATGTCGCAAAATTTTTAGATCTTTTGTTCATTCAGTTGTTTATGTTGTCTGAGTTACATGGTTTGATATGATATCTTAGTTGGACCCTGAGCTGGAATTTGATCGTGAAGTGTACCCACTTGGTCTACTTCCAAATGCTGGTGTAGTTGTTGGTGTTTCCCAGAGAATGTCGTTTTCGACATGTACAGAGTTCCCATGTTTTGAGCCATCTCCTCAAGCACAAACCATATTGCATTGTTTACTTCGGCATCTTCTTCAGGTACATCACCCTATTTTGTGCTGTCATGAGATTATTCTTTTGATGACATTTCAGTTGTACTCTATCCAAAGATGGAACCAGTACATATTTGAAACACCATTGACTTGCGCCGCACGCTACATTTGATTTATTGCTGTTTTGTTAAATGGAACAGAATATGTTACTCTACTGGTTTACTCATCGCAGCCTGAGCTCAAGGCATTTTGCAGTTATCTGAAATTTATCAATCCATAACTGACTTAGGACAGTAGAATTCCCATCCATCTCAGATTGCTAGGCAGCAAATGAGTATGAAGCAAGTTTTCAATTGGTCTCCACTGAGAATTTCTTCGAATTGCATTCATCTTTGTGGTACTATCCTAGTTTAACATGCTGTATGATTTATGTAGAAATGCTCTTTGTTGAATGACTCAACTTTGTGCTGTTGCTAGCCTATATTCATCACTGGTTGACAAGAGAAATAGAATGAGATTTTTCTTGGTCATTTATTGAATGAGACGGCTTTACGCAATTGAGAGCTTTTCCGAGAAGACGGATTTCCATAAGATTTCATCTTCTCGTTATTGAATGACCATTGACTTCCCCTACACTGTAATCACCATTTAACATTGAAATCTAGAAGAAAACTGGCAGCATTAATTGCGAATATTGGAGTTTGAATTTAATGGCTGATTGCAAAAAAGAAACTCAGCAATGGGTGCCAAGCATTTCTAACATATTTTTTTTTTTTGATGGGGCGGGGATATAACAAGTGGGAACGGAACTCACGATCATTAAGAATCAAGTTTGAGGTGGTAGAGGAGACAGCTTCAACCAATATGTGGGTGGTACAATCGGTAACCTATTTTACAATTACGTAAGGAAATCCATAAGGTCTTTTTGGGAATGTGAATAGCGATTGATAATTTGAGGTAAGTATGGAGTTGTGATAAAGAATTTGAGGGTTGAGATCTTCTCCGGAATTTGGGCTCCTGGAGTAGGAATTCAAATGGAAAGCCACAAAGTACTTGCTGTTATCTCTAGCAGCGGATCTGCTAATATATCTACTCATAAAGAGTTTGAGGATTGGAGACTTTTCAATTTTATGGAAGGCTATTGGAGTAAAAGATACATGGTTAGGTTCTCTGAATGTTCCACATGATTAACGTTAGTTCATGTTTGTTTAAGTCAGGCTTTGTGTTCTTGAAAGATGTACCAAGGATTTCTTGCTTTATTATGACTTTTGTAATTGCAAGCTTCTGATAATGAGTCTTTCAGAGAGACAAGAGGGAAGAAGCTCTGAGACTAGCACACATATCAGCAGAGAAGCCACATTTTTCTCATTGCCTGGAATGGCTTTTATTTACTGTTTTTGATGCTGAAATTTCCAGGTAATTTTTATGCAAACATATGATTAATTATCCTCTTTTTTCTCCTCATCCATCCAAAATCACATTACTCTTATATTGAGGACCGAATTGAAAACCATGTTTGATTATCAGACACAACAAAACAGCTTCTTAGTTATGTATTTGAATTCTATTGTTTTTGGTATTCATGTCAATTCTGCTTATGAGTGAGAATTCTTTCTAACACATTAAATTAAGTAAAGCACTTCCAAATTATCAAGAGAAGTCCTTGACCGCCATAACCGAGACTAGATATTTGAGTATGTGAAGACAATGCACAATTGAATATAGCTGTTGACATTTCCTCTAATTGCAAGCAAAGACAGTGCTCATCATATTATGTAATTAAACAGATATAACCATAAATTTGATGATGAGTTGACCAATTTTTTTCCAGTGTAGTATGTATTTTTAGATTTCTTATTTAGTCAATTTGATGGGAAGTAATCTGTTTCTTAACTATGAGGAAAATGTTCGCTAGGTGAATTTGTTGCATAATTTCTTCTGCCTCACTCTATTTTGTGCCTATGCGTCATTCTGTTCTGGAACAAGTTCTGTGGTGGAGACATTTGTATATCATTTCACTTTGCTCTATGTTTATGTAGAAATCTGACAAAATGGGTGCAACACCAAATTTAATGTATCCAACCCTGTTCTACAGACAAAATTTGCGCAAAAACCAGGCGGCATTTGCCAATCATTCTACTGATTCGTCTCTGCTGGAGAAGACCTGTGATCTGATAAAAAACTTTCCTGAATATTATGATGTTGTAGTTAGTGTTGCTCGGAAAACTGATGGTCGACATTGGGCAGATTTGTTTTCGGCTGCTGGCAGATCAACTGAGTATGTGACTCAATTCTCTGCTTTTCTCGAAAGTATCACAAATACTTGTGTCAAAAGGGAATCTAATTCTACTCTCTTTTTCTTTTTCTTTTATATGTCAAAAGAACATATAATTAAGATAAAAAAAGTAATGGTATAAATACACTGGGAATGCCCTGGAAATCATAAGAACATCAACTCTTTCGAGTAACACCTGACCACTAACCATGCAAATATTACTCAAAACCTCATACCACGTTGTACACAAATCTGTATTTTACAAAAGATGTCATCCACCCTGTGTTCTGTTCTTCATTATCAAAGAGCCAACAATTCCTTGCACTCCAAATATGAAAAATGGAAGTTTCCCTAGCCATGAACCACATCTTTACCAGGGAAGAACTAACTCTATAGACCCCTTTGAAAGCTTTTAACAGTGCTTGATGTGAGCTCATGAGTTTGTTCATTCCTAGCCATTCTCGAATTTTCATCCAAAGAGATTTTGAGAAGTGGCAACGGAAGAACATATGATCAAAACATTCATTATAGTCACCTCAAGAATACATTTATTCTCCACCACATAAGGTTGTCTATCTCTAGTCAGAAACTTCCGATGAGCAAACAACCAAAAATAGAATTTATGCTTTGGTATGAGGCAATTCTTCCATACTAGGGGCTTCCAAGGCCAGTTTCCATAATTTGTGCAAAAAATCTATAGGCTTTATACAAATCATTCTTTCTATCAAACCAAGCATCCATCACTGCTATAGAATCATCCACCAAACCATGAATCCGTCAATCGAAATGATTTTCTTAACAAGTTAAGTCATTTTGACGTACCCTTCTATCCCAAAACTGTACTTTCTTCCAGTGAAGGGTTATCAAGTATGATAATCATGCACAATTTCATTTATTCTATCATCAGTCCTAACTTGATGTGAGGTCTTCAGGAATTGAGGAGATTCTTAATTTTCCTCTGAGAAATTAATCATCTTACTTTTAGGTTGTTTGAAGAATGCTTCCAACGAAGATGGTATCGTACTGCAGCCTGCTATATATTAGTAAGTGGCGTTCAGCTTTTGGTACCTATTATGCCTTTTGAGTTGATTACTATGGTGACGGTATTCGTGATTTTATTTTCTTCCTATGGTTTGAATACCAAAAGCTTTTACTTGGATCAATTTCTAATCATTATAAGTGGCATTCCCTCAAGAGTTGAATGATAAGGAAAAAAGCCAGTGATTGCTAATGTTTTCTCATACATGATGGTTAAATGTCAACAGTTGGAAAATGTATGTTTGGCTGCAAGTACAAGTTTCTTTTGGCTGGTGATTTAAACATTCTTGTCCTCTGAAACAAGATTGAGTGGTGACATGTTTCTTAATGAGTTAATAGTTTCTACATCTTCAACACTTTGTTTGATATACGATATTATGTATTTATATCATTATCATTCAAATTGGAATTATGGAACTTATTTTGCTAGAATTGATTCTTGTATCCTGATTGATGTACTCTTGATTGTTTTGCCACAGGTCATTGCTAAGCTTGAAGGTTCTGCTGTGAGTCAATATTGTGCCTTGCGTTTATTGCAGGTGATTATTGGCTTCTTTTCTCTTCTTAAACTCACGGCTGATATATAGTCTTTTTCAAATGCATATGTGCAATCACTGAAGCTCCTGCACAAATCCCAATCATTATTACTTAGAATTTTGTGTAAGTTAGCTTTTTAATGAAGTTTTGTTATGAAAAGGGCTATAAATCATGCTACGCTATGGTTTGGTTGAATTGCTGATATCTGGAGTACTATTTGCTGTAAAGCACAATTTTTCTTCTGTCATACTTTATACTTGTCCGGATCCCAGCTCAGAGGGTTTTTGTTAATCAAATCCATCTTTGGGGGAATTTTTTCACATTTTTACTTTGAGAAATGTAATGGTATTTACCATCTGCTGCATAATTATAAATGTGATGCCTCTGTCAAACAACTCGGTCGATATATTATGACTTTGTAAATAAATCTCATGCCACCAAGTTTCTCACTGGTGTTTCTTATGCTTTTTCTTGTTTATTTAATATTAGCCATACATTCTCACTCTGACCTCTCCATTGTTTAGGCAACGCTTGATGAATCTCTTTATGAACTAGCTGGAGAGCTGGTACAAATCCACAACCCTTTGTACTTCTCCGTGAAATGGCTGATCTTCTAATTTCCTTGCATTTGCAACTTTTTTCTTCTGCAATTTCTGGTTTTATTAGGTAAGGTTTCTATTAAGATCTGGAAGAGAATATGAACCTACTAATACTGATCATGAAAGCCTTTCTCCAAGATTCTTGGGCTATTTTCTTTTCCCTTCCACTTTTATGAAGCAACCTCAGGATGTCAAAAGGTGAGCCTATCCCTTAACTGACTGATTTTGCATAAGCGTATATTTTTGCTCATGCTATTTCTATTGATGCATGTTGACGAATCTGTGGCAGCACTTCATTCAAAGAACAGAATGCGCATGTTGCTTCTGTGAAAAATATTTTAGAAAGCCATGCGAGCTATTTGATGTCTGGAAAAGAGCTCTCAAAGCTTGTAGCATTTGTCAAAGGCACTCAATTTGATCTAGTGGTAGAGAATCCCCCTCTATACTTGTTTTATGTACTTGTTTACCCTCCTCTGAGATTTATATGGTTGATATAACTTACTACAGGAGTATCTGCAACGTGAAAGGTATGGAAGTGCTCTTTTGGAGAATTTTGCTTCTGGTCTTGAAATGATTGGGCAGAAGGTACGAGTATCTTGATAGATCTGTTATATTCTTGGTTTGGAATTTCTTAAATTTTTTAAAAGCTGGTCTCATAATAATTTCTTTCATAACTGGTGTGGTATAATTTCTTTTGGGGAATTTTGCTTCTAATTGTTTAATAGCTAGTATCGTGTAATTCCTTGCGATAGTATGTAACTACATTGCACTATCCAGCTATCTTCAACACCATGCTGCATTTAACCTTTTGATCTGTTTAATTGATATAATGTATATATACTACCATTTGACTTCAGTTTGACTTGCTTATTTCTACTACTGAAAATCATATATGTGCGGAGGCTGAAGATCGTAGAACTTCGTATTTTGATCCTCATTTTTTGCTCTAGATGGGTTGAAATTGTTTCTTATGGTGGCTATCCTAAAGTGTAACATCATTTCTAAGGACTCTTGGAAAGGTCGGTTGTCAGAGATCGAATTATATTTTGTGGCAAAATAAAACTGCAAAACACAGATGAATGCAGCGTGTCAATTCGATTACTGATTTCGGAACTGTGAATGTAACATTGTAATTTTATTCTTTGATTTGTTTCTATACTTTTATGTAGCTTCAAATGGGAACATTGCAAAACCGTTTGGATGCAGAATTTCTGCTGGCACACATGTGCTCAGTCAAGTTTAAAGAATGGATAGTGGTCTTGGCTACACTATTGAGGCGTTCCGAGGTGCAGTTAATCTTTTTGCTAATTTAATGAATCTTTGTTTTGTTTTGGAGATATCAGTTGCAGTACCCTGATTGGTGTTGCCCAGTAGCATCTAATGCTTACCTTGTAAAGCACCTTAATCTATTTACCTGATAAGGGATGAGTGACCTTATGTGACACTTTCTTATGACTTAGCACACTGATGATGATCACTTTCAGTGGATGATGGTTCATGCATGTCATTCTGGTAGGAAAGTTGTGTTTTTATACTGTCTAGATGGCAAGAAAATTGCTTTTCAACTGGCGGTTTCTCTGGTTCTGTGATCTAACTCGAGAAAAAATATGACCTGCACTTAAGTATCACCTGTCAAAAGCGATAAATTCCTTCTTTTGATGCATAATTCAATTATTGAATGTACATCAGGTCCTCTTTGATTTGTTTAGACATGATGTACGACTTTGGAAAGCATACAGCATAACCATACAGGCAAGTGTTTGGTCATACATTTTGGCTGGGACACCAATCTTCGTCATGGACTCACGGTGTCTTTATCATGTGCAATGTTATTAGGCACACACACCATTTGCTGAATACCATGATTTGCTTGAAGAATTAGAAGAAAAGCTTTCGACTGTTGACGGAGAAAAAAAATGAGGCCACTGAATGTTTGAAATTCATGGATCAATTCACTTGAGATTTTTTGAAAGAAGTAAAAGATGCCACTTCCTCTGTTTGGGCTGACACCAAGCAAAACGTCTGTCGTTCAAGAAATCAGGGCAAGACTCTTTAGATTTTCGACACAAGTGACAGAAAAGAATTGTACGTCTATTTACATAAAACGTTGTAGTTTTTAGGTTGAGTTCTATATTGATACCATGTACAATGTCTTTTTTTTTGCCCATTTTTAGAGATGATGCATTTTTGAGCGGTTTATTAAAATTATTTGTACAAAGCCTTTTAAAGTCGAAACGGGTTCTGTTATGAAAAATTTGTACTTAATGCACATTTAGAGTAAAAAAATAATTTATATCTTAATCCGATTGATTTTAGATTTCATGTTGCGAGCCTATAAATCGAATGAGGATCAGCTTTTTTCATTATATCGTGATCTGTCAATTTCTAACTCTAAGTTGCAAGTTTTTGATGAATTAATGTCTAACATAGGGCTCGTGAACTAGTCAACATTATCAAAACAATGAGAGGGAATACTGGCGAAATAAAGATTTCGAGACAAGAAAGTATAGGAAGGCTGGACTCAAGTTCAGAAATCCTTAAAATCTTCGGGTATGCTAGTTTTCCATTTCAGTAACTTTTGAGTAAATAATTTTTTTTTAAAAAATATTTTGGGAATATACATATGTTTAATTCTGTTTTTTTAACAATGCAAAATTTATTGTAGCGTTTAGATTGTATCATTACTAGTTGTTTAAATATTAATTTAATATAAATACTCGAAAACTTAAACTAAATAGTATTGAAATATAATATTTCGAAAAGAAATGAAAATTTGAATTAAACATGATGCTAATCTTAGAATGTGAAAGCGCACTACTAAAAAAGAAAGAAGGCCATCGCTGCCCAGAAAATTAGAACAATGAACAAAATATTTACAGCCCTTCTCCTCGACAGAACCTGAGAATTCAACTTTTCCATCGCATTCATCACCGAATTAATAATTCTCTGCCCACAAAATCAAAATCCCCATTTAAGTTGTTTTTCCATGTTTGAATGACATAAACAGAGGGAATAGAGGCTTACTAGTCTAAAGGGTTCCAAATGTATAAGTGGCTCCATGAAAATCTCCACATTCCTGGATCACAATGAAAAGCTAATAATATATATAATGATGTATTAGTCGATTACCTTCTGTCTTTTATTCAACGTTTAACTCATGTTTTACAAAATACTAGAGTCATAAATCATCGTGTTTTATGTATATATTGATTTATTTTCTTTACATCATATATATTTGATCATTTCTATCTTATAATCTCAATTATGTATTTCTGAGTTAGGATGAAGTCTTACTTTATCATGATCTTTCCTTGATAGATATGGCAAGTGTAGAAGCTGAAACCTTTTCCCAAAGGTAAAGGAACCTTGTCCCATTCTACAAAAATGTACAAAACATCATCTTAAAGTAAACACTATTATTTCCTTCCTCAATCCTTTTAAATAAAAATATTCAAAAATCAATTTTTTTTCTTGAAATAGAAGTTTTTGCATTTCCACTAAAAAAAGGCCTAAGTTATGGACTCAAAATTTTTTTTGGGGTCTGCTCGAGTGTCATCTCATCGATGCTCACATAAATATGCACGGTGGTTGTGTAGCATATCAAAACTGTATGCTGCACACCCACTGCGTATACTTATGTGAGCACCGATTAGATGACATTTATTTATTGGACGTGAAATCTTATATAATATATATTCCACCCGAATAGATTTGCTTATGTCCATCGGACACACTGAAAATCTTGAAAGTGAATGGGGGGGGGGGGGGGGGGGGGATAAAACGAACCTAGTTTCCAAGATACCCCAACGATCATTCCATCTTCCACAGTGGGTTGCACCACGAATTCTATGTTATTCCCCAAGGTTTTCATTACCGATAAGAAGAAAGCAAGCACTTGCTACAAAGGAAAATAGAACTCACCAACACATATAAATATTGAAATGACCAAAGGGAAAAAGAAAAAGAAAAAAAAGAACATAAACTTATTCAGACGCAAATTTTCTTTTCGATTTTCAGTGGCCACGTGAATTTATATGTTTTTCCTATATTTGTAACGTCGTACCTTCTTCCCATGAAAAGATTGGAAGGCAGAAACAAAATTTGAAACGCAAAAGCATTCTTCCGAGATCACATCTGAAATCATGCAGTCGTTTTTGTTCTTCAATGCATCATACAGCTTAAGGACAGTTTCCAAAGCTTTGTGTTCCTCCGGAGATCCCGACGAGTCTTTGGCATTGCACACCACCACCGCGCATGAGCCCCCTATGCTAATGCTTCTCTTGGAACCCAAAAGGCTCGATGAATTTTTTTCAAGTTTCGATTTCAATTCTGGACCATAATTGCTGTGAATGCCAATTCTTGATTTATATAGTGTAATGTTAAGGTGATTTGGTAGTGGTTTGAACCGTATAGGGGTGGCAGAGGGAATGGAAAAGGAAATGGAGCCCATTCAAGAAGATTTAACTTAGAATCGATCGGAAGTAAACATCATGAATAAATGAAATGAAGCATTTGAATGAAAGAAAGAATATTGTGATTGTGTAAGGAATACTATTAAGCTACGATCTTCGTTGCAAGCTTAGAATATTTTCATTCACACGAGTATTATAGTTGAAGAACTCGTAAAATATGAAGTTTTAATTAGCCATTTTAAAACATTGTTTTTTAATTCCTAATTTTGATAATGAACAAAGGTAAAAAATTGTTTGAGACGGTCTCACGGGTCGTATTTTGTTAGACGGATCTCTTATTCTGGTCATCCATAAAAAAAATATTACTTTTTATGTTAAGAGTATTACTTTTTATTTTGAATAGGTTGACTCGTCTCACAGATAAAGATTCGTGAGACCGTCTCACAAGAGATCTACTCGTCAACAAAAGATCTTGCAATCACCTAATTGTGTAACGTAGTTTTACTTGTCTAAATTTTCATCCATAAATACAAGTACATATTTTTTAAATAATTTTTTTTTAAGAAAGATAACATGATTTTATTTTAAAAAAGAAAAGATATCGTGAATTCTGGTTAAGTTACGTTTGGATTGATGAATTTGATTTGAAGATAGTGATTTGATTTGAGAAAAAATTTGAAGTCCACAGCAATTGTTATGATACTAACTACAATTTTGTGCATTCAAGTAAACAAAAAAAATTGAAATAAATAAATTTAAAATTGACATTACAAATCCTACATGTCATGGTTTTAGTAGTCCGACCCATTTGGAAAAAAAACAGCCATTTTCTTGAGCCCGTTTTTGAACAGCCCAATAAGCCCAGTTAGTTCTATCGTGACTCCTAGTTCTATGGTGACTCCTAGTTGGACAACAGATCTGAAAGTGAGAATCAATGGCGGAAGATTTGGTTCTGGACACGGCGATCAGAAATTGGGTATTGGTACCACTATCAGTAGTTATGGTCCTCATCGGGATCCTCCGTAAATTCGCCTCAAAGATGATGCGTTCCGATCAAGTTCCAGACATCAAAATGGTCAAAGAAGGGTACTATTGCTTGAATTCATTTGAGTATTTCACGGTTAGATAGATAACAATGTGTGGTGAATTTAGATTTATCAGCTCTTTGTTTTGGTTTGTATCATCAGGCAAGTGATAATCAGGGCAAGGAACCTTAGGGCAGCAGCGAATTTTATTCCCGCGAAATCGTTTCGTGCTCGCAGGTTTTATTTCAGCAACGAGGTGAGGAACTAAGAATTTTGACTTGGGAACTGTCTTTGTGTTGATTTTTGCTGTTTTTCTGTCATCAAAGTATCGCCTTTATGCTTCCTCACTTGTCTCGTTTATTTAAGAAGATAAACTGAAAAGATTGTTTTTTTTTAATATAGAATATGGTAAGAAATAAGCATTCATATAATCATGTGAAAACAAGTTAATAGGATGGGAACTAGAAGTTGCCCTTCCTTAGAATTCAAGGAATAGACCAATAGTACATTGAAATGTCTATTATGATGCTATGCTGAATGACCAGTTTAATTGTGATAAAAAAATGAATACCCGAGAAAACTTTTGTTTTTATGTGAGATGCCAAAAAAACTGTTTCCTGGTTGCTTTCTTATAGTTTAAACCTCCCCCAAGCAAAATTGTTTGCGGGGAAGGAGCGAGGCCTAGATGTTTTGTATGTAAACCGCCACTATAGTACTTTTGTTTACGAGAGTTCAGTTCGTAGGAAGAAATCTTATTGCTAGATGGCAATGGGTTGTGTTTATTTATTTATTCTTTTGGAAGGTAAAAATATGATTTGCATCACAGGATAATGGATTATTACACGTGCCTAAGGGTCAAGCTCAGAATCCGCAGGCTCAGATGTTTTCTGATCCAAATATGGCGATGGATGTGATGAAGAAAAATCTTTCAATGTTTATACCACAGGTTTGGTTCCTACATACTTCTATCTGAATTCTGTCAATTTCTAGGTGGCAAGATTTATCTTTCTTACTGTATTTATGGTCATATTAACAGACACTGACTTTTGCATGGGTTAATTTTTTCTTCTCCGGATTTGTGGCAGGTTGCTTTCTCTTTTTATTTTCTTTTTCTCTTCTCACTTAATTGAATCTTGCAAAATTGTACATTTTCTTTCATTTCGTGCTTTAACTCCGATTGTAAGCTTTATGTGCTCCATTTTTCTATTTAGAATATTTGGATTCAATTGTTTTAAAACTTCTAATAATAAGAGTCATTTTCTTGTGGTTTCAACTTTCAAGAAATAAAAAAGAACTAATTTCACGTGACATCGACTAGCATGTTCTTTTTCTCATCTTGTCATGCATATTACTAACATAAGTAATTGCATGTCTTGTTTCACAGCAAAGATTCCTTTTCCACTAACACAAAGATTCAGGGCAATGCTGCAAAATGGTATAGACTTGAGCTCTGTTGATGTCAGCTATGTTAGCGGTCGTTCCTGGTATCCCTTTAACTTGCTATGATCTTTCATATCACCTACGAAACACAGACTGTAGCCAGCTGGTGCTCTAGATTCTTACGCTGCTTAGCGGATCTGATGTTTAAATTTTCATGCTTCCAGGTATTTTCTCAACCTATTCGGGCTTAGAGGTCTCTTCAGTCTTATACTGGGAGAAGATAATGGTCAGTTTTTCTGGAACTGTAATTCATTCTAATTTTCATGCTTTTTGTTGCTTACTTCTCTGTAATGTAAAAATTGTTTGTGGCCGGTTCTATGTTTTCTTTGGGTATGATGGTGAATTAACACAAGTATTTGATTTTGATCAGCAACTGATGATACACAACGTATGCAAATTAGTGGTTTTGGATTCGATCCCACAAGGGTACACCTTTAATTTTCTGTCTGGTTGTTCCCCAATTTTTTTCATGTAGCTTAATACAGTGATCACCATAAATTAATGTGATTATCTTAGTCAATGTAGATTCATACAATTGTATCTTTGATTTATTATTTTTGCGTATTGGCTCAGAGTTTGGGTGCAGAGAAAGATAACTTAGTCATTGTTCAGCATGAATGGGCCCTACCAAAATTTGAGCAACGAGCAGAAGCTGTTTTGAAGAAGCTCGTCAGCTGAGAAAGAATTAGAGTAGGCTTTGCGTTACGAACAGGTAGTATTGCTTTGTTGCAGCTTTTAATTTAGTTGGTGCAGCTGCTGCGAGTTGATTAAATTTTTTAAGCATCTAAACTTCCAAAATCTTATTGCATGTGTTCCCTTCTATTGTTATGTTTTATTAATTACTTAATCGCGTTCATCAGATCAAGCTTAAGAGCCTTTTACCGCCCCGATTGAACCATACATTTAAAGATTAAGCTTGGGGTGAGGCAGGCCTTGTGAAGGATTATTTCTTTGAACATTAGTAATCAACACCATTCCTTCTCTTAAAAGTAAACTGTTTCGTATTGTATAATAACATAGTAGCATGGAAGCAGTAAACGAGCTGAAGTGAAAGAAAGTGTTCTTTGCCTACAATTAAGCTAATTGGTGCTATCAAAATACGCATGTTAAGAATTAATGAGATAGGTGAATACGAATGCCACGTATGTTCTACACTTGGATTGTAGACCACGGGTGTAAGGTCGTTTTCAATCCCTTGAAATATTTTTGAGATGAAAGAATGGTCTCACCAGATTGTGACAACCTTGGACTCCTCTATTGTCCCTCGAATTATGGATCATTCACGAAAATCGGCCTAGGTTCTTAGTTACACCAATCTGATTCTATCACTGTTTCTTGAAGCTAATCTTTTGGTTTTAAGCTACTCTTTTTCTAGTAAATTTTCATACTCCAGTCTGATCCGAAGAATTGCCTTCTTTGAGGTAAAAGTTACGTCAAGAGAGTAATTTGTTTTTAGAAAAACTCTTAAAAGTCTGATTTAAAGAATAATTGCCTTTTGTTAATTCTGTGACAGCTCTTGATGCTCTGCCTCGACAAAATGATGCATGCCTGTCGTACTTGTAGTGATTTCAAAAATGCACAGAGCTTCTTCACTGGATGTAAATAAAAAAAAACTATCAGGTCTCACCTTGGCTTGGTTTTAACTTCAACTTTTTAATATGAATATTTGTAAAATCATTTTTATGGTAAATAATTATCCCATGACAGTCCGCAAATACTTACATTTCACCGTACCCATTTAAAATTAAATAAATGGTAAAGAAAAAATAACTATAGAAAGGTAAATAATTAGAGACTGGATATGTGTAACTTGGGTAATCTATCCATCACGAGTCGTATTTTTTTTTTTCCTGTGATACAATATATATGAATAACGTGAAAGAACAACTGTACAACCATAAACAACTCTTGAAATATAATTCAATCATTCATTTAAGAATGGATATTTATATTGATACGTTAGTTAAGGCAAAAACTTGTATGAGACGGTCTCACGGGTCGTATTTTGTGAGATAGATATCTTATTTGGATCATCCATGAAAAAGTATTACTTTTTATTATAAGAATATTACTTTTTATTGTAAATATCGATAAGGTTGATCTGTCTCACAGATAAAAATTCGTAAGATCGTCTAATAAGAGACATACTCGTTGGGAGTGAGTCTCATGTGAGACCGTCTCACGGATCCTAATATGTGAGACCGTCTCACGGATCATAATATGTGAGACGGGTCAACCCTACTGATATTCACAATAAAAAATAGTACTCTTAGCATAAAAAGTAATACTTTTTCATGGATGATCCAAATAAGAGATCTGTCTCACAAATACGACCCATGAGACCGTCTCACACAAGTTTTTGTCTACTCATTGGTTAATTGAGACTTGAGGATATGTAGCATTGTACACGGTATGCCTACGTTATATAATTTCTAGCATGCAATAATAAAAGTAAAATATTCTTATATATTCCCATTTATTATTGGTAAATCATATTCCATTTTATTTAATAAAATACATCATAAAAATATATTTTTAGTAAATACATGTCATCTATCATAATAAAATATTTCTTTATCTTTATTTTTTAATATTTAGATTATTAAATCATTCATAACATAAAAGTATTATAAAGTTTTATTTTAATATGATTTCTAAAATTTTCAAATAAATTTATTTTAAAAAAAATTTAATTTATATACACCAATTAATATAAAAACTATAAATCCAGTCTGCGGAGGTCTTAATCTAAATATTAATATTGTAGATAACAAATTCAATCTTGGCACGTCAGACCGTCAATGACACACACACACTGAAATTGAAAGAACACGGTACGAGTGGATGGCTTTGCTTCTTTATTCTTCAAATATCGCAATTCTATCACACGTGTCTTTTTCCTAATGGTCCACGGAAATACCGACCCCACCTTGGTCGGGATTCCCTCCACCGCCTAAACAAACCCTTCAATCAAAAACCTTCTTCTTCTTCTTTTAAGGATTCAATCAACTTTTTCCTCTGCATGAAAATGCATATTTTCTCGTTTTATATATATATATATATATATAATATATATAAAAATATATATATATATATATTACCGATAACTCAAGTTCAACTTATCACGGCTTTGCGCAACTGATACCGGGAGAAGGTCATTTTTTGATCCATCATGTAAACCTAGGTATGGTCACATTTTATATACACGCGCAAGATAGACGTTCGAGGTCATATCAATTACGACACTTTGTCTTCTAGAATTAGTTACGTAAATTTGGGTGCAAACCACTAATGAGTGCGAAACCATAATATTCTGAGTATCCTCCTTGTGTTTTACCCGAAGAAGGTTACAAACTTTCGGTGTTTTTCCGAGGATGAAATTCATTCAAAATTTTATATTATGAATTTTTTTAGAACAGAAAGCTTGAAGTAAATTTAGTATTTGAAGTAGTTACAATAGCGATATGTATGTTGGTTATGCAATGGTTCATATTATAAAATGTCACTCACAACTATTTATTACTCAAAAGATTCCAAAAGAAATAATAATAAAAAATAAATAGGACAGAATTGCTTGTCCAGCAGTGATGAGTAAGATCCAGCGTGGCCTATGTAAATGGGCCCCATTCTCGAGTGAAAGCATCTAATATGGGCCCCGCCTTGATTCAATATCCAGCAAGATGGTGATTCCAGTTTTGAATGGATGCCACGGGAATCAACAGTGAGTTAATACATGGAGAATGTATTTTGTGAGACGATCTCATGGATCTTTATCTGTAGAGACGAATCAATCATACCGATATTCACAATAAAAAATTATATTCTTAGCATAAAATGTAATATTTTTTATGAATGACATAAATAAGATATTTGAACCACGAAATTGATCTGTTAAACCGTCTCACACGAGTTTTTGTGTAATACATATTGTTTCATTCTCAATATTTGTCCAAAATGATATATATATGTATATATATATATATACCCCATCTGTATATTAAATTCAAAATATAATATACAGATATATATAATATATATTTTGAATTTAATATACAGATGGGGTGGTTGGTCTGGTCTCTCTTATGATTTTATTTTCAAATATTTAGTATTTAATAATATTTACTTTTGGTATTTTAGATTAATTTGTCAAGTGTTTAAACTTTAATTTTTTATATTTGAGTTATTTATGGATCTTAGAAAATGAATATTATGTCAAATAAGAATATATTACCTTAGTGATATCAAATCATATATATCTAATTTCGTCATAACATAGAATGTGGTGTAATTTTATGATTGTTTTATTTTTTTATGAGATGAAACTCATAACTGCTATTTCTTGATGTTCATTAATATACAAATTCTCTTAATACAGTAGCATGTAAATCACGCGTAAAGATGGAATAAAGTCATTAGGACTTGAAGTACTTTTAATTTTAATATAAAATTGTCACCACATATGGAAGTGTGATGAAAGAGTAGTCGCCACTTGCTCCTGCATTCAACAGCAGTACAGAACAGGCCATCAAGAAAAGAACCACAGGCAGATTAAATTTGGCCTCCACCATGTGTATTTGCCTGTTCAAAAACCCTTTCTTTTTTTGATTCAATTCATCCAAATTAAAGAGTATTCTCGAATGCTCTCTTTTCTCTCTATTTTTTCCTTTTCAATTTGGATGAATTGAATCAAAAAAAGAAAGGGTTTTTGAACAGGCAAAGACACATGGTCTCACGGGTCGTATTTTGTGAGATAGATATCTTATTTGGGTCATCTATGAAAAAGTATTACTTTTTATTATAAGAATATTACTTTTTATTGTAAATATCGGTAAGGTTGATCTGTCTCACAGATAGATAATAACTCAAGTTCAACTTATCACGGCTTTGCGCAACTGATACCGGGAGAAGGTCATTTTTTGATCCATGATGTAAACCTAGGTATGGTCACATTTTATATACACGCGCAAGATAGACGTTCGAGGTCATATCAATTACGACACTTTGTCTTCTAGAATTAGTTACGTAAATTTGGGTGCAAACCACTTAATGAGTGCGAAACCATGATATTCTGAGTATCCTCCTTGTGTTTTACCCGGAGAAGGTTACAAACTTTCGGTGTTTTTCCGAGGATGAAATTCATTCAAAATTTACTCTTTAATTTGGATGAATTGAATCAAAAAAAGAAAGGGTTTTTGAACAGGCAAAGACACATGGTGGAGGCCAAATGATATATATATATACATACAACGATCACAAATTGTACACATCATATGAAAAATATAGACACGATTGATAGTTAAATTTAACCATTTACAACCAGACATTTATTGACATAGAGACCTCAAGATCAACTTGAAGACATGAAAGGGTCACATGTAATTATATCATATATGAATATATTTAAAAAGAATAGGTCTGATTTATATCCGATTCATATATGTAATGAAAAATAATACTTTTAATCTAACTAGTAATACTTTTCATATGTTGATCGATGAGATTGTCTCGTAGAAATATTTTGTGATTTAAAAAAGTATTTGAAAAAATGAAATTTTTACGCATTACACGTAAATTGAATGAATATTTTGTCCAAATTAGTAGGCAACTCTTGGTCCACCTAAACTTTACATCCCTGATCTTCTCCGCTAATGATGTTTATCGCTTCCAAAATTTGTGCCCTATTTATTTATTATTTTCACACTAATGGTTTTTCTTCCCTATAAATACCCCTACAAATGATCATTTCTCTTCACTCCTTTGCAAAACATTACTTTATTTCTCTTCTTTTTTCTCTAGTTTTCACCTCACTTTCAGTACTCTCTTCTTCATTTGGTTCTCTCTCATTTTCCAAAACACTATGGCCACAGCTGAGGTAACCATTATTATATATATATGGTTTCTAGCTTGATCAAGTTCTTGAAAGTTATTAAACTTCTTTATTTTGAAACTTTTCAGATCTTGATTAGTGGATGGAAATAATGGAGTTTGGGATGATAAAGTTTGCATCTTGTGACGCTAAGCGATGTATCAAACTAATTATTGCATGAATATATTTTATCTGCATGATAATCTTGAAGTATGAGTGTTTGATCATATATATATCACCAATCAAGATTTGATGGCTTTCTAGATCGAAGTATATATACGTCTTTATGTTTGATTTCCTTTATTTTCCACTGTATTTCAAGAACGATCGCTGTTTGATCTGTTCCCGGATTAATTATAACAAAGAACTAAAATTTTATGCGTTTAAAAAATCGAGCTTCACTTCAAATTAAGTCCATCATCTCACTCACGCCAACCCGATTCTTGGATGGGCATATCAAAATAATAGAATAACTGCGCAACTTAACAACCTTGGGAGATGATAAACGTTTGTAAATCGTAGGTAACATTTCCAACACCAGTGGCAGAGACAGTAGAGCAAACCATCCCAGAAAATGTGGAGGAGGTGGAGATCACGCCACCTGCTCCGGAGGAGCCAGTAGCGGCTGAAGAGGTGGAAGTACCACCACCAGAAAACGAGCCCGAGGAAGACCCGACAGAAGAACCAGCTGAAGTAGTTGATGCTGAAGAGCCTGCAGAGGAACCAAAGCCAGAAGTAGAAGCCACTGAGGTGGAGGTCTCAGAAGAGCCTGCTGCTGTCGAAGAGACTCAAACAGAAGAAGCCACCACCGACGAACCAGCGGCTCCTGCACCGGAAGAGGCCGAACCGGCGGTGGTTGAAGAAGTTCCAGCTAAGGAAAGCGAGGAGTGAGTAAAGAAGGTTCACGCAGTGTTCGACTTCTTTTGGGATCTGTAAGCTGCGTACCAGAGTCAGAGTGATCTGGTGTCTATTTGTTTGTCTGTATTTTTGTTTGTATGATTGTGGCTTGATATTAATAATGTCGAAAGGGTTCTAGTATTGGTGTTTTGAAGCCAAAATCATGTGGAATGAGTATATCTTATGAGTTGTATTGGGCTTTTATCATATAAATATATTGTGGTTAAAGTTAAATTTGAGTTAAGAGTGCAGAGTTTTCCATTGAATTTGAGTCCATATACTTCTTAGATCATATTTGTTTGTGTTTGCAACTTTTTTGGATGATTCTTAGATTTTTTCTTTGCAAATGTGTGAAAAATAATTCTTAAAATTACCTTCTTTTTTTTTTTTTGGGTAGAGATTGCAATTATTGCAATAAAAAATATATAAACAGACTTTTAACGAGCGCAACTTGAACTCAACTGAAGCCGCCTTCAGTGAAAGCTGTCCGGTACTCTTATCTGATGGAATGTGATGACAGATAGCATGGATTAATGAATCCAGATATTATATTGCTTTTGTGATCCACATGTGATTTGTATTTCTGTCAAATCGTAACAGAAAATTCTAAGTCATAATATATTATTTTTTGGATTTTTATTATACAAAGTAACATGTTTCGAAAAAAAAATTAAAATCATGACTAAGGTTGTCATGACTCAAGTTCAATTATTAATAAAAATTTATTAAAATATGAGAAGATCGAAGGTTGGTTTCATGCATGTACATATATATTTATATATTCAATGATCAATGATCATGCATGTACATATATATTTGTATATTCATAATATATTACGTTCTGAGCGATTAGGTCGCTCACATCTTTGCTTTTACCTTGGATATCATATTCCCATGGAACATGTCTCATGTTGGATGGGCCAGGCGGTCAAGACACCACTTAGGTTTGGACCGAAATCTGGCGTCCATAAAATTTATCAATAGTTTTTATCCATGATTTATTTGTAATTCTTTGAAATTTTATTATTGAATTTTTATCCGACGTTGATCAAATCATCATGTATTCCACATGAATCAAATCATTGAATTAAAATTATAAAATTATCATTTATATATACTTGTATTTCCCTAACAAACCTATGAGCACAATCAAACTTCCGCACCATGTACGTACATATATAACAACAGAGAGTCATTCCACAGTAAATCTAAAGCACGGTATCAAATCAGATTCAATTCTTAAACGAGGATTCAAAGAGGTCGTGCATATTTTTTGGTACCTCCAATCTCCGTCTTCGCCGGCTTTTGCTGGCTGCATGTATACTTCTTTGAGTAGCAGCCCATGAGGCATCAAGTATAGTATATTACCAATCAAGAGAGTCTCCGGCTTCAGGTGAAAAAGCTCATTTCCTTTCAAAATGTTCACGACGACTTACACCACACAGCCTGCTGTGCTACTAGCTTGAGTTTACCTGTATTGTTCCTTGACGCTCGTTAAACAACCAGTATTCGCATGTGAAAGTATCACAAAAAAATTCGTGTTTGACAGAAGATTAGAGTGAGCTTCCCAGATATCCTCGAGACCTCTGACTACCCTGCACTTAAATTCAAACGCTTATCATCCATCTCAATAAAATATCAATTCCTCGTTAGAAGAAAATAGAAGGCATTCAAACGAGATATCATCGTAGCTTCTTCTAGAATTATAAACAACTAGTAAGATGAAGGTAATGTAGGAAAATCGTTACCTTACCTATTTTGCACGATCCACTAAGGTTTTTTTTTTCCCTCAGAGCACCAACTTGAATCCTTCGGCCAAGAAATCATCGCTGAGAAAAGAGGAGAGGTAAAATTCAGGTCCAATAAAGTTGATGATTTGAATGCCATATTTTCTAGGATCTAAGAAATTTAAATTGCTCTCCGACCATGATATCATAAAAACACAGATCATCTTTGGCATTGATGCCACCTACATGGAAGAAACTTCTCCAAGTAACCCATAAAATAAACGAATTAAAGTTGGGAGAAAACATATATAATTTAAGTATGTAAAAACTCCCAAGGGCATACACAATCCATGAGTGAATGGCATCTATCCCAAGCCAAGTGACTGATGCTCATAATTTCAGCTGCTTTTACCTTTTATTGGAGCTCCTTCTTGTCATCTTTTTCCTCGGTCCATGTTTCTTGACTTCGTCCGGTGCATCAATAGAAACAAGAGGCTCTCAACACAAACCTCAGCATAGAACACAAAAGGCAAGCCATCTACATTAACATTTTCAAGAGTTTTGTTTCTTAAATCATACAAAACAAGTCTTTTATCATCACAATTCAAAAGAATCTTATTTCCGTCCCTCGAATACACCAATGGCTTCATAAAATCATGAGGGTCAATTAAGGGAGATTTGATTGATATCAAAGTAGTCCATGATTCCTTCACACCATACTCTTTCATCACCCAAATTGTCACCTGTGATATTCTAGAGCACACAACAGAGAGACACCCTCCAATCACATCCAAATTCACACCAACATCCCTGAGCCGAATTCCGGGCGGCATCGGCTCTTCAAAATGTGTCTCAGTCTCAACACTGAAAGCCAGTATTTTCAAAAATTCACCCGAATGTATGCGCTCAGGATCCTCCACCAGCGTATACAAAGCCCCATTGACATGCACGCGCCAATGCACCCTTAAGAAGGGAAGGGAATAAGGAAAGCCCTCTATCCTTTTCCACGAATTCGATTTCGTGCTGTAGATCTTTGTTTCAGAGCACATCCACACATGACTAATCTTATTCCTAAATTCTACAACTTTGACAACCTTATAATCATCGTTTGTTGAATCATAACCAAACCCATATGCCGTCTTGGAGTAAGATTCCAGCTCGGTAGGGTATTCAACCACAGAATCGGGCAAAATCTTGTAGCTTCTTGAAAAGGGGTTCCACAAAACCGGAGGCTGACTCATCACAACCACCAAACCATTGCAAGAATTGGTGATAATATCAACACTCTTGTAGTAAAACGGGGGTCTGATAACTTGGGCCTTGTCGAGAGAATCCAAATCGACTGAATACAGACCTAGGCCACCAAGAATCAGATTACGATTGGAATTCGTAATCATAGATCGACGCAAGTGCAGTTTTATAAAATATTCACTGTCTATCAAGAAACACCACGATTTCGCAACACAACGGAATCGCTTAAGGGACTTCACAGGGAGGCGGCAGAGGATGTCTTCTAATATAACAAACGGAAGAGTTGACATTTTTTGCTCCTATTTTCTTACTGCTTGTTAGTCGTTCTAGCTCTGTTAAAAGATTCTTGCACGCGCTTTTCTTGACTACATCTTTTGGAGAAACTTTACTTCACTTTCTTCAAAAAATTTCAAATATATTACAGTTTCTTCAAAGATCCCTCTCTTTCACTCAGTAAGACTGGAAACAATGCAATACAGGGGACTGTGCAAGATAAAATCTTACCGTTTGAATAAGAAACTTTCACATGGATTTAGACACGAAAACGGATCAAGAATCGCGGCCTTTAATTTTTCTCTGAATCAAAAAAAATCGAGGATTTAATGGAGATTTGCGCTTCAGTGTTGGGTTGGTAGCAATTAGCATTACAACAACGAGGTAGTGTTGGGATCAAAGTGGGAGAAGACTGAAGAGAGATTGGCTTTCAGTTACCAAGTAATGCAAAAATTCCATTATTTTAACCAAACAAATGCGAATATGAAGCGAAACAAATGGTCCCCACGCGCACACTTTTGACTGCTTGAATTATCAAAAGGAAACCGTGTGACAGAAGCCACTTGGTGAGTCACGGCGATAGTGGAAAATAAGACGAAAAATGTACGTGAGATGATTTTATAGATCGATAATTTATATGATACATGTATTTTATTTGATTATTCATTAAAAAAATATTATTTTTATTTTAAATATATAAAAAATTGATCGTCTCATAGACAAAAATTCGTGAGACTATCTTACAAAAGATCTATTTATAATGAATGATTCATGCTATGTTACAAATACAACGAGGTTTTTACGATATAAAATTTCAATACATAAATTATGTATCAAAATCTTATAAAAAATTCAAAACAAATTCTCCTGAATTAATAACAAAATTTCGCAACATAATTTTTATAAATATAAATATATCCACATATTGACAAAAATTTGTGTGAT
Source organism: Primulina tabacum (assembly GCF_025594145.1). Lineage (NCBI taxonomy): Eukaryota > Viridiplantae > Streptophyta > Magnoliopsida > Lamiales > Gesneriaceae > Primulina > Primulina tabacum. Next base: position 4,879,405 of record NC_134553.1, read on the forward strand.
ACGGTTTCACAGGTCGTATTTTGTGAAACAGATCTCTTATTTGGATAATCCATGTATTACTTTTTATTGTAAATATCGATAAAGTTAGACACATCTCACAAATAAAGATCCTTGATATCGTCTCACAAGACACATATTGATTGTACCGTAGCATTATTCGTAGTCTATAACTTATTATTCCAAATTTAACACACGTGTTATGTTGGAGAAGCTAAATGATCAAAAACATTTTTTATAAAAATATTTTTTTAAAAATTTAATATTATTTGATTACAAAAATTCTTTTAAAAAAACACTTATCTAAATGTTTTTTTAGAAATCAGATTTTCAGAGTTCTGGTATTTTATTTCTACTTCTATTTAAAAATAAAAACCAAAGTAATATTTAACATTTATCCAAACTCAAAACCGTTTCTGCATTTTTAAGGAAATTTTTTTTAAAAAAAAAAACTTGATTTATTTAAATGTTTTAAAGTTACAATTTTTGTATCTAAACTGACTATATTTGAGATTGAATATCGAGTTTGAAACGTTTCCTTGACTCAAAAATAAAAATGCTATAATCATATCAATATAATAAAATCAAACATAAGAAAATGACTCTCGTATCCAGAGGCGGATGTACTAAAGCCCGGGTGGTCCAATTTTTTTTTAAAAAAATTATATTTAAATTTTGTATGATTTTGGAATAATATGATATTAGCCCGACTAAATCAATTTAAAATATTAAAAGATTTTAAAATTTAAAATTCTAGTCCAAGCATAGCTATATTCCTGGCTTCGTCACTGTTCGCATCATATTTAAGGATGTTAATTTTAATAGAATAATGCGGGTAATTTCCAGTTAGTAGCCATTAAACTTACTTGCTAGTCCTTTTTTTTCACTTTATTTATAGAAGTACTTTTTATATTTTAAGATTCTATTTAAATAATTTAAAATTTAAAAATAATTTTCTATTTAAAATTTGTTTGGACGACCCACTACACCCATATCTTAATTTATGTCTCCAAATTTAAAAATAATAATTGTTAAAACTTTTTAAAAAATTATTGTTAAATTTAATATATACTACTTAGTAGCTTAAAACATTTTGTAAATAAAGTTAAAAAAAGGCTATAAAGAGAGTTTAAGAACATTTGGGTGAATTTATGTGAAGAAGGGAAAAAAACTACAGATAAATATTTCTCGACTCGATGTGTTTTCAGCTTGAAATTTGAAATTTTGAATATATATTACCATATTAATTTAATTCGAAAGAGTTTTATGCCTCTTGCAAATTCAAGAGTGCTCAATCCAAATAAGCCATAATTATGCTTTTAATTGTTTTTAGAGTTGTTAAACGAGTCTGACCACGTCGACAAATAAGTGGGTTGAGTTAATAATATTCTGATCCACTCTTGCCAAATGATGGGGTGCGGGTCAACCACTCCCAACCTACCAAATGTAACTTAAATTTGGCAAGTTGGTCCGGCCCGTCAAATTGACTGCTTTGGATTGACAATATCTCAATCCGCCCAAATGACGAGATGCTCGTCTCTCTATGCCAAATGACAAGTAGTTACAGGTCGCGAGCCGATTATCGTTTTTAACAACTCTAATTGATTCCCTCTGTTTTTTTTTACACTGATTTGTTTACTAAAGAAGCTCTCCCAACAAGTGTCTATTCGTTTATAACATTCAAAATTTATTTCGACAAAGACGAATCAAGTTTCTTAGCAATCACAATTACAAATTTCATGTGTCACTGAAGGCCAACTTCCCCACTCCCTCTTTAAATTTTTCGTTGAGAGAGATCATCAAGAATTGGACTTATTTGAATGATAAGTGCTTGTCTATTGTCATGCACATGTTGATATAGCTAATAAACCCTTCGTATTTCTAAAAATGGTAAATTTAATTTCAAAGTCTAGTTTTAATATAATGTAACTTTTAAATTTTAGTCTTTTTGGTCATATTACTAACGTGATATAAAACAAAGTAACAATCTTATATATCACATCATTATGTTTTCGATGTCGCATCAATATTTTTCATTTTTACGTTAGAACTCTTACAGAACAAGACTGACCGAAAACAAAAATAAAGTTAGTATATCAAAGAAAAATATTAAAAACTTAATATTACTTTACTAACTTTTAAAATTCTGATTAATTACTATTCAAATACCTTTACTAAAATGAATAAAGCATGACTTGCATCTCTCAGAGTCTTAAAAGGTAATATTTCATTAGTTTGGATTTCTAATTTTACCGTAGTGTGGAGTCGAGATCTTATCCAAAAAGGAACAAGGAGGAGGGTGGGAAACGGTCATCAGATTAGGCTTTGTCTGATAGATGGATTATGCCAGGGACGGATCCAGAAATTAAAGTTGAGGTGAGCTTGAACTTAATATAATAAGTTAATATATATATATATATATATATATATATATATAATCAAATATGAGATATTAATATGAAAATAGTTAGCAAAATGACTTTGGTTTTTTTTAAAAAAAAAAACCTATTGTTCTTAGCGTATTCGAAATAGGAGAGTTAATTTTCAAAAAAGAAGTTTAATCAATATCATTTTTCAAAATTTATATATTATTTAAATTAATATATAACTCGTGTAATATAAGACAAATTTCACTTAGATTCAAAATTTACATTTTAAAACTATTTTTAATATATTTTAAATGTACTTTCAAAATTAAATTCTATTAAATAAAAAAATTCATAAAATAAATTTATCACTTTTATGAGTTATTTGCACCAAACTCCTTTTGAAATATCGAAAATCTACATTTATTCACTGTGAAAGTTAAATAAGTATTCTAAATATTAACTTTTATGACTTATTTGCACCGTGATATCTTTTAAAAATTTAGACTGTACTTAAATCTCTATATATATTTACAAAAAAAATATTAGAATTGGCTCAAATCTCTATAACTTGTTGTAAAAAAAAAATTGGACTGGGCTACAGCCTAAAACGGGCCAAGCATAGGTTCGTCCCTGGATTATGCGTCGGGCTAGTGGGATGAGTTCCTTATGTGATCTGAATAGGACAATGGTGAAAGATTTAATCTCTCCATCCCGAGCATGGAAAGAGGACGAGGTACATGCGTTATTTCCTTGCTTTGAAGTATATTATATCCTTGATATTCCATTAAGCAGGCAAAACTAGGTAGACATTTGGTACTGGAAATGGGGAATTAATGGACAATACTCGGTTAAGTCCGGATACCTTCTTGAGGCGCCTACTTCGCAATCAGCTTACAATCTGGATAAATGGTGGAATCTGTTTTGGAAACTTCATATCCCTCAAAAAGTTGGTTTTCTTTTTTTTTTCGAGAGAGTAATAAGTGTTTGAATAATTGTTAACAACAGTAGCATAAAAACAAACTTGTAGAGATAAAACAATAACCGAAATAAGTGTGATGTTTATAGTATGACTATTGTATAAAAGAAAGCAAAACCAAACCGAGACAGTTTCCTTAAAACAGATTCGTCATCTCCGGTATGTGCTTCGAGGTTTCAGCAGACGTCTGTTTCCCAAGATACAACGGAACAACCAGCAGTGACTTAGCACGAGACACTACTACGACGAACTGAAAACGTACATTTACTTTATCACCGAGATTTAACGGAGGTCAATTGGAAAGATAACAATATGAAATGCAAGAGAGTGCTTGAAAGAGATAAAATTTTCATATGTTTGAAATGGTGAAATGAACACACTATTTATAAGCCCCAAAATGCACGTATTGCAATAGTCATCCATGATTAATTAACTCAATTAATTTTCTCGTTAACTCAAGAATATGAAGAGCCAAAACTCTTCAATTAACTCAAGAATGTGGAAAGTCAAAAGACACGTCCACAATAATGAGTCACAACTAACTCAAGAATGTGGATAGCCAAAAGGCACTCCCACATTCACGAGACATAATTTTGATTCAAATTTCCAACAATGAGTTCATCCCCACGTAACTTAGTCTGCATCAGCGTCGTATTCTTGAAAAGGGTTGTTTATTTTTCTGTGGTGCACCGAAAGCCTCCATCAGCCATTGCCTCCTTTTCTGCCCTCAAGTTCGAGATGTATGGAAACGTTCTGATTTCTGGTATCACTTGAAAAATTGTTGTAAGTTGTCCTTTATGTTTTGCGGTTTTTTATTTGAGAGACAGTCCGTCTAAACCAGCTTTTGAGCTATTTGTTATGTATGCTTGGGCAGTTTGGAAATATATCTGCAGATTGTAACATAATTCAAAGCATCAGAACCATTCGATTAAGATTGAATGTGTTTCTCCTCTGCTTGATTTATTCCGGATAGCTCGTATTGTTGTTGTAACTCAAAATCCAACTAATCAGTGTTAGCGGCGGAGCTCCTCGCTATTCAGAAGGTGATGACGCTTGCGAGGCAAAATGGCTATCGCTATGTGTGGGTGTTTGAGGAATGGATTAATAAAATGTTCTGAAAATTTACTCATAAATCAATTTTCTAAGAAATTTGTTATTTTTTCTGTGAAAAGACAAAACGTTCACGTGGATCATTGATCATTCACAATATGTTGCTCGTGAACACACTAAATTATGGCATTTGTCGACCACTAACAGAAACAAAGATATACAAATAAGTATGCTTTTAACTGTGCACAACAAAAGATAGCGATTACAAATCTCATCGTCATTAGAAAAAAAACAAAGATGTACAAAAACTATTTCGGATCAACAGCATATAGGATTTTTGCTTGGTAAATTAAATGAAATTAACTCTCAAATCAAAGATTTGAATTATTCATTAATTACATTCAATCATCCTCCCCTTAATTAATTCCATCTAAAACTTCCACTAGTCGTGATAGTCTCGAATATAAAAACTTTTCAAAGTGTTCAACGAGCAAACCCGAATCAACATTATTTTCATCGCATATTCACGATATATATCACATATTGGTATCAGTATTATTAATATTAATATTATTATTTCTTTATTTATTAATAGTCATACTTTAATTTATTTATTCCCTGTGTGTATAAATGAATAATAGTTGTTTTTAAACAATAAAATTTATTGTATTTTATTAATAATTAAAAAAATATAATTTAATTTGAAAAATAAAGGGGCCTCGGTTCCCTTAGAAAATTAAAATTATATTATAAATAAAAATACCAAATAAATGGGTATATGTCTTGTTCACACACGTGACAGTAAATGCAGTTTTCCTCGTGCCCCAACCGTTCCCCGTTCCCAGGTTTCCAATATAAATAAATCCTACCGCAGATCATTCATAAAGTTAATCGTTACACGAAAACATGGCGCTCAAATCTCGCTCGCTTATCCTCGCAATCCTACCGATTTTGGTGGCTTCTATTTCTTATGAAGTCTCCGCCGCTTTGGGAGGCGGACGAATCGGACGGTGGCAGCAGATCAAGAACCCCCAAGACCCTCGGGTGCTGGAGATCGCTAAATTCGCCGTGGAGGAGCACAACAAGCAGGACGGGGCAGAATTGAAGTTTGTAAAGGTGATCAAGGGAGGGACGCAAGTTGTTTCCGGAACGAATTACAGGCTGGTTATCTCCGCTAAGGATATTGGGGCCTCGGCGCTGAAGAATTATGAGGCGGTTGTTTGGGTGAAGCCCTGGCAGAAATTCAGGCAACTCACTTCTTTCGTTGAAATTAAATGATTTTTAGGGCTGAAATATCGCCATAATATGTTTGATGAACTTTTGTCCGCCTTTGTAAACGATGAAACTTACCGTTTGGCTTGGTTTATTTTCTTCTTTGTTTAAAGATCGGAAGTTGCTTGTGTGTAATTTCAAGTGCTATATTTCAAATTTTCAATAATCAATTCACGGGGATCCAATGAACGAGAAAACATCTGATTGTTTCAGAATTTTTTAATCCTCCGGGTTATGATTATTTGATTAATAAATTCAAGCAAATCCATAAATTGAATATGGTTGTTACATGTGGTAGGGAAATCGAGAGCTTTAACATGAGAATTCAGATGTTATTATATTCGATTTTATTTGTTTGCAAGCTTGATATTAATGACCACATTCCATTTTATCAAGTCTTGAATTGTGAAATTTTTATGCACGTTTTTTTTATATTTAAAGTGAAAAGAATATTTTTTTTAAAAAAGTATTATTTTTAAGTGTGTCTCATGTGAGATCGTCTCAATCTGTGAGACGGGTCAACTATACTCATATTCGCAATAAAAAGTAATACTCTTAACATAAAAAGTAATACTTTTTCATGGATGACCCAAATAAGATATCTGTCTCACAAATATGACCAATGAGATCGTCTCACAAATATTACCCGTGAGACCGTCTCACACAAGTTTTTGCCTATTTTTAATTAATCGGATCGGATATCCGTCTTACAAAAGAGTGTGTCTCATGTGAGACCGTCTCACGGATCTTAATCTGTGATACGGGTCAACTCTACCCATATTCGCAATAAAAAGTAATACTCTTAGCATAAAAAGTAATACTTTTTAATAGATGACCCAAATAAGAGATATGTCTCACAAATACTATCCGTGAGATCGTCTTACACAAATTTTTACCCTTACAAAATTGGCATATAAGATTGTCTTACTTGAATTTTCGTGTATCACAAGAACATAGCAATACATTGGTCCACACGAAAGATATATATAGCATTTTTACATGAGATTAAAACTTAGGGTATTACAATCTTGGGGGAAAAAATGGAATATTATCTCAAGGATAGCTTGAATGAATAATTTTAAAGTATGTAAAAACTTGTGTGAGACGATCTTATGGGTTGTATTTGGTGAGACAAATATCTTATTTGGGTCATCCATAAAAAAATGTAATTTTTATGCTAAGAGTATTACTTTTGTGTTTATGAATATCGATAGGATTGAGCCATTTCACAGATAAAAATTCGTGAGACTGTCTCGCAAAAGAACTACTCTTTGAAGTATTGGTGGTGTTCATCAATTCAGATTGTTTTGCAGTACCCATTGACATGCATAGACATATTCAGTTTATTAATTACTTACAAAATATATTTTGTATTATTTTTATTTGAAAATTGAAAATAAAATATTTTGTATTCATATATAAAATTAAGTTTGAATTAATTTTTTCAGTTTCTTAATCCTTGCAAGGATTTAAATCATGACTCGATCATGGAAATTTGTTTGATTTAAATATATGCAAATCAATAATTTAAGAAATGCAAATTTATTGAATTAAATTTTCGAAAAATATAGACATACTAAAATTGATTTAAGTTTGATAATTTTAGACTAACCTGATCCCAAAATCACGGGGAGAATTGATCGTGGATTGCACGCAAATATGACTCCTTCGACTAAATTTTAGCCTACCATACATACAAGGTCATGAGTTGAAATTCGACTCATTTTTCGAGTGGGTCAAAGTATATAAACAAAAACTCATGTGAGACGATCTCACGATCATATTTTGTAAGACGGATTTCTTATTTGAGTTATCCATGAAAAGTATTACTTTTTTATGCAAAGAGTATTACTTTTTATTGTGAATATCTGTAGAGTCGACTTGTCTCACAGATAAGGATTCGTGAGACCGTCTCACAAGATACATACTCAAGTATATTATTGTAGTTTTGAGAAGTTGGATAGATAATCAATTTTTTCATAACAAGTCAATTTGATTCATATTTAAAATAAAAAATAATATATTTGATATAAAATATAATATAACTTTAATGAATCGAATCGTTTTGAAATCTCATCTTATAAATTTATTCACGAAATTATATCATGTGAGTTTTTTAATAGATTATCGCCAATTTATCCTTCCAAACTATTAAGAAAAATAGTTCATAAGTTCTGCAATTGGATTTTATTAAAATTTGTTTTAAAAAATAGTACAGTGGTGAATTGAATGAGCGATTCTTTTATGATGCATAAATATAAGAATATATATTATCTTCAAATCTCTATATTAATACATAGAGTAGGTCTTTTGTGAGACGATATCACGAATCTTTATCTGTGAAACGAGTAAACTCTATCGATATTCACAATAAAAAGTAATACTCTTATCATAAAAAATAATATTTCTTAATGGATGATCCAAATAAGAGATCTGTCTCACAAAATACGACTGGTGAAACCGTCTCACACAAATTTTTGTCTTGCATTATATACTTAATTTTCAAATATTTTAGAATACTTTATATAAATTTTATTTTATTTTTTAAAAAATGCTTGTTAGGATATTTAATTGAAGTAGGTCTTCGAAGATATTTCTACACAATAGTCTTTCTCCTAGTGACGTTCCAATGCTATGCTTGTTGGATTAAAAGGTGGGCTTTTAGGTTTATGGGCTTTCCATGTAAGTGAATAGAAATTTGGAAAGGTAGATTTGTCCCACATTGAAAAAATGAAGTGGTATAGATAAGTTTATATTGTGTTACACTTTATGGAGGTGTAACAATGATTAGTCAAGAGGCTCTCTCTCCCGCACACAGGCGCAGGGGGACCCAAATCATGGGCCTGATTTGCAGTGAAAAAAAGGCTTGACTTGTGTGCAAGTACGAGCGCGACCTGGGTGCGTCGAATGTCGGACCGATCGATCAAGGCAAAAAATCGCCTAGCAGTCTATGCCATCTTTTGTTAATTTTTTTTCAGTTGAGACCTTTCACATGCCCTTCAGATCTTTCGCATGGCATGACTGTCGGTGCTTCATCTACCATCTTAAAGGCATCTTTATGACAACCTTTGGCAAGAGACCGAAAAATCCACTTTCTCCTGCTGCTACAGTTCTTCTGCTTCTTCTACTACAGTACTGCTGCTCGTTCTGCTTCTGCTACAGTACTTCTGTTCTGCTACAGTACTTCTGCTTGTTCTGCAGTGCTGCTTCTGCTGCTACAGTACTACTTCTGCTTGTTCTGCTTCTACTCCATTCCCTGATAAAGTTCAGGTACTGCTTTTGTTCGCTAGCATAGTGCTTTGTGCTGCAACTCTGCTGGTTTACCCGTTGTATCCTGGGAAACAGACGTCCGCTGAATCTTCGTAGCACATACCGGAGGGGCGAATCTGTTTTAAGGAAACTGTACAAACTACAGGCCTCGGTTTGATTTAATTAAGCATTATACTACTGTTTTGATTCACTATACTGATTTGCTGGTTTTACACATAGCTATATGTCATGTTTTTTCATATATTTTGAACAACAAACTTAAAACAGATTTTACTCATTACGTGATAAAGTTCAGATATGGCTACTGAAATCAGCGTGCAAAGGGAAACTGGTCATGTTGTCCATGTTGTACCTACTCAAGTTGTCCCACGTGCTGCTGCAGTTACTGTCCCTGCCAGCCATGGTGAAAAACCTGAGAAGTTCACTGGTGTGGATTTCAAGAGGTGGCAACAGAAAATGCTTTTTTATTTGACAACATTGAACCTAGCTAGATTCCTATTTGAGGATGCTCCTAACCTGAAAGAGGGCGAGGGAGATGTTGAATCCGTCGGTGCACTGGAGGCTTGGAATCATTCTGATTTCCTATGCCGAAAATATGTGCTGAATGGATTGGCAGACTCGCTGTACAATGTGTACTGCGAAAAGAAGACAGCCAAAGAGCTATGGGAATCCCTTGACAGAAAGTACAAAATCGAGGATGTCGGGGCCAAGAAGTTTCTTGTAGGCCGCTTTCTGGATTTTAAAATGGTGGATTTTAAGCCGGTTATCAGTCAAGTTCAAGAAATCCAAGTGATTCTTCACGAGATCCACGCCGAGGGGATGATGTTGAGCGAATCTTTCTAAGTGGCTGCTATAGTTGAGAAGCTACCACCAGCTTGGAAGGATTTCAAAAACTACTTGAAATACAGGCGAAAGGAGATGAACGTTGAAAAGCTCATTGTTAGACTTCGCATCGAGGAAGACAACAAAAGTTCGGAAAGACGATTGTTTTCTCCTGTTGCCGCTAAGGCAAATGTTGTCGAGCATGGCCAAAACTTGAAAAAGAGAAACTTCTCTCCATCCAACAAGAAGTTGAACCTCAGACCCAAAGGAGGTGTTTCAAAGAAGAAGTTCTATGGAAAATGCTATAACTGTAATAGCATGGGTCACAAGGCATCTGAATGTAAGAAGCCAAAGAGAAACTGAGAGGTGAATATGGTGGAGAACATATCTCAAGAGGTTTCGAACATGAATCTCTGTGCTGTAATATCATAAGTTAATCTGGTGGGTTCTAACCCAAGGGAGTGGTGGATCGACACTTGTGCCACTCGCCATGTTTGCTCCGACAAGGAGATGTTTGCTACTCTTGAGGAATCTATGAATGGTGAAAAGCTATTCATGGGAAATTCCGCCACTTCCGAGATCAAGGGTCAAGGGAAAGTTGTCCTAAAGTCTAAAGATGACATCTGAAAAAGAACTGACTTTGAACAATGTGCTGTATGTGCCTGACATCCACAAGAACTTGGTGTCAGGGTCGCTTCTGAAGAAGCATGGTTTCCGCATTGTATTCGAGTCAGATAAAGTGGTTTTGTCGAAAAGTGGAATGTTTATTGGCAAAGGTTATGTTTGTAATGGGTTATTCAAACTCAATGTTATGGCTGTTAAGCCTGTGATGAATAAAGTTAATACTTTTGCTTACTTGCTTGAGTCTTCTTGTTTATGGCATGGTAGACTTGGACACGTTAATTACGATACAATTCGTAGACTAATTAACATGAAAAGCATTCATGCATTCCAAATTGATAAACAACACAAATGTGAAACTTGTGTTGAGGCAAAACTAACAAGTTCATTTTTTCGAACTATTGAAAGAAATAGTGAACCACTTGATCTAATTCACAGTGATATATGTGACCTAAAAAGTGTGCAAACTCGTGGTGGAAATAAATACTTCATCACTTTTGTTGACGATAGCACAAAATTTTGTTATGTATATCTCCTCAAAAGTAAGGATGAAGCTATTGACAAATTTGTCCAATATAAGAGTGAAGTTGAAAACCAACTTACCAAGAAAATTAAGGTGCTAAGAAGTGATCGTGAAGGTGAATATAAATCACCATTTGCTGAGTTTCGTGCTCAACACGGTATCAAACACGAAAGAACTGCACCTTATTCTCCTCAGCAAAATGGCATTGCAGAGAGAAAGAATCGCACATTGAAAGAAATGATGAATGCGTTGTTATTAAGTTCTGTTTTACCACAGAACATGTGGGGGGAAGATGCTCTAACAGCAAATTACCTTTTAAATAAGGTACCCTGAAAGAAGCAAGATAATAGTCCATATAAGTTATGGAAAGGTAGAAGTCCTTCCTACCAATACTTGCGAGTGTGGGGGTGTCTTGCTAAGGTAGCAGTACCCACTCCAAAGAAAGTAAAGATAGGACCAAAAACTATTGATTGCATTTTCATTGGATATGCTCAAAACAGTAGCGCTTATCGTTTTCTTGTACATGAATATCAAATACCTGATATTCACAAGAATACGATAATGGAATCAAGAAATGCTTCATTCTTTGAACACATGTTTCCAGGCAAATCTAAGGAAGAACCAAGTTCATCCAAAAGATTATATGAAACAATTGATGAAGAACAAGAGCTTGATCAAGACATTGAACCTAGACGTAGCAAGAGAGCGGACTGAGAAATCCTTTGGTCCGGATTTCATCACTTTTATGATGGAAAGTGAACCTCAAAGCTTCAAGGAAGCAATCAGTTCATCTGAGAGACCTCTATGGAAAGAGGCTATCAATTCCAAAATGGAATCCATTTTACAAAATCATACTTGGGAATTAGTAAATCTTCATCCAGGAAGCAAACCACTAGGCTGTAAATGGGTTTTCAAAAGGAAAATGAAATCAGATGGAACCATAGATAAGTATAAAGCCAGATTGATAATTAAAGGTTACCATCAATGAGAAGAGCTTGATTACTTTGACACATATTCTCCTGTATCGAAAATAACCTCTATTCGTGTGATACTTGCGATTGCCGCCTTGCGGAATCTTGAAGTACACCAAATGGACGTAAAGACAGCTTTTCTAAATGAAGATTTAGAAGAAGAAATTTACATGGAACAACCTGAGGGATTTTCTGCGACTGGTCAAGAAAATAAGGTTTGTAAACTGGTGAAGCCTCTGTATGGCTTAAAACAAGCACCAAAACAATGGCACGAAAATTTGATAAGGCCATGTTGGAAAGTGGATTTAAATTCAGTGATTGTGACAAATGTGTATACATAAAAAACACTGAAAATGGATATGTCATTTTATGTCTTTACGTAGATGACATACTTATCAGTGGTAGTAATGATAAGATGATCAAATCCACCAAAAAGTTATTGAACTCAAGATTTGACATGAAAGATTTGGGTTTAACCGATGTAATCCTTGGAATTAAAATCCATAAAACATCAGAAGGGCTAGTCCTAAGTCAGTCACATTATGTTGACAAAATAATTGAGAAATTCAACAATGATGACTCTGCATTGGCTAAAACTCCGATAGATACCAGTCAGCATCTATCAAAGAATCGAGGTGAAAGTATGTCTCAATTAGAGTACTCTCGAGTCATTGGAAGTCTGATGTACTTAATGAGTTGTACAAGACCAGACATAGCTTATGCAGTGAGCAAATTGAGTAGATTCACGAGTAATCCAGGAGCTGAACACTGGAAAGCAATTATCAGATTGCTAAGATACTTAAGTTACACTCGTGATCATTATCCTGCTGTTATTGAGGGATACAGCGATGCAAATTGGATATCTGATACGAAAGACTCAAAATCTATAAGTGGATTTGTATTCACTTTAGGAGGTGCATCAATTGCGTGGAAAATCTTCTAAACAAACTGTAATAGCAAGATCCACAATGGAATATGAGTTTATAGCTCTTGAAAAAAGTGCTGAAGAGGCTGAATGACTGCGTCACTTCTTAGAAGATGTTTCATGATGGGAAAAACCAGTGCCGGCTATATGCATACATTGTAATAGCCAATCTGCGATTGGAAGGGCACAAAATAAAACGTATAATGGTAAGTTAGGCATTTACGTCGTAGACATAATACTATTAGACAACTACTCTCAACTGTAGTTATCTCTGTTGACTATGTAAAGTCAAAGGATAATATTGCGGATCCGCTGACCAAAGGGTTAAACAGAGAGTTAGTTGCGAAATCGTCAAGGGGAATGGGGCTCAAGCCTATAGAATAAATTGGTGCGAAGGAAAACCCAACCTACGCTGACTGGAGATCCCAAGAACTAGGTTCAATGGGACAACCTAATCGCACTAATTTGGAGAAGCACTGTGGGGGTTATCCCTAGTCCATTCCTATTATGAAACAGTGAATGTTGAGGATAAGCTTACGGCTTTTAATGATTCTGATAAAAAGCAATATAGAATCATCTATGTGAGAGAGAAGTGTGGCCGCTTCGAAGGAATTACGTGGCTCAATTCTAGACACTCTTGCAGAACCAGGCGTGTGTTCATGGCCAAAAAGAACACAATCATGAGAACTTAATAATATCAGGGAGAGTCTTGTGTGAAGTATATCACAATTCACACAAACGGATGTACAATTCAAAGACATCATGTCTACTGTCAACCAGTGAATTAATATGCTTTCACAAAGAAAGGTTCAAAGGGTAACACCTACCTATCCTATGCAAGACTCAACTGTTGAACTTTATCAGTGGAATCCTTTCGTATAACTTTAAATTCTCATTCATGTGGGGGATATGCACCCCCTACGCCTGTGTGCGCGAGAGAGAGTCTCTTGACCAATCATTATTACACCTCCATAAAGTGTAACAATGCTTGAGACAATAATCGTGCGGAAAAAAATGTTTACATATTAAATATAACATCAACGCAAAAATAGAGAAAAAATTGTTGTGAAAAATCGACAAATGGTCTCAATTATTATAATATTTATGATATAAATATAAAGGGTAAATTGACGATAAATTTTCAAACTTAAAAGACTCACGCGAAGCCTTAGCTTCATTAACTAAAGATGTCATCTCTACTAGAAGAGCATGAGGTCTATGGGTCTGTCTAACCAATATGGACAAAGTCAAGTTTCCATTTAAGTTACATCAGAGTTCTGTAAATAGATCTTTTCTGTTAAACACTATAAAAAGAAAAACAATAGGTTTTGCAGAAAACCTATTTGAAAAAAAATCTTATTTGGAATAGGAAGCTATCAGAGAGCAAAGAAACTCGCTGGAAATTCAGTAATATGACTCATGTGGGAAGATGGTCAGAAAGTATCTACCCAGAATGCCTTAACCAAAACGAGCCAAAATTCGGTAAAGGCTTTCGACCCAGAACGAACCGAAATCATTTTGCAGAAAAAGATCACGTGGTGAGGGACCACGCAAAAAAATAATTTCCTCGGGACCATACAAAAGTAGAAGTTCCCCGACAAAGATAAAGTATGCATGTGATTCAAGCACTCTATCAGTGGAAGATGAACCACCACTAAAAGACGATTCTACTAACTAGTGGAAGATTGACCACTTAACCACCAGTAATGACAAGCCTCTAACTAGTGGTTGAAAAGACCACCACTCATAAGATGATGTCGACCACAAATGCAGAATGATTCACAATATTTTAAGTCTAATTTCAAATCTAACGTGACTTTTATAAATATCTAGGCATAAGGAAGATGAAGACATCATTTACACGAGGTTACTATGTATTAATAAATTATATGTTTGAATAAAAAGATCAAAACTTGCTGTCTTTCTCATGTATTATTTTAAATTGAATCACTTTACTATGCACCTGAGGTAGAAAACGAAACATGGTTGTATTAGATGGTGTTGAAGCAATCTGCGTCAGGAACCATATGTTGCGACTGTCTGAAAATTTTGTGTAGCTGCAAGTGTTTGGGCTATATGATTTTAAGAACAGACTCGATAAGTATAACAATTTCACATACCACAATTATGAAGATTGATGATATTTTTGAAAATTTTAAATGATTAGGGAACCAAACCAAATATTTGGAAGAATAGAGACTGAGGAGAAAGTTAATTTTTTTGATAGTGAGGGATTTGTATTTTCTATTATGGCTGAAACACAGCATCTGATGTTGTGCTTGTAGATGAAACACAACACCTGATCATCTCGTTTTGTCTGAAACTTTTTTCAAATTTATATGATATTATGTGAAGTCTATCATTATCTCGTATAAAAAATATATATCATCAATATTATACTCATAGCAGAAGATTCAAATCCGATAACGTCAATATCAAATTGCCCGAAGATAAAATGTATTTGCTTGATAGCGATATAAAGAACAATAAATATTATATACGTTTAAAAGAAATAGAAGCCCGAGATACGTGTTCAAGAGCTGTGTTGTGTTCTCCAAAAAAATTTCATTTGTTCCCAACGGAAATTTATTATTGATCACCACTTGTGGCCGTATTTGATTTGATGAAATATCCAGTCTCATCGGAGCATAAATTTTTGTAGATGAGCGTGATATCATCGACAAGTAGCATTCAAGAGATGGATTATCCCACATGTATAAGCACCAAATTCAAACACCCACGATTCCTCGTTAATCTTCGATAACCCCGAGAATTTGGGTAGATATTCCCAGAATATCCGTGCTGAATCGAAAACCCTTCTCAAAGATCGGAAAGTTGACCCTTTTTTGCAGCTGTCGATTGTCAAAAGTAACGTTGGGGGATATAAAATTCAGAAAAAATAGGAGGGTGTTTGTCAAGCGGAGGCCGGCCGGCGGCGCAGCGGCCCTCGGCTCCTCCGGCGGTCGTCCGGAGGCCTTCGCTACCGGACATTAACGATGGGGGTGGCGCTGATAATGCCAAGTTGAAGGCTGTCGTCCCTAAGTCCAAGTCCAAGACCCCAGCCGACCTCGTGCGCCAGACACGCGATCTGCTCGTCTTTGTCGATCGTGGTGTTGTTGACACTAAGGAGAGCAAACGCGACGAAAAGGTGTATAAATATATCTATGTTTTCGTTAATTTGGTTTTGGTTTTTCGCTTGTCTGCTTTCATTCGTTTATTTGTTTTTTGGTGGTGTTGTAAGAGCATCTTGATTAAATTTTAATGGATACTGTTACTTCGGTGATTCGTCATCGCTTTATTCTCCATCTTTGGGTTGCTTTCCCAGGATGACCAGGTACACCTGGGGTGCCAGCAGTAACGCTCAAATTGAAATCGTTCGGAATTTATTTTATTGGTTTTATAAAGATTGAACTTTGGCCCCTGATGGCCAAAACACAGTAGTGTTCTGGACCAAATTTATTCTAATTTGCCCTTGTTGCTCCTATAGCCTTCTGCGACTGTAGTCTTCTTTTTATTGACAAGGTTGTCTCTTTCCTTTTTCTCGTTTCACTTTGTCCAGATGATGGAATTAAGCAAACTTATGCGAGATTTGAAGGTGATTCTTTATGGTGATAGTGAAACTGAGCCTGTAGCCGAAGCTTGTACGCAGTTGACACAGGAGTTTTTCAGGGAGAACTCTCTACGCCTACTAATCACATGTCTTCCCCAGCTGAACTTGGAGGTAATTTCCAAATGGTTTAGTTTGAATGCAATGAATAAACAGGTTATTTTTTGTCCATCTTCATTAGCTCTATTCTTTTTTTTTATTTAAAAATCTGATTGGTGAACTTGATCTGGAAAGTACAAAAATACTGATCATTGTTTTTGGCTCTGCACTGTGGCATAACTGTTATCCCATCTATTTACTTGGCCAGATGACTATAGAGATCTGTGTTCTCAATAAGATTAACTTTTGCAGACCCGCAAAGATGCAACACAGGTTGTTGCGAATCTGCAGAGGCAGCAGGTTCAGTCGAGGTTGATTGCTTGTGATTACTTGGAAAAGAACGTAGATTTGATGGATGTGTTGATTTCAGGGTAAGCTAGCATAGGAAAAATTCACTAGACCGTAGTTTGATAAACGAAATTTTCTGAGTTGGAAGTTGGAACTTGTAAATAGGAATCTCAAATTAAATTAGATAGTATGATTTTTTCCGTTGCACATTTTTTATATTTCATATCAGAGAAAGGTTCCACTTGCATTATCCTTGCTCTGTATCTTACCCGATTGGAAACATCTAGTTTGAATATTTTTCAATATTCATTTCTTTGAAAGCATGTGGTGAAAGAGTGGGGTTTCGTTATTTTTCTTCTTCTTTTGAAAATTTATACCATCACAATGATTGACTTTACTTTTCTGTTCCTGTTAGTTATGAAAATACTGATATGGCATTACACTATGGTGCAATGTTGAGGGAGTGCATACGCCACCAAAGTGTTGCAAGGTGAGTGATTTGCTTCGTTTCGCTTGCTCTTGTAAAAATCTACTTCTGTGAAATGGTTTTGAAAGGAAAAAATATTGTGTAGTAGCTTCTCTGTTTATTATATTGGTTCATTCACGTCAATCTAGATTATTACCATTTCAAGGTATGGCAGTTTATGCTGAGATGCATTTATCAGATTTTGATGGGCTACTCTTTTGTGTTTTATATTATCTTAACGAACAAAACATGATATCTTTTCTAACTACTTTGTGTCAAGTATTTTTCCAGCTAGTCACATCATCTTTTTCATAGTGATAAAAAAATTATTTGATATTATTATTCCTTGAAATGTCATATGATATGGAATTTAGTTCAGCTCACTTTACCGTGTTTCCCTTGTTGCACCCCTGACGTCTCAAGCTATGTACTTCGGCTCTAGCTTATTACTTATTTTTGAACTAAATGGATATACTGCTTCACAAACATCCAGTCTTTTTTGGGAAACTGCAGTCATTTAAAAAAAAGTAATTTACTTTTTTCTGAATACAAATAATTATTGAAGGCCATTGTGCATCATTTAGTATGTATCCTGTAGAATATGAAATTTGGTCGTTGATGCTTGCATTTGTAGAAATTTGATGTTTGTGTTCAAGGGCGAGCTTTCGTTTGCAGGTATGTTTTGGAATCAGAACGAATGAAGAATTTTTTTTATTTTATACAACTTCCAAATTTTGACATTGCTTCTGATGCTGCTGCCACTTTCAAGGTTAATTTAGTTCATCAACTCTTTTATACTCACATTTGTTGGTTGATGTTCTGCATGCTACATTACCCAATGGTCTGAAGTAGACAAGGGGATATTAGGTTAGTAGCTTGCAATTGCATTGTCTGCACCATGTTTATTTCAAGTCTTTATTCAGCCTCATACCATCATTTTGAAATTTTGCAAATCTTGCTCCACAAGACCCAAGACAAAGAATTCTTTGTAGTACTTTTCAACTGATCAACTTCTCTGCTTTTCAAAGATCCTGTAGCTATATTTGTGGGTGTGGAATCTTCTTTCTAATTGAATTAAAATGGCACAGCATTTGATAAGGGGCCCTCCCTCTGTGAAAGCGATTATTAGTTTTCTGATGCACCTTAATCCTAGGATCAGATGAAGAAATGGATGTATAACTGTGCTCTGAAATGTTTTGCTAATGCTCGGTTCCTTATTCTCTTGATGTATGACAGAAGCACTATGTAAAGTAACACCTTGAACCTGTGGCTTTGTGTGTTTGTGTGTCTTTTTTGGTCGGCAAAATAGAGTGCAAACATGAGATGTGGGATGAAAGATCGAATATTTTTCTTTATTCTCTCTCACAATGTACTGTCATTCTGGTATTGATGTATAACTAACATGTGTCAACTCATATATCTTGTTACAGGAACTATTAACTAGGCATAAGTCGACTGTGTCCGAATTTCTTTCCAAGAATTATGAATGGGTTAGTGATTTTGGCTTTGTTTGACCGCCCATGTTTTACATGCATCTCCACTAGCAGTATGTAGTTGAGAAAATGCTGCATTCATTAAACATTGTAATTTGATTTTGAGGCTATGGTTTAGTTTGTAAAGCTTACTTTTCTCGTAATAATTTCAAACGGTTCCGCTTTTGTAAATAGTGGTGCTCGATTTGTGTTTAAATCCGATTTTTTACACTGACATTGGGAACAAACAATGTTTTCCTGGGCTTTTGATATGCTCCACTTTTGATCTTCTGGTTGCTTTTACTGTAGTTCTTTGCAGAATATAACTTTAAGCTTCTTGAATCTACCAACTATATCACCAGAAGGCAGGCTATCAAGGTAATGCTTTTTCAATATATTATTTATTCGTTTGGTTTATATGTGACAATTTCACACGACAAACCCTCCTCCATAAACCCCTTGAAGCAATCAAGAACAAATGAAAACAAAATTAGTAAAGCGTTTCAACTGAATAATTGCTGGATACTATACCACTATACCTACTGGGCATCTTTTTCCCGCAGTTGATTTTATTACTTGCTTAGTGAATTCTGATCCGTATGATGTATTCTTTTCAGCTGTTGGGTGATATCCTATTGGATCGTTCAAATTCAACTGTGATGATCCGATATGTTAGCTCGCGGGACAACTTAAGGATCCTCATGAATCTTCTCAGAGTAAGATTGCTTCTTATGGTTTTGGAAACTAAACCTGGCCTTGTGTTTGTAAAAATAGGAATGAAAAAAAAAAATTGATGGTAGATTTTAAAGCTGAAAAAATGAATTAATAAACTAAACGACAAAGTTTATTTAAAATGGCATCAAGAACCCAAACAGGACGAATTCTTTGATGCTAGATTAGAATATGCAACAATGCCCCTCAAAAGTTACTGAAAGAGTTACTGAAAGAATTGGAATCCTGTCTCATCCTTGTGACATTCGTGATCTTCTCAGCAGAGAATCTGTCTTATATTTATTTGATTATCATGTTCTGATTCTGAGGATTCTTTCTTCTGTCAGGAGTCGAGTAAGAGCATTCAGATAGAAGCGTTTCATGTCTTCAAGGTACGATTTGTGTATCCTCCCTTAAGCTAATTCAAGCAAGCCATTCATTTTGCATCACATATGTGCAGTTATTCGTGGCTAATCAGAACAAGCCCCCAGATATTGTCGGTATCCTAGTGACGAACAGAAGCAAGCTTCTACGCCTTTTTGCTGATTTTAAGACCGAGAAAGGTATGATTGATGAATGAAAATGCAAATGCTTGATCATTATATATGTAATGAAAGTTTTAACTCGGTTTTCGCTCCTTGCGATGCAGAGGATGAACAATTTGAAGCCGATAAAGCACAAGTTGTCAAAGAAATTTCTGCACTTGAGCCCAAAGAACGTGATTAATTTTTTGCTCCATTCGTTGTATTTACAATTCATGGCAATGTTGTAATAATAAAAAAATCCCAGTTGGTATCTATTTCCAGATATACTTGTGAATTAATGGTTTTCACACCGGTTTTTATTGACGCTTCCTTTCCTATTTTGATTCTTCTTTCAACTGCTATGATGTGTACAAATGATCACATTTAAGTGGTTTAATTTATTATTATAATTATAAAATTCAAATTTTAATGAGAAATGCAAATAACAAGAAATAGAATATAAATATCATTTCTTAAAATTTTAATATATGTATGATATTAATATCAAAGTGAGAAAAACTGGAATATATGAATGTTTTAAAATGTTAAATTTGAATTATTTGTCATTAGATTTTTTTCATAATATTTTATTTAAGAAGTGAGTTCGTGTCATGTGTTTTATCGTAATTTTAATTATATCGATTATTTGGAAATATATTTTCTCGAAATACTCTTCATTAGGGCACCCACATTGATGTTCAAACCCATTGTGGGTGTTTGTTAAACATCCACCCACTTGTGCATTGTAATGTGGACATTCATTACCTTTTTTATATATTATTTTATTATTATTTTTTTAAAGAGAGTGAATGGGGTGGACTAAGCATTAATTACATGTATTAATATTTTATATATATGTATATTATTTAATTTAATAATGTATTTTAATAATTAAATAAATATTATTTAACCAAGATGGATAAAGTTAAGTTTCCATTTAAATTACATGTGGACCCTACGATTTTTGCTGAGGTGATGGGTGTTATAACATTAACAAATGCGGATGCCTTACATAGTAAGAACCAGCGAGGGAAATTTTTAAATCGGATTAAGATATTTTCAGTGAAAATATTGTAATTCTCAAAAAAACCTCCATATGCTGTTCCAACTTCCAAGGTGTAAAACACTAATTATGATGTCACTGGTTTTATATAAGAAAAAATATTTCTGGAGGGCTTTTTTTATAATTTGTTTTTCACTTAAATAATATTTTCGATATAATAATTTGGAAAGTGTTCTCTTTCTAGGAATAAAATATTTCAAGCTCCACGAAGGGTATAAATGCAATTTGAGATAAAGTGATCAACCCAGGATTATTTCCAACTCCAGTGCGTTGCAACAATAAGAAGACTAGAGTTGTGACATTGCTTGCTACAACTCGTGTTTTATTTACTCGTGACGATTATCTAGGACTGGACAAGGGAAGGACTAACTATGATGTAATACTTGCTCGAAAGCCGATATTCGACTACCAGAATGTGATGGTGGCTAACTAGTATTCCAACAGTTTGCCATTGATCGTCTTCTAACTAGTATTCCAACAGTTTGCCATTGATCGTCTTCTAAGGGTGGTTTGGATGTCATGTGAATTATAACAATTTGAGTTATGGTGTTTTAGCACTCAGAGACCAATCATACGAGCACAGCCAAGAGAGAACACACTTTGTTGGAGATATAGTATGTACATAGTATCAATGCCTTTTTTCTTGCAAAATAATCTTGGTCTGAAGCCCTTCTCCAGCTCCTCAAACTGCCATCCCTTTGTTTCTGTTACAAGTACATATATATATATTATCACAAGCCCAATAATGGAAAATCCAGCAAACAAAGAAATGTGCCCAAAGAACCGATTGCTTCCATAAGAGTTAAGAATGTCTCGCTCGCTATAAGATTCGAAACCCAGTTGAAAACTGCAATGATTCCTCCCCCCATGCCTTTCTACCTCAAAGGATAAATCTCAGAATTCACAATCCACGGTGCAGTCCCCATTCCTGGAGAGTAAGATATGATGTACAACCCAAGAAGCAGGACTGCAAAAAATCAGAATTTGCTCGGACAACCCTTTGTGTACCAGGTACGATGTTCTCCTTGACAGAAACCCTTTAAGTCATCCGTAACAGCCAAATAGGCCCAAGGAAGATACTACCAAGAAAGATGAACAGAAATCAGAGCAGTGCAAGTGTATTATGTAAAGCAGCACTAGTAGGAAATGAAATTCAAGAAAATCTTACTTTGTTGTCCCCATTCGAACAGAAAGCACAATCCGAGGATGATATCAGACACAACTTGCAATTCCAGGATGATTGATTCGAGGCTCGCAAATTTTTTTTTACATGTCGAGTTTCTACCAAAATGGGGGATTCAAAACTGCCGACTGGTGGGGTATGGTCAGAGGCTTGGTAAAACAGGATAGATAATGCAACAATGAAGATGATGATACCAGACATAGATATAATCATCAGCCTTCGCCTCCCATATCCGTCGACAAAAAACATGCTAACAACAGAGCCAACAGCATTTAGACCATAAGTAATAAGAGACAGTGCCAAGGATGTCTTGTTAGACGCGAATCCAGCAAGCTGCACGATTGTAGGACTGTAGTACATGACAGTGTTTATTCTGACAAATTGTTGAGCAACTTGTACGGTGATACCTGCATAAAGGCCTCGACGAACAACGATGTTTCCCCATATATATTCTTTAGTTATGAGAAAAAGTCCTTCCCTATAGACCCTTCATCGGATTTCTTGGCTTCAATGGAGGACTGTAAAGCTTTCATTTCTTCTTCAACTTCATTTTCAGGTTATATTTTCTCTAGAACGGCCCCAGCTTCTTTTACCTTATCCTGCGAGATTAAAGATAAAATTTGGCAGATTTTCAAACATAGTTTTCCTAACAGACGTTAAAAAAATCAAAGTAGCAATGTGGGTTGTGGTACAAATATCTGAAGATATTGTTACCTGCCTATATAACCATCTTGGAGACTCGGGAAGTGACAGCATTAACACGAACTGAACAGCAGCTGGAACGCCTGCTACTCTGAGCATCCAACTGCATGTTCCAGGGGCCTTTTACCACACAAAAAAACCAATCACACTTAAAGGAAATTAACCATCCAAAGCTTGAAGCTGGAAAAGTCATAAAATTACCTCAGTACATGCTAAGTTGATAAGACATGCCAAGAGTTGTCCTCCTGTAATCAACAAACCATTTGTGCTAACGAACGCTCCCCTGATTCTAGCAGGAGATGCTCCTGAGATATAAAGTGGGGCTGTCATAGAAGCCATTCCAACACCTAGGCCAACAAAGATTCGTCCAAGGATTATCATCAAGGGGCCACAGCTGCAGCCATGACAATTGCACCAACAAAAAAAAGGATATCAGCCAAAAAAATGAATTTCTCTCGACCATACTTGTCGTTGATCAAACCACCAAAAGCAGCAGCAATGATAGCTCCTGCCACAGCCATGCTCACTATTTTTTCCTACATAGAAAAGGGTCATGGATCTCGTACATGGAGTGTATGGAACTCAGGATTGCAAGACCACTGGTCATGTACCTGCAACCATGTCTCTCAACAGATTTATAGTCATCCCGATTGTAGAGAAGGGCACCAGAAATAACACCTAATAAGCACCATTATTCTCATCATTTCACATATAATTACACTAGAACAAAATCTGTACTCCAACGAATTGAACAGGTGAAATAATTCACAGAAGTAAAACAAAATGATTTGATAGAAATGTTCTACACCCGTGTCGTAACCAAACAATAGCCCTCCGATGCCTGCTGATAAAGCAAGCCTCATAATGTAAGGTGTTTCCCAGGTTGTTCGCCAGCATTCTGTGAACTCTGTTTTATCTGGTTTAATAACTCCCACCTCAATTCCAATCCCAGCTTGATAATCTGATTCTATACGAATAGATTGAGCATTAAATTTACATAAGCGAACAAATTCCGTAAAATAAATCTAGAGCACTGGTAGGCAGCAAGGTCAATCACTCCCTCGAATGATATCCATTTATTTGATTATTTACAACATTTGTTTCGTCCCAAATACACTCAATGAAGCAAATTCGATCTGTCAGCAAATTGAGTCACACACAAAGAAAAACACATAAAACTCATGAATAAATACGGCATGACAGCTCCTTCCTCCGATGCCTCACCCTCTTCACTTTTGGCGCCGAATCTAATCGCCATCACCAATCATAAATTAAACGGGCAAAATTACCTTGCATGGTCTCAGTCCGTCATGATGTTCAGATATGGCAAGGGCAAAGATCATCTTCTTTCGGGTGAATCGAAGTGTCCTGATACATCTGATCCAAAATTCAAAGCGTGGAATGCCGAAATAATCTGGTCATGTCTTGGTTAATTAACTCAATGACCGCTGAAATTGGCAAAATTTCTTACTCTATACCTCGGGGAAAGAAAATTGGTATTCAACGGGGATACCTACTCTTCCCGAGAAAATATATCTGAGATCTTTGAAATTGAAAGTCATCTTCACGATCTGCGCCAAGGTGAGAACACAATCGCTGGATATTTTACTAGCCTCGCTTGATTTTGGCAGCAATTGGATATGTTCGAAATTTTTGAATGGAAGTGCGCATAGATGGAAAACGATACAAAGACATCTTTGAGAAGAAAGGGGTTTTTAAATTTCTTTCAGATTATATTAATTATTTTTTATTTTTGAATTTTGATATGCCGCCACCAATTATACTCATCTTTATGTATATAGCTCGTCTTCGTAAATATCGCTAATATGACACTCACACTCATATAATTTTGATATATTTCATTGACTTAACTGTAGACACAATAATGATTCAAATGTTGTTCTGCATTGGAGATTGCCCCTGGAGTCGAGAATTCGCGTCATTGTGGGATTCATGCTAGTGCTGAGTTATAATTCACGAGATGAGGGATAAATTTTGTTGGAGAATGAACAAGTAATCAAGGTTTTCAGCAACGGGGGTTTAGTATTCTTCATGCAAACGCCATTATGATTTAAGTTGTGTACTTAAAAATATGACCAGAATGCAGTAATTCTACATCTCGCCCAGAAAAAACCTTCTGAATGCGAAAAATACAGTTGACGAGGAATTCGAGGTCTCAATCTTCAAGTTTATTGGCTTTCCTAGCGTGGTTCACAATGGCGATGTTTATACAGAGGACGAGGGAATCTTCTATGCTCCCCGGGTGGTGGAAACCCTTAGATCCCATCCCACTTGTTTGGGAAACGTGTAAACTTGCATTTGTGTAGCAGAAGATTAGCCTACATTTTCATGAATTGGAAGGACCCAAAATTTTAATTAGGGAGTGAACTGCATCTCTGTTATGCACATCATTCAGTTGCTATATGTCAAAATCAAAGTCGTTCGGCGAAAAACATTGTACTGCAGAGACAGAGCAATCAAGAAATCGGAATACTCCTCACCTACGTAGAAATAATAGACAAGAAACCTGGCAGTGGCATAGACTGCAAACTTAGCTAACCAGTAGGATGTATTCCACAATTCAATTTTACATTTCAAACTAAATTCACAACAAATAAAAACTATATGGAAAGCTCGAGTTTTGGATCTCAGCACAAAATCTTTAGCAGAAAGCTGATGATGAATTCTCATATAGAAAAACAGTGTCCTGTATGTCACCCAGGAACAGGTGCAACCCTTGTTCCTCTACTTTGCTTATCTTGTATTTATCTTACACCGAAAAAGATATCCATTCGATGTTTTCCCTAGGCTGCAATTCCTGTTTAAAAATGAAACACCATCCGTAAGCCACAAAACCACAGTTTCAGCTACATTCTGCAGGTCGAGAAATATAAAGCTGTAGTTTTTCCAATTCATATCGAATATACCGTTTTCATTCCAATGAATATGGAATAGTTCCAAATATAGTTGTCAGTAAAATGGAGTGAACAAGAAAAGTGCAACGGCATAGCAGATATAGGAGTTTATTTTAAAAAAGGGAACAAGTACCTCTATTTGATCTAGTTGCGCGATTAGCACCAATGTAATCCCCGACATAACCAATTGAATTCTTAGGTGTAACATTTGGAGCTTTAGTCTCGAATCCATAATTAAATGAGCTAGAACCCTCGAGCTCTAAGGGTAACAAACGCCCACCCCGGTCTCCAAAAAATGAATCCCCCTCATATATATTCTCCAACCCTGCCTCGCGAAAATTATTGGTGACAAAATATGACTGCGTCGAGTCCGTATAACCTCCATTGTTTCTAATGTTGGTTTCTCTGCCAACAAAATTTCTCTCTCCACTTCCATAACCCAAATTTCCAGTTATCAAAGAACCAGTTCCTTCAACTTGTGTTGAAACATGAGAAAAATCCCACATATCCCCAAAAATTCCAACGTTTCCACCGATGGAGTTACTGAATCTGTCTGAGTTTCCAGTATAATGAGAGAGCACTCCACGTCCATGGCCATTAACAGAATCTCCTATTGCCCCATAGTTCGAACCAAACCCCATGTCTAAATTCAGGTCTATGTCATATTTTGATGGGCTATGTGGATGATACACATTTCGGCCCACTGTCGCAGGACTAAACCGACCATCCATTCTCATACCATAGCCTCCTGCAGAGTTTGAATTGTAGCCTTGTGTATGAGCATTGAGGAAACTGCTCAGCCTATTGAGGCCATAGTTATAGCCACTTGGTTGACTACGTGTTGATCCAGGAGATAACTCTTTAGGAACTGCCCGTTTAACCTCAACCATTTTTCCATTGAGTTCATGAAAGGTGTTAGCCAAAACTTTATCCGCTGCTTCCTCTGAATCGTAAGTAACAAAACCAAATCCTCGAGGTCTACCTGTGTTGTGATCATACATCACCACGACATCTGTTGTTGTTCCAAATTTGTCAAAGTACCTTTTGAACTCAATTTCTGTGATGGTCGAAGCGAGACCTCCAACAAAAATCTTTCTAGTGCGGGCAGGACTAGGTGAACTCTGAACAGCCCCACTATTGTTTCTTGTAGAATTTTGATTATCATCCCTAGGTACGGCCCTTTTAGCTTCTACCTGATGAATGAAAACAAGAACATAAATTTAGTGGTGTCAAAAAAAACTAATGTTAATTGTACTTCATTTGGTACTATTCACACTCCTCTTTTATGAGGAATATAAGAATAAATCCACTTTATGAGTAGGGTGCATATAACACAAACAAAATGCAAATAACACTACTCATCAAAATATTAAATGACACCATAAAAATTTGATTCTGATGGATGTTGAATCAGTGCTAATACAATTAATTTCCATCATTAATTCTCGTTACACTTCAAATCATGCTTTAATGAACCATATAATGGAATCATTATCGGTAAGAAACAACTGTTAACTAGTTGCCCAAAGAACTGAGAAAACCAAAAAGAAAGCGAAGAAAATAAAGCAACAATTGATGCCAAAGGCTTTTAGAGCTTCTTTTCCCAAACAACTAACTTCACCAAGATTCGTGCACTCAAAACTTCGTCTATATCACAATATATACAAAGTTCCATTTATATCACAGAACATACAAAGTTCCTAGTGATTAAATTCATTATATAGAAGTTCTATGAAGAGTTGAGCACCACCAATCACCAAGTGTTGTATAAAAAGAATCCATCTTTGTACCAAGAGGTAATTAAGCTGTATATCTCACTTGTGAATTTCGTGAATCATCTAATGAATTTAAAATATTATAGTAATTGACGAATTCACATATTCACCAATCTACTGATACGAAATGCTACTTTATAAGAATTCCACTCTTGACTCAGATTGGCACACAATTTTTTCATAAAGTACAAACCTATACAGGTTATGTGCTTGCCTGATGAACATTGATAAAGCTCAGCAAAACTAATACCATGAATTGCAACACAATATTCAATTCACAAATGCTATACCAAATGTGAAGATACATGACTTACAGCTCTGCCATCTATGATATGCCTTCCCTTTAAAACTCTTTCAGCAACAGAAGCACTGGCAAACACGATAAAGCCAAAACCACGGGAACGACCTGTGATCCGGTCTTTCATTATCACAGCTTGCGCCACCTCACCAAAAGTTTGGAAATAATCTGTCAGACGCTCTTCAGTGGTTTCCCAAGAGATCCCACCAATGAACAGTTTTCCGGAATCCATTTCCATTTTCTACGCACCTGCATACAATATTCCGCTCAATCAATCCACAACTCATTAAATTGAACCCAAGCAACATAAAACATCTAATTAAGTATCATCAATATCACCAAAAAGAATCACTGCCAAAACCGTAGCACTCAGTACAAAGTTAAGAGCGAGTAATGGATATACGAGAAAGTGTAGTAAATTTAGACACCGTCCTATTTCATATTACAATCCAGCTACGGTATCTCATATATCTAGCTCCATATAGAATCGGCCATCAAAGCAATGAAGTCCAATTAATACAAACAAGAAAATGTAGATTGAATAACGAACAGACCTCAAGAAAACAAATTACAACAGAAACCCGGCAATTCCCCGACTTCAAATGGGTGTATTTTGATTCAGACGGAGACCATCTAATCTCAAACAGATCGATAACCAACAGCACACACAATCCAGAACCCCTGAAAATTCATTCAAGATTCAAACTTTTGACTATGAACGACTAAAAAAGATCAACGCCTCGGAAAATATGAACTTAAAATCCCAAACAACAAATACCAGAAGAAAAGTTTGTTGAATTCAAGATCTGATAGGATGCATAGATAGAGAAGCAGAGGGCTAATGGCCCTCTCTTTTCTTCTCTTTTTCGTTTGCTTTGTTCACCAAAATTCAGTCTTTGATGGAATTGCCAAAGATAAAAATATATTTAGTAATGTGGTGTGAAAGAGAAAAAAAGAAAGGTTGTGTTGGCTGCGGAGATTGATTCTTCACATCCTAAAAATAGGTGAGAATGGTGTTATCATGTTTTAATATCAATTGATCTCTCATTTTATAATTCGTGCAGCTTGGAAACATAATTCAAAATATGATTTTGTTGGCATTTCATATGTCACAGTAGTTAAATTTTTTTTAAAAAAAACAGAAGACCAAAATTCAGATCTAGTTCGGTGAAACATTGGTAGTTGCTAGAAAATGGTCAATATTCATTTATGGCTGTAAATAGAAGGATGCTCCTGTCTATCGTATGTATCCTTGGCACGCAAGTTGTGTCATCGCCAAGAACAAATTTATAATAAATTTGATGCATATGCACCATCATGAATTTCAACTCTAATATATGCATACATATATATATTGGGTTTTTTATTTTTATTTTTTAAACTCAAATTGTAGACTCTATCTTGATACTCTTCCTTGAAAAAATTATCTACAATTATTGAGTTTAAACTATTTATGAAACTATGCTAAAAAAAACACTACGAAATCGGTGGCCTCTACTCTCCCAATCATTCGAGTCATGCTAGCAAAGCTTGATTCAACGAGAGGGCAATGTCACAATGTTGCGCATACGCTTTAGAAGTAAAAGGATTATTTAAGATCATGAAAAAATAAGTTGGGATGTTTTTTGTAAAAAGTTTATATAATATAACTAAACATGATTTTGGAGGCAAGGCATGAGTCTTTGGTTAAATGCTCTCTCTCTATCCTCACACCAAATGTCACCTCTACTTATGTCATTGTTCATCATTTGAAAAATGGGAACAAAATTAGAAGTAATAATGGATATGGAATCTGTACTGTAGAGCTCTATTCTTTACAGAAATGGGATTCACGATAAATTACATTGTCAACCAGATGTTGATTAATCTCAGTGCTAAATTACAATTTATGTTACACAGATATATCATCGTTATTGGTGTGTACAATGTATTACACATGAAGAATCGCATGTCCCCCATTTCTAGTAAATAGAAAACAGCACATGGTTTAATTCCCAGGAAAAACATTGGAAAATAGACAGAACAGTACAAATACAGATACTTAATTGCTGCATTATTTTACTACCTCCATGCAGAAGAAGTGTATAATGCTCTGTTCTTCCATCCTAGATACAAAGCATCATTGGCTTCCGCTATCCTGTAATTTGTGCTATAATCCCTCAACAATTCCCTTGTGGCGGTGCTAACTGAAGAACTCAACGGGACTGGAGAAAATCCAGCCATAGAAAGTCTCATTCTCCACTTACCGAGAAGCTCGTGCCTTTCCATCCTGTCGATTCCCTCGCAAGCAATTATGTTGACAATATCCCTCCCCACACAATGTTCTTCGGTACTAATCCGTTGTCTGTCATCTCGGGAGTGTACAGCATCAATGGACTCAAAAATTGCTGAGTAATAATCTAGAGTTTCGAGAAATCGTTGGAAGAATAAGGAAGTGTTGGTGTTGGATTCTTGTTCAGAAAGGGTGACGACTTTGGGTGAAAGGCTCTTAACTAGTCTGAGGAGGCGGTCCCTATGATTTGTAGTGCTAACACTTTCATCTGGCATGTGGTGCAAGATGTAAGGAAAGATCACGGCCAAAGATTCCCCCTGCCGAACCTGAAGATTCTCGAACTGGACCTCACATCCAGATATACCTGCACCATGGAACTCAAATGGTACTCTACATGCTTCAGCTACACTTGCTAACCTCTGACAGACTAGCTCGAGTCCTCCACCTCGAGCATGAGCTGATTGAGAATCATCAACACCTGTAATGCGTAAATAAGGAGGTCCCCCAGGCCGTCTAGAAAGAGATAGAATGAAAGAAACCCACTGACTTCCCTGTGCAATCTGAAAATCGATGACATGAATCCTACTTTCATTTTCCATTGCTTCCCGAATCACAGCATTAGCATATACATAGGCAAACTTGTAGTAGGGACAGATTTCATAAAGCACGTGCATGTATGACATCAATTCAGAACTTGCCGGCTCATTGCACTTCAACTTTTTGTAAATTATGCTTCCGGAGGACAACAATCTTGCCTTGAGACCTTCCAATAAGTATGCACCAAGTCTCTGTAAAGGGTCACCCGATACCGACACCCTTCTTCCTAACATGCCCATGAGAGCTTCTGCAGCTGATACAGCCAATCTTCTTTCGTACATGGAGTTTGAGTCAGCTTCTGATACCCTCTCAGCACAGGTGACAAGCAATTGTTTCAGGTCCATGAGGACAGCCATTTCCAGGATTTTATCGTACCTTGTGGAGGACAAAGGTTGTGTCGCCATACCACTGAAGGAGCCAATATCATCACCATCAGCAGACTCAGGTCCTATCAAATCATTCTTCAACATCCACGGTGCATGCACCAATTTCTCTTCATTGTAAAGCACAGAGGACCCGTTAAACGATGAATCACAAGTATAATCACAAGAGTGATGCTGAAGGAGATCAGAAGCATATGATTGAGAACAATGGGGAGAAAAGGGACTTCTGTAGGATGACACGCTTACAACTGAAGACGAATTGTAGACAGAATCTCCAGTCACTGGTGTTGATTCCAAAGTGAAGAATTCTTCAGTGTAAGCTGGAGATGAAACATCAGTTCCCCCGTATTTGCTCTGAGTCGAATCATTGTTCAAAACCTGAAAATTTGAAACTCGTGATGGCTTGACTTTCTCCATAGATTGATTGTTGACTTTAGAGATATTGGCTGATGCTTGAAGTGCCCGGGACTCCTTCATTCCCAGAAACTTCAAATCAAAACTTTATTTTGCATCAGTGACTTGAACAAGGTTTATGGAGTTGAAGAATCTCATTTAGAAGTGAGATACCATTTTGACAAACAAAATATCTCATTTAGCCACCTCCACTATCAACGAGTGAGAGTGGATGCTAAATCTGCTTCAAAAAAACAAGGTATCAATACACCTGCAAGGCATAAATATTAGTGTTAAGTGTAGAAACATTTTTCAGAGCTTGTGCATCATATTTATGCTTTGCTTAGCAAGCAATCTTAACAGAAACCAAGAAAGATAAAAACCTGAAAAATCAAAAGAAAAGAAAAATAATTGCAAACAGCTTCTTCAGGTTGAAGTGGTGAGTATATCCGTAACTGCAAAACTTTGGTGAGACAAATAAATCAAATTAAAGGCAAACAATTATTAATTCCTAAATTAAACCCACCAGATATAACTATAAATCACATGCTTCCAAGAATCACGTGCTTCCTTCCTTACCTTAGTACAAAAATTAGCCTAATTGGGAGATATGACTAAAAATCACATGCTTCCTTAACTCAGTACAAAAAGATTAAAAAAACAATATTGATACACAGAGATAATCCCTCACATACCCAAAAACTTCCTCGGACTCTTTGACTCTGAGAGCGCGCGCGTGAGAGAGGCGTTCTTAGGCAGAGAGAGAGTGAGAACATGGAAAAATTAGCTTAAAGTTGTTGAGTTGGAAAACCCGCGTTTGCCAAAAATTGTGGAATGTTGGAGTAGAGTCGTCTTTATATCGGCTTCCATGAAGCTACACAATTGTGCGCACGTTTTTTATGCTACGGGCATGAAAGTCTTCACAGGCTATCATTAAAAAAATAAAAATAAAACCATCTCTAAAATTTATCGAAATTCTTTGGATGGAAAAAGAAAAAGAAAGGAGATGATAACCAAATTCTTCTTAACCTTTTTAATGGGAAATTGAATGCAAAAATAGGACGAATTAATTCAAAACTATGGTACCACCACAAATTATTGGTTACTTATCAAATTGTCTTGTTTTTTATAATAAAATTCACTGTTTTTTAAAATACATTTGTATCACAAGATACATATTTTATACCAAATCTATATTTTGGACTGCTGTTTGTTTTAAACAACTCGAGATGAATTCTTTTACATGCGGTAGATACAAAATGTTCTTACTTTTATTATCAACGATGTTAAAGATCGACTTTTTCTTGTGGGAACAACTTCAACTTGCATTGTTTTTGTCCTTTATTGTTCTTTTTGTAATAAAATCAAGTATGATTGGTGGAATCCTAGTCAAATCTGGCGGATGCGTGTGCTAATAACATATATATATATATATATATATATATATATATATATATACACACACACACACACACACACACCATAAATCAAGTCACAACCTTTAATAGATATCATCAGATTACATTAAAGAAATATTAGTATAATATACATCACTAATTAATAAATTTAAAATTTTTAATTTTTCTATTTATGAAGGCACTGGTTTTTATAAAAACAACTTGACATACATTTTAAGATTTGCCAATATTACAATTCAAGAATCATCAGATTATGAATAAACTTTTCAATGAGAGATATTAATCGATTGATGCAGCCTATTTAGTACAGCTTTGGAACCATGTAAGACTTATTCAGCCAACTACGAGTTGGGGATCGAGCCTTGTTAGATCTATAAAAGCAACCTTCTACTTCTCAAAACACAAACTCAACAAAAAAAAATTGAAGGAAAATTGGAAGTATAAACCGAGTACATACGCCACAATATATCAAGTATAGTACTTTATTATATATGTAGTCTTATATACGCAAAAATGACATACATCAGAACCATTTTCTTCTGTATGATTGCCAGTATATTTCATTACACACAAATGGTTTTTATGTTCTGCCAATGTAGAGAAGGTTCAAGAATTCGAAGCATGACACAATACCAGCAGCCGGATTTAATTGCACCACCAAAATTCTGCAGAATCAGATCAGAAAAGTTTCTGATGCATTTGCTTCCCATAAATGCCTTTACTTTCATCAGACCTCCGAGCTGTACGGATTGAACCATTTCCAGTCTTGGATGATTGGCAACATTCGGAACTTTTGTAAAGCTTTGTTGCACAAGTAACAAAACCAGTTTGGTGAGACGTTTGGACCTTTTGTTTAGATAAGCTACGTTCAGGGGAATCTGTAATATCTAATTCCTACAAGAGATTCAATCATTTTCTAGTTTAAGCATAAAAAAAGAAAAGCCATAAAATTATGAAGCCAAACTTTTGTGGTACAGTCGGTAGGATACCTTGGACTTTGTCTTGGAATAACAAGGGGTGAGGCAGGGATTTATATCCTCCAAAAACATGCCATCTAGACTCTGTGGTGTTGTATAATCCCCAGAACTAAATTCTTGATCGAACTGGTCAATGGAGGATAGCTTGTCAAATTTAAAAAAAACTATGGACTGCAGTATTCTCTATGCCAGCTGCCAGGCCTTGGTTAGTATATCCAAGAAATAATAGAAAAACCTCGCCTTGCAGTAACGTTCCAATAATCAAGAAAACAATGGTAGATTCATAACTTCTATCATTTATGATGTTCTTGAATAGGGATCATTACTTTCTAATTTGGATTCAATAGTTAAATAATGGTTTTTACCAGATAATTAGTTGTCTCTTCTTGATCATATGACGGAGTCCTGGGAGAACTGAAATAATCATCACTTAATCCTTGCAAAGAATATTTGTTCATCTTCACCTACGACCAGAAGAAATTACAAGTGAAGCATTATCCACAATATAGAAGCAAAATTTATCTGTTTCTACAACAAAGGTGTGTACGCATCAAACACGGCATCAGAAGACTTTAAGGACGAAAAGGTTACACCATGGTAGTAAAAATAATTTAGACACCACTAGATAAGGATCAGTCCTTTGAAACTACCGAAACTTTTCTCCAAAATCAATGACAAAATTATGATCAGGGGAGATAAACTTTTGTCTTTGACATTTGTTAGAACAAGAACACAAAGGCTTAAGGCTACCTCGGCGAGATCCTCGGCAAGATATTGCAGTTGTCCAGTTAGTGAAGTAATCTGCCTCTGAAGACTTGGAATGAGTTGTTTTGCCTGTTTAAGTTCCGTACCCTGTTTCTCCAAAAGGCCATGAAGCTGAGAATTTGTGACATCGGTGAAAAGAACTGTATTCTTCAGATACTTTATCTCTTCCCTTTGCTTCAAGCACAAATCTTTCAGCTTTTCAACCTAGAAATTTACACTTTTATTAAACTTGAAAGATAAAACAGCTCAATCCCATAAGGAGCATTCTCTAGTAAACATTAACCAGGTGTCCAAGACTCAAATGAGAAATTGTTGAAATGATTGCAATTTGAGAATACAGTGTTCATTTTGTGTTAGGATCTTCACTCAATGAAAATGCTACACATTCCAAATGTGTTCAGGAGTTCAGAAATTGCCTATTCACATCAAGTAGAACAAAGAAACTCATCCGCTACAGGCATAAAAGTCTTTTGTTTTTGAACCGTTCCTTGTGTTACCATCACAAAAGCTGCAGTCATTCTGATACTTGGGGAAATTAGTCTAAAAATCCCAAACAAAATGAATGAATGAGATGAACACAAGACTTATCATGAAAGGATATCAAAACAGCAAACAGATACAAATCCCATCTCAATATCATGAAAGGATCACAATATCAAATGGAGTTAATCCATGATAGCAATCACCTACAGATAGAAGTGAGTCGGAGAACCATAATGAACATAATTATTATTAAGTGGAAACTCCAAATAGAGAAAAGCCATGGACCTAATCTAGTAAAACTCTCCATCCGAAGTGGTTACTGGATTATTTCTTGGTGAAACATTTAGGATACCAAAACTCCTCCATACCATTCTTTGATCACCAAACACGAATAAACTTCACTAGTAAAGTCGAATATCAATAATTCGAGCATACAAAATCCCAGGGCATGAATAATAGAGCAAGGATTAGTTACCAACTTCTGCAAAGGGTGAAGAACCCAGACCAGTAGATCAAACACGAATGGTGTGGCTTTAGAGCATGAAAAGGTAAGAAACCGAATGCCGTGAGAAATAGGTCATTTCTGGTCAACAAGAAAGCAATTTCTTGCGCATGATCACCTTATTATCAAAAAGTCTAAATATAATGAGAGGTGATGCATTCACTTCCAAATATTGACACTGGATAAAAAACAGAGATCTCAAATATCCCATAAGAATTTAAAATTTTTAACACACTCATCCCGATCAATTCAACAGAAAATAATCACATCCTGAAATTTACCTCTAGGTTTTTCTCTTCGAACAACAACTTAATCTCTCGAATTTGCTGTTCCTGTTCTTTATTCAAGCTCAAAAGCTCCCTCTCACTTCTCAGCACCATCGCCAATGTCCTTGTATTCTCCTTCACCTCAGTCAAAGCCTTTCTCGAACTCTGCTCTCCCCTTTTCGCCCCGGCAGATGATGATGATGGTGATCCCTTAAACAACTTCTTGTGTAGCCCACCTAATCCAGTATCCCTTTTCGCGTTCCTCTTCAAATCATCGGCCAAAAAATCCGCAGCCACAACGAACTTTGTGTTCCTGCTGAAATTCTTGGCCTTCTTGCTCTCTAACAATTTTTTAACCATGGAGCTGATGTTAAACTGGGCCGGCCCAGCATCGTTGTTTTTCTTTGTGAGGGCGCGTGAGGTTTCAAGTGTTGAAGGGAATTCGGCAGATGATGAGGGGTCGGATTTTGTGGAGCTGTTCAAGCTATTTGAGTAGCGAGTTGCAGGCTTGATTGAAGCCATTCTCGTGAAATCTATCCAGTCGGGAATTGATTAGGGCGTAAGAGTTTAGGGAAGAAGAACATTTGTAGCAGGTTTGATTTTAGTTGGGGCGCTGTCTGAAAATTCAAAATAGGTTTCGCGCTTTTAATTAGTTTGAAATTAGAATATTAGGCAGACAGCGTCGATCAAACGACGTTTTTCACCGACAGCGCTCTTTTCATATGGAAGAGATTCAAACACGATTTTAAGATTGAGATCTTTTCCTTTCTTCTATTTTTTTTGTTGGCCCAAATCCAATACAGAGTATGGAGTACAGACTAAACACCTGCGTTTTTTCGCATAAAATATCCAGCTTTATTATTATTTTTATTTATATAATAATAATAATGAGGTAACCAAAAATTATGATTATCCGGACTACCCTGTAGGTTCATAAACGGATTCAAGTAATCGTAAACCGATATTCCAGTTAGCTCGTAAGCGGATCCAAGTAGCTAGAGGAAATAAAATTTTGTGGGTTATCACCTGCGTCATAAACAAAAGTCAGAAGTGTCGGGGTTTGTCTGTCCTATACACTCTAACACTCAAGTAAGAAAATAATTTAAAAATATTATCTGAAAGATAAAGAGCCTAAGTATAAAATAACGAGAGTGTTAATGAG
This sequence comes from Primulina tabacum, assembly GCF_025594145.1. Classification (NCBI taxonomy): domain Eukaryota; kingdom Viridiplantae; phylum Streptophyta; class Magnoliopsida; order Lamiales; family Gesneriaceae; genus Primulina; species Primulina tabacum. The sequence continues at coordinate 4,916,522 of NC_134553.1, forward strand.
AATCATCCTCTGTTTATATATTTTTTTGGAGTACATAATAGGTTTGGGCCTTTATAATTAATTTAAACATCAACAATGAATTGAACAATTAAATTGGATCATTACCCATCAAATAACTTTTAATTCCAGAAGTATTTTCAAATTTCAACCCATACATTTTGATTCTCTGGGTTAAAAATTGGTGTGATTACCACAATCTAAGATATAATGCAGAACAATTCTTAATTGTTTATTAACACAAGCCAACATAATTACTATGGTAACTCAAAATTTAATATGTGTAGGTCTCTACGATTATATTATAAAGTAAATTACAGTATTTACAAAATTTAAATTAATTTTGACAACAAAATAATAGTCTTAACCAAATACATTTCAATTCTTCAAAATTTTCTCCCAAAATATTTATGTTGAGTTAGTTTTTTCGAGGAATAATTCTCATCATAATCTAACCTCATTAAATCTTACTAAATTTTAATAAATAAATAAAAACGAACTCATGCACAGTTAGGCAAAAACTTGTGTGAGACGGTCTCACGGGTCGTATTTTGTGAGACGGATCTCATATTTGGGTCATCCATGAAAAAGTGTTACTTTTTATGTTAAGAGTATTATTTTTATTTTGAATATCTGTCAAGTTGACACGTCTCACAGATAAAGATTCGTGAGACCGTCTCACAAGAGACCTACTCCATACATTAATAATCAAACAACTAAAATTTCATAACATTACGGGAGGAGTATGGGTATATCGCAAACACATGATTGGGCCATCAAGAAAATTAGAGAGACACGTCCCATATTATAATATTTTATTTGAAATTTTAAGACGGCGTCCAGCCTCCAAGATTCTGCCACTTCTGATAATAATTTCCTTAATCATTTGTCTTGAATGTTAGACAAGCATAACCTTAATTATTAATAATAATAATAATAACCGACCAAATTTATAATTCCCCACATCATGAATAGAATACTTGTGGCGGGCCATTGCCTATATAATATATATGACCATGGTTGAACCTGGTCTTCGTTGTAATTTTCTTTTTAGTCATTTGCTTTAAATGAAAGTCGGTTTTTTTGCATGCTTTTTTTTAAATGTCTTTACCTCATTAACTAATGCAGACCTAGTATATGTTAGTCGTCTCACATCGATTAGATAAATTTTCTGAGAATTGCATATATGTACTTGGACAATCCTCCTCTTGAGCTAACTTTTGGGGTTGAGTAAGGTTCAAATTTCAATGTTAACAGTTAGTTTGATCAGCGCTCATCGTTTTCTGATCTTTTATGTTAAGGAGGAATACAAGCTTCCGCAAATTTCAGTCTCAGGACTTCGGCTTTAATCATTGTGATCACTTGACAAAAGATACAAAGAGAGGACACGCCACATAGAGGGAGAGAGTCGAAGCAGTTGAGGGAATAATCTCAATTGTAATTCACCTTTGACTCTCGGTTATATACTTGTTAAACTCTCGGTTATATTAATACAAGAACGCTGCTTTATTCTTCTGTGAATGTAGGTTATTCAAAGTCGAACCACGTAACTAGATCGTTATTCTCTTTGTGTTTTCATAGCCTTAGATTCGTTGTTAGTGCATGTGAAGTGCACTATGATTCTTGATATCGGTTATTTCTAACAAGATTTTAATAAATTAAAATTCTTGTATTGAATTTTGTGTGTTGCAAAAATTATTATATAAATTTGATTGTACATAAATATCATTAATATGAGTACTTATTATTCAATGCTATAATAAACTTAGGCGCAAATAGGTTCTTAGAGAGTAGGAATGTGTATAAACTTCAATTAAATTATTTGCACTAATTAGGGATGCTTATTGGATCAAATCAATCTAGAGTACTTGGTCCGATTTTATTTGGTTAACTCCAAAAATGTTTGACTAACACATGACTAAACTGAATCTTACATCAATACGTTGAATCCCATTGAGTTGCTTGAAAATAAATTTGAAACCATAATTTAGTAAAATATTTATTTTTAATTACTTTGTCAAATAAATAACCTTTTATATACATAGTTATTGGAAAATATATAAAAATATATGACAAAAACTTATCTGAGACGGTCTCACGGATCGTATGTTGTGAGACAGATATCTTATTTGGGTCATCCATGAAAAAATATTACTTTTTATTATGAATATCGGTATGGTTGACCCATCTCACAGATAAAGATTCATGAGACCGTCCCACAAGAGACATATTTAGAAAATATTATTCAAATTATGTTATAATCCAGTTCAATTCGGTAATTACAATATCGAATTGAGTTTTATTTTTAATCTAGTAAAGACAAGCGGTTGGTTAGATGCTTTTGGAATTTTCAATCAATTTTCTATGTTGTTTCTTCACCGTTAGATTTTAAAAAAAAATTGGGTTAGAGATCCGCCGAAGTGGGTAGCCTTGACCGCATGTGTGCTAACAGCCGTCCCTGTCGGGGGAGTTGGTTCTACGAACACGACCGAAACAAGCTGAATCATGATTATATATTAAAAAGCACGTGCACATATATATATAGTTAACAAGCTACGGATGATACATAAAGAGGATACATGAAAGTATTGGCATACTGAAAAGAAAGAGCTTCTCCAGGGCTGAGGGGCTCTCCGCCGTTGACAAGGCAATCGTCGTATCCAACCCGCCGGAATATGCTCGGATCCACCAACCTGGCAGAGCTGAACCACCCGCAGCTAAGGTGGATGTCAGAGATATTGCTGCAACCACTCACACAAGCATTCTGAACCTCCACCGTATACGTGGGTATACCATTGGGAAGCGGCTCCGTCGCGCCCTGGTCAACGAGGATGTCATCCATCGAACACGACGGTTCCCCTTCCCCTACCCGATTTATGGTACCAGCTCCATCATTCCCTTCCATTAAATATAATTTAAAAGAAGAAGCAAATGAAAGGTCGTTAAATGTGGAACATTTTAATTTGCGCCGTAATATATAAAGTTTGACGAGGAAAAAAGTTGATTTCTATATATATATGTGATATATTTAATTACCAGTGTAATCAGTGACTAGCTTTCTGGCCACGACTGCGTCATGAATTCCACTGGACAAGATTGGTTCTTGCATGCAAGCTTCATTATCAGAGTGTTTAAATGCACCATCAATACCCACAACTGCAACAACACTATGTTCGAAGATTTTCTTTTTCTTTGAAGAAATAGCAAAAGATCACAATCCAAACACACATCCCATCAAGGAAAATCTCAACTTTACGGACGTAATAATTTCTTGTAAATTCATGGTATAATTAGACAACAATGAGTACTGGTCTTGTAAGAAAAACGTGGTGGGCAGAATTAATTATGCATGATATATAATGAAAGAAGGAGAGAAATGATCATATATAGGTACCTGAGAACACAATAATGGAAAGAGCAACCAAACATTTCATCTTCAAAATTCTTTCCTCTTAACACTTAACAATATTGTTCGTTATGTCTGATTCAACAAACCATCTTCCCCAAAATGCTAATTTCTGGTGTGATAATGACCAATTTATAGTAGCAGCATGCGTATAGAAAACTGGGACGCAGCTCTGAATTGCTCCCGAATTTGTATTTATTGTTGTTGATAGCAATTGTAGATATCCTTTTTGCCTACTTGTTCAGACTAGATTGTTACATTTACGACCTACTTGTGTATATATGTTATATATTTATAATTATAATATAATAAATTATATATATATATGTGTGTGTGTGTCTGTGTGTGGGATCGAGTGCTTACCATTTTACCAAAAGATATAGCTGATGGTAATGGTGCAACTCAAATATTTTAAACCGCACAGCAGTTCAAGCATCACGGTTCGATCGCTCTATCAAACAGGGACAATTATTGCACCCAACACTGTGTGTGTGTTTGTGATTAAAATTATGAGTTCACATAGAGAGACTCGACAAATTAATTAGCGTTTAGTGTCTGAACGAGTAAAGCGGTAAATACACATATTGAAGGAGCTGAGCTGACAGAGATGAAATGCGTCGGACGCCAAGAAAATCATTAGGCCTAAAATTAGATTTATATTAGCCTCAAAATATATAGGTTTAAATACTCCATTTTTGAAAAAATAAATTAATTTTAGTAGATTAATAATTGACAACATATATTATTGTAAATGACTTAATTGATACATAGATATTTATAAATTGACAAATTGATGCATGATTAAACTAAGTCAATTTTAATTTTTAGCTTAAATTGTTTTTAAGTCCAAATATCATTAATAGAATTAATTAGGTAACATTTTATTTTCAAAATTCTTTAATTTATTTAATTGATTAATTTTTAAAAAAATTATATTTATTTAAAGATTACATTATAATAAATAATTATCAACTTAAATATACAACTACTTTTTTATCATATTGATAAATAAATAAATAAATATATATATATGATGCGATCCTGGTAAAATGAGTGAGCAGGGTCGGGTGTTCCACCGGATCTGCTATCAAAATGATGAAGGAAATAAGAGCAATGTAGATATCTGAACCAGAAGCTTCTTCCTCGGGCGGAGAGGATTTCCCGCACTCAAGAAGGTAACCACGTGGATGGGCGCCGGAGGGGTGTCCGGCGTGACCACTCCGATGCTTAAGTCAGTGAATAATTCAAGCCAAGAACCAATATAACCAAGTGATGGTTGTGATATTGGTGTGAATGAATGAATGTAAATGTAAAGATAGAACCTGGTATTTATAGTAGGAGAAGTAATGATGACCTCGTTCTCCGTGGTACCTACTAGTTATAGTAGGACGGCTAATCACACCCTATATTCTGTCAGAGATGAGACAGTCGTCCACATCCTATTCTGCTAGTATACTCGAGTGCGGTGCTCATATCGAGGTGGCCCGGGTAGAAAGTTCCCGGGAGTTTGAACGAGAGCCCGGGCGTCCGGTGGCCCGGGGAGGAGACGTCCCGGGCATTCACTTGCCCGGCTCTTGATGAACCCTTCCTGCCGACTTGTCCTGATTCTGGCCATCCATCCAGTATCCTGGGTCGTCCATGCCCCGGGCACAAGAATCGTTCATGACTCGGACACAACCCGGGCTATGGTATCAATATATATATATATATATATACATATATATATATATATATATCATCAAAACATGAAGATATTGTATTCGAAGGATCGAAACAAAAATAAATACCATTTTAGTTGTGAAAATACGATATTAATTGAAAATAATTTTGGGTCAGATTTAATGGTCAAATTGGTAAAATACACACGCTCTTTTCTTTTAAAAAATAACATGTATGAGAGTCCCGATTTCCTGATTTCCCCCAACACAAAGTTTGGTCCAAGAGCGTTTCACCTTCTTTACCACAGGAAAACGCCCGAGAGAGTGGTGATTCGACTATAAACTTGTTTAGAATATACGATACACTTCCTAATGGGTTTCATGGTTTTACGTTGAGAGGCAGACCTCATGGTATCTATTGTACATTCAAAGACTTTATCTATGCAGCTTGCATGAGTACACGTATAAAGTATAATATAATAATCGAATAAATCGTAAAATATTATTAAAATAAAGATTGTTTTACATTATAGTAAATAAAGCCCGAGCCACAAGTTGACTTACCAGACACCTACTCTAACACCAATAACGAAAATCATCACAACAATGGCGATTTAAAGAGTTCTCAAGTATAGCTTCTGCCTCATGAATCGAAAATTTCTTGCCAATAGCATTCTCGTCCCAATATCCCGAAGGAGTAATAAAATCAGCCACCTGTAACATTCGGGTCAGAAATAGAATTGAAGTGACTGTTGAAGGCTTGAATTCCCGGAATCCATGGATCCAAGCTCGCCGGAATCCATGGATCTAATTAAGCTCGCCGGAATCTTCTGACCATCCCAACTCTCCAATATAAGCCTTACCAATAAAATCTCGATTCCAAAAGATAGCTCTCCAAACAAAAAAAGTATTTATTATAACCCAATTCAGCTTTCATAATATCAAACCGTTTAAAATACCTTCCTTTTAGGACCACCTTGGCCATCAAAGAATTGGGAATTGAACGCTTTGCCAAAATGTTTTGTTACATCATATAACATTTTGTAGTTCACTGAAATATTAATTAAATCAAAAATATAAAGAGATAAAAAAAAATTAGATGAGAATATAATTAATTATAAGAAAAAATTATTAATAACAAATAATTCAAACAATTATTTTGATTATATTTGTTTTAAATATATAACCAAATAATTATTAGTTTCAATAAAAATTAAAACTTTATTATTCATATTAATTGGAAAAAATTATTATTTAAGTGATGATGTTTATGTATAATATTTATGTATCAGTATAAATAATATAAGAAAGACAAAAAAAAATGTTCAACACAGAACTGAAACTAAAATTAAGATTTTATTAGATATTAATTCACGAAAAATAATACATAAATACTCAATTGTAATTGAAACACGAGTACAGAATTTATCGCAAATTCACCAACAATAATATGTAAAATTAATAATTAATAGCATCACATAACTGAGCAAGCCGAAGGGTTTTCTTCACTAAAGTAGTCGTCACACCTGCTAAAATTGGGGCCCCTACTGCCATACTGATTCGGGTACCCGTATCCATAATTAACGTCGTAACTCGATTGTGGCGGCGTCGGAACTCCGTACCCACTGTACCACGGCACCCCGCCACCAAATCCGTGGTAACTCGGTCCGTAGTAAGCCATCGGGGGAAGAACCGGTGGAATTCCGGTCACCGGTTCAGGGTCCTTTGCTTTCGGAGCTTCTTTGGGCTTATTGGGCCTTCCAACAACGGGCTTCGGATTTTCGGGCTCCACCACAACCACTTCCGGCTTCCCGGCTTCTTTCTTATCGGGCTTTTTCTTCTTTTCGGGATTTGGGAGCTCTTTGATTTCAATGCTTTCGATGACTTTACCACCTCTGTAAGATAACTTGTCCCGGATTTTCTCCGGGCTGCAGCACACCACAGTTACTGTAACTGTGTTTACCTTTTCATCGTACACCTGATTCCGAATTTCTCTTGTCCAAAATTTCACAATAGCGTAAAACAACTCAGGTTCACATTTTCAAGAAACTTGGCCAGTATCAAAGAACACCGGGAGATCAACGACTTGAACTTATCGTAAATCGATTTGCAATTGGAATTTGAACTTTTTTTTAAAAAATAATTTATGAACAAATCTGTAATTTTTTTTCCTCAACTAATCAGAAACTTGCGAATTCAGCATAAAAAAAATGAATTAGCAGACTCATGGTTAACAACGGCGGCCGCCGACAAATCCAGAATTTTGATGAAACTAATAAATCCATGGAGATCTCCGATTGGTTATCATCTTTTGTCAGATCTCAATATTATATTTAATTTTGCGTCAGAAATAAGGTGCGCGATACAATAGTACTTACGGGGAAATTCGCAGAGGAATTTCTTGATCTCCTTGTAGCAGCGAGGGCACTGGAGATTAACCGTGAGTACCATCGTTGTCACCTGTATCATCCATTAATGGACAAAATTCATTCAACTTGTAAATCCAAAATCAATCAACATTCAATTAATTATTATATTATACAAGCAAAACAAGCACTGTGGGGGTAAAAACTTGCACACCTTCTCTCCCATGGCTGACTACTATCTGAAGTATCCTAGAGCTGACCGAGACCTCTGCAGCAGACACGGAGAAAATAGGTGCGAGCCACGAAATAAAAATCGGTATTAATACGAACAAAATGAAAAGAGATGATAAAATTGAGAAAATAAAGTTGTGTTGTACGAGCACGTCGCACGTTACACAAAAATTGATATGATATCGACCCAATTGTTTAAATTGTATCACGAATAAAGATAAGTTATTTAAAAAATATTATATTAAAAAAGAAGGAATATAATTTAGAGCTTCGCTTTCAACAGCCAAATTATACGAGTCCACGACCAAGACAATGAGAGTCAACTTGTAGGAATTCTTGTTGTAAACACAATAAATTGACGTGGATGGTATCCGAGGGAATACAAATATGAAGTATCTCATGAGGATGAGATTATCGAATGATTAGTACGTAAACGATAAAAAGAATGATTGATTTAGAAATATAATAAATAGAAATAAAATGATACTGTGTGTGATATGATTTTTTATTGTAAGATAAATTAAGATTCTTTAGATTTGGCGACAAATCTAAAGATGGATCGAGGGCTTACGGGTGGGTTCGATTCCGAATTAACTAGTAGAAATCATATCGAACCATTGGAAACATAAATTAATCAATTATAAGTTTTACTGCTTCAAATATATAGAAATTAAATTTAACCCTATCTTTATTTTTTAAATAAAACTTGGATATTCGTATACTATTTTGTAATGTAATTATCAAATATTAAATTTAATAACTCTGATTGCCTCGTAGTAATATCTTTATTTCATTATTAACTCAAGACATTTTTCAAAAATAAATTTTTACTTGAATTAATTTAACCAAACCAAATGGAATCGTATTGCAATGGTTTGATTCTAATTTCATATCAAAACCGGAAAATTTTAAAATTGAAACCATATAAATAGTTAATTTCGATCCAACAGACATTTATTCGAGATACATGAATGTAAAAATAGATGTTTGATATAATCAAAATCAAAATCAAAATCAAAATGAAAATAAAAGTTACCTTGGATTCTATACGGTGAGCAAAATCCTCTTTTCTTCACAGCGTGGGTTGGATGGAGACAAGAGTTAATTAAGAGGCGTCGTCTGATGCTTAAGTCAATGTTTCGGGCAATACTTAGAGTGAAAATTACTAATGCTGATTTAGAGATATTTATAGATATGGGAAGGACATGTTGCCTTGTAAGATAAAGTCTTTAATTAGGAAGGTTTCTTCATATAGATGATTTGTTATGTAGCTATCCGCATGGGATCTTAAGGGATTCGGATACATCCGGAGATTTCCTAAATTCTTCATGATTTTTGTAGATTTGTAGGCGTATTCCATATTTGTAGGGATCTTCGCAAATTTCATAAACTTAGTGGCACTTGTCTCTCATAGTTCATGTCAGTCTTGTCCGTATTTATGTATCTGATATTAATAATTTCCGAATTCAACTTGAACAGCCAGCCCGTATTTATTTAACTGTCCTTCGTCCACATTATTATTTACCATGATTCTAATAAATTTAAGTAAGGAAAGTATATGAGAATGCCTTTGTTTTCCAAGTACGGATGAATATGTAAGAAAGAAAAGAAAAGTGAATCATAGGACATAACCGAAACATATGAAAAGTGGCTGGTGTTGGCCGAGGATTTCAGTGCATGGACTAGGTAAATTTTTTATGACTTGGAGGCCCAACTAGTCATACATTTTTGAATTGCAAATTAAAATCATCATCTTTTTGGGTCGAATTATGTTGTATTGTGTTTGATCCACGCAGTTTGGTTTGATTTTACAGTTTAAGTCAGTTTGGTTCGATTTCAAAACTTTTGAATCCACCCCATTATTTTAAAGGTTGATATGGTGAAATGAGTCATATTCCTCTTTCTGGGGTAATAGTTAATCTAATTCAGTTCTGTAGCTAATTTTTTGCGTCAGAATAAGGAGAAGAAACCAGAAGGAAACATGGAGGAAGAGGAGCGGAAGATCGATAAAAAAAATATAACAACAGATTAGTAAACGTGGAAAAGAAAGAAGAGAAATGAGCCTGCGGCGGCCTTCTTTGCCTTTGACACTACTGTCAACTAATCGTGTTTGAAAGAATGAGCCGAGTTCGACTCCAACTCCGCCGAGCTCGACTCAATCAGCAACTTGATTACTAAACTATATTGACGGAGCAGTCGATCGATAAACTCAAACTACACTTGCAGGGGATCAAAGCTCGAAGTTTTTTACTCTTGCTGGAAATGACTCAGATGGAAATTTACATTGTGTATGTAAACAATCAAAGACAATGACTCGAGATGGAGGAGATAAACCACCACTGAAACTCAACTGTCTGGCATATACTTTAACAAGGGCTCAATTAGCTGAAGCTTTTCTGTCAAATTTTAACTGCAGCGCAGATTTCGAGGTAAATTGTTTCTCCCGACGCTGCTAAATACTTGATCAATATATGCTGAATTAGTAGAGCTTGCTTCAGCTACGCATTGAGGGGTAGAATCTGTGACAGCACATATCACAAATGATTGCGGAATGCATTCTTCATGGCTAGGTGAATGTGTTTATAAGAGAGGGTAAACAACCAATGATTCTGAAGGATAACAAAATGAAGGAAGAAGATGATGATAAGAGGATGACATCAGGAAAACCGATGGTTGGCCGGCCAAGTATCACAAGGGAGTACACTTGCTACCTTAAAATATTGTTCTGTCGTGTGATCTATCATTGTCATTTGGGTTTGGGTGCATTCATGGGTCAATAATTTGTACTGGCAATCGGCATTTTTTGATTCACCGAAATTAATTAAGTAAACATCAGAGTTTCAGTAAGTTTGATAAACTAGGAACTATGAGAGCAGAACATCTTCGGGATCAGAATATTAACATGAATAGTGAGATGGGTGAATAGGAAGGAGAAACTATTAAGACCCAAAAAAGTGCATGTCAAAACATATTTTTTCTAATGTTCCCTCTAATGGCTGTTCACAAAGTAAACATGACTAATAAGCCTGGCAAATCTCTGTCGATTATATCAATTACAGTAAAAGATGAAAACTGATGTCCATTTAACAGAAATTTTTACCTCTGTATGGATTTGTAAAGCACCACGGTCACATATTTGGAAAGGAATCTAGTTGTAGAACCAAGTGCTACCACCGATGGCCGGCTTCTGTCTCTGTGCATATAAAGATGATTCAGCACCACATGCTGAGGCCTCGAATAAGGAGGTGGAATTTCCAACTGTGGGGATGGAGCGTTGAGCAAAGTCAGATTTAGATGGGGAGGAACCAATGGAGGTTCCTTCGCAAAATCCTCTTGACCAAGTTGAGCGTTGTTGTAGCTGGCATCTGGGGATTGAGGCAGTTCGAAACCAGAAATGCTATCGATATCTTCTGGGACATAATCCTGCAGCACATTGGAGATTCCATATAAACAAACCAAGGCAATCCACATAAATTGATAAAATTAAGCATAAACACAAGATGATGCGATGATTGAAGATTATCGTTGAGTTAGGCGGTATGTCATGGAAAGCATCTGTTTTGAAGAAACTACAGGAAATAATTTATTTCATATTTCAGAAATTTATTCAGCATTAACATCGTTACAAAACCCCAAAACAAAAGAGCAAATTCAAAATATCTTGGGGGGGGAGCCGTGGGAAGGGGGCCAGATCTCTTGCAGTATTAAAAAATGGTATAATATCCCAGTGACTAGAATTTTCCTAAATTCTTTTGTGCTAGCCACCACACACTCCTCTTCTGCGTGACCAAGGACAGAGAGAAAAGAAATGCTCTACATCCATGTGAAGGTGAGTATCATTGTCACAGAGATGCGGAAACACAAATTTACAAATTGCGCTTCATTTTAAGCAGTGTTCCTAGTATTTACAAGTTACCATGGTGGGGTTCCTCCAGATTATCAATTAGATTCTCCACCAACTCTGAACTTCCATTAGACAGACACTAGTTAAATACGCATGCCTCAATTTGTACTTGACAGATTACGGTGAATTAAGCATGCAGTCCCATTAGATAACCCACCAAGTGAAGCATGCTCAAATTAACATGATATTCCATTTGTGGGTAGAATTTCCTGTAGCTTTGGAAGTTGGAACAGTCTCAAACTTGAAATTAGATGTATGAAGCAAATACATGATATAAAAATGATACGAAATCAGTGACTGTAAACTAGACTTCATTTTTACCATCATCTCTTGAGGAAATGACCGGGTCAAGGTATAGATCAGATTCTGAGGTGCATTCTAACCATAGCCAGGTTTTCATGCCCCAAATAAAAAATGCTACACTCTTCACCAAAGGGAAAGGAACTGCTAGTTAGGAAATGAGTAAAATATATTTAAAAAACTTTCAATTCTAAGCACAAAGCGCCATCATATACTCCTTTAAAATATATACAGTCAATTGTTCAATTTTCGTGCTTGGATTGACAAAAGGTTATATGGTTTTGGTAACCTATTATGGGCGGAAGAGGCTAACACGTGTAATAAAGCAACTGAAGGAAGAGGGTAATCCAACAGTTCAGCCATCAATGTCTATCTTTGTAGAGCTCATTCACATTGGATGCCAAAAGTATTCACAAGTCAGTCATCAGTGATACCTAAGACGTGTTCATGGAAGAAGTCTATGCATTTTTTAATCTAACGTCTTTCCCATAAATTATGTAGTTCTTGTGAAAGTAAAAAGTTTCCAACGCCTGCGTCAATAAAAGAAAACAGTAGTTACCTGCAAATCTAAAGTGTTATAGGCATTCCCAGATTCATCCTGATCACATGGCAGTTCCGGGGAATACCTACATTGCCCATCAACAATGAACCTGTACTGATAAAATCCTGAAGGAAGTACTTTCATTATGGTGAAATCTTTCCCCGATCTCTGCAATGGCTCCCTGAATAAAGACCAAGGATTCAGAATTTGTTTAAGATATTAAAGATCTAGTTAATAATGCATATGCAAGACAATAAATTAACCTGGTTTTCCAATCATTCCATGACCCCTCCACAGCAACTTCCTTGCCTCCATAGCTCCACATAATCATAGTCGGAATTCCATGATCGTTATTCATGTCTTCGTACACTGAGCTAGTTTGCATCCATGAAGGATTTGGGATTTGCAACTCATCAGGTCTCTGCAAAGGAACCACTGGCATCTGAAATTACAGATAAGACATATCTCTTTAAGGTAGACATCGTGCAGTTAAATTGAACAGCTGCACACCGCATAGTTTCATTTATAAACCAGCATTCTTGGCTGGGTGAAATATGTGGAGTCGCGTCGAATAAGGAAAACAAATACAGAGATTTCTTTGCCATAGCGAGAACCAACACAGACTGAAAATATCATGAACAGTAGTTGCAAGTTTGGGACAGAATTGTATGCAACCATTAATTGATGGATGTAAATTCATACGGGATAGTTACTTTCAAACAAAAAAAAACAACTGATTGAAAGGACATCCAGTTATTCACTTAATCTTTCTTCCAAATTCTGTGCACAAAACAACGACCTATCGTGATTAAGGACCTTTAACATTAAAGAACCTTAATAGCCGACTATTATTTTCCATCAAATTTCAATGAACACACAGCGCCTATCAAAATAAAAAATAATAATAATCCAACACTACAAATCTGAAGAAATTATTCACCCAAGATGGAAAAGATATATAAATTCTAACCATCAAAGACTGCAGATCTAAGCTAGTATTTGAGGCTGAAGGAAATCACCAACACACCACACAACATAGCCAACGAGATAAAATTTCTAACTATTTCTCAAAATCACAGATTTTGCTCGATTCAAACACAAGATCCAATCTTTATACTCCGCAGAGCAAATAGGAACAAGTTTTCGTAACTCAGAGATAACAAGAAACATAAAGGTTTCTTTTTTCGTTAATAATCCATGAGAAAATACGGACCTGCGGTCTAAACATCAGGGGAGATTGTGAAGCCCTAGGACTTGGTGGGGGGGACTGCCCCATTAACTCACCAACATGCCCACCAAATTGATCCCCCATGCTAACCTGCGCACCACCACCAACCTCATCCTCAACCTCGGATGGGCCGTCACTTCCACCCTCTTCCCTTCCATTAGCATTCCCCATTACGCTATCCTTCTTGTTGCAAAAACACAACAGAAGAACACGAACTCCCCCCGACAAGAATCTATGTTCACGGATACCAGTTCAACAGAATCCCAGTACAAAACATGCCGAAGAGAAGGAAAGCGAGAAAGAAGGCAAGCAGAAAGGGTGGGTAGGCTAGATTTAATTGATGAATCTCCCTGATTAATTACTGGAATCTTGGTGGTACGAAATAGTATTTTGTTTGATTGTTGATCACAAGAAAGTGGAGGAAGGGTTGTGATATCATATCATCTCTTTTTCTCCTGTAATCTAATCATGTATTCTAGTGTAATGAATCTTGTCCTGTGAGTTCGGAGATGTGTTACGTTGTTAAGTATTGGGTTTGCCCATTTGTTAAAATTAAATAATTATTGTGATGATGAAAGTAAAGAGAGTGGGGCGAGTGGTGAGGAAGAGAAGGGCCCCAACCGGTGTGACCGTGTGGGTTTAATGGGGGATGCAGGTCACACCATTCCATCTCCCTCTCCTTTCATCACAAGTAGTATGGACTATGGACAGTTTCTTTCAAAAAAAATTTGGAAGATTCAGAGTTGTAATCAGAGTTTTTTCGAATTAATATTTCGTTTCAAACTTGAGATGATGATGTCAAATGAACGTAAGCCATTGATATAGTATAATCGAGTCTTAGGTTCAAAATCTCGTTTCAAATTTGGTATCTTAATATCAAATAGGGTGGCATGGACTTCTATCACAGTTTTTTTTCAAAATTTTATTTCAATAAATACGAAGTTCGCGAATGCTTTCAAAATTATTATATTAATTATGATTTCGATATGATGCTCACAATTCATGTTTACATGAGAAACGTACAATTTTGACATGTCAAATAGATAAATGACGTCTTTGCGGTGTCCACAAAGTCAATAAAAAATATTTTTTTTTTACCGTGATTGCCCTTGAATGGAGAAAATTGAGTGTTTGGATCGTAATTTGTTAGATATCAATTGAAGAAACAAGGTGTATATATATGTGTGTGTTTATATAAACTATTATATTAAGTTACACCATTTCTGTAAGAAACTTGAAGCTCAAGTTATTGAGATTTTCAAATAAATAAATTATCTATTTCTAACAACTTTCCTGATCTCTAAAATAATAAAAAAAAAATTGAGACCTGATAGAAATAGATCTTATGTTTTGTAGGCAATTTTTTAAAAAAACGATGAAATTAAGATGTGGAAAGTCATTTTGGAACAGGTTGAGCAATTCTTGGATTAAAAATTACTTGACCACTTGGATTGGAAAAAATAAAATTACGGTGTTATAGATGCTTGTACTTGTCAAGAAATAAAGGTGAATTTCTACAACTATCTTTGCTTTTGGCTATAGAATATGAAACAAACCTCATCAAGATCTTAAATAATTGAACCTACCCATCGATTTATCCACGGATATTGAATCGATCAAGCAATTTGATCTAAAAAAACCCGACTAAGTATATCGAAATAAGCGAGCTTTTGACTCAAATGACATGTTGTGCCTTAAACTGAGACATCTCGAGTTCGAGACTTACTTTCATCTCCATAATGTAAGCATCAAAGATACTTTTTTTCAAAAAATGTTAAGATACTTTTTTTTTCCTACTAAAATATCGAACCCCACCAAAATCAAGCAAAGTAAAGATGGAAGTGAAAATTTTGATTGTGAAATGGGTGGTTATATGTCTTTGTCACAATGAAAAGGCTACAAAAAAAGATTGACGGAATTGGGAGGCTAGGGAAAGGGAAAAAAAATGGAGTGGTGGGGGCCAAAAGAGCAAAAGTTTTCATTTATTTTGGGTCCGCAATTTAATCATCAAATACTGTTTGAAATTGCTTTTTTGTTGTTTTTCTATAGAGTACGATTAGGAGCTTGTAAATACTTGATAGCGTGTTTTGGCTTCTTACCCCGACCAACATTGTAACCCCATCACGATTATTGTTATTATCAAACTCGTATTAAGAGTTCATGTAGAATACAATTATAAAGGTTTTAGTAGGTCTCTACGGTCTCACGAATATTTGTCGACGGATCAACTCTACCAATATATACAATAAAAATAATATTCTTAACATAAAAATTAATATTTTTTCATGGATGACCCAAATAAGAGTTCCGTCTCACAAAATACGACCCGTGAGATAGTCTCACACAAGTTTTTGCCTAAAGGTTAATTTCATCCGCCATCTTTGAGGTTTGTCAAATTAAAAATAAAAATCCAACTATACTTGAATATCACGTATATCCACGTCTCTCGAACTTTATGAAAAGTAACAAATAAATGCAGCAGTGAAAATTGTTTCAGGCATGAATATTTGAGATTAGCAAATGGATGGCCATTTTCTTGGTTCCGAAAGAATCCTTGATTTCAAACTTGAGGGGGGAAAAAAGACTTTATCAAAAATATAGAGAATGAATCATAATACACAAGAATTACTATATCGATAGTTATTAAATGCACTGCATGAATTACTTCACGAGGTCAAATAAGACACATTCAAAGCATTTAATCGACTTTCAGAATTTCTTGAAATCATCCATCTGTGTAGCCAACCAATTATGTAATGATGCGTTTGGATCGAGCCAATTTCGAGTCAAACCATTTCTATTTCACGTTTCAAATCCTTTGTGCTTATTTGGATGTTTTGTGGGTACATTCAAAGCATTATACTGGATTTAAGTCCACCCAAATGGAAATAATTTGAGCTCTATCTATCAAATCTTTCTGGTAAATATAAATTATTCTGCTCAAACACAACCTTACTTCTTCCGACGACTTGCATTCGACACTAGATTCAGCTTCTGAGTTGCACTTTAGTACAATGAATACATTTATGCACGGAAATATATATATATAAACTTTACCATGCCGCAGGACTGAATTTTTCGTTGCAGTCCAAAGGCCCTCTTACAAATTTGACTAAACTATCTGTTGAACGAATTAGATATATAGCTGTCGAGTCCTGATATCATAAAATTTTGAGGTCATACCTGTTTAAGTACAAGCAGCCCTTACTATCAGAAAATCCCGTTGTCGTAGGCACAGGAGAAAATCCAGAGTATCCTTCGTCGCCCTTTTCTTTCTTTTGTCGGCATATATCAGCAATGTACCTAAGAAGCTCGTGTTTCTGAACAAATGGTTGAGCTGTGTATTCTTCGTATGGCATCCACTGGAACATGTTAAAGAGATTATAAGAACAGTATATTTTAATGGTTTCTAGTATAACTGAATGGTTTCTTGGATGATGACAACTCAAAGAAAACCTGTGCTGCCTCTATTTCTGCTTCCTGCGGCTGGATTTCAAATGAGAGTGCTTGCATCATGCAAACGAAGAAAAGATCTGATTTCCCAAAAAATGATTTGTGGCTCTGTCTGGGGGATCATAGAATAAAATTTACAAGATAAAGCAACACAACACAAAATAGAAAATATTCAAGAATACAGAAGAGGAAGTTTAGACACACAAGTGATTACAGCAACAAGCACAGTATCAAATTATAAATTTTTTTGGCATGGGGATGTTTAAAATAAAATGTGGCCTATATGTAAAATTCATCATAGAGTGGTACAAATTTTGAGCAAAGATGTACCTCAATGCTAGAATTTCAAGAAATTTTGAGTCAATCTGAAACAGGATAGGAGTGAAGAAGAGCATAGACAATTAGATGTATAAAGATTGGTCAAACATCACATTTTAAAAGATATAGGCCAATTTGTTCTTACTCCTGTTTCTTCTTTTACTTCTCTGACTGCAGCATCGCATATATCTTCACCCTGTGAACATAAGAAAGATTGATAATGTTTGTCGGGAGGTTTCATATTTAGTCATCTGTTTTAGAAAATGACAAACTGGACATCTGAACCTACCTCATCAACAACACCCGTTGGGAATTTCCACACCCCTGATCCCCGAAATCTGCCATTCTTTTCCTGAACAACTAGAACCTGTATAGGATTGCAATTAAGTGTGAAAAGAGTGTATATATTTTGTTTCATGTTGCATGGGTAGAATTGTGTGTGTAGATTAAAAGAGGGTGAGTCTAGAACAGCAAAACCTATTTCATTCATGCAATCTGATATTTCATATGTGATGAAAGGCCAACATCATAGATCCAGTTTTTCCATTTTCTGGGTTCTGTTCATATAAGTTGAACGAAGTCCCTTGATGCCGATACTTGGGTTCCAGAGATTTAAGAAAAGAGACCTTTTTTACCACTCAAGCAGCAGCAACAAATGCTTTTTGTACAACAAATAATCAATGTACACCACGACCCACAAGCATAAGCCATGATAAAAGGATTTGTTCACGGGACAAAGGGAAAAAATGAAAAATCAGCACCACTAGCTACTCATATAAGCGGCACCATGTAACCCCCTCAGGTATTAAGTCTTGGATTTCCTTCTTACAAATTTCTATTTGTCATCCTCGGAGCAAAGAGGAAATTTTCTTCAGATTTAGTCATATGTTTGAATGAATCAAGTAAAATCTGATTTTTAAAAAAATTATTATCTTTGCTTCAAGCTAAGTGACAACTCCCTAAGACACATGCACTTTCTGATTCAAAAAATGCACGTTAATACTTTCAAAAGATTTAACCGGTGTGCAAAAAAGTTGTAATGATATAATATCATGTCAAAGCAAAATTATTATAGTAAAAAATTCATTATCTTTGCTTCAAGCTAATTGACAATTCCTAATACACATGCACCTTTCTGATTCAAAAAATGCAAGTTAATACATTCAAGAGATGTAAATGGTGTGCCAAAAAAGTTGAAATGATATCATGCGTCGAAGCAAAATCATTATAGTAACATTATATTATGGCGTACTTCATTCTTTTCATTCAATACAAATGCACCAATACCCACTCGATGTGTGGCATTAGCTGGCAGAGTATTTGCACTACTAGGAAGCCAATGCACAAGCATCAAATATCTAGGTTCTGCATGGTGAAAATAGAATCCTTCCTGAAACACAAGATGTCAATGATAGCAAAGAATGGAAAAATTAATGAAGCGTTTTGTTAATTGAAAAAGAAAGAAAAATTATAACTATTACTACATAAGAACTTACCATTATAGCAGGCTCAACAAGATTAACAAGATCAATAGGCACTTTAATCCACACACCCCTTTTTCCCTGCAATATCATTCATTCAATCTCCGGGTGAAAATGAACTCTCCCTTTAAGTAAAATCTAACAAAACAACCTAAGAAAACAACCATCATCTCAAAATGGTTATATTTACTTAAGTCGTGCATGAGGCATCACGATCTCAGTACTGAATGGCTAACCAAAAAAGTAGCCTCACGTTCACCCAATCTATCCCCAAGGCAACCACTATCCTTTTTGAAGTCAATCCTGATTCCTGCGTCCCACTTCACTTTAACCTGCCAATCTCCCCCAAAATGCCACTCCAAACAACTTACAAATACAGGGCAAAAGAATAAAGAATTGAATTCAAGCCAGACTTGGGGAGAAGAAATATTTGCCAGGAACATATAATTATATGAGAAAGTTTTCAAAAATCTGAAGAACTTGATTTATAGTTGCATTTACTAACTTGATTCCACCGTCGCACATATCAGTGTTCTCTTGGAGGTATCGACTAAACGCGTGCTCAAATTATTCGCATGCATATACCAGCAAAAATAGCACGTGGGACTATAATTTTATCAGGTTCTACAGATGTTTATTTAAGTCCATAAATGAACAAAAAGGATTGAAATTCACATTAAAATCCTTCCTTCCTGAAAAACTTCATTATTCTACCACCGCAAAGAAACAAAGAAGCAACGCATTGGAAGTTTGTAATACAACATATCCACGCAAACATGTAGCTCTTCACTGAATACTCAAGTAACAAATCAATCAAAATTCCAAGCTTCGTCAAAAAAATTATAATAATTGAAGATTCAGTAATTTTGTTTCCATTTCTCAAACTCAGCAGCTCAGCACAAATATACCTCTTTTCTCCAATGGGAAAGCGAAGCTCTGAGTAAAGAAGCAAAAACACCGGGATCCATGGGCTCACTGGTCATTTCCACTATCACACCTCCATGATCATCGTTTTTCGCCTCCAAAATTCTCTCCACTTGCTTCTCAGATGAAACCCGTGACATGGAAGAACTCATTGAGGACCTGATACTCGAGAAAATTCCAAATATCAACCTGTTGGTTTTCCCTGAAACATTCAAATAAGCGCCCCGATATTTTCCTGATCCACGGATTAGACGGATTAACCAATCTTGGAATCGATAATTGTCAAATTCAATAATTATTAAAGGGTTTTGTCATTGGAACCTTGGGATCGAAGCGATGGATTCAGAGTGGACAAGGGGCGTTTCTTGGAGTTGAAAGACAGATTTTTTGAAGTGGTGACACTGAGAATGGAGGACCTGGACACAACCATAAGCCTGGTTACTATCATACTCCTCCCCGTAATTGGAAGTGACAAAATATCTGTGTTCCTCTGTACTATAACCTCATTTGTATTATATTATTATAAAATACGATATGGTTACCATAAATACAGTTTTAACAAAGAGGTGATTTTGTTGTGATGGTCTTCGAATTTTTACCTATTAAATAGGTCAATCTTATTGATATTCATAATAAAAAATAATATTTTATCATACAAATAATATTTTTTCATAGATGACTCAAATAAGAGATCCATCTCACAAAAAGTAATCACTATAATTTGTCTATTAAAAGACATAATAATGAACCTTATAAACTCTCTCACACAATTTATAACTTGTAAGCTTATAAAACATGAGACCTGAGAGTTTATAAACTGTTTTAAATAAGTTTAATTAAACTGTATAAATGGTTTTTAAACGCCATGAGCTATGATTTATATAGGTTTTCATTTCCGTTTAAAAATAAAAATAAATCGTTTTTCAACATTTACCCAAATATCAAATCGTTTTTTTTTTAATAAAAACACTTTAATTAAAATTTTGAATTATTTAAGTGATTTTCATGCTACAGTTTATATATCCAAACTCGTTAACGATGTTTTTTTATATTTTTGGGTACCCGGCGGTCGGGTATTTTCGGATACCCGAAAAAAAAAACCATTCTTTTAATTTTTTTTGAAAAAATATATGTATTTTTCACATTTTACAAAAAATCATGTCATTATATTGAGTTATAACTATTCATTACATCATATTATGGCTAGTAAATTAAAAAAAACACATGTATTTTTCACATTTCACAAAAAATTATGTCATTAAATCATTTTATGATTAGTCATTTGTCATTATATCGGGTTATGACTAGCAACACAAAAAATACAAGTATTTTTTAATTGAATATACGGATAGACCTATGAAAAAATTTCATTTGTCGGATACCTAATACGTGATCGGATATCGATAAAATATCCAACCCGATTTTTTTAAAAAAAAAATACTTGACCCCATCGGGTTTCGAGTACTCGATGTCCCAGAATAAACGTCAATCCCTAGTCGTCGTATAGTTGTATAGGTAAGGTAATTTAATGAATCCTATAAATTATAACAACTAATTTTAATTTCTAAAATACGTCCAAAAATAAATTTTTACAATATCATTCTTCATACTACCCGCGGCTTGATGATAAAAACTGTAAACACTAATTAGAATGGGAAAATAATACTTTAATAGAATAATACTTTACACAAATATTTGTTGTGATATCATACTTCGTACGAAAATTTAATATATCTTTAATTACGTAGCTTATAGTAAGAATAATTAGTATACTATACAGATAATAAAAATTCAAATTATATAATAATAAAATAAAAAAAAATTTAGTTTCAAAATTATAGGCATGCAGGCGACACTAATTATTAATAATTATATATATCTATATATATGTATGTGTGTACGTGTTATATCAATTAATTTTATGAAGGAAAATAAATCATTTTATTACATTTCACAGAGTCAAAATATCGTGTTTAAATTAAATTTGTAATTTTATATCACATATTTTGAATTATTCCATTTTTTTATCCCAATTTTTCAATGAAAAATGTCTTGAATATGAACTTGAAGAGCTCCTAAGGCTACGTTTGATTGGAAGGATAAGATAAACTAATGATTAGTATGTAAATGATAAAGAAAATGATTGTGTTAGGATTGTAATATATGGTGTAAAATAATATTATGTTTGGTAAGATTTTTAAGTGTAGGATAATTTTGAATTTTTTGATGAAAAGACAAAATTGCCCTTTCCCTACGCGGCGGCGGCGACGGCGACAGTCGCGGCGGTGGCCGGCTGCCGGCCGGAAACGGATGACGGGGGCGGCGGCCGGAAACGGCCAGCCGGAAAAATCGGTCGGCGCCGGAAATGGTCGGCGCCGGCGGTCGGCCGGCGGCGGCGGTCGGCCGGCGGCGGTCGGTGGCGGAAAGTGGTGGTGAGTTTGAATATAAGAGAAGGGTAAAATTGGGAAAATAGGAGGTATTAAGAGTTGGATAAATAATCATAGGGGGTGAGGAGGTATTATTTTAATCTACCTAATATAACCTAATCATTCATAGGAGGGATTGACTTGGTTAAATAATCACGCGTACCAAACAGCTGACTAGGCAGGATAAAAAAAAAAATTCCGCCTAATCACGGGTACCAAAGGCTCCCTAAGAGATAATTGTATGATCAAGAGTTATTCGTTTTTCTTTCATATTCCCCATGACTTATCTTAATTCAAGAAACCATCTTGAAATCTGAATTGAATTGGGACTCTAAAACTGATTAATTAACCCAATTAAGCATGCATGCTCGTTAAGAAACCAATCCAATCACTAACAAACAGCTATATATATATATATATATATTCTGTATCTGTGTGTGTGTGTGTTTGTATGTATAATGTATACGTATATCTGGCCGGCGTAATTGCATGTCTGTCTCTGCTGGTCAATGCTCCCCAGCGCTGCCCAAAACGTGAAAGCTAAAGCAATTTCCCGCCGGCGAATGTCGTTCTCTCGTTCACAACGCCTGCTGCCACGTGCTGTCCGCTTTTTTTCTTTTTTCTTTTTTGCATTTTTTTGTTTGGTTCTATATAAATTAATGCGGGATCTTCCCATTTATTCCTCTCCATCTCTCACTTTCATTATATAACGAAAAGAAAACAAGATCTCACTGAGTGGGAGAGTGAAAGAGATATAGATTGTTAGATATATAGAGTGATGGAACTCGGAGGAAATGGAGGTTTCCAAGGCTACCAGAAGCTACAAAGGACAAGCTCTGGTAAATTTTGAAATGGGGTTTGCTTTTTTCTTTTTTTTTCCTTAATTAAGAGAAAATTTCGAGGTTTTGCTTAAATGTTAACCTTTTGCCTGAATTTTTGTTCTGTTAATTTATAGATGAAATTCCATTCGGATTTGCTTCCAGAAAAAATGATATCGATGGATTCATCTTTTCTAACACATACATAATCATTTCCATTCTTTTCTAGTAATTCCGAGGAATACACACACACACACACAAAAGGTTTTTTTATCTCATTTTCTCTCGAGAAATTGTTAAACCAACTGAAGAAACTCCCTTGTTCAGATTCTATTTTATTTGCGTGCAAATGTGTGAACTTTCAAACTTCATCTCTTTCTAGTTTCCGTTGATCATCTGTCAATGCTTCTTCTGTAGCAAGAACATCCGAATCAGAATTATTGTAAGAATTAACTATTATAAGGGCACGCATGCATGATATGTTCTCTCGATTTTCCTGTTGAAGCTTTAGAATCCTCGTATTCAGTGCAAGAAATCGAAGATCACTAATGGAGGAAAGTAGCATGTGACTGATTATGCCAATGGTTGACGAATAGCACTATGTTAAAAAGACAAATAAGTAACAAGTGGATTGCATGCAACATTTGGCCCCCACTGGATTCTCGAAATTACACGTTATTTATGATTTTAAGACCCAGCCAAAATCTACTTGTCATTTTCCCACTCCATCCTCCGTCATAACAAAGATGAAACTTGGTGGAAAATAAAGAAGAGATTTAAATTTTAATTATTCAAACGGTGATGAAATTTTGTGTAAAACTTGAAATCTTATCGTCAAAAAATTAATTTGTTTTTGTCTGCTTTCATCCATCTGATTAGTTTTTTTTTTTCATGGGATCTTCGAATGAATCTTTTTTCCCACCATTTGAAAAATCACGCACTTGTTTTGAAATCCTCAGAGATCAGAATGGGGCAGGCGCCGTCGCCTCAAACGAACCACCACAACACTCCCGAGGACACTGAATGCACAGTGCGCGAGCAAGACCGCTTCATGCCAATCGCAAATGTAATCCGTATCATGCGCAAGATCCTCCCCCCGCACGCCAAAATCTCGGACGATGCGAAGGAAACAATCCAAGAATGTGTCTCCGAGTACATCAGCTTCATTACTAGCGAAGCCAATGACAGGTGCCAGCGCGAGCAGAGAAAGACTATCACCGCGGAGGACGTTCTCTGGGCTATGAGCAAACTCGGTTTCGACGACTACATTGAGCCCCTGACCCTCTTCCTGCACCGGTACCGTGAGTATGATGGAGGGGAACGCGGCTCGTTGAGAGGGGAGCCGATGGTGAAGAGGCCCGCGGATCATGCTTCTTTTGGGTTTCCAGGATTTCCTACAGCGGGTTTTCATGTGGCGCATCACCATGGCTTCTTTGGAGCTCCGATGATGAATGGGTTCTTGAAAGATCCGAGCAATGTGGGTCCGTCGCAGGCTGCTACGATGCCTTTGGCTTGTGTGGAGCCATTTACTCAGTGCAAGGAGCAGGTCTAGACGGAGAAAGGGGTGTCTGGATTTTTTTTTTTAGTTAAGAGTAAACAAACAGACAAGGTCATGGATAAGTAACTTGCCTTATGCATGCTATTTCCATGACAGTGGACTTGGTATGAAATTTACTCACTAAATCTGATGCAAATTAATCTTCCGTTACGTTTATTTCCTTAAAGCAAATAAATTAATATCCGTTCAATATTTAACAAGCGCAATCATTATAATAGAAAATACATCAAATCTGACAAAATATACCTGGGAAAATAGATTTTTTAAAATTTATGTTTACAAAGAGCGTGAGACTGGAATTGATGTGACAACACTGGATAATACGGACGTGGTATCAAAAAATATTTACATAAAATGATAATTGTTGATGTGAAATCGAATATTGTTAGCTAGTCAGAATTGATGTGACACAAGATAATACTAATGTGATATCAAAAAATACTTACATGACATTGATAATTGTTGATTTGACATGAAATATTGTTAGCTAGTCAGGAATTGATGTGACACTGGATAATACTGATGTGGTATCAAAAAATACTTACATGACATTGATAATTGTTGATGTGACATCGAATATTGTTAGCTAGTCAGATGTCAATATTCGATGTTACGTTAACAATTGAACAAAATTGTTGAAAAATTCAAAATTAATATACCTAAACCAAATTTGCTGGCTAACCCAATTATCCCATGTCCTACACACTTAGGTTCCGTTTGGTTGGAGGATAAAATAAACTAATGATTAGTAAGTAAATGATAAAGAAAATGATTGTCGTAGAAAAGTAATATACGTTGTAAAAAAAAAAAACACCTGTGTGGGGGGCCCCAAAGTACACCCAGTTCGCATGAGTGGTCCGGGCTCCGCCGCCGCCGCCGCCGCCCCCAAAATTATAGGTACCATATAAATATATTATTTTTTGAAAATCAAATAAAGATATTATATATACAAAACAAAAAATAATATATTTATATGGTACCTACAATTTTGGGGGCGGCGGCGGCGGCGGAGCCCGGACCACTCATGCGAACTGGGTGTACTTTGGGGCCCCCCCACACATGTGTATTTTTTAAAAATAATATTATATTTGGTAAGATTTTTAAATGTAGGATAATTTTGAATTTTTTGATGAAATGACAAAATTGCCTTTTATTTTTTTTTCTTCTTCCACTCCGGCGGCGTCGGTGGTCCGGCGGCCGATCCGGCAGCGGAGGTGGCGACGACGGTCTGGCAACGTCGGTGCGACCGACAGTCAGCAGCGTCGACGGCTGCTGTACGTCGGTTGGTTTTCGGCGGCGATCGGCCGGCGGTGTCGACGGTGGCGGTCGGCGGCGGCGGTCGTGGCGGGAAGTGGTGGTGAGTTTGGATATAGGAGAAGAGTAAAATTGGAAAAATAGGAAGGATTAAGAGTTGGATAAATAATAATAGGGGATGAGGAGTGATTATTTTAACCCACCTAATATAACCTAATCATTTATAGGAGGGATTGACT
Organism: Primulina tabacum; assembly: GCF_025594145.1. Taxonomy (NCBI): domain Eukaryota; kingdom Viridiplantae; phylum Streptophyta; class Magnoliopsida; order Lamiales; family Gesneriaceae; genus Primulina; species Primulina tabacum. The sequence goes on from NC_134553.1 coordinate 4,942,624, forward strand.
TGATTAAATAAAAAACGTACCAAACATGAGATTATGTGGATTTAAAATATATAAACAAGCTAATCATTCAAACCAAACGCTGCGTTACAATCTCACTAAAGCATAATTATGAATGGTTGAAATTGCGACTGTGGCACATCAACTCTAACACGTATAAGACATATTTATTATATAGTTGGAATATAGAAATATATTTTCATAAACTGTGTCGTACAGACTTGAATGCTCGGGTTACATCCATATTTTTTAAAAAAATAAAATTGGCGACCCTTCTCCGTAAAGTGGACATAACCGTATGTCCCGGTGAAGAATAACCAAGTACGATTCATAAAACTCAACATTCAAGACAAGCATCCTTTAAACGTTGCTATCACATGTAAATGAAGTAAATATAGCACCATAATATATTTCGAGACATAAAATTATTTCCTTATTTGCAACTACACCATCATATAAACAAAAGTTCTAACATAAGCTATTTATCCCCTTATTATATAGATTTGGATCATCTGTTGTAATTTAAACACAACCCTTGATGTTGTATATTTTTTATACGAGATGATCAGTTGATCATCTGATGGACCTCACACAGTGTCAGATAAATTTTAAAAATTGTCAGACGAAAAAAGATAATCAGTTGAAAAAGAAGATCCACAGCACCGGTGCTATGTTTCCAGCCACCGCAAAAAATCCAAATCCTTATTGTATAGACATGTTTCTTAACATCATCTAGCAACCCAACCTTACCACCATTCATTTAAACTTCATGAACACGCCATTTCTTGTTTCTAGAACATTTTCTTTATAAAACCATTCCACACGAGGGTAGACATATGGCTTCACAACACCTTGACAAAACCTTGCATCGGGCTAATCTTTCTTACCCTTATTACATGACAAAATGAGTTTATAAAACTCACCAAGTGAAATTCATTTACTGTCCAAGTACATATATATCATGCTTGAAAGGATTTACTAATCACCTGAATATTCTCATTTCGCGTATTATTATTTATTGGCTACACTAAAATAAATTTTGATTTTTATATGATTGAGGATATAATCTTTTATTAAAATTTAAAAGGTACAAAGATTTTATTTTTCGTCAACATACTTTGATACTAACATGTTTTTCATGACAAACTAATCACTTGTAAAAGATGCACACGCATTACTTGTGTTATTATTATTTTTAATTTGATCAAATAATAATAAAAAATTAACATGAAATTATTTTCAATTTAGAAAAGTTGTTCGATTTAAAATTGAAGTTTTGTTTAAATTTTTTTCTATGTAAAATATGGAGTGACTTGATGAGGTTTTTAGCGGGGTAAGAAGGATAATTATGGAATTAAATATTTTGGTGTCTTCTAAGGTATTTACTCTAAGAGTCTCACACTTAATAATATAGTATATATGTATATATTACTACGAAGAATATCGTGTTTGGGTTTCTTGAAATTTTTTATCAAAAATATTTCAGAATTTAAGCCATATAAATGCATTTTTTTAAATGAAATTTTACATTATATATGGCTATTTAATTAAATTTGAGACCCCTATATCAACTTTTAATTGATTTAGTGAAGTCATGTTTAAAGTTACAATTATATTTAAATTTATTTATTTTATCCATATTTTTTTTTAGATAGTTTATCACAACTAATAGAATATGAAAAAATAATCCATTTAAAAATAACAAATATTAGCATGTTTAGATAATATTTCAACTGCTAGTTGCGTGCAAATTATCACTAGTATTTATAATAATCGGGGTAAATGAGATTTATGTTAGGTGCAATAATTGTCCTTGCTTGGTAGAGCGATCGAACCGTGGTGCTTGAGCTGCTGTGTGGTTTAAAAGATTTGAGTTGCACCATTATCAATAGCTATAGTTTTTGATAAAGCGGTAATCACTCGTTCCTACAATTGGTATCAGAGCCAAGGTCACGGATTCGATTCCCATTGATTGCAAGGAGTGCAATTATTGCGAGGAATATTGTTGGTTGCAATAATTGTCCTTGCTTGGTGGAGCGATCGAACCGTGGTGCTTGAGCTGCTGTGCGGTTTAAAAGATTTTGAGTTGCACCATTACCACTAGCTATAGCTTTTGGTAAAGCGGTAAGCGTCCAGGTCCTACAATTTAACTTAAAAATAATATTAAAGTTGTAAATGAATTGAGTTAGTTCAAATAATATTTGATTATTATTCGAAGGTATCAAATTTAAGCTGAACTTGAATATTTTTTATTTTTTTAATCCAAATTCGAACATAAAATTATATTGTTTGATAGTTTATGAGTCGCGTGAGCCTTAATATTGTAACAAAATATTATAATTATATATTAGATAAACATATTTCGGACCTTCGTTTTCGAAAAAGCTCGTGAACGTATTCGAATAGAACTTGTGCAAAAAATTTTAAAATTTTCGAGCTCAGATAAACTTTTTCAAACCTTAAAAATTTTAGTTATATTTGGCTCAATTCGATTAGTTTGCACTAACAAATAATAATAATAATAATAATAATAATAATAATAATTTGTATTTGACTATTTGATATCGATAATAAAATGGGTTAAATTTTGTTGAGCTATGAGAAATTGTTCTATCTAATTTAATTTTCCGATGTTGTGTACCAGTTAAACCTTAACTATATTTTGTATCAATTCGATGAATTTTCGATAGTTCGTGTACTAAATTAATATTTACTCAATCTCAAATATTTAAATTTTCCCAATATTTTTAGTAATAAAATAAAACTAAAACTAAACCTTTTAATAAATGAGACTGATCACGAGCTTCATTATGGTTTTTGAAAAAGGAAACTCTAGGTTATTGGATAACTGCTCAAATAAAACCGGCCAATGTCTTTATCTAGAAAGAAGATTTTTTTAATTATTTAATTAGAAGAAGAATTAACCAAACTTTAAAGGCAAACTTATGTGAGACGACCTCACATATCGTATTTTGTGAGACATATCTCTTATTTAGGTTATCCATGAAAAAATATTACATTTTATGCTAAGAGTATTACTTTTTATTGTGAATAGCGGTAGGATTGACACGTCTCACAGATAAAGATTCGTGAGACCGTTTCACAAGAAATCTACTCAACTTTAAAATTGTAACAAAATACTTCGGTATTATGTATTTCTCTAGATTTTTTTGACCAAAACATAGAGATGTATATTTAAATAAAAATCCTCAAACAAAAAAGAGAGTCTGTGCTTTGTTTTGTTTTTAACCCCTATTTTTTTTTTATAAAATTGCATTTGAGATAATTTAGAATTTTGTATTAGTAGGAAAATTCTATTGAGGTACCGTTTGGTTCATAATATGAGATATATAGTATGGAGATAAGTAATATTTTGTAATAATAAAATAAATAGAAAATGATAGTTAATATAGTGTTTGATTTAATTGATTTGATTGATTAAATTTTAGATAATATGATATTACCATTTTGTCATTGTTGAAAATATTAATAGAATATTAATAATATTATTTATTAAGGATAATATCGTAATTTTATATTATTGATTTGATTGATGTGAGATAAATTATTACGAATTTGATTGATGTGAAATAAATAATTAATAATTTGATTGATCGAGATAAATAATACTTGTACAAAACAAGTGATATGATATGACTATTTATATTAGTACTTACAAGTACTTGAACCAAACAGTACCTTAGAGTATAAGACACTAAGATAGATCCAATGATCTAAATTATTTCAAATGTGAGGGATCCAAATGTTTTTGTATCGAGATCTCATGTGATATCAAATCTCAAACCTTATCATCCATGTGATAAACGTCGAACTATCCATTTCAGTAAAATATTCACATACTTATATGTATTTAAACTCACAAGCTATATGCGTTACATAAAATATATGGAAGAAACATGACAGAAAATTATGCGAAAAACCAGCAAATCAGTATGGTGAATAAATCAGTTGTACAATGGTTAAAAGAAACCAAACCGAAGCCTGTATGAAATACAGTGTCATTAAAACATATTCTTTCCCTCCTGTATGTGCTTCGAGGATCGTCTTGGAGGTCTGTTTCTCAGGATACAACGGAACAACCAGCAGTGACTTAGCACAAGACACTACTACGATGAACTGAAAGCGTATCTTTACTTTATCACCGAGATTTAACGGAGGCCAAATAAAAAGATAACAATATGAAATGTAAGAGAATACTTGGAAGAAATAAGATTTTCATATGTTTGAAATGAGGAAATGAACACGCTATTTATAAGCCTCAAAATGCACACCAAGAGTCATGCAAGATTAATTAAATCGCTTAATCTTCCCATAACTCAAATAATCTATCTCACAAAATACGACCCGTGAGATCGTCTTATACAAATTTTGCTTTAACTTTATTGTCTCTGTAATAATTATTATCTTTAGGATTCACGAGAAACAGATTAAAAATAAAGGTCATATGATTTTTTTTTTAGAGAGAGAGAGAGAAAAGGCGCGAAGTCGAAAGTGAAAATAACATAAATCAGAAGGTTGTAATGGCAAAAAGCCTCAAAATTAAATATCGACTTTAACTGTGGGATGTGCAACCCCTGAAGGACCGCTCTTTTCACTTGTTGAGAAACGTCCCACAAAAAGCCCCAATTCACACACACAGCAGAACACACTAAAAAAACGCAGTGAATCCTGCTAATCGAGACTCCAAGGTGTGAGCAATTTTGAATTCTATGACTCCAAAGCAGCTGCAACAGCAGCTGAGGGAGCTAGGTGCGAAGCTGGAAAATCCTCCAGCTTCTAAAGACGCTCTCATTAAGGTCTTGAAGGTAAAAAAAAGTTTTCTTTTTTGCAATTTAAATGCCTCGGTTGCATTTGAATTATGGTGGACGCATGTTTTTTTATGTGGTTTTTGGTGTTTTTCGTGCTAAGTTATATTTGTGGATTTATGTTTGTTTCATTTTGAAAGTTAAGGCTTGGTGAAATTGGTAGCGAATTAGGGTTCCTTCGGGGAATTATTCAACTTAATTTTTCGTGGTGGGGTGTATTTCAAATTTGAAATTTCTGTCGTGTTGTGGTCGTCCATTCTTGTATGCCCATTAGGTCAACTTGCAGGAGCATGCTGGTGTTTTGATAGAGCCTGACTCGGTAACTGTCGGGGTTCAGTCACGTTTGTTCGTAGGGTCTGAATCTGAGCATTATGTTTCTGTTATTTGCTTTTGTCCTTGTTCTTTTTGGGTGGTGGTGGGGGATGGGAGCAGAAAGTTTGAATTTTTTTCTTAAAGTCTCAAAATAACCGTGAGAATTAGGTTTTCAGGGGACTGAAGGCAGAAAGCTTCATCTTTGCAAAAATATTAAGTTTGAATAGTATTACTAATAGTAAATCTTCTTATTTTGGGATAGATTTTACTGGTAATTTTTATATATGTCTTTGTTTTATTCAGAGACTTTTAAAACACGTGACTGTGTACAAGGAAAATCACTGGATTCTGCAGTTATTCTCTTCAAGACTGCTTTCCCAAATTTTTCTATGTGGTGCTCGTGCATATGTGCATTTATGCGAAACTGTGGAGAATATGAACACTTCTGTATAGAAGCATACTTATACCTAGTGTTGTATAAACACCTTCTTTTTTTAAAAGGGAAAAAAACTTTGCCTTTTGTAGTTTCTGGTTGCTGACAGTCGATTTTAATGATTGTTCGTGTACAATTAACGTAGTGTTGGTTCTCACATAATTAATTCATTCAGTGTTAGTTATGAATTTTGAGTCATAGAAATTCCTGATGAATGGATAGGAGGTAAAACAATCAAGCATAAGTGGGTTGATTGTTTAGTTAAACTGCAATATCATATATCAACTTGCAGCCTTAAAGTTTAGTGCTTCACTCCCTGCCGAAAAATAATAATAATTAAATGGACCAAGTAAAATTCTTGTAGAATGGGAAGCCTTGTATTTCATGAAAGCCTCATGTGACCCTATTCCAGTATTTTATTTCAGAAATTGATATGGTTTAGTGTGGACGATGAACGAGACGTCTTTATAATTTAGCATAGTTATCGAGATATGTTGGGCTTTTATAATCAAGTATTCAAGTGTCTCAAGATTATTTTGAGCTCTTTTATCATCTGTGGTCATATGTCTTGTTAGTTGTTACACACTCATTTTCGTTATCCCCTTCCACAAGTCTATTTTTTTAGTGAAATTCTGTATCAATGCTCTAGTTGACATAGTGACTTCTAACTTCTGAAATTTTGATTTTTTAATTTCCTATCCGTGGCTACACTTTTGAACCGGAGATGTCCACTCATCCTTGTATTCTGTATATATATTTAAACAGATAAATTTGATGATTACCTTTGGTTTTGCATGCCCCACAAATTTGGTTTCACAAACTTAAAATTTTACTTGACTCTGATGGACTTTAACTGGAAGTGTTTTGTGTCAGTTGTGTGGGTTAAGTTATTTGCACTGTCAACTGATTGCGTTGCATAATAACAATTACAACTCTCTCCCCTTCACATGCAGCAAGGTGCATCATGTCTTTCTGAACTAGATCAGTCACCACCAAAGCCTGTAATGGAGTCTATGGATGCTTTTTTAACTTCTATTGCCAAGCCAGAACTTATAAGGCATCAAGATCGAGAGGTTAAGTTATTTGTTGCTGTATGTATCTGTGAAATAACTCGCATTACTGCACCAGAGGCTCCTTATGATGATGATGTTCTAAAGGTACATCTTACTTAAAATAACGAGCGAGTAGAGCTATCAACTTGAGGATATTCTTATCGATTGCTCTTTAATCTATTACAGGATATTTTTGAGTTGATTGTGGGTACTTTCAGTGGCTTAAGTGATATAAATGGCCCATCATTTGGAAGGAGAGTAGTAATTCTTGAAACATTGGCAAGATATAGATCCTGTGTCGTGATGCTGGATCTTGACTGTGATGATCTTGTAAATGAAATGTTCAATACTTTCTTCAAAGTTACTAGGTACGGTCCATTTTGATATTGAGATATCTATCGGCAGTCAAATCATGTCTATTCACGTGGCTCTTACCAGCTTATTATTTCTCTATGAGTGTCGATCCATTTCAGACAATGCATTTTATGTTTTTCAGATATTACATACCTGTGCACAAAATGAGACGTGCCTCTTGATTGTTTGTTAACTTTCTTTCTTCATTGATAGATGCACCTACCTTGATTTATCATATAAAAGTTTTCAGTTTAAATGTTGACTATTTTGAAAAATATGTTCCATTTCAGACAAAGTATGTTATTTTTTTTGAATGTTCCATACCTGTGCACAAAATGAAATGCTGTGCCTCTTGATTGTTTTGTTAACTTTCTTTGTTCATTGATAGATGCGCCTACCTCGATTTATCATAGAAAAGTTTTCAGTAGTTGAACATTTTGAAAAACATGTTGATTTATGGTACATTCTACTTGTTGTCTGCAAAGACCTGAGTGGGGATGAGAGAAGGTGTTTACTAATTTATATATGTTTCGATGTGTGTGATAGCTACTGGTTAAATTAATTAAAATAATGTTCTGGACATTTTATTTGGATGTTCACTGCCTCGGGGTTTGGGGTGGATGTAAAGCCCCAGATTCGACGACTGTCATCACTGTACCAAGACGAGTCTTTCCAGCGTGCTTATGTCCTCACTCACACGCACCCTAGGAAACTTCCCAGGAGGTCACCCATCCCAAAATTGCCCCAAGTCAACCACGCTTAACTTTGGAGTTCTTATGTGATGAGCTACCGAAAAGAAGATGCACCTTCGTGATATGAGTAGTACCAATCAAATCTTTAAAGTCCTCTTCAACTGTACAGTCCATTACATTGAACAGTCTCGGAATCCCTCTTATTCCGGTGTGGGGTCGGTTCGTTCATGTTCCCTCCACCTAGAAGCCTGCCAAGAGCTGCTCATTGTCCGTGCAACCTCATGGCACCGGCAATCACCCCCTGTCCTCTTCGGCCCCGGGCCTCACATGCCCACCAGCTTCCGCTTGGTTCGTCCCCGAACCACACCGTACTAAGAGAGGTTGGCTCTGATACCAACTGTAAAGCCCCAGATTCGACGACTGTCCTCACTGTACCAAGACGAGTCTTTCCAGCGTGCTTATGTCCTCACTCACACGCACCCTAGGAAACTTCCCAGGAGGTCACCCATCCCAAAATTGCCCCAAGTCAAGCACACTTAACTTTGGAGTTCTTATGTGATGAGCTACCGAAAAGAAGATGCACCTTCGTGATATGAGTAGTACCAATCAAATCTTTAAAGCCCTCTTCAACTGTACAGTCCATTACATTGAACAGTCTCGGAATCCCTCTCATTCCGGTGTGGGGTCGGTTCGTTCATGTTCCCTCCACCTAGAAGCCTGCCAAGAGCCGCTCATTGTCCGTGCAACCTCATGGCACCGGCGATCACCCCCCGCCCTCTTCGGCCCTGGGCCTCACAGTGGATGTGGGGGAGATCTAAAGATATCCTTTTCATTGCAAAGTTCTCAAGCCTGTTGTAAAAGCAGAAAGAGAATATATGATGCTGTCAAAATTATACGGTGCATTTAACCTTAGATCATAGTTTAAAATTTTATTGCTAAAAAAATGAATGCATTTGTTCTTTGCAGCATGAATTTAACTTTAAACATTGATATACAGAATTTGATTCCTGAAAATTTTCATTAAAACAAAGTTACAACTTTTGAGATAATTATGTGGATGCTTTATGATGGCTTTATGATGCGTTTTGACTTAAGGATGTGTTTTCAATCCGCATGCAGTGATGAGCATCCTGAGAATGCTTTGACTTCAATGCAGACAATTATGGAGGTTCTCTTTGAAGAAAGTGAGGATGTGCCCGAGAACCTTTTACTTATTATACTGTCTGCTTTAGGCCCGAACAAGGAGGTAATTATGTTTTTTCACTCACAGAAAGTTCACCAATTTGAATGCCTTTTCAAAAAGAGTTAACTTTGGAACTTTTGTTGCTAGAACATAAGCTCAGCCGCGAGGAGGCTTGCTATGAATGTCATAGAGCATTGTGCGGGAAAATTGGAACATGGCATAAAGCAGTTTCTTATTTCATCAATGTCTGGCGACAAGAAGTTCCTGAATTCTGAGATTAATTATCATGGAGTACTCTATGATGTTTACCGTTGTGCTCCTCAAATCTTATCTGGAGTTGTTCCTTATCTTACTGGAGAGCTTCTGGTAATAATACTCGAATTCGTTTGTGCTTTTACCCTGTTCTATATTGGCAAACAAAATGTTCAGAATGCAATGACTCGCCAGATTATGTTTTTCTTTCTGAATTTGAGGGCATGCCATCTATATTATTGTTTTAGAGTAAGCATCAGTGACTAATGATTGTGATGGGTATCTGTTTTTAGAGTTATTTTCATAGATCTTCTACATGTCATTGTTGAATATGTTTGACATCAACAGAGTGATCAACTGGACGTTCGTTTGAAAGCAGTGGGATTAGTGGGCGACCTCTTTACTCTGCCAGGATCTACTATTTCTGAGTCGTTCCAGCCTGTGTTTTTGGAGTTTTTGAAAAGGATGACTGATAGAGTGGTGGAGGTTAGAATGTCTGTCCTTGAGCATGTCAAGACTTTTCTTCTCGCAAATCCTTCACGAGTCGAAGCTCCTCAAATAATATGTAAGGAATTTTGTTACAGCTATTGACAATTATGTAATTTTGTGGTATTTAATTCTTAATATTCTATAATTTCCAGCTGCACTCAGTGATCGATTGTTGGATTATGATGAAAATGTTCGTAAACAAGTTGTCTGTGTTGTTTGTGATGTGGCATGTCGTGCCCTATCATCTATTCCTGTTGAAACTATCAAGCTGGTAGCAGAACGCCTTCGAGATAAATCTGTATGTTTGATTAATTTTTATGTCCATCCTTTTGGTGGTTCAGATTTTGCCACTGCATTTCTCATTTTTCAATTATTTTTGCTATGCATGTGCAGATTCTGGTAAAAAGATATACTCTAGAGAGGTTAGCTGACATCTACAGAGCATCTTGCATTGACAAGTCCAGTGAGACAACTAAGAATGTTGAGTATGATTGGATTTTTGGGAAAGTATTGAGATGCTTTTATGATAAAGATTTTAGGTAACTTGCTGGTTTGTGGTTGCAGTGGATTTAGTTTTTTGTTAATTGATAGTAAGTGTATAAAGGGTCCGAATAAAAGTTTCAAATAAATTACCATTTTCAGTAAACAACTCCTTATGAATGAACTATGATGTTTGTTATTTTAACAACCGTCTTCATGGCACCATCTTATGATAAATCACGGAGTTGTTATTTAGATTCGGACTACTGAAGGAAACGTGGGTACATAGGCTAGATGATATACCAGGCAGCTGATAATTTTTTCCTTGCAGATTTTCTATTTTTATGTCATGCTGACTGTCCTAATCTTTCTTGCAGGTCAGATATAGTTGAACCGATCCTATCTCTTTCCTTGTTCCCAGATGACTTTTCCGTTAAAGATAAGGTGTTAAATTGGATAAGGATCTTCTCTGGATTTGACAAAGTTGAGGTTAAGGCTCTTGAGAAGATTTTGGAACAGAAACAAAGGTCTGCCCTCCCTAATTCCTTTTGTTTTTTAGGCTTTTGTGGATAAACAATAGATTGTGTTAAATCTCCATGAAATATTAGCTGCTGGCTTCATGGGATTATTAATTGTGTTGTAGATTGCAGCAAGAGATGCAGAAGTACATATCCCTTAGACAGTCGTCCCAGGTTTCCGATAATGAGTTATCCTTATCTGATTTCTCGGTTAGTAATATTATCGAAGGTCTTTGGTAAACAATATTAAATATTTACTTATATTTAGGAAGGTGATGTGACGGAGCTTCGAAAAAAGGTCACGTTCTGTTTCCGTGTTATGTCCCGCTATTTCATCGATCCAGCAAAGGCAGAGGAGAATTTTCAGCTTCTCGACCAATTAAAAGATTCCAACATATGGAAAAATTTGACACAGCTTCTTGATCCGAACACTGACTGGCTTCAAGCCTGTAGTTCACGGGTGAGATATTTTCCGATGTTGAAATCTTTTTTAAAAATGGATTTAACATAGAAATGTTTGCAAACCAATGTGTGAGGGCTTCTCTGGCTTTTTCAATCCCACACAGGATGATTTACTGGGCATCCTTGGCCCAAAGCATCGGCTTTACGAATTTCTGGGCAGTCTTTCTTTGAAATGTTCGTGTTTACTTTTCAACAAGGATCATGTTAGAGAAATCCTTCTGGAGGCTGGTGTACAAAAATCGTCTGGGAGTAATGAGTTGATTTTGGCCTGCATGACGATACTAGTGGTATGATTCATTACGCTGGTTCTGTGTGTGAGTATATAGATATTAAATGTTTCATGATACCATGATGTTTACACTTTGTTATATCTTTCAGGCTAATTATATAGGGGGACAGAAAATAGCTTAAATGCATGTGTACTCATACCTAATTTGAACTATCACTATCAAGTCCTGAACCAGTACACATGAGTCTGCATCAAGTAGATTGCAAGGGCCATCTCAATTCAGTTGCTTATACATGTGTTACATTGAAATTGCTTAAAACTCTTCACGCGTAAATATTCTATAATATCTCTCATGCTCGTGTTGGTTTGTTGGCTGGCAGCAAACCACAAAATAAACTATTTGTCAGCTGATATTTGTTTATCGTGTTTATTTTAAATGAAATTCTTATAGATACTACTCTTTGATTTTCTGTTTTGGCTTGAAACTCGTTATGAATCTCTTTTATAACCATGGAACGTCCAAGGGAAAAAATTAACTATGTTTTTTTAAGTCCACTGCCAAAGGAAAATATTTTTACATCGGTATTTTGTGCTTCTTACTCCAAACTATTTTTGTAACTTCGGATTTTGAAATGCTTTTTTTTTATGATGCCATGATTAGATTCTTGCACGTTTTTGCCCTTCAATGCTTGCTGGAATAGAAGAAGATTTGGTACATCTTCTCGAGGATGACAATGAAATAATAAAGGAAGGTACTTTGCATATTCTTGCAAAGGCTGGGGGAACTATCCGTGAACAGCTGGGAGTTTCGTCTAGGTCTGAATCATACCATATGTCTGGCATCGATCTTCATTTTATTTTGTGTTTTTTTTTAAATGATGTACTTCTGTTTATAGGTCATTAGACCTTATTCTCGAGCGCATATGCATTGAGGGTAGCCGAAGGCAGGCCAAATATGCTGTCCATGCCCTGGCATCGATAACAAAAGATGATGGGCTTATGTCACTTTCTGTTCTTTACAAGGTTTCCATTTACTTATGTTGGTCTATTATCTTGTCCTGTTTCCATCCGCCTTTTCTATTCTAGTTTATGCTGTTATTTTTTGCATGTGATTTTTGGTAAATATTGATGGTTTTGTCTGTGATTTTGGGTCAAATAAATAGAGGCTGGTTGATATGCTTGAAGATAAGTCGCATTTACCTGCTGTACTCCAGTCTCTTGGGTGCATAGCTCAAGCTGCTATGCCAGTGTTTGAAACAAGAGAAAGGGAAGTTGAAAAGTTCATTAAGGAAAACATCCTGGAGTGCAGCCAAGTATGCCTTTTCAGATAAGAATTTCGCACACGATATTGTCTTTTATTTTAAGAATTTCATGTAAAATGTCCACCTCTCTCAGGTAGCAGGAGACCATGCAAATGATTCTTGGGATGGTAGAAGTGAACTTTGTTCCTTAAAGGTCTCTTTTCCATATTATTGTCTTTCAGCTGTTAAATATCGTTCATATCGCTCACACATGCATTGGAATTGTGTATAGATTTTTGGGGTTAAAGCTTTGGTCAAGAGCTATTTGCCCGTCAAAGATCCTCACCTTCGTTCTGGTATTGATGACCTTGTTCTAATCCTCAAGAATATACTTACATTTGGTGAATACTCAAGCGATATTAAATCAAGGTAATTAGGCAGTATAGCGTATAATATTTTTATACGGAGGTGGTGGTCCTGCAATTTTACTCTTTCTAACCTAGGATGTCTTAAAAACTTCTAGTTGATATTGGTTTTTTTTTTTGGCAATGCAGTTTGGTTGAGATGGCGCATCTGAAGCTTGCTGCGGCAAAAGCTGTGCTTCGCCTGTCAAAACACTGGGAGCATAAAATTCCTGTTGATGTCTTTTATCTGACGTTGAGAACATCGGAGGTGAAGTATTTGTATGGAATATTTGGTTTCATGTGGATTTTTTTCCTAGTTGCTGCTACCTTAAAGAGATGTTTTTCTCATTCCTTCAGTCGTTGGTGTTTGTAGGATGGTTTTCCTGAGGTAAAGAGACTACTTCTCAACAAGGTTCATCAATATGTGAAAGACAGAATTTTAGATCCCAAGTATGCATGTGCCTTCCTGCTTGATTTTACTTCCCAGCAGTCTGATTTGGAAGAGGTATGTGCAGTTTCAATCTTTCATGTTTATTGTGTTTTTTAATCTATGTAGATACATAAATACGAACCTGCACCTTAGCACATTCATGTCGTGAAATCATTTAATGGAATTCTCATATGTTTGGCAGAACAAACGCAATTTGAATGATATCATTCAGATGTGTTGGCAAAGCAGAGCACGCCAAATTCTCTCACAGACTGATGGATTATCTTCACAATATTATCCAGAATACATTCTTCCATATGTGGTCCATTCCCTTGCTCATCATCCTACGTTTCCTAATGTTGATGAATGCAAAGATGTCAAAGAATTTGAACTTTTGTACAGGTATTTTTGGATTGACATTAATGATTTTCAATGATGGTTTGTCACTCAAAGAAGTTAAAGCAGTTCATATAAAGAATATGTATTTTCTAATTAGTTATTTGAAGACTTGTTGTGAATAATCAAACTTTTGGTGAGCTAGTGGTTTTCGTGCTGAAATTTCTACCTCTTCCTATGGTTGCTGCATTGCTATCGACTCTTTTTCTTTGAATTTACGCTTGTGGATTCACATAGATTTTTAAATCCATTATAGATTTATGAATTTGATAAGTCCACGTGAACTCATGTGTTGAGGTATTTAGAAACATGTGTAGCATTTTCAAAAAATTATCAAATCGGTCTTTGTGAACTTTTGTTAGTTATTTTTGGATTTAAGAGTATAATCACTTGCAACTAACGCCAATACTTTTAGCTGACATTATTATTAGCTTCTCGTATGTGTCATAAGATTTTGTACGACATTTGATTAACGATTTTTTGATATGGGACTACAAAACCATTGAAACCCAATGGCCGTAGATAAAACAATAGTCGATGTTTGTTTTACTTTGTCATGGTAGAATGACGTATTACATGATTTAGATACAATCCATTGTGGTCAGGTTATTATATTAAATTAGAAACAGATGTATTTTGTGATTATTTTTAACTCTTAAAAGCAACTTTTACAGCCTTATGGCAAATGCAGAGGATTCTAAAAGGTGATTCTGACAGCGTAGTGTCGATTTCCGTGGGCCTTTCGATTTCCAACAACATTTGGCTGGTTGTAAACAGAAAGTCATCGCATGGACAATAAATAACTTTGAAAGATATAAAACTTTCAATTGTCAGTGTCGTAAAGTGCTGATGTAGATTATTTAGATAACTTACTAGGGTTGACCTTGATAAGTTCTACTCTCCTTGATGGAATTGTGAAAGTGACTGTAAAATAAATAATTTGCTGCTTGGAACGATAAGGTGTAGTGATCCCTTCTGCCTATGTGAGGAAAAAGATACCAAAATTGGCTTCTTATACCCAAATTACCAAAAAGCAAATACCCATAAAATTTTATGATATGCCTTGTGGTATGCATGTGTGGAACTGTGGATTGTTGTGAAAAGTGTCTTCTACCATGCCTAGGGCTAAGAGTAGTGAGGATTGTTGTTGTTGTTGTCTATATATATATATGTAACAGTTATGTTTCAGTTTGATATGTGGTATTATTTTTCGCTTTCTTGAACCAGATTAGTTGCTGACGTGCGTTGGAATGTAACTGATATTACTAATAGGAATATGGTCGAAGTAGTTACAAAACAGATGCATGTGAAAGTTATGCTATTCAGGACCTTACTAAATATAGCAAGTATGCATCCATTAATTGTATGACATGCACTTGGCTTCAATCCAAGTACACATTTGGTTAAACCACATATGGTCTTAATCCTACTGTTCACTCTGCATGTTCATTATGTTTGTTTACTGAAAGAACTGTATGAAATTCTCGTGGAAATGCATGAGATGTATGCAATAAGAATCGATGTGTGTCCCATTAAATTGCAGCAATAACAAGACTATGACATACTTGCATTGTTATGGTTATGAGTGGAGTTTTACATGCATTTTGTTTATATTTCATCTGTTTCAGGCAGCTATATTTGTTCCTGTCTATGCTGGTGCATGGAGATGGAGATGGTAAGTCTGAAGTCAATATCAGCAAGGACAAGGAGAGCACTTCATTGTTGAATTCAATTTTTCTACAAATCAAGTGCTCTGAGGATGCTTTTGATTCAACTAAATCCAAGGTTCGCTATCAAGAATTATGGAGTTTTTCTTTTAATGCTGTAACTGACGAAAGAAATTTGAGAGTCAAATTATAAAAATAAAATGAGAAGCATGCTTTGGTGAGAATGCTTGTGAGGTTTATTGTTGTTCTAATGCTAGGTATAATTTGACATTATATGTTACAGAACTTGTATGCTTTGTGCGATCTCGGAATGTCAATTATCAAGAGGTTAGCTTCAAAAGAAATAGATCCTCAAAACTCAAGTGCTTCAGTGACCCTACCTCCCGTTCTTTATAAATTGGTCGAGAAGAAAGAAGATGGTGACTCACTGGTATGTGTGATTAAACTCTCTTTTCTATACTTGTCATCCCCCATAATGAGATTAATGAATAGTAAGATGATTAATGTTTCCTTCTCCATGCTAGGATATATTTAGATCTGAAGCAAGTTTTTTTTTAATGAAATTTCTCTCAGTCGCCATACTGGGTTACGATTGGTTTCCTATGTTCTTAATAGTAGTAATTTGGAGCAACAACGATCTAGTTAGGTTTATGCTAACAACCAAAGCTCTAAATTTTTTTATGTTGCTTTTGTGCTCCTAAGTTTTGCTAACAAGTGTCATCTACTGCATTTCCGTTGAGTTGTCAAGTGAAATTACCAGCTTGAATTTTTCTCTCCTTGTTAATTTTATTTTGGGCATTTGGTACTCCTCTAAGTCTCTGCATGAAAGTCTGATTTTCAGCTCATTTATAATGTAAATATTGAATAGTTAAGCTGTTATCATGTGGTGTGCTGCCTTGATTCTCTCTTGTGCATGAGTTGTTTGTTTTACCAACAGCATTACAAGGTCTGAAATTTGTTGGTTTTCTGGAAGTATTATGTAGGAACGTGATGTTGTTACTGATATGTTTTGAGGTTTCTTTATTTCTGAGATATCCACAGGAACACACAATTCCGGTCCCCTTAAGGATGTATATGTTTCAAAAGGTTATATTATATCGAAGATCATTAAAATGATTTGCGGTTGTTGAAGTGGAGAACTTCTAAGGATAATTTGAAAGCATTAATTCAAGTGGAATCCATTATACCTATAACAGTAGAAAATGTGCACTTAAGTCACATTCAGGAATGTGATTATTAGGAGTCATTACCTTTTCAAGTGCTCTTCCCATTGATGAATGTTGTTTTTATTTATTTACACCGACTAGGTGAAAATTAGCTTTATGATAATCTCTCATGCTATTGTGTGCTAGGTTGGTGAAGTGAAGACTTGGTTGGCTGAGGACAGTGTATTGGCTCACTTTGAATCAATCAAACTGGAAGCTAATGGAATTGTAAGAGTTCTATGCAGTGGTTTAACGGACAGTATCTTTTTCAATTAACTAAAGTAAGTCTTTCAACTTCAGATTAACTCAGAAATTGCTGAGGATGATATCATGAAGGACAGTGACAGTGAGGGCAGTGAAATGCCATTGGGCAAGTTGATGAAACGTCTGAAGGCCAAAATAGCGAAGACGAGAAAAGAGGTGAAGAGCGAGTCTTCACCTGCTGAAGCAGCAAAAGGGAATAATTTTGATATCCTGAAGATGGTTGAGGAAATAAATTCTGATATTGGTACAAGTAGCAAGTTGGAATCAAGCAATGGACATGAATATGTTAACAAAAAGAGAAGCGGCCAAAAGCTTCAAAAGAGGAAATCAATGTTAGGTGAAACAACTAATGTTCCTGTCCCTAAACGTCGGAGATCATCATCTGCTCAAGCTCACAAGTCACGTTCAGCAATCACTTCAAAAGATTCCAAGGGGCATACTGATGGAAATCAGGAAGAGATTGTTAATGTCTCAAACAAAATTGATAAGGAACTTCCAAGTAGCTCAGAAGATCATTCTATGCAAGAAAAAACTTCTGAACCTCCAGAATCAGAGTTGTTAGTTGCTTGTATAAAAAATAAACCAAGTTCTGTGTCAAAGCAGAAAAGTAAACGAACCTACGGAGATGACGAGGCATTTGATAAATCCAGTGTTGATGCAAAAGTATGTACTACACTGATGAATTTTCTAGAATGCATGATACTTCATGATTATTATTTCTTCATCTCACTTTTCCTTAATATGCTGCAGAAGCCTAAGAAAGTCACAGATTCTTCTAGCCCACACCGAACTAATTATTCCAAGCTGGGATCAGTGAAAAAGCAAAAAGAAAAAAGTGTCACAGCATTACAAAAGGTTGCTTTGTCCTATCTTCTGTGCTTTTTCTTGTAAGATGGTTTATGTATGAATGCAGGCATGTTATGTTTCCAAACTTACTTGCTCCTACTTTAATGTCATAATTTACTGGTTCTCTAAAATAGAGTATGTATGAGATATGAAACCTAGCACATGCACCAATGAGTGGTGGGAAACACATTTAATCGATCAAATGCACAAGCATGCTTTCTTATGTGAACCATTTAGTTAATCTGTTGCTCATATCGTAGTTCGGCCTGGGCTGTCTTTTAAGGAAGCAAGTTTCCCCCATGCTCATGGCTCGACTGGCTTGCCGGTGTTACTGGGAATTCTCCCGATCCCTGGTCAAAGACTTGGTTGAATTTTTCAGAATCCTAGGATCCACGACTGCATTGAACTTGACTTTTTTTTGAATCAATGGTGTATATGGATGATAAATCTTTTCTTTTTCCCAGATATATTTCTGAGAATTTTTAAGTTTCTTACTGCATCTGTTAAAAGAAATCATAACTTCTGTTTAACTTATCTACTCAATCTGGTTTCTGCTTTGTTCTTTAATCCAGGACAACCGAAGTTCCATGGAGGATTTAATTGGTTGCACAATAAAAGTTTGGTGGCCAATGGATAAGCAGTAAGTTCTTGATTTTGTTTGTTTCTATGATCTACATTTCACGATTGTGTTTCCAGAGATAAGGGAATTGGGATGTCAGTCTTTTGGTGAGCATCAGAACATTCTCCTTGTAATATTAACACTCCTGAAGTGTTTCCTCAGAATCAGTCTGCATATTAACCCTCTTCGAATTTGATCTGAGAATATTATTAGCACAAAGCCTTATTAAACCTCATTGGCTCATAGCACCACTGACCTTCATTTATAAGTAAGAAATTGAGGAGGAATTGGGCACATCGTTTTCTTTGCAGTTTATCATTCTATGGCTGCATGATCATCTGCCAGGTTCAGTAACCATGATTTACATACACTTGTCCAAATATGAACTTCTATGTCTAATTTTTTTTTTACCTCTGCTCCACTTTATGTGATGGCCTTTTTAACTATCTCACCCATCAAGAGTGTGTCGGCATAAACTTGACGGTCTGTTGTCAAAGTTTCATGTTAGTCGGATAGATTTTCCATTCAGCACTTTTAACTGCAATCCTAAAATTGTTCCTGACGTTGTCCTTATGACTTTTAATAGGTTTTACGAAGGTATTGTAAAATCTTTTGATACGGAGAAAAAGAAACACGTGGTAAGTTGCATTTTGAGTGCGCCTCGTTATCTTGTACCGATTGTAGATTTATTTTCCTGTTTTCTTGCTAGAATATCATGATAATTATTCTTTTTTTGATCATTTTGGTTTGAAGATTTTATACGAGGATGGAGATGTGGAAGTTCTTAGATTAGACAAAGAACGTTGGGAACTTGTTGATAATGGCAAAAAAGTTGACAAGGTCTAACAATCTTCTAACTATTTTTTCCTATTAGAGTTCTTCAATTATTGATTCTGTCAAGTAAACCTTCTTGCGCAAAACCTAACAATGTCTTCAACATCATGTGCAGCGATCTAGTTCATCAAAAAGCTTTCATCCTAAAGAAGCGTAAGTGTTGCCGTCATAATTATTTACAGACATTGATGCTTTTGTAATGCATATTCAATGGTCCATCTCCCCCTCTCCATCAATTTCTGTTTATGAGTGTGTGACTTTAAACTATGGTAGCTCACATTTTGGACCATATGGATAGAGAGGAATAACAGAATTTTCAACAATAAAAACGCCAGCGCAAGCGAATTATGGGAGATCATTAAGTTCAAAGTTGCGACTACAATGACAAGAATCAAAGGGCTTAATCATCTTTCGATATCAGATGTTGTTAGGGATTGGAAGTTTGTAATGGTTTGACGAAAATGTTTTGCTCTTATATCTTGTGGACCACTCATCCGCTATTATTGTATTAAGAATCTTTCACTATTTATAATATTATGTTTCCTATAAAAAAAAAGACTTTAAACGTTTGTGTTCTGGGGAAATTTTTTGCTACTTAAATAACAATAGCTGAAGTTCAAGTTGCCCTCAGTGGATTTTGAGCCACCCTTATGTCCCCCCACAGATTCAAGAGCACTGCAGGATTTTAGTTGTTCTGTATTTATTTTAAAACACAGTTAATGATGCATACGAAACTGAGCCTTTGTTAAGCATCTTTCTAGCCATGGAATTAGGAATGAAAAAGCCTCTTACACATTTTTTGGGTCATGTTTGTTTAGTCGATCATTTGTATGCATCTTTGAGCGTGCTTACTGCTTATTATGCTGCAAGAGGCTAGATACTTGGATGTGTTCTCAGTTTGTTTGCTTTGCAGATCATCTGGGAAGAAAAGCAGAGCTACAGGAAGCATAAAACTGGAGAAGAAGGCTGAAGAAAAGTAAGTTGGTTATCGCTATCCAGCAGTCTAAAAATACTTCTTCGCTTTGTCACTAGATTATGTAATTCTATGGATTTGCAGATCTCCATCATCTCAGATCAGAGGGAAAAGAACTCCACGCAAAAGTCCAAAGCAAAAGACTTTGTTAAAGATCAAATCTTCTATGGGAAGTGGGGGGAGCCCAGATGTTACAAATCTTGAATTTACCAAACCGTCCATGACTGAATCAGATTCAGGTGAAGAATCAAACTGTTTGCCGATTGTATATTCAAAAGTTTAGCAAAACCAATTTTGTAATATTTGACGGTTCCTTTTGGTGAATACTTGATTTTATCTCACTTGTTTTGTTATGATAAGTACCTACCTAGATTAAAAAACTGTCACTTTACCAATACAGGTCTTCTTGTTGTGCATTTTGCTTATTTTTCTCAATTAAGTTTTTACAGGTTTGACCTTCTCTATTGACTTTTTCTTCCTGTTGTTTCAAAACTATTTAGAGCAGGAGCAGAATGAAAAATCTGGTAAGATTTTAGCCGCGGAGAAGCCGTCTGACAAGGACAATAAACAACTGGAAGATGGTGAGAAGGGTTTACGTGATGCAGAAGAGCCCAAAGAGGAAGAAAATGATTCTGAAGACACTCAGAGTGATCGTATTGGTGGATCTCGACTCAATGCTGATGGATCTGATCATGAAGCAGTTTCTTCTTCAGACATGAAGCATCTAGATAAGATCAAAGAACAATCTGGACAAGAAGATGAAGAAACGGACACCATGGATGGCCCTGCACTCACAGATGAAGCTGACAAGAAATCACCTACTTCTCTTGCTGATGCCGAGCTTTCTGATGATGAGACTCTGGTGCTCCTCAACTTCAGCTCTATGCTCTGAGCGTCATGCATTTTTTCCTGTATTGACCCTTGTATGCTAATCTTCTTTTGTTTTGAATGCAGAGTACGTGGAAACAGCGTGCTGGAAAAAAATAAGGCCATGCAGATAATAGTTAACCTGCTTCTGCAATTCAGTATTCATTATGCAGTAGGTAAATTGACTTTAAGAGATAACGCGGCTGAACCGGTGACAGATATAAATTTACCCGCAATTTCTTTGCTGTAGATTAAAACACACCATAGACGTTCAGGTTATAGGATAGAAGTTCTTATTCCTAGAGCACTTTGTCTGCAGTTGGTTATGGCAATTGAGTTAATGTATTTGTAACTTGTGAGATCTGTGTACATCAAAAGATCGTGGTACCTTAGTCGTCTATGTAGCTTAGTTTCCTGATTGAATGTAAATCCAAAACTCATCAAAATTAGGTTACTTCCAAGTATTTGAGAATTATTTATTCTGGTATACGCGTGCACTTTATCATAAGCTCAGACCTGTTTTGTACTGCGTTTTAATAAATCAGCTTCTCTTTTTTATTTTTCTTTTCCAAAGGACATTTAAAACAGTGTTTTGATGTTTGTGTGAGCTTTTAGCGTATAACATGAATGAAATTGTAAATTTCAGAGAAGCTGAATATTAAAGTGACGACTGTTCAAACCTGTCCTAGATATTTTTAGGACTTGCGTCGAACATTAAAATAAGTTGAATACAAGAAAAGAAAATATTCGAAAGATATATAATATATACATATAGAGTATATCTATTATAAGACGGTATCACAAATTTTTATCTGTGAGACGGGTTAATTGTATCGATATTCACAATAAAAAGTAATACTCTTAGCATAAAAAGTAATGTTTTTTCATAGATGATCCAAATAAAAAATTCGTATCACAAAATACAATATGTAAGATCGTCTCACACAAGTTTTTGTCATATATATTAAGTATGTTAGTATTCTAAATAATCACTCAAATGTAGATATATATTCACTTAAGAGGGAAAAGTTCTTATGATCCTTTTCTTAAAGTTTTAAAAATGTCGATAGTCATATATATGCAGTTTGGTCAAAATTTGTGTGAAACGGTCTCTAATTTGAATCATCCATGATTAAAATTTTACTTTTTATTGTGAATATCGATAAAATTGACCCGTTTACAGATAAAGATTCGTGAGATTTTGGTGGCGATAGTCTAAATCATATTTTAAGAAGATAATATCCTTAAATGATAGACATCATAAAATTGGTTTTATTTTTATTTCTACCAAAAATATTTTTTTCCAAAAATACTGTTCAAAATAAATTAAGTCGTCATCCGCATAATTGCAAATATATCATAACTAGAAGCTCGCACAATTTCTTTATCTCAAACTCTTTATTTGATTTTTCGCAATTTCTCGAATAATCTTATGAATTCCATGCATTTGGATATAGAGTGGTGATAATTTGAGATAATTCTTTTGTCGAATATCATTTTTATGTATTTTATTTTTTTGAAGGTTTGTTGTGCATACTCATAAACTGTTAGCATGAAATAAAGTAGAAACTTAATTGAGATTATCAGTTTTTTTGTTTATATTTGTATAAACTCACATTGATATAATTATTACGTTTCATATCCATGGTGATTGATAATTTTTGTTTATATTATTTTAGATGAGCAACAATCGTAATTAAACTAATGTTTTATTGGTAATTATATTATTTTAGATGAGCAACAATCGTAATTAGATGAGCACTAATTCAAACTAACAATTCATAATTTTATTAAAATATTTTATTGATTTAAGTAAGTAGTATTAAAAAAATTAATATATTATAAATTAAATAAAACAGAACAAATGTTAAATAAAAACTCTTAAAGAAAAATAATAAATAATTAAACAAATAAATCACAAAAATGGAATATATGTGTTAATAGGAAAAGGATATTTTAGGATTTTTTAATTAAATAAGACATAATGCAAAATGTGTAATAAAGAAGACCATTTTTGAAATTATGACTTTGAAATAGACTAGAATAATCAATTTCCTTTAATATAATTTGGAGCCACCGCTGATCTTTAGATCTATTAGAGACAGCTTCAAGCTCATGATCCATCAATCATATAAGAACGACTTCACTTCATCTACAACATTCCCATAAATATACACTCCGATGAACTGCAAGAACCAGAGATGAAACGAAATTCTCTAGGACTTGTGATCGTCGATTCTCAGGTCCTTGATCGATTCAGGAGATCCATCTGCATCCTTCAGTTTCTCTAACTCGGATTCTAAAGTCTTGGCAATCACTCCTTCATCGGCATCCTCAGGCAGGGTAACATGCACTGACCCGTGTTTTATTGGCTTAGCGGGTTCAAGGATCAATGCTTGCTGCTTGATGTATGCATAGAGGAGTTGGTGAAAGGGATGATCCAAGGAATAGCAGTTCTCAGAGTAGGCATCTAAATGGTTTGAAGAACCTGATGTTTTTTGGCAGAAATGAGGGAGGGAGGAATAGTCCATGATCTGCAAAAGCATCATTGGGTTCGACATTACATGAGAGACGTGTTGGAGTTTGGGGTCGAGAAAAGGAAGAAGTTCATCTGGGGAATATTACCTTCAATAGTTCATCTTGTCCAGAACCAGACAATACATCGATTTTCCTTCTCGTTCTCTCCTGCAGAAGTGGTTTCACAACCTGATAACAAATGAAAGGTCATGACTAGAGGTGTAAGAGAGAATATGTTAGTCCACAGACTTTTTCAGTTTCGGCCATTTTGGATGGATATTTTATTGATAATCAAAATAAAACTCAAACTAAGCCCGAGCATAATTAGTAGTTACTCATCATTACTGAAACAATAAAAATGTGAACCGACCTTCCAACAAGCGGAGAAGACATATGGGGCATTCACAATGTAGTAAGTTAATGTTTTCTCAGGATAGTTCAGGTCGTCGATGGAAGAAATTAAAGTCAAGATCTGAATAAGAACAAATTACGGTTATACATGTAAATAATTTACAGAGGAAGAATCCTTGTAGAACAATCTGTCATAACAAGCAGAACTACGAAGTTCTTGCTGCATATGTACCTTAATCAGGTTCAAAGCCGAGAGCCTCAAGCCAGTCATATCTAGAATCTTGATGCACTTGTTAACATGCTTCCCATACTTCTTCGTAGCGGCAGGCTAAAATAAAATGAGGAGAGTGAAAAATTATATAGAGGTCCAAATAGATGGAAATAATAGAAGAGAGTAACGGTTTTCTGCTCACCAGAATCACACGATCCCGATATTCGTTGATCTGAATGTGGGATTGTACATAATAATGAACCTGAAATGAAGATAAATATTCGCAGATCAACTAAATAATTGGTGGTATCAAACCAATGCAAAAGAACCTTCAACGAAATATTTGGTCTCATTGTGACGCAGAGGTGATTTAGAATTCAAAGATAACAACAAAACTTACAGATGCCTGGTCGTACGTGCTCAGACCTGCTCCAATAGCAAAGACAGGGAGACCCTATTGATAAAAGGGCACCACTATTAGAAAGATCCCGAATTCTATATAAACACAAAAAATATAATTGACACAACTCATTCTAGCTCCATTAAACCCTCACCTCTTTTGAGTAACCGGACAGTCCTATGAGCTGTGAATCACGTATGGCTCTGTAAAGATCGACAGGAACAATGGGTTTCTGCAGTTAAAAAGAGCGGAAGAGTAAAAAAAAATCTAAACAGTAAACACTTCTATTGAATGAAAGTTTTTGTTACTATGTTAAGACTACATCTGTGCGATGTCCTACTTACACTTAACATATCATCGATATTGTTTTGCACTCGCCAATTCAAGCAATCAACCAACTGAAATATCCAGTAACCCGTTGATCTGAAAATCCAATTTACTCCAACATGTAAAGATAACTGAAATTTTAAAAAGGTCAACACTCTAACCATCATATGAGCTTTTGGTACATTTCCTTCTCTAGCTTTAAGAAACCGTGTCAAAGTTTCATGAGGGTATCCTTGATGGACATTCTGCATATCAAATTGAACAGTCCGGATTTCAAACATACAATCACAAAGGATTAACCATATATACCAACCAAACTTTGGTGCAACAAAATGGGAGCTAAAACTTATATTTTCATCTCTTTCATAATCAAGAACCGATAAATAAGTTATTCACGTAGTTTCAGCCAATTCTGACTATGAGTATGCATTGGCTCATCCAAAATTAGTTGACAAATTTAGAACAATATTTTTTAGTACATACTCCGTAATTTCAAGGGACGACTTTCCAAACTCGTTCAATAGTGAATAGTAGCCTCTGTGAAATTTATAAAGAACCGACAACAATTATGCCCTTCAATTTCTCTATAAATACAAATGTATTACTGATAATATCATGACTACAGCTGATAAGCAGGAATGAGAAAAAGAAACCTGGAATGTTCTTTTGAGTGATTCGTCAACTGCATAAAATCCCAAATGAAAGGGAAAAAGATTAATTAAAGAGAAGGTAAAAACAAATATAACGTAATGGGACCATGAAAGAAAGCTCAACAAAGAAGTTGTTTGAACAAACCTTCCTCCATTAATCCTTCAAATTCATTAATAGCTTCCTGGGAAACCACAGCCATTTTTGCTGAACCAAACAAAGACTATCCCACCACAACCGCAATTCGAAAGATCTAAGAAAATCCTAAACCGTACAACCTATGCATACAGCAAGAATCCAATCTTCACTTGCATGATCTAATAAAGGTAAGTGGGAAGAAAGAAGAACAGTAAAAAGAGAGCAAGACAAGTAAAGATTCGACTTTTATAAACACACACAAATATATCTACATATCCAATAAAAGATAGTGAAATTGGATCAAGATTCAAGAAAGGCAACCTCCTACTTCCCCGGTTTGCTTTTTTTTTTTGCTCTGTATCTTGTTAATCTTTCTGTACAAGTAGATGGCTTTTAAGATTCAAAAAAAAAAAAAACAAGCAGGTGGCTTTAGAAATTTTCCATCAAAATCTAGATTCACCGCATCATTTGCATTCATAATGTGTTGGCGGTGTCTTTTTTTTTTCCTTTTTCTTTTCCCTGTTTTTTTTTAGCTGTTGGCGGTATCTTTCAAAGAAATGGCTATGGAGTGACGAAGTGACAGGCTAGCTGCACCAATTAAATGCATTTGTATGGAAATTATTAGATGCACAAACTAAATGAATTATACAATTCTTTATTTATTTCTCTGAACAGCTTTCAGTTCAATTATATTCACACAAGGCCTCGAGACATATTTTCCTAGTATGATTTTATTATTAATCAAAAGCTAAGGTAAAATTCTTTACCCATGTGCTACAAATATTATTTATAGTATAAAAATCAAAATTGGTTTTGTCGTTGCCTAGCGTCATTTCCAAGAAAGCGAGAGAGTTGAAATTTACATAAAAGGGTGTTGGCACAAAAACAAATATGAGGGCATCCAACACATGTGAGATGTATTTTGGGACGTGAATTGCATTTTTCATCTAAAATTAATTTGAAACTCGTTATTTTATAACTTTTATTAAAAAAAAATAATTTTTAGTAGCTATTTGACTTGGGATTTTTGGACGAAAAATAGATTGAACGAGTTAATTGGGTACAAGAGATTATTTTATGCTATATTTGGAGTATTTTTTCCTTATGATATGATCAAATGTTAGCTTTTGACTCGTTAATGTATATGTCGACTTTCATAAAAATGTGGGAGAATCATATGATATAATAGTATTAGAATAGGAGGAGAAGTACTACCGATATAATATAGATTAATCCATAATTTCGGTGACGGGTCGATTGTTTATTTTATTTTAGTGATTTTCACTTTTTATAAAGAGTTGTGTTTTGTTTCCTAAAGTGATGAAGATATAAGAAATCGTTCAAAACAAAAACTCGAGACATTATACAATAGTTTAATAGTATGTTTTTTGTCAGGATAATTTCATAAATATTTATATATGAGATGAGTTAACCTTACTTATATTTATAATAATAATTAATACTTTTGACATAAAAATAATATTTTTTTAAAGATAACTCAAATAAAAGACTAGACTCACAAAATTAATATGTTATAGCGTCTCATAAAAATATTTATATTAATTTAAACATATAGTTCTTAAATTTTGCGGATGAGCCAAGATTCCCAATGGGCCTGTTTGGGTGAGGTGGCCTTTGTTTGTCCTATAAAAAAATAAATTTTTAAAAAGAGAAAAAGAAAACATAAAGCAAACTTAAATACTAATGAGTAATGAGTGCACACCCACCCACACATGAATATAGCCCACGAATGCAATTCCTCATTTTTATTTATTTATTTTATTTTATTTTTTCAAAAGACAATATGAAATAGTCTTGCCTTCCTGAAATGTATGTTGTAGTCGGAATAGTAGGAAATTACCATCAGATTCAGGATAATAGTTAGACAAAAGAAGTAACAAAACAAATTAAAAAGCAGTTTGGTGTGTCATGCTGCAATAGTGTGAGGTTATGCTAGACATGAAGCAACATTTCTCGTTTGTTTTAACACAACATGTTCAATATTAATGAACTTCATATATTTTTATTTTGAATTCAGATGATCAATACAACATATCGTATCAAAATGTACCGGGATATAGCATTGAGCGACCCTGCTTCAATACTAGAAAAATAAGAACATGTTTACAAAAGAACATGTCAAAGAGGGGAGTGTCAAATATATGAAGTAAAGGGTAGGTGAGTGCAAATTAACTAAAAAATTGTGCTTAAGAATTATGAATTGGACAATTAACGGCTTATATGGAATAATAATGTTTTTTTAAATAATAAAGTGGTAAAAAATTACCAAACAGATTTGTTGTATTTAGAAAAAAAAGGGAAAAAAAGATGAAGAAAAGGGTTGTAATCACGGAACAGCTGAAACCAGAGTTGATAAACAATCTTAATTAAGGAAATAAATTTTTAGAATTGGAATTATCATCAGATACGGAAGTTCGATAGATAGAATGGCTGCCTATAGTTTAATCAGGCTGGAATAAATCATTGATCATCCAATAATGCAATGATATCCGACACCGTACTCGTGTAATATTCGGGCCAAATATAATTTGATGGGTCTTCAAGGGTTGCGATATTTGTCACGCCTGCCAAATCAAGTCACAAATGATATGCAGCAGCAGCAAAATAATAATATTTTCATTAAGAAATTAGATAGATTTCAATTCAACCTGAAAGGACAAGTAGAGTTCGACAACCAGCATTCTGTCCAAATAAAATATCAGTGTCAAGTCTGTCCCCAACCATACACATTCTTGAAGTAGGGATGTCAAATCTGCGCCACAAGATTAAGATGTTAAGGTGTTTAAGCGCTCCGAGTTGCATACCTACTAGTGCTAAAGTCTTGAAAGAAAGATGATAAATAACCGATTGAGTGGTAAAGCTTTTGTCTACATCAAATTTCGGATTTAAGCTTTACAGGATATTTCACTTAGAAAACTAGTCCACTAAATTAAAAAATTTCTTAAAGTCGAGTACCACACCACAATTTCGATGTGAGACTTGCAACATGAAGCACTTTGTGAGATGAAGATGCCCGCTTCAGCTTATAGTGGACAATGCCAACTTTTTTGTCGCATGCATCTTAATCAAAACCATATATTGGCATATCAAAATTATCATTATTGTCCACATGATAGATTTTCCAAATTACCCCCCGGGTAAGTTGGTCTTTGATAAGAGCGTCAATGTTATTAGCACTCAGGGTTAATAGACGAGTTTAATCCAAGAGACTCGTTTCTTATGTGGGCAAGGGCTTAAAAACTTAAATATTACTCAAAAATCTCCATATTGATATGGGCCTGGACTCGTGATTTGAAAATAGACTTACTTCTGAAGTAAAAAGTCCATCATAAAGGTTGATGGTTTTCCGACAACAATAGGCTCTCTTTGTGTCGCGCCACATACTGCAGCAACCATGCATCCCGCACCTAAACTCGAGAAAATGTTAACTTCTAAAGTCTCTTATTAATGGTGAGGTTAACCGAAAAGAAAAAACTTACCAGGCCATTCTTGCAGATCAGTAAGATGGCCAACTGCGTCTCGATTTGTAGCAATAAATAGACACCCTGGATTCTCGCGTATGCAAAGAGTTCCATATCTTTAGATGAGTAAAATTAGATGCTTTAGATAAATTGACTGAGCAAGCCCTAAAATGGCTCTACAATATAAAAGCATGGATAAATTGACTGAGCAAGCCCCGTCGTGGCTATACAACAGAAAAGCAAACTTAGGGTAGACTTATATTGTATGGTGTGATTATATATAATACTATTGTAGCATATTGACGATATCTGCAGATGATTTAATCAACTTTGAAAAAACACCAAGGAAAGTGAGACTTACTGTAGCTTGTAATAATTTATATACTGGTCAAGTCCAACCACCACAGCTCCTACCTGGAATTGGAACTAGCAATTTTGAATCACAGAACAGCATAGGAAGATACAATGCTGGGTAAGTTGTTATTAAATTTTACACTCTTGTCGTGGTCGAACAGAAAGTTTGGTCTCAACTGGACAGCCTTCTTCCCATCTTCCTGCAAAATGTTAGGCTAGTTGTTCTTCTAAATTCAATATAAGTAGAATAATAATCAGTTGACTCAAAGAAAATTAAATATTGATGGTAAGAGATGAAATAAGATAAAAAAAAGAATCTTAAGATAGAAACAAAAGGATGTTTACAGGGCCACCAAGACTGGTAAACCCAGCAAGCTCCAGTTCCTCAGATATGCCTTCTTCACCAATTACATAAACCTGCAAAACCCAATGCAATAATATGAGGCCCTGATAACGATGACATGAAGCAAAAGAAATTTGGAGTATTAAGATTTTTTCCAAGTACAGCATAAAATATCCAAGAGAACAAGTTCCTACGCAGGAGTTATGTTCTTTCTCTTAAATCCTTTCTGCTATCTCTATCTAAAAGCAGATCGTATGACTTATTTTGATCAGTCCCTTTCATATGAAGATGTATAACTAACAAGAGGATTTATAAATCAATGCAGAAGATTGCATGTTATATGAGATGATCCTCATGTTAGTTGAGGATAAAATG
Organism: Primulina tabacum; assembly: GCF_025594145.1. Taxonomy (NCBI): domain Eukaryota; kingdom Viridiplantae; phylum Streptophyta; class Magnoliopsida; order Lamiales; family Gesneriaceae; genus Primulina; species Primulina tabacum. The sequence continues at coordinate 4,972,795 of NC_134553.1, forward strand.
ATTATGATTTTGATTAACATAAATCTTTGCTTGAATCTTCCTCATGAAAAATCTTCCTCATGCACCAGAAAATCTTGCTGCCTAAAGAATATGCGGCAAGAAAGATGGTGAGTGAGATGAGACCAGACCTTCTTATCTTTAGGAAACGAATTGACCTTCAGGTACATGGCAGCAGCAAAAGATGAGGAAAATATCTCATCCTGAAACCAGTATGGGACTCAGTAAATATTTACGAAAATACATACTTCATTTATAAGAAGACTGGTCCATGTAACAAACCTCAGTAATGGAAATTCCAAGGGAATTGAACTTCTTTGCATATTGCCTTCTAGACTTGGTTGAATTGTTCGTCACAAACACTAGCTTCTTTCCCTGCAAGGTACATTTACGATAATGTCACAAGACTGAACTTAGAAAATGAGAATAAACAAGGAGTTAAGACGAGCAATAATATTTATCAAAGCCAGATACCAAAATAGGGGTTGAGGGCAAAAATCACATTTTTAACTATATTAAACATTAGAACACATTTGCATGTGGCACTTGGTTTAAGGATCAAGCAAACGTATGTAGACATCACACATGCAAATGTATGAAGACATCACACATTATCATCCAAAACTGTGCTAGAAATATCATCATAGCAAGGAAGAACTGTTGATAGAGGTTGTAGCATCATAAAAGATTTGAAGATGAGTGACATGAGTCTCCTGCTTAATTGGACGATAATGTATTGCCGAAAAACACAAAGCAACCAACAAGACATAAATTGGAAGAAAAAAAACAAAAACAAACCTGCGTTACAATCACCACTAACAGAAATGCAGAATCAACACACAATTCAGAACATTACTTAAAAGGTGCACATGAATAGCATTATTTACAGCCAAAAGCAATTGATAAGAAGCGAAAGATTAAATAACCATTGATCTAAGAGTTTCTAGAGTTTCCGGAACGCCATCGATTAAAGCATCTCCCTTCCATATCACACCTGAAATATCGAAATCGTGGGCTAAAGAAAATCAATCATAAATTAAAAAAAAAACACACACACACACACAAATTAATGCACTCCCAGAGGCCAGAGCTCAGTTACTAATGAAATGTCAATTATGTTCTATGGATAAGTTTGAGAAATTGTGTATGCTACGTACGGACCATCGCAATCAAAGAGAAAAGCATCAACAGAATCGACGAGGTCTCTGGTATTTGGAGGCGATAGAATCTGACAGATCGTCTTCTCTGTCGCGATTGGTTTCGAATTCTCTCCGTCCATCGCTGCCGCAGAGGAAGTGGAGAAGGGGGAGCAGCACGTGAGGAAATAGACGTTAAGGTCAACAGTCGATTTCAACGTCTTTCTTTTCTTTTCAATTTTTTTTTACTCATATTGATTTCCACGATCAGCATAGTTTTTGTGTAAATAAAATATATATATCATGAAATTTTGATTATTAATTTACTTTTTTCAATGTTACAAATTAAAACAACGGTGAATTAGTAAAAAATTACATCTGTTAAAATTTTGATTCTCTTTTTTTCTGTAGTCACTGATATCGGCTTATGTTGTGTTTTAATTCCCTACAAATGGTCGCTTTATTATTTTAACTTTTAATATTTGATAAATTCCTTATCTAATCATTTCTTGACTCAATATACATTATTTTTTATATGTTTTTTTTATTAATAATACAACTAAAGTTAATACTATAAGAATTTGTTTAATGATATTGAATGCTAAAAATTTTGTGTTTTATCTTGATGACTATTAGGAAAATATATTTAGAAAATATAAATATGTAGTTGACTGAATGATACCAGGATAATATGATCAATTAATTGTTTTGATATTTATATGTTAGTATAATTAATGAATGTGCTGTATCGGTAACATTGATATGATACTTGGTATTAAAAATTTGTTATTTTATATAATTGTTAATACAATTCATTTTTTTAACAATGATGACATCATTAATTTGATGTTTGATATCGATGATATGTTACTTGGTATGGTTAAAATATTTTGGCTCATATTTATAACATAATAGAACTTTTTAATATAATGGAATAAGGGTATCTATGAGACCAAATCAAATACATATTGACTCGATTTAGGTATCTCTGAGGTTAAATCAAGTATCCATTGACTCGAATTAGGTTCTTTAAGTATCAAATTTAGGTATTATATTTTGAATTCACGAGATCATCAATAAAAGTCACTCAACATCAACTGTGTAATATATTTTTTACATTCCCAAATAATGTGGAGTAATGATATTTACGAGGCCAAATCAAGTACATATTGACTAGAATTAGGTAATTCTGAGGTCAAATCAAGTACCCACTTACTTGAATTAAGTACTCTAAGTACCAATTTAGGTATCTTATTTTAAATTCACGATGATATCAATAAAAGTCACTCAACATCAAATATGTAGTATATTTATTTACATCCCAAAATAATGGAATAAATGTATTTACAAGGCCAAATCAAGTATCTATTTACTTGAATTAGGTACTTATGAGGCCAAATCTAATACCCAATTACTCAAATTAAGTACTTTAGTACTAATTTATATATCTTATTTTGATTTTACGGATGCCACCAACAAAATCACTCAATATTAACTTCATAATATATTTTTTACATATCCAAATAATGAAATAGGGTATTTATGATGACATGTCAAGTATATATTGGAACGAATTAGGTACTTTTGATGTCAAATTGAGTACACACTAACTCAATTTAGATATTTGTTTTTGATTTTACGATGCTACCAACAAAAGCCACTCATTTTTTTTTTCAAATCCTCAAAGGATGTTTAAAAGACCAAATAAAATATGTATTGACTCGAATTAGATACTTTGAGTACAAATTTAGGTATAATATTTTGGATTCACGTATGTCACGAACACAAATCACTTAATAACAAGTGATATCAAATCAAGTATTCATTTTTTTATTTAATAAATACCAACAAGTATTGTGAATGAATATTAATAATTATTATACATGAATAGTCCTTAGTATAATGATTGTGGATGAATACTAATAAGGATGATATCAAAAAGTATTCACATGTTATTTGATGAATACCAGCAAATATTGTGAATTAATATTAATGAGTATTCTAAATGAATAATCACAAGTATAATTACATAATACTGATAATTATAATGAATGATTACCAACAAGTATTATCGATGACGAGAGATGGATGGGCGGCGGATGAAGTCAAGAGTGGATAATAGAGAAGTGAGAATGAGAAAGCCAAGACGATTAGAATTAAATTAGAATTATGATTGATTTTAAAATTAAAAATTTGAATATATATAAAAATTGATAAACAATAGTATTTATTATCTCAGTTAATTCGGTTAATCGATTTCAAAATTTTAAAAATCGTAACTGAATCGAATTAACCGATATAACCGAATTTTTTAAACTTGAAAACCGTATTCCGAAATAACCGAATCGAATTTCCAAATTGGCTCGGTTCGATCGGTTATTTCGGTTTAACCGAAATCTACTCTTATTCCATTATGAGTGAGAAATTATATTTTTTAAAAAAAATTAAATGACATGAAAAAGTCATCATTGTATATTTTTCATGAAAAAGACCAAAAATGATTAAATTTACGATGATTGTTCGATTATTTTCTTAAACATTTAGATATTCAAATAAACAAATTAAATATTGAAACCCCAAAATATGTATTTTTTAAGTCAAAATAGGCACTTTTTTTAACTCCATTATAAGGGATAACTATGTTTTTTTAAAATAAATGACATGAATAATGCATATTAATGCATTTTCAATGAAAAGATCAACAATGATTGAATTTATGATAATTCTCGAAGATTCAGTATTTTTTTTACTCATTTAGAGTATTCAAATATCCAAATCAAATATCTGGAACTTCAAAATAACCACGTACTCTTGTTCCATTGTAAATAAGAAAAATGGCAAAAATATAAACTTGAATTTGCAGGGGAGTTAACTTGGTTCGGTCGACCCTACCCCTGCGGGCACTGCCTGCAGGGGTCGATCCAACGGCTCGAATTTTTTCGAGCCAATTTTTTTTTTTTTTTACATGGAGGTGGGCCCGGATCACTCATGTGGAGTGATCCGGGCCGTTCATTACCCGTGCAGGCACTGCCTGCACGGGTAGGATGAAACAAACCAGTTAACTTGATGGTAACAATACAACTTAACTTTTTAAATCTTACAATAGTCTCATGCGACAGTTCAATCGCTTCATAACAAGAGCAACTATTGCAACAAAAAAATTACTCTCAATATTAATACTCTTTGTAAATCGAACATATAAATGTGATACAAATCGTAGGATTTTACGGTTGTCATTTTATCAAAATTTCTAATTGATGATAACATCATAATTCAAATATTTTAAACGGCATAAATTACAATAGTCTAAGTGTGTTCGATCACTCTAGTAACAGAAATAATTGTTATGTACACATCATAAATATTTTCATAAATAAAAGCTTTTAAGTAATAATAACTTGGATAATTAATTAAAACTATTGATTTATCAAACCAACAAAAATAAGAGGAAGATCATTCTTCAATTATTTTGAGAGTGCGAGGTTTGACGTGATTAAATTCAAGAATGCGATGTTTCAAATAGAGATTTCAATTTGAATTTGATATGTTGGATAGCCACAAAGGATTGGCCTGTTTAAGTTGTGGGTTGGCTCACGGAGCAGTCACCAAAAAATATGAAAATTATTGATGATGAAGAAGAAGAAAAAATGAAAATGAAAACAAAATCATATAATGGTTTACTTTTGATTGATGAATTCTGAAACAATTATATTGATTATAATTGTTTTATGTATGGTTGATGGATTTTGAATTATTATTTTTTAATTGTTTATCGGGTTTTGTATGATTTTCTATTGATAAATTATGAATTATTTATATTATTTAGAGTGGTCTATGTATGATTAATGAATTTTAAAAGATTTCTGCTCGTCTTAAATAATAGATTTATATTCATCTTATATGTTAATGGACGCCGCGCATGTGTTATTTGTGTTAAGAGTAGGTCTCCTGTGAGACGGTCTCACGAATCTTTATCTGTGAGACGGGTCAACACTACCGATATTCACAATAAAAAGTAATACTCTTAGCATAAAAAGTAATATTTTTTCATGGATGACCCAAATAAGATTTCCGTCTCATAAAATATGACCCGTGAAAATATGTAACACAGGTTTTTGCCTTGTGTTAAATAAGAAGTTTATTTGAAAATTCCGTGTATTTTTTAAAGCAACAGGATGATATTTGATTATGGAATTGAGTGGAAGTAACAACTTTGTATATGCGTCTCTTGCTTATTTATACACTAGTGATTCTTTGCCTGTTTTTTTTTTTTTTTTTGGTTACTTTTTATTTAGTTATTTCTATATAAAAAAATTATAATAAGAATGATATAATAATTTAAAATTCAAAAGTTTGGATAAAGATTTTAAAAAATATTTTACTAAATTTAAAAAAATTAGAGATTAGACACGATAGTGATAAAAAAATATAATTTACTATTTTTATTGAATAAAAATCGAGCATTTTAAAATTTAAAAAATGTATAGTTGATATTTAAAAATTTACAATGACTTCAAAGTTAGTTGCTTTATGTTGTTCAAAATTAACAATATAGTAAGTCTATATGTAATTCAACCAACGACCGATATTTACATAAATATTCACCATGGATCTTCGTCGTATCGAAAGCATCTTTCAATATAAATATTCTTCTATCCAATGTAAGATTCTCGGTTTTCATTTTTTATTATCTAGAAGGGTATCAGGACATTATTCCCATTTGTAATATGATAATACATAACTTTCCGAAGGATTTAGTTTTTTTTAATAAATTGTCTGAGGGATTCAAATAAATTATATCACCAATTTAAATTTAATTTTTTAAAATGATTTCTTAAGAAATATAATAAAGCCAAAATAATAATGTTTTACACGAGATAATTAAAGTCGTACCAGTCATTTCAAAACCATAATTCAAGTCTTTATTAAAATTAATTGCGGCCAATTCTAAAAGTTGACAACAATAAAAAGAGAGTCAAAAATCAAACAAAGCTGCGAATTTCCGAACATTCTAGTGGGTCTTGAAACCAACCCATTTCTTATAGACACGTGTTCCATCCTCATTGGCTTTCGATGGAATGAGGATCTCGTGCCGTCTATATCAATTTCCATATTTACCCTCGATCGAAAGGTCTCCATTTTAAACAGAGATATTTTCTTAAATAGGCCGAACACAATTACTATAATCAATTTTAGTTTTCAGTTAAATTAATTTACCAAAATAGTCTTTTTATCATATCAAATTACATAGATTTCTCCTATCATTTAAACTCTATTCACCATCAATTTCATTATCTCAAACTCTTTATTTGATTTTCGCAATTTCTCGAATAATCTTATGAATTCCATGCATCTGGACATAAAGTGGTGATACATTGAGATAATTTTTTTGTCGAGTATCATTTTTATGCATTTTATTTTTTTGAAGATTTGTTGTGCATACTCATAAAATGTTAGCATGGAATAAAGTAGAGATTTAATTGAAAATATCGGATTTTTTGTTTATATTTGTATAAAATCACATTGATGTAATTATTACATTTCATAACCATGTGATGGGTGATTTTGTTTATATTATTTTAGATGAGCAACAATCGTAATTAAAATATTATAATCTTGGTGGTTTCGTATGCACTAATTCAAACTAACAATTCAGAATTTTATTAAAATATGTTTATTGATATAAGTAAGTAGTATTAAAAAAATTAATATATTATAAATTAAATAAAACTGAACAAATGTTAAATCAACTCTTAAAGAGAAATAATAGATCATTAAACAAATGAATCACGAAAACGGAACATGTGTTCATAGAAAAAGAGTATTTTATGATTTTTTAATTAAATAAGACAAAATGCAAAATGTGTAATGAAGAAAGCCATTTTTGAAATTATGACTTTAAAATATACTATAATAATCAGTTTCCCTTTTATTTAAATAATAGGCAATACTCAATCGAGAGCTAACGTGTTTAAATGAGTTTTATACTTTTATTAGATATAAATGAATAAATTTAATTAGTTCATTATTATAAATTTTGGGATATTGTTTTTAATTAAAACATTAACTTTCAAAAATACCACTAAAGTCTCTCTTTTAATACATGGTGTGGATAAATATATAAACATAAAATATAATTTTTTTTAAAAATACACAAACAATAGAGTCAAAGTAGTTTTTTGCTCTTTTTGACATGAAAGAGATGAAACTCTTTTATTTTAAATTTCTTTTATTAACTCTTTTATACTTTAAATTAAATAAAACAAAAATATAATAAAATTCAAAATTTTTTGTCATTGTTTTAGTTTTTATTTTTAATCAATGTACGTGAAATTCGGATTTTTTTATTAAATTAATTTTTAAAGTAAGGTGAACGGTGGAGTTTTACAAACCGGGGACGTTGCAAAAATATCGTAGTGTCTGTCACTAGTAGTAGAGGAAGCGGCTACCACATTGAAATGTCCACTGCTATTTTTATATTTTTAAAAATTTTATTCTAATTTTTTTAATATTATTATTTGTTTTATGTTAGAACTAGGACATATCTTATTTAATAAAACAGAACCTGAGATCACATAAAAAAAAATAAGAGTTGAATTTCAAGTTCAATAATTCGAAAGATAGATAATTTTAAAATACTAAACGTGCCAATCAATTTTTTTTTTATTTGTAAGAGATTAGGTAATTTATCAATAAAAAATTGCATTCTTTATTTTTTCAAAAATTGTATTTGTTTATTTATATATATTGGTTTACTTTTTTTAAAAATAAAGATAATATATATGTATTGGTCCACTTCCGTCATTGATTGCGGAGTTTTGCCTTATTTTTCTCAAAACTTCACCATTCACCTTATTTTTCTAAACACAATTTATTTTTAAATTAATTTAAAGAAACGGTGAAATTCTGAATTCAACCAACAATATCACATAAATATTATTTCAATGTTGAATTTCATATTTTTTATATAATGATATATAGATGTGAACACAAATAAAATAATGTTATTTGCGTAAAAATCATAGTTATTTTTATAATATAAATATGTATCTATTGTTTGTATTACTGACGAGACTTGAACATAGACCCAAAAATTGTTTATTTCGGGCAAAAAAAACACAAAAAACAACTAAACCTAAATAAATTAAAAAAAACTAGAGTAAGTTTTTGTGAAACGGTATCACGAATTTTTATCTGTGAGACGGATCAACACTATCGATATTCACAATAAAAGTAATAATCTTAACATAAAAAGTAATACTTTTTCTGAATGAATTAAATAAAAAATTCGACACACAAAATTGATCTGTTAGACTATCTCACGAAAAGTTTTTTTCGAAAAAACTCACCGTAATCAGCCGCACCCGATTTTTTCGAAGGACATATATGGTGGGGAAAACTGAAAAGCCACTTTATTATTGGTAGACCCAAATTAGGTAATTCCAAATAATATCTTTAAATTTAAATTAGGCATCCGATCCAATCCAAGTACAATAAATGCAGGTGATACCGCACTTTGCTAATGGCAAGAGCTACAAAAGCTGAGAACCAAATATATATAGCACTGAACGCAATTTCTGACCCGTGAATTCTGCAATATTCGGGCGGAGACATGGCGAATCTGAACGGAAAGAAGTCGGATCTGAGGACGGCGTTTTTGGGAGTGTACTCCGTGCTCAAATATGAGCTTTTGAATGACCCTGCTTTTGAATGGACTGACGATTCTCGCCAATGGGTGGAGCGGGTGTGTTCTTCAATTCTTACTTTCATTTTTCTGTTCGTTTTGTTTGACACTGGACTGGAATGTGATTGTGTGGTGTGCTGATATTAGAAATTTTTGGAAAAGAAGATCAAACGTGGACTTATTATGTATATGTTACTGAATTATGGTGCGGATGGCCTGGGTGGAAAACATTTTGAATTTTTGGAATGTTTTCGATATCCGAGTTCTCTGAGATTCAATTTCATGTTTGCCGAAACTTCAGATCGTGGGTGTTGGCTGAACCATCGTCTTAAATGGCTATGTTTCTATTCAATCTTCAAAACCAAATTTCGGAAAAATTCTCAAACTTCATCATTACTTTTGGAAGCATCCATTTGGGAAGAATTTGGTTTCTGTCAGAGTGATGCATGTGATGGCACGATAGATGTGTGATGTTGTGTCACTAGCCTGTTACATCACAGCTAATCTAAAACTGGAATTGACTGTAACTCTGTAAGCTGTAGAATACAACTTTATCGTTTTCAGATATTATTTTAAATGTGGGAAGGGCATATGGATTGTTTGGTGGCGAAATAGCATCATAAATTCCTTTCAACACAAAGTCCTCCTGCGGTTCCTTTAAAGTGAGCATAAAAGATGTTCACTTTTTTTCTTGAATATGGGATGCTGATCTTTTCGGCAACATACTTTTGTCTATCAAAAGTTAATTCATCTTGAGAGCATCAATTACTAACTAATGTGATTGGGGTCACCTTTTATCAAGATCCCGTTATTTATTTGAGAATGGTAGCATAATCTAGTGCAATCGGCAAAAATTCCCTCTTTCAGGAAAAGTTCACGAAAGATACAGAAGTGCTTTGTTGCTATTCAAAAATTCCTCCTTTCACTTTTAATTTCGTTTCTGATTTGGCATCTTAACGCTTTTAATGGAATTCAATTGATTTTCTTCCTTCTTCTTTGGTATCTTGGCCTACAATAGTGGTTTCCTCGGATATCAAATTTCTTTTCTTTATTCTTCTCCCAACCTCCATACATCATACACATGAATATTTATGTCTCTATTTCATAAAAGTGTATTGCTTAACAATTTGAAATTGGATATTGACAAAGTCGTGTTTTCCTTTATACTAAGACAATTTTCATACATATTCTCGTCACAATATACAAAAATGCTAATTTTTGGCCTACTATTTTGGTTTTTGCAATGTTTGAGTAAATCAATTCACGACATCCTTGTTCAATTTTAGAAGGTGTGAAAAGTTATTATTTTAAAATCAAATGTGATCATATACCTTTAAAAAAAGACTGATTTTTTATGGTTAGATCATTGAGTGCTATCTTTTCTTCCGTCTGTTAAGTTTTTTTAAGTTGTAGAATGAAGCAGGTGTAAATATTAGCAATAATAAAATGTTGACTGAGTTTGCATGCCATTTCCTACTTTACAATTTCATTGTTGTTTCTGATGTGCCATTTTAAATATTTGCAGATGCTGGACTACAATGTGCCTGGAGGTCAGATGTGAATCATTTACTTCATTTCTAGATCTGAGTTCCTGAGCTGCAAGTTTTTGCACTAATATAAAAAAAAATAGAAACATTCATATAAGATTCTTAAAACTAAAAGATTTTATGCTAAAGATTCAGGTGTTGCTTGCAGGGAAGTTAAATAGAGGTCTATCTGTTATTGATAGCTATAAGTTACTAAAAGAAGGCAAAGATCTGACAGAAGAAGAAGTTTTTCTTGCTAGCGCTCTGGGATGGTGCATTGAGTGGGTGAGCTATTCTACTCATTCTAAGTACTGCAAATGGATCTATCTGTGCATTTCTCTGAGAATGAATTTGACTCATATGAGATATAATGTGCAGCTTCAAGCGTATTTTCTTGTCCTTGATGACATAATGGATAGTTCTCACACACGGCGTGGTCAACCATGCTGGTTTCGAGTCCCCAAGGTCTGGCTATATTTACTATTGTTTTCTTTACCACTACCATAAAAATGATGTGTTCTTGATCGTTATATTGATTGAACCTTCTGTTTAGGTTGGTCTGATTGCTGCTAATGATGGAATCATACTTCGGAACCAAATCCCTAGAATTCTCAAAAAGCATTTCAGGGAAAAGCCGTACTATGTGGATCTGCTGGATTTGTTTAATGAGGTAAATTTACTTATAAATAACTAGGATCTGGCTCAAATGTTTTACCGTGTTACTGCCTGTCGACTGATTTTGTCATGTTTTAGGTGGAGTTCCAAACTGCCTCAGGACAAATGATAGATTTGATCACAACTATTGAAGGGGAAAAGGATTTATCTAAATACTCATCGTCACTGTGAGTACCTGAAGGGTTTTGAAATAAGTAACTTGCAAATTATCCAGCACCGATTAGACAATTTATACACAGTTGCCTCGGATGCTAGATCTCAGGATATGTCAAGTTACTGTATATAGTGCATATTCTGAGAGTAAGGACTCATTATTTGTTCAGGCCTTTCACGAGCCCGAAGATTAAAAATAAATAGCATAACTTCTCTGCGATACTAGTTTCTGCTGGACTTTGCAACTGATAGATACCTATTTCTATTTTCATGTGGTGAGACTCAATTATTTTATGTTATTTATTGTCAGATTGATTTTTTGAAATTTGTGCAGTCATCGTCGCATTGTTCAGTACAAGACTGCTTACTACTCATTTTACCTCCCAGTAAGTGGGGAAAATTGACATCGAGCTACTCTATATGATTGTCAAAATGCAGTTATTTAGCCTTTGACCTGAACAATATTGATTATCTCTCAGGTTGCATGTGCATTGCTCATGGCTGGTGAGAACCTAGACAACCACGTAGACGTGAAGAATGTGCTTATTGATATGGGGATTTATTTCCAAGTACAGGTAATATTTTCCACTTCCTCTCTCATGGATATTGATATGCATGTTAGATATTATGTTTGTTAATTTAAAGTCTCAAGGTATGAGTTCAAGCAATGAATCAGTTTATCATATTTTATTATTATTATTTTTGTGGTTTTCTCAGGATGATTATTTGGATTGTTTTGGTAATCCTGAGACAATTGGGAAGGTAAAGATCCTGAACATTGTTTGTTGCATTGAAACCTTAGTAAATTTAAGGCTTTTTTATTACGGTCTTTTATTTTTTGATTGCCATGCAAACACCAGATTGGAACGGATATTGAAGATTTCAAGTGTTCTTGGCTAGTAGTCAAAGCGCTGGAGGTTTGCAACGATGAGCAAAAGAAAATCCTATTCGTAAGAAAATATAATCAAATATCTCCACTTTTCTAAACCAGCTTTCGAAACAAAACCGCGCATTAACATACAGATTTACCTCTAGGAAAACTATGGAAATCCCAATCCTAGCAATGTGGCGAAAATCAAAGCCCTGTACAACGACATTAATCTCCAAGGGGTATTCTCAGAATATGAAAGCAAGAGCTACGAGAAAATAACAAGCTCCATCGAATCTCATCCGAGTAAAGCTGTGCAGGCTGTCCTGAAATCTTTCTTGGGCAAGATTTACAAGAGACAGAAGTAGGATAGCTGATAGTGTGGGATTCTGAATGAAGAAATGAAGCATGGGAAGTTTTGATTAGTCAAAAGAAATCCTATTTCATTTCTTGATGTGTTTGTATTTTATGGTGGAAGGAGGGTAACGAATTCCCCTATTTTGTTGTTTGTATTAGTTTCTAGTGGTTTCACTTCTTTGTCTATTGTAATTTGTAACTTCAAGGGTTAAAAATAAAACGGAGTCACGACCTCGATTGAATATTCATTTTGATTTTACATTCTTCCACTATTAAACTAACTTGAGAGAAATCTTGTGCTGCAGAGTGTGAGGAGAATATGATTCAAGGATAATGTTAGAAGTTTGAATCTTTATCCCAACTCAGCGTCTCCCTAATCCCTAAATCTTCAGCAATAAATGGACCTGGAATGCTTCATTGTATAGCTGCAATTACTGCTCCTTGGTCGTTTCGGATTATGCTTCCATAGCCAACTTTGCCTCCGCTCGAGAATACCGTTGCATTTCAGAAAGTCTAAAGGGGGAGTGCTCCAGCTAACTTGAGGAGGCTGCCGGTGGGAAATAGAATGATCCGGTAATCACGAGGGATCCAAATCGATGAATGAAAATTGTTTTATTTATTTAATAATAAAAAAAATCATAATGGATCCAAATCGCTCAATCCAAACATAACCTGGGCCTTTAGATGACTGTTACCGATACCCGGGCCCAATATCGTTCTTCCGGCTTTATTCTCCTCGGCTTCTCGCCATCAATTATCCATCTCTCTCGCACCATTTTTTAGTATTCGCTTCACCTTGGTATCGAGTTTTTCCTTCTTTTTTTTTTTTTTTGATATTTTCTGTAAATCCATAAATGGGAGATTATGTAAGTTTTTACAAAGAGGTAAGTTTAAATCCCCGTTTTCTCACCTCGCTACTTTTCTTAGCGAACTTTTTGTGCCCGAATTTTAGAAGATGGAGTGATTATAGATTGGTGATCACTGATTTAAATACCATTTTCTTTGATCATGTTGCTTTTATTATTGTTATTGTTTAATTTCTCCGATGAACGATCTTTTTTTGTTGTGGGTTGAACTGTTTCATACACTTGCATTGTCGTTTGGAAATGCTAATGTTTGAGCGAAGCTGGGTTTTATTAATGAATGATAACAATTTTTGCTTGTTTACCTACTGATTTTCAAGTTGTGTTAGTTGATTGGTGAGTATCCGGGGTACTGGCGTTTGTTCGAGCATTTATGCTATTTGACATTGGTGTTTTGGTTACTCCTATATGAGTTTTTGTTCTCAGTGGGAGTTGGGTTTTTGGCAGGGGGTGAAGTTAAAAGGAAGCAAGAGAGTTTCGTGGGTTGCTTTCTATAGGTTGAAAGAGTGGTGTTACAAGGTGGTCTCTTTTAATTCCTTGTTGGTGTTACAAGAGGATTTTTATGAGCAGTACAGTCCATAAACTATGCATGGAAGAGCGGGTCTTGATCGTTTCAAGAAAGCGGAGTCTTTGGAACCTTTCTCAGTCACTCCAACTTCAACCACAAAAGCAGCTACTCAGCCATCTGCAGCTTCAACAATTCACCCAAAAGTTTCGTACACACAAAACCAATACTTAAGCCAACATAAAACACTGCAAAATGGTACAACTTCAGATGGTCTGCCAACTGCTGTGCCCACTCAACTACTGACCCAGATTGGAGGGGGTCAGTCAACCTGGGAACCTCCCGATTGGGCAATTGAGCCTCGCCCTGTTGTTTATTATCTTGATGTCATGAAGGATCGGGAAGTTTTGGATGTGATTAAATTGAACAAACGGAGGAATATATTTGGTAGGCAATTTCATGCTTGTGATTTTGTGCTTGACCATCAGTCTGTCTCACGCCAACATGCAGCTGTCATCCCTCACAAAGGTGGAAGGTTTGATATCTATGTCACCGTTTTGATACTCTACTCATGTTCTTTATATTTTTTTCTTCGTGGTTGAAGTGTATTTTTTTTTTATCAGAATTAAGGTCCCGAATCTCAAATAGACTTGCAAATGCTATATTTAGACAGTTGATGTGATCACGGATGGTCAAATTCCAAAAAAAGCATGAGATCTTTTAGAGTTGGCGAAGGGACCAATCACGAGAGGACGACTAAAGAGATTCAAGGAGGCATTACATGGAGTCATGAACAATCAAGAAGGGCTTACAAGCAAGGTGCAAAGTGTCGAAGGGTTCGTGATGCATGGGAGTAAGTTTGGGAGTCATAGGAACATTATTCAACTGATAAATGATGAGGAGTCAGAAGCCTCGACGCCCGAGCGGCCAAATCTTACCGCCCGAGCGCGAAGAGCTGCGGGAAAAATCCTTGTTTCCTAGTTTAGAGTCCTGATTATTTTGGTAACTAGATATTGATATCTTTTGAGTATGTAAGTATATTTTGCACGAATGTTTCAACACAATTCATAACAATAAAAGCTTTTGCTTTGTTCAAAATCAAACTTATCAAAGTTTATACTTTGTGGCGTTTGTCGATCATTCTTGCACGGATTATCAAAGACGAGTTCTTTGAAGGTTCGTTTGAGTGTCGGTTGTTTATTTGTGATCGTTTATTACGGAACCTCGTGGTTTAGGGGTAAAGCTCGCGCAATTACTTGATTCAAAAGGTCGGGATAACACAACACGGATCCTAAATCGTTGTTTTAATCGTGTTTGCTTTTCTTGCGTAAGAGGATTCATATCACAGTCTGTATTTGCTTGGTAGGTAAACTTGTATGAATGACAGAAGTACTTTCTGGGTTAAAATACTGAAGTTGAAAGAAAGTGGCTTGGGATAAGGTGTTTGTGAGGCTTAGTTTCTTTGGTTTAGCTATTCATCATGGATTCATTTATTATGCAATATGTTGATTCTGATGGGCACAGTGTTTTGAGCTTAAAATGTTCATGCTAATGGTGTTCTTTTCATTTGATTTATCATGACACACTTAAATAGTTTGCCACTGCAATGCTGTATAACATCACTTCTCCATGTAATATGTGGGCAAAAGTATGATCAAATTCATAATTCTGAGTAGAGTGCCTATATATCAGTTAAGCTTCATTGACTATTCTGAAGCATTTTCCATATCATATGCACTAACTGGCTTGCATATCTTTCTTACAGTGTATACGTGATTGATTTAGGATCTGCTCATGGTACATTTGTCGCAAATGAGAGATTGACCAAAGATTCTCCCGTTGAGCTCGAGGTTGGGCAGTCCCTCCGGTTTGCTGCTTCAACTAGAACTTACATTTTGAGGAAGAATAATGCTGCTCTTTTCCCACCACCCC
Source organism: Primulina tabacum (assembly GCF_025594145.1). Classification (NCBI taxonomy): domain Eukaryota; kingdom Viridiplantae; phylum Streptophyta; class Magnoliopsida; order Lamiales; family Gesneriaceae; genus Primulina; species Primulina tabacum. The sequence goes on from NC_134553.1 coordinate 4,988,491, forward strand.
CACAACCCACAGAGATTGCTTCGCCTCCGCCTCCAGATTCCTCTGATGAAGATGCAGCTTTGGCTTATAACACTTACATCAGTCGGTCCCTAAATGGGATGAGAAAACTTGATATAATTTCAAAATCTCCAGGAGCAATCAGCTCATCAGGTACAGAGGATGGAAACCAGATAATGGAGAGACCGCGTAAGAGAATCAGAAGAACAAGAGTTACATTTAAGGATCAGGTTGGGGCCGAGCTGGTCGAAATAGTTGGATATTCTGATGGAGCTGATGTGGAGACAGAACCTGGTCCTGTTGGCGTAAAAGGAGGCAGTCTTGTTGGGAAATATGAATCTCTTGTACAGACAACTGTAATACCGAAAGGAAAAGATCAACAGGCCTCTGTGAAAGAGTCTAATTCCCATAAAAAAGGAGTGACAGAGAAACTTCAACTAGTTTTGAACAAGGTCAAGGCTGCCCCTGCGAAGAATGGTGGAATCTATGAGGATCTTTACGGAGAATCATTTGGTTTCAAAGTTGGTTCTTCTTGGGCGCACACATCTTCGGGATCTGGTGGTAGAGAAGTGTCTCCTAGTAAATCTGAAAGTGACCTTGGCAACAATGACAATGATAATGGTGATGATCTGTTTGAATAGGCGGAATGTGATGATTCCACTCAAAGGACAAAAGTTATTATTCCACCGCCGCCATATGATCTCCTTCCGTAATGGAAAGTTTTGTTGTACCTTATTTGACCTGTTCTCTTCTGTCATGTGCCCCTACATGTGCAACCTTCAGTTTGGTTGTTACTTTTCATACTTGGTATATATACATGTAAGACCGTTGAGAATTCATCTAACTTTCTTGAATTTCTATATCATGGCTGCTCTGTATACTCTGGGATTCTACTTTCTCATGGAGGCAGCATTTTGTGTTTTCAAATTCTTTATGGAAGAATACAAGTGTAAAATATTCTGAAGCCGGTAGTTTCCCTGAAACCATATTGAGAATAAATTGTACCATCTAAAACTGGACGATTTATTCCTCTCCGCTCTTCCATTTCTTATACTGCTTGAATAAAAAGACTGCCAACAAAGCACACAAGTTATAATTTCTCAAAGTAATATATATTTTTGCTAAAAATTATAATATAATCAATTTGTGCGCGCATAAAGTCAATTTGACAAACTTTCTGTAATATCGTATATCATTTCTTGATTTATTATATAGTAAAGATGCACATTAGATAAACTTTTTTAAAAAATAAATATCTATATTTTTCATTCTTCAATTTTATATACTTGATTTCTATTTTTATTTTTATTTTTAAAGTAAAACCAGGTAAGAATCGGGATAATAGCTGTACCACTAACTCTCAGAAGCAAGCTCCAAGTAAGAGGAGTAAGAGGCCAAACGTAGGGCGAAAACCTAGAGAGAACTGCTGCAATGGCTCAAGCAAACTCAAGAAAAGGGAAGCAAAAGACAGCAGGAACACAATAAAACAAAAGAATCTGGTCAAAATTCATACTACATTATCACCAAAATACAAAATGACTTTCAACTCAAGTACTCAACATTAGCTATTGCAATGTTGGCATCCAAAGTCAAAAATTTAACAAGCTGATTGCGCAAAAGAAAAACAAATGTTACAGCATATGTATCTAACATTTGCACAGAAAATGCAAAGTCTATATGGGAGGATAATTGTGGCCATACAAATATACAAGAAAAAACAAGTACAGTACACAAGAATCCACCACCACAAAGTAAAAGCTAGAGTCCAAAACCTTCAGATTTCTCGTTACATTCATTGGCTTCTTGTCAGGTGTGAAGGATCAAAATCATATGGATCACCCGTCTTGACAAAACGTCCCTTCACACGCATCCTAGAATCTGCCCTCGCTTTACGTGAGACATACCTTATCTTTTTATCAAACCTGCTAACAAGTTTTCAACGACATTATACTTAGTTCTCACACCATACTTACAGTTTCCAGCAATTTTTACATACCTGCGCGATTTCTTCTTCTCTTTATATCTCAAGACTGCACAATTCCGTGTAGCCGATGAGAACTGATTTTCAGCACAAGGGATATCAAATGGGTTGCCCCCTAGTGATGGGATTGATGACAACCCATATTCTTGGAGATCTCCAGTGCTACTCTCATTGGTAAAACCCGAAAAAGAAAGTATGACAGTAGATGGTGCTGGTGCTGCTCTGGGGAAGCAAATATTTGGGTCAGATTTGGAGCTTGTGATGAGATTAGAATAGAACTCGCATGCCTGCAGCATTGTTTTACTCTTTCTGTCTGAGCCCTAAAATATTTCGACAAATTAATAATAACTCGAAAATGTGTGTCAAAAAAGAAAACAATAGAAAGGGTCAACAGGGAGAAAGGTCATATGGAAAAATAAGAGATGACAAGGGCAAACCTTTGCAACAGGTATACTCTCTGCATCAAATTCAGTATCAAGGATGTTTCCAATTTCGAACAAGCTATCAATTCCTCCATTTTCAAAAAATGGTTGTGGTTCATCAAAAGATTCACCAAAAAGAATGCCAAAGTTATCCAAACTCAAGTCAATATCTGAGTTGTTGAAGTCTTCATGGAGAATATCATCATGCAACGATCCAAGATGTTTTATTCTCGATGAACTTGCCTACATCATCGGCTCAGTCCATTACATTCAAAGTCTGATATCATTCGAATATAAACTTAAGCTAAAAAATCTTAAATACATGAACTTAAACCCTGGATAATTCTTCACTTTCCGAACTCACACGTTATATTCGTCTGTGTAAATCGAGAGAAATGATTTTGGCAAACTTAATGCATAAAGACACACGTAAAATCAATTAATATTCCCCCCTTTCTCGAGGAGAGTACATCCTGTTGGACTCCCCTTCACTGTCAGACAACTCCAGGGGTCCCTCGAGCTAGCTGTCGCTTTGTGACGTGGGGTAGCTCTGAGACAAGGGTTGTTATTTTTAGAGCTGCAGAACATCTTATAGACTGGTATCTGATTTTTTTGCAAGCATTTTGAACTCATTAGCTATATTTTCTAAATGTCAACATTTCATTTCTCGCCACTGTGAGCAATATTATCAAGAATCAGTTGGTTCCTACGCAATTACCATAACTCAGACTCGTATATTTTTTCCAAACTTGGAAACATTAGGCAGCTGTTATCAATCAGAGTATTGTGCTGATTCAAACACTAGACACTTGAACAAAGTCAGTACCTAGCCAGCAATTATCATAAATGAAGAACAATTAGATTCAGTTTGTCGTCACACTATGCTATCCTTTTGTGCCTCTATCAAATTTTTACCCAAAAAAGGTTCTAAAAGACTGGCAGTTGCACCAAAACTGCCAGTATTTAAGCTGAAAATGGAGAAAGGATACATACCTTCTAGTCAGTTAAAATAGAACCAAGGATTAGTTGCGTACCTTCTCGGAATTCCTCTCCCATCGACCAACAAACAGCCAAAACAGCATGAATGCAGGGGAATTGGACCTATTATTTTATGCATTTTTAGACCGGAAGATCACTTTTTACAAAATAGAAGCGAAGATCTTAACACTACTGATCCGTATAAATAATCTAGTATCCAAGTGTTGAAGCAAAAGAAAAGAAAGACAAACAACACTTGAACATTGTCTTGCCTTACTGATAAATGAAGAAATCAGTATTGCCAAAATATCTATGGGGATAAAGATATTTTCCAATTGAAAAGGGAAAAGAATTAATGATTTAGATGTAATCTTTAATGAAATGAGTCGAATAAGGACCTTTTCCCCTACAATGCTGCTGATGAACTTGACATTAAGCCTCCAATTTTCATACATGGAATGTTGAACTTAAGAATAAAAAAGGAGATAAGATTTCGGAAAATCTCAGGTTACCTTCTCATTAAGAGGATCCGAATATCCACTTCCACAAAATTGGTCAATATCAGAAGCCATGGGATCCATAGCAGCCTCATCTGTATGATCTAACGGCAATGATGGACATGGAGAGAGGTTTTGATCTTCTTTTTCAAGACTCAACGAGCCTTCTTTGGGGTTGGAACATGAAAATTCGATGGAAAAGAAGGACCAAATCCTTGATAGCTCGGCTGCAGAAGGACATCCCGAGTAACAATTGATCGTCTGCCTTTTGTGCTCTGTACTAGATTCCGGGGTAGTATGGCTAGACCAATTGCAGTTTTGACAAAGTGAAATCATCTCCTCAATACACCTTACTACTGCAGGATGAAAATTGCATCGTTCACAAACAAGGGTCCTCGAATGGCGCCTAGAAAGTGTATTGGCGGAATGAACGGAACGATCACAGGATAAACACAAGAAGGCAGCATCAGACCTACAATAAACCATAGATCTTTGCACCCTGCAGAAATCACAAAATTGACCCATATTCTTCCAACTCAGTGACTCTCCACTCTGCAAGCTTGCTTAATGAGAACAATTAATAACCAAATGGACCAAACACCGTGCAAAACCAAAACTTGAGCATCTTCATCGTCTGCAGGAATAGGACAGCAATATCACAAGCCAACAAAATATCTCAATACAACAGCCCAATGGCAAAAAAAGTTAAATACTCGCAAGGCAACGATCAAAAGGGTATCTTGCAAATGAAAAGCTATAAACTTCCAATCCACGACGTAATTTACCACATCAAGAAACCATAAAATCGAGTGAATTTATTTTCTTGTAACTAACTTTGCAACAACTCACGAATTCGCAATTTTCAGATTTATTATAGTGAACAAAGTAATACCATAGAATTAAAAGGAAAAAACTTCATAGACAGCTGATCATGGTTATACGAGATAAACAAAACATACAATACTTTGACCCCGAAGACAAAACTATAACCAGAGAATCGAGAATTAATAGAGTCTGAGGGTGTTTCCTACAGCCAAGAATCTAGATAAATCCGAACCATGAACCCCGCAGACAGACTATACATCAATATACCCACGAGTGAACAATCGAGAATCACACACCGTTTTTTTGGAAACAAAGTGCAGCAGCAGAGCAGAAGGATTGTCTGTGTTATTTGGGATAAAGTGCGAAAAAGTGTACGTGATGTTGGATGCCGTATGTGATGTCCACGGGTAGATAGAAGGTTTAATGCTGAATAATAAGAGCACGAGGTCCTTTTCTTGCTCTTTTTTTTTATTCGGGAATGCCGAAAATATCTCGCCTTTTCTTGTTGCTGGCATCAGTTTTATCCTTTGATCTTATCGTCCCACGTACCCACTATATCCATTAGAATAGTGTCCGTTCCAGCTAATTTTTTTAATTGAAAGATGTTTCGTGCTATCGTTTCATATATTTATTTTTTGTGATATGAGTTAACTCGATCTTTAAAATAAAAAATAATATTTTTAACATAAAATTTAAACTTTTTTATAAATCGAATCGAGTTAGATATCTATTTAATAAAATTGATATGTGAGACGATCTCGCATGAACTTTATAATGTGAGTATGTTTACTAATAGTTCTAGTTATGTGTGTAATTTTAGATAATTATATTTATTAGATTATAGAATTGTGTAAGGTATTTAGAAAAATTATTATATTATTAAGGGGCCGGATAATTTATTATTTTAGAGTAGTTTATATAGGTTTTACTGAATGTATCCATAATTTTTCAGTTTTTTTTTTTTTAAATATTGAGAATGAATTATTGATTGTTGTGGCTAATAATAGTTATTTAAAAAATAAAGATAGAAAACAATAATTCATAATAAAAATATGAAAATAAATAGTATAGAAAATGTAGTTGGGAAGTTGATAAAATGACAGGTGAAATAATTGATTACCTATTTTATGTTTTCTTTTTACTGTTTAACTGGATATCACTGTAAAATCGAGCGTTTGACACTTTACTAAAAGTTATAACTGGTGGTAATGGCGTAACTCAAATCTTTTAAATCACATATCAGTTCAAATGTCATAATTCGATTGCTCTATCCGGTAAGAATAATTATCGTACCTAAAAAATATATCTCTCAATAAAAAATGTACTTCTTGTCATCAATAAGAATCGATCTCATGACATTGATTCTGATATCAATGGTAAGACCGAGAGTTTACCGCTTTATCAAAAACGATAGCCGATGGTAATTGTGCAACTCAAATTTTTTTAACTGCATAACAGCTCAAGCATCATGGTTCGATAGCTCTACCCAACAAAGACAATTATTTCATATCAACAATCACTTTTAGAAATTTATTTAAATATAATGAAGTGTGCTATTATATTATTTTCTTGTTTTATAATATGACAATTACATGACAACGACATCGATAAAATCATATAGATTAAAATTTTTTTTTTTCGTCATAGGCCATGCAGTAGAACTATTATTATTCTAGGATAGATTCAAAATAGTTTTCTAAGTTTGCATATTTTGTATTTTGATTATACAAATTAGGTTGTGTTTCATGTTTTGGTATTTTTTATGGAGTGCTGACAATTCAGCATTTCATAATGTCACATTAATGTTTTTTTTAATCAAATCAACATTCCAAAAAAATCAACCAAACGGTTAAAATTGGTTTGGTTCAAATTTTAGATAAATAATTTAAACCGATCCAAACCAATTACATTAATGCAACAAATCACTCAACTTTAATTGCTGCTTTTTTTTCCAAGTTACATTGTTGCATAAACTAATTCACTGTGAACTCGTATATCTATTGTATTTTATTAAAGTTGAAGACATGATAGTAAGCATCTAAAAAGGACATCAACTTTTACTTCCAAATTTACCCTTATATGATACTAATATTACACTTTTATTTTTTGTTTTTTTTAAATTTCAAAACACACTTTTATTTTTATTTTTCTAATTTCAACAATTCAAATATCAATTTAGTTTCTCCATAATTTGTCAAATTTTACTTTAGTCCATCGATAATGATAAAAAAGACTGTACACACATGCATCGCGTGTGCAGAGTAACTAATTAAAAATAATCATCAATACCACACAAAACTGAAATTCGTGATTTGATTATAAAAAATTAATGTATCGATAAAATACGGTTCAAAATTTTATTTGAGACCGAACTAGATCATAATTGAACATCTTACAAAATAAGCAAATTTAAATAATTATTTTGATTATTATCCATATTATTTATAATATACTAGCAATATATACCATATTCCCAATCATCCCAACAAACGGTTATGCACAGTATGTGTTTTTTATATAAGTTAATTAATAATTTTAAATTACACAAATTATGCATAATTTGTTTTGTAATAATTATGTATGTTCGACGAGTAATCGAAACGTGGTGTTTGATAGAGCTTCAGTATGATTGGGCCCGTCAGGTTAGTCTGTCTCGTCAAACAATTTAAGTGGGTTGAGTTGAAATTTCATCTACACATTTAAAGATGGACCTAAATGGGTCCAGTCTGTACGGGATGTGGTTGACCCGCGATGAACTTGGGTTGAAGAAAAAAGAAGAAGATATATATATATATATATATATATATATATATATATATATATATATATATATATATATATGTATTTTTGTAGTGAAATTTGTTAATTTTTTGTGCTATTACTTTGACTAACATGCAGAAGAATGAAATTAAAAATTAACAATTTTATTATGATTTTTCTAGAAATTGTTATTTATGAAATGATCAAATAATGGATTATTTAGATTTTCTTTTTTTTTGGATGGGTTCGGCTGCAGGTGGCCCACCTAACCCGCAATCTGCATAGGGTTAGGTTGGATTCAATATTTTTCAACTCACCGGACAACCGCCTCGCCAGATGACGGGTTGGATTCTCTGTACATTACTTGCTTTTGAGTTGCCTTTATGATTTTAAAAAATTCGATTTACATCGTTATCATCAATTATAACTTTTGACAGCGATAAATACTCGGTGCTATAAACAAGATACAAATTTATTAAATAGGCTTTTGCAATATGTTTTATTAAATAAAAAAGAAACATTTTTGTAATTTGAGAAGTAGTAAGTCTCTTGTGAGATGGATCGCGAATCTTTATCTGTGAGACGGGTCAACCCTACCGATATTCACAATAAAAAATAATACTCTTAGCATGAAAAATAATACTTTTTCATGGATGATCCAAATAGGAGATCCGTCTCACAAAAGTAGACCCGTGAAATCGTCTCGTACCTTTGAGAAGATAAGTACTTTTGATTTACCACGAAACTTAGTTATTTACTCTAAACTCATCAATTTTAATAATATGTATAGCAAAACATAGATTATCATTATTAAACCATTTTAGTGATCGGACAGAAAAAGAATCTTATTTTAATTTCTTAAAATGTACACGTGTCTAATGAAGATAAAATGAAAGAACAGCACGTGAAAAACGATCATTTGCCAACGAGGCGCCGTCCCCGTCCCGTGCCGCCCCCACCCTGCTCTAGGTCTCTGTACCTGGAGAGACTATTCCTCAATTTTAATAATTCTTCTTCTTTTTTTCCAAAATATCTGCGTTCCATTATTTTTCGGCGATCAATATTCTTGCCACCTGCAATCGATTCCAATTGTTGTCAGCATTCTTGTATCTTGGAGAAACAAAGGATTGGAGATCACAAAAGCCCTCTAATTGTTTTAAATTGTCATTCCAAGATTGGAACTTTAATAAAGAGTGGAAGCATTTCGAATAATGTCCCGTCTCTATTTTTTTCTTCCCAATTTTGCCTAAAGGTATATTTTTTGTCGACTCTTACGTATATGTATTAGGATTGAGTTGTCAGGTACCGAAAAGATTGGGTTTGTAGAATAACCATGGATTGAAATTCTTTGGGTGATATTATCTTTCGGGTTGGAATGGGTAATGCGCTTTAAATTCGATGCTGCTTACGATCTGGATTTATATTTCAATTGTTTTCAATGTGGTGAGTTTGATATTGACAGCCTGATGTTTCATGAGTTAGTTTTTATTGTAAGATAGCTGAGTGTGTTGCTTATTGTTAACTTTGTGATTTACCAGTAGCTATGCATTGTAATTTTATCAGATTTTTGCTTTTCTTGGATTCCTAGTTATGCGTTTTAGGATTCTGTCGAATGGATTTGGTTAACCAAATTCAGACTACAGGAGTAAATGTTTCCAAATTTTATAACTTTCATAAATTAGTAGGATAAACCCTTCCGATTGTGTAATCCATTTTCAAATAATTTAACTTTGGTTGAAACATTAACTATTTGAGTTTCCTCGTCCTTCGATTGTGGGTTGCTGTGTTTTGAATATTTACAAGGTCTTTTTGTTTGCCCCATCATAGTCTTTGGAACTTAGAACTGAAATACTTACTAGCATTTTTCTTTGTCAGTTTCAAAAACACGAGTTTCAAAGACACGAAGTTGAAGACTGTCTAATGTTGATGTTTTGCATTTATGATGATAAAATTGTATTGATAAATTATTTGAAAAATTTTCTTTGTTTTTCCTGTATTGGTAATCTTTGAGTGATTTCATCATTTTCCTGTACACCAGTTGATACGATTACTACTATATCTATTTTTATGGTGTTTGGTATTGAATAAAAACTTCAACTTTACTGACTCGAAGGCATCGAGTAATGATTTCTGGAAAAAGACCATGGTGCAGTGCCTAGATGGGATAAAGCATATACTTTTAGCTGTTGCAAATTGCTGTGATTCTGAGATATACAAACGACCTTGGGGCCTGGAAAATCCCGAAGCTCTAGCAAGGGAGACAGTATGTGCGTGACCTTATTGCGTGAAATTTTGAGTTTTTATGACAGCGAGATTGATGTTGCTCGACATTTTTCATGTTTTGTTTATTTGAAAGATTTCACCGTGTTCATCCTGGTAAACTGGTTGCCAGATTTTCAAAACTTTCTATTTGTCATTATTAAAGTCATTGGTCATCTGGTGCACTGGCTGATACTTAATAAAAATATATATGATTGCTTGCTAATCAGTGCACGTGGTATTATTAAGTTTCATGTTCTGATGCAGTCAGTGTTAACGAAGTAGAAGCGTTGTATGAACTATTTAAAAGGATAAGCAGTGCTGTGATCGATGATGGGCTCATCAACAAGGTAATGAATGCCATCATCATGATCACCATATAATATATTTTTTCCTATGCCTTTTTTTTTTGATTCATTTGTGGATCTTATTTGGTACACATGTCTCTCTTTTTTGGTTATTTACAGGAAGAGTTCCAGCTTGCATTATTTAAAACAAATAAAAAGCAGAGCCTGTTTGCTGACAGGGTTAGTTTCATTCATTGTATTGCCTAAAGGAATTATTTATTCATTATTAATGTCTCTGTGACTTTCTCATTTAAAATCATGGTAACGTCTAATACTTCTAGGTCTTCATTCCCACGAGGTTTTCTCCTCTATCCTCTTCCATATTTGGCATCTTTTTTATCGCCGCCTTCTAATCTTCTTTTATAGTATTCTCTTTAATCATAATTGTTTTGTTTTGTCACTATTATTGTTATTGAGATAAATTTCAATTTATGTTTTGTATGTTACTCGACTACCTTTGGTTTTCTGGAGTTCTTTGATACTGGTGTTATAGGATCTTTGTTATTAATCGTATTGATTGCTAGGTATTTGACTTATTTGATATCAAGCATAATGGGATGTTAGACTTCGAAGAATTTGCGCGTGCTCTTTCAGTGTTTCACCCAAATGCTCCTATTGAAGACAAGATCAATTGTGAGTGTCATAATTTTGAGAAATACGCATTTCTGGTCTTAATGGATTTTACGGTTGTATTTTCTCTCAGATTATCTATCAAACAATACTCATTCACACACTGGCAATGTTCAAAGATAATGGATATTAAATACTGAAATCTGTAACTCTTTCCAATCTTAAATAAAATCGTTGTCGCATTTTGTTTAGTTCATCTTGGGAAAAAAGACTTAAAATATCTGTATATCCATTAAAGTTAATTATTTTTAGCAGTGTATCACATGTTACCTTCTCTGTTTTGTTTTGAAACTTGTGTTCTGATGTTTTTTCAAATCGATGATGCATGCAGTTTCTTTCCAATTATATGATCTCAAGCAGCAAGGCTTTATTGAAAGACAGGAGGTAAATTTCTTTTTCTCGAGAAACAATGACAAATGTATGTTGGATATCTTTATCTGTATGTTTGGGTTGAAGGCTTTGGACCAAATAATTTAAAATTAATATACAAACTCACTCGTCTTGTTTAGATAATTTTGAAATATCCTTTACCTGTAATTTCAAACCTTTCCTTTTGATCATGATCGTGCATTTCAAACCTCAAAATCTATTTGTTAAATGAATTTTTTTAAAAACACCACCTAGGAGTTGGGTTCACTTGTCTTGAACCTTATGTTTATTTGGATTTAATGATTTGATTTGGGCAAAGAATTTGAAGTAGTGGATTTTAAATATCTCAATGAACTAAGGTTTTGATCCACTATTATGAATGAAAAAACAAAAATTGAGAGCTAAAGATTTTCAAATCCATTGCAAATCCTTTATCCAAATGTACTCGATATGTCATGGATTTGAAAATCATCCAGACATATCGAGTACATTTGGAATAAGGATTTGCAATCCAAATTCACCTAATTCTCTATTCCAAAGGCGCCCTTAATTTTTCTTTCCATCTGTTTACTGGCGATGCATGAAACGTGACTTCTTGCTATTTACTACTTGATATTTTATGATATATGACATATTTGAGGTCCTTTATAGTCTCTCATTAAAAAAAGTCCTCAAATTGTAACTTATCGACTTGTAAATTTAATGTGTCCTGGAAAGTTTATTTTAAATTGTTTCACAGCTATGTTGTGGATCATGATCATGTCATATGGCTATTTTAGGTAAAGCAAATGGTTGTGGCAACACTGGCCGAATCTGGAATGAACCTTTCGGATGATATAATAGAGAGTATTATCGACAAGGTGATGTCATAACCTCGTACAACTCAAGCATTTGGTTGTTTTACAGCTTAACACGAATTGTGAATTTAAAAGTTTTTAGATGGCTGGGAAAGATGTTTCAGAAACTTCACATGATAACGCTTGCAATCCGCTAGAAGCAATGTTGTAACCGTAGCGTTTGAGCAATTTCTGTCCATTAATCTTTAGTCATTATACGATCTCTTGGTTTCAGACTTTTGAGGAAGCTGATACCAAACATGACGGAAAAATTGACAGCGAAGAGTGGAGGAACCTTGTTATGAGGCATCCATCTCTGTTAAAGAATATGACCCTTCAGTATCTCAAGTAAGTTTCATTGTCAATAATTTTTATAAATTTTCTATTCGATTTAACGAATTCTGGCAGACAAACTAATCCTGTTCTTTTTTGATCAACAGAGACATTACAACCACATTCCCTAGCTTTGTATTTCATTCTCAAGTCGACGATTGTTAAGCGTCGGGTATGCAGACAAATTGGTCATTTTTGTGCTTCGTGGTCTGTAAAAGAAACCTCGGTGAAATCACCTGTCAAGAACATATTATTTCGTACCTTTGTTAAGCAAAAATCTTTCTTTTTTCTTTGTACAAAACCAGGCACCGGTAAACTCCTTGTTTCAAGCCTGAAGAAATTCTCTGTGATTGTTTTGGTTTGTTTTTAATTGGAAAGAAAGAACGGAAATTAAGGATTAATCATATCACATATATTTGTGTAGCAATAAATGTAGCAAAAGTGGGAAAGTGGATCTCATTATGTTAATTATCTACATTTCATCAATAATATTTTCCCTAGAAATATGAAATGAGAAAAAAAGAAAAAAGACAGTATTTTAAAGTTTGATCTAAAATCACATCGCAATTAATATAATAAATTTTAAAAATAAAAGCAGGCAATTATGGAAAGATCAGAATAATGAAATGAATGGAAGGGATTTAATTATTTACATATTTAAGCAAATACCGTTGGACGCTCCGATGGAATAAGGTATGAAAATAACTGTAGTATCAATATTTAAAGCAATTATTATATTCCAATCAACCGATATTATTTCAGTCTTGCGAAATTTGAATGCAGAGTCATATAAAATCTAATCATTTATAGAAAATCCCAAATTTATAAGGTATTTGGCAAACATCATGGAGTAACATAAGAATACTAATGAAGAAAATTTAAATGTGACAAACTTAGAAATCAAATAAAATTTGCCAAAATCATGGGAAAAAAACTGAAGATCAGGCCAGATAAAACATACTTAATTTGATTGATCTTTCGAATTTTTTTAATATTTAAGAGTAACTGCGGATTCTCTTCTATAACTTGTGCTTAATAACCAAGCAAATGAATATAAAAGTATCACTACCACACCTTTTTCAAAGTGATAAAAGCAAAATGCTTTCATATTTTCTTGCACTTTTCATTCTTTTTGTTGTCTTTCAACAATCAGTTTCAGCCACGAAAAAGGTACACATTGTATTGGTCATAACATATTTAGTTAAGTGTTTCCTGTTATGCAAATTAAATTGCTGAACAGTTTTTGTTTTTTTTGTTGATCTTGGTGCAGTCTTACATAGTCTACTTAGGAGGACATTCTCATGGTCCGGAAGTAACTACTGCTGATCTTCACAGAGTTGTAGATTCTCACCATGAATTACTTGGCTTAACCTTAGGAAGGTACGAATAACAAATTCACTGATTCGCTATATGGCTGAAACATTATGATACTTTTGTCTTGTAAAATTGTATGATCTTTTTCTTTTGATCCATAACTTTGTATGATCTTGATCACATTGTTTTTTGATGTTGTTGTTACTGAAAATTATAGTAAAGAGAAGGCGAGGGATGCGATATTTTACTCGTACAAGAGACATATAAATGGTTTCGCTGCCGTTCTTGAAGAGCATGAGGCAGCAAAGATTGCAGGTTTGAATCAGATTTTCACATATTTATTCCTATGGTTGGTTTCAATGCATATCTAACATCTTTATCGATTTGTGTACTAAAAATGCACGTTTTTCGTGGTAGAGCATCCGGATGTGGTGTCTGTTTTCTTGAATCAGGGTAGAAAATTGCACACGACACATTCATGGGATTTTCTCATGCTTGAGAAAAATGGTGTAATTCATCCTAGTTCAATATGGAAGAAGGCTCGATTCGGTGAAGATACCATCATAGGAAATCTGGACACTGGTAAGACATACTTTTCCTACATTCCTTTATCCCTTTGAATCAAATAATGCATTGTGCTTTGATCTGAAAATGAGCCTGTAGTCATGGTTTCTCATGGATTTACCAGGTGTTTGGCCAGAATCAAAGAGCTTTACTGAAAGAGGATTTGGACCCATTCCATCAAAGTGGAAAGGTACCTGTCAGATCAATGACAATGCAAGATCCCTCTGCAACAGGTGCCCTCCTTTTCCCCCATCTCTTGACAGTAACACACCGGCGTCTTTCCTCTGATTTGAGTTGGTTATGAGTATAGTTTGACAAAATTTCACCGGTTGTGATAAAATAATGCAGGAAACTAATTGGAGGAAGATACTTCAACAAAGGCTACACAGCCTTTGGAGGAAAACTTAACTCTTCTTTCAACAGTGCACGGGACTATGACGGCCATGGCACGCACACACTATCTACTGCTGCAGGAAACTTCGTCCCTAATGCAAGTGTATTTGGCGTAGGGAACGGAACAGCGAAAGGAGGCTCACCAAAAGCACGGGTGGCTGCATACAAAGTATGCTGGCCTCAAATCAATGGATCTGAATGTTTCGATGCGGATATCATGAAAGCCTTTGATATGGCAATCCAAGATAGTGTTGATGTTCTTTCCGTGTCTCTAGGAGGAGTTCCTGTTGATTATCTATATGATGGAATAGCAATCGCATCATTTCATGCCGTAATGAATGGAATAGTTGTGATAGCGTCTGCTGGAAACTCTGGACCATTTCCAGGATCTGTTTCTAATGTTGCACCATGGTTGATTACCGTAGGAGCGAGTACCATTGATCGTGAGTTCGAAGCTTATGCAGTGTTGCAAAATGGCATGCACCTTAAGGTTTGAAATATAACTGCCCCTACCACCCTCTTTCCCCATCACACCACAAACAAAATGAATAAAGCCCTTTTTCTCCTAGAATATCCCAAAGTTGTTTTCTTACCGGCATGAACCAACAGGGAACAAGTCTTTCTACAGCATTACCAGCTAACAGATTCTATCCACTTATTAGCGCTGCACAAGCTAAAGCTGCCAATTCGTCTGCCAGCGACGCGTAAGGACTTACTAAAAATGCTGTTCTTGAAGAGTTTAATTTAATTCTTGATATGAAAAAGTTAAAAAGTAAATTTCTG
Source organism: Primulina tabacum (assembly GCF_025594145.1). Lineage (NCBI taxonomy): Eukaryota > Viridiplantae > Streptophyta > Magnoliopsida > Lamiales > Gesneriaceae > Primulina > Primulina tabacum. The sequence continues at coordinate 5,003,779 of NC_134553.1, forward strand.
CAGCATATTGTGCAAACCAGGAACATTAGACTCAAACAAGGTAAAGGGTAAAATATTAGTCTGTCAGAGGGGGGAAACTGCTAGAGTGGATAAAGGCGAGCAGGCTCTTCGAGCTGGTGCCGTGGGAATGATTCTCTGTAACGACAAGGCAAGTGGAAATGAGATTATCGCGGATCCTCACGTTCTTCCAACGAGTCATATAAAATACACAGACGGTCTAGCAGTCTTCGCCTATGTCAATACTACCAAGTACGAGCTTGAGAAAGTCCCTCTTTTTTTCAAAAAATAAATAAATAAATAAATCTTATCGTGTTATTCATTCGTAACAATTTTTTTCCAGAAATGCGAAAGGGTTGATTACAGCTCCTAAGGCGCAGTTGAACACGAAACCTGCTCCATTTATGGCATCTTTCTCTTCAAGGGGACCAAATACTATTACTGCCGAAATACTCAAGGTTTGCAAAATCTTAAAAACTATGGGCCATCTGTTTTTAAAATGCTTTTGTAATGAAGTTCTATGATTCTGCCCTCCAGCCTGATATTACAGCACCAGGAGTAAACATCATTGCTGCTTATAGTGAAGGAGTAAGCCCCACACATGAAGATTTCGATGACCGGAGAACTCCTTTCATTTCTGAATCCGGAACCTCAATGTCATGTCCGCACGTTGCTGGGATAGTTGGGCTAATGAAGACCCTCCATCCGAATTGGAGCCCTGCAGCAATACGATCAGCAATTATGACAACTGGTAACAACTCGAAAATCTTTTCTTGATGATCTTTACTCCTATAATCTTCTCTTCCTCTAACCAAATGTGTTGATAATCTTTGTGACAGCAAGAACAAGAGATAACACAGTGAATCCTATGCTCGACGCTGACTATAAGAAGGCCACTCCGTTCGCTTACGGATCCGGACATATCAGACCGAATCGAGCCATGGATCCTGGATTGGTCTATGACTTGAACGTGAATGATTATTTGGATTTCTTATGTGGTATTGGCTATAACAAGACGATTATTCATCGGTTTTCAGGAACATTTCATGCTTGTCCGAAGAAGTACAATCTCCTAGACTTTAACTACCCCTCCATCAGTGTTCAAAATCTACCTGGATCAGTCACGGTATGGAGAAAGCTGAAGAACGTGGGCAAACCGGGGACATATGCAGCTCGTGTGCATCAGCCACCGGGCTTTTCAGTTTCTGTGGAACCAAAGGTTCTGAAGTTTGAGAAAATTGGAGAAGAGAAGAGATTTAAGTTAAATATAAAAGCAAAAAAAACCACAAAGGGATACAAGTACGGGCGGTTGACATGGACTGATGGCTTCCATTATGTTCGAAGTCCGATTGTAGCTTCAGCTGCTAATCAGTGAACATGTGCCATTCAAGAAAATGGCCTTTCTCTTATATTTACTCTTACTTGATTCAATCAGTTTCTTGGTATTTGGCAGTTGGGAGGTAATATAGCTAATTGGCTATGGATACTAAGTGACTGTTACAATAAACCTACTCAAAAACTCGCACATCAATTTTGTGACACAAATTACTTTTTATATCAAAAATATTACTTTTATTATAAATATAAGCATGACTGACCCGTCTCGTAATGCGTAAATCTAGCATCATTCTTCAGTTTCACTTCTTCCTGCTTTTATTAACCTTGGAAAAAATATATTGCAATAACTGATATTCAAGAAATCAAGGAAACAAAATTCTACTTTAAAATGGTTAAAAGAGTTTCCAACAATCTCAGATGATTTTAATATCACATTCATACGAATCAAACGATATCTGACAATAAAACTTTTTAATATTAAAAAATATTACATATATCTCAAATTAATATTTCTTCCCGAGCAGAAATTATTAATATTGTAGAAAAATATTTTAATTAATGACCTCTACTCTCGATGTCATATCTCTTTTCCCTTTGGTTACTTAATTTTACAAGTCAAAATGTTAAATATCTCAAATTTATGGCAAAAAATTCATATGTAACTTTTAAAGATTTTTAGCATTTGGAATTAATATAAAACCATAACTTAAAAACAATTTTATCACACTTTTTGTGTTTTCTTTAATAAAAAAAACTGTAGTTTCGCTTCAAATTAAATGAACACGCATGTACTCTTCTTGTTTTAAGTGTGACAAAACCGATTCTTTATTTTGACAAAAAAAAAAATCTTATATACTAAAAATCTCGTGGGATTTTTGAGGTTTTCTGTAGCTGAATAAAGAGATTTGGATCAAGAATCAGAAACATTAAGTAATATTTATTGATTTTTTTACTGGAAAGTAGTTGCTTGATGATTGGCTGCGAATTTAAGTAATCAAAAACTTTAAGTAATCTTATATTTGACGACCCCAAAACTAATGCAATCTATCCCGCAAACTATTTCAAAAATGGGAAAGGTTGTGGATAGCCTTTATATGAATAATGACATGAGAAAGAATCACATCAAGGAACTTTAAATTTTGTCGGTACCAATTTCTTTTGCTCCCATTCAAGACAAAACCTACATCTTTTTTAACTCTTTTTCTGGCATCACCTTCCTAATGTTTTACCTCTGTCTCTATTGTTTGTGTACTGACTGGCCAATTTGCCATGTATAGAACATATTGAGGTGTTGATCACAAGTCATGTTGGATTATTCATTTGATTTGAGGTGTAGATCATAAGTCATGCTTGATTATTCATTCGATTTCTTTCGTGTGTGTAACGGCCTTGTTGCTGACGGCTGAATTCCATTCTCATCCAGAATCGATCTTGTCCTTGTCTGTGATTTGTATCATTCCTTTTTCTTTTGTTAAATCAAATGATGGATGAAACCTCCATATTGCGAGGGTGTGAATCAAGATAGATAAAAATGACACCATATTGTGCTGATATAGTGCAAATCAAGATATATAATCAGTAAAAAATATGGCGAAAAAGTAAGCGGAAGTGATGAGACATGCTGTGTTATCAACTATTATAAGTAGAGTAGCAGTAAATTTCCTTTGAAAACATTTTAACACCATATTATAGGACTGTACTGCAGGAAAATGAATCCTACCAAGATATGTTCGGAGAAAGTGCAGTCCAACGAAACGAAGTGAAATAGATCAAGGAGCATGAGGTAATTGGTCATCCATCGTCTTCAAATAATTGTCCCACTTGGAATCAAAGCATCCTTAATCACAGTGACAATGCCACTCTTGATGAAATACCCGTCTGTCTCTCTAGCTGCCTCTTGCACATTGTCTGTATTAATTATCTGTAAAATAATCACCGCAGCCATTAAGCACCATCTCAATGTTCGAAAATTAGTTTCCTTTGATCAATAGAATAAGATCATGTGAGGATTATATCACCAGAAATAAGCATTCTACATATTTACCTTGACATAGTCTCCAATGCGGGCATTTTTGTCAATTATTGCCCTCTTGATGTGAGATTCCTTGCCAATACCTATTGGCACGCTACCTTTTGCAGCCAAGAGTCTTCTGTCTGCATCAGTCTGGGGCAGAGGAACAAGCAAGATTACCACCAGAACCATGAAATAGTTGGAGATAGCATTTTCATACGAGTAAGTATACAAGTGCGTGTCCGATTTTGCTTTCGGTATTTTCTGGGAAATGTATTTCTCGAAAATGAATTGGTGAATGTGAAGTCAGTTTGGTAGTATTTTTGGAAGGAAACGTCTGCTGTAAATGTCAAGTCACGTCATAATGTGTTGGTTAATTATTTCTTTGAATGTTATATTGCTATTTTAAAATTTTAAAATTTAATGTACCATGTTAACATTTAGCATAGTAATGACAAAAAGTTGATGTAAAATAATGAATGTGTTGGGAAATGTGAAAATGAGCTCAAAATATCTTTTTAGGAAAGATTTTTAAAAGAATGTGTATATGTTTTTTTTCGAAAGTTGGCGAAAAATCTTCAATCAAAACATTTCTTTAAGTTCACTCCCTACCCACAAAATTGTGGTACTATGTCATACAAAATGTGGTACACTTCATGTGGAAATGTGGTACTAAAAAAGTACCCAGGGACTGAACACAAAAAAAATCGACGGCTGGGGACTGAAGACCAATTTCCCGTTTTTTTTTTATGTTTCTGCAAAACGAGTATCTTTTCGGGAAAGAAAGAAACATTGTCTGAGCTTGTTTAATCAAATAATACCTCATAATAATCAGCTCCCATCAACAGGGTGTCTTCTATAATCGCACCCTCGGAGATGCATGATCTCAGACCAATCACAGAATGGTGAATTTTGCAGTTCTGCGAAGATTACAAGAAAACATTTAAGTTTAGCTCACTCTGTACTTCATCATCTTCCTTTGATTGTATGTAATAAAAAATCTTACCTTTATTACACAGCCCTCACCAATGACACTGTCAGTAACATCGGCATTAAGCATTTTGGAAGGTGGCAAGTACCGGGGTTGCGTGTATATTGGAGAAGAACGGTCATAAAAACTGCAGATGAAGTAAAATGCAGTTCTCGGTTAGTTGGTGCATGGAAAGGATGATTTATTTATTTATTTATTACAAAAAGATGTTACAGCAACTGACCTGAAATCTGGGACTGGCTTCTTGGTGATTCCTAAATTCGCATTGTAAAAGGCCTCAATAGTTCCAATGTCTTCCCAGTAACCATCAAACAAATAAGCTTGAACCTGAAACACAAAAGATTGGAACAGAAAGGAAGTACTGATATATTAAATTATGACTTGCTCGTGGATCAGGAAAACTACGACTCTTTAACTATGACTTACCCGCATGCCAATAGAAGTAGCACCTGGAATAACCTCACTTCCAAAATCATTGGCTCCAGGGAACTTCTCACGCAACAAATTCAACATTGCATCCTTACCGAAAACGTAGATACCCATACTCGCGATGTAAGGCATTTCCTTTGCTCGTTTGTCATCAAGGCCTAAAATTGTGGTGTCAATCTAGAATAATCATGAAAGACAGATGAACAAAAGAGCCTGTCATTTAGATTTTTAATAAATGCTACAAGAGACAATATAAGAAATATGATGATTGTTCGTATTTATACCTTCATTGCCTTCAGTTGTTCTCCCTTTGGCTTCTCGGCAAATTCTATTATCCTTCCTTCTTCATCGATTTTCATCAGACCAAATGCAGTAGCACGGTGTTCATCCATTGGCAGTGCAGCAACTGTAATATCAGCATCAGTTTCTCTGTGGGCTTGGATGAATCTCTCATAATCCATACGATACAAGTGATCTCCAGCAAGAATCAAGAATTCAAGAACGTCATGTTCTTCAAAAAGCCATAGATATTGCCTTATAGCATCAGCAGTGCCCTAAAATATCCGTAGCAAATAAAGCAATAAGAATTTGACATTTTATATCTTCTCAAGCTTATTCCATTTAACTTGAAGTCTTCGGAGAAAAAAAGATTTTAGAAGGAGTAATCAAGGTTGTCAACATATTAGTATGCAAAATTACATTAAGTTTTAGACACATCCTGCTTACGAGATTGTACGATAAGCACATGTTTTCCTATTGTTCTTACCTGGAACCAGTTAGGATTTTCGGGGCTCTGCTGAGCAGCAAGAACTTCAACAAACCCTTCATTCTTATAACCACCCATATTACTTGCATATGCCCGTGATAAGTGGCGATTAAGGGATGCAGAATTGAATTGAGTGAGGACATAGATCTTTGATATATTGCTGTTCATACAGTTACTAACAGGAATATCAATCAAGCGATAATTTGCACCCAAAGGGACAGCGGGTTTGGCTCTTTTCTTGGTAAGAGGATAAAGTCGAGTCCCCGCTCCACCTCCAAGAATGATTCCCAGAACACTCTGCACGAGCAAACATTAAGAAAAAAATATTTGTTCAGTGACATGCTGAATCACAAACTCATGTATTAGATGATTAGTTGGATAAATGGAGCTCATTGCGCTATCTTCCACTGAAAAAAGTGCAAGCATAATCTAGAGGTATTGTTAGATGAACTAAAAACTTCTCAGAATCCAACGTTAACACAAGCATGAAAAAAAACTTAAGAAGAGCTTAAACCACCATAATCTTGCAATATTTGGTTTTGATGACAAAAAGTTACAGAAACTCAGCTTTTTCGCCACTCAAGTTAAGATGATATGTAAGTCCTACCTTCATCAAATCATGCAGGGAACAAAGAATGAATCCCTCATAATGCCTTCGAATGATTTATAACAAAGTTCATTTACAACTTTATTCACTTTGAATGATGCATTTCCTTTGAATCAGGATACACGGATCATGCATTTTTCAGAAAACCATCTCAATCTATGTGAATCCTTGTAAAAATAAATCAATACAGAATAACTTCAAGACACAACAAAATTATGAAGAAAACCCCAGCCAAAACATTTCAACACAATAAAAAAGAGAAACATCATGCCCCTTGAGTCGAGATTCAGACCACCATGCATTTTAAGGTAAAAAAAACCAAAACTTACACATCACTCCTTCTAACAATCAATCAAAATATAACAATTTCAAGACAAAAAAAAAACGAGAAGAAAAGAATCCCAGATCAGCCAAAGTATGGAATCAAATCGCAACAAAGCTCAACGAAATGAACAAAATAATTCCAACCAAAAGGCACAACTTGAGAAAATCAAAGAAACACAAATCAGCAACTGAGAAAAGCATACATACAGAACTAGCATCAGGATCAAGACAAGTTTGTGAAGAACTAGAATCAGAAACAGCTTTTGGAGAAACCACACGGGTAACCGGCATTCTTCTCCTTCCATTAACTCTTCTACTTTCTCTACGATTCACGCCAACAGAACCACCAAACAGATCCGATTTGGATGCACTAATACCGGGCCACTGCAACTTTCCCTGTCCATTCAAATCAAAAACTGAAAACCCACAATTTTTCTTGAATCCAATGGGCGACGACGTTGCCACAGCCGCCATTTGCACTCCGCCACCTACACACCAAGTACACTCGAAGTCCGCAGTAAAATACTAGACTTTCGATTTATAACAATTAAAAATGCGGACTTGGGAGTGTGTAGAAAATGGATTCAATGGAAGATGATTTGATAACGACTTGCAAAATTTGGGATGATGTATGCCACTTATATTATTTAAATTTAAATTATTTTTTTTAAACAAATATTATTTTATTTGGAGTTCTCTTTTTCTGGGAGGATATTATTATTTTTGCTGAATAATTAATTAATTGATCCTGCAAGATCTTGGAATATGCCTAATTTACTATTTTTTAATGGTAATTAATATTTTTAATCAGACAGATACACAGCTGATCACTTGGAAAATCATTAATTAATATGGAACATAAGCAATTAGTCATAGGTAGGTAAACAGATAAGTCTAGAAAACAATAGAAATAGATTTTGTACGGCAAATTAGAGACTTGGAACATTTTTTAAGAATTTTTGAGTTTTAGTCTAATTTAAAAAATCAAATGTCTCAAAAGAGCATGTATCTTGTGAGACGGTCTCACGAATCTTTGTTTGTGAGACGGGTCAACCCTACTGATATTCACAATAAAAAGTAATACTCTTAACATTAAAAAGTAATATTTTTTCATGGATGATCCAAATAAAAGACTCGTCTGACCCATAAGACCGTCTCACACAAGTTTTTTCCTATCTCAAGTAGTAATGGGCGATCAAATTGTTTTATTAAAGAGGATTTTTCAGATTGTTATAAAAAAATATAATTAATAATATTTACAACATAATAAATTATAGAGTGAAATATCCTAAATAGTCATTTAAGTAGTATTCATCTTTCATTTCGACAAGCAAGTATTAACTAAGTTTTATTAAAATTAACTTGAATGAACTTGTTTAGTTTCAAGAAGATTTGTAATTTTTGTTAGTACGAGGTTTATCTGATATGTACTGAATGATATCAACTACGGTTTTCCACGTCATTAATTTTTATATGTATTTTTTTACGGTTTCCAAGATTATTGTTGGATGCATCCTACTTTATATGTTTAAAAAACATAAAAACTCCATTATGTAATTAGTAGTTATAATTTTCTTCAGGTAAGAATTTATAATTTTGTAGAAATTACTAAATTATACAATAAGCACTGCCTCGTTTATTTGATAAACTAGTTCACGCTCACTTCAATCTATAAAACCTTATTTTCGTGGGCCTATGATTTGAACCCAATTAAAATAATATAAAATTTGGTTACATATTTAATTTTTGGGCCATTCCAAATTGGGCTTATATGTCCATTATTGGGCCTCATCCAATTCCAGCCCTAACAATAGCATTTCGAAAGAATTGTCTTGCAAGAATATGGTCTTAAGCATTGACAAATTCCATGAGTTTTTTTCTTCTCTTTTTAATGAAACTAGTCGGAGGTAATTCAAACCCTTCCTATTATTTGCCACACAAAATTATGTATTTATTATAAACTAACGTCATCTGGCGATTAAAAAATGAAGAATGAAGTAGGTTAATGTAAGAAAAAACAAAATGGGTTAACGGGTCGTCCATGAAGGCTCATCCGACTCAAATAATTCAAATATTTTATTTGAATATTTGAATTTGAATTGTTGGAGGGAGCGATTATTTTCTACCAATAACCTCCCAACTTCCACAACACATTAAAAAAATAGATATATCAATGCATCTTTCAGAAGTGAGAAAAGTCTAGACTTCCTTTCTCCATTGCAAACAAAACATATGGCACATTTGTTTAAGCATTTGGATTATGCAAATCGATTCTTTCTCGTTCGTTATCGGTGTCAGACTGTTGTGAAGCATTATTGATATAGTGAATCAACTACAAAATATCTTAAATCGAATCATGTTTTTATTCGATTTATATATGATATTTGAGTTAAAGTTTCAGTCATTGATATCGAGGTCATGTGTTAGTTGATATTCTGATTTTTTTTTTTTTTTGCATTTCGGTAAACTTTAACGGAATGAAAAACTATATTGTTTCTGTTAATCAAAAGTAGAGATTTCTTTTAACATGAATTCTGAAATTGCATGTGCATTTGAGATGTTTCTTTTTTGTGGAAAAGTATTGCGTGTTGCAATGCAGATGAAAGAAAATGAATCATATTCTTTTACACACAAAGAATCGTATTCAAAATCTCTGATGAAATTTATGATTTGCTTTAATAAAATAAATGTAAAAAGAAAAAAAGGAAGATGGGGGGGAGACACGATACGTGAATCATTACGACAAAGTTTTCAATTTCAACACGTATTTTTTCCCCCAAGCTGTGGACTGTAGCCTTTTTTTCCAAAGACGATTCACTGGTTAATTCTTTTTTAAAAACAAAATTCAGAAGAAAATGAATATAATGAGTTTTGGCCTGCCATGCATGTTCGAAAATTGAGCTCTGATTTTTTTGGTTGAATCTAGATTTTTTTTTGGGTGCTCGACTTTCCATGTAGCCATGATGCTATTTTTTTTTTTAAAAAAAAGGCTTGAAATAAAACAAAAAGATATATACGAAAATTAACAAAGGTGGCAAACTGAATTCTGATAACTATGATGTTTGACTCCGTAAAATTTGGTATGCGCTTAATCAACAAAATGTCTTAGAGGGTATCGAACAAATCATGAAAGACCATGGTAAATCATGAGATACCTTGGTATGAGTAACATTGCTCAATGGAGGAAATATCAAGAAGCTTACCAAACATGAAAAAATAAAGATTACACTGCTCGTACAATTCTGGTTAGCTATGTGATTGATGATCTCAAGCTTAGTGTTGAGATATATTTGAAATAAGATCTGTATGATGTGATATTTTTTACATACGCTTCCAAAGAGAAAGAATAACATTGTAACACGTGTTTCACACCATGTCTGCCCAAATTACTATTTGGATAATGAGTAGTTGAGTCTAACTCATTGTGCGAGATCCATATGTTTATATATAACATGATTGTTATTCCTTTAAAACTTTCAACCATGAAAGAAAGAAATGTTAAAAAATAACTACGAATTATCCTTCTTAAATAGAATCATGTTTTTTATTCAACTTCTAAACGATATTCATATCAACTTTCCGTCAATTTTTTTTTTTTGAAAAAAATAAGGTGAAAGTTATCGATTTTTAAAATTAAAATAGTATAATTATTTGGTGCGATCAATATAATGATAAGTATAAATTGTTCCTCTTACAATCAATAAAACAAAACATTATATAATAATAATTACACTACAATTTTTTTTTATATCTATATATATTTTTAATCGTACGCATTACACATTCATAAGCTTTCATTTTTCATCACACCGGTCAAGCGATGTCTTAAACTCATATGTATGTTATATCCTATGGAAAATATCAACTTAGTCCAATGGAAAGAAACACAGAAAATAAATCACATTGTATGATTTCCACAATGTGACGACCGCATTAAAAATTAATTAACATTAAAAAAACAAAGTGGTGTCCCCACAAGGTCCAAAATAAACCAGTGTTCACAACGGGCACCTGCGGGAATATACTGTAGAAGATTCCGTGGCCGGTCAACGTCCAATTCTTTGTCATCTTCTATCCATTGTGGCCTCATCCGGGCAGCGGGCAGCCCTCAACCCAGCTGACCGCTGGGAGATTTAATTGTATACAGCTGTCCAAAACTAATGGTCCACCAACACCAGTCCCATGAAGCTCTTTTCATTTTGGACATAATAATAATAATAAAATATAATTATAAATATAAATACTTCTTCACAAACACGTTGCTTTATAATGTAAAATTGAAGATGCAATAAAATAATTTTTTTTATTGATGCTTCAAGCAAAATATTTATTTCATAAAATTGATTAGTGAGATCGTCTGACATGAATTTTGTATAGATATATATGAGACAATATGTGAGATGAAATTAATATAATTAGGTATAAAATATGACATGATATTTATGAAGAAGACTTTTTTATATAATCATGAAATATAAACATTGAAGCATATTTTATTATAATAAATAAAAAACTAAATAAATAATATAATATATAAAATATAATCATTTAAAAAAATTCAAATCAAATAACAAATTATATAATAGAGCCAAATGTGTGGAGTAATTTTGGAAATAAAGAAAACACTTAACAAAAGATTGGTCAAGTACTGACAAAAACTTACTGTGAAATGATCTTATGGATCGTATTTTGTTAGACGAATTTCTTATTTGGGCCATGCATGAAAAATATTACTTTTTATGCTAAGAATATTACTTTTTATTGTGACTATCAGTATGGTTGACCGATCTCACATATAAAGATTCATGAAACTGTCTCGCAAGAGACATACTCATATATAATAATTGAGCTAAACTTTGAGACGAAAAAGTATAAAATTAAGTTGATTTATTTTATTAATATTTTAAGCACCGAACTATTATATTTTTTAATTTTTGACGTGTCAAAAAAGATACGTCTCATCATATGTTTGATATAAAAAATTCTACAAGATCAAAAAGTCGAGAAAGATAAATTTGTAAAATTCATTTAAACATTAGAATAGTATCATCAATAAATATTTCTACGATTGTCGTGGCTAATACGTAATTTAAATAATGTTTTTCCTTTTTTTTTGAAATAGGTCATTTCTATAATTTTTAAATGAAAAGTGAAAACTTACGTATTTTAAAGATTGTAAATACTCTTTTGAACATGTTTAATGATAACGTGTTCTACAAATTATTATTTTTTCATTTGTTTATATAATTATATATAGTGCTATATATTAATGTTGGAAAATGTCATGTGTACATAATGGGTTACATAGAGGCTTACATGTAATCATTAATTAATTATTAAATTACAAATAAAACCCTCACCCTAAATTGATAGACTACCTATTCTATTAATTATTTCTTCTCCTATCTCAGCCCTCACTCTAAATCGATTGACCGTATCTTTCTTCTCCTCTCCCAACCCTCGCTTCCAAATCCATATGCGGTAAAGACGAAGAAAAAATCGAGATCATAGAAATATTCTATTGCTTATCGAGACGACCATCTATTCTCTCTGTTTTACATCTTTATTACTGTAAATTAAGGTTAGTTTTTTTTCTTCCAATTTGTTGTTTCGTTTGTTTTGGATGTAGATTCGTAAAAGAGATTGTAGATTGTTTCGTTTGTTTTGGATGTTGTTTCTAATTCCTATTCTTCTCCGTCTAAAATAAATTATAATAATAATCACAATTCTAACTAATAATATCAGCCAGCCCAAATAATTCAAAAGTTCTAACTTTGTTTGCTCTGTTTGTTTACTTTCTGACATCCACATGTTATATCATATATGTGACGTATTATACAAATTGTTAATTTCAAATTTTAAAATATATAACATCAATTAGAGTGATGATGTTGATATATATGTGTGTGTATAATCTAAAAATTAATAAAATATACCGAAGAACAAGATAATTATCATACATCCCATTATAATATCTTCCCATTATATTTGGCTCCTTCTCCTTGCATTTACAGGACCCATATCCGACGAAGCTCTCTAATGTCTGACCCAGGTAATTGAATATCTCACATCTCATTTATGCTACATTTTTACATATTTAAATTGAAAATAATAACATAAAAAAAAAAAGAGTTTGTTTAACCATCTGAAACCATCATTTATTAAAGAATATACCATCATTTATTAAAGAATATTTATAAGAATTTGATGCATGTTTTGTGTAGGTGCTTTAAATTCAGAAGATGGTGTTTTGGTGAATGTTGCACCTTTGTTTGTAGAAAAAAGTGAGACTGAGCCCAAGGTTGGAATGAAATTTAAAAGTGAGAATGAAGTTTTTGAATTTTACAAGAAGTATGCACATCATGTTGGTTTTCCAGTTAGAAAAAGAACTTCACAGAAAAATAACGAAAGGGTTGTTACGTACGTTGCATTCACATGTTGTAGCCGAGAAGGTCGTAAAAGTAGTAATACAAGCACTACACTGAAGCCCCAACCAACAAGTCAAACTGGTCGTAAAGCTAGGTTGTCAGCTTGTTCAGATACTGCAGGAGTATGGAGCATTACCGGTGTTCATCTCGAGCACAATCACCAAACTAGTCCATCCAAATCCAGAGTATTTCGATGCTATCGTCAATTGGATGTTCACGTGAAACGACAACTAGAGGTGAATGATATAGCAGGTATTCCTCTCCATAAAAGTTATATCTCAGTTGTCGTTGAAGCAGGTGGATATGAGAAGATGACTTTCATTGAAAAAGATTGTCGAAATTATATTGATAAGGTCAGAAAATTAAGACTTGGAGAAGGAGATGCAGCTGCTATTCAAGCTTATTTCTCCAAAATGCAGTCATTTTCTCCTGGTTTTTTCTTTAGCTTTGATTTGGATGATGAGGGTCGATTAAAAAATGTATTTTGGGCAGATAATAGATGTAGACAAGCTTATAAGGAATTTGGAGATGTAGTAACTTTTGATACAACATACTTAACTAACAAGTACGACATGCCATTTGCTCCTTTCGTCGGTGTAAACCATCATGGACACTCGACACTACTTGGGTGTGGTCTACTTTCTAATGAAGATACAGAGACATTTGTCTGGTTGTTTAGGATATGGCTGGAGTGCATGGAATTTGAAGCACCTCAAGGGATAATCACTGATCAAGACAGGGCAATTCAGAATGCCACAGAAGTTGTATTTCCTAAATCAAAACATAGGTGGTGTTTATGGCATATACTTAAGAAATTACCTGAAAAATTTGGATATCATTGTCAAAAGGCTTCCATACTCTCGTCTGTACATAAATTGGTATATGAATCACAAAGTGCAGATGAGTTCGAACATGGTTGGTTTTCTATGCTTGATATGTATGAATTGAAAAATAATGATTGGTTGATCGGGCTTTTTAGAGAGAGAAGTCGTTGGGTTCCATGTTTTCTCAAAACATCATTTTGGGCCGGAATGTCAACAACCCAACGGAGTGAGGGTATGAATGCTTTTTTTGACGGGTATGTCCATTCAAAAACATCTTTAAAACAGTTTGTGGAGCAATATGAGCGAGCTCTGAGGAGTAAAATTGAGAAAGAGTTTCAAGTCGATTTTAAATCCTTCTCCCAGATGGTCCCTTGTGTTACTCGATTTGATTTGGAGAGGCAATTTCAAAGTGCTTTTACAATTGTAAAATTTAAAGAATTTCAACAAGAATTGACAGGAAAGATGTATTGTGACATTGAATCTAGTGATGAGGGGTCTTTCAGTACGAGATATGTTGTTACAGAAGATTTTACAGTACATGAGAGAGTTAAGGAAAAAAAGTTTGAAATTATTTTTGAGAGAGATAAATGCACATTTTCTTGTAGTTGTCATTTATTTGAGTTCAGGGGAATAATTTGTAGGCATGCTATTGCAGTTTTAATCCGTAACAAATTGTCGGCAGTTCCTGAGCAATATATACTTCGACGTTGGAGGAAAGATGTGAGTAGATTGTATATGAGAGTGAAGATCAATTATAATGGATGGATAACTACTCCCCGTCAATTAAATTATGAGAAGTTGTGCAAAGCATTTACAGATGTTGCAGATTTGGCTGCAGATAATGATGATGAAACTCAAAAGCTTCTCGAGTGGATTGAAACTAAAGCAAGTGATCTTGCTATATCAAAGTTGGGATCAGGTTGTGCTCGTAATTTGATATCACAACTGAGCATGCAAGTAGATCATGTTGATGATGCAACCCAAGTTTCTACTTGCAAAGTTCTTGACCCAAAGTACACTAAAACAAAAGGAGCCCCTAAGAAGCTTCGAAAGAAAGGTCCATTGGAGAAGTCTTCTAAGAAATCGAAGGTACGATATATTCATAATACTTCTTTAATTAAGTCGCATCAATAGCTTGCATTCTATTCATACATATGTTGTTTTTGTAGGTATCAATGATATCAAGCAAAGAAAAAAATTCTCAACCAAAAAAAATTCAATCCAGTAATGTGTTTATACAACCACCTGATCAAAATGCTGTGATGACTCCACTCTCTTTCTCACAACAATTAATGGCACGATATTATGTTTTTCATGTTTCATGTTGCTAATCACTCACACACACATATGTTTGTTTCTTATATTTGCATAATAATTATAGGGTGTTCATCACCATCCTTGGAATATCGATTACGGAGTACATTTAGTATCCAACTACGGAGGTGATCAAGCATCGACAACACCATGCTCGTCAAGATGGAGTTCGAATGATGATGAAGTGATCGGATCTATGGGTGTAATACATTATGAAGCAAGTTAATTGGACATGCAATTAGATGTACTTGAATTTAGATTATTTTTTACAAGTTAGAAGACTCTGGATTTGAAATGAATATGAAATTTCATATTTCTTCAACGCAATTTAATGTGTTATAGTTTTTATGTTCATTTCATGGAAACTCTATTAGTATGTTGTATGTTTTCATTAAGAGATCATAATAATTTATTATTGTAGTTACAATCATTAAGTTTTTTAATTTTAAAAATCATTACTATTAATTTTTTATATGATTTATTAAATATTGAAAAATATAATATTTATCAAAATATATTTTTTTAAAAAAATTGTAT
Organism: Primulina tabacum; assembly: GCF_025594145.1. NCBI lineage: Eukaryota > Viridiplantae > Streptophyta > Magnoliopsida > Lamiales > Gesneriaceae > Primulina > Primulina tabacum. The sequence continues at coordinate 5,019,345 of NC_134553.1, forward strand.
GATAAATCTCAGGACTTGCATTAAAAAAAACAATTTAATATTATTGATAGGAGAAGAAATAATGAATGGAATGTGTAGTCTATCAATTTAGGATGATGGTTTAATTGTAATTTAATAATTAATTAATAATTACATGTAAGCATCTATGTAACCCATTATGTACACCTAGCATTACCCATTAATGTTATACTCCTAAATAACAAATCTGAAATATATCTTAACTTTCTTACATTTATCTAACAATTTAAACTCTTTGATATCTATATCCAAATCGATTTTAAATATTAAGAACATGCATGTAAGAACCTTATTTTTTGAATTTTATCCCATAAATATCTCTTGACTTATTTACTTTTTTCCACATAAAACACCTTGCAACCCGCTGTAATACACCATTAAACGGGACGAGTCAACACGTTTTTTGGTGAGTTTAGAAATTATCAACCCGATTGAAACCATCTATTTTAGGCGACGGGACAAACCTTAAGTAATTTTATATTGAATTTGTCGAGTTGGAACAGTTGGACTTACAATCCGTCGCGACGCACCATTAGGAAGGTAGGCCGGTCATTTTGGCTGGTTGAGAGCCTACTTATTTTATATGACTGAAGGACCTAACACATATTGACGTCTCAAATCAATTTAAATATTTTTCACACATTAATTTGGTCATTTTTTTTACAGACAACATGTGTATCTTATTGCTAGTATATAATTAAAACTTATAAAACAATATCCTAATTTAATCATTTTTTTTGCAAAATTCATTGCTTGCACATTTCTCACGGCTTGAAGGGGTTTTTACGACATTAAAATAAAAAATATGTATCAGATGTTTTTTAACACAAAAAAAAAAAATTATGTAGCAAAAAATATCTATTAAATGAACCAATACAAAAACTTGTGTGAGATGGTCTCACGGGTCGTATTTTATGAGACATATATCTTATTTGAGTCATCTATGAAAAAATATTATTTTTATGCTAAAAATATTATTTTTATGCTAAAAATATTATTTTTTAATATAAATATCGATAGACCTGTCTCACGTATAAAAATCCCAAGACTGTCTCAAGAAAAATCTACTCATAAACCAAATAACAATGCCATGTTCAAGGTTGATAGTGACACGGTTAAACTTCATCATATCTCCAAGTGTAATCGTAACCGTTGATTCAATTCATAGATAATGTGAGGTGAAAGATTCTGTCACCACTACAAACTTCCTCATATAAATTTTGAAATAATTTTTTATTCCAAATTTCGGAGAATCGAATCACTCTTGTTTTAGCTCGATTCAATTATTTCGATATTATTATTATATACCCTCCAAGGAAAGTTGAATTATCCTATAATTTAGTTTAGTTCTGTTACTGTTCCTTTTACGTGTTCTTGAAGGAATTTGGGTTGCAGAACCTGCAGTGAATTTAGCTGTGTAATTCGAATCTGCTGTTTCTGAAAGCATTTCAAAGGGTCCGAGGATCAGGGGATCTGGGTATAGATGTTTCTTTTCATTTCTTGTTTTATTTGTGTTACTCTTCCTATCGTTTGAGTTTGCATTACGCATCACTTTCTTGAACTCTATGTTCCCTTGGTTTTGGAGTTTGGTCAACTATTTCAGCTGGGCTGTTTCATGTTGGAGCTTCTGATCCCATTGAGAACTGAAATGGGAGGTATCAGGCTATGTATGAGGCTAATTGTCGTAAGGACGCTTAATTTTGTGTTTTTTTACCTTTTATATATAGCGGAACTTGCTCCCTGTTGCATTACATGAACTTTGGGTTTTCTTCTTAATTTGATCTTATGTCAGGAGGGCCGCGTTATTATGGCGTGAAATAATTCGAATGATGTTCATACACGCTATTTCTTGCTGTTGGATGTATTTCTGTTTAGAAGTTAGAACCAGATGATTCGAATGATGTTCATCAATGCACACTATACCAGATTATTCGAATGAAAGTATTCGAATGATGTTTGTTAAGAATCAATTCAAATCATCATAAATCTCCATTGATGGAGATAATCAATTGATTGAAGATAATATCTCAAGTGAGTTTCTTTTACAGAAGAAAACAAAAATGAACGAGGAAGAAGATCAACTTCCGTGTGTTGAACTTATTAAGTCTAATAAGAATCTTAACTGCTATTTTACAGCTATTGTACAGCTGTCAATATTGACTTACTAACTCTATCATTTAGCTCAAGCTATATATCTAACATCCCCCTCAAGCTTGTAAAATGCTAAGCAAATCAAGCTTGGACAAGAGGTATAATGATGTTGGTCTGAACCCAAGGCTTTTGTGAAGAGATCAGCAGGCTGGTGATGTGTGGATATATGAGACGTGTTGATGATGTTGTCCCGAATTTTTTCACGTATGAAATGACAATCGATCTCGATGTGTTTTGTACGTTCGTGATACAACGGATTTGAAGCGATGTGAAGTGCTGCCTGATTGTCACAATGAAGAACCGTGGGCTTGTCAAAAGATAATCCCATGTCCGTGAGGATTCCTCGAAGCCATGTAATTTCACAAGCTGTTGTTGCCATGGAACGATATTCAGCTTCAGCTGAAGAACGGGAGACTGTATTTTGTTTCTTGGTTTTCCAAGAAATGGTTGACGTCCCAAGTTTAACAACATAACCAGTAACTGATTTGCGACTCATTAAGCATGATCCCCAATCGGAATCGCAGTAGGCAGAGAGTATGAAGTCATTTGTGGATGACAAAAAAATACCCAAGGCAGGAGTTTTCTTGAGATATCCAAGAAGCCGAAGTGCGGCATTCATATGAGAACGTTTTGGTGCCTGCATAAACTGACTGAGTGTTTGTACAGCATAACATATATCCGGACGAGTAATAGTAAGATAAATGAGTCTGCCGATAAGTCGCTGGTAAATTGATGAGTCGGGCAACAAGAGATCTGAATCAGAAGTTGATTTAGAAGAAGAGATGCTTTGATCATATTCCATAGTAGTAAGCTTCAAATGTTGCTCCATGGGAGTATCATAAGGTTTACATCCAGTAAAGCCTGTATCAGAGAGTAATTCCAGAATGTATTTGCGTTGATTTAAGCATATCCCTGCCTTAGAACGAGCAACTTCGATCCCTAAGAAGTATTTGAGTGGACCAAGGTCTTTAATGGAAAGATGCTGATGGAGATAGTTTTTTAAGGCAGTGATGCAATCACTGTCATTCCCTGTAATGACTATATCATCAACATAGAGTAAAAGCATTGTCATTGAATCACCTTGTCTCTTGGTGAACAATGAATGATCATGAAGTGACGGTTTGAATCCAGCTTGAGACATTATTTGACAAAATTTGGAATTCCATTGTCTGGAAGCTTGCTTCAACCCATATAAAGATTTAATGAGTCTGCAAGCACGATTGGGAAGTTGTTTGGCAAAGCCTTGAGGGATTGTCATATATATCTCTTCATGTAAATGACCTTGTAAAAAAGCATTTGTCACATCCATCTGATGTAAAGACCAGTTTTTTGCTGCTGCAATGGCCAACATACATCGAACAGTAACAATTTTAGCAACTGGGGAGAAGGTATCATGGTAATCAATACCATATTGTTGGGTATATCCTTTGGCAACGAGGCGGGCTTTGTATCTGTCAATGCTGCCATCTGCTTTGTGTTTTATTTTGTATACCCATTTGCAACCAATAGGTTTCTTGCCAGGTGGTAAAGGAACAATTGTCCATGTTTGATTGGCCTCCAAGGCTGCAATCTCAGCATTCATCGCCTCACACCATTTTGGATCAGAAGCGGCTTCCTTAAATGATTTAGGTTCTGAGAATTCAGAGATGGATGCAAGGAATGATTGATATGATGGTGAAAGGTTGTGGTAGGAAAGTGACTGAAGAATGTTGTATTGTTTCGAAGAGGAAGCTGACAAGGTAGAATTGGAGCAGATGTAATCTTTGCTCCAAGTTGGTGGTTTAGTAGGTCTTGAGGACTTCCTGGTAGCGGAAGGAGGATTCCGAGGAGAAGAGGTGTGGAAAGGAGCATCTTGGGGAGGTAATTCAAATGAAGATGAAGAAGGAAAGTCATCGAAGTTATGTACTGTGATTTTTGGAAAGATTCCTCGATCACCAACATGTGAAGAAAAAGGAAAGACGTCCTCGTGGAAGACAACATCTCGAGATGTATAGAAGGTATGGGTAGATAAGTCCAGTAGCTTAAAGCCCTTTTGATGCACTGGATATCCAAGAAACACATATGGCTTGGCTCTAACATCAAATTTATGTAGAGGCTTGAGGTTGGATGCGTAGCATAAACATCCAAAAACTTTTAAATGGCTATATGTAGGAGATTTGTTGAAGAGAACCTCAAATGGTGTTTTGTTAGATAGTAAGGGAGTGGGGGTGCGGTTGATCAAATATGCTGCATGAAGAACACAATCACCCCAATATGAATCAGGAATAGAGGCTTGAAACTTGAGTGCCCTAGCTATGTTAAGAATATGCCTATGCTTTCGCTCAACTATGCCGTTTTGTTGGGGTGTATAGGGACATGAGCTTTGATGGATAATGCCTATGGAAGCAAAATAGAGGCGACATTCAGTGTTGAAAAATTCAGTGGCATTGTCGGTTCGAATTGTTTCCACATTTTTGTGGAAGTGATTTGAAATATAGGTAAAGAATTGTTTCAACAACTGTAATGTATCGGATTTAAAATGCATTAAAAAAACCCATGTACATCTCGAGAAGTCATCAACCACAGTGAGGAAATACCTTGCACCATCATGAGTAGGATGTCGATAGGGGCCCCAAATGTCAATATGTAACAGATGAAATGGATAGGGTGAAGAGTGTTTATCTGCTGTGGGAAAAGAACTACGAGTTTGTTTAGAAATGGGGCATATTGGACAGTGACTCGTGAGTGATTTGTTCTTGATGAAAGGTAGGAATTGCAATCGAGACAGAGACAGATGACCAAATCGTTTATGCCATATATCAATATCAATGTCATTACAAGCAGAAAATGTACATGAATGCAATGAAGTGGACAAAACAGTAGTGTTTTTGTTACAATTTGTATTGCGGGGTATAACAGATTTTACGGAAGATGAAGTATTGGCAAGATAGTAAAGGCCATGCTTTTGTCTACCAATCGCCGTGATCCTCCCAGTCAAAAGGTCCTGAAAGAAACAAAATAGTGGGTAGAAAATAGCACGACAATTGTGGTCTTTGGTGAACTGGGATATTGATAAAAGATTGAAGTGAAAATCAGGAACGTGTAAGACGCGGCGCAGGACACAAGATGGTGATATAAGAACTGAACCAGTAGAATGAATGGAGGTGGTGTTACCATTGGGAAGCCGAACTGAACCAGAAGTGGTTGCGCATGGTTGCGAGTCGTGCAGTTGACTTGAGGTCCCTGTAATGTGAGCATTTGCACCACTATCCAAGATCCATTCATCAGTATTTGAAATTGACATTAGGCTGGTGAGGTTACCTGCAATGTTTGTCGTGGCTTCATGCATTGGCGAAGAATCACCAAGAAGTTTCAGAATTTGGCGGTACTGAGCATCAGTGAATGTATGAGGCATCACATGAGTAGGTTGTGATTCATCAATTGTCCCAGACTCAACAGGATTGTTGAAACTATTGTTCGCATAAGTCTTGGGGTACTTCTGAATGAATTTCAAGGGCTTGTGCTGAGGAAATTTCTTATGTAATTTATGGCCTGGAGGGTAACCAATCAACCGAAAACAATTTTCTTTGGTGTGTCCCTGAATTTGACAATTTTCACACTTCACTAAATCCTGTTTCTTGGTAGATGAAGAATAAAATGCAGCCGTGGGAATTTCTGCAATGGGCTGAGAGGAAAGTGCGTGACGAGTTGATTCTTCGTGAATCACAATTGAGTAGGCTTGGTTGACAGAGGGTAGAGGAGTCATCATAAGAATATGACTCCGAATCTGACCATAGCTATCGTTCAAGCCCATAAGAAATTGAATAAGCCTCTGTTGTTCTTCATGGTCAAGATATTTCCGAGCACTGGCACACTCACATGAGGGAAGGGTTACCAGTGAATGATATTCATCCCATAACCTCTTGAGCTTTGAAAAAAATACGGAGATAGAAGATGATCCCTGGGATAGATGAACAATTTCCCTTTGCAAAGAGAAAATTCTCGAACCACAGATTTTATCAAACCTTTCTTTCAGATCTGCCCAGACTTTGGACGCATCATTGCAGTAGATGATTCCATTGAAAATTTCCTTTGATACGGAACTCATGATCCAAGATAAAACAATGGCATTGCATCTCTCCCATTGATGCAAGGTTGGATTAGTGGCTGCTGGACGGACAAAGGAACCATTAATGAATCCAAGCTTGTTCTTCGCTTGGAGAGCCAGAAACATCGCCCTACTCCAGACACCATAATTCTCGATGCCAAGGAGAGGATCTTGAACCAACGAGATTACCGGAGTATCCGATGGATGTAAGTATAGAGGATCGTTGAATCCGATCGTTCCCGAATGAACCGCCATGAATTACAAGCCGATGTGATCTTGAGATTTGGATTTGCGGAAATAGAACACTGCTGATACCATGTTAAGAATCAATTCAAATCATCATAAATCTCCATTGATGGAGATAATCAATTGATTGAAGATAATATCTCAAGGGAGTTTCTTTTACAGAAGAAAACAAAAATGAATGAGGAAGAAGATCAACTTCCGTGTGTTGAACTTATTAAGCCTAACAAGAATCTTAACTGCTATTTTACAGCTATTGTACAGCTGTCAATATTGACTTACTAACTCTATCATTTAGCTCAAGCTATATATCTAACAATGTTCATACACACTATTTCTTGCTGTTGGATGTATTTATGTTAGAAGTTAGAACTAGATGAGCAATTTCCCCCAAGTTGTTCTTCCTCATATGGAGGTTGGTGTCTTTGTGTTTTACTACCTGTGGGAATTTTGTGTTCATCTAGGTTTCACTTAGATTCTTTCAAGGTCTATCATTGTTGTTGTGATTGTGAAGATTTAATTGTATGCCACTGCTTCGTAAATACATATGTAGTTTCCTTTTCATCATAACAATGATTGCAGTGTGAGATCTGTAACTTTTAATTAAATCAAAATCAAACATGGTATTTACGACTGCAGGGAAATAATGCTACAAGAATAAAAGTTTGTTTGATTGGGTACACGTATTGAGTGATAACCAGCTTTCTAAATTTATCGCTTGAGGGAAATCTAGAGCATGTTATTGCCCTGTCCTATGTCCCCCACCATTGGTCCACCCTTGTGTGGCAGAAAATGTAAATAAATGGATTAGAACAACGCCTAAGGATATCTTAACTAAACTATTCATAATATGTTATTGCGGAAATCTAGTGCTCATTTTTACACCCTATACCCCCCACACTAGGTCATCCGTCACGTGGAAGAAATGAAGTGGATGAGCACAATGTTTATCAATCCTGTGTCCTTTATTGTCAATTGTCCCTGAAAAAGGGGAAGTTAATGGATTAGAAAAATGCTTAAAGTTTATAACCAAGTAAGTCTTGATTCGTGCTCTTACACTGGTCATTGTTATGTTGCTTAACATTTTACCTAATCATTCAGGATCATGAATACGTTTCTTTATTCTAGCAATGTTGGGCCTGATAGCATTGATGTTTGTGATATTTGTTGTCTGCCATAGATCGATGAAATATGCATCAACACAAAGGTGTTCCTAGCTCAAGCCTAGTTCACAATAATGCAGTTATCCGAAGCCAATCATTAGACTGTGATTCAAGCGCAATGGATTGTATTAGTGGAGGTAACAATGCAAGTCTCGCATCTAAGCACCGGCTTCGTTGGACACACGAGCTTCACGATCGATTTGTTGATGCTGTAGCCCAACTTGGTGGTCCAGATCGTGAGTTTTTTTATCTTCGATCTTCTAACATGAACAACTCCCTCCCCCAAATATATATATATATATATAAAACAAAAAAGTGTTCTGTGTGAGGGAGTTTGCAAGAATACCCTGGTAAACAAAGAAGAAAAACCCATTGAATGGAATGAAAGCACAGGCCTAGAAAGTGCATACAAGAAAGAGGTTTATATATGTACAAGAGAGCTTGTGTTTTTTTTTAGAGAATGTGTTCTTCTTCAGTGTTTCTGTCATAGTCCATCAGGAGATGCATAGTGCATCTCTGTTAAGATCGAAAGATAGAAGAATGGTGTATGTTGTCACTTTAAATAGTCGAAGGAACTTATGTTGGATCTAATGTGCAAGTAACAATCCATCTCTAGGTTTTGGTTCTCACTCTATTTAGATGATCGTGTCAGCTTTCTCATTTCCCCTCACTGTGTTGTTTGATGAAATTACTTTTTGCTTGGTTTCCCAGTTCTCCTCATACTCTTGACAAGTGTTAGGCAACATTTTGAATTGACATTATTTTTATCCAAGTATTTTGCAATATTATCCCCAAGGGCTTTATTTTGTGCCTTTTAATTGAGCATTATCTGCTGCAATCATCATTCACTTAGGCATTAAAATAATAGTCCCTGATACTTTCAGTTTCCTTGATTCAGGGGCTACTCCAAAAGGTGTTCTTAGAGTTATGGGAGTTCAAGGTCTGACAATTTACCACGTAAAGAGCCACTTACAGGTATACATATTGTGAAATTCGCTTCAGTGTGTTATCTGTGTATCCTGCTGCTAGGCATCTTTCGCTAATTTCGCTGTTGCAAACAGAAATATCGGCTTGCCAAATATCTTCCAGATTTTTCATCTGATGGTATGTTATCATCTTGTATTTTTTATCTGGTCAGTCATCATTTACTAATGTGGTTTTACAGTATATTCTCCTTTCTGATCGGCTAACTCATACATATATATTCATGATTTATGTTTTAAGGGAAAAAGCTTGAAAAGAAAGAAGGGGTCATGCTTTCCAGCTTGGATGGTTCATCGTAAGTTGAATCTTCTCCCTCATTTTGTTTCAAATTTTACTTTGGATCATTTTATGGATGTGCATGACTGTTCTATAACTTCTGAATCTAATTAGTGAGCAATTATTTTAGTAACATCCCTTTTTCCGTTCTGCTTGTTCATGTGTAATGTATTGCTTCTGATTCTCTTTCCATGGATTATGTGAGCACCCCAATAAGAAATACGGTACCATCTTACTAATGATCTATTTGATATCAGCTAGAGTGTGTGTGTTTTTCTTGTAGTGGGATGCAAATAACTGAAGCACTCAAGCTGCAGATGGAGGTTCAAAAGCGGCTTCAGGAGCAATTAGAGGTAAAGTTTTTACTCCCTGGAGAATCTGTTTGTCAATTACAGGGCGGAACTATGTGGGAGATATGTTGCATAACTGATCTCGCTCAAGTGTGATGCATTTTTGCTCTCTCTGTATAGCATAAAATTACAAGCATTCTGTTTAAATCTTGGAATTGCATTGGTATTGAACAACACAAACTCCGTAAACCTTGGGAAATTTATGCTCAAAAGATGCGTAAATCAATTCACGCTGACATTTAACAATTATTCATTCCAACAAGGTTATTATCAGCATTCGGTTATTCAAATATGTCATTTGCCACTCAATCATGTCACCAATTTTGTGCTAGTGACTAGGGTATACAAAAGCTTTCCAGATTCCTGAATTTGAATGAGCAATCCTGCTTATTTTCCAGCTTTTCTTTTTTCACCCTCAAGAAAAGATTGAGATGACATTCTCCTGCACAACTGTGTGTATTTTGTTTCCCGTTAAAGTGAACTGCCATGATATTTAAGGTAGATTTCTTGCATCTCTTTGTTGTTAAAGTATATCCTCACGTTACATTAACAAATAATTTTACAGGTGCAACGACAGCTACAGCTGCGGATAGAAGCCCAAGGAAAGTATTTAAAGAAGATAATAGAAGAGCAACAGCGCATCAGTGGTGTTATATTGGAAGTACCTGGCTTTGCGGACAATGACCCCGAATCAGATTCTAAAACTGACCCAACTTCTCCTGGTCCAACATGTGAGTCACCATTCCCAGAAAAGCCTGCCAAAGAACACGGCACAGCCAAGAGCCTTTCTCGTGATGAATCATTCTCTCATCACGAGCCTCTAACTCCAGATTCCGAATTGTCAGTTGACTTCATCGGTTGAATGCCCCAGTGAGAGGTCCAGAAGAAATCTTTGAAGGAGAACCGCTGTAGCATACACCAAAGCCGCGAAGCAATAACAGTCACTGGAGTCGGGCTGGAGTCATTGTATCAGCAGTCATATTAATTCACTTTTCCCGATTAAAGTTTGATTAATCTGCAGTTAACAACATGCACATGTTTAGCATCATCTACTTGTTTCTCTAGGCTTAAAATCTTTCGTTTCCTTGTATTTGTAGTTTTCTGATAAACACTTGGGTCAAATAACCTTATTTGTACTTGTATTTTAAAAATTGTTAGCTTTAGAACTGAAGTATAAGAGTCAGGATCTGTTTTAAAAATGGTTAACTCTAGAACACATTACCGCATTGTTAACCTTTATATATTATTTTGGTGGCTTTGAGAAAGAATCATAGACAGCTACAGATGCAAATCCAGAGAATCGAAATAGTCGATTTGGCCTGAAAATACGAGGTGATCAAGTCACCTATGTACCGAAATGGTGGCTCTAGCACGACAATTAGTCTTAATATCTGTATCATTCTTTGTAACATTCATAATATAAGTTGTAACCATTTTTGACTTTCCATAATCAATACATTTGATAAATTTATGTGGGTGCCACACAGATTGTTACTAAAAAAAGGGAATACCGGCTTCTCTTCAAAATATTGTTAGGTACAATATCTGTCAAAATATGAGAGTAAATAGGAAAAAGATAAATTTTTTTTAGATGATTTGAAACTTTAGTAAAGAACATGTAAGGACAACATTGTCAATTTGTAAAATAAACAAGCAAAATGAAGCGTGATTAACAATTTTTGGGTATAAAAATTCTTCTAATCAACATACATAACAAATTTTCACTCTTTCATACACTACAAATAAAAAAAAATTCTACTTAACGACGGTTTATTCTGTCACTAAAACCTTCGCAAATCAAATTAGCGACCGAAATTAACATCGTCGCTAAAGTCACCGTCGCAAACATATTGCGACGGTTTTTCAAAACCGAACGTTTTGAGTAGATTAAACGTCGCTAATTTGCGACGCTTTTGTTATAAATTGTCGCCAATTTAGCGACGGAATATCACCAAAATCGTCGCTATTTAGTGGCGGAATATCACCAAAATCGTCAGCGACGGTACTCAAAAACCGTCGCTACTTATCGACGGTTGTTTTCATATTTCGTCGCTAATTGTTTCTTTTTTATAAAATCAAATTTGTTTTTTTAATATACATGCATTGTTACTCAAAGTGTTATTCAAAATATCATCATCTACCGATATTTTCTTTATCATGCATGTATGGAGCCTTGAATTAAAGACTCGGTGATTGAATAGAATATTTGAACTTGAGAGGATTCAATTAAAAGCATAAACTATATTTCCCGAGCCCTAAAGGCAAGCCGTAATAGATCATGCTGATGCTAAATCCCGCTGCCGTGGAGATGGTTCTTAGAGTTTTCATGGATTCTTCCTTTCTTCCATTGATGAAGAGCCATCTCGGAGATTCTCGAACTGTGAAATACATTAAAATTGAGTATAAAAGTGACGGAACACAGATCAAGAGATAGATTAATCTCCACGAACATCCTCTCACCAACAGTGACGAGACAAGAAACCTAGAGTATAGCTCGTGAATCCTACAATTCCAGCTTTACCTCTCCATTCCTTCTCAATTAATTCCGTTGAAAGAACAAGCGTACATGCTCCAACCGGGGATCGCCCAAACCCGCTGAAAAATCTTTACGCCTAGCTTGTACATCCAAACATTTGGTGAAAGAGTGGCCAACAGCCATCTCAAAGACAACCAGAGAAGATATAACAGTCATATTCTTTCGTCCCAAAGACGAGTCACAGCTAGCCCAAACGTTGAAATTATCGCAATTTCACTTATTTTTTAATTATGTGATTTGATACAAACCATGTTTTATCTCTCCGATTTTTACCAATTTTTCATCCAAAACTTATTTACACGAATGATAAATAAAAAATTTAAACATTTATTATATAAATATATAAAATATCTGCTGAAATAAACGACGAATGTCACCTTCACAACGTGCAAGCATTTTCACAAGATGGTGAAATATATGTTATGTTGAAACTTTCATTCCGTTTTGGATGTAATCTTTCTTATATCAAGTAAGAGACTTTTATGTTATCAAAATTTGGTGTTACTTTGTGATATTTATTTATTTTTTTCAAAAATAATTTCGTCGTCTTTTAAAATTAAGAAAAAATTTAATTTTAATCATGTTAATTAATTTGGTTTGAGTTGGTCAGCCGACGCCCTTCAAAATTGGATGAGATTTGATTTTTTTTTTGTTCTTTGAAAAAAATTATGTAAAAAGTACACAATTTGTATTATTAGCCGCCAAAATATAAACAAGAGAATTGATAGGTGGGGTTAGCCCAAGTCTTAAAATGAATAAAATTGACACAAAACTTTCAAATAAAAATAAATTTATAATTGAAAACATTGTAATTTTGATTATTTATGTTCGTAATAAACAATTTTTGCCTTTTATATTACCAAATTTAAATTTTAGTTTTGTATTTTTCTAATTTTTGGTAATTCTATTAATTTTTTATCACGAGTAATAATTTGACAATATACGTATCAATATTACAGTGATGTTATATAAAAAAAAATACTAAAATTGTGACACGTTAGGTAATGTGAAATGATTTTTATAAATTGAAAATATCATTCCATATTTTTGTCAATAATGTTTGAAACTTTATTTCCCTAATCTCGAAATTGCTCCACAATTAATGTTATAAAATCCATAATAAGGTTTGGTAAAGTTCAAATCCGACGCTTACGAGGTGGTTTAGAACCTTTATCACGGAAGCTTCGATGGTAGAACTAATGATGCACGATTGGATCTGATTCTTGGGATATTACCCAAGGCAGCAGAGCATCGCTTGAAACGCGTCGAAATCCAATCTTATTTGACTGTGTCCTATTTCACCTGGAATCCGATTATGTATCTACCAAATTCTCGTTCAGACAAGCTTCTAGAGAGAGGAATCTGAGGGGTTTCAATAATATTTTTGGGTCTACGGTGAAGCCTACGATGGGGAGACATTTCCAAGTCAAAGAATAAGGGCGTGAAAATTTGAGTCGCGCCACACCATCTCATTTATACCCAAGTAGCCGAACACCTCGTTCTTGTTTTTTATTCTCTCCCGGAGCTGTTGGATTCCAAATTTCCAGTATCCGTCATTCCTTTTTTTTTTTGTTAGACTCTGTGTTTTGCTACCGATCGTCTTTGGTTTCTTGGGTTTTTCCCCTTTTGTTTTGTAAGTTTTGAATTCAAGTAGAATAAAGAAAGTTATTGCGGGCTTGATGAACTCGAATACTCCATCATCTAGTACGGGAGGACCTGGATCGGCCGATTCCACCGGACCTAGAAGAAATACCAAGCGACCAAAGTGTATTTTTCTATAACCCATCTTCTAGAACATTTGAAGTCTCGTTTCGTGAATTTTCTTGATGTGCAGATGAAATTGTGTTTGGGAATTCTTGTTCTGGATTGTGTGACGTGTTCTTGGTTGTCTGCTTTGTACTCGATCTTTGTTTAATTGATTTTCAGGAGGTTTTTGGGACCAGCTGGGCATGTAACTTTAGATGTGTCGCGAATATTTGCTATATTCGGATTCTAGGACCGAGTAATTGTTTTGGTATGTGCATGATTGGGTAAAAGAAAAGGATAAAATATTCAATACTAATTTCGGTATTATTTAGCTTTCGAGCAAAATAAATCTCAATTTTGTAAGTAGCTCTATATATGTTAGATACGACCAAATTAATTTGTAGGACTGCAAAGGTTCCATATTTTTCCATGTTTGACGAAGCAGATTGCATATGTAGTTTACTTGACTTAAGTAGTTGTTCTGGTGCTAGGCAAGAAATTTATATAGGGGCTGAGATAGAAGTTTCTTGACGGATTATATGGAATCTACTGTAATACTTTATGGAAGTTTTCTTGAACAATTTTAAGGATTTAAATTCTCTGAAATTATTGTAGGTTACCCTTGAATGGTTTTCCAGAAACAGAGCAAATGTATTGCAACACACGGAAGTTGAGTTTCTTAGATGCAAATTAACGCGATGCTGAAGTATTCTCACTTCTAATCAGTTCAAGGACATAGCATCGATAGCACATTAATTGTACTTTGCATTTGTAAAATCATGTGAAAACCCTTGAAATATGCCCATAATTTTCATATGGGCTAAGTAAAAGAAGAACATGTCATATCTGTTGAAATTAAATAGAAAGTGTTATTATTGTGTGGACTGGTGGATGCATTGGTCTTGTACTGTCTCTGACGAAACTTTTGATACATTATTTATCTGTTTATTATTGGATAACATTAACATATTGATTGACCCTTTTTCATGATTATTTAGCAAAACGATCGTATCTGTATCACAAACTGGTTTGGAACATTTTAAGTGGATTGTATTTTTTCTCTCTCCAGATTCTAGGTTTTCACAACAGGAGCTTCCAGCGTGCAAACCTATTCTCACTCCTAAATGGGTAAATATTATGATTTCTCATGTGGGGTGTAAACAAATCAAGTTGGCCTGAATATTACGTGATTCGTATTCAAAACTATCAAAACCACACCGAGTTCTAATTTGAGCAGATTTCGGATCTAGTTATTTTGTTTGATAGGTTTGCGAGGTTTAATATGTATTTATTAAAATGTTAAAAATAAATGAGCTGGCAAGCTTGAATCATAATGAAGCATTTGCTTAATAAAGTTTGTTCATTAAGTTAAAATGAAAGTATCCTGATGATTGCATGCTCTTTTTGATGCAGGTGATCTCAACATTTTTGCTTGTTGGTATTGTCTTCATTCCCATTGGGATTGTCTCCCTCTTAGCTTCTCGAGATGTATGAATGCTCCGACTCATATATCGGCTACTTTACTTTCGCAGCACTATTGTTAACTGAGCTTTCCTTTATATTGGTCAGGTTGTTGAAATTGTCGATAGATACGAGACTCATTGCATTCCAAGTGAATACCAAAATGACAAACTTGGGTATATTCAAGGCCCTCAAGACAAGACCTGTTATAGAACTCTCACGGTGAGTTCCTTCCAGTATTTGCTTGTTACTATTCTCTTTGCCTCTGTGTCCCTCATATGGGCTTCTTTACTAGTGAGTTTTAACTAAGAAATTGATCAACAACAGGTTCGAAAGCATATGAAGCAGCCGATTCATGTGTATTACCAACTCGACAGTTTTTACCAGAATCACCGTAGGTACGTATAATGTAGAGTTTACTGTCTTTGCTCTGATTTTTTGACGACGCTGAGTTTTTGTTGTTTACCCTTACCACCTCGCACTTTCCTATGGGGCTGAGTCCTTTTAGTATTTACGTCCCGGAATATTACTTGAATATATGCTTCCACTTTAGATGGATTAAATCAATTATAAAGTTGTCATTCATGTTTTCCTTATGCACTTACCCTCGCTCTCTCTAAGACAACACATACACTCATTTCAATTTAATGTACTAGTCTTTTTAAGTAGTTTGTTGTCTTGTAATTCAGGAATCCTGCAAGAAGTTTTTATAATTTCTTTTGTATCTCTTGATTGACTTTAGATATGTGAAGAGCCGAAGTGATCAGCAGTTGAGAAGTGCAAAAAATGAGGGGGACACTGATCCTTGTAAGCCTGAGGCAACCGTAGATGGGAGGCCAATTGTTCCTTGTGGTCTTATCGCCTGGAGTCTGTTTAATGATACTTATAGTCTAACTCGCAACAACCAGCAGTTGAACATAAACAAGACAAATATCTCGTGGAAGAGTGATAGGGATCGGAAATTTGGGAAAAATGTCTTTCCGAAAAATTTTCAGAATGGAACTCTAGTTGGTGGTGGAACTCTTGATCCTTCTTTACCAGTAAGCCTCTATAAACATATAATTTTTACTCTTGTCCGTAAAGCTTGATCTGCATTGAGATTCTCTTAAAACCACGTCTTATAAAACTGAGGTGCAGCAAGAGTGCATTGCATTTCATAATTACATGACACTTTCAATATAGTATCAAATCTAACCATTCAGCATTTTACTTTCCTTGGAAATGTTTATTCCTTTAATTGTTTCCAGTTAATCATATTATGCACCAATTCAAAGTGTAAGAAAATTAAAATTGCAATCGGATACTACCGCAGTTCTGAAATTATGCTGATCTGTTGTGTTTGGACATCCAATAAAAAGAAAAGGTTGAAAGAGCTGCAAGTGCAAGCTCAACAGATTGGTGTAAAGTTGCTAGATCAGTTCTGACTTTGTTAACTGTCACTTTCAATAATTGGCTAGTAGTAAAGTTGCATCCTTTATTTATTTATTTATTTATTTATTTTTTATCTATTTCAAGTTTAAATTACTCTTTACAAAAAACTAATTATCTATCTGAATATGTTTCCATTCAACAGTTGAATAAACAGGAGGACCTGATGGTTTGGATGAGAACTGCAGCTCTTCCCACATTTAGGAAATTGTATGGGAGAATAGAAGTGGATCTTCAAGTTGGTGATACCATCAATGTGACGATAAGTAACAATTATAACACCTACAGTTTCAATGGCAAGAAGAAACTTGTTCTTTCTACTACCAGCTGGCTTGGAGGGAAGAATGAATTTGTGGGTATTGCGTATCTCACAGTGGGTGGATTGTCCGTTGGTTTGGCCATACTTTTCGCTCTTATTTATCTAATTAAGCCGAGGTATGATTTGTTTGCCTTCTCTTCATAATTCTTATTTATTTCCTCCCATTTATTCTTCATCCACGACCAAGTAGCATTCATTTTAAGTAGTTTGGTTGAGTTGCTCCATAATTAATGATTCCTAGTAGTTTGAGCCAATGCGGTGTTTTGTTTGATAAATGAACGTCTGAGAACATTTTTACAAGATGTTTTCAAAGAACAGTTTGGTTGTGGAAGTACTTAGCAAATGCTACGATACATAGAGTATGTTGGGACAGAGAAGCTGCTTTTAAAAAGTTTACAAGAACACACCTTTTCAAAAACAAAAAATTCAGTTTCCGGGATTGGGCTCCAGTTTCAGCTCCCCTTAACAAAATCGAAAAACAACGGGTTTTCACTAAAACCAAATGTTAAAATTAGTCTCGGGTTTTTTTTTTCCAAAAAATTAAACACTTACAAACCAAGATCAATAGTGTTTTATCTGTAACTTGGAGCTTTTGTATCCCCAACCGATCCATAATTTGATCATTTCTTATTTTCTTGCATCCCCCTTAATTGAAGTTCACTTTTGACCTCATGTATCTGGTATCACCGGGATAATTGCTCTAAGGATCTCTATTAATATGACTGTCGAGATGCACAAAAAAATCATATAGTTACCATCATTCTTATGTTATCCCATGCAGGCGACTTGGAGATCCGTCTTATTTGTCATGGAATCAGAATCCAGGAGGTCATTAATCTGGCTTATGTGCGTTGTTCAGCTGTCCTTTTGAAATCACTGCCTTGTCGTCGCTCCCCGCATTCCCTCTTAAAGAGCTGCACACCAATCTGAATCACACACAGTTCATATGTTTGATTTGAACTTGGTTTATTATTTTGAATGTCTTGAGCTTTGTATTTGTACACTACAAATATCTCATGTGTTTATGCACAGATTTGGTTACTTGTATAGTTTTAATATTTCAGTTTGAGAAACAGGCATAAAGGTCGTTTTAGAATCAAAGATTTTACCATGTATCTCAAATCTCGTTTTTATTCCACTTCTACATAGCCTTTTCCGATCGAGTCAGCCACATGTTTCAACACCAATTTGCAGAATATGTGAGTACAATTGTCATATTATATTCAGATGTTGTTCACCGGTATTTGAACCAAAACAAAGTATACAATCTAAAATATATGTTTATGTCCTTGATAAATTGGAACTTAAGCTAACAAATCGCTGCCCAAATGAACACTGATCGAATATGTATATACCCCTCCATCTTCTGATTAATCAACTACAGCTGATTCTGATGTTTCTTCAAAAATTACAAATAAAGAAAATGGCAGCCATCGTAACCTGCAAGAGAGAAATGCACTAATCATTAGTATACTCATATGATTAGGAGCAATCCACGGCGATGAGTAAGAGCAATTTTTCCCTCAAATGATACATTTTCAATCTGAAGTGTGATACTTTTGAGCATATTAGATATCTCATGAAGTTTCTCATTAAGATTTATGAAATGAATCCACAACTTGATATGATATTTTGACAACTTAGTTTGTGCTTTAAGCTACGAAATGAGACTTACTTGGATCGACAGTGATAAGTATAGCCGTTCCTCCAAAGTCGCATGTCCCATGTCACCTGAGTCCTTTGCCAGTAGCTACTGAATGCATAAGATGCATGTGCAAATTAAGTGTTTGGTTCAAAACAAGATCCTGTTGATTGAATCTGATCACAGTCAGCTCCAGATCCACAGGCATAGTTCATAGCCTCTTCGATGATTGGATCAGGAACCGACGCATTGGCTACGCACCACGTGGCCGTGGTTGGGGACATGTGAGTTGGTGGAGGCACGGTTGGAGGTGGGAAAACTATGGGTGGCAAGAATGCATGTGGGCTTGGAACAAATCCATAAGGAAATGGAGTAGTAAAAGGTGGGCTAGGCTCGTAACTCGGTGGACTTGGTCCGTAACTTGGTGGGTTAGGCGCGTAGCTTGGAGGACTGGGCTCGTAATAAGGCGGGCTAAGCACTTGTTGAGTTGGAGTAGGCACGTTTGTGACTGGATTGGCAACTACACTAGGTGGGCTCGGAATAGTAATAGGTGGGTTAAAAGTTGGGGCACTCTGGGTGTTCCGTAAGTTGGGTCTTCTGGGCTTGGTACCGTGGAAGGTGGCGGGGGGTAAAAGGGATAAACACAAAATGGGGAACTTACGTAAAGGTCAGTATTTGATGAATCCAGTCGCGCGCATGTTCGTATCTAACCTTCTCTTGGGTTGATGAACTTTCTTGTAGGTTTAATGTTTGAACTTCTTGTGTGCTTCCAACTTCTAAATTTGTGAAATGTTTTGGCTGCAGCGGTTGAAATATTATTAGGTGAATCGAAACATAAATCTGCGAATGGGAGGTAAGACTTTCCTCATCTCATTGTACATTATGATACATATCTTAAAATAACTAAAAGATACACATCATTCCATCTACACACACATGAATTACATTTGGAATAAAAAAATTTAGAGTGGGAAAGAGATGCAATCATCCCTATGAAAAAACATTCAAATTTGTTGCATTCGAAACTTTTGATAATTTTCAGGAATGCTTTCTGACTCCTAGAGCGAATGCGAAAAAACAGAAATGAGAAGATGACTTACCACAGTGGACAGAACAAATGGCAGCAGAAAATGCGTGGAGAGTCAGTAAAATGCATGACTTCACGAGAACTCCATTTTTCTCCATTGGGAACTCAAGATAAGTGCCAAGAATTGTTTGTATATTATTTTCAAAGGCTTCTAAAATTAGGGAACTCTAGTCGGTTATACGCTCTAGTATTGATCCCCAAAAGGGTCATCGACAAAATTAATGGATGACTTTATGTAGAATACCCGAAGTGATGATAATGGGGAGACAACTGAAAACTTTAAGAGACACGTTAATATATCTCCTCAGTATCATCAACATTAATATTACTCATGCGTTAAGATATAGACCTTTGAAATCTCATCAAGGTTGCTGCTTGCTAATAATTTAACGCACACATCTAACAAACTTGAAGTTAAATATTAGATTATTTGAGTTGATCAATACAAGAAAAACCTGATTTTTTAGGTCAGGCCACTTTGCAGTAAGGTGAATGGAAATGTGTGCATGAAGAAATGTAAAACCTGTGGGAAAAAAGCTGTGAGTTGAATTCATATTTGTAGTGAGGGCATTTTTGAATACATGATATTCTCAATTACTACTATTAATTATCCGTGGAATAGGAGGTTCAAGATGAAAGCAAGGACGTGAGCGACAAGTCACTCCGCACGTAATGTACGAGTATACAAACCTATATATGCATGCATGAACCATGACTGGTGATTAGGGATCAAAACTGGAAACTCATGCTCAGATAGGAAGACGCCGAGAGTATGTAGCTCCGTCGCAGATCGTAGTTTTGAGTGACTCACATGCCTCAAAATACTTGGACCTACAATGTTTCGGTCACCATATCATGTTGTCTCGTCAGATTTGATGCCAACTAGTGTTTGATCGTCGACAAAAGAAGGTTGAGCAATCCTACTAAATTGGATATCTAAAGGTATATAGGTTCAACATGATATTCAAATGCAGCATAATATTATGACATAAAAGCATGCATCATAAGCATGCATTCTCATCCGGATATCTCAGTCAGACTTACGTACCTCTACACTGGTCTAGGGTAAAAAGAATACTCTGTGAGCTCTAGTGCAACTCGTACGATGTCAAGAACTGTTGGAAAAGCCTAGAATGCTCTAGAATTCGAGAGAATGCTTTGAAATTAATATGAAATTCTGATTTCTGAATTCCATATATATAGCCCGAGTTCGGAAGCTCCAAACTCTACGTGTCAACTCGCGCTTGATATCTCATTTTCGGAATCTCCGATCTCCCCTTCGGAAGTTGGACACAATACTTAGAAAGTTCTGATCATCGTTTCATAATCTTTGTTCTCCGTGCGGACGTTCTGAACACACTTCGGATGTTCTGATCTGTTTGGCCATTCCGATCTGCTCTTCAGTTGTTCATAACTAGCTGTTGAATAAACATTATTATTTGCTTAAATAATGACACTCTAATCAGGATTAAACAATAATTTGTTGATAATCGAACTTGTGTCATTACATCAACAGTACAATAATTAATAATTAACGAAAAAAATTGTGTGGGCAACAGACACAAATTTTTTTTAGAAACATACCATAATTAAACCAAATATAAACTTAAAGATTTTCATGCTTTTAAATTAGCACTTTTAGAAAGAGCAACGAGACGACCCGAAACCTGCCATTAGAAAAGGAGGACCGACTTGCTATTTTGGTGTGCAACAAAATTACCAATACAACCCACATATTTTATATAGTATGGCAAGTCTGTTGGAAAACAAAAGCAGAAGAGAGAGTACAGATGAATCAGGAGGAAATCCACCTTTATTGAATCACAAACTTGGCTATTATATAGCCTTACAAAGCAAATAGAAATAACTGAACAAACTTGAAAATAGCTAACGTCTAAACAGACCAACAATGCTGAAAATACCAAGTCAACAAATAACAAAACCCAAAATAAAAGGAAGTAGTGGTAACTAACCACTAAACTAGTAAAATAAACATTAACATTTCCTCCCTTAAACTGAAGAGTACAAGCTTCAGTTTACATCATTTTCAGAGCAGATTCCCAATTGTTCTCGTAGTTTGACAAAGGTATTCAACTTGAGCGGCTTAGTCATTATGTCAGCTAGTTGTTCTTGTGTATCACAATATACTAATTCCACAATACCATCCTTTGTAAGATCTCGAAGAAAATGAAAACGCACATCTATGTGCTTACTTCGACCATGCATTACTGGATTCTTTGAAAGTTTGATTGCAGAGCTACTGTCACATTGAATAATACATGACCTGCTTTGATTGTGATCTAGCTTTCCCAACACCCTTTTTAACCATATTGCCTGACATGCACATGAAGTTGCTGCAATGAATTCTGCCTCTGTGGTGGATAAACTCACTACTGGTTGTTTCTTTGATGACCAAGAAATTGCCCCTGAACTTAATAAAAAAACATAACCTGAGGTGCTCTTTCGATCTTCCAAGTCTCCTGCATAATCACTGTCAGTGTAAGCAACAAGTTCATCTTCTCCTCCCTTACTGTAGAATATCCCAAAATCAGTTGTTCCTTTTAGATACCGTAGCACTCTTTTTGCTGCTTGTAAATGTAACTCAGTAGGATTCTCCATATGTCTGCTAATTATACTTACTACAAACATTAGATCTGGTCGAGTAGCTGTGAGATACATGAGACTCCCTACTACCTGTTTATAGTAAGTCTTGTCTACTTTAGCTCCCCCTTCATCTTTCACAAGCTTACAACCAGGAACAATAGGATTAAGAACATAATTACTTTTATCCATTCCAAATCTGTTGAGTACCTCCAAGGCATACTTTTTTTGACTTATAAAAATGCCATTAGATTTTTGCAAAACTTCAAGTCCAAGAAAATACCTCATCCTTCCAAGATCAGTCATATCAAACTCATGCTTCATGGAATGTTTAAACTCAGCAGACATTGTTTCATCATTTCCTGTAAAGATTAGATCATCAACATATAAACTCACAATCAAAACTTTACCTTCCTTGTTAGTTTTGATGAACAAAGTATGCTCATAGTCACATTTTTCAAAAGCTTCCTTCATGAAATATGATTCTATACGACTGTACCAAGCACGGGGTGCTTGCTTGAGCCCGTAGAGGGCTTTCTTTAACTTATAAACTTTTTGCTCATTTCCTTTTTGCACATAACCACAAGGTTGTTCGACAAAGACTTCTTCATTCAATTCGCCATGTAAGAATGCAGATTTCACGTCTAACTGATGAATGGACCACCCTCTTTGAGCTGCAAGTGCGACTACCAACCGAATTGTTTCCATACTTGCCACAGGTGCAAAAACCTCAGTATAATCTATCCCATATTGCTGTGTGTAACCCTTTGCCACAAGCCGAGCTTTGTGTTTTTCTACTTCTCCATTTTCATTAAACTTAGTCTTGTAGACCCACTTTACTCCAATTGTTTTTCCTCCCTTTGGTAATTCTGTCAATTCCCATGTACCATTTTTCTTTATTGATTCCATTTCAGTATCCATAGCTGTTCTCCATCTCTTACTTTTAACAGCTTCTTCAAAATAAACTGGATCGGCAGCTACAAACATAGCAAGTTGGGCTTCATGCTCCTCCTCAGAAAGTCCTTCACATGTCTCATAATTTCTCATCCAAACAGGTGGTCTTCTATTTCTGGCTACTGCATTTGAAAGGGAAGTATTGTATCTGTTTTGTATTAATAAATCTGATTCAGTGGCTAAATCAGATTCAGTGGCTGCAACATCACTTTCTTCTTCATGTTCAATGGCATCATTATCACTTTCTTCTTCATGTTCAATTGCTTCTTCCCCATCATCACCCCATTCTAGATCACAAACAATAGCTTCTTCATACTTCTTATCCCAATCCCAATTCTTCTCTTCTTCAAACACAACATCCCTACTGATTATGATCTTTTGTGAAATGGGGTCATAAAGTCTGTAAGCCTTTGATTCTTCACTAACTCCCAACAATACACAACTGAAACTTTTATCATCAAGCTTTGTTCTTTTGCTGTCAGGCACATGAACATGTGAAATGCATCCGAAAACTCTAAAATAGTCAACTGAAGGTTTGAGCTTACCCCAAGCTTCTTCTGGAGTTTTGTTTTGTACTGCAAAAGTTGGACTTCGATTCAAGATATGCACGGTCCAATTTACAGCTTCAGGCCAGAAGTTCTTTGGAATCTTTTTTTCTGATAGCATACTACGAACCATATTCATAATGGTTCTATTTTTGCGTTCTGCAACTCCATTCTGTTGTGGCATGTATGCAGCTGTTAACTGTCGTTGTATGCCATGAACATCACAGAAATTTGCAAATTCTTGGGATGTGAACTCACCTCCTCGATCACTACGCAAACTTTTAATAAATGAGTTTGTTTCCTTCTCAACATGAATCTTAAATCTTTTGAAAACAGCAAGCGCTTCTGATTTTTCAACCAAAAAATAGACCCATGTTTTTCGACTAAAATCATCAGTGAAAGTGAGCAAGTACCTTTTCATGTTGTTTGAGATTGGATTAATCGGTCCACAAATGTCTGCATGTACTAACTGTAAAATTTCAGCAGCTCGCCAATTGCTTTTCTTTGGAACTGAAACCCTGTGTTGTTTTCCTACCAAACAATCTTTGCATAGTTTAGAGGAAGGCTGAAATTTTGGTAATCCATTCACCATTTTCCTCTGTTGAAGAGTCTTTAAGCCGTTAAAGCTCAAGTGGCCATATCGACAGCGCCAAAGCTGCAAAATGTCTTCTGTGATTGTGTTAAAACAAGTAGATGAAATAGGTTGGGATAGAGCATGCAACACAAACATCCGATTTGCTGAAATTTTGGTGTCCATAATCAAACCTTTTTGTGAATGAAACACCTTACACTTGCCATGTTGAAACAAAATGGTAAGCCTTTTTCTTGTAATTGTCCAATACTCAGCAGATTATTCATCAACTCAGGAACATAAAAGACTCCAGTGATGATCTGTGTCATTTCATTTATTTTCAGCCTTACATTCCCCTTTCCTAATACGGACATTTTTGGGTTGTTCCCAAGCTTCACTGAATCTCGAAAATTTTCATCGAATTCTGAGAAATAATCCTTTTTTCCACACATATGATTGCTGCATCCAGAGTCAAGAAACCACGTATCTTCTCTATTGGTGTTATTCAGATCCACATACGTCATTAACAACATCTCCTCTTGATTTCCTGCATAGTTTGCCTCTGTCTCTCGGGTTGGACATTCCCATGCAAAATGCCCTAGCTTGTGACAATTATAGCACTCCACTGTGGCTTTATCAAAAGATCTCCTGCTACGTCCTCTTCCTCGTCCTCTATAATTTCCACGACCACGACCTCTGCTTCCGGAGTGATCTCTGTGAGTAACTTTCAAGGCTTGTTCTTCTTCTAACACATGAGAGTTCATGCGTTGTTCCTGTACCAGAAGACTACTCTGTAACTCATCTATGGTTAGAGTGTCTAAATCGTTAGACTCTTCGATAGAGCAGACAACATAATCAAATTTGGAAGTCATAGATCGTAAAATCTTTTCAACAATTGCAGTATTTCCTTTATCTTCACCATTGACTTTCATTTTGTTGGCAATAGCAAAAGTACGAGAGAAATATTCGTTCACAGATTCTCCCTGCTTCATGTGAAGAATTTCAAATTCCTTCCTCAGAGCTTGCAAATTTCCACGCTTCACCCGTGTGGTACCCTGATATTTCCGCTTCATAGAATCCCATATATCTTTCGCAGTTGTTTTGTTTAGGATTGTTTCTAGGATAGAACGATCTAATGCCTGAAACAGATAGTTCTTAGCCTTCAAATCCTTTAACTGCTGATCTTCAATGTGCTTTCTCTGTGCCTCTGTTAGAACAGCACCTTCAGCCATTGTCGGAACTCCATTCTCTACAAGTCCCCAATATTCCTTTGCACGCAAGAAGTTTTCCATGAGCATTGCCCAATGATCATAGTAGCCATCAAACTTCGGAACAGCTGGATGGACAAATGAACTCTCTGTCGTCATTATTGAAGTAAAACACACGTAGAAGACTGCTGCTTCTAGCTAATCAGGCCCCTATAATGGAGCTCTGATACCAAATGTTGGAAAACAAAAGCAGAAGAGAGAGTACAGATGAATCAGGAGGAAATCCACCTTTATTGAATCACAAACTTGGCTATTATATAGCCTTACAAAGCAAATATAAATAACTGAACAAACTTGAAAATAGCTAACGTCTAAACAGACCAACAATGCTGAAAATACCAAGTCAACAAATAACAAAACCCAAAATAAAAGGAAGTAGTGGTAACTAACCACTAAACTAGTAAAATAAACATTAACAAAGTCTAACCTTTTTTTGTGTGGACTTTGGCGATATGGGGCCGAATAGCACTCAACTCAAGGGCTCATATCGCATTTTAGTGGGTCCTATATTACTAACTCAACCCATTTATTTTATGTAGAATTTAATTTATGCCTTTAATTACTTTTTTTTTTAATGTTTCTAGCGTTTTATTAATTATTACTTGAAGACTTTAGTGGTGACTCGAGTTAGGTAAAAACTTGTTTAAGGCGCTCTCACGGATCGTATTTTGTGAGACTGATCTCTTATTTAGGTCATGCATGAAATATTATTACTTTTTATGCTAAGAGTATTAATTTTTATTGTGAATATCGGTAGGGTTAACTCGTCTCACAGATAAAAATTTGTGAGACCGTCTCACATGATACATACTCCTCGGTACCGTTTGGTTCATGGTATGAGATATATAGTATGGAAATAAGTAATATTTTGTAATAATAAAATAAATAGAAAATGATAGTTAATATAGTGTTTGATTTAATTGATTTGATTGATTAAATTTGAGATAATATGATATTACCATTTTGTCATTGTTGAAAATATTAATAATATTATTTATTAAGGGTAATATCGTAATTTTATATTATTGATTTGATTGATGAGAGATAAATTATTACGAATTTGATTGATACTGAAATAAATAATTAATAATTTGATTGATCGAGATAAATAATACTTGTACAAAACAAGTGATATGATAGGACTATTTATATTAATACTTACAAGTACTTGAACCAAACAGTTACCCTCGAGTTATCTGATTACATTACAGAAAACCCAAGTTTCGCGGTCCAATTTAGTAATCGAAGCAGCGGATGAACCGGGGCAATGGCCCAATATATAGTCCGCTGTGTTTTCAGGAATTTGGACTTTCCGAAAACCAAACCCGACCCGGAGAACAGCTGCAACTGGAAAGAGAACTTGGCCATCATACAACAGTAATTCAGTTTCTATCGCGTCTCAGATCCTCTGCATTCTGAATTTGTAAGTGTGTGATTTTTCCTCAACCGCTCAAATCTATTGTTTTTCTCTGTACGTTTCATTGTCAGGGAGAAGCTTGGAATAGAAATGGAATCGTCAATTGCTCTTTTCAATCAGCTCAAGGTTTTTGAATTTCGATCTTCTCTTTCCCTTTACCTGAATTTTCATGCTAATTACTTTGATATTTTGATGAGCAGGCAGCGGATCCATTTTTCTTACTAGCAGGTCCGAATGTGATTGAATCGGAGGATCATATTCTCTACATGGCGAAGAAGATCAAGGATATCACTTCTAAGTAACGTCATATGTCGGAATATCGTTGTGGTTTGCTTCAAATTAATTTATGTTCGAAGAGTTAGTCAAACTGATCATACGATTTTTGTTGTTTTCAGACTTGGATTGCCGTTGGTTTTCAAGTCGAGTTTTGACAAAGCTAATAGAACATCTTCTAAGTCGTTTCGCGGACCTGGCATGAGTGACGGCTTGAAGGTGGATATCTGTTATATTACTCTTTGAGTGTGATTTATTGTGTATTCACGTGTACTGCAATCAAATTTCAACTCAATTTTATGAAATGCAAGTTATAGTGAGCCATCCCGTTTTCGTGTTTGCAGATTCTTGAGAGAGTGAAAACCACTTTTGATATTCCAATAGTTACTGATGTGCACGAGTCAATTCAGGTTCGATTCAATAATGGAAATTTTGAATCACTTTTGTCCAATTGAGTGATTCAGTACAGAAAAATGTTGCTGAACTTTGTGTGAGCAAGCTCTGAGAAAAAAATGTGATTCTGTCATCTTTAGTATTTGTTGCCATTATTCATGAAAGAAAATATTTCTTGCTTGGAGCATGTCCCGGTTTGTGGAATCCCGTTTCCGAATGAAGTCCTGTGATACATTCAGTAGGTGTTAGACATAATCCTGTAAGGCAACACATCTCATGAGTAAATTAAAGCTTGCACGGGTATCCTTCTATCTGTAGAAAGCATTAGGTTAGTAGAGACATTCATTGAGAGACTAAATCTGTTATGGGCCTAAAGTTTTGTTCCACAATATACATTCTTCATGAATCAAACTTTTGATGAAGAACTCACAGAGCTAGCTGGCTTGTGAGAAATCCCGTCGAACTAGCCAATGAAGGAACTTGTGATGCTATGCTATTGCTATCACAAGAATGACTGTCCGTACTAGCTTTCCCGGGAAAAAGTGCTCTAATCCCTGCCACAAGCAGAGGAACCTCCTTGGACAAGGATTTAGATGAAATGCCATTACTTGAATTTTTGGCAGCTGAACTACTGCCGCCTTTCCCATTCTCACAAACATTTGAAATATTTGCTACAATTGCCCTGGCTTGGAGTTAAAGAAGGGATTGCTCCAGCAACACTTCCGCTTGCATTCCTTCTCTAGCGTTGGATTTCCTTGATGTTTCTTACTGTCTTGTGAAAAACTGACACATTAACTCATGATTTGACATTGTAGTTCCTGAGTGTCATGAATTTTTATCATATCGTGCTAATCTCTTTCGACAGTTATGTACCTTTCTTTTAACAACTGATTTTTCTCAGTGTGAAGCTGTTGGCAAGGTTGCTGACATAATTCAGATTCCCGCTTTCTTGTGCCGGCAGGTGAAATTTACTCTCCTTTGATGGACAACCAATCACTTCCTTACTAGTGTTCATAATTTTGGTAATATTCAGCAGTAGCCAGTAATTCAATGCTGTTTATGTTACCAGTGTCAATTTAACTTCTTGCTTCTTGGAACAGACAGATCTTCTTGTTGCCGCTGCTAAGACTGGGAGGATTATTAATATCAAGAAAGGGCAATTTTGTGCTCCTTCTGTAAGCAATTTCATCCCCAGTTCTTTCAGTTTTCCTCCAAACTTAAGTGGCCATGTTTTGATATCATCTGTCAGCAATATGGTAGTATGTTCAGTTGGTTTTGTAGGTCATGGCAAACTCTGCTGAAAAGATTAGGATGGCCGGAAATGAAAATGTTATGGTTTGCGAGAGAGGCACAATGTTTGGCTACAGTAAGTTCATCAACTTCATTAGCGCTCGGTGTTAGATGAACAGCTAAGATACTCTAGAATGTGTGATTGATGGATATGAAGCTTTGCTGTAGGTTTGATCCCGCAAAGCCTTTTCTCTAAACAAAAGAGCCGATCTCGTCAATAAAGTTTCTTTGAGCCATGCACTAAAATTTAATACCTTTTCAGTTTTGTAATAGACTTTTTTTATTGCGATGGAGAAATGTTTCTTGCAAAAAAAATTAGAATGGCCTGTGATTGAAACTATTACTGTGGAATTAACATGTTCATAACAGTACTGGCCTAACTTCATTTGGTATGTTGTACAGATGACTTGATTGTTGACCCACGAAATTTGGAGAGGTTAAGGGAGGCCAATTGTCCCGTTGTAAGACCGTCAAACCATGTGCATCTGTGTACATGACACTACTTTTGGCACATTAATGATACACATTCTCTAGAATAATTTCCTTGGCAGCACTTCGTGTTCCTGAAAGTGTGTGTCTGTGTGTTATTCCTTCATAGTTTCTGAATTGAATAACTCTATGTCAGGTAGCAGACATAACGCATTCACTACAACAACCCGCTGGGAGAAAGGTATGTACTACAGGAAACATTTGTGTTGGCCGGCAGAATCATCAACCGTGGATTATTTGACCCGTGTAGGATGATTATTTCCAAATCACATGCTTAGATCTTGTTGGCAATCTCTCTCTCTCTTTCAAATCGTGTCCGTGTCCGTAAAATCTGTGGTCATTCCAGATACATGCCACTAGGCAGTTATTAATGACATAATGCTTCATAATATCGAATGTCCCTAGATGATTTTCAATGACACAATTTATGAAGATTTGTCATGCCACAAAAAAACACTAAGAAAGCCGTGTATCATTTCTCTTCTCAAAGCGACCATTCCTATTATACCACGAGCTTCATTGCCATATTGACGATTAACATTCCTCTTATTTTACAGCTGGAAGGTGGCGGTGTTGCTAGTGGTGGTCTTCGAGAACTCATACCTTGCATTGCCAGGACTGCAGTAGCTGTTGGAGTGGACGGTATTTTTATGGAGGTATAGAATGAATCCATTCTGGCCTGGATTTGTTTCCCAGTGTGACTTTTTCTATACACTATTCTGATAACGGGAAATTATTTTTTTATATGAATTTGCTTTTTAATATTTACTTTTTGATGATTATGCTTTTATAATATAATATAATATTGTATCTGTCCAGGTGCATGACAACCCTTTAAATGCTCCTGTTGATGGCCCAACTCAGTGGGTAAGTTTCAGGCGTTCGAAATATCTCTTAGGCTCTTTTAATCAATCCGCAGAAGAATCCAAATTTAGGTTTGCTGGTTGGAACAGTCTTAACTGTTTCCCATGTTCATTTATGCTATTATAGCCTCTTCGCCATTTGGAGGAACTGTTGGAAGAACTCATAGCTATTGCTGTAAGTTTCTTTTAACTTGCCTTTTAATTTTACTTAATATGAATCCTTTTACATTCGAAATAGCATGACTACGCTTACTAGTCCTCACTAAGTGAGTCCCTAATAGTAGTCATGCTCTGGTTTTGATACCACTCGTTGTCAAAATACTAACGCTTTTCGACAAGAAATCCGTTCAATCCAACAATTTCTCCCTCGCTGATTCATCTTTCATTTGGGTTCTGCAAATAATTTTCTCAAACCATTTTAGTTTTGGATTTTTCTTTTTCCCATCAATTGGATGTCTGGTGATGTGGCAAAAATATTATCCGTGTCTGATACATACATGCATTTGTCTTCATAGAGGGTTAGCAAGGGGAAGCAACATTTTCAAATCGATCTCACGCCATTCGGCTCGTGATTTGGTCCACGTTTTTTCGGTAATATTATATCATAATTGTCTTACTTACTAGTAATTTCTTGCCAGTGTTTGGGGAATTCTTCTGTTGGATTTGCTTGTTTGATGTTTAAAAATTCGCAAGTGCTCGTTGTTATAATTATTGGGTGATTTAATATTCCTTAGTTTGAAACTCGCGAATAACTCAAGCTCAACTCGATAAAATTGTCGAAGTCGAGCTCGGCTCGATAAGCTTTTCGAACGAACTTTTTATCGAATCAAACTCTGAGTAGCTCGCGAGTGTGATTTGATTCGTTCACATCCTTGTCATTGTGAAATTTTATCCAGCGCTTCATCAACTGGTTAATTTCTATACACTAACAGTCACAATTCTCTCTTTTTTCTATCTTTTTTCCTCAATCAAACAATCATGTATGGCATTATTGTGCATATAGTCAAATTTAGGCACGCCTGACTGTGGTGATTATCTAGCTGGGCAGATAAATGTAGCGTGAGAGATTTCCCTCAATTTAGACAAAAAATGAGATGAAGTCTTGGTTCTTAAATACCTCTCTAATCATTTTAGCATTTCACATGTAAATTGTCGGTTTAAAGTAGTTCGTTATTGAATTCGTACCGGTTTGTGTATTGAATTACAAATGATGCAGGGTTTTAAGTTTATTTTTAGGCTAATTGACATACGATGTGGAAATCTTTACGAGTTACGACTTGTTGATGCAAGCCAAATATGATTTTTTAGGGTGGAAATTTTATAGCTGTCTGCCACTAAAAAAGTAACCATCGTTTTACAAAAGCCTGTTCTGCAAATTCAATAACTAACGGAGAAAGGGGGTATTTGGACTCAACATGAAATTGGCACAGTAATGAATTCGTTGATTCCATAAAATCATCGAAACCAGTACAATTTACTCATTGATTCACATAGTTGAGATTTTCTCCATCAAAATTTCTCTTTTTCTTCAATGCAAGTAAACCAACGGCACATGTTACTAAAACAGAATGAAAATTTACGATATACTATTCATTTTCATACAACATACGAAATATATCATTAAGTACAATCGCGAAATAGAAATTCTTAAGCGGAATTAAACAAGCAGTCGTACACGAAACCTTATTGGATGCCCCTGGTGTGGCTTCTAATTCTAATTCCAAAATATGATATAAAATAGAAAAAAAAAATTCAGACACAAAAAAGCAGTAAACTTTGTGCTATCCCATCCAATTCTCTAATGGATCACACAAAGTTTAGCATCATCTATTTATTGGTTGCCGCCACTAAAGCCATATGCTCTATTAGATCCAACACACGGTTGCTGCACAAAGAAGACCAAGATAGTGACTATTCTCAAATCCGGGGGACTTTAATTATTATTTTTTTCCAAAGTTTTCAATTGAATCATTATTTGATATTTCAAATCTTACGGTTCAAAACATACTATTACGCATTCGCAAGTTGCATTATCTCTATTTTTCTCAATCAAATCGTTATTTTAATACATTCTTCATTTCATCCTTTAACTATCACTTCAGTATATATATATCACGACTTCTAAGTTTTATCCAAACACATTAAAAAATATTTTCAAACATGCTACCAATTTTTTTCGCAAACTTGGGTGTTAGATCAACTTTGAAGCCGATTGAACAGCAATAGTTAACGAAGAGAGAGAGATAGGAACTGCAGGTGCAATCTTGGTCCGTGAGGATATTTGTCATTTGCCCACGACAAATATCCATGGGACGTGATCCAGACATGCGTTCATTGTACACAAAACGTAACACCAAGTAGCCTACATATTCAAATGGAGAAAATGTACCTGTAACCCCACTCATTATCATACCAAGCAACTAGCTTCATGAATGATTTGCTAAGACCTATGCCAGCCTTTGCGTCAAAAATGCTTGACCTAAAAAAACATATTTTCCAAACTTGTGACAAATCAGTTCGAGTAACACGCACAGCTTAAAAATAATGAAAGAGATAATGAGGTGTTAATGATAGTGAGATTATATATTAAGTATGAACATTAGAAAGAACTAAAGGAAGGAAAATTTTTACCTAGAGTCACCGACAAAATCATTGGAGACAACATCATCTTCAGTGTACCCTAGGATGCCCTTCATTGGACCCTCAGCTGCGTATCTGAAATTTTAAACCCAAAATTAATTATATTATGAAAATTATCGGTCAGATCTGATTCCATCCAAACCCAGTTAAACACAGACAAGCTGAAAGCCTTAAAAAGAACTCACGTACTTAATAGCTTCTTTCACATCTTCATAGGAAGCATTCTTTTCGAGTCTACAAGTTAAGTCAACAACAGAAACATTAGGAGTCGGTACACGGAAAGCCATTCCAGTGAGCCGACCATTGAGTTCTGGAAGAACTTTCCCAACAGCCTAAAATTTCAGTCAGAAGATAAAACCACACGTCACAAAAATTGATGTTATAAGGTTATACTGTTTAAAACATTTCATACCTTTGCAGCACCAGTAGAACTAGGGATGATGTTCTGCCCTGCTCCACGACCACCTCGCCAATCTTTCATAGAAGGACCGTCGACAGTTTTCTGTGTGGCTGGAAGTCAAAAACAATCAGCGTAATTAACTATGGCCTTTAAATATGCCAAGTGTCTACACATGTTTTTTAGTGCTGCGATGTATACCGGTTGTTGCATGGACGGTTGTCATTAAACCCTCTAAAATACCAAACTCCTCGTGTACAACCTGTCAAGGATAACTACTGTCAAAAACAGTGTGCAGACGTGATTAAATTGCCATTGGACATTTAACCTCAGAGAAACTAATTCTCGATGAAATCAATCTACCCAATTGTACGAGATCACTACTTTTTATCCAAAGTTTTGAAAGATTTGAGTCAAACCTTGGCCATTGGTGCAAGGCAATTGGTGGTACAGCTAGCATTGGAAACGACATCCATGCTTGGTTTATATTTAGTCTCGTTTACACCGACAACGAACATAGGGGCATCGCCTGATGGAGCTGAGATCACAACCTTCTTTGCCCCACCCTACAAAACAAGCTCTAATGAGAATATTCGTTTACTAGGACACGAAAGATGGTGTTAAAAGCTAACTGCTTATTTACCTTTTTGTGTTCTGATGCCTTATCAATAGAAGTGAAGACCCCAGAAGATTCAACAACATACTCAGCCCCATAATCACCCCAAGGAATCTCTGCTGGATTCCTATACGGAAACATTGGAGTTAGCATGCAAGTTCCAACGTTAAACGAGTCACGGATAGTATTGTGATACCTTTTGTTACTAATTTTAATCAGCTTTCCATTTGTTTCCAAAGTAGATTCATCTACAACCGAGACGGTCCCCTTGTATGGTCCATGAGTCGAATCGTACTTTAACATGTATGCCTGAAAGTAGTTAACAGCATATATCATACTCGTGATCCTTAAGTAAATAATTCCAAGAAACATGCATGAGTAAGCAAGTTGTTTTTCAGGCCACAAAAGAGGTCCTGTATATATAATCAGGCTCCAATCTCAATACTCCGAACCCCTCCGAATCCCTCTTCTCGATTATCCAGATTACAACATAATTCATGAAAGCAGATATTAAAGAAACATGCATGAAAGCAGAACAAGCAGACTGACCATGTACATGGCATCAATGAAAGGGTCATTAACTGCCACCACATCAATGTCATCCCTGAGGGTTGCTATGCGCAGAACGAGCCTCCCAATACGCCCAAAACCTTCAGGGTTCAACCATCTTAGTCATGTCATGTGTGGACTTAATGTTTTCCAAACACATACTATATCTGCTAATCATCATTGAATTCATGCAGCATATGAATATAACACTCAAAGCATAAATATTTACATTCCTAGCAAGAAAAAATAAAGTTCAGACTTCAGAGATATTAATAATGTGGTGACGGTTACAAAGCAGGAAAGTGACTAGAATACATACCATTGATCCCAATCTTTGTTTTCCCTCCGCTTCGTGACTCTGATTTAGTCAAATGTTCAATAGAATTAGTCAGGATCTGAATATAGAAACAATCCAAAAGCAGGCCGAATATTTACTTGGTATGGTTGGAGGAACTTCTGTAGCTGTTGCTTTAATAGGCTTAATCCCATGTGCAGTAAACCTCCTGTACATCAAAATATTACTCCCATATGAATTTAGGATAACATAATGCTTCCAATAGCATTTTAAACAACGAATATTGATAAATGACTCAACTGTAATGAATGTGAATCAACTTGAACATTAGTGCCACTGATGCTGGACCTGAACTTCACTACTTTTACATTGCGGCTAAAACTCCCATAAGATACCTAAAATAGGTTGTTTGATCAAATTTCTCAACATATCAATAAAACCTGACTTGTTATTCATCCAACTAAAGTAGAAGGAACGAGAAAGGAAGAGTACTGGTTCATGGAATAATTATTCTCTTGTTTCCAAAAAATATATCCAGTCCTGGAAATTCTATTACAAGTATAGTTTAGTCATGATTAAGAAAAATTCAGTCATGAATCTGCACTACTTCCCGAAACAATTTATCTGACAACTGAAAAATAAAGAAAATGCAAGTAAAATTAACACCGCTGTGGACCTCACCGTTGAAGAGGATTAGACTTCTATTTTTCATTGATTAATGCAACAAACAACATGTCCAATCCACTAGCTATGTTGTTGAAACATAAATCATCATATTATTAGTAAACAGGGGAACTCTCTAAAAGCAGTACACGAGCTTCCATCGTGGAAAGATTCCAAATATTGCTCGAGTGTCGATTTTGCAGTATAGAAACGGCCACAGATCAGATCCGTCAACTTTTTCATTGGCGAATATTGTTCGATATATTAATTAACAAATGGAAACACGGATAAAAAAATCACGCAACGAAATCAAACGTTAGGCAAAAGAGCAAGCCACCATGTAAAAAAACACATAAAATTAGCTTCCGACCATAATAAATGCAGAAAAACGCAGAAATTTAAAAAATATGATTAAGAAAACCAGAAATAAAAAAAAACAGCTGATCCGTGCTCTCTTAAATTTTCGTCATTCTCGACGGATCAAACTCAAAAAATCCCGTGAAAAAAGGTGAGCAACATAGTAACACACCACAGATCGATCGGATGGGCGGAGTGCATCGGCATCGAGACAAAGAGACGGCGCAGATCCGATAAGCGATGAAGAGAAAGCCGCCATACTTGAACACCAAATGCACAATTCCTAATATCAGCTGCAGCGACTTGATCTGCTTACGCAACTTGAATTGAAAATAAATGAAATAGAGAAGCAAAAACCCTAGAGAATTGTGTTATTTCGGCCTTCGCCTTTGACGAATATTTAAATGGTCGCGGATTCAGCAGCTGGCGGAGTTTCCACGAGAACGTCACACCAACCGCGACCACGCCATAAAACAACTGTTGTCGTTTTAAGGAGTGAGGAGGCGCCGCTTTGTGCAGCTAATGACTTTGGTAGCCACGTCGGACTTCACATAGCTACGTCTCTCCCTAGTAAATGGGAGTGGCACTTTCTGAATTTTTTGGGGTCCATCAACACTTTCCTTTATTTTATTTATTTATATTATATATTGTTCGAGCATATTTTAATTAAGCCTAAAATAAACAAGCTCAAATCCAAGAAAACAAGAAGAAGTCCATCAATAATTTAAATTAGTTTGATTAAGTCAAAAGACGTGTAAATAGGAGAAGATAGTGGAGCAGGTAGAGGAGATCATGGGGGAGCGGAGAAGAACCGCCCAAGTGCCGGGACGAAATGGGACATCGGCAAACAAAAGTCGACACACAATTATACGCATAAAAATCTGCAAAAAACTCTCTGCTAAGTTCCAGTCTTCAAGCATTAGTTTTCAAGCTTTCCAGTTCTAGCATTTTAGGTATTTTCTTTTTAGGCTTCGGCAACAATTTATTATATTTTTCATGTTCTGATGAATTTCTACCGTTCTTGCAAATTCAAAACTATGTTAGAGATTTATTTCCATCAATTCTCAATAGTTTTCTTCATTTTGGCATTGCATTTGTTTTAGGAGACTAGAACTAACGGTCGAATTTAGAATTCACGTCACTCGAATAGTTAGAAGTTATATTTTATCATTTTCACACAAATCGGTCTAACTTCACACTTGGCACACCTACAAATATCAATATTGTGCCCGCAAATATCAATATTGTGCAAACATATATATTATTGTAATATTATATTATTTGGCATAGCATACATAGGAATATGATATAGACAAATTATGAGAATTTCTTGATGGTAAAATCAATAACACGTGGAGAATGTGAAAATTACAGTTTTTATCTTATAATTTACATAATTTTTATTTTTGTTATCATGTTCTAGTAAAATTATACTTTTACTTCATTAATTTGTATTGTTTTATATTTAGTAATTTAAATCGGAGTGTTAACGTGACATCCTAAAAATAATGACGTGAACTGATGATGTGACATTAGCATTTCAGTAAAATTTAAGAGATTAAGATCGTAACTTAACCGATAAAAATATAATTAACTTATAAAATATGCAAATTATAAAATAAAAGTATAATTTTTTCATTGACACGTCAATGCTCAATGCCCTCACTCCGTTGTTCGGGTTTCCCCAGGTCCAACACGGGAATTTTGAGAAAAAAAGATCGGAGGAGGTGATTGGAGTATATTTTATTCAATAACTAGCGCACTGTAAAATTAGTAGTTGTGTTAATGTTGGTATTCTACTGAATTTTATAGTTTCGATTATTTAGTGAAATATCGAATTATATGAGATTGTGAAACACGTTACATGAAATTGAAACAAGTGAAAATATTATATTCATTTATTTTTCTGTGTTTCTCCTTATTTTGTCGGGTCCTGACATATTTGAATATCAATTGATATTTCATTATATTAATCAACAAATCGAGTAGTGATTTGCATTTCGGATCATCTATTGAACATCTTTCGATATAAATTTGTTGTGCCAAGTAACCTTAACAGGTCTGTGATCCCTCGATGTACATGTATAACGATGAGTTTTTCTATAATTTTTTTATCCGTACATATTATAGAGAGATTCATAAGCCGAAACAACAACCCTTTATGTTATCTTGGAGAACAAAATACACATATTTGACTCCGAATGGCTTTCAGTTGGATTATGGAAGAACATTTTTCAACAACAGAATGCAGCAAATGGTGGGAAGAAGAAGAGAACATTTTTTATATTGATAACTCTGTGTTAAAGTTTCGAACTCGTCATATGGGGGCTTCAGCGAACTTGTTTTGGGCCACTTGGGCTATTCTCAAAGTTGCCCAAATCCAATATATAAAAAACTTTTTGAAAATTTCGGGTAATCCAGACCGTGACTCCGCTCTTGAAGACGAGTCATTTTTTACTGGTAACGTTTAGTTTGTGGTATAAGACGAATAATATGAATATAATTAATATTTTTTAATAATAAAATATATGAAAATAATAGTTAATATAATGTTTGATTAATTAAATTAAATTTGAGATAATGTGATATTATCGTTTTGTATTTTTGAAAATATTAATAAAATATTTATATTATTATTTATTAAGTGTAATATTGTAATTTCAATACAATGATTTGATTAATGCGAGATAAATGACTAATGATTTAATTAATATAAGATAATAATTTGTAGATAAATTATTATACGATGTATCTAACATGATATTAGATTTGATAAAAATATGAATAAATAATATAACGAATCAAGTGATATAATAAAATATTGCAAAAATAAAAAAGAGAAAATGTCCGTGAGACATAACTCGAGAAGGCAAAACCTGCAGTACATCTCACACAGCGTTGAATTTTCTTGATTTAAAACTATAATAATGAGTGCGTCTCACATGTGGAAGCACGAATTAGACAGTAATCATTCGACACGTGTTAGTCTCCAGCACAATATCTGGTTGGCCGAGCATAGCGACACGTGTCTCAGGTGCCGGATTCCCCCAGAAGTCTCCTAGATTCAAAATGACCTGTGTCCTGTTCACCTTTTGTCTCTCGATTCCCCTGCCCCAAGGCCCCCAGCCGCCCCTCTTTTAACTAGTATATTTACATATGCTCTCTTAGGGCTTAGTATTCTGCACGCCGTGGAATCTGCCGACTGGGTAAATCTTTACTTAAATAATCTCTGTTTCTTTATTTGATTTTTTGTGTTTTTTCTGCCGTGGAAATTTGTAATTTAATACTTTTTACGATGTTGGTTTTCTTGATTTTCTCCGATGTGCTTTGATTCTTTGAGTTGACCTTGATGATTTTAAAACTTCGAGCCTCTTTTGGATTTATGCAGAATGTTAGGATTCTTGAATGTAATTAGTTAAAATTTTGTCTTTTTTAAGTCTGAATGTTGAGAAAAATTCAAATAGACAAACTCACAAAAGATCAGCAAAGCATCAACGAACAAGAAGAAGAGACACGCATTTACTTGGTTCGGATTATGATCAATCCTACGTCCAAGGTTCTGGGAACACCCCAATATAATCCACTAAAATGAACAAAGTCTGAATGATTACAACACTCTAAACTTTCACAGAGCCACACATCTACCGAGTTGTCAATACAAAACTATATGTGTATATCAAGCTTTGATTCAGAACTCGATCTCCCTTGATCCAGCAATTCTGAGCTAAAGAATTGTATATCGAAGGAAGAGTATCAGAGAGGATTTAATGCTCTGTATTGGGAGAGTTTTCTTTCGTGAAGAGAATCAAGAAGGTAGGCTATTCAGTTATATCAGATGGAACAACTTCTACCCATGACCAACTTTCTTCCATTTAATCCATTGACTTATTTGAGATTGATTACAGCCGTTGGATGAGCTTCCTTTTGTTATAGACATTCCAAGCCCTTCCCTGATTAATATAATGAGTCAAATAACTCTTCACAATTCTCCACCTATTTGGCTCATTTCAGTGGTTTCAAAACGATGTTCCCATGAACAAGACCTGGCATTCATTCCATCAAGTTGAGCAAGCTCAAGGCATCCTTGAGTTTGTTCACTGGAATAACTTTTGTTAACATGTCTGCTGGGTTAATCTTTGTGTCGATCTTTTTGACAATAACGAGTTCCCTTGAGATGATTTCCCTGACAAAGTGTAACCTTACATCAATGTGCTTTGTTCTTTCGTGGAATACTGCATTCTTTGAAAGATGAATAGCACTCTGTGAATCACAAAATACTGTAACAGATTTCTGTTCATATCCCAACTCAGTAATAAAGCCCTTGATCCACAATGCCTCCTTTACAGCTTCTGTGAGAGAGATATATTCCGCTTCGGTTGTTGATAAGGCTATCACATGTTGTAAACTAGATTTCCAGCTTACAACATTTCCTCCAACCGTAAAGACATACCCATATAGTGACCTTCTTTTATCAAGGTCAGCAGCGTAATCTGAGTCACAATATCCTATGACTCCGCATGTTGTGTGTTGTGATCTGGAATAAATCAATTTCAGTTTCTTGGTCTCTTTTAAGTATCTTAGCAACCATTTCACAGCCTGCCAATGTTCCCTACTTGGTTGCTCATGAACCTGCTAATTATGCCTAATCCATATGCTATATCTGGTCTTGTTGATACCATAGTGTACATAATGCTTCCTACAACATTTGAGTATGGTACAGACTTCATGTAAGCACGTTCTGATTTAGTATCTTCATCCTTGACAGATTTTAGTTTGAAGTGTGCACCAATGGGAGTGTTTACACCCCTAGCGTCTTTCATACCAAAAATGTCCAACAACTTACATATATATACTTCTTGCGATAGACTCAAGATTCTTAAAGATCTGTTTCTGATAATATCCATCCCTAAGATACGCTTGGCTGGCCCAAGGTCCTTCATATCAAATTCAGAGTTGAGGAGTTCCTTTAGCCTCTGTATTTCCTTCATATCTTTGCAAGCAATGAGCATGTCATCTACATAGATTAGTAGATATATGCATGTCTTGTCTGGAAGTCTAGAGTAGTAAACACAGCTATCATGTTTTGATCTCTGGAACCCTTGGTTCATTACAAAGTCATCGAACCGCCTATATCACTGCCGAGGAGATTGCTTGAGGCCATAAAGGGACTTATGTAATAAGCAGACTTTTCCAGCCGTATCTTGTTGTCCAAATCCTTCGGGTTGGGACATTAGTCTCTTCTTCTAAGTTGCCATGTAAGAAGGCGATCTTGACATCCAATTGCTCTAATTCCAAGTCAAATACAGCAGTGATAGACAGTAGAATTCTAATTGAGGTGTGCTTTACAACCGGGGAGAAAACCTCATGATAATCTATGCCTTCAACTTGGGAGAATCCTTTTGCCACTAATCTGGCCTTAAATCTAGCTGCTTCTACACCTGGTATCCCTGTTTTTCTTTCGAATACCCACTTACAGCCAATGATTCTTTTGCCCTTTGGTCTATCAACAAGGGTCCAAGTGTTATTTTTATGTAAGGACTCAAGTTCCTCAGCCATGGCTCTCTTCCAGTTTGGCCATTCCTTGCTCATTTTGGCTTCATTATAGCTGGTTGGTTCCTCAAGCTCAAATAGCTCAGCCACATTCAAAGAAAATGCTATGAAATCAGCATTTGCAAATCTCGGTGGCATTCTTATCTGTCTTCTAATGCGATCTCTTGACAGAACGTAGTCATCTAGTGGTTGTGCATTATTATTATCCATTTGAACTTCCTCATCATTCTGGACTTCTTGCACATTGATATGAGGATCTGCTTGAGCCTGATTCTGTGATATATCATAGGTATTATCAGTCTGCGAGTGATTGCCACCATAAGGTTTTTGGTTTTCAGTGTTTACAGCTTCAACATTTCCTTCCAAGTCTTGAGGATTCACCTGGTTTTGCAAGTCCTGCTCAGCTTGTTTAGAGCTGGCAATTTCTGTAATGCTCATGTTAGTTTTATAAAACACATTTTCATTAAACGTTACATCTCTGCTTATCACACGTTTGAGATCATCTAATAGCCATACTTTGTAACCTTTTATTCCACTAGGGTATCCTAGAAATATACCTTTCTTTGCTCTAGGATTGAGTTTACCTTGTTTAACGTGAACATATACTACACAGCCAAAGGTTCTTATGTGTTCATAATCAGGTTTTATCGAAGAGCATTTCATTTCGGGAACTAGAAACTCTATGGCAGAAGATGGTGACCTATTTATCAAGTAACTAGCTGTTGAAGCAGTTTCAGCCCAGAATTTATTTGGTAAACCGCTCTCACTAAGCATGCATCTAACTTTATCCATGATGGTTCTGTTCATGCGTTCTGCCACACCATTTTGTTGTGGTGTGTATGTGCATGTTCTATGTCTAACAATTCCAGATTTTGCCCAAAGATTGTCAAATTGTTGATTGCAAAATTCTAACCCATTAGCTGTTCTTAGCCTCTTTATCTTATTTCCTGTTTGGTTTTCAATCATGGTTTTCCATTCAAGGAATTTATTGAATGCATCAGCCTTTGTTTTTAGGAAATAAATCCACACTTTCCTGGAATAATCATCAATTAAGGAAATGAAATATTGAGATTCAGAAAGTGAAAGAGGTACCTTAGAAGAGCCCCATAAATCAGAATGGATGTAATCAAGGGTTGATTTTGTATTGTGAGTGGCTGTGTTGAACTTCAGTCTATGAGCCTTTCCCAGCACACAATTTTCACAGAATTCCAGGTTGCTGATCTGCCGTGGATCCAGAAGGCCTTGCTTGCTTAGTTCTTGAAGTCACTTTAGACTCATATGCCCGAGTCTTTTGTGACACAAAGCTGTTTTATCCTTGACAGGTGCTATGATATTTGTTTCTGAAGTGATGGTGCTACCTTGCAAAACATACAGCCCTAACTTCAAATTTCCTCTCATTATTACCAGAGATCCTTTTGCAACTTTCAGTACACCATCTTGTGCCTTATAGCTAAAGCCCTTTTGGTCCAGTGTACCTAAAGAGATTAGGTTCCTTTTTAGGTCAGGAATGAATCGAACTTCAGTGATCACTTTCACTGATTCCATCCCACATTTTGAGTTTCACTGAGCCAACACCATGTACTCGGCAAGACTGATTGTTCCCCATTAGAACTTGTCCTGAGTCTTGTTCCTCGATGTCAAAGAACCAATCTCTTCTAGGAGACATGTGGTATGTGCACCCTGAATCCATGATCCATTGATCTTTTGGATCATCAGTTGTTATGGTTAGAACTTCGGCATCCTCATATCCTTGGAGTACATTTGCAACTTCTGTTCCTGAACTTATTTCAGTCCTCTGATTTGCCTTCCTTTGAGGACAATTTCTTCTAAAATGACCTTCTTTCTTACAGGTCCAGCAAGTCCTTTTAGTTCTAGACCATGATCTGGTTTGAGGTCTTTGCTTGTTCCCATAGCCTTTCCTTTCTACTGATATGCCTCTTACATTCAAGCCTTCACCAGCTTGTCTATATTGTTTTCCTGCAGCCCTGAGATCCAACTCCTTCGAATAAGCAGCACCTGTGACTTCTTCAAGGGTGAGAGAGTCTCTCTCATACTTCAAAGTGTCTCTCAATTGATCATACTGTTTTGGCAAGGAGTTCAGCAAGAATATGGCCTGATCTTCTTCATTAATTGTTACTTCTATGTTCTCTAGATCAGAGAGTAACTTTGTGAAGTCATCAATATTTTCATCTATGGACTTATTCTCATCCATCTTGAATCCATAGAAACGTTGCTTAAAGTAAATTCTATTAGGAAGTGCCTTTGTCATATATAGGTGTTCCAATTTGTTCCACATCTCACAGGCAGACCTTTCTTTTACCACTTTTCTGAGAATTTGATCGCTTAAACTCAGGACAATCGTGTTTCTTGTTTTCTTTAGAATCTCGGTTTTGTTCTGCATTGTGTCGGGCATTTTTGATTCACCATTTAGAGCCTCGTCCAGCCCTAAGTTTCCCAGGTGTGCAATCATCTTTTCCCTCCACAGATTGAAGTCGTTCCTGCCATCGAATTTCTCTACCTCAAATCTTGATGTTGACATATCGTAGGTTTGTCCCTGGCCAGTAGACTATCCTAAAGAAATCAACTCAAGACTTCGGACGGGATCACGATCAAGTGGCTTCCTCCAGCTCAGTCAAGATTCAACTATCAAGAAACTAACCTGGCTCTGATACCAATCTGTTGAGAAAAATTCGAATAGACAAACTCACAAAAGATCAGCAAAGCATCAACGAACAAGAAGAAGAGACACGCATTTACTTGGTTCGGATTATGATCAATCCTACATCCAAGGTTCTGGGAACACCCCAATATAATCCACTAAAATGAACAAAGTCTGAATGATTACAACACTCTAAACTTTCACAGAGCCACACATCTACCGAGTTGTCAATACAAAACTATATGTGTATAT
Organism: Primulina tabacum; assembly: GCF_025594145.1. Classification (NCBI taxonomy): domain Eukaryota; kingdom Viridiplantae; phylum Streptophyta; class Magnoliopsida; order Lamiales; family Gesneriaceae; genus Primulina; species Primulina tabacum. The sequence goes on from NC_134553.1 coordinate 5,063,478, forward strand.
CAAGCTTTGATTCAGAACTCGATCTCCCTTGATCCAGCAATTCTGAGCTCAAGAATTGTATATCGAAGGAAGAGTATCAGAGAGGATTTAATGCTCTGTATTGGGAGAGTTTTCTTTCATGAAGAGAATCAAGAAGGTAGGCTATTCAGTTATATCAGATGGAACAACTTCTACCCATGACCAACTTTCTTCCATTTAATCCATTGACTTATTTGAGATTGATTACAGCCGTTGGATGAGCTTCCTTTTGTTATAGACATTCCAAGCCCTTCCCTGATTAATATAATGAGTCAAATAACTCTTCACACTAAACACGATATGTACCTCTAATTTCGCTATTTGATTTTTCACTCACTTGGTTTTTGTTATGAGTTTATTTATTCAATTGCAATTTTTCACTGTTGGTTTAAATATATGTTAAGGTGTGAGATATAAATTGTTGAGTCGGTAAAGTTCACAGTTTAGAAAGGAAAATAGATAAATTTGAACGTTTTTCATTTAACGACAAAGGTTGCACCTCGCAGATGTTTATCTGTACTTAATTTATTGTTCACCGGCAGATTGTTGTCTCATAAAATGTTCAAACTTAGGTTTCACATTGAGGTGTTGTAGGAAGATTTGGGCTGCTTTTCGATCTATATATTCGAGCTTCGTGGACTACATCCATCATGAATGTTTCAGAATTTGAAATTCATTCCTCAAATTCAAGAAAATTCTAGAGCATGAATTCAAAAGTTCTATCAAAAGTAGTCACTTTTAATATTCGTTTGTCTTTTTTCGAAATCCTGTCTTCCAAATACATTATAAGATCCAATTTCATCGATCCAAAGGTAAATCGAGTTGATATTTCATTATATATAGCAGGTGTGATTGATACTTGGAGCCACAGTGTGCTTTGCCTGTGGATGTTGGATGATTTTTTTTAGTTTCGATCACAGTTCATACATTCTTGATCTATTCAATTTGCAGTAATTTGCATAATGCAATTTTTTCTTGCAGCTCTAGGTTGAGAATTGAAGCAGAAACAATAACGCGTAAGGCCATGAATAGTTCGGATCAGCAACAGATGCCTCTACACCAGAACCGGCAGCAACAGCTTGCAGCTGCTGGAGGAATAGCAGCGAGTGGTCAAATGGTTTATGCCACTTCTTATCAAACAACGCCAATGGTGGCTACCGGCACTCCAGCTAGCGCCATTTCCTCTCCAACTCAGCTTCCAACTACTTTCTCCCCTCAACAACAGCTTGGTGGTTATCATCAACCTCAGCAATTCCATGGTCAGCAGCAGCAGCAGCAGCAGCAGCAGCAGCTGCTCCAGGCTTTCTGGACCAACCAAATGCAGGAAGTCGAACAAACTATCGAATTCAAGAACCACAGTCTTCCACTTGCTCGCATAAAAAAGATAATGAAAGCTGATGAAGACGTTAGAATGATCTCCGCTGAAGCTCCAGTTATATTTGCTAAGGCTTGTGAGATGTTCATCTTGGAGCTGACGATGCGGGCTTGGATACACACGGAGGAGAATAAGAGACGGACCCTCCAGAAGAATGATATCGCTGCTGCAATTTCAAGAACCGATGTTTTTGACTTTTTGGTTGACATCATTCCTAGAGATGAACTGAAGGAAGAGGGTCTTGGCATCGCTAAAGCTACTATTCCATTAATAGGATCTCCTGCAGATGCAGTTCCATATTACTATGTTCCCCAACTCAATCCACAGCTCGATCAATCCGCACTTTATGGAGGTCAACAGTCAAGACCACCTTTCTCTTTCATGGCCTGGCCACAGTTGAATTCTCAGCAGCACCCACCAGAGCAGCAGCCAAGTGATCCATAACTGTAAGGATAATGCTTGAGCTCTACTGAATTTGTGTCGAAAAATGTTTATTACTCTGTTTGGAAGTTTGTGTGGTATATCTAGCGGAAACTCTATATGATGTTAGTGGGTGTATTCAGGTTGAAGGGAGTCTAATTTATATGATATTTGGTCCTAAGAGGAACTCGAAAATCCAGAAAAGGTGAAAATACGTTTGTGGTTTGTAAATAGAAAAGCATGTTTTTGCTAACTTTAATTGCGAATAGATTAGAAAATTTATACGATTCCATGATTTTTCCAAGAATGGCCATCTCAAATTTTCGTTTTGATCTTCGTAGTTGGATCATAAAGTCTGTCCGTCCTGGGTGGCATCAACGAGATGTTGTGTCAGACATGTGCGATGGCCTTCGCTCGAAAATCTCTGGACTTTCCAACTCCATTCTTGTGATTCAAATCTATTTAAAATAAAATAAAAATTTTTACGTACACAAGTTGTACTTGTGGCCATCCATCCATAATAAAGAAAAACAAAAAAAGAAAAGGAAAATACTTCTAGGATTCTTCGAAATTCTTTGATTACTTCCAAAAGATGACATTGATAGCAATTCTCGGTTGGTCCGAATACCAGGCCTACGATCATTATTATCAGATGATTTTTGAATCAAACTTTAGGTGATTAAATTTAATATCATGATATATTTTTTTATAAACCAAAATAACACTATTCTAAGTTATAAAAATTTTTCTTTTTTTTTATATACAAAATATTATAAAAACCTTTGAAGTAAATCTGTAGCTACTTTTTAAATGTTAATATCAGATATAACATAAAAAAACCATTTTCACAAATTTAAAATTTAATATCAGCTATATTTTTTAAACTATTTTTTTTAATGAGTATGCATGCATGGTGTGCCAAGATCATTAGTATGAATAATTATTAAAGTACAATATAATGAATTTTTGAATATAGTATATCCATGTAACTTTATAATGATAATTGTTGTGAAAAAGTAAAAATTTATGGTAAAAAGTAAAAATCTCAAACTCTCAAAATTTACCAAACTACACACTTTATAATATTTTTCTCTCTGCTCAATTGTGATTTTCTTCACAAATGAGAGATCTATTTATAGGAAATCTTTACAAATAATCCAAAAATAAAATACATCATTACCTACATCATCACACACTAATTTTCAATATTTACAACTCTTATTTTCAACATTCAAATATTCAACATTCAAATATTCAATACTCACATTTTAAATATATTTTTCAACACTCCCCCTTGTGATGATGATCATAATGATTGTCTTCATTACGTGTTTTTATACTGCCTCGTTAAAAACCTTACTAGGAAAAACCCATTGGGATAAAAACCATAGCAAGGGAAAAAGAGTGCAGTCACGTAAACTCCCCCTCATGTTGACACGAACAATTCTTCACAAATTTCGTAGATTGCGCATCCCAATATTATATATGTGCTTTCTGAATATTGACGTAGGAAGTGCCTTGTGAAGAGATCTGATGAGTTTTCACTTGATTGAATGTGACGAACATCAATACATTTATTCTTCTCAAGCTCCTTGGTGAATGCGAAGAACTTAGGAGGAATATGTTTAGTTCTGTCGCTTTTTATGTATCCTTCTTTCATTTGAGCAACACATGCAGCATTATCTTCATATAGTATCACAGGCTTCTCGTCGAATGATAATCCGTATGAGATTTGGATATGTTGGGTCATTGATTTTAACCACACACATTCACGACTTGCTTCATGTAGTGCAATAATCTCGGCATGATTTGATGAAGTTGTTACGAGCGTTTGTTTCTGTGAACGCCAAGAAATTGCAGTGCCTCCACGAGTCAAAACATATCCAGTTTGGGAACGTGCCTTGTGTGGATCAGATAAGTATCCAGCATCGGCATAACCAATTATACCTGGATTAGCATCTTTTGAATACAAAAGTCCCAAGTCTGTCGTTCTTCGTAGATAACGGAATATATGTTTAATTCCGTTCCAGTGTCTCTTTGTTGGATATGTGCTAAATCTTGCCAACAAATTTACGGCAAAAAATATATCAGGCCTTGTACAATTTGTAAGATACATAAGGGCACCGATAGCACTTAGATATGGTACTTCTGGACCAAGAATATCTTCATCTTCTTCACATGGTCGGAATGGATCATTTTCTATGTTTAATGATCTAACAACCATTGGAGTACTTAAAGGATTTGATTTATCCATATTAAAACGTTTAAGGATCTTTTCTGTATAATTTGTCTGGTGAACAAACATTCCACATTCTTTTTGTTCAATTTGTAAACCCAGACAATACTTGGTTTTTCCAAGATCCTTCATTTCAAATTCTTCCTTCAAGTATGACACAACTTCTTGAATTTCCTTATTCGTTCCAATGATGTTTAAATCATCAACATATACAGCAATAATTACGCATCCGGATGTTGTTTTCTTAATGAAAACACAAGGGCATATTGAATTATTTACATATCCCTTTTTCATCAAGTGATCACTTAGTCGATTATACCACATTCGACCTGATTGCTTTAACCCATATAATGATCTTTGTAATTTCACAGAATAACATTCCATGTGTTTTGAACTTTGTGCTTCAGACATCTTAAATCCTTCAGGGATTTTCATATATATATTACTATCAAGTGATCCATATAAGTAAGCTGTAACAACATCCATAAGACGCATTTCTAAATTTTCAGATACCGCCAAGCTAATCAAATACCGAAACGTAATTGCATCCATCACGGGAGAATACGTTTCTTCATAATCAATTTCAGGCCTTTGAGAAAAACCTTGTGCAACAAGTCGAGCTTTATATCTCACTATTTCATTTTTCTTATTTCGCTTTCGAATAAAAACCCATTTGTATCCAACAGGTTTTACACCTTCAGGTGTAAGGACTATAGGTCCAAAAACATTACGTTTATTTAGTGAATCCAATTCAACCTGGATGTCTTCTTTCCATTTTATCCAATCCTGCTGATTTTTACATTCACCAAAAGATTTTGGTTCATGATCTTCATTATCATTTATGATGTCGATTGCCACATTATAAGAAAATATATCATCAATTTCTTCTATATCTTTTCGGTTCCATATTTTTCCAGTATTAATGTAATTGATAGAGATTTTATGATTCTCGTCAGTTTGTGGTTCTGACAGAATATTTTCATCATCATGTGTTTCTTCAGGAACACCATTCTCTATTTTGTGATCATCACGTGTTTCTTCAGGAACATCATTCTTTATTTTGTGATCATCGTGTTTCTCTATAAATTTTCTTTTTCGAGGATTTTTATCCTTGGAACCGACTGGCCTTCCACGCTTCAGGCGTTTAATGACATTATGAGTATCTTCAATTTGTTTCTTTGGAATTTCAATTCGAGCAGGGGCATTTGCAGCATGTATATATGATTTAGTTACCCCTTTTGTGTCAGCAAATGCATCTAGTATTTGATTGGCTATTCTTTGCAAGTGTACAATTTGTTGTACATCTTTTTTACATTGTTTTGTTCTTGGATCCAGATGTAACAATGATGATACATGCCATGTAATTTTCTTTTCGGTATGTTTCTGTTCTCCCCCTAACATTGAGAAGATTTCCTCATTAAAATGACAATCAGCAAAACGTGCTGTGAACACGTCGCCTGTCTGAGGTTCAAGATATCGAATGATTGATGGACTATCATAACCGATATAAATTCCAACCTTTCTTTGAGGTCCCATTTTCTTTCGTTGCGGTGGTGCAATAGGCACATACACCATACATCCAAAAATTCTCAGATGAGAAATGTCTGGTTCTTTACCAAATGCAAGCTGCAATGGGGAGTATTTATGATATGCACTTGGTCTGATGCGAATTAATGAAGCAGCGTGTAAAATTGCATGTCCCCATATAGAAATAGGGAGCTTTGTTTTCATTATCATTGGTCTAGCAATCATTTGCAGACGTTTAATCAATGATTCAGCCAATCCATTCTGTGTATGTACATGAGCAACAGGATGTTCAACAATGATTCCCATAGACATACAATAATCATTGAAAGTTTGGGAAGTAAATTCACCAGCATTATCAAGTCTAATTTTCTTGATTGTATAATCGGGAAATTGATTCCTCAATTTTATTATTTGAGCAAGTAATCTTGCAAATGCAACATTTCGAGTTGACAATAAACATACATGTGACCATCTGCTGGAGGCATCAATCAATACCATAAAGTATCTGAATGGTCCACATGGTGGATGAATTGGTCCACAAATATCACCCTGAATACGTTCAAGAAACATTGGTGATTCAGTTTGGATTTTGACTGGTGATGGTCTTATAATAAGTTTTCCAAGAGAACATGCTTTACATTGAAACTTATTATTCTGAAAGATCTTCTGGTCTTTCAGTGGATGACCATGTGTATTTTCTATAATTCTTCGCATCATTGTTGAACCAGGATGTCCCAATCGATCATGCCAATTGGTTAATATCGAAGAATTATCAACTACCATGTTTGATTCAATCGGACTTATATGTGTATAATGCAATCCAGTAGGGAGCATTGGTAGTTTTTCAATCACATATTTCTTTCCTGATTTATATGTGATAAGACACATATATTTCTTATTCCCTTCATTCATTGTTTGAGTATCATACCCATGGGAATATATATCATTAAAACTCAACAAATTTCTTTTCGATTGTGGTGAATATAAAGCATCATTGATAAAAAATTTTGTACCATTAGGTAACAAAAATTAACAAAAATTGTGCTTTACCACATTCTTTAATCAAGTCTACAGGACCTGATATTGTATTCACCCTTGTTTTTGTTGGTTTTAGTTCCAAGAAATATCTTTTATCTCGGAGGATAGTGTGCGTTGTACCACTATCGGGTATGCAAACTTCAGCTTTGCTCATAGTATTTTTCATATTTCAACTTCAAAAAATATATGCAATGAAATAAAATTACTGACAATAAAATGCAAAAATATAGCACACAATAAAACATTATCATATGGGTACATAAAATATTTTACATATTTATTCCACCAGCAAATTGATCATTGTCTGAGAAATCAATCAGAAAATCTCCAGCATCAAAATGAGTTGAATCACTCAAAGGTTCACTTTGTTCAGTGAAGTTGGTCTCCTTTTCTTTCCCCTTTAATGATTCTTTATAAAGTTTACAAAGATGCTCAGTGGCTCGACAAATACGGGACCAATATCCTGGAGTACCACATCTGAAACAAGAACTTTCATATCTTTTTGAGTGATTCTCATTAACACTCATATTTTCATGATGCCTTTTCTGTGGATGGTTTTGGACGTTCTTTTGAGATGAGTTATAAAAGTAACTATCTCGATTATTTTCAAAACCACGACCACTTCCACGACCACGACCTCGATTTCGTCCTCGACCAAAATCTTGTTTATAACTTTGATTTTGGTTTCCAGATTTAAATTCATTTTTGCTTACGACATTTACTTCAGGAAATGCCGTTGAACCAGTGGGTCGGGACTGATGATTTCTCATTAATAGCTCGTTGTTTTTTTCCGCCACAAGAAGACAGGCGATGAGTTCAGAATATCTCGCGAATCCACGTACTCTATATTGTTGCTGTAGAGTAATATTTGATGCATGAAACGTGGAAAATGTTTTTTCAAGCATCTCAGATTCTGTGACCTCATGTCCACAAAATTTTAATTGCGAGATTATTCTATACATCGCCGAATTGTAATCACTGACTTTTTTAAAGTCTTGGAATCTCAATGTATTTCATTCATCCCGGGCGGTCGGAAGTATAACTTCTCTTATATGTTCGAATCTTTCTTTTAATCCCTTCCACAAAGCCATGGGATTTTTTTCAGTCAGATATTCACATTTCAATCCATCGTCGAGATGTCGACGCAAAAATATCATGGCTCTTGCCTTTTCTTGTGACGTGCATATGCCATTTTCTTTAATGGTCTCGCTTAGACCCAATGACTCAAGATGCATTTCTACATCTAGAGTCCATGGCATATAATTCTTTCCCGTGATGTCGAGCGCAACAAATTCGAGCTTTGTTAAATTTGACATGGTGGTACTAAAAAAAATTACGATGCATTTTATTAGTTAATAATTATTGCAATACAAAGTAACGGATAAACAACAAGTACAAGTATTTGTAAAAATAAAGAAAACGCACGAGGAGGATATTCTCCGATAAATACAAGACTCGTGAGTATGATAACCAAAATAATTAAAAATAACTTTGAGAAAGTCATCTTCTTTTTTCTTCGAAAAATTTGATGAAGAATAATTTTTAGAGAAGAAGAGAAAGTTGGAGTGATTGAATGTGTTTGTGAGATGATATTTATAGGGTAAAAACTAGCCGTTTTGTTACCGTTTATGACCGTTGGTGTACAAAAAAATAAATGTATGTATTTGTATAATTTTATGGTAATAATATGGTGAATATAATATTAATCATGTTTAAATAATTATGTATATCATATCACATTATTATAATGAGGTGTCGTAAGTTATTTTGTTTAAAAACCTTATAGGCTTTTATACTTGTCGTATCCCTTACCGGGAGTGTGGGATGTCGTCTTAACATCCTCCCAGGATTTATAACAAGTTTATGAAAAATTTATTTTTATTATTTCTAATAATAACATTATATTGTATATTAAATAAATACACAATAAATAAATAACAGTAAAATAAATATAATTATTTTTGTTACCTTTTTCTTCTGTTTGGAGCTTGGAAAAGTATGTAGGACTTTTAGAGCTTCGTGCTGATAACGTGTTGTGAAAAAGTAAAAATTTATGGTAAAAAGTAAAAATCTCAAACTCTCAAAATTTACCAAACTACACACTTTATAATATTTTTCTCTCTACTCAATTGTGATTTTCTTCACAAATGAGAGATCTATTTATAGGAAATCTTTACAAATAATCCAAAAATAAAATACATCATTACCTACATCATCACACACTAATTTTCAATATTTACAACTCTTATTTTCAACATTCAAATATTCAACATTCAAATATTCAATACTCACATTTTAAATATATTTTTCAACAATAATGATATAGTTTTTTTTTTTAATATTGAAATTGGTAAAAATGTCCAAATGATATCTTATTTAGAGTAAAGTGGAGACGGTCTCACGAATATTTATCTGTGAGACGGGTTAACTCAATGGATATTCACAATAAAATGTAATATTATTAGCATAAACATTAATATTTTTTCATGGATGATCCAAATAAGAGATCCGTATTACAAAATACGACATGTGAGACCGTCTCACACAAGTTTTTGTTTAGAGTAAAACATTGTTTGATCAATTATCAAAAATTTGATTTTTTTTTACTAGTATGTTTTGAAGCAAGTTTGTTATACCATGCCAAAAATTTGAATTAGGTATGATCTAAGTCGAGAAGTGTAAAAATAATAATAGTATTTAAATTCCTCTGTTCGGTGATTATTCAGCTTGAATATTTGGTTGGTGGGGGGGCGCGGGTGTCAACCAAGGCCTCATGGGTGCTACATTATCAGAAAATGCCAAAAAGAACAGAAGTCCAATAAAGTAAACGTGCTGAATAATAGGCCGGCAACAGCCAACCGGGACGAAGCTATTTACAGAGTCATTTAAATGAGCTGTGTATTAGTGTTATCCAACAAGAATTTGGAAATGGAGTCTCCATTCAGGCCGGATATTCTCAAAGGCAAAGTCGCTCTGTTGACGGGAGGCGGGTCGGGAATCGGTTTCGAGCTGTCTACCCAGTTCGGTAAACACGGGGCCTCCGTTGCTATTATGGGCCGCCGCAAGAACGTCATCCACGACGCCGTCTCCGTGCTCCAATGCCTTGGTATCCCTGTAAAAATACTTCCTTTTACTGATCAGTGATCTCCGCCATGGCTGTAATTCTTTAATGGGTGGTTTACCAGTTTGCTTTGATTTTATTAAGGGATTCAGGCTGTTGGATTCGAAGGGGATGTTCGGAAGCCTGAAGATGCGGGGAGAGTGGTGGAGGCAACTGTAGAGAGGTTTGGAAAGCTGGACATTCTTGTGAACGCAGCTGCTGGAAATTTCCTCGTTGCCGCCGAAAATCTTTCGCCTAATGGTTTTAAAACAGGTTTGGTCTGGCTTTGGCTTCCACTTTTCATTCATCTTGTTTTAACCTTCTGGTGATCGAGTTTCAAGTGTTCATCAAATGAATAATCATAATGTTTGTTTTGCTGCTGTGTCGGAAAATGATAGTTGTGTTGTGTCATATCTGGCGTGCGGTTACTGATAATCTGACCGCGAGCAATATTGTCTTAAGGATGGATAATTGGTATCTTGGCAGTCGGCTCGACCAAACCGAATCTGTTATTACAAAGAATTCGACTCAATCATCACTCACTTTCTGCAAGCTTTTACACAAAATAAAGCTAATAAGCTTTTGAATCAAATCAACCGTAATTCCTGGTTGAAAACGCATACAATAGACCGTCGTCCATGTGTCCCACATGCGGAATTTGAGATAAAAATCCCGAAAATAAAGAATAAATTGGACACGGAGATTTACGTGGAAAACCCCTAAAAATTATTAGGGTAAAAACCACGGGCAAGATGAAAAGAATTACACTATAATATTTTGTGGTGTACAACCCACTCACTATGTTTCCAAAGAGAACACACACTCTCTTAAAGTGCAAGGTGCTCGCCAATTGGCGACCTTGCTTGACGTTTCAGACACCTTTTGATTCTTGATTCTATTTTTATCTGTCATAAATCACAGCAAAGCATTCTGTATTCTGGTTATGTTTGAGAAAAGCTTCAAGACTACTTGGTTATATCCATATATGCAGTGATGGATATTGATTCAGTTGGAACATTTACTATGTGTCACGAATCACTTAAATATCTCAAGAAAGGTGGACCGGGAAAGGACCCATCCACCGGCGGGTTTATACTAAACATCAGCGCCACTTTACACTACACGGCATCTTGGTATCAAATCCATGTATCTGCTGCTAAGGTCTCCGATTTTCATCCTCTCTGTTCAAACACTTTGGTTTTCTTGAATACTTATCAAGTTAGCAACTTCTATCTCTAGGCTGCCGTTGATGCCCTCACAAGAAATTTAGCTCTTGAATGGGGTACGGACTATGGTATCAGAGTTAACGGGATTGCACCTGGACCTATAGGAGATACCACAGGTATGAGTAAACTTCTACCTAAAGAGATCAACAATGGAGGGGCTGAATCTGTGCCGCTTTATAAAGTTGGTGAGAAGTGGGATATTGCAATGGCTGCTGTATATCTTGCCTCTGTCGCTGGTGCGTAATCTTGGCACTTATGTATATACTCTTATTGACTTAATATGATATAAATCCATGCCACTTGATCACGGTGGATACAAATATGCTATCAGAAATAGCTTCCGGAGGATAAACTGCCAATTTCTTGATAACCTTTTGACTCTGAATTGTACATGTAGGTAAGTATATAAATGGAACGACCCTCGTTGTTGATGGAGGGCTATGGTTGAGCCAGCCCCGCCACCTCCCCAAGGAGGCAGTCAAGCAACTATCTCGGGCCGTGGAGAAACGATCGCGTGCTGAACCAGCTGGAATTCCTGCCAGCAAGCTGTAGCCTGTGAAGAAAACCTGCTTTGTTTTCCTGGACTTATTTTTCTAACTGTTTTCGGTGGAGTTATGGTAACGTAACATATAAATATGCTGGAAAATATTTTCACACCTTTGAGTTCCGAGAATTTAATTATGTTCACGAAGACAATATTTTTCAGTCTGCTACATATACATGTAGCATTAACAATTTGATGGTATTTCCTGATACGTTTCAAGAATTGCTTGATGCTTCTGGTCGCCCTTAAATTAATTTAATTAACCATCTGAATATAAAATGAAAAGTAGGAAACAATCAACCAAAGATACATTATACAAGGTACCTTAAAGGTTGTTTTGAGTAAAAGTAAAAGAGTAGGTTTTCGTGAGACAGTCTCACGAATCTTTATCTGTGAGATGGATCAACCCTATCGATAACCGTCTCACATAAATTTTTGCCAAAATAAAAATACATAATTGAGCATGGAACTAAAAATTTCAAATCATTCATTTTAATTTTGAACCGATGAATACAATGAAATGAAATTGAAACGTAAGATCTTTTTATCCAAATACTAACATAAAAGAAAACTTTTAAAATATCATAAACCTTTGTTCAAAATAATATTAATATCATATTCTGAATAAATAAATTTATTATATTGAAAATATATTTTTGACTTGTTCGAAGTTTTTGTGGTGAGATAATAAGATAAGCGAAAGACCAAAGAAGGAGCTTCAAAACCATATAACTTCGCCTAACTCCACGATAAGAGTGAAACTACTAATATCCACACATATGACATAACCCACCTCGCTCACTTTATTCCTCATTCCCAGAGCACACACGCAGGGGGAGTGCTAATGGCGGCGGCACCAGCTTCTCCTGCTTTCTGCGGCATTCCCAAGTCTTCATCCACCACAACCAGGGCTTCTCTCAGTGCCCCTACGACCCGTTTCTTCGGAAACGTCCCGCCAAGTCGTCTGGGCTTCGCCGCCGCCGCTGTGGACCCGTTATTTAGTCATCACATTGCCACTAAATTGCGATCTTTCAACAATCCATCGGCCAAGCCGGTGAGGGGTGTTGCTTCCATGGCGAAGAAGAGCGTCGGTGACCTCACATCCGCTGACCTCAAGGGAAAGAAGGTGTTTGTGAGGGCTGACCTCAATGTGCCACTTGATGAAAATCAAAACATTACTGATGATACTAGGATTAGAGCTGCTGTCCCGACAATAAAACACTTGATTAACAATGGTGCGAAGGTCATTCTTTCCAGTCACTTGGTGAGTGAGTTATTATGATGCTCGATTTTCATATCGACTGAATGTTGAATTATTCGTCAATGGGTTTAATTTGACTGTGATTTGCGTATGTATAGACATTATTGTAATCATATCAACGGGGACTAGTTGTTTTTGGTGTCCTTTGGTTACTACAAATCTACAATGTGATGCTTGCCGCCGCTATATACTTTTTGAATTTGATTTCCCATTTGTCAATTGTATGATGTTATTACAACCAAAATTTTTTTTTTGGTTTGGTTTCTGATGATTTAAGTGGCATTGAAAACGAAGAAAATAGGATGTGTTTCCATATTGTTTTGAGCTCAAGGGATTTTGAATATCTATGTCCGTGAAATTGTTTTATTATGTCGATGTATGGAATGTCACTCTTACCGTTTGTTCATGGTATCTCAGGGACGGCCAAAGGGTGTCACTCCTAAGTACAGTCTTGGACCCCTTGTTCCCAGGCTATCTGAATTGCTTGGGATTCAGGTATCCATTTTATGGCCAAAAAAAGAAAAAAAATGATAGATGGGATAGAATTTGAAGTGAAACATTACTGCATATAAGTTTTTTTCCTGAGGCTGCTAAGAGTAATTGGATTCTTTTTTAATGATCTGTTGGGGTATACTGAATCAGGTTGTAAAAGCTGATGACTGTATTGGTCCTGAGGTTGAAAAATTGGTGGCTTCACTCCCCGACGGTGGTGTACTCCTGCTTGAGAATGTTAGGTTTTACAAAGAGGAAGAGAAGAATGAACCTGAGTTTGCAAAGAAGCTTGCCTCATTGGCAGATCTTTTTGTGAATGATGCATTTGGTACTGCACACAGAGCACATGCCTCTACTGAAGGAGTTACAAAATTCTTGAAGCCTTCTGTTGCTGGTTTCCTTTTACAGAAAGTTAGACTTGTTTTATTCACACACTCTTTACATTTTTTTAGCTAACACGTTCTTTACATTTACAGATTATCATCAAGTATTTTTCTAGTTTAGAAGTTAGATTTATTTTCCGTCTGACTTTTGTTATGCATTTACTGCTTTAGGAACTTGACTATCTAGTTGGGGCTGTTTCGAGCCCAAAGAGACCATTTGCTGCCATTGTTGGCGGTTCGAAGGTGTCTTCGAAGATTGGAGTGATTGAATCACTTCTAGAAAAATGTGACATCTTGCTTTTGGGTGGAGGAATGATCTTTACATTTTACAAAGCACAAGGACTGTCAGTAGGATCGTCCCTGGTAGAAGAAGACAAGCTAGGTCTTGCAACATCGCTACTTGAGAAGGCCAAGACCAAAGGAGTGAGTCTCTTGCTACCTACTGACGTTGTTATAGCAGACAAGTTTGCCCCCGATGCTGAATCCAAGGTTCTTTTCCTCGACCTCTAAACTCTAACTCGGAAATCTTTAGATGATTCTTCCTCTTGATGCCATTTATCCTGTTTCCAATGTTGATCCCAACTATGAAGAAAGAAACAAAGAGAAGGGAAACTCCCTCGTGATCTTTGAAAGGTGTATAACAATTGGGACTTGAAATAGTGATTGAATTTTGCAGGTCGTGCCAGCATCCAGCATCCCAGATGGCTGGATGGGATTGGATATAGGACCGGATTCTGTCAAGACGTTTAACGAAGCCTTAGAGACTACGAAAACCGTTATTTGGAATGGCCCAATGGGAGTGTTCGAGTTTGAAAAGTTTGCCTTTGGCACTGAGGTAATCCAACTATAATATATGTTTCCATGATCTCAAGCTTTTCTGTTAGTCCTTGTAAACCAGTGCAACCAGAATTTACAGTTGTTGCTACTGATTGTGAATTCCATACCTATCTTGATAAAAAGTAGTACAAAATCAACATCCTGTTAAAAACCTGTAATATCTTGGCTGAAGAACCTCAGTGTTTTTGAGACTCTTTACGTTGCCTACATGATATTACACACCTGACAATATGACACTAAAATTCTTAAAACAAGTGTTTGGCCAGCAAATTCCCTACTATACTGTGTGGATGACTGACTGTGGCAAATTATTGAAATTTGGCATTGAAATGGTGCATTGTGTAAAATATTGACTTGCATTATTACCGCTACTCATAATTATTAGTATAGTGGTATACACTCGCAGCTACATCCTTTTTTAAATACAAATGACACCGTATATGACTCTCCAAGTTTTGTTATAGCAAACGACTTTACTTTTCTTCTCTTTCTTCAAAGAGAATAAAAAATCATTCATTCTGAATGCGAATTTGTTTGCAGGCAATCGCAAAAAAGCTGGCTGAACTCAGCGGGAAGGGAGTGACGACAATTATTGGAGGTGGCGACTCGGTTGCAGCCGTCGAGAAAGTTGGAGTTGCTGATGTAATGAGCCATATATCAACTGGTGGTGGTGCCAGTTTGGAGCTTTTGGAAGGCAAAGAACTTCCGGGTGTCCTTGCCCTCGATGAAAAAGTTGCAGTTTCAGTGTAAACGTATAGGCATCGTCCTAATCGATTCTTTTTTACCCATATGTATTGCGTAACGCGTTGCATTCCGCTTTGTAATCGAGGAAATGTAGTAGAATATATGTTCATGTTGTACATGTTCCATTTTTCTTGTTGAATCACAATTAAAGATGGATGAAAATTTGAGGGGTGAAGTCTTTTTTCTCTTTCTTTACAAACTACTTCTCTTTTTTGTTAAACCAATTCTCGTGTCTGAATTTTCTGTAATATTATAAAACCAATTCCCTTAAGGCCCAGTTTGGTAGGTAGTACTAAAGTTGGATACACTGTTAATAATTTGTTTGCTTCGGTTTTGGAACTTGTTACTGACTATTAGTTGGACAGCATTCACTATTTCAGTGGGAGTGTAAATCCAGTCTTTTAATGTGGATAAAAACTATCCGACAAGCCCAGAAAGTGAAATTGACCGAAATACCCGACTTAAAAACTTGTTTCGGTTTTGGTTTCTGGACTGGCACTTCGATATCTTGGCACTGTGGGCTAATTTACTGGAGAATTCACCAAAGCTGAAGATCTTCTCAAGGGCCTGAATTCGAGGTGCGGAGATCTTATTGTTCTCTCCCATGGTTTTTGTTGCACAGAAATCTAGTATCTGTTTTGATGTGCACTTCTCTGTGTAGGATTTCTGTGATGAGCGAGAAGAAACGACAACTAATGCTGAGGGGACTCTCGGTTCGTTTCTCTTTTTTTTTTGTGTCGTCCAATTCTGCACTGCCCTGAAAATTGCAATCAGTAGTTGTTTCTTGCTAACTATCTTTTTCAATCCGACATTGACTTGATGAACGATTGTTTAGGTATCAATCTTCAGGGATGAAGAAAGGTGAGAGGGTTTGCAATTGCTCTATGAGTTATCGGTAAGACACGATGTTGGTTTGGGGATGAAATCACTTTTGGTTTAGAAATGCAATATTAAAATGAAGGGTATTTTGGTCACTAATGCATTTATCATGATTTTATCCATCTCACTTATTTCACACCACACATGATATTATATATCTCTCAAATTATTAATCTTATCATATCAAGCATTTATCAATCAAATTATTAATCATTCAATTATCACATCCTACGTACCAAGCGAACCCTAATAATATTTTATCAGCCCCGGTAGTTATTATGTGATGATATATCTTATAATCTATATCTATATTATGTAATAGTTGAGTTTATTAGGGGGAGACCAAATTTTTCCCCCCCAAATTGTCCTTCAGTTATAAAGTCATGTAAATTTGATTTTATGTACGTATTATTAATTTTAACGTTTTCTCATCGAATTTTTCCATACTTTTCTCAACTAATTTATTTATTATATAATTTTATATGTAAAAAATTATAATTAAATCAAATACTTGAGAAAATTCTTTTTTATACATAAAATCATGACCAAACTAATTATTTGAAAAAATATATGTATATGATTTATATGTAACATATATCATAGCGTGTGAGGTGATTTTGAGTCTCTAAAATGTTGAAATATAGCGAAAATATACAAACTTTGAACATAAAGAGCGATTTAAGCTATTTAACAAAAGCACGATTATAATAATGATAATGATACGATGTTGTAATTTTAGATGGAATTATCTGAACTGAATTGGAGAATGGTTTGAAGTCAAATAAAATCGTCATATGGTGTATTTGCGGTAGTGATAAATAATTTCCTTTTTTTTAAAAAAAATATCCACAATTGATAAATTTGTATTTTTATTTGAGGGGCGTGACTAATGACTTGGTGCAGTGGAACAAACAACATTATATTATAATTTCATTTTTGAGTCAACATTATATGCTACTCCAAAGACGATTAATTTAATATTTTGCTAATGACACAAGATAGCAAGAATAAACTAGCCAAGAAGCATGCACTGTGACTAAAGATGTAAAAGAATCGAGTCGGTTCATGAGTTTTTTGAGCCGATTCAATAAATAACCTTTTTCGATCCAAATTCGAACCAAAATTGTTTTGTTCGTGAGTCGCTCATGAGTCTTAATATTTTATTAATATAATATTATTAAATATTAACTATATACACATTTCGAGCCTCTCGGACGTTTCGAGCTTTCGAATTTTCATCCTCGAATTTTAATATTTGAGTAATAATTCAAATAAATTCGAACATTTCGAGCAGGACGCGAACTCAAACTTTATTTCGAGTTGAACTCGAGCCAAAAAATTAAAATTTTCAAGCTTTGAATTGAGTTCAAATATACTTAATTCGAGCCATATTCAAACATTAAATTTTTAATAATATTCGGCTCGATTCGGTTCGTTTATACTTTTAATAGTGACATATTAACTCAATATATGATCAATTTCTAAATTAGCATCACTAGATGATAATTATATAAATAATTTTTATAAATATCTGCTAGTAGGTAGAAATTAAAATCAAATAAATATTTTTATTTAATTTTATATATTATATAATATGATAATTATATAAATGAACTCGAGATAATTATATAAATGATTTTTATAAATCTCAATAAAATTATTAGTATCACTCGATTAACCTTAAAAATTGATATTTTACTTGATTCACAAAATCAAGTGATTCACAAAATCAAGGGCTCGGTTATCATATTATATAATATATAAAATTACGCTGAAAATAAATAAATCATACAAACAATAGTCGACGCATAAGAAATATGAACTCAAGCAACAACTTTGAAATTATAAATTTTATTATGATAAAGTTGATTTTGTCATTACAATCTAATATATAAATTTAATCACTCTAATTAAAATCATGCCAAACATTAAATATAATATCATACATCTTGTTTATCTTAACTTATCTTTATATTATATATTACATGTTTATCATATCATATGTATCAAACCATGTCTAAAAATATTAAACAAAAGGTCTAAACACAAAGTACGCAGGGGTGGAATAAACGAATATACTAGTTTGATGCTGAAACAAACTCCAGGGGCGATAATGTCAATTTACAAAACGGGAAGAGCGTGCGCATTACGGGCCGCCAGCTCAACCTAAGCCCGGTTCTCAGATATATAAAAAGCGACAAAGCGTTCTCGATCTTTCACTCTGCATTCTTGTTATCTGTTTACAATCATAAACACTGCTAAGGAATCGATCTCTACAGTTGACACTATCAGCGTAAGCTCCGTTATCCGATCATCTTATGATTTATACTCATATTTTCAGGTATAATTTGTTGGTTTTATAATTTTAGCTGTTGATTTTGTGTTTTTTTAATGATTTGTTGTGTGAATTGAAGAAATGGCGACGAAGAAGAGCGTGGGATCGTTGAAAGAAGCCGATCTGAAGGGAAAAAGAGTTTTTGTCAGAGTGGATCTGAACGTGCCTTTGGATGATAACTTCAATATTACCGATGATAACAGAATTAGAGCTGCCCTTCCCACAATCAAGTACTTGATTGAACATGGTGCCAAAGTCATCCTCTCCTCACACCTCGTACGTGTTATTCGAGTTTATTTCTCTCCTGGATAGATTTACCATTTTTTTGATAATTAGATCAATAGTGGATGATTTATTAGAAGTTTCTATGACTCTTTGTCACCCGATTAAGCAGTTTTATCTGTCCAATGCCAATATTTTTACCTTTCCTTTTTTATTTGATGTTATGATTTTTTCTCAGATGTTTCATTTAATGGGCTTGAAGTTTAGATCTTTATATGTGTGTGTGTGTGAGAGAGAGAGAGAGAGAGAGAGAGTTTGGGTCTTTAGGATTGTTTAATAGGTTTCACCGTGCGGGCAATACATGGTGTAAGGATTGTAATGTTGTGATTGAGTTTGTCGTTCGAGTTTCTGCTAGTAGTTTATCGACGATTCATAGATTCTTATCCGTGTGCTGTCCCATTCTTTTCCTGTTAACTTTGCAATGTGAATATCTTGTGGAGATTGATAGATGGAAGGAAAGTTGAAGGTTCTCCTGATGCTAAAATGTGTAATGTGGTGATGTTAGAAACTATTGTATAGAGATGCTTTTATGATAAGAAGTGATTAATAACATTACCATGGGTTTCAGGGGCGCCCGAAAGGCGTGACTCCAAAGTACAGTTTGAAGCCTCTTGTTCCTAGACTCTCTGAACTTCTTGGAGTCGAGGTATGTTGGTCCTTAAGTTTTAAAAGGCTGTCTATCTCTTGTGCAAAGTTGTTTTTTGATTATCTTATCTGATTTTTTTTAAATATTTATAGGTCAAGATGGCTAATGACTGTGTTGGTGAAGAAGTTCAGAAGTTGGTAGCGGGGTTGCCTGAGGGAGGTGTACTTCTTCTGGAGAATGTCAGGTTTCACAAAGAAGAAGAAAAGAATGATCCCGAGTTTGCAAAGAAGCTTGCGTCACTAGCAGATTTGTATGTTAATGATGCATTTGGAACTGCTCATAGAGCCCACGCTTCAACAGAGGGAGTGGCCAAGTATTTGGAACCTTCTGTTGCCGGATTCCTGATGCAGAAGGTTTGTGTCATTTGAACTTTCTGTTTAGATGTATTAAATCTGTCGTCATATTTTGGTAGAGCCATTGATTTCAATGTTTATTTGTCAATATAGTCTCTTTAAACAGTGTGGTGTTGTCTACTGTCGAATAAAAACTTGTTTAGTAATTTTATGCTTTGACTTCTATTCAGGTTAAGAAGCAACATTTCCTTCTCATAATTGTTGGTGATTCTTATTTAAAATGGTACGAGCATTAGCCATTATATTCTTGATTTTGTTTTCAGGAGCTTGACTATCTAGTTGGGGCTGTGACCAACCCCAAGAAGCCTTTTGCTGCAATTGTTGGCGGCTCAAAGGTATCCACCAAAATCAGTGTTATAGAGTCACTGTTACAAAAGGTGGACATTCTTTTACTGGGTGGAGGAATGATCTTTACCTTCTACAAAGCTCAAGGATATGCTGTGGGATCCTCACTTGTAGAGGAAGACAAGCTTGATCTGGCTACTTCACTTTTGGAGAAGGCTAAGGCAAAGGGGGTTTCTATCCTGCTACCTTCTGATGTGGTTGTTGCTGACAAGTTCGCTGCTGATGCTAACTGCAAGGTAGGCAGTTTTTGTGTAGCAGGTGAATTTAATTTTATATAGTTCTGTATTTCACTGACACAAATTACCATCAAAGCGGTCATTGCATTATCTTACATTTCGACTGTTTACCATGCTCTGGTGGTTAAAATTGAAAATGGTTGCAGTTGAAGAGCATTTGTACCAATATCCTCGAGGAATAAAATTGTACTTTTTTGTTTCTTTTAAGGTTGTTCCGGCATCTGGAATCCCTGACGGTTGGATGGGCTTGGATATCGGACCTGATAGTATCAAATCGTTTGGTGAAGCTCTAGATACCACCAAGACAATAATCTGGAATGGACCTATGGGTGTGTTTGAGTTTGACAAATTTGCTGCTGGAACAGAGGTATGACTTGAAATTTCTATTTGAGTGATAAACAACACTACATAGTGGATTTTGTTCCAGGGTGTCCCCCTGATAAATCAGGTTGTAGCCGGATTCTCTATTGCGTTGGTTTCAAATTAGCCCATCATGTTATAAATCTGTCCGGCTTCAGACTGTCGGGTTTATTTTTTTACATTTTATTTTGAAATTGAAAAAGAAATGGAGAAATATAGGCTTGGTATTTTTTTCAGTCATACTGAACCATAAAAATCTATTGAGAGAATATAAAAAAATTGTTTTGGGCCTGATAGGATTGCCTGAAAAATATTAGAACCTTTCCTAATAAGCTGGGTCTGTTAATTGACCAAAATAACCTGCGATGTTAACATACAGGTTTAAATCGAGTTGTACTTTATCTGTTTCTGAGTCAACACCCTATTTTTATTTGATGACCTTGTCGTGGTCTATCGTCCGGCTACAAAATCACTGCTTTTGGTATCTATCTGGTGCTCCTGATTTTCTTTTCCAGGCTATTGCCAAGAAACTAGCAGAACTCAGTGGAAAGGGAGTGACCACGATCATCGGAGGAGGCGACTCTGTTGCTGCAGTCGAGAAGGTTGGTCTTGCAGACAAGATGAGCCATATTTCAACTGGAGGAGGTGCCAGCTTGGAACTTCTCGAGGGGAAAATGCTTCCGGGAGTTCTCGCCCTCAATGAAGCTTAAGTGGCTAGTTGCTGTGTTGGTTTTTTTTGTCATGTCTTTCGTTGTAGTCATCCCCCTTTTTCACCAGGTCGTGTGGAGATTAATGTTGTAAGAGCTAGTTTTGTGGAAATGGTGGTTACAATTTTAATAATCATCGCTACTACCATGACTCGAGATGAATAAGAAAATCTCTATTTGCATAGTTATCGTTGCTTCAAATGGCGCACCATATTTATAGCAAATTATGCTTCATGTGAGCAAAATTTAAGGAGATTCTATGACCTCCATTTTAATTATTTAAAATCAGTGTATTTTTTATTACGTATTAATAAAAAAATATACGAAACTTCGATTTTTATTGGTGAAGGGTAATTCAATGTTTTGTTAAGCTGTACCATTTAACCTGATCGATGTTTTCTCATTTATCCCTTGATAATGCGTCAGATAACTAAAAATTATATATATCTTACTGACTTATTTAAAAATTAACAGTTTTAATTGTTTTTTTATTAATTCCTATCATTATAATATTATTTATATTTGACTATAAATCAAATTAATTATAATAAAATACATTAATACAGGCTAGAAAATTCGTATTAGGTTAGGTGGGGATCAATTTCTCGATGTCACAAAAATTTATATTCACAAAACACGTCTTCATCTTGATTCATTAAAAAATAATATTTTCACGAACTATGCATCTCAATTTATTAACAAATATTTTTTAAATATAAATATAACCTTGAATAAACTCACAGTATATTTAATCATACGAGTATGTCTCTTGTGAGGCGGTCGGTCAACTCTACCTACTCTTAGCATAAAAAGTAATATTTTTTTTATGGATTACCTAAATAAGAGATCCGTCTCACAAAATACGACCCGTGAGACAGTCTCTTGCAAGTGTTTGTCTAATCATACATATTAATCTAATTTCTCAGGTTCGCATATTCATCACGGTTTTCATTACAATAATACTCATTTTGAAGACGGAAGTATGGTTTTCATTGGAGCGTTCCCAAATTCCATTGTTTCATTACTGCCTGAAAGATTCCTTAAATTACAGAACTGCCTCAGATTCTTCTTCTCCACCCCTTCACCGAATTTTTCTTCCAAATTACAGCAAAAACCTAGGAAAGTTTCCATGTTTACGAATTCCATTGCACAAGAAGAGTACGTTGCCACATCCAAGGATAACTTTCATGCTTCAATTCCCCAACCCCGTGATTCCTTCCATTCAGGTTCTCTTTGTTGGCATTGAAGGTTTTTTGCTTAATTTCTAGGTTTCTTGTTCTAATTTTTGGCAGTTTTTCGGTCATAATTCAGGATTAGAAGATGTTGTGACTGGATACATATTCGGCAAGAAGAAGGCCACTGAAGTTGCTCACTTGTAGGCATTTATTGATTCTCCGGTTGAATAAGAAGAGCTAGGGGCGCATATATACTAGCCAAATCACAATCTTAGTTAGAACAGAATAATTTGTTTACTTGAATTTGGCTAAAAATAATCTGGGAAGCATTGGAGCTAGGATTTTTTTTGCTAATTATACTCTCTTTCTTATTATCTGATAATGAATTTGATGGTTTTTCTTATATTAGGATATGGAAGAATGTAGTTCGAAAAGGAGATGTGGTTGTAGATGCCACCTGTGGCAATGGATTTGATACTTTAGCTTTGCTAAAATTGATTGGTGATAGAACGCACAGAGGTCGTGTTTATGCAATGGACCTTCAAAAAAACGCTTTGGAAAACACTTCTTCTTTGTTGGATCAGTCCGTCAGCCCTGATGAGGTTATTTTGTGTTTGTGTGTTTGATGATATGCCCACTATTGATCCCTAAACGATTGGTACATGATGACTGCCAGTTTGTATCTATTAATCTTTTTATGGCATTCTGGTCCAAGTCAATAGTTGTTGATAATGAACAATGGTTTGGCTCGACTTAGGAAATGCAGCTTAGAACTGGTGTGGTTATAGTTGAACTATATGCAATGTTATTGTGTGGGAACATGTGATTTTTGCCGGTGTTCTATGGTTGTGATATGTTATATCATGTGTTTTATGTGTATTAATGCTAAACTTTGCTATGCATGTGACAATGTCACACTATGGTCTGTTTTGTGCATATCCACTTTGTTAGCAGATGATCCTGCTGTCAACAACTTGGAAGTAAGTGCCCAATCCATTCCATGAGTCAGGAAAAATTTTTGTGTGAACGACTGGGCAAATTAGTTTGTCTTGGGTGGTCGTTTATCTTATGGAACAAAATAGGGATATTGTCAGCTGGTAATTTGGAGTGGTTTCTTGTGTACATTGCTCAGAAATTTTGGCAGAGACAGAACAAAAACCATTGTTAGCCCTCTGCCATGTTTCGTGCCTCGAATTTGTTGTGCAAAGAAGTCCAAACTCATTTATTTTCTTTTCACGTTTGTTAAAAAATCGATGCTATGTGTGAGTTAGCTCTGACAATCTGTTTTGGTATTTAGTTGATGTTTGGTTTTATCTTTACTCTTTGGTCTCTCTTAAGAAACCCATATTGAGATTTTTTTGTGGCAATGCAGAGAGACCTTGTAGAACTGTATGCCCTTTGCCATACCAAAATGGAAGAAATTGTTCCCCAGGGTGTCTCAGTGAGGTATTTTTACAACTTTGTGATGAAAAAATTTGATTGATGTGGACATCAATTTGACTGTGATTTTACGTTGCTCTTTAGGTTAGTTGCATTCAACTTGGGTTACCTTCCAGGAGGAGACAAAAGGATTAAAACCCAGTCAGAAACGACGCTCCTTGCATTAGAAGCCGCAGAAAAAATACTTGCACCTGGAGGCCTCATTAGTTTAGTGATCTATGTGGGACATTCTGGTGGAAGGTAACAATATGTTCACTTCTTGGATTTTGTTATAATGATCATTCGTCTTCTAAAATATGATTCCATTATTTTGTAGGGAGGAGTTGGACGCTGTCCAGTCTTTTGCTTCTAGATTGCCTGCAAACAATTGGACATGCTGCAATCTCCAAATGTTAAACCGACCCTCAGCTCCGGTACTCGTTTTGTTGTCAAAAAGATGAGAGTGGATGTATCATTTATACACTGTTAGTTTGTATCTTGAATTATGCATTATATCTGTAAATCCAAATATACTTTATCACCTCTAGGCATTCGTTTACCTTGGAGGTTGACTAAACATTCAGCGCTTCTTGTTGTTCCTTGTCATGTTCGTGGCTGAGCATCATCTGCTAGACTATATCTTCCACAGTATGTGGAAGTTCAGGATTTTGGGTTTGAAATTACCCTTGCCTTATTGATTTATGGACATTTCATTTATTCATATTTATGAACTAGTTCTCATGTGCCCTGTGCAATAGTAGTACGTAAATGGGATACTAGTATCGACACTTACCTTGTCTATTTGAGAGTTGATGATCATATATACAAAACATGAAATTTAAGCCATTAATGAGTAATGACTGGAAATTAGATGATTCCCTTGTGGAAGATTTATTTGTTGATGAAACCTGCTAACGCGATGCCAAAAGTCTGTACCTTTTTCGATCTGGGTCTGTTCTAATATGTTCATATTTTGTAGATAGCTGAGTTAAAATTTTGCTAGTATTGGTTAAAATTTTACAGAGGTCCGTCACCCTTAATTCTGGCCGTTGGATATTTCAAAAATAAATTTGGAGTTGAAGAAGCAGAAAATTTTTTTGACCAGTGAACGATCGCGGTGGGACTCGAAACCTCTAATCTCCTGCTCCGGAGGCTAGCGCCTTATCCATTAGGCCACGCGATCGCGAATCACAAGCTGAATAATCATCCATGTTTGGTTCATTTTTAATTTAGCATGGAGGTCCTTGATTATGATTGAAAGCCCTCACTATTTATGTTATTTGTGTTATTAAATATCCCTCCTCAAAGGTGTGATAATTTATAATTCTTGAATAGTGATAATGATAAATTAATATAATATTTAAATTTTTATTATATTTTTTTTATAAATTAATTTCATATATTTTTATTATTTTCAATCATTTTAAAGAAAATAAATTGTAATGCAAATCTATCTTAAATTAAATTTTTATAAATTTCTAATGTTGTTAATTAATTCTTTTATGAAAATAAATATTTATTAAATTCTAATTTATTTTGTTT
Organism: Primulina tabacum; assembly: GCF_025594145.1. NCBI lineage: Eukaryota > Viridiplantae > Streptophyta > Magnoliopsida > Lamiales > Gesneriaceae > Primulina > Primulina tabacum. Next base: position 5,088,958 of record NC_134553.1, read on the forward strand.
AATGATTACCGTAATATTTTCAAATATATTTCTAATAAATTTATTTAAATTAATTTTAATAAATGTAAATTATAATTTTAAATATTTAATTATCTATCCAATTATTTTAAAAATATATATTTAATTAATACTTGGGGCATTTTGGTCATTGCAATAAAATTTACAAAATTAATCCATCATTTTAAAATCATACTAAACACTATGTTGTTTATCCCACCACACTATTAATCCATACATCTCATTTTTTAATCACTCTAATTACTAATCATTTACTTATCTCATCACACGTACCAAACCGAGCATGAAGGTTTTGTGAATCGATGCTGATGATTTCAAAAATATAATTTATTCCTCATTTTAAGGAAAAACATTGACGGTGATATTTAATCTCTCACTAGTTCGTTAACAATAATTTCCTAAAGAGTCGTCATTAAAGGAAAAAAAGAAAAAAAAATACTCCACATACAAAATTGTATAATCTTATTTATCTAGAAAAACTTCACGCCAATGCAATTAAATAAAATTTATATTTTCTATAAATAGTTATTAAGTATTATTATTTAATATTAAAAATATAAATTTTAAATTATATAATGCAGAATAACTGGTTGAATAAATCAGGCCCAAAAGAATAACAAATTGTACTCAATAGAATAGGCCCATTATTGTTTGTGGCCGACATCATGGGCTTAAGATCAAGCATTTGTTTGTTCTTCTCGCCCAAGAAAACTGTCTCAAAAACTCATCCTCTGTGTTCTACACTGCAAAATTGTAAGCCATTTTGGCAGCAGCATTTCAATCTTTCGTATGATCTTGTCCCCTTGATCTTCAGTATTTTGCGTTGATTCTAAGAACTTTAGCACTGATCTTTCAGTGTTTTTAGGTCTAGTGAATATCAAGAAAAAAAATATAATTAAGTTTGGGTTTTAATCCTCGTCGGTCATTTACCAGATTTCCATTTGGTTAGATCCTTAGAGGGTATTCAGACATAATTTTTGGATGAAAAGTAAACCATTCGACTTATTTCTGTATCCATTTCAGAGGCTAATTATCGATTTTGAGTCTTAGGACCTAGAGAGTCTCGATAAATCTTTAAGTCAGCCTTCGAAAGTTCAATTTTTTTTATTTATGTGAAAAAAGTCTGTTGGAATGGTCAGTATGAATTTATGTTGGTTTTGTTTATGCTGCAGCTATTTATTCGAATATTAAAGTTTAAATCAAGAAATCATGGGCGATAGCCAGTATTCCTTTTCTCTCACTACTTTCAGGTATGCACTAATGGCTTGATGGATGTTTGTTTTAAGTTAATGTGTATAGCTTAGGTGTTGTTATTTCCCAATCGTTGTGCAGCCCCTCAGGAAAACTCGTTCAGATTGAACATGCATTGACTGCTGTCGGATCTGGTCAAACATCTTTAGGGATTAAAGGTAAATTTGAAGTTTATACCTGCACGTTATTGATGTAATTGCACAGTATTTATATAATTAAGTGCAACAAATTAGGATCCTCGTTAGTTTAAGAGGGTGAAGTGAAATGTTGGATGGGTATGGCATTCATAAGTTGAGAAAGCAATATATGTTATTACGAACATGAGAAAATGCTAAAGACATGAGTTTGGGTGTCTTAAGTTTAAGCTTTAAGATTTTGCATTTTAATAGGCTAAATTCAGCTAAAAACCGCAAGTTTATTATTTAAGGGGTTTGGGTTTCTTAAGTTTAAGCTTTAAGATTTTGCATTTTAATAGGCTAAATTCGCTCAAAACTGCAAGTTTATTATTTAAAGGGTTGCTTTATGGATTAAAATTAAATTTTGATGAGGAAACTTATCAGGATCTCTATCCTGAATTCAACAGAAAAGGCGTTATTATGGTGCTTGTGGGGAGTATTTTGTCCTATTTCCACCATTCTTTAAGTAACCTGTGACCTTCACAATAGAGAGGAGAACATTTGCTACAAAGTCTAATTATTCTTGTGTTTCGGTGGTTGCAGCTGCTAATGGTGTTGTTATTGCAACAGAGAAGAAATTACCTTCAATTTTGGTTGATGAGACATCTGTAAGTATCTTAGTGATAATAATGGGATTCAAGTTTTAATACTTGGAACTTTGAGATCTGTTTCAGTTGTATTCTGGAAGAGTGTAGATGGACTATCACAGGATTCAAGTTTTAATTCTCGGAACTTTGAGAACTTTTTCAATTGTATTACGGAAGAGTTCAGATGGACTATCTGTTTTAATTAGTTTACTCTCTCTTGAACCTAACGAATCGATCCCATCCTCCTATGTGTTTCTACTGTTATTATTTGCAGTGCTTCTGGCACAATTTGTTTTCATTGTCTCACATTTTTCCTTGTTTTTTATTTGAAGTTAGTTATGTTTGATGTGATGTCCTTGGTTTCTGAGAGTTTATTTACTTTTGTAGGTGCAGAAGATTCAGATTTTGACTCCAAACATTGGAGTTGTATACAGGTTGACTTTCATCATCTGACTCCTATGCATTGATCCTAAATATGTTTATCACCTTGCCTTTTTTCCCAAAATGTATCTTTATGAAATGTTTATGTGTAATAAGCATTTCTTGCAATGATAATGATATTTGCGTCGAGGCCTTTGATTTTTAAATCAAGGACTAGAGGTGATTTTCTGGTCATATGTTTTACTTCTGATAGGCTAATGTGGATGTGCACGGGACTCTGGTTTTCATGGTGGGGTTTTGCCAAAAAGTATTAATAAAGTCCAAATACTTTTCAGTTTTTGATTCACGGAGTTAGAATCTCCTTTGTTCAAATAAGCTTGGAGCTTGTCATTTTTTAGTATACGAGCCTCCACTACCTGTAAATGTTTGAATATCAAATTTCTTCACTTGTGTTTATTTTCTTTCTGAATGTTTTGTAGATTTGTAGGAGTTCTCAGATGGGTTGACTAATTATTTTCTCATCTTGCAGTGGAATGGGCCCTGATTCTCGAGTTTTGGTTAGAAAAAGTAGGAAACAGGCAGAGCAATATTATCGCCTTTACAAAGTACTTATCTGCTCCATATATCTACTTTTCTTTTCTTTCTTTGCTACTGCTACAATCACTTGCTTGATGCTTCTTTGCTTCTATACAAATTTAGTGAGCCGAGGTTCATTTGTCTTTGTATATGTGTATCAGTATATCTTTGAAGCTTGAAGGGAGCCAAAATTTTATTATTTTTAAATGAATTTGAAAGTCATACTTGACATTAACTGTCTTCAAAATTCTTGTTTTTAATTGCTAGTAATCCAATTAATATATGTGAAATGAATTAAATATTTATGGGGGATGGATATGATCTATCTGTTTCATTTTTTTCATTACTGTTCATTAGGGTTTTATTTTAATGTAAGTTGGGGCTGATCTTTATTTTCATTACTTAGCAACAGCTGGTTTTACATCACATTTGGCTCTTCTGTTTTGGTTGTGTTTAACTGGGTGGTCTAAGACTTTCCTTCGAACTCACCACTTCACTTATAGACTGGTTGTAGCTTTGTTATATTCCAAATAAAATGAAAAAGAGTTTATTTCCCCTTTTACCTTATTTGTGGAGTTCTATGTGGACGTTCTGTGGTGTATTTGTGTGATGAATAAAAGGAAACCATCTTTGGAGCTACTGGGAAGGCTTTGAACTGCTAAAAAATACATGAATCAGTTACATCATTTATGCCTTCTCCATACCAACCATGTCTTTTTTCATTATTTTAAATTTTTTTGGAAGTCAGTTGTGGGTAACATGACACTAATATCTTCTGCTTACACGTTCATTTTTTCTACCATTAAATACAGGAACAAATCCCAGTGACTCAACTAGTGAGGGAAACTGCCACTGTTATGCAAGAATTCACACAATCGGGGTAAGTGTTACACGCTCTTATGTGATTTGTCGGGCGCTAGTGAGGCAAGATTATTTTATTTATTTTGAGTCCTTTCATGAATGGCCAGTCTACAATTCATGACTTTAAAATTATTTTATGATTTGAAGATGAAATGTTTCACTACTTAGCTAGTTGCCACCTCTGGTGGGACTTGGGAACATGCACTAAGCTACGTAGTGATGGGTTGGAGTGTATAGTAACAGTATATGAATTTATTGTGGTCCCATTAACTTTTTAACCTCTCATTCCATTTGGTAATATTATTATATGTTTTCTTCTCTAATGTAAGCATATCTATACATGGTGAACTGGTTTGTTTCTAATCGATTCGGAGAATAGAAATTTTAACCAGCTTCTTGAGATTGACCGGCCAAAACCAGTAAAGAAATGAGCTACGACTGTTTTTTCATTTTTGTTGTGGCTGAGATTTTTAATACAGCGGCTTTTCAACACTGTACTAACAGGTTCATCGTTTTCCTCTGGTTGTCTGGTCATCTATCCGTAGAGTCTTGCCACCCTCTCCACCATGTTAGAACCATCAATGAGGACTCCTGTCCAAATTTTCTCTGAGAGATTTCTTTATAGGTTTCCAAATGATCAATAATGCAGCAAAATTTTCAGAGAGCCATTTTTGGTAGTTGGTACAAAAAAAACTCCCCCAAAAGAAAAACCACCTGCTTTTCAGCTGAATCTTCCTTGAAACTTTCTCTTGTTGACCACGAGAAAGAACTTGAGGGAACTTATTTTGGATACAGTTTCATTTCTGTTAAATCATTATCCATGTTCGCTAAATAGGTGTGCCTCATATCCTTATCAGAATAATTCTGTACTGTCTTATGGACTGTAGGATAAGCTGGTTTGTTATGTCTCTTAAAGCATCAGTGTGCTTGTACCATATTTTCTTAGTTTTCTGGATTTTATGGCGCAGTGGTGTGAGGCCATTTGGTGTTTCTCTCTTGGTTGCTGGATATGATGACAAAGGTCCACAGCTTTATCAGGTATATTGACGACATTAAGGCATAGTTTGGTACACATGATAGGATAAACATGTGATATATAACATAAGGATAAGTTAAGGATAAATAAGATGTAGGATATTATATTTAATGTTTGGTATGATTTTAATAAAAGTGATTAAATTTATATATTAGATTGTAATGACAAAATTAACCTTATTATAATAAATTTTATAATTTCAAAGTTGTTGCTTGAGTTCATATTTTTTGCTTGCATGATTTATTTATTTTTATCTAATTTTATATATTATATAATATGATAATTGAGCCCTTGATTTTGTTAGTCAAGTCAAATATTAATTTTTAAGGTTAATCGAGTGATACTAATAATTTTATTGATATTTATAAAATTATTTATATAATTATCTCGAATTCATTTATATAATTATCATATTATATAATATATAAAAATAAATAAAAATATTTATTTGATTTTAATTTCTACCTATATACTAGCATAGATTTATAAAAATCATTTATAAATTGAGGACAATTAAGTCATTTATAGTGTATTTTATCATTAATTAAAATTATCACACCTAATAGAAGGGACATTTTATCCTTCTAAAAAATTATTTATGAATCATGGGCTTTTTAAAAAGGTAAATATAATGGGTTTTTTAAAAAGGTATCAAACATGAGATAAGAAGGATTATTTATCAATCCCTCCCTTATCCCATGTACCAAACTATGCCTAAGTATTGGAATTGTTTTTTGCATTTTCAGTGTCTATTTCATGATAAGAGCCGATCCTTTCATTACAGATAGTAATGTGTATACGGTGGATCTGCATCTCATTGTTTGTACCACATATTTTATTGATTTTATAAAATATAAAGTTACATAATTAGTAGGTGACTTTTTTTGTCTTCTTTGGCATCTCATTGTTTTTGTCTCACATTTTTTTTATTGATTTTATAAAATATAAAGTTACATTTAATTAGTTGGTGATGTTTTTAGTCGTCTTCCTCTTCTCCATCTTCAATTTCTAGCTTTTTTGAGGTGCGGGGATAATTGTGTGTCGGACTGTCAGCTAAGGCGGCAATAACCTTGGTTTTTTCAGTTGCATTTCGTATAATACTGTGTAGGATTTAACACTTGACCTTTTATTAAGAGCTCTATAGCTAGTAGTAAAATATGAATCAAAATTTTTAAAGTTGCACCACAGTCAAGGTCGTTCTGACAATAGGGTTAATTGTTGACCCACAATAAGCCTATCCTAAATTGCTTCAATTTGCATTTTATTAGAATTGAATTCATTAACGTGGCTCTGACATCGATTATAGGATTGAACAATTGCTGCATTATCATAGTTAGTGGTACTTTAAAGCAATGTTCTAAAAAGTTTGGCAAAAATGCCCTGCTTCGGAGAAAGCGGAAAAAAACGGTTAAACTGTAGTTTGACCGAATTAAAAGTAATTAAGGTATTTAATTAAGTGTGCTTAAACCCAATTAATCGCATCTATTTGTTTTTTAGTTTTTTTATTTTGAAGATATGTCTGTTTTATTTTAAAATAATAAATTAGGTTTATAATTTCGATGTTTATTTTTTAATTTTAATTATGATTAAATATGTCTTATAATAATTTGACAAATATTTAGCATTTTTTAATGTGGTCTAGTTGCAAAAACAAATAAAGATTGCAATTTTGAGATTTTATGCTTTTATAAATATGAGAATTAATACATCAGACTTAAAGTTATCATATTTATGTATTATTTTATCTATTTATTGGTTTGAGATAATTACAATTACATTAAAAATAAAAAACAGTTTTTTCACGCTTAAGCCTGTGCTAATCTCGCTTAAGCTTGAAAAGCTTGGAGCTCGACATCCGCGCTTCGGGGGCTTCACGCTTTTTAGAACCTTGCTTTAAAGCCACACAACAGCCCAAACCCTCTGTTGCGAGCGTTCCACCAGTGGATATAATTGTTGCACGTTACATTGACATCAATTTATAGCTCGGAAGACCTACCTTGGAATTCGTTGCATGTCTTGGAAATAACCGTTGACGAACATCTTTTTTGGTCACATAGGTGGATCCATCAGGTTCTTACTTTTCCTGGAAGGCTTCGGCTATGGGAAAGAATGTATCAAATGCAAAGACATTTCTGGAAAAGAGGTTGGTTATTATTATTTTTTCACACTACCAAAAAAACGCCGCTGCTCCATCAAAATTTGCGTGGCTTTTAGTTGCGCTGTGATGATAATTAAGGCATAAAGAAATCTCTGTCCTCTTCGAGTCTGAGTTCATACTTAATCAATCCGCTGGTTGGCCATGTGTAGTACACTAATGATTTGTTGAACTTGAGTTATTTTGACGATACTGTTTCAATGATATGCGACTCATCGAAATACTTCTTTCAGGTATACTGATGGTATGGAGCTTGATGATGCTGTGCACACTGCAATCTTGACACTGAAAGAGGGGTAAGGCATCTACATATTCTAGTATTTGTTATAAAAATAATTGCGTAGCCAGTGAATTTTTGTTAGTAATGGGGGAAGTGAATATTGGATATATGTCATTCTTTTCTCCAATTTTTATTGGGAAAGGAAGAGTTGGTGTCTTTCCCAGGGTGCACTTTTCTTAGATTTCATATTTTCTTGTTCACTTAAAGCACCACCACCAATGGATTACTTTAATAAGTTGTGCCCGAGTTGGAGAAAACATTAGTCAATATTTTATCTGCATGCGCTTTCCAGATTCGAAGGACAGATATCTGGCAAAAACATTGAGATTGGTGTGATTGGCAACGACCAAATCTTCAAGTATGAATTATTTTTCTCCCTCTTTCAAGCACACTAGATGCCTCTATTGTACGATTGTATCTTGTTGACAATGGAGTCTGCGTCTCTTTGCAGGATTCTGACCCCATCCGAGATCGAGGATTATTTGCAGGAAGTGGAGTAGTTTTATGAATGAATTAGGTTGTACTCGATTTGAAAACCTTGTAAAACGAGAAATCCTAAGCAGTGAGTGTTGTTTATGGAAACTTACAACAACTGAACTTAAATTCTTCGCGCCGTTCGACTCTTTTCTTACGTAGCGAACATGATGGCTTGATCATTCCTTGACATTCAATGGTGCCTAGTGATCATTCTTCTTTCCTGCATTAAGCTGAGTCGAGTATCTCGTGAGTGGCTTGATTATGTTAGATTATTTCGAATCTCCTTGGTTCCTGGACTGGGTGGTGCTAATGTACGTTTTCCAATTTTCAAAAAATTAAATCGTTACTTTGCTTTATTTCTCGATATATATGTAATAACTATTCCAAGGATGTTCGTGTGCACGTTGACATAATTTATTTATATGATATGAAATAATGGAGTAATAATGAAAATTAACACGTGAATTGGTGATCATAAAAGATACATGAAACATGTGTTTGTTATTAACACTTTGCATTCAATCTGTATTTCTCATTATGTTTCATTTTATATAAATCTAACATACATATAAATATACCACTTTCATTTGTGAATTTCCTTATATGTCCTTGTTTATTTATTTAATTTAAGTTAGCAAATAAATTAATAGGTTATCTTAAAGGTTTTTTTTAATTCATTGTCCATCTTAAATAAACTTGGACATTAACACATTCCTCTTTCTTTCCTAACTTTTATGCCAAAAAATTATTTATCTAAATTTTCTTGTTAATTTAAGTTAGCAAATTAAATTAATAGGTTTTTTAAGAGTTTTTTGTAATTCATTGTCCATCTTAAATTGATTTGGACATTAATATACATTTCTATTTCTTTTTTAAATTTTATGTCAGAAAAATTATTTATTTACATTTTTTAGTAAATTTTTTAACAAGTTTATTTTTAAATATGAACTAATAAAATCATATATTATATAGATATTGAAATATGACAAAGATTAGAAATTTTTAGTCTAACATCTAACATACATATATGTCACTTTCAATTGTGTTTTCCCCTATGTATTCTTATATTTCTAGATTTTGCAATTTGGCTTCATGGAGGATTAATTTTTTCGCTGCTTACTACCATTTGATAGATATATGGGCCCATTTATTTCCTTCTCATTTATTTTCTTCCTACGTTTCTTTCTTTCCTATTACTACTTCACCATGGTCATTACTGTTGATGGGTTATTTCATCCACCTTCCAGTGAACTCACCGATTTCTATCGCCTGCAATTTGTTTATGTCGCTGTGATCCTCAATTTCTCTCTGTTATTTTGGTTTTACTTCTTCTACTTTTCATGGCGCAGGGTAGACGACCGGCTGCCATCTCGGGATTTGTCTCAGGGTATGTGTTTCGCTCTCTTCATTTCTCTTCTACTTACTTTGTTGCGGCCCCTTTGCGTCTTCTGAGTTCCTGTATTTTCTATGTGTTCTCCTAACGTTATTTTCCCTCTTAGCTATGTGTGTTATCTTAAAGAGTTTCATGTAATCATTTTAATTTGGCAGTGGCGCTGCTCAATCTCTGCGTGTTGGTGGCGCCGGTTTATCTACTTCCAACGTTAGCTGCTCTGTTATTTTCACCATGTTTATTTGCATTTATTGGATTATTTTCCCCCCCCCTTTTATCTGTTTATATTTTTTTATCGCATGTGCTGTTGTCGTTCAATGATATAATTTCATCATACAACACATATTGTGTCCGTTCCTCTGGCGTGTTCTCCTATTTGTAAGTAATTTGTTGTTGGTTTCATCGTGCCTTTATTTTACTTGGATTTTTTTGCTCGGTTTTCCTATGTTCATTTTTTCGCACTTGAAATACGTGGGTTTTTTCCTCAATTGTATTTCTTTTTAAAATTCAGACAATGAAGGAGATATTGCTGGTATCAGTGTCTTGCCAATGGTTCCTTCATGTCAATTTTGTGGCGCACATAGATTCCCTTGTGAAGCTCCATCTTTTTGTTGCGCCTGTGGTAAGATTAGATTGACATCTCCTATTACTCAGATTGCCTTGCTGGAATTATTCAAGGACCCATCATCTCCCTTAGCTATTTTATTCCGCCGTCAAGTACGATTGTACAACAATGTTTTCTCTTTCACTTCATTTGGGGTTAGGCTTGACAAGAAATTGGCTTATCTTCAACATGGAGTATACACATTTCGTGCGCCTGGCCAGATTTTCCATTCATTGCCACCACTTATACCTAATTCGGATGGTCCAAGGTATTTCCAACTTTATTTTTGGGACAACGATAATGAGTTGGAAAATAAGATGTCCGTTTTCCCGGACGCTTATGTTGACAGAGAACTCATGGTTTTGCTGATGGATATAATGAAAGTAAACCCTTATGCACAACTTCTAAAGAGGATAAATCAGTATTCTTCAATCAGAAACTTAAGATTGCATATTTCCAAAAATGTTCCTGTTGACCAGAAATGTTATAACAGCCCATCCGCTAATCAAGTTGCGGCTATTTGGGTCGAAGGCAATGATGATGCTAACATTCCACATAACAGGGGCATAGTTGCTTGTGGTTGTGATGGTCAAACCCATCAAATACAACATTATTATGGTTATTATGATTCCTTGCAATATCCGTTTTTTTCCCATATGGGGACAATGGGTGGCAGCAGAATATTCTGAAGGTAAAAAATGGGTATGCCCATGTTGACGTGCATGAGAGTGTGCTACCACTTGTAGATGTTAATTCCTTCGATCGTATTATTGCTGGTGAAAGTCGTGGTGCGTTTTTAATCTTTTACCCCATACTCAATTTTAGTAATTATTTCTTGCATTTTCCCCCAAACAAACAAGATACTGGTCAGCTGCATATATTTATATATTTGTCTTGCAACTAATTTGTGCGTATTTTATTTGTTTCATGCAGTTGTTCGTGGACAAAATGATAGGATGGTTTCTTGTAGGGAGTACTATTGTTACATGTTGCAAATTCATGGCAGCAACACTTCGTTAATATTGTATGGTGGTCTATTATTGCAGCAATTTGTTGTCGATATGTCCATTAAACTAGAAACAACGAGATTAGATTATTACAGAAAGCACCAAAGTGAGAGAATGTCGGAATTGTACTAGGGTGTGGTTGACAGTGTAGCCAATGGTGAATCACGTGGGAGTGAGGTCGGGCACAACATGTTGTTTTACCAGCATCTTTCATAGGAGGTCCAAGAGATATGCGACATCGATATCTTGATGCAATTGCATTGGTTCAGAAATTTGGAAAACATGACTTGTTTATTATGATGACTTGCAATCCGGATTGGAAAGAGATTCGAGAAAATTTATTTGAAGGTCAGCTTGCTCATGATCGTCCAGATTTGGTCTCTCGAGTGTTTCGTGCAAAATTACTTGATCTTAAGGACCAGATTCTTAAAAAGTCTATATTTGGCCCTGTTTTTGCTTATGTTTATGTTATCGAGTTCTAGAAACGAGGTCTACCTTATTGTCATATGATTATTATCCTGCAATCTAATTATAAGATTAACTCGCCTGAAAGGTTCGACTCTTACGTTGTTGCTGAGCTTCCAGATAAAGATGTTTTTCCTCGATTGTTTGGTTTGGTCTCACGACATATGATGCATGGACCTTGTGGCACGTTAAATTTATAATGCCCATGTATGGTTAATGAAAAATGCAAAAACCATTATCCTCGCCCTTTTTTAGAACATTCTGTTCACGATCTGATGGTTACCCTATATATGTACAGGAGGAGAAACGATGGTCGCTCTGTTGAGGTTCGGAATTGTACATTGAATTCTCAATGGGTTGTTCTTATAATCCTTGTCTACTGTATCACTATGATTGTCATATCAATGTTGAAATTTGTTCTGGGCTAACGGCTGTAAAATATTTAACAAATATAGTTACAAGGGCCATGACAAAATAAGTGTTCATTTATCACCTCATAGTTCTAACTTATTTGTAGATGAAATACAAGCATTTCAGGATGCTCGCTGGGTGTTTGCTCCAGAAATAGTGTGGCGCATTTTTGAATTTGATCTGAATGAAATCTCTCATGCATTTATCAATTTGCCTCTACATTTACTGGACAAGCACATGATCACCTTCTCAAATTACCAGAACTTGGGCAATGTGTTGGCATCCGAATGTGTCTCCAAAACTATGTTGACTGAATTTTTTAAGACTTGTTCGCACATTGTGGAAGCAACAAAGTTCTTATATTCTGAATTCCCAGAGCATTTTGTTTGGGATCGACCAACTAGAACTTGGAAACCAAGGAAACAAAGACAAGTTATCGGACGTGTTAACTCGGCAAATCCGGTAGAAGGTGAGAGGTATTATCATCGTTTATTACTTCTTCATGTTCGAGGCCCTAAGTCCTACTCTGATTTGCTCACTGTTCGTGGAGTATTTTGTTTCACTTTCAAGGAAGCAGCACAACGTAGGGGGTTATTAGAAAGTGATAAGAGTAATTTTGAGTGTTTAAATGAGGCAGCAAGTTTTCACATGCCTATTGCTTTGCGTAGGTTGTTTGCTACGATCTTAGTACATTGTGTAATCCTTTGTTTTGTTGTTTGCAACCTTGATTGAAAATTATTATCGTACTATATCTTATATAGACACGAAGTCTTATTATTATATAGATTTATCTCTCTATTGCTTAGTTTGAAAACTTTTGTCAATGAATTGTTTACTCTATAATATTTATTGCACAATTATTGAAACATATATCTCCACGTGCATCGCACGTGCACCTACCTAGTAGAAATAAATATATGATGTACCTTCAAATAATTAAAATTAATGTGATACAAACGCGTAATAGAAAGGTACGTCAACGGCTAATTGATGTAAATTTCGTCATATTTATCACATCCATAAAAATTCTCCAAAAAAAAAAAAAGAATTTTCATACACTACAAAAAAACAAAAAATTATGCTTAGCGACGGTTTTTGCGACGGAATAAGCAAATTAACTTACGGTTTTTGCGATGGAAACTGACAACTTGCTAAAAAAAAATAATCCAACCTATATCTATGTATTGAATAGTAGGATTTTTAAATGATCTATATACTACACTAAAAACGCAACTCTTCTTACGATCAACCATCAAACTAACTCACGTTCATGGGCAAAGGAGAAAAGACATATCAACCGTAAACCAATACACAACCAAATCAAACCAATACACAACCAAATCACTAAGACTAATGAACTTAAAAGTCGAAGCGGGGTAACATCACCTACCCACTTGCCTATTCTAGGCGGTCAATTCAATAATATTTATTTTTAAAATTTTAAAGTGTGTGTGTGTGTGTATATATATATAACACGAGACCACGACAGTTGTGAAAGATTTATGACCCACTTGCCTATTTAAGGTTTTACAATTAACCGTGATTGCCCAAACTAGGAATTCATGAAGATCCAAATCGCAACAGTGAAACCGAATACATGCATGTAATTGTACAAAATATGATACATGACGAAAACAATGCAATTAAAATATTTCAAACTGTACAACAATGTAAATATCATATCTATCATATCTTGATGAGTACACGGAATAGCAGGAACGATTATTGCTCCTGACAATCCACACAAGTATTGGTTTTAACCATTTGAAAAGGATGTCATACCATTTTACTTTTGTTTACATGTGAGAGTATACCTAATAAATGGACTAATTATAGTGTTTAATATCATGCCCAAATTTGACACGATTTCTAAACTAAAACAATATTTTATATTCCAAGACTTAGAGGTGAAGGGGGCCAGATTGGAAAAGAATCCAATGCAACGCCAATTTCTTGCTCTAAATTCACCCCCTCGTGTTGTGGAACTGTTGTAACTATTTCTTGTTCCTTTGTTTCATTATCAACTCCACTTAGTCCAAGTTCATTTTCTAAGTACTCTAACCACCTTTTGCACTCAATTTCATCACCATCACTTTTTTCCCCACTAACTTCACTTTTAGTACTGAATTGTAAGGGATCCAAGCTATCCAAAAAGTCCCAAAAATCTATGTCGGATTCGAGGGGCATTTCGGCTTTTCCATCATTCGAAGGACCCGAAGGGTCGACATGGACACGAACACCGGATTTCGGATGCCCCGTTGCTTCATTCGGTGTCAAGACAGTAGATTTGGGGTAGTTTGATGCGTACGATGATGTTGGGGAATCAATTGTGTTCGACTGTTGAACCGTTTGATCATCAATATACTTCTCAATTTGCATATGTTGCGTGCTTGAACTAGATGTTCGCGACGGACACGACGAGTTTTCCATGTTATTACCACTTTTCTTCGTCAATCTTTTCTTTAAATGTGTGTTCCACACATTTTTTATCTCATTGTCTGTTCTTCCTGGCAGACACGAAGCAATTTTCGACCATCTGTAATAATTAATTCATTGAGTTAAAAGTCAATGGGGATGATTTCTAACAAAATATATCGTTATAAATTACTTTTTTGACTCCATTCACAAGCGGAAGTGGGATTCAAAATCTAAAAATCAAGGCCATATTTGCCTTTGTTTAGGGATTTTTTCATTTCTTGATAGAATTTTGTCACAAAAGTTTTAAAAAAAAATTTAAAGTTTAAATTAATATTTTATAAGTTGATTAATGGTTGAATTAATCATAAGAATAATTATGATAATATTAATTAATGATTGTGAGTTAGTGAGTTGTTGTCACGTACTTGTTTCCAATGGTATTATGGAGATTGATTATAGTTTGCTCTTCTTCAGACGTGAAGTTTCCACGTTTGACGTCAGGACTTAGGTAATTAATCCACCTCAATCGACAACTCTTCCCACATCTCAGCAATCCTGCAATTGCAAACCACAAATTAATTAAATACTTTTTTTAAAAAAAAAAATTCAAAAAAATCAAATTATTGCTTTCCTATTCTTTTTATTCATTCTTTATTTGCCAGCCATTTTTTTAAAAGTACTATAACTTGTATTTAATTGTATTTAATTCGGATCTTATTAACATACTTCATCACATCCAATAGGTGATTGTCATCTCAGTGGTGGGCACGGTTGATAGACAGCATAACAAAACTGGATAATAACATACGACACGTATATAAAATGAATTTAATTAAATGTTATTCTCTAAAATGATTAGTGTTTTTAAAATCTTTCTCCAACTCAATGTGACAGCTTTTGTTAACAAAAATGCAAGAATTCTCAGAACTAATTTTAATCGAGATTAGAGAATAACTTCACGTGGTTAAATATTTCAGATATGCAAAAGGGGAAAAAAGAGATTAATTGCCCAAAACAAAATCTCGAATTTATTGGAGTCCCCCACTCTCAGTGCATGTAAGCAAATGGTTTTTATAATTGATCAAAATCTGGGAATTTTAGGTGACCAGTTTTTATGTGAATTTTTCGAGCAGTACTATCACAAAATACAATGCATGCATAATGGCAATCGATCATTCATAAACAAATTCTTTTGGCCATTTCTTCTCGACTCTTTCTCCCAACCAAGATCAAATAAACTCGAGTTTTCGCTATATTTAAACGTAAAAATACACATGAAAAGAAGAGAGTTTTTACGCACCGGCTTGTTTAGGGAGTGCGCGCCAATTGCTATGCCCATTCTTCTGAACAAAATTGACGAGCCTCAAATCTTCTGCAGGGCTCCATGGCCCTTTCTTGACCTTGCTCTTATCGCAGCAAGGGGCTCGCCCTCTACCCATTTCTTTGTTCTTGAGTGAGCAATCAGGATTTTGGAGATGATCAATCACGAAAAATAGAATAAGGTGCAACCACCTCGAGTCGAGTCTTCTTGGTGATCTCTCTCATCATTTTCACTTTCTCTGGCTCTTTATATGTATTTATAGGTATACTTGTAGTAAGGAAATGAGAGTGGCCATGATTTCTTACCTTAATAGTTAGTGGACAGGGGATTTGGTTATTTTTTAATAATAGTTAGGTGTAAACAAATATTTAACAAAAAATTTAGGAAGATACTAAATAATATTTTAGTTCTTGAGTTTGTCAAAGATTCAGATAAATGTCATTTTAGTTTAGGAAGTTGAATATGTTGTCTATTCTAGTAGGACAAAAACTCTTGTAAAATTGTCTTATATATTAATTTTGTGAGACAGATCTCCGAACCGATCAAACTCATTAAAAATATTACTTTTCATGGTAGGTATGGATCGGGTATACCCATCTCATGAATATAGACAATTCAGACCTCCTCGCAAGAGACGTACTCAGGGATAGAGACACCCCAAAAGGCTTGGGTGGGCTCCAGTATATTTAATTTAATTTTTTATATGTATAATAAAAATTATTAACTTAGCACATTCTAAAATTTTGTTGGTTTTTTGAATCGACTTATACAAATATAGAGAAACTTGATCAAAAACCAAAAGATATAGTTTTAATTATGTCATTGTAAACTATAGTTTTTGAATCTGACTTATACAAATATAGAGAAAATCGACTTATAATATTAAGTATTTATAAAACATCGATATTCAACTTATAATATAGATCTGGTCAATTTATTATTGATTTTATATCTAAAAAAATTTCATCCGTAAATTATAATTTTTCAAATTTTATTTTCTTAACTTTGTTGTCTCGAACCATTTTTCGAACATTGAAATTATTATAAAACCAGACTGCAATAATTTTTTGTCTTTTAGCTGGAAAAAGGAATAATTTTCTTTATAGTAAGCACAAAAATAATTGTGCATCGTACCGCGAGCATTACCCCCGCCGGTTCGTTCGATCTGGCGTGGAATGGTTGGGATTCCACTTCATGAGAAAAAAATAATTAAAAAAAAAAATTTGGATCATAAAAAATTCCGGCCCTTGGACCTGCAGGAGTAGGATGGAATAATCCCCCCGCACCCCATATTATCGCAGCTAGCCCGGGTTCGATTTTTCCCTTGATTACGTCCCCGGATTCATTCAGTACACCACAAAAATAATAATAAACATTCAAATTCCAAATCCAAAGTTGTGATCGAACACGGGAATATTCGCAATTAAGAATCTGTACTGTTATGTTGCGACGGCTAACATTATTATATAACTAATTAAAGAGATAACAACTTATTTAAAATAGATATATTTTAATTTACTAATCGATTAAAATAAGATTTAGACAATAATTTTTTAAGTTCCAGACGAGATATCGAGTTTGAGACGTAATTAATTGATTGTAATAATTAAACCCCTCCCCCACCTTAAAAAAATATGTTTATTTAAAATTAAAAAAAAAACTAATTATTTGATGTAACAACTTACTTTAAAATCAGAACTCCACCCGTCACTTTTATTTTTAAAGTATGTCTCTTGTGAGACGGTCTCACGAATCTTTATCTGTGAGACGAGTCAATCCTATCGATATTCACAATAAAAAGTAATACTTTTAACATATAAAAAGTAATATTTTTTCATGGATGACCCAAATAAGATATATGTCTCACAAAATACGACCTGTGAGACCATCTCACACAAGTTTTTTCATTATTTTTTTAAGTATTTTTTTTATTTGCTTGGCCGTAAAATCAAGTTTCCGTGAATCAAAATGGCCTAAATTTTAAGTCGTCGGTGTGATCAGTAAATGATATAACTTAATTCTTTTTCCACTTATCGACATAATAATTACACGTAGCTTGTAAAACTCAATTTTAGGTCTTTTTGATTGATACAGTTTCGGGAATTTTCAAACTACTTCACTGTACTTACTACTCAACGATACATGTAAAAGTAGATGTTTAATATATATGCGGGATCTTATATATATCGATAAATGTTCGTCTTTACGATAATAGCATCTTATTTCTCTTTTATTTTCCAATTATCCAGCTCGTAATTAATTCAATGTATATTTCATGAACTATTTGTTTTCTTTAATTAAGTTGCATTTAATTTTTGGGAAAAAAAAAAAGCAAGGTACCTTTTCATATTGAGTAATTGAGTTATTAAGAGGGTATTATTATATTTATTTTTTAAAAAATTTATAATTAGTTTAGGTATTAATTATGTATGGATGAAAATATATGTAGAATTCTCTCCAATATTAAATTAAAAAGTAGTAAAAAATGCAATTAAACGAATCAAGGGAAATGTTTACTTTTGAAAAAAGAAAAAAAAAAAAGAAGAAGAAGAATGGAAGTGTGACATCGTGATTTGCTGCATGCTCACGCATGGCTGCAGTCGTGTCCAAGTCAAGTAAAAAGAGCTCCGAATTCCAAGTCTCTAGTGATTTAGGTCACCTGTTGCACCTTTTTTTTGTTCCCTTTCAATTATTTATTTATTTATTTATTTATTATTATTATTATTATATATTTCAAGTTTAGAATGTATATATAATAACTCCACTTAAAAAATGAGCAGTCATGCAAAGTCTCTGCGCAAGTCCATCTAATTACGTGGTACCGATGCGACTTCTCAGATATATACTTTATCAAATATATAATCTTTATAACTTATATCGTCTCATGCAAATATATATACAAACACATACATATATAGGTGTTTATATTCATAGAAAATATTTAATGCATATATAACTTGTTCGATGTCGTCGCTTCACCTTTTTATAACTTTTGAGACGAGAACGAGATGAGATTGGCGAGAAACAACTCCTCCAATGGGAGCTGATAATTTCCAGTAGAGAGGCCTACAATTTTAAACTTCAGAATTCTTTAATATTTTTACTTGATCTGCCGGAGCTAATATCAAATCAATCCAAAATTATACAAAATTTATATATAATTTTTTTAAAAAAAATTGGGCCTAACCCGGGTGCCAATGAGTCTACCATTGTTCTTACTATTGCCTGTCGCTAATGTTGTACCCTTTTGAATTGGAGTTTGACATTATTGTGTAGCTTAATCAACCTCTGCTGTGGTATATATGAAATTTGTCTTAGATATTTCATTATTGTATTTTATTTGGTGTTTTGTGACAAAATAGAATCAGATTTTTTTACAAATAAAAAGATTGATTTATGAAATATATTTCTCATGTTTGAAGTCTAGTGCAAGCCCATTAATAAGTAGGGTCTAGATTTACTTATGATACTTTTTAAATTGGATTTTTTCTTTTAAGTCTTGAGTTGGGGAACCAAACATTTGAGGGTATATTTTTTTCACTACTTGACACCTAAATTTGACATCTTTCCTTTGAGTTAGTAGGGTTTTTCACTAACTTAAAAGACTTTTTGGTGCGAAAAATTAAGTTCAAGATCGAAGAGAAATTTAAAATTCATGCAAAGATAAGCATTATGCACGCATGACGTGTGTTTCAAGCATGAATCCATTCATAAAATTTGAAAGGGCTGAACTATTAAGTTGCTACTTAAAAGTACGATTTTAATAAATAAAAATTTATACAAGAAAATTTGATATATTTATTTCTCAGTTGTGGTTGAATGGTTCAATCATAGTATCAAGAAATGAGAGAAAAATAGATGAAGCACATCTTTATTGACTGAACTTGCATCACTTTGTTTTTTTTTTTTAAATTTTTTTTATTAACATATCATATTTAACCATTAGAGGAAAAAATTAAAAGTGCTGGCTGGAAAGAAGAAAATTTCTGAAAAATCCCAATCAACTAAAACTTAAATACCCTTTAAAATTAGACAAAAACTTGTGTGAGACGGTATCACGGGTCGTATTTTGTGAGACAGATATCTTATTTGGGTCATTAATGAAAAAATATTACTTTTTATGTTGAGATTATTATTTTTTATTGTGAATATCGGTAGGGTTGACCCGTCTCACAGATAAAGACTCGTGAGACCGTCTCATAAGAGACCTACTCTTAAAATTAACTTAACTTGGAGACAAATTAATCTCGTCCAAGCGTTGGATTCTAAAGGTTACAAGACATTAATTCTTGTTCGAATTTTACCTTTAGGGTTGGTAAGCTATTGGTGGAAGCTGGACAAAGGCAAATCAACAGCTGAAGACAACACAAACAAAATCATAATATTTTTTTTTAATGACGACGACGGTACGATGATTTGTATACACATTGTTACATAAATTTCTAATTAAAACACATTAAATTAAATTATTAAAAAAAATTCTTTTTTTGAGAAAAAAAAAGGTTAAACGGGATTTTGAATGTTGCTTCTTGCCTACTGCTCTAGATTTGGTATTTCATTAATTAAGAGTAGACAATTAGAGCAACTATAGTCAAAAGTACGAATTGTAGATTTTGTGGGCAGATATTATAATATGGGAATCGTACTTTTATTTATAAATTAAATTAAATTAAGTTAAATCAAACCGACTAAGTCAATAAATTAATTTTTTTTTATTTTTTTTCTTTTTTGACCTATAGCCAAAGGAGTTGAATTAGGCGTTGTGTCGTTGCGTTAGTTTTCATAAAGTCATGATTCATATCTATAACACATTTCTTGACTCGATGTGTGAACAAGACAAAACAAATATATTACAAGAATTTTTTAGCAACTTGTGAACATGTAAAATGTTATATAAAACCACATAATAATAATAATAATAATATACTAAAAAGAAATTAAACTCAATATTTGAGAGAATGATATTACTTAGTTTTGTTAATTGTCCCACATTGGTTGCATAAATAACCTTGGAGTTGTATATATGGGCTTGGACAATCCTCCCTCCTTGAGCTAGCTTTTGGGGTTGAGTTAGGTCCAAGTTCTAATCTTAACAAGTTTCTCTCTATCCGTAGCCTGAGTCCTCCTCAGAAAATAAAATCGCATTAGTTACTTCTTCGAGTTCAACGGGGGTGAGTAGCTGATCACTAATAGAATTTTCTTATCATCAAAAGACCCACAAACAAGCGAGACCAACTCCGTCAATTAGCAAAGGCGAACCTAAAAAAATCATGGCTTAGAATGCTTCAAGTATATATTTAACAATCCACATTTATTCTTACATCGGAATCCATGATTTTTCCCATCACTCTAACATATGAAAATAAATAAGGAACATCAGATGCAACCGAGTATATCTGAAGCTAGCATCTTAACAATAATATTGAGAGAAGGTATAGGTGAAATCGACTAGGAGGGTTTGGTACAGTATATTGAAAAGTTTCTTCCATGACCGATGTAAATCGTATTGAGAATTTTGGTGTAGGAAAAATTATGGCGTTTTTAGTATATCGAGAACTTGGCATATAGAAATTTCAGTATGTTACAATTAACATACCGATTATATCGAAAATTTGTGATATACCAAGATGTCGGCACGATATCAGTATTATATCGTTCTTACGGGAAAAAAGCAAGTTTGCTGCAAAAAATAATAATAATAATAATAATAAAATTGTATTATGTTACAGTAACTTTAGAAAAAAATTGTATTATACTTTAAATTTTTGTCACTTTGAGTCTTTGACCTTAGTTCTCCTTAAAAGTATATATGTGATGGATAAACTCCAATAACAATGTCTTTTTTGATTGCTCGAACATAACATAATTTCTTTCAAGAAGAAAGTATATGGCTAAATACTTGAGTCCAAATTTTTTTTTTTTTCACAAAGTCAGTACAAATCAAAATTCTTATTTGTTTGTTCAAAAATTGACCCTGGATCAATTCTCCTTTTGACTTGAGATATTGATTATATCCCTAATTATGTGCTTCATGTTACTCTTGCCAAGTGACGTGTCATATACTCAGTTGATTAATTTGATGTTAAATTTTAGGCGACAGTTATTGCAATATGAGGTTTCTTCTACTAAGAAAGTAAATTATGTTGGATAACGTATAAACATATACTTTTTAAGTAGATCTCTTGTGGGAAGCTCTCACGAATCTTTATCTGTGAGACTGGTCAGTCCTATCGATATTTACAATAAAAAGTAATACTATTAGCATAAAAACTAATATTTTTTAATGGATGACCCAAATAAGATATCCGTCTCACAAAATTCACCCGTGAGACTGTCTAACACAAGTTTTTGCATACTTTTATATATAATTTTTTTAAAAAAAATTGGATGAAACACAACAAAATTATGTATCTACAGTTGATTTAGCTAATGCAAATTATATATCAGTCTGAATATCATACAATTTTTTTTCCTTGAACGAATCCTTCATTTTTAAAATTTTTTTATTCAGACAACAAAAAACCATATATGTGGCTGTGTGTTTCTGTATTTACCTAATGGTCCAATAGTATTTGGTCCAGAGGCCTGTTTTCGAAAAAGCCCATTCTATCAAGATTTACAGTGGGCCGCGATCTTCATCTCAGGTATTTATTTGAACAAAATAGCACAAAAGACTTCCCATTTGTCCATCTGTCGGGGGAATGGTATCAAAATGAGCAGTTTTTTAAAGTTTTAATATCCTTTTTTTTCAAAAAAAAAAAATTAACATGAAAAACAGATACCATGTTCCCAATAATTTATCATTCGAAATCAAATATCCAAACTAAAAACTATTATGCAATCACACATCTTTTTCTATGTTATCTGCAACAAACATTTGACTATAAAGAATTATGCAGTTTCAGATGATTACATATTCAACTTCGTTAAAGTTAGATAAACTAAATTGAATTGAAATGATTTAATGATGTATGAATGCCTTAATGTGAAAACAAGAAAAAATAAAAAAAAGTGTGGATACTAATTATTGTAATAATGGCAAGGGGATGGCAGTAGACAAACCAGGTTTGGAGAATGTTACTATCACATAATTAATGACCTTTGCGGTGGTTAATAGTAGCAAAGGACTCGAGATTAACGTAATACTTATTGTCATGTTCTACTTGCGCATACTCAGAGTAATATCCATAATCATAAAACCTGCTTAAAGTAAATCATAGCATCTATGAATAGTCCAGCATGTAAAACACGAGTATACAAATCTATATGTGCATACATGAACACGAACTAGTGATTAGAGATCAAACTGGAAACTCATTATCAGTCTGTGTCTAGGCGTCGAGGGTAGCACACTAATACATCGAGTCAATTGGTGGCTCCCACGGTCATCTCAAGATTTTGGTTATGAAATGTCCCTGGTCGACGTAGCATATTGGTCCGTAGAGTCAGTGGTTGGATCACGAGACTCAATTGTCCAAGAAAATAGGACTGCATGACCTTACTCAATCAAGGTTATCTCAAAAAATACAAGATTCGACTGAATATGCAAATACCACATAAAATATCATGACAAATAGAATAGGCATCGTGATCATATGACAAGTAAAATACAATACATAAACATGCATATACGGTTGAATATATCAGTCAGTACTTAGATATCTCTATTACGATCTTGAAGTATACTGGTTATCTACTCGCTCCAAGCCTAGATATTAACTAATAACCACTATTACTCCTCGATCATGTTTTATACTAACTACTATCTACCAATCACTAAGGCCCTCAAATCATTACTACGTCCATCGTCCGTCCGTTGGGGTCGATATTTACATCGTTCGGTCCTTGAGTCGCTTATTATTGCGAAACACTTCGCAACTCGTATGACCTTCGGGAACGACTTGAAAAGCCTGGGAATAACACTGGAGTCGAGAGGAAACTATTAAAATGATGTGGAATTTTATTTCTATATTACCTATTTATAAGCTTAGTTTCGAAGTTCAGTACTTGAGTTCGGAAGGTCCGAAATGTACATGTCACAAACTTTTTGACACCTCACGATTCAGAAGCTCCGATCTTGGGTTCAGAAGATCTGAACTGCTATGTAGCGATACTCCTTAGACTCGTTAGTGCATTGTTGGATGTATGGGTTCGGAAGGTCCCAGCCGACTCACAAAAAACTTATTCTTGAAATAAAAATTTTTAACTGTAATTTGCTTGAAGTTATTCATGTGTGATTTATCTAACAAACCTTAAAGTATATATATATTAAGTAGGTTTTTTGTGAGACGGTCTCACGAATCTTTATCTGTGAGACGTGTCAACCCTACCGATATTCACAATAAAAGTAATATTCTTAGCATAAAAATCAATATTTTTTCATGGATGACCCAAATAAGATATATGTCTCACAAAATACGACCCATGAAATTGTCTCACACAATTTTTTACCGTATATTTTTCCTGAGTTCAATATTATCCACAAGTTATTAAAATTCATTCTTACTGATATCTCCTTCATTTATTTTATTTAACAATCTCGGCACGTGCAAGTTCGGTGGCAGGTATTATACAGCCGACCTCTAATTAAATGAAATATGACTTTTCCAATGTTTTAAATATTTGACGCAGGATGCATTTCTACCCACGGGGATTGTTCAAATAAATAAATTATTAAATTTATATATATCTCTCAAAATATGAAACTATGATTTAATTCATTTGCTATATTTTTTAGGGCTTTCCAAGTGACCTAATAATGAAATAAAAAAATAAATTTAATTGGAATAATTATATCCTCGGCATATTTGCTATACGTTTTATGAATTTATTTTATTTATTTAATTAAATAATATTTATATTTTAATTATATTATTATAATTAAATGTTTCATTTAATACCCTATTGCTCTGGATTATGTATTAACAATATACACAAGAATAATGGTTTGGAATTCAAGGTGTCGGACCAACTTATTCAATGGCGTGCTTGAACTGAACTGTTTGTACTATAGATTTCATATCCATGAAATATTTTGGATCAGTCTACGTTCACTTAATTTCAAATATACTCATTTGTTATTTCACACTGATATTTTATCCTTCCGATGTACGAATATTATTTTATATAAATAACTATTAAAATTAATGAAGTGTGAGTATTTGAATAACCACTTAAAATTATTGATATTGTGTAATAAAAATATTTAAATATTACAAAAAATTAATATACAAAAATGTTTAAATCATTTTAGAAAAATCTTAGACGAGGGTAACAATATTCTGCCATCAAATAGACTTCTTCATCTTTGCATTCAATATATTGATCGAATGAAATTGTTATCAATAAAAAATATATAAAAAAATTTACTTATTATTTTGTCTATTAGTATTTAGATAATCATTAAATATTTTTTAAAAAATATAAATTCTTATTATATATTAGATAAATGTATTTGATTAAAAATATTTATTTATTTTTAAATCATGTTAAAAATTATTTATAAGATACACAATAATAATAACGATAATAACAATAATAATAATATCAATTTATGAATATTCAATGTATCGAAAATCACGACGATATTGTCCGCTAAAAAATTGCAAAGAAAACTTTTGTGAGACGTCTCACGAATCAGTTTTTTGATACATATTTTCTATTTGATTTTTTCACATGGAAAAATATTATTTTTTATGTCAAAAATATAACTTATTATTATAAATATGAACATGGTTGACTAGCCTCACAGATAAAGATATGTGAAATTTTATCAAAAGATCTAAAACGTAATATTATGTAAAAACGTATATTTTAATTAATATTTTAGAGAATAGTGATTACTTAAGTTATAAAAATAATATAAAACTCAAAATCATAATCTAAATTAAAAACGATAATAAACATTTAAATATATATTATATATTCCAAGGACATCATCATATTTAAATATGAATTTTTGAAAAATAGAAATCGATTGAATCATTTATACAATTTATATTAACAATCAAATATATCAAAGTAACACAAAATCATAACTCTGATTAAATGAATTGTTATAATAATGCAAAAATTTATATGTAGTTTATTTTTTAATGGATTTCAGTTTCAATTTGAATAAATTCATAAATTAATTTTGAATTGATATAACGAAGAATTAAATTCAAATTTGAAGTAATAAAAGAATTGATATAATCTATGCTAATAATAAATGAAATTTATATTTTCAAATATATTTAAATTCGCATTTGAATTTTTTTAAAAGGAAATTGAAAAGTTTTGATAAAAATATCAATAAAAAATACATAAAATTAAATTTTGTGATCATTTATGGTAGTACACCTATTTCGAAATCTCTAATACTTATTTCATTTTTTAGATTTGTCATTTTCACATAAACTTATTATTTTAGACAAAAATTCAGTTTATTAATATCTAGGCTTGGAGCGAGTAGATAATCAGTATACTTCAAGATCGTAATAGAGGTACCTAAGTATTGACTAATATATTCAACCGTATATGCATGTTTATGTATTGTATTTTACTTGTCATATGATCACGATGCCTATTCTATTTGTCATGATATTTTATGTGGTATTTGCATATTCAGTCGAATCTTGTATTTTTTGAGATAACCTTGATTGAGTAAGGTCATGCAGTCCTATTTTCTTGGACAATTGAGTCTCATGATCCAACCACCGACTCTACGGACCAATATGCTACGTCGACCAGGACATTTCATAACCAAAATCTTGACATGACTGTGGGAGCCACCAATTTACTCGATGTATTAGCGTGCTACCCTCGATGCCTAGACACAGACTGATAATGAGCCAATGAACATGGCTCAGCCAATGAGTCTACCATTGTTCTTACTATTGCCTGTCGCTAATGTTGTACCCTTTTGAATTGGAGTTTGACATTATTGTGTAGCTTAATCAACCTCTGCTGTGGTATATATGAAATTTGTCTCAGATATTTCATCAAATATATTTTAATTAATATTTTAGAGAGTTGTGATTATTTAAGTTATAAAAATAATATAAAACTCAAAATCATAATCTAAATTAAAAACGCTAATAAACATTTAAATATATATTATATTTTCAAAGGACATCATCATATTTATATATGAATTTTTGAAAAATAGAAATCGATTGAATCATTTATACAATTTATATTAACAATCAAATATATCAAAGTAACACAAAATCATAACTCGGATTAAATGAATTGTTATAATAATGCAAAAATTTATATGTAGTTTATTTTTTAATGGATTTCAGTTTCAATTTGAATAAATTCATAAATTAATTTTGAATTGATATAACGAAGAATTAAATTCAAATTTGAAGTAATAAAAGAATTGATATAATCTATGCTAATAATAAATGAAATTTATATTTTCAAATATATTTAAATTCGCATTTGAATTTTTTTAAAAGGAAATTGAAAAGTTTTGATAAAAATATCAATAAAAAATACATAAAATTAAATTTTGTGATCATTTATGGTAGTACACCTATTTCGAAATCTCTAATACTTATTTCATTTTTTAGATTTGTCATTTTCACATAAACTTATTATTTTAGACAAAAACTCAAATTTATTAATATATATATAATGAAAATTGCATCAGATATGAAATACAACCACACTAAATATCATTTCAAAATCTTTCTTGAGTAGTTCTAATGTGAAGAAATAATCTCACGAATCTACGACAATGAAATAGAGCGATCTGATCCATATTTACAATGAAAATGATATTTTTAATATAAAAAATAATATTTTTTCATGGTTCGAATCAAATAGAAGACCAATATCACTAATTTGATCTATAAGATCATCTCGTAAAAATTTTTGTGTTTTTTTTTATCCAAATCTCTCTCTTAAATTAAATTTTTTCACCGAAGCACTGGTTACTTTCTAATATAAAGCGTGTTCTCTAGAGAAATTATGTGCATGACCGTTTAAGAATCAAATGGAATGACTTAGATGTCAAGGTAAAAGCTGTTACTTTGAATAATTGAAGGGGCAAAACAAAATATATATTTTTTAATATATATAAATATATACATATTTTTAACTAAAATTTATATTTTTTTGAAATAAATTATATCTGATTTTAAAACGGATCACTTCCAAAGACTTCCGGGCTTGCTAAATGCTAAGGGGCCACAGCCAACAAGACGAGGTCGAGGAGGGACGTGAAAATTGCTCAAAAAGACGAAATGATCATGATCCATTTTCTGCTCTGGTTTTTCCACAAAATTAGACCTTAATATTTATTTCACTCCTTCGCTTTGCTATTTACCAAGAATTGAAGCAGCAGTGGACCTCAAAAAAATCGATTGACTTTATACGCCAGTATGTTCGCGGCGCCGTCGCGTCGGAATTAGCTAATGCAATTCTTCGGAGAGCGAGTTGATGATCTCCAGGAGGTCGCGTGACTCACCTCCGACGCTTAGCATCTCGAGCACGCGCTTGAAGAGGAACACGTGACAGGGAATCCGGAGCACGCCTGTCTGCCTGTACCCGTACTCTTGCGCCGATTTGTTGAGAAGCTTTACGAATATCGGGTGGTTCAAAAACTCCGCACTCACGACGAATCGTTCCATTTCGTCTCCGACGTACACCGGCAAATGACCCTCGGGCACGCCGCCGGACCTATTTCGATAATCATCCGCCGAGCGCGGGCGTATCAAACAGTAGTTAGAAGAATCGGCTACTTTTGAGAATCTTCTCATGAGTTTCCTCATAATTTGCTAACGAAACGTAGAAATTTTTGGGTTTGGTTTCAGAGAGAGAGAGAGAGAGAGAGAGAGCGAAGCGGGCTGTGAGGGAAGAGAGTTTTGGGGGTATAAATATACAAGGGAGAAGGGGCATTCGTTGGTTGGCAGAATTTCCAAAAAAATCGAATAGACCGTATTTTAATTTTCCCATAAAAATATATATATATAACGGGAAACACTAAAGCCAACAAAATTGTAAAGGCTAGGCGGTTAAATTATTGTGTTGTTGGATTGGGTTTCAATTGATTTTGCAATGTTGAAGAAAATATAATTAGGTTAAATTAATTATATTGTTACATGATTAATAAATTATAAGAATTATATAAACAATATGTATATTCGGAGTAGTTCTTTTGTGAGACGGTCTCACGAATCTTTATTTGTGAGACGGGTCAACCTTACCGATATTCACAATAAAAAGTAATATTCTTAGCATAAAAATTAATATTTTTTCACTGGATGACCCAAATAAGAGATCTGTATAATAAAATACGACATGTGAGACCGTCTCACACAAGTTTTTACCATATATCCTAGAGTGAAAACGATTGAAACAGAAAGACGTAATCACTCATCTAGAAGAAAGAATCAAAATAAGAGAGCGCTTTCCTAATTGAAGGCAACAACTTTACATTGATACGCATAGACTTGAAAGTTAGATGAAATAAATCCGAGATAAATGATTTTTCTTAGTTTAACATTGAGATTTTTGCATTCGTCTTCTTTATGTATTTATTGTGTGTTGTACATATATCTCTTATCGAGCTGCAAAAATTACAAAATAAAAAATGGTTCACATGTCTATGAAGAGAAAATTGTTTGACGCCTGAATCCTAATAACCAAGTCAATAAGCTAAACAAAAAAAAAAAAAAATTGCCTATGGTTTTAGGTTATCACGTATAAGTGTGACATCCAACTAACCTAAGCCACCCTAGTTGAGATTTTTAAATAAAAAAAATCAGTGATTAAGCATGCAAATCACAATTAGGGTGGGGGTTTCCCCTTTTAATACACAATTATAACACTTAATAAAAATTTGAATATTAGGTTGAACATGGAAGGTGGTTAATAAAGATCGAAATCTGGCAAATCGATCACGTTTTATAGATTGCAAACACTTTTGTGTCAAATTCAGCTATCCGGGGAGAACACTTTCAAAATTTTATGTTGTTAAACTTCAAATTTTACATTTTTCAAACTTCATATAATTAGTATTCTTGTTTTTTTTTTTTACAAAAACTTGTGTGAGACGGTCTCACGGGTTATATTTTGTGAGACGGATATCTTATTTGGGTCATCCATGAAAAATATTAATTTTTATGCTAAGAGTATTACTTTTTATTGTGAATATCGATAGGGTTGACCCGTCTCACAGATAAAGATTCATGAGATCGTCTCACAAGAAATCTAACTTTTTTTTTCAAAATCAGATTTTATTTGTTCACACGCGTAGTCTATTTAAAATTTCCTAAATATAATTTTAAAAACTTAAATTTTAGATTCAAGTTTTAATTTTCTTTATAAAATGAGAACTTAAAAAAATGACTGTACAAACAATCAAATCACGAATTACATGTATGAAAGGTAAAATACCAAATTAATAAATAACATGAGCCCACATTAACGGAAACTCTTGGGAATTGGGGTTATTCCATCCAAGTATTTTTTCATGAAAAAAATTCACTTGATATGGTTTTACGTGTCGTATTTTACGAGACGGATCTTTTATTTGAGTTATTCATAAAAAAATTTTAATTTTTATGCTAAGAGCATTAATTTTTATTGTGAATATCGGTAGGGTTGACCCATATCACAAATAAAGATTCGTGAGACCGTCTCACAAGAGACCTACTCTTTTTTCAATATGATGTCCTCTTCAACCGTTAGTTCTTGTATCATCAATATATACGTCAATTTACATGAAGATGTGAATAACTCACAATATCTAATAATATTAAAATGGTTGGAAAAACTTTCCATTTGCTGTGTTTCGCTACGGTCAAGTCGAAATTAATTCCTACTGCCTATTTTCCCGATTTTAATTTAATTTTGAGATTTAAAATTGAATGTTGTTTATTTGCATTTCAAAGGCGGAGGGTTGGTATGAGACACGGAGAAAGGTTGGGATGAAATATTAGCCGACAAAAAAATGTACTCAATTAACCGAACCAACACAAGAATAATTTTTTTTTTAAAATAAAGAAAACAGACTGAGAATGGATAGATATTGACAAATCGATCGGTGGGCCCGTCGGGCTAATCATGGGCCCGGTATTGTATTTTGTCCGTAATTGGCGAGGTCTGGGGATGATGGGAAGGAAAAAGAAGCTAAGTCAAGACTCAAGAACGAAATATATGTTAGATTTCCCACCGTTGTAGAAATTGGTTCAATGATCGTAGAGAACATCGTTTAAAAATGGATATGCAAAGACTTATGTAAGACGGTCTCACGTATCGTATTTTGTGATCTCTTATTTGGGTCATCTATGAAAAATATTATTTTTTATGTTTAGAGTATTACTTTTTATTATGAATATCGGTAGAGTTGACCCGTCTCATAGATAAAAATTTGTGAGACCGGTCTCACAAGATATTTACTCATTTGATAATTTATCGCATTTGTTGATTTAAACGAGTTTTGATACATAACTTTAAAACATTTAAATATTCTCAGCTTTTAAGATTGTTTTTCTAAAAAAATTAAAAACGATTTCGACGTTTTGATAAATACTAATTTTTTTAATTTTTAAATAGGAGTCAGAAACATATGCTCAAACGCCAAAAAAATTTGTTTCCAAATAAAACACACTCTCTTAGTCCGATATTAAAAATAATTCTATGGTTTCGATTTAAATCAAAGATTTTACAACAAAAAAATATGTAATCGATTTTACATTAGATGAATTTGAATTTCTTTCATCTATTGATATAATGAAAGGGTTTTTTTTTCCCCCAAATGTATGTAATTTTATAACATTCAAACAATTCCGGTGAACTCATGTTGTGTTTAGGTTGATAGATTTAATTCAGATGAATTGATTTTGATTTGGAGAATGATTTAGGAAATGAAATTTAAATGACTTTGATTTTATATGTATTTAAAGTCTACAACGTTAAAATTGCGTCCTAAAATAAAACGTTGGAAAAATGAGATCAGTCTAATTATTATGCCCTAATAAAGAGAGGACACGTAAATTATACTCTAGAAAGTCCGAAGCTGACCATATCACAGTCACTACTTAATGCGATTGGAAAAGCCTAATCCAAAATTTGAAGATCGCCTTGTTGCCTCCCCTAGCAGAAGGATCTTTATTGCTGGTTTTCAACGCACAAATTACTCGTGAGTATATATTTTTATTTGAATTGTGCGAGATTATATTCGTGAGACAGAGTGATGATGTTCGTATCTATTTTTTTAGCTTAGATGCAATATTTTTCACGGTTGAGTCACATATGATATCCGTCTAACAAAATTGACATGTGAACGGTTTACTATTGGGTTTATTGATTGAAAAATCAGAAAGAGAATGTGGTTGAAGACATAAAATTATGAAGAATAAAAATGGTGGGATTATATCAAGTTGCATGTTAAATATTTAATCTTTAAAGGGATTTAAATGTGGTTTTTGTAATATTTCTTACTAACTAGTTGTCCTATCCCATGGGGTACGCGGAGCCAGGGCTAGCGGTTATATTTGACGATTGTGGAAAGTAGACGAAGGGGAATTGCATAGTGGGGCTTGGGGTGTTGAAAAATACGCGGTGGGCACGATTCAAGTTACAGGATTTGGGTCCATTTTGCTGACTTTGGAGCTTTGTCTCATTTAGGTATCACTAGCCGGACGACATAGTCCCATATTTGTCTTTGTTTCAAAGGTAAAAACATGTGTGAGACGGTCTCACGGGTCGTATTTTGTGAGACGGATCTCTTATTCTAGTCATCCATGGAAAAATATTATTTTTTATCGTAAGAGTATTAATTTTTATTGTGAATATCCTTATGGTTGATCCGTCTCACAGATAAAGGTTCGTGAGACCGTCTCATAAGAGACCTGCTCATTTAAAAAAAAAATTAATACGCTAATACGTATTTCATTTTTAAAAAATCAAACACATAAAACCCTTATTTTATAAAAAAAATTGACACATTTACTCTATATGGTAAGAGATTTTATGTCTGATTTTTAAAAATATGATATCTAAAATGCGATTAAATATGCGAAGCATGATATATCTCGACTCGTTTTTTGGGTCTACCTGGCACATGGGCCATGGTGTTATTGGGGTCAACCGGAATGAGTGATCCGTTAATGATGAATATAAGCCCAAATAAGATGGACTCTTGATTCTCACGCTCACAAACGCGATACTAATTGCTTAAAAAATAAATAAATAAATAAATAATAACAATTTCTCCGAAGACTAAATTATCAAAGGAAATGAAAAGCCAAATGTATCCATCAATCAACCGCATAAAACAACCCTTGTGAGAGCCAGAGCCAAACAGCCCGCAGCAAACAAAAATAGCACCACAAAATCCCTGCCCGACCATTTCCGAACGGGTTCAGACCCGACCCACAAACTCTTGGCCCTTCTCAGGGCATCGACCTCCTTGAGCAGATCGAACTCCAATCCCTTTCTCTTCAATTCGTCCACACACTTCTCCAAAAGCTTCGAATCCTCTTTCTCCCTTTCCAGCATCTTCTCCAAGTGGGATTCGACGTCGTTCTTGTACCGAATGGCCCATACGAAGCCGAGGGTGCATAGAAGTGAGCTGACTGAAGGGACACATGATCTACGGCAGAGCTGGGTCCGGGTCCCGCCGGAGGTGGCGCCGAAGAGGAGGATCAAGGCGGTGGAGTGGAAGAGGAAGAAGAGGCAGTAGAGTTGGGTTATTTCCTTTCTGGTGGAGTCGATTTGGGTTTGTTTCAGGGAGATTCGATTAAGGATCAACTCTTGTTCTTTGAGCCATTGCTTGAGGAGAAGTTTGTGGGTCGGGTTCTCGGCGATTTGATGGAGAGGGTGCGGAGGTTTCGGGTACGTTATCGGTAAATTGCTTGAATCGGCCATTGATTTGGTGGTGATTTACAGTAGAGAGGGCATTAAAACTTGAATGAAAGTAAGAATAAGGTGGAATACAGTGCAAGGAAGGAGCGCTCTTGGGCACCAACGGTCAAGTTTATTTATTTATATTTTGAATTTTGGCAACGGTCGAATTCACCAATCAATATTACGCCATAATACGGGGATCCGATGAAATTACGATTATTCCAAACACAAACTTTTAGCAAATATCATTTTTATACTTTTTTGGAGCTTAGTCCAATAAAAAGCTTATTTTTTCGCGCCTTTGGAGTGAGTTTTAAAAGAGAAGGTATTTAGAAAATGGCAATCTTGTAAGTTGGAACATTAATAGATTTCAAATTTTTGTAAAGCTAATCAATCCAAAATTAAAGAGCCAAAGCCCATATAAAATCCAAGAGCAATAACCACTCCATATTGATTAATTTGCAACTAAAAGCATTACACAATAGAATTTGATGGTACCAAAATTTTACTTTGTGTTTGATATGGAGAGCGAGTTTTCAAATTTTCGTGGTTGGGTAGATCAGGTCGGGACTCTTAGTTTGCACATATAAAAATAGGGTTAGGGGCGTGAAAGAGTTTTTCGGTGTGACCTATCTCATACTTAAATCAGTCCGGAGAATAAACTCAAGATAGAGATATATTAATGCTAAATAAGCAAGAGAAAGTGAGAGCTAAAACTGTAACCAATAACTGATATTTATAGAAGGAGAAGGTTAGTTACATTGTTGGAGTACGACTCCTGCTGAGATAGAATCTCACCTGAGATAGGAGACCCCAAACATCTGAACTCTGTGACCATGTCGACTGAGACTATTTTCTTATCTTGATTAGATTTAACAAAATCCCTCATTTATTGAGACCCCTTATCTATTAATGAGAATGTCTTTACATTCCTTAACTGCATCAGGGCTCGGATTTCTTGGTCTCTTGGTGGGCTCGGACTTCTAGCTGTATGGTTGGGTTTGGTATCTAGGCCCTTATATCAACAATGAAGTTTGAACCCTAAAGGGCCGAGACTAATTTTGAAATGAGCTTGGATCCACCCAAATGTGTCAATTTTATAGGGTATCAATATAATTATACCAAAAATTAAAGATCTCAAAGTTGAAAAATATATCATTTTTTGTACAATGGGGTGAAGGAGAATTTTCAATTTCCTATCTGATCGAAATATTACCCTGAAATTTAAACTCTATCATATGATTCTTGGGAATTAACCCGCCAAGAATCATGTTGGTAAGAAAATCGTTGATATTTTTTAATTTATGTCAAAAAAATTTGCAGAGATATTTTGCTGAAATATAGAAAGAAAAGAAGACATTTTTTTGGAGCATTCAAAATGTGATTTTTCGGCTATGAAAACTTACTTTATTTTTGGATATCATGCGTAGGAAATTTATAAAAACATGTATATCATGAAAAAATGACCAAGATGCGTTTTAACTGTATATTTAATAACAGACAAAAACTTGTGTGAGACGGTCTCACGAGTCGTATTTTGTGAGACGTATCTCTTATTTGGGTCATCCATGAAAAAATATTACTTTTTATGCTAAGAGTATTACTTCTTATTGTGAATATTGGTAATATTGACACGTCTCACAGATAAAGATTCGTGAGACCGTATCACAAGAAACATGTTCTTAATAATATAATATTTAAACTGTTGATTTCTCATATATATATATAGGAATTTTAAGGATCTATTTCTCTAGAGGATTTTAACTTTTTTGAATCTCCTCAAATTTTTTAGGTTATTAAAATCCGCCATCCCCATTCTATCGTTTAAAAAAA
Organism: Primulina tabacum; assembly: GCF_025594145.1. NCBI lineage: Eukaryota > Viridiplantae > Streptophyta > Magnoliopsida > Lamiales > Gesneriaceae > Primulina > Primulina tabacum. Next base: position 5,124,049 of record NC_134553.1, read on the forward strand.
ATGTTTTATTGCAACTATTGGACAATTTTAAGATAACAATCTTAGTCCCTAATTTCCAATTTACGCGCCTTGCCGAAAGTTAAAAAGCAAAAATTTGTTGCGGGTATTGACAATTTTAAAACAATTATCTTAGCCCCAATTTTTGCAATTTACGTGTCTTGTTGGAAGTAATTTTTTTTTTTTTTTGGGAAATATTGACAATTTTAAAATAATAATCTTAGTCCTCATTTTCCAATTTACGTGTCTTGTTGAAATTAGTGATGTGAATTCCCTTAAGGGCTGTTAGTACTTCTTTATCAACCATTGTTGTCGTAAGAGATGAAAGAACTGAAATTGTTCGGAAGTTGTCTCATGAGATGTTGCAAAAACAATGAATTAAGATTGATCATGAGATAAGTCCCGACTGAAGTTGGACTCTATATTTTTAAGATGAATTTGTCCACACATGTTGCTTATGGGATGAGACAATCGTTTCTGAAATACAAATTCTTATGTTTTGAGATAGAAGTATTCCAAATCACAAAATCAGACAAACTTCCATAATCCTTCTTAAACTTTCTTTATGAACAAACAAAAATTATACGCAACAATATGCAGAGCACAAAAATGTATGTGTTTTTTCGAGTTTTTGATTACCTAACCTTATTTCAATACGGGGTAGGAGTTTATTTATACTTTTCCAAGGGTTGTAGGGAACTTTTCGCGATTAGTTGTGTCCCTAGGTTAAGATTCAAGTTGATCCGTCAGATCTTGATTAAATGGTACTGTATATTATATTGCACCTTGTTTGACGAGCCACAACTATTGTATCACATCCCTTAATCAGATTCAATATGGTGTGTCCATTTTAATTGGACGCTTCAGTTCACATATCTTCAAGATGATCAAAATCTTCGGATGCAACCCTAAATCTAATAGTTCTCAACCGTCGGTCTCGATCTAATTGTCCAGATTTCATCTACTTGATCTAGATGAATCTACTCAATCTGATCATTATTTAATTGTGTTGATAGCATCCATTCTTGAATCTTCACACCTTTTTATCATTAAATCCATTACCCCTACATATCACGGTTCAATGGCTCGTAACCGCTGTCATCTCATTCGTCCTAGTGGTGCACAATCACTCGCCACACGTACACTAAATAGACAACTGCCATGTCACCTCACGCCACGTCATTGAGCCACCATTTTTTCATTCGTGTAAGGAATTTCTCATCATTGCTACATGCGTCGTCAATGTGGCCTTTGTGTCGCGCTCGGCTAGGTCTCATGAAGGTATTTTAGCTTCTTGGACTCTCAATGCGACCTTTGTGTCGCGCTCGGCTAGGTCCATGGAGCTCTATGTGAGTCTCTCGTGTTTGGTCGGTGCATAATCTCTCCTTCATATAGAGCTGTCAAACGAGCTAGCGGGACAGTCTAGTCCATAACTCGCCACAACTCAACACTAGGCGAGGCGGGGCAGGTCAGGTTGATAATTTCCCAACCCATGCCAACCAATATTGGGCTGCGTGTTATGCGGGTTGGATATATTAAAAAATTAAAAGTACGAGGAAAAATTATTAATCAAATATTTCAAGACAATTTCTAATTGTACTACAATAAGAAATTAAAATTGCGTAAAACACAAATTTGAAAAAAGTTTGACGTTATATCATTATAATCAGTTTTACATCTTTGTCACTTAGATTATTTTTGATAGTTGATCAGAGATTAAAATGAAACCACAATCATGTATTGTTTGATTATTAAACTTAGATTGTCCTAATCAAACATACACTGATTGAATTTCTACTTAGTCAAATCACCTAAGTAGAGTTACGCAAGGATCAAAAACCAAATAGATAGATAATGAGATATATTATCTTTATCATATCTTATGAAGAGTTGACAAGATTGTATGTGAGATTTGACAAGGTTGTAAAACTCATAATTCTGGAACATTTTAGAATGATCCATGCATACTTTAGAGAGATAATAAATACATGCATGCAGGAGTACTTGATGCGAGACACACATGCAACACAATCAAAAATTTCAAGAAAATCAAAATCACTCTATCCTCTCAAGTCATATTCGCCCACCACCTTTTGAAGGACACCCACGGCCGAGACACAACTTACACTACCGTACGTCTGCCACGCCGCCACGGGATTGAGCACCGCTTTCCGACCGTTGATTATCGACTCAAATTTCGTATAAATTTCTAGTGCGATCTAGATGAGCAATATAGTTATCAATTGTGAACTTGATTATGTGTTTGAAAAAAGGTGAATTCGGTTGATTGTTCAAGAGAATTATAACAAGATTTATCTCCGCTAATTTCGGAATAGTTGGAGCCGAATGTTATATGTTAAAAATAATACACGATAAACACTTTATTGCTGGATTTAAGAACCAGTTTGACACCCAAACAAGTTTTGATAGTCAAAATCGTAGAATTCTTGAAAATTTTAAACATTCGCTACTGTGGGGACCCGGATGCTAATTCATTTTTTAATCGTCTGTGGGAATAATTAAATCAATTATAATAAACATGGTCTAATTTTTTATTTTTTTTATTTTTATACAAGTATCAAATGCGGAACGTAATGGAATTCATTCGAATATATACATCGAAACAACGTACAAGTCTTGTACCATATACAGTCATTTAAAACTAAGGTTTAACAACTACATATCAAGTGTTCAAACCCTATCTATAATCCAAGTCCGTAGTCTCCACTCTAATCACGATTTCTCTTAATCTTCTCGACCATGATCCTGTCCCACCTGTTGCCATGCACACGACAACAGCCGGATAACTCCGGTGAGAAATACATCTCAGTATAAATCAACGATACATGCAATCATATAATCAATATAAAGCATGAAACAGATATCAGTAATATGTATCAAAATCTGAAAACATAATTCAATATAAATCTGTTAATCAACTCATGACTCTATATCTCAGACTAGACTTATTCCTAGTCTAGAGATTCCGGTTTCCAGACGTTGGCATACTATATCGAATCTCAGTACTAGAAGTAAATCCACCTCTAATCAAACATCGATATAAACCAAACATCCAGTGTCTTGACCTATCCGTCAAAGACTTTGGCACCTCCGCCAATCACTATTCTGTGACAATGTGCAATGGGCCAGTGACGATTCCATCACCATCTGACCCTTCTGTCACAAGACCAATCGTCTAATACATGCTTTCTATAAATCAATAGAACAAGCATATCAATTCAAATCAATGTACACAATAACAATCAGTATGTGGTTTAGGAAACTCAAGTATTTCACACTTGAGTCATTCTCCCGGTTCGACATTGACTTATACCTTTCGTTCGTAGTCTTGGTCTGAAGAATTGGAAATTCTGAATTCAAGACTGTCTCTGTCAATCTGAAATGACATATCGAGAATAGTAATATCAATATTCCATTCCCAATTCAATATTAAATCCGATCAATCTGAATCTAATTCAAAATTAACTAGCATAACGGCACAATCCCGATATCCCCGTCAATGCAATATCAACAGATATCAATTACAAATCATAACCAATATCCGATACAATTCAGAATCAGTCAATAATCCAAATCTGTTCAATTTCCAATTAATATAATCAGAAAATCAAAATAATTCCATAATCAATCTGTTCTTCAATCTGACTTCGATTCTACGACGTCTAACATATCCAGAACACCATATAATGATCAAATAATAATTTCTCCAATATCATAATTTCAAATGATAACAGAACTCAATAAAACTTACGTTCAGTTGTAGCTGTTGATAAGAGGAGTACAGAACCGTGCTCGGATTGAAATTCTGATAGAAGGATCGTACAAAATCAAATTCTAAGCAAAATTGAAGCTTGAGAGAATTTGCTTTGGAGAACTCTCGGTTTCTTGCTTCTGAATTGTGAAGGAGATTGCAAATATATATACTTACATAGCAAGCCAAGTGTCCCATTAAATATCATTAATTGCACTTTAGCCTCTGAAATCTCCACTATTTGCAATTTAGTCCTCACAACTCTTTTTAATTCAATTTCAGTTCTATGGAATTGTAAAACCATGGAATATAACTCAACATTCCATAATTCATAAATTAAATAATCTCGAATTAAAATGATAAAATCTCGGGCCTTACAGCTACGACATTGCAGTAATTTCATTTTTTCTTTTTTAAAAAAATTCCAGTAATTTTCTTTTCAAGTTTGATTGAGGTGTAATTTATAAAGTGTGTTATGCCATAAACGAGATAACACGGAGAAATAATCGTAATAGTTAAATTTTGAATTATAATAAAGGGTGGATTCCTTAACCCTATTTTTCTTATTATTTGGAGTCCAATTTTTCTTATTTTTTGAGTGTTGTTTAATGGTATTTATTGTCGAAATATTTACAATTGGGACATTTTTCTTAGAATGTCTATAGTACCAACTTGGAATGACTTAATAGATTATAATTTAAATCAAGGAAGAGTTATTTATCCACTTGTGAGATTGTTTCAGAGTTATCTTTGTGAGACGAGTTTCCAACTCGATTCAGTCCATTAAAATTTTAATTTTTTATGTCAAAACTATTATTTATCTCCACAAATATGGAACGAGTCGGTTTGTCTCACTTACGTGATTATCTTACAAAAAAACATACAATATCATCAAAGAAAATGCTTAGGTTAGCACAAAATAGCGTTCATCTCCAATCATACAAATCCAAATGTCAACATTACACACAACAAGTTTGATATCAATTATTTAGCTTCACAAAATAACTTGCCACATTCACAGTTCTCCTGGATGCATCTCTAAGTCACCATTAACTGATTCTCGGATCTATTCGCCTTTCGGACAAACGTTATTCTTAGATTTTGTTCCTGAGATAGAGCAAAAATAGATATTTCTGTACTGGCATATCTAAAATATTACAGTGCGTAGAGAATATATCATCGAGTATGACAGAATATTTAGACGGCCGATTTAGCACACGTTCCTTTTGGACAACTTCACTCTCAATCCATGTTTCATTTGAATTATGATAGAATCACTTGCAGAAACATTGTGCCCTTTCACCACTTCAATGTTGTAACGGTATATAACAGTCGCAGCCACCATTTTCATCTGAATAAAGGCCATTTCTTTACCTAGACAAGTTCGTGGCCCGGCATTGAAGGCGGGGAACTTGTAGGATGGCTCGTGTTTGATACCACCGCGTTCCAAAATCCATCTCTCCGGCTTGAAATCTAGGCAGTCTTTCCCCCATATCATCTCCATTCTTCCCATTGAATAGAAACAAAGCAGAACCATTTTGTTCTCAGGAATGTGATTTCCTGTCGGAAGAATATCGGGTCGAATTGGAGCTTTATGTTCCAAGGCCACCGGAGGGAATAGCCTGAGAGACTCACATAGAGCTCCATGGAGGTATTTTAGCTTCTTGGACTCTTCCACGCTGAAGTTCCTCCATTTCTTATCCTCCTTTTCGTGCAATTCGTCCTCGATCTCTTGTCGAATCTTCATTTCCGCTGAAGGGTTTGCAGCAAGTAACCAGAAAAGCCATGCGAGACAAGTACTTGTTGTATCTCTCCCTGCAAGCATCAAATTTAACGACGTGTCCCTCAGGAATTCTCTCGAGTCATCCCTTGAAGTATAGTTCTTTATCTCTTCATATTTCCTGTCGAAAGATTTCAACATGTTGAAATCATCTTCCTCTTTTTCTACTCCATCATCAACCGTAACACGGGGATATATAAATTGGTCGAACGATTTCCAAGCTTTCATCAAAGTCCTCTCTTTACCAATTTGCAGCCATTTTTGGAGCTTCCAGATCCACTCAGGCACCATATGCCTATGCATCAGGGCTTCCACAGCGCCATTGAAGGCCTTCTCACAAGGAATATACGGCAAATCAACGGACAAACTATCTGGATCATAATCCAGAACTAATTTACAAATGTTGTCAAAAGTGAATCTCTGGAAGACATCCTGCAAATCTAACTCAACCCCTTTTCCAAGGAACCCGTCAAGAACCGGAATCAATCCCTTTTCAATTTTCTCCCACATATTCCTCTCCATGAAACTGTAAAAATTGGGCTGAGTCATCAGTGAAAGCGTCGTTTTCCTGTGAAATTCCCACAACTCGAAATCAGCATTGAAAATCCCATCTCCCAAGATTTCAAAAATCTTCCTGAATTCAGGACCCTTTGGGTAGTTCGAGAATTTTTTGCTAAGAACATGATGAATATTTGCAGGATCACTCGTGGCCAAGATATCCATCTTGCAAAACCAAGGCCCTTTGAACTCAAACGTCCCACTCGATTCTGTTAAGACTTCTGTTGCATACTCGTGAATTCGATGAGAATTCTGAAGAACAGCCGGGAGCATTCCGAGAACTGGCCAATTAGTCGGCACCGAGCTCTTCTTCTGGGTTGATCTAATCGTCAAGAAACAGAGAAATATTACACTGATGGGAATCAAAAAGATCTCAAGATATGCGAAGAGGGCCATGTATTCAAGAAGATAGGATTTCTTTTTCTTTTTCTGGTGTGTTTTTTGGCTACTTCTTGAAGAGTTATAGAGGATGACATGAAATGGATGAAGTTGGGAGACCTCTTCTTATTGCGTCGCTATGTATTACAGTATGGGGTATTGCTGCGGTGTCTGTTAGACAGACAATGCTTCCAAATAAATCACGGATTTCTTTTTATTTGGATCGATTATTTAATAATAATATTATTATATTATATTAGGTTTATTTGGATTTATTCATTTCAAATTAATAAATCTGAAATTAATTTAACTTAAAAGAAAATAAATTCAAATTTACCCATAATTGGTTACAACATAATTATAATAATCACTTTCAAATCATTAAAGAGTAGGTTTCTTGTGAGATGGTCTCACGAATCTTTATATGTGAGACGAGCCAACCCTATCGATATTCACAATAAAAAGTAATATTTTTATGACAAAAAGTAATATTTTTTTCATGGATGACCCAAATATGATATCTGTCTCACAAAATACGACTTGTGAGACCGTCTCACACAAGTTTTTGTCATCATTAAAACGTTAAAAACATTTGAAATCTATTATGATTGATATAATAAATATGTAGGATATGAATTTAAGTTTTATTTATTTAAGTTATTTAGTAATAAAATAAATTTAAAATCATAGAATTGGAATGAAAGTCAAATTTAAGTGATTCATTTTATATTATTTCACAAACATTTTATCAGTTTGATATTATATATATATATATATAACAATTTTAGAACATCTTTTGAAAAAAAACTATCTTTAGAACATTTTTTGAAAAAGAATTAATGTTCATATTAGTTATAATTGCTGGAGGCTCTTACGCAAAGGTAAAACCTGAAATAAAATTTTAGATATGAAGAATATAGTTAAAATAATTTTATTTGAAATACTTAAAATTATATTTTGTGTGTTCGTATTTTTTTTAAATACATCTAAACTTGATTCACCTTCAATAATTTAAATACAAAAATAATATTAAGAATATGTAAACTTTTATTTATACGGATGCAACAATAAAAATGATACAGCTAAAATAAATGCCTCTTGTAAACTGGGGACGCGAGATCCGATTGGTTAGTAAACTGATCTATTTGGTAGGTGAATGAGCTCACCTGACTAGTAAATGGGTACACGTAGACAATATACAGTTAATTTGTGGGGTGTCATCTGCGTCACGAATACTCGTTAAGTGGGCGTCGGGAGGATTCCAGAGTAGACACTCCGTGCTCAAATCAGTAAACAGTCCAAAGAAAACTCAGAGAACTAAAGAACTTTTATAAAAATTAGAACATGCCTTGAATTGTCCGAAAATTATTCTATTTATAGATTTTTAAGAGCGTCTAATGAGCTTAGGCTTCTGCAAGCATAATCAATATTTTGGACCTTAATAGTGTTAAACCTAATTGATTTTATTAATCCAACAAATAATCGATCTTATACACATCAAAAAATATAAAACAATTGAGAATATATTTACTTTGAATAATTTTTTATTAATTTTTACATGTAAATATCCTACGAGATATTATTTTTTTACTTAAAAAAATTATCATAGCACTTTTCTTTCTAAAATTTCAATTTATAGAATTTAAAAATAATTTTCCCCGATGCAATAAAAATATAAACCGGTATTGATTAACTTGATTTTACGAACAACAATTAATAAAACATAATTATTACTCTATTTTTATGTTAATAACACCTGTCATAATTTTTTTGTAAAATGTCATTTTGTATGAAATAAGATGCTTCATATATTAAAATAATATAGATAGATTCAAATTTTAAAAACATATCTATATTAAATTTAAATATATTAGATACTAATATAGAAATATAATCAATTGGGTAAAGAATTTGATAGTGATATTTATATAGGGAATTTTAAAATCGAATAATTAGTACATAGTTGAGAAGAGGCAGATGAACTTAAATGCATCAAGTATCATATACAATAACCTCAACGAAAAAGCATCTGTAAGCACGAACTCAAAAATTTACACGAGATCATCCCACGATTCAATTTTGTAAGACATATCATGTCGAGTTAAGCATACATTAGTGAGAGTAGTATTAGGATGATAACCTCTTGGGAAGTTCTCATGCGTCAAACTGCTAAAGTTGTGCCGCTTGACCTTGTTTGCTGATTTGGCCGTAAAAGAGTGACATCATATCTTAATGGGAATACCGTCTCTGCTGTAGACAGGACCGACGGTAGAGAAAGGGTAAGACTGATCTTTAAGGAATATGAGACAGCACCAATAGATAGACACGCACCTCCCCGAACCCATATACCTAACAGTACGACCCATTAGCACACAAATAGGTGAACTATGCGCTGTCACAATATAAGAAAATAAAGATACACCTTAGACCATCTCCAACTCATAAATCTATTTTGGTGCAGAAAACCAGTTTCTGCACCAAAATAGTGCAGTTTCTGCACCGAATATAACATTTATTTCCAACCCATTTACTTCAAATCTTACACTAAAATGTATATTCCTAAAATATTATTTTTGTTTACTATTTATTTATAAATTTAACAATATAATTATAATTAATGTTAATATTAGTCTTAATTATTAAAATAATATATTATTGAATATATTATTATTAAAGATATCAAATTATTAAATAATATAATTATTTTATTAAAAGAATCTTAATTATAATTATTTTAAATATATTATTGAATATATTATTATTTAATTATTATATAAATAATATTTATAATTTTTAATATTAATATTTATAATTTAAAAAAACAAAAAAAATTAAAAAAAAATAAAATTGGCGCAGAGCTCCCCCTCTGCGCCAAATTCGGCGCAGAGGGGAAAGCGTTTGATCCTAACATATTACTTATCCGACCCATCCCAATTAAAAAATATTATTTTTTTATGAAGAAATTATTAATTTTTACTCTAGGTATGGAACAAGTCAACATGTTTCACAAATATATATAGATCTATGAGACCATTTGACACAAAATAAAATTAATCTCCAATCAGACCCATCCAATATATATCAACTTGAAACACCACCAATTTTGATATCCGTTATTCAATTATTTAGCTTTACATTATTCATATTCAATTGTATTTCGGATGCATGCCTCTACGTATACATCAAGTATAGAAGAATATTTAGACCTGATTTAGCACACGTTCCTTTTGGACAACTTCACTCTCAATCCATGTTTCATTTGAATTATGAACAGAATCACTTGCAGAAACCTTGTGACCTTTCACCACTTCAATGTTGTAATGGTATATAACAGTCGCAGCCACCATTTTCATCTGAATAAAGGCCATTTCTTTACCTAGACAAGTTCGTGGCCCGGCATTGAAGGCGGGGAACTTGTAGGATGGCTCGTGTTTGATACCACCGCGTTCCAAAATCCATCTCTCCGGCTTGAAATCTAGGCAATCTTTCCCCCATATCATCTCCATTCTTCCCATTGAATAGAAACAAAGAACAACCATTTTGTTCTCAGGAATGTGATTTCCTGTCGGAAGAATATCGGGTCGAATAGGAGCTTTATGCTCCAAGGCCACCGGAGGGAATAGCCTGAGAGACTCACATAAAGCTCCATGGAGGTATTTTAGCTTCTTGGACTCATCCACGCTGAAGTTCCTCCATTTCTTATCCTCCTTTTCGTGCAATTCGTCCTCAATTTCTTGTCGAATCTTCATTTCCGCTGAAGGGTTTGCAGCAAGTAACCAGAAAAGCCATGCGAGACAAGTACTTGTTGTATCTCTCCCTGCAAGCATCAAATTTAACGACGTGTCCCTCAAGAATTCTCTCGAGTCACCCCTTGAAGTATAGTTCTTTATCTCTTCATATTTCCTTTCGAAAGATTTCAACATGTTGAAATCATCTTCCTCTTTATCTACTCCATCATTAATCGAAACACGTGGATATATAAATTCGTCGAACGACTTCCATGCTTTCATCAAAGTCTTCTCTTTACCAATTTGCAGCCATTTTTGGAGCTTCCAGATCCACTCGGGCACTATATGCCTATGCATCAGAGCTTCAACAGCGCCATTGAAGGCCTTCTCACAAGGAATATACGGCAAATCAACGGACAAACTCTCTGGATCATAACCCAGAACTAATTTACAAATGTTGTCAAAAGTGAATCTCTGGAAAACATCCTGCAAATCTAACTCAACCCCTTTTTCCAGGAACCCGTCAAGAACCGGAATCAATCCTCCTTCAATTTTCTCCCACGTATTTCTCTCGAAGAAACTGTAGAATTTGGTCTGAATCATCAGGGAAAGCGTCGTTTTCCTGTGAAATTCCCATAGCTCGAAATCAGCATTGAAAATCCCATCTCCCAAGATTTCAAAAATCTTCCTAAATTCAGGACCCTTTGGGTAGTTCGGAAAGTTCTTACTGAAAACATGATGAATATTTGCTGGATCACTCGTTAACAACATATCCATGTTGCAAAACCAAGGCCCTTTGAACTCAAATGTCCCATTCGATTCTTCTAAGATTTCTGTTGCGTACTCGTGTATTCGATTAGCGTTGTGAAGAATACCCGGAAGCATTCCGAGAACTGGCCAATTAGTCGGGGCAAAGCTCTTCTTCTGGGTTCTAATCATCAAGAAATATAGGAACATGACACTGATGGGAATCAAAAGAATCTCAAGATATGCATAAAGGGCCATTGACTCAACTCTAAAGAACGAGTGAGATTTTCTTTTTCAAAAAAATGAAACAAGAAAAAATCTTTTCTGGGTATTACTCTAAGCTCTCCCTTTTTTTGTGTGACAAGAAATGGTTGGAGTGGGGGACGCCTTTTATTGTTGTGGCTTTGCCCAACGGTATGGGGTTTGCTGCGTTCTCTGTTAGAAAGGCAATGCTTCCGAATAAATCACGGAATTCGTTTTATATTTATATTGATCATATATTTAATAATATTTTCCTCAAAAAATATATATAATAGTATTATCATGTTTTATAAAAATATACACAACCTCCTTTAAATTTATATGATTCGTCATATAATAATTCAAACGGAAGAAAACCCGATAATTGTTCAAATTAGACGCCAAAAAATTGCTTTGGCTAAATTCCATACCAGATTATACAAAATATTAGAGTTATAAATCATTATAATATTTATATATGGATTTATTATTTCATTACACGAGTCAAACGATGACTGTATATTCTTATCCTCTGTCTATTATACGAGGATTAGCTAAGTTTTACATTACTTTCATGTATCTGATTCCAAAAAATTCAAAATCCAAGCAAAGACTAAAATATTTGACAGGTTCTAATCTCTGTTAGGTTTTTTTTCCTGGGTTGGGTTCGGTTTTTTGAAATGATTAAGGGCATGAATTATGTTTTTGGATTCTTTACTGTTTTTGTTATTGATTTCTCTAAGATCAGGCTTGGTTTTTTATAATAAGTTAATAATGAATTAATTGATAAAAAAAAGAAAGATAAATATTTGATTTTGTAGTCTTTATCCTATCCGACAGTTTCATATTTACCTATATCATAACTACATATTTAATTTTATTTTCTTTTTAAAAATTTACAAAAAAATTCATCTTTATGCATATTGATATAATATGAATCAAATACATTACTGTTCACTAATATTGAAAGAAAATGAAATAAAAAACAAAGCGCATGTGGTATTTGAAATAGTCGAGGCTAATATTTAAGTAGTGGCCACTCCTAATTAAAGAAATACGGTATATTTCACTATTTTTTAGCCACATTTATCTACGTTTCTCTTATTTTAGAAGACCCAATAAGTTGATTTCGTGATTAAATTGGATGTCATTGAAATAAAATTATCCCTCACACAATTCACTTTCAAAACCTAATAATTGACTATCGAGAGTTCAAATACAAGCCGGATATATTATGAGTAGGCTTTTTGTGAGACGATCTCACGAATCTTTATCTGTGAGATGAGTCAATCCTATCGATATTCACAATAAAAAGTAATATTCTTAGCATAAAAAGTAATACTTTTTCATGGATGATCTAAATAAGAGATCTGTCTCACAAAATACAATCCGTGAGACTGTCTCACGCGAATTTTTTCATACATCATTGGTTTTAAAATTTATATTCATGCCATTATTTGATATATTTTTTTAAAGGATTATTTGATTTGTTTCGACCATATCATTAGGACATTATCCAAATTATTCATCCCTTGGTTATAAAAGGACCACGTATACTAGTATACTTTTTAATGACGTCTGATATATTCTGTATAGTTAATGGTTCAACCCTTATCGTGTGTTTGGATGTTTAAAATTTTGGATTTTGATTTACAAATTTATGGATTTAGAATTCCATCTTGTGTTTGGTTTGAAATTTAAAAATTCTATTTGAAATTCAATATTTCTTCTTTGGAAAAGCAAGATTTGAATTTGAAAATTTAAAATTTTACTAAAATAATCTTAATTAACTAATCTTAACGAACACACAATGAATTATTAAAATAAAATAATCAAATATAACATCTAAATATTAAAAATTAAATTATACGAAATAAATAATTTCAAAATTAAATATTCAACCATATTCTAATTTTATAAATAGAAAAATAAATTATTATTGAATAAAGATTTTTCAATATTCACGACAACTATAAGAATATATATCTCAAGAATCAAATATGCAAAATAAAAAATAAATAAATTTGTCATTTAATCCAACTATTACATATAAAGATGGCAGAAGGATAATAATTAATTTTTCTTGTTATGAATATTTTTTTTGAGTTATATTCAAATCCAATTCTCATCAAATACGACTAGTTTTGAGAAGATTTGTTTATACACAATGAAATCCAGTCAAATCTCTTAAAATACAATTTCATTCTTAAAATCCAAATAATCAAACGGTTAAAACCAGAATTTAAAAATCTAAATCCCCACAAATCACTCCAAATCCTTGCTTCCAATGACAGGGATAGGGTAATACATGTCGTCGATCTAACATGATTATTTCGGACACATTTTCGTTTCTCGATCAACAACCTAATTGTCTCTTTTGTAACAAGGATCTCTTGACCTAATGACAAGATGATATTCCGAAGCCCGTACGACCTTGAGTTCTAATCCCAAATGTGTGAATATTGTTTAAAATATATGGGAATTTCACCATCTCATTGTACCAAGACCATTATGTAGATTCAATTAAATGGAATGCATGAACCTAGTCAAACAAAAGTCTTTAAATTGCATTTTGGTACATTGGAATAGATATGAATTTGGTTGTAACGTGAAAACAACTGTCAAAGTTTATGGAGTAGGTCTCTTGTGCGACGGTCTCATGAATCTTTATCTGTGAGACGGGTCAATTTTACTGATATTTAAAAAAAAAAAAGTAATACTTTTAGCATAAAAAGTAATATTTTTTCATGAATGACCAAAAATAAAAGATCTATTTCACAAAATACGATACGTGAGACCGTTTCACACAAGTTTTTGTCAAGTTTATGATTTTCATTTTCTTATTGCACATTGCATGTTATAGTTTAATGAATTGGTTTTCCAAATTTTGTTTAATTTAATAAACTACTTTTTAAGATCACTTTTTTTATATTTTTATTTTAATTAAACCTAATATTTTAAATCAAATCTTAAATGTCAAATACATAATAAATCTAGGGGTGAGAAAAAATACTGAATTTTCGGTATACTGAAGTTACTGTACCGAAAAATGACGAATTTTCGGTATACCGAAAATTTCGCTATGGTACGACAACAATGCCGAATTTTTCAATGCGATGACGGTATGAAATTTGAAAATTTCGATATATACCGAAATACCGAAAAAAATACAAAAAAATTAAAATTTATAATATTTTAAAACAATAAATTTATAAAAAATTTAAAATGTAAGGTTTTTTTTCGGTATAAAACAGTATATACCGATATCGTACCGAAATCTCGGTATACCGTACAATTTCGGTATAATCGGTATGCTAGTTATATGTAACGAAATTTTCGGTATATCGAATTTTCAGTATGTTATCGGTATGAATTTTCATATAATGTAATATTCGCTACGGTATCGTTATGAATTTTCATATACTGTAATTTTCAGTACGGTATACGATATAGAATTTTCGGTACGATACGATACGGTACGATATATACCACCCCTAATTATAAATCTAGAGGCTTGAAATCCAAAATAAAAGTTTAATTATTAAAAAATATGATATAAAAGTTCAGACCAACAAGTTTGTTGAGCTAGCTGTTCGTAAATCAAATCGAGTTTTGGGCTTAATTGCCAACCAAATCTGTCTAAAGTCCAAGCCCAAAGTCCAAACCCAAAAGTAAATGGGTACAAAATCCGAGTCGGATCTCCAATTATTACCGGATCAAGGTCACGCTCCATATGTGGAGCCCCTATAATTCCGCTCCCGCCCCCATTTTTTATTTTCTTTTTATTTTTTCTTTCACATAGATTTCTTCTCCCTTGAGAACAATCCCAATCTCTTCCCAATTTGGCAGTTTATCCGATTGAATATGTACCAAATCGCTGGTTTTAGCTGAAATAATTTTTCTTTTGCAGGTTTTGCTTGAATTCTGATTTCCGTTTATATTTATTTATCCATTCGGATTGTTCGGATTGATTATAGGTTAGATTTGTGATCGGAGATGGAATCTGGATCGCCTACGGTGAATAAGATCGAGAGGGCACACCAGATGTACCGAAAGGGCAAGTATACGGAAGCTCTCGGTTATTACACCGACGCGTTATCCATGGCGAAGGCCAAGCCACAGAAGATTGCCCTTCACAGCAATCGTGCCGCGTGTTATCTTAAACTCCACGATTTCAAGAAGGTACCGCATGTTATTCATGTAATTTGTTTGATGCTCCGGCCCAGCTTTTATGTCATGTAGGAAACCAACTAGGGATATTGTCATGACTCATGGCCTAGAAGGTATCTCAGAGGCTCGTAAAGGTATTAAGGGTCCATAAAGATTTGAACTTCATTGACCAAGGGATTTTTTGTTGCTTACCAGAAAATTCAAAAACGGCCATCTCGATGTTTCCTTTTTTTGTTACGCCTTTTTTCCAAGAAGAGTTCGGTTTCATGGTTATTTATACTCAATGACTTCTTAACACATTTTCCTGCACCTTGCTGCCCATAATAACTTATATATTCTTTTGTTCGAAGAAGATTTATTATTAAAATCATGGGGAATTCCATATTTTCAATCTTTGTAGGCAGCAGAAGAATGCACCTCAGTGCTTGAGCTTGACCAAAATCACACAGGAGCATTGATGTTGCGTGCTCAAACTCTTGTCACCTTAAAGGAATACCATTTAGCCCTTTTTGATGTCAACAGACTTATTGAGTTGAACCCATCATCAGAAGTGTATAGAAACCTCCAGGCCCGTCTAAAGTCTCAACTGGTGAGCACTCACTCCAATTTCCTTGATAATGCAACGCTTGTGGTAAACAATTTAATTTCAACACCGTGTCAGCATGACGTTTTTAGTCAACGATTTTATTCCAATACCACTTCAGCATTTCACAAGGCATGGATTTATTTTAGTTGTGCTAAGTTATACAGCCTTGGAAATTATGAATTTGTTATTTTCATTCTTCTGGACTTCTTTTGGCCAATTTTGGTGTTTTCAATTAAAGATGGTGTGTTTTGTTCAAGGAAAGTCACTTGCTCCTATACCCGAAGATGAGGCAGAGCTTGAAGAAGATGACTATTCTGAGTCAGATGCAACAGTATTGGAAGAAAAGGAGGACGAACCAGAAGGTATTAAGGAGGTGGGAGAATGTAAAAACCAAGAAAAAGACATGATTGATGCAGCTGCAAAAAAGGAGAAAAGAAATGATATCAGTAACCCCCTTGGAGCCTCCAGAAATCACAATATCCAAACAAAACCCAATAAACAATCCTGGATGGCAGACAATCCCAAAACCGAAAGGACACTCTAATCTTGACTACTCCAGATGGGACAGGGTTGAAGATGACTCTACTGAAGAAGAAGAAGACGAGGATGAGGATGAAGATTCCAAGCCGCAGTATCGATTTCGTGTTAAAACTGTGGGTGTTGCAGTCAAATAAATTTCCTTAAGACCGAGACAATTGCCTGAAAATTCTCACATCGACTCAATTTTAAAGAGAGCTAATCTGGTATGAAACTAATTGCATTACATCATCAACATTCGTTGAAGAAAGCTGCATCCTTTTCAGACACTTTGAAGGTTGAGGATTGTCACTGGCCCTGCTAACTTGTGCTAGATTTCTGCAACGGAGCTGTTGGCAAGCTTGGCCCGATACTCATGCCAGCCCCCGATACTCATGCCAGCCATTCCTTGTTGGGAGTGGGAGCTCAACGTGCTAATGAACCAATATCATACAGTCTTTAACATTCTTGCAAGGTTTCATATGAGGAATGCCAAGCATTGTGCTCTCTCAAGAGGTAAAATTGTGCCCGTTGTATATGTGCTATTTTGTGTGCTGATCGTGACCATGAAAAGATGGTATAACTACAACTATTTGCCTCGTCTTTATTTCCAAACTGTCATTTGTTAAGGCTTGTTTTTCTTTGTTTTGTTCGTTAATGATGATGTACAAGTTAAAATGATTTGAGTATATTTATGTTAA
The DNA here is from genome assembly GCF_025594145.1 of Primulina tabacum. Taxonomy (NCBI): domain Eukaryota; kingdom Viridiplantae; phylum Streptophyta; class Magnoliopsida; order Lamiales; family Gesneriaceae; genus Primulina; species Primulina tabacum. The sequence goes on from NC_134553.1 coordinate 5,141,222, forward strand.
GAATGAAGATGATTGTGTCTGAATTTTCACTTGTTCAGTGATTTTAGTTTTTCCTTTAAAGACATGGGGAGACAGGGAAGGTTGTCAAGCTAAGATCGCCTCGCTAAGATCTTGTGAATGTGAAGTATAGACAACTACTTTTTCTCAAACCGATTTTATCCGTAATCAAATAATTATAATCGAAATTGAGAAGAAATAAAAATACCAAAACAAAATTTGTATTATAATAATCAAATTAAATTATAGTTATTAAAGTACAAAATTATATAACTGAATAATTTGAATGAATAATATAATATACATTTTCAATTTTTTGACTTCTTCTTCTATAATTTATTTTAAAAATTCATTATTATAAATAATATTTATCATGTATCTGGATGCATTAAATTTTTAAAATAAAAAAATTTAAAATTTATTTTTTTTATATCATACAAAAACATAAATAAAAAATATTAAAATATATCCTTAACTTTTTAATATCCTTATTTTGAGATCCTACCTTTGTATAAGGGTAACAAATGGAACAGTGGCGTCATCGAGAAAAAGAACTTGTTGGCAAGGATTTGGAAAGATACGTTGAGGAGGGAAACCTAAAATTTTTTCAAAACAAAAGCCCTTCGTAATGTGTCTCCTACCAAACGCATAATCTCGACAAATTAATCGAGTTTCTTGCCATAGATTTCTCCGACATCGTCTTATTCCTCACCTGCACATTTCCTCTTGATTTTCTGAAGATTTCAGATTTCTCCAATTAGGGTTCGTTCGTACGGATTTCTTAAATGGCGCAAGGCGGAAATGATGGCAGCAGGGTGGGCCCAGACTTCAATTTGCCCGACGATGTATTGTCGGTGATACCGGCGGACCCCTACGACCAGCTGGATCTGGCGCGTAAGATCACGTCCATGGCGATCGCGTCGCGAGTGTCGAAGCTGGAGACGGAGGCGGGTAGGCTTCAGCAGAAACTACAAGAGAAAGAGCGGCGGATTGTGGAGCTGGAAGATAAGGTTTCTGAGCTAGAGACGGCCTACGAGGAAGCTGAATTGAGATTAAAAATCACGCGCGAGGATAACGTTAAACTTTCGTTTCAAGCAAATTTTGGTTGTTTTTCTTTAAATTTTATTGGTTTTACTTTCTGAGCTGGTAGTTGATTGATTTGCAGATAAAGCTACTGAAGGAGAAGGATTCCTTGGCATTGACAGCGAAGAAGCTGGGTCGAGACTTGGCTAAGGTGATTCTTTTTAAGTATACTTGTAATCTTCTTTTTTTGGACCTGGCTGGTAGATTTACTTCATCTCATTTCCATATCCTTTTTCTCATACAAGGAAGGCAATGGGTTAGCCAACAATAATTTTATATTACATATATCTCTTAGACTACGAGTCGGAAATGAGAAAGAATATAGATTTAGGATTAATGCCCACGTAAAGGGTATCGTGGACTGCTTTTTGAGCTTGTAAATCCCTTGTAGAGTTGTAGTGGTACCGAGATAAATACGACTTTGTTTAAAAGTTTTAACTCAAAAGACCTGGATCAATAATAATTATATGTTGATTAATTGTTAGTTATGTTATCTTCTGGTTATTAGGATTTCATTTCTATTAACGCTGTTTGATTGTTAGTTGTTAGCTCCATTGTATTTGGGTTTATGAGGACTGTACTTGATGAACTATTGAAATGTTCTTTTGATAGCTGGAGACATTCAAGAGGCAACTGATGCAATCGTTGAATGATGAAAACACACCTGTAAGAAAACTAAACTTTATTTTTAAGAATGCTGAACTTTATGTGGGTTAGTCACTTATCTGATTTCTACTTGCTGTGAATTAAAATCTTTAGCTTTCATCGCAGCAGACTGAAACTGTTGATATTGGCACTTATGACCTATCCATCCCCAAGACCTATCCCACAAATGGTAATTTAAAGTTTTGCCTATGTATTACGTGTGCATTTTGCAATTAGAAGTTGTATCTTTGCCTATGTTCTTTCATCTGCATGTGATGATTTGGTATATCTATGGTTTTAAATGTAGACGAGGAGGCAAACGGCTACCGAAAATATCTTTCTTTTTCCGGCTCTACAGACAATTCTAACACAAATTATGATGGTATTGAACCCAAATCTTGTTATAAGTGATGTTCAACATCTGCGAAACTGCTTCGAAGGCTCTAGTGTGAGTAATGGTTTTATCTATTATTTTATCTGGCAGTCTCTAAGCATGGTGTACAAAGTTTGTCGATGGCACGCTATGTATCACCCCGACTTACTCCCTCTGGAACTCCAAATATGATATCTGCTAGCGTGTCACCAAGAAAGTATTCAGCTGCTGGCTCTCCTCAGAAGACATCCGGCACCAACTCGCCTATGCTGCAGTACGATGGACGAGGTTCTCTTTCTGCTTGGTTTCCATCAAGCCAGCAATCTTCAGCAGCCAACTCTCCTCCTCGTGGGCGCCCACTCTCAGGTCTACAGTACTTTTTGAAAAGTTAAATCTATAGCACTTTGATTTGGAGATGCGTAATTAGTATTTTTGATCGGTTAGATAATTATCTGTTATCTATACCTGTCATATCTTTATCTTAATTTTTTTGCTTTCTTGTGTAATTAAAACTAGTAGCTCGTACTCCTAGAATTGATGGAAAGGAGTTCTTTCGTCAAGCCAGGTGAGTAACATTTCCTTTTAACCGAAATGTGTTTAGAACTAGTATGAAATCCAAACTTTTAATACTTTATGACCGTGATCTGTAGTCTTTATGTGAGACTATTTCTGTCTAAGAAGACGAAAGAAGATGAATAAGTTTCTAAATATGCATGATTTGGAAAGGCCATTTTTATAAGCCATACCAAAGAAAGAAGCTCCACAAAAATCGAAATATGAAAGAAATAACCATGCCTAATCACTCTTGATCTTTCAAGGATTTGTTATACTGTCAAAATTGCAGGAGTCGTCTATCGTTGGAGCAGTTCAGTGCGTTTCTGACCAACATCAAGGAATTGAATGCACAAAGACAATCTAGAGAGGTATTGCTAAGTTCCTTCTATGATACCCGTGTATCTTATTCTAGAATTTTAGTTTCTGTCAGCTGTTTTTCATTGAACAGTTGTTGTTTGAAATGTTTTCTTACCCGTCAGTTTTCCTGCATTCAGGAGACTTTGAGAAAGGCAGAAGACATTTTCGGAACAGACAATAAAGATCTTTATGTATCGTTTCAAGGATTGCTTAGTCGCAACATGCGCTAGTTCTACTGGAAAGGAGGAGTTTACGTGGTATGGTGAAGGATATCCAAAATTTTGAATCAAAGCAAAGCCTTAACCCAGGTAGTACAAGGTTTTGCTTATACTGGGTAATTACTTGCTTTTAAATTCTTCGTGGCGTAGAATATATGTCGGAATGCACGATTATGAGCTAATAATTCTCATCAGCAAATAATTACGTTGTAATGTAAGGACATTTTATTGTCAAAATAAATGTTTTTTTAGTTCTTCCCGCTGGGGCAGACCTGAAAGTTACTCAAATTTAAATAATCGGTTTTCCTACAATAATTGAGAAAGTAACATTTTTTAAGTTCTGATATTCGTTTTCGGGATGAATTCTTGCGACACTTGGTGATCCAAACCGTAGTATATTTTGCTTAAACAAGTGTCGTTTGCTAAAATTTAAAAGTAAATGCACTAAACATCGTGTATGAACAAAATAGAATAAATCGCAGCCATTTGATTCATCAATATTTTATTAAAAAAATCGTCAATAGTTTTAATCATATATCGTGTTTGAGATACAATATATTGTTATTCTTTTAAAACAAATATGATATAATGATTTATGAATGATTAATTGTATTTTGTTCATATTTGGTACTTAGTGTGTTTAATTTTTATTAACTTTTGCAAAAGAGGCTTGTTTGAGTAAATTATAGTACAATTTAATTTAAAATATCAAATGTAGCAGATGATTTCGTCCCTAATTGGTTAGAAGAAGGGCTGAATAAATAATCAGACTAATTTGTCAAATAAATTGATTGGATTAACAATTTTGAATTTATTAATTCTCATCAAATCAATGTTAGTTTGACAAATCAAATAAGTTCTAAACGGAAGGAAGCTAAAATGATAGATCTAACGTTAAAAAAAGTAAGTAAGAAAAACAATTGAGTTATCAAGAGTAATTAGACTGAAATGTAAATAACACAAATATGTTTTTAGATGCTCGGATATTTAAATAACTTCTATGTCACCTTTGATTCCTTGTGGGGGTGATGTTTATAAGAAGGTTTCGGAGATTATAACTTTTGTAACAAACCGATTAAGTAGAGCTTCATAACTATCTAGTTGAAACTCCTAGTTTAGTTTATTTACTTAAATATTGAAGGAATGAAAATATTAAGCGCAAATATTTAGAATGAAAATATTAAGCACAAATTGATATATAATTATCTGATATAATATTTAAGCGTATGCTAAGAAATCTTGAAAAATGTTGGGATATTGAAAGTTTGAATATTTGAACTCACGCGATAATTCCAAATAGCCTGACTGATTTATAAGTTTCTCTATTTATATACTTGGATTCAACGGTCATCAAAATCAAATATTATATATGTTCCAAATATGGTAGCTGTTAATAGGATTTTTTTTCACGTCAATGTTTTTTTCCCAACAATTCGTACATAGGTAGAGCTCGCATATTTATGACAATTCTGAGACGGTTGGTTCGGACTTTAACTCATAATTCAGTTTTGTAACTTTGAGTATTCTAACTGATTTTTCAGAGAATATTTCTTCATTTACTCAACTATATTTTAGTCTAATTGGTGTTCAACTATTAGTTCGGTATTCGGTAGATCTTGGTATCTATTAGGCTTCAAATAGATTTTGTCTTCGTACTTTCAGTTTAGCTCATATTTAGTTTAATTTAATTCAGCTCACTGTCAGTTCAATTTAGCTTAATTTATTAAATCATCGAAACTTAATTATCCAACGTTATTTTACACAAATATGATTTGAAATATTCTTGTTTATAATTAAAATGTATCCATTATATTATTTTAAAAATAAAAACTATTCTTTTTAATAACTCAAGTATAAAAATATGGATTTCAAAATAGAAAATGATTTGTCATTATTTATGTTGTGAATATAAAATAATTATATGTATAGATAATAATAATAATAATAATAATAATAATAATAATAATAATAATAATAATAATAGTATTAATTACAGTAAAAACTTATATAATATTTTTTCTCATTTTATATCGAAAAAAATATTCTTTTCTTCTTTAATACATCGGTAAAATCAAAGTTTATGTCAAAATTAACTTGATTGCTTGATTGAAAAACAAATAAATTCTGGCAAAATATATTTAATGAGTTTAAAATTTCTAACACTCATACGTCAATTTTTAAACAAAAATGTATTTTGAAAAAAATTACAAAATTCACGATGATGAAAAAAATAAAAAATTATCCTCTTATAATTTCTATATTTTTAAAATTATTTATTTTGTAAGCTTCTAATTACAAACTTTGCTTATATTTACTTCCGTGGATCGTTTTCCCAGTTAAAACCTCACATATAATACTTTTGTTTATTCATATATATACTTGATGGGCACAAGCCTAATCTAATAATTTAATCCACCCCGATTAATTATTTGTTGGATTAATAAGAATATGTCCAATTTAATAAGTCTAATTCAATTAGTTATTTGTCGAGTTTTAACACTATTGAGGCCCAGAATTGGGATTATATTTGCGAAATCCCAAGTCCGTTAGACACTCCTAAAAATCTATAGGAACTTCCACACAATTTAAGAGATGCTCTCATATTTACTCAAACTCTTCAGTTTTCAGGGATTTTCTTCAAACTGCTTGTTGATTGGAGCATCGGAGTGTGTAAGCCGTGAACCCTTCGGGCCCCCTCCTGACGAGTGTTCGTGACGCAAGTGACGTCCCACAAAGTTAACCGTATACTATTTACGTGGATTTATTTACCAGCTAGGTGAGACTGTTTACCTGCTAGATGGTTCAATTTACCAATCAAGCATATCTTACGTCCCCAGTCCACACTATACTTCTTATTTTAGTTGTATCAATACTAAAAATGTAATAAAATGTTATAATTTAGTTGTATGTGTAGTTTTTATTTGTTTATAAAACTATTAGTTTATAGTGTTTTAATTAAATAAAATCAAAATTAATTTTTATAATTTAATCATACAAGAATAATTAATTAATGCATAATATCTTTGTGATTTAAGATAGAAAAATATTATGTTGGAATATTTTAAAAACTTAAAAGTAAAATATAATTAAAAAAAAAAGGAAAAAATATTCTCTCCTGTGATAAAGGAGACACCATATCTTCAAAAATGTTACTTGTCATCTGGAACTCTTTTTGTCTGACTTCGCCAACAAACAGACCGTATTTTCTTTTACAAGGAGGGCCAAGTCAATTTTTTGGTCCTATTTTGACTTTTCAACCCTAAATATAAATTGATGCTTTATAGGTTGGAATCAAGAATATGAATTTATGTAATTTTTTGAAATACTAACAATTTTTTTTTGGGATACATGCAATTTTAAAATTTACATATTTGGAAAAATTGGACCGAAATGTGTTGCTCAATCATCATCTCTTCCACTTTTCTCAAACTATAGATTTTAAGACAAATTAAGTTCTAATACTTCTCATAATTAATTAATCGTTTATTCGAAATTCAAATGTCCATTAAAATATTTTACGGATTTTTCTATATTACATATGAAGTATTTCTCACCATGATGTCCTGAAATTTTGACATTTGAATAATAAGCCAATGCAATGATGTCACCTCTCGCTGAAATACAAAGAATTCACGTGATCTAATGATATTGAGATACGATAATATTTTACTATTTCAAATCTCCGTCTACTAAACCCTTGTTGGTTATGTAAAAGTCTCTGGAATAATGGTTATTCTGAATTTCAAGATTAAGGCCGGCAAATGACAACTTAATTTTCATTTACGATATTAATCCGTTGGACCGAGCAATGAATCAACTGCAAGAATTATCACCGACTCGATTATTTAATTTTTTCCCTAAAAATATGTGAATTTAATTGCTCAAACCCAATTCATTTTCCTACTTTTAGTTTACTTTTACTAGATAAATCTTACTTTAATTGTCTACACGATTAAGTTTAGTTTTCTTGTAAGACGATTTCATTTGTCTATTTTTGTGAGACGTGTCAATCTAATCCATAGTCAAAGAGAAAAATAATATTTTTAATATAAAAAATTAATTTTTTTTCATAAATGGGATCGAATTAAATATCTATTTAATAAAATTGACATGGGATATCGTTGAGGATCAATTAATCAATGGAAGACTGAAGACCCCTTCAAGTTCAAAATTCTCAGACTTGTGGGTCCTTTTAAAACTTGAACCAAATAAACAAATCAAAATACATGGCCATTTCACGCACCACTCTTCAAACCCTCAGCATCACGTTTTGTCTATATATCACATCGGAAAGAACCTTCCATTTTAATTTTCTTTCCAGATAATTTCAAAGGGAAATTAATAATATCAGCACTGATCTTGACAAAACTTAGTATAGGTACTAATGGAAGAAGACGATCGTGTTCCACTTCCGGGGTTTCGGTTCTATCCAACAGATGAAGAGCTAGTAGGGTTTTATCTTCGTCGAAAAGTTGAGAAGAAGCGGATAAGTATGGATTTTATCAAGCAGGCAGACATCTACATGTATGATCCATGGGATCTTCCAAGTATGTGTGATGTTTTGACTTAAGCTTATTGATTTTATTTCATATATTATGTGTGAAACTAGCATGATAAGATCGTTGATATTCTTGGTTTAGCTAGGTGTAGAAAGCAAACAAAACGTTTGATATAATCTGAACTATGGAGCTCGACAAGTGTGTGTATGTGTGTGTGTCTATATAGAATATATCAAACGAGTTCTCGAATTTGAGCCACAGTTGAAACATGGAGCTCGCGATTATGTTTAAATACGGAGGGCTTTAGTTCTACATAAATCACATAACAAGTGATGTTGTCTTAAAATTATGAGTACAACAAGTCTTGAAACTGATGAGTGAAATAACGATGCATGAAAATGTCTGAGGATCTTTTTTCATTATGTTTTTATTTTAATTTTTTTAATATTTGTTCTCGGAATTCAGAATTCAACACTGGTGAGGACAATGAGTGGTACTACTTCTGCAAAAGAGGAAGAAAATACAGGAACAGCATCCGACCCAATAGAGTGACGGGATCGGGGTTCTGGAAAGCGACGGGTATTGATAAACCTGTACACTCCTCCGGAGGTGACCTCATTGGGCTGAAGAAATCCCTCGTATTTTACCGTGGAAGTGCCGGAAAAGGTACCAAAACCGATTGGATGATGCACGAGTTCCGTCTTCCGCAATCTTCAAGCCATAACAAAACCACCAAACACAATTTGGATACTGAAAGAATTGCACTAGAAGCGGTAAGAAATTAAGTGCAACTATGGTCCTGTACATATTTTGTCTGTTATTAAATATTAAAGGTCTTACTTTTTTATCAAAATCAATAGTTAATTTAATTTCATCGATCGTTATTTGTGATACTAACATAAGTATATTGGGTTTGGTCGACAGGAAGTTTGGACCCTTTGCCGAATAGTAAAACGAAATGCTTCAAACAGGAAACCATGCGCCACAGCTTTGAGAGAAATGGCTGCAAAAACGAGTATAAGTTATATCAATCCAGTTGACGAATCCAATTCCAAAACTAGCAGTGTGGAGTCCTCGAACCAAAACGAGCCAATAAATTACATTAGCTTCGGTGCACCGAATCTCGGGCGAAACGAGCAGCAGAAACACGATTTCCCTCATGTTGAGACCGCTGCAAAACAACAATTTGTAGACCACTTAACCCCTCCAGGTATTGCTTCTGCTTCATCATTTGCAAGCACTGTCTCCTGTGTTGGCATTGACGAGATGTTAAGGTATGAAGATTGGGAGGATATTCGATCCCTGGTCGACCCTTTTGCTCCAGCCTGCGGCATCGGTGGTTATATAAATCCATTTTATTTGTAGAATTGTGGTTTTATGGCCTCTGCTTTGTGTTGTACGTGTACGTTACATCTCCGGTCGCCTTATCAAAGTCGCCATGCATGTATATAATGGTCATGAAACATTACAGAGTATATGCATCGAGCTGATATTGTATGAAGGGAGGATTCTGCATCTAGTGATGTATACTAACAGAAGTCATCATTAATCTACTTAATTATCTTTCTTTATATATGAAACAACATCCACCAGCTCTCAATGGAGTATACGAGTTGGTGGAATAGATGAGTGTTGTGCCTAAGTGTTCGATTCTTTAACCAATTAACATTTTCTTGGGCTGACATGTCATACAGAACTTGTCCAGTGCGATTTACTTGTCTAACTTGATTTGAAAGCTATTGTGTTAATGCAGAGATTTACTCGAAAGGTAGCGTCTATGGTTCAAAGTTATGATAACATATATATATATTGTTCTTCTACTTAGATGAGTCGCCTCTCCCACAACTATTTTTTTTTCCTATCATAATTATCAATAAAACAAAATTGATATCTCTGTAAACATAAACGGGTCTTGGTTTATAACAAAATCGGGCAAAAAAACTCGCCAAATTGAGGCCCAATCGGAAACATAGCTATTAAGACAAGATGCATGTTCTATCAAGACAATACTTACACAAGGGTATAATTGGGTTATTATTAATTAAATCACTCCATCCATCATTCTCCTTTCAATCAATGAATATATATAATAGCAAGACAGCAGATATTGTATTATGCCATTATATTCAAAATAAATTATATTTAATTTTAGTAGACTGATTGCCTGGAAATTGAAGGTTTAACGTCTCCAATTTTAATACGTTTTGACCTATATCTATATGAAATAATGGTTGGCGTCTTTTAATTAAATTACTGACGTTAAATATTCATCATCTGTTTCTTAACACATAGGGGTTGCTCCATAATGTATTATTATTCTTTGATCTTTTACTTTTTTTTATATTAAATTAAAAAAAAAATAGATATAGATGTCAGCTAACTATGTGTAATTCAACCAGTGAAATAGGTCATATTTTTTGTTTGAACAATTTACATGAATTCATGGCAAATAGATAACTACGATTTATTCAGAATTCCATCTTATATATATGTAATATACTCGTCATGTATAGGTACTAAAATTTTGTCCCAAATTTTGAAAATCAAAGTTCGACAAGTTACATGACTAAAATTCAAAATATTTCAACCTACGAGACTAAAATTACAATATATTATTGAGTTATTATTAAAAAAAATTAGTATGTACCACATAGAAATGTCAATGGGATGGGGTGGGTTTGTCATCCTCATATTCGCCCTCGAATTTCACCCTACCTCCATACCCTTTCCGATCCCCGTTTTTTCGGGTTCGGAGATTACCACGAAAGTCAAATCTTCATCCCACTCCATCTATGTTTCAAATTTAGTGTGTACCACATCTCAATTTTTAAGCTACAACAACTTCAAAATTGACACCTCAATTATATAGACAAAATTATAATTTTGTCTATATAATATTCAAATTATATGTCCTTTATTGCATCCTCCCATTTTCTCATTATATATTTTTATCAACCTTACGGACAAAATGAGTTAAAGGCATTTAAGCGTTGCGAAGTTATATATTTAAGTTCCCTGCTTATAAGCCACACTATAAAAAAGGTGAGATACCAGAAATACATGTAAAAGAATCCTAATGTATCATTAATGGCCGTTGAAGCTCCGCAGATCTCCAGAAAAGGGTAGCTCTCTCTCTCTATATATAATATATTTGTTGGTATAGTGGAAATCGGTGTAGGAATCGAGTTGATGTATTTTTGGATCGATCATTTCTAGAGAAACGATGATGAATGGCGTTGAAGGAAGTGGAAACGTGTATGCGGGTGATATGTTGTATGGATTGATGGATCCTGGAACCACGACTACGGCGGGCGCTGTGTTTCCTGCGTATGGTTTGCCGATCAACGATAAGACGGCGGCGATGAAATGTGACAGTGGTCTCACCTACGCCGTTCCTGTCTCGAGAAAGCGTTCAAGAGATGCGAATGTAACTCCTCTGCATCCATCGCTGTGCAGTGGTCTGAACCAGATTGGAGATAACGGTTGCAGTTCTTTCACTTTTCTCGGAGAAGATTTAACGTTTCAGATTCAACAGCAACAATTGGAAGTCGATCTCTTCGTCTCACAACATGTACGTTACGCGTGTCATCTGATTAGTATTCAATTTTTTTACTCGATTGTATGTATTTTAAAAATATACAAATCACAGACGGAGAACGCGAGGATGGAAATGGAAGAGAGGCGGAAGAGATACTCATACTCCCGGCGTATCACGGCCGCGGTTGAAGACAGCATAATGAAGAAAATGAAAGCGAAAGATGAAGAAATCCAGAGGATCGGAAAGTTGAACTGCGCGCTGGAGGAGAGAGTGAAAGTTCTGAGCAATGAAAATCAGATATGGCGAGATTTGGCTCAGAGCAACGAAGCCGCCGCCAACGCGTTACGCAGCAATCTAGAACAAGTCATCGCTCAACGCCGCCGCGCCGATGAAGCAGCGTCGATCGACGACGCGCAGTCGTGCTGCGGAGAAATCGAGCAGCACACATTAGGGAAGAGGACCTCAACGGATGGCAGGTACATGATTTGCAGGAGTTGTGGGGAAGAGGAATCGTGCGTTCTGCTTTTGCCATGCAGGCATCTTTGCCTTTGTACTGTGTGCGGGTCGTCCCTCCATATTTGCCCTCTCTGTAAATCCCCCAAAACCGCTAGTGTCCACGTTAATATGTCCTAAAATATATTAAACCCCAACTAATTGACCTCCATTATTTTATTTACGCCAATGGGTTATCGATTATCAAGATTTTGATATCTTTTTTTATTTCACATTTCTAGTGTATTAAATAAAGCTAGTTTGTTTTCATAAAATTAAGTTTAATAAAAAAATAATTTTTCATTACACACAATAGGTGTAGTGTGTAATGAATTATAGATTAAAGTTGAGAGAAAATAAATACTTTTGGTCTATCATGTACTACCAAATTCTTTCCCTCCAAAGTACCCTCTCCATACAACCATTATTACAAAGCATAATAAATTATAGATTAAAAAAATAATAATTTAAAATTTTAAACATCAACTTTAAATAAAAATTACTTTAAACTCATCATATTTTATATAAACATTTATTATATATAAATATTATATAACTATATTTTATATTTAAAAAAATTGACATGAAAATCCATAATCACTATGAGTACACATATCGTGTAAGAAAGTTTACTAGTTAGTATTTAAAAAAATCTACTTCTTTTAATAAAATCTACTTCTTTTAATCAAACTAAACTTATATTACTTTTTATTGTGAATATCGGTAGTTTGCCCCGTCTCACAGATAAAGATTCGTGAGACCGTATCACTAGAGATATACTCTACCAAATTAAATGTTGCGCGAAGTCGTGAAGTATTAAATTCTGGGATGGCTCTTACTTCACATTATAATTGATGTTAGCATGATTTTAAATAAATAAACTTGGAAGTCCCAAAATTTAGTTTGGAAGTTTGGGTTTGTTGATAATATGCTAAAGGGAATCCAACTCCCAAGCTAAATTTATTTACACCAAAAAACTTGAATATTTCTCAAATTTTATAATCAGTGATTGCCATCTTGGCAGCAACTTTTTCATACATAATTTACCATTTTTATTTATGAGAACATGCAAACATCAAATGTCTAAATTTCCTTATTATTTTTAAATCAAAAGTAAATAATAAATATTCTTTGAATAATGTCCGTATATAGACAGTTTCATTGTCATAATCGCCGTCACAGTACTCATCCGGCCCACATGCATTATGCTTTCTTGGACTTAAAAACATTCAACCACCTATTATTATGCCCAATATATTGGCACAAATGTCGACATGACAGGATAATTATTCAATTTTGATCGGTAAAGTTCCTTCCCTTTTGGTGCACCATTATTAATTTTAAACTAGCAAATCACCTGCACACACGATATTTGTGTTAAATAATAATTATTGTGTATATGAATCGAGTTGATTTATAAAATTTTGTTATAATTTTTAATTATTATTTGAATAATTATAATAAAATTATATTAAATATATAATTTTTAGAGATAATATATGAATTTTTAAAGTGATTAGACTAGTGTAGTTATGATTAATTATATGAAAAAGATTATTTATCTAATAGATATGATATATTCGTAAAAACTAATTTGTGTTACAAAGTCAGACCACTGAAACAACAATCTTTGTATATCGTATTTAGGTATGGGATTCTTAATTAGGTCACGATCGAGACCTATCGTTTTTCGTTCTCTGCTATCTACTTTATCGCTTTGAAATGTCTATTAGAGCTAACCTCTAATCTTGTTTAAATATGTGCGAATAAGTATTTTGGGAGGAATGAAAAATGACCAAATTAAATGAATTGAACTCCGACTAATCGTTGATTAATTCCCGTTTCCACCTCAATTTCCTTCGCACTAAACCCAAAAATCCTACTCCATCACCACTAGTTACAAAATATCACAAATGTTTTATTTTAAAAAAATATAATTAATTTAGGCATAAAGTAAAAGCTTCAATGCTCTCCTTTTCCTTTAATCCACACACTTCGTCGTATATATATATATATATATATATATATATATATATATATATATATATATATATATATATGACACGGAACATGTTCATATTTATATATATATATATATATATATATATATATATATATATATATATATATATGACACGGAACATGTTCATATTTATAATATTAAGTAATATTTTTTGTATAAAAATAACGTTTTTTTACATGACTCAAATCAGATATCTATGTCACAAAAACCGTGTTTATATGTGTGCTTGTGTGTAAACTTTTGGTAGAAGGAATGCAATGACAATTTGTCCTTGTTGCATTTTCAACGTCTAGGTGCCGATATTTAGCTAAAAGAGGTTGGGGGTATTTAGAAGCATATAATTTTTGGATGTGAATTCTTTCTTTCAGAGAAGATGTTCATTCTATGTTACATCGAGAATAATATTTTCGTTTATTTTTATATAAGATGTTTATACGGATATCTGAATTCAAAATCAAAACAGTGGGACTCATCCGTATGTTTGAAGTGAGATGTTTATATTAACATCTTGTACAAACAGAACGGAAGTAAAATTTTTGGTATAACATAGATCAACTTGAAGAAGATGATGTTTATATTTTGGGGGATAAAATATAGCTAGCTTGTAAATAAATTATAGGCCAAGCAAGAAGTGAAATTTTCGTTTTTGGTTTTTCATCCCGAGCCGGTGTTCATGGGTATGTGTTTATCAAGATTCGGGTAACAGCTTCAAAGTAGTAGCAATAAAATGATCGAAATCGAAGAAATTATAAAGTCACGTATGGATGTGAACTCACAATTTCAAATCCATCATAATTAACATTATTTACACTGGCAAGACAAATATAAAATTATCATGTTTTTAACTTCATTCACCCAAATTTGGATTCGAGAAACAAAATCACATCAATAATCTACTAAGAACATGGATTTTTTTTTTTTAAAAAAAAACATGGACATAAAAGAACTAATCTAAACTTTGGATCAAACGTAATTATACGAAGCTATAATAAAAAATATATAAAAAAAATCCAACATATACAAAAGTTGTCCCATCATTTTCTTGGAATTGATTTCATGTCTTACTTTTGTTTCAAGTCACATTTTAACTTTTGAGTAAGGCCCCATCCAAAAATCAAGAGTATTCATCTGCGTGTGAAATTTAAAGTTGTATTTGAATTAATTGATTTTAAATTTATATATTTAAATGTATTTTTGTTGAACTAGATAGATTAGCTTATAAACTTCAAATTCACACTTTGTATGTTATTATTTCATATTAATCAGGATAAATTTAAGTTCACCCAATAATTAAGTCATTTGAAATCCATTATATTTTGTGTAAATAATTAATGCATGGATTTAAGATTTCATCTATTATTTCATTATTAATACTAAAACTATTATTGAAATGCATGAATTTCAAACTCATGACTCAAATACAACGTAAGGTTATTGTTATGCTCAAACAAGAGTCTCAATAATTCAATGAGAAAGGCGATAATGTTGACTAAAATCAATGTGATCTAAACATATTGAAATTTTTTTGTTTACCTCAATTTTCCAATGTGAAATCTTGACACCACAAAAAAAACGGTTGGATTAGCGACGATATTTATCAACAAAATCGTCGCTAATTTGTAACGGTTATTGAGAAACCTTCGTTATTAGAAGGCGACACGACCTCCGGTTACGGACCACCGCAACGTCGCTAAAACCTTTTTTTTTGGTAGTGTGATTTTTTTTGCCTCTGTCATTGGCATCTTGTCTAGTCCAATCTAAAGAATCTTGCTCTAAGCGAACATGAGAGTCAATTTATCAATGATCTGTATATAGTTTAGTAATTTAAGACCAAAAAAATTAACACAGTCATCTGATAGAATACACTTTAAAAAATATTGCACATGATGATAATTATGATGCCACCCAATGATTTGTGTCCAAATATTTAAGGGTTTTTGGTGTCATCCCATCCACTTAAAGGAAAAGGGTGTAGAAAGATTTTTTGGGAATAATCTTGCTTTTATTGATTCATTTAATCTTTTGTAAAGGCAAAATGTTAGGTCAAGACAAGAATCCACCTTCATGCTTTAAGAAGAAAGTAAACATAGCCATTCAACTTGGAAATCATATCCCCTCAAAGAATGACTTAACTTTATGCAAGAATTTCCAAGATGACTTACTAGCTTTTACATTACTGGGTTCGTTTCATAGTGGAGTAGGCCTAAAGATGTTCTTGCAATTTTGAATAGAAAACACCCCAATTTGGATTGCTTATCTGAAAATTAACAAGCACAATTTAAGGAGAGAGAGAGAGGGGAAAAAGGGTTTGTTTGTTTTTTTTTTTAAAGGAGCTTTTTGCAATGATTATTCTTCATTTTCATGGGTTACACAATTGATGGTGAAATGTGAGCGTAACACCCACAAACAAGAAATCCAGCGCCGTGACTGATAAATATTCACTTTTTCTTGGTGGATGCAAGCCAAACTCAATCCATAATACCCTATCAATTAAACGGTATGATCAATTATTAGTCGTTTTATCGAAATATATATATGTTAGTGGCGATGATCATAACAATTACACACTTTATTCGAATCTATTTAACATGTATTAACCAAAATCCTAATTTACAACGTTTTATACTATGGAAATATATTGAAATAGTAATTTTCATAACAAGAAATAGTTAAAATGTTAGCTTAAGTACTGCTTATTTATTAATCTACATGTTCTTTTGTCCTGATCTCTACCCCACACTCTGATCTGTTCACCTAAACAAACATGAATCATTTCAGCGGAGAACTTTTTGATTGGTGCCAAATCGAAAAAGTACTCGATAGGAATTGAAACACATGATCTCCGACAGATAACATATAGATTACTAGGCCACAAGTTCGAATAATGGGAGAAAAAAAAGTTGTTCTAAAATGCAATAAGCAAGTGGGGTAGGAAATGCCATGTGTTTTTTTAAATTTTGCCATCTTTCTGCGAAGCCAGTGTCATTATTATTACAGGCTCCAAATAAGAAAATAGAATTTTGTAGGACCGAGCGTTTGTCGCTTTATCAAAAACTATAGCTAGAAGTAATGGTACAACTCAAATCTTTTAAACTGTACTGGAGCTCAAGCACCACGATTCGATCGCTCTACCAAGCAGGGACAATTATTGCAACTTACAATCTCCCTCTGCACTCCTTGCAATCAATGTGAATCGAACTCGTGATCTTGGCTCTGATACCAATTGTAAGAACGAGCGTTTGTCGCTTTACCAAGAGCTATAGCTAGTACTAATGGTGCAACTCAAATCTTTTAAACCGTACCGAAGCTCAAGCACCACGATTCGATCGCTCTACAAAACAGGGACAATTATTGCACCCAACAAATTTTTAATGCAATAATTTATTTAGAATAAAAGAATTTATTTACTTGTATTTTACTCCAATTTGCTGTCCTTGTCAAAAGTTCTTGTTTGTTTCCTCCACCCCACTTTCGCAAGCATCTTCCAACGATGAAATACACAATGGGACTTTAAAAGTGAGAGTGACTGAACCAAGAATCACGGATCATTTTTTTTAACCCATTTTAAATTTGGACAAACACCTTTTTTTGTGGTATATAATTTTCAAGTATATTTCTTGTGAGACGGTTTCAAGAATCTTCATCTGTGATATGGGTCAACCCTACCGATATTCACAATAAAAAATAATACTCTTAACATAAAAAATAATATTTTTTCATGGATGACCCAAATAAGATATCCGCCCCACAAAATACGACCCGTGAGACCGTATCACACAAGTTTTTGCCATAATTTTCATAATAATGGGATGGATCTATTAATTGCTGGATTTTAGGATGATATATATTTGATATTGTCCATTTTCTGGGGATTTCAAGTTTTTACCTTATGATTTAATAACTTTATTGTGATATAAAGTTCACATGTGATATATGGAAGATTTTAAAAATATTCAATTATATTTAATTATGATAAAATTGTGGTACATAATAATTGGGCCCTCGGGCCATAATTGAAAAGATGAAAACTTTGGTCTTACCATCTCATATAGCCTATTGCTGAATGCTGATAATAATAATTTAAATACTTAGTATTAACTCACACACATGTATGTGTATGTCTTGTTTTTTTCAAAAAAATCGAATTTTTTTTATTTATTAAAATATAGAGATTTTCATATAAAAATAATTAAGGTATTTCGGGAATTGAAATTTTAACATCTCACATTGACTTTTTTGCTAGGAAATCTGTAGAATAATTTAAGCAAAATTAAAATTGGTTAATTATTGAAAAAAAAAAGTAATTTATTGGTAGTAATATTTTCAAAATAAATTGATTCATCTATATTTGTAAACATAATCGAGAAATTCCTCTATAGGGCGGGGGAAAGAGGAGCACTTGGTCTTCGAATCATAAGTAGTCAAGGGGGGAAAAAAAGAAAAAAAAAATCAATTCCAAAAAAGCAAAAACTTATGTGAGACGGTCTTACATGTCGTATTTGTAAGACATATATCTTATTTGGGTCATCCATGAAAGAATATTACTTTTTATGTTAAGAGTATTACTTTTTATTGTAAATAACGGTATGGTTGAGAGATAAAGATTCGTGAGACCGTCTCACAAGATTCCTACATTTCCAAAAAAATAAACGAAAAAAAAAACTAACTTTTTGATGGAGGCTATTTTCTTGATTAATTAAAAAGCAGGCATGAACAGTTGCTCCAATTGAAATGAAGAGTTTTTTGAAGCAAAAAGAAGTTAAATATTAAATAAAACTTCCCAAAAACTTTTATCGTTTCTTCATCATTCATGGATTGAGATGCAATATCTGTAGTCGTTTTTCTCTATTTTAATTTTCTTTACAATCTCTCGATATTGTTTCTAATAAAAAAAAAATTACAACTTTCAAAATTGAACATACAATGTCAAGTTTTTACAGTTTGTTCTTTTTATGAGGCAAATTTATGAATATTCAGAACATGTGACCATCAATGGCAGCACCTTTGTGTAAGAATTTATGGAATATCTTAACAAAAATGAACAAATGGATAATATATGGAGGAAATCGAGTTTTTAGTTAACTACTGAAACTACTGGTTTGTAATATTTAGTCCCAAACTAGTTGGAATTGGCCCCCGAAAGATAGCATCTAGGCAACAAAAACTTATAATGTTTATGCGCATAGCTAAGAAGAAACATATGCACATTTTTCCCAATTCTTGGATTCTGATAACCCAAACATCGACCAATAAGGATTCAGACTTCCTAAAACGATAATGACTACCCGACCCGATAAACCCAAATCCGAACCCGACGCCCACCCCTACATGCTATATGTTTGCTGATCAAAACATTAATCATGAAAACATGACTTGTCATCCAAATACTTTTCCAGCAGCCAAAATCTTGTAACTATGAGGAAAGTGAACTAGTTGGGATTAAAGGAATGTTTTTAAAAGAGTGCAGCAAAGTTAATTGACAGCAGAGGATGTTGAAGCCCCCGCATCTAAACTCTCATCTTTCCTACCCATCAAGGCCACAAATTTGTCCCTGAATCCTATAAGAGGACATTTATCAATTAGGTTCGATCCATCGTACGCCTCCTTCAGGAATACAGTACTCGGCCCACCTTTATTAGTGATATAAAATATGCCATGATGCTTAATCAAACAAAGCAATAATCTAGCCGGCAAACGATACTCTGCATGGAATGCATCAAGCTGACCTGTATCCAATCTCTTCTCGATAGTCAAACTTAGGAACTCGTGAAGCACTGCCACCGCTCTCTTCCGAGCTTTTGCATCTGCAGCTTCAAACCTCCTGGCATTCAAGTATGGAGAAGGGAAATCCAGTTTCTGCCACCTCCGGACTTCCTCTAAATAACTCATGTTCGGCCTAAAACCAGCGGGAAAATTCAAGTGAAATGAGTAAGGACCGATAAAGTTGCCATCTCTTGACACAGTTGCCCTATGTAAATGGCCACAGGAGGTCGATATCTCTTGGCGTGCCAGCCTCTCCTCGCGAGAAGTCACTGCTAGCGAAGAATCCCAATTCTCCAATTGCAGATATGATACCCCGTTGAAATCACTCAGTTTAAAAAAAATCGGGTACTTTAGAATAAGTGAATTCTTGAAGTCACTTGGCAACCCCAACTCACTTCTGATCATCTCGATTTTTTCCAACGGAAGCCTGCAATCAACTGAAAGCATCAGCAACTTCCTTAAATTCCTAACCAGAATGGGTTCCATTTGCACCATCACCGAACCTTCTAAAGACGCAATCTTTTTTGCCTTCTCACTCAAAGAAACCGCCGGTGGTGATCTCTCACTCTGCCCTCCGGTAACACGAAAAATGGAAGGATATTTTTCAATGACAGCCATGCAATTCCATTTCTTCACAAACCCAACTTCCTTCTCAAGGTCTCTGAGCAATAGAGACTCGGTTTTCCGTGATTGGATGATGGACTTCAGCTGTATAATCAGCGCTGGTTTCTTACGGAGCTCCATCACTCTGTCCAGTTCACGTTCCCTATGATATACTTTTTTCTTGGGTTTTCTCCCCCCAGTGCTTTTGTGCACAATTTGGATAAACCTGTGACCTGAAGATGCATAAAACACTTCACATTTCACGGAAGGTTTCCGCAATTTAGGCAGCTGAAAAATCATCGAACATCCGCACAATCAGTCGATTTCTATGGCGCAAATGGTCGAACACCTTAAATGCGGCGGTTGTATCAAATCATTTGGCTAAAACTTACAAATAACCACTGCTGTCTGCCTGCTGTAACCACTGCTGTCTGCCTGCTGTAATAACCACTGCTGTCCGGGCATTCGCTTCCATTGGGTCTCCATTTATCACGGTCAAGTAAAAAAGAATTAAGATAACATTATATTCCTAATCTCAACACTCATTTATTTGTATTAAAACTGACAAGTATGAAATGCATCGAATTTTTTTCTTAAAACTTAGATTTTTAAGTCCCATGAAAATTCGTATTACCTTCAAATCTCCTATAAAAACAGAGCAAAAACATTACACACACATGCTTGAATAATTTCTTATAGAAATTTTTAAGTGAAAGATACCATATTGTATTAATTATTAAATAATTAAAATTATTTATTTAAAACTTATATTAATAATATATTAGATTTATATAATCAATGGTGAGTATTTTTAATATATATAAAAAAATAGATTTGAAGTGTTGAAAAGAATTTAAAAAATTATGAAAAAAGCATTTTTACTCTTATATTTTTATCTCTTTGTCATTTTGGTTTTCTTTATTGTCAAAATCTGAATTTTAATCATATATTTTTCATTTTTTTGTCAGATTTAGTCATTTATCGGTATGCACACATCAGCAGCACATTGTTTTCATATTGAAAAAATCTAAAATTGTAAAAAAATAAAGATAATGGATTAAAATTGAAATTTGAAAATATAAGTAATCAAAATCACAAAATAATAAATATATAAAAATAAAAATGAATATTATTCAACTCAGATTATGTCGAAATCATTGATGACAAAAACTTATGTGAGACGGTCTCACGGTCGTATTTTGTGAAACGAACCTCTTATTGGGTCATCAATGAAAAAGTAGTACTTTTTATGCTAAGAATATCACTTTTTATTGTGAATATCGGTGGGTTGTCAATTCTCACAGATAAAGATTCGTGAGACCGTCTCACAAGAGAGCTACACATCATTCATGCCCAACCAGCCGACTAAACATATGACCAATATCACTTGGCAATCTACTTATCCATCTTTTTTACTACTATTATTATTACATTTACTTAACCATTATGGTAAAATAGGAAACTCATATTTGATGACCATGAATGTTAATCGATATTTATATGTACAATTGATAATATAATACTACAACTGAATTTTGGAATGAGCAAATGTTAACTATCAAATCCTCATCTGTTGGCAGGATTTCAGAATAAAATTTGTTACAAATTATTTGCTGCATTTTGTATTACATTATCCAAACAAATGAACAATTAACTGCAAAATCGATATAACACTGGAAGCATGCACGTGAACTTGCCTAGAAGGAGCTAGGAACCTTAATTCATAAGATTCATATTGTGAAGTCAATATTCCGTAATATTGTAGCACACTTTTGTTGGGTTGCGAAGCTTAGATAAATTCACACGTAGCAACAACCCGTCGAACGAATTCCCGAAGAAAATGTCATTAATAATCCACATGTACACGCTTTGGGATATAATTTTCTTCCTTGTGCGCGTTATAAACCTACTCAAAGCCTATATATGTCCGCCATGGCCATGGACTCTTCCCGTAAAATTTGTCACTTATCCTTGACAACAAATACAAGATATCATCTATATATAAACACAAACATCGTAGCGTTAATAGTTGATCATCAACACCATTTCTTCTCGTATTTTTTGTGTCGGCACAAGGAAGCGCGACTTTTAAGTCACTGAACCATGAATCCAAACCATCAAAACCAACTTCCGGGTAAGAGTTTTTTGATCTTTTCAGTTGCTATATGAATGTCTCGTTTTACCTACATCATGAAATCACGCTGCTGTTCTCTGTGTCTTATTATCTGATTATATGTCTTATCCTTGTCTCCAAGCTTCCTATCCTTCCACCACAACACAGAACACCGCCTATGTCATGGCTCCTCCACCCATAGGTTATCCTACAAAGGACGATCACGACAAAGAGCGTGTGCCCGTGGAAACCAAGAGCAGAGGAGATGGATTCTTGAAAGGATGGTAAGATCCTCAACCTCTCTATAATGTGATCTATTCTTCTAGTCAAAATATACCAGCACTTGACTTTGGACCTCTGCTATGCCCGCAGTCTCGCTGGACTTTGCTGCTGCTGCTGTCTGGACATGTGCTTCTGATGAGACATCAGAATAACCACGATTGTTACGTTGGCTTGATTTTCATACTAAGTTGTAATAAGGATATGGCCGTTTGCTGAAGCCATACAGTTTTTTATGTAAATGGGTTTAGTACTTTTACTATTTTTTCATGATAATGCAGACGCTTATGGGTAGTATTTCTCAGAAATATGTCAAGACATTTGCTTCATTTGAGTCTCCATTCATCACAATAAAGCAAAACATAAATAAAGACAGCAATAGTGAAAATCTTGCTTACATACATTTTTCACGCAGATGAATGATAACATTCACAACCCCAACTTCACATTGTTGCGCATTCTGAATACAAGAAATGAGAAGACATCTGTTCTGAGGTTCGAGGCTTCACAAAAAATTAATACACATGCATACAACATTCTACCCAAGTTCTTCATAGTACGATAGCGAACCAAATGCTCACCACAAATTTGTTTAATTTTATTTCATCTATTTATATTGAAAACACACAGTATGCCTGCATTCCAATCCTTCCAACCAGTCTCCACTCTCCATGCAAAGCGGCCATATGCCACATTATATTTGTGTATGATATTTCCAGAATTTAGCACTTCTGATTCAACAAACACATAGAGGCATTTCTTGATTTATTTATTGAGTTTGCCAGAACATTTCTAAAACTTGAGGGTTCTTATTCATAAAAGACAATAATATAACAATCTGGTCAAAAGAACAAATTTGGACTCCAAAGGAACGAAATTGCACCACTTTTCCGTGCTATGGAACATTTCACCTACATATAACATCTCAACAAAACAGATACTCAAAAATTCTAGAATAAAAGCTCGTAAATCAGGGGTGATGTTAAAGCTGCAATTATTGTCATTGACTTCCAAATAAGCCTAACATTCATTAGTAGTGTTAAAATTTGGAAGAGTAACAAATGCAGCTTCTCGAAAGGTAATAACCAAAAGGAGTAACAGAGTTACCTGATTGAATTCAAGGCCATTGATTCAACACAGAGTACACACAGAGACTCAATTAGATGTATTACATAACTTTGAATTGCCAGAGTTTTTCAAACAAAATTGTAAAGAAGTGCAAAGATTTATTGGCATACAAACAAACAGAAAAAAACCACCAAAGAAACAAGTATAACATAAATGTTTTGAAGCAATATGATCAGAAAGTGCATAATAAAACTGTTAGAGCCAAATGCGCTCCAATTTCAGGAGGAGGAGAATATTGAGCCAATTGAAGGAGTCTTGCTCTCCGATCCCTAGTCGAAAGACAATAGGAGAAACAGAGACAATTTGCCGCAAAAGTAATAAACTCATTTTGATAAAAAAAATGTTGCCTTTCATAGTACCATAATCATAGAAGCTGTTAAGCCCCATGTTTAAAACTCCAATTCCAAAGCTAATGCAGGAAGTTAAATACTGAAATTAATGGGTATACACAAACATATAGCCCGTCCGCAATTTCAGCATTGTCTCTGGCTCGTAACAGAAACAGTCCACGCATTATGCATCATTATCAATGGTAAAACTCGATCAATGAAGGCAGAAAGAGAACAAATCTACCGATACCTTCACCAACATCTCATATAATCCACAAATGGAATTAAAATAAGCTAGGAATATAATCTGCATTGCACATGACGAAATACCCGAAACAAAAGAACACTGGTCATATCTCTTTCTGCTTAAAACCTGAGCTTAGAGAAAAACCAACGATTCTTCCCAGTCTTAAACCTCTCCTCGAACCTGGACTTGATCTCCTTGCAAGCAGTCACCTTCTTGTCACGAGAGACTA
Source organism: Primulina tabacum (assembly GCF_025594145.1). Classification (NCBI taxonomy): domain Eukaryota; kingdom Viridiplantae; phylum Streptophyta; class Magnoliopsida; order Lamiales; family Gesneriaceae; genus Primulina; species Primulina tabacum. The sequence goes on from NC_134553.1 coordinate 5,165,693, forward strand.
GCGCATCAGGGGCGACGATGTCTTTAAGATCGACATCGAGCGTGTATCGCGTGGGCATAATGTGATTGTAGTTGACGAGCTTGACGAAGGCCTTCACGCGTGACTTCTTGGCCTGCTTCTTGGCAGAGTCCTTCCGGATGACCTTGCTAGGGTACTTGGCGATTCCCGCGACGAGGCAGTGGCCGTAAGGTCGATCGCGAGTGCCGTCGTCGTAGTTCTTCACGATCGTCGCTTTGTGACCAGCAAACCGTCCCTGCAGAAGGATCACCGCCTTGTTCGGCTTCAGGAACTTCACCATTCTGCGTATGTTCGCGGACTGCCTGTGAACAGGGCCTGGACTGAGGGTGTGACGTTCGGCTAAATTAGGGTTAGGTTTCTGCGTTTGATTTTGGGGCATATAAATCGATGTTTGTTTATATGGGCCTTAACTTATTTGATTGTAGCAGGGCCAAAACTTTATGGGCCCAGCTTGAGCTGATGGCCCAATTAGATGTTAACTAGATCATATCCAGATCCATATCCGTTTTACACGTATAACCAGACAATAATTTCACAGAGCAAGATTGCTGAAGCTTAGCTCTGTTCAATTCAACCAATCAAGGAAAAGAAACTATTTTTGGTTGGCTATGTGTTTTGAGAGCTGCGTTCACAATTCGCAGCCGCAAATGATTGTTTCCACCTTGCCGACCCGCCACCGATCCCTCCTTCGCGCCGGAAATCCCAGCTCCGGCGACCTCGTCTAAACCCTGAAATCTTCACTTCTGTAATCACCCGTTTTCACACACACCCACCCCTCTCTTTCTCCCATGGCTGTTGGCTTCAGGGGTGGAGGTATATTAGGGGTTGGGATTGGGCTTCAGCCCACCTAATATTTTTTTAAAAAAAAATTAATTATGATTTATTTTAAAAATTTTATTTATCAGCCTCAAAATTCAATCTATTTTTTTTTCTTTTTTCACCTGTCTATGTCTAGATCTCTATTATTTTTTCTCAAACTATCACAATTTTTATTACTAATAGGTCGTAATTTCATCAGTATCGTCATTTTTCAAAATCGATCTGTAGATTCGAAAAATACGAAGTGTGTTAGTCAAAAACAACTGTTCGAAAATTACCGGGAAATGGGAAAAAACAAAGTAGTACAAGAAATATGCAGTTATCTGTTATACATATGAATCACGTTCCCCCTTGTTTTAGGAATCCAGTGTTCTTTAAGTTCTTGGCTCATGCATAGTGGAAGTATCTTTGATTTCTGTGAATCAGTCAATGCCTGTAAATCTTAATCTCATTCTTGGTACTGTCTGATGCATGGCTTAATTCAGATACTTTCTGCACCCCGAATCATTAATAAACTTGCATGAATTATTGATAGACCTTATTCCTTGCAGAGTGTTGAAGATACCGATGATATGTTTGACGACTTGTTCAGAAAGTATGGGAAGGTGGTCTTCCGAAGCAATGACCAGAAGTCTGCTAGTGCAGAGGTTGATGATGATGCTGAAAGCTTGTCTTATAAGCTATTTTCATTTGTATGCTGATCCGTGGACGGAGAAAGCCTGAGAGGTCACCCCATTTTGAACCCAAGATGGACCAAGAGGCCTATCTTTCCTTTGATTGTTTCACTCTTTTTGCATAACCGTTTATCTAATATGTTTCTGTTGTTGATGCAGTTGCAGTTGCAGTTGCTTTAGCCAAAGTTGCAAGTGATGTAAAGGCAGCAGAATTAAGAGTTCTTTTTCTGAAGCCTTTGGTGTATTGGACTCGGTTTTTTATCATTGCCACCGTGTTTTCTCGGCCTCAAATCGATGCCATTGGGTAAGACATCTTCTTTGTGATGTTTGGCAGCTTTAACAATTCCATTAATCATATCACCCTTCTCATCAATAATTATTAAGATCTTTTTGTTCTCCAGCTCCAAAATGAAAGATTTAGCAGAAACACAATATGGAAGAACAGCATCTGGAAATTCTAAACCCAAATTCATGGACATTACTGGACTTTGTTAAGTGTCTCCTGCAGAGTTGTAACAATTAGACTGCCTCCAAGTGCCTCAGGCCGATGTTTGGAACTGTCTTAGCTGGAAATCTAGTTAGGATCATCTTTACTAAAAGTAATGATTAAATTGTATATCCGCCATCAGTACATTCCATCTGGAATCTTTACCCGTTCTCTGTTACATGTATTTAGTTATTATTCCTTAAAAATTTCCTAATTTTATCGCATTTTCTATTCTCTTGTTCAATTTTAAAATTAGATCATGATAAGATTCAATATAAAATATTAGTGGCCTAACCTGGACCCGACCAAACCCGAATCCGAGTATGTCTGATCAATTTTTCAATAGAAGTTATTTTTGTCAATCCGACCCATCAGTAGCCCAGGCGAAGTAGAACTGGCCTGCCCTATTTACTAAATGAGTCCATCATTGCAAAATTGTCTGGCTTAACCATATATATACACTTTTGCAGGTGATGTAGTGGTGCATATATTTCTTCCTCAGCAAAGAGCTTTCTACAACTTGGAAGAGTTCTACGGCAATGCTACTTCGATAGTGCTACCATTTGAAAACAAACGATTTGGTGGTTTAAAATTATAGCAGACGACGCATTCTTCAGATCTAACCGTTGATGCATGACGATGCTCCTCTTGTTGAAAGGAGGCTGTGCACACACTCTTGACTTTTCCTATGCATCGTCTCGAGTCAGGATCACCATGGTTGTTTTACCATAGTGCAGTGTTGTCTGGAGAAACATGCACCTGCTTCTTGTACAGTGTTGTCTGGAGAAACATGCACCTGCTTCTTGTATTATCATTGCTTTGATAGGAGACAATAGGCATTTTGAATTCCAGATGTACATTTGGGTTCTGTATTGATGTAATTTGTTTGAAATTGGCAATTTAAATTGCTATCTTGGCTTTTTAAATAATCAAATCAAGTACAAAAGTGTATATATATATAAATAACATATGCTGCTATAGGTAGGCTGGGTGGAAGCTGGATGGTTAAATAATCTAGCTTCATCTGGTTGGGTTTTATTCAGTCGGTACCCGCCACAGTAAATTTTTTTCTTGGGAAAACACAAAAATGTATCTCAATCTCTATTTACAGCTAAATATTGGGGTTAATTTGTTTGATAAATATTAAAAAAATAATTTTCGTAGAAAGACAAAAATGGTAAATCAATAATATTTTATGTGATTATATTTTCAAATGACATACATCTATGTATGGATAACTCTCAAGAGTGAATACTGATGAAATTATTATGTTTTTAGGATGATAATTAATTTTATTGTAGCAAATAAAAAATATGTCCAAAACCAAATACAATATCATTTATATTCATCAAAATCCCAAACTTTATCATTCAATCCAAATATATCATCATTATTTATCTTACACTAACTCCACATCATATCCAACAAGCACAATATAGTTTAGCGAGACATAATCAATCCTACTCTGTTCTCAAGATTTATGCGTTTACATAGATTTTTTCTATTCCCGGTGACAAAAAAGCAGCCTCAGCACGAGGCATAAAGCTGCTGCCAAGCGGTCTAGGACTGGTCACCCCATGAGTAAGAACCAATTCCTGCAAAACAAATTGACAGAAATGAGAGTTGAAAATTCTGGTGGGATAAAACCCCCTCAACCTCGGTGTTTGTGTTATAACATGACACTTACCATGTCTGGATGAGCAGTTGAATTACGCGACGAGGCCAACATCTAATCATCACAGTAGAACTAGGAACAGGCTTTCAGTGAATGAATAGATACCGAAACTGAAACTCCAAAAGAACCGACACGGAAGCCATTGATGAATTCATTAGAATCTAAAATCAGGATAGTTTTTCATACGTTCAAATTCAAGAAGTTCTTACATTGAACTCATTCTCTACATCCACATACAAGTTTAACCTGCAGCTTCATTCAAAATTTACATGTCACGTTTACCAAAAATAACAGTTTTTCTTTATAAATGGAAAGCAGCAGCAAAGGGAAAATCAAGGATGACAATTAGAATTTCGGAGGCAGGAAGCCCAGTTCAGAGAAAAACATGCTCTGTTTTTCACTCAGAGATGGAAAATAACATAAGCACGGTCAGCAAATTAACAAAATAAGTCACAAGTATCAAAGTTACCGGTTATGAAGATGCCATTTTGTGTTTCATTAAGCTTATTCAATACTATTAGTCTCGGACCATCCAGGCTCATAGGTTTCAAGCAACCCAATCTTTGCCTTGTTAGGGAGATCATGCGGATGAACAAACGGAACTCCAGGTGGCCATCCAATCTCCATCCTTATATTTGCACACGGACTCTCAAGTGACTGAATGTGATTCTCACATTCCTTTAAAGTGCAGAATCTCAACTTAATGCCTTTCTTATCAGCAATATCTTGAATCCTCTCTTTTAGGACTCTCTGTGCCTCAAGACGAAGTCTCTTTGAGGGTGGAAGAGGTTTTTCCCTCGAATTGTTTTTCTTCCGCCCCATCATTGGTTTTGTAGATCCTGTACCAGCATTTAATCAATTCAAGAAACTGTTATAAACTTTGTACAGAGAGCAACTAGACAACAGGGAAAAGTTTTATGAAGCAAACTTCGTTATACAAATGGCCGTTCATACCATTTTTCTTGAACTTTGAAATCTAAAGGTGCAACAAATGATGAATAAACAATGGCCCTCCCATTAATGATACAAATTATATCGTCTCCTTTTCTTAATTTGACATGAAGTATAAGTTCCATATTTTGATAGCAAAACTGCTAAATCAATATACTCCGCTTTTATTCTTCTCCCTCGGATGTGCAATAACTGATGCACTTACAATGCTCTGGATGATGTAAAACGAGACTACTACTTTTTGTTTAAAGAAAGTCGGATTGTTTAATTATATGCAGAGTAGGGAATCTCCGCTTCTTGTTATCAGGATATTTACCCCTACTGTCACAAAAACAGAATAAATAAATCTTACTCCGGAAAATGTTTAATTTATGGTGCTAATTTGTTTCCCCTTGACAATTCAAGCTATTACAAATATTCCAAACTAACAACTGGAAAAAATAATGAACAAAATTATCTTTAAACTTATTAAGTCAGAACACCAATATTATGGTCATAAAATACAAATCAAAGCATGCTTTGCAAATTCCAACAGAAACATGCCTAGTCTAATAGAGACGTCATCATCAAAAGTCCTTTACACGCCACTGCCGGTGCTTGTTTGAGTTCCTCACCCTCATTTATAGTTCACATTCAATCATATGCTATCTTCATCATTTGATTTCGATGCATCATGCATGGAAGGGTGGGAATTTGTGCTTAACCATTTAAATCAAACAACCAGATAGCTAAGAGGTATGGAAAACCGCATCCTCATAAATATGTGAGGAAATCACTAACAAAGGAAAAGACTAAAAAAGTTGGATTGTGAATTAATAAAGTTTGAGTTCCTCACCCTCATTTATAGTTCACATTCAATCACATGATATCTTCATCATTTGATTTCAATGCATCATGCATGGAAGGGTAAGAATTTGTGCGTAAACATTTAAATCAAACAACCAGATAGCTAAGAGGAATGGAAAACTGCATCCTCATAAATATCTGAGGAAATAACTAACAAAGTAAAAGACTAGAAAAGTTGGATTGTGAATTAATAAAGTTGCAGATAAGCGATATTTCCCACATGGGTCATACTTAATTCATGTTTGCAGAAAAATACACATTTTACTACTTCAGACAGCAAGTAATGCGATTGTCGGGGGAAAAATAGACTTTTTGGCACGCACAATCAATTACTTATCCACACAGAGATATTTACACTACCACATTTCCCAAAATATGTGACAGCAAAGGAGAAGATGAACCAATCCCAACCTTCTTGGGTTGCAGGGAAATTAAAAGTTGCAAAATTGTTCCTGTTCAGAAGTTGATCGGTAGATCTCTGCATGAAATCATCAACTGGTATAGGAAGCAGGAATTGAGAATCAACCCCATAGCCAGCAGCTTGCATCTCTGAACAATTGATGGTGGTCATGGATTTAGGCATGAGTTTGAATGCAAGAGAACAACGACCATACATAGTGCTCTGCAGATTACTTGTATCTGTTCGATACAGTGCAGCGTTGATGTAACCTGCCGTTGCCTGATATAAAGCAAGACCAGGATATATAATTGCTTCATCAGGCCCAAGATCACCATCCACAAGAACCCAATGACCATGAAAATCTCTTATATGCAAGCCAGCCTTATCTGACTTGATAAGAGTTAATAGGCTTCTGTCAACCTGATGCTCATCGTGATCAGAGAACATAACTAGCTGGCCATCTTCTCGAGCAGATAAATTATGATGCACAAAAGAAGGTCTTCCATGACAACAAACGGACAGTACAGATGATGATACTTCCCGATTTCTCAAAGGAACATTATCGAGTATTTCAGTGAAAGGCAAACTACGGAGATTTAAATAAAAGGCCATGGCATCCAATACGCCTCTACACGCTTTTCCAAGCAGCCCAAAAATATCAACTAAACCGGATGGAGGGATTTCAGTTTCATTAGCATGTTCGGTAGAAGTAACCCCAGGTCTGAAATCATAAGTCTCTTGCCACATTTGAGGATCTGCGTGGTAACCAGATGTTTTACACCATTCACGGGAATCATTAATTACATCTGTGGAAGGAAAGGGTGGCTTGTGAAGAAAGTAGAGTCGAGAAGACTCAAGACAGGACCTCAAAAGAGCCGCATCACAGATAGGTAATTGGATAATGGCAGCCGAATACTGAACCAATGATTGGGACAATGTTGAGACGGACAACTTGTATGCATCCGATGGAAGACCTTCAAGTGGTATTAGATCGACAAGTTTTACTCGAGCCAATGTTGGCAGGCCATTGCCTGCCATGGTATTCTGAAGAGACTCCAATTATACAGGATAGTAAAACAACCAAATTCCCAACGCCCTGCTGCATAAATTAATGTATATTATCAGAAAGATAGAATTATTGATAATTGAATTCAAGGCACAAATTCATTTCATGAAATAGGTGATTCTGATTTCCAAGAGAAATCTGCAGCGCATTACAACAAAAAATGAATTCACTTACCCTGAAATTAACTAAAATTCCAGTGAACATCCACCAAGCCGAAACAACTAAAATGAAAAATCGTGTCTTTTTCTTAAAAAATAAAAAAGAACCAAATTCAATGTGGTTGTTTCCATAACCAAATTAATATAAATAAAGTTTCAAGCTTGCCATTCTTTAGCATCACTATCAACCATCTAATAAATTTGACAATATTTTATAAGCAAAATAGAAAATAAGCGCGAAGAACGTAGAATCACAAGAACAATATGAGCCAGTGGGGGCTCAAGAAATGAAACCCACCTTCAATAAAGCTTCAAGATGCCGGATTTGAGGTTGTGAAAACTCCAGTTCCGACTAACTTCAACAAAATAGATCCTATCAAATTGAGAGAGAACCTTCGAATCATCGAATTCCCAATAGTTTATGGTTTTGCTTTGAGCTTCTTCTTCCTCGTCGATTAGGAATTCCAGTGGTGTTCAAACTAGCATTAGTAAATAATAATACTACTAATCATAAGAATCCAGGGGTGTCAAAATCCAACGTTACCCGTCAATCCGACACGATTTAAGGCCAAAAAAATTAGGTTCGAGATGGGGTTTTTCGGGTTTGGATTGGGTCCAGGTTGAATGGATTCGGGTTAGTACTATGTTAGACGGGTTTCAGGTTGGATCGGGTTGGATCGCGGGTTGACCCGCGAACTTTTTTTTTAAAATATTACTTATATTTTTATATATGGTATGTTTGAACAAAATTTATTGTATATTTATATATTAAATTTTCATCATTTAATATTTATTTTGCATATTTTTTTTTTTTAACAATTTTTTATTTGATTTAGTAAATATACTTTTAATTTTCTACGATTAAACTTTCAAATTTAAATCGAAAATTTTATTATCATGTGTTTAAATTAAAATATTATTATTATTTTTTATTTTTTTGAATTTTTTAATTAATTTTTTTAAAAAAATTTAAAAAAATAAATAAAATTCGGGTTAGGCGGGTTAGACGGGTTGAATCGGGTTATACGAGTTCGTGTTCGGGTTGGGGGTTTTCGGGTTGCTTCGAGTTCGGATTGGGTTCGGGTTGAAAAAAATAAAAAAAATTTCGCGGGTTGACTCGAAACCCGATCCAACTCACCCAATTGACACCCCTATAAAAATTCTTTAACTTTGGGTTTTTTATTTAAATAATAATGAATTATTTATTTACCAAAATATCATATTTTAAGTTTTTCAAAAAAAAAAAGTGTTTGAAATTCCATGCCCAACTTTAAAATAAATAAATAAATTGAGAGGCGACTTTTAATTTTTCAAGGGGTTATGAAAACTTTATTTTTTTATATTTTGATAAATCTAATTAATTTTTTATTGCTCAAATTAAATAACCTAATAATATAATAGCCTAATTATAATATTGACAAAAGACAATAATAGAGAATATGAAATAAATTAATAATAGGAATAGTATTTTAAATTTAATAATAATATATGAATAATATTTCCAAAATTAGGCGTGTACAAAATTCAATTTTTTTATATTTTTAATCTTTCTTAGATAGAAATTTTAATAGAAAGTATTTTTATTTTATTTTATTTTATTCCTAAAGTTCGCTTGATATGAATGAATCGGTTCTTTTTGTTTGGTTTTTTATGAAATATTTTGGATATATTTCATTCTGTCAAAAAAATCGATTTAATTTTCAGGGGAAAAAATTCAAACATTAGAATTCTATTTTAAAAATTGGATATAAAAATAATGAATTTTATTACTCGGTTTGAGAGGTTTTAGCCGATATGTTATGAAAATAAGTGAAATCGAATCAAATAAACTGATTTAAATCATTTTTATAAAAAGAAAAATCCAATTTCTGAATTAATCAAACCGAATTCTCGAATATAATCGGTTCATTGCCAATTTCGATATTAATATTTCATAATTTATTAATTCTAAAATGTTTGACATTATTACCATTAGTATCATGTATTTTATTATCTTTTAATCATTAAAAAAACTATCTAAACAATAAAAAAATTATTATATTTATAATTATTATTTTTTAATAAAATTTAAGAACCACAGTTTATACGCGCTACTTCAAATTAAAAAGAAGGCACGATTTCAAAGTAAAAGTGAAAACGAACCGAATGTTAGGCAAACATTTAAGTTTCGAATTGAACTTTAACTAAGTATATTCGAACTCGATTCGAAACTCGAAATTTTTTAATTTTTTTTCTCGAATTCGGCTCGAAATCTTCCAAACTATTTGTGAGCTATTTGAACTATTATTCTAATAGTAAAATTCGTGAAAGAAAGTTTAAAAGCTCGAAATATATATATATATATTTCGATGTTATGTATGTCTTCGCTCATTGTCGCGATGTTATGTTATATATTACAACATTGGAACCTGGGGGGATTCACATCTCATGAAACAGGACGCTCGGAACTGGTAAATGGAATGAAAACACCTCAAGTTTGGAATCATTTCGCTTCTTTGATCCTCGGCCCATGCTCAGATTTCCTTCTCTTGGGCTCGTTCTCGCCCAGCTGCAACGAAAAGCTTATGTCTTCATCTGAAGCATTCTTCAATTCAGAGAGATTTTCAGATATCATGAACCTATGTTGTTGATTGTTTTGATGCATTAGAGGATCACCATTAAAGCTAGGTATGAATTGATGCTCGAAACTTGGACCTGTGTTGAGACCATCTTCCAAATCAAACCCACCATCCACTGGTGACGAATTTATATCTGGCCCGGCAACACCATTTTCCAACGGGATGTGCTCGATTTGAAAACCCAATGGCTTGGATTTGTCTTTTGGAAGAATTATATCCGGAGGTGACGAGTCCCCAGCATTGGATCCAACCATGGAAGCCGCTCTTTGTTCTTGAACGGCAACTAAAGTGATTCCACATGTATATTAGATCAAAATCTTATTTGAAATGAACCATAAATGTGAGAATACGTGGAACATTCAAAATGGACCGACCTCGTAGAGATTCATCAGAAGTGATTAGATCAAGTTCGAGGAAATTGAGCAGGCGCCCAAGATCAACACCGCTTGTCCAGTTCTCCGGAGGCTGGCCAACCTTTAGTTTAAGCCTTCCCCTATTGGCAGTTCCACCCCATATAATCCCAATAGGCCTTGGCTTCTCTCCATTTTCACCTTTTAATATGATTAGACTCCCACTGTCCCCTTCGAGGTCAAACGTTTGTTGGTTCTCACCAACGACAAGAAAATCGGTCAAAAAGCATATCCCTTTTTCATCATTGTACTCTAGAGCATATGCCAATACAGTGCCAGTGGTTAAACCGGAGCTTCTTCCAACCTTTGTGACTTGCTTTCCAACAAGACTGTCAATTGAAGATTGTAAGTCTATGGTTTTCACATTTCCAATCTCTCCTATCCCTTTCACAGATGTAGTTACGGCGGTCATGCTAAAATCATCAGTGAATGGTATGAATGCTCCGTCTGCTCTAACAAATGTCTCTGCAAGTAAAATCAAATATCATGAAATTGCACCGCTCAGTCGATGAGTACTTAGAAAATTGGAAATGTTAACTAGCATTTGAAAAGACAGGAAAAGATAGACATACTCCCATTTCCATAAAATTGATACTTATTACATTGATATACTCCGCGTTTGATATTTTAAATCTTTTGTCATATAAAATATGAAAATGAAAATTGACTGGATACAACTAACCTGGATTAATGCCAGCAAATATCCCAAACCAGAGGTCATCCCTGATGAAAGAAGTTGCTCTCTCAACTGCACCAAGATAAACACCGGGTCCAAGTGTTGGTGGTAAAGGATGAAACATCTTTTGATTTGGGTAGTCTAAATCAACTGCAACGTGACGATTTGTGAGAAAACCAACTTGTCGATTCCCTGTTTGGCTCCTTACGATAGCACCCAAGGTACCATAAGTTTCCTGATTTGCAACCTGCCATTTGCAAATAAAGTGGAGATGCTGTAAGTGGCAAGGAACTGGCTAGACATGAATGAAACATAAATGTTCGGAGAAATGGGTGATTGCAACAAGACTAAGAACAGTAAGTTGTTTTCAAGTTACCTGAGAACCCGATCCAATGCATGGATCACTTCCACGCAGGTCATCAACAATCTCAGTGTACAATTGTTCCTTGGGTGTGGGCTCTGGTGCACCAAAATATGAAAACTCAACCACATCCACATCGCACCACACACCTCCTGGACCCTGAAGGTGTGAATGTAATCTCAACATCAATGCAGAATAGTGACAAGTCAGACGGAGAAGCACAGCATATTCAGCAATTTGCTCTATTCATATACCTCCTATGGAGGTTTGAAGATAATACTTACTGCTTTATGAATACTGATACCAGTGCACATTACGTATGACTAAATCAATTATATGATAAAACACTGGCATTTTTAATATCAAGAAATAATATATATTATATTATTTTTAAAGTAAAGTGAACTTTAACAAATAAAAAAATTAAGAGCTAAAATAATAGAATTTAATATTTCATAATTAGATGATGGAGTATTTAAGAAAGTAAAAAATATATACCAAATAGATCAAAAGCTAGACAAATCAATAGATTCATCAATGCATATAGAAAGGAAATATAGGGGGGGGGGGGGGGGGGGGGGGGAAGCCATACCAAGGAGACCAAAAATAATCAGTGATTTTCTCTCCCTTATTATATAGTACAGATACATGCACCAAAAGAAGAGAGAGTAGTAATAGAAATTTTGAATTAAAATTTATCGATAATTAGCAATGTTTCATAAAAATTTCAGGTTTGATCTTCATTTGTATTATATAAAATGAATTTAAAAACTTCAACAGGAAAGGTGAAGGGCAGATGACTACATCCTGGTGATCTTTGTTATTACCTCCAAAGCAGTTGGTAAGCACTGTATTGGAGTAAGCCATTGCTTGTGAACTTTCCTTGACACAAATACCAGTATGGCAGGTATATCCGTCAAAACACCACGCCGAATTCGAAAACCAATTGCTGTGCCAAGACTGTAACAACGCAAGATTTTGCTGTGAAATGCTCTTATGGTCATGAGCTCAAGCAAGGTATTTGCTCGCTGACCTTCTGGCAAATGGCCCAGAGTTTCAGGCAAAACCCCTTTCTGTAGGTTAGCAAAGTAATTAGCCCTTTCTTCAGCATCGTCTTTTATTCGAGAGGGCCATGAAAAGTATGCAGCATTGCTCTCACAGTGCTGCCCAGCTGATGCATGGGGATGGAGAGGTGGACTAAATGAAGGCTGGTAAGAATGGTTGCAACAGTATTTCTCAAGATCCAAAGATGATCCGTCTGATGGTGTTGAGCCTGAGCAATGGGCTCTTGAAATCGGCCTTGCATGTTCCATCGATTAATTCACTGCAGAGAAAGTATCAACTTCCTGCAAGGAGTGAACATCAAAAGGCTGTTCTAAAACACTCATCTATACAGTATACTCATTCCACAAAACTTTGTGGGGTCAATTTTATTGATCATTACGGCATGAATATAAACGTGAAAAAACGTGAAGATATACTTCTAACAATAGAGGTAGTGGAACAAGACATGGGTTTTCTAGGTAAAAATCGGTAAATTCCCAAATACCATTGTATGACATTCCAGTAAAGAATGCAAGGGGAAAAAACTTCCTGGTGTCTTTTTTTCAGTTTGTGCAGTCTTCATCGTGTTATGCAAGGTAGAGTAAACAAAAGGAAAATTTTACTTTCTTGGAGCTTATACTTTCTAATGGCGCAAAGATATTGGAATTTGAAATGTAACAACATTATAACTTGTTTGGTAACTGCGGAAGCAGCTAAATGCTAGAATATTTGCAAACAAGGAAAACCTGAGACTCCTTTGAATGAAAAAAGTTTGAAGACAAATGATATTTGTTTTACAGTTTTCCTAATATCCCAGATAGTGTATTGGTACTACAAATTATAGATAGCTAGAATCTTAGTATCTAGCGAAGTTCTGCATCTAACAAATCAAATGTTGAAAAGAAATAAACGCAGAGTGAAAAAATATAAAGCGCAGACCAAAATCTTGAAAACTTAAACAATTAAACATCAAACAATAGACTACATTGAGAATTGAAGCTGAAGGCAATCAAGTCATTTCCCATTATCAGTAAACCCAAAAGTATAATCACATCTGAAGCCAGCCAAAAAATTTCATTCCAACCCTTTTGGTGACCGCTTAATTCGACATAAACACAGCAGCAGCAATAGCAAAGACGCCGGAAACACAGATTAAGAATCAACAAGAAACAAGTAGAAAGCAAAGAAGCTTCTCTCTTCACTCTTGCCATGTTGCTGCTTCCCACTGATCGATCTAACTGGTTATGATAGGCTAAAACACAGCCCACTAATCAAAAGCAATTATTTTTGACAAACTCATAGTCATAGTTTAGCTAAATCAGACGGTAAACAGAAATTGTTGCAAAAGAAAGATGATTACTAACTGATGGAAAAGAGTGGAAATTGGATGTTGCAAACTCACTGACCACACAAGCACATGCGGAAATCAATTTACTGATGCCTAGAACCCATCGGATGAAGGCATCCCTGTACGTAGAATTCGACAACGGGCCAAGTTTTGCTTTCCTGGTGTGGAGCTTTTAGTTCTTGTGTGTGCGAGAGAGAGAGAGAGAAGAAGTTGCCTCCAGTTATTTTCCTTCAATTCTCTACAATGCTTCCATTCAAGTAATCAATCTCTCTTTTTTGTTATTTTTAATTCACAAATTTTATAGCAACAGAAATTAAAGTTAAACCCTTCAAACACTGGAGGAGGTGAAACTTTGTTAAAATTAAAATATATTACAAACTATTGAAAATAATATTTAAAATATCTGTATTGAATATTTGAATGTTGAATATTTGAATGTTGAAAATAAGAGTTGTAAATATTGAAAATTAGTGTGTGATGATGTAGGTAATGATGTATTTTATTTTTGGATTATTTGTAAAGATTTCCTATAAATAGATCTCTCATTTGTGAAGAAAATCACAATTGAGTAGAGAGAAAAATATTATAAAGTGTGTAGTTTGGTAAATTTTGAGAGTTTGAGATTTTTACTTTTTACCATAAATTTTTACTTTTTCACAACACGTTATCAGCACGAAGCTCTAAAAGTCCTACATACTTTTCCAAGCTCCAAACAGAAGAAAAAGGTAACAAAAATAATTATATTTATTTTACTGTTATTTATTTATTGTTTATTTATTTAATATACAATATAATGTTATTATTAGAAATAATAAAAATAATTTTTTCATAAACTTGTTATAAATCCTGGGAGGATGTTAAGACGACATCCCACACTCCCGGTAAGGGATACGACAAGTATAAAAGCCTATAAGGTTTTTAAACAAAATAAATTATGACACTCATTATAATATTATGATATGATATGCATAATTATTTAAACATGTCTAATATTATATATATCATATTATTACCATAAAATTATACAAATACATACCTTTATTTTTTTTTGTACCCCAACGGTCATAAATGGTAAAAAACGGCTAGTTTTTGCCCTATAAATATGATCTCACAAACACATTCCATCACTCCAACTTTCTCTTCTTCTCTAAAAATTATTCATCATCAAATTTTTCGAAGAAAAAAGAAGATGGCTTTCTCAAGGATATTTTTAATTATTTTGGTTGTCATACTCACGAGTCTTGTATTTATCGGAGAATATCCTCCTCGTGCGTTTTCTTTATTTTTACAAATACTTGTACTTGTTGTTTATCCGTTACTTTGTATTGCAATAATTATTAACTAATAAAATGCATCGTAATTTTTTTTAGTACCACCATGTCAAATTTAACAAAGCTCGAATTTGTTGCGCTCGACATCACGGGAAAGAATTATATGCCATGGACTCTAGATGTAGAAATGCATCTTGAGTCATTGGGTCTAAGCGAGACCATTAAAGAAAATGGCATATGCACGTCACAAGAAAAGGCAAGAGCCATGATATTTTTGCGTCGACATCTCGACGATGGATTGAAATGTGAATATCAGACTAAAAAAATCTCATGGCTTTGTGGAAGGGATTAAAAGAAAGATTCGAACATATAAGAGAAGTTATACTTCCGACCGCCCGGGATGAATGGAATACATTGAGATTCCAAGACTTTAAAAAAGTCAGTGATTACAATTCGGCGATGTATAGAATAATCTCGCAATTAAAATTTTGTGGACATGAGGTCACAGAATCTGAGATGCTTGAAAAAACATTTTCCACGTTTCATGCATCAAATATTACTCTACAGCAACAATATAGAGTACGTGGATTCGCGAGATATTCTGAACTCATCGTCTGTCTTCTTGTGGCGGAAAAAACAACGAGCTATTAATGAGAAATCATCAGTCCCGACCCACTGGATCAACAGCATTTCCAGAAGTAAATGTTGTAAGTAAAAATGAATTTAAACCTGGAAACCAAAATCAAATTCAAAGACAAGGTTTTGGTCGAGGTCGAGGTCGTGGACGTGGACGTGGAATTGGCCGTGGTCGTGGTCTAGGCCGTGGTTTTGAAAATAATCGAGATAGTTATTTTTATAACTCATCTCAAAAGAACGTCTCAAACCATCCACAGAAAAGGCACCATGAGAATACAAGTGTTAATGAGAAGCACTCAAAAAGATATGAAAGTTCTTGTTACAGATGTGATACTCCAGGACATTGGTCCAAAGTTTGTCGAGCCCCTGAGCACCTTTGTAAACTTTATAAAGAATCATTAAAGGGGAAAGAAAAGGAGACCAACTTCACTGAACGCAGTGACCGTTTGAGTGATTCAACTCATTTTGATGATGGTGATTTTATGAATGATTTCTCTGAAAATGATCAATATGTTGGTGGGATAGAAATGAACAATATTGATGCTGCAGATTTTCTCAACGATTTCTCTGAAAATGAACAATATAATGGTAGAATATAAATGTACAATAATCTATTTTTCATGTATTCATAGAATAATGTTTTATTGTATAATTATGATTTGTGTTATATTTAAATATATATTGCAAGTAATTTATTTCATTGCATATTTTTTTGAAGTTCAAATATGGAAAATGCTATGAGCAAAGCTGAAGTTTGCATACCCGATAGTGGTACAACGCACACTATCCTCCGAGATAAAAGATATTTCTTGGAACTAAAACCAACAAAAACAACGGTGAATGCAATATTAGGTCCTATAGACTTGATTAAAGGATGTGGTAAAGCACAATTTTTGTTACCTAATGGTACAAAATTTTTGATCAATGATGCTTTATATTCACCACAATCGAAAAAAAATTTGTTGAGTTTTAATGATATATATTCCCATGGGTATGATACTCAAACAATGAATGAAGGGAATGAGAAATATATGTGTCTTATCACATATAAATCAGGAAAGAAATATGTGATTGAAAAACTACCAATGCTCCCTACTGGATTGCATTATACACATATAAGTCCCATTGAATCAAACATGGTAGTTGATAATTCTTCGATATTAACCAATTGGCATGATCGATTGGGACATCCTGGTTCAACAATGATGCGAAGAATTATAGAAAATACACATGGTCATCCACTGAAAGACCAGAAGATCTTTCAGAATAATAAGTTTCAATGTAAAGCATGTTCTCTTGGAAAACTTATTATAAGACCATCACCAGTCAAAATCCAAACTGAATCACCAATGTTTCTTGAACGTATTCAGGGTGATATTTGTGGACCAATCCATCCACCATGTGGACCATTCAGATACTTTATGGTATTGATTGATGCCTCCAGCAGATGGTCACATGTATGTTTATTATCAACTCGAAATGTTGCATTTGCAAGATTACTTGCTCAAATAATAAAATTGAGGAATCAATTTCCCGATTATACAATCAAGAAAATTAGACTTGATAATGCTGGTGAATTTATTTCCCAAACTTTCAATGATTATTGTATGTCTATGGGAATCATTGTTAAGCATCCTGTTGCTCATGTACATACACAGAATGGATTGGCTGAATCATTGATTAAACGTCTGCAAATGATTGCTAGACCAATGATTATGAAAACAAAGCTCCCTATTTCTATATGGGGACATGCAATTTTACACGCTGCTTCATTAATTCGCATCAGACCAAGTGCATATCATAAATACTCTCCATTGCAGCTTGCATTTGGTAAAGAACCAGACATTTCTCATCTGAGAATTTTTGGATGTATGGTGTATGTGCCTATTGCACCACCGCAACGAAAGAAAATGGGACCTCAAAGAAAGGTTGGAATTTATATCGGTTATGATAGTCCATCAATCATTCGATATCTTGAACCTCAGACAGGCGACGTGTTCACAGCACGTTTTGCTGATTGTCATTTTAATGAGGAAATCTTCCCAATGTTAGGGGGATAACAGAAACATACCGAAAAGGAAATTACATGGTATGTATCATCATTGTTACATCTGGATCCAAGAACAAAACAATGTGAAAAGGATGTACAACAAATTGTACACTTGCAAAGAATAGCAAATCAAATACCAGATGCATTTGCAGACACAAAAGGGGTAACTAAATCATATATACATGCTGCAAATGCCCCTGCTCGAGTTGAAATTCCAAAGAAACAAATGGAAGATACGCATGATGTCATTAAACGCCTGAAGCGTGGAAGGCCAGTCGGTTCCAAGGATAAAAATCCTCGAAAAATAAAATTCATAGAGAAACACGATGATCACAAAATAAAGAATGACGTTTCTGAAGAAGCACATGATGATCACAAAATAGAGAATGATGTTCCTGAAGAAACACATGATGATGAAAATGTTCTGTCAGAACCACAAACTGACGAGAATCATGAAATCTCTATCAATTACATTAATACTGGAAAAATATGGAACCGAAAAGATATAGAAGAAATTGATGATATATTTTCTTATAATGTGGCAATCGACATCATAAATGATAATGAAGATCATGAACCAAAATCTTTTGGTGAATGTAAAAATCGGCAGGATTGGATAAAATGGAAAGAAGCCATCCAGGTTGAATTGGATTCGCTAAATAAACGTAATGTTTTTGGACCTATAGTCCTTACACCTGAAGGTGTAAAACCTGTTGGATACAAATGGGTTTTTATTCGAAAGCGAAATGAGAAAAATGAAATAGTAAGATATAAAGCTCGACTTGTTGCACAAGGTTTTTCTCAAAGGCCTGGAATTGATTATGAAGAAACGTATTCTCCTGTGATGGATGCAATTACGTTTCGGTATTTGATTAGCTTGGCGGTATCTGAAAATTTAGAAATGCGTCTTATGGATGTTGTTACAGCTTACTTATATGGATCACTTGATAGTAATATATATATGAAAATCCCTGAAGGATTTAAGATGCCTGAATCACAAAGTTCAAAACCCAGGGAATGTTATTCTGTGAAATTACAAAGATCATTATATGGGTTAAAGCAATCAGGTCGAATGTGGTATAATCGACTAAGTGATCACTTGATGAAAAAGGGATATGTAAATAATTCAATATGCCCTTGTGTTTTCATTAAGAAAACAACATCCGGATGCGTAATTATTGTTGTATATGTTGATGATTTAAACATCATTGGAACGAATAAAGAAATTCAAGAAGTTGTGTCATACTTGAAGGAAGAATTTGAAATGAAGGATCTTGGAAAAACCAAGTATTGTCTGGGTTTACAAATTGAACAAAAAGAATGTGGAATGTTTGTTCACCAGACAAATTACACAGAAAAGATCATTAAACGTTTTAATATGGATAAAGCAAATCCTTTAAGTACTCCAATGGTTGTTAGATCATTAAACATAGAAAAGGATCCATTCCGTCCATGTGAAGATGATGAAGATATTCTTGGTCCAGAAGTACCATATCTAAGTGTCATCGGTGCCCTTATGTACCTTACAAATTGTACAAGGCCTGATATATCTTTTGCCGTGAATCTGTTGGCAAGATTTAGCACATATCCAACAAAGAGACACTGGAACGGAATAAAACATATAATCCGTTATCTACGAGGAACGACAGACTTGGGACTTTTGTATTCAAAAGATGCTAATCCAAGTATAATTGGTTATGCTGATGCTGGATACTTATCTGATCCACACAAGGCACTTTCCCAAACTGGATATGTATTTACTCGTGGAGGCACTGCAATATCTTGGCGTTCTCAGAAACAAACGCTCGTAACAACTTCATCAAATCATGCCGAGATTATTGCACTACATGAAGCAAGTCGTGAATGTGTGTGGTTAAAATCAATGACCCAACATATCCAAATTTCATGCGGATTATCATCTGATGAGAAGCTTGTGATACTATATGAAGATAATGCTGCATGTGTTGCTCAAATGAAAGAAGGATACATAAAAAGCGACAGAACTAAACATATTCCTCCTAAGTTCTTCGCATTCACCAAGGAGCTTGAGAAGAATAGATGTACTGATGTTCGTCACATTCAATCAAGTGAAAACTCATCAGATCTCTTCACAAAGGCACTTCCTACGTCAATATTCAGAAAGCACATATATAATATTGGGATGCGCAATCTACGAAATTTGTGAAGAATTGTTCATGTCAACATCAGGGAGAGTTTACGTGACTGCACTTTTTTTCCCTTACTATGGTTTTTATCCAATGGGTTTTTCCAAGTAAGGTTTTTAACGAGGCAGTACAAAAACACGTAATGAAGACATCATCGTATCATGATCATCATCACAAGGAGGAGTATTGGAAAATAATATTTAAAATGTGTGTATTGAATATTTGAATGTTGAAAATAAGAGTTGTAAATATTGAAAATTAGTGTGTGATGATGTAGGTAATGATGTATTTTATTTTTGGATTATTTGTAAAGATTTCCTATAAATAGATCTCTCATTTGTGAAGAAAATCACAATTGGGTAGAGAGAAAAATATTATAAAGTGTGTAGTTTGGTAAATTTTGAGAGTTTGAGATTTTTACTTTTTACCATAAATTTTTACTTTTTCACAACACAAACTTAATTATATTTTTCTCATTTTCTTATTCAATTAAACTACACACATCTTTTCCATTTTGTTCCCAAATAAAAAATAATCACCTCAAACTGGATTACGAATGCATACAATTGTATTGTCTATTATTTTTAAATAAGGGCACTTCCGTGTATAAATTGTCGTGGGTGAGAAAACACTGTCGTCATACATTGAGCCGAAGAACAATGAAAATGTTCTTTCCATTGTACCAAGGTAAGGCGGTACCAGCAACGGGCCCAAAGCCGACAACAACAAGTGGGATGGTGGTGGGGGATGGGAGGACACTGAAAACATTTAGCAGGGATTACATGTTCCAAACCACGCAATTTGCTCGAACAAGTCCCGTTTGCACGAATTATTAAAAATCAAACGCGCAAATCACTCTGTATAAACAGATACAATCCAATGACACATACATCAACCGGTCTCTCTTTTATATCTAGAACCACCACTCGTGTTGTTGCCATATCAGGTCCAAATTAATCCGGATATCAGCTGGTTCGAATCCCATCGCTGCTCATGTCTTCTCAGGTCCCTTCGTGAAGCCGGTATGCATCTTCATCCCCCAAAATAATCATCATGAAATCGGCCTCAATGCTCAAGGTTATCAACATAGAAGTATATGTCAATGTTCAGCAATGAGCATCATTTATACCTCACATAATCAACAAGCACTTCATAGTATTCGTATAAACAAACAATATCATAAATCTACATCTTTAGCACATGATCACACGTAAATCAACCCAGAAGTCGCCATCAACACATGAAATCAGTCGATAATAATACCTATAAACCCACATTTAGCCACAAATTCAGTCATCAGAGCATAACTCCATCAACATATCTATCGTACACATACTTGTATGAATTGGTAGCTGAAAGATCATTCAAACAACGAGGCCGTAGTATTATATGTATGCATAACTTAATCGTTCCCCTGACAATAAGCAAAAACATGTTTTGGCAAATACCCTTCGTGTATATAAAATATAATACTATATACAAATATTGTTGGATCTCGGTTTTCTACATGCCCAAACGCAGCGGAAGATTTAAAAATTTTATTTATTTTGATAATCAAAATATGTTTGGGCACTCGTATGGTTTTCATAATCAAATATAGGGAGTTTAGTATTATACCTTTAGGTGAATAATTTCAATTGGCTCCAACTACTCCGGTATTAGCGGACGTAGCTCTTGTTGTAAATCCCTACGAACATTCTTCGATCTTCTTCTTCAATCTTCGAATCAGGTCAACGACCAATTATTTGTTCCTCTTCTAACTTGCACTAGAAAGTGTAGAAGATATTTTCGTAGAGATTTTTCCCTTTTTTTTTTAAAAAAAAAAAAAAACAAAATTGCTCAAAGCCTTTTGAGAGCAAAGGATGGCCGATGGAAATTAGAGACTTTCTCCAATCTTATGAAAGCTACAGTCACCTCTTCATTAACTAACCAAAGTAATATATTTTATTATGGTAACAAATAATTACTTTCCTTAATTAATCATATCAATTAAGTTAATGATTTCAACATATATCTTTGATTCTCGAAAGTTGCACACCACACTAATGTATATTTCGAATATATGCATATATATGTTATTTAGCTTTGTGTGCAAGTTTTTAAAATTATGGTATCATGAATATCTCCATATTACATAATTCAATACCATATTTAATAAAAACTTAATGGGACTATATTTTAACACAATTAAAATATAATTAATTATTAAAGTCCATTTGAACTTTAATAAATTTGCATGATGGGCTTATACTCTTACAAGCCCATGATCCATGCTCCCATTACATTAATCTCATCATAATCCCGATCGGTGATCAAATATCATCGATGTGACAATTTCAACTTGTTTGTTATTATGATGCACACTTTAATTTCGAGATCATCAATGTTTAAATAAGGCAAGTGTACTCCTTTGACTGTATTAACAGTCATGCTCTCAAAATTTCTATAAGCTTTTATAAACTTTATTTATAAGCTTATCGATTGATCATATCAAACTTATTTCTTATAAATTCAACTCATTGAATTTATTATCTCAACGTTTCTATAAATTCAACTCCTTGAATTTATTATCTCAACGGGAACAAGTAAACCAGTGCTTGTGTGACCCTCAATGGTTCAGGGATACAGCTAGCCGTGGGTTCACAACTCTTTGTGATTCAGAATAATATTTATTCTTATTCGGGCTTACCCTAGTTAGCCTCATTCTTTTCATCAACACCTTGATTAAGAATGTCAGAACTCATTTCTGATTGCACCCATCGGATCATGGTAAGAGCGTCTAGTAGCATCGCCCCATGATCCCCTAGGTATCACTGATAGTACCTGCAAGAACCAGTCGATTATGATCAATGTACAGTACGGTCCCTTCATCTCATATATCCCGATCGAATCTGCAACCATTGGTTCATCGAGGGTTGCATAATAATTCGATAACTATGTGACACATATAAATAGTGGCATCGCATGTACTATTGGAGAACTACTTCTCTAACGTACATCTCATACTCTGGCCAGAGATTCCACGCACTATTATTTCATCAGATCACATAGGATATCCACACCCGTAGGTGAGCGGTGAATCCCCGACTACAATGCACTGGCTCCTATATGTGTCGCAACTGTACCCAACCTCGCCACCTGATGACTCTCCTGGAGTCGGTAAACGAGTCAAAGCACAGCCCTAGCATATAGAGCCTCAGTGTTGTCCCGGGTCGTAAGGACTAATGGTGTACAATCATAACCACGGACTTATCCTCTCGATGAATGATAACCACTTGGAAAGTCCGAGGGAGGGTTGTTTGGTATAATCATCATATGACTACCCATCTGCATGTTTGGACATCTCCATGCCCTTACCAAGAAACACAGTACACAACATCACAGATGCTAGTCTCGAGCTCAAGCGGCCTTTATCCCTGTTTTAGGCGGCTGAATCGACTAGGAACGAATTTAGAATATGCAGTGTTTACAAATGAGTTTCAACATCGAATTACGATTCATTTGTATTAAAGCATAATCAAGGACTTTATCTATGCTGTTTGAATGGGTATACAGATAAAGTATAACAAGACCATAAAAAGTTAAATTATATTAAAATAAAGATTGTTTATTTCACTTGAGTCAATAAATTCCCTAGCCAACCGTTGGCTTGCAGGGCATCTACTCTAACAAATATAACTATGAACTTTGAATTATGTCAGCAGAAAGACTGAAATGGAAATTATTTCAGACAGACAATGTGTAATAGGTGACAGAGATTCAAAAATTGCCTCCGCACTAAAATTCAAATTTATCAGCTAAAGAATCTTTGAGCACAATACCAGTGTGCGTATGAGATCTCCAACTTGCACGGCAGATTAATATTATTTTGGCCCCATGGCTTACAATTGCACCAAATTTTGGAAAAACATCGCAATTTAACATCATAACAATAAATAACAACGTACTTCGATAATTGCAGCTATACAAAATCCTTCTAACCAAGGGAATAGAACCGAAACAATGCCAGAAAAACACACATTAATGAAAGAAAAAACACGAAACATGATAGTTTTTTTTATATATAAAAATCCCGCGCATCCGTCATTGCCGCCACATAAAGCGATCGGCTTCGGTTGCAGGCAGTCTTCATTGCAGTAAAAGCAGAGGGGGACGGCAACGAGAAAAGACCAAATCCCGAAAATCGGAGCCTCCTCAAACCTCCCTCGGTTACCCTACGGCGGCGAGCGGCACCTTAATTTTCATGATCACCGAAACCGATAATTCGAGGTGGCCGCCTCCCTCCGCCTCCATGTGGCTAGTATTGAGGAAAATGTAAGACAAGATATCATTGATAAGGGCGATAATGGGAGTCCCTCTTGTGGCGAGGCAAGTTAAGAGCATCATACTACAGTCTTTTGGTGGACAACATGGACAGAAAGGTTAGTTCTTGGCTTCGACAATCTTTATCTTATGCTAGCAAACTTGAGTTGACAAGGGCGGTAATTTAAGGAGCGAAATACCGAATTGCATAATTGATTCCATTCACTCGATATGTCGAAAATTTGTGTGGCCAACAAAGCACCCGTCGATTGCTTGGGATAAGTTATGCAAATCACTGGCCGATTGAGGGTTTGGACTGAAAAACTTGACAGCCTGAACAAAGCACTGATTGCAAAAACTTTTTGGAAAATCCACATGAGGAAAGATAGTTTTTGGATTAGATGGGTTAATCATATTTACAGTTACTTTGGTGATGTTTGGTATTGGGGTTGGCACAAAGGGGAATCACCTTTGATTAAGCAGATTATATATATCTGGGACGAAATTGTGCGCTCTAATGGTTCGATAACAACTGCGGCGGACAGACTTAACACTTGGTTTAGCACAGATGAGGGTTTATCGAAGGCTTATAACTTCTTTGTTCAAGCAAGCGGGAAATGGACTTGGAAACCTATTCTCACCAGAACCTGCATGTTACCTAAGCATCGATTTATTCTTTGGTTGCTAGCACACAAGAAACTACTCACACGAGATAGATTGGGGTTTGTTAGTGTTAAAACTTGTGTGCTTTGTCAATCAGGCGATGAATCGGCTTCTCACTTATTCTTTCAATGCCGGGTCTCCAAGAGCATATGGGATGAGATCAGGAAGTAGCTTGACATGAAGAAAATTATGGCCTCTCCACCTGCTATTCTTAGGGCATTTCACAATCATTATGGAGGAAACTCGATCATAGCAAATATGAGGATTACTGCACTTGATGCAAAGGTATATCAGATATAAACATGCGTAACAGAGTCATGTTCGAGGATGTTAAGCCGATGGTGGATGATATAATTAAGAAGATTCAGATACGCGTCTTCCGATCCATACCGATTTCAAACGATATGGTGTATGTATTGTTATATCTCAAGTATTGTTGTAGTTCTAATTAAGTTCTAGTTTTTGATTTGTTATGTTATTTGTTTGTCCCATGGGATGTCCAGTGTAGTTATGACGCACAATTTTTACCCTTTTTTTAAATAAAAGTAAATTTTGTAAAAAAAAAAGTAGTTCGTTAAAAACCCCACCCTTTATACAAATCAAAAGAATTCCTATTACGGGCTGGGCTACTCATAAAATCACCGGTCTGGGCTATATCTAATTTCTTAATGGGCCAATTTTTATTTTTTTATTATTTTGAGTGGGCCAATTGTTTTCAGTGGCACAGTTGCCCCAATAGGCAATAGGCGGTAGGCCTATTGCTTAAGTAGCTGTTTATCTCAAGTGTCCCTTAAAATCAAGAAAATGATTCCACGAGTATTTGTCAGTAGAACCATCGTAACAGATTGTTGATTGCAACTTGAAAATTAATTGTGAGTATGTCTTTTGTGAGACAATCTTACGAATCTTTGTCTGTGAGATGGATCAACCCTACCGATATTCACGATAAAAAAGTAATATTCTTAGCATAAAAAGTGATACTTTTTCATGGATGACCCAAATAAGATATCTGTCTCACAAAATACGATCCGTGAGACTGTCTGACACAAGTTTTTGCCATTAATTTTTTCTCAATCCGAGAGAGATTTGTTACAATTAAATCTCGAAAACAAGTACACGTTCAAAACTCGGAATCTTCATGTTTGATGGACTATAATGGACGGACATGTTTAATTTTACTTTCCATAACATTTAAAAAAAAATAAAACATAATCTATCTCTCATGACATCTTCAAACCAAAATTATTATATCGAGGTTGTCCTTGAATTCTTAGATTTGATTTGGAGAGATTGGTTTGATTTTGAAAATGATCTGTGGAATATATTTTGAATTATATGTATCATATGTGTATTTTAAATTCATCATAATTATAGTTAAATTGTTTAATTTAACGTAGAATGAACTAAAAATTATTATGGTAAAAATCACGAACCCAATAATTCATTCAATTCAATTTCTCGACATGCATTTAATTCATTTTGCCGACATTAGAGACATAACAATTACACGAAAACTCTTTGAGACTCAGATCAGCACCCGTCCAGGATGAGAGCTTACCCGGTAAATGTCAATTATTAACATTTCACGAGAGGCTTAGTGGACCTTTATGGGATGTAACTTGTTAGGCTTATAGTCTTTTGGGACATGATTTATTTTTAAAATGAAATTTTCATGTTTTCTTTCGAAAAAAAATTCAAATAGAGTTTCGAATCATTTATTTATCGTAGATGCATGCAAGTGATTTTGATCGTTTTCATTGAAAGCATTCTTTTTCTTTGGCTTTGCTTTTGTGTGGTGTGGTTTTGATTGGCTGGACTGACCTCTTAAAGGAGAGAATATCGATGCCTACTTATTCCAGCATTATGCAATACTGGGACATTCTATTTTGGAATGAGACATTTTTTTAAAATATTTTTTACAAAAACTACAACAAAATATGCATTCAACCACACTCAAAAAACAACGTTTTTTTCAAAAATACCGTTGTCTTTTGCTTTTTAACAACGTTTTAAGTGAAAACCGTTGTTAAAAAGCAGCAAACGACAACGGTTTTCTGAAAACACGTTGTCTTTTAGCGTGTTTTTGAGGTGTCAATATAAATCGTTGTCTATTAACGTGTTTTTTGGACAAAAGACAACGGTTTTCGAAAACCGTTGTGGATTAGCGTATTTTTTTAGACAAACGACAACGATTTTCGTGAACTGTTGTGGATTAACTGTGTTTTTTTGGACAAATGACAACAGTTTTCGTGAACCGTTGTGGATTAACGTGTTTTTTTTGAAGAAACGACAACGATTTTAGTGAACCGTTGTTAAAATAGCGACGGATTAAACACAATAAAAAACCGTCGCTAAGTCGACGGTTTTACTTAAAACATTAGCGACGGATTAAACACAATAAAAAACCGTCGCTAAGTCGACGGTTTTACTTAAAACATTAGCGACGGATTATGTCAAGCGACGGTGTTGTTGTAAAACTATCGCTAATTAGCGACAGATTAGTTAAAAATCGACCCTAATTAGCGACAGTTTACTCTAAACCGTCGCTAATTTTAGCGACTGTTTAGACATAATCCGTCGCTAATTAGCGACGGTAAAATTTCAAAAACCGTTGCTAATTTGAGCTACTACAACGGTTAAAAACCGTTGTCGTAGAACACACCTTCAACAACAGTGTCAATTACAACAGTTGTAACAGTACATTTCTTATAGTGAAACTAACTAAAGTTCAAATTTAAAATTTTTAGAAAGTGTGTCTACTGAAAATTAACGTGAAACGTAAAAAAATATACATGGAATGTGACAGTATTTTTACGGAGACTGTGTATCTCCGCGTTGCTGCATAAATCGCTCGCCTAGAAGGACGCCCGAATTAATAAATTTGTTTTAAAAAAAATTTAAAAGCTCATAATCACCATCGTAATTTCTATCATCAGAATATTTAAAAAAATGTGTATCATGTTAAACAAAAATAAACCGCCTAAGCGACTATGATCGTCCACCTATCGCCTAACGCTTTTGAAAACACCAAGTATATGAACGATTTTTAGGACATATGTAAGGCTCTCTTTAGCATTCTCTAGTCAAATTTTGTGGCTGACAGGGACTTTCTATTTTCGACCATTTATCAACATTTCAATTCTCCAAAGTATACTGATTCCATTCGATTTGCAGACTTTAGTGCAGGGTTATAGAAGTACTTAAATAAGTAGAAAAAATTGTAATTTTAGTTTGGTAAGTTTGCTCAATTAGAGTTTCACTCGTTTAATCTTTCAATATTTGGTTTTTATCCAATTAATTGGATTTTTTTTTGTCATTTGTTCTTCCGAAACTACTAAATTTATCAAGTATCGTTCATTTGTCTGATACATAGACTCTACTATGAGAATAAAACCCATATTGTACATAATAAATCTATCTAAGCAAAAAATAAATGGTAACGACATATATTTTTTCTCATTTTGAAATATTAAGTGTCTTTAATTTTGCATTATTTTCTCCATTTTTTGTTTATATTTATTTTAATGTATGTAATATAAATTTATTCACACTCTATGAACTATATAAAATAATACGATATCAAATAAACAATATTCAATAAATTTAATTGTTTCGGAAAAAATGACCAAAACAATAAAGCTGAGTTGGAATTCATAAATATATCATAAAAACGTGTGTGTTATTCAAAATGACTCAATTGGATGGCTCAGCAAAGTCACAATCCAATCCTTCAATAATTAGGATAGGAAATTATTGTTTACTCGGTTAATCTTACATGATTGCCTTTATTAAGAAAATGGCATCATTATTGGAGGTTTACTAGTTGGTCGATATTTGGAATTTTTTTTGTCGTTTTGGATAATCGTTTCAATTATTTAAGGGAATTTTTTCGTGTGGGATTGATTTAAGATTTTATATATTTCATTCAAACAATATCTTTTCAGAGGAAAAAAAAGACTGTTTAAAACAAGATAAATATGAAAGTTGCCATCGATGTAAAGGTTGATGGTTCCACAATTCCAAGTACATGGACAGGGGTTCATAATCACTACTTTGGGCATCTCATCTTTAATCCAACTCGGACACCATCCATACTCATAAGATAAGTATCCTAAAATCGCTTGAGAAAAATAATTTTTTCGATTCACTAACTTTTTATATTTCGGATTTTGGTTTACTAAGCTTTAAGTTTTGATTATGATACATACTAAATTTGATTTTTTTGGCTTTCAGGTCATATTTCGTCGAATTACTGACGTGATCCCAGAAAATAATAACTTAAATTTGGGGTTCGATTCCAGTAAGTAACACTAGTCCAGACGCAGGCTTCGAATTTGCCCTGAGCCTGAAATCACGAAGAAGACCGTTAGAAGGGGGCCGAGAGGGTGTCTCGGCGTAGCCCCTCCGATGCTCAAGTCAGAGACTGAAGATATAAAGGGGAGTAGCTAAGGGTGCTGCTGAAAAATAATATATTGAATCTATGAACTGAACACTCAAACATGGTATTTATAGGAGGGTACCTGAGCCCTTGACAGGCCTTCCACCTTGGATGGGGATGGGCCAGGGGTTCCAAATCGGGTTTGGGCCTAACCCTAGCGGGTCTATATATGGGGTATCACTAACGTAATTGAAGGGAAATATAATTTTCGTATTAAATTTATTTCTCAAGATCAATTTATTTTATTGATATGATTTTGAATATTTAATTATGATTTTGACTTTCTAAATAATGTGATAATTAATGTGATGATTATGCTAACATTTTTGTGATATAGAATATTTGTTTAAAAAGAGTTTGTTTCTAACAAAACTCTTACTTTACATATTGTGTAGATTTTTCTTGTTGATAAACTCTAGAGCCATAAATAAGAGGATTCATCTCATGCAAATTGAGTGATGATTTACGCAGAAACACATACATAATGTTGCACCTTTGCAAGCCATAAACTTTAGAGAAAATAATCTACAAGGTTGCTGCTGATCGAAGACTGATAAATCCAGGTGTTGTCCGTGATTGTTGGAGACATCTGCAGACAACAACTGTGAATGAGTTGGCTGGAGATTTTTTTTGTTGCTCCAGTTTTGGCATCGTGTTTTGCTTCCTTATAAATGTTGTTCTTTATTTTAGGAAGAATCTGATTTTCTCAACGTGTTGAAGAAATTAATTTTTTATTAAAATCATTAGTGATAGTATTTTTGTGTAAACTCGTTGGTTTTCTAGTGATTATTTTTTCTACGAGGCAATGCGCAAGTATTTACACTTGTGCACAATTTATTCCGTTCCATCGTATTTACTTAAAGTTCATTTGTATTACAAACTTATATATTTCGCTGCATATTGTCTAAAATGTTGTAACATTTCACATAACACTTAAATATGATAAACATAAATTTACGGTCACATACGATCTTACTTGTTTCACTATTAAACAAAATACACCCCAAACCTTACGGTAACATATGAATTTACGTCATCAATTGAACCAAAATCGATAACTTAGTGGACCAAAAATATAATTTTTCGTAAATTATATTTCTTTAATTTTCATCTTAGTATTGATTTATCTACTAGTTGCGATCCTAGTGAAATGGATGAGCAGGGTCGGGTGCACCACCGGATCGAATCAATAATGTTGTTCAGGAAAATGAGCAAAGTAGATGGCTTCGATCGTGACCTGCAGATAAGAAAAGAACTCGTGAATGGGCGCCGGAGGGATGTCCGTCGTGGCCACTCCGATGCTTAAGTCAGCAGACGAAGAAGGAAGAACACAAGCAATATATGTGAGATTATATGTGTGCTTGAGAGTTCAAAGATTCAGAATCCTTTAAATGAGATGCATACCTGCTATTTATAGGAAGGAAAATCAAGGATTATCTCGATTTTTGTGTACACCTACCAATCATAGCATTTGATGTTGACTTCCTGTCAAGCCACCCTACCTCTGATATCTTTTCTGACACGCCAAACCCCTGTAGTTCTGACAGATAAGATAGCACTCGAGTGCGGCACTGTTATCGAGGTAGCCCGGGTAGAATGCCTCCCGGGAGCTTATATGAGAGCCCAGGCTTCTGGTTGCCCAGAGAGTTGAGCCTGAGCTTGCACCTGCTCGGCTTCAGAAGAATCCATCATGCATAATGACCGTGATTTGGAAATCCATTTGTTATCCCGGGTCATCCATGACCCGGGCTCTTATGAGGGTATCATCACTCATCTCTTAAATAGTCGGGCTAGAGTCATACTCGCTGTCCCGATCAGTCATGCTTGGATTCCCAAAGAGATAATCAATCTTGTTTTATAAAAGCATCGGGGGCTTAATGTCTTCCATAGATGGGATGAGGCGTCGGAGCCTCATGTCTCATGGACTTGAGATAATATGTCGGGGCCTCGTGTCTCCCGGGCTTTGAATAATGTGCCGGGGCCTCGTGTCTCCCGGACTTGAATAATGTGCCGGTGCCTCATATCTCCCGGACTTTGCATAATGTGCTGGGGCCTCCTGTCTCCCGGACTTTAGATAATATGCTGGAGCCTCATTTCTCCCGGGCTTGGGAATGGTCGAGGTGTGGTGCCCCGAGCCAGGGTGTAGTGCCCTGGGCTTATCAATAACCAAGGTGCGGAGCCTTGGGCCGAGGAGCATGTCCCGGGACTTGGGAATGGTCGAGGTGTGGTGCCCCGAGCCAGGGTGTAGTGCCCTGGGCTTATCAATAACCAAGGTGCGGAGCCTTGGGCCGGGGAACATGTCCCGAGACTTGGGAATGGTCGAGGTGTGGTGCCCCGAGCCAGGGTGTAGTGCCCTGGGCTTATCAATAACCAAGGTGCGGAGCCTTGGGCAGGGGAGCATGTCCCGGGACTTGGGAATGGTCTAGGTGTGGTGCCCCGAGCCAGGGTGTGGTGCCCTGGGCTTTAAATATGGTGCCGGGGCCTCATATCTCCCGGACTTTAAATAAGATGTCGGGGCCTCGTGTCTCCCGGACTTTAAAGAATGTGTCGCGGGGCCTCATACCTCCTGGGCTTAAGATAATGTGTCGGGGCCTCGTGTCTCCCGGACTTTAAAGAATGTGTCGGGGCCTCGTGTCTCCCGGACTTTAAAAAATGTGCCGGGGCCTCATACCTCCCGGGCTTAAGATAATGTGCTGGGGCCTCATATCTCCCGGACTTTAAATATGATACCGGGGCCTCATACATCCCGGGCTTTTCACCTTTTTACTCTTCCTGCTATATTAGTTTTATTAAAAACCAAATAACTAACCTGGAAATATTGAATCCGAATTCATTTTCGGTAGAGTGAAACTTTTCTTGTTGAGCTAAATTAGGTGACTAATATAGCTATATGCTACTGAGTGCATAGCAAATGCTCTTCCACGCCACTCCGAGATAGCTATTTTTAATGGAAACCATATCTACGTCTTGAGCTCAAGTTCCCACAAACGGCGCCAAAGTTGCGATCCTAGTGAAATGGATGAGCAGGGTCGGGTGCTCCACCGGATCGAATCAATAATGTTGTTCAGGAAAATGAGCAAAGTAGATGGCTTCGATCGTGACCTGCAAATAAGAAAAGAACTCGTGAATGGGCGCCGGAGGGATGTCCGTCGTGGCCACTCCGATGCTTAAGTCAGCAGACGAAGAAGGAAGAACACAAGCAATATATGTGAGAATATATGTGTACTTGAGAGTTCAAAGATTCAGAATCATTTAAATGAGATGCATACCTGCTATTTATAGGAAGAAAAATCAAGGATTACCTCGATTTGTGTGTACACCTACCAATCATAGCCTTTGATGTTGACTTCCTCTCAAGCCACCCTACCTCTGATATCTTTTCTGACACGCCAAACCTCTGTAGTTCTGACAGATAAGATAGCACTCGAGTGCGGCACTGTTATCGAGATAGTCCGGGTAGAATGCCTCCCGGGAGCTTATATGAGAGCCCGGGCTTCTGGTTGCCCGGAGAGTTGATCTTGAGATTGCACATGCCCGGCTTCAGAAGAATCCATCATGCATAATGACCCTGATTTGGGAATCCATTTGTTATCCCGGGTCATCCATGACCCAGGCTCTTATGAGGGTATCATCTACCTTTTATATATCCAAATGACAAAAACTCATTCTCTTATCCATGACCCGGGCTCTTATGAAAGTATCATCTACCTTTTATATATCCAAATGACAAAAACTCATTCTCTTACATTGATCAGTATTAATTTAAGGTCGTCAAATAATAACTAACCGAATATGTAATTACTCGAAATATATCTGGATGAACAAATTTCTAGTTCGAAGCATAAAAAGCTTTTTTGGAGTGTTTTAGCTTTAGCATAAATGCCAAATTTTGTTTTCGTTTTCAGCAGTGTGTGTGTGTGTGTGTGTGAAAGTGGCTCAATTCTTATCCAAATTTCCACTTATTTTTCTTGCCTTTATTCTGTTGTGATTGCAAGAAAAAGCCTAACCTAATCATAATCTCAGCGCTACCCAAGTTTCAAATGCATGGAGTCCCCCATAGGTACTACAGACAGGATACAAATTTTAATACCAGTTTATTAATTTGGTTGATTTCTTACCTTGTATGAACAATATACAAAGAGTTGATTGCAACGTTGGACACAAAAATTTAAGTAATATGGGGTGTCATGTGATACCATATACGATAATTTTTGCATTATTTGTTAGGAAACACAAAAAATTATTATAATACGAATTTGTAATAATTCTAATGTTTGCAAAGTGGTTTGATTTTAGATGTAAAATCACTAAAATATTTGACCAAATCTACATCATAATTTGAATATCGATGTTTTTTTTCAAAAAATCAACAAAAAAAACTCACTTAACGAAATTTTTTAAGACAATAACAAACTTTGATATTTTCTTTGTTGAAAAAAATTCAAAATACACATTTTCACAACATATTTACACATTTTTTAGACAATTTTCTATCATTTATTGAGCTTTGGACAAAAACTCTATATATATATATTTTGTATTTGAGCAAGTTTCTCTATATTTGTACATCTTGATTTGTTAATTCAAATCAATTAGTCTAATAATTTTATTTACGGGCTACACTAAAAAAAACAAAAGTTTACACTTAATAATATTTTTTAGCATGGACTAATTAGTTAAATAATTTTTATTATACATATAAAAAAATTTAATTAAATTAAATATACTATATATATATTTTTTCGAAAAAAACGACCCCAGCCCAGGCCTGGCTCTGGCTCTGGCTCTGTCCCTGAGTGGAGTGGCACGCCATAGAGATGAAAATACGAGGATAATTTGAGATCGAATTTGTTTAAATGATATGTGTATATATATATATATATAATTTATTATCTATATTTGTTTTTTTAAAAAAAAACAGTCGCTTGATGTTTTTTGACGAATATAAAGCAGCTAGCTTTTATGAAAAGATGCTACAAATGAAGACTCTCTCCCAAACCATCTTTATTTGGTTCTCTATATATTGACGTATACTATAACCCCGTCCATGGAGGCATCGGTATGCATTGCCTTCATTCCTAGCTAGCTCCTATATCTGTCTAATTCGGCCGGAAAATGAACAGTTTGAGGGCGGTGGAGGCGGAATTGCCTCCTGGATTCAGATTCCAGCCAAAAGACGTCGAATTGATATGTGATTACCTCATGAAACGGGCGGCTGGATGCACACCTGACCACACTCCTTTCTTGATTCAACTTGACCTTAACAGCTGCGAGCCTTGGGACATTCCCGGTAATCATATTTGGTTATAAAGTCACGAATGCTCGTACAGTAACCAAGCACAACCAGCCCCTATATCCAGTGAATGCATGTGCGAGTTCAAGGAACTATTCAGAATTGAGTAGTCATAATCTTGACCACTAGGAATTCTAGTATCGTATATCTTTAAATTTAAAAATAAAAGCTCCTCCTTTTAACTATCGAATTCTGAGTCCTTTGGTTTTATTTTTAGAGGTTGCGTGCGTGGGAGGGAAGGCGTGGTATTTTTACAGCCAGCGGGACAAGAAATATGCTACCGGGCTTAGAACAAATAGGGCCACGCTGTCTGGATACTGGAAGGCCACAGGCAAAGATCGGCCCGTCATACATGAGGGAATTCTCGTTGGGATGAGAAAAACTCTTGTATTCTATCAGGGCCGGGCTCCCAAGGGGACCAAAACTGCTTGGATCATGCATGAGTTTCGCCTAGAATGGAAATTTGGGCCCGGCCAGATGGCAGTTTCTTGTGTCCAGGTATTCACCCTATCTAACAATTTTACAAACACTGTTAAATAAAAATGTGCCACAAATAATAATTAAAATGTGTTAATTACAAGTAATCAAAATTATACCATTGGTTTTCAAACTTGCCTATGAGAAAATCTCATATATTTATATCTATAAAACATATCGACATTTAGAATAAAAAATAATATTTTTTTTATAAGTCGAATTGAACATGGTATCAATATTATCAAATTAATTTATAAAACAATCTTATAAAGTTTTTATGTTTAAAGATACAGTAGTAATTAAAGATTCAAATGCAAAACATCATTCCGTTATAATAGATAAATAAGCCGTGTTTGTTTGCTCGGAAAATTTCAGGAATGCACGCGAGAGGATTGGGTTTTATGCAGAGTGTTCCAGAAGAACACGCCACATCCACCCAAACAACACACAGAACTTGGATTCGAGACCAGGTCTTCTTCCCCACCAATCTCTCTTCCGCCATCAATGGAACCTTACAATACAGCGGACCCATTTCAAGCCAATTACTACCACAAACACCACGAGCAAGTGCCCTGCTTCTCCTTCTTCAACAGAAACCCTTGCCAATCCCTACTCCTAACCCAACCGGATCAGCAAATATTACCCACCAATGTCACGCCAAACTATGCGGGATTGACCCATAATATCGGAGGAATTTGTTATCATAAATCGGACCCTTCTTGCGATGAAAACGTGATTCAAGCTGTTTTGGGTCCTTTTACCAAAATGGAAAGCTTTGATAATGATTCTTGCGTGGAGGGTAGTTCCTGTTTTGGAGATAAAAAGTTCTCAGAGAGCTATCTCGCCTGTTCGGATCTGTATCCCATATTCCCATTTGGAATTAACTAGTGCATATTATTTTGTGATTGGCAGTTAAATTAGCAAAATAATATTAAATATATATATTTTTTATATATATTTGAAAAAAAAATTCAAATATATTCGAAGATATATTATAAAAAAATAAAATCTGATCAAAGTTACATTTTCAAATATATCGTCATTATGCTTTCATCAAAGATTTTAAAAAAAACAAGCTAATGTTTTTTTTACATTTGCCTTTTGATCCAAACGGACCATATTATTAAACTTTGATCTAACAAAAACTGATGTTATTTAGATTCCAGTTTG
The DNA here is from genome assembly GCF_025594145.1 of Primulina tabacum. Lineage (NCBI taxonomy): Eukaryota > Viridiplantae > Streptophyta > Magnoliopsida > Lamiales > Gesneriaceae > Primulina > Primulina tabacum. Next base: position 5,201,709 of record NC_134553.1, read on the forward strand.
ACTATCAAAAAATATCTCCTAATGCATATATAAAATAAAATAATATTTTTGAATTATGTTAGAAAGCTGTGTCACACATTTGATATATCTAACCATCTCATATGAGAATTTAACTAAAATAGAATTGAGTTAAGTTTATGAAATATTTCATTCATGTTTGATTAGGAGACAAGTCAAAATTAAAATTCAATAAAACACTTTTTCTATTTTTTCAACTCCACTTGATGATTTTTGACATATTATCAAATAATATTAAATTATATATTTTTTAATTTGGATTTCAAATAAATCGTAGGATGTTTATAAAAAAATTCAAAATCATCAGTCATTGTCTTTCAACAACTTAATTTGTGTCCAAACTCGCAACCAATTCAATAAATTCTTGATTCTATTTCTACAATGTTTTCACCTTTTTGTTCATGACACATGAGAACACTCTCGTCTAATTTTTTACTCAAATTTTACGAGTTGGATAATCTAATATCATCAAAATATGAATAATTTAATATTTCACAAGTCAACGATGTCTTAATAAATTTTTTATCCAAATCACTTTTGTATCACGGAGGCGAAGCTATTTTTGAAGCTCTATATTTGGTAGGGGGTGCACATTAATTGCATTAATTTATTCCACGACTAGAAAAACAGGTTTCAGGAATAATCATTCCTCTCAATTTTCTTGAGTAAGGCTATGAAGTAATTTTAATAACATAAAAAAATTTGTTGGACGGTCTCAAAAATCAATTTTGTGATACATATTTTATGTTTGAGTAACTCATGAAAAAAATTACTTATTATTATAAATATAGATAAATTTGACCGTCTCACGACAGACTCATTATTTTAGAATAGGTCTCTTGTGAGACGGTATCACGAATATTTATCTGTGAGACGTGTCAACCTTACCAATATTTACAATAAAATGTAATACTCTTAGCATAAAAAATAATATTTTTTCATGAATGACTCAAATAAAAGATATGTCTTACAAAATATGATCAGTGAACCGTCTCAAACAAGTTTTTGCTAAAATTTTAATAATACTTGTATGGTGTCTATATTTAACTTTTTAAGGGTCTTCCTTAATCCAAGTGTGTGTGTGTGTGCATGTTAGGATAGACTGTGAATATATAATTCTCATTTTATTGGCTACGGTCAACCCTCTCGGCATTTACTGTATACCTGAATTCTGGTAAGAGTTAGTTTAAGTCAAAATCAAAAGGGGTTTCTCGTTTGAATCTCGTCGCCAAACGCGATTCATTCTCCCAAAAAACAAGAATAAATCAGATTTAAGTTAATTTCTTTATCTTCTAATGTTGTATTTGGTTGTATAATTAATAATTCGATTAAATCAAATGTTTGGCAGTGACAAAATTGTAATATTATATTTTTTATTTTAGATTTCAAAGGGGATAATATGATATTAAAAGAACATGGAGGTGAGCTTTCCACCCAGCTGCCAGCTGAGTAACTTGATCACGTTGACTTTTCTTGTCCTCAAATTTTAAATCGTGCTGTCGAAAGTCAACAAATTAGTTTATTCATTCACATTTCAGATTTTTAATTGTCATAACGAAATCTTCTTGAATTTCAACACTTTGATCTTCAGATGTGAAATCTCCAGTTCATACGGTTTCTTGGTGGTTTGAATATTCTCACTCTTTTCGTCATCAGGATTGTAAGCCCTTTTTTCTCATAAAAATTGTAGTTATCATCAGATTTTATCGGTGCCGCTACAAATTCCTCTATCTGTAGGCCGGAGTTACTGCTGCTTCTCTGGCTGTCTCAAGATTTTTTCTGTTCCGGTAACATCTCTCAACTGGAATTTTTCTCATTTTCTGCATCTCGTGGTTGTTTTCTGTGATTTTCCTTTGAATTGTTGCCGTTTAATACCCGGGTTTTGTGTTTTCCTGGTTTTTATGTGTGATCGATGGCCTTAATGTGTTTGTGGAAAAAAACCATATACAAATTTTAAATCTTTTTCCTTTTTTTTAAAAAGATGGCCGATTGCTAGTTCGACCCCATGTTTGTCTTGCTGAAAGTTTGGAAGGTAGATGTTACGGTATGTGGAAATGGAAATTGGGTGTAAAATATCTTGTATTGATGTCTTGTTTTTAGCCTTAAGTTTTCTTTTCAACCAAAAATCTTTTATTCCACTTGACGGCGGATTGAATGAGTATAATATTGTTAAGAAAGATTCACTCTTTTTTGGGCGTTTTCTTCTATGTTTCTTGACAGGCCAGTTACAATTAACAATATTTATTTGTAAGTATAATTTATACCTGATATTATTATTACCTGGGAATGTCGATAGCATGATCCTTTGTCATTCATAAACTCAAGTTGCCATTTTATTGTGACATTTAAAACTTTCGTGTTTATTGAATTGGATCTCAGTTTAGGCAGAAAATTATTTGGTTCAGAGCTCTAATCATATATCGGTACATTAATAATTAACTTAAGCTGATGATGCTTACAAACATTTATCACCTCATCGGGTGTCGTGTTTATCTTCATATTGAACTCCTACAAAGTTAGTAATATTTAGGATTCAATACTGCAATGATGGCCTCATAAGTATAATCTTGTTATTGGGAGTCAATTCTGTTCACCTTGTTAAGCTGAAAATGATATGCCTTCTCCTTTGGCAAAGGATTTTAATGTTCTCAAACGTATTTGGGAGGATTATGTTCTAGTTTAGCAAGGATATACTGAATTCTTATCAAGAAAAGCAAATTATTTTCAGTTGATGTTTGAAGTTGTAGGGGACTTTAAGAGAAAAAGGTGAAAGCGGAATATATTTTCTTTATATTACTATCATGAACTGTCCCAGTCCACTATATATATTGGATATTTTCCAGTTTCCTGGGATCGAACAATTTAATTCTTACAATTGTTTTTCGTAAGGGCCTATAGGATACAGTTCTTATCAGTTGTCCTTATGATCCTATTTTTTATTTGTCAGGTTGTTGTTTTGTCAAGTTTGAAGTAATTTATTTGTACGTGTAGCAGCAGGACGACTCGTGAATCCTACAGTCATGACCTGTCTTTCTTTTCTCTGTCGTAGAGGCTTGGATTCTTTATCAAGGCATCCTGAGTTTGGAGATGGTAAATAATGTAACTTCTTTATATTAATGTCCTTTTGAGAATTTTGTTCAGGCTGTTTAGTATCCACACTTTCATTTGAACTTTCGAGTGACCTCTTCCCTTGCGAGCCAATCATTTCTATTTATATGTTTATCTATGTTCAATTGTTGTAAAAAGATATCATTTTGTGCAGATCTCGCGGGTGTCCGCAATGTTAATCTTTATACGTACAAGGAATTAAGAATTGCTACAAATGATTTTAGTCCAGAGAATAAAATTGGAGAGGGAGGATTCGGCTCCGTTCATAAGGTTATTGAAGTATATGGTTAAATTTCTGATAGATAATAATAATATTAGCGGTTTGGAGAAGACTGTTATCTAATGTGACTCTCTTGGATTAACAGGGAAGACTTAGGGATGGGCAAATGGCAGCAATAAAGGTTCTTTCTACTGAGTCGAGACAAGGAGTCAAAGAATTCTTGACAGAGATTCAAATGATTTCAGATATAGATCATGAAAATTTGGTAAAGCTTTATGGTTGCTGTGTTGAAGGCACACATCGAATTCTTGTCTATAACTACCTCGAGAATAACAGCCTAGCAAGAACACTTCTTGGTACTCCTCTTGCTATAGTTTGTTCTCGAGTTCAGTGTTGGTATTGGTCAAATGGAGTCAAATTTATTCTTAATCTGCGGTAAAGAGTGTCAACATTGACTCTTATCTTTGTTTTCTATGGGTGCTTTTTTGCGAATAATATAATCACTTGTTGAACTAGAGTTTTTGATTTGATGAGGTGGACACTCTCATATACGACTGTCTTTAAAACTTGCTGCAGTCAGAGGTCACAGCAACATCTACTTTAGCTGGCGAACACGAGTTAAAATTTGCATCGGAGTTGCAAGAGGACTCGCATATCTTCACGAGGAAGTGAGACCGCATATCATACACCGAGATATAAAAGCAAGCAACATTCTTCTGGACAAAGACTTGACACCAAAAATTTCAGATTTCGGTCTTGCAAAGCTCATCCCTGCCAGCATGACTCATGTCAGTACACGTGTGGCGGGAACTCTGTAAGTTGTAAAATCTTCCTGGACTGTTTCATTTGTGAATATTCTTCTGTTTTTTTTTCCTTTTTTCTTATAAATATTTCAAAAAAATTGTAATAGAGTGAACACGGTTTGTTGTTGCAGAGGTTATTTGGCACCAGAGTATGCTGTAAGAGGGCAGTTGACACGGAAGGCAGATCTTTACAGTTTTGGTGTTCTGATTATTGAAATTGTAAGCGGAAGATGCAACACTAATACACGATTACCTCGAGAAGAACAGTATATACTTGAAAGGGTATGAACTTCTCTTGTTGCTTAACTTTTGCTCTTCGTAAGCTCTTTTTAAATGTTTTCCGTGTTTATAACGCGGGAATAACCCATATTTGCAAGAAGTAATAAATGCCCTCCTATCACCCTGAGTTGCAATTATTACATTACTAAGATCAGATTAGGTTATATCATATATGTCCTACATTGGCTCCACAATAAATAATGGAGTAATAAATTAATTTGCGGGATTTTCCAATCTTGTAGTTTACCCCTTTAGGCTTGGTCTCTTGGCTCATGACCTTGTGTTGATACCGACACAACAAAGCTCACTGTTAATGATGTGTCTCATGTATGCTCAGAATACTGATAAGTAAATGAAAATTGTCTATAGTCTGGCCGCTTTGGGACTCTACAACAAATTGTCAAGTGCCACTTCCTCTGTATAGCTACAAGTAACTCGGCTCATAATACGTCGTACATGACTAATTATATTATGCCATGCGGTGGTCTAAAACTAGTTAAGTTTTGGCAATCTGAAGCTGGTGTTATAAGACTCATAACAGGGTGGAGCCAAAGAGGCAGGATAGGGGAAGTCTGCTCATCCGAATATATGGATAAATGAGAATCTAGTTAAAGACACATGTTTTACACCTCTTCCAGATATTAACGGGGATTGATGTATATTTGATGATTAATTTTCAATTGTCATGGCTCTAATTCTACTTGAACATATAAACCTGATTATATTTTCTCTCAGACACTTCCATGACCATCGAATTTTTGTTGCAGACATGGAAACTTTACGAGAGAAAGGAGCTCGTAGCACTAGTGGACACAGCACTTGATGGAGAATATGATGCCGAACAAGCCTGCAGATTCTTGAAGATTGGTTTACTCTGCACTCAAGATTCGCCAAAGCTTCGGCCCTCCATGTCAAATGTTGTCCGAATGCTTACTGGTGAGAAAGATGTTGATGGACTCACTATAACACAGCCTGGCTTAATCTCTGATCTAATGGACCTGAAGGTCATTGCTGAACCCAAGTCGAAGCCCGAACATAATCAAGCTTCTTCGAGCTACAATTCGTCTAGCTTAGGTGATTCGGAGAATTCCACAACTGCGACCTTAGCACCATATTCTCAGATGAACACCGTGTTTACGATGTCTGATGGCAGGAGCTGATGACGAGGAAAAGTTGAACTAAGATTGGCTTTCTTGATTATTTGGACATAAAGAAGTGGTTTTGATTTGTGAAGCTTTTTGTGCTAGCTCAGTTTTGCAAAGGCTTGAATACTTCCAAGTGAGTTCATCCCGAGTGTTAGATGGAAGGGGCATACTTGTAAAAGTTCTACAGTAGGCAAGGCCCGGTTATATTTAAATATATACACGTGTCTTGTATAATCAATCGATTTTTTTACTACCACTCTTGTTAAAAATAAAAGTAAAAATAAAAAATAAGTAAAATTTAATTTGAATTTTTAATAAGTTTTTTCGTAAAATATTTTTTCATGAAGTTAATTAATCATGCCAAAACAGGGGTGTTACTTTTTATCACACCTTCAGAAAAAGAAATTATCCCAATATTATAGGAAAATTTGACTTATTTGTTTCTATTAGCCCAAACTTTTTATATAACTGATAAAAGATATATACATTTTTACGTGTTAATATTATTTTTAATTTGATCAAATAATATTAAATAATTATGAAATTATTTTCAATTTTTAAACATTTTTTATTTAAAAGGAAAGTTTTGTTTATATATTTTTCTATGTAAAATATGGAGTGACTTGAGGAGGTTTTTAGTATGACAATAAGGGTAATTATGTAATTAGATATTTTAGTGTCTTCTAAGATAGTTACTTCAAAGGTTTCACTTAATAATATAATAATAATATAGATATATAAGCAACGATACTAAAGTTTTATATCAGGGCTTAGGAGAAAAAACTTGTTACATCTACGAATGACAATTGTAAAACCTGAAACGGAACGGGTTTGAAGATTAGTTATAAAGTTCAATGATTTTTTTGAATCCCCGGGATAAATCAGGACGGGTATGGGGATGTCATCATCATCCTTATACTCGTACTCGACAACAACAACAACAACAACAACAACAATAATATTTCCTATCGACGGTCAATTTATTAATGTATGAAAATTTTTTAAGCAATATTAATATTTATATTAATAATTGGATTTTTGTATCAATTTTTAATTAAAATTGAGGACCTTTTTGGCCAACTTCAATAGAGTTTAAAGTGGAGATTTAATTCCAACCGAGACGGTGATAGAGATTTCCCGGTTAGATATGATCAAAATGAGGCGGGCATATAATTCGAGGACGAGGATGAAAATGACAAACACACATAATTACCATTTTTGAAGCGGAGATGGAGACGAAAATGAATATTTAATTCCCGTTGGGTCAAGTATAAGGATTTCTTAATCAGATAAAAACTGGTATGAAAGTATCGCTATAATTCAAGGTGAGGATGAAGATGATAAATCTATTCCGCCTCATCCCGTCCTGCCCTATCGTCATATCGTCATCCTCTTTGTCGAGCAATATAAATGGGTTTGGTTTCATTCGATTGACTTTGGGCAACATTATTCTCATGTACAATGTCAAATATATTTTATATGTGATTCATTCAAGAAATATAATTGTATTAGATGTCGTATAGGCCAAACTATAATTAAAAGGACGTCTTTGTTTTTAATCAAGTTAAATTAAGACAATAATTACAATATTCTTGGTGTCATTCTATCCATTTAAGAAAAACCAACATGACTTTAGCAAAAGTCAATTTATTATTTTCCCATTCTCTCCCTTTTTGTTCGGATAGGAGATTTCTATCACGAAATTGACGTGTGAGATGCTCTAATAAGAGTTGTTTTTATGATGTTTATTTATATGAGTAATATGTTCAATTATTGAACTTTATAAAATATTTATTAAAAAAAATATTATGATGAATGAGGCAACCACCCTATCTACTCACATTAGCTTCGCTGCTATTTGTGATTTACACTGAAAAGTAGAAATTTAGTAGCTCGGGCTTTACAAATTACCTAAATATTATAATGGTTAATTAATAAATGAATAGGTCTCTTGCGAGACGGTTTCACGAATCTTTATCTTTAAAACAAGTTAACTCTATCGGTATTCATAATAAAAAGTAATACTCTTAGAATCAAAAGTAATATTTTTTCATGGATTACCCGAATAAAAAATCCGTTTAATAAAATACTACCTGTGAGATCTTTTCATACAAGTTTTTGTCTTAATAAATATGTATAAATTAATATATATTTGGATGACAAATTAAGAGCAAATGATCCCATCCAAGATTTAACCTTAATTTAATATATAAAAAATATTTAACCTTAATTCCATTGCAAATCTTTCAAATAAATTATTCATTTTCTCTCTCATCGTCACTGCTTGTTTCATCACTCTCACAACGCCTTTTTCAAACTTTTTGATCTTCTTTCCCACAAGTATTCCATGAAAATAAAATAAATTTGTGAAGCCTAGGGTTACCACTTTTTCTCCCATTGATTAAAGCTAAAAATTCCTCAACATTTATTTTACTTAAAATTTGTTTTTGCGTGTTGGGTTTTTAGCGGGCATAATTTGGTGGGTTTTTTTTTTTTGGTTCCTTTTATGTTTTCTCCGTGAGAGGATGGTTTACTGAAGGGAGGTTCTTTCATGGGTGGATTGTTGGAGTCAAAAAAGTGAAAAATGCTGTGAGTTTATTTATGGATTTTGCTTTTATGGAGACGTATGTGCGAAGCAATTGGGTGTTCTAGTTTTGTTTCTTGTTTATCTCCCAACTGTGGAGTTCACGAAATTTTAGCTTTAACTGTGTCGAGGCGGAATATTCTGGATATTATTGCTTTTTTGTATGGTACTTGCAAGCTCAAACTGGGAAATCAACAGTTGGGATATCTTTTCTTGAGCACCAGAATCTTTGGAGATTGAGTTCGATTAAAGTCCTTCGTCACATTCTCTCAATATGCGGTGCTTTGGTTGTGCATCATGACGATGTCGGAGATAAAACTATCAGAGAAGTTCAGCTTCAAGGTCATTATGAACAAATGTTATTGAACGTTGACGAAAATCTGATCTTTATTGTGTGAGATTCGGTTTTATGGTTTATTTTGTCCTTACTTAAAATTTCGTAGAGTTATTAGGTCATGGAGGATATTGGGTTGTTCAACCAAGGGTTAAAATGGTTGCAATCGAAGAATTTTTACTCCGTTCCAAAGACAAATTTTAGGTGTTTGAGGGACAAGATTGGAATTTTCATGGAGCGGCACTGGCCAATGGTTTGCTGTGGGATGTGCAAGATTTGGAAGAGGTCTGATGTTCATGTTGGTTTATTGGAAAAATTGCTCCGTCACGGGCTTCCAGTCTTTCATTGGGCTGGGTTCGGCGGCTCTGCTAGTCATTATGTGGAGTTGCTTTCTTAGCTTGACATCAATGTCCTGCCTTTTGTATCTACTGCTTAGTATGGTACGCGTCCAGTCTAGATAAATCGTTCAGTACTTCACTGCTTTATGCCCTGTTACTAGTTTCATACATAGATATTCTTCCTAGGCGCATTTAGTTCAAAGTTAGTTATGTATATATCCTTGCTCAAACTTCACGATTGAAATTTTTTTGCGCCAGATCTAGTGCCACTTGTTCGTCACACATTGTTTGTCTTGGATTTTCTCTAGGTAAACTGTCTTCAAATAATTGCATTTGCATCAATACAGCGGGGCATGATTCTGTTACGATGAATGATTTATTGGATTTATTTTGGTTGCTATCCCATTTTTCTTTAATTCTTAAAATTCAAGTGATGGGGGCAAACACCATGGAGACATTATACTTAGATTGAGCCAAAAAAGACCATCAAAATGGTATGAACCTTTGATATGTAGTCATAGTTATGTGGCATGCTTATTTTAAACACAACTCGATATTTTTGTATGTAATAGCTTATCTCCTGCTCTTGATTGCGTCTGTTGGTCTAAGAAGTGTAATCTCATGCAATGGGGATCTTTATCCTATTTTTATAATCATGTCCAAAAGATGGCACTTTTGAAACTTTCTTGCTTTCATAAAGGGATGCTAACGAGTCACTCGTGATTTCTAATTTGTGTTCAGGGAATGGCCGGTGCTGCTGTTCAGTATTTGGGCTACACTCCTGGTCTTTTTATTGTTGGACTGATTGCTATTCTAGTTTTATGGATGTATGCTAACTTTTGGATCACGGGTACCTTGTTTATAATTGGTGGTAGGTGCTTCTCCTTGTCTACGTTGAACTCAGTGCATAGTGCTGATTGATGTATATGCTTATCCCATTTCCCGTTTTAACTACCCTTTTTTGGGCTTATCCCAACTGTAGAACAAATCGTTTTTTTGGGGAAAATAAGCAAAATGAGTATAATATTTGAAATTCTTGATAATATTCAGAAGATCAAAACGTTTATTCATAATTTCTTAATTGAGTTTGCTTCTGATTTTATGAACTACTTTTGAAATTTGTTTTCATATGAATTCCGTTGGATGTCAATTGGAGCAAATCTTGCCCATCAAGCATGTTCATTTATCATCATGTACATTTGAAGTTGGCTCCTAAAATTTTTCTTGGGCCAATTTTTTTAATGCCCTAGCTATTGCTCTTACCTGATGAATGTGTTGATTGAAACATGATCTGGAATGCAGGTTATCTTTTTTCTCCTAAATCATGCAAGGTTGGTGGTTTTAATGGCGACTTTATATGCTCTGTATTGTGTTAAGGTTCGAGTGGGATGGCTTGGGGTGTTACTTGCATTTAACCTCTCATTTCTATCGAATGAAGTGCTGAACTACTTGATCAAAAGGTGTGATAATTTGGGCGAAAACACTCATTTTGAAGAGCATAGAGTACCCGAATCATTTGCAAAAGATGATTTCTCCCCAGAGTGTGAATATTCTGCTCCCAGTGAAGAAGAGAAGTTACAGTCATGTAAATCCGACTGCAAACCTACTAATTCTTCATCCTTTGTTGAAAAACCAAAAGAACCTGTTGTTAAGAAATTGGTTTGTAAAGATTCATCTTCAACACTTGAGATGAAGCGGATTTTAGGCTGTGGAGATCACTATGAAGCATTGGGTTTTCCACGTCAAAAGAAAGTTGATTTTATTCTCTTGAAGAAGGAATACCGAAAAAAGGTCGGCACTCCAATCTTCAACAATATATAACCCCTTATCTCGTACTCTAGTTGTTAAAATGTTTTTTTTATCTGATACTGCTGAGGTACTTTTCTCTCCGCTAAGTTGGTTCCAGTAACACCATTAGATTATTTCATTTGCATAAACAATATTGGCTCCCGGCAGCTCCACCTGAAACCTTGACTTGTAAAATAAGAATCAACCTTGCTGCCTAATTGCTTAGAGATTTGACTATACAATATTTTGTTGATGCTGGTTATGATATAATTGACCACAAAAAAAGCTGACTCGAATATTGAAATTTTTTTTTTTGTTGTAACTGAAAAGAATGTTTTATGAAGGTAAGAAAAAAAAGATTCAAAGTGACGTGCAAAAACAGTTGTGATCCTTTTTTTTTCCTTTTTTCTTCTCCTTTTTATTTAGCAAATTCCTAAAGACATTGTGCGGTTTTCTATAAAAAGGAATGAAACAGCCAGGGTTATCGGGGGCCAGAAGCCATGTGATTGTTACTCTTAAATTCAAACCAGTCGTGCTGTGCATTTGAAGACTTAATTATTCTTATCAAACAACATATATCAAGAAAATTTAAGTTTGCTAATTGCAATTAAATAAAGTTTAATTTTCTATGGAAAGAACCAAAGCTTGTTGTTATTGTGCTTTAGCAGCATATCTTCATGCAATGATCTTAATCTCAATTTGATTTGGTGAGTTCTCTCACTTAGGCTCCTACCTTTTGGATGTTCTGGAAGTGATTGTCATGTCATTTCAAATATACATTCTATTTATGAGGGAGTGTGTGATATATATTGATGGTTGAGAGCAAATGCATCGTGAGAGAAAATTACCAAGAACAGGAATGTTGCGAGCTGTTATATTTCCGTCATTCATTTGTGTTCATGGTATATCACCTTGCTTCCCATCTTTGTGAACTTTATACCAGTTGGACTTAGTCTTCAAACGGCTTATTCTTCGTTGGATGTATCCTTCACTGCCCAAGGCTTCATGTTGGAGATCAAAATTTTATACCATGTAGTAATGCTAGAAAGTAATGATTTTAGGTTTGAGTTTGACCACTTGTGTGAAATGAACCTTGGTAGTCTGATTCTCCTTAAAACAACACTGCATGAAAGGGTATTGGATATGATTTTATAGAAGTGCTAATTTCTCTTCGCTACCCCGTGATTAACTATTCTCCCTTCCCTCTTGGGTCTTTCTACTATTGAGCCCTTGCTATTACTTTGTTTCCCGTATGTTTGATAGGTGTTACCTTTGGGCCTTTATCTTATTATACGCCTACAAGGAAATTTTTCAGTATTGTTCCAAGTGATGACGTCTGACATGGAAAAGAAGTTGTTTAGGACAAACCTTCTTGGACCCATAATCTTATTTTGCTCCATGAAATGTAATCCCATTTTCTTGTAGAAGTGAAGTCCAAGGTATAGGGTAAAGTGGTTGTTTGTTGATTAGTATCTTTCTTTGTCAAGATGTACATGGTCCGTGTATCTTGTTAGTTAGGCTTATTGTTTAGTTACTTTTCAGGCCATGCTAGTTCACCCAGACAAAAACATGGGAATGTCCACTGGCCAGTGAATCTTTCAAGAAGCTTCAATGTGCATACGAGGTCTTTTTTTCATGCTTTTTGGCTATTTTTTTAGAGATGCCTGAGATGAGTTTGTGCATTTCCAATTGCTGCTCAAGTTGGCATTATTATAGGTTCTATCTGACGCTGTTAAGAAGAGGGACTATGATGAGCAACTCAAGAAGGAAGAATCTAAGAGTGTCCTGCAGAAATCACCCAGTACTTCTTATCAGGTGCAAATATATGGATGGGCTAGCATAACCTAGTTTGTTTTGTGTTCGTATTCTGTTAATTTTCACTAGTAAAGGATTGGTAATTAATATATAGATAAGAAAAGGTTGCAATAATGTAGCTGCACAAGGTGTTACCCACATTCTTTCTTTAGTGTTTTACACAACATTATTGTCGTTTGTGCTTATAGTGATGCTGAAAATTAAAATTTTCTGCGTGTGAGCATACATTTCATGTAATATTGTGTTTAATCTCATGGGGGGATATCTTTGAATGCATACAATCAATGTCTGTCATGAGGCTGGAAATACACATGATAAATATGACTACCTGGAAATATGAAGTGGCTAGAAATGTAGAAGATTCACAATCTTCAACTACGATATGCAGACAACTGCTGACTTTTGCTTCCGAGGAGTCGAGGCGCATACAGTGCACAAAGTGTGGAAACTCGCACATCTGGATTTGTACAAATAGATCAAAGGCCAAAGCAAGATGGTGCCAGGTTTTGTTTCTCTGAGAAGAAAATAAATTTCGGCAGTTGCTTGGTAGGGATAATAAGTGAAGATGGTTTTGTTGGGTACAGGATTGCTGTCAATACCATCAAGCCAAAGATGGTGATGGATGGGTAGAGAACAAAAGGTCACTGGTATTTGATCGGCCACAGAAGGTATATTCTGTAACAAGATTAGTTTGCGTCATTTCTTTGATGCATCTTCAGTTGAAATGATTGGGATGTGCTTTCCATGTCTTTTTTTTATCACTATTTTATGGCATCATCATGCTTACCCATACAAGGGTGAAGTCATGTATATGATACTTACAAGTTACAATGATGAGTATCTGATGTTCTTGTGGTTTTGCTCTTTGCTTTTTAGGAATTTGTTGCACTATCTGGTCTATAAGAATTGTTTTTACTCGAGGATGAGAGTCTGTATATGATACTTACAAGTTACAATGATGAGCATCTGATGTTTTTGTGTTTTTGATCTTTGTTTTTTAGGAATTTGTTGCGCTGTCTGGTCTATAGGAATTGTTTTTACTCGAGGATGTAGAGACTTTCTGTGAAGTTACTTTACTGATCAGCATGTAACTGATTTTTATCTAATGTTACCTTAAATCACAACATAGACAAGTTGTGAAAAAAAAAAAGCTTTTAAGAAAGCTGTCTAAGCTAGTTTTAGATCGTGATTTTAACCTCTTATCTTAAATCTCTTTTGAAGTTCAAATTCCATTAGGTCATGAGTTCAACATCCTTTACTCAGACCATGACCCTGGAACCCTTGTTATGCGTTGTTTTCATGCCCTTGCGATGTATTTATTGACATGTTTACTTGTTATTGCGTCTGTGCTACATCTGAAATTTTTAAGTGTCTTCTCTCTTTCACATGTATCGTACTTATCTTATATAGGTGGAAATACCTCGAGCATTTGTATGCGCTGAAAGCAGGATCTTTGATGTGTCAGAGTGGGCTATATGTCAGGTAAGTTTGTTGCTTTTGCTCGGAAGAAAATTTTGAATGAGTTGGGCTTTTTTAGCAATCATTCTGGTGCATACGTCATATCTGTTATTTAGAAGTCAACATGTATCTTTGACATAAATATTTGAAAGTAGGAGGATTCTACAAATCTCCCATATTTTATGTCTGGCTCAATCTATGGAGTAATGTGCGGAATGTTGTATTTCTATAATTGAAGGGCTGGTGTCAGATTGGTGCATCATTACTCTAAAGCCTGTGTTTTCTGAATTAGTACATCGACGATAATCATTAGGCTTCTATTAGACCACTTGCCGAAGCTTGAGCAATATAATCATATTATCACGCAGGCCTTAGTCCCAAAGAAGTTTGATTATAGCCCGATTTTCTACTTTATTGTTCAAGGTCAACGTTTGCTCCTCACGATATTGAAGTAGTTGTCATATTTCTACTACTTTATATCTTGACATGCAACATCACTATCAGATTGACATGCAACATCACTATCAGATTAGAGCATTAACTGCTTTCTCTTGTCACCGGGAATGAATGCTGTTTTTTCGCTTTTAGGGTATGGCTTGCAGGCCAAACACTCATCGTCCCAGTTTCCATGTCAACATGGTTGGATTAGAGAAGTCAACTCAGAGGTCCAACTCGGGTAGGTATCCATGGGATTTGGATGCGGAGATGATGGACGAAGAGGAGGAGTTTGAATTGTGGCTCCAACAAGCACTCGCAGTCCGGACTTTTTTGTGAAACTTCCAAGCGCAGGAAGAGCTGGAGCCCCTTTAAGTTACCTCAGAAAAAAGGAAAGAATCAATGGCGAAGATCATCTTAGAACACATTTTTTAAACTAAATTTATCGGTCATCAGCTTTAGGCGTCCTCTGAAAACTGGCCAAGGAAAACAAAGACGAGAAGCCGTGGTTTGCAGTTTCCAGTAGAAATCTTACAAGCAAATGAGATGGAGGGAGTTGATGAAAGCTAGAAAACACCATGACTACGTGCAAATTACTCGTTTCACACGGTTTGTGTAAATCATGTTAGATTCTTCTTGTAGTGTTTTCCCCTATTGCATATCAGTTTTTAGCGTTTACATCGTTAAAACTTGAAAATGATGGAATTGAATGGAATATCAAAAGTGATGTTACTGTACATTTGCCAATAAAATTTACATTCAACCATTCTCCCCACCTTTACGGAAGTAAACAAGTGGAACATTCTTTTGTTCATACTTTTTTCATATTTGGGCTCTTGTTGAAGCTTTGATTTGACGAAATAATATGATTTATTAATGCTACACGGGACTTCAAAAATTGCATTGTGAAGTTTCACCTTTTAAATTCTTGTTCCAAGACGATGGTAGGGCATGTAAAATTATAATGGTAAAAAGGTGGACTTTGGCGCACGTCAAATCAAGAACTACACGTGAATCCAAGAAATCTCGGAATTTTTGTTCTTGCACGCTTCATAGTTGTAGGGGAAAAAAGGGTAAAAGGCAGGAGGTATGGCGATCGATATCAAGAAATGCTGTGGCAATAGCACATGCCGGGGAATCCCCAATTTCTCCTTCTTGGATTTGACCCAAAATTCGAAGAATTTCCCAAAATTATTTTTAGCAAGGTGCATGGGATCAAACTCTAGTTCAAATCAAGGGGGTTAAAATAGCCACATTTCATCAATATATATATATATATATATATATAGTTTTGATATATTGTCTGTCATCGAATCTACATCTGTGCTCACCAATGATATGATACTCATATAATGTATGTAGAATTTAGATATGATTCATCACATCCAATAGACGAATGTCACCTCATTGACGGGTACATAAGTGGACATGATATATGAACGCATATTAAAAATTGTATATAATTATATACATATGTAGTTCATTTGAATAAAAATATATTATAAAATCCTACATTTAAAGTAAACGTGCACGGTGCATCATTAAAAAGATAGGATCGAAGTTACATAATTTAATTTTAAATTTTTAAATGTGTAATTTCTAGAGTACTTCAAAAAAAAAAAAAAAAAAACCATTGAAAACGAGAAGCCAAATAAATCTTACACGTTCATATATGTTTTTCCCCTCAGAATCGAGACCCAAAGACAAACAATAATTTAAATATAAAGATGTGAAATAATTATGAGGAATCCAAAGTAGTTTTCATGTTTGCATTGACTATCTGGGAAAAAGTTTGACTAAATGTTGACCGATATACAAGTCTCAAAGATGGCGATGGAAAAGATTCTGAATCCGAGGGCGTGCTTTTCCTATACGTATATATGGCGTTGAAAATAAGATGTGCAGGCCAGGTAAAAATAACAGCTCTTGTGAAAAGAATATATACATTCTCTTTTAAAAAAAAATGAATATACACCAGTAATATATAATATTTACGAGTCATCGAGAAGACGCGATGCATGTGTTGCGTAATTTTTGTGTTTGGAAAAACTGATTTTTGAAACTTACGGTGATTTTATAGCTAGATTAGTGGAAGAAGTTTGTTTTCCCATTCTTTAATATTGTATTTGAGTAGATGAATTTGAATTACATGGATTTTTCGACTATATTTTTATTGTTATAGTAAAATAGTATATCAAATCTTAAAAATGTATTACTTATTTAAATATTAATTATACAAAGTAGAATACATTTCAAATGATATCATGATTGAATGAACTTGAAATCTATCATAATTAACATGAAATACTATATAAAAATATAACTTGTGAATTTGAAATTTATGATATCACTTTTCTAAGCAACAAAAACACAAATGAATATATTTGAAATTCATCAATCGAACTACAATATAATTAAGGTTAGTTTTTCTCATATTTTTTTGTTAATATTTGCATTAAGCTTAATTAATTAAAGTTATAGAGCGATTGATGTAAATTTAGTTCGGTGTTACGTTGACGGATCAAATTTATTACGAGTCAAGTTTCTTAAGGCGAGTGTAAAAATGATGCTCTTATTTTTCAAAATATTGCAAAAATTATGTGAATTTTTGAAAAAATTAACGTATGGCATATTGTAAACATTGGAGCTATACATTTTGCATGCCGTTTTTAGAGTTTGTGATTTCATAGCTTTGATAGTAACTAATTAAATTACATTCAAAATTCATGCATGCCATCCATTAAAATGGTTCGATAATTAAATTAATTTGTTGTCCAAAAAATTCGCTTATCCTCGTGATATAATTAATAATTAGTTAATTACCCTTCCATACATTATTAATTATATTAACTAAATTAAAATCTAATATATTTTCTTCAAAAATTATAAATAAATTAATAATTTCAATATATATATATATATATATATATATATATAAAAAGATAAGAAAAGGTTCTTTGTTCAGATTGTGGGGACCTGAAAAGGGAAGGGTTTGGAGTGTAAGGTTTGCTTGGCGTACAGAGTTGGTATCCCCACGTGGGTGATGCCAGTCTATTAATTAATTAATTAATTAATTAATAATATATATAGATATACAGTTTTGACATAATGCACAGGTACCGTGCATATCTATGTGAGCATCGATGAGTCACGCATTGGATGCGCAATTTTTCTATATTTCATCACATCCAATAGGTGAGTAACACCTCATCGGTGCTCACATAATTGTGCACGGTAGGTGTGCAGCATATCAAAACTATATATATATATATATATATATATATATATATATATATATATATATATATATATATATTTTAAAGTTACATGGGTGATGGGTTCCGTCTTACATTTGAGTGAATTGCAACTCCGCTTGTGTAAACATTCCACATAATTTGTTTAAAATAAATAAATTTCTAGATGCGACCAAGTTACGAGGATGCTGTATTACTTCAAATTAAACTAAATTATATTAAATGTCTTTTTTTTTTTTACTTTGTAACGATATTAGAAATTAGCGATAACTCGGATTAAATTTGATTGATCAGATTACCAATTTATATATATAAACAGTGTCCAAAATAATGAATGACGAATCTGAAAATTGCGGCAAATATTCTCACTTTAATCCCCAGCGGCTACATATTTATTCGCCGCCGACTCTTTGTTTGCTCACATTAGTTAGTTGTAATTAAAAACTCTGGTCCACATTTTACAAGGGATGGACCAATTATTAATTATGGGGTTTTAAAGATTATATATCACGGAAAGAATATTCAAGAGATAAATTTTTTGAAATTTATGTGTTTCGATTATAATTTTAGTGTTAATGATGAAAAAATAGAACAAATTTTAAATAAATACATTACTTATTTACATATTAGAATGAATTTCAAATGATACTATCGTTGAGTGAATTTGAAATTCATCATAATTAACATGAAACATTGTGTAATCACGTCAATATATTTGAATTTCACGATCTTGGTTCTCTAAAATAATTAAAAAAAAATACATTTGAAATTCTTCGATCTAAATACAACATAAGCTTCATTCAAATTTTGGGTCTGAATTCTCTCAATCTAAGTATTAGTTACTCAATTCAGTTCTTCGATTATCTTTACAAACCCTAATCTATAGTTTTTTTTTTAAATATACTACATAAAAACATGTAGGTTGTCCAGATTCGTTCGTACATTTTTAGGTTGTGATATATAGATTTAATCACATGATTTATAGATTTATTTTATTAAATCTACAACACTTAGTTTATTTAACCTTTCACACTCATCATTTGGTACGTAAAATAAGACGATGAATTCTGTATATATATATATATAGATGATAAATCGATGTGTATAGAATAATGCGTGTCTCTAATCATTTCAAATTGGGTTTTCCATCTTTTAAGCCTCTCCGACAAAGATGAAGATCAAACGCATGAAATGTTTGGTCGAAGATGAAAAGTCTAACACTTACTTTATTGTTTAAACAATCATTGTCTGTAATAAACTATTAAAGAATATAATTCGAAAAATTGTTTCCCGAATAAATGCCATCGTTTGCACAAATTGACTAAGTTTGACAAGTTTAATATAATAAACGATTTTAACTCGTTTTATATTTGTTTTCCTAGATAAACCACATCCTTATTAATTCTATATCTTTGCTCCTTATATCCTAATAAGAATAAAAAAAAATTACTTTAAAACACAAAATATAATGTTTGTTACGTATCATCTGATTCACTTATTTAAAATATATTCTTAAATAATATTTTTTTTAAAGTTCCCAAAACAAGTCCAAATTTTACCTATCCCTGGTTTGTTTTGGTTTTTTTCCCCAAAAACAATAGTATCATTTATCTTCATTTTATTTCCTTAAAACACAATTAATATCTCCCTTATATATATACCAATAAATCATAGAGTATGTCTCTTGTGAGACGGTCTCACGAATCTTTATCTGTGAGACGGGTCAACCTTACCAATATTCACAATAAAAAATAATACATTTAGCATAAAAATAATATTTTTCATTGATGACACAAGTAAGAGATCCATCTCATAAAATACGACGCATGATATCGTCTCACATAAATTTTTGCCTAAATCATAACATTCAAATTTCAATTTTTTATTTGTTTTATTTTTTAAATTACGATATCATGTTACTATATTCCAACTCAAAAATCATTAATTTTATCTCCCCAAAACAAAACCATAAATTTAATTTATATTTTGAAAGTATTTTTCCAAAATTTTATCCAAAACTGTCAAAATAGAAAGAAAGAAGGCCGGCCTGTTTATTTGTGTTATTTCTTATCCACACATAATTTTAGGAAGTATATTGAATTTTTGGGTTTGTATAATTGTTTTTTTTTTTTGTTGCAATTTTACATATTTTATATTTCCAATTTTCAGTTTTAATAATTTGTTTTTATCTTGTTTGTAGTTTTAATCATTTTTTTCGACATGTCACTAATGTGCACCGATGTTGTGTTGATATAAAGCCTACATAGTACTGACATGTCAAAAATTAAAAAATAATGACTAAGCATGAAATTATACAATATAAAGAATATGAATAATAAAGAGCTAGATTAAAATTAACTTTCTTTTTAATTAAAGACATAGACCTAGATATGATATTAATTTCCGAAATGCTCTAATTCTAATATATATTTATCTTTATTAGAATTTATCCATGTATTTATGCATTTACTAATTTTATATATTAGAATTTATCCGTATTTATACATTTACTAATTTTTGGTGGTTGTGTTTCTAGTTGAGATCTACTGTTTGAACATGTTCACCCACTATGTCGCAACTGAGTTCCCTTCTTTGCTGCCATCATCGCTCTCACCACCACCATCATCATCATCATCATCATCACCATCATCATCATCATTTATGTAATTCTGTTCTTTAATTTACACACGAGTTTTAGATTCCAACACTGCCTGCTCACTTTCTTGAAGGGCTCGGTCCAAAAAATTTTCTTTTATTAGTGTGTGTATATATATATATACATGATGATGATGATTGATACTCACGGGAAATTGATTGAGGGTCCGATCCACGCAAGCGTCACTAATCCAGACACGGGCTTCAAAATTACCCTGGGCCTGAAATCACAAATAAGACCGTTAGAAGGGGGCCACGAGGGTGTCCTGGCGTAGCCCCTCCGACGCTCAAGTCAGTGACTGAGGATGTATGGGGGGAGCAGCTAAGGGCGCTGCTGAAAACAATATATTGAATTTTTTATGATACGCTCAAACCTAGTATTTATAGGAGAATACCTGGGCTTGTCATGGGCCAGTCACCTGTGGGCCTCAGAGATGGGCCGGGAGTTTGGGCTGGATCTTGAAAGGTTCATCCCTGGGGTATCACCAGTCTTCCCCTCCCAAGTCGAACTGAATCGTAGATTCAAAGTTCGATTAATTGCGTTGTTCTCGGTCTACCGGGTGCGAGTTGTGCATTTTCTTCCAGCCGTTCGTCACTGCCGCACGCTCGCCCCTCGCCGAGTCGCACCGACGCGACGCTGCCCTCGCCTCAACCGCCAGCCTCGCCAGCACGCTGCTACACCCTCGCCAAGCGCTTCTCACCCTCCTGCCATGCACGCGCAGCCGCACACACGCTCGTCCTCGCCGAGAACTCCTGCCGGGCGCCCCTGTCGAGCGCGCCTCGCTCGCCCACAGCAGCTCGCCCACCGTGCGCCTGCCCTGTCTGCCACGCTCGCCCACATCAGCTCGCCCTCACCCCCAGCTCGCCCACTATGCGCCTGCCCCGTCTGCCACGCTCGCCCACGGCAGCTCGCCCTCACTCCCAGCTCGCCCACCGAGCACCTGCCCCGTCTGCCACGCTCGCCCACATCAGCCTCGCCCCTAATTCCCCAGCGCGCAGCCTCTCGCCCTAGCACTGCCCTCGTGCTCGCCCAGCCACCACCGCCACACTCGCCCCTCGTAAGCCCCGCCCAAGCATGTTGAGATTTTTATTTCGAAGAGGTTACAATAGATCCCCGTAATTTTTGCAGCGGCAACATTGTTCGTTAACGACAAAAGAAATAAATTTTTCTAACACAGTATGCCCTCGTCGCCCCCATCTTCAAGGTCCTCTACTAAACTTTTGAAGGAAAATAATTTATACTTCCCCGCGCCCTTGAATCCTCTGCTAAAATAGTCCTTAGCAGGAAAAATAAAAACTTCAACCTCCTCACCCTCTAACTCATCTGCTAAATCGGGCCTTAACAGGAAAAATCAAACTCTCACCTCAGCATCTCATAACTCCTCTGCTAAGCCGGACCTTAGCAGGAAAAATAAAAATTCTTCACTCTAACCCTCTAACTCCTCTGCTAGGCGATGCCTTAGCAGGAAAATAAAATTCAACACCTCCACCCCCTAACTCCTCTGCTAGGTTATACCTTAGCAAGAAAGTAAAAACTCACCACCTCCACCCTCTAACTCCTCTGCTAGGTGATACCTTAGCAGGAAAATAAAAATTCAACACCTCCACCCTCTGACTCCTCCGCTAAGCCGGGCCTTAGCAGAAAATAAAAATTCAACATCTCCACCCTCTAACTCCTCTGCTAGGAGACACCTTAGCAGGAAAATAAAATTCAACACCTCCACCCTCTAACTCTTCTGCTAGGCGATGCCTTAGCAGGAAAATAAAATCAACACATCCACCCTCTAACTCCTCTGCTAAGCCGGGCCTTAGCAGGAAAATAAAATTCAATGCGCCCACCCTCTAACTCCTCTGCTAGGCGATGCCTTAGCAGGAAAATAAAATTCAATGCGCCCACCCTCTAACTCCTCTGCTAGGCGATGCCTTAGCAGGAAAATAAAATCAACACCTCCACCCTCTAACTCCTCTGCCAAGCCGGGCCTTACCAGGAAAAATCAAACTCTCACTTCATCATCTCATAACTCCTCTGCTAAGCCGGGCCTTAGCAGGAAAGTAAAATCAACACCTCCACCCTCTAACTCCTCTGCTAGGCCGGGCCTTAGCAGGAAAATAAAAATTCAACACCCACACACTCTAACTCCTCTGCTAGGTCGGGCCTTAGCAGGAAAATAAAAATTCACCACCCCCACCCTCTAACTCCTCTGCTAAGCCGGACCTTAGCGGGAAAATAAAAATTCACCACCCCCACCCTCTAACTCCTCTGCTAAGTCGGGCCTTAGCAGGAAAATAAAAATTCAACACCTCCACACTCTAACTCCTCTGCTAGGTCGGGCCTTAGCAGGAAAATAAAATTCACCACCTCCACCCTCTAACTCCTCTGCTAGGTCGAGCCTTAGCAGGAAAATAAAAATTCAACACATCCACACTCTAACTCCTCTGCTAGGTCGGGCCTTAGCAGGAAAATAAAATTCACCACCCCCACCCTCTAACTCCTCTACTAGGCGATGCCTTAGTAGGAAAATTTAATTTCTCCCCTGCACTCTGCTCCTCTGCTAGGTCGGGCCTTAGCAGGAAAATAAAATTCACCACCCCCACCCTCTAACTCCTCTAATAGGCGATGCATTAGTAGGAAAATTTAATTTCTCCCCTGCACTCTGCTCCTCTACTAGGCGATGCCATAGTAGGAAAATTTAATTTTTCTCCTGCGCTCTGCTCCTCTACTAGGCGATGCCTTAGTAGGAAAATTTAATTTTTCTCCACCTCAACTCTACTCCTCTGCTAGGCGATGCCTTAGAAGGAAAATTTAATTTCTCCCCTGCACTCTGCTCCTCTACTAGGCGATGCCATAGTAGGAAAATTTAATTTTTCTCCACCCCAACTTTGCTCCTCTGCTAGGCGATGCCTTAGCAGGAAAATTTAATTTTTCTCCACCCCAACTCTGCTCCTCTGTTAGGCGATGCCTTAGCAGGAAAATTTAATTTTTCTCCACCCCAACTCTGCTCCTCTGCTAGGCGATGCCTTAGCAGAAAAATTTAATTTTTCTCACTTTCATAATACACCACCATTCATGAACTGAAAAGAAGAACTTGATTTTATTGAATTCCAACTGATTACATGGGAAAATGCAAAGATGAAATACATCAACAATGAATTCAAGAGTAATATTTTCTGAGGTGGTAAGCATTTTAGGGTCTCTTTGAAGCCTTGCCCTGCGCTTTCTCCAACTTTTATGCTCCTCTTATACCTCCCTGGGACAAAGTCACTCACTTAGAAGCTTCTGCGAATGACTCTACAACTGTAAGACTGAGCTCAAGCTTCCATGCGAATGCACGCGACCTCTCTTTTCTTCTTCCTTCACGATTCTTTCATTACAACGACGTGCGACTTTTTGGTCCCCGCACAAGACTCCAACTCCTTTTCACACAGAAATTTAAGCTTCTGATGATAAGTGGAAGCTACGGCTCTGAAATCCTTCAGGGATGGCCGCCCTATAATTCCATTATATGCTGATGGGGTATCTACCACAGTGAAGGCTATCATCTTTGTTACCCGTCGAGGATCAGTCCCCAAGGATAGGGGAAGAACAATCTGACCCAAAGGCGGGATGGCGTGTCCTGCAAACCCATACAGCGGGGTGGATACCGGCTCAAACTCAAATCCTCCCATTTTCATTTGATCTAACGTGCTCTTGAACAAGACGTTCACGGAGCTTCCATTATCAATAAATATTCTCGCCACATCATAATTGGCAATGGTGGTCGTTACCACCAAGGCATCGTTATGTGGAGTCACAACGCCTCGAAGGTCTTCTGGCCCAAAGCTGATGACGGGGTCTTGTGGTAAGTCTGCACCCCTATATATCTCAAAGTTCTCCAACCTTCTCCCATGTGCCTTCCGAGCTCGCCCAGAGTCTCAATCAGTAGCACCCCCTGAGATCATATGAATCATTTCTCTCGTAGGGTGGTTATCCTCATTCATTCCCCTCCTCGGTTCGACGAGCTCCTGAGGGACATCTTGACATTGACCTTCCCCTCTCTGCTCACCCATCCTCTGATTTATCCATGGAGGGCCTTGACCACGCCTAGGGGGCGAGCGAGACCTTTGTCGACTCCTGAATGAGGATCCTTCTCGCCTATCCCGTTAAGGC
This sequence comes from Primulina tabacum, assembly GCF_025594145.1. NCBI lineage: Eukaryota > Viridiplantae > Streptophyta > Magnoliopsida > Lamiales > Gesneriaceae > Primulina > Primulina tabacum. The sequence goes on from NC_134553.1 coordinate 5,226,090, forward strand.
AATCTAGCACTGCACCCAATCCTTCAGTGACTTCTCCCACCTCCTCGCGGGCTCCCTCACCTCCATCACCTCGTCCCGACTCCTATCTAGGGGAACATGGGATGAGAATTGTCTTCTACTACTAGTTCTGTCTTCCCCTCTCTCGCCCGCGCCTCTCTTCCTACTTCCTCTTTCCGTTCCCTCAACTCTACTTCCCCCAAATCGCTGCTCCATCCTCTTATGCAGCTGGGCATCTTCGAGATTTACATATTTTTCCGCTCGAGATAACAGATCATCATAACTTGATGGAGGTTTCTTCACTAACGATTTAAAGAACTCTCCTCCTCTAAGTCCCTGGGTAAAGGCACTTATCATGATGTCAGGAGTGGCCGCTGGTATCGCTAACGCTGCGTTGTTGAAACGCTGAACAAACTCTCGCAAAGTTTCAGCTTCTTGTTGTTTCACCACAAACAGGCTCAAATAGTTTTTTTGGTGTTTTTTGCTGCTAGCGAACCTGTGCAAGAAAGCAGCTGAAAAATCCTCGAAAGATCGTGTAGAGCTGGGCTGCAAGGTGTTAAACCATTGCTGAGCTGACCTCACCAACGTGCCCAAAAACACCCTGCACCTGACCCCATCTGAATATTGATGTAATAGGGCCGCATTCTCAAATCTCCCCAAGTGTTCTTCGGGGTCAGTATGTCCATCGTACTCTCCCACATTCGACTGTCGAAAATTTGGAGGAAGTCCTTCTTCTAAAATGGCTAGTGAAAAGGGACTTCCTCTCTTGGGTGCCGGCGCTCTGCTTCCCAACTGCTGCCTCAACATCTGTATTTCCTTCCACATTTCTCTCATCTCACCAATCTCCCCACTTTGGTGGGGCTGTGTCTCTTCAACCCTGCTCTGGTGGCCCTCAGCATTTTCCTCTTGCTCTTGGCGAGTGGCTTGCTCTTCAGAAAACATAGATTCTTGGTTCCTTTTCATAGCCTCATCCACTGTCCGAGTGATAAAGTGGCCCAACTGCTCCAGGGTCAAGTTCCCCACATTTTCATTAGGACGGGGTTGCTCGACCCTGTTCTCTTGACGAGGTTGTTCTGTTCTCGCCTCCTGATGGGGTTGTTCCTGCCTTGCCTCAGCATGAGACTGTTCGGGTCCCCTATGAGGACGCGATGATGCTGAGGTAGCTCTTCTACTCCCTCTTTCCCTACCATCTCTACGTCTCAACTCAAATGTTCCCACAGACGGCGCCAAGTGATACTCACGGGAAATTGAGGGTCCGATCCACGCAAGCGTCACTAATCCAGACACGGGCTTCAAAATTACCCTGGGCCTGAAATCACAAATAAGACCGTTAGGAGGGGGCCAGGAGGGTGTCCTGGCGTAGCCCCTCCGACGCTCAAGTCAGTGACTGAGGATGTATGGGGGGAGCAGCTAAGGGCGCTGCTGAAAACAATATATTGAATTTTTTATCATACGCTCAAACCTGGTATTTATAGGAGAATACCTGGGCTTGTCATGGGCCAGTCACCTGTGGGCCTCAGAGATGGGCCGGGAGTTTGGGCCGGATCTTGAAAGGTTCATCCCTGGTGTATCAATGATGATGTAATTTTTGTTGAGTTAAAAAAATTCGTTCAATCTACGAAATAATTACTGAAAGTAACTTATCACATTAACTATTCTACAAATTAATTTATCTAGGGCATAAAAGAATATTAAATTTTACATATAAAAATGTTTCGATACACGACAAGTTTTGAAAAAATGTTTTAATTCAGTTTCATGATATTATTGACACAATTTAATTTTTTTAAAGAGATTTCTTTTATACATGTTCTTGAAATAAAATATCTATTTTTTAGCTTTACTCATATCTGTTCATGTACAAGAAATGAGAATTATGTCTTCGTCATTTCAATTTACTTTTATTATTTTGTTGATTAATTATTTTGACTAGTTTTACAGTCATACAATTTTTTCTGATTTCTTGAAAAATATAATATTCAGCATTTATCAAACATCGATATCCAACTTATAATATTGATTTTATATCTAAAAATTACATCCGATTATAGTTTTTTCACTTTTTTTCTGTTAATTCAAATCACTATTAGAATTATGGCAAAAAATTGTGAGAGACGATCTCATATGTCGTATTTTATGAGACGAATCTCTGATATGAGTCATCCATGAAAAAATATTACTTTTTATGCTAAGAGTATTATTTTTTATTGTGAATATCGGTAGGGTTGACCCGTCTCACAGATAAAAATTTGTGAGACCATCTCACAAGAGACCTACTTTACAAATATTACAAAATCGTTTTGTGATATTTTTTAGTATTTTAATGAAGAAACAAAACAGATAAATATTCTTATAAAAACCTCTATATTTTCGCACATAAACCAACTCTAGGAATTTTCTGGCTAGGTCTCTCCTTTCTTCCCCCACCATTAATTCTCTGTGTCTCAACACTTTATACCCTTTTTTTTAAAGGCGTAAAAATAGTATAATACTGTGTATTATCATGAGTTGTTGCCCTTTCTCTTTCTAGGGCTTGTTCCTAAATGCTTACTGGTGATTGGAGGTGTCATTATGTTGGGTTCATTTGGTTCATCATCTCATGACGAGGTGGAGGAGCCGCCGCTGCCGCCAAATGTCTACCACCACCATCGCCAGATCCATGAGCACCGGAGTTTGGTGTCGCCGCCAATCCATATGCGGCAGCTGCTCATAAGCTGCGCGGAGCTAGTTTCGCGGTCTGATCTCACCGCCGCTCACCGGCTAATCTCTATACTGTCAACAAACTCCACCCCTTTTGGTGATTCTACGGAAAGGTTAGTACACCAATTCGCCAAAGCTCTTTCGATCCGTCTCAGCCGGCATGCCGCCGCTGCAAATTTCTTCATGATCCCTAGTCCTGTGATAACCTCTGTACCCACAATCGCCGGCGCAAGCATCTCTACGAGTAACGATGAAGCCCTTGTGCATTCCTCGTACTTGTCGCTCAATCAAGTGACACCATTCGTTAGGTTTAGTCAGCTTACGGCCAATCAAGCGATGTTGGAATCAATCCAAGGCCAACAAGCGATCCACATACTGGATTTCGACATCATGCACGGCGTACAATGGCCGCCACTGATGCAGGCGGTGGCTGAGCGTTTCCCGACGCCAACACTGCGGATAACCGCCACAGGGAGTGATCTCGAAATCCTACGCAGAACAGGCGACCGTCTCGCGAAATTCGCTCAATCTTTAGGCCTCAGATTTCAGTTTCATCCTCTTATCCTCCTCACAAACGAGGACCCCATTTCTGTTACTTCCTCAGTTCTCATCTTGCCAGACGAAGCTCTAGCAGTGAACTGCATGCAATATCTCCACCGCCTGTTAAAGAACCGCGATTCCGTCCGCCTCTTCCTTCACCGGATCAAAGCAATGAACCCCATAGTCTTCACGGTGGCGGAGAGGGAAGCAAATCACAACCACCCCTTTTTTCAGCAAAGATTCGTGGAAGCACTAGACCATTATGCTGCGGTGTTCGAGTCTCTGGAAGCAACTCTGCCGCCAAACAGTCGAGAGAGGCAGGCGTTGGAGCAGATATGGTTTGGTAAAGAGATAACTGACATAGTGGCCGCCGAAGGAGAAAACAGGAGAGAAAGACACGAGAGATTCAGATCATGGGAGGTAATGTTGCGAAGTTCTGGTTTCCTCAATATTCCATTGAGCCCTTTTGCTGTTTCTCAAGCTAAACTTTTACTGCGGCTTCATTACCCTTCTGAAGGCTACCAACTTCATAGTCTCAACGATTCCCTTTTCTTGGGATGGCAAAATCAACCCCTTTTCTCAGTTTCTTCTTGGCACTAAAATTAATGATACGGATGGGAAACCCTAACCCTAATCTCCTTAGCTGTGCATGGATTTTAATTTTCATCCGATCAGTTTCTGGGATTCGGTGGAAAACCATAAAACCTATTTCGCCGATTATTCCAGATTCAGCAACATCTTCCCAGCTTCCTTGGACACTTCCACTGAGGTTTTTCTGGAACTAGTGCTGACATGACAAGATCAGACCAGCCAATGCCTAATTCTTAACACGTACCTGCTTCGATGGCTTAATTATAATTTATAAGATGTTTATCCGTGTAATTCTTATACTTCAGTATAATTTTTTATAAGAATATTCCTAAACTTTATCTGATCTTTATGTTATTTAGCTTTTTCCAGATGACACAATTGGTCAATTGCGCATTAAATCTGTATGTTTATGTGGTTCATGAAAAGTTTGATTAGCAATATTATCTTCGTGGAGCTATATATGTCTGTCTGTCATTTTGTATCATGGTGTGGGTCGGTTAATCTTTTGACCTTTAATGCTAATCAAGCTTCATTTTTTTTCAACAAGAATTTCCCATAATTCTACTTTACCTTTTGATTCTTGGAAAATTAAATAGTTTTATAATGCTGCTTTTAGTTGTATTTCAGCTAAAAAAATATACCTAGTTGTTCGTTAATGGAAAGCAGAAAAGATCAAGTTCTTTGCATAGTTGCCATTTTTGCTTCCCTAAAATTCCCTTGTCTTCGTTGATCTTTTTGCGAATTTTATATGCACAATTTCACGTCCGATTTTATTTATTTATGTACGTAGATGAAATATTTATCCCATATATCAAATCATTTTTTAAAGTCGTTCTGGGAAAAAGGGGTTACTCAATTTTATATATCATGAAATAAAACATGGGATCTTGATCTAATGTGTTGTGGGTTTTCAAGAAGAGTGCACGAGGCTTCTTGTTTTTCTGCCATGAGGGCATATAATTTGCCCTAATTTCTGCTTTTTGTCCCCTCAGCAAAACCATGAAAGTTCTCAAATAGGGCAACTCTTGTTACCAATCTTGCCCCCCACCCTTTCAATTCCTACGAATTGGCAATGGGATATATATATCTCTCTCTCTCGTCTGTAGTGGAATCTTTGGACCACCACCTTTTTCCTCCTCTCTTCCTCTTTGTCCATTCTTCTTGTTTATGGGCTTTTCAAAACACCTTTTCTTTACATATTTGTTTATGTCCAAGTTTTCAACCTATAATGTTGCATGCTCTCCAATCTTACCATATTAAATACAAAACCCATGCATTTTTCATTATTACCGCAGACATTATAAATTCCCTTCTACGTCCGTTTCTTACAATGTTACAAGATAATATGGAGCAAGTTAAACAAATAATTAAATATTTCCAAGAAATTTATAACAGCAAAAGATGCAAGCTCCCATGTGCCTAGAAGATTAATTGTATTAAAAAATTTCCTTGTTTGGTTATTGATTTATAATTTCCTACATGCACATCTTGACCATATAATTAGCGATACCAAATCTAAGAACAAAACCCCAGCAAATGCTTCAGTCCTCCTGAATCTGCATGTTTAATTATTCAACGACTGAATCAGTCAAATCCCAATTATATTAACAACACACGCAGCAATGGTCGCATCAAATTTTCTTTATAGTTTTCAGGTCCATAAAAAGTAAAATAAAGATCCTGAAATCTTGTTATTCAGTGGAATGATGCAATAGTTCTGAACACAATTGAATCAAAAGGGGAGAGGTACACATACACATATACATATAACAGCAGAGATGGTGAAAGAGAGTGGGAAATGCATAATTTAATCACAGGTGTAAATTGGGTTTTGTGGCAATAATTTGCACAAAGTTTTTTATATAGTAAGGTGACAGCGAGTGACAAGATGGTTACTGGTATTCGAAGCCCCACGCAATAGCTCTGGTATACGTACGCCAGGTTCAGTTTATTGCTTGTGGATTGCGAATTGATCTCATTTACGGTATACAGTATTTGCCTCGTACCACACGCATATGCCATTGCGAGCACTAGAATGTTAACATCTTCAGGTTATTCAAACCACACATATTGCTGGTGTAATAACAACGAAAATTAAAAAAAATTATTTTAATAATCAAAATATATTGAAAGTAGCATGATTTAAATCAATCATAAGACATTTAAAATTTATTTACATTTACGTTTAAGAACATTGGACACCAAACCAATTGGGATTAGCGGATTTTGTCATTCTTGTAAATACTAATGAACAATCTATTAGAATATACCATCTATTTTAATTTCTTAAATCAGGTCCATGATCAGATGTTTTGTTCATCGCGTAGATTGCATTAGAAATTCACACGAAATTTATGTCATGATTAGATCTCCAGAATTTTGGAATTACGGCAAGCGGCAGCGGTGCACGGTGGAAGAATGGAGGCCGAAAAATTTTCTTTCAAAATTAGGAGTGGCCGGCCGATTTTGGTGACCGTGAGGAGAAAAGATGATTTTTGGTAGATAAAAACTTGTTTGGAAAAATTTATGTTATTACATCTAACTATTAATGAAATATTTATAAATTTTAATTCCTGATATGATCAGAACTCTTCTTGAATCTGGATATCGTATTTCTATTATTCAAAAACTCTCTATTTCTCAATCTTGAAAATATCATGTATCATTAAATAATTTTTACTTAATTACTCAATTAATTAATCTTTAAATAATTTTTACTTAATTACTCAATTAATTAATCTATTCAAGACACTTCCAAAACATTTAATGAAAATTTTGAATTTAATAGTCACCACTAATGATTTTCTATTTAATTAGTAAATAATAGTTTTTCCTCGCAAATTTCCTTAGCATAACATATAACCATTCATCTATTTGAGGGAAAACTACAATTTTTGTTAAATATATTAGTTTTTTTTTTTCAGTTTTGATCATCGATAATGTTCAATTTCAGAAAAATTAGATGTCTCACACCTGACACATCATCATCATATGGACAAATGTCTAAAATCACCCAAAAAAAAGAAAAAATTTAATATCAATTTTTTCTTTAATTTTTTCTTTGGCAAGAATTAAAAATTAATTTATATGTATTATAATATTTTTTTAAAAATATATATAATTCTCGATTCCCGGTCATATTTTTCTTAATGATGTTTTTTTTTCTCTTCCAAAAAAAAAAAGAAGAGAAAATCTCGAGCAAATTTGGAAGCAAGAAATGAGCAATCCAAGACTCCCAACTTTAAATGTGTCCCCATTTGTACCCTAGTCACCTTTCCAATGTCATATATTATTACCACCGATCGAAAAGCATATGTTAAATTATATTATAATTAATAATTAATAAAAAAAAAAACACAAATGACACACTTATTTGTGGAATCAAACGATCTGCCTTTGACATTAAATTTGCCATATCCTATATAAGTTGAGTCACCCAATGATAGTTAGATTATGATAAATCAATTGGTTGCTTTATGGATATTCTTCTTGTCAATAATTAATATTACTAAATTGGTCAGTGGGCATCTTTCACTTTATTTTTATTTATATAAATTCCATTCCACAATGCACATTTTAATATATATTAATTTCAAATTAGTGTGCTTTGTGTGTGTGCTGTGAGGGAGACAGAAAAGGCATAAATTGCGTGGCAAAATTAATATTAACATATAATTTATCATATTTAAAAAAATGCTCTATATATATATTTATATTATTGTTATTTTGAACTAGAGTATTTAAGCAAATTGAATTCTCTCAATTTTTTCATTTAGGCTACGTGTGATTGAAGGATAAAATTATGAAATGATTAAGAGAGAAATGATAAAAATAATGATTGAAGTAGATAATGATAAAATAATATTATGTTTAGTATGTGTTTAGCCCAAATATTGAAAGACCACCAATTATAAAGGTTTGCAGAATATCAGAAGGCCCAATGAATAAACCCATAGAGTGGCAGTTGAAGACCATGATGGTGAAGTTGGCTCACGATCCACGTTGAACGATCGTGGAAAGTGATCAGACTGTTCCATGGAGTGTGACAAAAACTGAGAGGAAGGATCAGAAAAAACTCTCGACAAATCAACACAAAAAATCCACAGCAACTTTTCTGCAAAATTTCTCTTATTTGCTCTGTTGTTTATTGCCATTTCCAGCAAGCGCTTCTATAGATTTTAGCAATGTCCATCCAAGTCTCATGTGAAATCTTTGTTCGAATTTATAACGGCATAATAAATATTGATGTTGCTTATGAAATCCTCCTTTAATTTCATTATATTCCTCATTTCACGTTCTTATTTTTGGAGTCATTTCGAGGGAATTAGAACAAACGATCGAATCGAGATTCGCAACGCCTGATTAGAAGTCAGATTATTTCACAAATTCGGCACGAACACGTGCCTGGCACGCCCGCAATTTTCGTGACAAACAGTATGATTATTAAGAATGAGATAAATAATAATCTTTTGATTAATTGACAAAATTGTCCTTCCACTTTTGCGGTGGTGGTGGTCGGCCGGCGGTGTGATTGCCGACCTGAGGCGGCGGCGGCGGCAGGAGGAGGGGGTGGTCGGCAGCGGCGGCGTCGGGCGACGGCCGGCAGCGGGGGTGGTAGGCCGGCGGTTGGTGGAGGGAAGTGGTGGTGAGTTTAGATTTAGGATAATGGTAAAATTGAAAAAATAGATGTATTAAGAGTAAGATAAATAATCATAGGGGGTGATGAGTGATTATTTTATCTCAGTTAATATAACATAATCATTCATATGAGAGATTGGCTTGGTTAAATAAAAATCGTACCAAACAAGAGATAAGATGGGTTAATTTTTAACCCACCTTATCACCCCTACCAAACACTGCCTTAATCTATAATATAATTGGCATGAAAGGTCGTGTTATAAGACCACATACATGCCTAGAGACTTGTCAATGGCCAACTTGGCAAAAATGGTAGTCGATTTTGATATGTCGATTGCACTGTCTGGTTTTGGCAAAAGTAATTGTGAAGAAGAATATATAATAAAAAATAAAAAAAAAGTGAAAAAAAATGAAAGGAAAAGGTGAAAGACATGAAATCAATCATTCAAGTGACCATTGAAATGATGGATCCAAAGTTTTAAATAAAAAAAAAAATGATTTATCAAATTTTGATGATCTCTTACGTGCGAAGGTTAGATAGACAGTGTCGAGGCCAACCAAAGAACATGCCTTCGAAAAATTTATCAGAATACGTGTCGACAGCCACCCCCATCGGATCTTACACAAATCATTCTTACACTATTTTAATATGCAGATATTTACTCATTTTATTTTATGCACCAAATAGTGTCTAAAATAATATGTAAATTATGATTATTTAATATTCTAGAACAAGATAATGTGAGAAATATGGAAGAAAAAAAATAAAATTGCGTTACAAATAAAAAATCTATTAAATACTTATTTAAATTCGAAAAACCCAAAACTCACGTGATATCGTTATCGCTCAATTTTGTGAGACGAATCGCAAAAATACTTATTTTTATTTTAGATATGAACTTATTCGACCCGTATTACATATTTGTGTTAAAAAAACTCCAGTTTGGAAAATATATATGACAGGGGTAGGTGAAGGTGGCAGTAGACACATAGGGTTGAGGCCTAGGGACATATCCGAACGGGCCGTGCAATAAGTTTAACAAAAGGAGGCCACGCCAAAGCCGTACTTTGTATTTATGTACTTACTTGTGCTACCAAATCCCCATCAATTCTAATTTAATTTTTGCAAAAAATTTGCGTGAGACAGTCTCACGAGTCATATTTTGTGAAACAAATATCTTATTTAGGTCATTCATTAAAAAATATTACTTTTTATGCTGAGAGCATTATTTTTTATTGTGAATAACGACAGTGTTGACTCGTCTCACATATAAAGATTCGTGAGATCGTCTCACAAGATACATACTCTTTGTTTTTTTTTTTATAAAAAAAACAAAATTTTATTTGTAATCTCACCATATAAATCGAAATACAAAACAAAATATATAGTGAAATTTGATTTTGATTATTTAAATTGAGAAAAATGAAATTTCGAAAGTTGGTTATTTTATAGAATGTCCTTAAATTTTATTATTTTATTAGCGACCTTTCGCACGTGTTACGTGTATATATGCGCTTTTTTAATATATATATATATATATACAATGTTATCTATACTATATTATTAAGTGTGAGTGAATTAGAAAAACTGCTTTTTAAAGGACACCAAAATTTCTTCCTTTTTTACCCTCCTCTTCAACACCATATATAAATTATAATAATTCCAATCACGTCAATCATGCGTTTGAAATCTTCCCCAAAAATGAAAATCCTAACTGTACAAACACATTTGAAAACTTCTCAATTTAAAAAAACCTTACGGTTAGTATTTTTAACGCAAAAAACCTTTCTTTTTTCTACCATGGGTAAAACATTTTTTTTTAAAAAATGTTGACCATGTCTATTTCCCCAAATATCCCCAACAATGTGTACGAACACACTAATTATAATATTCATATCAAATTACAAATGTCAAATATTCGTTTTATAAATTGATTAAACAATATTTCAAATATCTAATATTATGTTACACGCAACGCGTGTGCCTCAGCCACTAGTACGTATAAAGTGTGTGTTATGTCGCTTGTATATTTTTATGTTATAGACGATTTTGCATCTTCAGTTAATCGTGCGTGTTTTTTTTTATTTTTTATTTTTCATTTTTGAATAGGGGGTTTATGGTTGGAGTGATTCTTTACCAATCGCGACCTGGCCCAAATTGATTCTTATTTAGGCCGGACTAGTAAGGCCCACATACAGAAAGATTCGAAGTGGTTATGTTAGGCATCTGGCCTTAATGGGCCTACGTTTATAGTCTTTTGGATGCGTTACTACTATTAGATTCCTCAAGTGATCGAGAAAAAACAAAAAATATATATATTAAAAAATGATATATATGGTAAATATATTTTATTGCGATCAATCTTGTGAGACTGGATATCTGATCAATCACTTATGAAAAATATTTTTTGTCAAAAATATTATTTTTCACTACAGAGATGAATCAAATCGATTTGTCATATAAATATAGATTCGTGAGTCGTCTCACAATATAAATCCTACTTTTTAATTATTGAGATAAAAATAATTTGTCTGATGAGTATAAATATAAAATCTGATGATGAAATTGCAATAAAAAATGTAAAACTTAAACCACACGCGGAGACTTGCTAAATCCACCAGCTAATTTGTTTTATTAATTTTAAAATTTAAAAATTAATATAGTCAAAGCAATCAAGGATAAAATAAAATGGTTCCAAATAAATGCATGAAATCGTGTTCTCTTTTTTGTCATTTTGTTCCTTATACACTTGGATGGCGGCTATTGACCGTTGATGCTTCTTTTCAATTCTTTCGGTACTCCGTTTTATTATTATGTGGCAACTATTGAAATGGGACGAATTCATTTCAAATGACCAAAAAAAAAAAAAAAAATCGAAATATCAACCATTAAATTTTTTTTTTAAATTTGAAATGAATTCATCACACACATATATATTGAAATGGGTCGATTTTATGACCAAAAAAATTGAAATATCAACCCAACCCTCTAATTTCAATTATTTTTTTTCGAAAAATATGTTACACACTCGATTTCATTTCAAACGACAACGATTTTTTTGTCATTTGAACCAAATTGACCAATTTCATTAGTAGACACATAATAATAAAATGAGTACCGAAAGAATTGAAAAGAAGCATGTGTGTGTGTGTGTGAGGGGGATCGAACCCGAGGAGAGGAGTCAGCTAATACGACGGGTGAGACCACTGGGCTACAAGCCCTGTCTCTATATATATATATATATATATATATATTTGATATATCATACATCTATCGTATTGTTCATCATCTTGATCATCTGCATGCTCATCACTAAGGTGATAATCATATGTGATGAAATATATCAAAATTTTACATATAATAAGTGATTTATATTATTATCTTGCTATTTAATTAAACTGAATGTCCCATAAAAATTAGAGTATGTTTTTTGTGCGACGGTCTTATGAATCTTTATCTGTAAGACGGATCAACTCTACCGATATTCACAATAAAAAGTAATACTCTTAGCATAAAAAGTAATATTTTTTCATGGATGAGCCAAATAAGAGATCTGTCTCACAGAATACGATCAGTGAGATCGTGTTACACAATTTTTTGCCTAAAAATTATAATGAATGTAATGATCCGACACTTTATTAAGTATTTACTTCAAAAAAAAAAACCAATTCAATTATTTAAATGTAAACTTCCCCCAAAAAAATTGTCAAAAAAAGAGTTCGCTATTGTTTTATGTTGTGCACACATAATGCATGGACAGGTGGCAACATGACAAGGCACGAGGTTTTTTTATTCCGGTTCCTTTTATAGTTTTATTTTTAGAAATCTCCCAAAAATAACTTGAATCCCAGAAAATCACCTTGTAAAATCCACTTCATTCCTCAATATATCTTGTATTTTCTCCTGATGGATAAAAATTCTTGTTCATCACAGATTGACGGACAGAGATGAATTGACAGGAGGGGAGGTGGGGTATGTATTTTGGTTTTGTCTGGTCCGTTCTTTTGAGGGGAGAAACGATACTATGCGTCATTTAGTGGTGATAATTATCCATTAAGCAGCCGAAACTAATCTGATGGAGGACCGGAAAAGGGGTTTTAGCTTTTTTGATCTCGACCCTTCTTTGTTTTCTTGAGGTGAGAATTTTCGTACCTTAATCTAATCGTCATTTGTTTATGATTTTTTTCTTTTCCTGTTTTTGTAGTTACTTAGTGTTCTTCTTCTTCTTTTTTTTTTTGTCATTTTTTGCTTTTTTCCTTTTCCCCATAGTTAGATCTTGACGGGTTTATGATTTCAGAGTATTGTTGCTTTGTATCCATTTGTTATAACTTATGTGACTGTGATTTGGGAAAAAGATCAAGTCTTTTATATGATAATCATCTGTTTAAAGTTTATCCCTGCATAAAGATTTTGGAATTCGGCTTTCCTCTTTTATTATTAGAGTGAATGGTCTTTACTATTGGCTTGATTGCTTGCATTTTGTTTCTGGATCTCCAAAGGGAAAATCGATTTAACAGTTCTTAGCCTTCTCACAGCTCCAATTCGTTGATTTTTCTTTTCACGGGGGCGAGTGAGTGTTTTATATATTGTTTATTGTATTTAATGTAATTATAAACAACTTTACTGTTCTTGTGTTTCTTTTTGGGATGTGAATCATTTAACCATGACTGCTCAACTTGATTGGACTCATTTCCGTTATGCTTCCTTTCTTAGGTTTAAAAGAAACCTTATTTTTCGAAGTTTCCCTCTTCTATGTATACGAGATTTTCAGGTTTTCTACTTCGGGATCAAGCTCCGTGAATTTCTAGTCATTTGGGAAACCAGACGGTATTATGGGTGGATTTGATGATCATGCTGCTATAATGGAAGATTGGATGTTTCCGAGGCCTAGTCCAAGAGCCTTTTTCTCATCACTGGTCTCTGATAACAATGCAGCAAAATCTTATACCGAGTCTGGTCACGATAATGGAACAGTTCTGGCACCTGAAGTACAAGATGCAGTCAAGAAATACTGTTGGAAAGAATGGATTGCGAGCATGTGTAATGGTAGAAAAAGGAAGCAACATAAATGTGTCGGCTGAAGCCAAAATGGGCTCCTGTGGAGGTCTTATGGAGAGGATCACAGCTAGAACCGGTTTCAATGCTCCAAGGTTGGATACAGAGAGCATCAGGCCTTCCGAGAGTTCTAAGAGCGCTGAAGTGCCATCGCCTTGTTTAGCTATCCCTCTGGGGCTTAGCCCAACAATTCTGCTGGATTCACCTGTTTTCCTCTCGAATCCTCTGGTAAGCTTGGTAGATATAAAGCTTTCGATTAACTGTTCTTTTTTCTTTACAAAGAATTAAAAAAATTAGATTTCTCGATCAGATACTTCAAAATACAAGGTGTCATATACTTCGAAAATTTGGATGAATGCTATGGTCAAGATTGCAGCACGTCTCTTGAAGGGGGCATGATCAATAAATGTTTTCTTATTCCAGTCATTGCCGTTTGCAAACTTTTCCTTTTTGTATCATATATTTCCATTTCAAGCCGTGTTCATGATGGTACTTTAATAAGGGAACCAATTTATGGTTTCCTTAAACTAAGAAATAGCGATATGCTGGTTGCTGAAATGACTCGGTGATTAGATTATTTCATCCTTCTGACATCCTTAATTGATTGGGATTGTTTCTGTAGGTATTGCCATCCCCTACAACTGGAAAATTTTCATTTGCGTCAAGTGGGAGTGTTCAGAATTCTTCATCGATGAGAGATTATCATGGGAAGGTCAAGGAGAAAACTTTTGATGATGCCTCATCATTTGCATTTATATCGGTTGCCAAATCTAGTTTATTCCCCGATATTAAGGCAGTGAATGAAGTAACTGATTAGTCTCTTTATCCTGTTTGCATCTTTTGCTATCACTAGAAAGACATTTCATAGAGTTCCTTGTATTACATTTTCTAGTACGCTCATTTTCCATTTGTTTTACTGTCAATCTACCAGGTGATTCCGTCTAGTCTTTCTCCACAACCATTTCCTACTGTTAGAGATTCTTTAGAAATCCTCCCATCGCATCACACTATTGATCCCTCCAAAGTTTACTTTAACAACGATGGTCAGTTGTCTCTGATGGCAAATTTATCAAAGTCACCTGCCGAATGGAACAAACTCAGCTTTAATTCATCTTGTTAACTTATGATGCTACTGTTGTTTCAGAGAATTCTCCGTCTTCTAATGAACCACAGGAGGATGATGGAGATCAATTTAGCAGCGGAGATCTCAATGCTGATGGTGGCCCATCAGGGGATGATTATAATTGGAGAAAATATGGTCAGAAAAATGTGAAAGCAAGTGAATGTCCTCGGAGTTATTACAAGTGCACTCATGTAAATTGCCCAGTTAAAAAGAAAGTGGTATGGTCTCAAGAAGGCCAGATTACAGAAATAATCTACAAGGGAGCACACAACCACCCAAAACCTCCACCAGATCGGAGGCAAGATATTCTCGAAGCAACATCCTCAGCACCATTGAGCCAAGAATACAGCCACGGAAACAGTGCTTTTCAGGTTCTAAATGACACCAAATTTGAGTCAGGGGACGATGTGGACACGACTTCCACCTTTTTAAATGAAGATGATCATGCAACTCGCATAAGTGCATCATTAGGTTATGATGGCGGAGGAGAAGAATCGGAATCAAAGAGAAGGTTTCTACTTCATTTTGCCCGAGTGATAAACTTCTGAAGTGGATGCCAAGATAAATTTTATGTTGTTTATGTTATTTCTTTTGGTAGGAGGATTGAAACTTATGCTCAAGAAATGAGTGGGTCTGCCAGAGCCATAAGGGAGCCTAGAGTTGTGGTCCAAACCACCAGCGATGTGGACATACTGGACGACGGATATAGGTGGCGCAAATATGGTCAGAAAGTCGTAAAAGGAAACCCAAACCCGAGGTTAAATTTGATAACATTGTTGTACTTTAACTTGTAGGAATATGGTGAAGATAAAACGCAACAAAACGTGTGATTTATGTGTTTCCGGCTTGTACACTTGCTAAGTTGGCAGAAGCTCTGGGATGATAACTAATGCTCTTCATGTCTGTTGCAGGAGTTACTACAAGTGTACGAGTCCAGGCTGCAATGTGCGGAAGCATGTGGAGAGGGCTTGTCACGACCTCAAGTCTGTAATAACTACATACGAGGGGAAGCACAACCATGATGTCCCCGCATCTCGTAACAGCAGCCATGTTAACTCTGTGCAAATCTCTACCGCTGCTTCAAGTCATATACAGAAACCGGAGCCGAATCAACTTCAATGCAGCACGGCCTGTTTTGAAAGGACTCCACTTGGTTCGTTTGGTCTCCCAGACAGACCACAGCTCGGATCGCATCCTGGATATGCGTTTGGAATGAATCATCAAGCTGGGCCTGCCAGTTTTGGACTGGCTGTTTTAGGACCTAACCAAGGAAAGTTATCAGCACTGCCAGTCCATCCATTTACAGGACATCAGCCACTCCAGGTGAACAATACGGACCATATGCTGCCCAAAGAAGAACCAAATCAATAGAAAGGGAATGTGTATTTATTACAAAGTAAAAGTTCTACTTAGCAATTATTAATGCTTAAATTTTATACATTCTGCCAATGTCAATAATTATGCGCATGCAAAAGAAAATTATTATAGTATGAAAAGTTTATCTACGATTATCATATTATAAAGTGTGAGATCTTTAATTAATTTAAATTATTTTTTTATTCAAAGACCACAAGAATTTTTCAAAAATACACATTCCCGATTATATATTCAAAGTAAAATATATTAAAATGTAACCTCAATAATTAACTTTGAATAATAAAAAAATCACAGCATTAGCATATCTGTACTTCCTAAATTATTGAGGTTAGAGATTTAAAATAACAACTTTGATATATATTTTTAATAAATTATTCTTATCAAATTACAAAAATATTTTATTTAATAAAAAAATGATAGAGACATATTTTGATAAATTTTATCTAATTATAACTAATATATCTTAATAAAATATTTTTAAAAAGCATTTATCTATACTTATGAACCAACATGAACGCGTGCATGACAAAGGGCGGGCCTAATTTTAACATTAAAAAGTTAATATCCATATTTAAACACGTACCATTTGTCAAAGTTTAATTATTGTATAAAATTTCGATGATGACTTCAAAAGTAAAAACAAAAATAAAAATTATAGATGACGATGCCTTTGAATCCCAAAAATTAAATTTAATTTTGCATCTGTGATCCAAAAAAATATTTATGCATCATCTGGACCCACATGTTTTTCATGAATGAAAATCGATACGAACATTGAAAATACGATAATAATATATAATATTTTAGTATTAATTGTTTTTTATCTAATCCAAAATATAAAATTAGAACAATTTTATTAATATCAACATTTTTTATACGGTATGAGTATTCAAAAATTATATATTAGTGTCAGACCTGAAAATTTTGGTGTTCAAAGAGCATATATTATTATAATATTTTTAATGTTTTATATCGATTTTATCTTAAAAGACAAATGTGTCATTAATACAAATATATGTTATACGTGTTTTTAAACTCATTTATCATATATTAATATTATTTTTAATATTTTATATTTATTTCCATCTTAAAAAATATGTGGATATTAGATGTAGTTGGGTTGAACCGGAACCACATTTCTGATTTAGTGGGCGGTCCCGGATCATTGTGGATCAACCCGACCCATTAAGCATCCGATTCATCCATTCAATGATATCCCTAGAATGAGGAATCAGTTCCGTGCCTAAAAGCTGCTGATTTTACCACCCAATTTCTCATTGAAATTGCAATCCCTTTTCATCGAGGAATATTCACAAAATTATATATAATTACACAGTGTATCAGACTGTAATTGATTCCTGGACCGTTCTTGGATCTCAATAATTCGCTTAAAATACGAAATCTGTGCACTATTTTGTAGCTGGGGATTGAACTATTTTGATGATGGAGGGTGGAGATTTTATCACTATTGAATGGCTGATGATGAGAACTGAGAACTGGATCTGGTTCTGAAAGTCTGAAACCCATAAAATTTGGCTTGGACTTCACACAACTGTAAGGTAAACCCCACTGACGTACCAAATTTGAAATTTCTTGGTTCGTAAATCGCAAGATCTGCAAGTTGATGTGAAATTATGATTATTTATAGTCGCTTCTCACAGATCTTCTATCTGAATTCGATGGGTTTTTGTAGACATTCCAGTAATGTCAAAAAGGCTTAATTTGTTGGGTCTTGGTAGAAATCATTCAAAAGATCAAAGACGGAACTAAATATTATCTACGTCGTGTTATTTCATTGAAATACTGCAATAATGCTAGTAATATTAACTGCCGTTCAGTTTCTTTGCTAACTGTAATTCTTATTATATTCTATAAAAGTAAAAAATGTTATCGATGTTATTATATGTTTAGACTCTGGATATACAAAGAAATGAAAACTGGGCATATCTTTCTGTCCAGGTATCTATTGATTTTTGATTTTTTTTATTTTATTGGCCAAAACTGGATTTTATGGGGTTTGAAATATTGAATGTTATCCTGAAGTTTTGAGTGATTTATTGAAGGTAAATTGGAGAAGCATCATTGACTGGAAAATATATTTTGCAGAGGTTTTCCAGCTGTTTATCACAATATATATCTGAATCTGGATAATATATAACTGGAAATCTGAATTATGCATGCGAGGCATCGGAATGGACCAGGGAATGGGTACTGGTCTAATGCTGTGGGTATGAGGGGTCAGGCTGCTACTTCGAGAATCTCGCCTGAAGGTTCGATGAGAGGCCATCGGATATATAGTTCGGAGCACAGGAACAACAATCGTGGCGGCTTTGGACGTGGTGGTCACTCTAGGCAATTTCAACCTCCGCTGCCTCCTTCACATGGGATTGACATTTTCATGGAAGCTGGTAGGTTAGCTGCTGAGTTTTTGGTTGCTAAAGGTGTGCTACCGCCAAATGCACTCTCCGGGAAATTGAAGAATGGTGGCTTGAAGAATCAAATGGGCCGATTTCATGTTTTTAGACCGCATGAGGTAGACATGCAAATTCCAATGGATAGCCAATCAGCAGACGACACACATTTAGGAAATGCCGCTCTTGAAATAGGTTCCAGCAGGAGAAGGAATTCAGTTGATGACAATTCCATGTATGGTTCAAGGAACATTATGAGAGGGAGGAGAAGAATGGGGTCCTTTAAAAATCTGGGCCCAGAGGTGAATACAGAGTCGAGAAAAAGTGGGGCTTGGCCTGACAGGACTAGAAATTTTCCTAGCATCGGGGCCGAGAGCGATGCTTCTTCTGGACAGCCTGCTGATCAACCTGTCGATGTAGATGGCCATGGTGGAGTGCAGACTTTGTCTCTGGGTGAAGTAGTTCAAGAATGTGATGTTGGAGCTAATCTACCGTCAGAGTTTGAGGAGCACAATTCAGTGGAGGATGCAGAGGCAAAAGCGAGCTCTTCTGGTACAGAAAAGTTGCTATCAGCTGATGCCAAGGTGGAAGCCACAAAAGAGTCTGATGATGCTAATAAATCTGATGCAGGGGCTGAAGTGGTTAATGAAGAAAGGATTGTCAATGATTCGGAAATAATGCAGAATGAGAATGAGATCACAGATTCTGCACGGGAGGACACTTTAGCGAGTGAGGACAATGTCGGTTTACTGAAACACTTCAAATTTCCACGAATTCCCACTAAAGCTCGTTCTTCGTTGAAAGTGAAGGGTTCAAAGGGTGGTCAGGATCCCATGAATGAAGATGAGAAAATCTCTGGAAGAGAACTTTCTGGAGGTTCTCAAGTTCACGTTGTAGATGTTCCTGATGAAAGTTCTACAGGAAATGTTTCATATGAAATTCACGAACTAAAAAGCCTTGAATCTGATGTTCGGAAAGCTCCAGGCATGGATAAAGAGCAGCCGATTGCATACATGACAAGGTCAAGACAGTCGAGGCCCGCATATTTCCAGGAACAATCTGTGTTTAAAGGGCAAAAAGAACTTGATGAGAGGCTGTCTGTTGTCGGCTGTTCCACCTCCACGTGTATGAACAAAGGGTTTAAAAGACCAATAGATGATGACACTAATGGTAAGGGTGATTTTAAAAAACTTAGAGACTGTTCTTCAATAGATATTGAAACTAGTGGCTGCCTACCTCTTTCAAGTTCAATGGAAAATCAGCCTACTTCGCAAGAGCCAAGAATTTCACAGAGTGCACAATCAGCTCTATCTCTTGATCAAAAGAGTTTTAATGTTTCACCGTTTCCCAAAAGTCGAGATGAATCGTGTGAGTTCACAGGATTTAAGATTTGTGACCTTAACCTTAGTGGAACTTGTGAGGCCAATGAGAATGATAATGCAGAACGGGTTTTGATTTTTCCTTCTGTTATTGAAACTGGAAATGAAGCGGCACCTGTTGATTTTGGTTTGTCTATGAGTAACAGCTCCAATGTATCTAATAAAAATGCTAGACTTGGGGTGAATAATAATAACATCGAGGTTATTGATCTGGAAATTGATTCTGGGCAAGAAGACAATATCTTCAGTCATCCTGATAAAAGGTGTGTATATGTAGACATATTCTACTGAATACATGCATATACAGTTGCAAGTGAAAAAACTCCATAATTATTCATTATTTCCTCCCAAATTTAGTTACCTTCATTGTGCATTTGGTTGTTAGTTTGTTTGTATTTCGTTTTTTTTTTTTGGGTGCTGTTGCCTAACTTCACACCAAATTATTTCTGCTTGTTCATTGGAGTTTTTCTTCTGAATCTAGTATATCTCAATTATACAGGGCGGATTCTGTATTTACCAGTCTGGATGGCTTTCCTAATAATTTACATAATGTCAATGAAATTCCTGACGTTCAGGATGGTTATGGGCTTATGTTCTCAGATTTACTGGGAAATCACAGCCCACACAATTCTTCTGTACCCACCGGCTTAAATTCTTTGCACAGTGAGATGGGCCTTCCTAATGGCGAGGTATTATGGTCAACTGCCAATGACTTTTTTCCTCACCTCTTCATGATCTCTATTGAAGAAGTTCGCTTGTTATGATCAGCATAGTATTTGCTATGTGATACCTGTTATACGTCGGTGTTCTTTTTGTTCGACCTAAATAAATTACTAATGAAGCATACTATCGGTAACCATAGATAGTTTTAATGTTTCAAATCTGTTGCAGGGAATTCTTGGCGACGATGACTCAATTTATATGTCCCTGGAAGAAATACCAATAAGTATGCTTTACACTTCAATTAGTGATTTACTTCAAGTTCTATGATCCGTGTTCATTGCTTCTCTTTTGGTATGAGTTGAACTGGTCTTTTGTTGTTAATGGGCTTTTACATGTAGCACTTCCTTATTTTAGGCATTCCTGTTAACAAGGACTGATGTCCTAGAGCGGCATAAATTTTTTCTATTGTTACTCAAGGGGAAATATTTGACAAAGTTTACAAGCTTCTATTTCCTTATGTATCAAATTTACTTAATATTAGACATACATTTCATTATAATGACTATCTGATTCTTGAAGAGCCAACTCACAACCCCCTCCAACCCAACCCAAGATGATGGATTGATATCAATGTTTAAAGTCTTTCTAGTTTTTTCTTCACATTTTCGTTTCTAAATATTTGAAACTAAATGTTCCAGTAGAAACTTGTTTTTGTGTTGACATAGACTTATTATAAACCAGAAGCTGAATTTGCCTTTTCTAAGACAAAGGTTAGAGGTAATGAGACTATTTGGAGATTGGGCTTGATGCCTTTCCTTGTTTAAATTGCCCTTTGGGAAGTCAAAAATGTTAACTGTAAAGAAATAACGAACAAATTTCTTACCTCCAACGAATTGCCAAAGCGAGGGCATATTCAAGTTATGTCTCTTTTGTAATTTCTTAGATGCTGCAGTTTATACCTGTGCCTCTCAATTACTTCGATGTTGTATGGTATCTATAAAGTGGTTTTAGTTTTATTTAGTACCACACGCCAACCAATTCTTTTTTTGCTTTGGATTGGGTGTGCTTGGGGTTGTCTCGAAGTCCAAATGTGCTGCTTTAACGAACCATTGCGTAATTTCGTTGCATCTCCTCTCTGAGTATGTTTTCAATCTTATTGTAGGCTTTCTGAGGACCTGGGAGCAGCCAACACAAGATTATGGAAAACCATTTTGAGCATGCTGTTGTTCAATAAGTTCCCGTCACTTCTCGGTCATCAACTTGTTTGAACTTTGTGTTATGTTATGTAATGGATTGTGTTTCGAAGATGTTGAATATAATCTTTAGTATGACTTTTTTGCTGCTCATAATAGGTTGAGAAATAGTTGGTAATAATCGATATCTGAAACAGGGAATTGTATCTTATAATTTCTTGTCTCTGCGAGATACACCCCCTAAAAACTAAGGGTGTAGACGAATCAACCCGAATCTAATATTAGCAAAAATTTATGGATCGAAATTCGGCCAGAATTAAGTATATTTGAGTTCAAAATCGATCGGAAACTCTAAAATTCTAATTTTTTTGGTTTGAGTTATGCTCGAAATGTTAAACTTAGTCGCAAGCTATTTGAAATATCGATTAGACATTAAGATTCTGGACGATGGTTCGAAAGTTCGTCAACTATCGAATAAAATAATTTTGACTCGAGATAGGTTTGAAAAGTTCTAAGCGAGACAACTGCTTTTCATACCTTATAGCTCCGGAGGAATTTTATCTTTTTTTTTTATTAAGTTTGTGGAAACTCGGCAGGTGTTGGTGCAAAACCTTAACCTATTGTAAGTTCTTTGACTGTTGGTTTCGGTTTGATTTGCTGTTAAATGTCATTTTGGATGAGTTTTTCATGGTAATGGTGCAACAGTTTTAGCTATGAAGAAGTGGCAGTTTTCCCTACTTCCGCGTGCCTGTCTCGAGGGAAGTCGTGGGAATGATATTTAATACCCTATAATATGCTTATTGGGTGAAATTGACATATTTGTTGTCCAAGGCACAAGGTAGTTATATTTAAAATTATTATGGTATTTAATTATTTATATCCAATAAGTTCAAAGAGAAATTCCAATCACAAGTTGGCTATTGGCATATTTACTTTGCTTAGTTGATCAGTGCAGTGCACACTTGGATCACCTAGAAACGAATGGAAAATATGATAAAGAAACGCATACAGGATTAATGAACCCGATGATTTACAAACTTCACTCAAAAAATTACTTCCAAAATATCAATGTAACAATAATTACACACTTTATATTAACTATATAAAATGAAGCATTCACATTTCATAAAATAATATGGAAGAAGTTGGATATTTCAAGGGAAATGGAGCAAATTATTAAAGACCTGTCAGGTCAGTCAGAGATAGTTTTTCACTAAGCTCTATTTCAGCCTACAGGACTTTGTATTGACCATGCCTTTTCTGACTGGTTTATGGTATCCAAGTCTTGTATGCATATTTTTGCTGTAAGGGGCTGGCTAACACGCATAAATGGGATTGAAAATTGCAATTTTTTGGAAGAAAACCTTCTGACTAGGCGATTGGCATGTGACTTAATCCATGATTTTTGAAGGCCTGTCAGGGTTGATTTCATAAGATGATTATAAATTCTTATTCTTACTACAGAAAAAACATAGAAATTCAAATGGTGATACAGTCGAAAAACAGAGTAATTTCCCAGTCTAGGCTGGAGTCTTTGATTTTTATGTAACAAGTAATGGCAGCATTATTACAGAGCGAACAAAACAGAGCTATCGTGTTTGAACTGTGATTCTTGAAACAAACATTATATCTTACTTCTCATCCTAACTAACTTTGCCAATGTTTCTTGAGCAGCTAACGTTTGAGCATGGTTGTGTCCCAGTACCACTGTCCTAATGCTGATACATGTTCTGCAAACCTCTTCACCACTGCTAAAATGGCCGCCTCTCAGAAGTAACTTTGCCCTCGTCTCGAGTAGCGTGGCTTTCAGCAAGGTAACCTCCTGCCACACATATTCATCCACTCTTTGATTCGAATTCAGTGCATTTTTCCAGCAGAGGGAGCCATGACACCAATCCTGAATTTGTGACACGAATGATTTCTCCACTTCTTCGAGCACACTAGTGCATACTTTTAGGAGCTCTAATGCCGAGTTGCATCTAGAGAAGGTTGTGAATGCTCTTATTGCTAGAGGGAGAGCCGTTTTCTTTATAAACAGAACCATGTCAATCGCCTTGAGCTGAACAACAGGGCCAAAGGTGATCAAAATTTGCTGATGTATTCCCAGTTTTCCTTACTCCATGAACTATTGCCTTGGCAGCAAACGTACTGTCTTTGCCTTTGGCGAATGTTTGAGTAATGGGGTGGAATTGAATCCAGCAGCCAGGTTGCCGGTTTGTCTTTCGAGCCAAACCGAGTTTAACTAAAAGGAGAGCTGAATCTTCTTCTCTCTTGCACGTTTGGCTCGCTAAACAACCAGAGTAGCAATTCAAATTTGTTAGCTTCAAGCATCGGGTCCACTTTCTTAGTTTGTCTCTTGTGGATGGTATGCTATATGCTGCTGCTGCCAATAAATTTGCTGAAGCAGGTGTTGGGGCAAGCCATGCTCCAACCTTAAGCATTCTTGAGGCGAGAAAGTTCCTGTTCCCACTCTTTTGCTGCAAAAAATCCCCACAAAAGGAGAGTACTTTCATTAAGAATGAGTTGGTCATAAAAAATTCTGCATCTGCAATGCTCAAACCAGAGTAGTCAGCATCTTCATTGACGTATTGGCTCTGATTCACTGCCTCGTATAGAGCAGATGGATTGATTGCAAATTCTGATACAAGAGAAGCAACCAACGACAACCCAAAACTCGTACTCCCCAATTTTTCATCAAATTTTTCAAGAAACTCTAGTTCTGCAGGTGGATATTCCTTTATTCCTCTTCCTCTAATTAATGCCATCGCGTCATACAAAGGCAATGGTCGAAGCTTAATTGAATCGAAGCTTGTTTCTGTGTTGAGCCTTGTAGTTATTATTACATGAGTGCCTCCTGTGTTTCTTGGTATGAAGTCATGTAGATCCCTTCCTTCCCACCATTCCCTTTCATTTTCAAGATTATCAATAATTAGTAAATAGGGTGTATCTCGAAACAGCTCCCTTTTAACCCTTTTGAAGGCTTCAGATTCTTGTTCATCAAAGCTACGAATCCTCCCTCGTTCTTTCTCTTCATCCGCACTCACGTCCAACCCCATGTTTAGAGATAAGTTCAGTATATTTTGCCTGAAATACCGAGCTTCGCCACCAACCCACAAAACCATCTTGTATCTTTGCGAATATCGATAGGCGAATTCCAAAGCAAGCTCTGTCTTTCCAATTCCCGGCAATCCATTTATGCGCACAACGCTGCTGCCGAAGTTCTTGAGTTTCCCACTCTTCGACTTCTTTTGTTTGGGCCTCTTAAGTGAGTTTCTTCCGTTCGCCGGTTCCCATTTTCCAACCTCTGAACTTATGTATTTTCCTGCCCTACCATGGTCAATCTCGCTTTCCTCGTCAGCTAAATAATCTCGACAACCAAAGAATGCAGTCTCAACTTCCATAATTTCTCTCTCCCTCCCCACAAAAAACTCGTTTCTTAAAAAGGGCATCTCCTCAAATGCTTCGACTTCCTTTTCAACCACACTCTTTCTCCCAAGCTTTCTCCTAAGTATACTCACTGCTTTTGAAACACCGCATCGCCAGTTACCCTCGTTTGCTTCTAGCTGAAACTCATGATATCTCTTTAGCAAATCTAATGCTTCTTTACATGCATTATCCGAAACAGATTCGAAAAGAGTCCTAATCTCATTGGCATCTGTATTGAAGAACAAAGGGATTAAGTTCTTCTTTTGAGCAAAGAATCTAATCTCCTCCAGGCTCATATGGCTAACAAGACTATCACTTGTGATAACCACCAAACCAAAGGTTACGGAGCAAATAACCTTGTCGGCAATCTCACTGCTCTGATTATCCGCATACTTTGCTCTGTCCGCCACAAAGCAAGCAATTCCATGAACCTCCAACTCCGATTTAAGCCACTTACAAAACCGTGTCAAATTTGGGTTTTGACCATGGAATCCTATGTACACATCACAACTCCTAAGCTTCAGATTTGAAACTGGCGAAGCTGAGCCTTTGGTGAATGAGTTTCTAGGCACAGGAAAAGAAAATGAGATCCGAGGTGCAGTTTCTGTGCCTGAAACTGGTACACAAGTAACAATCTTGAGCTTTGTCTTGGCCGGATCAGTGGCGTAGTCTTGCCTTTCCGGCGGCGGAGTATAGGAAGTGCTAGGGAAGTCATCCGACTGAGAGCCGGAAAATGACATCGGTGGAGAGGGATGAGTAATGGTGGTAGCCGGAGTGGGACATTCTTGTGTAGGATTTGGGCTTGGATTCGCATCCAAAATGGCTCTTGGAGAAATGTAAGGTGATTGCAAAGCTGAAACAAATGCCGAGGACGGAGGGGAGATGAGTGGAGAGTTGCATGAAGATGATGCTATAGAATTTATTGATGAATTCTTAGAGACTGGATCTTGATTCGAAGGAACGATGTTGGCTAAAATTTCCTTACCGTTCTTCTTGCCTGTACTTTTTATCTTAATGGTGAGGAACTTGGTTTCAACGGTTGGGATCTCTTCAAAACCTTCTGCAGACAATCCTGATTCTCCGTCCATGTTCTGGTAATGCAGTAGAAGGCCTTAAAACTACGTTTCAGCAGAGGCAAGAAAAGGGCATCTAGTGTGAGGCGTTGGAATGTCTGGAGTCATATTTTCAGTGGGATTTACAAGAAATTTAAAGATCTGGATTGAAAACCAGAGAGAAACTGTTCTTCGTGTTGGATTCTTGCTCTGATATTTTAAAACGGCAGGTGAAATTAAACTTCTGCTGACCAAGGACACTTCAGACTGGAAGAAAACGAATGCAACAGTGGACACTTCTGAATTCATAAATCATCAATCTTCTTCCATTTGTGGGCCTTGAAGAGTCAGAATCAGACATCAGGTTTTACCGTTCAGGAGTGGATCAGAACGAACAAAAAAGTCAGCATCATAAATCAAAGAACTAAAGGTACAAATCCCATTCTGCAGAAAAATATAATCAAACTTTCTATTTTCACTTGAAGTGGAGAAAATTACCAAGAAAAGAGTGACCTTTTTTCCTCCATAGTTGCAGAGAGGCCATCTGTAAAGTATCTTCTCTTCTCTCTTTGATAATGAAACAAGCTGTACAAAATGGGATACCAAGTGAGTTGGATCTATGAGGTTTAAACATAAAATACCGGAATAAAATCTTCCATAGGAGCTGAAAGAGCATTAATATGTGCAATATTATAAGGTTTTTTGCGTTTATTAATTGTTTCTTCTTGGGCCTAGATTATATCACCTTTTTGGTTATGTGTGTTTTAAAATGATAAAATTAACAAAAGTTTATATTTGATCACCGAAGCCAAAGATTGGTCAGAAAAACTCAGGAAAAGTCATTGGAAATATCATTGGTCAGATGAACCATTAACATAAGCAGACTAGCCTTGGCCTGTGGCAGAGTTGTAAATTAATTCTTTTGAAAATGTATATACTATAATTTGATTACATAGAAAAATATTTTATTCTTCAGAGATCTTCAAGAAGTGCTAAAAATATGCATTAAATTTAAATTTAAGTATGAACTTTATTTTTGTTCAAAATAATAAAATTTATCTAAAAATGATCCCATTCCATCCTTCTCAGTATATGTCAGGTATTGAAAATAGTCCTGAATGGAAACAAGGAATAGTGTACAGATAAATGAACAATGGGCCAGATTTCTCTCGCTCATCTGTCACATTTTTTATTTATATTTTAGCTGTGGGAACTGGAGCAAGACTGGTCCAACTCAGTGACTGACCGACCGACCTTTTAATATTTGGTTTTTAAATGAAAATAAATTTGGGCAAATAATATATATGATATGTTTTTTTTAAAAAAAACATACAGAGAAGGAAATAAATTATTTTTAAAAAGTTTTTAAAGGAAATAAATTATTTTTGTTATCATTAAATAAAAATTTACTAGTAAAAAAATATTTACAATTACATTGGACATGGATAGAATTAACTAGCAGCTTCAATAATATTTAGCAATAAAATCCACACAATAATTTGCATGCATGCGTTAACAGGCTATTAATTGTGTGTTTTAGGAGTAGACCAATTATTTCAATAATACTAATGAATCAAATGCTAAATAAAATGATTAAGTTTAATTATTATTCGCAATATCTTTTAATTGTGAGATGTATTAGTTTGCATGCTCTTCCTTAATTTACAACTCATATAATAATAAATAAACGAGTTGATTAGAACATTTGTTTATACTATAATTAGATAATATTATGTAGAGTAGGTTTCTTGTGAGACGGTCTCACGAATATTTACTTGTGAGACAGTTCAATCCCTGCCGATATTCATAATAAAAAGTAATACTCTTAGCATAAGAAATAATATTTTTCATGGATGACACAAATAAGATATCTGTCTCACAAAATACGATCTGTGAGACCGTTTCACACAAGCTTTTGTCATATATATTGCCTTCAAATTATTGTTATTATACAAAAAAAATCTGGTGAGACATTAATTAATGGTGCGAGAGGAGTTCTAAGAATTTATATATTTGATTTAGGAATGGGCGTGGTAAAAATTACATTGATTAAGTAACCTAAGCACGTACCCAATCCAAATAGTGAGTTGCAACGTTGTTCAAATTATAGAACTCTACTTCTATAATTTACTAAACTTAGGTTATTATTATGGCTAAGTACCTTTATGATTTACCAATAAATAATAATGGCATTGTGTTATTGAATTAATGCCGCACAATTAGAACATTTAGAGTAAGAATGATTGAAATATATATTTAATGTGTATATTCGTATGGTCCGCCACTATATACTCGTACATAAATGTGGATTTATGTACTCGTATCTATATAATCGTGTATATATATATATATATATATATAACAAGATGAAAATTTACAATATTCTTATTTGAATTTTATTCATTTTAAATATGTATCTTATTGATGACAAAAGCTTGTGTGAGACGGTATCACGAATCGTATTTTATGAAACGGGTCTTTTATTGGGTCATCCATGAAAAAATATTACTTTTTATGCTAAGAGTATTACTTTTTATTGTGAATATCAGTAGGGTTGACCCGTCTCACAGATAAAGATTCGTGAGACCGTTTTATAAGAGACCTAATCATTGCTTATTAATAATTTACACACTAGTCAGACAAAGTAAAATTGATTTCAAATAACTCGATTATTGGGTGAACTTGAAATTCATCATAATTAAAATAAAACACTATATAAATATTGAAAAAAATACATTTATATATATTTCATCCAAATATACAGAACCTTAGTGAATTTGTTTGATCGATGATAAATCAAGGTTGCTTAATTAAAATAAAACTCAAAGATGGCTTCAAGATTCAAAGGAATTTACCAGTCGAAATTGAAACAATAACGAAATAAATTATATTTGATCCACCTCTTTTATTATTTATACTTCTTTGATCTTGTCAGAAATAATTTTCCTACTTATTGTTCTTGATCGAGTTTGATTTATCATTATCTACTTTTTGATTATCCGCCATGGAAGAACGACCCCAGCTGGCTGAGTTTATCCAAATGTGATGGTGATGGAGATTTGCATGCAACGACTAGAAAATAGTATAGAAGAGTAGGTGACGAAAATGGTCGAACCTCTAACTATGAATTTCAAGAACATGTATGTATAGCTGGGAAAGATACCACAAAATATGAAGACCCTAATCAAGAAAACTAAACCCTATCAGGAAATCAGACGAATTTTCTGAGCTCCAACGTGAACTCATCAAACAGCTAACAAAACAAAAGCAAAGGCAAATGGGAGCGGATAAGATCTTGCTTAAACAATGCTCATTCATGCGATCTTTGGAGTTCATAAAATGAAAAGAACATCATTTTTGCGAAACCCTGGTCAAGAAATGAAGAAACTGAATAGCAAGAGCCAAGTTCTTGAGTGGATGTGGAAATTTCTGGTTAATTTTTGTTAATCTTTCTTCTCTTTTTTTCAACCGTCTCCTCGTTAATCTCACTCTTTCTTTCAACAACTGAAAACGGCAGGTGTAATCTGAGATATGATTGAATAATGGCGATCACTCCACAAAGACTTGAGAATCCAACTTTTATTTCTTTTTAGTAGTTCCATTGGTAAATTTTGACAGCTTAATCACGATCCGTTAAAGATTACGGAACTGTTTTCACTAGCTTGGATAGGCTATGTTTACCCAAAGTTCTAATTAAATAAGTCATTAAGGCTAAAATATTCAGTTATCCTGTTGTTGAAGATGGTGGGAAAAAGTGATATCTTTCAATAACATCTCAAGAAACAAAAGTAGGCCTATTGAGGAAGTTGAAGATGGTGGGATGATTTGTAGTCCAACATTTCAGCTTGGTATCTTTCCTTGTCTCTCAGCCCCATGTCCTGATATACCTGTACAACATCAATAACAGAGTCTGAGTTGAAAATAGAGTTTTTCTTTCTGTCCTCTTCATAAAGTTGAGTTCGGACAGCATACTATACATTTTACTTGAACACTGCAATAATCATGCTTTTTTAATATTCATTTGATTTAATTTACCCACAAACGAAACGATGATCCCCAAAAAAAAAACATTTTTAAGATGAAAATATATAAATTCATTTGTAGCCCAAAACAATTACAGAGTGCAACTGGCAAATGAAAGGCATAACTATAAGAACCAAGATAGATTCTTGATTTCTTAGCAAACTGGACAAAAATGCTCAAGTCGCACACTTTCCTCATACAGCGAATGTGGTATTTGGTAAGTTCGTATCCGAAATGTGCAAGGGTCTGATATGCTAGAACCACAAGGTCCCTCTACTTTTCAGTCAACGTGGAACCATTTCAAACAAGTTATACCTAATTTGGATCTAGATAAGCAACTAAATGAGACCATTTAGATTAGGGATAGACAATATAACTTTCCTACATCCTAAAATACTTACTATACCTGTTTTTCAGTCTCAGAAAGTCTGCTCCATGACTGACCAATTTTTTTACTGATGCCTCTTTCTCGTCCTTGGTACAGTGGTTGAAGACGATGATACTGCTCCTCGAAAAAGAAAGTATAGCCACTTCTATTTCGCTTAGGTTGACCTGGGGCCCTTACTTGGTGATTATGCTTTTTCCGTGAATGGTAAGCCGGGGAAAGAACAGAAGAGCTAACGCTCAGGGACTTGGTAGGTGCCACAGGGGTGTGGTAAATGACACCTTTCAACTCCTCAGATCCCAAATGAACTGAAACTAAATATCCGTCATCAAATTTACCATCGATAGTTCCATTGACCAACATGCCATCCTCCAGTTCAGGACTTTCTGCATATTATATTAAGCTCAAATGTTAGATAATTGTCAGAGATCAAAAAGATATTTTCTAGAATCTTATTTGACAGTATTTATATCCCGATGATTCTTTGATAAGATTTTGATTGCAAGTTCTACGACAGATTTCCTACCATATTTATCTAAAAGTCTTTTGACCAATATAAAAAACTGACAATGGCATCTAAACAAAGATACTAATAGATTTTTAGCTCGCGAGACATTATGTCATGGATGCAAGTACCAAACATTTTGTGTGCCTTCGTAATATTTCTAATATTTCAAATTTCAACAGTAACACACACAAACATGTTGAGGAACATATAAAAAAGACAGTAAAATACTTTGTGACCACAAAAACAATGAAACAAAAGCCATACATAAAGTTATAGCAGCACCCTCACCCGAAAATTGATCATATGCAGCATCATCAACACCACATGGCAATGGTGATCCACTTCCATTTGTACTCACTTGAGTAGTTAAAAGAAAGAAAGAAAAATCAGTTGTTCCCCACCAGGTGAAAACTTAAATTACATGTGTACATAAATCAAAGTCGGGTGGTTAGGCTACCAGATTCTGTGATGGATGGTTCTTCTTTTCGGAAGTAATAAACCTGCTCAAAATGATACAGCAGCGACAGATAATATTTTCTCAACACAAACGACGCACTAGTAATGGACGATGGGAACTTGAAGGCTCCAGTAATTTCCTTCCATCTACGATCTCTCAACACCTATAGCATTTTAGCCATTAGACATAAAAATTCACAAGAAAATGAAGAGAGAAACATCAATGAGAACTATCATGGTCCATGGAACAGTATGAGTCATTCGATCAGATCTAGTGAAAGGTGCTACCTTTCCATTTTGACAGTTTTGAGATGAATATGCATACAAGAAGATAAAGTTTATACCTAATTAGATATCTTCGCGTTGACACTGGAAAAAATGAACTGTAAATCATAAACAGACTCTGATATCCATCTTCGACAAATCATATTTTATTTTTCACCTTGCACTATCTTATGTTTCATTACTGTTTCGCATTTCAAAAATCATCTATGTAGAAAAAATGAAATAAAAGTTTTTGTTCATTATTGAGAAAAACTATCAATAATATTTATGTACACATGACACTCATTTTTAGTTATAACCACATATAATTCACACTTCAAACTAGTTACTGGCAAAGTGAAGGCTGAAGTACATGGCAGTAAACATTAATTGCAAAAAAGAGAAGAAAGCATACCTTTTCAATGCCACCTCGGGAGGTTACCTCCACGAAAAGCTGATGTAAATCTAAACGATTTCCTCCTATTGTAGGGACCCTAACAGCAAAAGAATATATGCGTGTGTGTATATATATACTGACAAGTTTCATGTTATGTCAAAAATTTTCTCAAAGTTCATATCACAGCAATTCGGCGGCGGTGGAGTGAATCACTCATCAGGAAAAGAGGGGGTTAAGGCACAAACAAATAAAATAAGTACAACAACATGACTCGACATCATTCGCACTATCATTTCATGACCAACTACCAATGCAACAAACCTAAAGTCTATTCAACTGCTGTAGGCTGTTTGTTATTCCTCCATTTTGACTTGCCTTATCCAAAAGATACAAACTGAAAATGAAGAATGTGGTATCAAAAACATATCTTGATTAAATTATCTATTCAGATATTTTGTTCAAGAACTAGCAGCTTTAGTGTTTTCATAGGTAAAGTATGATAATATCATAACTAATAATAAGGACCAACTACGGTAATATTGTAATACTCAGTTCCAAATCACTAGATCTTCGAAAAGAGGTATGACAACCGAGTCCTCAAGGAAAAATGACAAGGTCCAAGAGCTTCGACATAAATGCTAGAGATGAATCGTAGCATAGTTGATATAAACAAAACAACTGGCAATTCAGAACTTCTACACAGCTAAATCATCTGAAGAAAATAACTTATGAATCAGCCTTCAAGCAATTTACAGTGAGAAAGGGCCACATTTGACCAACGAGGTAAAAAGTTCAGATGCATACAATTTTCCCGACCAATGACAAATTTTAAGCAAAATCAGTGTACAAAAAATTACAATTTCTGATACATTCAACTACATTTTTTTACCAAGAAATACAGTGCCCTTTAATACCAGCTGAAATATTTACCGTGACCATAAAATCTGCGTTGTCAGTCTGGCCATGTGCGCATTAATATAAACTTCCCAAAAATGACAATCGAAAATTGAAAACAAATAAAACTTGCAAGCTTCAAACTCAATCAACGAGAACCGTCGTCATTGAAATACGATCAAACCAATATATCCAGCAATTCTAGCAGCGTCCGAACAAGATGGATTTGCAAATGAAACAACAACCAGAGGCCAGAATCCAAGACGAGCTTGTCCTTCTCAAACGAATTAAGCATAATTTTCCCCCCAAAAATCAAGCTTTAATTCAACTAAAACCATCAGTCTTCTCATGCCCAGAGCATTCAAGAACTTCAATTTATGAATCGGTAAACCAACAAAAAGATGTGTGAAGAAAACACACCCCAACAACAAAATGAGCACTTAATCGAAGATATCATAACTGGAAGCCAGTTACCTGAATTTGGTACCATAAAAAACGTGAAAAGCCTTGAGCTTTTGCAAGAAAAAATCTGGGTTTTGAAGGATTTCTTGATACTCTGCTTCCGGTTTGGGGTAAGAAGTGTAATTTGTACGAGGCGGGTTGTTTGGCATTTTAGCATGAGAGGTAAAAATTATGCATCAAACTGAAATCAATCCTCTCCCAACAAGAGTTTTAAAGAGTTATTATTGGATTTCCCCAAGAATTTCACTATAATAAATAGAATTTTTTTCATCCTTGAAATTGTCAAAAGTAGATACATATATAGGTAGGCTATAGACGAACTGGATAGAATATAATAAAAAAAGTTAAAGCTGAAATGCAATCCGTGATTTTAGTTCGAACTAGATTCGAAACTCAAAAAATTTAAATTTGTTAAGTTTAATTTGGTTCGAATAAAAATTCGAGTTCAAGTATGGCTAAAAAATTTTGAACAAATTCACAGTTTGTTTGAATTACTCCAAATTTATTTACTTTAATATATAATTATATTATATTGATAAAATATTAAAATTCACGAGCGACATGCGAATTATCAAATAAAATAATTTGAATTGAGATCCAGCTCGGGAAAAAAATCTAATATGTTCGATTTAAAAACTTAAATATGAATCAAATATTTTTCAAATCGACTAAAAAAATTCTCAAACTAGCTCACTTCGTTTGCTACCACCAGTAAGAAATGAAGGCGAGGAACAAAAATTAGAGGAGGTGCCCTTTGAGTGACTTTTATTTGACATTCTGCCCTTGAAATTCAAATTAATTGATTTATATAGTATAGTTAATATGATTATTACATATACAATTTTGGTACATTTTATTTATTATATTATATATTTTTTTTTCTAATGATATAATATATTGACATTTTTTAAATAAGTGGGAATTTAAGGTGGAGGGTTACATTAAGAAATGTCGCAGTATGTTAAATCTTAATCATGGTTAAAAGTTAAAACTATGGTAACATTAATGAAACAAAATTGCAATTACATAAGAACTGTATTTCAAACCATTAAATTATAAATTAAAAACATAAAAAATATACCAAACTTTGAAAAATATCAAGCTCGATTTGATTTTTAGATATAATAAATATGATCTAATTTTTTAAAAACGCCGAGTATATTTCTTCAATACCATGATTAATCTTTGACAAAAACTTGAAAAGATCTCACGGATCGTATTTTATGAAACATATCTCTTATTTAGTCGTCAATGAAAAAATATTACTTTTTATTGTGAATATCAATAGAATTACATATAAAGATTCGTAACATTGCGTCACAAAAGACATACTCTTGATGTTTACCAAAAGATTGACATGCAAACATAAATATATTGGCTCACTGAAACACTCATTTTCACAAAGACGAGTTTAGAGAAGCTGTTTAATCTTTATTTCTACTTTGTTGAAAAGAACTGTAAATTTTTAACATATTCTGCAAATCATTTAATTTGAGCTATAAGACTACAGAACAAAGATTCTATAGTAGATTCCATTCCAGTACAGATAAGGAGGAGAAGTTTGTGTTATATATTGCACAACTAAATTACAAGAATCAGATGAAATTCAAACACAAAATTCAAGTAAAACTACACAAATTAAGAACAAAAGTTCCAACCAAAAAAATAATAATTGAAATAGATTGCCAGATATACACTAATGCACAAAAGACCCTTTCCCTAGAAGAAACTGGGATCATATCCATTGGAAGAAGTGGCAAGAATGTAGTATGCAACAATGTGTCCAAGAGAACCCCAGGCAAGAACATCGACAATGTTGAATCCGACGGGGTCGTTGGATTTGAGAAGGCTGACGTATTCCTTGGCGCGTTCATCGCCAGCCTCGAAGTGGGAGGCCCCGTTCTGCTCCGGTACCTGTTTGGCCACGTTTTCCCTCTGGAAGGAGAAGAACACGAACCTGCCTAGGAAGAGAGAGAGGCCGGTGCTCAGGCTGATTACTATAGACGGGTTGAGCTCAGCCTTGACGGCGAGGCTACTGCAACGTTTCTTGGTGGTGAGAGGGCGGCAGAGGAAAGAGGCGCAGGTGGGCTTGAAGTCTGTCGGCTTGTTGAGGGTTCTGAGACCTTGGAAAGTTGGAGTGGAGAAGAGAGTGGAGGCCATGCTTGGAGAAGATATTGAAGCCTCTCTCGAAATTTGGTTGAAAAATGGGAATTGGATGTGAGGAAGATAAGATGAGGCTTATATGTTGGGAAGAGATTTGTGGAAGAAAGAATTGGATTTTGTGAGGAGGAAGTGAGATTTTGGATGGTGAGTTGGCTCTATGTTATTGGTTGTGAATGGATCATTGACGTGAATTCAGGATTTTGAATTACTAGTTTTATAATTATTCGACACAGAAATGTCACCTTGGGATCCGTGGCGCAATGGTAGCGCGTCTGACTCCAGATCAGAAGGTTGCGTGTTCGATTCACGTCGGGTTCAATCTCCCGATCCCAGACAACGGGTCTCCTTTTTGCGAGATTTATTTTCCTTTTTGAATTAAAGGATAAGTTTTATTTTATTTTATTTTTTAATTTCACTACATAAAATTATTTATAAGACCGGAAAATTGGGATGGCAACATAACGGGTGGGGGGAGAGTTTGACCACCCGTTCCGCTCACTTTAGACCCGTTCTAGAAACCCGCCTGAGTCCAATTTGGATTATACTTGCTAAAAATTATATTTTTAAAAAAAATTAGTAATTTCATAATAAATAATATTTAAAAATAATAAATCATCAAAATTATTTTCTAATTTTATATTAATAATATTTTTAATAAATACGATTACAAGTTAAAAGTATTCAAATATGCTTTCAACATAGTAAGAATTAATATTGTATGCATGTATGTATATCTTAAAACAAATCCACGTAAAAAACATCAAGGATGAATGATCCATGAACTTGGGCTCCTGCAATCTTAAAGCCACTCTTGATCATATCTTTTTTCCCGACAATCAATTTACGCATCAATATCATAAATAGAAACAAGGACCAAACAATCCTAAATCACATCGCAACTTCATGAGACGAATCATCGGAGCCAACTGCACTTGTACATCACGAAAAATCGAATTCTTCCCATAATTTCTTATAGAACAATGAACAATCATCGGATTTGAGGAATGAGATCTCTCGGCTAAAATGAATACTGGAGGCAACGATACATGGAAGGCATAAGAGAAATCGTTACAAAGAGAAATATCGAATGAAGTTACGAGAGAACTAAGTACACGTGGAAACTCTTTAAATGAGCTGCATTGACAACACAAGGAAAGCAGCTAGAAGAAACAGCATTGGAAAAAGTTCAGATATTCTACAACTGCCATTTGCATTAGCAAATTTATCGGACAGTGAAGCTGACGGTGATACTGCAGGGCATTCTAGGCCCAGCTTCCCTTCTCGGCACTCGCTGGCAAATAGACCTGGTGGGTACTTTCCATAAAGATTAATATAGCTGAACATGGTAGAAGCACAATCATTTGATAGGTCATTCAAGTGATCGGCAAATGGACAGGAAAAGTCTTTAAATGCCGGACAGCATAGGTTGGGCGGGTATTGGGGTCCCTTGCACTTGCTGGTGATGATGGTGTAGTTCTGGAACTCAAAGTTGTCGGGGCAAGCTGAGGAAACCAAATATAAACTAACCAATCAGCTCAAATTTTGATATATTGAGCTTTTCTGATCTCATTAATCTTTAAGATAAAATCAAACCACAGTTTGTAAATTTGGATTGTAATACAGACTACAGTGATCGTGTTGGTCTATCAGTTCATATACCTAGCAATATGCTGAAATTAACAGGATTGATGAGAATCACTTGACAAAAGTATCTTGCAGTACTTGAACGAAACCATCTACCAGTACTCAGAGCCATTACCAAATCTCAGTAGCACCAAAATTCTTCAGTCTCAAGATGAACTACCATAAAGGGAAGTGTTTCCTTTAATTAGAAAACAAATGAAGAAGAGGGCCACACTCAGCCTAATTCCCAAAAACTGTTGGAAATTACTGGGTTTTGGAAGCAAGAAAAATGGCTATTGTAATGTGGGAAGAGCGACAGCTTCATTTTTTTGGTCGAGCCAAAAGTTTAAACTTTTTTCCTTAAGACCACAAGACATTGCCTTGCTACGCTGCTTATGGTTATTGGTAATTCGTCTCCAAAGACAAGACACCGCTATTTCAAGAAAGTATCAATATAAATCATGAAATTTATTAACAAACTATCAATAATCCAATACCAAGGCCCATTTACTACTGCATCGCCCAAGCTCCTCCAGCTGAAAGTAAAAGTTGAAAACAACTTGAAATTTTTATAGTACAAGGCCAATGCCCATTGTACTTCCATTTTTCTAAATCAAGTTCAATCATTTAGCGGTTGAAGTACTAAGATCTTTACCAGCGGATATATCATGGGATTTTTTTTAAAAAAAGAAGAAAAGTAAAGCATCATATTTCAAGATTTTCATTTGTACCAAATAATCTCAACCTGTAATAGATTTGGCAAGTGAGAAGGCGAAAAAGGTCAAGAAAATATAAGAATCGTACGTTTCTTTGCCTGAAGAAGCCTCCTCTCACTTAAAATTTGAGATCCAAATATACCATCTGCATCAAGTTAACAAATACAAACAGACCATTAGCACTTAAAAAAGAAAATCCATTAAAAAATTGCATTGATGAACAGAAACTCACAAACCTGAAATGAAAGTGGAGGCTGAGAGGGCAGTGAAAAGAGACAAACATAGAACAAAAACCAAACAACAATTCATCTGACACGAACCCATTATTCGCGGGGTATAATTTAATCGATTCTTACTCGGATACACGGTCATCAACATAAACTACACAGATTTCAGGTACAAATCGTGCATAAAACCCCAGAAAAAACTCCCGAGAGCTGAATTCCGATAATTACGAACCAGATCTCCGAATGTGCAGTAGCTTGGAATGAATCTAGCCAAGTATCTACCTGCCGTAACTGTATATGTTAAATGTAGGTGTGGTGTGTGTGCAGGTAAGAAAACATGGAAAGCACACAGCGAGGTGCCAGTTTTCGACGCGGAAAAGGGTGAAGTCGATTTCTCTTTAAGCAGGTAAACCTCTAAGGTTGGACATTTTTAATATTTGCAAAAACTTGTGTGTGAGCGAGGATTTTACGGATAGTATTACATTGAGTCTTCCATGAAAAAATATTACTTTGTATGTTAAGAGTATTATTTTTTATTGTGAATATCGATAAGATTGACTCGTCTCAAATATAAAAATTCGTTATATCATTTTACAAGAGACATGCTCTTGTATATTATATTTAGTCAAGAAAACGGTTATTTCGAATCATTAATCCCTAAGATCATAGGTGATACGAAACCTCGTACGAATGAAAAACAAGCACGAATATTGAAATCGCACCCTCAATTCAATAATGAACAAGAATCGATTATGTTGTCCCGATCTTTTGAAACAAGTAACGATTTGTGATATTCATCTCTAAGCGATTATAACTTAGCAACAAATATCAACGATAATGACAATCGAATTTCAAACGAACATTTAAAGAACTTGTTTTGACAATCCGTGCGAAAACAATCGACAAACGCCACAAAGATACAATCTTTGATAAGTTTGATTTGTGTTGAAGATCAAAGCAAAATGCCTTGAATATTGAGAGAAATCTCCAATAATATATTTAAAGTCTGAAATTCTTTCGTTCATGGTCTGATACAATGCATATATAATCAATAAAGCATGAAAAAGTAGTGTAAAAAGGCTTAATTAAGATAACTAGCAAATTTGACACGGAAGTGAAGACCGCGGGTGCGCTGCTGATACGACCGCGGGTGCGGTGAAGCTTCGGGATTAGCAAATTTGACACGAAAGTGAAGATCGCGTGTGAGGCCCTTAGCTCCTAATCGTTATTACAATGCAATCTGATTAGGGTTAACTAATTACAGCGGAAAACGAGTTTAAAATTTCTTTACAATGAGCCCAAATCATTTCATTTGAATACTAAAAATAGTATTTCATCTCACGTCATAAACATGCCCACACGAAATCAAAAACCAATCACATAGAAACAACTCATATCCTCGGGACATGCCCCGGTATATAGATACATATACATATATACTGGGAACAAGACATAAACATAAAACCTCAGCCCAAGCTGTGGCTCCCTCCAGAAATACCCTCTCCGGTCTCCCGATATCCTGAAGTACCTGCCATTGTCCACACACAAAGACAACAACAGCCCCCCTTGGGGATGAGCAAAGCTCCCTATGGAACAACCAATCATATATACCACAAGTATCTAAACAATGATATATGGTATGCAATGCATGTATGTCGTGGAGGTATCGGGTCAAATGCCCATCCACTGAGCACATGTCACAATCAATCGAATCGCTATCAAATCAATGCTCGAGCTGGCACACCGGCCAATATGGGATACTCGTATGATAGCGTCGGCAAAGCGCTATCAAATCCCAAATCTCATATCCAATCATATGGGGTCACAATTGTCTATGCTTTACGGGTCATATAATACCGGCATAGCGATTGTGTTCACAAACCCCGAAATCCAATCAAATCATATCAGGGTATCCAAGGATCATAGCTCAACGTGCATGTCATGTATCGATGTATGCATAAAATGATGTGTGTTAACAAAACATTTATTTTATACATCGATATCTCAATCTCAATGTCATGTATGCCACATCAATAACAAATAAGGCATATAGACACATAATCTCATTTTAATCAATCAAATCAATCCGACATATATCATATGATACAGATACCTGTCGTATGTTAACCGACCGCAACATACCTCAATTCTTCGTTTCCAGTTGATGTAGCCTGAAGATATTGATATTACACTTTATCTACATCAATAACATACTCATTCCAATCAATAACATACTCCAAAATCATTAATATTAGTTTCAAATATCATTTGAAACTTCAAAAATTCATATCAAATCAAATTCATATCATAATTCAATTCCGACTTCGAATACAAGTTTCTTGTTGGTTATTCTACTACATATCAGAAAATCAACTTCAAATACATGCTATTCCAGCACTTTGATCTTTAGAGCTGCTGGAACTAGAAGAAAATTACCTCAGTCAGAAGCCCTCGATGCGACGATTACAAATATATAATTTGTTTCGCGTTTGGACATCGTTTCGAAGTCGATTTGGAAGAAAGAATTTCGAAATCTCTCGAATTCCCTCGAAGTTATCGTATAAGAAATGAAGAAAGAAAGAACAAAATTCTCATTCTTATCCTCATCTCTCTCGCGCTCGGGCGGTAGAATTCTCGCGCCCGAGCGCGAGACATTCTGCCCCCGAGTCATATTTGTGCTGCGCTCGGGCGGTCAAAAGTTACCGCTCGGGCGCAGAACTTTCTGCCCGAACACACACCTCATATCTCCTGGCGCTCGGGCGGTCATTTTCTACCGCCCGGGCGCCACATGTTCTGTACAAATGTTTATGTTTGTACTAAATTGGCGTCCGGCCTCTCCACTCGAGCTTTTACAACGTCAATTCATATTCAATATTCATTTCTCAATTCCATTGTCAGGATATACATCAAATGTATAATCACATATCAAATTCATGAATTATCGATAATCATATAGGATTTACGATAATACGATACACGGTCCTTACACCGCGGGTGCGCTGATGATACGACCGCGGGTGCGGTGCAGCTTCGGGAATTTTTTTTAAATTCGATTATCATGGACCGCGGGTGCGGTCCCTGTTTTAGCGCGGGTGCGCTGGACCTTCGGCAATTGCACTTGAATAACATTCCAAAGACCTCCAATATTATTCTCATGATTCCCAACCTCCTCTAATTTAGTAACCCAATTTGTAGATCCTCCTTGGTAGTTCATCATGAGCCCTTGAAGTACTTCTTTAAACTTCTTGCTACATCCTCTCGTTATA
The DNA here is from genome assembly GCF_025594145.1 of Primulina tabacum. NCBI lineage: Eukaryota > Viridiplantae > Streptophyta > Magnoliopsida > Lamiales > Gesneriaceae > Primulina > Primulina tabacum. The sequence goes on from NC_134553.1 coordinate 5,267,620, forward strand.
GGTCCTTCGGGCAACTCCAACGACTCCCATGCTTTCTTTGGTGCTTGATCAACCACGTTTGCATCATTCTCCCCTTCTTGAAAATGATTTGTCCTCAAATCTTGATCATCTCCTACATCAAACAACGAAAGATCACTTACATTAAAAGTAGAACTGACATTGTACTCACCTGGTAGGTCTAATTTGTAGGCATTGTCGTTGATCTTTTCAAGCACTTGAAATGGTCCGTCACCCCTAGGTAAGAGTTTCGAACGTCGCTTTTTTGGAAATCTTTCCTTTCTTAAGTGCAACCACACTCAATCTCCCTTTTCAAAAACCATCTTTTTCCTCCCCTTGTTGGCTTGCTTCGTATATTGTAAATTCTTCTTCTCGATGTTATTCTTGACCTTCTCATGCAAACTTCTAACGAATTCAGATTTCTTCTTGCCATCCATGTTCAACCTTTCACTCACAGGCAAAGACATCAAATCCAAAAGAGTTAAATGATTAAAACCATAAACAATCTCAAATGGTGAATAATTCGTAGTATAATGCACGCTACGGTTATAAGCAAACTCAACAAATGACAAAAATTCTTCCCAATTTTTCAAGTTCTTTTTGAGTATAGCACGCAAAAGTGTCCCTAGAGTTCTATTAACAACTTCAGTTTGTCCATCCGTTTGAGGATGACATGTAGTAGAAAACAACAGTTTTGTGCCAAGTTTAGCCCACAAAATTTTCCAAAAGTAACTCAAAAATTTAACATCACGGTCAGATACAATAGTCCTAGGCATGCCATGTAACCTAACGACTTCCTTGAAGAACAAATCCGCAATATTTGATGCATCATCGGTTTTATGACAAGCAATAAAATATGTCATCTTAGAGAATCTATCAACAACAACAAATATTGAATCCCTCCTCTTCTTAGTCCTTGGCAAACCTAAAACAAAATCCATAGAAATATCAATCCAATGTTCACTAGGAACATGAAGTGGTGTATACAATCCATGTGGTTGTGTTCTAGACTTAGCTTGTCTACAAATAATGCATTTTTCACAAACACGTTCAACATCACGTTTCATATGTGGCCAATAAAAATGCTCATGCAAACAACTCAAAGTTTTAGCCACACCAAAGTGCCCCATCAAACCACCACCATGTGTCTCCTTCACAAGTAATTCACGAATTGATAACTTAGAAATGCACAATCTATCTTCTCTAAATAAATACCCATTATGCAAATAAAATTTATCATGTGGACCATGCATACATGTTTCAAATACTTCCTTAAAATCCTCATCCATCGCATACAATTCTTTCACATGTTCAAATCCCAAGATTTTTGAATCCAAGGTAGAGATTAGTACGTACCTCCGTGATAGTACGTCGGCCACTACATTATCCTTACCTTGTTTGTACTTGATTATGTAGGGAAATGTTCCTATGAATGTCACCCACTTAGCATGCCGCTTGTTCAGTTTCTGTTGTCCCATAAGGTACTTTAGAGACTCATGATCCGTATGGATCACAAATTCCTTAGGTCTCAAGTAGTGTTGCCATATCTCCAAAGTCCTCACAAGCGCGTACAACTCCTTGTCATACGTTGGATAGTTCAGCGCTGCTCCATTGAGTTTCTCACTAAAGTACGCCACTGGTCGTCCTCCTTGCATCAAAACTCCTCCAATACCTACATCTGAGGCATCACATTCAATTTCAAAAGTATTAGAAAAATCAGGTAAAACAAGTAAAAGCGCATTAATTAATTTTTGTTTAATAATATTAAAAGACTTCTCTTGTTCCTCGCCCCAATGAAATGGAACGTTTTTCTTAATCACCGCCGTCATCGGTGCCGCCAGTGTGCTAAAATTTTTTACAAACCTCCTATAGAAGCTTGCTAGACCATGAAAGCTTCGAACTTGACTAACATCAGCAGGCGTTGGCCAATCTCGAATAGCACTTATCTTGTCCTCATCCACTTGTATCCCTTGTGAACTTACCACAAAACCAAGAAAGACAATTTTGCTTGTACAAAAATCATATTTCTTAAGATTAGCATATAAATGTTCATCCCTAAGTGTGATCAGTACAAATCTCAAATGCTCAACATGCTCTTCTAAATTTTTGCTATACACAAGAATATCATCAAAATAAACCACAACAAGCACGCAAAACATGATTCATCAACCTCATAAAGGTACTAGGAGCATTAGTTAAGCCAAAAGGCATGACCATCCACTCATATAATCCATATTTGGTTTTAAATGTCGTTTTCCACTCATCACCTTCCCTCATTCTAATTTGGTGATAACCACTTTTTAAATCAATCTTACTAAAAATACATGCACCATGCAACTCATCTAACATATCATCTAGTCTAGATATGGGATGCCTATACTTGATGGTTATATTATTGATTGCCCTACAATCTACACACATTCGCCATGATCCATCTTTCTTAGGAACTAATAAAACAGGTACAGCACAAAGAGACATGGACTCACGCACAAAACCCCTATCTAACAATTCACTTACCTGTCACTGAAGCTTCTTAATCTCATCCGGATTGCTTCTATAAGCTGGACGATTTGGCAATGCACTTCCGGGCACAAAATCAATTTGGTGCTCAATCCCCTTCAATGGTGGTATTCCTTGAGGTAGCTCCTCCGGAAATATATCATCAAACTCCTGCAAAAGGAAAACAACAATGCTCGGAAGATTTCCGGCTATATCACTTGTGTTAAAGAGAATCTCTTTGTAAATAATCAACACAAGTGTATCATGTGTGTGCAACAATTGTTTCATATCACTCTTTTGGGCCATATATGTTTTTTTTTTGACCTCTTTCCTCTCATTTTCCTTTCCCTCTTTTTTTATCTCTATGTTCATCTCATCATTTTTTTTATCACTTATTTTTTTTTGACCATATCTTTTTCTTGTTTGTTTAAGGCCACCTCACTTTTCTTTTCACTCTTTATTTCGGCCTCATCTCTTTTTTTCTTTTGTCGTTGGTCTTCCATGATTTGTTTTGGGGACAAAAGAAGTAAAACAATGGATTCTTTCTTGAGTACAAAAGAATATCTATTTTTAAACTCATCATGTGTCACTTGCTTATTCATATTGCCAAGGTCTCCATAACAAAATATGACAAGCATGCATTGGCACCACATCACATAAGACCTCATCAATATACTTCCCAATCAAAAACGCAACCAAGACTTGTTTGTTCACTTTCACTTCAGCACAGTCATTCAACCACTGTAGCCTATATGGTTGAGGATGTTTCAAAGTAGGCAAGCTCAATTTTTCAACCATCTCAAAACTAGCAATATTGGTATAACTTCTTCCATCTATAATAAGATTGCAAACCTTGCCATTGACAAAACACCTAGTATGGAATAAGTTTTCCCTTTGGTTAGTTTCTTCTTCCTTGACTTGGGTACTCATTATACGCCTAGTCACTAATGCTTCGCCCACAACTGCCTCATATCCCTCATCAGGATCCTCTAATGCAGGCATCTCATCTTCATCCTCTCCATCATCTCCCTCACTATGAGATTCATACTCCCCATAATTATTCAACACCATCACCCTTTTATTGGGACATTGGCTAGCAATATAACCAACTCCTTGACACCTAAAACATTTAATATCTCTAGAACGATTAATAGGAGTTTCAGGTTTACCTTGCACTCCCTGCTTAGGCGCCTCCTGTTTAATGTCAACTTTGGGTTTGACCACTACCTTGCTTTCTTCACGTTTAACAACGTTGGAACGCCAAGGTCTTGATGTAATCCCATATTGTGTGGTACGGCCAACTCCTCTCCTCTTGAGTTGTTGCTCCACTTTTATCGCCATCTGCACCATTTCATCTAGATCCAAGTAATGTCTAAGCTTCACTTGGTCTTGAATTTTCCTGTTCAAACCACACAGAAAACGAGCCATAGTAGCCTCACTATCCTCATCTATATTTGTTCTAATCATGGCTACTTCCAACTCTTTATAGTAGTCCTCAACACTCTTCACACCCTGTCTCAAATTTTGTAACTTCTTAAACATTTCTCTATAGTAGTGATTTGGTACAAACCTCTTCCTCATTACGCTCTTCATCTCAGCCCAAGTTTCTATAGGCCTCTCATTGCATCTTCTCTTAGTGGTTACTAATTGATCCCACCAAATAAGTGCATAATCAACAAACTCAACCACGACCAACCTAAACTTTTTGAGTTCAGAATAATGGTGACAATCAAACACAAATTCAACTCGCTTTTCTCATTCTAAATAAGCCTCTGGATCCGACTTACCATGGAACGACGGAATTTTCATCTTAATGCTACCTATGTTATTATCTTCCTTGTTCCCATCATCGTACCTATCCCGTAAGGCTTCTCTTCTTCCCCTACCAAATCCTCTACCTCTTCCGCTCCTACCCCAGTTCTTGTTTTGACTCTCCTCTTCTACTCCTAATTCATAATCATCCTCTTCTTCTTCGACTGTACCCAAACCTTTAGGATTAGATTTATTTTCACTAGTGCTAACTTCAAGCCTATCCAACCTATCATATAAAGGATCCAACTCGGCCCTCATCATTCTACTAAAATGCCCAAATAACGCCTCCATTTGAACCTTAGACAACCCCTGGTTCGAACTTTCTCCTACTTTCCTCTCCATTTTACTTTCAGATTTTGTACCTGCAAGAAAATGTTAGTAGAAATAAAAGATGTTCCTCACCCAAATTCTCACAATCACTCCAAAGAAATAACACTCGCACTCAAATATTTTCACTCGAATGTGATAGTTCTCTCAAAGATGTGATCAATTTTTATATTTGTATACCAAACTATCAAGATTCAATTTGTGACACTCGCAACTGTCTCACTTGGATTGCACAAAGCCAAGAACACTAGAATAACACAGATTTGAAAACAGAACAAAGGATTACACAGATCTGAAAACAGAAACGAAGGAATAACACAGATCTGATAACAGAATGAAATTTATATATTTCTTTTCTTATATATATATATATATATATATATTTTATATATAGAAAGATTTGACAAAAGAAACGAAAGGATACCACAGATCTGATAACAGAACAAAATTTTAGACAGATCTGAAAATTAAGAACAAGATACTTGCTTGAATTCAATGAGCCAAAGCTCTGATACCAAATGATACAAAACCTCGTACGAATGAAAAGCAAGCACGAATATTGAAATCGCACCCTCAATTCAATAATGAACAAGAATCGATTATGTTGTCCCGATCTTTTGAAACAAGTAACGATTTGTGATATTCACCTCTAAGCGATTATAACTTAGCAACAAATATCAACGATAATAACAATCGAATTTCAAACGAGCCTTCAAAGAACTTGTTTTGACAATCCGTGCGAAAACAATCGACAAACGTCACAAAGATACAATCTTTGATAAGTTTGATTTATGTTGAAGATCAAAGCAAAATGCCTTGAATATTGAGAGAAATCTCCAATAATATGTTTAAAGTCTGAAATTATTTCGTTCATGGTCTGATACAATGCATATATAATCAATAAAGCATAAAAAGTAGTGTAAAAAGGGTTAATTAAGATAACTAGCAAATTTGACACGAAAGTGAAGACCGCGGGTGCGCTGATGATACGACCACGGGTGCGGTGCAGCTTCGGGAATTTTTTTTAAATTCGATTATCATGGACCGCGGGTGCGGTCCCTGTTTTAGCGCGGGTGCGCTGGACCTTCGGCAATTGAACTTGAATAGCATTCCAAAGACCTCCAATATTATTCCCATGATTCCCAACCTCCTCTAATTTAGTCACCCAATTTGTAGATCCTCATTGGTAGTTCATCATGAGTCCTTGAAGTGCTTCTTTAAACTTCTTGCTACGTCCCCTCGTTATAGGTCCTTCGGGCAACTCCAACGACTCCCATGCTTTCTTTGGTACTTGATCAACCACGTTTGCATCAATAGGGAACGTACAAGTTGCCAATTATTAGTTGAAAGCCGTGAAAATTATACATATACAATTGAAATAAACGAGTCTGAAAATTTCTTTGAGTAACTTATTCATCTTGAAATTCCAATGTTGGAAAACCTAAGTAAGAACTAGTTTGTTGTGGAATTTGATTAAATTTATTTAAAATAATTTATAATTTTATAACTTGTTTAAGAATTTATAGGCTGTGATATCTTATTTTATAAATAAACTGTTAAAATATTTGTATAACTAATTATTTTAAACAACTTAAATATATTAATGTGATTGGTAGAATTATCAAAAATGTTATAATATTATGAGTTTAGTTAACGTAAATAATTATATATATAATTTTTATATTTTAAAAAATAAATATATTTATATTTTTATTTATAAAAATTTTTATTCTTTGGAGAAAAAAAATTTAATATTATTTTCAAGGTACATAAATAAAATGTTGATTAAAAAATTGTAGCTAATAATTTACTCAATAAATATTAACACTTTTCTTTTTTATATTATAATAAAAAATGGAACAAAATCGTATTTTAAATTTGATAAAAATACAAAATGATAAAGTGAGAATGAAAATAAAACTATGCAGTCACATATGCACACATCACGTGCCAATAAGCCAATAAGCGCTGGTTTATATTATAGACCCGACTTAGAAACTCGATAAAAACTTAAAAGCCAATATGTATATTATTTTTAAAATCTATCCTATTCGTTTTCAATTAAAAAAAAAAAACTCTAAATATCGAAATGCGTGCTTTTTCTAATTCCCTTGATACCATCAACAACTTGATTTAAAATATATTGAAGTGCACCACAAGCTAGATAAATTAAATGGCATATTGTAAATTATTAAATATAATAAAATCTTTGTAAAATTGCATAAAACACAAACAATAATTCGGCCAAGACTTTGTTCGTATGCAACAGGTGAAATTATGAATTAATGATAACTGTAAATTTATCTTTCCATCTAACTATATAAATAGAATATTCTACGCAAATTAATGATGTCAGCTAATTATGAGTCGGTTATTTACTCACTTTTCTTTGTTATAGGTAAGATGAATTGGTAGTGTCCAACCAAAAGGGCTTCCTAACTTTTCCTTAATTGGATACAGATGGGCTGGTGCCAGCAGTTTCCAGGAAGAGGAACCTTGTAAATCGATCCAAGTTTCCAACACAACAGAATTCAATCTAATTAAACCGAATCTGATTTCCCTACGCACCCAGTTTTTTTTTCTTCCATAAATAATCCCGGCATACTGTTTTTAATCTAAGATTTGAAGAACATTACAAAATTCAACTCGAATAGATGAGCTGTTTCTATACGAAGAGAATTTAAAAAAAAAAAAAACTATTATCGTTAATAGTTCAATCAGAACCCAACCCCGATTTAAAGAAATGGGATTTTTCTTATTAGTTCCTCGACTGGCGCTTCAGCTTTCGAATTTCAATCATGACTTCAGAACCGGGCTTTAGTTCTAGAAACCCGATTCCACCCGGCAGGGACAATTAACCAAGCCCATTGGCACTCTAAATTCTTGTTGAATACTGATAAGTGATAAGGAGTCCGTCATAAAACATAAGAATAAAATATAATCAGCACACGAAACAATACAAGTTCATACACGAAACGATGTCAATAAAAAGTTACCAGAATTGAAATGATGCTTGCAACATTGCACAAAAGGCACAATCAACAAAACCAAGGAGGTTCATGCCTGAAGAAGGTAACAAAAAAACATAAAATTCCAACAAACATGAATTGAAGAACTCCAAGAAAGGCCTGATTGCACTAGGTCAACGTAAACAAATGAATGGTGTAATATGATTCCATCAACATTACAGAAAAGAAACTAAAAATTAAGTCTTTCAACCTCTACCCATATCCCAATAAATATTTCTATACTCATTTCAAGAGTTTATTTACATCGGACTATGCTCACTATACAGTACCATGTGCATGCCCTAAGGGCATGTGTAACTGAAAACAAATTATTGATTCTTTACTAACAAAAGTAATGATGTGTGTAAAGATTTTCCATGGCCCAAGGGCATGCAACTGAAAACAAATTATTGATTCTTTACTAATAAAAGTAATGATGTGTGTAAAGATTTTCTTCAGCTTAGCTATGTTGCAACGGTGTGGAAAAAGACACCTCAGGCAGGAAAAATGTAAGATGCTGCTATTTCCAGGTCCTCGCACAAATGAGTTATGGTTCTTAATACCAAAATATCGCTACCTGCTGTGGAGTTGAATTCATATCTGACTAACCGCTACTTAACAGAACAATCTGCGCCTCTGCGAAATGAAAGTTCAATATTGCTTAAAGATAGATTTGGCAATGACAGAAGTTTAACATACTAAAAGACAAGAGAAAGGAAAAATAGATGTATCCTTGAACATTGATGGGAGGAGGGAGGGGACAGGGATCGAGAAAGATAAGAAATTATTAAAAGTTTACTCTGCTTGGACAAATTACTTACGTGGAATCTGGTTTCCCGTATATTCTCCAGCAACTCGGTAATCTCGAGCTGTTTTATCACTGTAGCTTGTATTAACTGGAACAAACACAAGAATGGGTCAATTCGTCCATTCTAGAATCTTTCAGTAAATAAAGCATGACCTTTACCCGCTTTGTCTTTTCAAGGTCAACTTCGACAGATTTGATCCGATCCAGTGATTGTTCAAGCATTTGCTCCTTCTCTTGTGGAATTTCAGCACGCTTCTTGTTGATCTGCTCCAACAAATTTTCCAGTCTTTGAAGACGTTGGACACATGGAATGAACCTATCCTCTTCATTAACAGTTTCCGTACCAATGGTCAACTCAGCAATTGGTTCTGGTTCATTTTCCAACATATGGGATGGATGTATGTATGTCTGTCTCCTCCAATATTCAACGGGAGCATCCCGAGTAACTGAAAAAAGCTTGATGATGATGGATATTAATGTTTTCGTCATACACCGGAAACTTCTCTTCAGAATTTTCTCTTGGATAGCCTCCAACCAATTCATGACTGGAGTACCTAATACAATCAGGAAACGGGGTATCATATGGAATAATGTTATTAAAATATGAAAATATCAACCAACTTTATCAACATTGGATTTCTTTACCCACTCACATCATCAAGGCAGAACAATTGTATCGTGTTAAACATGGAAGGAAAAAAGAGACTTAAGCATGGATGCAACAACTATGCAAAAATGCATGGTCGGTCAACTGAACATTTTCAAAAATGTCCAAGCAATAATATCATACATCAAATTACAAAAACCAGCATGATAATATTGTAAAAACACAGACCTTCAATATTTGGTCTTGCATAGCCATTTGAATATCCAACACGGTCAATATTGAAAAACTTGTTTTCCCCTCCTTGTTCATGGTCACAATCTTTATCTGCTGAACTAAAACAATCATCACAGCTATAGTAGATACAAGGATCGGATGTACTGGCCTACACCAATCAGAATTTTTCATCCACGTGAGTAAAAATGCAAGCAACTACACAGGGACAATCCACCAGTGCGATAGTGACAAGGGTGTAGGAGAAACATGCCATACATCACATGATAAGGACGTTGGTGGAGCAGGAACAAGTATACATAAAAAACAAGGAAACATCATAACAAATTAATAATTTTAAGTTTCCCTAATCAAACTCACCTCTTCGTGAACAGGGTCCAGTCTTGGGGACAAGGGTCCCGCGTGTCTAGATGGAGAACAAGGATCCTCAGCAAGTGATCCTGATTCAAATGTGTGTGTATTACTGCTTCTCCCCTGATAATTAGACAGTCGGTATCGGTAAATTGTGGAGTTTTTACTTGAACCAAATTCAAATTTGTTGCATTTATTACCTTCAGCGATCGGGTCCTACTGCATGGGTGAATTTTCTGTTGGTCATTTGCTAATTGAGATATCTGCCTTACCACAGATGCTTCTGCATTATATACAAGCTAGAAATAGACAGTCGAACTACCTTGCAAGAGAAAGCAAGTCACAAGTTCAAGAACAACAAGGGGGTAAATCTACCTTCATTACTTCGGGATCATTCCAAGGACCCTTATTAGACCTCAGGCAACCTCCCTCAACATTGCAAATGCATGATCCACCCAAAAAGTCAGGTAACTGGCTGTAAATTTTTTTAAAAAAAGAAAGAAAGATGCATATGATATTTTTTTATTGGAAGTCATATTTGAGGTAGAAACAGAGTCAAGTAAACCTAGGGTCGATGATTTCCAGTAGTTTCCACGTAGATTTAGGGTCCAAAACCTGTTACAAAGTGAACAAATACATACAATTAAATGGAATTGCAGTAACTAGAAAATAGACAGTAATGTTTGAACAAACTACGCATATCCTTTACGCGGATCTTTGCAATAGTTTTAGCATCCAAAAACTTCTGTGCAGCAGGCCAAAGAACCTTCTTGAAGCCTGGTCCAGCATTAACAATATACATGCAATGTAGTGTCTGCAAAAATTGGGCACACACAAATCAAATAGATCACTACTGATGTCTGAAAAAGATGTTTCTGATTTGAAGCAAAATCGACTTCAGAGAACAAAAGTACCTCTGGATAGTAACTGTTGTCAATCTTTGCCATGGCTGCTAATAGACTGGCTGCAGTCTGTGTGAAATTTTTAACCCCCTAGAGTCACCATCCATGAAATTATTTTAAAATGAATCACCATATACTCGAAGCATTTTCATTATTAACAAAAAGAAATCTATAGAAATTTCAGTATTTTGGGACAATCAACAGGTTAACAATCTAAGAACAATGACAAATAATCCTTAGGCTAAAAAATTAATTTTGGACCCTACAAACTGAAGGAAATATTTTATTCAGGTGACACATGAGTAATTCAAAGTAAAGTAGAAACTAACATCAAAATTATTAAATTTGAAGGTTAAATCGACAAACCAGGCCATGTACGTCCAAAATTGTAGTTGTTGAACAGATTCTTCTCTTTTCAGCAATGGAACAAGCTTGGAACTTCTCATATATAGCCCTTTCAAATTCCTGAACATGATATTTCAAGTATCGTTCAATTGAAGTGATGCGCATCAGTTTGCTAGGGTGAGCTTTTCCAAGCCTTTCAATGTAAACAGGCCTTCCTTCTCTATCGACTCCATGATATCCTTGGGGATAATATTGCAAGACTTCATCCAGCTCCTCGAATTCAAAGTCCTGAAAGCCAGTAGTTGGTGGGTAACATATGACAGCATAGTGCTATAATCACAAAGACTCTCTGTTAAAAAATCAGAGTTCCATAGGGTAATCACGATCACATGGCAAGCACAGGATCAAATTCGGGAATGAAAAGGAAAATTTAAAGCTCCGTCTCCTAGTTTACTGTGTGCTATATATTTACCTCCAGTATTGTGTCGGCTCCAAATTTTTTCCTCCAGTTAAGCATTTCTTCCCACATTTTAGTTGTCTTGTCAATGTTGAAGTCTCTAGCTTTTAAAAACCTAGAAATCAGAGTTAGTAAAGTAAGAGTAAATCAATACGCATCATTGCAGAAAAACATAGAACAAGCTAGGATTCCATTAAATTAAGGACAAGAGAGACAGAATTTTCGTCTATCTATTATCTTTGTTCTACAAGGGAAAATTTTAGAATCCAGGAAAAGGAAACCCCATCTTACAACGATCACACCCACCTCTTGGAAGCTTCTTCAGGATTTACAAGAGATAGAAACTAGTATGCTCATTAAATCGACACATTCAAGAGTCAACTTAACTTCAAGCATCAAAAGAAATGTTGAAAAACACGTGTTTATTTTTCTTTTCATAATTTCTCCCACGACAAGGAAATTAACTTGCTAACTACATAGGAAAGAAAACAGTGACGAAAAATTTATAACGTTACAGTCTATAAAAGTGTTACAATTTATTTATGAGTCAATTGCTCTAGTTTGAAGCCCCTTTAATTGCAGTATATCACAATCAAACATATTCACGTGAAAATCACAATGTGCAAAGAGGATGGGAGCCAACGACCAGAAAAGCTAAAAAAGACTCACCTCAGCAAAGTATGGTAATCATCAAGTCTAACTGGTAATAAATCCTTATCAAGTAGCTTTTGACGCAGTTCGCAGACAGTACTCTCCTCTCTTGCGTCCCGTACATCCTCAATGGAAACAGAAGACACTCTAAAATCAACTTTCCTTTTCCCTCTTTTTTTGAGAGAATGTGTAAGCTTGTTTGAAGCGTTTATAGCTTTCTTCTTTAGAGGCCCGTTTTTTGATCTTCTTCTTTCATCTTCAGAATTTTCATAATCTGATTTCCGATCATTCATTTCATCATTCAGCTCCATTACTTCAAAGCCTAACATATCAAACAATGATGTTTGGGGTGAGAATGATTCAGAAGCCCGTTCATAATATGAAAGCACCATGGCCGAGTATTGATGGTGTAAATAAATCATATAATGAAGAGTAGCTAATAAGCACACACCTGACATATCAGCTGGGTTCAGAAGAAAATGCTGGTGCAGAAGGAAAAAAAGTTTGATCCTCAATGTTCAAAAATTATTGGTAAAGGACCATCAAAACTCAAGCAGCACTGCATCTTCAACATAATCAGTGGATATGTAGCACATACTTTCATGAATAATAAAATGCGTGAAAGGATCATTTATAAGGAAAGAGAATAATCCAAATTCCAAATATTGAATCATGAAAAGACAGAAATTTTTTGTGCATATGTCCTGATAGGTTCAAGATGGTATGCGCGCAAGCGCTTTCTTTCCTTTCTTTGCTTCCTCAGATATTTCCCGCGAATTTATTTTTCATAGAGAAATCTCAAAATCTTCTAACAAACAACTCATGTAAATTTTGACAGCAATTCACACCAGATCTGGAAAATTTACATTTCAAACTTACTACCACAATTTCATAAGCAATTTCATGGTCCGCTAGGGAGAGAACAAGCTATTCCAATCCGTAAAATCCAGTTCCATGAGAAAACTTCATGCTCAAATACTTTTTCTGCATTTTCAGCTCAAAATGCACTAATCAACTGTTGAACCGACACAGCGAAAACATTTAATAAAATTGCCTTAGTGAAGGACAGAAACTATTCCGTAAATCAGATAACGGAAACAGTAATTTCTCCCATCTACGACACCTAAAATCTCCATAAACTTAAACTTCAACAATGTCATTAAATTCCCCGGATCTCACCCGACGTTTAATCCAAAAAACATTAAAAAAATTCCGAAAACAGCAAAATAAAACATGCAAATCATACAGTTCCATTGCATAAATCAATTCACGCCAAAGCTATCACGATATAACGATAGAAGAAAAGCGAAGAGCAACTTACGAATAAACCTCGGACAATCGATAGCAGCTGGATCGCAATCCTCGAACGCCTATTGCATAGATTTTTCTCGCACTTATTAAATGAAGAATCAAAATCACGCAATGCACGACCAAAAATCTTGGAAAACGAGAGTTTTCTCCAAAAATACAAAATTCCCCGAAAAATTTTCCGCGACTGAGATCCAAACCAAAGATCTGACTCTAATTATTTCTCTCTATATATATATTTGTACAAGATATACAGATGTGTAGCGTATAAATGCTTTTGTGTATAGATTTTTTCCTGTTCTGTTATATTTTCTATCTCGACACTCAACCAAAATCTGAAGGTTCCTCCCTCCGCTTATTTAACAACCAGTTGTTCCTTATATTCTCTTACGTGTCGTATGCTTCATTTCTACTGGAAAAAGGTCATTTCTAGTATCTTTATTTCCCCACACAGAAATTTATGCGTACGGTGTCTTCTAATTTAATTATTTTTTTTAGAATAATATAATTTAACAATTTATTTAAAAACAAACGAGAGTATGTCACGAATCAATTTTACGAGAATGATGAAAATTATTATTTTTATGCCAAAAATATTACTTATTATTGTATATACGAGCAGAGTTAGCTCATCTCACGTAAGACCGACGTATGTAAGCATATAATTCATCTACGTTAATATCTCAAATTTGATAGAGATCTTAAATAGATTAATATCGGCAAAATTATTATATGGATTAATTATGACTTCTTTTTTGTCTCTCGGAATTTACGAGAGGAATCGATTATACATGAAGAGTTCGTTGGGGTAGTTTTGGTAGGTTACGGAGTTGCGGCCTTCTTCAATACACAGTTGACAACAGCTTAATCCCACCGTTATTAAGGTAAATAACGTTTGACTAATTTTAATCGTGTTCCTAATTTGATTATGTCTAGTCGTGTTACATGTAGATCAACGATAAAGTAAAATATATTGAAGAATGACAAGGATCTATTAATTTAATGACAAATAATAATTTAGTTTATTTTAAAGGATTGAGAAATTTTATATATGAAAACTCTCTTAAAGTGGGGTTTGGATGGAATCAATGTTTTCATATCTGTGAAACGGATCGATCATATCCATACATATCGTCAGAAGCAATTTTTTGCATGAGTTGGGTCGAGTCGGATATCCATTTCACAAATTTGAATCGTGAAACAACCTCATATTAGCTTTTGTGATAATCGAATATAGTTATATCTATACTTTTTAAAATATTAAATCATTAAATCTAATATTATTATCAAATATAGTTATATCTATACTTTTTAAACAAAAAATTAAATCATTGATATAAAATATTATTAAAATAATATTTTTAACAAAGTTCAAAATACAAATGATCATATATATATATATATATATATATTTTAAAAAACACTGGATGGAAGGATTCATAAATTTCAAAAACGTTTAGTTGCTTGGATTAATTTAAGTGAGTAGATTCATTCACTGAAAATTCACGCATATGCAATGATAATTACGACAAAGTTGAAATATCACCCAAGCACAATCGTGTGTTACATTTGAATTTAAGGATTCATACTTAAAATTCACCACAATTACTAAAAAATAATTAATCGTCATTTGAAATCCAACCTAAAATTATATGTATAAATCATTAATTTCAAATTCATTAATATAAATATATAATTTTAATCAAGATTGGAAGACAACACACGAGGGGAGGTCAAACATTTAAAAGGGGCAATCTGGTTTCAAAAATCCAAATAAAAATAATCAAATTATATATATATATATATATATATATATTCTTCCTCGATCGTAAACATATTTTTATGTATTAACATATCAAAATATTTTTACTCGAGAGTATTTTAATTATTATTGAGTGATTATTCATCAATAACAAGACTTTATACTTTGAGCAAGATTCCATTTAAATTGGTCGATTTGAAATTGAGTGATTAAAATTTAATTTCTTTATAATCTTTTCTATAATTTGAAATGAAACTACAGTTTGCATTGAGATACAAATTTCAATTATTATACTTTAGCTCTATTTAGCTTGTAAGAAGAGATGATAAATGATGTATAAATCAATATATATGGATATTGTAATATTTTATAATATAATTTGAATCAAGTATTAGATGAAATAAATAAGCGTAATCAACGACTAATTTGTCATCATTCACAATTTTTTCTTTTTTTTGCTTCCATACATAAATTTAGAGTTTAGCGGGTTTGCGGGAGGTTGCAAGTCAGCCGGTCCCGACTCGCCTAATATAGCAAAAAACTTATTAGGACAATCGAGTCGACTCATTTCGCATCGTCAAATAGGTAGGTTGATTTGACATTTTCTCAACCCATTAATCCATCTCAACCCACCTAATATAATTAAAACCTATACGGCCGTTGAACATGAACGTGAGAGCAGTCAGAGACCGAGCCCAACTCGAATATTCTGTCGAACTATTCGAATTTCTTGTTTGTTTATCATTCAAATCCTATATTTATATTTAAATTCAATTTACATCTCGTACTGTCTTCTTCTTTTTTTAATCATGCAGAGTCATTCTGAGTTTTCGGAGAAAATTCCAACATTTTGAATAGTTAAATTACTAATGGAATCGGCTTGGGTATGGCATTACTCGACATAGAGTCATGGGGCACTCCAACCTTGGTGAATAAATAGAAATAAACTAGTAAATGGTTGCTAAAATGCAATGTATTACATAACAAAAGATAATACAGATACTTGCTCCCAAAAAAAAAATAATGATACAGGCAACAGAATAACTGTAGTACATTAATCCACATGATTCTCTTTGGAAACAATTTCAATCCACTCCTGGTCAGTGTTGCAACAACCAATATTGGCGTTAATTTATCAAATACAGCACAATCAACTCCCCACAAATTCCAAATTTTCAAAACTCTCGTCACAAGCATACAATAAATGAAACAATATGACAATATTTGAGCAGAGGAATACTCTGACCAAACTGCCTACGCAACATACATACTCAAGCCCCTTGATTAAAGATCCACTAGAACAATAATATATTGTTATTATATCGAACCCCAGGTATAAGAAAAGCACATGCCAGTGCCGTCATGACTGCTAGAGGCATAAGGTAAGCACACTTTTGGCAAGGGAACTGCTGTTTTTTCAGCATTAACAAACTTTATGCAACCAAAGGTTACCCCCGGGTTTTTGCCCTTTTCATTCCAAGGCTGCTGTTGAAGGGGGATACAGAACCAGACATTTGAGAGCCTTCCTCCCGAAGTGTGCCGTTGAGCATAGCAAGTTCTCGTAGCTGCTGCTTCTTATAAAAATCTTGAGATTCATCCTGCATTAAGTCATGATGAATCCAGGAAAAATACATACAGATAAAGAACTAAATCCCATATCTGGTGCTCGGAAAGTGGATGTAAGTTACCATTGGCTTAAGCAAATCTTCTAGTATCTCACGTGCCTGCATCAGACGCGCATCTATTATCTCAACTGGAAGTTCTGCCTCGACAAGTATGTGAAGAGGTTCGTTAAGATGCTCATATCCTGGTTTTCCCCTCATTGCCTCTTCCTTCAGATCAAAGTGTCGAAAAATGTTACTTAAGCTAATTGCAAACAAAATAGCTCACGAAGAAAGATGCAAAGTGCAATATAGCTACGATGATTTGATGGATTAAAGCGAATCATAGCTCAATACTCAAAATTTGACTAAACAAAAAAAAAATTGCCGTGGATTAAACTAAAAGATGAATGATATTTCGAAAGAGGAAATTCATCGTCAAGCAGCATATAAGAAGTTGTTCTATAAAAAATTAACAAGTTACTGAATCAATGCACTCTTTGGCAGACAAATCAGACAGGATGAAAACACATGTACAAAGGAAAAAAACATAACCAAAATTACCTTCACGGGATCCTTTATGCTGCCACGGCCTCTGATCAGAACGCGACAATCAGTAGTTGCTTCAACTCGCTTCAAAGAGTTCCCTCTTGGGCCAAGGAGACGACCGACAAAATTGAACTGCGATAGAAGACATTATATCAAGTGACAAAATATGCTAAAAATCAGAGATATAAGAACACCATTTAGAGGAAGAGAAACTGAATGGTACATTAGGATATTGATCCACTGGAACATCAACACGTATGGTTTGCTTGACTATAAGACCTGATGAGCTACCCTGGGAACCAAGCCAGTTCTGTGTGGAAGAGGGCAGCACCAAACTCGACATCTGCAAGTTATAACTCCAAATGTTGTAAGGAGGCCAACACTAAAATGGTGAGAAGATGATCCCTGTCTTTGTATGCGTACATTATTATTCCACATAGCTTAAAATATGTAATGTTTCCATATTATAAGAACGAGATAACCAAAAATTCAAAACACACTAGGCACAACTGCAAAAACATATATAATTTAAAGATTGAACGGATGGAACATTCCTATGCATGCTTACATCCAAGCAAAAGTACACTATGGAACAACAAATTAATGGATACCCAACCCAGTATGATAATTCATATTAAATGAACTTACACACTGAAATAGCATATCATGTAATACAAAAAATGAGGGCTCCAATAGCAAGCTAGTGGAGGAAAGGTTAAGCATCTGTTAGAAGTCAAACAAAGATGTTGGATAATAAAAAAAAATAAGCATGCCAAAATCTTTCTGGGAGTCGAAATAGGATGGATATCAAACCACTGTGTAAGTGGCCTCCCTTTCAGGTAATCCATAGACAATTAGCAATAGCTATTAAGATAAGTCGCATATTGAATGCCAGATTACTGCAACAGAATGACTCCAACTAATATTGTGAAATTCCAAAATCAATGTGTTCAGCTAATCCTACGACATTCTTGAAATTGCTAGCTTCAAACCACCTGTCATGAGACGGTGGGAACTTTAAGTTATAATGCACCGAGATGGAATAACGAAGTCAGAGTGAAAGTTAAAAGTTAACTTTTCTAAAAAAGTAAAAAATTAGATCAAGTAAATGGTTATGTTAACGGTCAGTATCCATACTTCTGATTGAAATGGTGATGCCCATATGCTCACATTAGCTCCTCCGTTTGAATAAATTCCTCCTGAAGCCAGGGGGCTTGCATGTTCAAGCCCATTTTGTTCTAAAACTGATGCATTCCCCAACAGTGCAGATACACGCAATATTTCTGCTTCAAAAAGGTCAATTTCCAAGAACAAGATGTACCAGTTAGCATTAGTTAAGAAATTAGCGAGCACTGACCACAATATGGACAGACAAGACCTATGTCAACAGGTTAGTTAAAATCGATACTCCCCACAGTAAAGACAAGGAGATCTAGTGAAGTTAAAAGCTGTAGTAAATCTCCAATTGACCAAATCATAGATATTAGACATCAGTAGTCCATTCATGGTAATAGATAGACCAGGGAGAATAATTCGATAAAGAACACAGTTTTACCCCTGGGCTTTCAGAAATCTTGTTCAAAATTGAATCGAATAGCGAGATGACTCTATAATGTAAAATATCAAATAGGTACCTCCAGGACCTAGGAGTCCACTCAGACACATTCACATGGGATTGAAAAAAATAAGAGGATAAGAAATAGATGAAAGGATCACTTCATATATCAACTGACATTTGATTTCAGCAACCGAGAATGGCAATGTCATCCTAAAGACGTTTGCCCGCTACTTTACTCATACAAAGTCCAGACTTACAATCTTTACTGTTATCAGAATATTAACAAAGAGTCTTACACACAAGTATACCGTTTTTGTTTGTTTCAAGCTTTATAATCATGCACCCTAAAGCAGAATCCAAGAAAAGAACTTTTAGAAGATACAGTCTTAAAGACAACAGATTCTACATTTCAAGGATATTTCATTACACTATTTTCGACAGAATCAGAATAGCACTAAAACGAAAAAGGAAAATAAAGAACTCCAACTAATTAACAACAAAGCATTAGAGATGCTTGGACTGTATGGAATCCGTCAGTCTTAACTGTCCTCCAGAATCAAGACAAGCCTCAAAAAATGTATCCCAGCAAAAAGAAATCACAGCCAAATGCATTTGCGGAATAATAGATACTTGTGCACTGACAATTGACAATTGACAAACCTAAGCCGACAGATAATAATTTGATAAAACCACCCAATCAGCAAAGATAGCTCCATGAATTATTTGAATACCACATACATGCGCATAGTTTAAGGCAAGTGGAATGGACAAATAAAGGTTGAACCCAAAAAGCCGATAGACCTTAGGAAGCAGTTGTATTTTGGCAATGAACTGTATTCACCCAGATATACCATTTTCTAATCACTCCAGCAATGAAGTTAAGAAAAGGCAATGTATATTTTGCAAATTCAATGAAGTTGTATCAAGGCCAGTTTGTTCTAGATAATTTATCCTTATTATGTCTTGATCAGCAGGATGGAGAGAGAAATTCAATGGATGGATGTACAGAATAAACAGGTTGTGCAACAACACAAGGACAATAAGGATGTGTCACCAAGACCAAGTATAAGGTCAGCTGTACATCCACATCACACAATCATACAACAATTCGATCATAGTTGTGTCTAAAATTTTCCACTCTGCCCCTCAATCATTTGATTGCTAATGCATCCTTCTTTTGTCTTTATCATTTTATGCTAGCTGTTTGGGGCTTACTTTCATCTTGTTCTTTTACCTTCCCAGTAACTTGAGATCTCAATTTTCCCATATAAAATCTAGTGTCTTTCAAATAGATAGTAACAATTACCATCCGCGCATGCAATGACCTCTGACTACAAAGTCAGAGCTTAAAATTCACCAGCTATATGGTCACTGATGAACATTGAGCATATTGATCTATACTCAATCTCAGGTGAAAAAAGTTCTTTCTCGATCTTGTGGTATTTTTATTTGATTTTCAGAAAGGGACATTAAGAGGCATTGGTCAAAATGAAATGTCTAGTAAAACAGTGATTCTACCAAGCTTTCCAATTGCTGAGTACAAAGTTTGGAACTGATGGTCACAGTTGTTCCTAGGTACTTAAGACGTGCATAAAGATGGGTGAAATGTGATGATCCTTTGACCTCCACCCCCGGTAAATGTTGCATCAAGTGCATATAGACCCAACAGATAAAATATTTTTCATTATTATCATTAACATTCCACAACAGATCATGTGCTCTCTAATCTGAACTAGTAAAACAAACCGGTAAGGAGCTTATTAAGTCCTATTGTTTATTACCAGAAGTTGTTACTTCTGCATAAAGCCTAATAGACGTCAAAATCTCTATTTTTCAAGCTCTTCTTTGAAAAAAAAACATGAGTAAATCTTATATGATAAAAGTTAAATTTAAATTTAAAATGATAAAAAATAGGAATTTCTTATGCATGATTCGAATAACTGGAGTTAAACTCAAGGTAATATCTACAATCTCCCACACCCTTCCCAAAAGAGATTTTTTTTTCTTTTTTTCAAAAGCTAGTTTCGTACTTATAATTGTTACTCTGATGAGATTTGGTGCAATCAAGCATTGGCCTGAAGGAGAAAATGTACTCAAACCATATACACAGAAAGTGTTCCATTTTACACGTTCTAATCTCTAAGGTGGCAATGAGATTGTTCAAGGATGTCCATATTATTTTTGAACCAAAGATACATGTGGAATTATTTATCTCACCTTGATTCAGTAACCGGTAGATATTTGGTAGCACAGCCATAAATGGATTGAGTTTGTTCCTTTCTGCAAACAACTCAGATAAATACCTGATGAATTGGAAATCATTAGGGGTCAGCATTAGCAATAGTAATGTAAGAAAGAACAAAAGGTGACCCAAAAAATGATTAAATCACCAAGATCTGCTTTGAACTTTTATGCTTGGATAAAAATAAAGTGATTCAGTTCACACTTGAGGATTAAAAAACACCACAGGAGAAGAAAAATCCTGCATCAAATTACTGGTTGAGTAAATCGACATTCATGTTCCCGGTCCAGCCCCGGAGATCTTTGCTAAGTTTTTTTCATTTGTAAAATTTTGCAGAATGTAAAGACTATGGATGCTATGGATTCTTATTCTAATTGACTTCGTTTTTTGGAGCATCCAGGGAGACTGGAGAAAGGTTTGGTCCCATTTCCTAGCATGTGGCAAAAAAGACAATGGATCAAGTAACGTGTTCCTTTGACCAAGGAAATATCTCTCATCGGCATGGCTACTACTTTTTTCTTTCTCCCAGTTTCCCCAAAAATTGATTCAGCGGCTGCATAACAATCTTTATTCAAATGACCACACAAATGATTCACTGGAATAAGATTAAATATAAAGTCCTGTTCTTTGCTCATCTCAAAGTCAAATCTAAATTATACAAGGAAGATGATAATCAAATATCGAAAGAATTAAAAAAAAACTCACTGCATATCAAACATGATTCCTACTTAATATAGAAATAGTCTGAAAGTGAATATCCATCCAGAGCTGACATCACCGACTCAATCACATAAACACAGACGCAAATCGGGCCACATATTTCTGAAAGATCTACTGTAAAATTCAACAAAAACCAATTGATACAACAAACACAGCAAGCAGGAACCCGAAAATTACTTTTCCTGCTCCACTATAGCAGAGGCGGAGCGAATCCCGGCAGCCGCGGAGATATGTGGAGAGTGAGGTGCGGATGGAGACGGTGAGTACGCCATGTACCTGCCAGAAGACATCGTTCCCGGCGGCGATGATGACGAACGCGGGGAAAACCCAACCACCACCAACACACAGCAGACTATACTGTATCAGTACGAGCAGGCGGCAGATTTAAGGGTAATAATTGAATGGAGGGTAGGGGTAGGGCGTCGGTATAGCAAAAGCTAAACGTGGAAGGGGGAAGAAAAACGTGACTGGAGGGGTGCCTATTTATTCAAGTGATGGAAACAGGTAATTGTACTGCTCGCGTTGTTTTCTTACAGCCGTGACCTGATTTGACACTCCTAAAAGGAAAGGTTAAATGTTTGGGAAATTTAATTTAACATTCGTACGATAAATTTATATTGTGTTACACTTTATACGAATATTTTGTATAAAAATAAACACGAATTTGAGTAAAAACACACATATATGTTCAAATAAATTATTATTATTTTATAAAAAAATTATTGGAAGTGTCTAATGTATTTAATTGATAAAAACATATATTAATAAGAAAAAAATAAAATATGAAGTCTTCAAATCTTGTGCTAAACTATTGTGTGAGACGGTCTCACGAGTCGTATTTTGTGAGACATATCTCTTATTTGAGTCATCCATGAAAAAATATTCATGTTTTTTCATGTATGACAAGTAATTCATGTTTTATAATTTCAAAAATATATTCAAAGAGAGACGAAAACTGGGCTGGCTTGTTTGGGCCTCAGCCTCCCTCGATCATCGATGATTCGGCCAACCATCTTTTTCTTTGAATTTCATGTTCATACATTTTGACACGTTTTATTTATTATTATCAATCTTTTCCCGGCACACCTCCATTTTTGTTTCTATTATTGACTTTAGGAGGAGCGATTTCCGCATGACTTTGGGTACAGTATGTTAGGGATGGATGAGGTTTGTTATTCGTGCTTGAATCGATGAATTTGAGTTGAAGATATATATTTGATTTATATAATGATTTGACAGATCAATGTCATGTGACAATCGTCTTAGGTTGCGATTGAATTGTTGTATCTCAAATTTCAATAATGTCAGTTTCATCGTCTTGTTTGGACACAGATTTATTTACCTAATTTGGACTTTGTTAGATATCACAAATAAATTATAATAATCATCAATCGATTGATAATGTTTTTTTTTACGATTCAATTTTTTTAAATGATAAATAATTGAAAATATGATATTTTTATTTAACCTAAAAACCATATTTAATTTTTCTTTAAAATATCATTTTTAAAAATAAAGTTTTGATACAAATGCAATGAAATAGAGATAAATTTTTGCTTAAATTTTAAAAACACAGGGTGTATACGATCATTTGTTTTTCATGAGTTTTTTTGTTTTTCAAGGGGTAAGAATGATGTTGTCCCTAAACAAATTAGGGAAGCGTCAAACGTCAAATTTAAAGGAAAAAAAGAAAGAAAGAAATGGCTACCAAATGGACTGAGACTTTAATAATCAGATAAAAACTTGTGTGAAACGATCTCACGGATCGTATTTTGTGAGATAGGATTTCTATTTGGGTTATACAGGAAAAAATATTACTTTTTATTGTGAATATCGATAGGGTTGACTTGTTTCACAGATAAAGATTCGTGAGACCGTCTCACAAAAAACATACTCTAATAATAATAATTATTACTAGCGGTTAGATATACTTGTGTAATAATATATATATGTACGTATTTTGTTTTTAAAGTTAAAAATTCATGATATAAAAAATTATATACACTCTATTTTAATAAATAAAAATATAAATAAAATTGACAAATTTAATAAATAAAAAATAATAAATTAATTCATATTTCTTTATAATCCGACTAGGGTGCACCACCAATAAAGTGATACTCCAAGGCAGTTAATGCAATATTCAGAGACGTCGTACATAGAAATCGAATTCCTCGTCTCCTGTTTGTAAACTCAAATGCTACGGGAAGAATGGTACTTTAGCTAAGGAGTCGGATCGGAGTCGCATTGCGAGTAATGGAGGAATCGTCGTCCTTCAAAAACCTCCACAGTAGGGAGTACCACGGTCACAGGAAGATTCCTTTCAGAGTGGAGCTTTTGGTAGTTGCTCCTCTTCAGCGCTTCCTGTCTTCTTCTCATGCTTATATGTAGATTAAATCATCTACACATAAGCAAACAATGAGCATTTTCCTTCCATCTTCAATCTTTATGAAAAGTGTATGTTCATAAGGAAATTTTTTAAATCTTTATTTCAAAAAATAAGTTTTTATACTATTATACCAAGCCTTTGGAGCTTGTTTTAGTTCATATAGAGCTTTCTTCAATTTATACATTTTATGCTCATTGTCAATTTTTACATAACCAACCACTAGGAGGTTGATCGATGAATACCTCTTCTTTCAAATCTTCATTGAGGAATGCTGATTTCACGTCCAACTGAAAGATATGCCATGAGCTGTCATAGCAATCACCAGTCTAATTGTATAATGCCTTGCAACTGTAGCAAAGACTTCTTTGTAATCAACACCAAACTCATGTTTATAGCCTTTGGCTACCAAGCGTGCTTTGTGCTTGTCGACCTCACCACTCTCCTTTAACTTTGTCTTGTAAACCACTTTACATCAATTGGCTTATGCCCTTTTGGAAGATCACATAACTAACATGTATCATTCCTTTCAATAGTTGTAATTTCAGCATCCATGTCCTTTCTCCATTTTGATTCTTTAACACCCATTTCAAAAATTGTAGGATCACAATCTGAAATAGAGCGAAGTGTGTAAGTGAATCTCCGTCTTGATCAACTCCAGTTACCTAATAATTAGTCATCCATGCTGGCCTTCTTCGAACACGTTGAGGCCTTTGTGATTCAGCTAGAAGTGGGCTTTGATCATTTATTGGAATTTTTGTGTGACTTCTGTGACTTCATCTTCTTGCTCATTCTCCATAGGCTGCCGCCATTTCTCTTTATCATCAAAATCTGCTAGAATGTTTTCTTTAAAGCTATTTTGACTCCATGACCAAGTGGTTTTTTCATCAAATATCACATCACGGCTGATGACAATGTTCATGGTGCTATGCTTGTATAGTTTATAAGCTTTTGACTTATCACTAATACCAAGAAAAATGCATTTTCTCCTTTATTGTCTAGCTTCCTCCTTTTTTCATATGGAATATGGACATAGGCAATACACCCAAAAATCCGAAAATGATCTACAACAGGTTTCCTTGCGCTCCATGCTTCCTCTAGTGTCATATTTTGAACACCAAGAGTGGGACTTCTGTTTAATATATAGAAGCTCCAATTTACTGCTTCAGGCCAAAAAAAATTTGAATGCCAATTGTTGTCAAAAGGCTTCGCACCATATTCATAATAGTGTGGTTCTTCCTTTCGCATACACCATTATGTTGTGGTGTATAAGCTGCAGTGAGTTGTCTCTTGATTCCATGGTTCTCACAAAAAATTGCAAATTCATGTGAGTTATATTCCCCACTGCGATCCGTGCGAACAACTTTTATTGGGTTGCCAACTTCTTTTTCAACAAGTGATTTATAATTTTTAAAAACCACAAAAGCTTCATATTTTTCTTGCAAAAAATAAACACATACGACTATAATCATCAATGAAGGTGATTAAATATCTTTTACCTCCATTAGAATGTGGTGTTATTGGCCCACAAATGTCAGAATGAACAAGCATGAATAAGTAGTGTTGTGGAGATAAAAGTGAGAACAAAGATTCACAATCATGTTAACTTGAGCAATTAAGCCCAACTTTGCATCTTGAATTTGACATATTCCATCTTTGATAAAAATCTCATATCATTTTTCTCTTAAGTGACCCACACTAAGAAAGTTAGTCTTTAAATCTGGCACAAAAAGAACATTAGCGATAGTGTGGGTTGAATTTCCTTTGGTTTGGATTGTTACATTTCTTTTTCTCTTAACATAAATTTTAGAGTTCTCACCAAACTTAACAGAGCTGCGAAAGGATTCATCCAAGTCAGAAAATGCCTCATTCTCTCCACACATGTGGTTGCTGCAACCAGTGTCTAAATACCACATGTTTTGTTGAGTTTCTTCCTTCACATGACACACCATCAAAATAGACACCTCTTCTTCCTTTTCTGCAAAGTTAGTTGATCTACACTTTGTTTGTTCAAATCAGTTTGACATTCTGATTTATAATGGCCATACCTATGACATCTGAAACATTCAACATTGAACTTGTCTATATGCCCACGATCATTGTTGTTTCTTCCTCCTCTACCTCTACCTCTTCCTCGTCCTCTATCAGCTTTACTAGGTGTAGAGTGATATTCTGATAGGGCTTTCAATGCGTGTTCTTCTTTTTCTTGCTGGTTAATTTTTTGCTCATGAACTAACAAAGAACTTTGTAATTCATCAATTGACAGTAAACCAACATCATTTGCTTCTTCTAGCACAGACAACAAAATTAAATTTTGGGGTCAAGGATCGAAGAATCTTCTCTGCAATGAGAACATCCTCAATCTTGTCGCCATGGGATCCGCATCTTATTAACGATTGCCATCGTTCTTGAAAAATAATCTGTAACTGATTCTCCGGACGAAGTATTTCAAACTCCGAACGAAGTGCTTGACCTCTTAGCTCTTGTTGTACCTTGGTACTTGTTCTTCAATATGCTTGGTCATGTCTTTGCAAAGAATGGTTTCCAAAATTGAGCGATCAATATAGCTTGGAAGAGATAATTATTTGCTTTAAGATAAGGTTAGTGTTCAGCCCTTCAAGCTCTGCCTTTCTGGAGTAGCAGAACCAGCAACAACCATCACAGCGTGGAATGGTTGCATGTACAAAACAAACTCCTATTTACTAGATAAATTGGAAACAAACTCACTGACACTCCTAAAGATTAGGACAACCTAAACATGTAAAAAAATGAATTTAAATTTCCTCAACAACTGATTACTCTGAAAATGAGAAAAGTGACATTTTATTACTTCATGGAACTCTTGATCACGACAACATAAAATTGTGCATGTCTGGCAGTAACAGAAGAACACAAGCAGTGTTTCTATGGTAAGATCACCGCGATGGGGCAGAATTTGCATGTACACATAATTTTATCTTCTCATCTGAAAAGGCTCGTCATTAGCGCATGTAGGACACAAGAATAAGTCTCTCCACAGAGTGGATCTAAGAATTGGAAAAATAAAAATCGGACCAAAACAGCTTCATTCCTTCCTATAGATGTTAATCCCATTTGCTCCATCTTCTTCCTGAATGTTTTTTAACCACTAATTTTTAGCAATTTTTTGATACAGAATTAGGAAAGCTATACTTTCTGCATTCGACCTTTCATTTCGCGTTGAAAACATTGCACATTGGGTGATTGCGCAATAAAAATGCAGATTTTGTGGCTCCAAAACATTTCAGCGGGCATCATTCTCGTTTCAATAAAATTCTTGACTATGGCCAAGTTGGTCGATAACCCTCACGATTAAGCACAAAGCATGAATCTGCATACTGGAAATGCCAAACCTGTAAAACAAACAAGACAAACAGTCGCACAATACCGAGTGCACCAAGTAAGTGGCCTCCACTTAATCTCCACACTCGAACTCTTCATTCTCTTCCCATTTTGAGGCTCTTTACACAGATCAAAACTATCTCCTTTCATCCTCAGCTCCTGAATACACCGAGTCAGGCCCCGCCCCTCTGCCCGTTCCCTCTGCAACTGCCGTTCCATCTTCCAGTACCTGCAAAGCTTCAACTGGACAAGAAAAACAATCACAGCAGAATAGCACAGAGATAAGACACATGGGATCCACCACTTTCTACAACCCAGTTGACGGTCCCCTGAAGAAGATGTGAACAGAACTGTAAAAAACAAGCCATGAAAAATGAAGAAGAAACAGCAGAGTTGGAAGATTTCTTGTTTGATTGAATCCATTCTTGATTCTTTCATGGCTAGCCTACGGCTGCGGAGATCTTCTTCTCTCTGCCAGAGCTTGAGAAGCAAGAAATGGCCGGGGCTTCTAGAAATCTCCGCCAACGGGTGGTGCTGCTGGATCAGCTTTTGCTGATGCTCTTCGTCTACTGGGATTTCAACGATATGGGCATGTTTTGTTTCCGCCATTTATTAAAGTAAAGAACAGATGCGGTAAAAAGAAAAATTAGCAAGTTGAATTTGCAACACAAAATGAAGTAGGAAAACAAGAACTTGAAATAATTTGCGAGATAGATTAACAGAGATTTCAGATGTTTGTGAAATGAATTAGTGGAGTAAGCAGGGGCTTGTCTCGGATATTTAAACATAGTAGAATCCCCGTCAAACTCGCAACGGTCATATTTTGCGAGTGCTGGAACCATCAACGGTCATTTTTTGGTTGACCAAATGTTGATTTCATGGGAAAATAATTAACTGAAAAAATGTATCTGCCGAGTTAATAGATAAAATTTATTTAAATCGATTATGTTTTAATCAGCCATTTTCCTATTTTTTGCTAATTTCATATCAATTCAAGAATAATTTAACCATATTTATTGCAGTAATTTTTTTAAAAAAAAATGTCAGTTTTTGTCCTTATAAAGCTGTAATATTTTTATTCTTATCAATTTCATTAAAATAATTATATTCTTGTAATTATTTCCGACACAATTTTATTCATTCTAATAAAAAAATTATGCAATTGGATGTTCTATACCATTATTAAGTTTTTATAGTTATGCAAGTTAATAAATCTTTATTTGACATGTACATATCTTTAACAACGTAATTATAAAGATTCAAATAATATTACCATTTAGTAATATGATTTTGTCGAGAAATACTGAATTGAACGCGCTTACATGATTATAATTGATTCCAAAAAATACACAACTAAAAACATCATGAATATGTCTCTTGTGAGATGGTCGCACGAATATTTATCTGTGAGACGAGTCAGCCCTACTACCGATATTCACAATAAAAAGTAATACTATTAGCATAAAAAGTAATATTTTTTCATGAATGACCCAAGTAAGAGATCCGTCTCAAAAGTTCTTAAGGCTCGATATTTCAAAAATAAGGACATTATGGAGGCGGAATTGGGACACACACCATCTTATATTTGGAGATCTATATTGTGGAGTCGGGATCTGATCAAAAAGGGGTTATGTTGGAGAGGGGGTAATGGACAACACATCAATGCTCATACGGACCCATGGATTCCTTCCATTCAGAACATCCAATGTCCAAGGAGCTTAATTCAATTTACAAACATCAGAGTTTGTAACCTTATTACAAATGAGGGAGAGTGGGATGTGTTAGCAATTCAACAGCAGTTTGTTCCCTATGTTGCGAAGGCAATTCTTGACATTCCATTAAATCGGCTGGGAGGCAACGATATTCGATTTTGGACAAGAACAAGGAATGGCAAGTACACAGTTAAAGATGGTCATCACTTGGAGCGAAATAGCCTAGCCCCACCTTCTTTCCAGTCAAGTCACCCCAACATGCTGTGGTGGAAGCACTTATGGAAGCTACGTATTCCTCCTAAGATACGTATTTTTCTATGGCGGGCATCGAATGATCTCATTCCAACAGCTATAAATCTTGCAACGCATCATTTTAAAACAAATGGTGTGTGCTTATTATGTCAGTTCCATTATGCATCTACGAGTAATTGTCTTTTGTTTTGTCCGGTTATTAAAAATATCTAGAAAAAAACACCTTTTTGGCATTGGATTAAAAAATACAATCATACTTCTTTCTTGGATTGTATTTTATTTGTGAGGAAGAATACACAGGATGATGACTTTGAATCCTTCGTTTGTCTGTGTTGGGCTATATGGGTTGAAATATGCAAAAGAACACATGACAACGATGGGCAGTTAAATGGGTTAGATGTGAGTTGGGTTGATGGTGTGATGGATAGCTTCAGGATTCTTAGACAGCTTCATGGGAAGGTGGAAGTTGATGGGAACCAGAATCAATGTACTACATGGGCATCTCCACTGAACTCTCAGTATAGACTCGATGTCGATGCGGGATTTGATTCTATCAGAGATAAATATAGTGTGGGTATGGTGGTGAGGGATGCGCAGGGGAGAGTCCGTGGGGCGAAAGCTTGTCAGATTCGGTTTCCTAGAAGTGTGGTTTGTGCAGAACTTCTGGCTATAAGGTTGGGAATGGACTTCTGCTTGGGGCTTAGGCTGGACATTGTGTGCATATTTTCTGACTCCCTGGTAGCGGTTAAGGCGGTGAGGGAAGAGAATTTCGATCTAAGTCACAGCGGCGGAGTGGCTTCCGGAAGTTAGAGCGATGCTTGAGGATGAGTCATTCCTTTCGATACAACATATGAGACGTATGGCTAACAACGTCGCTCATGCTCTAGCTCAACGAGCTCTAATATTTTCTTTGTTATTTGAATGGACCGATGGCGTTCTTCCGTCGTGGCTCATTAATGTTGTAACCCAGGACTTATTGGTTATTTGAGTTATGGAAATATTTTTATTCATAAAAAAAATAAAATTGACATTTTTGTTATATTTTGTTAGCAACAATGTCAATGAAACATTTTAAATAGAAGGCCACAACCAGGGGTAAATTTTTTTTATATATATTTTTAATGAGAATGCAAATGAATTGGGGATTTATATTTTAATTTCAAAATTCAAATAAGTTTAAAAGATTATTGAATACATTCTTTAATCAAAATCAAACGAGTTTGTGTCATAATTCATTTATTTAATAGATTTCAGTAATTAAGTTTGAAAACTATCGAGCTTTAATTTCACTTTCAAATCAAATTAAAATCAAAATTAATTTTCCAAAATGTTAAATAAATTTAATTATACCACAATGGACTAAAATTTGCTAAGGAACAACACGTTTTCATTCTCTTAATGCGATTTAAAAAGAAAACCCACTGAAACAGCGACTTTATCATTAAATAAAATAGTTTCCCCTCCCGCTCCCAGCAGTAACTTTCAATTTTTGGAACCCTAGCCTGTACGGCGATCCGAGCTACGATGAAGCTCGTTAGGTATGATTCGAGCTTATTCGTACTTTTTTTGGAAATTTCTTCTGTTCTGTTAATTCATTGATTTTATGTGCAATTGTTTTTGCTCGGCAGATTTCTGATGAAATTGAACAACGAGACCGTCTCAATAGAGCTCAAGAACGGAATTGTAGTTCACGGAACTATTACGGGTGCTCTTTATCTTTCCCTTGACAATATCTATTTGAGCTTAATAAATTCGCGCTGTTAAAACTCAGGAATATGTGCTTGACGTTGATTTATATTTGTATGGTTCTTATTTCACCAATCTTTACGAAATTTTGATCTAATGACCTTTGAGAGCACAACCTTTTTTATTCTGCAATTTAATTACATGTTAGGCTTCGTAAATTAGTAACTGCACCACATAATTTATCCTCTGCGTAATTGAGTTTCAAGTTTTGGATGTGGAGGGTTTGTAGATGAGGGTTGAAATAGTGATTTATTCTCATCGTTTTATTATCCTTTGAAACAGTTTTAAATTAGTAGCATCAGTGTCATTTTATAAATCTGAGTCAATTTAGGAAATGACGTGACTTTAACACTTAAAAGTTCTTGTTGTTTCTATATAATGTCCTACCTAGGTAAAACTTGGTGTCCTTTTTATTTCAACTTTATGCCTCTCTAAGGGGCTTCGTTTTTCTTTCTTTTCTTTTCTTTTCTTTTTTTTTGTACATATTTTGATACCCATGTTTATCTCGACTTCACTTGCTAATCCTCTGTTTGAACTTCAAAACTCTGAAAATTTTATTAGATATCCTGTGACTTTGGATGAGAGTAAAGAAATGATTTGAGACATTTCAAAGGACTCAAATTTGGATATTTTAAATGAATCACGGAGCTTAGAGTAACTAATTTGAATCTGCATAAATCAAATGTATCCGAACAAGTACCTGTTTTTAGATAATGGATTTGATTTTAGTCATTAAACCCAAACACATACTAGTAGTTAGTGGAATGGCCACTGCCTCTGCTTTTAAGAAGTTTGATTAGTAGTTTCTCAAGCATTTTGGTTTTCTCATGTGCCAAATTTAGTCAATTGGGACAAACTTGATTGTCTGAAACCTTGTTGCTTGGCTTGTAGGAGTGGATATCAGCATGAACACACATTTGAAGACTGTAAAACTGACAAATAAAGGGAAAAATCCAATCACTCTTGATCATCTGAGTGTTAGGGGAAACACAATTCGGTATTACATCCTTCCAGACAGCCTAAATCTTGAAACTTTACTCGTGGAAGAGACTCCCAGAGTTAAGCCCAAGAAGCCTACTGCAGGTACTCCATTTTATCATCCTCGATCCATTTTACCCCATGTTTTCCTCCTACTGTTTTGATTTTAAAATTTAATCATGAAATCCTTCTATAATAAACAGGAAAAACTTTGGGTCGCGGTCGAGGCAGAGGCCGTGGGAGGGGACGTGGCCGTGGTCGTTAATTTTATGTTCTTTTCTTTTATCTGTTGTCTCTTCATATTTAGATAACATTTTGTTGCTTAGCCACCTGTTTCAGAGACCGGTGAGATTTAAGTTATATAAATGTAAAACCTGTTAACGTTTCCACTAATGTAGTCATGTAACTGGTCCGGTAGCATGTACGAGTGATTTTCAAGACAAATAATATCTTTAAATCGTCACTCACTTGTCATGGAGAGCTGTCTATTTATATTATTAAAAAAATAAATTTTACTCTATTTAACGATCTATGTAATGTAAATGATATCTTCTTTAACAACATATAGTAAAGCCATAACAATTTTCATGATTAATTAATACTTTTAAATTTTTTTACGAACTTTTGCATTTTTGTTTGCATTTGTTACTAATTTCCCTTTTCGTTAAACATAAACGAGTCATACGGTAGTTGTGTCAATTCAGTTGAAGTGGAAGCGTAAAAATGATATTTCGACTAGCAAATACCAGAGTGATATGCCCTTGTTTCTGAATTTGGCCGATTTAGAAGAACTGATATTCAATGTTTATATCATTAGAAGCAAATGCCAGAAACACCCTATGTATGGTGGAAGTAAACAGGACCATTCAGTAACATAAACTTACATCATTTTCTCTGCCAGAAATGTTTCTTTGTTTTCCTTTTCACTCATCCCTTAAAATAATATTACTTGCATTCTAATTATTTTTCTTTCTATTTAATTACCATTTACCATTCCATGGCCAACTAACTTGAGTCCGAATTTGAACGTGTTGCTGGGGTAGCAATCGAAATTTTCATCTCCCCCAAAACCACGCTTTGTGTTGTAGCCTGGATAGTCGCTCAAATTAAATTCGACTTCCTCGATAAGCCGAAGCCCATGCGAGCTAGCAATAGACACCAGATTCCATTCACGGTGATACCCATTGGTCTTGTGGGATATATATGTATCTCACCATATACATCTATCATTTCCTTGGCATTCTTCAAAAACAAGCTCACCAGCCTTCGATGACGCCTAAATATGGAGGGCAAACGAAAAATATAATATACGACAGATTTTGTAGAATGTAATCGATAATATATTATACAAGTAGTGTTTCTCACCGGAGACTAGAATCTCGGGATAATCCCCAGAAAAATCCAGCGAAGGGGAAGTTGTATATTATACGATCGAAAGTCTTGTGTTGGAGCATTTGCTGAGTGGCTATTGTGGTGGCATCAATTCCATGCATCACAATGCAACCCCTTTTCTTTAATTCTCTGATGTTCCAGGGAGCCTTGGCATAATTTTTCTTCAAAAATGCTGAGAATATATGTGAATTAAGGAGGGCAAGTGGCCTTTTCAGAGTTTTAGTTAATCTTGTTGTTATGATTACTTATACTTTTATCTTCTTTAAATTTTGAGTTCAAAAAAGAAAACAATCTCAAAAACATTCAGTTTGAGATAAAAGTGAATACTTGAAATGTCAAATGTGTGATGGATGCGTGAGAATGGATAAATTTTGATAAATACCTCCAGAATTAAGAGAAGTAGCGACCATTTTTTATGCGCAACCAAAAGCTGCAGCTAAAGAGTAGGAGAAGGAGAAATCTCCCTCTCCCACCAGTAGTATACGGTGGATGCTGCTGTAATGCTTGATCCATCTCGCTTTTTCCACCACCACCGTACTATCTATCACCTTCTCCACTTCAATTTCTTTTTCTTCGGAAGATTCTTGGAATTTCTTTTCCGTTGAAATGTAAATTCCAGGTCCCTCGTGTTCTGCGTAGGACTCGTTCTTTTGAGGACCATTTTCTTGAATAATAGCTGCTGAGTCGGTGTCAGTGCTTGAACTTGCCTTGTAATCAAAAGCGTGATAACTGAAATTGGGTATAGAAATCGTTACGGAATCTAAGATACTCTTGACTCTTGGGCAGTGCTCCTGGTTCTGTTCCAAACATTGGTTGGAAGATTCTTCGCACATTTGATCTCCCGTCCCGTTCTTCTCATGCTCTGCGTATGAGATATTCTTTCGGGGAGCATTTTTTCGAGTAAAGACAGCGGAGTCTGTGTGGGTGATTGAACTTGTACTGTAGGAAGCAAGAGAGTGAATACCACCGAAACCGGGTGTAGAAATTGTTACAGAATCTTTAGTAATCTTAGTCTCACTCGAGTACTCCTTGTTCTGTTTGGCGAAAACATCAATATTTGGACACCC
This sequence comes from Primulina tabacum, assembly GCF_025594145.1. Lineage (NCBI taxonomy): Eukaryota > Viridiplantae > Streptophyta > Magnoliopsida > Lamiales > Gesneriaceae > Primulina > Primulina tabacum. The sequence continues at coordinate 5,302,248 of NC_134553.1, forward strand.
CGAATCTCCGTCTGGATTAGAAATGAGAAGGCCTTGATTCAATGAAGGAAGATCACTTGGTTTTGGTGTCGGGTTTTCAAGAGGTAGGAGTGGGCCAGAAGTTTTTCTTGGCTTGATCCTGTGAAATACTCCCTTAAAACATCTATAACGTGAAATGAGGACGGAACACGTTTTACGCCAAATCCCCTTCAAAGTGCAGCATGACCTTTCAAGTAATCTTGCAAATAAAGTGGAGAAATGACGGGTTAGGTTCAGAGAAATCGACCTTTGAGCTTCGTCTTCTTCTGTTTTCCAGCCTGAAACTCTGCCGAGACTGAGGATACTTCCCATTTTGCTTGAATTTTGCCCTCAAATTAAGCTACAGTTTTATGAACAGCAGGAAATTTATGAAGAATTTTCACCGTATTTGAACGTTGAAGTCTTCATTTCCCAGGTGGCTAATAGAAATGGAGGATCCTTTATTGATCGAAAACAACCCTTGCAATTCTTGAGCACATTCACGAGATGCAAGCGACTCTGCAAGTCTTCTCTTTTTACCTTTTTTTCCTGCTTTAATTAGTACTGGCTTGAGTGTATATATAAAACTAATTTAATCAAATTTTAGATTTTCTAACTTCACACAGTTGTTATTATCGATTTTAGTTTTCATTTAAAATTAATTTATCAAAATAGTCTTTTTATCATATCAAATTATATAGATATCCCATGTCATTTAAAATCTATTCACCATCAATTTCTTTATCTCAAACTCTTTATTTGATTTTCGTAATTTCTCGAATAATCTTATGAATTCCATGCATTTGGACATAGAGTAGTGATAATTTGAGATAATTCTTTTGTCGAGTATCATTTTTATACGTTTTATTTTTTTGAAGGTTTGTTGTGCATACTCATAAACTGTCAGCATAGAATAAAGTAGAGACTTAATTGAGACTATCAGCTTTTTTGTTTATATTTGTATAAACTCATATTGATGTAATTATTACGTTTCATAACCATGTTGATTGGTGATTTTGTTTAAATTATTTTAGATAAGCAACAATCGTAATTAAAATATTATAACCTTAGCGGTTTCGTATGCACTAATTCAAACTAACAATTCATAATTTTATTAAAATATGTTTATTGATATAAGTAAGTAGTATTAAAAAAATTAATGTATTATAAATTAAATAAAACAGAACAAATGTTAAATCAACTCTTAAAGAGAAATAATAGATAATTAAACAAATGAATCACGAAAATGGAATATGTGTGTTCGTAGAAAAAGGGTATTTTAGGATTTTTTAATTAAATAAGACATAATGCAAAATGTGTAATAAAGAAGGTCATTTTTGAAATTATGACTTTAAAATAGACTAGAATAATCAATTTTCCAATTTTATTTCACCAGGCTTCTACAAGGTCTGTGGCTTAATTGATGTATTAATTAACATAGAGTGCTTGTTGGACTAAATTTGTTTAAGATTATTATTTTTTCTTTCATTTTAAAGTTTATGATTTGTGTCTTATTTAGTTCATCCGAACATTAAAAAAAAGTTGATTACATTCCTGATGATGTCCGGGTAGATTGACTGAGATGATCTCAAGTCAGACAATCTGCACACATTCAATAAGAAAATGTCAGTGGAGAGCCGGAAAGGTTTCCGGCGTAACCACTTCGACGCTCAACTCAGTACAAGGTTCACCAAATAGAGAGAAAATTTATTGAATGCGATAGATTGGCATGTCTCTCAAATAAGCATACTGGGTATTTATAGGGGAGAAGATAACATTGATCATAGTGTATGTACAATGTTCCTGATCAGACATTATGTATATGTCATGTCTTCTGGCGACTGCCCATGCCATATCTTTTGTCAGTAGGCATTGCGACCCATACTAGTGGGCCCCAAACTGGTAATTAAGATAACTGAACTCTGATCGGGTGAGAGGACCTTAGACGGGCTAAAGGACCCTGTCCAGATGACAGGACACTGGCCGAGCTAGAGGATGTTGTCCAGGCGAGAGGACACTGGCCGGGCTGTCCGGGCTAGAGGACCCTAGTCGGACGAGAGGACCTTGTCCGGATGAGAGTACCTAGTCCGAGCGAGAGGACCCTGGTCGGGCGATAGTACCATGTCCGGGCCAGACACCCTAGTCGGTTGAGAGGATCCTGGTCGGGCTAGAGTACCTTGTCTGGGCGAGATGACCATGTCTGTGCTAGAGGACTTTGTCTATATTTTACACATGCTCTACTCTTTGGAGCAAAATGAAATTTGGCTAGGTTAAGTTTTATCTTTCTGATCGAGTCCCAAAATGACCCGAACCCTTTTCAAGGTATCACCAATCCCCAAAATGTATTTAGAATTAATATCTCAGTGTCGAGAGAACTTATATGTATACGCTCGTGTGGATGCGTATCATCGAATAAATAATACTCTATCGATGACTCGTAACTCATGTGACATAAAAATAAGGGCGGACTTATTGTTGGGGCTAGTATGGTATCGATCCTTATAGACCATATATATATGTTATTTTTTGGGCCATTTGGTTGAGTGGATTAAATCAGGATAGATTAATAGTCAAATATTTATCGTTAAAATTTTAAGTTGTTTTAATAATCATTTTGACCCGGTTTAAGATCCAATTTTATTAATCAAATAGTTATCCATAAAATTGGATCTTAAACCGGGTCAAAATGATTATTAAAACAACTTAAAATTTTAACGATAAATATTTGACTATTAATCTATCCTTATTTAATCCACTCAACCAAACACACCCTTATATGTATGTTTAATTCTCCAGTATGATAGAGTGTACAAGTGATCACTATTTTTTGTGTGTGGTTTCCCGATATTTTCACGGGCTTGTTAAAATTTTAAATGGTGAGACATATTTCAAAATCAATCTGTGTTGAGATGGATAGTAAATTATAAATCTACAATAATAAGTATTGTGATAACTAAAATTAAGATTATTTAATTGTTTTAATTAATACAAATACAGAGTAAATTAGTTATTCTTATTATATGAGTTGATTGGTATTTAAATAAACGAAGAAGATTATATACGTAAAAGAATCGAGAGGACTCGAAAAATATTTTATTAGTATTCGAATTCATCGAATTCAAGTCGAACTCGAACATGTTCGAACTTTTTTCGAACTAAAATTGAGTTTAATTATATTGTTCGATAATTCGCGAGCCGCTCACAGACTTTGATATTTTATCAATTAACATAATATAAATATATATTAAATAAATATATTTTGAGTATTCATTTTTTAGCAATAGTTCTAATATTTTGCGAATATGTTCGAATATTTTCAAGCGGACATTGAACTTGAGCCCTTGTTTGAACCGAAGTCGAACAATTTTTTTAAAGTTTTCGAGTTTTGAATCAAGCTCGAATATATCAATTTTCAAGTAGAATCTGTAACTTAAATTTTTCAGCATATACAGCTCTCGATACAATTCATTTGCACTCCTAAAATTAACAAACAAGCATGCATATGAGTGGTATTCTAATTAATTTTCAAATTATACAATTATCTCTCAATATTAAATATCATAGTAATAAATTTAATCCTTTATTTTTAGTAATATAATGTGATGTTAATACAAATTAAATTATAAAAAATATATACCTATATTTTTTAAATAATATAAATATATTAACTCTTGAACATGCTTAAAAAATGTTACAAATATTTATTCATCCATTAGAATTCATTTTTTTTTTCAAAATACAATTTATCATTTTCTATATAATGAAATTTGGTATTTTCTATCATTATTATTAATATTGGTATTTAAAAAATAAAATATATATATATATATATATATATATATATATATATATTAAAAGACTTAAAAAGATGTATAAATTAATAGATTAAAATATTAATATAATATAGTCGATACTCGAACTGATATGTGGTGCATAAATTCACCGGGAAACCAAACAAGACTTAACAACGTCGAAGGATCTAGAAGGAAAAAGAAAAAGAAAACCGAAGACACTTCAAAAAAATTAAAGAGTTGTTTGAGAAAAACCGAAGGATCTAGAAACCCTAGAGAACAGATATATATGTATATATGTACATAAATCCCGCTACTTCTCTCAGCAGTCAGTGCCTCTTGCAATCGCGGTACGCTTCGTTGGAAGAGAATATTTCCTTGCAAATTGTGTTGTGGGAAGGTGAGTTCCAGAGATCGCAGCAATGGCGGATACAGAGACGTTTGCATTTCAGGCGGAGATCAACCAACTGCTGAGCTTGATCATCAACACTTTCTACAGCAATAAAGAGATCTTTCTCCGTGAACTCATCAGTAACTCCTCTGATGTAAGGCCCATATCCATTCTCCACGTCTTGTTTTGCTTAGAATTTAATCTGTTTTCGCTGGTCTAGATTTTTTATATGGTTGAATGTTGATCTATTAAGCCGAGTTGTCGGTGATTTATCACCTTCGCATGTTTGGGCCAAGGCTTATGTTATTTGTTGCGTCTTATTCAGATTTCCTGAGATCTCTGTTCGGTGCTTTTAACGTGATAATTGTGTATGTTGTGGCTAGACGGCGGCTTTATTTGTTATCGGTGTTTTTATGTTATTGATTATTGTTTGGTTTGGTATTGGGCGAAATCTCTGGACGAGAAGAAAAAGCATTGGTTTGTGATATTTGGTATAGCTGATTTACATGAAATAGCGTTTTGTGCAGTTTCGTCTTCGGATAAGTTCTATTTCTTTTATGCGATACTGTTCTCTTATTCTTTAAATTATGTGCGATACTTGATTCCGTAAGGAAAAACGATATCATCACCATGTTAATAAGTATAATACTGTCTGAGAACCATATATTTTGGTGTATTTAAGAAGATTATTTCCCAAAACCTGTTACTAATTATTCAGTCATTATTGATAATGGTAGAGGAAAATATTTTATGTTAGAATGAATAGCTGAATGATTTATGTTGCACGCAGGCTCTTGACAAGATCCGCTTTGAAAGCTTGACTGACAAGAGCAAGCTAGATGCTCAACCAGAGCTCTTCATTCACATCATTCCTGATAAGACCAACAATACGCTAACCATTGTTGACAGTGGTATTGGAATGACAAAGGCCGGTAAGTGTGCTTGTGTCCTATCTTACCTTGTTTATGGTTTGGTGGGTAGTTACGCGGTGGTCCTTTTTGGGCTAATATGTGTAATTTCACAGATTTGGTGAACAACCTCGGTACAATTGCGCGATCTGGAACCAAAGAATTTATGGAAGCAATTGCAGCTGGTGCTGATGTTAGCATGATTGGGCAGTTCGGTGTTGGTTTCTATTCTGCTTACTTGGTTGCGGACAAGGTCATCGTCACCACGAAGCATAATGATGACGAGCAATATGTCTGGGAGTCCCAGGCTGGTGGCTCGTTCACCGTGACCAGAGATACGTCTGGCGAAAACCTTGGCAGGGGTACCAAGATCACGCTGCATCTCAAAGAGGACCAGCTTGAATATCTTGAGGAGCGCAGGCTGAAGGATTTGGTCAAGAAGCACTCTGAGTTTATTAGCTATCCAATCTCTCTTTGGGTTGAAAAGACTACAGAGAAAGAGATATCTGATGATGAGGACGAGGATGAAAAAAAGGATGAAGAAGGAAAGGTTGAAGAAGTTGATGAAGAGAAGGAAAAAGCTGACAAGAAAAAGAAGAAGATCAAGGAGGTCTCTCACGAGTGGGATCTGGTGAACAAGCAAAAGCCCATCTGGATGAGGAAGCCTGAGGAAATCACAAAGGAAGAATATGCTGCTTTTTACAAGAGCCTGACCAATGACTGGGAGGAACACTTGGCAGTGAAGCACTTTTCGGTTGAGGGTCAGCTTGAGTTCAAGGCTGTTCTATATGTTCCTAAGAGGGCGCCATTTGATCTCTTTGACACTAAGAAGAAACCCAACAACATTAAGCTTTACGTTCGCCGTGTATTTATCATGGACAATTGTGAGGAGTTGATCCCTGAATACCTGAGCTTTGTGAAGGGAATTGTTGACTCAGAGGACCTGCCCCTCAACATCTCTCGTGAGATGTTGCAGCAGAACAAGATCTTGAAGGTCATCCGCAAGAACCTGGTAAAGAAGTGCCTTGAGCTCTTCTTTGAGATAGCTGAGAATAAAGAAGATTACAACAAATTCTACGAGGCTTTCTCGAAGAATCTCAAGCTTGGCATCCACGAAGATTCTCAGAACAAGAGCAAACTTGCTGAATTGCTCAGGTACCATTCTACCAAGAGTGGTGATGAGTTGACCAGCTTGAAGGACTATGTGACCAGGATGAAGGAAGGCCAGAGTGACATTTATTATATTACTGGCGAGAGCAAGAAGGCTGTTGAGAACTCACCCTTCCTTGAGAAGCTAAAGAAGAAGGGTTATGAGGTCCTCTACATGGTTGATGCCATCGATGAGTATGCTGTCGGTCAATTGAAGGAATTTGAGGGTAAGAAACTTGTGTCTGCCACCAAGGAAGGTCTAAAGCTTGAGGAGGGTGAGGATGAGAAGAAGAAGGCTGAGGAGCTGAAAGAAAAGTTTGAGGGCCTGTGCAAGGTCATAAAGGATGTCCTTGGGGACAAGGTTGAGAAAGTTGTGGTTTCTAGCCGTGTTGTTGACTCTCCCTGTTGTTTGGTAACTGGTGAATATGGGTGGACGGCAAACATGGAGAGGATCATGAAGGCACAAGCTTTGAGAGATTCTAGCATGGCCGGATACATGTCCAGCAAGAAGACCATGGAGATCAATCCGGAGAACTCCATCATGGAGGAGCTTAGAAAGAGAGCTGATGCTGACAAGAACGACAAGTCCGTGAAGGACTTGGTTATGCTGCTGTTTGAGACTGCCCTGCTCACATCTGGATTCAGCTTGGACGAGCCCGCCACTTTTGGAAACCGTATTCACAGGATGCTAAAGCTTGGGCTGAGCATTGATGATGATGCTGGAGATGCTGATACTGACATGCCTGCGTTGGAAGAAGCTGATGCTGATGCTGAAGGCAGCAAGATGGAGGAAGTGGACTAAATCCTGGGTTGTTTTTGTTGAGTTAGTGGCGGAACTTTTCTTTTCTATGTTAACTGTGTGTTTTACAAATTTCATATCCTTTATATCTTCCTGCGCAAACTAGGACGGAGATACTTTTTTTAGATTTTTTTTGCTGTTTGTTTTTATTTTACTTTGTGATTGTTTTACAATTGGACTTGACGGTTTAAAACTTGGTTTCATTTTAAACCCGAACATTTTTCTGGGCCCGTATCCAAATGCTTATGTTAATTCTGCTTTGGTGATGAATATCTTGATTGCACGCAAGCGTACGACGTCAAATTATAGTAAAATGTATTTTTGAGTGCAAGTGTTGATCCCACGAAGAGGTAAATAAAATATATCAATGACTTGATTGCAAGAAAGTAATTAAACTAATCACTGAATGGAGAAATATCAATGAGAGAAAATATCAATGAGAGAAAATATCTAGAGGAATGATTTCACTAAGTTTCTACAATAATTATTCTTGGTTGTATTTAAATTCTTGAATTTCTATTATTTAATGATCAAGAACACTTACGTATTTTATTCCCCCTTTCCCAAGTGACGAATAAATTGTACCAATCAAACTTCGATTTAATTATTCCTAATAAAATCTACGTTTAATTGGTAAAGGCAAACAATGTTCTTACCTAAGCCTCGCTAAAGTTATACGCCTTCCGAACGATATAAACATTCAACGATGCGTCTCTAATGATCTATAATCCTAGTTCCTCTCCCGAGTTGTAGAATTAATCAGACTACATACAATTTATGGCCAGTAAATTGCAGTGAAATAATAAATAGAGAACGCAATTAAACAAAACGGAATTCAATCATAAAAATATCCACGTCAAATCATCGTATAGACAAAGCTACGTCAACCTCTAGAATGAAAATTTAGTTCATCACGAAATCCACGAGAACACAAGACATATTCATAGTTCTAGACATCGCTACACTATAAAATAAAGAAGCGAAGGAAAAGATAACAAATCCAAAGTGTCGTCTCCGTCCCCAGATCCGTCGTTCTTCGTATTTGTGATTGTTCTTCGCGCTCCGAATCTTCGTCTCGTGTTTGCTTGTGTGTTTCCTCTCCCTAGGCGGCTGTTTTCTCGTGTGTTTCTCCAAATGACGGCTCTCCCTCTTTTGACCTACGCTTCACGCTTTTATAAATTTCGGGAACGCGGTGGGCGCGGCTGCGCGTGATCGCGCGCGGTTGCATGTGCGCTGCTGCTCATCTGCTTGTGTGTGCGCGCGCGGTCGCGCGGGTTGTGGTGCTGCCGCGCGCGCCTCTCGGGACTTCATGTTCGTCTGTGCGCGCGTGGTCGCGCATGATGTTGCGCGGTGGCGCGCAAGCAGCTGGTCCTCGCCTATGCTCCTGCGCGCGCGGTCGCGCGAGAAGTGGCGCTGCCGCGCGCGCCTCTCGGTTTGATGATTTGTGTGTATGTGCGCGCGGTTGCGCGCGAAGTGGGGCGGCCGCGCGCGCACCTCTGTCCGTGGGTGTTCTCTCGGCTGCGCACTACTCTATTTTCCTAGTCCACTTGGTTTCGTTTCCACCATTGTCTCCATTCCTGGAATGACAACAAAAACAAACCAAAAACGCATAATTCTGTTCGAAACAAGCATAATTCAAAATGAATTTTAATGTAAATTAAGTGCAAATCTTGCACTTATCAAACCCCCTAAACTTGAACTTTTGCTAGTCCCGAGCAAAATAGAATAAAAGCTAATAATTAAGGAAAAGATTTACGCAACTACTAAAGTCATGGATATGCGAAAAGTGATATTGACCTCCGACTCATCTAATTTCATGTAATTCACGATTTCCCAAGAGTCACGTGTATGTGTGATATGTCAATGTTCGTTTATCCCATCGAATGCTCAAATAGAGTTGTAATGCCCATTCGCCTTACAGAATCAAGAAATCCTCAGTTCAGTTCAACTCACACTTCATCAAAATATAAATTTGCATTCACAGATCACATAGGACTTTATCGGTGATTATTTGGCTCGAAAGATGGTCAACACAAGTATGCCAAAGATGAAATCACAAAATGAGATGCTTGCAAGCAAGTGATTAAAGTCTATACTCGTTGACAATGTTTTTCAGGTATCCATAGGCTTGATTTGAAGAACTTTTATCCACTAGTATATTGGATAAATGTGACAAGGTTAATAGGTCTTGTAAGCTTGTAATGTTAGGCAACGGCTCACGGCTACAATAAAGGGTATTGAAATCAAAATTCGAGAGAAATAATCAAATTGTCATCATTTTCACTTATCATTTCATTCATCATCACTTATTGTTTTCTTCTCATTCATATCCTTCCTCTCATATATTTTCTTTTTCACCACTTTTGATTCATTTTTTTTTCAACTCCTTTTAGCACCTTTAACTTTTTCTTTTCTTTTCAAGGAGTATTTGAATCATTACAACACCCATGAACTTATTTCTCTCAAAATTAGGTAAGACAATAAGTGTATAAGTTTCATTAGGTAGTCGTTGTAGAAAGTATAATAAATACAAGTAGGGGCTAATTGTATGTCATTGACATACACCACTTGATTTTTAGTAGGCTCAAAATGGGACACTAGGGATATTTCATTTTCGTTTGGTAGGCTCGAAGGCTCAAAACGGCTCCAAAGATCGCCTAAATCATTCCTATGTCACATATTATCCGTATTTCGCTTCGAAAAGTGTTCAAACAAGTTCTAGACTTCCGTCAATCCATTAGTCAACTCATACAAACCAGTCACACGCAATTTTCAATAAAAATGATATATGAAATAGGTGCACGAAGAAAATTTAAGCATCTCAATTAACTTGAAGCTCAAAGGGCTACAATTGACAGTAAGCAAAGAACACATGCCCAAGGATATAGTGAAAAATTGCCTAGCTCATTCCTATGATTGCAAAAGTCTCAATCAATGCCATGCAAGAATTACTAAGAATCAGATCTCCCTCATCTATTTAGCATCACAAGGCATGCAACTTGTCTCTAAGCAACGATAGTATCAACAAACACGACAGTGCAAAATAATTGTGACTCCTAAGTTATCATGAACACATATATATTTCAGGATCGCAATTCAGTTTTCAACATCGGTCTCACATTTTACTTATCCACGACTCTACCTAACAAATCTAGCATGCAATAAATAAAAAATCAAACTAACTACTGAGCAATAAAACAAAAAAATTGCAGAAAAATTCTAACAAGCAATTTTACCCCCCAAACTTAAAGTATGCAATGTCCTCAATGTCTAGAAATAAAGAACGTGACAACACATACCTCGTTCCCGAGTGTCAGAACTCGGGGCTCGAGTCATCGTTCGTAGCATCAGCATCATCGTCTATGGGCTGCGGCGGTGATAGATCTGGTGGTGGGTAAAATTAACAATTAAGGGAGTAAAATAAAATAATAAAAACAAAATGAATGCTAAAAAATAAAAATTTTGGGTTGCCTCCCACGCAGCGCTTGGTTTAACATCATCAGCCCGACTATACCAATCTTGTTCATGGTGGATCGTATGATATCTTGGAAGCCTTGAGTTCTACGTTTTGACCATCAACCTCCATGGTCAGTTTTCATTTTCTCAAATCAATGACGGCTCCAGCAGTAGCCAAAAATGGTCGTCCTAAAATAGCACGAACATTCTGACTGTTCTCCATGTCTAGCACCACAAAATCTTTTAGAAGCCATATTTTATCAATCTTAAGTTCAACATCTTCCACAATACCCAGCGGTGTCCTGACCGATTTATCTGCCATCTGCAAGCTTAGTCCCTGTGGGCTTATCCTACTCAATCCAAATTTCTCGTAAAGAGAACTAGGTATTATATTCACACTTGCTCCTGAATCACAGATAGCTTTTTCCACCAATTTACCCCCTATCTCACATGGTACTACAAATTCTCCGGGGTCTTGTAGCTTCTGAGGAAGCTTTCTTTGCCTGCCCTTATCATCTCCTCCAGTAAATGCCACCTCTTCCTGCTCTGCAGACTGGATACTAGAGTATAGGGTCTTGAGATCTTCAAGACCTTTTTTCTTTTGAAGCTCAGCCTTCAATTGTAAAAATCTTTGGGGGTTGGGAAGTAAAGAAATATCAATGCATTGATCAAAATCATAACTCTTACCTTTCTTACCTCGATTCCCTTTTCTTGGAGTCGGCTGATCAACTTTCTCTTCTCTGCTTACCACTCCAATCTCCTCATGCTGCATAAAAATGGCATTCACCTCACGCAGATTTGGGTCTGCAGTCTTTTGCACTGCGCCTGACGGTTGAGACGTGAGTTGCTTCGTTATCTGCCCAACTTGCGACTTCAGGATTTTCAACGAAGCTCCAATATTTGTCATGTGTGTCTCAAGGTTGCCAAGTCTAGACTCAGTCCTAGACATCCTCTTGCCAGATTCATAAACGAATGTCCCAACTAAATCCTCAAATGACGGCTTCCCTTCCCCATTTGATGTATTGAACCCCGGTGGAGGATTCAATACATTCTTATTGTTTGCATATGAAAAATTCTCATGGTTCCTCACATCAGGATGATAAGTGTTAGGGGGAGGGTTACCTCGATATCCTCCATAGCCTCCAAAGTTTTTGTTGTTGATGTATTGGACTTCTTCAAGAAAATGTGGTTCTTCAACAACAAGCGGTGGTCCCTCAGTGTTTGATGTACTCACTTTATTCATGGTTGCTATCTGTGTAGTCAACGTTGAGACTTGCGCAGTGAGTGATGTGATAGGATCCACGGCATAAACTCCAGTTGTCCTCTGTACTCCTGACTTCTCAGACGGCCATTGGTAGCTGTTAATAGTCATCTGCTCAAGTAAGTCGTAGGCTTGAGCAGGAGACTTGGCAAAGATTGTGCCACCTGCCGCTGCATCCACTGTTGTCCGTGTCTTACCATTCAACCCGTTATAGAATAGCTCAATCTGCACCCAGTCTTCAAAGCCATGATTCGGGAACTTCCTCAATAACTCTTTATATCTTTCCCATGCTTCGTACAACTGCTCAAAATCAGTCTGCCTAAAAGTACTTATCTCAATCTTCAACTGTGCAGACTTTGCAGGGGGAAAATATTTCACCAGAAATTTCGTCGCTAGCTCCTGCCATGTCGTAATACTTCCCATGGGAAGCGATTGGATCCATCATCTTGCTTGATCCCTGAGAGAAAACGAAAACAAGCGCAGTCGAATAATATCATCAGAAACACCATTTATTTTTACCGTGTCCGTTATCTTCAAGAATGTTCTGAGATGTAGATGAGGATCTGCAGTAACGGCTCCCCCAAACTGGTTCTGTTGAACCATGTTTATCAATTCGGGCTTAAGCTCGAAATTGTTGGCGTTGATGGTTCCTCTAGCAATGCCAGAATGGTGCGCGTTGATCACTGGTCGGAAGTGATCTCTGATTGGTATAGCCATATGCGGCATCTGTCGGTCATTTTCTCTGTGTTCAGCCATTGCTCGGATCTCTTCCCTTCTTGCTTTTCTTAATTTTCTCGCAGTTCTTTCGATTTCCGGGTCAAAAATCAGCAAGTCTGAGTTTTGCGATCTTAGCATACACTGTCAAGCAGGAAAAAAATGAAAAACTCAATCAATGTAAAATAAAATAAAAATAAAAGCTCTAAATTAAAATCTAGACTAATTGGTAACAATACTGATATAAATTCAAATTTTGACACTCCCCGGCAACGGCGACAAAAACTTGTTGCGTTTTTCTTGATTGCTCGCAAGCGCACGACGTCAAGTTATAGTAAAATATATTTTTGAGTGCAAGTGTCGATTCCACGAGGAGTGTAAATAAAATATATATCAATGCTTGTAATTATAATAGTCTCGACTTTATCTAGAAAATTCAGAAAGAATGTTTGGTTTATGTAAATGACTTGATTGCAAGAAAGTAATTAAACTAATCACCGAATGGAGAAATATCAATGAGAAAAAATATCTCGAGGAATGATTTCACTAAGTTTCTACAATAATTATTCCTGGTTGTATTTAAATTCCTGAATTCCTATTATTTAATGACCAAAAACACTTACATATTTTATTCCCCATTTCCCAAGTGACGAATAAATTGTACCAATCAAACTTCGATTCAATTATTCCTAATAAAATCTACGTTTAATTGGTAAAGGCAAACAATGTTTTTACCTAAGCCTCGCTAAAGTTATACGCCTTCCGAACGATGTAAACATTCAACGATGCGTCTCTAATGATCTATAATCCTAGTCCCTCTCCCGAGTTGTAGAATTAATCAGACTACATACAATTTATGGCCAGTAAATTGCAGTGAAATAATAAATAGAGAACGCAATTAAACAAAACGGAATTCAATCATAAAAATATCCACGTCAAATCATCGTATAGACAAAGTTACGTCAACCTCTAGAATGAAAATTTAGTTCATCACGAAATCCACGAGAACACAAGACATATTCATAGTTCTAGACATCGCTACTATAAAATAAAGAAGCGAAGGAAAAGATAACAAATCCGAAGTGTCATCTCCGTCCCTAGATCCGTCGTTCTTCGTATTTGTGATTGTTCTTCGCGCTCCGAATCTTCGTCTCGTGTTTGCTTGTGCGTTTCCTTTCCCTAGGCGGCTGTTTTCTCGTGTGTTTCTCCAAATGACGGCTCTCCCTCTTTTGACCTACGCTTCACGCTTTCATAAATTTCGAGAACGCGGTGCGCGCGGCTGCGCGTGATCGCGCGCGGTTGCGCGTGCTCTGCTGCTCATCTGCTTGTGTGTGTGCGCGCGCGGTCGCGCGAGTTGTGGTGCTGTCGCGCGCGCCTCTCGGGACTTCATGTTCGTCTGTGCGCACGCGGTCGCGCATGATGTTGCGCGGTGGCGCGCAAGCAGCTGGTCCTCGCCTATGCTCCTGCGCGCGCGGTCGCGCTAGAAGTTGCGCTGCCGCGCGCGCCTCTCTGGTTGATGATTTGCGTGTATGTGCACGCGGTTACGCGTGAAGTGGCGCGGCCGCGCGCGCACCTCTGTCCGTGGGTATTCTCTCGGCTGCGCACTACTCTGTTTTCCTAGTCCACTTGGTTTCGTTTCCACTATTGTCTCCACTCCTGGAATGACAACAAAAACAAACCAAAAACGCATAATTCTGTTCGAAACAAGCATAATTCAAAATGGATTTTAATGTAAATTAAGTGCAAATCTTGCACTTATCACCGCCCCAATGGATACGGTAAACATAGATATAATTTAGTCTAAGATAATTGGTAATATAGAGCCCGTTTGGTATCAAAAGTTTTTTGATTAAAAAAGTGCTTTTTTAAGTTGGCTTTTAAAAGTGCTTTTTTAAGTAAAAGTTGTGTTAATGTTGTGTTTGGATGAATAGATAAAAAACACTTTTTAAATTAATAAATGTGTTTGGATACATATCATTAAAGTGTTTTTTTAACTCATTAATTTATATATATATTTTATAACGGATTTCTAAACAAGTGTGATGTATAAATATAAATAATTAAATCCATATCAAAACAATAAAATATGGAATTCTAAAAACCATAAAAACAATTGTTAATAACAATGGTTAATGTTTACATTCTACTTTAATTTATTTAAATAAAAACTAATAGTTAAATGTCGACCTTGTATTGGCAGTGAATTTCTTATGTCATCTCTCAATTCTTTCATTTCCGTAATATTTTCTTGCGTTGGCTCTTGCCATCTCGTACCTCTGTCATGGACATAAACATTTTCACCATCTTGCTCGATTTTTTGTAAATCATCAATATTTTCGAGTTGTTCAAGAATATCTCTAGCCGCATCATATCGCCTTATGAAATTGTGTAAAGCAAAACATGCCACTATAATTTTAAATTGAGTATCTAGACAAAATGTGGGCATATTTTGTAATACCTTCCATCGTGCTTTGCACACTCCAAATGTTCTTTCAATAACCGTCCTTAAACTGGAATGATGATAATTAAATACTTCATTTTTTGATCTGAACTTTGGAGCCAATCGAAATTGAGGTAAATGATATCTAGTATCTTTATACGGTCCCATAAAGCCTTTGAAAGTAGGATAACCTGCATCAACTAAATAATATTTACCTGCGAAAAATAAGAGTTAAAGTGTAAATATTTATCTAACAATTATTTAAAAAAACATATAAGATATATTAATATCAAACTTTCAGGTGGGAGTGGAAAATGCAATCTCTCTCTGCGCATAGCCTCTTTAAAAATTTTAGAATCATGAGCAGAACCTTCCCAACCAGCCCATACAAAAGTAAAGAACGTGTCGAAGTCGCATACAGCCATAACATTTGTTGAAATATACCCTTTTCTTCCAATGAAATCTATTTGCTTGCTAGGCGGAACACGAATGCATATATGTGTGCCATCAATAGCCCCTATACAATCTTTAAAATAAGGCCAATATCTTTTGTCATTCTTAATATATTCAGGGACATCTATAAAATTAAGATCGATAGGTTTGATGATATCTCTCAATAACTTCCATATGGACTCTAAAACGCTGTGAAACTGTCTTGAAACAGTTTCCTCCGAGTGTTGAAAACGCTCTTGAACATTTCTAACTGAAGCAGGTTGACCCATCATGTACAAAAATAATCCCACCTTTTCATAGATATCAACTCCTTTTGTTGGTTGTAAGCTATATTTTTGGAGTAGATCGTCACATAGTTTATAAAAAACATGTTTCCTCATTCTAAACATTTCAAAGCATCGTGTCTCATTACCATTCAATATCTCTGCCACCCATTGAGACCCTGATAACCACGATGTCCTACATTTTTCTTTAACAATATATTTCAAAACATAATTCGTAACACCACACAAGGATAACAAAACCATTCTTTTCTTAGAGACATGTGTATTTCTAATTGAATCAACGGAAATGTCGGAATCACTTGATGCATCAGAGTTATCTGATATAGTGGAGCCTGAACTCGCAGACATCCTGTGAAAATATATGAATAAAGATAAATATATAAAAAAAACAATAAACATTGAAAGTTTTAGATTATTGCATTAAAAATTTAAACATACTACTTAATAAAGTTGACTCATAAATCAATAAAAGAAAAAAACAAGTGCATTATTCAAGTATTTTTCCTAAAAACATAACTCATGTTAATAACGCTTCAAATCATCTTTAGTGAATGTCTTTGCCCAACCAAGCTGCAGTTCCGAGTCCTTCAATCCGATAAATGTTTGCCTATTATGCTTTTTACCCAAAACTCTAGTAACTATGAAGAATTGCTCACTGCCAACCACCATACCAGGCAAACTACGAAGAACCTCCAGACAATTTTCAATGCTACATGGATCATCTTTTGGTGTTTCGTGTATAGACTTTTGAGCCTCAAATTCTTGAAGGACACGATCAAGTTGATCGGCTAACCTAGTGGCAATGTGACCTCTTTTTTCCTCACTCTCCCTTCTTTTTCTCTTCCTTTGCTGCATAGAGTTGTCAGCTCCCATTGTTGAGTTTTCCATAAATTCTTGGCTTTCAACATTAATATAAACATCACTTTGAAACTCTCCATCTAACTGAACATCCCAATAATTTATATCATCGTTGAAATTATTATGAATTGGTTGATCCTCTGATGGTGCTATTGCAGCATAGCCAGTTGCTATGGAACCTTTAAATATATTTTCCAATAAATCTAAATTCTTGGGTCCCCTCAATCTAAACTTTGCATACTCGGGATTTTCCTGTAATTTGCAACGTAACAAAAAATAAATAAAAATAATTGATTAAAAATTTAAAATGTAGTATATAAATTATGTACCTTAATCTTATCCTCCCACCAACTATTATCAGCTTGCGCGGTCATCTTGTTATGATCCCAACCAAGGCCAGTCTCATTATTTCCAATAAGTTGTGCCCACAGTGCAAAATATTTTCTCATAGAATCCCATTTATTTTTGAATTGTTTTTGATTCAAAGAAAGTCCCGTTCTCTCATGAAATTTTGAAACTAAATTTGTGTACCCCGTTTTGTTTAAATGTTTGGTAGGCTTATTGCCGGATTCAATTTCTTCCTCACAAATTTTTAAAAATATTTCGGTATTCTGATCAGTCCAATCCGCCTTATTATTCCCATCAGCAACAAATCCAGGTTCAACAGTCTCAATCGTATATCTAGGTAATTGACTTGGCTTTGATAATCCTCGTTTAGGAGCTAACTTTCGAATACATTTTATATTCAAAAAATAAAACATAAAAAAACAATAGATTATCTAATTCACAATATCATAAATGAAAAAGTAATACAAACAAGGATTAAATAATACTACAGTAATATTATGGTATATAACATATTTTAATTAATATAATATTATATACGTAATACACAAGAATTGATGAATATTATATACGTAGTTGCAAAAAAATAGAATAAGCAAATACTTTCCCCTTCCTGACTTCCTGAATTTATCGGATCATTGATCGAATTGTAACATAATTATCTAATTCACAATACGTAATACAGACGTAAATGAATAGGGAGTGTAGATTCTGCAGCAAAAAGAAAGCAGAAAAAAATGAACGAACAAAAACCTCGACGGAAAAAAAATTGTACCTTGTAGAAGAATGGAGAAAAGATTGAGAGGAGGCTACTGGTGGATGTTTTTTTTAAGGTTATTAAAAAAGCTAGTGAAAAAAGCTCTAAAATAGGGCTTTTAAAAAAGCTCTAATTTCAACTTAAATAAGTGCTTTTTTAAGCACTAGAAGCCCACCCAAACAAGTTAAAAATTAAAAAAGCACTTTTTTTTAAAAAAAAAAAACACTTTTTTAATTGTAGCTTCTTATACCAAACGTGCTCATAGTATTTAGATATTTGTTTCTCGTCCTTTAGATAGATATCTATGATTTCGAATCGGATTGATTGTGTTGACTGAATATTGGTAACATGTTATCTAAAACAAATTTGTCAACTTTCTGATTTCTTACTTGGTACGATGTTTTCGAGATTTTGTTTCTATCTTGATAAAATCTTCTTGGATGTCTATAAATTTCTAATAAAGGCAAAAAATTATCTGAGATTGTCTTACGGATTGTATTTTATGAAACAAGTCTCTTATTTGAGTTATGTATGAAAAAATAGAGACCTATTCTTTTATAAATCAATATTTAAGTGGTAAAATTGATCGAGTAGGTATGAGTTTTATTCTTTTTAACAATTTTTTTCGCCTGAGTTTTTCACATATAATAGATGATTTAATTGCGAAGCAGCCATGAGTTTTATTTTTCTTTTACAATATCTTTTCGATTAAGTTTGTCAAACATGATTTTTTTAATGTGGTTTATTATTGTGAAAATACTTGAAAATATTCTTGTAATCTTTATTCAAAATGTAGAATTTTAAATTTTTAAAAAAATGATTATAAGAAATTCTTACACTAAAAAAAAAAAAAAACATACATGTGCACGTATGTTGTGCGTAGAGTTATTAGTTTTTATTATTGACCAGTATTTCTTCTATCAATTACCAAATATCTAAATTATTTGGCGGAATTATTCATTAACATGTGCTTTCCAATTAATCCAAAAGTTATAATGTCAAGCTAAGATGTCCTATACGAGATATTGGGTCATGATAATGTGGATTTCTAAAATGTGAACGGTGACAATACATGTACACATATTTTACTAAATTTTGAATGATTATAATTATGTTGTCGGCACACCTATATTCTTATTTTTTATTATCGGATTTAAAGTTTAATAATTCGTAATAACATATTAGAAAGTCTGTATTATATATAGGAAAAGTACAATTTTGGTTCTATGATTTGTAATTTTTTTAATAATTAATTTGTATTTTAAGTTTTATAACTTGAATGTTTTTCATTTTTGGTCATGTTGAATGTGGATTTATATTTTTAGTCACTGTAAACTGTATGTTTTTTTCATTTTTTTCTCTCGTTGACGATGAATATATATTTTTTAACGTTAACTTGCATTTTTTCATTTTTTTTTCATTATTTTACCAAGTTCGTCATGTGTTCTTCCAAATAATGTTTCATCGAGTGTATTTATCTTCCTCATCTCTGTCAAACCCTAACAGCTTCCTTCTTCCTCAAATTTATCTTTTCCTCTCTTTTTCACGTCAAGCTTTGTTCTCTCTTCTCTCTATCTTATGTGATATCTTTTTCGGTTTTTATCTTCCTTAATAGGTCAAGATTTTAAAAAGCCCAAAATTTTCCACTTGAAGCTCTAAGAAATTTGCCACAGAATATCTTTTAATAAACTGTAGATTTCCACGTGAGTGAATCAATAATTTTCAAAATTCCTCATTTTTTATCCTTGATTTCATTGTATTTTAAAAGGGATTAAAATAAAAATTTCTTTTTTTATTCTATTCCTTATTTATAATATTTTGGTGCTCTTGAAATTATTGTAAAATCGTCTTCTCTTCAAAATTATGTTTTTCCTTTGTTGTTCAAATTTACTATAATATTAATTGAAATAAGCACATATAATGACTCCAGATAAACACAAAATAAGATATAACAATGTCAGATAAACAAGAATACGAGAAAATAAAATCTTTAAAATCTGTATAAAATTCAGACTTATCAATATGCCAATATGTTTCAGCTTCATCTCGTCAAATCTAGGTTTTTGAACTACTTAATACCATGTCCGAATCGGGTTTCTGGATTTGCTTATGTGCTTTCATGTATGGGGAGCCTGATTTGATATCACATGGGAATTTTTTTTATAATGATACAAACATTTCACAAGAATTTTTCATCTGAAATTATGAAATAAATTATATGAAAATTGTAAGTTGTCTTGCTAATTAAGAGCGTAACAAATTGTTTGACAATATTGAAATGAGTAGATATCTTGTGAGACGCTCTCACGAATCTTACTAAAAATAATACTTTTTCATGGATGACCCAAATAAGATATTCGTCTCACAAAATACGACCCGTGAGACCGTCTCACATAAGTTTTTGTCTATTGAAATATCAAATTGGTTAAATTCAAATAATCAATATCGCGTTTTGTTACAAAACACTCAAAACATGAATTGGGAGATATCCATAGTTTTAGTTATAACTTTACAAAGATAGATTGTGAAACGAAATATTAAATTAGAACCACATAATTCACCATTTTGGATACCCGACGACACCAAAAATGACATTTAGGATAACTTTTTTCTGGTTGTAAGGTTCTTGTTGTTGGTGCTTCAAACTTGGATGTCAACTCTCGTCCAATTCGAATTTTATCAGGTCTAATTTACAATCAACTAAATAATCAAATCCGAACCCAAACCACGATTTCGGTGTATCAAAGCATGACAAGGTGTAAAACAAACACAATGCAACAAAATTGTCACACGAGATGGCAGAGTCATTGATAAGAAACAAATCACCACATTTATAAACAAGAAAACGGCTCGATGCAACATCTGGAATCAAGTATCCTCAACTCTCGAGTGAAATACAAAGCTTGGGAACGTCGTCGTGATGTCCCTGTTAAGTAGGAACATGTGATCAGCAAACTTAGGATGCACGGTGCCAACCCGTAAATTTACACACAAGTACAATATTTTATGATCTTGTGAACATTTTATGGCAGTACCATGATTCCCAAAGATTCAGGTTGTGCGTTTTTACCTCAAGATATTCAATTTTTTCCACTAGTACAATTTCTCACTTTGGACAGGCACATAATTATTTCACTATATAGCCTATCCTTTTTGGGTTTATCAAGCATACTTCCTGATCGCGTGAAGTTAAAGTAGAAGTAGATATGCGGACAACAAAATTATAACATACTTGAGATATTGAAGTGTCATATTCTTCAAAAGCGAAGGATGACGCAAAACTAGACTTCTCCATTCTTCTTTATCAATTTTTCCATCATGCTTTGTATCAGCTTCCTCAAAGGTCTGAAATAAAACACAAATATCCAATTAAAAAAAGTACAAACAAATGACAATGCATCGATTAACCAATGCTTGTGTTATCGATTGACTGCTAATAATCTCAGCGATATTATGACAAGAAGCCAAACTTAGAATTGCTTTTCATTTGAGTGGTTCGATTCAATGAACAGTTGTCGAGTTTCATTCACTAACTAAACTTTACCATGCTTTCTCTGCGTGGGATTTTTTTTTTTTGGGGGGTGGGTGGGGGGGGGGGGGTTTGGTAGGTCAAAACAAAGTTAGGTAGATGAACAACCTTGTCAATGATGCTCTCTATAACTTCATCTGACAGGTTCATACCAGATTCAGCAAGAGTGGCAACCACCATTTGTTTTACCTGTATATTCCAAGTAGTATAATCAATATGTTATTAAAATTAGACGACTTCAACATTTTGAACGATTTGGCCACAGTGTTAGTACATAAAATAGGTCAACTCCAGGAAATTGTTATGTAGGGTATAATTAGACAGGATGTGGACATGGTGAACACCAAATTTCAGCTTAAATATTTTCATGAAGCATGTCACCCCCTTTTTAGATTGAACAACTAGCACAAAAGTAACTCGATATATTGTAGGACTCCTCAAATTTCCAAATATCACATTCAATCAAATTTAAAGGTTTGTATTACTGTTGACACCAGTGAAATCTCATGCCCAACCAGTTGCAACTGAAACAAATCTAGAAGGTACTAAAAAGCAAAAGATAAATTGCGATCCTTAGAAGATAGTCCAAAAGGAAAAAACTCTATATAAATTTATTCAAACTACAATTTTTCACAGATAAAAAAAATGAAATGAAGAATAATATTATTAGACATATATTATTAAAAATCCCCTGCAAAAGCGATGGATGATAAAATAATCACAACACACAGACACATGAAGCATTACATGTGGTACATCGTAGTTAAAACAACACATGCTCCACACAATGCATAAGCATCAAGCAAAAATGTAACACATGTGGCAAAAAAGGTTTCCATATGTCTTGCTTCTCTTGTTAAGCATACGTAACAGCTACTTACTTATGAATCATAATATATACATACATATATGTACATCTGTATGTATATGGGTATAGAAAAGCTGACAAATAAAGGAGTAAGTGGTCAAGATACCAGAAAAAATAGACTGAACTACAAAAGCTGCAGCTCAGACTTCGGTCAACAGAAATATATCTCCCCTAGAACAAAAAATACAAAGTGAGAAATGTTCACCTCTTGCCTCTCGATAAAACCTTGCTGCTTGAGATCATACAATTGAAACGAAACTGTAGTGGGAAAAATTTATAAGTTAAAATGGCATGAATATCAGAAAGTCTCCAAGAGCTAAACAGAGCCTCATAATGGGAGTATCAGATATTCAACATACATTCAATCTTATCATCAATAGAAGCATTTGGATGGAATACAGATAGTGCACGGGCGAACTCCTCGAAACCAAGAATTCCATTATGTTTGGTGTCAAACAAGTCGAAAACCTGCTCCAAGAAACGTGTAGATGAGAAGTGTTACCCCCAGGATTACTTATGGTTAATGAAAGATGCATTTCCAAGTCTCGCTAAAATAGTTGCACATGATTTCCAACATATCATTTTAAATTATTGTATAAAACTTCACCAGCGTCAAGATATGTCTAAATGTAAAACTACAATCTTACTGCATGCTGTGCCCTTTGGGAACACTCATCATACATGAAAAGAACTATTATAATGCATGATAACACACTTTTTACTTAAAAACATCCACCCAGAAACTGTATGCATCTAAGAATTGCAGACAAAACATGCTTAAATTTGTGAAGTACCCGATCGGCAAACAGACTCTCTTTTTTGTTTGTCTTAAACAATGCTAATTGAAATTCTTCCTGCAAAATAAACAGAGAAATTTGAATTACATGACTGATGTTTGAAAGGGTTACAGTGCTAAAAATGACACAGGAAATCTTTGATCTGTGCTAATATACTAAGAACCTTGTTGATCAGCCCGTCATCAATCACAGCACTGCTGATCTTCTTAAACAGCTCATAAAGTGCTTCTATTTCACTTACACTAACTGCAATAAAAGGAAATTTCAATTACAAATTAGATGCACATCTAGCCATGCTAGAGAATAGCATCTGAATATAGCAAAAAGAAAATGGGGAGCCAAGAAATCAGCAAACGAGATAACAGTGATTATGTCCCATCTCCATCAACACTAGCGACTGAATAACAATATCAGGTTGTTAGCCTTTCAAAAGTAAGGCGGATAGTTTTCTTTTCATGAAGATCTGGATTAATATGCTTCAATGGTCCCCAGTTTTACAGTGAAACATTCCCTTTGAGTTTCATTAAATTAATCATTTTCCTTTTTAGGCGATTTATAAAGAAATTTTCATTTCATAAAAATGGTAAGTTTAGGTCCAAAAAATACCATCTTATCTAGAGGTAAGGATAAGATTCAATACCTCAAAACCACTGTTTTTTAAGATCAAAAAGGTTAAAAAAATCAAATCTCACTTTTTCAACAATTGATCAGGAATACAAGGAATGGAGATAGAATATCTTAAATCCACATTCTTATACTGTCCATTGCATATTACACATTCCTTTTCCATTTGTTTAATTTCATAGGGGTTGGACGTGGTAGTTGAAGAGGTTGATTAATAAAAGATTGTGGATGTGATGCATACACACAGTCTCCCTGGCAAGAATTTCAGGATCTTCAAGGCCCCTTGATTGTGTATCAAGTTCAAAGCATTGAAGAAATGAAGCACATAAATGCTTGAACCCTGCTAAGCACTGCAACATGGTCTTTCTTGAACATTAATACACTCCATTCCTGTAAAATAGGATAAAATTATACTAATTTAATACAATATAAAGTTGCAAATATACAATATAAGAATAGAAAAAATAATTGTACAAAAACCCACCTTTGGACCATTCTCCAAATCACGTGCTTCAGAACAAAATGAAGCTGGTGAAAATTTGATCTTTACAAAACTAATACCTGATAATCACTTTTTATGTACGTGAAATAATATCAATGAAATAAACTTTCAGAATTGTAAATATTTTTGATTTTGAAAGATGGGACGACCTACAATTTCAAGATCATGAACACCTTCCACAGAGGGACATAGTATTTTCCTCATTTACAAATATAACAGTTTACACATGACACTTTGACATTTAATACAAGCATTCTCTAAATTCCCATCTTCAGCATAAAAATTTTGAAACAGCCATGCCATTAAAAAGAACTATTCCAACAACATCTGCCTCTCAAGTAACATAATTTACTAAACCAAATCATGCCGTCTACTTCATAATTCGCTAACCAACCCTCAATTAGCACAATTCGAAACTATAATGTCCCGGACAACCAAACGGATGACCCAATCCAACCCGATATTTAGTTGGATCCCAATAAATATAAACTATGGGACGGATACTAACAGCAAATATCCAATGAAAAAGCCTGAATTTCATGTTAGATCCACTAAAAACAGAGAAAATTACCAAACTTCCGCTGCAGCTTAGGATTAGGGTACACAATTCAATATTCCCAAATCAGTTCTGGATCTCAAGAGCCAAAAAAAAGTAACATATAAATTTGCATATTGGGATTTTTACAATCAAGATATCTTTTTACCTCCTCAGGCAAGATCAGTTAAACAAGATGGATCGAGCAGCCGCTGTTTGATTGAGAAATAGAAAGTGGGGGAAGCGCACAATCTTGGACAAAAGATTGATTTTTTTTTTCCTTTGTTCTAATTGGATTCAGAATAATTTCTAAGAATTGGGAAACTGAGATGTTGACAGGTGAAAGGGGAGTAGGCTTCCGCCGGGTAGATTGGGTGGTAGCCACTCGACCATTGGGACTCATCATATTTGAGCTCATTTTCATTATTATGAATTAATAATTTTTTATTTTTTATTTCGATTACCACTATAAATTTAAAAAAAAAACATCTTTTTTACAATTTTACTAATATTTCAAACGAAGTGTTATTTATGTAATTAATGATTAAAATTAATAAATATTAGTGTTTAAATTGTCGATGATCGAAGTTGAGTTTAGAGGGGGTTGAATAAACTCTACTCGTTTTTCATTTCTTTTGATGAGATACTAAAATCCTGTTAGAGATAGTAGTTTATCTTGTTGCGTATACCTTCACCTAGATTACAATTATAGGTGCGGAAACAATCTGATGAAGTAAGTGAAAGACAATAATAATAGTAGGCAGTAGTTGTTTATGGAAGTTCGAAGATGAAATCTTCTACGTCTCCCCTTCTCCTGTTTCCAGAAGGTATAACTAAAAGACTTTGGATATTACAGTACAACTCTTGTACACACCCACTTCAGAAGGACTTACACCTTTGCCTACTGAAACTCTTAGTTACTCGACTCAAAAAGAACGTGATACAAAAGGTTCTGAAAAAACTCTTTTCAGATTACAAGCTCTTCCTGATAAAGTATAAGTGTTGTAAAAGATTGTGAAGAGTGTAAGAATCAGTAGCACAAGATGATCTTCAAAAGATCAGATATTTGCTATGAAGCGTGTGCTACTTTTCTTTGTGTTGAACTCAAAGTTATCAAGGAATTCGAGGTTGTCTCGTTGAGTGAAATAGCGTTGATCCTTGAAAAGATATTATGCGTAGAGTTCTCTTTCTGTAAGGGTTTGTTCCATGTATATATAAGCGACTGTGTTCAACGTTTATGATCAGAAGATGTCTTCAGATTTCTGATAGAGTCAGCTTATTACCAAAAAAAAGGTTCATACAGAAAAGTTATAAAACAATCAGTCTTGTTTTATACTAAACTCGGTAAAGTGAATTAAATGACTCCGTATAGTATTTAATGCTGCAATTAATACTAGTACTTGGTAACTTTAACGGTAACATTTAAAGTAGTCACGTTAGGCAACATCTTCTACTGATTCTGTTTTTCTATCCTTTCTATTGCTTTTGTTTTACTAGACCAGTAGCTTCTGATTTTCTTTTTGTCTACTGTTTTCTTAAAGAGTGCTGCTAGTCTGCTGGTTTTTATTTTCATCGCCACAATTAATTCATGTCTATCAATTTCCCCCTTTGTGGTGATGCCAAAACCTAAACAATAGGAAAGCGTTAAATAACAGATAATCAGTTAGCAAAAGAATAATGTCAATGAAATTAACACAGTAAATTGTCAATCAGTTCCAATGTCCCTGTAAATGACTTCTTCATCTTGAGGATCCTGAAATCTTCTATCTGAAGGCTCAGCTTCTGATTGCCTTAGTTCTGCTTCAGATGGATCTCTTCGTTTTTCTTCCCCCTTTTTGGCATCAGCGGCAATCACATGGGCCATAAGATCATTCATTCTTCCAGACAAGTTTTGAATGTCATTGGTTAACATCTCCAGATACGGAGCTTGAGTAGAGATACGATCATTGGGAGTGAGAGATTGAGTTTGAGAATCAATCTTGGCATCAATTACTTCCATGGAGGTGGAAAATGATCGAATGAGATCATCATGCTCGGTGAGTCGATTTAGTATATCAGTTTGAGCAAGCACGATGTGACTATAATTTCTCGATACAGCTTGTCTGAAAACAATGGTTTCAGCATGCATTTTCTCCATGGATTCCTCCATTTTATATATTTGTTTGCTCATTCGTTCTCTGAAGAACTGAGCACCACTAAATTCTGATATGCTTTCACAGGACATCCGCTTGACTAAATCAGACAGGTTATTGAGTTCCCTTTGCAGAACGTCAATCTGAAACTCCAAATTGAATGATTCTGATTCAGGTGAGAGGGTTCGCGCAAGCATGCGTTGCCTCATTTCAGCAGCGCGAGTGTTCGTGAGAGTTTGAACAGGATCAGTGACAATCAGTGCAATAGAGACTTGATTGGTGGTGAGGGAAGTGGTGTCCATCACAGCAGTAGAAGGACCAGGGTCAGCAGAGGTTTCATCTGGAATAGCAGAGACATTTGGTTCGGCAGCAATTATGGTAGGAACAATCTCTTCATCAGGAGCAACCAAGTTGGAGACCAAGTTCTCTTCTGTTGGAGCAACGGCAGTAGGTGAAGCTGATTGTTCTGCAGTTATGGGTTCAGATTGCTGGTTCAGAAGAACTTTCATTTCAGCTTGATGAGCAGCAGAAAATTTCTCTAGATTTGGCAAAAGAGATACAGCATCTGATTCTGCCATATGTTGTTCTGCGGTTGGAGAGGGTGATTGTGGCAATGAAGTAGCTGGAACTGCTTCCTGAGTAGTAGGGGACGTGGGAACAATTGACTCAATGACTTCTTCAACGGAAGCCAGTTCATGCACAGACAAAAGAGATGATGACTGAAGAGGCCTTGTTGGTGATGCAGGAGTACTGAGAACATAAGCTTTTGGTGAAGCTGTAGTCCGTTCCTCAACTGTCTGGATCTGTGGAAAGTCTGGAACAAGGCCGACTTGATATTCAATTGGCTCGCCAAAGCCCTTTTCTTGATCAAGAAGTTGCTCACTCATCTGTTTCAATTTGTCAGTTAGAATCAGAATGACGTTTTGATCCTGAACAGCAGTAGGAATTGTAGGATCAAAATTTGATTTAAGAATTTTCATAATCGATTCCAACTTCTGACATTTCAGCTGTTCGAGGATGTAGCTTCTTCTACGCAAGGCCTCGATTACATTTTCTGTTTGGCAAGCTGAAAGATCCTCTTCTCAGCGTTCATTATTTTCTCATAGGATCCTTTCTTCTAGAAGTAAGCAAAAGAATGAAAAATTCGGACCTTGTGCCACTCGTCAAAGAAATTCATGTCATCATTGGCAGAGCTTTCTATTTCTGCCAAATGAAGATCAACACATGTGGTCACAGTTGTTCCTGAGTCCAAAAAGTTGTGGTTCTTCAATCATCTTTCCTTTGCCTTTGTCGGTTGACGAAATAGGCAAAATGGGTCGAAATGCAGAAGACCCCCTTGTTGGTTCTCTAATCACTATTCCAGACATTGGTCTGAAAGTAGAAGCAGTAGATGTTGCTGGAACAGATGCAACAGCTTGCACTGAAGTAGGAGCATTAGATCAGTGCAGATGGAACCACTTCTGGAAACACCTGTCTGATTGGCACTTTCTCAATTTCAGAAATTGCTGATGTCTTCTTCATTTTAAGAACAATCTGTGCTTTCTTTTTTATTGGAGTTGGTAGGGATGGTTGAACATCAGCAGCAGACTCTTCTGATACTGTTTTATCAGAATCAGTAGAGACGATCACTCTTTTCCTTTTAATCTTTCGTTGAGGTTTCTGAGTCTCAGAAAGAGTCTCTCCAATCTCCTTTTTCAAGGCAACAAATTCAGCCACGGTTGGCTTGGGCCTTAAAGCGAGTACATTCTCAGCATCAATCATTGTTACCGAAACAGCATCCTGTTCACTTGTAAAAGCGAAACCAGCATCCTTGAGCATTGTGCTGATCTGAACAGCAAATCCAGAACTTTTCTTGATGACCATGTCTTTCATGATTCTGAATATGAAATGACTCCAATCCACTTTAGTTCCCTTAGTGATGACAGCCATCACTTGAACTTTCTCCTTTGTTAACTTGTCGAACGTGTCAGCTTTGACTAATATAGCCTTCGCCACAATATCAGCCAGAATTTGATATTCCATTTTGAGTAACTTTTTGTGGCAAGAAGGAGACAATTCTTCTCCAGTGGTTGAGAAAGTTCTAAGAGCAATATACATTTCTAGCTTGGAAATATCAGATAGTTCAGAAGTACCTGAAAGTGGGAGGAGAAAAGTTGCGCCCAATAGTGCAACATCAATGGAGATGGATGCATCTCCTTGAGAGTGGACGATCTTTCCTTCATGCACAGTTGCCTTAGCGTAGAAATCCAGAAGAGCATTTTTGTATATCACAGCTGGTGCTTCCAAGAAGTTTCGAAGTCCTGATTTCTCAAGGTCTTGAAACATTTTAACAAGATTCTTATCTTTGACATTGAATACTGAAGCAAAGTTGACTTGATATGCATTAAGAGTGTATGCTCCGGCCATTTCTCTACGATGAAAGGATCAGATAAAATTTGCAGTAGATAGAAGATGATTAAGAGAAAGCAGTAGCTGAGTAGCAACAGTTTTGAAACGGTAAAAGTGAAAAATGAGAAGGTGATATTTTAAAATGAATGTACAACCGTCAAGTAAACATAAGGATACGTGTCAGTATGTTTATGGTTGAATGTTTGAAAAGACTTGCAAAGTTTGTCAGAGACGCAAATGATTTAAAAATTTGAAATAGACGGGCTGTCCAGACGGTTACTAAAAATAATCAGAAGAAGATTTGTCGTTTTATGATAACGTCTGCTGGAAGTTTCAGAGTGCTGAAATATTTGAGCACTGTGACAAAACCAGCAGACTTGTTGTTTTATCGAAAAGACAAATACTCTATCTGTTTTCTGAAAAAAGTATAAAAATCTTAGTCTGACTAAGATATTGTTCCCCCTCGGTAAATGCAACTAATAAGTGAATATTAAACACCAAACGACTTTTGGCAATCTTTCAATCTGAACCGTTGAAAATGAACAGTCGCAAGAGTCTTTGTGTCTTCCGAAGATTACTATAAATGCCTACACAACTTAAACGAAGTTAAACATTCATAATCTAAAATGAAAGCTCAAGTTAAAGAAGAGTTAGAGTCTGATCCAGGAGCCGAAGCAAAAATGTTCAGAAGGAAGTTTGAAGATGTCATTCTTTACGTAATGATCCTTGGATCAAACTCCTGGAGTTGTAATGTCAACAATCAAAAAGATTTGTTGCTTCCATTTAGTCGGAAATGTAGCATCGATCTTTTCCATAGGCTTTCTAATGCAATAAGAGAGTACTGGTTGATCGATGAAGCTGATGCCCTGTAAAGTATCTGATTATACATTAGTGCTAACAAGACCCAAGCTTGCTAGATTCTTACTAGACCCAAGCTTGCTGGAATCTTTTCGAAGCAGACCATCCTTTTGCTGCTGAAGATACTACGATCTGCTGATATTACTGAATGCAAAAAGTTTAATGTAAAGCTTCTTGTTAAAGAGCATTTGTTGATCTACTGCTTTTACTTCTGCATCGTTAAATGTACTGGAATGGTTTCTAATAAAATTTCAGTTTAAGTACTTGATATTCCCTTCTGCTTTCCTGCAAATAACTTACTAGTTGGCTAAATAAGATAAATAACTGATGAATGATGAATAAAATTCAGAAGAAGAGAAGTCAGTCTTGATAGCTTCTACTGGAAGATAAAATAAGCCTTGTTTTGTTAATGAGACAAAATACCTTTTGCTTCTGACACAGAATCACAGAATATCAGAATAAAGTTTTTCCTAAATTAGTGCAATATATGGTAACAAATCCGATGAGAGCTAGATATGGGATGTTTCATATATCTACTGTAGTCAAGACTTTCTCGAGCTTTGGTCCCTGGTTTTCATCTATAAATATGAACATGGGTTAAACCAGATAGTCATTCTTAAGAAAAAAAATGGCAAGAGATAATAGTCCTGATTTGGCTGATGAGTTCATGAGAGAGGTGACTGCTGCAAGAAAGGAGGCAATAGAGGTCAAGGTGCTGAAGAAGACACTTGCTACTTGGACTAAAATCCAGGAGCTTAGGTCTTCCTTCGAGAGTGGGCGAACATCTTCTACTAAGGAGTTGATGATGATGTCAAAGTATTATCGACGTCTCCATAGTGCTGATAGTGCTGACGTTGTCTCTGATGATAGCGTCTACCTTCTTATGCTCTTAAAGGAGCTTAAGACTCTGAAAAAGATTGCTTTTTCAGATGAGTTTTTACGTACCTCTACTGGAGAGCTGACCGCTTGGTTGGCATCCTGGAGAGTTTACGTTAAAACAGAAATGAAAAATGTACGCCCCCGTTTCTATTATCTTTAATGAAATATTATGTCTACTGATTGTCTCCATCGTTCAACTTTTACCTTCTGCAAAATTAGAAACTGAATAATCACAGAGGAAAAGTTAAGCCAAAATATCAGATAATGATAAATAATTAAGTTAAATCTATCAATCCAAGTGTATTTCGAAAGTAAGAAAACTTATTCTCAGGGAGAGATTTTGTAAAGATGTCTGCTGCTTGCTGATCAGTATGAATGTATTCCAGACGAATGTTCTTCTTCTGCACATGATCTCTGATGAAATGATGTCTGATGTCTATGTGCTTCGTTCTGGAATGAAGTACTGGATTTTGTGTGATTGCAATGGCACTGGTATTGTCACAGAAAATAGGTGATTTGGAGGCTTGAATTCCATAGTCTTTTAACTGTTGTTGAATCCATAATATTTGAGAGCAGCAGCTTCCAGCAGCCAGATATTCTGCTTCTGCAGTAGATGTGGCTATGGAGGTCTGCTTTTTACTAAACCAGGATATCAGCCTGTCACCAAGAAATTGACAAAAATCACTTGTGCTTTTCCTATCCAGTTTACATCCTGCATAATCAACATCTGAGTATCCAATAAGATTAAACGACGAGTCCTTGGGATACCAGAGATATTTTAAAATCCTTTTACCAGCAATGTAATGTGATTGTTTAGGGTTTGATTGAAATCTAGCACAAATGCAAACATCAAACATGATATCTGGTCTACTGGCAGTCAGATATAACAATGAACCAATAAGACCGCGATACTGAGTTACCTCTACTGGAATTCCACTTTCATCTTTATCAAGTTTAATAGATGAGCTCATTGGAGTAGAAGCAGCAGAGCATGCTTCCATACCGAACTTTTTCAGAAGCTCCTTGGTATACTTGGCTTGATTTATAAAAATTCCAGTATCAAGTTGTTTAATCTGTAGTCCTAAGAAGAATGTTAATTCTCCCATCATGCTCATCTCGAACTGGTCCTGCATTAACTTAGCAAACTTTGCACATAATTTGGGGTTAGTTGACCCAAATATGATATCATCAACATAAATCTGAACTAATAATATGTGTTTGTTTTTGGCTAAGGTAAACAAGGTTTTATCTACAGTACCAACGATGAAACCATGATTAATGAGAAATTGTGAAAGTGTATCGTACCAAGCCCTAGGTACTTGTTTCAGACCATACAATGCTTTATATAATTTAAAAACATGATTTGGTAACAAATGATTAGAAAAACCTGGAGGCTGTTCAGCATAGACTTCCTCTTGTAGTAGACCATTAAGAAACGCACTCTTTACGTCCATTTGATATACTTTGAAGTTTTTGAAAGCAGAAAAGGCTAAGAATATTCTGATAGCTTCGAGCCTAGCTACTGGTGCAAAGGTTTCATCATAGTCTATTCCTTCTTCTTGTCTAAATCCTTGTGCCACCAGTCTTGCTTTGTTTCTTACAATTGTTTCCTTCCTCATTTAGTTTGTTTCTGAATACCCACCGAGTTCCAATGATAGCTTGGTGAGAAGGTCTAGGTACTAGAAACCAAACTTTATTCCTCTCAAATTGACTCAGCTCTTCTTGCATAGCTTCTATCCAACTGGGATCCAAAAGAGCTTCTTCAATCTTCTTTGGTTCATCTTGAGAAATAAACGCAGCATGTATGTATTCATTTATCATTTGCCTTCTGGTTCTCAAAGGCGCTGCTGAATTACCAATAACCAATGATGGAGGATGAGATTTTCTCCAAATAAAAGAATTTAAAAGGATATCTTCCTGATTTGATATGTTGAGATTGTTCTCGACGGAACCAGTAGTAGGTTCTTGAGTGTCTTCTGCTGGTATCGGCAGATCTAATGTCTGTACTTCTGGTTCCACTATCGGAATGTCTGGTTCTGGATTTTGAAGATCCTTGATGTTTGCTTCTACATCATCTTCACTGTCCAGTTCCAAGTGGATCCTGTCTAACATGTTACTTAAATCTGACGTGTTAGATATTTCAAGAGCACTGCTGTCTTCATCGAAGACAACATGAATCGACTTTTCAACATTAAGAGTTCTATTGTTGAAAATTCTAAAGGCTTTGCTTACAGCAGAGTAACCAAGAAATAGTCCAGCATCTGATTTTGAGTCAAATGCAGTTAAGTGATTTTTGCCATTATTTAGTACAAAACATTTGCAACCAAACACATGAAAATAAGATACGTTGAGTTTATTCCCTTTCCATATTTCATACGGAGTTTGATTGTGCCTTTTATTGACCATAGTTCTGTTTTGCGTGTAACAAGCAGTGTTAATTGCTTCAGCCCAGAAGCGCTGAGAGATGTCTGCATCTGCTAGCATTGTTCTAGCTGCTTCTTTTAGAGTTCTATTTCTCCTCTCAGCTACTCCGTTTTGTTGAGATGTTCTGGCAGCTGAATATTCATGATGAATCCCCTGTTCATCCAAATATAACTCAAGATTTTTGTTAGTGAACTCAGTACCCCGATCACTTCTGATTTTAATGATGGAAGAAGATTTTTCATTTTGAATCCTTTTCAGAAGCTTGATCAGGAGGCTACTGGTTTGATCTTTTCCTGCGAGAAATATTACCCAAGTGAATCTAGAAAAATCATCAATAACAACAAGAGTATATTTCATTCCCCCTAAGCTCATGATAGAGATTGGACCAAATAGATCCATATGCAGTAATTCCAGACATCTTGAAGTTGACTTGCTATCTTTGCTCTTGAAACTAGATCTTATCTGTTTCCCAAGCTGACAAGCAGAACAAACATGATTTTTAACAAAATTAATATCAGGTAGGCCATCAACTATATTCTGCTTTTTGAGATGATTGATTGACTTGAAATTCAGATGATTCAATTTCTTGTGCCATAGCCAGTGTTTATTACTAAGCGAGGCAACTAAGCATGTAGGAGTGTTGACATGATTTGAGTTCCAAGAGACTCTGTAGGTGTTGCTTTCTCTCTTTCCAGTTAATACAGTAGTTTCAGCAGAATCTCTAACTACACGTGAGTGCTTCTGAAAAGTTACAGAATAACCATTATCACATAGTTGACTAATGCTAATTAGATTGTAACAAAGGTTGTCAACTAATAACACATCATTAATGGTTATGTTACCATGGATAATCTTACATTTACCCACGGTTTTACCTTTTGAGTTGTCTCCAAAAGTTATCTTTGGTCCAGTGCAACTCATTATCTCGGAGAGTAGGTTTTTCTGTTCAGTCATGTGTCTGGAACATCCACTGTCCAGATACCATGTAGAGTTACTGATTTCTGTTTTCTTCTGCTGTTCCTGCAAACACAAATTTTAGTATCTGGTACCCAAATCTATTTGGGTCCAAGCCTTATCAGTCCTTTGGGGACCCACATTTGTACAATTTTTGTACTTCGGGTATCCATGGAAGTGTGTGCAACAAAGGGTCTGTTGTTTTTAACATTGTGCATCCTAGTATTTTGTTCTTCCCTTCTGTTTCTGTTGTCCAGCCTGTATCTCTTCTGAATAGGTTTAGAATTATAGTACTGGTAGTTTTTAACCTTCATAGGAGGTTGTCTTCCTGAGTTGAATCCACTCATGATTCTAGAACTCTGGTCAACTTTTTCCTTAGGTTTAACATAACCTAGACCATAGTGCATTCTTCTGTTCATCTGATTTACATTCCTTTCTACTGAAACAGTAGGTACTTCTGGTTTTTGTACCACGCTGGATTTCACAAAGTGAATATACTTCCCTTTGCACATATCCAGTTTTGGCTTAGTATTTGTTTCAGAGGTGCCTTCATTATTACAAAATCCGAGACCACTCCTGTCTCCAGATTGTTTTTGTAACTCTTGCATCTTTTCCAGTGAAATAGAAGACTTGTTCCAAGCATTTACCAGTAGTGATAACTTCTGGTTTTCAGAAAGCATCTTCTGGTAATCTGCTTTTGCTATTTCATTCTCCGTTTTTAATTTACTCATCTCAACTTGTAAATCATTACAGCTGTCTACTTGCAAGCAAGTTAACTTACTATTCTGATCCTTTAAGTTCTGATTTTCGATCTTAACTTCTTCGAATGATTGAGAAAGTCTAGAATACTCTTCTACCATGTCATGTAATGCATTAACCAGATCAGTTCGTGTGAATTCGTTAGAATCAAAATCAAATACCTCTCCAGATGTCGAGGTTGAATCAGTGTTTGCCATGAGACATTTAACTTCTTCTGCATCACTGTCACTGGAATGACTTTCTGAATCAGATGACTCAGAACTGGAGTCCGCCCATTTGGATTTGCTTTCTTCAGCAATCATTGCTTTTCGATCTCTTCTGGACTTTTTGTCATTCCTCTTGTGATCCTTTCTCTTCTGGTCATCCTTCTTTGGTTTAGGACAATCAGCAATGAAGTTACCTATTTTTCCGCAGTTAAAGCATCCCGTATCACCAAATGGTGAATCTTTCTTGAAGTTGCGATTGGGACCCTGATAAGTTCGATGGTTCTTTTTCATGAACCTGGAGAATTTCTTTACAAACAAGGACATAGCATCACTACTGATTTGTTCAGCAGTCTTCTCCAATGTACTGTCAATGATCACAGTAGGTAATGCTTGAGGTACAGCTGTAGCAGCAGTAGAAGAGGTAGTAGCAGTAGAAGTAGCAGCAAGAGCCTTGGTAGGTAGACTTGAGGGCTCTTCTCCACTTCTTACCTCCAGTTCGAACTCGTATGCTTTCAGGTCTGCAAACAAGTCGTGCAGTTCCAACTTGTTTAGATCTTTGGACACTCTCATAGCCATTGTTTTTACATCCCATTCTCTGGGTAAGGCTCTCATCACCTTGAGATCTATTTCTCTGTTGCTATGCTCTTTACCCAGAGCTGTTAGCTCATTTACCAAGCTACTGAATCTTTCATCGAACTCATTTAGAGTTTCACCAGCTTTCATTTTTAGATTTTCGAACTTCTGCATTGCTACAGACAGTTTGTTTTCTTTCGTTTGCTCATTTCCCTCACATATCTGGATGAGCTTTTCCCAAATATCTTTTGCAGTAGAACACATTTTAATCTTGCTAAAGGTATTCTTGTCGAGAGTTTTATATAATATATCCTTTGCAACATTATCAAGGTTGGCCTTCTTCTTATCTTCGCTGGTCCATTCACTTCTTGATTTTTCAACCATCTGCGGTGCACCCTCAGTAACAGCAACAGCTGTGTTAGGCTTTAATATTTTCAATGGACCATCTGTGATAACATACCACATGTCATCATCTTGTGCTGCAAGATGAGATTGCATTCTAATCTTCCAATCATCAAAATCTTCCTTAGAGAACATAGGGATCTTGCTAAAGTGTGCCATCTGTTGTAGTTTTTCACGAACAAGAATAACCTGCTCTGATACCAATTGTTGAGGATCGAAGTTGAGTTTAGAGGGGGGGTGAATAAACTCTACTCGTTTTTCCTTTCTTTTGATAAGGTACTAAAATCCTGTTAGAGATAGTAGTTTATCTTGTTGCGTATACCTTCACCTAGATTACAATTATAGGTGCGGAAACAATCTGATGAAGTAAGTGAAAGACAATAATAACAGTAGGTAGTAGTTGTTTATGGAAGTTCGAAGATGAAATCTTCTACGTCTCCCCTTCTCCTGTTTCCAGAAGGTATAACTAAAAGACTTTGGATATTACAGTACAACTCTTGTACACACCCACTTCAGAAGGACTTACACCTTTGCCTACTGAAACTCTTAGTTACTCGACTCAAAAAGAACGTGATACAAAAGGTTCTGAAAAGACTCTTTTCAGATTACAAGCTCTTCCTGATAAAGTATAAGTGTTGTAAAAGATTGTGAAGAGTGTAAGAATCAGTAGCACAAGATGATCTTCAAAAGATCAGATATTTGCTATGAAGCGTGTGCTACTTTTCTTTGTGTTGAACTCAAAGTTATCAAGGAA
The DNA here is from genome assembly GCF_025594145.1 of Primulina tabacum. Classification (NCBI taxonomy): domain Eukaryota; kingdom Viridiplantae; phylum Streptophyta; class Magnoliopsida; order Lamiales; family Gesneriaceae; genus Primulina; species Primulina tabacum. The sequence continues at coordinate 5,339,035 of NC_134553.1, forward strand.
TTTCGAGGTTGTCTCGTTGAGTGAAATAGCGTTGATCCTTGAAAAGATATTATGCGTAGAGTTCTCTTTCTGTAAGGGTTTGTTCCATGTATATATAAGCGACTGAGTTCAACGTTTATGATCAGAAGATGTCTTCAGATTTTTGATAGAGTCAGCTTTATTACCAAAAAAAATGTTCATGCAGAAAAGCTATAAAACAATCAGTCCTGTTTTATACTAAACTCGGTAAAGTGAATTAAATGACTCCGTATAGTATTTAATGCTGCAATTAATACTAGTACTTGGTAACTTTAACGGTAACATTTAAAGTAGTCACGTTAGGACGGTAACATTTAAAGTAGTCACGTTAGGCAACATCTTCTACCGATTCTGTTTTTCTATCCTTTCTACTGCTTTTGTTTTACTAGACCAGTAGCTTCTGATTTTATTTTTGTCTACTGTTTTCTTAAAGAGTGCTGTTGGTCTGCTGGTTTTTATTTTCATCGCCACAATTAATTCATGTCTATCATAAATAATTATTTAAAATTATTAATATAATATAATGAATATATTTAAATTTTTAATATTATTACAAAAAATTATTATATAAAAATATTAATGTCATTTGAAATAACACTCAAATTACAATTATGATAACAATATTTTGTCGTTAAATTGATTAATTATATTAATTAAATGGAACAGTTATAAATAAAAAGAATATAAAAATATTTTAAAAAATCTTATATTATTTTGTTTATCAAAATTTTATAGAATAAATCAACATTTTTAAAAATTCAAATTTTTTAGTCATTTATTATATTGATTAAAAAGTAATTATTTTTTGAACATGTTGAAAATATTTATATTAAATTTATATTAAAATACATATTTTAAAGTTCTATTAAGATATATAACAATAATTTACACACACTCTTTTGAAAAAATTGAAAAACATAATATTATATAAAAGTTTTTTATATTTAATTTAATGTGATAGAGAGTAGTAAACATAAATTCCATAAAAATAACACACAACTTAAAATCATAATCGAAATTAAATAAAATGATATAATCAATGCAGATACTTAAATAGTAATTTATAATTTTAAAAAAAAACAAATTTTAATTTCAATTTTAAAAAATAAATTTAAAACAATTCACATTTATTACGTATTTATTTCCTATTTATTTCAAATATCAATGCGATATGTGAATATATTAATAATGATACTTTTTTATAATATATTATTTTTGACGAAAAATTTTCCAAATATGGCAAAAACATTTTTATATGTGTGTGTGAACCATATAAAATAAATTAAACAAAAATGACAAAAACTTGTGTGAGACGGTCTCACGAGTTATATTTTGTGAGACATAACTATTATTTGGGTCATCCATGAAAAAATATTATTTTTTATGCTAAGAGTATTACTTTTTATTGTGAATGTCGGTAGGATTGACCCGTCTCACAGATAAAAATTTGTGAGACCGTATCACAAAAGACCTACAAAACATAAATAATACATTTAATAAATAAAAATGTATAGAAAAAATAATAATAAAATTTTGATAATGAAAAATACATTTTAACTCGAATTTATGTTGTTTTCATATGCTGATAGATCATATGAACGAGATAATCAGAGTTTAAATGCTAAAAATATTTTTGAATGATTTAAAAGTAGTTTATGTTTTCAATTGAGTTTAGTTTCAATTTGAATAAAGAATATAAAAAACATATAATTTATAGATTACATTTAAATTGATATAAAATGAATTAAATTCAAATTTAAACTAATAAAAGATTTGATATAATTAATTCAAGTAATAATTGAAGTTTATATGTTCAAATTTATTCAATTCACATTTGAATTTTTGTAAAATATATATATATATATATATATATATATATATATATAACTTTTTATCACAAAAAATCAATAAAATTAAATATTTTCAATCATTTATCGCAGTTCACATATTTCAAGATTAATCATATATCTTTTTTTTTTTAGAATTATCATTTTAGCAGGAACTTAGTATTTTAGGCAAAAACTTATCTTATATATATTTTTGAATTCAAATTATATTCAGCACATACTCGTTAGTATGAATCGTGTGATAAAACCAATATATTAAATCATGTCATGAAACCAAGATATTAAATCATGTGATGAAACGATGTCAAATCATCGAATGTTATTTATTTTTTTAAGATATTTAAAAGTGAAATTTATATTTTTAAAAAATTCAATTTGTTAAACTGAATTTGAAAAAAAGATTGGAATCGCTTTACGACCACTTTTATTAATTTTTAGATTTTAACTAATTACATATTAATTATCAAATAATTTAAATTGTGTTGTCCAAGCATGGAAATTTAGAAAATAATCTTTAAAAACAATTCCATTTTATTGTTATTTTCAATTGAAAATTATAATATTATTAAATATATTAAGAAATAATTTTAAATTTTTTATTTCTTTATTTAATAAAAATTTTGGTAAGAATTTATTAAATATAACAAACAATTTTGGCTTTTTTTTATATACATATATATATATAATCAACAAGTCAAAAGTTTGTACCTGGCGGAATGGATTTAATTAACAAAAAAAATTAAACGTGTATTTAAGATAACATTCATATAGTTTAAAAAAAAAAGATAACATTCATATCGTACCATTACAATGATTATTGAAAATATTTAAATTGAATCTAAATTTGTGGGACCTATCTTACTTTTGTGATTTGTTTGATATGAATAATTAGATTTAAGTTGATTAATTTTTTTATGGTGTGAGAGACTTACCTATTTTATCCTTATGACTAATGCAGTTGTTTGCAAACCACACAAATTAGGTACATCGCATTGACAAGTCATGTGCAACAAGTTCTTCTGAACAAGTGTTGATAGATGAAATTGAAATCATGATCGTTGGCCAAGCAATCACTTACTTTACTAGCTTTACCAACATAGACATCTCTAGAGAGTTAGTTGATTATACATTTTTGTTTTACTGAAATGTTGGCTAAAGTTCTATAAAAGATTTAAATTATAAATTATCATGTTGTCTACATATGTTAATCTATTATCCATATCATATCATTCTCTCATCTCATAAGCCAAAATGTACATCGAGGTTTTGCCAATTAACTCGAGTCATTACAATTATGTTCGTCAAATCGGTCGCATAAAATAAATAGGATTGAGTTGAAAATATCTCGACCTATCAAATCTAACAAAATTATTTAGGTCTGCTGAGCTACATCATCTGATCATATAAAATAAGTGAGTTCAATTGGCCGAAATGGCAAGCAGGCCCACCCAATTTTCATAGGCTATAAATTGTAAGCAGATGAAGAAGTTAAAGGGAATTGTAAGATATCTTGCAGAAACTGTGTAAGAGACTAAGGAAGCATTTTGGAGACTTTTTACTTATTTTAAAGTGTTTATATTATAAATTATTTTGAAGTTAGTGAGAAAATATAGTAGAAAGCGTTTCGTGACAAAAATTTAAAGCTTACAAACTAAATTTTGAATGATTGGAGAATAATTGCTACAAGCTTAAGTTAAATGACAATCACATCCTTTTTTTTTTTTTAAACAGACAATCACATCCTTAAACTATATAAAATTGTACTCACATCATCAACAATATGTTTATATATTTATTAACATATCATGAATACTGTATCAAAACTCATTTATTTTGTATAACACGAATGCTTGAAAACTTATATATAAGATTAATACAAATAAAAAATGACAAAATCTGTATAAATACACAAAATATGTATAAAGAAATTATAACAATGCAAACTATATAAAAATATAAAATATAATAAAAAAATTAATATGATAAATATCATAAAGATATAAATATCAACTCGTAATTTTAAACCCGAAACAAAAAGCAGAAGAAAAAATAACACTCTTACTTATAGCTTTTGGATAAAAATTATAGAAGCTGAAGCTGAATTTGACATTCACAAACACTCAAACACTTTTATACCGCTAAAATATAGCTATAAACTCTCTCAAACACTACTTAAGACGGCACCATGTTATCTTTATAAGTGAGATATGGTAAATATCAAGCCAAAAGTTAATCCAAATTAAAACTAAAATTAAATGATCTAAAAGGTAAAAGCTAACCCAAATTGTGTAGTTTGATTCGGTAGTTCAGTCTGGAATCTCCAGACAAAATATCTTCTGGTGAAGGCTCGTAGATGGGCCGATTCATGTAAACAAAGAGCATTGATCCATAAACAAAATGGGCCTAGGCCTGTGGATCATGCAGTCCAAATCAAGTCCATCAGGGTATCGATTCTATAAATATGGACGAATCAAGGAGAAAGGCAAGAGACTTTAACTTTTTTTTTAAATAATTAATAATGAGCAATAAAGCGTTCAGGGCTTAGGGCTTCAATTAGATAATCAATCCGCTGGCGTATAGAGTTTTTGTTTGTGAAAATTTTCGGATTCTAGATCGATGGGGAGGCGAAAGGAGCGTCGACTTGCCGCCATAAGCGCCGCTGGTCGCAGAGTTAAGCTTGATTTGTGTGTGGAACCATCCGGTATGGGTAATTGTATGATTATTTAAATTTACGATTTTGGGGTCCTGGGCTGCTGTTTTTCGTCAATGCAAGGTGTATAAGTTATGTTTGATATCTTCATGCTAAATACTTTGATTGTTTGCGGAATGTAGTCGGGTGGAATTGGTTGAGAAAATCATCTAGTCACGCTTCCGAACAATCCTAGACATTGAAAATTCGGTGCTGAATGGATCACAATTATATATCCAATTGAACCTTAGCTGAAAACAATGATTAGTTGATATTATTTCTCCCAGTTGACCTCCTTCAATTCCGGTATCTCTTTTTCGGTATTATGCTGTTTTATAAAACAGTTATTTGATTTATTCATGTCAGCATCTGTATGGAACATTTTAATTTGGCCTGATTGTTACTTACATACGTTTATTGCCATTTATTAGGAGATTTGGGTGGCTCCTCTGCCCAGGACGAACTTGGAGGGGACAGTGACACCAGAACTCAGGCCGAGTTACCTGATTCACCCTCGTCCTCAGGTGGGTTCCATCAGTTTTCTTCAAGGACTGCTCTTTGTAGAGACATATGATGTGAACACTTAATATTGGTGGAAAAATAAACAGTATTTTTGCTACAAGATTTGTTATTAGCACCCCCAAAAATTGTTGTTCTCAGACTGTAGGATGGCTGTGGCATTGGGAACAATCAAATGGTTATCAGCCTACATCTCCTCCCTGCCACAGTGCATTATTCTGTTAACTATCGACTTGTCAGTCTCTTATTTTGGCGGCATCAAAGGTGGTCTGAAGATCAGAGAAGGAACTTTTTCCATATTGGTTCGTATGTCTTTGGCTTTATTTGCTTTTGGGCGATGCTGATGCATTCCACTTTCTACAGGTGGGGTGGTTTTGCAGAATGCCTAAACCTTTGGCCTCTTTTAAATTGGCTGTTAACCAGTGTTTTGAATGATTGTTCTTTTAAATAGTACCATTTGTTGCTACAGCTATCAGGCATTTTGAAATTTCCGTGGCATTTGACTGTATGGTGGTTTGTCTGCAGGTCCACAGCTAAATAATCCTCTTATGCTTCTCGAGCAATACAGTGATGATGACGTGGATGAACTTCTGAGCGAAGGTCAAGATGCTGGTGCTGCCAAGGACCCATCTTATGAGGTTGATGACACGGTGAGTTTACTAGCATTGGCTTCTATTGTCTGCTGTGTTATTTGCAGAACCAGGCAGACTTTGAAACCTTTGAAGCATGTAGCAATGCTTCTTCAGTATGATTGAACTGAGTTGAACCGAGACTTTGGTTATGAGATTTACCAAAATGGATGCCAAATGAAATAATTTTGTTTGGTTATGAAGTGAAAGTTCTATCAAACCCAGAGTATTAAACAGTCAAAAGACTATCCCTTTATTTTATTCTAGAGCTAGATATTTAAGTTTAAGTTGTTGAAGATATAATGACATAATATTTTCCTGATTTCATTATTTAAATAATAATGGTGCTTAACTGTTTCATGTTTTACTTAAAAATTGTGTTGTTCAGTACAGTTCGATTAATCAGCATCAAATGTTGAAATCAAACCAAAAACCGAACTGAAAGACTACTGGAAAACAAGCTGATTTTTTTTGGCTCGATTCTGTTATGTGTTCCGGTTTTGCTCAATCAACCAACTTGTGGACAACCATAGAAGCATATGCACCCCCAGAAGCAGATGATCCAAATTTTAGAGTTTACTTTTAAACCGGCTATTCATATATAGATGGAGAACCTGCTTTACATTTTAATGACTTTGTAGATTTCTGAACTTTACGTATGTTCTATTGTTTACTCTCAAATGTGATGTTTGTGCTGCGGCGTAGATCTGGGGGCAAGGCGAGGAATGCGCTTTGCTGAAGGGGAGCGCACCAAGTGATAATATGCAAACATCTAAATATTCTGATAACTAGTCATCATATATAAGTGAATATGTACTTACGACTCTTAAATAGTAAGATAACAAAAAATCATTAGTCTGTTAGCAAAAAGGAATAACTATCACCTCACACCTTTGAGGTTTGGCCCCATTGTGTACACTTTGTTAACTTTAATATATACGCACTGCCGGAGAAGTGGCTTGCCAAGGTATGCATTGTTTCCTCAGTGTCTTGTCACATTCAGCACTGATAATTGATTGCATGTCCTGATATCCTGAGGCACAAGCTGATTGCTGGCACTTGAAATTTCAGTTGTGGGATTTTCTATACTACTTTCACCTTTTTCATTTCATGGATGTCAATTTTTGTTATCTTTAACTCCTTTATTGCTGGTTGCCCTAAATTTATGTTGATATTTTTTACAGACAAAAGGCATTGGTGAAGAAACAACTGAAGATATTGGAACTGATGATGTGAATGATCTTTCTGTTCAAGTGGTGAAACAGCTTGAGATGGATAATGACGACTCTGTGTCGCAGGATCTTTTGCAAAAATTTGGGAAAGGAGGCACTTCATTTAGTTATACTGATGATTTGCACAGAGAAACGAAGTCGATTGAAGAAGGTATACATGCTGCAATACACAGTGAACAAGTTGGAGACGAGAGTTCAAGCTGGAAAAAGGTGTTGCATGAAGAGAGTAGTCAATATTATTATTGGAATATTTTAACTGGTGAAACTTCATGGGAAGTACCTGACGTTTTGGCTCAGGCCGCTGTTGTGAGTCATCCAGAGAAAACTGTTGGTGATACATCAGGAACATCTGTGGATGTAGAACAAGAAGATGCCACGTTTGAGAAACTTAAAGAAGGTTCTGAGGCCATTTACAAAACTAGTGGTAATTCTAGTAAAGGGGCAGAAGCAGATGGATTTGAGGAAGGATCCAAGGGTGATTCTCTTGGTAATGAAATAGGAAATACAGATGCCTGTCAAAATTGTCGAACTTCTTTGCTTGATGATGCTCCAGTAGTTAATGATGCTAAATATAACTGCAATTTACTTTCTGTAGACTGCAAATCAGGGACTCATTTTTCTGCGCATCTGTTAAAGCATTGTGACATCCTGTTAGAGCGATTGAACTCTTTGGAAAGGTACAAGTTTAGCTGTCCAATCTTCATTTCCGTTCCAATTATCACTGAGTGTGCCCTTTTTTTTTATGAAAATGAAGACTAAGCCATGCAGATTCTTTAGTTTTCTATATCCAGTTAATAAAGTGAGTTTACCGCTTTCATTTAGTTTACTTAACTGATTCTTCTCTATCTGTTCAATTCAGTTTGAATTGGAATATGCAATGGCAAGATATTAAATTAAAATACAAATTGGAAGTTGAGATCAGACTCTCGGACATTATGACTTTAGCATCTCATGGATCAGCCTTACTTCAATTTTGGTTGTATACTGAGGAACAGTTAAAACGACTTGATGCAGCCATAGATGATGCTATTCGGCAATATGGTTCTGCTCCTATAGGTGAATATGAAGCTACTGTTAAATCACAAGAAGCCTTCAAAGTTGATTCAAATGAAAAGAAGGGACCATGTCAGGCTGCTAAAGAATCAAATCATCCTGATTCTACTTTTGAGAAGTCACATATTGAAGCTTATAGTGATCTTGCCACCACAACTGGACTTGTGTCTTCGGTGGTTAATCCCATCACGTGTTCTAATACTGAGACTGAAGGAAAGGATGAAATCATTGGTCTTGAAGTGCATAGTGAAATAATAGCCAAATCTGTTGTTTATTGTGGAGAAGAGGTAGACATGGATGTGGACATGGAAGTTGAGGACACATCTGCTTCACTGAAATCATCTATTGGAGGTGCATCAGGTGCTCGTTATGATATCCTATCCCACGAACAATCAAATCTACAACATCCACCTGCAGTCCACGAGCCATTGCTGCAGGGGCAAATGTTTAGTGTACAACCACCTGCCACAAGTTGGATTCATCAACTGTCTCTTGAAAACGGACCTTGCCCCCCTCCACCTCCTGATAATGAACCTTTCCCCCCTCCACCACCTGATGACTATCCTTTTCCCCCACCACCGCCTGACGAGCCTCCAGAAACATCTTATCCTCCACCATCACATTTCGAGTCCGTCCATTCTTTGCCTTATTCAGAGCACTATGTGCTGGCATATCCTTCCTCAAATCTTGATTATTTTGGGCAATCAAACACTGAAATTTCTGGCGCCACTCTGTATTCCCATCCTGAGGGAGTGCAAGTTTCTGCTTCCCATATAACACCTTATTACGAACCAGTTTCGAATATCTATGCAGTTACTCCTTTGGTAGGCAACCCTGGAGAACCTAGTTCATATTACGGCCTTCAAAATGGCAGTCTAAATCATCCTTCATTGGTGAGTGGTGCAGCTGTGGAGTCTTCAAGGATTCAAAGTGAAACCGTTCTCACAAACAGAGACATTGATGCTACATGTTCGTTAGGTTCCCATGCAGAAACTGCCTGTGATTTATTTTCAAAAGCTAATCCTAGTGTTGTCAAGTATGGTCAAGGGTCCGTAAAGGAGGCAGAGTTCTTGGATGCTCAACTTGCTATTGAATCTCAATCAACTACTTCCACAAGCCATGGATCTCAATCAACTAGTTCCACGAGCCATGGTGCTAATGGTTTGTCAGCCTCTGATACTCCAACTTTGGTTTCTGCTGCTGCTGCAAGTTCCAAGGTTCAATCCAAGGGTAATAATTGTTAAAGTGTTCTTTGTGTTCACGATGGTTAAAGTTAATGAATGTGGCACGTACTGATATTAATTTATAGGAACTAGCAAGATAATTATTGTGTGATAATGTAAACTTATGTGCTAGGTATTGCATTTAAGACATATCAAACATCAAGCATAACATATCATTGCATCTGAAAACACTCGTGATTAAACTTTATATATAGTCCGACTTTCAGCGCCACATGATTTGATTTTAAAAATGATTCAAGACACCTGATTTTTAGGTTTTTCCACCTTTCCAGTTTCACGTAGTAAAAAGAGAAATGTTGCTATGGTATCCACATTGAGATCTAATAAGAAAGTTTCCAGCTTGGTGGACAAGGTACTGACTCATCTATTTTTAATTATCTTAGTTTTTTTTTTTACCTTGAAATACAAAATTGAGTGTATCCCTTCTATTCTCAGTGGAAAGCTGCAAAAGAAGAGTTGCATGAAGAGGAAGAAGAACCTGAAAACGTTTATGAAATGTTAGAGAGGAAACGGCAACGAGAAATTGAGGTACAGAAATTTCAGACTTCCAGTGATGTTTCTATTATCATTAAATTGGGCTTTCTTCCCCTGTTTCTTTGACTGTTTTCTTTTTTCAGGAGTGGCAAGCCCAGCAGATTGCCAGTGGGGAGGCGAAAGAGAATGCTAATTTTCAGCCACTGGGTGGTGATTGGTAACTTTCTGACTGTAGATCAAAATTTAAAATTAAGCTTGTGTAGTTGATTGTTGGCCTTATTCTGCTGTAATACCCTCATACGGTGTGTTTTGACCTTTCCTTGTGTTTCTCGAGCACACCTTGAGGCTTGAATCCTCCCTACGTAGCCCCTGTCTAATACATGAGTTCCCATGAACGTGGGATTAGAGTCACCCTGTGTAAAAATTAAGTGGTTACCTCATCGAGGACTCTAGGTGTAAACAAATCGAATCGAGCTGAATATCGCCAAAATTTGAAAGCTCAAATTCGAGCTCGAGTTCGATTTGAAATCCGAAAACTTTATATTTTCGTCGAATCAAGGCTCAAGTTCGAGCTCGGTTGAAAATATTTGAGGATGTTCACGAGCTATTCGATAATAAAAAACTCGAAAAATATTTATTTAACATATAATTATTTTATTTTAATAAAATATTAAAGCTTGTGAGTTGCACGTGAACTAGTAAACAATATAATTTGGGGTCAAATTTGGCTCAAATTTGATTATATTGAGTACGAATCAAATATTTTTCGAGCTGACTCGAAAAACTCGCAAACTGGCTCGGTTCATTTACACCCCTGTTATCGATCCCCTTAGTGTAAAAGATGTGGCGACTGGCATGTTATGTTACAGGCGAGAAAGGGTGAAGCGGAAGAGAGCCCAACAAATGAAAGAAACTGAACACAATGTTTCAAAACCTACTGGACCTGAAGAACCCAATCTTGTTGAACTTTCAAGAGATCTTCCATCTGGGTGGCAGGTATTATTTAGCTTCTTTTATTCTCGTATAGGAAATACAACACTAAGTTGATGACTGTGTCTCATGCAATGTCATGGAAGGATGTGAATAATTAGTTTCATTAAAATGCATGATGCTCTGATCTGATGAAAAGTAAGAATCGCATATGCTGATTTGCTATATTTTTTAATAACAAACAGTCTCGTCCATGCAAAAAATCTCTTTAAAAAAGTTGAGATTATTTTCACTCATTTCTTCTGATATCTTCTACCCTGTATGAATTGATCCCATATTTCAGTCAAGTCGCTCTTTGATTTTTCCTCCAATTGCTTGAGATATTCTTTTGGTCCCAACTCATAATCTCGATTCAATACATTACTTTGTTTAGAAAGTGCAGAGAGCTTTCTGGCATATTGAAACAGAACGCAAATTAGTTCCTTAGACCCAAAGCATGTTAAAATTGTGTCGAATCAGGGCACAAGGTAACACTAGTGGTTAAATGCTAGGCTGGAAAAATGTCACGTTTGTGGGAGCTGCTTTTAAGTTATTGGAGCTATCGCTAAGCCACGACACTGGTGGATCTATATGTAAAGTCTCAACCTGGAAATTGTGTTTCGAGAGAAATTAATTGTAATTCCCCTTCTCACTTCTGTTTGTGGGAGGAGGATGAAATGATGAAAGTGTTTTACGATACTTTCTAACAATAAGTCTTAACTATTTAATAACTGATCCTTTTTAACTGCTGAAAATATTGCCGAGGCCACCTGTTCCTTGTTTTTGCAGGCTTACTGGGATGATTCTTCAAAGAAAGTTTATTATGGAAATGCGGTGACATCTGAAACAACCTGGAATAAGCCAAAGCATTAGAAGGCTGAAACAAAGTGTGTGGGGACTGGCAATTTTTGGAAAGGTGACTGGAATACTCTGTATGGTTGCAAAAGGTCCAGCTCTTTTTGTTTGTGTTATATGGTTTAGTCTCTCCATATATTGCAAATATCTCGAATGGGTATGATTCGAGAGAGCTTTGAAGCATTTTCTGTTAACCACTATCAGTACACAGATGCATACAGGATCTGATGGTAGCCAACAAGAGTGCAAGTTTTGCCATCGTCGACAACCCAATCATACTGTGTAGTCTCCAGTTGTAGGATCTGAGAATAGGTAATAATTCATAGAGGAATGAATGTGATTTCTATGTTTTTCATGCACAATCTCTGTTTGTGCGTAGGATCTGAGAATAGGTAGCTATAACACGTATTTGGATGGAAACAAAGTGGCTAATTTTGTTGGCTAATGTCCGACATACTTCTTGGATTGGCTTCCTTTGGGAAGCGAACTACAATTATAATCTTTGTTTGTGGAAGTTCGGAAAGAATGATTAGAGTTGTAGTTTAAAGCTCCAGAATGATGTTCGATAATTTAATTTAATTTTATTTTTTTCAATTTTTGTTCTAATAAAGTAATGTTTTTTTTTTAAAGTTGTAGGGGTAGCTTGCTACTAATTTTTTTTCCCCCACCTTTACCTGCAACCATATTGAAGCAGGAACTATTTTGCTACATGAGTTTTGAAAACCATCACGTGATCATTTTGATTCTGATGGAATTAATCTTATCAAGAATCGAGTGGCAATACATCGAGTTGTACTCTTATATGGTTGCTTCTGATAAAATTTGGAACCGTTGATAGATTATGTCAGAGTGAAAAGTCATGCTGACAAAAAAAAATGTGGCCACGATCATCGTATGCTGTTAAAAAAAAACTAAAATCAAATCAATTAACGCAAATATCAAAATTATTGACCTAACTACTCGATATAATTAGCAGTTTAATAGTGTTCAATAACTAACCGATTTATCAAATCCTTGCATCTATAAATGAACATTTTTTAAAAAGGTTTCAGGTGTATAATCGCCGTTTGGTTCACCCTTGGTGATTGTTCATAAAATCAACAAATATCTAAATTTTACGTTCCTGCTTCATTAAGTCATTTAATTTTATTAAATAATTGCAATCACATGCAAATATGAATTAAATTTCATTTTCTTTTAACCGATTAAGGGTACAAATCTGGATCAGAATCGAGCCAATTAACGTTATTGATTTTTTTAGCACGTATTCAAGGGGTTATATCTCTCACTTACAACCTAATCTATCAAAAAACTATCTCAAGGTATAATGTATGTATTATGTTTTCAAGTCTTAACGCAAATGGAAACATAACACAAGATATTTGGTAATTATCATAATCAATAATCCCCTCGTCTCCTCCTTTCTTCTCGATAAGGTCCATCGCTTTCTTGGTCCTTCAAGAAGCCCAAGAAAGCAAGGAAGCCGAAAAAGAAAAATCCCCCAGACCAGTGCCCTCCGCCGCCGCCGCCGCCGCCGCCGCCGCCGCCGTCATCACGCGGTGGAAATCCTGTTCCACCATCATCAAGTTCTGGAGATTTCTCTTTCCCTGGAATCCATTACAAGATCACTTCAAAATTCAAATACCTTGAAGGGAATGTGGGACTCGTTTACACAGAAGAAAGAGTGCATGTCCAAAGAATGGCTTCAAAGGTTAAGATGAGAAGCAAGAAAGAAACAAAAATCTAACTCCAAATCATAAATAAAAGAATAAAGAATGAAAAAGGCGGGTATTACCTTGAATAGGTGCAACAGTAATCGTAGACGATTGCCTGGTAACAGTCTGAGTCTGCTCTGCGGCACAAGTGGCACTCTGCAGTTTAAGATAAGCAATCAGTACATATTTGAAGGCTGTACTTCCAAAATAACGCTTCAAGTTTCAAATATCCTCAACAAGTTCCCAGAAGTACAAGTGCTAGGATGCAAGAAACAGGTTCATGACATCCTACAAGAAATCTCACTTGTTTTATTATGGACTTAAAAGTGCACCTGAAGTTTTTGGAAAAGTCCCTCAACTTGGAAATAAATATACAAGTTGTGATCATAGAACTATCCTGTGAAACATATTTTCCTCTCTCAGCATCGCCGCAACCACTTGATAGACTCAAAAGAAACTAAACCTTATATGTTAATCTTCACCAAGAATAGTGCATCTTTTCTACAGTCTGATGATTGTTTCAAAAAGGAAACTCTTAGTGCCAAACATAAAGATTCAATAAAAAGAGAAGACCCTATCTTAAAGTCATCGTTACAAAATAATTGGCAAAAAGTAAATGTGATCTCAAGCACAAGTACAACATAATTACCAGGGAAGCAGCACATATGGCAGCGTGTTTTACTCGAAAAGCATGTGCAGCACTTTCTCTGCTTTGGAAGGGCTGAAACCGCAATTGGAGTGGTTTAAGCCCAATTGGAATGAAACCGACCTTCTTCTTTTGCTTCAGACATTGATCTTCTGATCTTGCTGTGAAAATGTACTTCAAAAGCATTAACCATTAAGTGTATGTGCGCTCTCAAGTATGGCTCATTTCACATTGTTCACAGGCATTTAAATGCATGAAAACAGATCTGAATAATGCTGAGGTAGACTACTCGACGGTATTTGAGGAAATGTTATGAATAAATCTGAATAATTTAAGTGCTCTGAGATGACATAACATACCAATGGATAGAGTTGTAACAGTGCTGGCGAAAGTAGTACTTAAAGACATCTCGACACTGAGAAAAAATGTCGCCTGAAAAAACGGTAAAACTATGACTGAGAAAGAATAAATCAATTTATGTTGTTCAACAAGGTAAGGAGCCATGTACCGACGAAGCATCATGGTGTAAGATTAGTTCCAAAAAAACATAATTTTCATCTATGAAATTGGTTTGCATTATGAGATAGCCCAAACACATAATCAAAAGTTTCAACCAATATAGCAAGAAACAAGGGAAGGCCTCAGATAACAAAAAATAGCAAACCAACCAAAAAACAGCTCACATTTATGGATACAGCAAAGAGGAAAATCTTTTGCCATTAACATGTACTAGAGAATACAATCATGCTACGCAGTTAAACCTTACATTTAAAACATTCACACCTTTCAACAAAGTCATGTAGGTAACTACAATATTATATTAATTATTAAATAAAGAACCGGTTGAATTATACAAAATTAGGTTTCCTGGACATTTAAGGTGTTCAAGTGTCTCGATTGTTCACACCCTGAATCCACATGATATATTTCCAGATCAATATTTAGCAAATATCAACAAACTAGAGGAAAATATAGGTGGATCATCGTTTTTTTACTCGAAAAATAACACATCAACAGTTTCGGAATCTTCAAATAAACTAAATTGAGCAAACAAAAATCCTTAATACCAAAAAAAAAGAATATTAAAGCTACAAACTTTATCTGGAATCAAATTGGAGGAGCAGCGGAAGGAGCTGTTAGGGATGGAGGAAACGAGAGAAGAGAGAGGAGCGAGTGAAATCAGACGCGTATACAAAAAGAAAGCTCGTGTGGAGGTTACCACAGCGTGCTTCGCACGTGACATTTTGGTTTATTAATCCTGTTTGACCCGGACCCGATCCGCACCCTTCTACTGCTATATTATTTGTTATGTTAAAAAATTGTGTGAGACGGTCTCACGGATCGTATTATGTGAGATGAGTCTCTTATTTGGGTCATCCATGAAAAAATTTTACTTTTTATGTTAAGAATATTACTTTTTATTGTGAAAATCGGTAGGATTAACCCGTCTCACAGATAAAGATTCATGAGATTGTATCAAAAAAGACATACTCATTTATTATTATTAAATTACAATTGAGTTGTGCTAGTTTAATTATGACTAGTTACTCTGCACACGCTACGCGTGTGTACAATTTTTTTTATCATTATCGATAAACTAAAATGAAATTTGGCAAATTATGGAGAGATTAAATTGATATTTGAATTGTTGAAATAAAAAAAATAAAAATAAAAGTATGTGTTGAAATTGAAAACAAAAACAAAAAACAAAAGTGTAATATTAATATCATACAAGGGTAAAATTGGAAGATTGTGTGTTGAAATTAAAAAAAAAAACAAAAAAAAGTGTAATATTAGTATCATATAAGGGTAAAATTGGAAAAAAAAAAAGATGGTGTCCTCTCTAAGTAGTTATTAACATTTCTTGTAACTAGTTACTCTGCACACGCAATGCGTGTGTGTACGATCTTTTTTATCATCATCGATGGATTAAAGTGAAATTTTACAAATTATGGAGAGACTAAATTGATATTTGAATGGTTGAAATAAATAAAATTAAAAATAAAAATAAAAGTGTGCGTGAAATTTAAAACAAAAAACAAAAATGTAATATTAGTATAATATATGGGTAAAATTGGGAAAAAAAAGTTGATGTCCTCTCTAAGTAGTTATTATCATATCCTCACACTTAATAAGATAGCACAGATGATTATAGTAAAATTTTAGCACAGATGTTTTTACTAATTCATACTGAAGCATGTGAAAATGATATTATTTTTAATAAAATAATATTTTAGATCTATATAATATTTTAAATTTTAACTTTTTAACGTCCTAAAACAACGCTTCATTGTGTTCTGTACCCAAAAAAGGAAAAAATATATATATATTTACTATTATTTTAAAATATAAATGAAAAAATTTTATATCTAGGTATAATATTTTAAAGATATAGGCTTTGTTTGTACAAATACTCTTGAAATATGTGTTTGGACAAGATTTTAGTAAAAAATTTATGAAAATATTTTTTAAAAAATTGATCTCTCGATAAGAAATTCATAAATAAGTTGAATCCTGAGAATGAAAATAGAAAAATCAAGTATTTATATTAACAGAACTATAAAAAGTTTTTATCGAATAGTTATCTGAACACATATTTATTCTTAAAATAACTTTTAAAACATTTTATTATTTTTTTTTGTAAAATAATTGTCTAAACGGAACCATTCTGTTTGATCATCTAAATAGGAAACCCAAGTAGAAAAATATAAATCTCTGTTTGTGTGCATATATTCTCAAGAGATACGTCAAAGTCCGCATCGTGTATAAATAGATAGATATACGAAAAGTATCTATATCTTCCATTTCACATGAAAAAAGAAAAGAGAAAATAAAATTAAATTTATGGTACATTTCATTTTATTTATCTATTTATTTTATTTAATTTGTTGCTTACAAAGAGGACAACAAGAGATGATCTTGAGCCATTGATCAACACACCTTCGGTGAAAAATATGATTACATGGCAAGTCTCTCATCTCTTCCTTCTCCCTATACTTTGCCAGACAAATGCAGCATTCCTGTCCATGTCAAAAAAAAAACACAATCAATTTCAAGTACAACTTTTTGGGAAAAAACCATTTTTAAAATACGATGAATTGTGTCTATTAATGATCAGTGTGTTAAGATCGGAATTTGGACTTAACTCGACCTCAAAAGCTAGTTCAAGGAGGGAGGATTGTCCAAGACCATATATACAACTTTCAGGTATTTTATCCAACTGATGTGGGACACAACTAACATGTTGGATAAAATACCTGGGAGTTGTATATATGATCTTGGACAATCCTCTTCTCTTTAATTTTGAGCTAGCTTTTGGGGTTGAGTTAGGTACAAGTTCCAATCTCAAAACAATGTAACATGAAATATTACAGAAAAAAAATGTTGGAAATGCATGTGATGAAACAAACAGATACGTACTAGATCATTTTCATCTCCGAGCTCCAAATCGCATCCAAGTCCAACATTATCTTCCCTGTATTTCCAGCAGGGTAAGCCGGCGATCTGGTCATCGGTGGCGCCTCGATCAAGCGAGGCTGTATTGATGTTGTAGCCTACGAGTCCGCTAAGAAACGGCACACAACAGCACAACAGCACGAACAGTATGAATGGAAAAGAGTAGCTCACAGCATTCCATGCCAGCAGGGAGACACACAGAACATGGAGCTTCGGGGCTCCGTCATACGACCCGAGTCGTGAGTCGAAGACCCATATGTTCCCCATCACAAACCATATTGCAAACAGCAGCTCTACCCAAGTTCTGAATTTCTGCAAGTTTCTGATCATATATTGTCCTATCATTAATTACATAATAACAAGTTCGATTTTTTACATACTAAATGAAAAGATAAGTCGTATTTTAGTTGGCTTACTTGAAAATATTCACGTAAAAAAATATTTGATTCCAAAATTTATATAAATTTAATTTGCAAATTAGTGCAACGAGACAATTTTTAAACCAATTAAAAATTTTAATATAACATAAATCACAAAAACTCTCTCACGAATCAATTTTACGAGACATATATTCTATTAAGGTCAAATAATATTTTTTTGTTATAAATACGATAAAATTGATTCTTCAGACGAATAAAAATCGTGAGACGCAAAAGACCTATCGACAGCATAAATAAGTTAAGTTGGCAACACTAGGCACTTAGCAGAGTAATTAATAAAACAGTAGGATGACTAAGTGGTCAACGATGATAATAAATAACTTTTTTATGATAAAGAGACAATATGAAGATAATATAATATATATATATATATTATTATTTATAGTTTTAACATATAAATAAAGATTTTATTTTACATAATTATTACTTTTAACACATCTCATCAATATTTATCAAATTAAATAAATTATTTACCTCGAGTCTTCGGAGCTTCGCTGCTGCTCAACATCAGAGAAATTCGAATTCGGATCACCTTGAAACGTGAAAACGACCCGATAACGCCAGTGGAGCAGAACAATACTAATAAAACACACGAAAGCATAGCCCGAAACCCATATCCTCATGGGCCAAACCGGGTTTTCCCCTTTGGAAACGATCAAAGTATATACAGTGACACTAATTTGAACTACCAAACAAACAAACTCTAGCAGCATCCATCTCCCGGAGTTTAATGGGTTAGGGCCGAGGTCCGAGCCCGACCCGTTTTGGTAATGGAACACTCTTCTCAAGAAACTGTACCACCTTGCTCTCGATATCTTCATAGCTAACTTGATCAATATAGGAGGGGCCGACGAAATCCGAGAAGGCCGGATGCGTGGAGTGGCCGTAGCAGCTGATCTCTCTTCACCCGTTTGCAGAACCGATGAAACGGCAACTGAGTTCCCAATATTGCATGGTGAATCCGCTGTCAGAAAATATCTCGAGTTCATCTTTCCCAAAAACAAAACCAACCCACCCTCTGAATTCAAGATTCACCTGAAATAAAAAAAGTCGAGAATCCCCATAAAGATCGAATATGGTGTGATGAGGATACGAGGCGTGATTAAAAAGGATTCGATCGATGGCTGCAGAAGGTGAAGAGTTTGAGTCAGTGAAGCTGGGATGGTGACCAAGAATCCAACGGCTTTGCTTTGATTCCAAGAGAGTCGGATTTGGAAGATAACCACACAACCGTTGGCCTAACAGCCTCACCTCTCTCTATATATTGTTTAATCCCTACGCAAGTTTGGCTAAAAGCTACCTACTAGATGTACATTGATATTTATATATCAAATCGAAAAATTAACGAGCAGGAGTCCTGTGAGACGATCTCGCGAATCTTTATCTGTGAGACGGATCAACCCTACCGATATTTACAATAAAAAGAATACTCTTGGCATAAAAATTAATATTTTTTCATAGATGACCCAAATAAGAGATTTGTATCACAAAGTACAATCCATGAGACAGTCTCACACAAATTTTTGTCAAAATTAATATAAAAATTCAATTTATCGAAATCTCACTGTGTAAATATCGATATATTATAAAGTTAAACGGGTTATTATTCACATCTTGTGACATTAATCAGAGGTCATTTATTGATGAAAATCTTGAGTTGGAAAAGCATTAATTAAGTTTTGTTGATATTTAGTTTGACAAAAGTGTGATGATTTTAATAACTGAGTTTGAATAGTGGCGGGTGTAGTTGTTGTCCAAGAAATCAAACCGCCAATGCCTGGCCCCATCTACCTAGTGGGCTGCATTCAATATCGATCACCTTGGAATAATCCTTCACGAAAAGGGTTTGAATGTTGAAAATAATAAATTTAAGTGCTTGGATTAAATATGTATTTAGTCCCGATGTTTAGTATTTTCCCTTCAATTTAATCATCCAGCCGTTTAAAATATATACACAGCAAATTGAGGACTATTTTGGGTCGGACTAAATCGGGAAAATTCACGAACATTGAAGACTAAATGGAGTACTATCTCGAATTTAATTGAGTTAAGGAAACCACAAAGTTGGGGAAATATAGACGGGTTCGACTTGGCTAAAGTGAGGAAAAATACTAAATGTTTTTGGGTCGATCAAAAACAATATGGACTAAACTTGGAAAAACCTTATACAATAGGGACTACACCGAGATTATCCCGAATTTTATTCGAGACCCAAAGTTTGATGTTTTTCTATTGGCGAAAATTTCAATTTTAATCTTGCAAGTTGATTTATTTTGAGTTTTAGTTCAATATAGCTTAACAATGTTTGATTTTCGTACATTAATTTTATTTTTTATTTTTCATCACGAGTCAATAAATCGTCGGATGTTACTTATTTAAAACTGATGATCTGGGACGTAACTCATGTAGTGAGAATAAATTTATATTAACAAAACCGAAAACATATAATTTACCTGACTTGAAATTGTAATTTTCCATTATCTTTCACTCTTCTTTCTTTCGATTCATAAAAGATAGCCTTGTATAAGTTGGTCATGAATAATTGAATCTCATGTTTACCGAAGAATCGTTCGCAACATCATATTTAAGTAACTGGATAGCTGTTCACGATAAGATTAGTATTGCTCTTCTTCGATGTATATTTTTCAAAATAATAGTTTATTTAAATATTTTTATGTCAAAAATATTAATAATTAAAATTTATTTATTTCACAAATATAAATATATGAGACGACTATATTTTTAAAAAATATTATCGTTTGGAAAAATCGATGTGATGTTTCGGACAATTACAAGCTCGATCCACAATATAGAGCCACCTGGTCGTGTATTATTACAACCTCACAAATTGCATGTACAATAAACTATTCCCATAACTTATCCAATCTCATACATCGACATGTAAAAACAAATCATTGATTTGATACATTGATGCAAGTCTAATATTACGTACGATTTCACGAATATTTATATATGAGATAGTCAATTTTATCGATATTCACAATAAAAAGTAATACTCTTAACATAAAAAACAATATTTTTCATGGATGACCCAAATAAGAGATCTGTCTCACAAAATACGACCCATGAGATCGTCTCACACAAGTTTTAATATTCCAATTAAAGGCTTTTATTTTATAAGAAAACTATATAAATTTAAGCATAGAACAATCTTTTAATCTGATAAAATTATATAAATATGTAATCCGAAGTTTAATAGAGAAAATAAAAAATGTGATTTATTTTAGATTTTAGAAAGGAAATAGGAAAAAGATAAAATTGAAGATTTCCTTAAACCCTAATGTCACAGAACCCCAAGTTATTTCTTTTTTTTTTTTTGACACACGCACACTTGGAGGTACTGGCAAGAGGAACTGTGGATGGTGAACGTAGCAACGGAGAGCGAAGATTCGGAATCCATGGAAGAGCAAAGGACAGCCAAAATTCCGGTATGGGATTTGCCGGATGTCCCGATGGGAAAGCTCCCGCCGCATCTCGAATTTCAGAGGACTCGCGTCCTCTGCAATTTCGATGCCCCAACTCAGGTAACTTACGTTTTCTGGATTATCTCCTTATCGTAATTCATCATTTTTTTGCTGATGTTGATCAAGCTTTGTTTTTGGGGGGGTTGTCTAGACTGAAAAAATTCAGTCTTCGGGTGCGTATGCATCAATGGGAGTGGACAACAGCATGCAATTCGAAGTATTTCGCAACAATTTTAGAGTGGAAGTTATAAGACTTACGGAAGATGACATGGAATTTGATATGATTGGTATCGATGCTTCTTTGGCGAATGCTTTCCGCAGAATTCTCATAGCCGAGGTGCCCAACTTGTTTTGTCTATATTTTGGATAAAAAGTATTCGCTGTCAAATTTTTTTTGGATAAGGTGTCAATATTTTGTTCCCCTAGCAGTGTATTTTACCTTATTGGCTGCTATATTTTATCTTGAGCATGAAGGAGCAGAGATAAGTGAAATGAGAACTATCTGTTGTGTTATCTTTGCATACTTTTGTCAGCAAACAGCTGCATTGATGTATGACACTTGAATAAGGCAGGTGCAGCAAAACTCATGGTAGAATTAATCTAAAATATATGTATAATTTTTTAAAATCTGTTAACATGGCTGTACAATCACATGATAAAGATGCATTCTTCTTTGAGAGTATTTTTGCTATGATGGATTAATTTAATTAAAGCATGCCGATTTAACAAAGCAAAAATCTTTTTGGTCTTCTTTTGGACTGAATATTTTTATTTATTCTGTAAATTTGTTGTAGATTATTATTTCATTGCTAGTGGTTCAGATTGTTATTGCTTATTCTTGGGATTATATGATATGAAACTTTAGTTTTTTGGTAAATTATAGCTCTTTTGTGCATTAAATTTTGCTGTACTTTTTTCTTCCTTTGTTGTTTTTACTTAATTTAAATTCTCGGTTATTTTCAAAGAACAATTCTGTCAATAAGACAGATTCCAGGGTAATTTCTTGGATAGATGACATAAGTTTTTGTTCATTTGTATTTTTCCTAGCTTCCCACGATGGCTATTGAAAAGGTTTTGATTGCAAACAACACCTCAGTGATTCAAGATGAGGTGCTCGCGCATAGATTGGGTCTCATTCCACTTAAAGTCGATCCAAGACTGTTTGAATATATGTCAGGTTTTAACTTTTCTCCTTTTCACCTGCTTGCTTTTCCCCCTCTTTTTGACATATTACTGTAGCCTAAATGTTACTTTCTAGAAAATGATGAACCCAATGAGAAAAACACCATTGTTTTTAAACTCCATGTTCGCTGTGAAAGAGGCAGTTCACGAATTAAAGGTACTAAATATGTTTACCCATAAATTATTGCATCTTCTCACTCTTTTTGTTGTCAACGTGTATCGTTCATTTGTCCTTTTGCTCTTTAAAAGTCGCATCTGTTTTTCTGTTTGAAACAATGCAGTGAAATCTGATGAGCTGAAGTGGCTGCCTAATGGCAGTGAGTTAATTCTGAATTCAGATAAATCCAATGCTGATTCAAGTTCGAAGATTAGAACTTACACTTCGTTCAATTGCAGTCAAGATTCCCTCCCCGAATTTTCAACCAACCCAATTACTCCCAAGCATGAAGATATAATTATAGCTAAACTTGGACCTGGACAGGTATGCTTTACTTTGCAACTTGTGTATTTATATTAAATTTACAAAACTCACACTTACACAATGAGAATTAATGAGTGATAGTCAGAGACTCTATAGGCCTGCAAATAATATCTTATTTTGTTGCTGATATTTTTTTGTTGTCACCTGATGGCTGATGCTTAATGAGATCTTGCGATTCTTACTCCAAGAATCTAAAATATCTGTTTTATGCTTTTCTGAAATTTTGATAGCTACTATTATTCAGGAAATTGAGCTGGAAGCTCATGCAGTGAAAGGCATGGGTAAAGTACACGCAAAATGGTCCCCTGTCGCCACCACTTGGTATAGGATGCTTCCTGAGGTATCAAATGTGCTTATTCTTTTTATCTACTTATACTCCCATTTTCCCCCAAATTTTGTGAGCATGAAATTGTGAGGCCTTGTCCTTGCCGGAATCCCGAAAGTGACAGAGAGCGTTCATTGTTAACTGAATCTTATGTACCATTTTTCTCTGCATCAAGGGACTTCTTTTACTAACTATGCTCAAATCACATTAAATTTTAACTAACATATGCCTTTACATATCGGATAATCAATTTTTCTAATGTGCATAGCACATACATTAATCACACTTGCAATCAGCAGGGCTGCCATTCTACCCGCTACTTCTTGTTTTTATCTGGTCCTCAACTCTACCCACTTATTTTTCTTGGTATTGTCTGCATGGATAATTGTTACTTCCGTTATGTCTTATTTGGAGCTTGGGATATCATCTTACTTCAGGTGGTCCTTATATTATCTCATGCTGTCCACTTTTATCCTCATGTATCTATTATGCATACTCTCAAATGCTCAGTGCTGAGTAGCTTACTGCACATTCTTGAATTATTCATAAATTCGGACATCTCAGACGACTGAACATTCTTGAATTATTCATAAATTCGGACATCTCAGACGACTGAACATTCTTGAATTATTCATAAATTCGGACATCTCAGACGACTGAACATTCTTGAATTATTCATAAATTCGGACATCTCAGACTGCTCAAACTTCAGCTATTGAGCACGAGCAACACTTAGATTTTTCTGGCCCACACATAAATGTTCAGTTTTTGCTTGTTATTGATGAACAATAATAAGATTGTTTAATAAAATCTATTATCTGCTTGAATAGGTTGTCTTGTTGCAAGATATCGAAGACGAGGAGGCAGAAGAACTTGTTAAGAAATGTCCCGTCAAAGTATTTGATATTGAAGATATTGGTAAAGGTAAGTTTGCTGGCATCGATTGTCTCTCCATTTTTTGTGTTTACTGTTTGTACGTGTAGTTTTATCTAATTGAATGAATTACTGCACCCTGATTCGTAAGTTGTCTGATGAAAAAAGGTTTTGGGTTAATTTGGTTTGTATACGGTTATTTGGTGATGTGCAGGTAGAAAAAGAGCTACTGTGGCAAGGCCCCGGTCTTGTACTCTTTGTCGAGAATGTATTAGAGGCGATGGTTGGGATAAATATGTGTCACTACGGCGCGTAAAAGATCATTTTATTTGTAAGTGGAGCAAATCTTCTCTCTAGTATACCGTTGTTTCGTGGTTACCAACTGTTTAGATTATTGGGTACTTAAAAACCCAGCATGAGTTTTAGTGATCCTTTTGGATGGTTGTGTTGGTTAATATCTACGAGAATTTTATGGTGGGTTCATTTTTTTGTTTCTTTAAGGTTGTAGGATTTCTTAATTGAGTGGGGTAAGGCAGAGCTACCATTGTAAACGTGGTTGTCACTAACTTTTCGTCCATGTTTATGTGAAGTTCAATTTTTTCCACCTTTTCTTGTCTTGTTCCAAATTCATGTTAAAGGTAACCATCCTTGGATCGTGGTCCACACTGTTGTTTGTTGTTCTCGTAGAACTTGTACAATCATACTCACGAACAGTTCTGTAAATTGTTCCCTCAATTTTCCGAAAAGCAACTCCTATAGAACGAACTACATTTATGTTTCCTCATTAAAATTTGTTGGAATCTGTAGCAGCTGAACAGAATTTGACGCCAACCGAAAAGGAAAGAATATTCACGTTTCATACTTTCTTTCTTTGGTAACTTAACTAGAAAGCTTAGTTGTTTATGACATTTTATACTTGAATAATAGCTTTGATATTGTGATATTAGCTTTGATCTTGTGAAATCTATGTGAAACTTGGATCTTGGAACTGTTCACTGAAGCTGTCTTCAATTCACTTCCTCAGTTACAATTGAGTCGACTGGAGCATTACCTCCTGAGGAGCTGTTCATCGAAGCTGTGAAGATTTTGGAAGACAAGTGTATGCGGGTGATATCCGAACTTTCTTGACTCTGAAAATGGTATATTACCGTTTTGTAATATTCTTTCCACAAACGTTTTGGTTTGATTGGAAATTTTCGTAGAGAGAGATCTCTACTTATTTTTATGTTTCATTCTCGAGCTTTCTGTTGTACTTATCCTTCCAAATGGAGTCTTGATCAATTCAAGCGGAACTATTGTCCACACCATAATCCAGTATCGGTCGCTTGATTTAAAATATTCGATCAGTAATTAAAAAGAAAAGAAAAATATTTTTTTTGAAAAAATTATACATACCATCAAGGGGGAATGTCCGCAGGAAGGCGATGCGGCCATTGAACAAGAGGAAGCGGAGAGAGAGCTGGATGCCGATGTTTTGTTGAGTCTGTGCAACCAACACTGTGGTGGAGTTTCAGTGACCCACGGCATCAAAGACGGTACCCGCGGTGGAATGTACCACCCCCGATTTTGATAATGGCTCCAGCGAGGTGTGCACGACAGAGAAGTGCCAATGCGTCGGCCAACCGAGTCATCATTTTAAGCGTGTCGATAGCAATATTTTAGTTGGGATGAATCTAGTAACTAGTATGTGGAGACACGTGTTTATACTTATAAATCACTTGATTTGTAATCGTAATACAAGTACAATCATGCGCTCACCCAACAGCAGGCACCAGGTTAACTATGACCAGAAAATATCAAGATCGAACTACATATCGAAAAAGCAATGCGACGATAAATCAATAATTGCGCACAACGTGATCAAAACTAGACACACAAACGTAGTACTAGAAGCCATAAAAGCAGCAAAAGAACTGTCTTTAAACATAAATATACATTCCTTTTTCACACTATGCTTAGTAGTTCGTGCTTGAGCTCTGCATGCAGCAAAACCATTTTTTCTGCAAATCAAATACTTGCCGTCAGTTTTGAGACTCTCAAAAGCCAGACGGACTGACAAACTTCTAACCCAAAAAATAAAAGTAAAAGCAATACTGATTTCGTGCGGGAATGAATCTAATGAACAAATAATCAACTGATTTGTATCACATGCACAATTGGCAAACTTAAAAAAAGTTTCAATCTAATCAAAGAACCACTTACACCCTGAGTTTTTACATGTTCAATTCCATGACTAGTATTTGTATTCGTATCCAGCTTTGTGGGAGAATCAGGCATCCCACCGGTTTTTTTTTCATCCCTTAACGTGGTAAAAATCACTGTAAATCCCTCTGCCGAAGCAGGATCATTGACATCCCACTCTCCAAACTTTGGCAAGGGCCTACCTTTCTCCTGTCCGAAATGTACACGCAGAGGTCAACAAATCTCCAAATCAGCTTTCAGTATTTCTCATTTAGATATGAAGTTTAAATCAAGGGTGCAACTCCTAGCAAATTTAACAAAGTCAAACAAATTATAGTATTGATGAACCTCACATTGTTACGACCCAGATATATGTATCATCACATCTCCAGAAAGTAGTGCTTTCAATCATAACAAGTACTGATATTGCAAATAGGAAAGAAAGATATAAATTGTACAATTTCCATAGTTTCTTGAACTATTGAAATGTTTATGAACATAATCGTGGTAAATTTGTGAGAAAAGAATCGAGCTTGGTAGCAAGATTATCACTAAGTAGTACGAAATTCAAGTTTTGTCGATAAGAAGTCACCTGAATATAGATGCATAAGTACGTCATATGATATACCCGAAACTGATTACACATGCACGTTGGTAGGACGTTAGATAATAAAGGACACCACTACCACTGACTAATTTTATAAAACATATGGGATTTCGTGTATCAGTAGTTTTGAACATGTGGCCGCGGTTTCAGGGGGCGAAGCTAGGACCCTGAGTCTAAGAAGCAACATATATATATTTAGCCATCTCTGTAAATTTTTTTAGGCTTTCAAAGATGCAATGTCAAGCTATAATTAAATTGTTGTAAAAGATCAAGAAGAATTTTCAACACCAAGGGAAAGTGACCACCCTAAATTTATGTTAGTAATATTTAAACTTTAAAAATTATAAAGATCCAAATCCTGGCAAGGAATCTAACAGTATAACTTCACAAATTAATGAGACCTGTGGTAGGCATATGTTTTGCTAGTTCCCTTTCAGTGAGGGGAAGTTTTTCATTCATGTAAATAATGAAACTTGGTGGATGTAAGTCATACACCATGTCAACTACGATACAAGATGAAACCTGCAAGGAGTCACATTGCAAAATAGGAACAGAGAAGAGTTAAACAGATATGCTACCGTACAATTTTCTGCGGTACCAACAAATTATAGTTCACTACTAGTAACTGCGCATCATAAACAAGGCAATATAAAATATGACGACATGTAACACAAGAGCAACAGTTTCAACTATCTGAAATCACAAACATAGGTGTGTTAGAAACTTTATTCAGACCAATTGAGAGTATCCCTAATATTTAAATCAACGTATAAATCAAACAATATCGAAAACCTTCAAGAGTTTCCTCGAGAACGAAAGCAGCTGAAAGAACTTAGAAAGTTGGTCTTTCCATTGATTTACTATCAATTATTCCCCTTTTCGAAGAGAGTATCCATTCCATAAGGAAGAGCTCCTCTAATTCTGCTTGAAATCTTCATGAAAAAGAAATCAATCGAACAAATTCCAGCAATCAATCACTGGTGACGAACAATCCAATTTATACAGAGCACTTTTAGCTTAGGTTAATCAAGCAAACTTTCAGCAGAATATTCCCCAAGACGATCAATAAAAAAATGAAGACAACCAGAAATTCAACAACTAAATGAAAAGAAACAAATCCGAAATCAGATTAATACGCAAAAACTGCGGCCGTATTCAATAACTTACCGTCATGAATCCTCAAGAAGAACTATTTCCCAGCAGAGAGAATGAAAATCGAGCCGTAATATAGCGAAATTCAAGAGATAAAAATTACATTATACGTTATATTTTGATCTCACTTGGATATAAATTAAATAAATTATAAAAAATATTATTCAAATTGAGAACAAGTTGTTAGGATGGACTATTACAGTAGGAGCCACTTCCAATAATCCAACCCAAATAAATCAAAATTCTTGAATCCAAAATGTATTTGCAGAGGACAAAATCCTATATTAATTAATTTAAGGTTCTAGAAATAGCCATGACAACAAAGTGAGCAAGAGCAAATTACAGGCTTTTTGGCTATGGGATCCAGCCTGTATTGCACACTAATTCCAGGGCAGAAACTTGCAATCTCTTCCACTATGTTTGTTTGATGCTTGGTGAAAGGACCACAATCTACACATCCTCCATTTTGGGCATTATTATTTCAACATTTTCTAACTTTTAAATGATTGTGTTTGATATAATTTTTTTGCATAAGATAAAATAAAAATTATCTCACTTTATGCCTAAAATACTCCTTAAATAGTGTGCCTTTTTGGAATAAAACTGTTTGTTGTAATATTTATTATCGAATTTCTGTTTTAATATGTATATTTCATTTTCTGATATTTTTGGTCATTTTTCTGTAAGTTATTTGATATGATACTGCATATGTTAACTCCATGTCGATGACATATCAATACTACCAGACATAACGTTAATAAAAGGTTAAAAATTACATGCTAAAACTAAATTTGATAATATAGATATTAAAATCACAAATATATAAATACGGAGAACTAAAATTATGATTTTGCCTTGGAAAAATAAACAACAATAAATAAATTTAATTGAGTATCACAGTTAATTCAACAATAAAGTAACTGCTTCTATAATTTGATTCACACGAACCACCAAACATGGTTGAAATAAATCAAATCATCGCCCAAGAGCATAGGTGAGTTAATGGTAAGGTTTGGAATGACGTGAATTGATACTCCCCAAACGTCGTAAAAGTTATTTTCGTATGGAGTATATTTCTCACTAAAATATCGTGATATATGCTCTGAGGTCGTTGTTTGCCTTTCTTCTTCGGATCCCCACTCACTCGAGCACATCTAACTCATATAATAGAGTTTACCACAATCAATAAGCTTTTAAAAAATAATAATCAAATTGCCGTGGAAAGCTAGGAAAGTAGGAAACCATGTGGATGACCGTGCATCTATGTGAACAGTGAAATTTCAAAAACTCCGCCAAAAAAAAAAGTATGCCTTTTGTGAGACGGTTTTATGAATCTTTATCTGCGAGACGAGTCAACCCTACCGATATTCACAAAAAAAATTATTTCGTCTCACAAAATACTGACTCATGAGACTGTCTCACACAAGTTTTTACCCCAAATTAACTGTAAGGTTTGTCCTCTACAAAAGCCATATCCAATAGAAGACAAAAAAATATTTTATAATAATTTCAATAATATTAATAGAAATCTATCTCATATATTGATAATGAAAAATTACAAAATATTAAATTATGAATATTACAAATACTTTTTTCCTACCCACAAAACTTGCCATTCATTTAAAGTTTGCATTTTATAGTATCAATCTTAATGTTTTACATAAAAGAGTAATTTAATATACAATAAATGCGATATCTATGTATATTAAAACCTGAATTCTATTGAATTAAATGTCAACTAAAAAAAAGAAACCATGGCACGTGACCCCATCAGACAACAATTTATTAAAGATTTATATAATCTTATATTGTCATTAGTTACTAAGATGTCTCCAAATGGCGCAACAATTGAATTAATTACATGCAATCCTAGGCAACTATGCCACGTCTCTTTCGTTTTCTGTCCTGTGCTTTTAAATAATCACACACATTAAGGTTTAGGTTTACCTAATTATTATAAAATATTCTTAATTTATAGTGGCTATTAATAACAGTGATAAAAAACAAAAGAAAAACACTTGTATGAGAGAGTCTCACGGATCTTTGTGAGACAGATCTCTTATTTGGGTTATCCATGAAAAAGTATTATTTTTTAGTGTGAATATCGATAAAGTTGATCCATCTCACAGATAAAGATTCGTGATATCGTCTCACAAAAGACTCGCTGAAAACAAAAATTGAAATTTTGAATTGCAGTCTGAAGTTGGAAAAAGAAACCTAGAATATTACTTTCCAACTAAATCTAGAATAAGACGTACAAAGTTATAAGAAAATTGTCTAACAACAACATCTTAAGTTTGAGATAATATTTTAAATTCGAGACTCGATTGTTTTTGAACGGGAAAAGTTGAAGTTGTCGTTTTCATGAATTTAATGTACACGACTTGTAGTGGCAGAATTAAAAGAAATTACACCAACTGTAAAACTAAATTTTCCATGAATGAAATGGTAAATGCACTGGCTGCTGCTAGTAAAAATCAAATGAATTGGAAAATAACACCCGTAGGGACACACAAGTGGAAACAAAAGCGAAAATAAAATTAATTAAAAAAAGGACAGTTCAATCTCAGTAAAAGTAAAATCTAAAGCTGTAAAAACGTAGACCACACGGTGAGAATCAAAGCTCCCAAAATTCCACCGCCAATTTGGACCATTTCAGCACCACTGGAATTCTGATCAGCCACATCTCCGTCAGGACCATCCGCCGGAGATTCCGACGGGCCAGGAGGAGCCGGCGGAGACTTGTGCTTACTTTTTGAAGACTTGGGTGACTCGGCTGCAGGACCAGGGGCGGGAGCTGGAGCCAGCCCACCAAGTTTGGACAATTCCGGCGGTATCAAAACCTTGTTCACTTGGTAGATCGCCAGGGGCTGGTTATCCACTAGAGTGTTTACAATCTTGGCGGTTACGAGTTTCGTTATTATTGTGACATCGGTGCCATCATTCTGCACGGTGAATACGAACTTGTTTCCCACGGTGGCTAGGGTGCTGGTGAGGCCATTGTTGGATCTCAAGCCAGGCAACGATTCGTAAAACGGAATTGCGTGGTATTCGAGTAAAGATTGTTGATCTGCTGCTGTTAAGTTCTTGTATTTTGGCAGGAAAGATTTCATGGCTTCATCCCCGGGGCAAAATATTGTCAATCCACTATCGATATTTCCTTCGAACGTGGTTTCAGCAGGACTACCCGCGAGGGTATCGGCGAAGACCTTGCAGCCGTGAGCCGACATCAGCTTCGTGATATTCACCTGGCTCGGAGCCGGCGCCGGTGCCTCGGCTTCATATGACGGCAAGAGGTTGGAGATCTGAATGATGGAGATGTCGTACGGTTGAGCTTCGACAGACTTGACAAAAGTGGCTGAAATGTTGCCCCCATTGTCCTCGGGAGAGAAACCCACTTTCCCACGGCTGAGATCGGTTATATTAACGAAACCGGATGAGCCAGGGGCGGAGCCGGTGGCTTGGTACATGGTAGCGGCCAGTGCGCTTCCGTCGGTGATCTGGTGGAGCTTCTTGGCGTCGAAGTAGTCGAGCAGAACGTGGTAGGAGAGGACATTCTTTATCCCGCCGAGAGTGAGGTGTTTGGCGAGCAGATCTGCCATCCCTGGATTGTCCACCACGCACACGGTGATGGTCCTCCGCCGGTTGATCTCCGGCGCCAGCTGGGTAACGGATAAGTAGTGGTTGAAGGTTGAGAATTCAGGATGTTTATCTAGCATGGAGGTGACGTTGAACGCATCGGTGGTGGGAAAGACAATCAAGACGGCAAGGAAGACCGCTGCGGCACCGCCCCGTAGCTGCATTGTGTGCTGAAATAATAAATTTTGTGGTGTGGATAGATATAAGAGTGCAGCGGTGGAGTGGATATAAAAAGTGAGCTGAGACAGTTAACAAGGGTTATTGGTAATCATGACCTGTTTTCCAACATTACAGATAACATAGTGCACACTGTCTTAAATGAACTTGGGTCGTTGGATCTGGCATAGATATTTTGGATTTAACGAAAATCTGTGTGGGAAGATTTTACGGATCTTATTTTGTTATACGGATCTCTTGTTTAAGTCATTTATGAAAAAATATTACTTTTTATGCTAAGAGTATTATTTTTTATCGTGAATATCGGTTGGGTTGACCCGTCTCACAGATAAAGATTCGTGAGACCGTCTCACAAGATATATACTCTTTGAATATGGATAAGCTTTTTTTGAAGCCATTTGCATTTGTTTCTGTGTAAGCATATAATAAACCCCAGTGTGATGCTGAGAGCAGTTAAATCTTTGTGTAAAAATTAAAATATATAAAATTATAATACAATTGATTTATTTTTTTAAAAAAAAATGGTTCTGTATAAATATTTTCTGATATAATTGTTTAAAAATTTAAAAAGATAGAGATAAATCGAGCCAAAAATGACTATATGACTAAAATCAGCATCTATGGTGATACTATCTGGATGGCAGATAAATCGAAGGATGAGGGATTTAGTTTCATATATAATTTAAAATGTATAAGCCATTGGGGTCTACGAAAAGGAAGATTGATTAGGCATGTCGGGAAATTGGACAGTTCACGTGGTTTAAGCGTCACTCCAGCATAAAATCAAGGGAACTCTTGAGAAGTACAATTTATATAAAAATCGATCATTTTGTAATTTTTAAGAATCAATTATCTTATATATATTTTTTATTTGAATCGTTCATCGAGAAAATATCATTTTATATTTCAAAAATATCATTAATTATAGATATCGACAATAGTAACATAGAGCTCGTAACACAATAATTTTGTGTGTGACGATCTCACGGGTCGTATTTGTGAGACATATCTCTTATTTGGGTCATCCATGAAAAATTATTACTTTTTATGCTAAAAGTACTGCTTTTTATTGTGAATATGGGTAGGATTGACTCGTCTCACATGTTAAGATCCGTGAGACGATCTCACATGAGACCACTCTAAATGTAATTATTCCTCAGCTTAAAATATGTATTTTTAAAACATAAAAAGTTGTATTAACGTGTGTGGCTGTTTCTTAAAGAGTTAAAATAATGATTTTATTTTTTATTTAAAAAAAAAACACCTAAATTGTAATAATAAAAAAATTGCATAATCAATCTTTTGGGAATATGAATAATAGCAGACAAGAAAGAACAAAAGTAGCAATGTCTCCAATCCAGTACAAGGAAAGGTTTTGGGTTAGAAAATCACACTAGAATATTAATACATGAGAACGATTACGCTACTACCTTGACCTCCCACCGGGAGTGGACGACCCGGGTCCGACATGGTAACCAGACCCACCATCCGGACCGTACCCATAAACAGGTCCCTGAATCTGATGCCCGCCCATCACACCATATGCACCTTCGTAACCGCCCACCGGACCACTGGTCTCTCTTCCTGCTAGCGCGGTCTTCTCCCCCTCTGTATCCCTAAACCTCTGCAAGTAAATCTTCAACGGTTCCACGTAGTCCTCGAACCCTAGAGTGGACATCGCCCAGAGCAAATCGTCGCCGTTGACCGTCTTTCTCTTCTCCCGCTGACACTTGTCGGACGCCTCGCCGGTGATGAAGCTTATGAACTCGGAGACGCATTCCTGCACCGTCTCCTTCGCGTCTTTCGATATCTTGGCGTTCGCTGGCAGCGCTTTCTTCATGATCCTGCTGACGTTAGCGATCGGAAGAAACTTGTCCAGTTCCCTCTGAGAGCCTTCGTTCTGTGAGTTTCCGTCCCTGTTTCCCCATGATTCGCTATCGGAATCCGCCATTTTTTCTCTCGCAGAATAATTACAAACACAGAAACAAAATTATAAAAGCAGACGTCTAGCAGACCGAGAACCGGCTGAGAATATCTCCGGCGGAGGAGAAGTCCAAAGAGATTCGCGGGATTGGAACGGAGAGAGGGTTTATAATTGATGATCCCAGGTGATGACGTGGATTTTTGTGGACTGTTCTATGTCGATAACTTTCGGTGACACGCGGGCGCCTTAGCCATCGTCCGATTGGTTGTTGGGGTGAGGAGATCTCTGCCGTTGGTTCAGAATCCGCCACGTGGGAAGTTATCATTGGTCGAATTCGTTTCGTGGACCCCGTCCTATACGTCTTTTTCTGACCATAAATATAATGGCTAATCACATTGCCAATCAAATGCTTTTCCTTTTTAACTTTTATAATTATTTTATTTTTTAAAAAAAGCTTTATTTAATAATTGGTGGTAGTAATGTGTGTGTGGTATAATTGGGGATAGATATACAATTATACAAATTTGGGTGAGACTGTTTTATTTATCGTATTTTGTGAGATGATTTTTTTTATGAAAAAAATATTATTTTTTTATGCTAAGAGTATTACTTTTTATTGTAAATATCGATATGATTAAAGATTCGCGAGATCATCTCTCAAAAGACATGCACATTAATTTCGTGTGAGACGATTCTAGTTGAATTTCTTATTCAATTTTTTATGTTTAAAATTTCGTTCCATTATATATATTTTTCTTAATAAAACAAGCGTATTATAACCTGAAATTTCTTCAAAATTATTTGGCGTATTTTTTAAGTTGAAAAATGATTGTTATTTTCGTTTTCGTAATTACTATTATATTTGATATGTCTAGCAGAATTTATACAAGTAAACCCAAGACTAATTGTATCACCCGTGTCTAAAAAGATTATGATTAGTTTTATTACATGAATAGTAATATGAAGGGAGACAACCACGGAATTTGCAAATATTACTTTGATCCGTACAATAAGTTTTAGGCTACGGCACTGCGATAACTCGAACTAATATGTGAAGCTTTTTCAGTTAGAGAATTGAAGTACATAACTACTTTTGACTTCCTATATGTGTTCAAGAAAAAAAATGGGAAAGGAATCTTGTACCTTCTCCTCTTTTATTATTTCAATTATCATTAATAATTCAATAAACAAGTAATACTAACAAAAACCCACGTGAGACGGTATCACGGATCGTATTTTATAAGACAGATATCTTATTTGGGTAATCTATGAAAAAGTATTACTTTTTATGCTAAAAGTATTACTTTTTATTGTGAATATCGGTAGGATTGACTCGTCTCACGTATAAAGATTCGTGAGACCGTCTCACAACAGACCTACTGTTAGATGGATATTACCCTGGATATGTTGGATGTCTTGATTCACGAACAAAAGCAGCAACTTGAATCTCGAACCAACCGTAGCAACAATAAGATCAAGTCGAGGCAAGGAGGATCCTTTCTCCGCAAGACGAAATTGTCCGTATATAATGCTATATGTCGCAAGCAATCGTCCCCAAGATACAACGACTTCACGTCGAGAGTTTGCAGCACTTCAAATCTCGAAATCAGCGAACAATTGTATGCAAAAGCTTTCAAGTGCCAAACGAAAATATGCAGCAATATGTGAAAAAAGAGAGCAGCAAAAATTCAGCAGCCATAAAAATGGTTGGAGGGATTATTTATAGATGATCACCGGTTGAATTGAGTAGACACGTTTCTCCAGACCGGATGCTTCGAAGAGACACCATTCTAGTCAAGGGATACATTGGTTGGGCGAAAAACTGAAGCCATCATAGCCAAGGGACGCGCATTGTTCCAGAATCAGCGCTGCGCGCGCAGCCACGCGACAACACGCGCGTGCCGCGCGCAGCGCACTGGCCGCGTGCCCTGTTCTGTCCAACAGGCAACCTGCGCGCATCCGCGCGGGATTTGGCGCACCCGCGCTTCTGTCTCTGTTCCGAATTGCATCAGTCAACTAACAAAATTTATTCTTCAAATAAACTTGTTCCAAAAAGAATAATGCTTGTCAAAGACCGTACCGCACCGACCCAAGATCAGCGCGCGTGTATTTCACACAGACACGGCCTATTAGCGTCTTCCCCCTTCTAAAAACTTCTGGTACCCCTTGGGGCCCAAACCCTTATTCAAACTTGGAGTTTATAAGGGAGACATCATTTGGCTATTTTCTTCATGTGGGACAACTCCCACTCCCTTTTCTATTCAACAACTCTTCATTATTCATTTATCCAACACCTACTCCACAATTGACACAGCCATGGATCATGAAATACTTGAACATTCGTACCTCTCCGTATTCGCCATTTTACACCCTTGAGACAACAATTCTCTTTCCCACAGGATACTCCACCAAATATTGCATGATGGAATGTGCCCGATATTAGCCAAAGACTTAGCTACTGGAGGGAGGGCGGTTTTTTCATCCACATTTCAAAGAAGATCATAACTTGAGGCAATCCTTCAGCTGGTGTCCAAATCGGACATCCGGTTGCTTCTCATATCGTAGAAGAACCCCCACTGAAGGAGATATGAGGATCTAATGTGAGTTTGACAACCCAGCGAAGGGGCATACAAACATCGACGTTGACTCTAATCTGTCGGCAATTGTTAATTAAATGCATATCGGAAAATTTGTCAAATAAAGTGGACAGCCTTGACACAGTCGACGAAGACTTGCTTGCACCCAACCATCACTTTAAATGCAAACGAGTAATGCTAAATAGTTTGTGAGCGGCTGGTTGACAATTGGATTCGAGTTTGCTTTGACGGAACTTCGAGTTCGAGATGCTTGAATCTTAATGAGCTCGAATTTTAATTATATATATACTATTTATTTAAAATTAAAATAGAATTTAAATCAACCTTTTCAAACTACGTTTCGATCTTGAAAATTAATACTCGATCGAGTCAAAATGATACGTTTTCGAGTCGAATTCAGTATACCAGCTCATGCAAAATATTACTAAATTATTAAAAACTATTTAACTTAATTAGAATATACTAACATTAAAAATAAAATAAAAAAATCATTTTACCTTATGTAAAAATGAGTTATTACCATCCCAAATAAATTTGAAAAATATTAATAGAAAACATTGTATGTACATAATTCATCTATTCCGGAACATATTCATCGGTTTGCAATCATATATTGCAACACTTTACAAACAAAAAATTGCATGAAAAATATTTGTTAAATTTTATAAAAAAAGAAAATGTTTCTATTTATTCAATATGAAAATTATATTTAGTCCCACCAAACTTGTATCAATCATATTATTTATACAATAATAAATTTTTATACCGAAATCTGCTTTCTACCAAAAGTGTGTTCTTTAGTGCCAATTATATTCGTTCCAACACACGAGTTTCTTCCTCCAAAAAGCTCTCAAAACAAGAGAGAATTCAGATTCGCCCACGACAAATTCAAGGGGAGACTTCGCAAATATGTTCCAACCAAAATGAAGAGACATCATGAAAAACTAAATTATCATATAATTAAAACATTTGCTTGACATAAATAATTGAAACACACAGCAAATATTAAAATCTAGATCCTACAATCAACTATGTTATCTTACAACAGTTTGGGATCGCAGTAGTCTCATATTCATCGCTCAAGATATCAGAGAGAATCTACTGACTTTTATCAGCGTGCACCTGCAACTAATTCTATGCATCCCTAGTGAACAAGGGTGCCAGTTAATCACAATAACAGTAAAACTACAGATGTTACGACTCGAAGAAAGTAGCACTGTCCACGTAAATTGAGAGGAAAAGAACGAGGCGAGTTTGGGTATAGTGTACAACCAGTTTCTGCTGAGTTGTCAGGCCTTAACACGTTGGCTAGAAGGGTTGCTCCCATCCTTGACAACACCATCTTCATCCTTTTCCTCATCACCCTCTTCAGCATCAGCAATTTTGGTAAGCTCATCCTGAATCATAAGCTTTATCGATGGTTTTCTAGCCATCAGATCTTTATTGAATCTCTTGTCTGAAACGAGGATAATTTATCATTAAAAGCAAAAAAAATCAGGTTGTAAATGAATTTAAACATCATGGAAAACAAGAAATCAAATATATGTTCCCCTTTCTACAGCAGCCAAATAGTCTGGCACAAGCCGTAAGTCTTTCTTTGCTAGAGCAGAAATAAAGCAGTAAAATTAGGACCCATAACAAGGAGCCTGCACTTTCCCCAGTAAATAGTAGAGAATTTGAGTTTCCTGAATTACGCGACGGCAATCTCTGTTGGTTTGGAACCAGGTAGGGGAACAAAACTTGGAAAGGAGAGGAAAATGGGGCAGGTCAGTTCTAAGTCCTCCGAGATTTTAAAGGGCACATGGGAGCTTACCAAGCAGCTTCAGAATGTCGGTGAAGGTAGCCTGTAAAATTAAATAAAATAAGTTGGGTACGTTATCAGGAGAATGAAAAGGACAAGTAATCTCCTAAATAATGTAAAACTGCAAGAAAACGGGTTGATGTCACTTCTCACAACTTAGACCTGAGGTCAAGAGAGAAGCTAAAAGTCAAAGACTCATAACTCCTGTAATGAATTCGGAGTCAGCAATAGACACGATAGAACCATATCATAGAAAACACATTAATGCCTAGTGAGAACACATAAGACCAAAGTAAATATCCCAAACAATTGGAGACGACATAAAAATACGTGGCGTCTACTTAACTTAGACAATAAACCCAATTTGAGAGTATGAAAGTGTGAAAACAGGCCATCTATCTTCCTCACTTAACAACCAAAACACATTGATTACAAGAACTTATAATACTTACTGTATTGAAGTCGACCTCTTTGAGAATTTCACAAACCGCATTCCTAAGTTCGTTGTCACTTGGCTTTAATTTCTCCTCCCTGAGATTGTCTTTCACTTTTAGTATTTTCTTCCCTTAATCCCACATCAACAAAACAAAAGTAAAAAGAATTATTTTCGGTAGTAGTAGTAGTAGTAGTAGGGAATCGACAGAAAAACAAAACAACGCATTCACGACTTTTTAACAACAAACAATTTATCAACTTGGAATTACCAATACTCACCAGGGCTAACACTAGATGAAGTTTTCTTAGGACTGGATGTGTTTTCCTTGATCGATTCATCTTTCTTCTTAGCAGAAGACCTCTTTGTACTCGTATCCTTCTTGTTTTTTGGGCGACTTGGTGGTGATTTTGGAGGTTCTTTCTTTGGTGGAAGGCTGTCCTCTTTAGAGATTGTTGCTTTCTTGGTTTTGGCTTTTTCGACAGTTCCCTTCTTTGCAGAGGACTTTGCTGATCCCTGTTTCTTTTTTCTTTTGTCTCTATCAGATTCATTTGCCTTCTGTTCACGTTCAGCAGGTTCAGATTTCTCACCATTACTTTTATCATCCTCATCATGTGTTTCCTCATCTTTTTCTGATTCATCTTCGGGTTTAGGTACGCTATCCTTTTTTGGTGTACCCTTGGTTTTCTTCTGATTCTGTATATGAGAAAGATGAATCTTGTAGTTACACCAAGAACTTATTCACAGCCATAAGAGTCAATAGGTATATTGCTTGATGCGATCTTGTTTCTTCAATCTACTTTCATAGAGGAACTTCCAATTGAAAAGCACAACGGCGTATGCACATATATATTATCAGATTGTATATTCTCTCTCTCTCAGTAAGAACCAAGGGATTTAGGTAGAAGTGGAATACTTGAACTTCAAATTCTTTATGATACTTACATGCAACACCACAACACATTAGAAAACACAAAAGAAACTTAACATCGACTGTCAATCCAAATCATCATATGTTGCGCTAATCTAGGGTTTATACGAATTTAGGTTCGCGAGAGCTTTTCAAGTCAGCTCGAATAAAATTCAATTTGAATTTGAAATTGTCAAACTCAAACTGAAATCGAACTTGTTCGAATATTTTTTTTACCGGAATTTGACCTGGATTATTTTGCTCTATAGCTTGTGGCCGATCATGAGCTTTAATATCTTAATCATATCCTACAAATATGCTAAATTAGACGAGCACGATGTCACAGACTTAGGCCCTTATAAGTACACGTGCGGCCTTTCCCCCTCGACTCTCCCCTGCGAATACTAGCAAAGCGGCATTAAAAAGTGATCTTGGTGGTTAAATGCATAAATAAGCACAAGTAGCTTGGAGAAATAGTATAGAGAAAATGCAATTCTTAGTTGAGCTAATAATTAATTGATTGAATTCTTCAATCGGTTCCTTACAAATGAGATCCTACACCTATATATATACAAGTTCCCTAGCCTATCTAGAACGTTCTAGCATCTAGAACACTCCACACTACTTTATAA
Source organism: Primulina tabacum (assembly GCF_025594145.1). NCBI lineage: Eukaryota > Viridiplantae > Streptophyta > Magnoliopsida > Lamiales > Gesneriaceae > Primulina > Primulina tabacum. The sequence continues at coordinate 5,379,220 of NC_134553.1, forward strand.
TAGAATATACTAGAACTTCCTATGCATTTACATGTTACACAATACATGAGTGTCATGGAATAGTCTAGACCGTCGTTGAATTCTCCACATTTTGCTAGATAGCCCCGAAAGCTTCTAGACCCAACCCCTTCAACAACATTTTAGGTCATTACTCACGAGCCTAGAATGTTCGAGTCATGTCCACATTGTTTTAGGTCATTCCGCATGAACCTAGATCCATCAAGGTCCTTCTCAACTTGTCCAGAACATTCACTTGCCTTCAAGAGAGTGTCAGAGCCCTCGAGAAGGTTCTGGATGCCACAAAGCCTCTTTGACAGCTTCCTTTGCCAAAATCATTGCGTCTTGCACGACGAAATTGTCAGCCCATGACAACGAGCTCAAATTTGAGGACTTACTTATGGAGTTTGATAATTAAGTTCAAACCAAATGAATTGATCTTGAATTCGAATTTCTGATCGAGCCGACCTCAAGCCCAAAATCATTCATGTTTCTAACTTGGAGGCGAAAAATAAAAACCGACTCCATACTCACGTATGAAAATAGGGCTAATATGCATCAAGAAAACAAATAAGTAGCCACAACAACTTACTATAGAAATTTCATGCATTTAGAACAATGTACCTTAGCTGAGCCTTCTGAAGGAGTGATACTCCTAGATGCTGATTTGCTCTCTCTCTTTCTTTTTTTCCCCTTGCTTGACTGATCAGCATACACAATACACAAAAAAACATCCATAAGTCGAACGGGACAATAATTTAATAATGCAGTCAAACTAAAAATTGAACTTGGGGTGAAACCAGTTCTTTTTCAGCAAGCAACTCAGTGGTGGTTGCATGAGGTGCCACCAAAAACTCTATCAACTTTGAAATGATATCTTCCTGAATGCAAAATATATAATTCAAACATTAATTCTTGAAACAAAACAAAGACGAAGATGATCATGAACTTTTCATTAGAAATAACATACCTTCCTTATTGTAGCCGATATTGGTATATCAAGGACGTCACAAAAGTCAGCTAGTTTATCTTTGAAAATCTTGTCAAGTTTCTCTTTAAGTTTTAGAGTTTGCTTTTCCTGAGACATTGTTAACTTAATATGTTGAAAAGGTTTTCTGAAGAGCCAAATCATAGTATCCAATTGATCGGTAACTTATTCAAAGTTCTACTTTACCTCATCATCATGCCAAGCGAACCCAGAGAATCTTGATATATTGTTCTTCACTTGAGCTGCCTAGAGGTCATAATGAAAAAAAGACATCTCAACTTACCAACAAAAGAAAGAAGAAATAGCAGACAACAACAGATTGACATATTAAAGATAACCAGATGGATGCACTAAGAGTATAATATTCACTGATAATTTCATCACAATTTGCATTTCATGACAATTTGCAGGACTTATATAAATTTCAGCGCTAACTTACCCAAAAAAACCAAAATATGTTTAAAGAAAGATGTCTCACAAGAGTTAAAAATTGATTCCAGTAACTAAAAAACATTATCATCCCACGACAGATCGTTCCATGTTAGCTTGGGGATTCATGACGTTGAAAAGTGGAATAAAGCTTTTCATGACCTCCTATTTTAGGTCTTATGTTTCGTGCACCGAGAAGTTCAGAATGCATTATTCATAATACAATCACTCACTAATTATACTTCCATGGAATTTAAAGAGCTACTGGGGAAAAAAAGCACGCATTCAAATTCTGTGTTACAAGTCCAATGGGCCATTACACAATGGAAAGAGAATGTCGACTACATGAACGTGGAGTCGAATATAAGCCATGTGATATTGTCATGTGAAAAAACACTTTTAAAACAATCTGATATGAAGCTCGACCAAAAGTCCTAGGACAGAAGCATCACCTTTCCTCTCCTTCCAAAAAGAATTGTATGCAGCAATTTGAAGGTATCATCACTCTTCTTCCTAGACAACTTGTAAGCCACTGTAACAACTAATACAGTTTAAACTTCATAAACAACAGCAAATCAATTTATATGACCGCAGTTTAGGACAATATTAAAAACAAGACAAACATCGATCAAGTTAATTTTAGTGAAAATCACAATTCTAACCAAATTTTCAATACCTATATTTCAAGGAACAAGAATTTGTGTTGCCGCAATAAGAGTAAGATCTAAAACTTTAACACCCAACAGCAAGATCAAAAAGACATAAAAGATACCTAGCACACACACATTTTTTTTATTCGTGGAATAGAAACTCGATTTTACACGCAGGACCATGCAGCATGCATGCTTGTGCGTGTGCGCACAGAAAATCTGTCGAACAGGGAGATCGAATATCATAACAAGTCATGATTTCTGTCACTAGTGACCAACTCTCCAACGAGCACTTTGGAGAAATGCCAAATCTCACCAGGGTTACTATTATGGATATGAAAATGGAATTCATGAAATGCATATAACAACATGGGAATTCAAAATTCAAAACCATCTTTTTTGTTAAAAATGTTATATTGTCTGAAAATCATAAACGGAAACCTAGGATCTAAAATTCACAGAAAAAAATCTTCAATGCACACATTTGGTTATGTGATTAAAATATACAAGCATAAGGCTTATCATCTCATCTGGTCATGGAGAGTAGATATGAGACGCAGACCACGTCATATTTGGTTGGAATAGTCCAAATCCATGATTTTTTTTCAAAAGCATTCTAAAACCTATAAAGGAGAAAACAAGCAACCAATCCTTGCAATGCTGGGTAAAACTCAAGGCAAGAAATTTCTGATATGGGAATATGAGATTCACTATTCTCGGGAAGCATTCTAAAACCCATAATTATTAGGTCCAAAATCCTCAAATTTAGCCTTAAAACACTAAAAATCATTGAATGAACTGTACTCTTTGGAAGGAACAAGCCCTTTTTTGTTGAGAAATGACAAGGCCCTTCCAGAGGCGTTAATTTGCCGAGCAGTCAAAGTAATTTCGGGTGAGTAATGGGGGTGGGGGCAATAGATTCCAAGGTAAAGCATTATCCAAAAAAATTCAAGAACAGATGGTGAAACATGAATCAGCAAACAGACGCAAGGCTAAAACTTTAACACAAGACGAAGACTTTTTCCTGCATCATTAAACTAATAAATTTGTAGCTTGCTGACTAAAATAGAAGAGAAGCTAAAATTCACATGCAAAAAAGGAAGTAAGACTTTACAACAAGTGTAAATGCTCATAAAACTAAAGACTGTCTACATGCAACCCATTAAACCCCAACATTGTTATGCAATGGAAAAAGTAAAAGGTTAGTTAAACATACATATGCAACACATCTGACAAGGTAAAAAGAGACTCACAAGACTCGCATAACTACCTTATACAAAGAAAAATTAAGCTACAATAACAAAGAATCGTAAATTTTTAAGTGATCCAGCTTTGTTGAGCGCACACTAAACATTGAGGCCCGCAACCATCCTAATGTCTTAACACAAGCATTAATTTGATGCTGCAATGATTAGCTTTGCTCACCATGAAATTCAAATGAGAAGAATAAAAAGAAAGAACAAAACATAACAGCTTCGCAACATCACAACCCACGCCGAAAATCTTTAGGCATGGAATCATATGTGAAGTACATACATACATTTAGCACAAGCAATAAAATTAGTAAAATGAATACCATTTGGGATGTCTTTCAGTGCAGTTCCACGTCCCTGCAAACAAACACCAAGGTATCAAAGAGTGAATCTTCATTATCATTGAATTTCATACTATAAAGAAGTGAATTTTACAGAGAGGATGCAAACAACAAAGTGCAAACTAAATGGATACACCTTTTCAACTTTGAACTCCTTAGCAGCGTCCTGCTCAATAATGGCCACAAGTCTCTCAACTGATTTCCTTTCACGAACAGGCCGATCAATTGTGAGAGCCACGGGGGTTTTCTGCTCCTCTTTTTTATCCGTCGAGGTTTTAGTTTCTTTAGTTTTTTTCTCCCTCTGGGCGTATGATTCCTTGTCTTCTGTTTCCTGTTTCACACTTCTTTCTTTTTTGTCATCACCACTCTTTGTTCTCAGACGATTCTTTCGGCCCCTCTCCTCTTTAGATTCTTTCAGCTTTTCCTCTTCTCCCACTCCATCCACCTTGTCCTCAACCTTATCATCAGCCTCATTTTTCTCACTAGGGCCATGATTCATTTCCCCAATCTCCATGTCCACATTTTCTTCTGCAACTTGCTGCTTTTCTTCTTCTTCTTTGGATCTCTTCCATTCTTTCATCTTTTCCCCCTTCTTTCACTACATGTTCACTTTTTCGCCTTCTCTTCGGTTTCCTCGCTAGCATTCACCTTTTCTTTGTCAATATTGTTATTCTCGACTTCCTCGGCAACCTTGTTTTCTTCTACCATTTCTGTTGCTCCATCATTACGTTCCTCTGTCTTCTCCATCACAGGCTCTGTCTTTTCCTCCATCTCAACGTTCCCATTTGCCACCGACTCAGCATCTTTATCTCCCATTACAGGTTATAGAAAAAGTCGATGACCTCTCGAAAAACCTCTTTTTTGCTGAACAAAAACTAAAGCAGCACCAAAATTCATAAACAATATTCTGAGGAACTACCATAGCAAACAAATTATGAACGTACAAAAGAAAAACCCAACAAAAGAAAGAGGATGAACGTCATTATCAGTATTTAACACTGTAACTCAAAGCACGTACAGTAAGAAAAAATTCAGATAATTAGCTGAAACATATAAATAGGGAAAAATATCATATGCACAATTGAACTATAAATCGTCTAAAAATGTGCATCCCGCAAACACAGTAGAAATAACAAACATTACACACGGCTAGTTTGCATGCCAAGAAAAAACCCACAAATTCGCCCAAACAAAGAGGAAATCAGATCACCTACAGCAAAAATGAATCAAACAGCAACAAAAAATCAAATTCCTCGACTTGAGCACAAACCCTAACTAAAACTGCCCTAGTTTAAGTCAAATTCAGAAAGGAACAGCGAGGAGACGCAATAAAATTTGTAGAAATGGAGAAAAAAAGAGAGAGAAGCTAACATGGAAAGGCAGAACTTACAGAGAATTCGAAGCTCGCTTTCAAAACATTCGAAGCTCGCTTGTCATCTGTCCGTAATTCCTCTGTTTAGTTTTTCTCGTATCAACGTAAGCGTGGTGGGGTTCACATTTGGAGCCAGGCATTTATTCCGGATTTCAAATCCGGATTTTAAATCCAGTTTTATGCCATGTCGGATGCTCAAGTCAGTGAATTATATAAAATAATTTAATTTGACGGCTCAGATATCCTGTGATCTCACGTAGTCGATGGACGGCCGGGATTACAATTTATCCACGTTTCACTAAATTCAGTAACATATTTTTAAAATAATTATAAAAGGGTTAAAATTAGTAAAAATTGTATTGTAAGAGCGTATGAAATATATTATCATACTATATTATAAAGCATATTTTGATACATGGAATAACAGAAGGATTGATAAATAATCCTCTTTATTCTCATGTTTGATATCCTTTTTAAAAAGCCCATGATATTTTATCCCATGTTTGGTACCTTTTTAAAAAGCACATGATCCCTTGATAAATAATTTTTTAGAAGGATAAAATGTCTCTTCTATTAGGTGTGATAATTTTAATTTAATGAAAAATACACTACAAATACTTAATTACCTTCAATTTATAAATGATTTTTATAAATATATGATAGTAGGTAGAAATTAAAATCAAATAAATATTTTTATTTATTATTTAATATGATAATTATATAAATGAATTCGAGATAGTTATATAAATAATTTTTATAAATCTCATTAAAATTATTAGTATCACCCGATTAACCTTAAAAATTGATATTTGACTTGACTCACAAAATAAAAGGCTCAATTATCATATTATATAATATATATATAATTAGGTAAAAATAAATAAATCATGCAAGCACTATCGGCGCATGAACAGCTAAAAAAATATGAACTCAAGCAACAACTTTGAAATTATAAAATTTATTATGATAAGATTAATTTTGTCATTACAATCTAATATATAAATTTAATCACTTTTATTAAAATCATACCAAACATTAAATATAATATCCTACATCTTATTTATCCTTAACTTATCCTTATATTATATATCACATGTTTATCCTATCATCACATGTTTATCCTATCATGTATACCAAATTATGCATAATATTATATAGAGATGGCATCTTGGAATAAAAAATAACTCTTGAAAAAATAAATATGATATTGATTTAAACAGCCAAAATGACATATAACACATTAAAACGTTCAAATTTTATAATATATTATAAATGATAATTATTTATTCTAAGCGTACAAAATTATGTATCCATTTTAAATAATATATAAATATTATATATTAAAGTTCAAATTTTGATCACTTAAAATATTATAATTTTAATTTTTTTACTTTTGTTAATGATATATATAATTTAACTTTTTCCAGAATTTTTTTTATCGATTTGTAAAATTTTAGTTATATCAACTCCTTGTAAACCGAAACTATTGACCAAAATATAAAAAATTTTTCTATATTCCAAATTCCTCGAAATTTTGTATAAAATGTTGGGTTAAACATGCATGTGTGATAATAATAGTGAGATGTACGACCTTATGAGAAGTTATCATGTGTCAAATTACTGACGTTACGCTGATTGATCTAATTGGTTAGACGAGCCATAAAAACATGACGCCAAATTTTAACATGTAATATTATCTCTGTCGGAGACAGGATCGGTGATAAGAAAAATGTAAGACTGATCTATAAGAGATACGAGACATCACCAGCAGATAAACACGCACCTCATCGGACTAACGATCTTAACAGTATGGCTCCTTAGTACAAAAGTAGGTGCACACTGCACTGTCACGAGTATACAAAAATAAAAATATCCATTAATTAACAACTATAATTTTTGACTTAAAGAAAAACCCGAAAAACATTATATCCCAACATAAAAAAACATAGTATCTATTGCATACATGAGCATAATGTACTTGTCACCGGTTTTGTCACGGCCCGGCCACTTGTGATATTGTCCGATTTGGCCCGAGGGCCTCACGGCTTTAAAACGCGCCACAAAGGGTTGCTACTCGCTCATTTAAATGCCCAGCATCTCTCCCGTTGTTTAGCCGATGTAGGATTTCACCTAGGGGCCCTCTCACCCCCCCTTCGGGACTCAGCGTCCTCGCTGAGGTTTGCCCCACCATCCCAAACTCACGCGGAGTTGCTCTGATACCAAATGTCACGGCTCAGCCCACTTGTGATATTGTCCGCTTTGGCCCGAGGGCCTCGCGGCTTTAAAACGCGCCCCTAGGCGAAATCCCACATCGCTAAACAACGGGAGAGATGCTGGGCATTTAAATGAGCGAGTAGCAACCCCTTGTGACGCGTTTTAAAGTCCGTGAGGTCCTCGGGCCAAAGCGGACAATATCACAAGTGGACTGGGCCGTGAGAGGTTTCATAAGAATATTTATAGAAAAAAATTAATTAAATTAATAAATATTGTTTTCTATTATATATAATATTAATATTAGTTGCATTAAAAGACTGAACTTGTCACATGATTTATCCAACATTAGATATGTCAATATGGGTTATACTCATCTAATCGATCTATACTGCCTTATATATAATATTAATATTAATTGAATTAAATCATTGAACTTGTAAATGATTTATCTATCACTAGAGTCGCCAATAGGTTAGACTAGTCGAATCAAACCGTCGCACCAAAATGGCGTGTCGATCTGTCCAAATTACACATAAAATTGATTAGGTCTACTAAATCAGTCCGCCTCGCCACTGAAAATAAGGGGATATGGCTAAATAAATTTATCAACCCACTGGAAAGTTGGATCGGCCCGAGCAACTAACCCGTTTGTCTATATGGGTGATTAAATATAAATGATTTTTACTTAACCGTTATATATGCAACTTAACTAAGTAAAAAGTCAACTTTAACCGCTCAGACACTGCTAAAATAAATTGCAATGCTTCATATGATATTATCTATACTATTTTATTACGTTTGAGATACTTAGAATAACTAACTTTGGTATCATAGTCTGTTTTAAAAATTATATATATTTGATACCCAGGGATGAACCCATCAAGATCCGGCCCAAATTCCCGGCCAATCATTAAGGCCCACAGCTGAATGGCCCATGACAAGCCCAGGTATTCTCCTATAAATACCAGGTTGGAGCGTATGATTATTGGATTCACTATATTGTTTTCAGCAGCGCCCTTAGCTGCTCCCCTCATATATCCTCAGTCTCTGACTTGAGCGTCGGAGGGGCTACGCCAGGACACCCTCCTGGCCCCCTCCTAACGGTCTTCTTTGTGATTTCAGGCCCAGGGTAATTTTGGAGCCCGTGTCTGGATTAGTGACGCTTGCGTGGATCGGACCCTAAATTTCCCGTGAGTATCACTTGGCGCCGTCTGTGGGAACATTTGAGTTGAGACGTAGAGATGGTAGGGAAGAGAGGGAGTAGAAGAGCTACCTCAGCATCGTCGCGTCCTCAGAGGGGACCCGAACAGTCTCATGCTGAGGCAAGGCAGGAACAACCCCATCAGGAGGCGAGAACAGAACAACATCGTCAAGAGAACAGGGTCGAGCAACCCCGTCCTAATGAAAATGTGGGGAACTTGACCCTGGAGCAGTTGTGTCAATTTATCACTCGGACAGTGGATGAGGTAATGAAGAGGAATCAAGAGTCTATGTTTGCAGAAGAGCAGACCGCTCGCCAGGAGCAAGAGGAGGATGTGGAGGGCCACCAGAGCCGGGTTGAAGAGACGCATCCACTCCAAGGTAGGGAAGTTAGTGAGATAGAAGAGATGTGGAATGAGATACGGAGGTTGAGGGAGCAGTTGGGAAGCAGAGCGCCGGCACCCAAGAGAGGAAGTCCTTTTTCACTAACCATTTTAGAAGAAGGGCTTCCTCCAAATTTTCGACAGTCGAATGTGGGAGAGTACGATTGACATACTGACCCCGATGAACACTTGGGGAGATTTGAGAATGCGGCCCTGTTACATCAATATTCAGATGGAGTCAGGTGCAGGGTGTTCCTGGGCACGTTGGTGAGGTCAGCCCAGCAATGGTTTAATACCCTGCAGTCCAACTCCATACAGTCTTTTGACGATTTTGCTACAGCTTTCTTGCACAGATTTGCCAGCAGCAAGAAGCACCAGAAAAATTATTTGAGCTTGTTCGTGATGAAACAACAAGAGAATGAAACTTTGCGAGAATTTTTCCAGCGTTTCAACAGTGCAGCGCTGGAAATACCAGCGGCTACCCCTGACATCATGATAAGTGCCTTCACACAAGGACTGAGGGGAGGGGAGTTTTTCAAGTCGCTGGTCAAGAAGCCTCCATTGAGCTATGATGATCTGTTGGCTCGAGCTGAGAAATATGTAAACTTGGAAGATGCCCAACGGTACAGAAGGATGGAGAGCCGGCCCGGAGGAAGTAGAATTGAGGGAGCGGAGAAAGGAGGAAGGAAGGGGGGTGCGGGGGAAAGAGAGGAAGACAGAACTAGTAGTAGAAGACAATTCTCATCCCATGTTCCCCTAGATAGGAGTCGGGACGAGGTGATGGAGGTGAGGGAGCCCGCGGGGAGGTGGGAGAAGTCGCGAAGGGTTGGGTACAGTGCTAGATTGTCTTCACAGGATAGACGAGAAGGATCCTCATTAAGGAGTCGACAAAGGTCTCGCTCGCCCCCTAGGCGTGGTCAAGGCCCTCCATGGATAAATCAGAGGATGGGTGAGCAGAGAGGGGAAGGTGGATGTCAAGATGTCCCTCAGGAGCTCGTGGAACCGAGGAGGGGAATGAATGAGGATAACCACCCTACGAGAGGAATGATTCATATGATCTCGGGGGGTGCTACTGATGGAGACTCTGGGCGAGCTCGGAAGGCACATGGGAGAAGGTTGGAGAACTTTGAGATATCTAGGGTGCAGACTTACCACGAGACCTCGTCATCAGCTTTGGGCCGGAAGACCTCCGAGGCGTTGTGACTCCACATAACGATGCCTTGGTGGTAGCGACCACCATTGCCAATTATGATGTGTCGAGAATATTTATTGATAATGAAAGCTCCGTGAACGTCTTGTTCAAGAGCACGTTGGATCAAATGAAGATGAGAGGATTTGAGTTTGAGCCGGTATCCACCCCGCTGTATGGGTTTGCAGAACACGTCATCTTGCCTTTAGGTCAGATTGTTCTTCCCCTATCCTTGGGGACTGATCCTCGGCGGGTAACAAAGGTGATAGCCTTCACTGTAGTAGATACCCAGTCAGCGTATAGTGGAATTCTAGGACGACCAGCCCTGAAGGATTTTAGAGCAGTAGCTTCCAGTTATTATCAGAAGCTTAAGTTTCCTGTGAGAAGAGGAGTTGGAGTCCTGTGCAGGGACCAAAAAGTCGCACGTCGTTGTTATGAAAGAATCGTGAAGGAAGAAGAAAAGAGAGGTCACGAGCATTCATATGGAAGCTTGAGCTCAGTCTTGCAGGTTAGAGTCATTCGGAGAAGCTTCAAAATGGGTAACTTTGTCCTGTGGAGGTACAAGAGGAGCTGAGAGGAAAGTTGGAGAATGCGCTGGGTAAGGATCTAAAGAGGCATGAGAACGCTTACCACCTTAGAGAATATCTTTACTTCATTTTTGATGTATTTCGTTCCTGAATTTGTCTTACGTTATCAGTTGATATTTAATAAAGCCAAGTTCTTATATTAAGTTCGTGGTTGTTCTTGTATTATGAGGATTATATGAATTTTATTTTACCTACTTAGGCTGCGCCTAGCAGAGGAGAAGAGTGGGGGGGAGAAAAGTTAAATTTTTCCTGCTAAGGCATCGCCTAGCAGAGGAGTAGAGGGTGAGGTGGAGAATATTTATTTTCCTGCTAAGGCATCGCCTGGCAGAGGAGCAGAGTCGGCGATGAGAGGAGCAGAGTGGAAGAGAAAATTTTTATTTTCCTGCTAAGGTATCTCCTAGCAGAGGAGTTAGAGGGTGGGGGCGTTGAATTTTATTTTCCTGCTAAGGCGTCACCTAGCAGAGGAGTTAGGGGTGAGGGTGGAGAATCTTTGTCTTCTTGCTAAGGTGTCGCCTAGCAGAGGAGTTAGGGGGTGAGCGGAGTTGGGGATGAGGAGAAGTTTTATTTTCCTGCTAAGGCATCGCCTAGCAGAGGAGTTAGAGGGTGGACGCGTTGAATTTTATTGTCCTGCTATGGCGTCACCTAGCAGAGGAGTTAGGGTGAGGGTCGAGAATCTTTATCTTCCTGCTAAGGTGTCGCCTAGTAGAGGAGTTAGGGGGTGAGCGGAGTTGGGGATGAGGAGAAATTTTATTTTCCTGCTAAGGTATCACCTAGCAGAGGAGTTAGAGGGTGAAGGTGTTGAATTTTATTTTCCTGCTAAGGCCCGATTTAGAAGAGGAGTTATGAGATGATGATGTGAGAGTTTGATTTTTCTTGCTAAGGCCCGGCTTAGCAGAGGAGTTAGATGGTGGAGATGTTGATTTTATTTTCCTGCTAAGGCATCGCCTAGCAGAGGAGTTAGAGGGTGGAGGTGTTGAATTTTATTTTCCTGCTAAGGCCCGGTTTAGCAGAGGAGTTATGAGATGATGATGTGAGAGTTTGATTTTTCCTGCTAAGGCCCTGGCTTAGCAGAGGAGTTAGAGGGTGGGGGTGTTGATTTTATTTTCCTGCTAAGGCATCGCCTAGCAGAGGAGAAGAGTGGATGAGGAAGAATTAAATTTATTTTTCCTGCTAAGGTGTCACCTAGCAGAGGAGTTAGAGGGTGGAGATGTTGAGTTTTTATTTTCCTGCTAAGGCATCGCCTAGCAGAGGAGCAGAGTTTGGGAAGAGAAAAATTTATTTGGTTAGTCGATAACAAAAGATGTTTACGGGGAGCAGAGTTTACGGGGATCGACCTGCCCGGTCAGGTCGCGGGGAATATATCAAATTTCTCAACGTATTGGACGAGGCGAAGGCGTGGCCGAGGGCTTGAGGGCGAGCCCGTGGCACGAGGGCAAGCGAGTGGCGGGCAAGCAGGCTCTCGGCGAGCTGGCGTGGTGAGGGTGAGCTGGCGTGGCGTGGCGGGGGCGAACAGGCGCTCGGGCGAGCCGGAGTGGCGGGCGAGCTGCGGGGCGCGGGTGAGCTGTCCTGTGGCGCTCGAGCGCGCGGCGAGCAGAGCGCTCGGCCGGGCGAGGGCGAGAGCGGCATGCGAGGGGCTAGGGGCGAGTCTGGTGCTCTAGCGAGCTGGAGTGGCGGGCGTAGCTGGGGGGGTGCACAGGCGAGGCTGTGCGTGGCGTGGCATGGCGTGGCGCCAAGCGAGCAAGGCGCTAGGGGCGAAGGCATGGCAGAGGGCGTGAGGGCGAGCCGGCGCCCCGGGCGAGCAGGCGAGCGTGGTGCGCGAGGGGGCGAGTGATTCGGCAGGGCGCCGGACAAGCGCGGTGAGGGCGTGGCGCCGCGGGAAGCTGTTCGGCCGCGAGGGGCGAGGGCGCCGGGGCGAGCGCGCGAGGGGGCGAAGGCGCGCAAGGGCGGACGCACGCTGTTGGGGCTGGCGTGCAGGCGGCGAGGTGATGATGAAGCGGTGCTATGATTGATATTTGATTTGTTTCCAACTTTTTGGAGACTGACGGAGGGCTGGAAGAAAATGCACAACTCACATGTTGTAAACCGAGAACAACGCAATCAATCGAACTTTGAACCTACGATTCAGTTCGACTCGGGAGGGGGAGACTGGTTGTAAGGCCCGAGATGTAATTACTGTAATCAGACGTTGATTAATTGACATGATTGAGGTTATACGAACTCAAATGAAGAAGCAGGGCATCGTTACAGTATAAGCCAAGATGTTGGACCGAACATCTGACGCCAAAATGTTGAACCGAACATCTCAAGATGTTGGACCGAACATCTCGCGCCCGAGCGGTGGAAAAGAACCGCCCGAGCGCCAATGAACCATGAGTTGGACAGAATGTTTGGCGCCCGAACGGTAGAATATTACCGCCCGAGCGCCAGGAGATGTTCAACCGAGTATCTCGACAGAAACTTCCGCGCCCGAGCGGTAAAGATTAACCGCCCGAGCGCCGAGCAAGCGCCCGAGCGGAAATTCATGACCGCCCGAGCGCGAGACGTGCAGTAGGCACACCGAGCCACTTGGCTTATTGCATGTACGTTGTTGTATATATATATATATATATGCACGATTTCTTCAAGGAAACGAAGGAAAGAATCGTATAGAAAGCTTCAGAGAAAGAGTGAAAAATCCTTACGTCTTTTGTGAGAAATCCGTCTATCTGATTTTGAATCCGACTTCGGTATTGAGTTCCTATCAACGCAGGCTACAACTGGACGTAAGTTTTGTTACGTTTAGACATGATTTGAAATTATGATATTGTCAGAATTGAATATGAATCAGATATGATGTTTCTGCTACAGTAGGCATTGTAAAATTGAAGTTAGATTAAAGAATAGACTGGTTATACAATTGTTATGATTTTCAGAGTTGAATTGATTGAGATTTTATATCAGAGTTGAGTTATTACTGATCTTAAGTGTACCGATATAGAGATTAGGAATTGTATTGGTACTGATTATGAATTCTGGTAGTATCTCTGTGATGTTGAGATTGACGGGGTTATCGAGACTGTATCATTATGCCGTCGAAACATCCATTGATTTAGATTGGTGAGATTCAGTAATGATTTCGATTGCATCGCGATATCGTTGATATGAATTAGATTGTGCCTTGTTCAGATATGGATCAGAGTATGTATTGATTTGAGTATTGATCAGAACATGTCTTGAATTGATTTATGTACTGATCTTGTATTTATGTGATGGTCATTGCCAGACTGGGTATGGACAGATTGGAATACGAGACTTCGTCTTCATCAGATCGTGAAGATAAAGGTATAAATAAATGTGGATTCGGGATTGCACAACTCGAGTTAAGTTTGACTTGAGTTTTCCAAAATCACATACTTTATTTTATTGCATTGATATTTGCAGATTATCAGATTGATATGTTTAGTCTATTGAATTATAGCAGAGCCATAGTTGAGTCTAGGGCAGATCAGCCTAGCTAGGGCAGAACCGCCGAGTCTTTGACAGAATAGCTAAGACTCTAGACTTACGGTGTATCGATGAGCTTAGATGTAGATCGACGTCTATTGTAGACATTCGATACAGCATACCAAAGTCTAAATTAGATCGGGATCCCTAGATTAGAATGAGAGATTATTCGAGTCTTAGATATCGAGATTAGAACTTGATTTACAGATCCGTATTGATTTATGTTTCGTAGATTACGATTCATGTTTTATTTACAGACTGGTATTGATACATGTGTTTGATTATGCTACATGTGATAAGATATAATTCATGCTTTTATGTTAATTCAGTTAACTGCATGTATACATTATTTATACTGGGATTTATTCTCACCGGAGTTATCCGGCTGTTGTCTTGTTTTGTATGTATGCATGACAACAGGTGGGACAGGATCAGGGTCAAGATGATGATGAGAGATCGAGATTAGAGTGGTGATTCCGGACTTGGATTAGAGATAGGGTTGGACACTTGATATTAGCTGTTAAACCTTAGTTGAATAAATGTATGTAGTACTGGACTTGTACTTTTATACTGATATACATATATGTTTTATTTCACTACGTTCCGCACTTATGTTTTAAAAAGAAAAATTTTTAGACCCTGTTTATCTTAGTTGATAATTAAATCCCAAAGATGATTAAGAAGATGATTAGCGTCCGGGTCCCCACACTGGTGATACCCAGGGATGAACCCATCAAGATCCGGCCCAAATTCCCGGCCCATCATTAAGGCCCACAGGTGAATGGCCCATGACAAGCCCAGGTATTCTCCTATAAATACCAGGTTGGAGCGTATGATTATTGGTTCACTATATTGTTTTCAGCAGCGCCCTTAGCTGCTCCCCTCATATATCCTCAGTCTCTGACTTGAGCATCGGAGGGGCTACGCCTGGACACCCTCCTGGCCCCCTCCTAACGGTCTTCTTTGTGATTTCAGGCCCAGGGTAATTTTGGAGCCCGTGTCTGGATTAGTGACGCTTGCGTGGATCGGACCCTAAATTTCCCGTGAGTATCAATATTAATAAAATGTTAAAATTTTAATGTAAGTTATATGCAGTTCAGCGGATATAGTCGTTGTATCTTGGAGTTTAAGTTATATGTTCAATTATTATTGAGGTCATTTTTTTATTCTTTTATTTTTCAATTTATTTTTAAATTATATATCAAAATTACAGTGTAGTCCCTCACTATTTCTTATAGTTATATTTTTATCATAATTTAAATATAAATAAAATGAATTATAAAAAATATTATACAAACACGTAATGCGTGCGTCGGTGCACTAATTATCATCTTATTCATGCATGCCAAAATCTACTGGCTATATTTTTAGTGAAAAACATTATAGAAGAATAAAATCATAGTATTTCCAATTATTGATACATACATATATATATATAGATAGATAAAATTATATGCTTTTCTGATAAATTATCTTTTTAATAAAAATTAACGTGTCACAATTACTATTCATTGGTTAATTTTATGTTGGAAAATCGAATTCATTTTATCTTAGTTTCCACTTGTTTATTTAAAAAATCAAAATAAACCTCCCAAAGTCACTTAAACCGATCGAAATCATGCTTTGAGTTTTAACTAAAAATGGCAAGTCACAAAAATATTCGAGACAGAACCAGGTTCGATTTGAATTTAGTAAAAAAGTCATTCAAACTATATTGTGATCGCCTATAAACAGTAGGTTTCTTGTGAGACGGTCTCACGAATATTTATCTGTGGGACGTGTCAACCCTACTGATATTCACAATAAAAGTAATATTCTTAGCATAAAAAGTAATATTTTTTCATAGATGGCTCAAATAAGATATTCGTTTACACAAAATACGACATGTGACACCGCCTCACACAAGTTTTTGTCATGTTTATATCTCTTAATTAAAATAAATTCGATTTGTTTTAATGTTGAAGGCTACTTTAGTAAATCTATTAAATTTTATTAAAATTCCGGGACATTATAGTAACCACCTAAGAAAGACACCAACTTTTTATTCCAATTTTACCGTTATATGATACTAACATTAGTCATTACACTTTTGTTTTTTGTTTTAAAGGGGGTGTATTCAATCTAAACTTTTAATGACTTTTATGGAATTTTAAAATCTAGAGGTATTCAATCTAAACTTTTAATGACTCTATATATGTTTAGTGGTATTCAACATGGATTTTGGTAGAGTTTTAAAAAGTCATGTGGTATTCAAACTTGACTTTTTAAAACTCTCCAAAAGCCAAGAGGTATCCAAAAAATCCATAGATTTTCAAGGATTCCTATTTTATTATTCATGTACAAATCTTAAAGCCTTATGTACAATTGCAAAAAATCTAAAATATTCTTCCACCTATACCAAAGATTTTGATGGACTTTCTTTTTTGAAAAATACGCTATCTCTCTTCTATCTCAAGCCATCTCTAGGGTTCTTCACTCTCTCAAAAAAATTTCTTCTATTCAAAGGTATGATTGGTCATTCTTGAATTTATTATATTGCCAATATTTATGTGTAAAAATAGATGAATTGTTGTTTTTTTCTTGAATCATTATGATTATTGTATTTCATAAATTTTCTTTCATCTCATCAAAACGATGAATGATCCGACATGTGATGTGTTTTTTCTTGAATCATTATGATTATTGAAAAAACTTAGGAGTACTTCAGCATTCATATTATTCTTTATTATGCTATACAGTAAATGATTTAAGAGCCATAGTTTTTTCTCAGTGTAAGATCTAATTTTAGAGTTCTATTTTCTTGATTGTCATTCCCAAATTAATTAAGATGGTCCTTTAATTGAACTTCTCTAAATAAAATCGAATCTTATAATTTTTTTCGATATAGAGAGGAAAAGAAGAAAATTAAATGATGAAAAGTGAAATGATATAAGTGCAATTATGTACATGGTAAATGTGAAAGTTGTAAACAGCTAAGTGTTTTTAATTATTTTTGTGATGTGGCTAGAAAGTGAAAAATTGATTTCGTAAACATTAGGAAGTGGTGTTGGCTAATGCTAAAGTTTAAGTTAGAAAAGAATTGAACGGTATAATAGGATAATAAGACTTGGCTTGGAATAAGATAAAATTTTGAAGACATGGATACAATTAATGAATATATTTTTTAGGCTTCTTGTACAAACTGATAGTATGTGATAAGAAATTTACCCACACTTAATCAAGATATACTTAATTTATACGTTCAAATACTTTACCTTATTTTTTAACATGATTAAATATGTGTTTCAATACAATTTAGATGAATTATTTTATGTGATTTCTTTAATATGAATAGCATAATTGAATTATTTATTTATTGTCTCAATTTTTTTCTTATTTCTCATAGTTGTCTCCAACAGTTTTTTATGCCATGTTAAGTCTGTATTTAATATTTATTAATGTCTTACTCGTAAAAGTAATATAGAAAACCCAATAGTCATTATGTGTACTTCACATGCATTTCAAGTGACTTTTCCTGGCATATTTAGGAGTACTGTAAGCTATTTTACATCCTGTTACCACATATTATACAGTGTTTCTTTGTTTGCTTCAATGAGTGTGGGAAGATAACGTCATTTTTCAGTTGTTAGGAATAGAAGAGTTAGGAGCATAGTTATAGAGCGGACATTTGGTATATTTAAATCACGGTTCAAAATATTCAAGATGGTCCCTCCATTTCCATATACGACCCAAACAGAGCTTGTATTGGCTTGTGCCGGATTACACAATTTTCTTCGAAAGGAGTGTCGGTGTGATGAATTTCAAATTGAACTAGATAATGAAACTCAATTGTCTTCATCGGCACAAGTTTATGGAGATGACAACTTTGATCAGTTATTTGATACTCAAGAACAACAACGAGCAAGAGCTAATGCATGGAGGGATATCATAGCAAATAGAATGTGGAGCGATGTTGATCAAATTGTCAATAATGATTAGCTTTTTTTATGTAAAAGTCTACTTATTATTTTGATTTTTCATTTTAATAAAATTTTATTATGAACTTAAAAAAATATTGTTCATTAATATGTTGAATTGACATAAAGAATTGAAATTTTGATTTCAATAAATTAGATAGTTCATTTGTCGTTTTTCACAAATTAAATTTATTTAACATTTAAATAAATTTAATTCATTTACATTTTCATAAATAAAAAAAAATTTAAAATTGAATAGGTTATACATGTCCAATAATTATTTAAAAGAAATTAATAAAAAAATAAATCACAATTATAAAAGTTTACAAAATTTTACAAAGGTCTATAAAAATCTTGAAAAAAGTCTATAAAAGTCTATGAAATATATTTTACAATTCCATGAGATTCTATAAAAGTCAATCAAAATCCATAACTCCACAAAAGTCTACCTTTTAAAAAATTCATTAAAAATTTAGATTGAATACACCCCCGTAAATTTCAACACACATTTTTATTTTTTTATTTTTTATTTTAACCATTCTAATATCAATTTAACATTTTCATAATTATCAAATTTTAATTTAGTTAATTGATGATGGTAAAAAAAAAAACAACAACTTGTATACACGCACCGTGTTTTCAAAGTAACCGGCAAGAAGAATGGGTGCCATCGATTCGCGAGAAAAGAATCCATATTTCGGATATTACTATTACTACCTCCACAATGGAGCGATTCGATTCTGTACTGTTTGAAGCTGTGAGCTTTCCCTAGTTGCCGGCAAATCAACGCGGCGGTTGTACTTGTGGTGAAATCAGGCGGAGATATCGGTGGCGGGCTCAGGTCCATCATCGTCTGTATTTCATGGACTTATCTCCGGTGCAAATTCCTCGTTCCTTCATTGAAGAAGATGAGTGGGGTATTCCCTCTTTTTTTCTGTCTTTGTTGTTTAGGCCGGTTCTTATTATCTTTATGACTCTCCGTGTATTTTAATTTATTTCGAATATTTGTTAAATTTTTCCATTGGCATAATCGATTTTGAGCCGCGAATTGAAAATTGGAACAGTTACATTGTGAGTGGAATTTCAATCACGGGGCTTAGTGTGGCCAATTGAAGTCTATGACCAGCTTTTTTGTTTATTCTTTTTTGGTCGATGAATTGTTTTTCCTTTTTCACCTTTATTTGCAGCTAATGAAGAATGTTCTATTACTTGGAGGAGATTGAAATTTATAGGCTTTGAATAACGATAGCATTATAATGAAATAGAAACCCGCAACATCACACACACACACACACACAAAATGAATTTGTAATAGACAAAAATATGCTACTTTAAGTTTTATAGTTACTTTATGGTGTTTTGTTGAGCCAACTTGGATGTTGATCGCTGGCGATGACAAAGTTTGAGAAGATAGTTGAGTCTATTAAGATGGTTTAACTGTTGCTTCATTTTGCCGGACCCTCGACTGAGCTGGTCTTGCTATAAGCTTGTACCCTCCTATGTTGATCCGCAAAGATATGTTTTGTACCAGCATATTGAATGTCTTCCCAGTACCCTCCTGGGAGTAGACACAAAAACCAGTGCTTCAAATGAATGGTACATTGTGATTTTATATTTATATGCCATAGTAAATATGTGTCGTGGATTAGTTCGAATCTGATTCTTAAAGCATTTCAAAGGTGATAAGGTTTGATGATGCCATGCAAGCACTGCTGTGCTTTAAGTTTTTCTGTCTAAGCACTGTTCAAACCAGGCTGTTAATCTATACGAAGTTCCATGATATTAGATACAATCTATGCTGAGTATTTGATTCTTTAATGTTTTGTTGAAGACGCTGATGGATTTGTGATACCAAGCTTGGAAATCGAAGATGCGGACGAAAATAAAACCAATTCCCCTGAAGCTGACAACTCTAAACTATCTGTAGCTGAGGTAATGCCGGAGCTTTTAGTTAATCTTAGAATAAATTATCTTTTCTTTTTGGGGTTCCTGAGACACTCGGAAACTGTTAGTTTCTTATGGTTGAAATGGATCACACATAATGTTTGAAATGGTTTAACAGACGAGAAAAGAGGAGGATATACACCTTGGAGACCACGGAGCGCCTCCAACACAATCGAAAGAACAAGTTCATGATTCATCTGGCCGCAAGCAAAGGCTTAAGCTGAAACTCAAGGAGGCCGATAGACGTTGCACTGGAAGCGGGCGCGAGAATAAGGTGGATAATTTAAGGGAGCTTGTTGGTGGTGAGAAAATTCCCATAATTTCATCCAAGGTGGTTTCTCCCGTTGAATGGCTTGATCCCCATTGTCACGAGTCGGAGTTTGAGAAGATCTGCCACCATTAAGTTGTCATTTACCAGTTTACTACAGCCGCCGGCTGATCTTTAATCCATTCCTTTGCTCAGGTCATCTCTCTGACCATTTACATACCCCAACAGTTATTTTGCATATGAACATTAATGCTGCCTATAATGTGAGAACAAGTAAATTTACACTGTTAAGCCACCGTTTGGTTCACTGATGGCCGGTGGTGAATGATATTCAATACAAAGACAATAAATCAATATAAATATCTAAGTTAATGATGTATGATACTAGTTTATCTTTTGTAAAATTTAGTCAACCATTGAATAAAATAAATATGAATAATCAATTAATATCTTATCAATTATTGTATATAGATTTATAATATTTGGAAACCGTCAATATCCCGCATAAATTACTTTTGATTATTTAAAGTGTGACGATAGAATCATCATTCATTTTCTTGGACAAAATTTTTGTTACCTTGAAAATTAACACGCTAAAATAAAATTACAGTCCAATTGTAAGTGCCACGTCTCACGCCCTCACAAAATCAACTTACTAAACACACAACTACTTATGACAACAATATGCATCAAGGTTTATCTAATGTTGTGAATTTTATCATCATCAATCTATATACATATAATAGTTGCTAAAAAAAGAAATATAGTTTATTTAATTTTTCTTAAAAAATTGGTTGAGTATTAAAAGTTATCAATTAAACAAGATTTTTCAATGAACATTAAATTATCATTAGTAATCATAAATGTTTGATCTCAAATGTATTTTATTTCGAGATTACCTTAATTTGAAAGAGTTAATGCATAGTAGTTTTCTTCCAAAATCATATGTATATTGTATCTTTTGAATTGTATTATTAAAATTCAAATAAGAGGCCCAGGAAAATTAAAAGAGAGATAATCAAAAGATTTTTAAATAGACATTAAATTACCCTCAATAATCAGAAATGTTTGACACTCAATGCATGCAATTTGAGATTTTCATAATTTGAAAGAGTTGATGCATAATATAATCTGTCAAAAGCACCCTGTTGTATAATTTTTGTCTCTTGGGATGCCTTATTTGATTAGATGTGGTTTGATAGAAGAGCTCTGTTCAAAGAATATCGTAATCTCCTAAATAATTTGAACGATCAACAACGCTGAGTATATAATAGGATTATGACTGTTATTGATTCGAATACGGTAGGGTTTTTCTTTGTATGTGGATATGGAGGTACTGGAAAAACATTTATTTAGAAAGCTCCGTCAGCATGCTTGAGATCAAATGGATAAATTGTTTTGAATGTGGCATCCAGTGGTATGGCATCTCTTCTACTCCCAGGTGGAAGAACTGCTCATTCTCACTTTTCAATTCCATTTAATCCTACTGATGAATCCAACATGCAATATCAAGCAAGGAAATCCTTTTGCCGAACTTACAGTAAAATCTAAACTTATCATTTGGGATGAGGCTCCAATGACGCACAAGTTTTGTTTTGAAGCTCTGGATAAAAGCATGAAAGATATAATGAGATTTGTCAATCATTCAAGCCTTCGTATGCCTTCTGGAGGAAAAATAGTTGTTTTCAGCGGTGATTTTTGACAAATATTGCATGTTATTCCAATAGGTAGTAGACATGATATTGTTCTTGTGACTATTAATTCATCGTACTTTTGGAGACATTGCAATTTTTGAGATTGACGAAAAACATGAGACTGCGGAATTTGGGTTCTGATCAATAATATGCTCAAATGAAAAAAGTTCCAAATTGGATTGCTAATTTAGGGGATGGAACAATTGGAGAAGCAAATTATGGTTATGCAACAATTGATATTCGTGATGAACTTTTGCTGAAATATTACAATGATCATATTGCAACAGTTGTTGAGAGCACATATCCGTTGTTTGGAAATATTGTCGGTGATGCAACATATTTCCAGTAAAGAGCTATACTGTCCCCGACTCTTGATGTCGTTCAGTCAGTAAATGAATACATGATTTCTATGAACCATTCAGAGGAAAGATTGTATCTAAGTCTTGACACAATGTGTCATTTAGATAAAAATATTGATTTATTATACGATGTGCATACGTCCTGAGTTCTTAAACTCAATCACGTGTTCTGAAGTACCAAATCACGAGTTAAACTCGAAGGTAAGAACTCCGGTTATGTTGCTGCGGAACATAGATCATTTTCTTGGACTGTGCAATTGCTAGGTTGATTTTGACAGAATTGGAAATTATGTTTTGAAAGGAAAGATTATAAGTTGAACTAATGAGGGTCATAAAGTTATTATTCCAAAATTGTCATTGACTCCTTCTGATCCAAGACCTCCGTTTAAATTTCCAACGAAGACAATTTTCTTTGATTATATCATATGCAATGACAATGAACAAAAGTCAGGGCTAATCTTTATCTCATGTAGAACTTCTTTGAAAAAGCCAGTTTTTAGTCATGGTCATTTGTATGTCGTTGTATCTAGAGTTACAAATCTTAAATGTCTACAAAATTTGATATGTGACAGTGATAGTAGCAAAAAAAATTCAACGGCAAATGTTGTATTTAAAGAAATTTTTCAGTGATATGTGAAAAAATTTGTTTCTTAACTGTACGATTTATATCATATTTTTTCATTTTAAAAATCTATACAATTTAGCATAATAATTAATTTCATATTAGATTATAGTATTTTCTAATATAGAAGATTAACTTGTCATTCTCTCAAATAATAAAACTTAACACCATCTTTAAATTCTTTGTGTGAAAAATGTTTTTTTAAGAACAACTAATTTCAATAATATGTAATCCGTAGATTTCTCAGACTAGCCAAACACAACCTGTACAGTTGGACTAATCAAGCAATTTTTAATTTCTGTTTGAAAAAATCCCAAATGAATTATTAGAAATAAAATATTGAAAAGAAAAACGTGATAATCTACCAGCCGTCGATGCATTTCTTGTTAAAGTCAGATTGGCCACAGGCCCACAACCTAATTTTCGCTTGTTCCATTTTCCCTACTCTTATATTCTCTCTCCCAGTCGCCTCTCTCCTCCTCCTTCGGAGAATGAATTCTCGAGAGATTTTTTTTACTGTTTTTTTTCAGAATCGATATACTTTCACGACTAGTCCTCTCTAGTTTGAGTTCGGCTTACCTACTTGGGTAGAAGTACCAAGAAATGAAGAATAATTTCGACTCTTGGCGAGTTTCATAGCGGGGTTTTCTTGACTTGAAATTCTGCTCAAAACCCGCTTTTGTTCTTTGTATTGAAGTTTCTGCTCTCACCATGTTTGCCCATTTTGATTTTCGTAACGATTCGTCTACTACTAGGGAGAAAGCCTTGCAAAGTCGCTGCCTTTCACTTTTGAGCCGTTAATCTTGTCCGCTAACACGGGTTTGTTATTATTTGCCAGATCTTTTGGTGAGTTTTTCCTCGGGTGTGACTAGGACTGTCTTACTGCGTTGTTAGACTTTTTTGGGGTCTTGGAGGAGTTTAGGTTTTGTCAAAATTAAGGTTCAAAATTTCAAGATTTTGTATTGAATTTGTTCAGACTTGAGGCTGTTAGGATAATTTGCTCCTCTCGTCGGGTGGCAAGGTACCTCTTCCTGGGGTACCTCTAACTTTTACGTTTATGGTTTTCCTTTGTGATTTATATCCTTTTAAGCCTAGTCTAGCTGAAGGTTCTTCACATCTTGTTCAACAGCTGTTTAGATAACTCTTCCCCGGATTTTTTGAGGTTGCTTTTAGCTTTAATTGGTTTTCCTTCATATTAAGACTGCTGCTTTAAGTCTTTATCCCAGTTTCGCTAATAGACATTCTAATTGTACATTATGGCTGCACATGAAAACTATTTTGTGGAGTGGAAAGAGCTATATGTGTCAAAAGAGAGGGGAAACCGTGTGGTACACTATTTTTTGAAGGATAATTCAGGGGAATCAATTCTTGCCGTTGTGGGCACTGAGAGGAGTGTTAGGCACATGTTTTATGTTGTATCAGAAGAGTTCTTGAGTGTTCACAGGGCCGAAAACTCAGTCCATGCCGGTTTCAGATGGAGATCGAGAAGAGAGGTTGTGAATTGGCTTACTTCTATGTTGTCGAAGCAGCATTGGCCAGAAGATTATGCCAGTATGTTTTCCCCTTTCTTTTTCCCCTGTAAGGGGTACATGCTGACTGTGCTAGTAGTAGACTAGCAGTACTTGTTTTGTCCAGTGTGATGATCTCTAGGTAATCAAGTCTCTGTAAATGAAATACATGTTTTTGAAATTTATTCATAGAAATGCTTTATGATAATTTTCCTGGATGATATAGGATTCTAGTAAAATTTTGGTGGAGTGTACATATTTTAATAGCCAAAAATCAGCTAGGTTGACGGTGCTAGGACATAATTGACATTTGATCTGATTAGGAGTTGGAGTCCATCAATAATTATTTAGGTTAACATATTGTAACCTTTTGATTGTAGTGTCACCCAAAGATGATCCTATCTCCGACGTCAGTGTGCAGCTAAACCAGATTACTTCTCATAATGTACGTGTTCTATTTTTTTTGCGAAGTATTCTGGTCTTGCTATTTGTTTTATGTTGACATGTTCATCTGAAATTTGTACTTTACATGCCATCAAACTTGTACATTAGTGCCATTTACGAAGGAACTTGCAAGGTCATCAATTAGATATTAAGTGGTTGGGTTTAGCATGGACATGCGGTAAACAATTGACACACTACCCAGCATTTAAGAGGAATGAAACTTCAATTGCGGTAAGTCTACTAAATTACCAAATGTAAGAAGATTCTGTTGAGTTTCCTAATTGAATACTGTGTTTATTATCAAGATGATTGTTATTGTTAATATCATACTATTTTTACTAACTAGAAGCTGGAGCACATGCAACATGTGCGTGTATCGTAATATTTATATACTACATATATGTAAAGCATTTTCTTTTTAAGATATTTAGTTTTTTATCGATATCCTACAAAATTAAATGAGATATAAGATTCATAGTATGATTTTTTTATGTTAAACACAGTATGCTGTACTAGTCATTTTTTAAGAATAAACAAATATAATTTTCATATTCTCAGCAATTCAACTTCATATTGAAAACTCAAGCACACCTAGAATGAGTATTTTTTCAAATAGTCTACGTAAGGTACAACATCAAATAGTCAAACAACTACAAAAGAGAATTTAAAACGTATATAATAAAATGAATGCTTTAACTCCTTTTTATGTACGAGTCTAGCCGTTCGAGTAAAACAAATCAAAACCTGAATCAATTGATAAATTTCTATGATATGACAATCTCTTTTAAGCTGGTTGTGTCTTTTTGACCATGGCTGATGTAAAATTCTAGCATGCTTAAGAATTTCACCATTTCCTTCCGAACGCTTAGTCCTAGTACCAGCAAGGTTGTTTTTGAATTATCTGCAATTAACTTGCTGAACTCGCAACTCTTTCTCATGGATTCTACGTTAGGTACAATCATTTGTCTTTGTGATGGCTGAAAAAGAGAGCCGCTATATTGCATATTTGGAAGATATGTATGAAGATAGAAAATGCCAGAAAAAGGTTAAAGTGAGATGGTTTCACCACAATAAAGAAGTCCGCGGAGTTGTTTCTTTACAGAATCCTCATCCTAAAGAAGTCTTCATCACTCCTTACGTACAAGTCATCAGCGCAGAATGTGTTGATGGTCTTGCCGTAGTCTTAACTCGTGAACACTATGAGAAATGCCTTGCAGTTTTCCCTGGCGACATATTGAGAAAAATGCATTTTTGCTTCAGACAATTCAAGAGTAACAGAGTAAAGCCTTTCAAATTGAGTAACTTGCGTGGATATTTTGATCAATCGATTTTCTCGTGTTTTGGCCCTGATTTTTTTGAGGAAGAATATAGCTCTGAGGATGATGTAAAAGTGGGAGCTAAAAGGAATAGAAGTTGCGGAGAGAATCAAAAGACTGCATATGATCTATCATATAAGTATGATGTATTGAGCAAGGAGCAAAGTTTCCTCAAGCATGTTGAAGACCAACTTCCGTGTACTCCAGTTTTTAGGCCAAATGAAAAGATCGAGTTTCTTTGCCAAGACAGTGGTATTCGAGGCTGTTGGTTCAGGTGTTCAGTCTTGGAGATCTCCAGGAAACAGATGAAAATTCAATACGATGATGTTAAGGATGAAGATAGTTGCTCCAATCTTGAGGTATTCATTAGCAAAGCTCGTGTCGAAGCATTCACTTTGAAACCATTTTTATTTTTTTGGATGCAAATAAACTAATGATTGCTGCCGTGACATTCTCAATAACAGAGGAGATGTATTCTATATGTTTGATGCACCATTTCATAAGCATTTGTTGTAAATTTTGATTATTATTTTCTCGCAGCTCGTTGTAATTTAATGCGCCATCGTCAGTTATTTCATTTGTGTAGTCACTCCTCAACACAGGAACACCGTACCATTTCTTTCTAATTGCAGGAATGGATTCCAACGCATAGAGTGGCCAAAGCTGATACACTGGGAATGAGACATCCTGATCGCCTAACTATTAGACCCTTCTATACTTGCAATAAAGGTAGCCAAACCTTTGAGGTTGGAGATCCAATTGATGCATGGCGGAGTGATGGTTGGTGGGAAGGGGTTGTTTCCGATGCCAGTGACTCAATAAACGGTGGTTACCGAGTTTATCTTCCAGGTTTGTACCCTGTTGCTGTCAATTCCAGAGTTTTATTTTTCAACGGCTTATGTATTTCTAAGGAAACTGAATATGATGTCAGGTGAAAACTTGCATTTGAATATCGAGTTAAAGAACCTTAGAGTTTCAAGAGATTGGGTTGGCGGACGGTGGGTGGATATCAAGCCAAATCCTAATGTTCTGGGCGTCATATCTGCAGCTAGCGTAGACACTAAGGTCTCAAAATCTTCAGCTTTTTCCAAGGAAAGGAAATCCCATAATTCTACTATTTCCTGTCAGAAACTTGTCACAAGTCACAAACTCTGTGCTGTTTTTGAGGAAATTCCTGATTTGTCAGGCATGACGCTGACAAATGTCCCTTTAAAAGATGGTTATGCCAATGATGAGCAGCAGCAAGTTCTTGAATTAGCAGAAGATAAGGAAACTTGCATGGGCCATGCCCATGAACTCGAAGAGGACACTGTGGATTATGACTTAACAGATGCAGAAATGAAGTGTGTTCAAGAAAATTCTCTTGCTGACAAACACGACAATGTTGATGATGGAAACAAAGACCAACTTGGTTGTAATCAAGATGTGAAAATTCTGACCGCTCCAACTTCCACGTAAATGATTTTCCTTGCTTGGCACCGTAATCATAGTTGCAAGTGGTTGAAGAGTTTGTTTTGTCGGTAGAAATAGCTGTATATAGTTAGTTATAGGCTATTGGAAGCCTGGATTTGAATTCCGAATCAGAAGTGGTCTGCTCTTTGCCTTGTAGTCCACAGTGGGAAGGAGCACAATTAAACTTGTTCCAACATTAGGTTGGCGATTTCTATTTATTAATAGCCAAACTCACTCTATTTCAAGTTATGGTATATTGTGATTCTGATGGCAGCAGCAGCAGTAACTCAAATACTGATGAAAAAAAATATCATAAAATTGAAGTTTCATCGGAAATTTTTGTTGTCACACCTCGATTTTTAATTATTGATCAATATTTAATAAGATTTATTTTAAAATGTTAAATTAAAATAATTATGTTAAATAAATAAATTTATGCTAAAAATATGTATTAATGAATATAATTAAATAAACAAGAGAGTTGAAATAAATCAAAATCCTGTCAATTGTGTACACATATATATTTTCAGAAATAGAACCTTTCATCCCAACCCTCTTCCCGATCTTCTCATTTTATTTCTTATTTTCTTCCTCAAGCAAATTTGGAAACTTTGACCGTCGATATCTTTACCAGTTGATTAGAATTTGTATTTGAGCATATATTTAGAAAGGGCAATCTTTTTGTACCATCTATTTACAGAGATGACAATTTTCCTCACGGATTTGGAGTCTCATGAAAAAAACCTGAAACGGGGAGGGAAATCCCTGATTTTTTCGATTTTGGATTCGAGACGGATATGAAATTACTATCATCATACCTGAATCCGTTCTAAAATAATATTAATAATAAAATAATGATATTATTAATAGCAATAATATAATTTTTTAAAATATTATTAATATTAATAATAGCACTAATAAAAATAGTTAATAGTAAGGTTTTGTTGGAGAACGTTCTCGTTTTGAACAATTAATATTTTTGATATCTGCAGTTTTAGATTCGGAAAAAAAACAGATATCGGGATGAATGATGGGTAGAGATGGAATTCAGGGGCAAGATAAGAAGACAAACCGGCGTCATCCCGTCCAAGTTAGTAAGTTAAAATAATTTGAGAAAAAAGGATGTGAATTTTATGAGAATGATTTTTGCCACATATTTGGATTTTTCATAAAGTCTTTAAGATTTCATGTGCAATAAATTAAATGTTAAGTTGATGTATACATCAACAATTTTCATTAGACGTCTATAATGGCATGTGATGAAATTTAGTATTTTGCAATTAGTTGTGTGGTATCTTGTTTGTTTATGTAGATTATGTGGTTGGATTCACACATTTATGTTGATTTTTAATATATTGAGTTGAAAATTGATCCCTATTATTTAAAATAAAATAGAAATATGTTTTATTTTTGGAAATAATATTTGAGATATTTTCTCCTAGTCATATTAACTCGTTTGAAATTTGAGCTTCGACTCATTTTAATGCTATTGTTAACGAGATGTTGAGATGTACTGAGTCATTGCTGAAACTGAGTAATATATGATCAGTACGCTCCTGAAGACAACACAAGGACGATCGGGTAACCCTTGTACCTTTGATGCTATGTGTATGGATGAATGACGATTTGATGATGCGTTCCTGACGTGTGTGACCACTATTATTGTTGTTGATGCGGTTTGTTTGGACTCCGTTTAATATCCATTATTCCGTTATCTTTTACGCATTACATTGTATTTTATTGCATTTTACTTGATTTTATTTCATATCAGTTATATTTGTCGTAATTTTACTGGTTCGTCGTTCTAAGGCCCGATATTTTTTTAAGATGTAGTTGTTTGTGATTCCGTAGCATGTTATCCAAAGGTATTTTATACGTCTGGTGGAGCGTCTCCTAGTGGCGCCAAGTGAGAGTTGTTTTTATCGTGTTCTCAAATATACATGCATTATACTATTGAGTCGTACATATGCCGGAGAGATTTCTCGTGTACTTGTGTTGATATTTTACGATGTTTTGGATTGTTGGTTATGTGATCAAGGTTTACCGGCTCTGCATGTGTTTGGTCAACGTGGCTATATTTTTGTTGATTGATTATATTATTATATTTTCGAGTATATAAATGTTGTTTGTATTTGATAGGGGGAGTTCATTTCGGAACTTTTGTAAGTTCAAGTGAATTCGTTTTTACTCATTTTTGCTGATTACGCTAATAAATTTTGGTTGTTTAATAATTAAATTCATAAATTTCTATCATATCTTTATTGTTAACAGCGAAACAATAAATGAAATATTAATTTCATATTATATTTATCTATACATAGTTATATAAAGTAGAATATATTTAAAATGTCTTTATTATTTGGTGAACTAAAAATCATCATCGTTGACATGAAAATGCATCGATAGATTTAAAGTGTATAATCTTGCTCATCTAAAACTAAAAAAATCATTTGAAATTTAACCATCCAAATACAATTTTAAAATTTTTTAATACAAAAAATATTAGATTTTGATTGAACAATGTTAATTTAAAATACTAATGTACTTGAGCTTTGAGAGAGAAATTTCATTTTTTTGGATGCATTAATTTTTTAAGTTTGGATATTTTGATACTAACAACAAAAATAATAACAATAACCTTATCATTTAGTTAAGGTTTAATGCAAATATTTTTTTAAAAAACGACATTAATATAAATATATACACAGTAAAAAAAGGCAGAAATTTTCAATTCTAGGGTTAGGTTTCAGCCGCAATGAGCTTCTTCACTGAACGCGAGCGCTGAATCCGCAAGATGAGGAACCCGCAAGCTTTCAATTTCTTCACCGAGGTTTATTTATTTTCAGCTGTTGTACAATAATCGATTTTCAAGCTTCAAGTAGCGTGGACGAACAACTGAGTTAGGAAATGATGTGAATTCAATTCGATTAAGTTTCAGAGGCTCAGTTAATCTGTTGCTTTGCTGAACAATTTTTTTGCACGTCAGTCTGATTCCAAACTCTGTTGTTGCAAGTATCGTAGTATTTCTGTGAACTTTTCGGTCTAACTGTGTTGTGCCTGTTAACATTTGTGAATACCGCGAAAAGAATTTCTCCTTTTCCATTTATTTTTGTTATGTTCATAATCACTGAATTTTGTGCTAATGCGAAAGCATATCATTCTACTTTGTGTTGCATCTGTAGATTCTTATTGATTTGTGTTGATTGTTATTTTTATTGGTAATTATCTTGTAGGCCTGGATTGAAACGGCCCAGCTACACGGACTTGGATTTTGGGATGGTGGGATGATTAAAAAACAAGAAAGGTTTGGTTTGCGTGGTTAGGAGTGATAGCTTAACAATCAAATGTGATCCTGTTTTGTGCAGCAAAATCGTTACGAATCTCTGCGCATATTTCTAATTGACAAGTATAGTCATCTGGGTGGTGTAATTATATAGTGCTCTACAGCATTTGGTATTCATTTTTGCGATAAATGCATAAAATAAAAGTCCTCCACGCTATCCTCTATTTCCTTCTCTGTCCAACTTTTTTTCTGGAAAAGATGTGGGTATATTATATATTTTTTGGTTCATTTAACCTAGTATTATTTTATCATTACAATTTAATAGTTATTAAGTCCAATTGTTTTTCAATCCCCATTTTCCACTCCTTACTCAATGGATGGATTTAAGTTCAAAATATGGCTCTGGAAGTCAGTATTTATTATAAGATTGCTGAAGAGAGATTGAAATGCCTGAAGATTCATCACAAGACGAGATTTGATGAACCAAACACTGGATCAGAATGGATTAGTACGCTATCACCCTCTGATAACGCAAACCAAAAATACCCACTGTCTAAGCCTAGCTTTGTACTTGCGGTCGTCGAAACAATAACATTTCATTGTCATATTTATCGTATTTCAATGAAATAATGCTGGTACCAATGTGAAATGAGCGACTGCCTCTTCTTGGTGTGACTGTGAGACAAGAACTTTCATATAATTTTCACATAATAATGCCACAGCGGATTTTCTTTACATCATTGAATTTACCTCATGAGATTAAATGTGAAATCATTCATGCAACAAGATGAAGACTGGTGTGGTGAAAAGTATTACTATATTTGTAATTTATTGATACATTCTTTGCATATTTCCTTAAAGGAAAGCGAGATGGCAAAGCTTCAAAGAAATTTGAGGTTTTTCCCTTGTTCAGATAACACAAATATGTACCCAAAAAAGAATCCAACCATTAAAGCCTTTGATCTGACTACGTATTTGTATACTGATTGTGTTGCCCCTGACTACCTTGTTTTTTGTTATGTGAAACCATTTTTCTTTTATGTTGCCTTTTGCTGATACTAGTTATTCAAAGAACTGGAGGTCTAGCCTTGGAAATCTAAGTACTTGATAGGAGCTGCTACCGTTGTTTCCTTGGATTTTGTATTTTCTTCCTAATGTTTTAAAGTTGAAGCTTGAGCTTTGCTTGTTTTCTTGGATCTGTCCTAATTATATAAAATTTTCTTTTTATTTTAAATACACAATTTTTATGTATCTTTCTCTGTCTTGTGCATCACTTAAAATAACAGACTTGGTAGCTCCTCACTCTTGACATTGTTTCTCCTTATCAACCTCTGACTTACTTTCAACCACATAGTTGGACTGTTAGTTCACCTCTTATATTGGATCCAATTTAGTTAAATTGAGTCTATATCTGGAAAAAAAAAACCTCGACTCGTGTGAACTGAAATGCACTCATACATGCAGGCAGAGTTAGGCTTGGCAAAATGGACGTTAAGATATATTATGTGCCCTTAAACGAATTGATGTGAAGTGAAGCAGGATCACTACTTGCTTTATCGCTGATGTCCTTGAAGTATGATACTTCAATTTTTTCATTCTTGTTTTGATAAATAAATGGTATTGTCACAGCTTCTGCAAATGGGTGCTGCTCTTTTTCGTCAACACTGTTGCAACAACGGTACCCATTCTCTCCATGCTGTAAGTCCCCATCCCTCTACGTTCTTTTATAAGTCTTTTCTTTTTTGGTGGTTATGGGTCTTTTCTTTATTAGGTTAGATATTTCGTTGTTCTTGTCTTTTTTATTATATCATGTTAGTGGAGTTGAGTGACCAAATTTGTTGGGCGAGTGCAGGGATGTAGCCAGCGAAAATAATTTTTAAAACATAAAAATAAAATATAGTAGTAAACATATATGTATCATTTTTCAAACTCATACATAATTGAGTCAATAAGGAAAGTTTAGCAATCTCTTACCCAATATATATTGGCAATTAAATATTTTTTCATAGGATTAATCTCCTCAATAAGTGGTGAGGTTAGATATTGATTTTTTTTAAAAAGATTAGCAACTTAAAGATTGAAAGAAATTAATTAAAGATACCAGCTTGGAGAGAAAAAAAGAGATTAGAGATTTAGATTAATAGATATAGGAGATATGGGGTAAATTATCATTATCATTTTCTTTTTTATTTATTGTTCTGATTCTAAAAAATATAGGAGCAGTGCAGACTTGAGGGGGTGGGTTCCATCCATGGGTGAGTGGATGATGTTAGTTTTCTGTTATCTTTGTGATTTGATCTTTTACTGTTTTCTTATTCAAGAAAAATAAAAAGAACTTATGATGCCACTTTGGGAATTATCTCTTATTCAAGAAATTATTTGGTGCTTGCTACATCAAGCTTGTTCGAATCTTTCTTTTCCCTATTTCATAGAGCAAGTAACTGATGATTTTTTACCTTGATCAAAGAACTGAATATTTAACCAAAATAATATTGCCTAAACTGGTTATTTTACTCAGGATCTCATCTACCTTATTTTTGCACTTTGTGCTGTGAAATCCTTTGAGCATTGCTACCTTATCTTTATGCGAAATATTTTTAATTCACAAAAACGACATCATACATATTTACATTATCTTCAATTTTATCCCTTGAACACAAATTCATCCTTTTTCACATTCTATTAAGCAATTGGTATTCCTAATTCAACTTTTCATCATTCTCAAAAATAATTTAATCATATATTAAATACTGACAAAATAAATTATATTTTCAAATTTTAAAATAACGACTTAATATTTGAAAAAACCAAATAATTTATACTATAGTTGACATCTACTGTAGAAATGCCTTCTCCAGACACAATACACCATATTCCCAAATTCAATTTGTAGAAATTTATTTCTGGAAAATGTTTTACTGGAATTACCAGAAACATAACCAAACATGTACCAGCATTTTTGCTGACCCTTTGTTGGTGCCAGTCATTCAAAGAAAGTAAGGGTTAAATATTTTGAAATCTAGATACTTGATAGGAGCTATGGGTTTGTTGATACCTTGAATTTTGTATTTCCTTTAGTTTTACATTTCGATTGTTATTTATCCAGAATTTCATGTTGCTTTGGTGCTGACTCGCCTTATTGAATTGAGAGCTGAAAATATAGAGTTTTTTGTGTTTCTAGGGTCTTAATCAACTTGGAAAGATTGATGCTGACATTTTCCGGAATGTTACATTATCCCCTTTCAACACATATCGATACAAGATAAATCATTGTCTATTCTCGACCTCATCTTTAGATTCAACTGAAGCTTTAAGTGAAGACGTGGAATTGGCAGGTAGCTGTGTCAAAATAAAAGACTCTGCTGACATATTGGGAGAATGGGGTTGTGGTGAGAATGATATATCCAAGATTTTTTCACGGCGTCCGTCTTTACGTAAAACAGATCCCAAAATACTTCAGTCTAAGCTTGAAATATTATCTAAGCTCGGTATCACATCATCTGACCTCGTCAAAATGATTCATTGCCGTCCTCGCTTTCTCAACTGCAGAATCAACTTATTTTTAAATGAACGCCTTGAATATTTTGAGGCCTTCTTCGGCTCTAGGCAGGTCCTGGCCAAGGCTATTGTGCGGAATCCTTCTTTACTTACCTACGACTTCCACAACAAAATCAAGCCGGTCATTGCCATTTATGAATCACTGGGTGTTAGCAATAGGGACTTGATTGCGGTGCTTCTGTCGCGTCCCACCGTAATCCCTCGGACTAATCTAAATGATGAGAAGATGGATTACATCCGTAAAACTGGGGTATCAAAGGAATCTAGAATGTACAAGCATGTGGTTTCCCTCTTTGCCATATCCCGCATTGCTACCATTCGTGAAAAGGTGGTAAACTTTGAGAAATATGGGTTTTCAGAGGATGAGATTTTTGGTCTCATAGGACGTTCTCCACTCTTGTTGACGCTGTCCATTGACAAAGTTCAGAGAAACATGACTTTTATACTAGGCACCATGAAACAATCAGCCAATTTGGTACTAGGCAACCCATTCCTTCTATACTTCAATCTGGAGAATGTATTAAAGCCACGTTATCTATTAGCTTGTAAAATAGAGGATATGGGAGTTGAACCTGGAATCAAGGGGCCTGCAATGCTACGAGCATTGAGGATGTCTGATAAGCGTTTCGTCTCCGCATTTATTACTCGTCACTCTGGTGACGTAGCCAATGAACTCTCTACATTTTACAACAATGCTAAATGTGTGAGAAGATTAGCGGAGTCCTCGAAGAAGAACTCTAGTAAAGGATTTCCCTTCTGATATTTTTTGTATCTGAAAATAGCATGTAATTTTTAGGCTATTTTTAGTATTTTTGAGGGCCTCTATGATGGTCTAGTTTAGGTGTATTACACCTCTCAACGATGAACCGAAGGTTTTGGACATTGGCTATTTAATCTATTGTTTGATGAGCTGGGTTCATTTACTGAGATGACTGGGTTATTTTTCATTTTTGAGCTCAAATTTAATTTATTTATCAAAATCTCGTAATCAAATATATATATATATATATATATATAAGTATATTATAATAATTCTAATTACAATTCATCTATAAAAAAAATTTCAAAAAAATTGCTATTCAATTTAATAATTATTCAATCAGTGTCGATAGAAGTTAGTTATTTTCCAATGAAATCCCGGGGAAAAAACTAGGTCAACGACGTTGATCCTACAATTTTAACCAGAATATTTAAAAACGAGACCATGGTCCGCTCTGTAGTCACATCTGGGAATGAACTTGGATGAGTATTTCTCAATTGGGATGTGATTTCAGAAGTTTTAACCTTTTAGGTATTGCTCGATCCAAAAGCACGAATAGAAAAAAATTTAAAATACTTGGGAAGTTTTAGGTATTGCAGTTGAATGTGTCTATGGATCCTACTTGCAGACAACCATCGTATCTTATAAGACCTCTTAAAAATACACTCTAGGTTCATAACATGTTTTAAGTTTTAATTATATACTACCCATAAACACCTACAACAATTCATCCCCTTGCTTAATCATCTAAACATGTTGTGGGGACCCGAACTTAACTCAATTCTTAATCACTTGTTGGGAATAATTAATCAATTAAAATAAACAGGGTCTAAATTTTTTTTTAAAACACGAGAGTACGCAGCATATGAAATAAGTCTTATCTCATTTACACGATCACCAATCAGATCTAAGTACAAGTTCTGTACAACAATAAATCATAATAACTACTGTTTCTTCACTACATCTCAGGTGATATAACAGATATACTCCTAAGTTCGGATCTCCATGCTAACTGTCTTCTCTCATCCTCTTCTTGACCCTGATCCAGCCCCACCTGTTGTCATGCACACATACAAAACAAGACAACAGCCGGATAACTCCGGTGAGAATAAATCCCAGTATAAACAATGTAAACATGCAATCATATAGAAACATATACAAAAACATATAACAGTTATCATCAACATGTAGCAAATCAACAAACATGAATGATATAAAACTGTAAATCAACTAGTCATCACAGACTCGACTCAAACAACGCGTCGTCTCAGACTCGACTCAACTCTAACCTAGGGATCCCAATGTCTGGATATTGATAATTATATCGAATCTCAGTCGATAGGAATGAATCAACCCTAAACGGCATCGATATAATTCATATATCCAGTGTCTGGGCGAAACAGCCGCAGAATTGACGAATCAGTCAAGAATTAAGCGAATCAGCCAATAACTAGACGAATCAGCCAGTAATTAAGCGAATCAGCCAAAGTTTAGACGAATCAGTCGATAACTAGACGAATCAGCCAATAACCAGACGAATCACCCGGTGACTAGGCGAATCAGCCAATGACTAAACGAATCAATATATATATATACACATACATACACGTACATGCAGCAAGGCAAATGACACATCCTTCAAGCAACACGTCTCGCTCATATGCGCGACATCAACCGGCGCATATGCGCGAGACCTTAAGTCTCGGCGCGTGTCTTCCCAACTGCTGGACACATTTCCGCGCATATGCGCCCAACTCTCTGGACTCGACATTCTTGAATACACCTGCTCGCGCATATGCGCGTCATGTCTCGCGCATATGCGCGTGACTTACTGTCTCGGCAATCACCCCAAATACTTGCCTCGCGCATATGCGCGCCCCTTCTCGCGCATATGCGCGAGGTGTTCTGTCCTCGCGAAGGATCTTTCGCGCATATGCGCGCCTTTCTCCGCGCATGTGCGTGATGCCTACTGATTTTCAATCTTTGTTCATGCTATCCCATGTCCTCTTCCATGTCATATCATTTTCAATTCATAATACAATCTCCTTTTCGGATATCCTAATCTGATCCGTTTCGTCTATACTCTCATCAATTAATTAACGAATCATTTTAGATTAACAACACCTCAAATCTCGGGTATTACACATGTGAACTCAATTATTCAGATGTAAACATTTGTTGTGTTTTTACTCTCAAAAACATAATATCAGATACTTTGAAGCCTATTAGACGCTTGAGTCATGTCGAATGGTACCCACAATTATTTGAAAACACAGGGCATCTGATTACGTGAAATTCAACTCGTGACTTCATGTTCAAATTTTGGACTCGTGAAATTGTATTGCACGTGAATAAAGGAACTAGAACATGGAGAACATGATTGAGGCTCACATTGAAAATGGAACGCCTTTTAGGCATGAAACAGCATAATACACAAGTCATTGCAGCAGCAGCATTCCTAACTTACCTAAGGCATAGGCACAAGATCTTCCCAGCTCGATAAATAAGAAATGCTGGGAAATGATAACTCAAATTTACTTTACGTTTTCTCAACATACAGAAACAATTTTAAGGCCCCATAAGTATTCTTCCAGGGTTTTGTTGACATTGGTTAGAAGGATGGATAGGCAGAGTCTGAAAGGTATGAACCTCGACCTTTTTTTCCCTATTTTCATACAGTTTCAAGCCACCATTTACAATACCATAGCAAGCAGGAGATTGTTGAACTACCTTCATACCAGAATCATGCTGTGCAATTTGGTCTCTGTCTTCAGCATTTGAGGTGCGTGCATGCTCAATCAATCTATTCTCAGCAACACGGCTAATTCCGACACCAAGGTCAAGACTGAGTGAATTACTCCCCTCTGGCCTGATTTTTGAAGTTATGGTATACGAAGTGTTTCCAGCAAATTCATGGCTGTTGTTTCTGGCAGTTGGGACATCATGGTTGTGCTTACCCTCGTATGTAGTTATGACAGCTTTGGGGTCATTTGACGCCCTTTCCACGTGTTTCCTGACTGGGCACCCAGCATTTGTGCACTTGTAATAACTCCTGGGTTACAGACAAAACAAACAAGTGCAAAAGGCAAGTTCGTGAAACATGTTGACGACTCAGGTACTTACACCAAGTTAAGTGTTCAGATTCAGGAAATCAGATTTGATACTACTTTTAACAAAGAAAAAAAATGCTAATGAAACAAATCATAAAGATCAATTACAACTTTGAATCTGAAGAAAGAATGCAAGCTAGTGGTTTTTTAAATTGATTTTAAAAGTCAGGCTTAAGCCTTGACTTAAAACATACCTTGGATTGGGATTCCCTCGGACCACTTTCTGCCCATACTTGCGCCACCTATACCCATCATCTAGAATATCAACTTCACTGATAGTTTGAACGACAACTCGTGGTTCGCGAATGGGCTTAACAACTGGTGTAACATCAAGACCATCCTCCATTCTCCTGCTCAAGTTTTTAGTAGAAGAAATTAAGTAAGATGGCTGTTATATATTTATGGCAAATCTAAAAATACAATACCTTCGCTTCAAAACAGGATCATCTTCATCGACTTCTTCATTGATGGCCAAAAACTGAGAGCCTGAACCATCTAGACCATCCTCATTTGCTTTCCGAGGAGATAACACCAAAGAGACATTGGGCTCCAGATTGCTTATATGCAACTTGTCTTCAACAAAAATGGAATTGAAATTAGAAATAAATTTAAATGTGGGGAATTAACACGTGGCTGGTAGCTCCATCGAGTGAGCTGACTAGGGCCGAGCGGAGTTTGCACTGTGAGCATTCAAACACAAAAATCAGTTGAGACATTTTATAAGTCAAGCACAAACACCATCGTCCGTGACTTAAACCTAGGAAGATGACCAGCTCAGGCCCAAGTACAAACAACAGATTTCTCAAAAAATTGACTGTCAGGTGTAAGCTAAGTTTGTCCAAGAAAGTTACAAACCTTCAAAACGTTTGATCAGTACAATACAAAATAATCAACACCCGATGGAATGTGCAGTCATCTATCTAGCTAAGTACTGCATTTTCTCCTTGCTACTGATGACAAAAATCTTTGGAACAACACAAATATTTCAAACAGATTTGCCAGCTCTTCCTACCAATTCCATTTTAAGCATGTAAGCATGTCCATAAGAAAAAAAGTTCAAAATAATGATTAGCAAAACCCATTAGCCGTGGAAGTGCAAACAGATGAATAAAGCTTTCGAGCTAGGTTCACTAATAAACATAGCAGTGATTATTCTTGAGCTGGATACTTAATAGACAAGTTGAAAATTTAGTTAAAAATATATTTATTCATGATGATTCGCCTAAGTCAAACGGAATTCCTCGAGGCCACCAAAAATTACTGCTGTCAAGCATTTTAATCATTAAAAAGAAAAATTCATCAGTGTTTGGCATGTTTACCCTCTTGAACCATGAATGACAGGCTCTGATCCAATTTCTCCTCCTGAATGGATATAAGAGCACCAGAATTTTGTCGACGGGCAGCTTGAGGTTTTGGATGGTCATGCGATCCCTTGTAGACAATTTCAGTAATTTGTCCACTTGGAGATCGTTCAAAGATCTTTTTCACTTCACAGTTAGGATAAGTACATTTGTAATAACTTCTTGGAAACTCACTTCCTTTAACCAGTTTCTGCCCATATTTTCTCCAGTTATATCCATCATCTGATGTTCTATCAGCTGTAGCCGATGGGCTGCTAACTTTAGGATCAGAAATGACCGTTGTAGTTAACTGCCTTCCATGATTTAATTCATCAGCAGTACTACAGGCTGATGTCTCATGCACACTCATAGGTGCAGAAACTCTCAACTCCGATAGCCCATATGTCGCCAAATTTGAAGGTGCTGATGATTGTGAAAATCGTTGATCTTGAGCTTGACCAAATGGTCCGTTTACATTAAACCCCACCGGAATCTGTCACGAAGAAATAATACTATTAGTAAAAAAAATCAGCCAGTACTCATAAAACTATGACTAGCTAAGACCTTTCGCAATATGTATCAACTTAAAATTTGGATACAATAATGCATTCCTAAAAAGGGGACCATTTGATGCAAACGAATCCTAGTTTTTGGAGATTTGTAATTTGAAGAACTTAGACTAGAATCCCCTATAATTATATCAAAGGGATCAAATAATTTCATGATTCCCAATATATAGATTTTATCATACATGACAGCTATTATACAATAAGACAGCGGCAAATTTGCAAAAGAAGTGGCAAACAAGTGATAGCTAGTATGTGTTTGAAGATCATGAAGTAAAAGTAGTACGGATGAATCTGCTAATCATTTTACACTAGGTTTTGATTTTCAAACTCACATTTTCATCAAAACAGTATTTGGATGTGCTTTAACCTAAGAAAGAAGAGGGTGTGAAATGGAAATAATTTTCCAACTCATTTTAAAGTAAACCAGAGTCACTTGTTCTGTGGCTAAAGAGGGGGGAACACTATATAATAAGAACAATAGCATAACATAAAGATTCAGAACATTAAAAGATTCAGAACATTACAGCCTGTCCTGTAGATGGTAATTCTGATGCAGTATTAGATCCAGCGAGGAACTTAAACTCAAAATCACCGGATGTTATTCCATCAATGGTACTGCCACGGGAAGAAATTTTCTCAGATGATAGCACTGAATTTTCACAAGCTCGTTGCATCAACTGAGTCTTAAAAAGAGAACCTGTGGTTGGAGAAGGCTCCACCTGCAAAATTGATAAAGCATTGCAAGGGAAAAAAGGGTCACAATTGAGGATTCAAGTCTCTC
The DNA here is from genome assembly GCF_025594145.1 of Primulina tabacum. Lineage (NCBI taxonomy): Eukaryota > Viridiplantae > Streptophyta > Magnoliopsida > Lamiales > Gesneriaceae > Primulina > Primulina tabacum. The sequence goes on from NC_134553.1 coordinate 5,420,270, forward strand.
CACAGCCATTGAATAGCATTAAAAACTTTCCAATCTATTCAAATAGGGATTCTTGTTCTTCAGTCACTTATCAAGCGTTAGAAAAGAGATAACAATGATCCTTTACCATCAATCTCACATGCACCCACAAAGACCATTAACTTTGTCAAGCGCAATAGGAAAGCAATAATTTTATGGATTGATCCTCGTAATCATAGTGGGATAAATTCCTTTGATGCGCATTCAAGAAGCTCATTATTTAAGTTAAACATCTTTTCATGTTGGCAGAATAACACAAAGGAAAATATCATGCACCAACAAGTAAAGGAGATTCACTAAGTGAAGAAACAACAGAGAAATTGAATATCATATTTCTGAAATTAATTTAAAAATATTCCAATTCCAAAAGGTTGAAAAGTGAGCAAATAATGCCATGGAGAAACTAATATAACTTTTCCTTAGCATAATAAACCAACGGTCCCGAATTCACACATCCTATTCAGTTCCCATTAATATTCCCCAAATGAGCCCCTAAATGAAAAGGAAGAGGATTCAGCGATCAGCAGTATGATGAAAAAGAACCTAATATCAAATCAATAATAAAAATCAACTGAAATATTCCACAAATACCCCACTGCAAGAACCTTTAGTTCGCATAACACCAATTTTGGCCATTCACACTCTTAAAGCTCTTAAAAAGTATTCTCACAATCAAGACCTACAACAGACAATTCCTCACACAGGAGCACTTAAATCCTTCAGATTTAATCATTCGAACTACAAACTTGATTCACAAAAGTAGGAATCGAATTCGAAACCGATTCGTAGAGAGTAGAACCAATTACACTAGCCACTAACAAGTTAAAAAAGAAGAAGAGGCTAATTCAAGTTCCATAAAATTGTGACCTTGACGTAGGAGAGAAGAACAGGCGACTCGAGAAACGACGTCGGACTGAGTCCAGGAGGAATCGTAATACACGTGGACCTAGAGATCGGGAGCTTGGCCGGAGACATGAGTCTGTACTTAGCTCCATTACTGGATCCACATCCACCACCGCTCTGCACAGCCGCGTCCGAGGCTGCGGAGGAGCATCCATCTGGCACGTGCGCAGAGGCATTATCGGAGGGAGACTGAGAGAGTGACTGAAAGTCTTCCATAATGAGAAAGGGGCCGGGCCGGGTGGTGCCTTTCGACACTACATGAAATGGGTGGGGGCAATATCGACATTTCGCACAGGGGTAAAATCGGTACTTTCTTGTGATCTTGTCGCAGGCCCCCTCGTACGGGCCTCAAGCGTGGACGGAGTTGAGTTGTCAGTGACTTGTCCTCATCCAGTTTCCTCATACACCCCCGTTGCGTTATTCATTCATTATTAATTATTATTAATTTTTAACTTATTATTAATTATATATACTATCTATACTATTTATTAAATGCGAGACACTTAAAATAACTAACTTCGGTGTCATGATCTGTTTTAATAATTATATATATTAATAAAATGTTCAAATTTTAAAGTAAATTATATGTAGTTCAGCGGATAGAGTCATTGTTTTTTGGGGTTTAGGTTATAGGTTCAATTCTGTCACTTTTTTATACTTTTATTTTTCAATTTATTTTTTAATTTATATATCAAAATTACAGTGTAGTCTTTCCTTATTTCTTAAAATTATATTTTGATCCTCATTTAAATATAAATCAAATGAATTATAAAAAAATATTATACAAGCACACAATGCATGTGTCGATGCAATAGTATATACAATGCATGATTAATAAATTCATTCGGTTATGGTGAAAGTATAGGATGAGTTATGAATTTGTTTGGTAAAATATTAATGTTGGAATTAATATTTATTTTTATGACAAAAAATAGGTGTTTTAATATATATATATATATATATATTTATACATATATATTTAGAATTACCGCTACACTTCGTTTGCTCCCCTCGTCAATAAATCAAATTATCATGTTTGTAACTTATCAATAAGATTAGGGTACTTTTCCAATGTTAAATTTGATGTTGCAAAATGATTTCTAGAATATAAAATGTTGGCAACGGTGAAATTTATTTTATTTTCTAATTTTGCAATTATTAATTACTATCATTACAAAATAATTTCTATTACAAGATTAATTTTAAATACATATCAATCGTTTTATCGAGTAAAATCAGTTTTCATGTGTGTGTGTGTGTGTGTGTGTGTGTGAAAATTGTTAAATCAAAGAAAATATATATGTGTGTGTGTAGTCTTTACAAGCAAAACTTAGACAGCAGAAAGCTGAATAAAACCAATGTTGCCATTACAGACAATGAAACAGATTCAAACAATTGTAGCAGTGACATAGTCGTTCAATTGATTCACCCGAGGTGTTTAATTTAGTTAGGCTTAAGTGAGTATTCCACCCCGTTTGTACATAAAAAAGAAGACAGAGTCATACATGCCAAAAGATGGAACATGACAATGCCCTGGGAAATGTCTCGATAATCTTCGAAACACGGCTTGATGCAAAGTGCAGAGCACTACTGTTGTTCCACCAAAAACATGAAGAACAAAAACACCCAAAACAAAAAAATGGTATTATAATTGCCAAGAATCACGGAAGAAAGGAACTAATAAAGAATCATTTTGGCTGGTGAGCGAATGAAAGATAAGAAATCGTCTACGCACGCATCCCGTGCCATAAACTTTAAAGGTCTCATCGAACATTCTACGAAACAATACACGTTAAGGCTCTCGATTATCGACCTCGGCATGTATACTGAACTGGAAGAAGCTTATACTGTGCGTGGCTTCTCAATTTTTGGAGGTCAGACCACAAATAATCGGCTTTTCTTAACCATCGCAAACTAAAATATTGCTTTCGTTTCAAAAGATCTAAAGATGGTTTGTATGGGAGCGATGGTAACATTCAAAAATTTTCAAAAAAAAAAAAAACATTGATAAAATTTGAAATGAGCCATATACGTGCCCATTTGATCACTGGTCAGATGACTAAGGCCAAGAATTTTCATGGTAACAAGATTCAGTCAAAGTGTGACAGAATATTGTTTCCTGATTTCACAAGAAAATTCCGCACATTCAAGAGAAAATGGCTAAACTAGCATAAACTACTCGCTAAGGAACAATTATTCCTAGCGGTAACAAAAATGCATTAAATTGAAAGATCAACATGAGACAAGTCATGATTAATCTAAGAGGGCAGAGCACCTCGACCAATCTTGGCACAGACAATACTGCTGCAGTAATCGATCATCGTTAACAACACGACGGAAAATTAAATCTTGCCATTGCGCTAAAATCCCATTAATCAAAACGCAGAAGCATGCTTTTGAAAACGTTGATCTATAATCAAGACATGCAACAAAGACAAGACCATCCATTTCTGGAAGAGTAATATGTTTTACCTGTTGATAGTAAACTGGTTGGTATTGAGATGGGATACTATATCCACCATAACCAACAGCCCCATCATAATAAACTGGTTGCACATGTGGTTCGGTAGGATAAGAACCAGATGCAGTTGGATTATAGCCCAAAGGGGCAGCTCCTGACAATCCATACACGCTGGCAGATGAGCCTGCATATGGTACAGCAGCAGCAGGAGCAGCAATTGGACCTGCCACGCCATAGGCCCCAGCAGATGCGCTGAGGTATCGTGCAGTGTAATCTGGCAACAAACCTGACCTCTGCACCAACGAAGGTTGTGCCGGGGGAACAACAGGCTTTGCAGGAAATTTCCGACCAGTAGCAGCTCTCATCCTCTTGTTTCCATTTTGGGGGGGTCGCCTCAAATTCTGTTGTGGCCTAGGTGTAGCTGCTGGTGCAGCCCTTTTCCTATCACCCTTCTCTTTCTCCAATTTCTCAATACGCTTCACCAGTACAGATTTCGGGTATTGAGATTCCAGGCTGTGATCCTCGATGCATTTAATCACCGCCTTCAATGCATTGATTTCTTTAGTTGCAGCCTCATTCTACCAAAAAAAAAAACATACAAGGCAGTTGGTCTCTGGCTTTAGTAGATACATAACAGAAGACTCAGATACACTTAAAATTAGTTGTTTGGTTGATAAATTCCACAAACAACTTTATTTTAAGCCATATAATTACTATTTGTTACACCCCATACGAAAGGTTTACGTAAATATTTTATCACATTATATGTACAATGCCAAAATTGTCGTTGAAAATGTCAATATAGCCAAATCAATATCATACTTTCGTGCAAAATTTATATGAAAGATAAAAAAGAAATGGGTGCAAGAACATAACCATATCCAATTTGTTGATTTGGACCAAATCATAAAATTCTCGAGAAATCTTATGCGACCCAAAATCCACAAGGACCATGACATGCTAGACCAGAATCAAAATACAGAAAAAAATTCAAGATCAAAGATCTGATTCTGAAGTTCTCAGTGAAATTATTTATCTGGGGTCTGGTAGCAGACAATTTGAGGCTTGAAAAAGATTGATGCCAGCTAATCCAATGTGGTTTTAATTTAAAGTTGTGTCATTTAGGCTTTAAAAAAATTATACACAAATGGAGAATTACATAAGCATGTAATAAAAAAATCTGATTCAAATACTAACGTGTTGGACTAAATTTCAAATTTACACCACTTCTTTTGGATTATGGATATCATATATTCCACAGAGGATCAACACAACTATTCAGAGCGAAATTGTATTTTGAGAAACCTAATCTATACAACTTGTCCTTCAAAATTGCACGCGTGTGAAACAGATTTTATGGAGAAACGTTAATGAAATTGTGTTCACATGCACATATATCTAATAAATTATCAATCTCCAAGAAAAGTATCACAATAGAAATACCATCTCAAAAGAATATAAAATATTACCAATGACTGACGGGATCCCTTCCCACTCTTGCGCACTTTTTGAGAAAGTTTTTCAGAATTATTTACATATGCTTTCAATAAGGGCACAGGAGGGAACTCATCAATTAACTCAAATTCAAAAACGAATTTGAGAGCCAAAAGTTGTTTGCCCTTATCAATCAGTTTCTTCACAATATCTGTTGGAAGCCACGAATATCGCTGTTCAATATCCGAATTAAAACAGATAAACATGGCAATATTACAGCAGAGGTAACTAATGTTGCAATGCTACACATATTAAAGAAACAAAAACATAGTCGCTTTTCAACACCATACATTTATGTACACCGACTCGTAACTCACGCACTTGCTTTGAGGTAGAGGAGGCACCAAACTTGAACATCAAATTTGTAATCCAATGACGTGAGTTGACTAAAGATAATGCGTACAAAAAGAGGACAGATGCGACAAAAATAAAAGTACTTTTTCATCCAATGGCAGGCAACATTCTTATCCCATGTACTACCCAGAGATCAAAATAAATAAATTCGAATCACAGACAAACGGTAATATTGAACACGTGGTCATTTTGCTAAAAAAGTAATAGAAAATGTGAATAATATAGGATCCTGATTTCCATCTTAACCACCAAGGTTCACTGTCCTTGTTTTCATATCAACAATAAATCATCAAGATTTAGTAAATTTCCATTTCCAAAGCCAGTTTCAAACTTATTCTCAGCTTAAACTCCAACTTTCTTCACCACTACAACGGCGGCAATAAAACTGAATTTAAGTCAACATACTGATGTTTCTTTTTTTTTCAACAACATAAACAACTGTGAAGATATCTTTGTTTCTGCAAATAAAAACTTTCCATCTAGAGGAGACACTTAAATACTACATTTCAAATGACTTGATCCAAGCGCAAACTCGCAAAGATTACAGTCATAGCACCAAATATCAACCAAAAAATCTGAACTTTAGTTAAACCCAGAGAGGAAATTACTAGTGATAGACAAAATCATTCATTCAAGTTGGTTATTCTAAAGAAAATCTAAGATACCCATTCCACAAAAAAATTCAAATGAATCAAAACCATCCACTTCGACTGTTAATCAGCCATAGATTCAAGAGGTGAATCCCCCCAATTTCTACATTTTTTTCCAGCACACAACAAAGAAAATTCACACTGATACAAGCACATATTAATAAGAGTAATATAACAGGAAAACGCAGCTGTAAAATGCTAATAACCCCAATTTTACCGGAAACCCGACTCTCAAGTCCAATCGTTTGACACAACTCCACAGCTTGCCGGCACCTAGCAATCATGACAACATCATTGATCAACTCATTTGCATCATAGCCACCATCACTTACCGGTTTGTACGCAGCTAAGAGCTGCAGATAGATTAACTTATCCAAACCCCCTATCTCTTCTTTCTTCTCCTCGTCTTCATCTCCACCGTTCCCATCACTCACACTCGCCATCTTCCCCTTCCACTCAGCAGCAATAGCTGCCGCTCTTTCTTTGGCCTCCGCCCCAATCTCGAACCCAACCCTCAAAAACTCCTCCAGTAAAACTGCGCAAGCCCTCTTCAACGCTCCCAGCTCAGACCCAAAACCTGAATCCGACCCTGCGCCACAAAATCCATCCAGGGAATCCAAAATCATGGAACCCGGATCCGACGCGTGCTTCAACGCGTCAGCCAACTCAACCCTAATGGCGGTCCCTTTCCTTGGGCCGGTCGAGCACATACTTACGCAAACCCAGACCGTCCATGTTCTCACATAGAGACTTCAATTCCGGCCGGGCGGGAAGTGGGTCCGACGCGTAAAGCTTCACGGGTTTGGGCTTCCGAATCTTCAGAGATTCCCGGGCCTGGAGGGTAGAGAACCTCTGGAGGAGGTCGGATCGAGTGGATTCAACATAGGATTCTACGTCATTCCACGTGAAAGTAAATGAAGACAGCAAAGATGAGTGCGACTGCAACTCTTCAAAAGCTTTTCTGAGATTTTCCTTCTTCGACTCGACGAGGTCGAGCGCCGTTTGAATCGATTTCAGATCCATTAAAGCCATAATTTTTCTACTAACCCCAAATACATAATCCGGGAACCAGACTAATATCGGAACACGATTCCGATAATAATGAAGCGCAAATGTCATGCATCAACGGTGGAATATGGGAGAAGAAGAGGAACCGATTGTTACGGCAAATCTATGGGCTTTTGGACATCGGCCCAATATTAACTGAGACTTGTGAGTCACGTAAATATATCTACTAAACAACCAAGGTCACTTTCACAATGTAAATTTAAATTTTATGATGAGTTTTATATATAAATTAATTGATATTTTTTATATAACGATAATATGTCGTATGAACAATATTAGTTTATGAAATGAGCTGGTTGCCATGTTACAATCGGTGTGAATATACGAGTTGAAAAAGATCATATACATATCGGTTCTTTGTTGAGAATTTTTGCATATATTAATATGAGTTTTTAGACGTTAATTATGATTCAACTTATTAAAAATCTCATCGAATGCTGAAATCCATATTCTGTTCGTCAATATATTCTGCTTGAACTGCCAAAAGAGAATTCGAATAATACAAATGTTGGTAAAATCTCATCGAATGCTGAAATCCATATAACGAAGCTAACACAACCTAACCAACATTAGCTATTTATGTCACACCTAAAGTTATCACACTTTTTTTCCAAACATATCCAAGAAATTTAAAACTATATTCAAAATTCAATAAACATAATATATGTATGTCAATTCACATGGTAAAATATCTATTTTTTTCGAGTATATAAAAAAATTTTCGAATTTATGAACTAACTGAAGATCGACGCTCTCTTATTTTCTATCAACGTTTAAACTCCTTTCAACAAGAAACTATTCAATATATATATGTTGAATCTTGAACTAAACAAATAATGCATCCAAATTATTCAAGAATATTATGACTTTGTGAGCAATAAATATTATTCAAGTTATGACGTGATATTTGAAAACATTAATTGGTTGTGACTGTATATCGATGAGTTATATGTTATAGATGAATCTAAATAATATATCTAATTTTAAAAATTAGAAAAAATCTCTCAATTATAAATGCCAAGTCCTCCATGTTTTATCTTAGAAATTTAATTAAAAATTAATCATTGACTAATAAAATTCAAGTTCTTGAATTTTCAAGAAAATGAAAATTGTGATCGTAATTTAATACTTGTAATTTTTTCTAATTGTGAGTGATTGTTTTGCTACTCAATATGTATAAAAAAGAGTAGGTCTCTTGTGAGACGGTCTCACGAATCTTTATAAAGTAATATTTTTTATGGATGACCTAAATAAGAATCCGTCTCACAAAATACGACCCGTGAGACCGTCTTATACAAGTTTTTTGCCAAAAAAAATGCATATGTTCAAAATGGAAAATCCTCACATGTTTATGTAGACCAGCGGTTCACATATATTTATTAAATTTTTATTTGTAAAAAAAATTATAACATAATTTATTCCATTTGTTTATATATATATATATAAAATGGATAGATATTTATTTCAAGAATTGTGAGAATATAGACATGTAAGATATGTTAGTTACTAGTCAACTAAAAATCCACCATAGGTGGTTGTTAAGGTAATATTTTGTCGAATAAATGTTTTTTTTTAAATCTAAAAAACGAATTTTTAAAAATTAAATGTGTGGGTGTGTAACACAAAATGTCGAAATTAATGAATGCATGCCAATATTTATCTCTCAATTTGTATATAAAAAAAAAAAAAACCAATATGAAAATTTTGTAACATTTTATCGCGAATAAAATATTTAATAACCAAGAAAAATAATGACCAAAATAGTTAAATTTTATATAAGTTGGTGATTTTGAATTGATTCACATGTTGTGGTTCTTAAATTCGACTATTAGGTAAATTATCAGCTTATTCGATGTTGCATATTGGTCAAAATGATTTACTAGATTAGATTGTTTGCAAGCTACATCGTTGATATGAATATTTACTAAATAATACTTATTATTATTTTTCATCGTCAGTGAAAAAATCGAAAAATTTAAATGATGTAAGAATAATTTAAATATCATATCATAAACCACAACTTGCATGACATAGCCTCATGATCCTCGCACTCGCATGTAAAACATACAATTTTTTACTCATAAATTTGATTTTTTTAAGTCATAAATCAAATAAAAAATGTAGCATAAAATCTAAACTTACTTACATATGTAAATATATATTTAAATATGAAAAAAGAAAAAATATTAATAATTTTTAAATATATATTTTATTTTGAATGACAAATTAGCGGAGCAGCAAGATAAAGCTCAAATATCATCAGCTTCCGTCGTCTACCTTAGGCTCCAAATTTTCTCACACCAGTGAATTTGCTTAACCATTCCTATAAGCACAACCTCCTCCCCCCCTCTCTCTTTCTCTCCCTACAAATAATCAATATCTCCTTTCATCGCCCAAGAAATTCCATTTCTTTTGATTTGTGAAAAAAGGAGTGGAATAAACAAGGAAAAAGAAAAGGAAGAGAAGGACCTTTGGAGAGAGAGGGAGAACAAAGTGAGAGGATGAACATACCTTGTGTTTTTATTTATGTATATCCCTCTCATTAGATCTTGGCTCCAATCCAGTCATTTTTCCTCCTCCTTTGATGGTGAATTTTTGCGAAGTTGAATCAAAATATTGGTTTTTGTTGACCATCTGATTGTTATCGTTTGTGGGTTCTGTCTGATCTACGTGGATTCTGAGTTTTCAGGATTGCGTATGTTTGATCTTGGCCGATGAATGAAGGATCCAATCCTGTTTTATTAAATCGGGCATTTCCCTCTTGATATTTGATCAGTGATCAGTACTGGGTTCCTGCCTCATTTTCTGGATAAGGTCTGATTTTTCTTTTTCGACTAGCTCTTATTTATTGTTTTTTTATGTGTATATCCGGATCTGTTAGATTTGTCTGTTGATGGTTTGCATTTTGGAGTTGCTGCGATTCTTCTACGATTGCAATCTATGTTATATTTTGTGCTGCATCAAGTTACCCATTCTTGATTTGATCCGGGCACTTCACAGAGAATTGTTCTGATCTAATCAGTGTATATTGTAGTCGAGATTGTTGCTCCTTCAGTTTTTGCTTTCAAATCTTTATTAATTATTTGGTTTGATGGAGGATTGTTGAACTTTGAGGTAATTTGGTATGAATTTTCAGAAAAGATGGAGATGGATCAAGGAAAGCTTTTCATTGGCGGGATTTCTTGGGACACCGATGAGGATCGTCTTAAAGAATATTTCGGAGCCTATGGACAAGTGGTAGAGGCTGTAATCATGCGAGATCGAACCACGGGTCGTGCTCGTGGTTTTGGTTTTGTTGTCTATGCAGACCCTGCAGTTGCGGAAAGAGTGGTTAAGGAGAAGCACATGATTGATGGGCGAACCGTAAGTCAGTTCAGTATATTGTTTACAAATCACATTGCATTCGAAATGCTGCTATCTGCGTTGCCAAATACTACGTATACTAAATCAATTGACTGTAAATTTACTCTTGGTTAATTTTCATGCTTCTCATTTTGTGTGACTACACGTTGTCTTTTAACTTTCAGGTGGAAGCAAAGAAAGCTGTTCCAAGAGATGATCAGCACCTGATAAACCGAAATATTGGCAGTACTCAGGGATCACCGGGATATGGACGCACTAAAAAGATTTTTGTAGGAGGATTAGCATCTACGGTGACTGAGAGTGATTTTAAAAGTTACTTCGATCAGTTTGGTACCATAACGGATGCTGTAGTGATGTATGATCACAACACACAAAGACCGAGAGGTTTTGGGTTTATAACCTACGATTCAGAGGATGCGGTTGAAAGGGTGTTGTTCAAAACCTTTCATGAACTCAATGGTAAGATGGTTGAGGTTAAGCGAGCAGTTCCGAAAGAATTATCTCCCGGGCCTAGCCGGAGCCCGCTTCTTGGATACAACTATGGATTTAGTAGACCCAACAATATCGTGAACAGCTATACCCAGGGGTATAATCTGAGCTCTCTTGGAGGTCATGGAATCAGAATGGATGGTAGATACAATTCATTAGCTAATTCTCGCGCTGGATTCTCACATTTTGGTTCCCCAACTCTGGGAATGGGAATGAATATGGAGCAAGGGTTGAATACTGGATTTGGAGGGGGTTCTAACTTTAGTGGCAACCTGGGATATGACCGTGTTATGAACCCGTTTTTTGGAAGTAACCAGAGTAGGTATAATACCGCTATTGGATACAACTCCAGTAGCAGTAGAGGTGATTCTGTTTTCAGCTCACCATCAAGAAATGTATGGGGAAATGGCAGCTTTAACACTTCCCCGAATAATGTTAGCTCAGGTTCATACTTTGGTTCTGGAAGTGGTGTTTTAGGGGTTTTTGGAAACAATGGAGCAAATTGGGGCACTTCTCCTATTTCTGCATCTGTTGGCGGCAATTCTTCTGGATATAATGGGGGAAATGTTTGCTATAGAGGTGGAGAGAACAGTTATCCACTGGGAATTGGAGGTTTTGGAAGAAACGGTGGAACGGGTGTGGCTACAGCATCCTCATTTGCTGCATCAGGCAGTGGTTTTGAGGGATCTTATGGGGACTTTTACCGCAGTGGCTCTGTTTACGGTGATCCTACCTGGCAAACTACTTCTTCCGAGCTGGGTGATTCTGGTTCATTGGATTATCGTATTGGTAATCCAGAAGATGGCACTGCCAAAGATTCTGACAGTTATGGGGTGGGCTATGACATTCCGAGTAGACAACCCAAAAGAGGTCATTTATTTTGCCTTTCGCTAAATTTGTGAATAATGTTGTTGACCAAAATGGAATGGTGACATGCTATAACATATTTTTTCCTTGAAAAGACGGGATTTGATGATTCATAAATGTCATTTATTGAACGATTTGATATAATAATTGAGCTCTTCCTATAACAAGTAACAGCTGTTCTTTTCTTTCTTTTATTTGCTGTGACCGTATTACTCAGTAGAAGCATGGTATAGGGTGAAGTATTGTTAGCTAAATTTTTTTGACTTATTGCTGCTTCATTTGTGGAGATAGTACTGAAACTGAAATCTGAAACTGGAACTGTTTTTTCTTTTCTAGCTTATTTGCAGAAACAATGCCAAGGTTGTAATTTTGATATCCTTATGTTTCGGACCATTATGAACTTGTAGGCTGTAATGTGTCGAACCTATGTTTCTTTGCACAAGCAGACACACACACACAGGTGCATGTTTTTGAACATGCATGCTCCCGGGTGTGATTTGAAGTGATTAAGCTTGATCAAAGTCAAGATTTTCAACTTTGATGATGATCTTCCATTGCCACATTTACCTGATGTAAACAAAACTGGAAAGGGGGAGAAATCATCGATTTATTATCTGCATTCTGGAAATGGCTGTGTCATGTTATAAAATCTCATTCATGTACATCTACATTTAATGAGATATAAGTAAATTTTTTTAAAAAAGAAACTGATGGCTTGTATAGTTGTTCTTTTAGATTCATAGGTTAAAAAAATTCGATAGAAAATTGCATTGACCGAGGTCACGTCTAAAGGAGTTGTTTTTAGAGCTTTAAGGTGCATATATTCTCTCACAAAGCATTTGAGTTGCAGAATGAGGCAACCAATGGAGTATTAATGACAATTTTTACAGGGTCAAAACATGTCTTACTTGCAGTCTTTTCTGTAATTTATACGCAAGTCAGAATGACAATAGCGCCAGTACAGTGGTAATTTGCTGATGTTTCAAACATATTAATTATCCTTGAAATTCAGGGAAGATTACATCGAGCTAGACAGTACACTGTCTTCAATATTAATAAGTGGTATACATTGTCAAATCTAGCCATTATATATCCATAACTTTTCTTTCTATGACCTTCTTCAGGAATTGCTGCTTAAGAAATATCATTTTTCTGAAGATAATGTAGGAGCGGAGACTTTAAAAAAGCACGCGAATCGTGATTTTAGTACATGTCCCTCAGTAGACGTGTTTCTTCTCATTATGATGTTATTTCACAGAGCTAACAGGGTCTGCCAATAATACGTGTTCAAAAAAAGTATTTTCGAGGGATTTTGTTAGCGTTCGAGGCTTGGTTTTTAAAGATAACTTAGGTTCTTTTATCAGCATTTCGATTGAGATGTAAATCAGATTGCGGGACATACTCCACGAGATCCATTCTACACTATTTATTGTGCTTCCCTTCAAGTAAAAGGCGGTGTCACTGGTACGACGATTTGAAACGGTAAAGTATTATTCTAGTATTCTTTGTTTTCCCCTGTTCATCGGCTCGAATGACTTACCAAATTTTCTGGGATTTGTAATTCACTCAGATTGTATGTGAGCTTCTCTTTGATTTTACTAGCTTGAAAAATATGAGAATGAGAGGGATAGCCTCTTAGCTTTCCCTTTAATAAAAAAAACAAAACATTATTATAATTTCTTTTTTACGCAGAGATTCTGTATTTGAATTAGTTCAAATTTCCAATGTATTCGAAATAGATGTAGTTTTGTAGACTGGCTTGAGTTGTTTGATCTTGTTTCATTAACCTTCTTTTGTTATACTCATTTCAAATATCCACTTTATCCAAAATAATCATTATTCTATTTTCATTGCTCGATTAATTAGTACACTAGCATCGATTAAATTAAATAATTGAGAATTATATATATATACTTGGACAATGTCATCTCATTGAGTTAACTTTTGATATTGAGTTATGTTCAAGTTTTAATCTTAATATAATATGAGAGCTCAAACCCACCGTTATATGTCGGACTATTCTGAGTCACCTAATAATGTCTTGTAAACTTCACGTTCATTAGTTTATACTTGGTACGAGAATGTTGTGTTAAATATTTTACATCGGCTAGATTAATTAATTGAGAGTTAAAAATATAGGTTTTTGTCATCGTTAAAGTATCGCTTTTTCATGACTTTCAAGGTATTTTTAACGGATAATATAGATTATTTTTTTTCCATTTTGTTGAGGCCCGATTTCGATCTTAGTTTTTTATATACCAATGGTATATGTAACTCATTCAAACCACACCACAAATTTTGGATAGCCAATAATAAACATTGTAAATCCATATCAAAGCAAATCTTCATCCGTTTAAAGTTACCAGATCAAAATTTTCATGCGACATGGGGGCGAAAAAAGGAAAGAGAGGGGCGATTCGGGTGAGATCCAATGTAGATCCAACTTTCGATTCACTCGTGGGATCCGGGCGGTCCGGGGGGGACCACCACGGCTCCTCTCTTCTCGAGAATCCATACATCCCTTATCAGTGTATGAACAGCTATCTCTCGAGCACAGGTTCGGCCTCAATGGGAAAAGAAAATGGAGCACCTAACAACGCATCTTCACAGACCAAGAACTACGAGATCACCCCTTTCATTCTGGGGTGACGGAGGGATCGTACCATTCGAGCCTTTTTTTTTCATGCTTTTTCCGGAGGTCTGGAGAAAGCTGCAATCAATAGGATTTCACTAATCCTCCCTTCCCGAAAGGAAGA